>NC_133121.1:29582987-32137795 GCF_033568475.1 Henckelia pumila | reverse complement strand
AGTGTCCACATATTTACCCAGTTTGGACTTTGCCCCTCAAGTTGTCAATAATTGCAATTTGATCCTCAATTTTTTATTTTATTCAATTTCAATCCTAAATAATTTAAGAATATTAGAATTTAAATCAAAACTCCAAATATTCTCAAATTAAATATTCTCGAATTAAAATTAAATAATTCCGGGCGTTACAGAAAGCTAATTTATTCAGACTTGCTCATTCAATTGAAAATGGTAAAGTTTACTCTTATGCAAAATATCATTGTTTTTCATAGTATAATTTGCTAGAAGGAAATCAAAATTCTATCACTAATTAAAAATCTCAAAGTGGAACTAACACTACATGAAATATTAAAACACAAGATAATGCCCAATAATAAAATATTACTTATAAAATTAAAATATCAATTTTAGTAGTGAGGTAAAAAATTTTTATCCATCTTTCAACGTAATCAATCATTAATCGCATAATATTTATTAGGCTACATTCTATATTCAGTTTCTTATAGTAAATCAAAACTGATTTCATAAATTTACTCAAGCGTTTCATAATTGGCCTTTGGCGCCTAGGCCCTAGACTTTTTTTTTTTCCTTTTTAAAAATCATTTTTGACATTAGAAGGGTATTTTATTATCTTTCAAGGTATTTTTAATATTTTTAAAAATTTTATGAATATATTTTCAATTTTAACATCAAGAACGAAAGTAACGACTCACGTAAATCGATTTAGCTATTACATATATATGTTATTATTTTTTCACAAGAGCTATTTTTTATGAAAGTAATGAAATTTATGAAATGATAAGGGCTTTGTTGATTTTATTTCATTTTATTTTCTGTTTTCGCGTTCTTTTTTTTAACGCTTCTTTTTTATGCTAAGTTTTTTATTTCTTTTTTTTAGTCTTACAAGCCCGATTCAACAATATTTTAAAATATTCTATATTCCAATAACCCAAAGTGAAACGACTATAACAACTACTTATAATTAAACTAAATAAAATACGGATTTTTTTTTCAAAATTTCGGCATGACCTATCTATTTAAATCACAAAGCACCTGTAACAGACAACAAATTTTAAAGAAAAGCAAAACAACACTAATACTAGACCGAGAAAGGAACGAGAACCAGAGAAGAAATTCGACATTTCGAACAACAAAAGAGATTAAACAATTACATATTTACATGCCCACAAATAATTTATAAATTCTTACAATATCATTTATCCAATCAACAAAATAAAAGACTTTAAATTGCTAAAATAAACTTTTGCGGAAGATTGGCATGGTCAGATGAATGTGCCGTGCCCGCATCACATTCCACTCAAAAGTCCTGCCCCACAATCTCGATGATAACTTTTACCTGCACCAAGTAGATGTAGTGAGCCTAGGGGCCCAACAAGAATTTGAGAAAATAACGAGGGTTTAAAAGTACATGCTTAATACTTAAAATACTGTACTTAATAGAATTTGAAACTTACTCCAAAAGGTTGAATGATAAATGAGAATGAGATGTAATGCATGCAATTAACTCACACAATTAAACTTGGGAACTTTCTTAAATTTTACTTAATCTTATGTGTGAATGAAACTGAATATAAACGAAGTCGAGTCAAATTAGAACTGATCTGTAACTTAAATTGAAACTGTAACTGTGAAGTTAGATCCTTGAATTGTGAACCTGTAATTTCGATCATGATCATGGCTGTAGTGCACTATGCCGCAAGAAAGTCAGGATATCTCCAAAACTCGTCTTGCCCTGTGATTTGTAAGGGAGGCCAAGATTTCTCTTAACCCCACACATACACGTCATTTCTATATTTGGTAAGGTAGGCCAAGACATCTCTCAACCCCACACATACACGTCATTTCTATATATTGGTAAGGTAGGCCAAGACGTCTCTCAACCCCACACATACACGTCATTTCTATAGTCACAATCATTTCACTTCATTCAAAAAAAAATATTTTTTTCTCCATTCTTACTTGACTCGACTCAAAGATATAACATGCAATCATGGAAATGACTTTTTTTGAAAATATTTACTCTATTACTCGTTCACAAATAAATGATGAAAAAATGGTTGACAAGGATGGTGATTTAGGGAAAAAACCATAGCTAAGAATCTAGACTTTACTTTTGGCATTTAGGACGTATCCCAGGCAATCCACTTGCATAGCTCAGAACTTATTACGCAATTCTTAATCATATCGACTTACGCTCAAAAACGCGGTTCCCATCACTCTATACTTAACTAGGAAGTCATCCTCGTCTCACATATCTTACTACCCATAATTTCTGAAAATAATGTTTCCGGACTCCACTTAACGACCTAAAAGCTGCGCCTTAGCATTCAATAGCCAAGAACTCAACCAAACCTTAACCGAATTAGTTCCCCCCTAAAATAAAGTTTTCCCAACATCCTAGGCTATTTCTAAGCTCAAGCCCTTTACCAAAGCATTTGTGTGACCCTGCTTAGACCAAACATATCCGGACAGCCCACTACATAACCCAAAAATCTGCTCACCCAAGTCCTTATCCATCCCCCCCTTACTAGCAGGGCAGCCGAGCTCTCACCGAGTCAATATCCCGGTAAACCACTTTGAATGCAAGGACCTAGACCCCTGTCCCTAATTCCTCCCTAACCCCTAAGGCCGATCCCTTCACTAGCCACAGCACCTTTCTAACCCAACAAGTACAGCTCCCCAAGCAGAGCAGACTCGGCAAGATATAGCCCCTGCCCCAGCGCAGATTCCTAGCCCGAGAAAGACCCTGCCTACGCCCCTCGCCTCAACATTAGTCCACCAGTTCACACAATCAAGGTTCTACCATGTGAGCTACATTCTCACACCATGGCAGCCCCTATATCACCATTCAAACCTACATGCAAAACTCGAACCGCACAATTTCAACACCAGGAAAAAATCAAGAGTACGCAAGAAGCAAGCTACTTCAACTGTTAGAGTTAAACACCTATCCATTACAGGACACAACCGATTTCCAACACAAGCATGTGCAACGTACTCAAAAGGAATCAGGAATTCCCAACAACTACAGCCAAAGAGGACAGAGCACTCGAAACAGCGCCAAATGCAATGAAATAATAGAAACGCTACCAGCATTTGCCCAACACATGAAATCTATGCATAACGATCATAAGCACATAATTCTATCTCCATATAAATCAGAAGAGAAACCTGAACGGCTATACTAAAGAAAGAAACATAAGCTATGAACAGTCCTCCATGAAGAAATATCAAAAAACCGAACAACTTCTCAAATCCAAATAAAATTCAATATACAAGATAAAAATGCAAGCACACAACATATTAATCTACTTGGTGGCCAAAGAAACCCATAATTCGTGCCTTAATCACGAAAAATCAGAAAAGGAAAAGAAAACGAGGAGCTCGGCGAGCTGGGGACTGAGCCTGGTACGTCGGGATGAGCTCGATCAATGGGTCCAGGGGGAGGCCACGCCGGAAAGAGATGGAGCTGCTGCGGCCGAGGCTTGAAGAGAAACGGAAGAGTGCCGATCGCGAGACGGATCGAGAGGAAAATGAGTGAACTATCGGCTATAGGCGTGGAGAAGGGAAATGTAAATGGGCTGAAAGAAACGAGCTAGAGGAGATTAGGTAGAGTTCTTAATGGGCTTTTGAAAGATTTATAACCTTAACGGGCCGATCCACAATTATTAATAAGTGTGTGTGAAAATATATAATATGCAAACATTTTATGGAACCAGTAAAAGTGTTCGGCCGTGGTTTTGCAAATACACAAATTTGAAAATTTTAAGAATTAGCTACATAAATTTTATTTATCGGGTTAAAAAAGGCTAAATAATTTAAAATATTGAGCAACTATACTCTAAAGGAATTTAAAGCAACTAGATTCAATAAATTAAAATCAATACTTAAATATTTTTGATGTCAAAGCGATAAGTAAATTATTTAAATAATAAATAGTGTGATTAAAATAATTTAAACAAACTAGACTAACGTTTAAAAGCAGTTTAAATAAATACACAAGAAAAAATAAATACCTTTAAAATGATTTGGACAATTAAAAATGATTTACATAAATAAGTTAGACATTTAAAATAATTTACAATAACTAATCGCTAAACTTAGGTTATTTAAAATAAATAAATTGGACACTCAAAAATATCCAAACAACAAATAAGCTAAACAGTTAAAATCATTTTAAAAAATAAACTAGACAATTAAAATCGTTTAAGAGAATAAAATAAACAATTAAAATCATTAAAAGGAGTAAACTAAACAATTAAAATTAAAATCATTTAAATATGCAAGCCTAAAACCTTTAAAATATTAAAATAATTTAAATTGCACAATAAAATCATTTAGACGCATAAATTTAAGCGAAATAAAAAAACATTAATTAAATAGTTAGTACAATAAAAAATTATTTAACTAAATAATAAAATATTTTATTAGCACATAATTCAAATAAAGAATTTAAATGAGATAAACTTTAAAAAAAATAATAATCCTAATATTTATTAAATTTAAAGCATGTGATTTTGTAGATTGGATTTTAGGCGCCACACAAAGGATCCTAGTCCAACTCCTAAAATAAAACATTCTTAATAAGTTCTATTATAATTATCTTCTATCGTAGTTAGAAATCTAAAATCTCGAAATGACGGTACTTAGGCATCGAAAGCTAATTTATTCAGACTTGCTCATTCATTGAAAATGGTAGAGTTTACTCCTATGCGAAGATATCATTGTTTCCTCATAATATAATTTTTTAGAAGGACATCAAAATTCTATCACTATTTAAAAATCTCAAAGTGGAACTGAACATTATATGAAATCTTAAAACACAAGATAATGCCCAATAATAAAATATATTATAAAATTATAATATCAATTTAGTGGTGAGGTAAAAACTTTTATCCACCTTTCAACGTAATCAATCATTAATCGCATAATATTTATTATGCTACATTCTATATTCTGTTTCTATAATAGTAAATCAAAAACCGATTTCATAAATTTATCTCAAGCTTTTCATATATTGTGGTCTTGTCCAAAACTGTAAGGCCCGAAAATATTAAATTATTACTTATGAGATTTGAGAATTAAATTCCATATTGTGAGCTAATATTGATTTGAGAAGTTATGAAAATGATAGATTTAATTTTCGAGCCGAAAATAGTAATTTGAGAATTTTACAGGTTTTGAGAATTAAATTCCGGGAATTCTTAAATTAAAAGAATAAATATTCGATTTGAATATTTATGGGATATAAGATTAAATCCCATGTTTTGAAAATTAACGAAGATTAAATTTGAAGATAAAACCCGATCAGGGATTGATTTGCAAATATCGAAGTTGAAGGGCTAAAGTGCAAAAGGCCGGGATTATGGATTTAATCCGAATTTATTTAATTTTAATCCGAGTATATTTAATTTGGGAATATTTAGAGTTTCGAATTAAATTCTAATATTCTTAAATTATATAGGAGTGAAATTGAATTTAAAAGAGGGCCGATGACTGAATTGCAATTAAGGAAGACTTGAGGGACTAAATTGCAATTTTGCCATACATAACCGATTTTAACTTAAATATATCAGAATTCATACGTGTAGTATTCAGAAGAGAATCAAAAATGACGAACAGAGGACTCGAACCCTTTTCCTTTTCCTTTTCCTTTTGATTTCCGATTTTCAAAACCCCGTAACTTTTGATCCGCTCGTCCAATTTCAATTCCGAAAGATGATCTGGAATCCTTACGATGAGAACTTCGACTTGATGTAAGTATTTTATTATCTCGGCATGTTTTGAAGATCGAAATATGGCAGAGATCAGATTATGAGTTTATAATTGTGTTCTTGAGCTTGTATGCACTTCGCTAACGAAACCGAATTGATGATCGGCTATCGTTTATGTTGCTTATGATTTCCAGAAGTGTTTCGACTCATATAGGGTATGATTATCTGGTTTTGATGGCTTATGAACTGAATTGAAGTTACGTATGAATGGAATTGAAGTTAGATTCGAATTCGATATTTCGTCGGTTACCGATTTTTAATCGCTACGCCGTCGATTCGTGTTTTGAGACCAGTTTGATAGCTGATTATTGAGATGAGATGTTCTTTGAAATGTTATCGATGATATAATATTTTTATTTCTCAATTTCAGACTTGTTTTAAAGATTAACGACGCTTAACTCCGAATGAGAACCGAGGAAGAAGAAGAAGTGGAAGGTTGAAATGGATTGAATGAAGATATATTGATGAATTTGACTCGATTCTGAAACGAATGAATTGAACAAAGCTTGATGCGAATGTTTTGAGGTTGTATTTCAGATTTGAAGAATTCAGAACATAAGAAATACGAAAGGTAAAAGTGGACTACTACTTGAATGAGATTAAAACTCGAGATGGTTTGTATCGAGTTCCCTAAATCACATACTTATTTGATTACTGCTCTTATATGAATTCTTGAATGAGACTATGATGTGAATGAATGCTATATTGATTTAATATGTTGCATTCATCTTGAAACTGATTCCTTGATTTTGAAATAAACGAAAGCATTCGATTAGATGATTTGAGGGATTATATATGTATGACCTGGGTTGTTGACTTAGCCTAGCATCTGATTTGCATATATAGTGGCTTCAAATTCTAGAGAAGAAAGATAAGTATCCCCACCTCGATCGGGAGAGTCGGTGGTTTAGTTACGATATCTTCTTCTCGGGATCCCAACCGACGAAATAAGGGATTTCTTGAGAGAAGCCTATTTTAATCATGCATTGTCTTTTATTTATATCATGAATTTGATATATAACTTATTTGCATGTTAGTTGCTTTTACTGGGAAATATGTTCTTACCGGAGTTATCCTGCTGTTGTCATGTTTGTATGTGTGTATTGCAACAGGTGATTTAGGATCAAGGCAACAAAGGCTTGAGAATTGAGACTTGATAGATTAGAGTGATGATCCGTTTTTAAGATGATTAAAAAAAAAAAAAAGAAGTCGGCTGTCATATTATGCCTTGTATAGATCTTAGACTTGAACTTTAGTCTAAATGTTCTTCGTGTACACACACATTGCTTGTAACGAAGCTTAATGCTCGAAGTTCTTGTTGTTAATGTTTATTACCGGTCTTTTGTTGAGATGTTGAGATATGGACTTAGCAAGAATCACATTTTTGGCGCTAGCTGATAACAGAGCACGTGGACTGTAGGAGCCAAGATGAGCCCGAGCTGCAGAAAACTGCAGCTCGAGCGCACCCTTTGGTGCGCACACCCGAGGGGGGGCGCTCGAGCGGCTGAAAAGTGCCGCCCGAGTGCACCCCCCCTCTAAAAAAAATGTTTTCGTTGTGGCTTTGATGCTTAGCCTTAATCCATGAACCTTGGATTATTATTTATTATGATTTGAGAATTACGACCAATCATTAAGAACCGGGTCGTCACAAAAACTATAAATAATTTGTCACTCATCAAACCAATTTTCATCTTAATCGAAATATCTTAGGTTAATTCATAACTTACATGAACACTTCCATATATAAAATATTTTCAAAACTTATTCTATAAAGATACCAATCCAGAAAATTCAAGAAGCAAATCTAAGATAAATAAGACATTTCTCTAATACCATGTACCTATAAAAACCTTTTTTCCTAACTGATATATTTTTACGTTGTTTTTTTTACACACACATACATATAACCTGTGTGAGGACTCGGGCACTAATCTCTCAAATCATTACGATTAATCCAAGATCAAGTAATACATATAATCCAATACATGAATTAAGATCAAGCAATCAAAGGCTAATTTTTTTTTTTATATATTGGGCCGCGCTCGAGCTGCTCTTTTCTGCAGCTCGGGCGATGCCCAGGGCAGAAACTGACTTCGAGTTTTCCACTCCTTATCTGAGTCTTGAAGTCACTACAAACATCTCATAAGTCAAGCCTATGCTAACAAAATCATATCCCAGAGAATATAAATAAGTTCATGCTAACTCCACCAAGATATATCAAAGCTAAAGGCATAAATTGAACAAGTATTTTCATAACCAAGAGAGCATGATGCTACAAGAAGTAGAGTTCCAACTCTTCACATAAACAATCTTTAGTTTACATGTAGAACCTACAAAAAGTAACTCAACTAGATTTCAAGGTAGTAACATCATAAACATCTAGATTAAAGTCTAGTCTCAAACCTTAATACAAACATCAAACATGAAAGGATAAACTAAACCAATGAATTTAACATATCAACATTGGATTCTAATCTAACATGCTTGACATTACAAAAGAACATAGACTTCTATCACCCGAGTCTTCACTCTAATCTCTCAATCTCTCGCTTCCATGTCAAGTCCGACTCGCTACTCTTCAACCTGATGCAATGCACACATACAAGCAAAACAACAGCCGGAAAACTCCGGTGAGAATAAATTTCAGTATGAAAGACATCTGTATAAATCAAATAGATATAACTCATCAAGTAATTTACTATTACAATCAACAATTTCCTTATACCTTACCTGCCGGATGTCTTTCAGAGAAACTCATTCAATATCATAAAGACTCGAATACGGTTGAAGGTTAAAGGATTCAAGTCTTACAGAATCGAAAATTTAAAAATTCATAAAGTTGGATCCCGGGAATATAATCAGGCCATAAAAAAAATCAAGCCTTCCACCTACGCTCCCGCTCGGGGTGGTAAAATCTGATATTCCCTTGACTGTGAACACTATATTGAGAACCGTTGCAAAAGAAATCAAGTCAGATCCCTAGCCTCTCGCATATAAGTTCACCACGTCCAATATTTTCGTTTCGATTCTGTTTTCAAGGTTTCGAAAGAATTGTGGCTCAAAGGGTTTAATCTCAACTCTATAATCAATCTACCACAACTCAACACTTCAAAAATAATCTACACCAACAATCTCAAATAAATTATCCATCATATATCTCAACAAGAAATCATGTTGAAAGCAAACAACTCATATATCAATTCACTCAATCAACTAAGTCAAGTAATTCCATAGAATCATATAAGATTAGATTACAACACCTAATCATGCATGTATGTGATTTAATAAACTCGAAAACCACCACGTCTTCCGAGTTATACTACCTGTCGAAATAATGACGAATCATACCTTGATCGGATCTTTACTTCTCAAAACTCTTGTAACTTCTAAACAACAACAACAAGCTTCTCAAAATTCTGCTCACTTCACTTCATGTTCATTCTTCTTTAGTTGTGTCCCAACTTGAAGCGCTCATTTCAAATTAATTCCTGGACTCGTCGACTCGACTTCGATAATTTCCAACTTAAATCTGAATGTACATTGTTTTAAAACTCAACATCAGCTTCAAAACATCATTACAATTCATCAAGTAACAACTACAATTCTTGATCGATTGACCGGAAATTTTAAACCGACGGCGCAACGAGCAAATTCGAAAAATTCTAAAGGGCTTACACTCCATCTAAAAATTGATCCAAATCTACTATCAACCTCAATATATAAGCCATAATTCGAAAATAACATCCCAATAATTTCAGAATTTCATATCAATTCAAAGAATCTTCTACCGACGGCACAACGGACCGGAATCGGAAATTCTAAAAAAGCATAACATCATCTTTCTCAATCATCTAAACACATATTCATATCAATTCCCATCAGCCATACACAGAATTCAGTACAATAATATTTCCAAAAATTCAGAAAATATTTCCAAAAATTGATAAACATCGCCCGAACGACGATCTTTTCACGATTGCGACTTAGATATTGTAACACCCGATATATTTTAATTACATAAATCCGTCCTTGCATAATTAGGATATTTAATTGATTTAAATTTATGATTTTATGTTTTAGATAAGAGTATGTGAATTAATTATTTTTTTTTTATTTTTTATTTTTTTTATTTTTTTTTATTTATTTTTTTTTTTATGTTTTTTTTTATTAAAAAATTTATTTTTTAATTGTTTTTTTGTTTTTTTTTTTCTTTTTTTATTTTTTTATTTTTTTTTTTTTTTTTTTTTTTTTTTTTTAAATTATATTTTATTATTGTTTTTTTTTTTTCATTTATGCATGATTTAATTTATTTTTTAAGCATTTAACCCATAATTAGTGATTTTTATGATTTTTAGTATTTTTATTATTTAATTCGCGGAGACGGGACCGTGGACGGACTAGATGACGATCTTTCCATCCAAATTATTTTATGAACCTTTTTAGAGCCTTAAAATATTATTTTGAGTTTTATTATCTCAAAATTTTAATATATTTAATATTTAATTAATATTTAGGGGTCCTTTTATTATCCAAAATTATCAAAATAGTTGACTTTTATATAGTATTTTTAAAATTCCCCTAAATTATTAATTCGAGATTTTATTTATGTTATCAATTTTTTTAAATGTTCAATTAAGAGTTTAAGTTGTAATAATTAATTATTTTAAAACGCTTTTTATAATTAATTAAATAACCTATATTCTATTTGACACAAAAAACTTACAACCTAATCAACCTAAAAATCCTAGAATCCGATTATCTTCACCCCGTACCGCCTCCACTCTCACAAACATCTTCATCTCCTACGGCCAAGACCAGCGTCCAAGAACACCATAGCCATTAATTCAAAAGGTTCCAAGCAAGCCAAGGCATCCCGTCGTCGTCCCTGGTCGTTCCGAAGTCCCCCCCCCGACGTATACACGCTTTTAGCTCTATAAATCGGTATTAAGGCATGTTTTCTATTCACTTTTTCAAACCTATATCAGAGTCATGTATGCGTGTGGGTGTGTAACATCATAATTTAATCATTTGACAGCAAGCCCCCCCCTTTTTCAAATTTCCTTCAACTAATCTTCTCGGTTTAGACATGTGTTTGATTCATGCTCACGTATTTTGTCATCCATGGCTTGAAGGGGGCTGCTGGCTAGGTCCTACGGGTCCCCTAGGATGTCTAGATGATGTTGGCCATGGTTGGGTTGGGCTAGGAATCACGGCCGATCGGGTTTTCAGAAGAGGAAACTTGCAGGCGCGCAGGCTAGGTTTTTTGTGGAAGAGGGCTCTCTGTTAGGCTAAGGGGCAGCATGGGGTTCGGCCAGGGTGTGGATCGAACCAGGCAGAACCCTTGGGGAGGTCCTGCCGGCCGGGGCTCCGGCCACGGTGGCCGGAGCTGGGCTGCAGCATGGCGCGTGAAGGCCTGCTGCTCGTGCGGCCGAGACAAGGAGGGAAAGGATGGTTTAGGGTTTTCGGGATCTAGGGTTTGAGGAATGGTCCGTCTCCTTGGTCGGTCTTGGGTCCGGGGGGGTTTCGGGTCCAGTAAATAATATGGGTTAATTAATGTGGGTCCGGTCCGGTTATTTTATTCGGGCTCGGGTATTTTTATTTTTAAGTCTTTAAGTTTTTATAATTAGGAATTAAATGGACTAATTAAATTTCCAAAAATGGTTAATTGAGTACCATTTAATTTATTTGGGGTTCCAATTAATTTATTTTGGGTTAATTTTATTTATTTTTTGGGCTTTTAATAATTTTATATTTAAATGTTTTAAGTTGGCCAGAAATTTTTATGGGCTTGGGAGCCCATGACCGTTATTGGGCTTTTTGGGCCCATGTGGGCCAGGGGCAGTGTTATTGGGCCTAATATTAGTCTTAATGTGCTTTGGTTGATTTTAAATGGGTCAAGTCTTAAGTTAATGGGGCTTGCATGTCTAGGGCCATCAGCTGTAGCAAACCATGAGAAATTGCAAGTGTCCCTGAGTTTATATTTAATTATTTTTTATGCATGAAAAGTTATTTTAATATTTATATGATATTAAAAAAATAAATTAAATATAAATGAAGGACACACAATTTATTTAAGTACATGCATTTCATGAAATCAATTTTTTTATGCTATGATTTAATTTTCTAATGGTTGTAAGCAAATAAAATAATTTAGGTGGAAATTGAAGTAGTGTGGTCCCCACATTTATGTATGGGCGAGTTTCTTGCCATTTATGAATTGGGCAGTTTCTGCCATTTATGTATGTGTGGTTCGCCACCAGCCTTCGTACGATGGTTTCTTATACTGATCAGTCCGCTACTATGGGTCACCACTTACGGAAAGGACCATATCCATGTTAAGAAAATAAATGCTCTACAACTCAAGTATGTATGTTTATTGATTATGTTATTTATGTTTATTCAAGTAAGTTATGTTATGAAATTTTTAAGCATGCTCATTCCCCAGGTAAATTATTGTATGTATTAGTAATTAAAGTGTTTTAAAAATTATTTTGAACCCTTGTTAGTATGAATGTTGGGCCTCTAGGCTCACTACACTGATATGGTGCAGGTGAGTACGTATAAGGAGCAGTGTTACTCCTACCGGGTGGACTGATGTCTGTATGATCAGCTCTAGCATGTAAATATTAATAAAAAAAAAAATTTTTAAAAATAAAAGTAGCCCCGTGACCGTGACGGCTTTCTGAGTCACCATGCATGAGTGACATGTTACATTATAAGTTTTTTTAGTGGTTTGAGGGTTTATTGGAAATATTTTATTTAATATTTTTAGAGCATGCACACTTTTTATTTATTTTTATTTATGCAGTATATTTTGAATTATAGGGGTTGACTCAGATAGTTATTTATTTTCAAAGAATGGCATTTTTCTTAAGTATTTAATTATTTATTTATTTAGTCGTGTATTAATTTTAATTATTTTATTCTGTTGCATATATGTATGGGCATATATGTACATATTTTATTTAGTATTATAAAAAAAAAAATTTCCGCATATTTATTTATATAGAGAGTTTAGGGTCGTTTCAGATATGCTATCGTCGTATATACTAGAACACGTTTATACAATCAAATCTTAATTTATAACAATAATCTCCAAAATCAAACACGGTAGAATTTAGCCAAACTTACATCAAAGTGTAGCTACTCAAAGCCGTGATCGCAATAATACTATCAATTTAAAATTCTACCGGCCGGATTGATTTATAATAATTTTTGGAAATGAATGCATCGGCCTTTCTTCTTCTTCCTTAGCTGAATCTCGACTTCCATTTCTGAAATCATGATGGATTTACACGTTTATATACATATTAGCTTACATGGGTTGGTCATCCCCTTGCAATAGGGAAATTGCACTTTGGTCCCTGAGAGCTTGGTTATTTGCAAATTGTCCTATAGAACTTTCATTCATCTCTCTCTCGATCCTTGCTACTGCTGAAGGAAAGATAAACACATGCAAAAGTGTAAAAAATAAATCTCTTGTTAACAAGTCAAAATCCCCATTTCTGTAGGTTTATCCCTGAAACATTGATATTTGCAGTTCAGCCCCTGCTTGAGTTTCTTCTTCCAATTAAATCCTTTCATTCGCGAAACATGGAATTTAAATCTTAAATCCCATAAATATTCAATTAGAATATTTATCCTTTGTAATTTAAGAATCTCGGATATTAATTCTCAAAACCCGTAAATTTTCAAATTAAATATTTTCGGCTCGGAAATTAAATCTCTAATTTCCATAAATTCCCGTATTGAATATTTTCACAAATAAGGAAATTTAAGATCTCTAATTCCATAATTTTACTATTTAATATTTTCAGTGCCTTACAATTCTTATCCCTCTAAGGAATGATATCGTCCTCGAAATCGCATTCCAATCTTACCACATAATCTCATAAACTGAAAAAGCTGCTAGAAGTAATTCTTACTTCTAAGCTGGCTCTTACTCCTGATCAAAATCTGTATTGATCCTTTCCAATTATTTCACACACCTTATCAGGTTCTTTTTCATCTAATTGGAATGCATAGACAAGAGTTTAAACTGAGTGTTCTTCAGCATATACACCAGAAACAAAGTCTTATTTATTCACAAACATCTAGATCATTTCTGAACACTCTCTATTCCAGAATCAAACGGTGCTTCAAACAGAACAGTTCTCGCTGATCATACTGTTCAAGCTTCAAAAATTTATATCTGTCTTGTCAATTACCAACTCTATCCAGTCTGCACTGTTCTTATTCTGTTTCGGATCAATCTTCCCATTATTCTTTATTTTTCACAAACCATATCCTTCTGATTGCTGATATATCAGAAATCCTCTCTCAAAATAAAGAAATTCCTGATTCTTTTAATCATCTCATAATCAAAACTCTATCTCTATATCCATTAGTTAGCTTGTTACAAGAATCATAATCATTAAGTGGCAAAACTAAATCAGATAATACCGAAACAGATACTATAATTCTGAGCAATTCCAACATAAAATCCGTATAGTCGCCTTCAGACAATCCATCGATCTAGAGGATGGCATAGTGCAATCACCTCCAATCAAACACTCAGAATCACTTTGAAAATCGATGCCACACTCTCTCAAATAACTCTAAAGTCTCCTATCTCGACAATATATTTCAATGATTCATGTAATATTATTACATCAATACCTTCTTAACAACTATCTAAACATATCAGTATTCCATCTAATACAGTATATTCTTAAATCGGATCGGAACTTATCTTCATTCCATTCGCAAACTCTTTGACAACTCGAGTAGTTTCAAACTAAAATTATTTTGAAAATTCGGATCTTACTTCAACTCAAAAATCATAAAACCGTTTCATAGCCCATTCAGTATCTTCTCTTCTGCTTCTATAACTGGAAACATAGGTAATGTGGAAATTCAAATCTGTCATACTGTCCTTCCATTTTCTGTTGTCAATACTGATATCCAAGTAATTTCATACATTTTTCAAACAGCTGAAAGAATATTTAATACTGTTGTAGTGTGTCCTTTTCCAGAAGATGTGATATATCATATCTAAGATTACCTGACACACTCAAACGAATATTCAATTCAACATCCATCGCTTGTTTCTAAAATTCAAAATCGCTAGATTTAAACTCAATGTTGCTTATAATCTCTCCAAACAAATCTAACCGTAGTTTGGATTGCAACAATCCTGATTATTTTAGTATCTTGTCTATAAACTCAAGTACAAAGCAAAGTCTTTAATTAGTAGATCAAGCCTTATAGATATCCAGTTGTTCTGTCAAAATCATACAAATTCCAAAATTCTTACTTGGTACTCTGAATCTAAATTTCTATCAGTTACGAGTCTAAAATGTCATCAAAATTATACTGAAATTATATACCATAAATGATCAAAGACTCTTGCAATTCTCATAATCAAAGAACCTCTCACTCAAGTCAAAAGCCATCCAAAGAGCAAATATTCTGAATGACAAAATCTGCATAAGTGAAAACAACTCACTTGCATCTCAGACTTTAAGCGAGTGAAATATAAATAAGACTCTATCAAGGAATAAGAGCCAATCAAATCAATCGAGGTCGAAAACAAGAACCTCATAAATTTGAGACGAATTATTCAAGAAATTCAAGAGTCATGATCCAATGATATACATAGATTCAGCAAAATCAAAAAGATGACTCAACTGTAATTGATTTTCGTTACTTATCTTATTCAGATTTTCTAAATTGTTCCCAAATTAAATCAAGAATTGATCCAAAAACTTATTCAATACCCAAAATAAGCAGGAACCTGGAATTTGATTATTCTCTTATGTAATATATTTCAAGTAACACAATCAACTTCCCTTTCAATCTGAATTTCTATCAAACTCATAATTCAGCTTTTCAGAGTACAAAGTACTGATATCTTTATTCTTAGCCGTTCATCACGATTAGTTCATGTGAGCTAGCTATTTCAGATTAAAGGTTCAACATACCGTTTTAAATATCTAACATAATAGATTATGCAACTATATTCTTGTATGCAATGCACCCAGTTCTTCATCAATATGCAGGCAAATTACTTCAAAAGCTCAATTATACCTGCTAGGTGTCAATACATCTGGTGCATATTGAACCAAAAGTATCTGTAGATGCTTGTTGTCTCAGAGTTGGATCTTCATTCAAAGTTCCTCCTACGTTCCCCAAGGATTAGGAACACACTCTCGGTAAAAATGTCCCACTTCATAGCAACGATGACATATTTCCCTAAAGTTCCTCGGCCAATTGCATCGCTAAGCGTTGTTTACCTCCACAGGTGAGTGAACAGTATTCGCCGGCATATTCTTGCTATTCTTACCTATATGAAGTTGCTTCAAGTCTGCTAGTCTAGAAGAGCTGTTCCTAGAATTCTTGAACTGTGTTGCCTTCAAATGCTTTAACCGCTCTACACTTCCTACTAACACTACCTCCTTGCCTCATAGCTGCTTTGTGATGATAATTGTGACTGAAAGTGCGGTTGTTCGAAATGCTGAGGCACAATTGAACTTTCTTTTTGTCTCATAAAACCATTTTCAGCTCTTTTAGCCCTGTCAATAGCATCAACCTATCCATTCGGTCGCCCAATATCTATCCAAGCATAAATTTCCGGATTCAGTCCATTGATAAACAAATTCGTTTGGACTTTCTTCATCCCGAATTATGTGAGGAACAAATCGGAGCAAGTTGGAGAATTTAGCAATATACTCATCGATCGTCATATTTCCTTGTTGCAAGTTAACAAATTCTCCTGCTCTATCTTCTCTATAAGATCTCGGAAGAAATTGTTGACAAAATTCAGTTTAAATACCTGCCAAGAAATTACTATACCTCTGTTTTGCAGACATTACTTCGTCGCAAACCACCAGCTTCTTGCTAAATCTTGCAGTTGGTATACAACAAGCTTGATTCTTCGTTCATCAGAGTATTCTAAAGATTCAAACAATTGATCAAGCTCTTCTAACCAACCTTCACAAACATTAGTATCTTCGGTGCCTTTCAAAATTGGCGGATTATAAGTCTGAAATCGTTCAAATAGCACTTCCATCGGTGTGAGTGTAGCATCCATCGATTCTGATAGGTTACTACAATACTGATCTGTTCAATCAGAGTTAATTCCTTCACTTGCGGAGTATGTTTGGTTTCAATCTGGGGTGCTTACATCACCCAAATAACCTGACTTACTTGAAAAGAAAATTCATAAGCAACACAGAGATTATACTATTCAAATCATTAAAAAAAAATAATACATATAATCCTCATGCTTTGTCATAATACACATGCTTACAATTCTTCATGCTATTCAAAGAAACATGCTTACAAGGAATTCAAAAATTCATGTGAATTCACATAATCATGTAAGCACATAAATATTTAAGCATGTACTCAAATAATTTTTTTCCAAGAAGTAAATCACACTCACATACATTTTATCAATTTCAGTTAAGCATCAAATCAAGCCATACTAAAAAAAAATGCATGCGACTCTATCTACCCCGCCTCAACTTCTATCTTATTCCAAGAACTTACGCTCTGATACCACCTGTTGTGAGGACTCGGGCACTAATCTCTCAAATCTTTACGATTAATCCAAAGATCAAGTAATACATATAATCCAATACATGAATTAATATCAAGCAATCAAAGGCTAATTTTTTTTTATATTAGGCCACGCTCGAGCGGCTAAAAAGCACCGCTCGAGCGCGCCCTGAATTTTCTCAAACAGAATGCACAGCTCGGGGCTGCGCTCGGGCTGCTCTTTTATGCAGATCGGGCACTGCCCTGGGCAAAAACTGACTTCGATTTTTCCACTCCTTATCTGAGTCTTGAAGTCACTACAAACATCTCATAAGTCAAGCCTATGCTAACAAAATCATATCCCAGAGAATATAAACAAGTTCATGCTAACTCCACCAAGATATATCAAAGCTTAAGGCATAAATTGAACAAGTATTTTCATAACCAAGAGAACATGATGCTACAAGAAGTAGAGTTCCAACTCTTCACATAAACAATCTTAAGTTTACATGTAGAACCTACAAAAAGTAACTCAACTAGATTTCAAGGTAGTAACATCATAAACATCTAGATTAAAGTCTAGTCTCAAACCTTTAATACAAACATCAAACATGAAAGGATAAACTAAACCAATGATTTTAACATATCAACATTGGATTCTAATCTAACATGCTTGACATTACAAAAGAACATAGACTTCTATCACCCGAGTCTCCACTCTAATCTCTCAATCTCTCGCTTCCATGTCAAGTCCGTCTCGCTACTCTTCAACCTGATGTAATGCACACATACAAGCAAAACAACAGCCGGATAACTCCGGTGAGAATAAATCTCAGTATGAAAGACATTTATATAAATCAAATAGATATAACTCATCAAGGTAATTTACTATTACAATCAACAATTTCCTTATACCTTACCTGCCGGATGTCTTTCAGATAAACTCATTCAATATCATAAAGACTCGAATACGGTTTAAAGGTTAAAGGATTCAAGTCTTACAGAATCGATAATTTAAAAATTCATATCATTGGGATCCCGGGAATATAATCAGGCCATAAAAAAAATAAAGCCTTCCACCTACGCTCCCGCTCGGGGTGGTAAAATCTGATATTCCCTGGACTGTGAACACTATATTGAGAACCGTGGCAAAAGAAATCAAGTCAGATCCCTAGCCTCTCGCATATAAGTTCACCACGTCCAATATTTTCTTTTCGATTCTGTTTTCAAGGTTTTCGAAAGAATTGTGGCTCAAAGAGTTTAATCTCAACTCTATAATCAATCTACCACAACTCAACACTTCAAAAATAATCTACACCAACAATCTCAAATAAATTATCCATCATATATCTCAACAAGAAATCATGTTGAAAGCAAACAACTCATATATCAATTAACTCAATCAACTAAGTCAAGTAATTCATAGAATCATATAAGATTAAGTAAAACACCTAATCACGCATGTATGTGATTTAATAAAATCGAAAACCACCTCGTCTTCGAGTTATACTACTTGTCGAATTAATGTCGTATTATACCTTGATCTTGATCTTTACTTCTCAAAACTCTTGTAACTTCTAAACAACAACAACAAGCTTCTCAAAATTCTGCTCACTTCACTTCTTATTCATTCTGCTTTAGTTGTGTCCAACTTGAAGCTCATTTCAAATCAATTCTGGACTCGTCGACTCGATTTCGATACTTTCCAACTTAAATCTGAATTACATTGTTTAAAACTCAACATCAGCTTCAAAACATCATTACAATTCATCAAGCAGCAACTACAATTCTTGATCGATTGACCGGAATTTAAACCGACGGCGCAACGATTCATCGATAAATCTAAAGGCTTACACATCATCTAAAAATTGATCCAAATCTACTATCAACCTCAATATATAAGCCATAATTCAAAAATAGCATCCCAATAATTTCAGAATTTTATATCAATTCAAAATCTTCTACCGACGGCACAACGGACCGGAATCGGAAATTCTAAAAGCATTAACATCATCTTCTCAATCATCTAATCACATATTCATATCAATTCCCATCAGCCATACACGAATTCAGCAGCATAATATTTCCAAAAATTCATAAAATATTCAAAAATTGATAAACATGCCCGAACGACGATCTTTTCACGATTCGACTTAGATATGCTATCGTCGTATATACTAGAACACGTTTATACAATCAAATCTTAATTCTAACAATATCTCAAAATTCAAACACGGTAGAATTTAGCCAAACTTACGTCAAAGTGTAGCACTCGAAGCCGTGATTGCAAATATACGATCAATTTAAAATTCTATCGGCCGGATTGATTTATAATAATTTTGGAAATGAAAGAATCGGCCTTTCTTCTTCTTCCTTAGCTGAATCACGACTTCCTTTTCTGATATCTGATGGAGTTACACGTTTATATTCATTTAGCTTACATGTGTCATCCACTTGCAATAGGAAAATTGCACTTTGGTCCCTTAGAGCTTGGTTATTTGCAAATTGTCCTTAGAACTTTCATTCATCTCTCTCTCGGTCTTGCTACTGCTGAAGGGAAGATATACACATGCAAAGTGTAAAATAAATCACTTGTTAACAAGTCAAATCCCATTTTGCAGTTTAGCCCCTGAAACTTCGATATTTGCAGTTCAGTCCCTGCTCGAGTTTTTTCTTCCAATTAAATCCTTTCATTCTCTGATATGAATTCTTAATGTATGGAAGGCAAACACGACTATATTAAAATCGTACCCTCAATCCAATAACAAAAGAAATCAAGAAATTGCCCGATCTTGAAAACAAGTAAAAAGTTTTGGATTAACCACCTCTAGCTTACAACGAAACTAGCAACAGTAATCACGAAGAAAACAATTGTTCACAACGGGACCTTCAAAAAACCTGTTTCTGACAACCCACGAGGATAATCAATCGACAAACGCCACAAAGTTGAAAACTTTGATAAGTTTTGATTTTTGGGTAAGCAAAAGCTTAATAAAATTCTAGAGAGAATTTTTTTATGGAATAATCAATAATCTGAAATCTTAATTCTCCTTAAAATAATGAATGTTTGTTGTATTTATATTACAACTACAAAATAATAAAAGATATCGCGATATAATTCAATATATATCTAAGGATATCAAAGATATCTCCTAAAAGTTTTCTAGTAGAAATAAAACTCTCAAAAATAAGAAAATAATGCCAAAAATATCAAAAAGTCTCGCACACACACAAAACACCAAACTGTGTGAGAGAGAGTGCAGGCGCGGGCGCGGGCAACGCATATGACTCTGTCCTGAAATCTTAAAAACAACGGGGTCAGATGCGGGCGCGCGTGGGCAGGCGCGGGCGCGCATAAGGTCCTGTCCGCCATGCGCAGGCGCTCGTCAATGAGGCGCGGCGCGCATACCTTCTCGGGTCTTGTCACCTTTTTTATGTTTTCTTTGATATTTCCTCTACTCTTTTGACTTCTTTGGGCTTCAATAAGATTATAACATCCCTCAAAATGATCTTCAAGCATTCCAATGTCCATTATCAACGATTGACGCGCATCTTTAAATTTCTTAGCTCGTCCTCTCGTAATCGGTCCTCTTGGCATCTCCAACGGATCCTTAATCAACTTGATCAACATGCGAGCTATCCATGATCGCATCATCTTCCCCTTCTTGAAAAGGATTTGTCCTCAAATCTTGATCATCTCCTACATCAAATGGAGACAAATCAGAAACATTGAAAGTAGCACTGACGTTATACTCACCTGGTAGATCTAATTTGTAAGCATTGTCATTGATCTGCTCCAAGACTTGGAAAAGTCCGTTGCCTCTAGGTAACAATTTAGAATGCCGCTTCTTCGGAAAACGCTCCTTCCTCAAGTGCAACCAAACCCAATCACCCGGTTCAAATACAACCTTCTTTTTACCTTTATTTGCTTGCTTTGTGTATTGCAAGTTCTTTTTCTCAATGTTCGCTTTTACCTTCTCATGCAAATTTCTCACAAACTCAGCCTTTTTTTTTCCATCTATACTAACCCTTTCACTCATAGGCAAAGACATCAAATCCAACGGGGTTAAAGGATTAAAACCATACACAATTTCAAATGGTGAAAAATTTGTAGTAGAATGCACACTACGATTATATGCAAACTCCACAAATGGCAAACATTCTTCCCAACTCTTCAAATTCTTTTTAATTATAGCACGCAACAAAGTTCCTAATATCCTATTAACAACCTCAGTTTGACCATCCGTTTGAGGATGACATGTAGTCGAAAACAGTAATTTAGTACCAAGCTTGCACTATAATGTTTTCCAAAAGTAACTCAAGAAACGAGTATCTCTATCAGAAACAATACTCCTAGGCATGCCATGCAATCTAACAATTTCATTAAAGAACAAGTCCGCAACATGAGATGCATCATCAGATTTATGACAAGCAATAAAATGAGCCATTTTTGAAAATCTATCAACCACCACAAACACAGAATCCCTCCCCTTCTTAGATCTTGGTAATCCTAAAACAAAATCCATCGAAATATCTACCCATGGTTCACTAGGAACAGGAAGTGGGGTATACAATCCATGCGGTTGTGTCTTAGACTTAGCTTTCCTACAAGCCACACATCTCTCACAAATACACTCAACATCATGCTTCATATGTGGACAATAAAAATGTTCATGGCAAAGTATCATAAGTTTTCGCCACACCAAAATGCCCATCAAACCACCCCCATGTGATTCCCTAACAAGTAATTCATGTATGGACGATTTAGGAACACACAATTTATCTTCCTTAAACAGATATCCATCATGCATGAAAAATTTATCCTTCGGACCATGCAAACATGACATATAAATCTCACCAAAATCATGATCAATGGCATACAACTCATTCACATACTCAAATCCCAAAAACTTAGAGTCCAGAGTAGATAGAAGCACATACCTTCGTGATAGAGCATCTGCTACCACATTTTCTTTTCCTTGCGTGTACTTGATAATATAGGGAAAAGTCTCCACAAACGCCACCCACTTGCCATGCCTCTTGTTCAGCTTTTGTTGTCCTTTGAGATGTTTCAAAGACTCATGATCCGTATGAATCACAAATTCTTTTGGCCTCAGATAATGCTGCCACGTTTCAAGCACACGAACCAAGGCATAGAATTCCTTGTCGTACGTAGGATAATTCAGCGCTGCTCCACTTAGCTTCTCACTGAAGTATGCAATTGGTCCGTCCACCTTGCATCAACACACCGTCAATTCCTACACCTGACGCATCACATTCAATTTCAAAGGAATTAGAAAAATCAGGTAATACAAGTAAAAGAGCATTAATTAATTTCTGATTAATGATATCAAAAGACTTCTCTTGCTCCTTGCCCCAATGGAATGGAACGTTCTTCTTGATCACTGCAGTCATAGGAGCCGCCAAAGTGCTGAAGTCTTTTACAAATCTCCTATAAAAACTTGAAAGAACATGAAAACTCCGAACTTGGCCAATTGAAGTAGGCGTTGGCCAATCTCGAATTGCACTTACCTTGTCCTCATCAACTTTGACTCCTTGAGCACTCACAACAAAACCAAGAAACACAAGTTCTTTTGTACAAAACACATACTTTTTCAAATTAGCATACAAATTCTTAGCCTTTAGTGTGATTAGCACCAAGTCTCAAGTGTTCAACATGCTCATTCAAATTTTTGCTATACACCAAGATATCATCAAAGTATACCACAACAAATTTTCCAATATAAGCACGCAAGACATGATTCATCAATCTCATAAAAATACTAGGTGCATTAGTTAACCCAAATGGCATAACCAACCACTCGTACAATCCATATTTCGTTTTGAAAGCAGTTTTCCACTCATCGTCTTCTTTCATCCTAATTTGATGATAACCACTTTTCAAATCAATTTTACTAAAGATGCTAGAACCATGAAATTCATCCAACATATCATCTAGCCTAGGAATAGGATGCCTATACTTGATGGTAATAGTGTTAATGGCTCTAAAATCAACACACATTCTCCATGAACCGTCTTTCTTAGGCACTAACAAAACAGGTACAGCACAAGGAGACTCTGTCCTGAAATCTTAAAAACAATGGGGTCAGGTGCGGGCGCGCGTGGGCAGGCGCGGGCGCGCATAAGGTCCTGTCCGCCATGCGCGGGCGCTCGTCAATGAGGCGCGGGCGCGCATACCTCTCGGGTCTTGTCACCTCTTTTTATGTTGTCTTTGATATTTCCTCTACTCTCTTGACTCTTTGGGCTTCAATAAGATTATAACATCCCTCAAAATGATCTTCAAGCATTCCAATGTCCATTATCAACGATTGAAGTGCATCTTTAAATTTCTTAGCTCGTCCGCTCGTAATCGGTCCCTCTTGGCATCTCCAACGGATCCTTAATCACTTGATCAACATGCAACTATCCATGATCGCATCATTCTCGGAACATGGAATTTAAATCTTAAATCCCATAAAATATTCAATTAGAATATTTATTCTTTTAATTTAAGAATCCTGAAATTTAATTCTCAAAACCCGTAAATTCTCAAATTAAATATTTTCGGCTCGGAAATTAAATCTCTAATTTCCATAAATTCCAAATTGAATATTTTCCAAATACGAAATTTAAATCTCTAATTCCGTAATTAAATATTCATATTTTCAGGGCCTTACAACCTGATAGAAAAAATATATATTTACCCAATGCATAAGCCTCAACCCGTCACCTTTTTGCCTCTCATTGTGCAACTTTCGATTTCAGCAGCCACCTGACATGTAATCGATTTGAAAATGGTGATTAAAATGGTAGATACAGCTTGGTCACAGTAAAATACTTACATAAATTTTTTTACATCCACCTATCCATTGCACAAAATCAGCCAATGAACCTCTTATTGTGGGCATCTTATATCCATCTTTCATCTTTCTATTTTTTGAGTTCATAATGGTTTTATGTTCACTATGAAAATATTTTTGTATAATATTTTTTAGACAGCAGATTGACAATTACATATGTGCATAATTATACATTAATGTAGTAAACTTACATTATGTTAGGTAGATACTTCTTTCATATTTTCTAGCACAGTTAAAAGTGCTTGTATTAATTTTGGCACTGTAATTGGTGGTTTGAATGCTAATAAGCCTGAAACATTTGATTTGGGGTGATTGAGGGACCCAACAAGATCAAGTCCGTCGAAGCTAAAATAGCTAGCTGGACTGGAGTAGCAGTTGAACTCGCCGAAAAACTCGTCGAAAAGGGACTAGAATGAGTAGAAAATGGGGACTGGATTCGCTTGATTTAAAACCTCGAATACAACACACTCACCCTCGGAAACTCCAAGATCAAAGTAGGGCTTATAGAAGATGCACAACAAAAATAGTGTGCAGAAATAGGTCAATAACAGCGATATATGGCTCAAATCGAAGCTACAGGCGTAAGTAAGAAAACTACTCAAACCGTTTGAGGTTTTGACGCTGGATGAAGGAGAAACGAGTCAAATTACAATAGTTGTATAGTGGATAGGCGAGAAGGTGACAGGTTGAGACTTTGACATTGAGTATATTTTTTGTTTTCTATCAAGTGTATTTATGCGTGGGGAAAAAAATAAGGTGAAAATATATCAGTTAGAAAAAATCGTTGTCGTAGAACTAAAATACAGCGTACATACAAAAATGGTTTTAAAACACCCCAAAAACATGCAAATAGCCAATGGTTAATTAAAACTGATGTCTTAGTTTGAAAACCATTGTATTTGACACATATAAAGACAACGTTTTTTTAAAATCTTGGTATTTTTCCATTGAAATATGACAAACGACAAAGGTTTTAGAGAAAATTCTTGTCAAAAGGCAAAAAAACAACGGTTTTTGACAACAAACTTGAAAATATTTTGATAAAATATCATTAAAATATTAAAAAAACGTTAATACGTCATAAAAGTACAATTTGAACTTCAAAAATGTGGTTTTTTTTTTAAAAGGACAAGCGCATAAGCGCTAGCGTTGGCGGCCTAGGCGCCATGCATAACATAGCGCCTAGGCGCCACCTTTGGCATCTAGGCGTACTGCTCCTGCTTATCTTTTGGCGCATAGGCGCCGCATATTTTTTGACTGTGCTCTAGAAAATCATGAAAGAAGACATATCTCCCCTACATAATGTAAGTTTTACTACAATAAGTGTATATATTAAGTGCACATAATGATAATTGTCAATAGCTGCATGTTCTAAAAAATATTATACAAAAATATTTTCATAGTGAACTATATAAACCATTCTGAAACTCACAACAAATACCATTTTTTATCACCATTTTTCAAATCCCAAATACATTGGCTCAGGTGGCTGCTGAAAATCGAAAGTTGTACAATGGGAGGCGAAAAGGTGATGGGTTTGAGGGCTTATGCATTGGGTAAATATATATTTTTTCTATCAGGTTTATAATGTATACTGTGCGTGTGTAAAAAAAACAACGTAAAAATACATCCAGTTAGGAAACAAGGTTTTCATAGGTACTTGGTATTAGAGAAATTCTCTTATTTATCTTAGGTGTTTTCTTCTTGAATTTTCTGGATTTGGTATCTTTATAGAACTAAGTCATTGAAAATATTTTATATATGAAAGTGTTTATGTAAGTTATGATAATTAACCTAAGGATTTTGACTTAAGATGAAAATTAGGGTTTGATGAATGACAATAATTATTTATAGCTTTTGGACAAGTACCAATATATTGAAAAGCTTGGAGATAAAATTTAATGAAATCGGGTTTTTGATTCTACTATTAATAGAAACTGAACTATAGAATGTAGCATAATATAATATTATGCGATTAATGATTGATTACGTTGAAAGGTGGATAAAAGTTATTTACCTCACCACTAAATTGATATTTTAATTTTATAAGTAATAGTTTTATTATTGGGCATTATCTTGTGTTTTAAGATTTTCATGTAGTGTTCCAGTTCCACTTTGAGAATTTTCCAAATAGTGCGATAGAATTTTGATTTTCTTCATATGAAAATTATATTAATGAGGAAAAACATTGATATCGATAGTCATAAGAGTAAACTCTACCGAAAATTTTTAAAATTGAATGAGCAAGTCTGAATAAATTAGCTTTCGATGCCTAAGTACCGTTATTTTTCGAGATTTTAGATTTCCAACTACGATAGAAGTATAATTATAATAGATAATTATTAAGAATTTCTTAATTTTAGGAGGTTGGAATAGGACCCTTTTTGGGTTATTGAAATATAGATATATCTTAATAAATTAATTATTGGGACCGGGCTTGTAAGGACTAAAAAAAAAAATAGAAATAGAAAGACTTAGCATAAAAAAAAGAAGCGTTTTAAAAACTGAGAACGCAAAAACAGAAAATAAAAATGAAATAAAATCAACAACGCTCTTATCATTTCATAAAATTTCAGTTACTTTCATAAAAAATAGCTTTTGTGAAAAAAAATATATTAACATATAAATGTAATAGATAGCCTAAACCGATTCACGTGAGTCGTTACTTCCGTTCTTGATGTTAAAATTGAAAATAATAATCCATAAAATATTTATAAAAATATCAAAAATACCTTTGAAAGATCATAAAATACCCATTCTAACGTCAAAAAATGATTTTAAAAAGGAACAAAAAAAGGTCTATGGGGACCGCCTAGGCTGCCAAAAGAGCCAATATATGAAAAGTTTGAGATAAATTTATGAAAATTAGTTTTTGAATTTACTATTTATAGAAACTGAATATAGAATGTAGTTCTAATAAATATTATGCGATTAATGATTGATTACGTTGAAAGGTGAATGAATAAAATTTTTTTACCTCACTACCTAAAATTAATATTTTAATTTTATAAGTAATATTTTATTATTGGGCATTATCCTTGTGTTTTAAGATTTCCATGTAGTGTTTAGTTCCACTTTGAGATTTTTAATTGAGTGATAGAATTTATGATTGTCCTTCTAGCAAATTATTTACTATGAGGAAAACAAGTGATATTTTAGCATACAGAGTAAAACTCTAACATTTTCAATTGAATGAGCAAGTCTGAATAATTAGCTTTCGATGTCTAAGTTACCGTTCATTTTGAGATTTTGGATTTCCAACTATCGATAGAAGATAATTATAATAGAACGAATTAAGAAATGTCATATTTTAATGGAGGTGGACTAGGACCCATATTGGTTATTAGAATATAGAATATTTTAATAAGTATTTTTTGGATCGGGCATTGTAAAACTTAAAAAAAAATAATGAATAAGAAAAACTTAGCGTTAAAAAAAAACGTTAAAAAATAAGAACGCAAAATGACAGAAAAATGAACATAAAATACAAATCAACAACGCCCTTATCATGTCATAAAATTTCAATGACTTTCATAAAAAATAGCTTTTGGGAAATAAATAATAACATAATATATGTAATAGATAGTTATACCAATTCACGTAAGTCGTTAGTTCCGATTTTTTGATGTCAAATATTAAAAATAATTGTCATAAAATATTTTAAAAATATCAAAAAATTCCTTAAAAGATCATAAAATTATCATTCGAACGTCAAAAAATGATTTTATAAAAAGAAAAAAAAAAAAAAAAAAGTAAAGGCGCCTAGGCGAGGCCAAAGGAAGAGTCATAGGCGCTAGTGAGTCTAGGCGCCAGATTAAATGGCCCTAGGCGCTTACTTAACAGGTTTTGGCGCATAGTGCGCCAAAATTAAGCGGCCGTAGGCGGCCACTGGGGATATGCGGCGCCTATAGGCCAAATATGGCGCCTATGGCGCCAAAATATAGCAGGCGCCTAGGAGCTAATATATGCAGGCGCCTAGGCGCTAAATTATGCATGGGCTCCTAGGCGGCCCATGCTAACGCTTGTGGTTGTCCTTTTTTTAAAAAAAGAAAAAAAAACCCCCTCCCCCCCCCCCACTATTTTTGAAGTCGTTCAAATTGTTAACTTTTATGACGTCTTTTATTAAGGTGTTTTTAATAGTTTTAATTTATTATTTTATTCAAAAATATTTTCATAAGTTTTGTTTGTCAAAAACCGTTGTTTTTTACCTTTTGACAAGAATTTTCTCTAAAACTTTTGGTCGTTTGTCATGATTTCAATGGAAAAATACTAAAGATTTTTAAAAAACGTTGGTCTTTTATATTGTGTCAAATACAATGGTTTTTCAAACTAAGGAGTCATCAGTTTTAATTAACCATTTGGCTATTTGCGTGTTTTTGGGGGTGTTTTATAACCATTTTTCGTATGTGCGTGGTATTTTAGTATCTACGACAACGTTTTTTTCTAACTGATATCCCGTTTCACCTTATTTTTTTCCCCACGCATAAATACACTTGATACGAAAACAATACTATACTCCAATGTCCTAAGCCTCAACCTGTCAAACCTTCTCGCCTATCCACTACTATACAACTGTTGTATTTGACTCGTATCTCCCTTCACCAGCGTCAAGAACCTCGAACGGTTAGAGTGTTTTCTTTCTTACGCCTGTAGCTTTGATTTGAGCCATAAATCGCTATTTTTGATGATTTTTTCTTCAAAGAGCAAGCCCTGTTTATTGACTTATTTTATACAATCTGTTTTTTGTTGCGCTTCTTCGATATAGCCTACTTTGATATTGGAGGTTTGTCACCGGAGGGTTGTTGAGTATGAGTTGTATTCAAGGTTTTAGAATATCAAGCGAAGCCAGTCCCCGGTCTCTACTCAAGAGTCTAGTCCCTTTTTGACGAGTTTTATCCAGCGATTTCAACTGCTACTCCAGTCCAGTTAGCTATTTTTGCTTCGCGGACATTGATCTTGTTTGGCGGTCCCCTCAATCACCCTCAAATCAAATGTGTACAGGCTTCTTAGTCATTCCACCCACCAATTACAGTGCCAACATTGATACCAAGCCACTTTTGACTGTGTGCTAGAAAGATATGGAAGGACGTATCTCCCTACATAATGTAAGTTTACTACATTAATGTATTAATTATGCACATATGTTAATTGTCTATATCTGGCTGTCTATAAAAATATTACACAAAAATATTTCCATAGTGAACATCATAAAACCATTCTGAACTCAAACAAATAGAAAGATGAAAGATGGATATAAGATGCCCACAATTAGAGAGTTTCAATTGGCTGGATTCGTGCAAGGGTTAGGTGGATGTAAAAAAATTTTATGTAAGTTATTATTTACTGTGACCAAGCTGGTATCTACCATTTAAACCACCAATTTACAAAATTGAATAGCATGACAGGGTGGCTGTTGAAATCGAAAGTTGTACAATGAGAGGCGAAAAGGTGACGGGTTGAGGCGTTATGGAATGGGTAAATATATATTTTTTCTATCAGGTTTATATAGTATGTGTGTGTAAAAAAAACAACTAAAAATAAATGAGTTGGCAAACAAGGTTTTCCATAGGCGTACTTGGTATTAGGAGAAATGTCGTATTTATCTTAGATTTTGCTTCTTGAATTTTCTGGATTGGTAGCTTTATAGAACCAAAGTCTTGAAAATATTTTATATTATGGAATTAAATTTGGTTTGATGAGTGAAAAATTATTTATAGTTTTGGGAGACAAGACCAATATATGAAAAGCTTGAGATAAATTTATGAAATCGGTTTTTGATTTTACTATTATAGAAACTAAATATCGAATGTAGCATAATAAATATTATGCGATTAATGATTGAATACGTTGAAATGTGGATAAAAGTTTTTACCTCACCACTAAAATGATATTTTAATTTTTATAAGTTGTGACGACCCGATTTCTAATCTCTCATTAATCAAAATGATCATAAATAATAAACAAGAATAAAAGTCTTAAACAAAATAATTTTTTTTTTTAAAATCAGAGCACCTCAACCTCGATCGGGTAAAAGTTTACGATCGAGTAGCACCAAGGCCCAACTCTCGGGTGCAACAAAATTGTGGCCTCGCTCGATCGGTCATTTTCTACCGATCGAGCGAGCACAACTGCTCAAGTTTCTGTCCAAGAAATAACAGCCTCGCTCGATCGGTAGGAATCACCCGATCGAGCGAGCACATTTCCAGAAGAAAAGATCAGAACTTTTGCTGTCAAACTATGTAATCTTCCTAGCATGTTCAAGTACTTCATGGCATAATTGAACACTAACAATTCAATCTTATAACCACAACTAACATATATCCTAAACAAGATATAGTTAAATAAGAACAAGATCACCATATACTTGAATAAAGTCTCATGCTAGAATTACATATCATACAAGAATCATCATGCTACATCATGTTGTCTTAAGGATTTACACATCTTTCCAAATCCTATATACATAAACAAGACAACAACTTATTATCAACAAATCTTGGTACAAGTAGCTATAACATAATCATGTTTATGACATTCAACACTTTCATTTACAGCTCACTCAAACCATCTAACACTCGGATCATCACGCTATTCTTCTCATCCCTTGTCCTTCAAGTTTGATTTTGCCCGGTTCCACTCCCGCCTATTGCCATGACACATACAACACAACAATAGCCGGATAACTCCGGTGAGAAATACATTTCCCAGTAAAAGCAACTAAACATGCATATAAAACATATATCAAGCTCATGATATAAATAAAGACAATGCATGTTTTAAAACAAGGTTCATATCTTATCTCGTCGGTTGGGATCCCGAGAAGAAGATATCATAGCTAACCACCGACTCTCCCAATCGAGATGGGGCTACTTATCTTAATTCTCTAGACTTTGAAGCCACTACATATGCATTTCAGACGCTAGGCTACGTCAACCACCCAGGCCATACATATATAATCCCTCAAATCGTCTATTCGAACGTTTCCGTTCATTTCAAAATCAAAGAATAAGTCTTTCAAGATGAATGCAATATATATCATTACAAGAGCATTCATTAACATCTAATACTCATTCAATAAATCATAGAAGAGCATAGAAAAGCAATTAAGCAAATAAGTATGTGATTTAGGGAACTCGATACAAACCATCTCGAGTTATAATCCCATTCAAGTAGTAGTCCACTTTTACCTTTCAAATGTGATGTGTATGGTGTTTTCTAACTTGTCAAAATCTAAACCAACACAATCACAAGACTTGTATCAAAATCTGCACTTAAAACCATTCAAACTCCATTGTAAAATAGCTTCAAACCTTGATCTTTCTTCTATCGGTTTCAGAGGCGATGTTCTCAAGCTCGATGTGTCCTGTTTATACACTGAAAACAGAGCATACAACCAAGGAAATATCAGCTACTATACACCTCAACAGCAGCTCGAGCACAAGCTAGCAAACCATTTCAAATCAAGAGTTTGACGGCATATCGGTATAAGCTCGGCAATCCCGAACGCAACTATAACAATATCAGTTATATAGGATTCAAAACCAACATAATCCTCAACATATAAGCAGGTATAGAAATCAAATCATAGCTGGGAGATCATAAGAACATGATACAACAATCATTCCTCAACCCAATTTCAAGAAAACAAGGTATAGAAGCTCATCAACAACAATTCATATCCACATCTGATATCTGCCAGTTTCGACTTCTCAAACCATAATGAAAGAACAGAAAACTTACATCAAATCAAAGGTCTCGTTGCAAGGATTCCAGAACATCTTTCGGAATCGAAATCGGATACCCGAATCAAAAGATATCTCAATTTGAAGATGAAGAAAATGGTTGGAGTTCTTTGTTCTTGCCTCACGGTTCTTGCCTCTGAAAATCTGATGAAATATGTGTTATATCACACGTGTATGCTGAGTATTCACTTTCAAATTCTGATAACTTCAATAATAATTGCACTTTAGCCCCTCAACTATTCAAAAATTGCAATTTGGTCCTCAACTTCCTATTTCATTCAATTTCAATCCTAATCAATTTAAGAATATTAGAATTTAAATCAAAACTCCAAATATTCCCAAATTAATTATTCTCGGATTAAAATTAAATAATTCCGGGCGTTACAATTCTCCCCCACTAAGACTCGATTTCGTCCTCGAAATCTCAAGTAGTATCAACAGATCATATAATAGGAAGAACAGAAAGACTAAAGGAGACTCACATCATTGAAACATCTCTGGAAATCGTTGTCGCATATCTGATTCTGTCTCCCAAGTAGCTTTTTCAATACCATGACGACTCCACTGAACTTTCACAAGCGGAATAGTCTTCGTTCGAAGTTGCTTCTCCTTACGATCAAGAATCTGAATTGGCTTTTCAAAATAACTCAAAGTCTCGTCGAGTTCAGCCTCATCAGATTGAAGCACATGAGATTCATCAGCAAGATATTTTCAAAGCATCGATACATGAAAGACATCATGTATTCCAGATAAAGCCGGAGGAAGAGATAATCGATAGGAAAGATTGCCTATTTTCTCCAGAATTTCATACGGACCAATGTAGCGTGGAGACAACTTCCCTCGCTTGCCAAATCGTACGGTGCCTCTGAACAGAGAAATCTTCAGAAATACATGATCCCCCTGTTCAAAAGACAAAGGTCGACGTCGAATATTGGCATACTTCGCTTGTCTGTCCTGAGCTGTCTTCATTCTTTTCTGAATAAGCTTCACCTGTTCAGTCATATCTCGAATCATGTCAGGTCCAACCTCAGGTACTTCAGAAATATCATCCCAGAAAAGAGGTGATTGACATTTTCTACCATACAGAGCTTCAAATGGAGCCATCTCAATACTCGATTGATAGCTGTTGTTGTACGATAATTCACAAAGTGGTAGTGATTCTTGCCAACTAGTGCCAAAATCAAGCACTACAGCTCTCAAAATGTCCTCCAAGGTCTGAATGGTTCGTTCAGACTGTCCGTCGGTCTGTGGATGATAGGCTGTGCTCAAGTGTAACTGAGTACCCAAAGCACTTTGTAAACTGTACCAAAAGTGAGATATAAATCGAGGATCACGATCTGATACAATAGACTTCGGCACTCCATGTAATCTGACAACTTCTCTGACGTAAAGCTATGTCATCTGATCGTGTCGATATGTCATACGATAAGGAATAAAACACGCTGACTTCGTCAATCTGCCAATAATCACCCAGATAGCATCACAACCTCTAGAAGATTGAGGTAACTTCGTCACGAAGTCCATGGAAATATGATCCCATTTCCATTCTGGCACTGATAAACTCTGTAACAAACCAGGCGGTTTCTTCCTTTCAGCCTTCACCAGTTGGCAATTAAGACATCGAGACACAAAATCAGTGATATCTGACTTCATTGATTTCCACCAATATCGAGTCTTTAGATCTTTGTACATCTTCCTCCCTCCAAGATGAATGCTATATCGACTACAATGCACCTCTGTCAGTAGTTGTTGTCTCACATCAGAAATATCAGGCACTACAAGGCAATTATGAACATAAAGAAGATCATCTCAAACCTGATATTCAGACACATTCCCTGACTGGACTTTCTCAATTGAATTCTGCACACTCTGATCAAGTTTCTGAGCTTCTCTGATTCTCAAAAGTAACTCTGGTTCAACTTGAATTTGATAAAGTCGCAGAGGCAGATAATTCGTATCAAATACCAATCCAGAAAGACAACAGTTTTTAATCAAATTTGATACACCAATCGTCGATAAGGACAAGGAACATACCTTTCGACTCAATGCATCAGCTGCTGCATTCGATTTCCCCGGATAGTACTTAATCTCACAATCAAAGTCTTTCAGCAAATCAAGCCATCTCCGTTGTCTCATATTCAATTCTAACTGTGAAAACAAATATTTCAGACTCTTGTGATCAGAATAGATTTCAAACTGTTCCCCGTACAGATAATGTCGCCAAATCTTCAAAGCAAATATAATGGCGGCCAATTCAAGATCATGAATCGGATATCTGGTCTCGTGAGGCTTCAACTGTCTCGAGGCATAAGCAATCACATGCCCTCGCTGCATCAAAACACACCCCAAACCTCGATGAGATGCATCACAATAAACAGTGAAACCACCAGTACCTGAAGGAATCGTCAAGACTGGTGCACTGGTCAGTCGTTTTTTCAACTCAAGAAAACTGGATTCACAAGCTTCAGACCAGATGAGTGGAGCATTTTTCTGAGTCAACTGAGTAATCGGCTTTGCAATACTGGAAAAATCTTTAATGAATCAACGATAATACCCAGCCAAACCCATGAAACTACGTATCTCAGGAACAGATGTTGGTCTCGACCAACTGATCACTGCCTCGACTTTACTTGGATCAACAGCTATACCATTTCCGGATATAATATGTCCAAGAAAAATAACCTGTTTCAGCCAAAACTCACATTTCGACAGTTTAGCATACAGTTTCTCAGATCTCAGAGTCTTCAACACAGTTTTCAAATGCTCAGAATGATCAATCAAATTCTTCGAATATATCAGAATATCATCAATAAAAATAATCACGAAGTCATCGAAATATTTCTGAAACACACGGTTCATTAAAGCCATAAACACAGCTGGAGCATTCGTCAGACCAAATGGCATAACTATAAACTCATAATGGCCATACCTGGTTCTGAAAGCGGTTTTCGGAATATCAGAATCCCTAACTCTCAGCTGATGGTATCCAGATCTCAGATCGATCTTGGAATACACAGAAGAACCCTGCAACTGGTCAAATAAATCATCAATACGAGGCAAAGGGTATTTGTTCTTTACCGTTGCCTTGTTCAGTTGCCGGTAGTCAATGCACAATCTCATTAAACCGTCTTTCTTTCTGACAAACAACACTGGAGCTCCCCAAGGAGAAACACTGGGTCGAATGTATCCCTTGGCCAGTAAATCTTCCAACTGATCTTTCAACTCCTTCAATTCAACTGGTGCCATTCGATAAGGTGCTTTAGAAATCGGTGCAGTACCTGGCATCAGTTCTATGTTGAAATCAATCTCACGGTACGGAGGTAGTCCTGGAATATCATCAGGAAAAACATCCGCAAATTCACTAACCACTGGCAAATCAGCCAGATTCGGGCTAGCTTTTAAAACATCAACTGTATAAACAATAAATCCCTCTGCTCCTTTCTGCAAAAGTCGGGTCATAGATAAGACAGAAATCAGAGGAATCTTAGCACGAGAACCCTTACCATAAAACTTCCATTCTCCAGCCATCTCAGGTCTGAACCTAACTACTTTCTGAAAACAGTCTACTGTAGCTCTGTACTTGGTTAGCATATCAATTCCGATAATGCAGTCAAAATCAGAAAAACCAAGCACAATACAATCTATCTCTATTTCATTACCGTCATACTGTAATAAACACTTCTTAACTGTCTGAATTGATATAAGACCTCTCACCAAAGGAGAAGAGACAGATACAACAACAGGTAAAGATTCAGCAGGCAAAGCATGTAATGACACAAACCGTTCAGAGATAAATGTATGGGATGCACCTGTATCTATCAATACATAGGCAGGATAGCCATAAAGAGAACAGTTACCTGCAATAACATCATCCGGTGCTCCCTGTGCCTGTTCCTCTGTCAATGCAAAGACATGTGCCTGTTGTCTCGAAGGCTGGCTACCTGTCTGACTCCCTCCTGGCCTTGGTTGTTGCTGTGGGTTTGGTGGTTGGAAGGAATGGACAGATGAGGCTTGCCTCGCAGGTTGAGACACTGATCGTGATGAATCTGTACCTCGTGACTGTCCGGAACCCCTTTGAGGACACACTCTCGCAAAATGTCCTGGCTGATGGCATATATGGCAACTCCCAAATACGCCTCGGCACTGATTAGTCGGATGACTTCCACCACAACTGTTACAAACCATGCCAGACTTCGGTTTTGACCCACTCAAACTCGAAGAACTGCTCCCGGATCTCTTAAACTGCTTTCCTCGAGCTTGCCAAAATTTCTTCTTGCCACTGCTACTGCTACCGCTTTCAAACCGAGGAGGTTGTTGTGAGATTGAAGCTGAAGATTGTGGCTGTCTCGGAGGTTGAACAGAATACAAAGCTCCTCGCTGTTGTATCAAACCAGCTTCTGCTCCTTTGGCACTGTTCAAGGCATCAGCAAATGTATTTGGTCGCCTTGTGTTCACCAAAGTAAATACCTCTGGATTCAGTCCATTAATGAACTGATCAGCCATAGCCTCATCACTGTCGACAACGTGTGGAGCAAAACGTAGCAATGTAGAGAATTTTGCAACATAGTCTTCAATATTCAAATTTCTCTTCTTCAGATTAGCAAACTCTGCACCCTTATCTTTGCGGTAAGACACCGGAAAGAATCTTTGATAGAATTTAGTTTTGAAGACTGTCCAGGTGAGTACTGTTCCTCTATGCTCCAGAGTCTTCTTAGTCGTGAACCACCAGCTCTTCGCAACCTCATGCAATTGGTGCCCAATCAGTCTGACTCTCCGCTCATCACCATAGTCGAGTGAATCAAACAACATCTCCATATCATCAAGACATCCTTCACATTCGACTGCATTATCAGTACCCTTCAGTGTAGGCGGATGATATGATTGAAAACGTTTGAGCAGTGTTTCCATTGGAGTAGCTGACATATCAGTCATATCTCGAGAAGTACTTCCCTGTTCATTACTCGGAATTGCAGTAGCTTGAGGCACTGTCGGAGGTACTAATATTTGTTCTGGCAGAGGATGCACTGTCTGCTCTGGCCTAGGAGTAGGAACCTGTGGTATGAGAGGAGGTCGGCCTGGTCGTCGAGACATATCTGATTATCAAAAGGGTTAGGATACCAGAATCATCAAATCTATTTCAGTCCTCCTCTGATCATCTTACCTCTGATCAAGACTCGGTTCTGATTCACTCGTAAATAAATAATCGAGGTATTCAGATAACACATGCTTCCAATTAATTCAGATAATCAGGTAGCATGTCATAAATCATCAGCACACATGCCTCTAATCGTTTCCGATATTCCAGTAAGCATGCATCTTTAATCATCGTAAATCATACTTTCAAATAAAATAAATACAATAAAATGTAATCAAATAATTGAAAGTAAACCATGCTAACATTTACAACATGTAGTTCAATCATGTTATTAAATCCTAGCATGATAAAATAAATAAGCAAGGAAGATGACTCGATCTACCCCACTCACTATCTATCTTAGTCCAGAATTTTCTCGCTCTGATACCACCTGTTGTGACGACCCGAGTTCTAATCTCTCATTAATCAAATGATCATAAATAATAAACAAGAATCAAATTCTAAACAAAATAATTTTTTTTTTTTTTAGAATCAGAGCACCTCGCTCGATCGGTAAAAAGCTACCGATCGAGCGAGCACAAAGGCCCAACTCTCGGGTGCAACAAAATTGTGGCCTCGCTCGATCGGTCATTTTCTACCAATCGAGCGAGCACAACTGCTCAAGTTTCTGTCCAAGAAATAACAGCCTCGCTCGATCGGTAGGAATCACCCGATCGAGCGAGCACATTTCCAGAAGAGAAGATCAGAACTTTTGCTATCAAACTATGTAATCTTCCTAGCATGTTCAAGTACTTCATGGCATAATTGAACACTAACAATTCAATCTTATAACCACAACTAACATATATCCTAAACAAGATATAGTTAAATAAGAACAAGATCACCATATACTTGAATAAAGTCTCATGCTAGAATTACATATCATACAAGAATCATCATGCTACATCATGTTGTCTTAAGGATTTACACATCTTTCCAAATCCTATATACATAAACAAGACAACAACTTATTATCAACAAATCTTGGTACAAGTAGCTATAACATAATCATGTTTATGACATTCAACACTTTCATTGACAGCTCACTCAAACCATCTAACACTCGGATCATCACGCTATTCTTCTCATCCCTTGTCCTTCAAGTTCGCTTTTGCCCGGTTCCACTCCCGCCTATTGCCATGACACATACAACACAACAATAGCCGGATAACTCCGGTGAGAAATACATTTCCCAGTAAAAGCAAATAAACATGCATATAAAACATATATCAAGCTCATGATATAAATAAAGACAATGCATGTTTTAAAACAAGGTTCATCTCTTATCTCGTCGGTTGGGATCCTGAGAAGAAGATATCATAGCTAACCACCGACTCTCCCAATCGAGGTGGGGCTACTTATCTTACTTCTCTAGACTTTGAAGCCACTACATATGCATTTCAGACGCTAGGCTACGTCAACCACCCAGGTCATACATATATAATCCCTCAAATCGTCTATTCGAACGTTTTCGTTCATTTCAAAATCAAAGAATAAGTCTTTCAAGATGAATGCAATATATATCATCACAAGAGCATTCATTAACATCTAATACTCATTCAATAAATCATAGAAGAGCATAGAAAAGCAATTAAGCAAATAAGTATGTGATTTAGGGAACTCGATACAAACCATCTTGAGTTATAATCCCATTCAAGTAGTAGTCCACTTTTACCTTTCAAATGTGATGTGTATGGTGTCTTCTAACTTGTCAAAATCTGAACCAACACAATCACAAGACTTGTATCAAAATCTGCACTTAAAACCATTCAAACTCCATTGTAAAATAGCTTCAAACCTTGATCTTTCTTCTATCGGTTTCAGAGGCGATGTTCTCAAGCTCGATGTGTCCTGTTTATACACTGAAAACAGAGCATACAACCAAGGAAATATCAGCTACTATACACCTCAACAGCAGCTCAAGCACAAGCTAGCAAACCATTTGAAATCAAGAGTTTGACGGCATATCGGTATAAGCTCGGCAATCCCGAACGCAATTATAACAATATCAGTTGTATAGGATTAAAAACCAACATAATCCTCAACATATCAGCAGGTATATAAATCGAATCATAGCTGGGAGATCATAAGAACATGATACAACAATCATTCCTTAACCCAACTTCATGAAAACAAGGTATAGAAGCTCATCAACAACAATTCATATCCACATCTGATATCTGCCAGTTTCGACTTCTCAAACCATAATGAAAGAACAGAAAACTTACATCAAATCAAAGGTCTCGTTGCAAGGATTCCAGAACATCTTTCGGAATCAAAATCGGATACCCGAATCAAAAGATATCTCAATTTGAAGATGAAGAAAATGGTTGGAGTTCTTTGTTCTTGCCTCACGGTTCTTGCCTCTGAAAATCTGATGAAATATGTGTTATATCACACGTGTATGCTGAGTATTCACTTTCAAATTCTGATAACTTCAATAATAATTGCACTTTAGCCCCTCAACTATTCAAAAATTGCAATTTGGTCCTCAACTTCCTATTTCATTCAATTTCAATCCTAATCAATTTAAGAATATTAGAATTTAAATCAAAACTCCAAATATTTCCAAATTAATTATTCTCGGATTAAAATTAAATAATTTCGGGCGTTACAAGATGTCTCGCCCGAGCGCCACATTTGTCCGCTCGAGCGAGCCCTTTAAAAGTTTCGGGCAGAGAATTTCTCGCTCGAGCGCGGGTATTGTCTGCTCGAGCGAGCTCAAGGGAACGTGCGGGTTAGAGTGTTTCTCACTCGAGCGTGGATTCCTTTCGCTCGAGCGAGCTGTGCTTTCCGGGAAAAACACACACTTCGGCATGTTGTGTGTGTGCGTGAGTTTTTGATAAATTTGGCCTATTTTGAGTATTTTAGACCTACTAGAAAACTTTTAGTTGATATATTTTGATATCTTTGATATTATTTTGCATTATATTTAATTTGGATTGTAAACTATAAATATTTTATTTATTTTCATTAATAAGAATTCAGATTCAGTTTATACACTAAATATTGAAATTCTCTCAAGAATTTTTATTCAAAGATTTGCTGTGGCTTTTCAAATCAAACTTTTTCCAGTTTAATTACTTTGAAACGTTTGTCAATTGATTTCTTACTGAAGATTGTCAGATACAAGTTATCTGAAGGTTTTCTTTGGTTTCGATTGTTCGTGATTTCTGTTGTTAATCGTTCCGTCGATTAAAGGTGGAAATCCAAATTCTATCAATTTTACTTGTTTCAAAGATTGGGAAAAACTCTTTGGATCTTTTGTTTATTGGTTAGAGGGTGTGATTTAATTTATAATCGTGTTTGCTAATCATACTCATCAAGATTCATATCATTTGGTATCAAAGCTAAGGTTTTGAATCAAGTAAGTATCTATCATCATCTATATTTGTTCTTCGTGTTTTTCGTTCTTCATCTGAGTCTATTTTTTTCCAAATTTCAAAGTCGTTCTATGTCACTCTTGTTGCCCAAGTCTTCATGTCTTGAGCTATAAGTTACCGTGAAAAAAAATCAAAAAATCGGTAAAAAAAATAGAGAGAGGGCCGAAAATTTGATAAAAAAAGTGAATAAAAGTATATTGTGGTCAATTCCTTTGTCTTTGTTCATTCTTGGGTGCGAGTCAAAGTCAATTCGTCCATAAAATTCCTTGCTTATTTTGTCAATCTCTGTGAGTCAATTTTCAAGTGTCTAAGGGTTTTAAACGTGAGAGTTTGATCCTTTACTCTGCAAAGAAAAGCCTTACCACAAATTTGAGTGAAGAAAAAGGAGTGTTTGAGTGATTTGTTTAGAGTGAACTGTGAGAACTTGTGTGAGAAAATTTATTACTAACAATTTTCTTGCAAGTACCATGAATCCTAATAAAGATGTTTGTGAGTGTGTGAACCAAGGAATTTTCAAGGTTCAAATGGAGGCATTGATGAGGCAATTTACTAAAGTGATGAGGTCGGAGTTGGAGCCTCTTCATGAGCGGATGAGTAGATTGGAGGAGAGTAGTGGTAGTGGAAAAAAAATAAAAATAGGAAGGGGAATGATTTTGAGGATGATGAGGAAAGTTATAATGAAAATTGGGATGGAGAGAGAAGAGTACATGAGGGTAGACATAGGCGAGAAGCGATGAGTGGAAAATATACGGAGGGCAGTAGGGAGGATGAGAATATCAGTAGCATTAAGATGAAAATTCCAGCGTTTCATGGGAAGTCTGATCCGGAGGCATATCTGGAATGGGAGAAACGTGTGAAGTTTGTGTTTGATTGCCATCACTATTTTGGTCTTAAGAAAGTGAGGTTGACAGTAGTGGAGTTTGTTGATTATGCATTAATCTGGTGGGATCAATTATTGACCACTAGACGGAGGTGTGGAGAGCAGCCTATTGAGACGTGGGAAGAAATGAAGCGAGTCATGAAGAAGCAGTTTGTGCAAAACCATTATTATCGTGATATGTACAGGCGTTTACAGACTTTGAAGTACGGTCCAAGGAGAATGGAGGATTACTACAAGGAGTTGGACACCACAATGATCTCGACCAACATTGAGGAAGATAATGAAGCTACAATGGCTCGATTTTTGTGTGGTTTGAATAGAGAAATCCAAGATCAAGTGGAGCTTTGTCACTATTTTGATTTGGATGAGATGGTGTAGACGACCATGGAGGTGGAACAGCAGCTCAAGCGAAGAGGAGCTGGCCGATTACCTTTCGATGGAGGATCGTCGACGTCTTGGCGTCCAAACGTTGCACAATAGGAGGATAACAAGCTGGTGTAAAGACCAAAATTTGACACCAAATTGGAGGCACCAAAGCAAGTAGCAAAAGGTACATCTGAAACTTCTAATGCTCGGTCTAGAGATATTAAATGTTTTAGATGTCAAGGTATTGGCCATATTTCTGGCCAATGTCCAAATAATAAGTTGATGATTATTAATGCTTGTGGTGATGTGGAGTCTAAAAGTGATGGGGAAAATTATGATGATATGCCTGCTTTAGTAGAGCCTAATGATGAGGATGGGTTTGGGGCTGCTGTTGGTGAATTATTGGTGACTAGGAGAATTTTAAATACACAACATAAGGAGGAGGAAGAGAGCCAAAGAGAAAATATTTTTCATACTCGTTGTTTTGTGAATGAGAAGGTGTGCAGTCTTATTATTGACGGGGGTAGTTGTACCAATGTGACGAGTTGCGAACTTGTGGAAAAAATTTTGTTGCCTATCTTAAAGCATCATCAACCATATAGGTTGCAATGGTTTAATGACTATGCAGAGGTGAGAGTTAATAGGAGGGTTGTGGTGCCATTTTCTATTGGCAAGTATGTTGTTGAGGCTTTGTGTGATGTGGTCTCTATGCAAGCGTGTCACATTTTATTAGGAGACCGTGGCAGTTTGATAGGAGAGTGGTGTATGATGGGTTTAAAAATAGATATTCATTTTTAATGAAAAAAAAACTATTGTATTGTTGCTTATGAATCCAAAGAAAGTTTTGTAGGATCAAATGAAAAAGAAAAAGAGAGATGAGGCCGAAAAACAGAGTGAACAAAAAAGTGAGATGACCTTAGAAAGAAGAATGGTAAAAAAAGAGATGAAAAAAAAATTGAGCGAAAAGAGGCTGAAAAAAATATACATGGCCCAAAAGAGTGAGTTGAGAGATGTTATGAATTCTCATGTTCCACTTGTGTTGATGTTTTATAAGCAGTTACTCCTTAACACAAGTGATATAGTCGGAAATCTTCCGAGCAATGTTATTTCTCTCTTACAGGAGTTCGATGATTTATTTCCGAAGGAGCTACTTCAAGGATTACCACCTTTGAGAGGGATTGAGCACCAAATCAACTTGGTACCCGGGATTGAATTGTCAAATCGTCCAGCTTATAGGAGCAATCCGGAAGAGACCAGGGAAATGCAAAGGCAGGTAAGTGAACTTTTAGATAAAGGTTTTGTGCATGAGTCGATGTCACCATGTGATGTACATGTGTTGTTAGTACCTAATAAAGATGGTTCTTGGCGTATGTGCGTTGATTGTAGGGATATAAATAACATTAACATCAAGTATAGGCATCTTATTTCTAGACTAGATGATATGTTAGATGAACTGCATGGTGCTATCATATTTAGAAAAATTGATCTTAAGAGTGGTTATAATCAGATATGATGAGAGAGGGGGGTGAGTGGAAAACTGGGTTTAAAACGAAATATGGGTTGTATGAATAGATGGTTATGCCTTTTGGTTTGACTAATGCACCTAGTACTTTTATGCGTCTAATGAATCATGTTTTGCGTGCATTTATTGGAAAGTTTGTGATGGTGTATTTTGTTGATATCTTAGTATATAGTAAAAATTTGGATGATCATGTTGGGAATTTGAGAGTTGTACTAATCACATTGCGTGCTGAACATTTATATGCTGACTTGAAGAAATGTGTGTTTTGTACAAGAAAACTCGTATTTCTTGGTTTTTTTTTGAGTGCACAAGGTGTAAAAGTTGATGAAGAACAGGTAAGTGTCATTCGGGATTGGCCGACGCCTACGTTGATTGGTCAAGTTTGAAGTTTTCATGGGCATGCGAGTTTTTATAGGAGGTTCGTGAAGGATTTTAGCACATTGGCGGCACCCATGACTGCGGTTATCAAGAAAAACGTTTCGTTCCATTGGGGCAAGGAGCAAGAGAAGTCTTTTAATATCATTAAACAAAAGTTGATTAATGCTCATTTACTTGTTTTGCCTGATTTTACTAATACTTTTGAGATTGAATCTGATATGCATCAGGTGTAGGAATTGGAGGCATCTTGACACAAGGGAGAAGGCCAGTGGAGTACTTCAGCGAGAAGTTGAGTCGAGCATCCTTGAATTATTCTACCTACGACAAGGAGTTTTACGCCTTGGTGAGGGTACTCGAGACGTGGCAGCACTACTTGAGGCCAAAGGAGTTTGTGATTCATACGGATCATGAGTCCTTGAAGCATATCAAGGGGCAACATAAGTTGAATAAAAGACATGGAAAATGAGTAGCATTTGTGGATACCTTTCCTTATGTCATCAAGTACAAGCAAGGTAAGAAGAATGTGGTAGCGGATGCGTTGTCACGCAGGTACGTGCTCTTAACTACTTTAGATTTTAAATTTTTGGGGTTTGAGCATGTGAGAGAGTTGTATGCGTGTGATGTTGATTTTCGTGAGATCTATGCATCATGTATGCGTGGTCCAAGGGATAATTTTTACTTGCATGATGGCTATTTGTTTAAGGAAGATAAATTATGCATTCATAATACTTCAATTAGAGAATTACTTGTTAGGGAATCGCATAGTGGTGGTTTAATGGGATATTTTGATGTGGCTAAAATATATCAAATTTTGCATGAACATTTTTATTGGACGCATATGAAGCATGATGTTGAGAAAATATGTGAGCGGTGTGTGACTTGTAGGAAGACAAAGTCTAGATCACAACCACATGGGTTATATACTCCACTTTCAGTACCTAAAGAACCATGGGTAGACATTTCTATGGATTTTGTTCTTGGGTTACCGAGGTCTAAGAAGGGGAGGGATTCTATCTATTTTGTGGTTGATAGGTTTTCAAAAATGGCACATTTTATTGCTTGTCAAAAATCAGATGATGCTTTGCATGTTGCAGATTTGTTCTTTAATGAAATTGTAAGATTGCATGGCATGCCTAGAAGTATTGTTTCTGATAGGGATACTCGGTTTTTGAGTTACTTATGGAAAATATTGTGGTGTAAACTTGCAACTAAGTTGTTGTTTTCTACTAGTTGTCATCCACAAACTGATGGACAAACTGAGGTAGTTAATAGAACTTTAGGGACATTGTTGTGTTCTATCATTAAAAAGAACTTGAAAAATTGGGAAGATTGTTTGCCATTTATTGAATTTGCTTATAATTGTAGTAAGCATTCTACTACGAATTATTCACCTTTTGAAGTTGTTTATGGTTTTAACCCATTGACTCCAATGGATTTGATGTTGTTACCTATGAGTGAAAGGGTTAATATGGATGGGAAGAAGAAAGCTGAATTTGTGAGGAGCTTGCATGAGAAAGTACGTGAAAATATCAAGAAGAAGAATTTGCAGTATACTAAGCAAGAAAATAAAGGAAGAAATAAGGTTGTGTTTGAACCACGTGATTGGGTTTGGTTGCATTTAAGAAAAGAGCGTTTTCTAGAGAAGAGGCGTTCAAAGTTGTTACCTCGAGAAGATGGTCCTTTTCAAGTCTTGGAGCGGATTAATGACAATGCCTACAAACTAGATTTACCAGGTGAGTATAATGTGAGTACTACATTTAATGTTTCTGACTTATCTTTGTTTGATGTAGGACATGAATGAGATTTGAGGACAAATCATTTTCAAGAAGGGGAGGATGAAGCGATCATGGATAGCTCGCATGTGGATCAAGTGTCAAGGAGATTTTGAGATCCATTGGAGTTGCCACGTGGACCAATAACGAGGAGCCGAGCTAACAAATTCAAGAAGGCACTTCAAATATTGATGATTAATTATCAAGATGGAGTTGGAGCACTTGAAGGTCAATTTTGGAGTTGCTTATGCGTCATTGAAGTGTTAGAAGTTGAAAAGAATGAAGATAATAATTTCGGGACAGAAGATGTCTCGCCCAAGCGCCACATTTGTCCGCTCGAGCGAGCCCCTTAAAAGTTTCGGGCAAAGAATTTCTCGCTCGAGCGCGGGTATTGTCCGCTCGAGGGAGGTCAAGCGAACGTGCGGGTCAGAGTGTTTCTCGCTTGAGCGCGGATTCCTTCCGCTCGAGCGAGCTGTTCTTTCCGGGAAAAACACACAATTTGGCATGTTCTATGTGTGCATGGGTTTTTGATAACTTTGGCCTATTTTGAGTATTTTAGACCTACAAGGAAACTTTTAGTTGATTTCTTTTGATATCTTTGATATTATTTTGTATTATATTTTATTTTATATTGTGAACTATAAATACTTTGTTTATTTTCATTAATAAGAATTCAGATTCAGTTTATACACAAAATATTGAAATTCTCTCAAGACTTTTATTCAAAGCTTTGCTTTGGCTTTTTAAATCAAACTTTTTCCAGTTTAATTACTTGGAAGCGTTTGTCAATTGATTTCTCACTGAAGATTGTCAGATACAAGTTATCTGAAGGTTTTCTTTGGTTTCGATTGTTCGTGATTTTTGTTGTTAATCGTTCCGTCGATTAAAGATGGAAATCCAAATTCAATCAATTTTACTTGTTTTAAAGATTGGAAAAAACTCTTTGGATCTTTTGTTTATTGGTTAGAGGGTGCGATTTAATTTATAATCGTGTTTGCTAATCATACTCATCAAGATTCATATCAAACCATGATTTGCAAGCAAAGTGTTATATGCTGACTTCTATATCAAAAGAACTATATAGATGGTTCGAAGAAAAAGTGGAAGTTGTTGAAATTCATCTGCACATGTAAGAGTTATATGGTGCATAACCTCATTCGATGAGGCCAACAAAAAGTCCGATAAATCCGAAAAAATTGAAAAAATCTATTTCTATTGAAATGCATATGGACATTATATAAAATATCTAATTCAAAAGTGTTCTGGCTATGATATGTTTAATAAAAAAGTTAACGTCTTAATAAATTCTTCTTGGGTATTGGATACAAGATTGTTTCTCAATTTTGGGATGATTTACAAACGATGACAATAAGCTTAGAGAGTGAGAGAGCTTTCTGAGATTTTGTTAAAGGAGCAAAAGGTTGCTGCCAAGACCATTAGAGACGTTAGTTTAAACAATAATTTTAAGTTACTTTTGAGAGACTTTTAATATGTTCTTGATTTGGTTAAAACATTATGTATATTTCTATGCTTGATAAAGATGATTATTCTTGTGTTTTTGTTAAAAGTGTTTGAAATTATTACAAGAATGAATGTTTCATTGGAACTGATGAATTACAAATCGATCTCTACAAATTAAAATTAAAATATATTCCATTAAAAATTTTCCAAACGATAACAAAAAAAAAAAAAAAAGAAAGAAAGACAGTCCAAACCTTGCAAGTTGAGAGCATTCGTGTTTTTTATTTGACAATAAAACTTCTCTGAGGTTGACACTTGCCATGAATTGTTCTTATTTTTGTTTCTGTTTTGTGTTTGTTTGTCATATGTCTTGCTCGAGGGCGAGCAAAGTTTAAGTATGGGGGTGTTGATAAGTGCATTTTGTGTACATTATTTTGTGTTCTTTTTAGGTTTATTTGGCATGAATTCATATGGTTTCATGTGTGTTTTTACATGTTTTACTTATAATTAATCTCATGCTCGTGCATTTCACTCTCCGAGTTGATTTTTGTAGGAATTTGTGAAGAAATCATGATTTTGGAGCAAGAGAAGAACCGCAAGAATGAATTACGGAGCAGCAATGGTAAAAAAAATCATTTTTTAATTTAGATAGATCCAAATCCAATCTTCACCATTCAAATTAAAGTTCAAGATGTTTTGAAGCTGTTGTCCACATTTCGGCTTGATCCGACGGCTAAAACTTGAGATATGATTTTTTCAAGAAAATTGCGCTCTGGAAAGAAGGTATGTACGAACCCAAGAACGGACCCGGCACGGGGTCCGGGCATGTCGCGAAATTTTTGGATTTGGGTCAAAAAACAGCTCGCTCGAGCGCACCTTTACGTGCTCAAGCAATAAATCGCGCAGAAAAAATAATTATATTTTTTGGGAATTAAAACTCTGGACTTTTTAGGCTTTATTTTGTGGGATTTCAAAGACATATAAATAAGAGAGCTGGAACCTGAAAGAGGGGTTCGAAACGCAGAGATCGTGAGGCGTCTAGGAGGCTTGGAGATTGGAGATATGATCCATCTTCTTCAGAATTCCTTCTTCCTTTCTTCTTCTTTTTTTTTATTTTTGAATTATTGTTTCCAATTATTGAGTAGATTTTCTTCAATCAAGACGGCTTGATTGGGCCGAACAAATCTATGTAGAAAACTTGGATGTTTGTTTGGGATTTTTCAGATTTTGTTTTATGTTATTGATTATTAGATTTATATCTTTCTTGTGAATGATCTGGCTAATTGTTTGCTTGCATGTTAATTGATTCCAAGTCGACAGAGGAGGAATTGATTTCGATCAATCTAATAATTAACACGAAGTAAAATTGACTAGAAATAGTATTCAATTTCATCGTGCGGTTTTAGGTGCAAACTGAATTCTCATAGTTCCTAATGCATTTGAGTTTGATTAGAATTATGAAAATTAATCCGTAAATATTTGAATAGGTTTAATTGTTCTAGAAATAGACCTTTAAACAAGTTAGGAGAATTCACCGTAATTTAAGATTAAATCTGAGTCTTGAATCGGCTACATGCTACATGATTTGTTCGGTACATGCGTGTGTTTTGGTTGTCTTAATTTAATTGAATTTATTCTTCTATTTTAAATTCTTATTATTTTTAATAATTAATTTTTTATTTAATTCATCGCAATATTTTTATTATTCTGTCTAGATTAAGCTAAATAATTGATTCTTGAGAATTGACTACAGTCTCTGTGGGATCGATACTTAGACTCTCTGTCCACTTTACTATTACTTGACCTAGTATACTTTCTAGTAGACACCGATTTAAGCGGTCATGTTCCAAAAGTCAACACTGAGCCAATTTATCCTTCCTCTCCTTCTGATGACAACCCCATTTCGAATGAGCGTATATATTCTCAACTGGAGTCCATTCACAAATTGATCAACAAAACTGAAAATCGGACCATCTCCAGTTCTGTTGAAGTAGCAGATTTCAAAAACATGGGCATGCGAGACTTGATGAAAATTCGTGATAATGTGACCACATGTATACGCAAAATCATTTATTCAACATGCATATTGTTGCAATATTGTCTGAATTGTTTGGCCAACTCACAAGAACGGAGCAGCGGTTGGAGGCTAGGATCACCAATTTAGAGACAACCCTAGGCACCCAGCTGGATGAGATCATTCAGCATCTGCAGAAAGGTGGTGTCAAATGAGGGAAGAGGAGGCTAGGAGGAAAGCTGAGGAGGATAAAAGGAGAAAACAGGACGAGGCAAGAATGAAAGTTGCTGAAGAAGAAAAAAAGAGAGATCCTAGACAAGGAAGCAGTTCAAGAAGAGGAGCTTCGTGGTTTAGGAAATAGGATTTTATTTACATATTCAGTAGGTGTAAAGGCTTATTTCTTTTATTGTTTTCTCATTGTAAAAAATTGAACTTCAATCTCTCAATGAAATTCAAATTATCTTATACTTTCATCTTTGAAACAGTGTTTTCAAAATCGGACAGGACCTGCCGGTTCGACTGGGAATCAGTTACAGGTTCGGTCTGGAACACCTAAAAAAATCATATTAACGGTCAAACCAGTCAAGAACCGAAAAATCAATTGAACCACTTTTTTGATTTTTTATTTTTTAAAAAATTATTTTTTTGAAAACCTTAAATTTAATATTTTATTATATAAATACATGATTATTTGAAATATGTACTTTTTAAAAAATATTATTTCATTAATACTAGATTTAATTAATTAATTTATTTATTTTTAAAAAAATGTATAACTCTTATTGATATTTTGAATATATTTATATAGTTATTTAGTTTTAAAACTTTGGTAAATATATATATTTTTGGTTTGTTTAATTCTTTTTTAGGTTTTTAAAATATAAAATATATTATTCATTATATTATATTATTTAAATATTTTTCCAGTCCGACCGGTTGGACCGTTATTTTAAGATAGACCGGTTCGATCATTTATCCGATTATGAAAACATTTCTTTGAAGTTTTCATGTTTAACGGCTTTTAGGTTTTGTAATCACCAAAAAGAGAAAAATTATAGATCCTTTATTTTTTGTTATAACAAACATCTCATTTTTATAGGTCAAATTTGTTGGAAAAAAACTGGCGGTCAGATCAATCACGATTGATACCCGGTGCAGCGGAAGTTTAAAATTTTTATCATGGAACAATTCCATGGTGTGGGTATCAACCATTCAACGATTAAATTATTGTGTGTGTAAAATTCAAATAACAATTAATTAAATTTTACCTTCAATCTCGAAGCGAGATTAATGGACACCAACAGAATTAATCTGCTCTTGTTGTCTCTCCCAGGAACCGATGAACTCCTTCAATCAGGTCCACGAATAGGGTTTAAATCCCTCTGATAGATTGCACTAGAAAATCTATCAGAAGTTTTCTGCGAAGAGATTAAACGAATCTGATTCGTTATTCCTGACTGCGATTCAAAATCACAGACCGAAATTTCTCGGGCAGAGTATGGGAGGTCGGCCGATTATTTCTTTGAGAGGCTAGGGTTTTCGATTTTTGCTTCTCAAAAATAATGAGCTGTTGTGTTTAATTTCTGTACTAAAATAACTTATTTATAATGCAAGCCACTAACACCTTAGGGCCCATTAGTCATAAGTTGAGGCCCGACAAGCAAAACCCGCTCGTTCAGAAATTAATATAAAATTCATCGTGACTCCAATTGATAAACCGATTTTACCAATGTGCACAGAAACCATTTCTGCACATTTTAAAGTCAAAATAAATTTTCCTGAATCCGAATTCAGTGGTTTCCTAAAATGTCCATCCCTATGTCATTTTAGGAAATCCTACTCCCTTACTCTTATTTAAGAAGTCCAACTCCTTAGTTCATTAAATTTAACTCTTTAAATTTAACTATCTCAACGGGGATTAAAACTCCATTACACTGTGTGACCCTCAATGGTTCAGGGATACAGCTAGCCGTGGGCTCACAACTCCTTGTGACTCGGAACAACACTTTCCGACTTGCCCAACGAATCATGGTAAAGCGCCTAGCAACATCGCCCCATGATTCCCTAGGTATCACTGATAGTGCCTACAAGAACCAGTAGATTTTGGTTAGCGTACAGTACGGTCCCTTCATCCATATATCCCGATCGAATCAACAACCATTGGTATATCGAGAGTCGCTCAAGATTCGATAACTATGCAATGCATCTTGAAGATCAAATTAGTGACATCGCATGTGCTACTAAGAAACCATTTCTTAAATCACATCAAGTACTCTGGCCAGAGATTTGTCACACTAATATCTCCTCAGATCGCATAGGATATCCACACTCGCAAGTATGTGGTGAATCCTTGACAACAATGCATTGACTCCTATATGTGTCGTAACTGTACCCAATCTCGACACCTGATGACCCCCATAGAGTCGGTAAACGAGTCAAAGCACAGCACTAGCATATAGAGTCTCCATGATGTTTCAAGTCGTAAGGACTAATGGTGTACAACCAAAACCGCGGACTTTATCCACTCGATAAGTGATAACCACTTGGAAAGTCCGGATAGGGTAGTTCGATTATTCATCCTATGAATATCCATTTGCATGCTTCGAACATCTCCATGTTCCCTACCAATGAAACGTGGTACTCCGCATCGCAAATGCTAGTCTCAAACTCGAGCGATCCTTATCCTTATTATTGGACGGTTCAATCGACTAGGAACGGTTTTTAGAATATACAGTGACTATAAGATGTATTTCATGATAGACATCTCCATGTTCTACCACATCTTACATACACTATAGTATATTCAAGGTCTTTATCAAAACAACAATAGTATATCACAATATAACAATATGAAGTAATATAAAGTCATTGCCATAAAAGTGTAAATAATATTAAACAAAAGATTGTTTATACAAAGAGTCATCAAAGCCCATAGCCACACAGTTGGCTCACTGGGCACCCACTCTTACAATCTCCCACTTGCCCTATAGCCAACTAGTCATACTACGTAGACCCATTGCTTCGCGATGTTTGTCAAACAATGGTCCTGGCAAGGGCTTAGTAAGCGGATCAGCGATATTGTCTGCAGAGGCCACTCGTTCGACAATGATGTCTCCTCTTTCCACAATCTCCCGGATTATGTGGTATTTCCTCAGTACGTGTTTGGATCTTTGATGAGACCTTGGTTCCTTTGCTTGAGCAACGGCACCCGTGTTGTCACAGTACACCGGGACTGGACCAACAAATTCAGGAATGACGCCCAACTCTTGGACGAACTTCCTCATCCAAACGGCCTCTTTAGCAGCAGCTGATGCTGCAATGTATTCAGCCTCAGTGGTGGAATCCGCTGTGGTGTCCTGCTTGGAACTCTTCCAAGAGACAGCACCGCCATTGAGCATGAACACAAATCCAGAGGTTGACTTCGAGTCATCCACATCACTTTGGAAGCTAGAGTCGGTATAGCCTTCCAATTTGAGTTCTCGTCCTCCATAAACCATGAACATATTCTTAGTCCTTCGCAAGTACTTAAGAATGTCCTTCACGGCTTTCCAATGCATTTGACCAGGATTAGACTGATATCTGCTCGTGACACTCAGAGCAAATGCTACATCCGGTCTGGTAGATATCATCCCATACATGATACTACCTATAGCTGACGCATATGGTACATGTGTCATATTCTCTATCTCTTCATCAGTCTTGGGACACATAGACTTGGATAGAGAAACTCCATGACACATGGGTAGATGTCCTCTTTTGGACCCATCCATTGAAAACCGTTTCAATATGGTATCGATGTAGGTTGATTGAGTGAGTCCTATCATTCTCTTAGACCTATCTCTATAGATCTGTATCCCAAGAATGTAGGATGCCTCTCCCAAATCCTTCATCGAAAATCTACCTGATAACCATATCTTTGTTGACTGCAACATCCCTACATCATTCCCAATGAGTAGGATGTCATCAACATAAAGTACTAAGAATGTCACCGCATCCTTAACTACTTTCTTGTACACGCAAGGTTCCTCCGGGTTCTTGATGAAACCAAAATCTTTAATTGTTTCATCAAATTTCTGGTTCCAACTTCTTGATGCTTGTTTTAGACCATAAATTGATCTCTGAAGCTTGCATACCTTATGCTCGCTTCCCATGGATGTGTACCCCTCAGGCTGCTTCATATAGATTTCTTCCTTAATGTCTTCATTAAGAAAAGCAGTCTTCACATCCATTTGCCATATCTCATAGTCATACCATGCAGCTATGGCAATAAGGATTCTTATGGACTTGAACATAGCAACTGGTGAAAAGGTTTCATCATAGTCAACTCCTTGCCTTTGAGTATAACCTTTCGCCACCAATCGCGCCTTGTAGGTCAATACCTTACCATCAGGCCCAAGCTTTCTTTTGTAGATCCATTTACACCCTATTGGAACAATTCCATCGGGAGGATCTACTAAAGACCAAACTTGGTTTGTATGCATCGAATCCAATTCTGACTGCATAGCTTCAAGCCATAAATTTGAATCCGCATCAGAAATTGCTTCCTTGAAGTTTCTTGGATCACATCCAATGTCGGGTTCATCTTGATCCCCTTCAAGAAGAAGACCATATCGAACTGGAGGTCTAGAAGTCCTTTTGGATCTTCTAGGTGCAGGCGTGTCCAGCAATGGTTCCTGAGGTGTAGGATCGTTATTTTGTATTTCGGGTTCTTCTCGAACTTCTTCGAGTTCCATCATCTCGCCTTTCTTATCCAATAAGAACTCCTTCTCCAAGAAGGTGGCATTCCTAGAAACAAACACCTTTGTTTCAGCAGGATAATAGAAATAATATCCGATTGAATTCTTCGGATACCCTACAAAATAACATAAGCTGGATCGACTATCCAACTTATCTCCCACTGTCCGCTTCACGTAAGCATGACATCCCCAAATCCTCAAGTACGAATACTTAGGAGCTTTGCCATTCCATAACTCGTATGGTGTTTTGTCCACTGCTTTAGTGTGGACGTTGTTCAACAACAATACCGCCGTTTCAAGCGCATAGCCCCAAAACGAAGGTGGAAGCTCAGTGAAGCTCATCATAGATCGAACCATGTCCAACAAAGTTCGATTACGACGCTCCGATACACCATTAAGCTGTGGTGTCATAGGAGGAGTCCACTGAGAGAGAATCCCATTCTCTTTCAGATAGTCCAAAAACTTGGTACTCAAGTATTCTCCACCTCGATCCGATCGAAGTGCTTTAATACTTTTACCTAGCTTGTTTTCTACTTCAGCCTTGAATTCTTTGAACTTTACAAATGCTTCAGACTTATATTTCATTAAATATAAATACCCATACCTTGAATAATCATCAGTAAAGGTAATGAAGTAGGTGTGGCCATGTTGAGTCCCTACTCTAAATGGACCACAAACATCTGTATGGATCAAATCCAACAGATTCTGACTACGCTCAGGTTTCCCCTTAAAAGGAGATTTAGTCATTTTTCCTTTTAGGCAGGATTCACAAGTAGGTAGAGAGTTGATATCAGACATATCAAACATGCCCTCTCCCACTAGCTTGTTCATCCTCCTTGAGGAAATATGACCTAGCCTAGCATGCCAAAGGTTTGCCGGGTTTTGACTATCGATTTTCCTTTTGTTTGTTGTCGCCGGTTTATCAACATAATTCACTGGAACGTCTTTTAGTTTTAAGTTGTATAGATCGTTTTCAAGTTGTCCATTTCCAATTAAACATTCATTCTTGTAAATATTGCAAATCCCATTCACAAAATTGCAAGAATAACCATCTCTATCAAGCATAGAAATAGAAATAATGTTTTTAATTAAATCTGGCACAAATAAAACATCTCTTAACAATAATTTAAAACCGTTCTGCAAAGTCAAACAAACATCTCCAATGGCCGTAGCTTCAACTCTGGAACCATTCCCGAGCCTCAGCTGGGTCTCACCCATTCTAAGCCTGCGACTTCTTGTCATCACCTGCAAATCATTGCAAATGTGAGATCCACATCCGGTATCCAATACCCAAGAAGTTGTATTAAGTGACATGTTTATTTCAATATAGAACATACCCTTTGCAGTTCCCAACTGCTCAAGATATTCCTTGCAGTTGCGCTTCCAATGACCCGGCTTCTTGCAGTAATGGCAAACATCCTTGGATTTTCCATTGTTTGAAGCCTTTGTCTTTTGCTTCTTCTCGGGCTCGACTTTCTTGGGTGGGGTAGAACGTTTCTTGCCCTTCATACTTGGCCCCTTCTTAGCAGAAGATGAGGAGCCCACCAAGAAAGCTGGCTTATCCTTCTTAAGTGTGGATTCATATGTAACGAGCATATTGACCATCTCTTCTAGGGTGGCCTCTATCTTGTTCATATTAAAATTTATCACAAATCCATCAAATGAAGAAGTAAGAGACAGAAGCAATAAATCCACATTGAGTTCATGCTCCAACACCAAATCTAGGGTCGCCAACTTCTGTATGAGCCAAATCACTCGTATCCCATGATCACGGACCGAAGTCCCTTCACGCATGCGGCACGTCATCAACTCCTTAACAGTAGCGAACCTTTCAGCCCTCGACTGAGCCCCAAAAAGTTCCTTGAGTTGCGCATGAATGTCAGCAGCATTCACCGTGTCCTCAAATCGCCTCTGGAGTTCATCAGACATCGAGGCTTGCATATAGCATTTGGTCTTGATGTCATGGTCACACCATGCATCAAGTTTGGCCAATTCCTCCGGACTTATGTCAGCTGGTGCTTCCTTCGGAGGTGCTTTCTCTAACACGTAGAGCATTTTCTCCGAAGTTAAGACAATCTTCAACTTCCGGAACCATTCCGTATAGTTGGCGCCAGTCAACTTGTTTTGTTCGAGGATCGAGAATAATGGATTTCGCGAATTCATTGTATGAAATACTGAAAAGAAAAACAGACATATATCAATGATTGTTTAACAATTTACTAAGACATAAAATAGGCGAATTTAATTTTATGAATCTCACTCCCACTATTTTAACGATTTCACCACCCTCTAGTGAAAACGGGAAACTTTTTCCTTAGTGAGAACATGGAGTCCAATTGACAAACTTATGGTCCCGAATAATATCAGCCAACCATAATTCTCAAAAGGTAGAGCCCAATTGCTTCCAAAGCAACCCCCATGTGTTTACCTCATGTCCAATAAGGGCCCAATAATATGACGCCGTTTAAAGTGACATGTCAAGATGACCCATCAATATTAAGTTGTGATGGACGGTCGCCATGTGGATCCCCCAATAATATGAGCCGATCCCATGGGAGTTCCACCCAACTTACAACATTTGTCGATCCAATGTACAGCTTTCCGACGGACGGGCCTCCCCAATAATATGAGCCGGACCGTATCCGCGGGTAGCATCACATACATTGACCGTTGATGGAAGGTGGGAACATTTAAACAAATTTAAATTTCCTTTATTTATCTTGATATAAATTTTAAATCATATTTAAAATGAGGGATTTTTAATTATAAAAATATTTGTCTCATCATATTTAATTTATTGCATGCTTGTCGGATTCACGCAATTATGTCTAAACATGCATACAATCATAATATCAAATATTATATAGGATGATCGATTCCATTTCTAATTGACCCGTGGTTGCCAATCACGGGTCTTAGTCCAATCCTAGGTGATATGCAGTATGCAATGCAATCCTATTACATGTGCTTCCAATTTACATTTCTTCAGTCTTTATTGTCTGCTGGGCCCACCGTCTTCAAATCTTGATCTCCCACTAAATCTAATGTATTTACAATAAATAACAATGACAAGTAGGGGATACATTTTTAGGGGTGGGAACGGGCTATAAACCAAGCCCACTTTTATTACATATGACATTCATATCGGGCCATAAACCAGGCCCATTAATAAAACCAACAACAATAAAAACAAAATGTAAATTCCTAACATACACCTACAAAATTGGTCATGGCAATCGATCATCCTTATCCAATAACATTTAATTCAAAATTAATTTATTGGATAACATGCAGTGGCAATTCAAATTTAAACAAGATAAAATCATATTTTATATATAAAATCTCATTTCACATATAAAATCATATTTTATCTCTATATCAAATAAAATCATATTTTATCTATAAAATCCAATTTTACAAATAAAATCATATTTACTCAATATATCATAAGATCATATCTTATCATCAATTGTACCAAAATAATTGATTTCAAAATTCAATTTACGGATAAAACATTAAAATTTTCCAAAAATTCAAATTTATCCAAAATCAATTTTAAAATTTACGGACTCGAACAATTCGATCCGAAATCTCGTGAACCAATCAAAAACAATTTTTGACCGGACCAAAAATAAAATTTTAACATATTAAAATTAATTTTTAATAAAAATATAATTTTTCCCGCGGGCCGCCCGGGACACTCCCGGGCCGGCCCGCACCCGGGGCGCGGGCCGGGGGCAGCCCGGCTGCCCCCTTAGGGCAGCGACTATCGCTGCCCTGGCGGCGCCTGGTGCCGCCGCTGGGCGGCGCCGTGCGTCGCCCTGGGCGGCGCTGTGCGCCGCCCTGGGCAGCGCTCTGCGCCGCGCCCAGCGCTGCGCTGGGCAGCGCACAGCGCTGCCCTGGGCGGCGCCGTGCGCCCCCTTTGGGCGGCGCCGTGCGCCTCCCCCGGGGGCAGCGACCATCGCCGCCCCCTCCGGGCAGCGATCCAATCGCTGCCTGGGATTTTCCCCGAAAAAAAAAAAAAAATTTATTTAAAAATATTTATTTTGTTTCAAAAACCGAGAGTCAAAAATTTTGTACAATTGATTAATTCAATCGTTTGATCTGAGCAACCTGGCTCTGATACCACTGTTGGAAAAAACTGGCGGTCAGATCAATCACGATTGATACCCGGTGTAGCGGAAGTTTAAAATTTTTATCATGGAACAATTCCATGGTGTGGGTATCAACCATTCAACGATTAAATTATTGTGTGTGTAAAATTCAAATAACAATTAATTAAATTTTACCTTCAATCTCGAAGCGAGATTAATGGACACCAACAGAATTAATCTGCTCTTGTTGTCTCTCCCAGGAACCGATGAACTCCTTCAATCAGGTCCACGAATAGGGTTTAAATCCCTCTGATAGATTGCACTAGAAAATCTATCAGAAGTTTTCTGCGAAGAGATTAAACGAATCTGATTCGTTATTCCTGACTGCGATTCAAAATCACAGACCGAAATTTCTCGGGCAGAGTATGGGAGGTCGGCCGATTATTTCTTTGAGAGGCTAGGGTTTTCGATTTTTGCTTCTCAAAAATAATGAGCTGTTGTGTTTAATTTCTGTACTGAAATAACTTATTTATAATGCAGGCCACTAACACCTTAGGGCCCATTAGTCATAAGTTGAGGCCCGACAAGCAAAGCCCGCTCGTTCAGAAATTAATATAAAATTCATCGTGACTCCAATTGATAAACCGATTTTACCAATGTGCACAGAAACCATTTCTGCACATTTTAAAGTCAAAATAAATTTTCCTGAATCCGAATTCAGTGGTTTCCTAAAATGTCCATCCTATGTCATTTTAGGAAATCCTACTCCCTTACTCTTATTTAAGAAGTCCAACTCCTTAGTTCATTAAATTTAACTCTTTAAATTTAACTATCTCAACGGGGATTAAAACTCCATTACACTGTGTGACCCTCAATGGTTCAGGGATACAGCTAGCCGTGGGCTCACAACTCCTTGTGACTCGGAACAACACTTTCCGACTTGCCCAACGAATCATGGTAAAGCGCCTAGCAACATCGCCCCATGATTCCCTAGGTATCACTGATAGTTCCTACAAGAACCAGTAGATTTTGGTTAGCGTACAGTACGGTCCCTTCATCCATATATCCCGATCGAATCAACAACCATTGGTATATCGAGAGTCGCTCAAGATTCGATAACTATGCAATGCATCTTGAAGATCAAATTAGTGACATCGCATGTGCTACTAAGAAACCATTTCTTAAATCACATCAAGTACTCTGGCCAGAGATTTGTCACACTAATATCTCCTCAGATCGCATAGGATATCCACACTCGCAAGTATGTGGTGAATCCTTGACAACAATGCATTGACTCCTATATGTGTCGTAACTGTACCCAATCTCGACACCTGATGACCCCCATAGAGTCGGTAAACGAGTCAAAGCACAGCACTAGCATATAGAGTCTCCATGATGTTTCAAGTCGTAAGGACTAATGGTGTACAACCAAAACCGCGGACTTTATCCACTCGATAAGTGATAACCACTTGGAAAGTCCGGATAGGGTAGTTCGATTATTCATCCTATGAATATCCATTTGCATGCTTCGAACATCTCCATGTTCCCTACCAATGAAACGTGGTACTCCGCATCGCAAATGCTAGTCTCAAACTCGAGCGATCCTTATCCTTATTATCGGACGGCTCAATCGACTAGGAACGGTTTTTAGAATATACAGTGACTATAAGATGTATTTCATGATAGACATCTCCATGTTCTACCACATCTTACATATACTATAGTATATTCAAGGTCTTTATCAAAACAACAATAGTATATCACAATATAACAATATGAAGTAATATAAAGTCATTGCCATAAAAGTGTAAATAATATTAAACAAAAGATTGTTTATACAAAGAGTCATCAAAGCCCATAGCCACACAGTTGGCTCACTGGGCACCCACTCTTACAAAATTTCCATTACTTGTAATATAGGAAACCAATTCAAGACCGCTCAAGATTGTCAATCGCTCAACTGTTCGGAATATTAAAACAGTTCTATCAATTCAGAACCATTCAAGTTAGATCAAGCCAGATCAACCAGTTGAGACAATCCAAGACTAGTTTCGGATGTATTTAAGACTGCTCAAACAACCTAAGAAGTTTGAACTGCGCATATAAGTTCAAACCACTCAGCAACCTAAAATGCTAACACAATCTATCAACTGGCCTTAACAGTTCAAACCGTTGAGTGTTAAAGATATTGTTATTGAAAATGTAAGGTCAAAAAATCCAAAAAACTCACTCACGAATATTTATTTAATTATTATTGAATAGTAGATGTTTAAATGTTTAGATTTTGAAATTTCATGAAAAAGTTGGTTTTGATGTTTTTCAGGTATGAGTTTAATTTCGGTGACCAATGGAATCGAGACTAGCCTTCGATCAAGGTTTAATTAATTTTAAGTAAAAATGTTCTTATTGTGTAGATTTTATTTTAAATTTGTGCTTAGTATTCAATTTTAAAAGTTTAGAGGGAGCTGGGAGTATTTTAAGTTAACGGACCAACTTTTGACCCATGATTTTTCTGCCAAACTGTGTCAAATTCTTTCTCCCTTTTTCTCACTGGGAGCCCGCCTCTCCCCCCCTCTCCCTTCACCTTTTTTCAAAAAATATTCACATTTTGAGTTAGAAGATTTTCATACGTTCATTCGTTTGAATGCTAGATTGCATCCCAAAGTAGGCAAGTTTTACTCAATTCTTGAACCATCATCCAAGAGATATTATGTATTTTGATATGAATGTGTGTATCTAAATGTATATGTTGTCTTTTGCGAGGAATTCGAATGATTTTGAAGGAACGTTTTATGATGGCATGTATTCCGTGAAGCATGGGCTGTCTCGACGAATCTTGAGTATGATTGTTTGTCCAAGGGTTTCAAAGGAGTCAAATTTTGAATGTTCTGTTGTGTCATGTGTAATGAGTTTTTGGGTTCAAAAACATTGAGGGTGAGTCATTTTATGGGTCTTAAATTGTGTTTTGAAGTCTATTCCTTGAGGTATACCCATTGGTATGCATTTTCGAGTGCGTTCAAAGATTTTTGAAAGAAAAAATAAAGAAGACCTTGTTGGATCGGTTATCTTGTGCACGGAAACGCGACAGATGTTTAAAAATTTTATGTAAAACCGAGCACATGTGTAGAATTCAAAAATATTAAACATTCATAGGGTGTTTAAGAAATGTTTACCTATAAATCTCAAAAGATTGATTTATGGCTCCAACCAAGTTGTGAACAACTTAGCCCTTGAAAAGGTAGACACTATCTACAAGTGTAACGCCCCGTTTTTATCTTAAATGAGTTTATTTGAGTTAATCGGAGATTGCAGAGTTCAAGAGCCGACTTGATTTTGATCAGGGTCCTTTTTGCAAATTTTGGAAATTTCAGGGACTAAAATGCAATTATTGGATTTTATATATTATCTACACTTGGATTTGATTGGAAAAGCCTTCTCCTTCTTCCTCATTGCATGCCTCCTCCATTAGAGTCGCCCCCTTCTCATTCCAAGCTTTGGGATTTCAGTCCGAGCTCGATCCGTCCGTTGGAATTTATTTCTGAAGGCAGTTTAGCGATCACTGCAGCGAGAGCTTCGTTCTATCGTAAGTTTTTCTACAATCAGATACATTCTAGTTTTTGGATGTTGTTAGAATCATTCTAGATTCGAGTATGTTGTTCTCTACAGAGTTCTGATCGTTTATTATCTGTCGGTTTTGAAATAGAGCGACGTTCGGAATTGTTATGATTTTTGGAAGCTATTTTCGAAAAGGTGGGTTTTGAGATTTGTTGGGATTGCCTTGTTGTTGTTGTATTAGCATTGAATTGAGTTTTTACCGGTATTGAACTGCTGTCTGCGTTTCCGGTTTGTTCAGTTTATAGTCATTATGCCGTCCGTTTGAGTTTTGGGGATTTCAAAACGTTTTTGAGTTGTGATCTTGGCTTGTAAGTTGATCGTGGTTATTGATCATTTATTGGTATCTGAACAGATTTGTTTGGAGCTTGTCAAGCCCAAGATTAACAGCAATTGTTCGTTTCAGAGTTTTGGACAAAGAACGGTATATAGAATTACCTTGAGCCTTGTTGTTGTTTAGATTGGTTAGACTTTGATACAATCTTTTGTTGTAGCTTTCCAGAAGTTGGAACTACTGCATTGAAAGGTAAAAGCAGTCATCGTAGCGGGATAGCATACTCGGGACTGTTGGTTCTCGAGTTTCCCTTTTTAAATCACATATTGCATCGATACTTGTTCTAGCATGTGGAACTTTTATTTTGTTGATTGATTTATTTTTGTTATGTGGCTTATGTTTATGTTTCTATTATGCATTCATCTTGAGCCAACTTTGATTTCAGCGGGCCGAACCGCCCTTTTTGTTTAGACGTTTGGGAACTATGATTGAGTGGCCTAGGTTGTAGTATTTCGCCTAGTGCTAGCATACTCATTATGGTTGCTCAAAGTCTAGAGGAGTGGGATACGTGGCACCACCTCGATTGGGAGAGTCGGTGAGTCATTACGTGATCTCATCCTCGGGATCCCAAAAGCAGATCAGTACTCCCTTGTTTATCATAATTGATATCCTGGTTTTAAAGACATGCATATCATTAGCTTCGACTTGAATATGTTGTTTGATAGAATGTTGTATATTCATTACTTGTTATGTTGTTTTTACTGGGAATGTCATTCTCACCGGTTTATCCGGCTGTTGCTTTGTTTTGTATGTGTACTTGGCAACAGGTGGGGCAGGACCAAGTCAGCGAAGGCCTGGTTAGCAACAAAAGGGAGAGCTAGTAGTGAGACTCGGTTTAGAAGTCGTGTCGGCATGTCTACCTAGTTGTATTTGAACATGTTTAGATATCGAACTTCGTTATGTTATTGTATTGTTTATGCGAGCTGTGTTGAAAGTTTGTCGTTACAAATCCAATACTTTTGAGCGGTTGTGTAACCCTAGAATTTCATGTATTAGTTGGAGAACTTGGGATTGTAATGCATGATAAAATGTTGTTGGTTTTGGACTTAAGTTTCTGCATGAATTCTGCTGTTTTTACTCTGTTTCTGTCACCGCTCGATCCGCAAGATCTTGCGGATCGAGCGACGGCAAGCTGTTCTGTCCTCTGTTTCTTTTTTTTTTATGGCTCGATCGATCTGCAAGATCTTGCGGATCGAGCGAGGGCTGAGTTTTCCGGGCAGTAACTTTGGCAAAAGTTGCTCGCTCGATCCGCAAGATCATGTGGATCGAGCGAGGCACTATTTTAAAAAAAAAAAAATTCTTTTAATTGATTTAACCTTTGGTTATTGTTTGTCTTAGTGTTGTTTAATCCCAAGATTAGATGTTTAGAATCGAGGTCTCACATTAAGTGGTATCAGAGCGTTAAGATTCTTGGTCGAACTAGAGTGAGCGGGGTAGATCGAGTCTGCGTGTATTGACTCCTCGCATGTGTTTGAATTATTTAACTGTTTACTTAATTTCATTCGAGCATGCTTTATTATTGAGAGTTATTTAATTACATGGTTATGTGAATTAATTTATAAAGCATGATCTACTTGAGATATAACTATTTCTGTTATAGACTGGTATCCGGTATTTCAAGCGGTTGTAAGGGCACTGATTGTAGCGATTGAGATATCTCGTGTCCTAACCTTTGATTATCAGATGGGTCCTCGTCGAGTGATAAACAGAAACACACCGCCAGTCATCCCTGCAACTGAGCAAGCTAGCACTGAAGTTGATCAGTTGGATGCTTCAGCAACGCCTATGGAAACCTTGCTGAAGAGGTTTCAGTCTTTCAATCCGCCGTTGTTGTTGGGTTCAGAAAATCCAGTTGACTGTGAAAGTTGGTTGGATGATATTGATCAGCTGTTTGATTCCATTGATTACACAGATGACCGCAGAATCAGGTTAGTCATTCATCAGCTACGTGGGGTTGCTAAGAGCTGGTGGATCATGACAAAGAAAGCAATAGAGAATAGAGGTACGGAAGTTACTTGGACTCTTTTTAAAATCTGAATTCTATAAGCGATTTTTCCCTATCTCGTACCGTAAGGACAAGGGAGCAGAATTTGCCAATTTGAGACAAGGGAATCTAAACATCAAAGAGTGTGTTGCCAAGTTTGATAGTCTGTTGCGTTTTGCACCACTAATTGCCGGAGATTAAGAAGCTAAGGCAGATCACTTCACAAATGGCTTGAATCCTGACATCTTCACTTTGGTGAACACTGCTAGGCCAGACAACTTTGCGGACGCCATGAATCACGCAAAGGGAGCAGAAGCAGGCTTGTGGAGGCAAAGAGGTAATCAGGTGGCACCTCAGCAGCAGAGGCAGTATCAGAACCAACCGTCTCAGTATCAGAATCAACCATCTCAGCATCAGTACCAGCAGCAGAGGTATGAAGGTGGTAACAGTGGGGGAAACAGAAAGGATCAGTACAAAGCGAGAGGTAAACAGTTCAAAAGATAGGGGAACAGTTCTTCTAGTTCCAGTGGCTCCAAACAGTTTGGTTCAGGGCAGAGTTCTGGATCATCAACCTTGTACTGCAGCAAGTGTGGAGGAAGGCACTCACCGGATCAGTGTGTGGGAGTCTTTGGTAATTGTAACACATGTCAGCAACCGGGACACTTCTCTAAGGTGTGCCCTCAACGTAACAGAGATAGAGCTCAGAGTGGGAGTTCGTCTAGACCTGCAGTTCACCCAGAGAGGCAGTCGTCTGCAGTGCACACTTTCCAACCTTAGCAGCAGCAGAAAAGATAGGGAGGTAGTACCAGTGCAAATCAGCCTTCGAGACAGCAAGCACGAGTCTTTGCTCTGACAGAGGATCAGGCTCAAGCAGCACCTGACGATGTTATAGCAGGTAACTGTTCGATTTTCGGTTATTCTGCTCATGTCTTGATATATAAAGGTGCTTCCCATTCTTTTATCTCTGATAAATTCGTATTATTGCATGCTTTGCCAACTGAATTGTTGCCTACAGTAGTAGCTGTTACTTCACCTTTGGGTGGAGGAATTGTTTCTGTCAGATTAGTCAGGAACTGTGAACTGTGTTTTGAAGGAAATTTGTTAGAATTCGACTGTATTATACTTGGACTGTCAGATTTTGATTGTATTGTCGGGATAGATGCTTTAACCAAGTACAGGGCGACAGTCGATTGTTTTCTGAAAGTTGTCAGGTTCAGACCTAAAATGGCAGACGAGTGGAAATTCTTTGGTAAGGGTTCTCGATCTAGAATTCCTTTAATTTCAGTGTTATCTATGACTCGTTTGCTACAGAGAGGTGCAGAAGGATTTTTGATGTATGCGGTTGATGTACTGAAATCTAGCCCAGCTTTGGTTGACTTACCAGTGGTTAGAGATTTTGCTGATGTGTTCCCGAAAGATGTTCCTGGTTTGCCACCTATTCGAGAAGTCGAATCGAATTCAGTATTGACTTAGTGCCAGGTACTCAACCTATTTCTAAAGCTCCTTATCGTATGGCACTTGTTGAATTGAGAGAGTTGAAGGAGCAGCTTGAGGATTTGATTGCCAAGGGATACATCAGACCTAGTGTATCGCCTTGGGGTGCTCCTGTTCTATTTGTGCGGAAGAAGGATGGTTCTATGCGGCTCTGTATCGACTACCGCCAATTGAATCAGGCTACAGTTAAGAACAAGTATCCTTTACCCCGAATAGATGACCTTTTTGATCAGCTGCAGGGTTCTTCTGTCTACTCTAAGATTGATCTGAGGTCAGGTTATCACCAGTTGAGAGTGCGAGAGGAAGACGTTCCTAAGACCGCATTCAGGATGAGGTATGGTCACTTTGAGTTTATAGTCATGCCATTCGGTTTGACTAACGCTTCAGCGGTTTTTATGGATTTGATGAACCGTATCTTTCAGCGTTATTTAGATGAGTTCGTCATTATCTTTATCGATGATATTCTTATCTACTCGAAGAACCGTACTGACCATGCAGAGCACTTGAGGACCGTACTGCAGATTTTGCGAGTTGAGCAGTTGTTTGCCAAGCTGTCTAAGTGTGAATTCTGGTTAGATCGAATTGTCTTTCTCGGTCATATTATTTCTGAAGATGGGATTTCTGTCGATCCCAGCAAAATCAAAGCGGTAATGAATTGGCCTAGACCGACATCAGTACCTGAGATCCGAAGCTTCATGGGTTTTGCTGGTTATTATCGCCGATTCATCGAGGGTTTCTCATCTATTGCCAAGCCTATTGCCCAGCTGACTCAGAAGAATGCGCCTTTTGTCTGGACTTTAGATTGTGAGGCTAGCTTTGTTGATCTAAAGAGGAGACTGACCAGTGCTCCGATTCTTTCTATTCCGAAGGGTACTGGAGGTTTTACAGTCTATTGTGATGCTTCTAGCCGAGGCTTGGGTTGTGTTCTTATGCAGCATAAGCATGTGATAGCGTATGCATCGAGACAGCTGAAACCGCACTAGACCCGTTATCCGATTCACGATCTTGAACTAGCTGCGATCGTCTTTGCACTGAAGATCTGGCGTCACTATCTTTATGATGAGTCTTTCGAGATCTTTTCTGACCATAAAAGCCTCAATTACTTATTTTCACAGGCAGAGCTGAATATGAGACAGAGAAGATGGTTAGATCTGTTGAAGGATTTCGACTGCGAAATCAAGTATTATCCCGGGAAGTCGAATGCAGTTGCAGATGCCTTGAGCCGAAAGCTTTGTTCTTTATCTCTTTCTACTATCGGTGTTTCTCAGTTGATCGAGAATTGTTGCACTTCTGGTTTAGAGTTTGAAACAGATAGGAAGACAATCAGAGTGTTTGATATTCAAGCCGAGCCAGAGTTGTTTGTTGCGATCAGAGAAGCACAAAAGTCTGAGCCGAGCATTCAGGTTTCAGTAGAGAAAGTCAGATCTGGGCATCAGTCTGAATTTCAGGTTAGAGATGACGTCTTGTTTGTGAATAACCGTCTTGTTGTGCCAGATATTGCGGAGTTGAGACAGCGTATTCTCCGAGAGGCTCATTGCAGTCGGTTCAGTATTCATCCTGGAGGTCGTAAGATGTACAACGATCTGAAGAGTCAGTTCTGGTGGAAGAGAATGAAGAGCGACGTAGCGAAGTTTGTATCTCGGTGTTTGAACTGCCAGCAAGTAAAAGCAGAGCGGAAGCGACCAGGAGGTCTTTCGCACAGCCTATCTGTTCCTGAATGGAAATTGGATCACATTTCTATGGATTTCATCACGAAGCTACCACAATCCGTTCGAGGATGCGATGCTATTTGGGTAGTGATCGACCGATTGACGAAGTCTGCTTGTTTTATTCCATACAAGATGACGTATCGTCATGATCAAATGGCTGAGTTGTATGTTAGCAATGTTGTGAGATTGCATGGTGTGCCGAAGTCGATCGTTTCAGACAGAGATCCTAGATTCACTTCGCACTTCTGGCATAGTCTTCAGGAGGCACTTGGTACTCGATTGCATCTGAGTACAGCTCATCATCCTCAGACAGATGGACAGTCAGAGTAGACTATCCAGACGTAAGAGGATATGCTGCGAGCGGTGGTGCTAGACTTTGGCACTAGTTGGCAGGATTCTTTGACTCTTGTCAAGTTTTCTTACAACAAAAGCTTCCAAGCGAGTATCGGTATGGTGCCTTTTGAGGCTTTGTACGGCAAGAAGTGCCGATCTCCGCTGTTTTGGGATGATTTGTCCGAGTCACCAGATTTGGGGCCGGAAATGCTTTGAGATATGGCAGAGCAGGTTAAGATCATTCACACCAGAATGAAGTCAGCTCAAGATAGACAGGCAAAGTATGCGAACATCAGATGTATACCTCTGAGTTTTGAGTAGGGAGACCGTGTATTCCTTAAGATTTCTCCTTTCAGAGGCACTGTCAGATTCGGTAAGAGAAGGAATTTATCTCCGAGATTCATCGGTCCGTACGAGATTCTCGAGAAGATAGGCGATCTTGCCTACAGACTTGCACTTCCTCCGTCTTTATCTGGTATTCACGACGTTTTTCACGTCTCTATGCTGCGAAAGTATCATCCAGATCCTTCAGCCTGACGAAGCCGAGTTAGACGAGACTCTGAGCTACTTTGAGGACCGATTCAGATTCTTGATCGGAAGGAGAAGTAACTCAGAACCAAGTTGATTCCGTTAGTGAAAGTGCAGTGGAGCCGTCACGGAGTCGAGGAAGCGACTTGGGAGACAGAGTCTGACATGAGACAGAGTTTTCCAGAGTTATTCGGATGACGTGAGTTCTTCTTACTGTCTTTAGTTATTTATTCTATCTTATGAGTTGTGGTTCTCGTTGATTTCGAGGACGAAATCTTTTCTTAGTGGGGGAGAATTGTAACGCCCCGTTTTTATCTTAAATGAGTTTATTTGAGTTAATCGGAGATTGCAGAGTTCAAGAGCCGACTTGATTTTGATCAGGGTCCTTTTTGCAAATTTTGGAAATTTTAGGGACTAAAATGCAATTATTGGATTTTATATATTATCTACACTTGGATTTGATTGGAAAAGCCTTCTCCTTCTTCCTCATTGCACGCCTCCTCCATTAGAGCTGCCCCCTTCTCATTCCAAGCTTTGGGATTTCAGTCCGAGCTCGATCCGTCCGTTGGAATTTATTTCTGAAGGCAGTTTAGCGATCACTGCAGCGAGAGCTTCGTTCTATCGTAAGTTTTTCTACGATCAGATACATTCTAGTTTTTGGATGTTGTTAGAATCATTCTAGATTCGAGTATGTTGTTCTCTATAGAGTTTTGATCGTTTATTATCTGTCGGTTTTGAAATAGAGCGACGTTCGGAATTGTTATGATTTTTGGAAGCCATTTTCGAAAAGGTGGGTTTTGAGATTTATTGGGATTGCCTTGTTGTTGTTGTATTAGCATTGAATTGAGTTTTTACCGGTATTGAACTGCTGTCTGCATTTCCGATTTGTTCAGTTTATAGCCGTTATGCCGTCGGTTTGAGTTTTGGGGATTTCGAACCGTTTTTGAGTTGTGATCTTGGCTTGTAAGTTGATCGTGGTTATTGATCATTTATTGGTATCTGAAAAGATTCGTTTGGAGCTTGTCAAGCCCAAGATTAACAGCAATTGTTCGTTTCAGAGTTTTGGACGAAGAACGGTATAGAGAATTACCTTGAGCCTTGTTGTTGTTTAGATTGGTTAGACTTTGATACAATATTTTGTTGTAACTTTCCAGAAGTTGGAACTACTGCATTGAAAGGTAAAAGCAGTCATCGTAGCGGGATAGCATACTCGGGACTGTTGGTTCTCGAGTTTCCCTTTTTAAATCACATATTGCATCGATACTTATTCTAGCATGTGGAACTTTTATTTTGTTGATTGATTTAGTTTTGTTATGTGGCTTATGTTTATGTTTCTGTTATGCATTCATCTTGAGCCTACTTTGATTTCAGCGGGCAGAACCGCCCTTTTTGTTTAGATGTTTGGGAACTATGATTGAGTGGCCTAGGTTGTAGTATTTCGCCTAGTGCTAGCATACTCATTATGGTTGCTCAAAGTTTAGAGGAGTGGGATACGTGGCACCACCTCAATTGGGAGAGTCGGTGAGTCGTTACGTGATCTCATCCTCGGGATCCCAAAAGCAGAGCAGTACTCCCTTGTTTATCAGAATTGATATCCTGGTTTTAAAGACATGCATATCATTAGCTTCGACTTGAATATGTTGTTTTATAGCATGTTGTATATTCATTACTTGTTATGTTGTTTTTACTGGGAATGTCATTCTCACCGGTTTATCCGGCTATTGCTTTGTTTTGTATGTGTACTTGGCAACAGGTGGGGCAGGACCAAGTCAGCAAAGGTCTGGTTAGCAACAAGAGGGAGAGCTAGTAGTGAGACTCGGTTTAGAAGTCGTGTCGGCATGTCTACCTAGTTGTATTTGAACATGTTTAGATATCGAACTTCGTTATGTTATTGTATTGTTTATGTGAGCTGTGTTGAAAGTTTGTCGTTACAAATCCAATACTTTTGAGCGGTTGTGTAACCCTAGAATTTCATGTATTAGTTGGAGAACTTGTGATTGTAATGCATGATAAAATGTTGTTGGTTTTGGACTTAAGTTTCTGTATGAATTCTGCTGTTTTTACTCTGTTTCTGTCACCGCTCGATCTGCAAGATCTTGCGGATCGAGAGAGGGAAAGCTGTTCTGTCCTCTGTTTCTTTTTTTTTTGTGGCTCGCTCGATCTGCAAGATCTTGCGGATCGAGCGAGGGCTGAGTTTTTCGGGCAGTAACTTTGGCAAAAGTTGCTCGCTCGATCCGCAAGATCATGCGGATCGAGCGAGGCACTATTTTCAAAAAAAAAATTCTTTTAATTGCTTTAACCTTTGGTTATTGTTTGTCTTAGTGTTGTTTAATCCCAAGATTAGATGTTTAGATTCGAGGTCTCACAACAAGCTTCCAAGAGCACACCTTGCTCAAAATGGAACAAGCCTCCAAGAACACACGTTATTCAAAATTGGCCTCCTCTTCAAATTATGTCCACGACTAGTCAAACTAGATCCACTCTAAATATGCACTAGAATATTTAGATCATTTTTTCATTGAGAATTTTTTTGCCTTTTCTCCCAAGTTGAAAGACAAAAATTGGAGAATAATATGGTTGTAGTGTTCGGCCACTTTGTGTGAAATTGAGAGAGGAATATTGCTTATCTTGGTACTTAAAAAGTGTATTATGACAAAAGATAAAGCATGCATGGAAAAAATTAAAGCATACATAGAAAAGTGTGCATCTTGTCCTTTAACTCTTCATATTCATTCTCTCTCATGTATTGTACATATTATATGTCAAACATATATATTTACATGGTCCATGAACTTAATATTTAATTAATTATCAAGCTCAAACCCATTTAAGTTCAATCAATTAATTAAATTCAATTTGAACACATTCAAGCCCACTAGTAGAATAATTATTTAACACTATTTTTATTTGGGCTCTACAAGACCCAATAGTGTTTAATTAATTCAACACTTGAGTTAATTTAATTATTTGGACTCTACAAGGCCCACTAGTATTTAATTAATTCAACACTTGAATTAATTTAATTAAGTTCATAATAATAATTTTGAAAATCACAATTTTCAAAAATAATTATTTTTCAAGTCAACTTTTAATCTTGGAACACATTCATAAATTAAAAGTTATTTTCCCATTTATTCTCCTTTAGAAGTCATACTTCTAATTAATTTCACTTATAAACTCATTTATAAGTCGTTCAACACATTGAACTAATTTTATTCTCAATGTGTTCTAGAAATCTAGTACTTGTGTGACCCTCAATGGTTCAATGATACAACTAGCAGTGGGTTCACATCTCCATGTGATTCGGGATCAACAAGTCCCTTATAAAAACATACCCTAAATAGCAACATTATTATTTATCAACTCCTTGATAATAAGAACGTCAGAAAACTCAATTCTGATGGTACCCAACCAATCATGTTAAACGTCTAGCAGCATCGCTTACATGACTCCCTAGGTATCAAATCATAGTGTGTGGGGACCTCGGGTTGCTAATCTCGATTTTTAAGGGGCAATTAATGAATAAGCATCATTAATTAAACAAGTGAGGGAAAAGATCAAACAAAAATTACTTTTTTTAAAATTGGGGTGCGCTCGAGCGGTCAAATAGTACCGCTCGGGCACTCCCTCACTTTGATCTGGGCATAAACATGGGCTCAGGGCTGCGCTCGGACTGCCAAATTCTGCAACTCGGGCGCTGCCCTGGACAGAAATCTGCCCTGTTTTCTGCAGCTCATTTCCTGTTCTTCCAACCTCTTCAACACATGCTCTTTTAATTCTACAACATGCACAAACATATATATCAAGTGTCAAGCATGATCTCATGCATTTCATACATCAAACTAGTAATCTACAATACATCAAAAGAACTTAACTGCACAAAGTTTTCACAGAGTTATTCAAACTATAACCAAGTTCTTGTCATCTAACAAATTTGACAAGGATCCAAAGTTCATCAAATTTTCTACAACCCGAGTCTCCACTTGCTAAAACTCTCTCTCAAGCTATTCTCGTCGTCTTTGGCTAGCTCATGCCCCTTCTGTTGTCATGCACACATACAAAACAAGACAACAGCTGGATAACTCCGGTGAGAACATAATTCTCAGTATAATCGACATAAACATGTGTTAACGATAGAAACTCAATTCAAGCTATAACATAAATAGAACACATATTTAGTAAAGGTAATTGATCCACGTTCTCGAGATTTCGTATCCGATCTCGGTCTCAAGATTCTTTTGTTCATTTTCGATCTTGGAATCAAGATTCGTAACCGATACTTATCTAGATATATCCGGGCTTTAGGGATCGTAACCGACTCAACATCAAAGGTAAATAAAAAAATTCAAACATACATTTACCTGAGATGGATTCACAATTCAAGTTCTAAACAAAGAACATATATTTAAACAAGTATGTGGTTTTTGAGGGATAACTCAAGAATCATAATTCTCGAGTTTCAAAGCCCTTAAAGATCGATGTCATCTTATACCTTTCGTTTCTTTTGAATTGTAGATGCTTCAAGTCTTGAAAATCTACAACAAAACTCATATCAAAATCTATTCAAACTCACAACTCAATATTCAATACAAAACAACTTCAAACCTTGCTCCAATCCTTCTCGATTCAAATACGGAATTCCCCGAGCTCGTAAACTTCACTAAAAATCTGAAATATAGTGTTCATAATCAATTAATATCAGCTATCAATTCATAACATCTTCAGCTAAATGACAAAACGTCAAAACAACTTCAAATCATAAACCGGCGGCGTAACGACTGTAACCGATAATCGAAACTCAACTCTATCAAGTCTAACAATCATAACCAGCTCCTAAACATAATATATCAGCAATATATCATCATAAACCAGCATTATTCAGTAGGCATAGGTTCGAACATGAAATTGAAAATCATAAGAATTCATACGGCGTCAAAACTTTGATCCGGTTTCGATACGGTAATACATATCAACTCAAAAACACAAATATATAATCGAATTATGAATCCTCCAAAAAACATAATTTCGAAACCAGCTGGAACAAGATAATACTTACATAAAATCGAAGCTCTCAAGGCGAGGATCACAGAACTATGCTCGGAACTAAATTCGGTTGAGCGGATCAAAAGATATCAAAGTTTGAAAATCAAATTCCAAGTGAAGAAGATGAAGCTCTCGATTTCTTGCTGCTGAAAAGTCTGAAAATCTGATTCTCATACATACAATACACGTGAATACATATTCACAAGCCAAGTGTCCAGTCATATTTGCATAATTACAATTTGGCCCCTCAAAACTTCACTTTTTGCAATTCAGCCCTCGGGCCTTGTTGTAATTCAATTTCAATCCTAAATAATTTAAGAATATTAGAGTTTAAATCTAACTCCAAAAATTCTCAAATTAAATATCCTCGGATTAAAATTAAATAATATCGAATTAAATCAAATAATCACGGGTCTTACATTTCTCCCCCTCTAAGATATGATTTCGCCCTCGAAATCGCATGCATTCTATATACACATAAGATAAGGAAATAATGGAAATACTGAATAAGACTCACATCAGTGAAATAACTCAGGAAATCTTTGTTTCATATCTTCTTCAGTCTCCCATGTCGCTTCTTCCACTCCATGTATTCCATTGAACTTTGACTAACTGTATCGTCTTGTTTCTGAGTTGCTTTTCTTTACGATCAAGTATCTAAATAGGTTGTTCAAAATAACTCAGAGTTTTGTCAAGTTCTACTTCATCAGGTTGAAGAATATGAGATGCATTAGGCTGATACTTCCGAAGCATAGAAACATGGAATACATCGTGAATTCTAGATAGAGATGGAGGCAATGCAAGTCGATAAGAAAGATCGCCTATCTTCTCCAAAATCTCATACGGACCAATAAATCTTGGAGACAATTTTCCTCTCTTACCAAATCGGATAATACCCCGGAATGGAGAAATCTTCAAGAATACTCTGTCTCCTTGCTCAAAACATTACGGTCTACGTCTGACATTCGCATATCTGGCTTGTCTATGGTGCGTTGTTTTCATTCTCTGCTGAATAAACTTCACTTTTTCAGTCATCTCTCTAACCATATCTGGCCCAAGTTCAGTTGCCTCTGAAACATCATCCCAATACGGAGGAGATTGTTGGAGAACGGCGATCAGATCAATCAGAATTGATACCCAGTGCAGCGGAAGTTTAAAAATTTTATATGGAACGATTCCATAATGGGTATCAAAACTTTACGATTAAATTGTGTGTGTAAAAATTAAATAACAATTATAAATTTGTACGTCCAATCTCGAATCGAGATTATGGACACCAACAGATTGCTCTGCTCTTGTTGTATATCCCTGGAACTGATGGACAAACTGTTCTTCAATCAGGTCCACGAACGGATAATTAATCCCTCTGATAGATTGCACTAGAAAATCTATCAGAAGTTTCTACGAAGAGAATTAACGAATTTGATCCGTTAAACCAGACTGTAATTCAAAATTCACAGGCTGGATTTTCCCGAGTAGAGAGGGAAGGGGGGCGGCCACTTTAGAGAGAAAATAACTAGGTTTTCTAAAATTGTAACCTGTTGTCTGTAATTTCTGTACTGCAATAACTTATTTATAATGTAGGCCACTAACAGCTTAGGGCCCATTAGTCATAAGTTCAAGCCCGACAAGCAAAGCCCGCATGTTCAGAAATTAATATAAAATTCATCGTGACTCCGATTGATAAACCGATTTCACCAATGTGCACAGAAACCATTTCTGCACCTTTTAAAGTCAAGATAAATTTTTCTGAATCCAAATTCAGTGATTTCCAAAAATGCCCATCCCTATGTCATTTTAGGAAATCTTACTCCTCTACTTTTAATTAAGAAGTCCAACTTCTTTGTTCATTAAATTTAACTCTTTAAATTTAACTATCTCAACGGGGATTAAAAATCCATTACTCTGTGTGACCCTCAATGGTTCAGGGATACAGCTAGCCGTGGGCTCACAACTCCTTGTAACTCGGAACAACAATTTCCGACTTGCCCATCGAATCATGGTAAGAGCGCCTAGCAACATCGCCCCATGATTCCCTAGGTATCACTGATAGTGCCTGCAAGAACCAATAGATTTTGGTTAGCGTACAGTACGGTCCCTTCATCCAAATATCCCGATCGAATCAACAACCATTGGTAAATCGAGAGTTGTTCGAGATTCGATAACTATGCAATACATCTTGAAGATCAAATAGTGACATCGCATGTGTTACTAAGAAACCATTTCTTAAAACACATCATGTACTCTTGCCAGAGATTCGTCACACTAATATCTCCTCAGATCGCATAGGATATCCACACTCGCAAGTATGTGGTGAATCCTTGACAACAAAGCATCGACTCCTATATGTGTCGTAACTGTACCCAATCCCGACACCTGATGACCCCAATAGAGTCGGTAAACGAGTCAAAGCACAGTACTAGCATATAGAGTCTCAATGATGTTTCAAGTAGTAAGGACTAATGTTGTACAACCAAAACCGCAGACTTTATCCACTCGATAAGTGATAACCACTTGGAAAGTCCGGATAGGGTAGTTCGATCATTCATCGTATGAAAATATCCATTTGCATGCTTCGAACATCTCTATGTTCCTTACCAAAGAAACGTGGTACTCTGCATCGCAAATGCTAGTCTCAAACTCGAGCGATCCTTATCCTTATTAACGGACAGCTCAATCGACTAGGAACAGTTTAGAATATATAGTGACTATAAGATGTGTTTCATGATAGACATCCCCATGTTCTACCACATCTTACATACACTATAGTATATTCAAGATCTTTATCAAAACAACAATAGTATATCACAATATAACAATATGAAGAAAGATAAAGTCATTGCCATTAATAAAAGTGTAAATTATATTTAAACAAAAGATTGTTTATACAAAGAGTCATCAAAGCCCTTAGCCACAAGTTGGCTCACCGGGCACCCACTCTTTCAATCTCCCACTTGTCCTAAAGCCAACTAGTCATACTACGTAGACCCATTGCTTCGCGATGTTTGTCAAATAATGGTCCTGGCAAGGGCTTAGTAAGTGGATCAGCGATATTGTCTGCAGAGGCCACTCTTTCGACAGTGATGTCTCCTCTTTCCACAATCTCCCGGATGATGTGGTATTTCCTCAGTACGTGTTTGGATCTTTGATGAGACCTTGGTTCCTTTGCCTTAGCAATGGCACCCGTGTTGTCACAGTACACCGGAACTGGACCAACAACTTCTGGAATAACGCCCAACTCTTGGACTAAATTCCTCATCCAAACGGCCTCTTTAGCAGCAGCTGATGCTGCAATGTATTCTGCCTCAGTGGTGGAATCCGCTGTGGTGTCCTGCTTGGAACTCTTCCAAGAGACAGCACCGCCATTGAGCATGAACACAAATCCAGAGGTTGACTTCGAGTCATCCACGTCACTTTGGAAGCTAGAGTCGGTATAGCCTTCCAATTTTAGTTCTCTTCCTCCATATACCATGAACATATTCTTAGTCCTTCGTAAGTACTTAAGAATGTCCTTCACGGCTTTCCAATGCATTTGACCGGGATTAGCTTGATATCTGCTCGTGACACTCAGAGCAAATGCTACATCCGGTCTGGTAGATATCATCCCATACATGATACTACCTATGGCTGACGCATATGGTACATGTGTCATTTTCTCTATCTCTTCATCAGTCTTGGGACACATAGACTTGGATAGAGAAACTCCATGACACATGGGTAGATGTCCTCTCTTGGACCCATCCATTGAAAACCGTTTCAATATGGTGTCGATGTAGGTTGATTGAGTGAGTCCTATCATTCTCTTAGATCTATCTCTATAGATCTGTATCCCTAGAATATAGGATGCCTCACCCAAATCCTTCATCGAGAATCTACCTGATAACCATATCTTTGTTGACTGCAACATCCCTACGTCATTCCCAATGAGTAGGATGTCATCAACATAAAGTACTAAGAATGTCACAGCATCCTTAACTACTTTCTTGTACACGCATGTTTCCTTCGGGTTCTTGATGAAACCAAAATCCTTTATTGTTTCATCAAATTTCTGGTTCCAACTTCTTGATGCTTGTTTTAGACCATAGATTGATCTCTGAAGCTTGCATACCTTATGCTCGCTTCCCATGGATGTGTACCCCTCAGGCAGCTTCATATAGATTTCTTCCTTAATGTCTCCATTAAGAAAAGCAGTCTTCACATCCATTTGCCATATCTCATAGTCATACCAAGCAGCTATGGCAATAAGGATTCTTATGAACTTGAACATTGCAACTGGTGAAAAGGTTTCATCATAGTCAACTCCTTGTCTTTGAGTATAACCTTTCGCCACCAATCGCGCCTTGTAGGTCAATACCTTACCATCAGGCCCAAGCTTTCTCTTGTAGATCCATTTACACCCTATTGGAACAATTCCATCGGGAGGATCTACTAAAGACCAAACTTGGTTTGTATGCATCGAATCTATTTCCGACTGCATAGCTTCAAGCCATAAATTTGAATCCGCATCAGAAATTGCTTCCTTGAAGTTTCTTGGATCACATCCAACATCGGGTTCATCTTGATCCCCTTCAAGAAGAAGACCATATCGAATAGGAGGTCTAGAAGTCCTCTCGGATCTTCTAGGTATAGGCGTGTCCAGCAATGGTTCCTGAGGTGTAGGATCATTATTTTGTATTTTGGGTTCTTCTCGAATTTCTTCGAGTTCCATCATCTCGCCTTTCTTATCCAATAAGAACTCCTTCTCCAAGAAGGTGGCATTCCTTGAAACAAACACCTTTGTTTCAGCAGGATGATAGAAATAATATCCGATTGAATTCTTCGGATACCCTACAAAATAACATAAGGTGGATCAACTATCCAACTTATCTCCCACTGTCTGCTTCACGTAAGCAGGACATCCCCAAATCCTCAAGTACGAATACTTAGGAGCTTTGTCATTCCATAACTCGTATGGTGTTTTGTCCAATGCTTTAGTGTGGACGTTGTTCAACAACAATACCGCCGTTTCAAGAGCATAGACCCAAAACGAAAGTGGAAGCTCAGTGAAGCTCATCATGGATCGAACCATGTCCAACAAAGTTCGATTACGACGCTCCGATACACCATTCAGCTGAGGTGTCATAGGAGGAGTCCACTGAGAGAGAATCCCATTCTCTTTTAGATAGTCCAAAAACTCGGTACTTAAGTATTCTCCACCTCGATCCGATCGAAGTGCTTTAATACTTTTACCTAGCTTGTTTTCTACTTCAGCCTTGAATTCTTTGAACTTTTCAAATGCTTCAGACTTATATTTCATTAAATATAAATACCCATACCTAGAATAATCATCAGTAAAGGTAATGAAGTAGGTGTGGCCATATTGAGTACCAACTCTAAATGGACCACAAACATCTGTATGGATCAAATCCAACAGATTTTGACTACACTCAGGTTTCCCCTTAAAAGGAGATTTAGTCATTTTTCCTTTCAGGCAGGATTCACAAGTAGGCAGAGAGTTAATATCAGACATATCAAACATGCCCTCTCCCACTAGCTTGTTCATCCTCCTTGAGGAAATATGACCTAACCTAGCATGCCAAAGGTTTGCCGGGTTTTGGCTATCGATTTTCCTTTTGTTTGTTGTTGCCGGTTTATCAACATAATTTATTGGAACGTCTTTTAGTTTTAAGTTATATAGATCATTTTCAAGTTGTCCATTTCCAATCAAACATTCATTCTTGTAAATATTGCAAATCCCATTCACAAAATTGCAAGAATAACCATCTCTATCAAGCATAGAAACAGAAATAATGTTTTTAATCAAATCCGGAACAAATAAAACATCTCTCAAAAGTAACTTAAAACCGTTCTGCAAAATTAAATAAATATCTCCCACAGCTTTAGCTTCAACTCTGGAACCATTTCTGAGCCTCAGCTGGGTCTCACCCATTCTAAGCCTGCAACTTCTTGTCATCACCTGCAAATCATTGCAAATGTGAGATCCACATCCGGTATCCAATACCCAAGAAGTAGTATTAAGTGAAACATTTATTTCAATATAGAACATACCCTTCGCAGTTCGCAACTGCTCTAGATATTCCTTGCAGTTACGCTTCCAATGACCGGGCTTCTTGCAGTAATGGCAAACATCCTTGGACTTTTCCATGTTTGAAGCCTTTGTCTTGTACTTCTTCTCGGGTTCGATTTTCTTGGGTGGGGCAGAACGTTTCTTACCCTTTGTATTTGGCCCCTTCTTAGCAGAAGAAGAGGAGCCCACCAAGAAAGCCGGTTTATCCTTCTTTAAAGTGGATTCATATGTCACAAGCATATTGACCATCTCTTCAAGGGAGGCCTCTATCTTGTTCATATTGAAATTCACCACAAATCTGTCAAACGAAGAAGGAAGAGACAGAAGTAGTAAGTCCACGTTGAGTTCATGCTCCAACACCAAATCAAGGGTTACCAACTTCTGTATGAGCCAAATCACTCGTACCCCATGATCACGGACCAAAGTCCCTTCACGCATGCGACACGTCATTAGCTCCTTTACAGTAGCGAACCATTCAGCCCTCGATTGATCCCCAAAAAGTTCCTTGAGTTGTACGTGAATGTCAGCAGCATTCACGGTGTCCTCAAATCGCCTCTGGAGTTCATCAGACATCGAGGCTTGCATATAGCATTTGGCCTTGATATCATGGTCCCACCATGTATCAAGTTTGGCTAACTCTTCCGGACTTATGTCAGCTGGTGCTTCCTTCGGAGGAGATTTTTCTAACACGTAGAGCATCTTCTCCGAAGTCAAGACAATCTTCAACTTACGGAATCATTCCGTATAGTTTGCGCCAGTCAATTTATTTTGTTCGAGGATTGAGAAAAGTGGATTACGCGAATTCATCTTTATGAAATACTGAAAAGAAAAAGACAAATATCAGTGATTGTTTAATTAATTTACTAAGACATAAAATAGGCGAAATTTATTTTATGAATCTCACTCCCACTATTTTAACGATTTCACTACCCTCTAGTGAAAACGAGAAACTGTTTTCCTTAGTGAGAACATGGAGTCCAATTGACAAACTATGGTCCCGAATAATATCAGCCAACCACAATTTTCAAAAGGTAGAGCCCAATTGCTTCCAAAGCAACCTCCACGTTTTTACCTCATGTCCAATAAGGGCCCAATAATATGACGCCGTTTATTGTGACATGTCCAACCATGGTTCCTGAGGTGTAGGATCATTATTTTGTATTTTGGGTTCTTCTCGAATTTCTTCGAGTTCCATCATCTCGCCTTTCTTATCCAATAAGAACTCTTTCTCCAAGAAGGTGGCATTCCTTGAAACAAACACCTTTGTTTCAGCAGGATAATAGAAATAATATCCGATTGAATTCTTCGGATACCCTACAAAATAACATAAGGTGGATCGACTATCCAACTTATCTCCCACTGTCCGCTTCACGTAAGCAGGACATCCCCAAATCCTCAAGTACGAATACTTAGGAGCTTTGCCATTCCATAACTCGTATGGTGTTTTGTCCACTGCTTTAGTGTGGACGTTGTTCAACAACAATACCGCCGTTTCAAGCGCATAGCCCCAAAACGAAGGTGGAATCTCAGTGAAGCTCATCATGGATCGAACCATGTCCAACAAAGTTCGATTACGACGCTCCGATACACCATTCAGCTGTGGTGTCATAGGAGGAGTCCACTGAGAGAGAATCCCATTCTCTTTTAGATAGTCCAAAAACTCGGTACTTAAGTATTCTCCACCTCGATCCGATCGAAGTGCTTTAATACTTTTACCTAACTTGTTTTCTACTTCAGCCTTGAATTCTTTGAACTTTTCAAATGCTTCAGACTTATATTTTATTAAATATAAATACCCATACCTAGAATAATCATCAGTAAAGGTAATGAAGTAGGTGTGGCCATATTGAGTACCAACTCTAAATGGACCACAAACATCTGTATGGATCAAATCCAACAGATTTTGACTACGCTCAGGTTTCCCCTTAAAAGGAGATTTAGTCATTTTTCCTTTCAGGCAGGATTCACAAGTAGGTAGAGAGTTAATATCAGACATATCAAACATGCCCTCTCCCACTAGCTTGTTCATCCTCCTTGAGGAAATATGACCTAACCTAGCATGCCAAAGGTTTGCCGGGTTTTGGCTATCGATTTTCCTTTTGTTTGTTGTTGCCGGTTTATCAACATAATTTATTGGAACGTCTTTTAGTTTTAAGTTGTATAGATCGTTTTCAAGTTGTCCATTTCCAATCAAACATTCATTCTTGTAAATATTGCAAATCCCATTCACAAAATTGCAAGAATAACCATCTCTATCAAGCATAGAAACAGAAATAATGTTTTTAATCAAATCCGGAACAAATAAAACATCTCTCAAAAGTAACTTAAAACCGTTCTGCAAAAATAAATAAACATCTCCCACAGCTTTAGCTTCAACTCTGGAACCATTTCCGAGCCTCAGCTGGGTCTCACTCATTCTAAGCCTGCGACTTCTTGTCATCACCTGCAAATCATTGCAAATGTGAGATCCACATCCGGTATCCAATACCCAAGAAGTAGTATTAAGTGAAACATTTATTTCAATATAGAACATACCCTTCGCAGTTCGCAACTGCTCTAGATATTCCTTGCAGTTACGCTTCCAATGACCGGGCTTCATGCAGTAATGGCAAACATCCTTGGATTTTTCCATGTTTGAAGCCTTTGTCTTGTACTTCTTCTCTGGTTCGATTTTCTTGGGTGGGGCAGAACGTTTCTTACCCTTTGTACTTGGCCCCTTCTTAGCAGAAGAAGAGGAGCCCACCAAGAAAGCCGGTTTATCCTTCTTTAATGTGGATTCATATGTCACAAGCATATTGACCATCTCTTCAAGGGAGGCCTCTATCTTGTTCATATTGAAATTCACCACAAATCCGTCAAACGAAGAAGGAAGAGACAGAAGTAGTAAGTCCACGTTGAGTTCATGCTCCAACACCAAATCAAGAGTTACCAACTTCTGTATGAGCCAAATCACTCGTACCCCATGATCACGGACCGAAGTCCCTTCACGCATGCGACACGTCATTAGCTCCTTTACAGTAGCGAACCTTTCAGCCCTCGATTGAGCCCCAAAAAGTTCCTTGAGTTTTACATGAATGTCAGCAGCATTCACGGTGTCCTCAAATCGCCTCTGGAGTTCATCAGACATCGAGGCTTGCATATAGCATTTGGCCTTGATATCATGGTTTAAGTAATTTACTAAGACATAAAATAGGCGAAATTTATTTTATGAATCTCACTCCCACTATTTTAACGATTTCACTACCCTCTAGTGAAAACGGGAAACTGTTTTCCTTAGTGAGAACATGGAGTCCAATTGACAAACTATGGTCCCGAATAATATCAGCCAACCATAATTTTCAAAAGGTAGAGCCCAATTGCTTCTAAAGCAACCTCCACGTATTTACCTCATGTCCAATAAGGGCCCAATAATATGACGCCGATTATTGTGACATGTCAAGATGACCCATCAATATTAAGTTGTGATGGACGGTCGCCATGTGGATCCCCCAATAATATGAGCCGATCCCATGGGAGTTCCACCCAACTTACAACATGTGTCGATCCAATGTACAGCTTTCCGACGAACGGGCCCCCCCAATAATATGAGTCGGACCGTATCCGCGGGTAGCATCTCATACATTGATCGTTGATGGAAGGTAGGAACATTTAAACAAATTTAAATTTCCTTTATTTATATTGATATCAATTTTAAATCATATTTAAAATGAGGAATTTTAATTATGAAAATTTGTCTCATCATTTTTTTTAAAATTTTGTATGCTTGCCGGATTCACACAATTTTGTCTAAAACATGCATACAACAATAATATCACATATTATATAGGATGATCGATTCCATTTCTAATCGACCCGTGGTTGCCAATCACGAGTCTTAGTCCAATCCTAGGTAATATGCAGTATGCAATGCAATCCTATTACATTGAGCTTCCAATTTACATTTCTTCTGTCTTTATTGTTTGCTGGGCCCACCTCCATCTTCAAATCTTCATCTCCCACTAAATCTAATGTATTTACAATAAATAACAATGACAAGTAGGGGATACATTTTTAAGGGGTGGGAACGGGCCATAAACCAAGCCCACTTTTATTACATATGACAATTCATATTGGGTCATAAACCAGGCCCATTAATAAATCCAACAACAATAAAAACAAATGTAAATTCCTAACATACACCTACAAAATTGGTCATGGCAATCGATCATCCTTATCCAATAACATTTAATTCAAAATTAATTTATTGGATAACATGCAATGACAATTTAAATTTAAAAGGATAAAATCATATTTCATATATAAAATCTTATTTTACATAAAAAATCATATTTTATCTTTTTATCAAATAAAATCATATTTTATTTATAAAATCCAATTTTATACATAAAATCATATTTTACTCAATATTTCTATAAGATCATATCTTATCATCAATTGTACCAAAAATAATTAATTTCAAAATTCAATTTAACGGATAAAATATTTAAATTTTCCAAAAATTCAAATTTATCCAAAAATCAATTTTAAAATTTTCGGACTCGAACAATTAGATCCGACGCCTCGTGGACCAATCAAAAACAATTTTCGATCGGACCAAAAATAGAATTTTAACATATTAAAATTTAATTTAAAATTAAAAAATTAATTTTTCCGCGGGCCGCCCGGGACATTCCCGGGCTGCCCGCGTCCCCTAGGGCTCGGGCCGGGCAGCCCGGCTGCCCCTAGGGCAGCGACGATCGCTGCCCTGCGCAGCGCCCAGTGCTGCGCTGGGCAGCGCCGTGCGCTGCCCGGGACAGCGACGATCGCTGCCCCCCCCCGGGCAGCAATCCAATCGCTGACCGGGTTTTTGCCCGGAAAATTTTTTTTTTATTTTAAATATTTATTTTGTTTCAAAAACCGAGGCTGAAAAAATTTTTTGTACAATTGATTAATTTATTCGCTTGATCTGAGCAACCTGGCTCTGATACCACTGTTGGAGAACGCGGCGATCAGATCAATCAGGATTGATACCCGGTGCAGCGGAAGTTTAAAATTTTTATATGGAACGATTCCATAGTGGGTATCAAAACCTTACGATTAAATTGTGTGTGTAAAAATTAAATAACAATTATAAATTTTTACCTCCAATCTCGAATCGAGATTATGGACACCAACAGATTGCTCTGCTCTTGTTGTATATCCCTGGAACTGATGGACGAACTGTTCTTCAATCAGGTCCACGAACGGATATTTAATCCCTCTGATAGATTGCACTAGAAAATCTATCAGAAGTTTCTACGAAGAGATTAACGAATTTGATCCGTTAAACCAGACTGTAATTCAAAATTCACAGACTGGATTTTACCGAGCAGAGGGGAAAAGGGGGCGGCCACTTCAGAGGAAAAAGACTAGGGTTTTTCGAAAATTTTGTGACCTGTTGTGTCTAATTTCTGTACTGCAATAACTTATTTATAATGTAGGCCACTAACAGCTTAGGGCCCATTAGTCATAAGTTCAAGCCCGACAAGCAAAGCCCGCATGTTCAGAAATTAATATAAAATTCATCGTGACTCCGATTGATAAACCAATTTCACCAATGTGCACAGAAACCATTTCTGCACCTTTTAAAGTCAAGATAAATTTTTCTGAATCCGAATTCAGTGATTTCCAAAAATGCCCATCCCTATGTCATTTTAGGAAATCTCACTCCTCTACTCTTAAATAAGAAGTCCAACTTCTTCGTTCATTAAATTTAACTCTTTAAATTTAACTATCTCAACGGGGATTAAAAATCCATTACTCTGTGTGACCCTCAATGGTTCAGGGATACAGCTAGCCGTGGGCTCACAACTCCTTATGACTCGGAACAACAATTTCCGACTTGCCCATCGAATCATGGTAAGAGCGCCTAGCAACATCACCCCATGATTCCCTAGGTATCAATGATAGTGCCTGCAAGAACCAATAAATTTTGGTTAGCGTACAGTACGGTCCCTTCATCCATATATCCCGATCGAATCAACAACCATTGGTATATCGAGAGTCGTTCGAGATTCGATAACTATGCAATACATCTTGAAGATCAAATAGTGACATCGCATGTGTTACTAAGAAACCATTTCTTAAAACACATCATGTACTCTGGCCAGAGATTCGTCACACTAATATCTCCTCAGATCGCATAGGATATCCACACTCGCAAGTATGTGGTGAATCCTTGACAACAAAGCATCGACTCCTATATGTGTTGTAACTGTACCCAATCCCGACACCTGATGACCCCAATAGAGTCGGTAAACGAGTCAAAGCACAGTACTAGCATATAGAGTCTCAATGATGTTTCAAGTAGTAAGGACTAATGGTGTACAACCAAAATCGCGGACTTTATCCACTCGATAAGTGATAACCACTTGGAAAGTCCGGATAGGGTAGTTCGATCATTCATCGTATGAATATCCATTTGCATGCTTCGAACATCTCTATGTTCCTTACCAATGAAACGTGGTACTCTGCATCGCAAATGCTAGTCTCAAACTCGAGCGATCCTTATCCTTATTATCGGATGGCTCAATCGACTAGGAACAGTTTAGAATACACAGTGACTATAAGATGTGTTTCATGATAGACATCTCCATGTTCTACCACATCTTACATACACTATAGTATATTCAAGGTCTTTATCAAAACAACAATAGTATATCTCAATATAACAATATGAAGAAAGATAAAGTCATTGCCATTAATAAAAGTGTAAATTATATTAAACAAAAGATTGTTTATACAAAGAGTCATCAAAGCCCTTAGCCACAAGTTGGCGCACCGGGCACCCACTCTTTTACCTACAAAATTGGTCATGGCAATCGATCATCCTTATCCAATAACATTTAATTCAAAATTAATTTATTGGATAACATGCAATGGCAATTTAAATTTAAAAGGATAAAATCATATTCCATATATAAAATCTTATTTTACATACAAAATCATATTTTATCTTTCTATCAAATAAAATCATATTTTATCTATAAAATCCAATTTTATACATAAAATCATATTTTACTCAATATATCCATAAGATCATATCTTATCATCAATTGTACCAAAAATAATTAATTTCAAAATTCAATTTAACGGATAAAATATTTAAATTTTCCAAAAATTCAAATTTATCCAAAAATCAATTTTAAAATTTTCGGACTCGAACAATTCGATCCGATGCCTCGTGGACCAATCAAAAACAATTTTCGATCGGACCAAAAATAGAATTTTAACATATTAAAATTTTAATTTTAAAAATTAAAAATTATTTTTCGCGGGCCGCCCGGGACACTCCCGGGCTGCCCGCGCCCCAAAGGGGCTCGGGCCGGGCAGCCCAGCTGCCCCTAGGGCAGCGCCGTGCGCTGCCCGGGGCAGCGACCATCGCTGCCCCCCCCCCCCCCGGGCAGCGATCCAATCGCTGCCCGGGTTTTGCTCGAAAAAAATTTTTATTTTTAAAATATTTATTTTGTTTCAAAAACCGAGGCTTAAAAATTTTTGTACAATCGATTAATTTAATCGCTTGATCTGAGCAACCTAGCTTTGATACCAATGTTGGAGAACGGCGATCAGATCAATCAGAATTGATACCCGGTGCAGCGGAAGTTTAAAAATTTTATATGGAACGATTCCATAATGGGTATCAAAACTTTACGATTAAATTGTGTGTGTAAAAATTAAATAACAATTATAAATTTTTACCTCCAATCTCGAATCGAGATTATGGACACCAACAGATTGCTTTGCTCTTGTTGTATATCCCTGGAACTGATGGACAAACTGTTCTTCAATCAGGTCCACGAACGGATAATTAATCCCTCTGATAGATTTCACTAGAAAATCTATCAGAAGTTTCTACGAAGAGAATTAACGAATTTGATCCGTTAAACCAGACTGTAATTCAAAATTCACAGGCTGGATTTTCCCGAGTAGAGAGGGAAGGGGGGCGGCCACTTTAGAGAGAAAATAACTAGGTTTTCGAAAATTGTGACCTGTTGTCTGTAATTTCTGTACTGCAATATCTTATTTATAATGTAGGCCACTAACAGCTTAGGGCCCATTAGTCATAAGTTCAAGCCCGACAAGCAAAGCCCGCATGTTCAGAAATTAATATAAAATTCATCATGACTCCGATTGATAAACCGATTTCACCAATGTGCACAGAAACCATTTCTGCACCTTTTAAAGTCAAGATAAATTTTTCTGAATCCAAATTCAGTGATTTCCAAAAATGCCCATCTCTATGTCATTTTAGGAAATCTTACTTCTCTACTCTTAATTAAGAAGTCCAACTTCTTTGTTCATTAAATTTAACTCTTTAAATTTAACTATCTCAACGGGGATTAAAAATTCATTACTCTGTGTGACCCTCAATGGTTCAGGGATACAGCTAGCCGTGGGCTCACAACTCCTTGTAACTCGGAACAACAATTTCCGACTTGCCCATCGAATCATGGTAAGAGCGCCTAGCAACATCGCCCCATGATTCCCTAGGTATCACTGATAGTGCCTGCAAGAACCAATAGATTTTGGTTAGCGTACAGTACGGTCCCTTCATCCAAATATCCCGATCGAATCAAAAACCATTGGTAAATCGAGAGTCGTTCGAGATTCGATAACTATGCAATACATCTTGAAGATCAAATAGTGACATCGCATGTGTTACTAAGAAACCATTTCTTAAAACACATCATGTACTCTGGCCAGAGATTCGTCACACTAATATCTCCTCAGATCGCATAGGATATCCACACTCGCAAGTATGTGGTGAATCCTTGACAACAAAGCATCGACTCCTATATGTGTCGTAACTGTACCCAATCCCGACACCCGATGACCCCAATAGAGTCGGTAAATGAGTCAAAGCACAGTACTAGCATATAGAGTCTTAATGATGTTTCAAGTAGTAAGGACTAATGGTGTACAACCAAAACCGCGAACTTTATCCACTCGATAAGTGATAACCACTTGGAAAGTCCGGATAGGGTAGTTCGATCATTCATCGTATGAATATCCATTTGCATGCTTCGAACATCTCTATGTTCCTTACCAATGAAACGTGGTACTCTGCATCGCAAATGCTAGTCTCAAACTCGAGCGATCCTTATCCTTATTAACGGACGGCTCAATCGACTAGGAACAGTTTAGAATATACAGTGACTATAAGATGTGTTTCATGATAGACATCCCCATGTTCTACCACATCTTACATACACTATAGTATATTCAAGGTCTTTATCAAAACAACAATAGTATATCACAATATAACAATATGAAGAAAGATAAAGTCATTGCCATTAATAAAAGTGTAAATTATATTTAAACAAAGAATTGTTTATACAAAGAGTCATCAAAGTCCTTAGCCACAAGTTGGCTCACCGGGCACCCACTCTTTCAGAGATCTGCATTTCTTCCCATACAACGCTTTAAATGGAGTCATCTCAATACTCGTCTGATAGTTGTTATTATATGAGAATTTCACGAGTGGTAATGAATCTTGCCAAGTAGTGTTAAAATCCAACACCACAGCTCTAAGCATATCCTCAAGTGTCTGAATAGTTCGTTCTGACTGTCCGTCAGTTTGAGGATGTTATGCAGTACTCAAGTGCAAACGAGTACCTAGAGCTTGCTGCAGCCTATGCCAAAAGTGAGATGTGAATCGAGGATCTCGATCAGATACGATAGACTTTGGCACTCTATGCAATCTGACCACTTCTCTAACATAGATCTCTGCCATCTGGTCATGTATGTATGTCATATTATATGGAATAAAGCACGCTGATTTCATCAATCGATCAATAATCACCCAAATGGCATCGCAACCTCTGGATGAACGTGGTAGCTTCGCCACGAAATCCATGGAAATGTGATCCCACTTCCATTCAGGAACATATAAGCTATGCAATAAACCATCGGGTTTCTTTCTTTTGGCTTTTACCTGTCAGACATCGAGACACAAATGTTGTGACATCAGACTTCATCTATTTCCACCAATACTGATGTTTCATAACATTGTACATTTTTATGCCGCCAGGATGAACTCTGAATCTACTGCAATGAGCTTCTTTCAATATCTGTTGTCTCAAATCTGAAACATCTGGAACCACAATTCTATTATTCACATATAAAACATCATCAGCCTTAACCTGATATTTGGATTTATGCCCTGATCTGACCATCTCAACCGACTTCTGGATACTCTTATCATTTTTCTGTGCTTCTTTGATTCTGATTAACAACTCCGGTTCAGCACTGATAGCACAAACTCGAATAGGCCTCATATCTATCTCAAATATCAATCCAGAAATACAACAATCTTCTATAAAATTTGATACACCTATAATATATAAGGATAGAGCACATACCTTCCTACTTAGGTCATTTGCAGCGGCATTTGACTTTCCTGGATAATATTTGATTTCGCAATCAAAATCTTTCAATAAATAGAGCCATATTTGTTGCCTCATGTTCAGTTCAGACTACGAAAACAGATATTTCAAACTCTTATGATCAGAATAAATCTCAAACTTTTCACCGTACAGATAATGTCGCCAGATCTTCAATGCAAATACAATGGCGGCCAATTGAAGATCATGGATTGGATATCGAATCTCGTGTGGCTTCAGCTGTCTTGAGGCATAAGCAATAACATGTTCTCGCTGCATAAGCACACATCCTAATCCCCTGTGAGACGCATCACAATAAACAGTGAAATTACCAATACCTGAAGGAATTGCCAAGACTGGTGCACTTGTCAACCTCTTCTTTAGCTCTAGAAAACTGGTCTCACATGCTTCAGTCTTGATATACGGTGCATTATTCTGTGTCATTTGTGTAATATTCTTCGCAATGCTAGAGAAATCCCTGATAAATCTGCAATAGTAACCTTCTAAGCCCATAAAGCTACGTATTTCCGAAACTGAAGTAGGTCTAGGCCAACTGATCACTGCTTCGACCTTGTTCGAATCAACAGAAATCCCATCTTTCGAAATAATATGCCCAAGGAAACCAACTTTATTCAACCAAAATTCACATTTTGATAACTTGGCATATAACTTCTCAGCTCTTAAAGTTTGTAAGACAGTTCTAAGATGTTATGCGTGATCACACAGATTCTTTGAATATATCAAAATATCATCAATGAAGATAATAAAAAAATCATCTAGATATCTCTGGAATACTCGATTCATCAAACCCATAAACACTGCTGGTGCATTGGTCAGTCCAAACGGCATAACAATGAACTTAAAATGACCATACCTCGTTCTAAATGCAGTCTTGGGTATATCTTCATCTCTGACTCTCAGCTGATGGTATCCATATCTCAGATCGATCTTGGAATACACTGAGGAACCCTACAACTGATCAAATAAATCATCTATTCTTGGCAAAGGATAACGATTTTTTACCGTTGCTTTGTTCAATTGTTGGTAGTCAATGCAAAGTCACATAAACCCATCTTTCTTTCATAGAAACAGAACCGGAGCGCCCCAAGGTGAAACGCTCGGTCTAATGTACCCCTTAGCCAGAAGATCTTCTAGTTGTTCTTTCATTTCTTTCAACTCGACTGGTGCCATTCTCTAAGGAGCTTTAGAAAAAGTTTGTGTACCTATCATCAGTTCGATACTGAAGTCTATCTCTCGCAATGGAGGTAATCTTGGAATCTCATCAGGAAAGACATCAGAAAACTCACTAACTACTGAAAAATCAGTCAGTTTGGGGCTAGTTTTCAACTCATCTATGGAATACACAAGGAATCCCTCTGCTCCTTTCTGCAATAAACGGGTCATAGATAGAACAGATATCAAAGGAATTAGAGATCTCGAACCTTTACCGTAGAACTTTCACTCATCTGCCATCTCAGGTCCGAATCTCACAACTTTCAGAAAACAATCAACTGTCGCCCTGTACTTGGTTAGTATATCAATACCGATAATGCAGTCAAAATCTGACAAAACCAGTAAAATATAGCCTATCTCAATCATATTACCTTCGTAATGTAGGATACAATTCTTAACTGATTTCACGGATACGATACATGTCCCCAGAGGTGAAGAGACAGATACTACAGTGGACAATGGCTCAACAGGCAAAGAATGTAATAAAACAAATTGCTCAGAGATAAATGTATGTGTTGCACCTGTATCTATCAAAACATAAGCAGGATAACCAAAAAGAGAGCAGCTACCCGCTATAACATCATCAGGTTCTATCTGTGCTTGCTCCTCTGTCAATGCAAACACTCGAGCCTGTTGTCTCGGTGGTTGGCTCACAGTCTGGCTTTCTCCTGATCTAGCCTGTGGTGGCGGCTTAATGAGTGTACTGCAGAGGATTGCCTATCAGACTGAGGTGATGGTCGAGATGATCTCACATCTAGTGCTCTCTCAGGACCACGTTGTGGGAAAATTCTAGCAAAATGACGAGTTTGATTACATATGTGGCAACTACCAAATACTCCTCTACACTTATTGCTGGCATGACAACCTCCACATTTTTTACAATATACCTCTGATGCAATAGCTTTCTGTCCATGCCTAAACTGTCGTGATCCACTAGAACTGGACAAACCACTTCTTGATCGCTTAAATTGCTTCCCCTTGGCTTTGAAGAAATCTCTTCTACTGCTGCTACTACTTCCTCCCTCGAATCTGGGTGGTGGTTGAGAAGCTTGTGGTTGATCTTGGGGTTGTCTAGTTGACTGTGGTACAAATGGTGCTCCTCGTTTCCTGATCAATCCATCTTCTTCCCCTTTTGCTCTATTCAGTGCATCTGCGAAGTTGTTAGGTCTTCCCGCATTTACCAATGTAAAAAACATCCAATTCAATCAATTGATAAATTGATCTTCTTGAGCTTCATAATTTTCTGGTATGTGCGGAGAAAACTTCAACAAACTAGTAAACTTGGCTACATATTCCTCGATATTTAGTTTTTCCTGCTGCAAACTAGCAAATTCTGCTCCTTTGTCTTTTTTGTAGGAGACTGGAAAGAACCGTTGATAAAAAGAATTTTTAAACACAGACCAAGTGATAACCGTACCTCGATTCTCCAATGCTTTCTTTGTTGCTATCCACCAACTTTTTGCAACTTCATGAAGTTGATGTGCAACAAGTCTGACTCGACGATCATCTGAATAATCGAGGGATTCGAACAACTAATCAATATCTTCTAGCCAACTCTCACATTATACTGAACTCTCAGTTACCTTCAGTGTTGGAGGTTTAAACGACTGAAATCTCTTTAACAAAATTTCCATCGATGTAGCAGTCGCACTCATCGGATCAGCAGATGTACTACCCTGAGCATTCGGAGGTTCTGCCACTGTCTGTGGTACTGGTACTGGTTCTGCCGGAGGAATAGCAACTGTCTGTCTAGTGACTGGTGCTTGTCGAGGAGGCATATCTGATATTCAAACAGATTAGTGCACAATACAGCAATATATCAGATTAACCATTCTGTTTCAGTCCCCCATCTGATTTGCATAATCATGTAGTCTCATAAGATTGAGTTCTGATCAAGAATCAAGTCTGATATATTTTCCAAATAAACATACTCGCATAAAAGATAGAAACTCAATTTCATGCGAGATAAATAAATCAATCAGACTCAATTTACCCCGCTCATCTATCTCAATCCAAGAACAAACTTCGCTCTAATACCACCTGTTGTGGGGACTTGGGTTTCTAATCTCGATTCTTAAGGGGCAATTAATGAATAATCATCATTAATTAAACAAGTGAGGGAAAATATCAAACAAAAAAAATTAAATTGGGGTGCGCTCGAGCGGTCAAATAGTACCGCTCGGGCTCTACCTCACTTTGATCCGGGCATAAACATGGGCTCAGGGCTGCGCTTGGACTGCCAAATTCTGCAGCTCGGGCGCTGCCCTAGACAGAAATCTGCCCTGTTTTCTGCAGCACATTTCCTGTTCTTCCAACCTCTTCAACACATGCTCTTTTAATTCTACAACATGCACAAACATATATATCAAGTGTCAAGCATGATCTCATGCATTTCATACATCAAAATAGTAATCTACAATACATAAAAATAACTTAACTACACAAAGTGTTCACAAAGTTATTCAAACTATAACCAAGTTCTTGTCATCTAACAAATTTGACAAGGATCCAAAGTTCATCAAATTTGCTACAACCCGAGTCTCCACTTGCTAAAACTCTCTCTCAAGCTACCCTCGTCGTCTCTGCTAGCTCCTGCCCCTTATGTTGTCATGCACACATACAAAACAAGACAACAGCCGGATAACTCTGGTGAGAACATAATTCTCAGTATAATCGACATAAACATGCGTTAACGATAGCAACTCAATTCAATCTATAACATAAATAGAACGCATATTTAGTAAAGGTAATTTATCCACGTTCTCGAGATTTCATATCCGATCTCGGTCTCAAGATTCGTTTGTTCATTTTCGATCTTGGAATCAAGATTCGTAACCGATCCTTATCTGAATATATCCAGGCTTTGGGGATCGTCCGATTCAACATCAAAGGTAAATAACAAAATTCAAAGATCCATTTACATGAGATGGATTCACAATTCAAGTTCTAAACAAAGAACATATATTTAAACAAGTATGTGGTTTTTGCGGGATAACTCAAGAATCATAATTCTCGAGTTTCAAAGCCCTTAACGATCGATGTCATCTTATACCTTTCGTTTCTTTTGAATTTTAGATGCTTCAAGTCTTGACAATCTACAACAAAACTTATATCAAAATCTATTCAAACTCACAACTCAATCTTCAATACAAAACAACTTCAAACCTTGCTCCAATCCTTCTCGATTCAAATACGGAATTCCCGAGCTCGTCAACTTCACTAAAAATATGAAATATAGTGTTTATAATCAAGGAATATCTGATATCAATTCATAACATCTTCAGCTCAATGACAAAATGTGACGCCCGGGGCCGAGGAGGCGGGGAGTGATCGCCGGTGCCAAGAGGTTGCACGGACAATGAGCGGCTCCTGAAAGGCTTCTAGGCGGAGGGAGACATGAATGAACCGATTCTGCCGGAATGAGAGGGATTCTGATACTGTGTAGGTATGGGACTACATAGTTGAGGAGAGATTAAAAGATTTCATATGTGCTACTCATATCAAGAAGGTGCATCTTCTTTTCGGAATCTCATCACATAAGAACTGCAAAGTTAAGCGTGCTTGACTTGGAGAAATTATAGGATGGGTGACCCCCTGGGAAGTTTCTCAGGGTGCGTGTGAGTGAGGACAAAAGCACGCTGAAAAGACCCGTCTTGATGCAGTGAGGCGTTACAAATGGTATCAAAGCACGGTCCTTGGAGGGTGTCCATCTGCCACGTGAAGCTCAGAAATCCCACTAAGTGAGGACAAAAGCACGCTGAAAAGACCCGTCTTGATACAGTGAGGCGTTACAAATGGTATCAAATCACGGTCCTTGGAGGGTGTCCATCTGCCACGTGAAGCTCAGAAATCCCACTACCGGTCTGTAAGTTTTAAATGTTTTATTATGATTTATCAGGAGTATATGTTATGACTTAAGACTTTATGTTAGCAAAGTTTTAAAATACTTAGTTATGCATTGCGATTACGTGACTTCGGGATACTGAAACTTGAGAACTAGATAAGTAATCGTGGAGTTAGTAAACTAGAATTTTGAGGGACTTCGTTATTAGAATTTGATCAGTCGAATTTTGAGGACGAAATTCAATTTAAGGGGGGGAGAATTGTAACACCCGGAAATTTTAATACGTAAATTCGCATTGCATAATTAGGGAAAATAATTATTTAAAAATTTATATTTGGGTTAAATGACATTTATGTGTTATTATGTGAATTATATGCATGATTTAAATTTATTTTAGCATTTAACCCGTGATTTTAGAATTTCTAAATTTTTCATAATTTTATTGATTTGATCGCGTAGACGGGACCGTGGATGGATGAGATATCAACTTTTGAGCCAAAAATATTTTATGAGATTTTATGAGCCTTAAAAAAATAATAATTTATGGTATTTTGTCAAGAAAATTTTAGTTTTTAATTATATATTTATTTAAGGGTTGATTTTTAGCCAAAATAAGTCATTTTAATGACTTTTATTAATTTTTAAAAATAGGCTATTTATTTATTTCGGGATTTTGGTCTATTTATCAGATTGGTAAGTATTTTAAGAGTTTAAAATTTTAAGTTTATGGTATATTATCTTTCTAAATAAATTATATTAGTTATTATCCTAATCTACCCAACATTACACCCAAAATCTCTCCCCACCCTACGCTCAAACCCCATCAGCCGCCAACCCCATCTCCTACACCTCCTCTCTCACGTTTTTCAGCAGATAGCAGCCTCCTTAGCCAAGTTCTTCAAGGATTATTCAAGTTTTTGGCCCGTTCGTCGTCCCGGAGCCCCGTATACACATAAATCTTCGTTATAATTAACAAGGCATGTTTAATTCCTTTCCTTTACCACCATATAAGCTAGTACTCACGTTTTTCATCAGACTATATGGATTTTACATGATATTTATTGAACTTCTTCTGAAAAATCTCATAGACTCCTTCACGTGCATGAGTTTTTTTGTTTTCTTCAAGGTTTGATCACGTTTTTCTCATGTGGCTCGGGTCCAGGCTGTTGGCTGTGGTTAGGATCGTGTCCTAGGTTCTGTAGGATCGAGTGAGGCAGGGGGTTTGTGCCAAGAAGGGCCGGAACCAAAGCCAAAGAAGTTGGGTGCAGCAGATCGCGCAGATTGCGCAGCGTTGGGAGATTGGCTTGTTCTCGGTCCACAAAGAGTGTTTTAGGTTGATTCTAGTGGGGTTAGAACCCCAAGACCTTGGGGAAGATATTACAGGTGGTTCTCCAGCCGGTGGTTGCTGGAGATGGGCGGCCGAACGGCCTGAAGTTTCTGGTCGCGTTCTGCACGTAAGCAGAAACTAGGGGTAGATTGTTTTGGTTCGTTCTCCTTCTACAAAGCTCCGTTTGAGGTAAAATTTGTTGGGTTAGAACCGTCTGGATGTTGACTAAGTATGGGCAGTGGTTTCACGGCCAAAGGTTGCCGGAGTAGGTGGCACGGTCAGTTTTTCCAAAGTCGCTCAGGGCTGCCGTGAGTTAGGATTAAGGAAAGAAAGGCTAAGGTTGTGACTAGGCTTTAGGCGGGCCGGGCTTGGTGTTTTGGATACGGGTCGGGTCCATTGGGTCACGGGTCATGTTATTCGGGTCCGGGTCTGGGTTATATTAGTTGGGCTCGAGTATTTTTTATTTTTAAGTTAATTATTAAGTTGGGCTGTAAATGGGCCAAGGCTAGTTCAATTAATTAATTGGGCCACATGTGAATTAAGTTATTGGGCTTTAGTAATTATTTAAGTGAGTCTATTAATTTTTATGGGCCTTGGGGCCCATGGAAATTATTGGGCCAGTCTTTAGGTTTTTGGGTCATTGGGCCAGACTAAGTAATTAATGGGCTTGGGTTTTGTTATTGGGCCAGGTATGTCATATTGGGCTTGAATAAATTATTTGGGTTTAAATGTAAGTTAATGGGCTTAAGTTGAATTATTGGGTCAGTCTTAGAATTTATGGGTTTAAGTCTAAGGGGCCAGCAGTCTGACCAACCCATAAAAATTAACTAAGTCCGTAATATATATTTAATTATTTTTTATGCATGAATTTTATTTTAAGTATAAGTATATTTATTATTAAAATTAATTAAATATATATTACGGACATATTTTAAGTGCATGCATACATGAAATATTTTATGATGTGTTTATGATTAAGAATTGAGCATGAAAAATATTTTTATGGAAATTGAAGTGATGTGGCAGCACAGAGGTGGTTTACCACCGGCACAGAGGTAGTTCTACTACCGGCATAGAAGTGATTTTATCACTGGCACAGAGGTAGTTTACTACCAGCATAGATGTGGATTTATCCACCGCCACGTACGATGGTTCTTAGACTGACCAGTCGCTCATGATTACGAGCCACACTCATGGATATGACCTACACAATTTTTATGATTATGACATGCTCAATTTATGCTATGTATGATTAGTTATGATGTATGTATGATGATCATAATTATGGCTAGCAAAAATTCATGGTGCATTATTTTACGAGCATGCATGCATATTCATGATGATTATATGTATTAGTATGATTATGTGATGCATTATTTTAACCATTGTTACAAAGGTTTAGACATGTTGAGCCCCTAGGCTCACTATGCTTATATGGTGCAGGTGAGTACGATAATTCATTTGTAGCTCCTATCGGTGGCGAGGATGTATGAGCAAGCATGGCAGTGGCCCCGTGACCGTCGCATGGAAGAGTTATTATTATATTGAGATACTTTATTAGGGTTTTTAAAACATATTTCAAAGTTTTATTTATGTTTATTTTCGCATGCATGAGTTTGAATTTTTGGGTTACGAATTTTTATTAATATTGCGTGTTTCAAGATTTTTATTTATTTAAGTTATCATTAAAAGAATTTATTTGTTAGTATTATTTTTAATGTTTATACATATATGTAAGGGCATATATGTATAGTATATTTTTTTAAAAAAACAAAATAAAGTTTTTTCGCATTTATTAGTAGTAGATGTTTCAAATGGTATCAGAGCCGACCTCTCTTAGTACGGTATGGTTCGGGGACGAACCAAGCGGAGGCTGGTGGGCATGTGACGCCCAGGGCCGAGGAGGCGGGGAGTGATCGCCGGTGCCAAGATGTTGCACGGACAATGAGCGGCTCCTGAAAGGCTTCTAGGCGGAGGGAGACATGAATGAACCGATTCTGCCAGAATGAGAGGGATTCTGAGACTGTGTAGGTATGGGACTACATAGTTGAGGAGAGCTTGAAAGATTTCATATGTGCTACTCATATCAAGAAGGTGCATCTTCTTTTCGGAAGCTTATCACATAAGAACTCCAAAGTTAAGCGTGCTTGACTTGGGAAAATTATAGGATGGGTGACCCCCTGGGAAGTTTCTCAGGGTGCGTGTGAGTGGGGACAAAAGCACGCTGAAAAGACCCGTCTTGATACAGTGAGGCGTTACACAAAACATCAAAACAACTTCAAATCGTAAACCGACGGCGTACGACAGAAATCGATAACCGAAACTCAACTCTATCGAGTCTAACAATCATAACCAGCTCCTAAACATAATATATCAGCAATATATCATCATAAACCAGCATTATTCTGTAGGCATAGGTTCGAACATGAACTTAAAATCATAAGAATTTATACGGCGTCAAATCTTTGATCCGGTTTCGATACGGTAATACATATCAACTCAAAAACACAAATATATAACCGAATTCTGAATCCTCCAACAACCATAATTTCGAACCAGCTAGAACAAGATAATACTTACATAAAATCAAAGCTCTCAAGGCGAGGATCACAGAACTATGCTCGGAACTGAATTCGGTTGAGCGGATCAAAAGATATCAAAGTTTGAAAATCAAATTCCAAGTGAAGAAGATGAAGCTCTCAATTTCTTGCTGCTGAAAAGTTTGAAAATCTTATTCTCATACATACAATACACGTGAATACATATTCACAAGCCAAGTGTCCACTCATATTTGCATAATTGCAATTTGGCGCCTCAAAACTTCATTTTTTGCAATTCAGCCCTCGGGCCTCATTTTAATTCAATTTCAATCCTAAATAATTTAAAAATATTAGAATTTAAATCTAAACTCCACAAATTCTCAAATTAAATATCCTCAAATTAAAATTAAATAATCTCGGATTAAATCAAATATTCTTGGGTCTTACATAGTGCCTGCAAGAATCATTCAATTATGGTTAGCGTACAGTACGGTCACTTCAACTCATATATCCCGACCGATTCGATAACCATTGGTTTATCGAGAGTTGTCATTGAATCGATAACTATGTGTCATGACGTATTTGCATCGAAGGTGTAATTCAAGAAACCCTTTCTTAATTACCACCTACTTTGATCAGAAATTTCAAGCTACATATGCATGAGATCATATAGGATATCCATACCCGAAGGTAAGCGGTGAATCTCAGGCTACAATGCATCGACTCCTATATGTTTCGACACAACACCCAACATTGTCACCTGCTGACCTCAGTTGAGTTGCTAAACAAGTCAAAGTGAAGCTCTAGCATATAGAGTCTCCATGTTGTCCCGGGTCATAAGGACTAATGGTGTACAACCATAAACTAGGACTTTTCCACTCGATAATTGAGAACCACTTGGAAAGTCCTTTAGGGAGTGTAGTTCAGTGCACTCTACAAGGAGCACCTTTTTGCATGCTTGGACATCACCATGTCCCCTGCCAATGAAATGTGAGTACTCACATCGCAAATACTAGTCTCAAGCTCTAGCGACCTTTATCATTCTTTGTGGTGGCTGAATTGACTAGGAACATTTTAGAATACACAGTATTCCAAATATGAGTTTCATGATAGTCATCACATGACCATCTCATATTCTTTCTAGTATTTTTATATTCAAGGGCTTTATCTATGCAACTAGCATGGGTATACAGATAAAACTGTGCCAAATAAATAATGTCAAATATTATTAAAATAAATATTGTCAAACAAGAGTTCTCTCAAGGACCATCGGCCAACACTTGGCTCGACGGGCACAAACAATCTCCCACTTGCACTAGAGCAAACTACTCATATGCTTTAAACACATTGATTCGCGATGCTATTCGAATAATGGTCCAGGTAAAGGCTTAGCTAGTGGATTAGTAACATTATCCGCGGAGGCGACTCTGTCTAACAACACTTCTCCTCTTTCCACAATTTCCCAGATGATGTGGTATTTTCTCAATACACATTTGGATTTCTGATGAGACCTGGAGTAATTCCATTAGGAATAACGTCCAACTCTTGGACGAAATTCTTCATCCAAACACCCTCCTTTGCTAGATCTGATGCAGCAATTTATTCTTCCTCAGTGATGGAATCCGCATTGCTGTCTTTCTTGGAACTCTTCCAACATATAGCATCACCATTGAGCATGAATACAATCCCACAGGTTGACTTTGAATCATCGATATCGCTTTGGAAGCTAGAGTCGGTATAACCTTTCAATTTTAGTTCTCCACCCCATAGACCAAGAACACATTCTTAGTCCTTCTCAAGTACTTGAGGATGTCTTTCACAGCTTTCCAGTGGGGAAGACTGGGGTTCAATTGATATCTACTTGCAACACTCAGTGCAAATGACACGTCAAGATGTGTAGATATCATCGCATACAAGATACTACCAATATCATATGCGTGTCATAGTCACTATCTCTGCATCAGTCTTGGGAGACGTGTACTTGGATAGTGACACGCCATGACACATTGGTAGATGTCTTCTCTTGGACTCTTCCATCGAGAACCTCTTCACAATGGTATCAATGTATGTAGACTGGGTGCGACCAAGAAATCTTTTCGATCTATCCCGATAGATCTGTATTCCCAAAACAAATGATGCTTCACCCAAGTTTTGCATCGAGAACTTACTCGCTAACCATACTTTAGTTGATTGCAACATTCCTAAATCATTCCCAATGAGTAGAATGTCATCAAAATTGTTGGAGAACGCGGCAATCAGATCAATCAGGATTGATACCCGGTGCAGCGGAAGTTTAAAATTTTCTATGGAACGATTCCATAATGGGTATCAAAACTTTTACGATTAAATTTTGTGTGTGTAAAAATTAAATAACAATTATAAATTTTTACCTCCAATCTCGAAGCGAGATTATGGACACCAACAGATTGCTCTGCTCTTGTTGTATATCCCTGGAACTAATGGACAAACTGTTCTTCAATCAGGTCCACGAACGGATAATTAATCCCTCTGATAGATTGCACTAGAAAATCTATCAGAAGTTTCTACGAAGAGAATTAATGAATTTGATTCGTTAAACCAGACTGTAATTCAAAATTCACAGACTGGATTTTCCGAGCAGAGGGGAGGGGGGCGGCAGCCACACTTAGAAAAATAGGGTTTTTTCGAAAATTATTTTGTGACCTGTTGTATCTAATTTCTGTACTGCAATAACTTATTTATTATGTAGGCCGCTAACAGCTTAGGGCCCATTAGTCATAAGTTCAGGCCCGACAAGCAAAGCCCGCGTGTTCAAAAATTAATATAAAATTCATCATGACTTCGATTGATAAACCGATTTCACCAATGTGCACAAAAACCATTTCTGCACCTTTTAAAGTCAAGATAAATTTTTCTGAATCCGAATTCAGTGATTTCCAAAAATGCCCATCCCTATGTCATTTTAGGAAATCTTACTCCTCTACTCTTAAATAAGAAGTCCAACTTCTTTGTTCATTAAATTTAACTCTTTAAATTTAACTATCTCAACGGGGATTAAAAATCCATTACTCTGTGTGACCCTCAATGGTTCAGGAATACAGCTAGCCGTGGGCTCACAACTCCTTGTGCCTCGGAACAACGATTTCCACTTGCCCATCGAATCATGGTAAGAGCGCCTAGCAACATCGCCCCATGATTCCCTAGGTATCACTGATAGTGCCTGCAAGAACCAATAGATTTTGGTTAGCGTACAGTACGGTCCCTTCATCCATATATCCCGATCGAATCAACAACCATTGGTATATCGAGAGTCGTTCGAGATTCGATAACTATGCAATACATCTTGAAGATCAAATAGTGACATCGCATGTGTTACTAAGAAACCATTTCTTAAAACACATCATGTACTCTGGCCAGAGATTCGTCACACTAATATCTCCTCAGATCGCATAGGATATCCACACTCGCAAGTATGTGGTGAATCCTTGACAACAAAGCATCGACTCCTATATGTGTTGTAACTGTACCCAATCCCGACACCTGATGACCCCAATAGAGTCGGTAAACGAGTCAAAGCACAGTACTAGCATATAGAGTCTCAATGATGTTTCAAGTAGTAAGGACTAATGGTGTACAACCAAAACCGCGGACTTTATCCACTCGATAAGTGATAACCACTTGGAAAGTCCGGATAGGGTAGTTCGATCATTCATCATATGAATATCCATTTGCATGCTTCGAACATCTCTATGTTCCCTACCAATGAAACGTGGTACCCTGCATCGCAAATGCTAGTCTCAAACTCGAGCGATCCTTATCCTTATTATCGGACGGCTCAATCGACTAGGAACAGTTTAGAATATACAGTGACTATAAGATGTGTTTCATGATAGACATCTCCATGTTCTACCACATCTTACATACACTATAGTATATTCAAGGTCTTTATCAAAACAACAATAGTATATCACAATATAACAATATGAAGAAAGATAAAGTCATTGCCATTAATAAAAGTATAAATTATATTAAACAAAAGATTGTTTATACAAAGAGTCATCAAAGACCTTAGCCACAAGTTGGCTCACCGGGCACCTACTCTTTCAATCTCCCACTTGCCCTAAAGCCAACTAGTCATACTACGTAGACCCATTGCTTCGCGATGTTTGTCAAATAATGGTCCTGGAAAGGGCTTAGTAAGTGGATCAGCGATATTGTCTGCAGAGGCCACTCTTTCGACAGTGATGTCTCCTCTTTCCACAATCTCCCAGATGATGTGGTATTTCCTCAGTACGTGTTTGGATCTTTGATGAGACCTTGGTTCCTTTGCCTGAGCAACGGCACCCGTGTTGTCACAGTACACCGGGACTGGACCAACAACTTCAGGAATGACGCCCAACTCTTGGACGAAATTCCTCATCCAAACGGCCTCTTTAGCAGCAGCTGATGCTGCAATGTATTCTGCCTCAGTGGTGGAATCCACTGTGGTGTCCTGCTTGGAACTCTTCCAAGAGACTGCACAGCCATTGAGCATGAACACAAATCCAGAGGTTGACTTCGAGTCATCCACATCACTTTGGAAGCTAGAGTCGGTATAGCCTTCCAATTTTAGTTCTCTTCCTCCATATACCATGAACATATTCTTAGTCCTTCGTAAGTACTTAAGAATGTCCTTCACGGCTTTTCAATGCATTTGACCGGGATTAGCTTGATATCTGCTCGTGACACTCAGAGCAAATGCTACATCCGGTCTGGTAGATATCATCCCATACATGATACTACCTATGGCTGACGCATATGGTACATGTGTCATTTTCTCTATCTCTTCATCCGTCTTGGGACACATAGACTTGGATAGAGAAACTCCATGACACATGGGTAGATGTCCTCTCTTGGACCCATCCATTGAAAACCGTTTCAATATGGTGTCGATGTAGGTTGATTGAGTGAGTCCTATCATTCTCTTAGATATATCTCTATAGATCTGTATCCCTAGAATATAGGATGCCTCACCCAAATCCTTCATCGAGAATCTACCTGATAACCATATCTTTGTTGACTGCAACATCCCTACGTCATTCCCAATGAGTAGGATGTCATCAACATAAAGTACTAAGAATGTCACAGCATCCTTAACTACTTTCTTGTACACGCATGGTTCCTCCGGGTTCTTGATGAAACCAAAATCCTTTATTGTTTCATCAAATTTCTGGTTCCAACTTCTTGATGCTTGTTTTAGACCATAAATTGATCTCTGAAGCTTGCATACCTTATGCTCGCTTCCCATGGATGTGTACCCCTCAGGCTGCTTCATATAGATTTCTTCCTTAATGTCTCCATTAAGAAAAGCAGTCTTCACATCCATTTGCCATATCTCATAGTCATACCAAGCAGCTATGGCAATAAGGATTCTTATGGACTTGAACATTGCAACTGGTGAAAAAGTTTCATCATAGTCAACTCCTTGTCTTTGAGTATAACCTTTCGCCACCAATCGCGCCTTGTAGGTCAATACCTTACCATCAGGCCCAAGCTTTCTCTTGTAGATCCATTTACACCCTATTGGAACAATTCCATCAGGAGGATCTACTAAAGACCAAACTTGGTTTGTATGCATCGAATCTATTTCCGACTGCATAGCTTCAAGCCATAAATTTGAATCCGCATCAGAAATTGCTTCCTTGAAGTTTTTTGGATCACATCCAACATCGGGTTCATCTTGATCCCCTTCAAGAAGAAGACCATATCGAATAGGAGGTCTAGAAGTCCTCTCGGATCTTCTAGGTACAGGCGTGTCTATCAATGGTTCCTGAGGTGTAGGATCGTTATTTTGTATTTGGGGTTCTTCTCGAATTTCTTCGAGTTCCATCATCTCGCCTTTCTTATCCAATAAGAACTCCTTCTCCAAGAAGGTGGCATTCCTTGAAACAAACACCTTTGTTTCAGCAGGATAATAGAAATAATATCCGATTGAATTCTTCGGATACCCTACAAAATAACATAAGGTGGATCGACTATCCAACTTATCTCCCACTGTCTGCTTCACGTAAGCAGGACATCCCCAAATCCTCAAGTACGAATACTTAGGAGCTTTGCCATTCCATAACTCATATGGTGTTTTGTCCACTGCTTTAGTGTGGACGTTGTTCAACAACAATACCGCCGTTTCAAGCGCATAGCCCCAAAACGAAGTTGGAAGCTCAGTGAAGCTCATCATGGATCGAACCATGTCCAACAAAGTTCGATTACGACGCTCCGATACACCATTCAGCTGAGGTGTCATAGGAGGAGTCCACTGAGAGAGAATCCCATTCTCTTTCAGATAGTCCAAAAACTCGGTACTCAAGTATTCTCCACCTCGATCCGATCGAAGTGCTTTAATACTTTTACCTAGCTTGTTTTCTACTTCAGCCTTGAATTCTTTGAACTTTTCAAATGCTTCAGACTTATATTTCATTAAATATAAATACCCATACCTAGAATAATCATCAGTAAAGGTAATGAAGTAGGTGTGGCCATATTGAGTACCAACTCTAAATGGACCACAAACATCTGTATGGATCAAATCCAACAGATTTTGACTACGCTCAGGTTTCCCCTCAAAAGGAGATTTAGTCATTTTTCCTTTTAGGCAGGATTCACAAGTAGGTAGAGAGTTAATATCAGACATATCAAACATGCCCTCTCCCACTAGCTTGTTCATCCTCCTTGAGGAAATATGACCTAACCTAGCATGCCAAAGGTTTGCCGGATTTTGACTATCGATTTTCCTTTTGTTTGTTATTGCCGGTTTATCAACATAATTTATTGGAACGTCTTTTAGTTTTAAGTTATATAGATCATTTTCAAGTTGTCCATTTCCAATCAAACATTCATTCTTGTAAATATTGCAAATCCCATTCACAAAATTGCAAGAATAACCATCTCTATCAAGCATAGAAACAGAAATAATGTTTTTAATCAAATCCGGAACAAATAAAACATCTCTCAAAAGTAACTTAAAACCATTCTGCAAAATTAAATAAATATCTCCCACAGCTTTAGCTTCAACTCTGGAACCATTTCCGAGCCTCAGCTGGGTCTCACCCATTCTAAGCCTGCGACTTCTTGTCATCACCTGCAAATCATTGCAAATGTGAGATCCACATCCGGTATCCAATACCCAAGAAGTAGTATTAAGTGAAACATTTATTTCAATATAGAACATACCCTTCGCAGTTCGCAACTGCTCTAGATATTCCTTGCAGTTACGCTTCCAATGACCGGGCTTCTTGCAGTAATGGCAAACATCCTTGGATTTTTCCATGTTTGAAGCCTTTGTCTTGTACTTCTTCTCGGGTTTGATTTTCTTGGGTGGGGCAGAACGTTTCTTACCCTTTGTACTTGGTCCCTTCTTAGCAGAAGAAGAGGAGCCCACCAAGAAAGCCGGTTTATCCTTCTTTAATGTGGATTCATATATCACAAGCATATTGACCATCTCTTCAAGGGAGGCCTCTATCTTGTTCATATTGAAATTCACCACAAATCCGTCAAACGAAGAAGGAAGAGATAGAAGTAGTAAGTCCACGTTGAGTTCATGCTCCAACACCAAATCAAGGGTTACCAACTTCTGTATGAGCCAAATCACTCGTACCCCATGATCACGGACCGAAGTCCCTTCACGCATGCGACACGTCATTAGCTCCTTTACAGTAGCGAACTTTTCAGCCCTCGATTGAGCCCCAAAAAGTTCCTTGAGTTGTACGTGAATGTCAGCAGCATTCACGGTATCCTCAAATCGCCTCTGGAGTTCATCAGACATGGAGGCTTGCATATAGCATTTGGCCTTGATATCATGGTCCCACCATGTATCAAGTTTGGCTAACTCTTCCGGACTTATGTCAGCTGGTGCTTCCTTCGGAGGAGATTTTTCTAACACGTAGAGCATTTTCTCCGAAGTCAAGACAATCTTCAACTTACGGAACCATTCCGTATAGTTTGCGCCAGTCAATTTATTTTGTTCGAGGATCGAGAAAAGTGGATTACGCGAATTCATCCTTATGAAATACTGAAAAGAAACAGACAAATATCAGTGATTGTTTAAGTAATTTACTAAGACATAAAATAGGCGAAATTTATTTTATGAATCTCACTCTCACTATTTTAACGATTTCACTACCCTCTAGTGAAAACGGAAAACTGTTTTCCTTAGTGAGAACATGGAGTCCAATTGACAAACTATGGTCCCGAATAGTGTCAGCCAACCATAATTTTCAAAAGGTAGAGCCAAATTGCTTCCAAAGCAACCTCCATGTTTTTACCTCATGTCCAATAAGGGCCCAATAATATGACGTCGTTTATTGTGACATGTCAAGATGACCCATCAATATTAAGTTGTGATGGACGGTCGCCATGTGGATCCCCAAATAATATGAGCCGATCCCATGGGAGTTCCACCCAACTTACAACATGTGTCGATCCAATGTACAGCTTTCCGACGAACGGGCCCCCCCAATAATATGAGCCGAACCGTATCCGCGGGTAGCATCTCATACATTGATCGTTGATGGAAGGTAGGAACATTTAAACAAATTTAAATTTCCTTTATTTATCTTGATATCAATTTTAAATCATATTTAAAATGAGGGATTTTAATTTTGAAAATTTTTCTCATCATTTTTTAAAATTTTGTATGCTTGCCGGATTCACACAATTTTGTCTAAAACATGCATACAATAATAATATCATATATTATATAGGATGATCGATTCCATTTCTAATCGACCCGTGGTTGCCAATCACGAGTCTTAGTCCAATCCTAGGTTATATGCAGTATGCAATGCAATCCTATTACATTGTGCTTCCAATTTATATTTCTTCTGTCTTTATTGTCTGCTGGGCCCACCTCCGTCTTCAAATCTTCATCTCCCACTAAATCTAATGTATTTACAATAAATAACAATGACAAGTAGGGGATACATTTTTAAGGGGTGGGAACGGGCCATAAACCAAGCCCACTTTTATTACATATGACAATTCATATTGGGCCATAAACCAGGCCCATTAATAAATCCAACAACAATAAAAACAAATGTAAATACCTAACATACACCTACAAAATTGGTCATGGCAATCGATCATCCTTATCCAATAACATTTAATTCAAAATTAATTTATTGGATAACATGCAATGACAATTTAAATTTAAAAGTATAAAATCATATTCCATATGTAAAATCTTATTTTACATACAAAATCATATTTTATCTTTTTATCAAATAAAATCATATTTTATCTATAAAATCCAATTTTATACATAAAATCATATTTTATCAATATATCCATAAGATCATATCTTATCATCAATTGTACCAAAAATAATTAATTTCAAAATTCAATTTAACGGATAAAATATTTAAATTTTCCAAAAATTCAAATTTATCCAAAAATCAATTTTAAAATTTTCGGACTCGAACAATTCGATCCGACGCCTCGTGGACCAATCAAAAACAATTTTCGATCGGACCAAAAATAGAATTTTAACATATTAAAATTTAATTTAAAATTAAAAAATTAATTTTTCCGCGGGCTGCCCGCGCCCCAAAGGGTTCGGGCCGGGAAGCCCGGCTGCCCCTAGGGCAGCGACGATCGTTGCCCTGGGCAGCGCCTAGCGGTGCGCTGGGCAGCGCCGTGCGCTCCCCCCCCCCCCCCCCCCGGGCAGCGATCCAATCGCTGCCCGGGTTTTGCCCGAAAAAAAAAAATTTATTTTTAAAATATTTATTTTGTTTCAAAAACCGAGGCTTAAAAATTTTTGTACAATCGATTAATTTAATCGCTTGATCTGAGCAACCTGGCTCTGATACCACTGTTGGAGAACGCGGCAATCAGATCAATCAGGATTGATACCCGGTGCAGCGGAAGTTTAAAATTTTCTATGGAACGATTCCATAATGGGTATCAAAACTTTTTACGATTAAATTTTGTGTGTGTAAAAATTAAATAACAATTATAAATTTTTACCTCCAATCTCGAAGCGAGATTATGGACACCAACAGATTGCTCTGCTCTTGTTGTATATCCCTGGAACTGATGGACGAACTGTTCTTCAATCAGGTCCACGAACGGATAATTAATCCCTCTGATAGATTGCACTAGAAAATCTATCAGAAGTTTCTACGAAGAGAATTAACGAATTTGATCCGTTAAACCAGACTGTAATTCAAAATTCACAGACTGGATTTTCCGAGCAGAGGGGAGGGGGGCGGCGGCCACACTTAGAAAAATAGGGTTTTTTCGAAAATTATTTTGTGACCTATTGTATCTAATTTCTGTACTGCAATAACTTATTTATAATGTAGGCCGCTAACAGCTTAGGGCCCATTAGTCATAAGTTCAAGCCCGACAAGCAAAGCCCGCGTGTTCAGAAATTAATATAAAATTCATCATGACTCCGATTGATAAACCGATTTCACCAATGTGCACAGAAACCATTTCTGTACCTTTTAAAGTCAAGATAAATTTTTCTGAATCCGAATTCAGTGATTTCCAAAAATGTTCATCCCTATGTCATTTTAGGAAATCTTACTCCTCTACTCTTAAATAAGAAGTTCAACTTCTTTGTTCATTAAATTTAACTCTTTAAATTTAACTATCTCAACGGGGATTAAAAATCCATTACTCTGTGTGACCCTCAATGGTTCAGGGATACAGCTAGCCGTGGGCTCACAACTTCTTGTGACTCGGAACAACGATTTCCGACTTGCCCATCGAATCATGGTAAGAGCGCCTAGCAACATCGCCCCATGATTCCCTAGGTATCACTGATAGTGCCTGCAAGAACCAATAGATTTTGTTTAGCGTACAGTACGGTCCCTTCATCCATATATCCCGATCGAATCAACAACCATTGGTATATCGAGAGTCGTTCGAGATTCGATAACTATGCAATACATCTTGAAGATCAAATAGTGACATCGCATGTGTTACTAAAAAACCATTTCTTAAAACACATCATGTACTCTGGCCAGAGATTCGTCACACTAATATCTCCTCAGATCGCATAGGATATCCACACTCGCAAGTATGTGGTGAATCCTTGACAACAAAGCATCGACTCCTATATGTGTTGTAACTGTACCCAATCCCAACACCTGATGACCCCAATAGAGTCGATAAACGAGTCAAAGCACAGTACTAGCATATAGAGTCTCAATGATGTTTCAAGTAGTAAGGACTAATGGTGTACAACCAAAACCGCGGACTTTATCCACTCGATAAGTGATAACTACTTGGAAAGTCCGGATAGGGTAGTTCGATCATTCATCATATGAATATCCATTTGCATGCTTCGAACATCTCTATGTTCCCTACCAATGAAACGTGGTACTCTGCATCGCAAATGCTAGTCTCAAACTCGAGCGATCCTTATCTTTATTATCGGACGGCTCAATCGACTAGGAACAGTTTAGAATATACAGTGACTATAAGATGTGTTTCATGATAGACATCTCCATGTTCTACCACATCTTACATACACTATAGTATATTCAAGGTCTTTATCAAAACAACAATAGTATATCACAATATAACAATATGAAGAAAGATAAAGTCATTGCCATTAATAAAAGTGTAAATTATATTAAACTAAAGATTGTTTATACAAAGAGTCATCAAAGCCCTTAGCCACAAGTTGGCTCACCGGGCACCTACTCTTTCAATCTCCCACTTGCCCTAAAGCCAACTAGTCATACTACGTAGACCCATTGCTTCGCGATGTTTGTCAAATAATGGTCCTGGCAAGGGCTTAGTAAGTGGATCAGCGATATTGTCTGCAGAGGCCACTCTTTCGACAGTGATGTCTCCTCTTTCCACAATCTCCCAGATGATGTGGTATTTCCTCAGTACGTGTTTGGATCTTTGATGAGACCTTGGTTCCTTTGCCTGAGCAACGGCACCCGTGTTGTCACAGTACACCGGGACTGGACCAACAACTTCAGGAATGACGCCCAACTCTTGGACGAAATTCCTCATCCAAACGGCCTCTTTAGCAGCAGCTGATGCTGCAATGTATTCTGCCTCAGTGGTGGAATCCGCTGTGGTGTCCTGCTTGGAACTCTTCCAAGAGACAGCACCGCCATTGAGCATGAACACAAATCCAGAGGTTGACTTCGAGTCATCCACGTCACTTTGGAAGCTAGAGTCGGTATAGCCTTCCAATTTTAGTTCTCTTCCTCCATATACCATGAACATATTCTTAGTCCTTCGTAAGTACTTAAGAATGTCCTTCACGGCTTTCCAATGCATTTGACCGGGATTAGCTTGATATCTGCTCGTGACACTCAGAGCAAATGCTACATCCGGTCTGTTAGATATCATCCCATACATGATACTACCTATGGCTGACGCATATGGTACATGTGTCATTTTCTCTATCTCTTCATCCGTCTTGGGACACATAGACTTGGATAGAGAAACTCCATGACACATGGGTAGATGTCCTCTCTTGGACCCATCCATTGAAAACCGTTTCAATATGGTGTCGATGTAGGTTGATTGAGTGAGTCCTATCATTCTCTTAGATCTATCTCTATAGATCTGTATCCCTAGAATATAGGATGCCTCACCCAAATCCTTCATCGAGAATCTACCTGATAACCATATTTTTGTTGACTGCAACATCCCTACGTCATTCCCAATGAGTAGGATGTCATCAACATAAAGTACTAAGAATGTCACAGCATCCTTAACTACTTTCTTGTACACGCATGGTTCCTCCGGGTTCTTGATGAAACCAAAATCCTTTATTGTTTCATCAAATTTCTGGTTCCAACTTCTTGATGCTTGTTTTAGACCATAAATTGATCTCTGAAGCTTGCATACCTTATGCTCGCTTCCCATGGATGTGTACCCCTCAGGCTGCTTCATATAGATTTCTTCCTTAATGTCTCCATTAAGAAAAGCAGTCTTCACATCCATTTGTCATATCTCATAGTCATACCAAGCAGCTATGGCAATAAGGATTCTTATGGACTTGAACATTGCAACTGGTGAAAAAGTTTCATCATAGTCAACTCCTTGTCTTTGAGTATAACCTTTCGCCACCAATCGCGCCTTGTAGGTCAATACCTTACCATCAGGCACAAGCTTTCTCTTGTAGATCCATTTACACCCTATTGGAACAATTCCATCGGGAGGATCTACTAAAGACCAAACTTGGTTTGTATGCATCGAATCTATTTCCGACTGCATAGCTTCAAGCCATAAATTTGAATCCGCATCAGAAATTGCTTCCTTGAAGTTTCTTGGATCACATCCAACATCGGGTTCATCTTGATCCCCTTCAAGAAGAAGACCATATCGAATAGGAGGTCTAGAAGTCCTCTCGGATCTTCTAGGTACAGGCGTGTCTATCAATGGTTCCTGAGGTGTAGGATCGTTATTTTGTATTTGGGGTTCTTCTCGAATTTCTTCGAGTTCCATCATCTCGCCTTTCTTATCCAATAAGAACTCCTTCTCCAAGAAGGTGGCATTCCTTGAAACAAACACCTTTGTTTCAGCAGGATAATAGAAATAATATCCGATTGAATTCTTCGGATACCCTACAAAATAACATAAGGTGGATCGACTATCCAACTTATCTCCCACTGTCTGCTTCACGTAAGCAGGACATCCCCAAATTCTCAAGTACGAATACTTAGGAGCTTTGCCATTCCATAACTCATATGGTGTTTTGTCCACTGCTTTAGTGTGGACGTTGTTCAACAACAATACCGCCGTTTCAAGCGCATAGCCCCAAAACGAAGGTGGAAGCTCAGTGAAGCTCATCATGGATCGAACCATGTCCAACAAAGTTCGATTACGACGCTCCGATACACCATTCAGCTGAGGTGTCATAGGAGGAGTCCACTGAGAGAGAATCCCATTCTCTTTCAGATAGTCCAAAAACTCGGTACTCAAGTATTCTCCACCTCGATCCGATCGAAGTGCTTTAATACTTTTACCTAGCTTGTTTTCTACTTCAGCCTTGAATTCTTTGAACTTTTCAAATGCTTCAGACTTATATTTCATTAAATATAAATACCCATACCTAGAATAATCATCAGTAAAGGTAATGATGACCAGACTCCTATATGTGTTGTAACTGTACCCAATCCTGACACCTGATGACCCCAATAGAGTCGATAAATGAGTCAAAGCACAGTACTAGCATATAGAGTCTCAATGATATTTCAAGTAGTAAGGACTAATGGTGTATAACCAAAACCGCGGACTTTATCCACTCGATAAGTGATAACCACTTGGAAAGTCCGGATAGGGTAGTTCGATCATTCATCATATGAATATCCATTTGCATGCTTCGAACATCTCTATGTTCCCTACCAATGAAACGTGGTACTCTGCATCGCAAATGCTAGTCTCAAACTCGAGCGATCCTTATCCTTATTATCAGACGGCTCAATCGACTAGGAACAGTTTAGAATATACAGTGACTATAAGATGTGTTTCATGATAGACATCTCCATGTTCTACCACATCTTACATACACTATAGTATATTCAAGGTCTTTATCAAAACAGCAATAGTATATCACAATATAACAATATGAAGAAAGATAAAGTCATTGTCATTAATAAAAGTGTAAATTATATTAAACAAAAGATTGTTTATACAAAGAGTCATCAAAGCCCTTAGCCACAAATTGGCTCACCGGGCACCTACTCTTTCAATCATAAAGTACCAGGAATGTCACAACACTCCCACTGACCTTCTTATACACACAGGGTTCCTCAGAATTCTTAGTAAAACCAAAATCTTTGATTTTACCATCAAATCTGAGATTCCAGCTCCTAGATGCCTGTTTGAGACCATAAATAGATCTCTGAAGTTTACATACCATATGCTCACTTCCGATATATGTAAACCCTTCAGGCTGAGACATATAAATATCTTCCTTAATATCCCCATTAAGAAAGGACGTCTTCACATCCATCTGTCATATTTCATAGTCATACCATGCTGCTATGGCTAGCAGTATCCTTATAGACTTGAACATTGTGACTGGAGAAAAAGTTTCCTCAAAGTCAACTCCTTGTCTTTGAGTATAACCTTTTGCTACCAATCGTGTCTTGAAGGTCACCACCTTCCCATCCGCCCCAAGTTTTCTCTTGTAAATCCATTTAAACTCTATAGGAACAATTCCCTCGGGTTGATCTACAAGATTCCACACTTGGTTCGAATGCATGGAATTCATATCAGATTCCATATCTTCAAACTACTTGGATGAATCGGCATCAGATAATGCTTTCTTGAAGGTCCTTGGATCACATCCATGGTCAGGCTCATCATGGCCTTCTTCAAGAAGTAGACCATACCTCATAGATGGTCTTGAGACCCTATCGGATCTCCTTGGAGCTTGTATCTCCTCTCTTGGTTGTTCGGTTATGGGCTCTACAACTGTAGGTGTTTCTCAAACCTCTTCGAGTTCTATCATCTTCCATTTTTTATCCAATAGAAATTCCTTCTCCAAAAATGTTGCATTCCTAGAAACAAACACTTTTGTTTCTTTGGAATGATAGAAATAATATCCAACCGAATTCTTTGGATATCCGACGAAGTAGCATAAAATGGATCGATCATCCAATTATATCCCACTTTCTGCTTCACATAAGCAGGGCACCCCCATATTCTAAGATAATAATATTTAGGAGGCTTTCCCATTCATATCTCATATGGTCTCTTATCAATTGCCTTTGAATGGACATTGTTCAACAACAGTACCGATGTTTCAAGCGCATATCCCCAAAATGATGGCGGCAACTCCGTAAACCCCATCATAGACCAAACCATGTCCATCAAAGTCCGGTTACGATGTTCTGAAACACCATTAAACTGAGCTGTAGTAGGAGGAGTCCACTTCGAGAGAATCTCATTCTCCCTAAGATACTCTTGGAATTCATCATTCAAGTACTCGCCACCTCGATCCGATCAAAAGTGTCTTGATGCTTCGTCCCAATTTTTTCTCTACTTCATTTCTGAATTCTTTGAACCTTTCAAAAGCTTCAGATTTTTATTTCATCAAATACACGTACCCATACTTCGAGAAATCATCGGTAAAGGTGATGAAGTAAGAATGTCCATGCTTAGTGGTGAGGCTAAGTGGACCGCACACATCTGTATGGATCAAATCCAACAGCCCTTTGGCTCTTTCCACATGGCCCTTAAAGGGAATTTTGGTCATCTTTCCTTTTAGACAGGGTTCACAAGTAGTAAGAGAAGTAATATCAGGCATATCAAACATGCCTTCTCCCACTAGCTTGTTCATCCTTCTTAGGGAAATATGACCTAATCGAGCATGCCACAAGTGTGCCGGATTCAGAGTATCTTTTTTTTGCTTGTGTGTTGTTGATATTTCTTGGACATTATTCAATTGAATATCTTTCAATTATAAGTTATAGAGATCATTTTTCAATTTGCCTGTACCAATTAAATATTCATTCTTGTAAATATTGCAAACACATTTGCCAAATAAACAAGAATATCCATCTTTATCAAGCATAGAAATGGAAGCAATGTTTTTCACCAAATCTGGTACAAACAAAACATCTCTCAATACTAATTTAAAATCATTGTTCAATAATAAGTAAACGTCTCCCACGGCTTTGGCAGCAACTCTTGCTTCATTGCCCATCCTCAAGAAGGTCTCACCTTCCCTAAGTCTTCTACTTCTTTCCATCATCTGCAAATCATTACAGAGATGTGAGCCACAGCCGGTATACAATACCCAAGAAGAAGAGTTAATTAAAATGTTTACTTCAATGTAGAACATACCCTTTCCAGAACCATTCTGGTTAATATATTCCTTGAAATTACGCCTCCAATGTACAGGCTTCTTGCAGTAATGACAAACGTCACTAGTCTTGTCAGCCTTAACTGGTGTGGCTGCCACAACAGGACTTGGAGCTTGCCTCTTCAAGGTCACGTTCTTCTTGGGAGGAGGAACAGAACGCTTCTTTCCCTTCCCACGTGGTCTTTTCTTTGCACCAGATGAAGAACCCACATAAAGAACCGTCTTTTCTTTCTTGATTGTGGACTCATACGTAAAAAGCATGTTAACCAACTCCTCAAGGGTCGGTTCCATATTGTTCATGTTGAAGTTCACCACAAAAGAATCAAACGAGCTCGGCAGTGACAAGAGCAACACGTTCGTGGTCAACTCGGCTGGAAACACAAGATCCATGCCAACAAGCTTCTCCACAAGCCCAATCATCCTCACACCATGCTCATGGACCGAAGCCCCATCTCGCATGCGCAAAGTGATCAGCCCCTTGACTGTCGCATGTCTAAGGGGCGTTTTTGCTCACCAAAGAGCTCTTTGAGATGCAAATAAATGTCAGCAGCATGCTTTGCACCCTCAAAACGCCTCTGCAGCTTATCATTCATAGAAGCCTGCATATAACACTTGACTCTCAAGTCATGGTCACACCAATCCTTGTAAGCATGTTGCTCCTCAGGGCTACATCCAGTCGGAGCCTCAACAGGGTGAGAATTCTCAAGTGTATATGCAATCCTCTTCGAATTCAAGATGGTTTTCAGATTTCTTAGTCAATTGAGGTAATTCGGATTGGTCAGTACATGTTTGTCGAGTATTGCAGATAACGGATTGCGAATTGATGACATGTCAAAAACTTTGTACTGAAAAATAATAGCAGATAAATGTTAATGACTATTTTAAAATATTTAGTAATATACAAAGTATTGAATTTTACTTTATAAATTTGTGCTCCCACTGTTTTGACATTTTCACTACCTTCTAGTGAAAAACGGGAAACTCCTTTCCTCAGTAGACCGTAAGGTCCAATTAGCCAATCATGATTTCGAATAATATCACCCAATCACAATTCCTAAAAGGTAGTTTCCAATTGCATCTCCATGCAAACCTTACGTAAACTTTTGTCTCACGCTTGATTAGGACCCAATAATATGACGTCTTTCATCTTTACGTGTCAAGCCTTACCCATCGATATTGAACCTTAATGGACGGTCGCCATGAGTTTTCCCAATAATATGAGCCGAAATCATGGGAGTTTCACGTAATTCACATCGTCATGTCAATGAAAGTCACAGCTTTCCGGCGTCCAAGCCCCCCCCCCCCCCCTCCCCCCAATAATATGAGTCGAGCATTGACCGCTGGTAGCATTCATCATGCATCCATTGTCGATGGAAGACATGGAAATTATAAACAACTTTATAATTTTCCTTTTCGGGCTTGATATAAATTTTAAATCTTATTCAAAATGAGGGTTTTTAATTTTGAAATGGTCTCATCATTAATTATAAAAAGCTCTCCATGTTTGTTCGTATGATTGCCGGATTCATGCAACTTTGTTATTATAAAATAATAACGCACATACTCATTATTTATAATATATCATGCATATATTATAAACATTAAATTAACAAGGATGATCAATCGTCCCAATACTATTTGGCCCATGTGAGCCAAAAGCGGGTCTAGGCCCAATCTTAGGAAATGCACGGGATGCAAATGCAACAATTACATAAGCTTTCAATATTTACATGTCTTGGATATTCATAATTCATCATGGCCCACCATCTTCCAATCTTGATCTTTCACTATTAAATATTTTACATTAAAATATCCATGGCAAATAGGGATACATCTCATTGGGTGGGAACAGGCTATAAACCAAGCCCACTTTAAATTTGATAATTATTAAAACTCATTCAATACAAAATATCCTAGCATACACCTAGCAAATTGGGCTTGGGCTTTTGATCATCTTTCATGCATAATATCACATATCATACACCATCAATTAATTATCATAATAATCAATTTATCAAATATTATATATCTTGGTCCAATCACTAACCGCCACAATTATAAATTAAATTAACAAAATAAACAAACACCTTTGTTTACTTTCCAATTAATTTATTTATAACCGATTTTTTTTTAAATCACCATTTACTATAAATAATCAAAGTCCCACTTTAATTATTTATTTCATGAGAAAATACATTCTTTATAAAATTTGATTTTTCACAAAAAATCAACTATTACAACTTTAACAACTTAGGGCTCTTGAAATTTGGACATCCCAAAACACTTTTGGAAACCCTAGTCGTCAAAGTCGTTGCTGTAGGTCCGTAACCGGATTCCGGCCATAAAAAATTTAATAAAAAGGGACAGCCCGTAGGCTGCCCTAACCGCCCCTTGGACTGCCCACGGGCTGCCCGAAACGACCCCCAAAAAAAATTTTCAAAACAGCAACTAAGTTGATGGAAATGATTTTCTCATGCTGTTAGAAATTGACCTCAACATAATATTCAACAAATGCTACACAATCAAGAGCAACCTAGGCTCTAGATACCACTTGTTGGATCGGTTCTCTTGTGCCCGAAAACGCAACGGATGTTTAAAAATTTTATGTAAAACCGAGCACATGTGTAGCATTCAAAAATATTAAACATTCATAGGGTGTTTAAGAAATTTTTACCTATCAATCTCAAAAGATTGATTTATGGCTCCAACCAAATTGTGAACAACTTAGCTCTTGAAAAGGTAGACACTATCTACAAGCTTTCAAGAACACACCTTGCTCAAAATGGAACAAGCCTCCAAGAACACACGTTGTTCAAAATTGGCCTTCTCTTCAAATTAGGTCCATAACTAGTCAAACTAGATTCACTCTAAATATGCACTAGAATATTTTAGCATTTTTCATTGAGAATTTCTTTGCTTCTTCTCCCAAGTTGAAAGACAAAAATTGGAGAATAATATGGTTTTAGTGTTCGGCCACTTTGTATGAAATTGGGAGAGGAATATTGCTTCTCTTGGTACTTAAAAAGTGTGTATGACAAAAGACAAAGCATGCATGGAAAAAGTTAAAGCATGCATAAAAAAGTGTGCATCTTGTCCTTTTACTCTTCATATTCATTCTCTTTCATGTATTGTATATATTATATGTCAAACATATATATTTACATGACTCATGAACTTAATATTTAATTAATTATCAAACTCAAATCCATTTGAGTTCAATCAATTAATTAAATCCAACTTGAACACATTCAATCCCACTAGTAGAATAATTATTTAACATTATTTCTATTTGGGCTCTACAAGGCCTAATAGTGTTTAATTAATTCAACGCTTGAATTAATTTAATTAAGTTCATGATAATAATTTTAAAAATCACAATTTTCAAAAATAATTATTTTTCAAGTCAACTTTTAATCTTGGAACACATTCACAAATTAAAAGTTACTTTCTCATTTATTCTATTTTAGAAGTCATACTTCTAATTAATTTCACTAATAAACTCATTTATAAGCCGTTCAACACATTGAACTAATTTTATTCTCAACGGGTTTTAGAAATATAGTACTTGTGTGACTCTCAATGGTTCAATGATACAACTAGCAGTGGGTTCACATCTCCATATGATTTGGGATCAACAAGTCCCTTATATGATCATACCCTAAATAGCTCCATTTTTATTTATCAACTCCTTGATAATAAGAACGTCGGAAAACTCAAGTCTGATGGTACCCAACCAATCATGTTAAACGTCTAGCAGCATCGCTTACATGACTCCCTATGTATCAAATGATAGTGCCTGCAAGAACCATTCAATTATGGTTAGCGTACAGTACGGTCCCTTCAACTCATATATTCCGACCGATTCGACAACCATTGGTTTATCGACAGTTGTCATTGAATCGATAACTATGTGCTATGCCGTAGTTGCATCGAAGGTGTAATTCAAGAAACCCTTTCTTAATTACCACCTACTTTGATAAGAGATTTCAAGCTACATATGCATGAGATCAGATAGGATATCCATACCCGAAGGTAAGCGATGAATCCCCGACTACAATACATTGACTCCTATATGTTTCGACACAACACACAACATTGCCACCTGATGACCCCAGTTGAGTTGGTAAACAATTCAAAGTAAAGCTCTAGCATACAGAGTCTCCATATTGTCCCGAGTCATAAGGACTAAGGGTGTACAACCATAAACTATGACTTTTCCACTCGATAAGTGAGAACCACTTGGAAAGTCCTTTAGGGAGGGTTGTTCAGTGCACTTTACAAGGAGCACCTATTTGCATGCTTGGACATCACCATGTCCCCTACCAATGAAACGTGGTATTCACATCGCAAATACTAGTCTCAAGCTCGAGCGACATTTATCCTTATTTGTGGCGGCTGAATCAACTAGGAACAGTTTAGAATATATAGTATTCCAAATATGAGTTTCATGATAGTCATCACATGATCATCTCATATTCTTTCTACTATTTTTATATTCAAGGGTTTTATCTATGTAACTAGCATGGGTATACAGATAAAGGTGTGGCAAATAAATAATGTCAATATTATTAAAATAAAGATTGTCATACAAGAGTTCTCTCAAGGACCATCGGCCAACACTTGGCTCGACGAGCACCTACTCTAACAGACCCTGACCGAAGCTGCCTCTTTCCGCAGGCAGCAGGGTTTGGGCTAGGGTGATCAGGGTTTTATCCGAGATTTTCATATGCAATCTTCTTAAATATTTTTATGTATGTATGTTCTAAAAATGCATGTGTTGGTTCCTTTTATGGTTTTGTGTGGTTGATGCATGAAGTTTTAGTCGAGAACATGAAGAACGGCCTACGTGGATCGCTAGTTATACGTAGTGCATGATGGAATAAGTATCTCTACCCTTGAAAGCTATTTTATGTACAAGCCATGATGTTTTATGAAATTTTATGATCATGAAGTTATATTTGAGTGTACTTGTGGTGACAGTATGGGATTGGTTTCCCGGGTGAGCTCGGTGGAGGGCCTTTTCAAAGAACAAAAGATGTGCATATTGGCTTCGGAGCCAAAAAGGGATCTTTCGTGTAAATTCTGCATAATCTCGAATGTTCTCAGTTCCGGTACGTAGACCAAATAATACAATGCAAGCAAAAGTTCCTAAATTCATGGAGATATAGAACAACATATAAGTTATCATGCTTGCATATCCATCATTTGAGTCTAGTTTCATTTTTGAATGAAGTTACACAATCCAGTTCGTATTATTAGTTTACGCTCAACGAACCGGTTGATAGGAATAACATTATGGGTAGATGTTAGAAATTATGAATCGATTTCTTTTATATGTCCGGCACTTTATCTTTGTTCGTACTATGAGACGGTACACATATTGGCTTCGGTTAGTATGATCTTTACCAAATGTTGTACTTATGTTGCGCAACGATTTACATTAACATGAACCAATAAATGTGCTCTAATGGTTATCACATTTGCATGTATCTCATCATCAAAAGAAAATAATGCTTACTCTGATGTTACGATCACGTCCTATGCATGTTGTAAGGTTTTATTATGTACTCGTTATTACTTGAGTATATTATACTTGTTGATTCTTTAGACTCACTATGCTTGGATGGTACAGGTGAGGAAGATACCGTAAATTATTTCAATGTTGGACAAGAGGCGGAGTAGCCGAGGAAGCGAGGAGTTGCATGACACGCTGTTGAAGAACCTCTTGTAGCATGATCACGAAGTTTTTGCATTAGATATTTTTTCAACAAATTATTTTGATTCATGTTTTGAATCGTAGATGGGTTTCATACTTTTATAAAATTTTCAGCTTTGCACGTTAGAAGTTTTTGGATTGTGAGATTAAAAAAGGTTGAATGCATTTATTATTCTTTTTCATGTGTTTGAAACATAAATTTTTATTTACGTGAAAGTATTTTCTGCATTTCTATTTATGAGCAAGCATGTTGGTGATGTCAAGGACGTCACATAAAATATTATTGTTGAACTGATACATCAAATTCAATATTCGTGCAAGATAAGTCACTCTTCACGTACTTTAAAGGCAGACAAATTAATTGTCATAAATGCGCAAGATTCAGACATTCAAATCTTTGCCAAAATTAATACCTATGAGCAGTTAATTAATTTAACACTTGCAGTGGGAAAATTCGATCCTACCCCATGGGTATTATCCCATGGGATAGGTGGAAGTATTTTATTGGTTCAAATCATATGGGCCCCACATGATTTGAACCAATTAGTGAGTGTCACCTACCCCATGGGATAATACCCATGGGGTAGGGTCGAACTTTCCCTTGCAGTGACCGCTTTCAGCCATTTTGGAAAATAGTCTTGTATCGAATTTATTAAGAAGGTACAAAGAGTTGAGATGAAATAAGATATATTTACTCTTTATATTTAATGAAGAGTGAAGTCGAACATTAGTATTGCTGCCTATAAATAAAGGATGCAAAATAGATTTTGGAGAGAACAAGAAGTTATCTACGTGCAAAAATCACAACCTTACAATTTTATTTGAGAACTTTAAATCTTATCATCTACTTTGTTCAACTTGCCCTCTCTTAACAGCCTATCAGATCGTCCAGGATCATCAAGGGTCTCAAGTCAATCGTTCAACCGTTCATCTTAAATCGTTGAAGGAATTACTTGCCAGTTTGAATCAGCGGATTCACTCTTTATCAAAGTTGTGTATTTGTATTGGTGTTAAGACGTGTTGTCTTAATTTATGTTTACTAGGAGTTCTAGTTTAGGCAAGAGATAAGTCCTACGATTGGAATGGATTGTACACAAGGGGTTGTATAAATCAAAATCTTCAAGTAAATTTCTTCCTAAGTGAAAGAAAGGGAGACGTAGAAGGATTTTACCATCGAACTTCCATACATCATGTGTCATCTATTTATCTGTTTATATGATCTTGTTAACCATGCTCACTTGAGTATAAAAGAGTCATAAAAACTCTTGAACCATTTATCTGTACTATATTGTGGTTCAAATTGTTTTTAAGGTTGAGAAAACTGGTCTTGCTTAGATGACCCTAACAAGACCATCTGCTTTATTTGGCAAAAATATTTGAACTATTTTAAAGTTTATATTCATTCTCTTCTCTACATACACAACCGATCTCAATAATTATCCTAAATTTATAGGAAATAAGCCAAAAAATTCATTGAAGCTATATGATATGAATTTGTCAAATTCAATTCAATTTTTTAAGAAGGCGAGTATTTTGGCAACTAAAGAATAGGAAACTAAAGAAAATTTTGATTTATGTAAAATGATCTGTATACTAACACTAATTTTTTGAAGGTGCTACATATTTACTATCATCGATCATATAATTATTTGGTATGGGAATAATAGGTAAAAACAAAAAAATAAATCGTACGGGAATTAATTTATTTTGATTTTGAGTATGTCTCGTACCTTGCTTGCATAAATTTTGAGATTGCGGGCGTGATAGGTACACGTGCACAAAGTATATGAAATATATCAATAAAAATCTGATTCTTAGAAATCGAACGATGAGAATTCCTAACTTGACCACTCAATCCCTCGAAAGGTACATTTGGGTCAAATTGTCTGGGCCGAAATATATAAAACGCAACGTATTTGAATCATAATCTGGTAGGAGGCCCAAATAATCAATTCGGCCCATCGATTTTCCTCTGTCTTGCTGCACAAGTACAATTGCTCAGCCGAAATAAAATTCATCGTAAATCATTTCTCCGCACCGCATTCTTGTTCGTGGAATCCAGGTTACTTCTTCCCCAGATCAGTACTTTTTTGCATTTTATAGCTTTAATTTATGCGATGCAATTTTCGATTAGTATCTTTATTTGACTTAACTCAACGGCTCCGCAGGGGATTTTGAAACCCAGTCGAAAATGTTCCTCACAAGGTTAAATTTTACTATTTAGTTGTGTAAGCATGCTTTTCTGAGGTTTCTAGTGCTATATTTCTGATTCTGTGATTTTTCTTCTTGTAGGACTGAATATGACAGAGGAGTCAATACTTTCTCTCCGGAAGGCCGGTTGTTTCAAGTGGAATATGCAATCGAAGCTATTAAGGTTGCAGCTGATGCTAATTTGTATCTAAAACTGTATTATTTAAACTTTTGTGGTTTATACACATTATTGTCTTGTGGCTGTTTCAGTTGGGTTCGACTGCAATTGGAGTGAAGACTAAGGAAGGGGTTGTTCTTGCTGTTGAGAAGCGTATCACATCGCCGCTTTTGGTATGCGCAGTATTATTTTTTCAAGGGAATTTCATTCTTATTTGTTTGGTTTTTAATTGTGCTTAAGGAAAATTAGAATCCACCTTTTGCAGTGGTGGAAGCGTCAAAGTTTCACTTGAAAAACTCTGATTGTGAGAATTGAGTAAAGATCCGAGATGGATCTGTTCTTTATGTCTTCCAAGTCTTTTGGAAATTCTCATACTTGTTTAGTTGACACTTGACAGCATGATGATCTAAAGTGAGGAACTAGGTTAGGTATTGTATAACTTGGCAATCTTGTGGGAGGTAAAGAAATAATATATTATTTATGGCTTCCAGGAGCCTAGTAGTGTGGAGAAAATTATGGAAATCGATGAACATATTGGGTGTGCCATGAGTGGCTTGATTGCTGATGCACGTACCCTGGTTGAGCATGCAAGAGTTGAAACTCAGGTATGTTTTTTTTGCTTTTCTAAGATTTTTTTCTTTTACAGTTTGTGATGTGATTGTGATTGTTGTGTCAACTACTAACCGACTCGGTTCCATTTTCTAGAACCATAGGTTTTCGTATGGTGAACCCATGACAGTTGAATCCACTACTCAAGCTCTCTGCGATCTTGCCTTGCGATTTGGTGAAGGGGACGAAGAATCTATGGTTAGCCTCTTTTCATGTTTGCTTAGATTCTTCAAATATGAATTTTTGTTGTCCAGGAGTTAAGTTATTTTTATCACAATCTGCTTTTATAATATGTATATTGTTAGAAGTTATATTGGTTATATCATATATGCATCACTGGCAGCGAAGATATCATCGATTGAGTAGCACAATTCGGATACGGCAAATTCACAGATGCAACCTTTTGTAATGATGTTTGAGTTACTGTCTACTTTTAGTCAAGTATTATGTCTTGTTTAGCCTTGCAAACTACATGTTATTAAATCCAATAACTAACTGATGTTGTTTTAAGGGACATTTGTTCCTCTGTCAAGTTCATCTATATGGACAAGAGATTTAAAATCTCGTCTTTCTTATTTTCCCTGCAGTCCAGGCCTTTTGGTGTGTCTCTTCTCATTGCTGGTCATGATGAGAATGGCCCCAGCTTGTAAGTTCAGCTTTTATTTTGAATTGCTGGCAATGTCCTTGCTTCTCTTGTTTTTATTGTTTTTTGCATATCAAAGAAGTTGTGTAATATAATTAACTTTTGAATTCGTTATTTTTGAAAGATGGGACTTTGGTTGAAACCTTTCATATGGTGTTTAAAATAAACAAGAGGTTATGCATGTTAAAATGCTTTGCTAATTTGTGACAGAAAAATGGCAAGACTAGAAAGAAGTTATTAGGCACAGCTGCTTTTTAGCTGTGTTTGGCCATCATTCTTAAATTTCAGTTGAACTTTTCCAATTGATGGCCATTGCTGTTGTGATTATTATTGATCAGGAGCTGATTTTTAGCTCCCTTTATCCACATTGAAAACAAATTTTAGAAAGTTCACTCGTTTATTTTCATTTATGAGGAGCTGTTTATTCACTTGATATTTGGATTGTGAAATTCTGGACTCACATTTGTTGTCTAAGTTTTGGTTGAAATTTTGTGCTCATTAAGTTGATTGTAAAGGGATTTGTTGTGCACAGATACTACACCGATCCATCTGGCACATTTTGGCAATGCAATGCTAAAGCCATTGGATCAGGTTCAGAAGGTGCTGATAGCTCTTTGCAGGAGCAGTATAACAAGGTTTTACTATTTGTTCATTTTCGGAGTAACTTTTTATAGCTGTTAACTCTAATCTATCTTGCTAGATTTGTAAATCCAAATTTTTAACATTTTTTCATGAAGACAAATATAGTTGTTTATTAGGCTATGTTGTACATTCCAAGATTTCAAAACAGCGTAACATTTTAAAGTCTAATGTTATATGTTTATTCTCTTGGTTTAGGATCTAACTCTGAAAGAAGCAGAAACTATTGCACTATCTATCCTGAAGCAAGTTATGGAGGAAAAGGTTACAGCCAACAACGTCGATATTGCTAAGGTGGCACCTACCTATCATCTGTACACCCCCGTTGAAGTTGAACAAGTCATCAGCCGCCTGTGAGGAAACAGGATCGTCCGTCCATCCGTCTGGTTTAATTTTCCGCTTTCATTTAGGCGACTGAGTGGCGGTTTATAAACTTGTGTACCAGCACTTTTGTATCAGCACTTGTTTTTACCATTGGACATTAAATTGCATTTAAGGATGCGAACATCATTTCCGGAAACTGTGGACCTACTATAAGTTTGTCTTCTTGGATAACAGTAATTGTTCCGCCGATTTTTATATGGTACGATGCTTAGGCATAACGTCACGTTGTTTAAGCCGGTTTTTTCACTATTTATTGTAAATATTATTTTAAATTATCAAATTACGGTAGGTTGAAAAAGTTTTGAAACTAATGTATCACGCCCAAATGGCGCGATATAGGAGCATGTAGAGCCATTAAAATGTGTTGGGTAAACTCGTTTGTCTATGAGAAATAGACGTGTTGGATTAATTTTTTAGTAGTTAATTTAAAGACGAGTCTAGATGGATTAACGCTTTTGGACCGCAGGGTAGGCCAGGTTTTGCAGTCTTACATTTTTTAATATATTATGTAAGATTGATGAATTTGTTTTGACAATAACTTGTAATCTTTACTGAGCAGAAATGTCACGTATAATAAGTCAGTTCAACCACAATGGAAAATTTTCAAACACTCAAGGAAATGTCATGTAGCATGGTTGATAATTTTATATGTAGTGACTAAAATTAAAAAATAACATAATTTTTAGTGGGTTCGACCTAGGGATGACAATTTTCTCTAAACTCGATGAGAAATCAGATATCCGACCCAAATGAAAGAGGGTATGGAAGTATTTTTTGTACTCGATTAAATAAATGAGTAATTGAGTATGAGGATTTCGGATTTGAGGATGAAGGAGGATGTAGTAACATTCTACCCATTCCCGACCCGATATCCGATTATATATATATATATATATATATATATATATATATAGTTCTTTTATGGTTCCCAACAACTATGCCCAACTTCGTGCCCACCATGTACAATAATTGAGTTGACCAGCACAATTGGTGAGTTGACTTATACATGGTGGGCACGGAGTTGGGCATAGTTGTTGGGCACCATAAAAGAACGCATATATATATATATATATATATATATATATATACATCCAATGATTGGGTGCCACATAAATGGTGTGCACAGAGGTGGGCATTGTAACGTCCCAATTTTCTCTATCAGAGCGTTACTCAAACATACATACTTGAAGATTAAAAAAAAGTTGAAGAAAAATAAACTTTGCGGAAGCTTCATCTCCTATATTAAATAAGCGTATTAAAAGTTCACAAATAAAAAAAATAAACATTTAAAAGGTTTTGCCAAACATGTTCATCTACTTAAAATTCAAAATTTGTTTTTCCATCAAAACATAAAATTGTTTTTACAAAACTCATTCATAAGTCTCGCACTCATGCATTGCCCGTTGGACCGACCCTCGACTCCTCTTCATGCCCGCCCACATAGTCATCAATGAATGCATCAACATTGTCGTTACCTGCGTCATTCAAGTATATTGAGTCTAAAGACTCAACAAGAAATGCATAAAAACTTTTCATAAAAACTTGAAATTTAAAGTTTATAACATAACATAACACATAGTAAAACTTAGCATCTTAAGTGATGAGATACATGCATCTGTGGCAACCATCGTGTGAGCACGTATTTTGGGAAGGCACTTTCGGAGCTCACCCCGAAAATCCAAAACCCTGTATCTTCCGTCTCGTTTTGCCACCACAAATTCACATACAACATCAAATCATTTTCATGCAACATAACATTCATCTTATCGTATCATAACGTTTCATATCATCGTAAATCATGCTCGTAAAACTTCTCGTGATATTAACATGCTTACAAACTTCAAACCATTTCATGAGAATTTAGTTTTTCATGAGAAAGTCACATAACATGCAATACTTATACTTAACCAATCCACGTGGGGCATTTTGTCCGTTTCGCACCTTGAAAACTTTAACCTTTCTCAAAACATTCTTAAAAATAATTAAATTACATTAAAATAACATAAACATAACTTTTAGGACTCAAAAACAAAATTTTCTATTCGAAGCAATCCAAACCCATGTCCGGACCCATACTCGGACGTGGCACGGACCCCGTCCCCGGGTCCGTGCAATTAAAAGTTTGGTTACGTAAATACGTCGAATTCCAGACCCTTACCCGAAACCAAATCCAGACCCTTATCCAGAAGTGGCACGGAACCCGTGCCTGGGTCCGTGCATTTACAAACAAATTTTCCAAAGAAATGCGAGAGGGCACAGACTCTTATCCGGGGTCTGGACACTGCGAATTTTTTTTACGAAAAATTATACAAAAATCTGAATCAATCAACCAAAAGTCTGGGATTCGATTCCTCTAACCACAAATCTTGCTCAACATTGGAAAAACACCTCAAAAAATCCATATATCCGTGTATAAACACCACCAAACCTCAATCATCAGCCCAATATTCAAGATTTGAATCAAAACTTCACATTTGACACACTCGCACCAAAAGTCTGATTTTTCAAACATCTATGCCCTTGAATCTCCATAACCTTATACCAAAAACATCAGGAATGCATCACGTTTCACAATTAAGAGACATACTCATGAATTCTTCAAGAACATGCATAAATCATCAATCATTAACATAGGGTTTAACCTTGAAAATATCTATATTCCTGAATGAGTTTCAAAACAGTAAAAACTTGTCTGAATCGTTTTATTGGAATTAACCTGGATGAAGAGATAATTTGGCCTTAAGAGATCGAAGAACCCTAGCCTGGAGATCGCAGTGTTTGAGAGAGAGATTTTGAGAAAAGTGAACGTAAAATCTGAACGTATGATTTTCTTTTCTTAACTTGTGACTAATGTGCTTCCAACACGGCCCATTAGTTACACTTTAAAATCTTTTAAAATTTTACTCTCTCAATTAATAAAAATACACTACATCAACTTAAACTTATTTAATTAAAACATTTTTTTAATTTTCTCGAAGGCTAGTCTCGTCCCTACGACCCAAATTTAAAGGCTAATCTGAAAAATTTAAAAATCACATCACATCACATAAAATTTCAGGCGTTAAAATAAATCACACAATTAAACATAACAATTAAATATTCTAAATATCATGCAATAACTCACATAATTTAATTAATATAACGTGATTAAGCTAGTGAAATTTTTGGACCTTAAAGCACACACCAGCACAAGAAAACTATATAATATACACATATATTATAAACAAATATATATGTATATATTATTTATTCATGTATTTATATTATATTAAAGAAATTTCTTTAATATTTATTATATTAAAAAAATTAAAAGAAATATATACATATATAAATATATGTGTATATATTTATTCATGTATTTATTATATTAAAGAAATATTAATTCTAATTTATAATTTTGAATAATGGTAGTTGGATGGAATGTAGAAAATTATTAGTATAAAGCTAACGTTATTTTGCAGAATAATGATGTTGGGATAAATTAAATTATATATTTATTTATTATATTATATTATATTATATTATGTTTAGTTTGTTAATTTTTTTAACTTTCATATTTTTTTTATTGTTCATATAAAAAATTGGTGGATAATTATAGTTTTATCAAAAGAATCAAATTTGAAAATATGCAACTGTATGTGGTAATAGAATATTTGGGTAGGGTGTGGAAATTCATCCTCCGATGGGCATGGGGATGGGGATGTAAGTTGAATACCCGACGAGGATGAGAATGAGTATGGGGGTAGATACGATAAATGAAGATGGGGACGGAGATATGATATCCTTCCCAAACCCGATCCATTGACATCCCTAGTTCGGCCTCCAAATTTTCAACATAATCAAAGATGGGTCTCGAGTTTAGCCAAATCCGTATCAAACTCATATCGTTGCTATCCTTAAACCTAACCCAACCCACCAAAATTTTTTAAAAAATAATTTTCAGTTTTTTAAAATATACATAAATTACTAAAAATAATATAAAGTTTTCAAAATTGATTGACCGATAACCATATATAAATCATTATAATAAATATTTTAAAATTCAATAATCATACATAAAAGTTGTAAATAATATAAATCATTAAAAAATCATCAACTATCAATAAATCCTTACATAATTTACCAGTCATACTGTAGTGACCCTGCATGGAATCACCTACTAACTGGCAACTAATAGCATGCATTAAACTTAATACAGCAAAATACCTTAACAGAGTAAAAACGTGCGGAAACTTAACCATAATTTACATATCAGCTTAGTAATATAATTCAGGCTTAAATCTGTAGTGATACAACCATATCGAAATTATTAAAAGTAAACATTATACAGCTAATAAATCATGTTGTATAAAATCTTTCAAAGCTCCTGCTCCCTAGTCCTGCCTTGAATTACCAGTTCCGCCCATCCTGCGACCTGCCCCATGGAATAGGGTGTCCAAGATAACAACTAGGACGTGAGCGCTACGCCCAGTACATAGACATGAGTAAACATATGTATATAATGCATGCAACATGATGACTGGTACAGGGTCATCTGAAAAGTCATGCTCAGAACCGGCGCCACATGAGTGCTGCAACCGCACGGATCAACCTCTGGGTGCAACCACACTCGTCTAGTACACCAGAGTAGACAAACATAAATGCCCCCGCCGTCGCGGTACTCTCAGTGACAGACTATCGAGTATAGAGCTGAGCGGCTCTATAGTCAGGTATAACAAAGTATAGGCTCAACGTGTATATGCACATGACATATGGATATAGAAAGCGGTAAATCATATATCATGCCATATAATAATGCCAAATAAAATGCAACATATAAACATGTATACTCGCTGACAATCTCAGTCAATGTGTACGTACCTCTAGGCTAATTCAAGTATAATAGGATCCTAGGTTCCAAGCCTATATTCAAAAGTTCACCGTATCACTACATAAATTCTATAAGCCTTAACTAAGCTAATAAGTACTCCCAAAACTTAAATAGATTCCCGGACCATACCTTTGTCCGTAGTTAGCCCTTTGGAGTCGCTAGTCCCGGATGACTATAACCACACCTTGGTTATTCCAGAACCTCTATTATAACCGATAGGGCCCTCAAGTGTATATCTCACACTATATAACTGAAGAAGGAAACTCGGGAATTCGTAATTGAAAATGAACTCTGAACGGCCCTATTTATAGCCAAATTTCTCGGCCAGGATCGGAACTTCCGATTTCGGGATCGGAGCTTCCGATCTAGCTCATTGCGTGCATGTCTGCCACACCAGGATCGGAACTTCCGATCTACGATCGGAGCTTCCGATCTGCTCTATGATCGACACTTGTCAAAACTCGCGACTGAGTCATCGATCATTTCTGGCAGCTGGGGATCGGAACTTCCGTTCCAGGATCGGAGCTTTCGTTCCGATCGGAGCTTACTATCCAGGATCGGAGCTTACTATCCAGGATCGGAGCTTACTATCCAGCCCAAAATTAAAAATGTTGGAAAACTGGCGAGTTCCCAGACCAATTACGATTGATACCCGGTGCAGCGGAAGTTTAAAATTTTTTCATGGAACGTTTCCATGGTATGGGTATCAACCGTTCATCGATTGAATTACGTGTGTGTGTAAAATTTAAATAACAATTAAATAAATTTTACCTCAAATCTCGCAACGAGATTAATGGACACCAACAGAACAATTCTGCTCTTGTTGTCTCTCCCTGGAACCGATGAACGCCTTCAATCAGGTCCACGAACAGAGGTTTAATCCCTCTGATAGATTGCACTAGAAAATCTATCAGAAGTTTTCTGCGAAGAGAATACACGAATTTGATTCGTTATTCCTTACTGCGATTCAAAATCACAGACCGGAATTTTCTCGGGCAGAGCAGGAGGGGAACGGCCGAAAATTCTTTGAGAGAGAAGGGTTTCGATTTTTTTTCTCTGTCTCAAAAATTATGACCTATTGTGTGTAATTTCTGTACTGAAATAACTTATTTATAATGCAGGCCACTAACACCTTAGGGCCCATTAGTCATAAGCTGGGGCCCGACAAGCAAAGCCCACTCGTTCAGAAATTAATATAAAATTCATCGTGACTCCGATTGATGAAACGATTTCACCAATGTGCACAGAAACCATTTCTGCACGTTTTAAAGTCAAAATAAATTTTCCTGAATCCGAATTCAGTGGTTTCCAAAAATGTCCATCCCTATGTCATTTTAGGAAATCCTACTCCCTTACTCTTATTTAAGAAGTCCAACTCCTTAGTTCATTAAATTTAACTCTTTAAATTTAACTATCTCAACGGGGATTAAAACTCCATTACACTGTGTGACCCTCAATGGTTCAGGGATACAGCTAGCCGTGGGCTCACAACTCCTTGTGACTCGGAACAACACTTTCCGACTTGCCCAACGAATCATGGTAAAGCGCCTAGCAACATCGCCCCATGATTCCCTAGGTATCACTGATAGTGCCTACAAGAACCAGTAGATTTTGGTTAACGTACAGTACGGTCCCTTCATCCATATATCCCGATCGAATCAACAACCATTGGTATATCGAGAGTCGCTCAAGATTCGATAACTATGCAATACATCTTGAAGATCAAATTAGTGACATCGCATGTGCTACTAAGAAACCATTTCTTAAATCAAATCAAGTACTCTGGCCAGAGATTTGTCACACTAATATCTCCTCAGATCGCATAGGATATCCACACTCGCAAGTATGTGGTGAATCCTTGACAACAATGCATTGACTCCTATATGTGTCGTAACTGTACCCAATCTCGACACCTGATGACCCCCTCAGAGTCGGTAAACGAGTCAAAGCACAGTACTAGCATATAGAGTCTCCATGATGTTTCAAGTCGTAAGGACTAATGGTGTACAACCAAAACCGCGGACTTTATCCACTCGATAAGTGATAACCACTTGGAAAGTCCGGATAGGGTAGTTCGACTATTCATCCTATGAATATCCATTTGCATGCTTCGAACATCTCCATGTTCCCTACCAATGAAACGTGGTACTCCGCATCGCAAATGCTAGTCTCAAACTCGAGCGATCCTTATCCTTATTATCGGACGGCTCAATCGACTAGGAACGGTTTTAGAATATACAGTGACTATAAGATGTATTTCATGATAGACATCTCCATGTTCTACCACATCTTACATACACTATAGTATATTCAAGGTCTTTATCAAAACAACAATAGTATATCACAATATAACAATATGAAGTAATATAAAGTCATTGCCATAAAAGTGTAAATAATATTAAACAAAAGATTGTTTATACAAAGAGTCAACAAAGCCCATAGCCACACAGTTGGCTCACTGGGCACCCACTCTTACAATCTCCCACTTGCCCTATAGCCAACTAGTCATACTACGTAGACCCATTGCTTCGCGATGTTTGTCAAACAATGGTCCTGGCAAAGGCTTAGTAAGTGGATCAGCGATATTGTCTGCAGAGGCCACTCGTTCGACACTGATGTCTCCTCTTTCCACAATCTCCCGGATTATGTGGTATTTCCTCAGTACGTGTTTGGATCTTTGATGAGACCTTGGTTCCTTTGCTTGAGCAACGGCACCCGTGTTGTCGCAGTACACCGGGACTGGACCAACAAATTCAGGAATGACGCCCAACTCTTGGACGAAATTCCTCATCCAAACGGCCTCTTTAGCAGCAGCTGATGCTGCAATGTATTCAGCCTCAGTGGTGGAATCCGCTGTGGTGTCCTGCTTGGAACTCTTCCAAGAGACAGCACCGCCATTGAGCATGAACACAAATCCAGAGGTTGACTTCGAGTCATCCACATCACTTTGGAAGCTAGAGTCGGTATAGCCTTCCAGTTTGAGTTCTCGTCCTCCATAAACCATGAACATATTCTTAGTCCTTCGCAAGTACTTAAGAATGTCCTTCACGGCTTTCCAATGCATCTGACCAGGATTAGACTGATATCTGCTCGTGACACTCAGAGCAAATGCTACATCCGGTCTGGTAGATATCATCCCATACATGATACTACCTATAGCTGACGCATATGGTACATGTGTCATATTCTCTATCTCTGCATCAGTCTTGGGACACATAGACTTGGATAGAGAAACTCCATGACACATGGGTAGATGTCCTCTCTTGGACCCATCCATTGAAAACCGTTTCAATATGGTATCGATGTAGGTTGATTGAGTGAGTCCTATCATTCTCTTAGATCTATCCCTATAGATCTGTATCCCAAGAATGTAGGATGCCTCACCCAAATCCTTCATCGAAAATCTACCTGATAACCATATCTTTGTTGACTGCAACATCCCTACATCATTCCCAATGAGTAGGATGTCATCAACATAAAGTACTAAGAATGTCACTGCATCCTTAACTACTTTCTTGTACACGCAAGGTTCCTCCGGGTTCTTGATGAAACCAAAATCTTTTATTGTTTCATCAAATTTATGGTTCCAACTTCTTGATGCTTGTTTTAGACCATAAATTGATCTCTGAAGCTTGCATACCTTATGCTCGCTTCCCATGGATGTGAACCCCTCAGGCTGCTTCATATAGATTTCTTCCTTAATGTCTCCATTAAGAAAAGCAGTCTTCACATCCATCTGCCATATCTCATAGTCATACCATGCAGCTATGGCAATTAGGATTCTTATGGACTTGAACATTGCGACTGGTGAAAAGGTTTCATCATAGTCAACTCCTTGCCTTTGAGTATAACCTTTCGCCACCAATCGCGCCTTGTAAGTCAATATCTTACCATCAGGCCCAAGCTTTCTTTTGTAGATCCATTTACACCCTATTGGAACAATTCCATCGGGAGGATCCACTAAAGACCAGACTTGGTTAGTATGCATCGAATCCAATTCTAACTGCATAGCTTCAAGCCATAAATTCGAATCCGCATCAGAAATTGCTTCCTTGAAGCTTCTTGGATCACATCCAATGTCGGGTTCATCTTGACCCTCTTCAAGAAGAAGACCATATCGAACTGGAGGTCTAGAAGTCCTCTCGGATCTTCTAGGTGCAGGCGTGTCCAGCAATGGTTCCTGAGGTGTGGGATCGTTATTTTGTATTTCGGGTTCTTCTCGAACTTCTTCGAGTTCCATCATCTCGCCTTTCTTATCCAATAAGAACTCCTTCTCCAAGAAGGTGGCATTCCGTGAAACAAACACCTTTGTTTCAGCAGGATAATAGAAATAATATCCGATTGAATTCTTCGGATACCCCACAAAATAACACAAGCTGGATCGACTATCCAACTTATCTCCCACTGTCCGCTTCACGTAAGCAGGACATCCCCAAATCCTCAAGTATGAATACTTAGGAGCTTTGCCATTCCATAACTCGTATGGTGTTTTGTCCACTGCTTTAGTGTGGACGTTATTCAACAACAATACCGCCGTTTCAAGCGCATAGCCCCAAAACGAAGGTGGAAGCTCAGTGAAGCTCATCATGGATCGAACCATGTCCAACAAAGTTCGATTACGACGCTCCGATACACCATTAAGCTGTGGTGTCATAGGAGGAGTCCACTGAGAGAGAATCCCATTCTCTTTTAGATAGTCCAAAAACTCGGTACTCAAGTATTCTCCACCTCGATCCGATCGAAGTGCTTTAATACTTTTACCTAGCTTGTTTTCTACTTCAGCCTTGAATTCTTTGAACTTTTCAAATGCTTCAGACTTATATTTCATTAAATATAAATACCCATACCTAGAATAATCATCAGTAAAGGTAATGAAGTAGGTGTGGCCATGTTGAGTCCCTACTCTAAATGGACCACAAACATCTGTATGGATCAAATCCAACAGATTTTGACTACGTTCAGGCTTCCCCTTAAAAGGAGATTTAGTCATTTTCCCTTTTAGGCAGGATTCACAAGTAGGTAGAGAGTTAATATCAGACATATCAAACATGCCCTCTCCCACTAGCTTGTTCATCCTCCTTGAGGAAATATGACCTAGTCTAGCGTGCCAAAGGTTTGCCGGGTTTTGACTATCGATTTTCCTTTTGTTTGTTGTCGCCGGTTTGTCAATACAATTTACTGGAACGTCTTTTAGTTTTAAATTGTATAGATCGTTTTCAAGTTGTCCATTTCCAATTAAACATTCATTCTTGTAAATATTGCAAATCCCATTCACAAAATTACAAGAATAACCATCTCTATCAAGCATAGAAATAGAAATAATGTTTTTAATTAAATCTGGCACAAATAAAACATCTCTCAACAATAATTTAAAACCATTTTGCAAAATCAAACAAACATCTCCAATGGCCGTAGCTTCAACTCTGGAACCATTCCCGAGCCTCAGCTGGGTCTCACCCATTCTAAGCCTGCGACTTCTTGTCATCACCTGCAAATCATTGCAAATGTGAGATCCACATCCGGTATCCAATACCCAAGAAGTTGTATTAAGTGACATGTTTATTTCGATATAGAACATACCCTTTGCAGTTCCCAACTGCTCAAGATACTCCTTGCAGTTGCGCTTCCAATGACCCGGCTTCTTGCAGTAATGGCAAACATCCTTGGATTTTCCATTGTTTGAAGCCTTTGTCTTTTGCTTCTTCTCGGGTTCCACTTTCTTGGGTGGGGCAGAACGTTTCTTGCCCTTCATACTTGGCCCCTTCTTAGCAGAAGATGAGGAGCCCACCAAGAAAGCTGGCTTATCCTTCTTAAGTGTGGATTCATATGTAACGAGCATATTGACCATCTCTTCAAGGGTGGCCTCTATCTTGTTCATATTAAAATTTATCACGAATCCATCAAATGAAGAAGGAAGAGATAGAAGCAGCAAGTCCACATTGAGTTCATGCTCCAACACCAAATCAAGGGTCGCTAACTTCTGTATGAGCCAAATCACTCGTACCCCATGATCACGGACCGAAGTCCCTTCACGCATGCGGCACGTCATCAACTCCTTAACAGTAGAGAACCTTTCAGCCCTCGACTGAGCCCCAAAAAGTTCCTTGAGTTGCGTGTGAATGTCAGCAGCATTCACCGTGTCCTCAAATCGCCTCTGGAGTTCATCAAACATCGAGGCTTGCATATAGCATTTGGTCTTGATGTCATGGTCACACCATGCATCAAGTTTGGCCAATTCCTCCGGACTTATGTCAGCTGGTGCTTCCTTCGGAGGTGCTTTCTCTAACACGTAGAGCATTTTCTCCGAAGTTAAGACAATCTTCAACTTCCGGAACCATTCCGTATAGTTGGCGCCAGTCAGCTTGTTTTGTTCGAGGATCGAGAATAAAGGATTTCGCGAATTCATTGTATGAAATACTGAAAAGGAAAAACAGACATATATCAATGATTGTTTAACAATTTACTAAGACATAAAATAGGCGAATTTAATTTTATGAATCTCACTCCCACTATTTTAACGATTTCACCACCCTCTAGTGAAAACGGGAAACTTTTTCCTTAGTGAGAACATGGAGTCCAATTGACAAACTTATGGTCCCGAATAATATCAGCCAACCATAATTCTCAAAAGGTAGAGCCCAATTGCTTCCAAAGCAACCCCCATGTATTTACCTCATGTCCAATAAGGGCCCAATAATATGACGCCGTTTAAAGTGACATGTCAAGATGACCCATCAATATTAAGTTGTGATGGACGGTCGCCATGTGGATCCCCCAATAATATGAGCCGATCCCATGGGAGTTCCACCCAACTTACAACATTTGTCGATCCAATGTACAGCTTTCCGACGGACGGGCCCCCCCAATAATATGAGCCGGACCGTATCCGCGGGTAGCATCACATACATTGACTGTTGATGGAAGGTAGGAACATTTAAACAATATTTAAATTTCCTTTATTTATCTTGATATAAATTTTAAATCATATTTAAAATGAGGGATTTTATTTATAAAAATATTTGTCTCATCATATTTAATTTATTGCATGCATTGCCGGATTCACGCAATTTATGTCTAAACATGCATACAATCATAATATCACATATTATAGGATGATCGATTCCATTTCTAATTGACCCGTGGTTGCCAATCACGGGTCTTAGTCCAATCCTAGGTAATATGCAGTATGCAAATGCAATCCTATTACATATGCTTCCAATTTACATTTCTTCAGTCTTCATTGTCTGCTGGGCCCACCATCTTCAAATCTTGATCTCCCACTAAATCTAATGTATTTACAATAAATAACAATGACAAGTAGGGGATACATTTTTAGGGGGTGGGAACGGGCTATAAACCAAGCCCACTTTTATTACATATGACATTCATATCGGGCCATAAACCAGGCCCATTAATAAAACCAACAACAATAAAGACAAAATGTAAATTCCTAACATACACCTACAAAATTGGTCATGGCAATCGATCATCCTTATCCAATAACATTTAATTCAAAATTAATTTATTGGATAACATGCTGTGGCAATTCAAATTTAAACAAGATAAAATCATATTTTATATATAAAATCACATTTCACATATAAAATCATATTTTATCTCCATATCAAATAAAATCATATTTTATCTATAAAATCCAATTTTACAAATAAAATCATATTTTATCTAATATATCATAAGATCATATCTTATCATCAATTGTACCAAAATAATTGATTTCAAAATTCAATTTACGGATAAAATATTAAAATTTTCCAAAAATTCAAATTTATCCAAAATCAATTTTAAAATTTACGGACTCGAACAATTCGATCCGAAATCTCGTGAACCAATCAAAAACAATTTTTGACCGGACCAAAAATAAAATTTTAACATATTAAAATTAATTTTTAATAAAATATTAATTTTTCCCGCGGGCCACCCGGGACACTCCCGGGTTGGCCCGCACCCGGGGCGCGGGCCGGGGCAGCCCGGCTGCCCCCTTAGGGCAGCAACGCTTGCTGCCCTGGCGGCGCCTGGCGCCGAGCGCTGCCCTGCGCAGCGCCCAGCGCTGCGCTGGGCAGCGCACAGCGCTGCCCTGGGCAGCGCCGTGCGCCGCCCCTGGGGGCAGCGACCATCGCTGCCCCTTCCGGGCAGCGATCCAATCGCTGCCCGGGTTTCGCCCCCGGAAAAAAAAAAAAATTTTTTATTAAAAATATTTATTTTGTTTCAAAAACCGAGACTCAAAAATTTTGTACAATTGATTAATTCAATCGATTGATCTGAGCAACCTGGCTTTGATACCACTGTTGGAAAACTGGCGAGTTCCCAGACCAATTACGATTGATACCCGGTGCAGCGGAAGTTTAAAATTTTTTCATGGAACTTTCCATGGTATGGGTATCAACCGTTCATCGATTGAATTACGTGTGTGTGTAAAATTTAAATAACAATTAAATAAATTTTACCTCAAATCTCGCAACGAGATTAATGGACACCAACAGAACAATTCTGCTCTTGTTGTCTCTCCCTGGAACCGATGAACGCCTTCAATCAGGTCCACGAACAGAGGTTTAATCCCTCTGATAGATTGCACTAGAAAATCTATCAGAAGTTTTCTGCGAAGAGAATACACGAATTTGATTCGTTATTCCTTACTGCGATTCAAAATCACAGACCGGAATTTTCTCGGGCAGAGCAGGAGGGGAACGGCCGAAAATTCTTTGAGAGAGAAGGGTTTCGATTTTTTTTCTCTGTCTCAAAAATTATGACCTATTGTGTGTAATTTCTGTACTGAAATAACTTATTTATAATGCAGGCCACTAACACCTTAGGGCCCATTAGTCATAAGCTGGGGCCCGACAAGCAAAGCCCACTCGTTCAGAAATTAATATAAAATTCATCGTGACTCCGATTGATGAAACGATTTCACCAATGTGCACAGAAACCATTTCTGCACGTTTTAAAGTCAAAATAAATTTTCCTGAATCCGAATTCAGTGGTTTCCAAAAATGTCCATCCCTATGTCATTTTAGGAAATCCTACTCCCTTACTCTTATTTAAGAAGTCCAACTCCTTAGTTCATTAAATTTAACTCTTTAAATTTAACTATCTCAACGGGGATTAAAACTCCATTACACTGTGTGACCCTCAATGGTTCAGGGATACAGCTAGCCGTGGGCTCACAACTCCTTGTGACTCGGAACAACACTTTCCGACTTGCCCAACGAATCATGGTAAAGCGCCTAGCAACATCGCCCCATGATTCCCTAGGTATCACTGATAGTGCCTACAAGAACCAGTAGATTTTGGTTAACGTACAGTACGGTCCCTTCATCCATATATCCCGATCGAATCAACAACCATTGGTATATCGAGAGTCGCTCAAGATTCGATAACTATGCAATACATCTTGAAGATCAAATTAGTGACATCGCATGTGCTACTAAGAAACCATTTCTTAAATCACATCAAGTACTCTGGCCAGAGATTTGTCACACTAATATCTCCTCAGATCGCATAGGATATCCACACTCGCAAGTATGTGGTGAATCCTTGACAACAATGCATTGACTCCTATATGTGTCGTAACTGTACCCAATCTCGACACCTGATGACCCCCTCAGAGTCGGTAAACGAGTCAAAGCACAGTACTAGCATATAGAGTCTCCATGATGTTTCAAGTCGTAAGGACTAATGGTGTACAACCAAAACCGCGGACTTTATCCACTCGATAAGTGATAACCACTTGGAAAGTCCGGATAGGGTAGTTCGACTATTCATCCTATGAATATCCATTTGCATGCTTCGAACATCTCCATGTTCCCTACCAATGAAACGTGGTACTCCGCATCGCAAATGCTAGTCTCAAACTCGAGCGATCCTTATCCTTATTATCGGACGGCTCAATCGACTAGGAACGGTTTTAGAATATACAGTGACTATAAGATGTATTTCATGATAGACATCTCCATGTTCTACCACATCTTACATACACTATAGTATATTCAAGGTCTTTATCAAAACAACAATAGTATATCACAATATAACAATATGAAGTAATATAAAGTCATTGCCATAAAAGTGTAAATAATATTAAACAAAAGATTGTTTATACAAAGAGTCAACAAAGCCCATAGCCACACAGTTGGCTCACTGGGCACCCACTCTTACAAAAAAGCCCAAATTTTACTTCTGAAGTCCAATAACACTCCGAAATTGGTTAAATACCAACCCTTAATCTTGTTTAACATATTATTATCTTAAAATGGTTTCTGGGTTACTACATTCTCCCCACCTTTAGATATTTCGTCCGCGAAATAACATCTAAAGACAAATCAAGATAACAATATGAAACATCAAACCATGTCTTATTACAACAACGGTAATTACATCTTACATGGTAATCAAAAATACAAAGCAAACAACTCAGGATATTCTGCTCGCATACGACTCTCAGTTTCCCAAGTTGCTTCTTCAACGCCTCGGCGCTGCCACTGTACCATCACAAGTGGTATAGTCTTGTTCCGAAGAACTTTCTCCTTCCTGTCTAGGATACAGATTGGTCTTTCAACAAAAGACAGATCTGGCTCTAGATGAATATCAGTAGACTGAATCACATGAGATTCATCAGCTATGTACTGTCGAAGCAACGACACATGAAAAACATTGTGTATACTGGAAAGAGATGGCGGTAAAGCCAAACGATAAGCAACATCTCCGATCTTCTCCAGTATCTGGAAAGGCCCAATGTAACGAGAAGACAACTTGCCTTTCACACCGAATCTCATCACCTTCCTGAAAGGTGATACTCGCAGAAAAACATATTCACCAGGCTCAAACTGAAGTGGCCTGCGGCGAATATTCGCATAACTGGTTTGTCTATCTTGAGCAACTTTGATCCTATGCTTGATCAAATCTACCTTGTCTACAATCTGCTGCACCAATTCAGGACCCTCGACTTGCCGTTCCCCGACTTCATCCCAGAATAACGGAGTACGACACCGTCGACCATACAATGCCTCGAAAGGTGCCATATCAATACTACGATGATAACTGTTATTGTAGGCAAATTAAATCAAAGGTAACTGATCCTGCCAAGATAAACCAAAGTCCATGACAGAAGAACGTAGCATATCCTCCAGCGTACGAATAGTGCGCTCTGACTGCCCATCAGTCTCCAGATGATACGCAGTGCTCAAACTTAGAGTGGTACCCAACGCCTCCTGAAAACTACCCCAAAAACGTGAGGTAAATCGCGGGTCTCTATCACTGACTATGCTTACTGGAATCCCATGTAATCGCACTATCTCCTGGATGTATAAACGTGTCATGCGATCATAAGAATACTCCCGGTTGTAAGGAATAAAGTGTGCTGATTTCGTCAAATGGTCAACAACAACCCAGATAGCATCACACTGACGTGACGTCATAGGTAAGTGGGTAACAAAATCCATAGTCACGTGCTCCCACTTCCATTCAGAAATCTCAAGATTCTGCAATAATCCACCTGGTCGTCGATGTTCAGCTTTGACCTGTTGACAAACCAAACATCTCGAAACAAATTGATACACACTTCGCTTCATCCCCTTCTACCAGAATCTAGTTCGCAAGTCCTTATACATTTTCATACTTCCAGGATGAACTGATAATCGACTCCTGTGAGCTTGAGATAGAATATCATTCCTGAGCTCCGCAACATTAGGTACAACCACTCTATTGGATAGGCACAATAAACCATCTGCCTGAAAATGGAATCCAGATGTATTAACTCCATTGGCTAGACGTGCCAATCGTTGAGTCTTAACATCAGATATCTGAGCATCTCTGATCCGAGAATACAATGCTGGCTCAGATAGAATAGTATACAAACGAATCCCATTCCTCTCTTTCTTGTGCTTGAGCGTAAAACTCAATGAACAGCACTCTTGAATCATATGAGATATTTCATTAGTCTGAAGTGCAGACAGTCTTACCTGCCGACTCAAGGCATCAGCAGTAAGATTAGCAGAACCTGGATGATATTTGATTTCACAATCATAATCCTTCAGGAGATCCATCCAGCGTCTCTGTCGCATATTCAACTCTGCCTGAGTGAATAAATACTTCAAACTCTTGTGATCCGTAAATATCTCAAATTTCTCGCCATAAAGATAATGTCTCCAAATCTTGAGCGCAAATATAATGGCGGCTAACTCAAGATCATGCACTGGATAGTTATTCTCATGCTTCTTCAACTGTCGAGAAGCATAGGCAATAACATGTCCATGCTGTGTCAACACACATCCCAACCCCTGACCAGAGGCATCAGTATAAACAACATAACCTCCTGATCCAGAAGGTAGAGCTAGCACAGGTGCAGTAGTAAGACGTCTACTCAGCTCGTGAAACGACTCCTCACAATCCGAGGACCAAATGAAGGTAACATCTTTCCGAGTAAGCTGAGTCAAAGGCCTGGCCAACTGTGAAAAATTCTCAATGAACCGACGATAATATCCCGCTAGACCCAAGAAACTACGAATCTCAGCAACCGTTGTCGGACGAGACCAGTTCAGCACTGCCTCTATCTTACTAGGATCAACAGATATTCCTTCACTCGAAATCACATGACCGAGAAATACTACCCGATCAAGCCAGAATTCACACTTGCTCAATTTCGCATATAGCTGCTTATCTCGTAACGTCTGTAGAACAATCCTCAAATGTTGTGCATGCTCATCCTTGTCATGAGAATAAACAAGAATATCATCTATAAAGACGATGACAAATCTATCCAGATAATCTCGAAATACCTGATTCATCAGATTCATAAAGACTGCCGGTGCATTCGTCAAACCGAATGGCATCACTAGAAATTCATAATGCCCGTATCTGGTCCTGAAAGAAGTCGTAGATATATCTGAGTCTCGTACCCGCATCTGATGGTATCCAGATCTCAGATCTATCTTCGAATAAACAGAAGTACCCTGTAGTTGATCGAACAGATCATCAATCCGCGGAAAAGGATACTTATTCTTGATGGTGACACGATTCAACTGCCTGTAATCAATACATAATCGCATCGATCCATCTTTCTTCTTGACAAACAAAACAGGTGCTCCCCACGGAGAAACACTCGGACGAATATATCCCTTATCAAGCAGATCTTGCAACTGCTGTTTCAATTCCCTCATCTCTGACGGTGCCAGACGATAAGGTGCTCGGGATATAGGCGTAGTTCCTGGTACTAGATCAATACCAAATTCAACCTCTCGAACCGGAGGAAAACCAGGAATCTCATCAGGGAATACGTCAGGAAACTCGCTGACAACCGGTTGCTGATCAATACCCGTACTACTCATGGACATATCAACTGCATAAATGAGGTAGCCCTCCCCACCTGACTCCAAGACATGACATGCCTTCAGAGCCGAAACAAGTGGCATCGGAGGTCGCGCACCGTCACCATAAAAGTACCAGCTATCACCCTCAACGGGATGAAACTGTACCAGACGCTGATAACAATCCACAGTAGCGTGATACAAAGTCAGCATATCTATTCCCAAAATACAATCAAAATCCGTCATCGCTAATATCATCAAATTAGCCGATAACACATTACCCTCAAATTCCAGAAGGCAACCCATCACTAGACGCTTAGTTACTACCTCCTGCTCTAACGGAGTAGATACAACTAAATCCATATCTAATGATACGTAAGGTAATCTATGTCTCTTAACGAAGCGACTAGAAATAAAGGAATGCGATGCTCCAGTATCAATTAATACAAGTGCAGGAATACCACATAACAAGAAGTTACCTGCCAACATGCGATCACTTCCCTCAGTAGCCTGCTCCTGAGACAGAGCAAACACCTGCCCTTGAGTCTGGGGACGAAAACCAGAAGAACTCTGTGGTGCTGGCTGCTGACGTGGAAAAGTAGAAGTCTGAGATCCAACCTGGGATCCCGATCCACTAGCAGAACCCATGCGCTGAGGACAATCTCTCCACAGATGTCCCTGCTGACCACAAATATAACAAGCCCCAGTAGCTCTCTGACATGAAGCTGCAGGATGCTTCCCACCACAGTGGCTACAAAACTCCTCCTTCTTCTTCTTCTTCCCAAAGCGGAAAGTACCTCGTGAACCACGAGAACCAGACGAAGTAGTAGGAGTAGAAGAAGACGTAGGTACAGATGGCACAACAGATTGAGCTCGAGGCTCAACAAATCCACTAGGCTGTGCTGGCATCATCAACTGTCCACGCCTGTTGCTGGTCTCCACAAGACGGCAACGGTTCACCAAAGTCTCATAAGACACCGGGTCATCACAGACGACAACCTGTGCATAGATATCTTGGTTCAGGCCTTGCAGAAAGATATCATACTTCGATGCATCACTCGCATTAATATGAGGACTGAAAGGTAGCAGATCAAGAAATCGCTGCTGATACTGATCAATAGTCATTGATCCTTGCCTCAAAGTAAGAAACTCCATAGATCGTGCTTGGCGAACAGCCGGAGGAAAATATAATTTCTGAAACTCACGACAGAAATCCCTCCAAGTCACCTGTCCTCTCTCAGTACGTGCCTGAGCAACCTTGGCATCCCACCAAAAACGTGCTCTATCCTCTAGAACGAATTCTAGAACTTCCAGTTTCTGCTCCTCAGTACACTCGAAAGCTCGGAACGTGCTCTCAAGTTTAGACATCCAGCTTCTAGCTTGTTCAGGATTCTCGCCTCCCACTAAGGGTTTCGGTCCTACCTGCATAAACTTATTAATAGTATAGCGACGTCGACCCTCATGAGGACGATGTTGATCATCCTGATGATGATGGCGACGATGATGATGACCACCTCCCTGGCCAACACTACCGTGACTCTCGTCAGCCATATCCTTAAAAGAATTGCACATTAAAATCCCAAATGCGCAAAAATTACTCAAGACTAAACTAAATCCCAAGTACTAATCCCAAAATCTATGCATGCTCTGATACCAAAAATGTAGTGACCCTGCATAGAATCACCTACTAACTGGCAACTAATAGCATGCATTAAACTTAATACATCAAAATACCTTAACAGAGTAAAAACGTGCGGAAACTTAACCATAATTTACATATCAGCTTAGTAATATAATCCAGGCTTAAATCTGTAGTGATACAACCATATCGAAATTCTTAAAAGTAAACATTATACAGCTAATAAATCATGCTGTATAAAAACTTTCAAAGCTCCTGCTCCCTAGTCCTGCCTTGAATTACCAGTTCCGCCCATCCTGCGACCTGCCCCATGGAATAGGGTGTCCAAGATAACAACTAGGACGTGAGCGCTACGCCCAGTACATAGACATGAGTAAACATATGTATATAATGCATGCAACATGATGACTGGTACAGGGTCATCTGAAAAGTCATGCTCAGAACCGGCGCCACATGAGTGCTGCCACCGCACGGATCAACCTCTGGGTGCAACCACACTCGTCTAGTACACCAGAGTAGACAAACATAAATGCCCCCGCCGTCGCGGTACTCTCAGTGACAGACTATCGAGTATAGAGCTGAGCGGCTCTATAGTCAGGTATAACAAGGTATAGGCTCAACGTGTATATGCACATAACATATGGATATAGAAAGCGGTAAATCATATATCATGCCATATAATAATGCCAAATAAAATGCAACATATAAACATGTATACTCGCTGGCAATCTCAGTCAATGTGTACGTACCTCTAGGCTAATTCAAGTATAATAGGATTCTAGGTTCCAAGCCTATATTCAAAAGTTCACCGTATCACTACATAAATTTTATAAGTTTTAACTAAGCTAATAAGTACTCCCAAAACTTAAATAGATTTCCGGACCATACCTTCGTCCGTAGTTAGCCCTTTGGAGTCGCTAGTCCCGGATGACTATAACCACACCTTGGTTATTCCAGAACCTCTATTATAACCGATAGGGCCCTCAAGTGTATATCTCACACTATATAACTGAAGAAGGAAACTCGGGAATTCGTAATTGAAAATGAACTCTGAACGGCCCTATTTATAGCCAAATTTCTCGGCCAGGATCGGAACTTCCGATTTCGGGATCGGAGCTTTCGATCCAGCTCATTGCGTGCATGTCTGCCACGCTAGGATCGGAACTTCCGATCTACGATCGGAGCTTCCGATCTGCTCTATGATCGACACTTGTCAAAACTCGCGACTGAGTCATCGATCATTTCTGGCAGCTGGGGATCGGAACTTCCGTTCCAGGATCGGAGCTTCCGTTCTGATCGGAGCTTACTATCCAGGATCGGAGCTTACTATCTGGGATCGGAGCTTACTATCCAGACCAAAATTAAAAAGCCCAAATTTTACTTCTGAAGTCCAATAACACTCCGAAATTGGTTAAATACCAACCCTTAATCTTGTTTAACATATTATTATCTTAAAATGGTTTCTGGGTTACTACACATACTATGTCACATTTCTTTGAGTGTTTGAGAATTTTTTTTGTGGTTGGACCGACTTGTAATACGTGACATTTATACTCATCAATAAAATTACAAATTTTTGTGAAAAAATAAATTATCAATAATACATAAAAATGTTGTATAATATATTTAAAATATATAAAAAAAAAATTGTAAGACGACCAAACCTGTCCCACCCTACCGGTCCAAAAGGAATAATCTAAGTTTGCCTTCAAATTAACTACTAAAGCATTAATCCAACACGTCTATTTTTCATGACAAAACGAGTTGTCAGACACATATTTTAATGGCTCTACATACACTTATTTCTAATATAAAAATAAATAAAAATTTAAAATTAGTTTAAATGTATATAAAAATTATATAAATATAAAATAAAATATTTAAACTCGCCATTAACAATAGCGTGTTTAAAAAAAAAATTAAACAGCGTAGGCGTGACTTCAAAAATAAAAATTTTTAAAATAATTCTAAGTCACGCAACTTCAAGAGGCGTGACTTCGACTATTTCACGCCAAACAATTAGATGATACATAAGTTTCAATTTTTTTTTCAATTTACCGTAATTTAATAATTTAAAATAATATTTACAATAAACGGTGAAAAAACCCTTGTTTAAGCTATAAAGGATTCGAGATGCATCCTTTTGTATTTGATATTGATATAATCAATTGTGAGATACTTCATAAATTTTCTTCTGATTCCACTTAAAAGGCGCACGCATGATGTACCAAGTCCATGGTGAATCGTGATTTTCTCAGACCGTACAATAATCAAATAGCTTCTCTCACAAAGAAAAAAACTGGTAGATTATGCAAGTCCCCAATCATTCTGAATGTCAGTGGCTGAGTATGTAGTTTGAAAGATAGACATCAACAAAAGGGTTCACTTTAAAGGCAAATTGGATTGTTCTATACTCTATGCCAGGTCTAAAATTCCAGTACATGTATAAGTTGGAACCAAGCTCCAAAACATGATTGAGTTCCGCATAAAGCTACGTGTAGCTCACATATCAATGGCATACGATAAGATCGTGCTACGGCATAAGTCGGAACCAAGCTCCAAACTGTGCGTAGCTAGGAGGATTAATCCTTAATCGCGAAACTCATCCATGAATCTTTCGTGGAATTCAGTGAGACGCGAAATAATTGCCGGTATTCTGTCCTCTTGAGGTAATATTGTGCACCGAATATGCCATGTCCCAGGTACCTACCACAAAAACCACCCAAACAAAATATTAATAATTATGTCTTGAGAATTTATTTATTTTTACAAAAGAAATAAGTTTTATACTATATTCAAACATTGAATAACAAATCATAACTGGTAAATATTTTCCTAAGCTAAATGATTATGTAACTAACTCGATAGATCTGAGAGATGGTGATATTTACCTGTCCAAAACCAGATCCAGGGACTACAACTATTCCAGTGGCATTAAGAAGTCGCCGAGCATAGAACGTGTCTGCTGATGTTTTAACAGCTTCTGCTGCTTCTATTGCTTTCTTCGGTAAGCGTATACGAGGAAAAAGATACATGGCACCTTCTGCTCTGTTGCATGTTACTCCTTCTAAACTGTTTAATGCATCCTCAAGTTTCTGAAGACCAGGAAAAGTGAAGATAAGCAATAGGTGAACATACCAAAAAGGCTCCAAAATCAACTAGATGCAAGCCACCAATATAAGTTTATGAGTTTTTCCTTCTTTATATGTTCGGTTTGTAACCTTAGACAAACTGTTAAATCTACAGTTAAAAGCTAACCTTGGCGCGTCTTGAGAGTGAAGAGAGGATTGCATCTTTCTCCGCTGAATAAGACTCATAGGATTCATCTCCAACCTACAACATTGTGGAACAAATTTACCAACTAGGGCGCACAAATGAATTTGTACTTGGATGAGTGTAAATTTTATATTCTTTAGCTTGTAGAAACGGGTAAGTTAAATCATATAGGGATATCATAAGTGTAATAATTTGAACAGAAGTTGATTATAATTCAGTTTGTAGGATCCCATCAATTACAGTCATGAGTAGGGTTAAAAAAAACACACACTCTCGATAAGGCTTACACTTAAAAGCAAGGGAGAACAATAAAATCAATGAGGCAATTGCATCAATCTTTACTCCACTTAGTTTCGACCTAGAGAAGTAAATATGCGAACAGGTTCTAACATGCAGCTTCCTATCGAGTATAATCAATCACTTTTACCTAATCATCTATTATCTAAATTGCATGTCGAGAGGGAAATTTGTTTTGTGCATTATTGGCTTTTATCTTTAAGGTCAATTGTGTTATTGTTTGCATGATAATTGAGCAAAGATGAACAAGAAGAACTAACCTTAGGGGGATTCATGACAAGGCTTGCAAGAATCTGACCAGATATATTAGAACAAAGGTTTACGGATGCCACTTTGTATATTTGTTCCCTTATCAGAGGACTAAATCCTGTGACCTCCATGTAACCTCCTCTTTTTCCACATTCTCCATAATAACCTGGAGGAGAAGGAGAAACAGAAGTTCATCTACTAGGAACAGGTTCCTTTGTCGTAAGATCATAACTACAACATGCAAGAAAATCTAACTACAATACCTTTCGACACAGACTGAAAAGATACCAAAGACAAATCTTTCTCCCCATAACCCATAGACCGGGCAACTTTCTTAAAGGAGTGAAACTCTTTGTCAGGAACATAAATATTTTCCTGGTACACCTGCAAACAGCCCAAAACCAACATTGTCAAAGACAATTATTATCCGAAGCTAATGACATTGAGCCATCTCGAGGTAATATAGTGAGAGCATCAATATCCAGATGACAAAACACTAGCAATTTTCATAGGTTAAGATTATTGAGACTTTAAGGAATCTAGATTCTAGACACCTCATCTGCCAAAAGAACAAGTCCTTCTTTCTTGCAGAATTCGACGATTTGCTTTTGATTGTTCTCAGCCAGAACCTTCAAAAGAAGCATTGAAACATTAAAATTGTGAGACAAGATCTAAACCAGAAAGGCCAAACAAGATTTCAGAAAACACAATTAGCCATACAGAAAAGGCAAGTTCTTGCTTAATCACCCTCGAGAGATTCATTATGTTTACCTGCCCTGTAGGATTGCCAGGATTTATGACAACCAATGCTCTGACACAAATACCCTTTGACCTGGCAGTTTCCAACTGATTCTCAAGCTCAGAAACCTCCAGTCCCCATCCTGTTGCTTCATCAAGATAATAAGGAACCTACTCAAAAAAATGATCTTGATCACAGTTTGAACTTAAATTCTGCTCAAAATTCAGGTGAAGTATAAAAAATTCACCGATTAAATGAAACTACATGAACATTTGAATGACATATTCCTAGCTACCAAGGACGTACAAGAGAGCCTCCATGGAGGGCAATTGAAGCAGAATAAAGAGGGTATTGAGGAATTGGACACAGTATACCATCTTTCTCTGATCGTATCAACAACTGCATCATCATATGAACCTGAACAAAACGCATAAATTGATATTCCATGTCTGGAATTGCAACTCTTGAAGTTTATCCATCAATTTTCTGAGTACATAACAAAGAAAGGGCATAAAACTTTTACTGCTGGGCTTGCACCGTCCGTCAAGAAAATATCATTTGGATCAGCTGGGAATCCATCACGAGCTTCAATACCAGCAGCAATTTGATCACGCAAACCTTTAATTCCCTGATTTCACAGAAATACAAAAATTTTTTTTAAACATCAGTAGAGTTGTAAGTACATAGCCCTAAGGTTTCAAGTGAAGTCATGCTTACCTGACTGTGACTATATGCACCAGTAGCTCGTCCAGGAATTTGATCTATGATCTGGAAAGCCCTCTCTATGGAATCAGCACTGCAAAATCCACAAGGAAAAAAGAAGGGAAATATGAATTTATTACTCACAAAACCAACCCAGTTTGGATGCAAGTCAAGAACTTTAAATTAAGTCATGCACCAGTTGATGATGTGACCTTTATTGTTTGCTGTCAATAAAGAAAAACAGGGACAAATTGACACTACACTGAATCTAATAAATCAAGATGACCTTAATTAGGATCTTATGATATATTATACCACCATCTTCATCCACTGAATATATAAAAGATACTTTCACCCAATAGTATAGCCATAAGAACTTTGAAACTATTTTTTTACATATACAGAAAAAAACAATAGTATTATGAAACTTTCTAGGTACTACAAATAAACAATTTGTTCATACAATGTCAAGCCAAGTGTCTAGTTTGAACATTGAACCTCTTTACCTAAATAAACCCTGTGTCTCAGATTTGTCCAAAATGGAAGGATGGTCACATAGAGCAAGGACCTGATTAAAAAATTATATTAGAAGCTGGACACATGAACTTGAGGTAGCCGCCTAATATACAGTCCACTTACCTCTCTAAAGAAAGTGATTGGCTGCTGACCTAGTGATTGAGGATTTCCTATGTTGCAGTAAAGTATCTGCAAAAACAAGAACATGATAAGAATGGCACCTATATTACCCTTCAATGTAAACATGCCACAATGAGACGGAGGTGAAGTCCATGTAAAATCACAACCCATGAATCTACGTAGAAATACAACACCACAAAGTTCGCTGACAAAAACTCTCAAGCATCTGAATCCAGAAAATATTTTTCTTTTCTTAAGGCATATTTCAGGAAAAAAACTACTGTTTTATGGCGCATGCAATTGATGTTGGTACACACAAGAAACATAGAAAGATAATCTAAAACCTGAAAGCCATTCTGCATTCTCAAAAAAGATGGCGCACAGAGTGCACAAAAACTAATAGGCAAAAATTTGATTACACATTCTTATTGCTTCAGATGAAGATTAATTAACAATTTCGATGGTACATTTACTGTAACTTTCGAGTGTCACACAAACACACGTGCATTAATATGTATTCCCTTTTCAAACCCCCAAACACGCTAATCAAATTGTCTACACAAACTATTAGGTGCAACCAAAACCCTTTTTTTTAAGGCAAGATTAAATAAAATGAAATTAATACCTCATCGAAAGGTTGTTGATCTGGATGGCTCTTCAATTCTTGTTCTAGTTTCTGTTGAATGAATACGTACAAGGCCCCAAAATAATATAAGGTTTGAAGTCAACCTATCACAGTTGTACAATCCATAGTAACTAGCAAATGTGAAATAAAATACCTGAGCAAGATTAACGATTTCTCCACGGACAGCATACTCACATGCCAATACCTGGAAAGAAGTTCGGTAAGTTTTCTTAAGGTTGTTTTTGCCATGATCTTTTGAAGGGTAACCGATTACCAAAATTTAAAGGCAAAATATTCAAAATCAGCAAAGGAATAAAAGCAGTATCATATCAAATGGAGTAACATTACATTCCGTTTTTCCCACTAATATCTATAAGAATCACCAGTCAATGTTATCAATTCATGAGGGGTTTGCAACAATTCTATGAGACGGATTGATCAATTGTGAGACTAACTCTCTTGCAGAAATCTAAGGCTCGATAACTACCCACTACCAAGAGATCAACAGGAATAATAATAATAAAAGAAACGTGAACTTTCCACAATCAACAGGAGGTCCATAAAAATCTCAGCAGACCAAATCAAAATATTATATCAGGAACGCAGCAGACTAAGGGAACAGAGATCAATCCACACTTACCCAGGACCCACATAGCGCACTCGAAAAGCAGGAAAAAAAAACAACTAAAAGCAAAACTCAGAAAATGGTTAGAATCTAAACAGTTACAGAAATAAATAAAACACACTCTTTTGAAGAAAAGATTCAGAGCTGAAAGCATTAAGCGAGATTACGAATCTCCAAAGCCCTGCTGAAATGGTTATTTGATCAAGGGTCAAACGTGAAGACAACAGCAGCAGAAACAAGACTATTTTTTTTTTTCCAATACCCACAAAAATACAAATCAAAACCAATAACACAATCAACAAATGGGACCAAAGCCCAGATCAAAATGGTAATTCAAACAAACAGAAGGTGTGCCAAATAAAATCACCTTAGGATTAATGGATTCAATGGAGACAGGAGTGGAGGAATAATCAGAAGCCATGGAATCAGGAGCCGATGTGGTACTGAGGAGACGCAAGAAAAATGCAGCTGGGGACGAGAGATGATTCGGTGGAGAAGAAATTGGCGAGGTGGCGAAGGGACGTTGCGACACGGAAGCTAAAAGTTTGGTACGGGGAATGAGATTTCTCGCAAATCTCCGCATCATAAATCAAAATCAAATCAAAGTGGGGAAGTTTATCGTCAAACTTTTTGGGCGTAGTTTTTAATGCATAAATTGCTCTACAAATAACAAAACAGAGGGCGGCCAGCGGCGTCCGGGCATCTACAATTCTACATACATACCATGGTTTCTGACTTGTCTTCCAAACATATTATATTATTAATTATTAATAATGCTATGTGTGCACAGAGGTTTACATAAAGAGGGTTACACACCCTATTAAATTAGAAAAATATTTCAAAATTCTTTTAAAATTTCTTTCATTTCAACTTACAATTCATTGCCATGATCAAAAAACTTTTTAACGAAATAATTATTATTTTTTATTACTTACTTATAAAATTAATTTTACAGAGTTCAATAAAAATAATTATTTTATTAAATTTAAAAATATAATTATGAAAATATAATTATTTATCGAGTTCAACAAAAATAATAATTGTATATTTTTTATAGTAAATATATTTTAAAAGTTTTAATATTAAAATTTCAAATTTAAATCATATATAAGCAGATTTTATTATTATATATTTAAATTAAAATATATTTAATGTTATTTTGTGTAATAATTAATTATTTGTTAAAAAACAAAATAAAAAATCAAATCATGTAGGTTTGGATTGATCGGGTTAGTCGAATCCGAGCCCGTCACTATTTATTTATTGTGATTTGGTTTGAAAATTTTTTAAAAAGTTTTTGTACTTATTTATAGAATTAAGAAATATTTATTATATTTTTATATATTGTATATTTGAAAAAAAAATATTGAATATTATATCATAGATTTTCAATATGTAATAATTATTTTGTAAAACATTGATTTTTAAAAAATAATTTTTATTTTGTGTAGTAATTATATTTTAAATTTTGTATACTTTAACTTTCAAATTTAAATTATATAGAACTATATAAGTGAGATTTTATTATTATGTATTTAAATTAAAATATATTTATTATTATTATTATGTGTATTTAATTATTTTGTTAAAAATTTTAAAAAATCAAATATTTCGGGTCTAACCTTAACCCCAAAATTTCAACCTTAATCCAAAAATTATCTGGTCAAATCGGGTTTAGTTCAATTTTGACACTCCTTAAAATTGCATAATAAATAATAAAATAAATAATAATAATAATATTTTTGTTAAGAATTTTTTTGAACAAGAGAAACAATTGTAGGTTGAAAATAAAAAAATTTTAAAAGAATTTTGATATACTTTTCTAATTTAATAGGACGTGTAACATTCTATTTAAGACTCTATATATACATAACATTGTCCTTATATTATACTTTTGTCCTCAAGATACTTTTTATACTTATTTAATAACTTTTTTTTTAGGTTTAACTATATTCATTTAGGAAAAAATGTTCTATTTGTAATTAAATCTCAACCAATTTTTTTTTTAAAAAAAATCATTCAAATGGATCCATACGAAATCTTTTATGAAAGGAATCTTTGAATTGAAACATTAATAATGTCTCCTTTTTCTTCAAGATTCTTTCGTTAATTTTTGGAAAACATATTTTCCAAGTGTTCGATTATTCTTTCAGTTGTTTCTTGAAAATACTTGTTTACTTATTTACTTTAAATTTTTCTAGGTACATATAACTGTATTCATTAGGAAACAATGTTCTATTTGTAATTAAATCTAAACCAATTTTTTTTTTTTAAAAAAAAAAAAATCATTCAAATGGGATACATACGAAATATTTTATGAAAGGAATTTTTTGAATTGAAACATTAGTAATGTCTCCTTTTTCTTCAAGGTTCTTTAGTTAATTTTGTGGAAAACAGATTTTTCCGAGATTTTAGTTATTTTTTAAGTTGTTTTTAATAATAAGTTGAGTATGTCTTTTGTGAACGGTTTTAAGGCTACAGATTAACCATGTTTATATTTACGATAAAAAGTAATATTTTTAGCATAAAATAATATTTTTTATGAGTTATTCAAATAGGATATTGTCTCACAAAATTGACTCGTGAATCGTCTCACGTGAGTTTTGGTGTAATAAGTTCGTGAAGGTTTTTACCAATTATTTAATTTTGAATATAGAGTAAAATTTTTATAATTAATAATGTTGGGAGCGTGATATTTTATAGTTTAAAGATGCATTAGTTAATCGAAAAAATAAAAAAATTATTATTATTTTAAAAAATATTTAATGATTCAACGAATTTAGATTTGATTATATTCCCTCCGTCCATATTATATAGTCCTAATTTTTTTCACATAGATTACGAGAAATCATTGAGAAAACAACACTACAAAAAAAACTCACACGTTAAAACCGTCGCAAAATTATGCAACACTTTTAAAAAAAAAACATCGCATTTTGCAACGGTTAATAAAAATTGCGACGGGTCACTTAAACCGTTGCAAAATATTGGCTACAGTTTTGAAAAATCGTCGCAATTACTTGAACCGTTTCAAATTTTTTGCAACGGTTTTATATAAACTGTCGCATTTACGACACTTTTTAATTTAACCGTCGCAATTTATGGATGTCTGCATCAACACGTCTTGTACGCGTCTCAATAATTATACGTTGAAAATATAATTTATGTTGCGAAGGTTTTACAAAAATCTTCGTAAAACTTTAGCTATAAATACTCAATTGAAGACTCGTAGTTAACATACTTCATATATATTATATACATCGACATATATATATATATATTTATATATATATATATATATATATATATATATTATATACATTGTTTTTTTTAATTATCTGGTTAAGTGTGTTATTTTCTTGCGTAACGGTTGTTCTATATTTTACACCGTCACAGTCTCTCAGACTCTGCCGCATATTCCAAAAATTAAAAGCATAGGTACGTAATTTTCATACGATTATATTTGTTTAAAATTGTGATATACATACTTTGTTATGTGTTGTTTAGTTCGTATGCAACTCAACTATATATATCATCGACTTTTTAGTACATAAAGAATAATTAAATAAATTTTGTTGTATTTTAATTAATTATCTCATATATATATATATATACATCGACTTTTTAGTACATAAAGAATAATTAAATAAATTTTGTTGTATTTTAATTAATTATCTCATATATATATATATATATATATATATATATATATATATATATATATAATCTGCGTAGATTAAGTTTGATAATCTGGGTGTGTGCCAGGTCAGTGCGTACATAATTAAGTAAATACATCTTTTTCTCAATTATTTGGTTAATAGTCTTTTATTTTCTTGTGTTACGGTTGTTTTATATTACACCGTCACATCCTCTCTTCTTCTCTGTCGTATATTCCAAAAATTAAAAGCGGAGGTACGTAATTTCCATACGAAAATATTTGTTCATTTATAAATTGTGGTATACATACTTTGTTATGTTTTTGTTTAGTTCGTACACAATTCAACTATATCATCGAGTTTTAGTGCATAAATAAGTAAATAAATTTCGTTGTATTTTAATTAATTATCTCATATATATATATATATATATGATCTGCGTATAAGTGTTTGTGTGTTTGCGTGTGTCACAGTGCATGTGTATCTCGGGTCAATGTACGTGTAGATTAAGTTTGATAATCTGGGTGTGTGTCGGGCCAGTGTTCTTGTACATAATTAAGTAAATACATCGTTTTCTCAATTATCTGGTTAATAGTATTTTATTTTCTTGTATAACGGTTGTTTTCGTAACATCTTCCCTTCTTCTCTGTCGCATATTCCAAAAATTAAAAGCGGAGGTACGTAATTTTCATACGAAAATATTTGTTCATTTGTGGTATACATACTTTGTTGTGTGTTGTCTAGTTCGTACACAATTCAACTATATTATCGAGTTTTAGCACATAAATAAGTAAATAAATTTTGTTGTATTTTAATTAATTATCTCATATATATAGTTTTTTTTATTAATTATCAAAAATTATTTCACTACCAAAGTTTTGCTAATAGTCTGATGAAAATAATAACACATTGAAGTAATATATTGTAGGATTGAATGGCTTACGACCGGAGTTAAATGGATCGACGAATAGTTAATGGATTTTTAACCGATGATTTCATTAATGGGGTGGAGGTATTTGTTGCTTTTGCAAAGAGTAATCCTATTTTCTGCCAGACGGTCTAATAAGGTGTTCATGCAACCGAAAGAAATGTCAAAATTGCACTTACTTAGACGAGGACACAGTGAAGGTACACTTATGCAGATATGGATTCGTTCATAATTACTATAATTGGTTCTTTCATGGGGAGGATTACATCCCTCCGTCGTTTCCAAGAGTTAATATAGATGTACAATCTTCATCCCGAAGTAGACGATGATATACGACCACAGACATGTTGGAAAACGGTGTTCAGATCAATTAGAATTGATATCCGGTGCAGCGGAAGTTTAAAAATTTATTTTATTAATATGGAACGATTCCATATCTGGGTATCAAAACTTTTACGATTAAATTTGTATAAGTAAAATTAATAATCACAATTAAATATTTTACCTTAAAATCTCGAAGCGAGATTATGGACACCAACAGAATTTAATCTGCTCTTGTTGTATATCCCAGGAACTGATGAACGAACGTTTCTTCAATCAGGTCCACGAATAGAAAAAAAAACCCTCTGATTGACTGCACTAGAAATCAATCAGAAGTTTGCGTAAATAGATATGATCTGTTAATTCAGATTGTAATTTTTCATAAAAATCACAAGCCGAATTTTCTCCGAAAGGGACAGAGGATTTCGAAAATCCTCTTGAATAATCTAGACTGATTTTCGAAAATTCAAGACTGAAAATCACACACAATTTTCGAACACTGCAGTCCTATTTATAGATAATTTCTAGACTGGATTAAGTTATAATTATATCAGGACTCTAACTCCTTAAAGCCCACAATCCATAACTTAAGCCCAACAAGCCAAACCTGTTGTTATAAAAATTAATATAAAATTCATCGTGACTCCGATTGATAAACTGATTTCACCAATGTACACAGAAATCATTTATGCATCTTTTAGAGTCAAGATAATTTTTCTGAATCCGAATTCAGTGATTTCCAAAAATGTCCATCCCTATGTCATTTTAGGAAATTCCACTCCCTTTAGTTAAGAAGTCCAACTTCTCTTTCATTAAATTTAACTCTTTAAATTTACCTATCTCTACGGGATTTTAGTAATCCATTACTTGTGTAACCCTCAATAGTTCAGGAATGCAGCTAGCCGTGGGCTCACAACTCCTTGTGACTCGGAACAACAATTTCCGACTTACCCATCGAATCATGGTAAGAGCGCCTAGCAACATCGCCCCATGATTCCCTAGGTATTACTGATAGTGCCTGCAAGAACCAGTAGATTTTGGTTAGCGTACAGTACGGTCCCTTCATCCATATATCCCGATCGAATCAACAACCATTGGTATATCGAGAGTCGTTCGAGATTCGATAACTATGCATTACATCTTGAAGATCAAATAGTGACATCGCATGTGTTACTAGGATAACCCATTAACCTAAAACACATCATGTACTCTGGCCAGAGATTCGTCACACTAATATCTCCTCAGATCGCATAGGATATCCACACTCGCAAGTATGTGGTGAATCCTTGACAACAAAGCATCGACTCCTATATGTGTCGTAACTGTACCCAATCCCGACACCTGATGACCCCAATAGAGTCGGTAAACGAGTCAAAGTACAGTACTAGCATATAGAGTCTCAATGATGTTTCAAGTAATAAGGACTAATGGTGTACAACCAAAACCGCGGACTTTATCCACTCGATAAGTGATAACCACTTGGAAAGTCCGAATAGGGTAGTTCGATTATTCATCATATGAATATCCATTTGCATGCTTTGAACATCTCTATGTTCCATACCAATGAAACGTGGTACTCGGCATCGCAAATGCTAGTCTCAATCTCGAGCGATCCTTATCCTTATTTGCGGACGGCTCAATTGACTAGGAACAATTTAGAATATACAGTGACTATAAGATGTGTTTCATGATAGCCATCCCTATGTGCTACCACATCTTACATACACTATAGTATATTCAAGGTCTTTATCAAAACAACAATAGTATATCATAATATAACATTATGAAGAAAGATAAAGTCAATGCCATTATAAAAGTGTAAATTATATTAAACAAAAGATTGTTTTACATAGAGTCATAAAAGCCCTTAGCCACAAATTGGCTAACCGGGCACCCACTCTTTCAATCTCCCACTTACCCTAAAGCCAACTAGTCATACTACGTAATCCCATTGCTTCGCGATATTTGTCAAACAATGGTCCTGGCAAGGGCTTAGTAAGCGGATCAGCGATATTGTCTGTAGAGGCCACTCTCTCGACACTGATGTCTCCTCTTTCCACAATCTCCCGGATGATGTGGTATTTTCTCAGTACGTGTTTGGACTTCTGATGAGACCTTGGCTCCTTTGCCTGAGCAACGACACCCGTGTTGTCACAGTACACCGGGACTGGACCAACAGCTTCAGGAATTACACCCAACTCTTGGATGAATTTCCTTATCCAAACCGCCTCTTTAGCAGCAGCTGATGCTGCAATGTATTCTGCCTCAGTGGTGGAATCCGCTGTGGTGTCCTGCTTGGAACTCTTCCAAGAGACAGCACCGCCATTGAGCACGAATACAAATCCAGAGGTTGATTTCGAGTCATCCACGTCACATTGGAAGCTAGAGTCGGTATAGCCTTCCAACTTCAATTCTCTCCCTCCATAAACCATGAATAAATTCTTAGTCCTTCGCAAGTACTTAAGAATATCCTTCACGGCTTTCCAATGCATTTGACCGGGATTGGCTTGGTATCTGCTCGTGATGCTCAGAGCATAGGCCACATCCGGTCTGGTAGATATCATCCCATACATGATACTACCTATGGCTGACGCATATGGCACGTGTGTCATCTTCTCTATCTCTTCGTCAGTCTTGGGACACATAGACTTGGATAGAGAAACTCCATGACACATAGGTAGATGTCCTCTCTTGGACTCATCCATAGAAAACCTTTTCAATATGGTGTCGATGTAGGTTGATTGAGTGAGTCCTATCATTCTTTTAGATCTATCTCTATAGATCTGAATTCCTAGAATATAGGATACCTCACCTAAATCCTTCATCGAGAATCTACCTGATAACCATATCTTTGTTGACTGCAACATCCCTACATCATTCCCCATGAGTAGGATGTCATCAACATAAAGTACTAAGAATGTTACCTCATTCTTAACTACTTTCTTGTACACGCATGGTTCCTCCGGGTTCTTGATAAAACCAAAATCCTTTATCGTTTCATCAAATTTCTGGTTCCAACTTCTTGATGCTTGTTTGAGACCATAGATTGATCTCTGAAGCTTGCATACCTTATGCTCGCTTCCCATGGATGTGTATCCCTCAGGCTGCATCATATAGATCTCTTCCTTAATGTTTCCATTAAGAAATGCAGTCTTTACATCCATTTGCCATATCTCATAGTCATACCATGCTGCTATGGCAATAAGGATTCTTATGGACTTGAACATTGCGACTGGTGAAAAAGTTTCATCATAGTCAACTCCTTATCTTTGAGTATAACCTTTTGCCACCAATCGTGCCTTGTAGGTCAATACCTTTCCATCAGGCCCAAGCTTTCTCTTGTAGATCCATTTGCATCCAATTGAAACAATTCCATCGGGAGGATCTACTAAAGACCAAACTTGGTTAGAATGCATCGAGTCTATTTCCGAATGCATTGCTTCAAGCCATAAATTTGAATCCGCATCAGAAATTGCTTCCTTGAAGTTTCTTGGATCACATCCAATGTCGGGTTCACTTTGATCCCCTTCAAGAAGAAGACCATATCTAATAGGAGGCCTAGAAGTCCTCTCGGATCTCCTAGTAATAGGCGTGTCTTTTGATGATTCTTGAGGTGTAGGATCGCTATTTTGTATCTCGGGTTCTTCTCGAATTTCTTCGAGTTCCATCATCTTGCCTTTCTTATCCAATAAGAACTCCTTCTCCAAGAAGGTGGCATTCCTTGAAACAAACACTTTTTTTTCTGCAGGATGATAGAAATAATATCCGATTGAATTCTTCGAATACCCTACAAAATAACATAAAGTGGATCGACTATCCAACTTATCTCCCACTGTCTGCTTCACGTAAGCAGGACATCCCCAAATCCTCAAGTACGAATACTTAGGAGCTTTGCCATTCCATAACTCGTATGGTGTTTTATTTACTGCTTTAGTGTGGACGTTGTTTAACAACAATACCGCCGTTTCAAGCGCGTAGCCCCAAAACGAAGGTGGTAGCTCAGTGAAGCTCATCATGGATCGAACCATGTCCAACAAAGTTCGATTGCGACGCTCCGAAACACCATTAAGCTGAGGTGTCATAGGAGGAATCCACTGAGAGAGAATCCCATTCTCTTTTAGATAGTCCAAAAACTCGGTACTTAAGTATTCTCCACCTCGATCCGATCGAAGTGCCTTAATACTTTTACCTAGTTTGTTTTCTACTTCAGCCTTGAATTCTTTGAACCTTTCAAATGCTTCAGACTTATATTTCATTAAATATAAATACCCATACCTAGAATGATCATCAGTAAAGGTAATGAAGTAGGTGTTGCCACATTTAGTACCAATCCTAAATGGACCGCAAACATCTGTATGGATCAAATTCAACAGATTTTGACTACGCTCAGGTTTTCCTTTGAAAGGAGATTTAGTCATTTTTCCCTTTAGGCAGGACTCACAAGTAGATAGAGAGTTAATATCAGACATATCAAACATGCCCTCTCCTACTAGCTTGTTCATCCTTCTTGAGGAAATATGACCTAGCCTAGTATGCCAAAGGTTTGCCGGGTTTTGACTATCATCCTTCCTTTTAATTTTTGTTACCGGTTTATCAACATAGTTAATTGGAACGTCTTTTAATTTTAAGCTATATAGATCGTTTTCAAGTTGTCCATTTCCAATCAAACATTCATTCTTGTAAATATTGCAAATCTCATTCACAAAATTGCAAGAAAAACCATCTCTATCAAGCATAGAAATAGATATAATGTTTTTGACCAAATCCGGAACATATAAAACATCTCTCAAAAATAACTTAAAATTGTTCTGCAAAACTATATAAATGTCTCCTATAGCTTTGGCTTCGACTCTAGAACCATTCCCGAGCCTTAGCTGGGTCTCACCCATCCTTAGCTTACGACTTCTTGTCATCACCTGCAAATCATTGCAAATGTGAGATCCATATCCGGTATCCAATACCCAAGAAGAAGTATTAAGCGAAACATTTATTTCAATGTAAAACATACCCTTTGCAGTTCGCAACTGTTCGAGGTATTCCTTACAGTTACGTTTCCAATGACCGGGTTTCTTGCAGTAATGGAAAAAGTTTTCATCTTTTATCCCAATTGAAGCCTTGGCCTTTCCCTTCTTATTTGGTACAATCTTCTTGGGTGGGGCAGAACGTTTCTTACCCTTTCCACTTGGTCCTTTCTTAGAGTTAGAAGAGGATCCAACCAAGAGTACCGGTTTATCCTTCTTTAGTGTGGCTTCATATGTGACAAGCATATTGACCATCTCTTCAAGGGTGGCCTCTATCTTGTTCATATTGAAGTTCATCACAAAACCGTAAAACGATGAAGGAAGTGATAGAAGCAACAAGTCCGCGCTAAGTTCATGCTCCAAAGACAAGTCGAGTGTTACCAACTTTTCAATGAGCCCAATCATGTGCACCCCATGCTCACGGACCGAAGTCCCATCTCGCATGCGGCTCGTCATGAGCTCTCTGACGGTGGCATACCTCTCCGACCTTGATTGAGCTTCAAAGAGTTCCTTGAGGTTCTTGTGAATGTCAGCAGCATTCACGGTATCCTCGAATCTCCTTTGAAGCTCATCAGACATCGAAGCCTGCATGTAGCATTTGGCCTTGATATCATGGTCCCACCATAAATCAAGTTTGGCCAACTCTTCCGGACTTGTATTAGCCGGGGCTTCCTTCGGAGGCGGCTTCTCTAACACGTAGAAAGCTTTTTCCGAAGTAAGAATAATTTTCAACTTACGGAACCATTCCGTATAGTTTGCGCCAGTCAATTTGTTTTGTTCGAAAATTGAAAACAGTGGATTGCGTGGATTCATCGTAATATAATACTGAAAAGGAACCAGACAATAATCAGTGATTTGTTTAATTAATTTACTAAGACATAAAATATGGCGAATTTTATTTTATGAATTACACTCCCACTATTTTAACGATTTCACTACCCTCTAGTGAAAACGGAAAACTATTTTCCTTAGTGAGAACATGGAGTCCAATTGACAAATCATGATCCCGAATAATATCAGCCAATCATAGTTTTCAAAAGGTAGGAGCCCAATTACTTCCAAAGTAACCCCCATGTTTTTACCTCATGTCCAATAAGGGCCCAATAATATGACGCCGTTTATTGTGACATGTCAAGATGACCCATCAATATTAAGTTGTGATGGACGGTCGCCATGTGGATCCCCAATAATATGAGCCAATCCCATGGGAGTTCCACCCAACTTACAACATGTGTCGATCCAATGTACAGCTTTCCGACGAACGGGCCCCCCCAATAATATGAGCCGGACCGTATCCGCGGGTAGCATCTCATACATTGATCGTTGATGGAAGGTAGGAATATTTAAACAATATTTAAAATTCCTTTTTGTTTATCTTGATATCAATTTTAAATCATATTTAAAATGAGGGATTTTATTTTGAAAATTTGTCTCATCATGCAAATTTATGTATGCTTGCGGGATTCATACAATTTAGTCTAAACATGCATACATCAATAATATCATATATTATTTAAGGATGATCGATCCCATTTACTAATCGACCCGTGGTTGCCAATCACGAGTCTAAGTCCAATCCTAGGTGATATGCAAGTATGCAATGCAATCCTATTACATTGAGCCTCCAATTTACATTTCTTCGGTCTTCATTGTCTGCTGGGCCCACCATTTCTTCAAATCTTTGTCTCCCACTAAGTCTAATAAATTTACAATAAATTTCGTTTACAAATATGGGATACATTTTTAGGGGTGGGAACGGGCCATAAACCAGGCCCACTTTTATTACATATGACAATCATATTGGGTTATAAACCAAGCCCATTAATAAACACCAACAACAATAAGACAAATGTAAATCACCTAACATACACCTAAAACATTGGTCATGGCAATCGATCATCTTTTTATCCAATAATTAATTCAATAATTAAAATAATTGGATAAACATGCAATGGCATCATAATTAAAAGATAAAATCATATTTTATCTTATCCATCCATAAGATCATATCTTATCATCAATTGTACCAAAATAATTAATTTTATAAAATCTAATTTAACGGATAAAATTTATAAATTTTCCAAAAATTCAAATTTATCCAAAAATCAATTTTAAAAATTTCGGACTCGAACAATTCGATCCGATGCCTCGTGATCTAATCAAAAACAATTTTCAATCGGATCAAACACTAGAATTTCAAAAAATTCAAAATTTTTTAAAAAAATAAAATTTTAATTTTTCGGGCTGCCCGGGACTATCCCAGGCAGCCCGTGCCACGACCGGGGCTCGGGCTAGGCAGCCCGTCGCTGCCCTGGGCAGCGCCGTGCGCTGCCCTTGGGCAGCCATCCAATCGCTGCCCCGGGCAGCGATCCGATCGCTGCCCATGTTTTGCCCGTCAAAATTTTGATTTTTAAAAATTTGTTTTGTTTCAAAAACCGAGGCTTAAAAATTTTGTACAATCGATTAATTTAATCGTTTGATCTGAGCAACCTGGCTCTGATACCACTGTTGGAAAACTATGTTCAGATCAATTAGAATTGAGACCCGGTGCAGCGGAATTTTAAAAATTTATTTTATTAATATGGAACGATTCCATATCTGGGTATCAAAACTTTTACGATTAAATTTGTGTAAGTAAAATAAATAATCACAATTAAATATTTTACCTTAAAATCTCGAAGCGAGATTATGGACACCAACAGAATTTAATCTGCTCTTGTTGTATATCCCATGAACTGATGAACGAACGCTTCTTCAATCAGGTCCACGAATAGAAAACAAAACCCTCTGATTGACTGCACTAGAAATCAATCAGAAGTTTGCGTAGAGAATAAACAGATATGATCTGTTATTTCAGATTGTAATTTTTCATAAAAATCACAAGCCGAATTTTCTCCGAAAGGGACAGAGGATTTCGAAAATCCTCTTGAATAATCTAGACTGATTTTCGAAAATTCAAGACTGAAAATCACACACAATTTTCAAACACTGCAGTCCTATTTATAGATAATTTCTAGACTGGATTAAGTTATAATTATATCAGGACTCTAACTCCTTAAAGCCCACAATCCATAACTTAATCCCAACAAGCCAAGCCTGTTGTTATAGAAATTAATATAAAATTCATCGTGACTCCGATTGATAAACTGATTTCACCAATGTACACAAAAACCATTTCTGCATCTTTTAGAGTCAAGATAATTTTTCTGAATCCGAATTCAGTGATTTCCAAAAATGTCCATCCCTGTGTCATTTTAGGAAATTCCACTCCCTTTAGTTAAGAAGTCCAACTTCTCTTTTATTAAATTTAACTCTTTAAATTTAACTATCTCTACGGGGTTTTAGTAATCCATTACTTGTGTAACCCTCAATGGTTCAGGAATACAGCTAGCCGTGGGCTCACAACTCCTTGTGACTCGGAACAACAATTTCCGACTTACCCATCGAATCATGGTAAGAGCGCCTAGCAACATCGCCCCATGATTCCCTAGGTATTACTGATAGTGCCTGCAAGAACCAGTAGATTTTGGTTAGCGTACAGTACGGTCCCTTCATCCATATATCCCGATCGAATCAACAACCATTAGTATATCGAGAGTCGTTCGAGATTCGATAACTATGCATTACATCTTGGAGATCAAATAGTGACATCGCATGTGTTACTAGGATAACCCATTAACCTAAAACACATCATGTACTCTGGCCAGAGATTCGTCACACTAATATCTCCTCAGATCGCATAGGATATCCACACTCGCAAGTATGTGGTGAATCCTTGACAACAAAGCATCGAATCCTATATGTGTCATAACTGTACCCAATCCCGACACCTGATGACCCCAATAGAGTCGGTAAACGAGTCAAAGTACAGTACTAGCATATAGAGTCTCAATGATGTTTCAAGTAATAAGGACTAATGGTGTACAACCAAAACCGCGGACTTTATCCACTCGATAAGTGATAACCACTTGGAAAGTCCGAATAGGGTAGTTCGATTATTCATCATATGAATATCCATTTGCATGCTTTGAACATCTCTATGTTCCATACCAATGAAACGTGGTACTCGGCATCGCAAATGCTAGTCTCAATCTCGAGCGATCCTTATCCTTATTTGCGGACGGCTCAATTGACTAGGAACAGTTTAGAATATACAGTGACTATAAGATGTGTTTCATGATAGCCATCCCCATGTGCTACCACATCTTACATACACTATAGTATATTCAAGGTCTTTATCAAAACAACAATAGTATATCATAATATAACATTATGAAGAAAGATAAAGTCAATGCCATTATAAAAGTGTAAATTATATTAAACAAAAGATTGTTTTACATAGAGTCATAAAAGCCCTTAGCCACAAGTTGGCTAACCGGGCACCCACTCTTTCAAGACATTGAAACACCGAACTTTGCGACGCCAATGGATCCAAGCACATATACTGACAGTCAATATCATCAATTTGAATTCGAACAGCCTCCTTATGATTACCAAAATGTTAATGAGGTAAAAGATGTCAACGAGGATCCTTACGCAAATGACGTCAAGGATCCCAACGTCAACGTAATCGAGGATCCTAACATCAATGTCATGGCTCTATATGACATGATCAAATCGACGGAGAAGGAGATTTGGGAAGAGAATCCACACGAACATACTTTGTTGTCTGTACTTATAACGTTGTTGAAGATGAAACATGAGCATAACATGTCTGAAAGAAATTATAATGACATGTGTCAATTAATGACTGAGTTTTGTCCACCTGATCACAATTTTCCAGATAGCTTTTATGCAACCAAGAAACTCATTAAGAATTTGGGACTACCGGTCGAGAAGATTGATTCTTGCCACAACAACTGCATGATATATTGGGGCCCAGATATTGAGTTAACTGAATGAAAATTTTGTGAACATCCATGTTACAAACAAAATTTATCACGTGGATCTCGGAGGAATAAGAAACAAACCCCGTACAAGAGGATGTATTGTTTCTCAATCACCCTGCATCTTCAAAGGTTGTATGCTTCAGATGCAATGACGTCACACATGCGTTGGCACCACGAACAAATGTATGACGAGGAAACAATGACTCACCCGTCCAATAAACCTGCTTGGTGTAATTTCAATGAAACACGCACAACTTTTTTATATGAAATCAGGAATGTGAGATTAGAACTTTTTGTTGACGGCTTCCAACCTTTCGGTCAAACGGGCCAACAATATTCGTCGTCGCCTGTGATTTTGACGCCATATAACCTACCGCCTTGGATGTGCATGAAAGACGAGCATATGTTTCTCACTGTGATCGCTTGTAGTGACCCGCACCGTGATCACCTACTAATCAGAAGCTTAAGCATGCAATTAAACAATAAAATAAAATAAATCAGAGATACTAAAACCTAGTGGTCAACCCTGCCATCCAGCCTTGGTAACCACATAAACTCCCTGACTTTAGGAATAACAACATGCATCTGCCCCATTGAATGGGGTAACCAGATAACAGAAAAAATAATCGGAAATGAGCCTAACACGCTCAGTACGAGAGTATGAGTATACATTATTATATGCGCATGAATGCAAATGAACTGGGTACCAAGACACTCAGGTCAAGAAACAAGCTCATAGACCGGGCCCAGGGTATATAGCACGCTGCGCCATCGCATCAAGAGGTGGCTCCTATACCCGGTGGATAATGGTAACTTGATACTAGTACAAGTGTCCAACCATAACGGTGACCCGACACAGGACTTACGTATCCAACCATCCACAAACTTGTAGGGTGAGCGCCCTACTACAGGGTACCTCTAAGGTAAATGCTCAATATACTCATGTATGCAACATACAGTCGTGACATGTTATATATATATAAAGGCATATAAAACATGCAATCACATAATTCATGCAAACACATAATACATGCATATTCAATCTGAATATCTCGAATAATACTTCTGTACCTTACTGAGGCAGATACTAGAAGCTCCCCTCTAGGTCCAAGCCTACCGTGCAGCACTACAATGCATAAATACCATGCATTACTTAGCATGCCAAACATCACCTAAAATTCTCTAAGGGCCTTAATTAAATTATAGTCTACTCCCTATTTACTATATAGAACCAAAGTCATACCTTTGTCCATCGTCAGCCCGCTGATGTCACATGCCCCAGAGCCTGGGCATAGCCTAGCTACGACCCCTGGACGCCTTGCCAGAGCTCCGCTGCCTAGCTACTACTACAGACACTGTCCGCTATAAAAATACTACTTCATACTTCAACTCTTAAATAAATTGTCCCGAAGCCCTTAAAATAAAGTCATTACAAGGAGAGGAGAGGATATTTTGCAATTCAAAATGAGAAATTTGGACCCTTATTTATAGACGACGATCGGAAGCTCCAGCCTACTTGACTAATTCAAAGTAAACATGAACACCTAACACTGTTCAACTTTGACTATCCAAGTGAATTCTCATACTGTTAAATCCATTTTGTAACTTAGCAGGCTCATGATATCCGTCAAACACTAACTAGATTCATCATCTGGTAGATCTCAAACTCTTCTGATGCAAAATGTTCCTAGTCAGAAAACATTTATCCCATTACAGTTCTTATCCACCAATAAGGTCAAGTATCCTTTCAAGGTTATCAAACTGATATCAAATTATACTTTAACATAATTGTTGCAATGATTTCTAGACTAAGTAAATTTCCATAACCCTCTGAAGTACAAAAGACTTTTAGAGTATCATTGGAAATATACTCCACCAAGTCTAGTCCTGATCACAGTTCACGTCTCCCAGTATAAGTCATCTCAGTGTCCTGATAACACTCATCTTTGCTTGATAACCCAATCAATCAAATTCCAATTCTTACAAGGAAACTTACCTGAGTATATTCATCGCTTAGAATTTCCTGTTCACCTAGTAATCAAAACCCTGATCACTAGTTATACCTCTGATATAATCAGACAATACTGGTCAAACCTCTTGGTTCTCCTCCAGTATCACATGCGAGAACCATTCGTCAAAAATAATCACTTGTCAAGGAATCCTTTCCAAAACTATTTTTATCCATTTAAACTAAAATCTGTAACTTTGATGAAGTCAGATGATAACTCATCACATCCCTTGGCACTAACCTAGCACCAAGTAAAATTCCAGAAGACTCATATAAATTCCGAATACTCTCCCAATAATTATAACCATCGATATGATTGTACATACAACGAAACTGAGGTAAGTCTTCCTATAATTTCAAACTGGGACAGAACAATCTTTCCAGAGTACACCAGCATAAGGTCGCACTTACTATACCATCTCGGAACCCGACAGTCATCAGCATCCTGGTATAACTCATCCCTGAGTCTCTGATACTATGCAACATTCATATCCGCAGCAAAATCATTGGCCAAAGAAAAACTTTCATAATTTCACAGAAGCACAACTCAAATCCCGAGTCTGCAAGCATCTGAAATTTCAATCTTGTTGAATACTAATTCAACTAATCTCGAAATCCCAAATCAATGACTGAAGCTTATCTGCTCAGAACGATTGCTTGTCAAGGAAAAATCCATTCCAAGACTGTTCTGACAACTGGGCATCTGTATTTCTAATAGACGATAACTAAACCTTGATACCTCACCTTGTATCTATCCAATCCAAAGCTATACCTTGTTGTGACTGTTTCCAAATCCCCAAACTGAGTAGTCTTCCCTATATAGTCCCTGGAACACAAAGGCCTCCAAAGAACCTCTGAAGTATGAAAACTTCCAGAGCAATACCGACTAAGGGTCGCGCCTTCTCACATCTAGTCTTGGTCACAGTACACAAATCTTGGTATTACTTAGCCTGAAATCCTGATGAAAATCCATCATCACAAGGCAATAACCTAAAGAGGTCAAAACAGCCAACTGTTCTAAGGAAATCCGCCTAGAACAAATACTCATGCCCTTTGATGATCGCATCACCCATGGCACTATCCACAGTCAATCGATTAACTAGGTCACTGAGACGTCTCGTATTTCTCAAACATTTAATAAAATAGTTGCGGAAAAAGAGTGAAATTTTTTTTCTAAACTTTAAACGATGTAGGGTGTGCATCACACTAATTCCCAAAGAAAATAAAATCTAAATCTTTAACAATAAAAATCGTGTCTCAATGTTCATGAAGTCTAAGAAATACGGATGCAACCCTACTGTCAAGACCATCTAAAATACGGAACGTCAAAACCTACTACTAACATTTAAAAAGGATAGGGAAAATTGAGTTCAATTAATTAACTATGTATATAAAATACAATTAAAAATAATCAAAGAACTCACTTAAGTACATTATTTGAAATAAACATTTAAAAGACGAACCATTTGAAATCCTCAAAACTCATATTTAAAAGATTGACAAATTAAATAATTAAATCATTACTCTTAAACATCGTACATAAAATATTGTAACAATATGATATAAATAAGCATAGGTAAATATTTTTGCTTTAAATACATCAGAGCTTCTGAACTGTCGTGTCATGCAATGACTTCGCTTCTTGGACTCTTCAGCCATGCTACCAGAGCTTTTTAAATCAAAACTGTTAAACCATCTGCACCATTCAAGTATAGTGAGTCTAAAGGACTCAGCAAGATTAAAATATACATATCGATGTCATTATAGCTTCAAAATAATTTAAACTTAAAATGACTTGAACATACCTAACATGATACCTTGAACTTGAAGAATTTTAAAATAAACATCATGGAACTTTAAACTTAAAATCTTGAACATAAACTTCAAAACTCTTAAAAGATGCAAGAAACTTAAACTTGGATATCAACTTACTTAACTTTAAATCTTGAAAGTATACCTCATGCATATTCTCAAAACTTTATCATTTCATTCTTAAATGAACGTTTACACATAACATCTAATGTAAATCATGCAATTTGAGCATACAATTATTCATGAACATAAACCATGAACATAACATAAAAACTTATCACTTTGGGGTGATGAATTATGTGAAATTGTGGCAACCATCATAATGGGCACATTCGTAGTTCATGTTGATCAACAAGCATATGGCACTAAGCCTCATAACATTCGTTCTTTGGAAAGGCCCTCTCCGGAGCTCATCCCGGAGCACCAGTCCCGTGTACTTATCTGTCTCTTGAGCCATGTTTGGAAAGGCCCTCTCCGGAGCCCAAACCGGAGCACCAATCCCGTGTTTGCCACCACAAAGACACATAAGACATCAAAATCTTTTCATGCATCAACATATCATATCATGCTTCATCTTAACATCATTCATCATATCATTTCATTCATTATGAAACATCATTGTTTCATCGTAAATTTCGTCATAACTTTCATTTCATGAACATAAAACTTTACTCCATTACTTCATGCATGTCATAAATGATAAAAATCATACTTTCATATTGAACATAGGTTTCATGAATGAAACTTAGACATTTACATGCATCACATAGCGTAATCGATCCACGTAAGACGTTCTTTTCGTTTTTGGCTTAAAACTTGAAACTTTTTGCATAGAAACTCTTAAATATATTTTATAAACCTTTGAAGATCATAATCATGAATTTAGAACCCTAAAATAACATAAACAAATCATGAATTTCGAAGGCAAGGCGCGGCCGCTCAACTTCTAGGCGCGGGCGCGCCTGACCTGCGCAAATGGTTCATCTTGCTCGCTCTGAAACTCTATTTTTAACTCAGAATTGGAAAACATGGTGAACATGAAAGTTTTAGCTTTGGATCCTGGCTTTCTAATGCCGAAAACGTCACCTCAATCGGAGTTTTCCGTAAAAGGTTATGCTCATTATCCCCAAATGTGTCACTGCCGGGAAATCAAAACACTCTACACATTTTGGGGTGATTTTGACCAATCTTCCAAAATTATTTTGACAAAACTCAAAACATGAAAGTTGTAGATAAATAAGCTAGCTTTCAAATAGAATTGGTCTCATATCATTTGGATCACTACCCTAATTGTTATCCTCAAAATCATAACAAGTATAGGTAATCCGGTGCCACCAAACACAACTTCAACACTTCAAACTTCAAACATAAACTTCTTTTAATCAAAATCCTAACTACATAAATCATCAAAGCTCATTTTATTGTAATTGAACATGGTTTAACTAACTTCAAAACATTAAAATCTTAAAAGAACATGAACCTCTTGAATCAACTCAAGTACTTGACAAGAACAACCTGCGCTTCACGATCTCGTAAAATCATAACTTCATGCTCTTGAAATTCATGAAAATCATGCATACATATTTCAACACACAACAATTCATATCAAAATACATAATAGCTTGAATGGGTTTCAAAATATTTTAAATTTGTACTTGCCTAAACTTACATGTACACGTCAACAAATTCACGTATCAAAATATTCATGATCTTGAAAATGGTTTTAAACATGTAAACTTGTAATATACATGCTTTTCAAAACTCTTAAAGATATAAACATATAACATCATGAACATCTTTCTACTTATTTTTATCAAAATACATAATATCTTGAATGAGTTTCAAAAGCTTTAAAACTTGCTTGCTTTAACCGAAGATTGAGTTGATCCGAATTCTTGGTAACAATCTAACCACAAGATGAACGAGATACGAAGCTTTGAATTTCTAAATCTCGTAGAACCGCAGGGAAAGAAACAAAGGAGAAAGGAGAAGAATGATGAAGGAAAGAAAGAAACGTGAAGAATGATGGGAGGGGAAAGAGTCAAGGGGACAAGGGGTATTAAGGATGGGGTAGGGAGTAGATAAGTGGGGTGAAGAGGAATTAATAGCATGTGGGTGTTGTCTACATAAAACGTAGTCAGTCCAACACACCTTAAACTAGACTAGTGAGATTTTCTCCTCCCGATGATTAAAATAAAATCATAGTAATATTATACTCAAAGCACTCGTAGAATTATTTTATAACACTTCGTGAGTAGGTTAGCCTCGTCCCGTGAGTCCAAAATCAAACTCGACCTGAAACCATCAACTCAATCGAAATCGTTAAAATAATATAGACACAATTTATGAAATCATATGCATAATAATCATTTTAAACAATTAAGAATATAAAATCATTTAATCAATATTACTCTTTTAAATCATAAATAATAAAATAAAATAACTTAAAAATCATTTAACACAACACATGAAATCATTTAATTAAGAATAAGTATTAAATCTTGATTAAATAAAATAAAATAAAATAAAATAACTTAAAACTCATTTAAAATTCTTTTAATAAATCATGAATAGATTTATGGATTTTTCGGGTATTACAGTCACCCTAGGAAAAACACCTAGTCCTAATCAACTGAAAACATGAATATTTTAATTCTAATTATACACATGTTTAAACAAAGGGAGTTGATATTTACACTCCATTTTTTGTTATTTTCACTCCACTTGTGAGTAAATTGAACACATATTTTACACATGAAGTGGAGTGTAGATAACAAAAAATGGAGTGTAAATATCAACTCCCTTAAACAAATGACTGATCTTTATTTAATATATTCAAGATAATCCAAAAGATTACAATTCTTGAACCACCAATCCAGGTTCTATTACAATCTCTATTACAATTCCATGTAATACATAAATTAATCAAAAGGTTTTACTGAAAGATGTACAATACAACAAAATCTTAGTACATAAATACTGAAATCTTTAATACATCTGATTACAACTGAAATACTGTTTACAACAAAACTTGATACAGTATTTAAATTCCCGCGGAAGTCTTTAATTTCGTCTACTGATCTTGAACATAAAGTTTCCCGTCTGCTACTCATGTCAGCAGACCTTCTACATCGCAAGATCTAAAAGATAAAATCTTGCTAATCTACCGGATCTTTTCAATATTGTTGGGTTCCTTATCTGGTAGATGAGACTAAATTTTCCTAACAATCTCTCCAACTTCTAGTGAAGAGTCTTCCGGGATGGCTTCCTTGGTCGAAGCTGAATGGATGACTACATGTCACACATTACATTTGTACTGCCCCGATTTTATTATAATTGAGTTTAATCGAGATAATCAGGGTTTTCAGTGATTGAGGATTGTTTTGTTATTTAGCAGGGGGTTACTTTGCAAGATTGGAGAAATAAAGGACTGAAATGCAAAAGTTGGATTTATATATTATTAATAGATGCAAGTTGACATACCCATCACCTCAACCCATACCTCTCCTTCCTCCCCACTCTCTCCCTCTCGATTTCTCTCTCCCGGAAGCCATGAGAGGCGACTTCCAAGCTTTTCTTTCCGTTCGATTCGCTCGATCCGACCGTTAGATTTCATTTCCGAGTTGAGATTCACGATCACCACAACGAGGGCTTCGTTTAGACGTAAGTTTTACTTCGATCTCTTGAACTTCGATTTTGTTGAGTTGTCAGAATTTGATAATATTGGAGTATGTCGTTCTTGAGCTAGTATAGATCGTGTATTCGAAGTCGGTTTGGAAAAAGAACGAAGTTTGGATTTTATATGATTTTTGGAGTTAAATTCGAAAATGGGGTTGTAAGATTTTGTTGGATTTTGATGGTTTTTGTTTTGTTTTGTTGATTGAGGAGTTGGTTTGGATGATTTGGGATTGTTGGTTGTTATCAGAGATTTTTGGTTTGACCGATTATAGCCGTTATGCCGTCGGAATTGAGTTTGGATTATTGGTTGTTTTGTTTCGTTTTGACTTCCGGGTTTGATTGAATTGGTAGATTGTTACCGAATCCGTATATTCTTCATTTTCAGATTGGATTGGATGTCTTGGAATTGGATTGAACTTGGAAGTTGAGTCGTGTCGAGAATTGAAGACGGTATATTGATTGAATTTCCTTGTTATGAAGTTTTTTGATTCGATTGATTATTTATTTGAGTTCGTTATTATTTTCAGATTTGAATCTTCGACGGACTCAAAAGGTAAAAGATGACTTTGAATTGAATGGGGTTGAATACTCGAGTTCGATTGATTCTCGAGCCCCGGAAACATACTACACGTTCATTTGCTTGTGTGAACTTGTTTGAGTATCTTGTAACACTTGCATTCATATTGAGCCGATTATTCAATTCGTTTGAATTTAGACGATTTAGAGAGCTATATTGAAGTGGGCTTAGATTTCGAGTTTTTCTAAGTACCAGAATACTTCTTATAGTTGCTCTGAAGTCTAGGGGTTGAGTTGAGCGACATCCACCCCAAATGGGTGTGTCGGTGAGTTGTTGTGAATACTTAGCTCCGGGTTCCCAACCGAGTATCGATTGACATTTTGATTATCTGATTTGATAGTCCCGAGTTTTAAAGTCATGCATACATCCCTTTTCTTTGAAGTTGTTGATGTTTGTGGATTTTGATACGAAGTGTTTATTTGATATTGCATGCCTGTCTCTTTTACTTAGAAATTATATTTCTAACTGGATTATTCCGGCTGTTGTCTTTGTTTTGTATGTGTAACTTGGCAACAGGAGGATCAGGAGCTGGACCGAGTCGTCTTGGTTAGCTTGGGGTGAGATGGATAGAAGTGAGACTCCGCGTCGTAGGGTCGAGTCTTTTGAACTTGTATTAGTTTTGTTGAGTCGTTGGAACTCTGATTTTAGAACTCGACTTGTTTTGTATTGCGGGAAGGATTTAGAATTTGTGGTATGTTCTGTTTTCGTGTTGTATTGTTGGTTGGAGCTTGGATTTGATTTGATTCGTGTTTGGCTTGATTTTCTCCAGGTTCCCCTGTTTTCTGTCCGTTTGGCCTTCGCGCGGGCGAGGCCTGTCCTCGCGCGCGCGCGAGCTGCCTGGAGTGGCTCGGGTATTTTTGCCCGCGCGCGCGCGAGCCCCTTCCTCGCGCGCGCGAGTGCCACTGGCCCTTTTTCCTGCGCACGCGCGAGACGATAGCTCGCGCGGGCGCGAGGCTTGTCTTTTAAAAAAAAAAAAAATATTTCTGATTTGTTCTCGCGACTTACCGTGTTCGATTATGTTTAATTATTTCGAGTTTAGAATCGGGGTCTCACATTAAGTGGTATCAAAGCCGTAAGATTCTTGGAGTCGAACTAGAGTGAGCGGGGTAGATCGAGTCCGCATGAATTGAATTATTGCATGTGTTTGATTTATTTAAATGATTATTTTAAATACGTGCGAGCATGCTTTATCGATTCTTGAATTAATTAAAATTACATGAGTTGAGATTTAAGTTATAAAGCATGAATTTCGTGAGATATATTTGTCCTTGTGCTATTATCCGTTTCCGAATATTGTTGAGATTCTTGGGTACTCAGAGCAGAGTTTTGGACACCGAGGTTATGTGTTTGAGATTGTGTTTGAGATTTTGTGTCCTAACCCTTTGGTATCAGATGGCACCTCGACGATCTTTGAGAAGGAACCAACCACCTTTGACTCCTCCTTCGACTGAGAATCCGCCGCCAGTGATAACTCCTCCGAATGATCAGGACAGTACAGGAGTGGATGAGTTTGATGCTACTGCAACCCCGATGGAGACTCTTTTGAAAAGATTCCGATCGTTTCGACCGCCTACCTTGACTGGTACCGAGAACTCCATCGACTGTGAGAGTTGGCTAGATGACATGGATGAACTCTTCGATTCTCTTGACTACAACGATGACCGCAGAATCAGGATAGTCAGTCATCAGTTGCAGGGTGTTGCCAAGAAATGGTGGACTACGACCAAGAGGGCAAACGAGAAACGAGGCACCGTGATTACTTGGGGTGTATTCAAGACTGAGTTCTACAAGAGGTTCTTTCCTGTCTCGTATCGTAAGGAGAAAGGTGCCGAATTTTCGAATCTGAAGTAAGGAAATTTGAGCATCGAGGACTATGTGAGCAAGTTTGACAGCCTTTTGAGGTTCGCACCTCATGTCGCCAATAACGAGGAAGCCAAAGCCGACCATTTCATTAATGGCTTGAACCCGGAGATCTTTACATTAGTCAATACCGGGAGACCCAACAACTTTGCAGATGCCATGGATCAGGCGAAGGGAGCCGAAGCTGGGATTTTGATGCAACGAGGAAATCAGGCAGCTCCTCAGCAGCAGCAGAGATCTTTTCAGAATCCGCCTATTCAGTTTCAGCCTCAACAGTCTCAGTATCAGTACCAACCTCCTCCGCAACCGAATCAGTCTCAGAGGGTTGATGGAGGCAACAGTGGCAGAAACCGGCGAGATCAGTATCGACCGAAGGGGAAGACTTTTAAGGAAAAGTTCCTCGAGTTCCAGTGGTTCTAGACAGTTCAGTTCTGGGCAGAGTTCAAGGTTCTCTGGAGTATCATGCAGCAAGTGTGGAGGATGCCATACATCGGATCAGTGCCGTGGTGTGTTTGGTAGTTGCAACATCTGCCAGCAACCGGGTCATTTTGCTAGAGTCTGTCCTCAGCGGGGATCCGATAGAGCTCAGAGCGGTGGTTCTTCCCGACCGTCCGCTCAGCCCGAGAGGTCATCCTCTGCAGTTCATTCCTTTCAGCCCCAGCAGCAGACTCGTCAGGGAGGTAATCAGAATCAGAACCAACCTCCTCGACAACAGGCGAGAGTGTTTGCATTGACAGAGGATCAAGCCAATGCAGCCCCGAATGACGTGATAGCAGGTAACTGTTCGATTTTTGGTTATCCTGCGTTTGTGTTGATTGATACGGGAGCTTCTCAATGTTTCATTTCTGAAAGGTTTGTCTTGATGCATGATTTATTTGCTGAGCCTTTATGTGATGTTGTTTCTATTACTTCACCCTTGGGTGGAGGAATTGTTTCGGTGAGATTAGTCCGTAACTGCGTCTTAGAATCCGATGGGAATTCGATTGAGATTGACTGCATTGTACTTGGGTTATCTGATTTTGACTGTATCATTGGGATTGACGCATTGACCAAGTACAGGGCAACGGTAGATTGCTTTCAGAAAGTAGTCCGATTCAGACCTGTTATGGCAGACGAGTCGAAGTTTTTTGGTAAGGGTTCTCGATCCCGAATCCCTTTGATTTCTGCTTTGTCCATGACTCGTTTGTTACAGAAAGGAGCAGAGGGAAATTTGATCTATGCAGTGGATGTTATGAGGTCTAGCCCTGAGTTGACAGAGATACCAGTGGTTAGCGAGTTTCCTGATGTCTTTCCAGAAGAGATTCCTGGATTGCCGCCGATTCGAGAGATCGAATTCAGCATTAAGCTTGCATCAGGTACTCAGCCTATTTCCAAGGCGCCTTACCGAATGGCTCCTTTAGAATTGAAAGAGTTGAAGGAACAGTTGGAGGATCTGATTTCCAAGGGATACATCCGACCTAGCGTATCGCCTTGGGGTGCCCCAGTCCTTTTTGTGAGAAAGAAAGACGGTTCTATGCGACTTTGTATCGATTATCGCCAGTTGAATCAGGCTACCGTTAAGAACAGATATCCTCTCCCTCGAATTGATGACCTTTTTGACCAGTTACAGGGTTCTGCAGTGTACTCGAAGATAGATCTGAGAACAGGGTATCATCAGCTGAGAGTTCGCGACGAGGATGTGCCTAAGACAGCTTTCAGAACCAGATATGGGCATTTTGAGTTCTTAGTCATGCCTTTCGGTTTGACGAACGCTCCAGCGGTTTTTATGGATTTGATGAACCGTGTCTTCCAGCGGTATCTAGATGAGTTCTTCATTGTCTTTATCGACGATATTCTGGTCTATTCGAAGAACCGTTCAGATCATGCCGAGCATTTGAGGACTGTGTTGCAGATTTTGAGATCCGAGCAGTTGTATGCGAAGTTATCAAAGTGCGAGTTTTGGTTGGAACGAGTCGTCTTTCTAGGCCACATTGTATCAGGAGATGGAATATCTGTTGACCCCAGCAAGATCGAGACAGCTATGAATTGGCCGAGACCGACATCAGTGCCAGAGATTCGCAGTTTCATGGGTTTAGCAGGGTATTACCGTCGATTTATCGAGGGCTTCTCTTCCATTGCAAAGCCGATTACCCAGTTGACCCAGAAGAATGCACCGTTTGTTTGGTCCGAGCAGTGTGAGGCCAGTTTCATTGAGCTGAAGAAGAGATTGACCAGCGCTCCGATCTTGTCTATTCCATTAGGTACTGGAGGTTTCTCCATGTATTGAGATGCTTCTCACCGTGGTCTTGGATGCATTCTGATGCAGAGGAAGCACGTCATAGCTTATGCATCAAGGCAGCTGAAGCCTCACGAGACTCGTTATCCAATCCACGATCTTGAGCTAGCTGCAATCGTGTTTGCTTTGAAGACTTGGCGCCATTATCTGTATGGCGAGTCGTTTGAGATATTTTCTGACCATAAGAGCCTCAAGTACTTGTTTTCCCAGTCCGAGCTGAACATGAGACAAAGGCGATGGATGGATCTGCTGAAGGATTTTGACTGTGAGATCAAGTATTATCCTGGAAAATCGAATGCAGCTGCAGACGCTCTTAGTAGGAAGCTTTGTTCTTTATCTCTTTCTACGATTGGTGTCTCTCGTTTGATTGAAGATTGTTGTACTTCTGGGTTGGAGTTTGAGACCGATAGGAGATCCATCAGAGTTTTTGCGATTCAGGCCGAGCCAGAGTTGTTTCAGTTGATCAGAGAGGCACAGAGGTAAGATCCGAGTATTCAGAGTTCGATAGAGAGAGTCTGATCAGGCCACCAGTCCGAGTTTCAGGTCAGGGATGATGTTCTGTTTGTGAATAGCCGTATTGTTGTGCCCGATGTTTCTGAGTTGAGACAACGTATTCTTCGAGAGGCGCATTGCAGTCGGTTCAGTGTTCATCCTGGAGGCCGAAAGATGTATAACGACTTGAAGACTCAGTTTTGGTGGAAGCAGTTGAAGGAAGCCATCACGAGGTTTGTGTCCCGTTGTCTGAATTGTCAACAGGTGAAAGCCGAGAGGAAGAAGCCCGGAAGTTTATTGCACAGTTTGCCTGTTCCGGAATGGAAGTGGGATCACATCACTATGGACTTCGTCACGAAGCTACCACGTTCATTCAGAGGTTGTGATGCAGTTTGGGTAGTGGTTGACTGGTTGACTAAGTCTGCTTGTTTCATTCCGTATCGCATGACGTACCGCCACGACCAGATGGCCGAGTTGTATGTTAGAGAGGTGGTGAGATTGCACGGTGTGCCGAAGTCGATCGTATCAGACAGAGATCCGAGGTTCACTTCTCACTTTTGGCACAGTCTTCAGGCGGCTTTGGGTACTCGTTTGCACTTGAGCACAGCGTATCACCCTCAAACTGACGGTCAGTCCGAGCATACGATCCAGACTTTGGAGGATATGCTTCGAGCCGTGGTACTTGATTTTGGCTCAGGATGGCAGGATTCTTTGCCTTTAGTAGAGTTTTCGTACAATAACAGTTTTCAGACGAGTATTGGGATGGAACCGTTTGAAGCTTTGTACGGGAAGAAGTGCAGATCTCCGTTGTTCTGGGATGATATTTCAGAGTCACCTGAGTTTGGTCCCGATATGATTCGTGACATGGCCGATCAAGTGAAGATTATTCAGATGAGGATGAAGACAGCCTAGGATCGGCAGGCCAAGTATGCGAATGTTCGACGCCGACCTCTGAGTTTTGAAATAGGAGACCGAGTTTTCTTGAAGATTTCTCCTTTTTGAGGTACTGTCAGATTCGGGAAGCGAGGAAAGTTGTCGCCTCATTTTATTGGTCCTTATGAGATTCTGGAGAAGTTAGGCGATCTTGCCTACAGATTGGCTCTTCCCCCTTCTTTGTCCGGAATCCACGACGTGTTTCATGTTTCCATGCTTCGTAAATATCATCCGGATCCGTCCCACGTTCTTCAGCCATATGAGGCCGAGTTGGATGAGACTCTGAGTTACTTCGAGAGGCCGATTCAGATCCTTGACAGAAAAGAAAAGCAGCTCAGAAACAAGTCAATTCCATTGGTGAAAATTCAGTGGAGTCGTCACGGAGTTGAAGAAGCAACCTGGGAGACCGAATCCGATATGAGGCAACGTTTTCCCGAGTTGTTCGATTGAGGTGAGTCCGTCTTTAGTTTGTTCTTACTTGTCTCAGTTTTGATCTGTCAGATTTCGAGGACGAAATCGAATCTTAGAGGGGGAGAATTGTAATGCCCCGATTTTATTATAATTGAGTTTAATCGAGATAATCAGGGTTTTCAGTGATTGAGGATTGTTTTGTTATTTAGCAGGGGGTTACTTTGCAAGATTGGAGAAATAAAGGACTGAAATGCAAAAGTTGGATTTATATATTATTAATAGATGCAAGTTGACATACCCATCACCTCAACCCATACCTCTCCTTCCTCCCCACTCTCTCCCTCTCGATTTCTCTCTCCCGGAAGCCATGAGAGGCGACTTCCAAGCTTTTCTTTCCGTTCGATTCGCTCGATCCGACCGTTAGATTTCATTTCCGAGTTGAGATTCACGATCACCACAACGAGGGCTTCGTTTAGACGTAAGTTTTACTTCGATCTCTTGAACTTCGATTTTGTTGAGTTGTCAGAATTTGATAATATTGGAGTATGTCATTCTTGAGCTAGTATAGATCGTGTATTCGAAGTCGGTTTGGAAAAAGAACGAAGTTTGGATTTTATATGATTTTTGGAGTTAAATTCGAAAATGGGGTTGTAAGATTTTGTTGGATTTTGATGGTTTTTGTTTTGTTTTGTTGATTGAGGAGTTGTTTTGGATGATTTGGGATTGTTGGTTGTTATCGGAGATTTTTGGTTTGACCGATTATAGCTGTTATGCCGTCGGAATCGAGTTTAAATTATTGGTTGTTTTGTTTCGTTTTGACTTCCGGGTTTGATTGAATTGGTAGATTGTTACCGAATCCGTATATTCTTCATTTTCAGATTGGATTGGATGTCTTGGAATTGGATTGAACTTGGAAGTTGAGTCGTGTCGAGAATTGAAGACGGTATATTGATTGAATTTCCTTGTTATGAAGTTTTGTGATTCGATTGATTATTTATTTGAGTTTGTTATTATTTTCAGATTTGAATCTTCGACGGACTCGAAAGGTAAAAGATGGCTTTGAATTTAATGGGGTTGAATACTCGAGTTCGATTGATTCTCGAGCCCCGAAAATCACATACTACACGTTCATTTGCTTGTGTGAACTTGTTTGAGTATCTTGTTACACTTGCATTCATATTGAGCCGATTATTCAATTCGTTTGAATTTAGACGATTTAGAGAGCTATATTGAAGTGGGCTTAGATTTCGAGTTTTTCTAAGTACCAGAATACTTCTTATAGTTGCTCTGAAGTCTAGGGGTTGAGTTGAGCGACATCCACCCCGAATGGGTGTGTCGGTGAGTTGTTGTGAATACTTAGCCCCGGGATCCCAACCGAGTATCGATTGAAATTTCGATTATCTGATTTGATAGTCCCGAGTTTTAAAGTCATGCATACATCCCTTTTCTTTGAAGTTGTTGATGTTTGTGGATTTTGATACGAGGTGTTTATTTGATATTGCATGCCTGTCTCTTTTACTTAGAAATTATATTTCTAACCGGATTATTCCGGCTGTTGTCTTTGTTTTGTATGTGTAACTTGGCAACAGGAGGATCAGGAGCTGGACCGAGTCGTCTTGGTTAGCTTGGGGTGAGATGGATAGAAGTGAGACTCCGTGTCGTAGGGTCGAGTCTTTTGAACTTGTATTAGTTTTGTTGAGTCGTTGGAACTCTAATTTTAGAACTCGACTTGTTTTGTATTGCGGGAAGGATTTAGAATTTGTGGTATGTTCTGTTTTCGTGTTGTATTGTTGGTTGGAGCTTGGATTTGATTTGATTTGTGTTTGGCTTGATTTTCTCCAGGTTCCCCTGTTTTCTGTCCGTTTGGCCTGCGCGCGGGCGAGGCCTGTCCTCGCGCGCGCGCGAGCTGCCTGGAGTGGCTCGGGTATTTTTGCCCGCGCGCGCGCGAGCCCCTTCCTCGCGCGGGCGCGAGTTTCCCTCGAGGCCACTGGCCCTTTTTCCTGCGCACGCGCGAGACGATAGCTCGCGCGGGCGCGAGGCTTGTCTTTTTTAAAAAAAAAAAAAAAATTCTGATTTGTTCCCGCGACTTACCGTGTTTGATTATGTTTAATTATTTCGAGTTTAGAATTGGGGTCTCACACCATTCAACCCTGAGAAGCGTCTGATGTTGAAAACGGGATCTTCTCTTCCAGCTACATCCAGCTGGGATCCACATAATACGGACCTCTGTTGTCAACCTTGGCAATGACGATCTTGGAAAAACCTAAATATCCTGCTATTCCAATTCCTGATACTGCTATTGTCATTGAATCCAACTTGTAATCCTACAAAGGATAACCCAAAAATTAATACTATGTCCCAAAGAATCTTATTGCATGCTCTGATACCATAAATGTAGTGACCCGCACCGTGATCACCTTCTAATAAAAAGCTTAAGCATTCAATTAAACAATAAAATAAACTAAATCAGAGATACTTCGGAATTAAAAGGAACTATATACCAGAAAGTAAAACCTGGTGGTCAACCTTGCCATCCAGCCTTGGTCACCACATAAACTCCATGACTTCAGGAATAACAACATGCATCTGTCCCATTGAATGGGGTAACCAGATAACAGAAAAAATAACCGAAAATGAGCCTAACACGCTCAGTACGAGAGTATGAGTATACACTATTATATGCGCATTAATGCAAATGGACTGGGTACCAAGACACTCAGGTCAAGAAACAAGCTCATAGACTGGGCCCATGGTATATAGCACGCTGCGTCGTCGCATCAGGAGGTGGCTCCTATACCCGGTGGATAATGGTGACCTGATACTAGTACAAGTGTCCAACCATAACGGTGACCTAACACAGGACTTACGTATCTAACCATATACAAACTCGTAGGGTGAGCGCTCTACTACAGGATACCTCTAAGGCAAAGACTCGATATGCTCATGTATGCAACATACAGTTGTGACATGATGTATATATATAAAGGCATATAAAACATGCAATCACATAATCCATGCAAATACACAATACATGCATACGCAATTTGGATATCTCGAATAATACTTCCATACCTTACTAAGGCAGATACTAGAAGCTCCCCTCTAGGTCCAAGCCTACCGTGCAGCACTACAATGCATAAATACCATGTATTACTTAACATGCCAAACATCACCTAAAATGCTCTAAGGTCCTTAATTAAACTATATTCTACTCCCTATTTACTATAGAGAACCAAAGTCATACCTTCGTTCGTCGTCAGCCCGCTGATGTCGCATGCCCCAAAGCGTGGGCATAGCCTAGCTACGACCCCTGGATGCCTCGCCAGAGCTCCACCGCCTGGCTACTATTGCGGACACTGTCCGCTATAAAAATACTCATTCGTACTCCAACTCTTAAAGAAAGAGTCCCGAAGCCCTTAAAATAAATCCATTATCGGGAGAGGAGAGGATATTTTGAAATTCAAAATGAGGAATTCGGACCACTATTTATAGACGACGATCGGAAGCTTCGATCGCCTGATCGGAAGCTCCGATCTTTGCATGCATGCAACATGTCCATAGACTTAGATCGGAAGCTCTGATCTGCACTTCGGAGGTTCCGATATCCTGCATGCATCTACGTGTGTAAGTTATCATGCCACGTCGCGTAAAATGCAGATCGGAAGCTCGGATCTTAGGATCGGACTTTCCGATCTCTCACGTTGCTTCCAAAGTACCTGCATTGCTTCCGAGCTGATTGGAGGCTCCGATCTTGAGTTCGGAAGCTCCGAACTTTCCTTAGCCCAAAACTTCATATTTTATCCAATTAATTCCAAATTAAGCCCCTAATCCATGATTAACTATTTTTACTTAATTAATCTTGTAAAATGGAGCCGGGATACTACATCTCTCCTGGTCCAAAGAATCCCAAAGATAAACTTGATGTATTTTTGCAACCACTCGCCGCAGAACTTCAATCACTTTGGTAGTTTGGTACAACAGAGCTATTACGTACGATGTCCATTCTCGTACGAATTTCAATTTAAGAGCAGCTTTGATGTGTATGATCAATGATTTCTCAGCATACACAATTTTATCTGGTTGGAGCACAGCTGATAAACAAACATGCCCACATTGTATGTCGGACTCGGAGGCAATCACACTACCACATATAGGGGTGTTTATCGGTCGATTCAGTTTTAATTTGTCTAATTTCGGTTCGATTTTTCGGTTTTTGGTTTATGAAAACTATAATCCGAAGTCAAATCATTTTTACTTCGGTTCGGTTTTTGTACTATAACGGATCGGTTTTTATACGGTTCGGTTTGGTCGGTTTTATCATTAATAATATATAACACAATAAAAGAAGCATAAATTTCATCCAACATGTAATTTAAATACCCCAAAAGACAACTTAAAGTTATAGTCATATAGTGAAGAAATAAAAAAATAGCAAGCAATACAAGGACAAATATCCAACCACAGTCTTATAATATTTTCAAAAAAAATAAAACAAATTTTTGATACGGTTATTCCGATTTTGATACAATAATTAAAATTAATAATATAAATACATTGATCCGTAAAAAAATAATAATATAAATACATTGTAAAATATAATATGTTTTTTTACATGATTTCTTAGTAAAAACTTTAAAAATAAAGTTTAAATGACTTACATAAACAACAATCAACTAAAAATTACATAAACAACAACAATGAATTAAATAAAAAACAATCAACTAAAAATTATTCAAAATAATTATTCATTCACTAAATATCATCTCATAACATATAGAATATAAATTAAAAAATATAAATAAAATTATTAATTTAATTCAATTTAGATTTTTTCGGTCGGTTCGATTTTGACATATATAATCCAAAATCCAACCAAGTAAACTTCGGTTTTAATATTTATATCCAAATTACAAAATATGGTTTTCGGTTCGGTTCGATCTTTGATTTTTTTTGTTTGGATTTTTGATTTTTTTGGTTTTATCCGAAATATGAACACCCCTAACCACATAGTGGGAAAACATCTTGGTTTGACAACCACAGAAAGTTCCTTCCCCACGATCATCCATTGTGCCGTAGCAGAAACTTGTTCATCTGTGGTCGATCCGTGTTGCATACTGTCCGTCCAACAAGAAACCAAATTTAGTTGTCAATCATAAAAAAGTTGAAGGGCGTGGGTCTTGCTCATACGCAAGGGAGTGAAAGAGGTGAATTGCCAAAGGAGTGCAGGAAGGGACAGTTGCCCCACCTTGGGATTGTTGTTTGAGGTTCGACCACTCTTTGGGCTAGGCCGCTCTCTCTTTGCAATTGTTCGCGAAGCTTGTATCTCCTCCATATTGACATATTTTTCAGCTCGGGAAAGTAATTGCTCATAAGTCTCAGGAGGCCTCTTAATTAAAGATTTGAGAAAATCTTCCGTGTTGAGCCCTTGCATGAAGGCACTAATGACTAGACCGGTTGTAGCCATCGGTACTTCGAGGGCTAAATCACTAAACCTCCGAATATATGCCCGCAAATTTTCTTGATCACGTTGCTTGATTGCAAAAAGGCTGAAAGTGGTGGTAGAGTTATTTTTGCTGCTAGAGAAGTGATGTAGGAAGGACTTTCTAAACTCCTTGAATTCATTTATCTCCCCCGGGCATAATAAATTAAACCACTGCTAAGCTGGTCATATGAGATTAGTGAGGAAGACCCTACACTTGATTGGGTCTGAGTATTTATGTAGCAGCGCAGCATTTTCAAAGCGGGCCAAATGTTCTTCCGGATCTCCTTTACCATTGTATTCCCCAATATGAGGTTGTTTGAAATGGTTCGGGAGTTCTGCCTTCAATATCTCTAAGGTGAAAGGAACTTTCCTAGTTGTGGTATCTAGGTACCCAACCTGCTTTTTTTTTAAGTAGCTCCATCTCTTCTTTCAATCTTTTGATTTCGTCTAATTGAGCATGTTGATCGGGAGGTGGGGGATTGGCCACATCCCTTTCAGCCAAATCTCTCTGGATAGCAACATCGACTAATTGATTGAGAGGTGGGTTTCCTCCATTATTTTCAGCCATCTAAACTCTTTTTCTTCAAATTCCCACAGACGGCGCCAATTGATAATGTCGGAAATTTTCTTTGGGTTCGGTCTGGTAGAGAGGATCTTCAAATCGTTCAAAAATCAGGTCGGGCTCCAAGCAGTTCTGCACAAACAAAAACAAGGTTAAGGGCGCCGAAAGTATTTTCGACGTGACCCCTCCGATGCCTAAGTCAGTGCTCAGAAGATGAATAGCATAACAAAAGTAAAAGAACAAGAGAATATATGTGAGTGATGAGTGAGCAAAAGTGAATGTGTAAAATCATGAATAATACTTGTATTTATAGGGGCGGAAGGGGTAGGTTACCTTATTGAAATAGAACTTGCATTGAAGTAGGACTCCGTATTCATTGGACAAATCCCGAATGTGATATAACTTATCCTTATTTACTATATATTTGCGAATGTACAAATCCATATCATTTATATCAAATTAAACCCATACTAGGAATGAACGAGCTTGGCCCACTGGGTCCAGATCGGGTCGGCCCACTGGGTCCAGCTCGGGTCGGCCCAATGGACCCAGACTAGGTCAGAGCAGTGGGTTCTTTCTTTTTCTTCAAATGAGCCCTTTTATATAGGGCTATCACATGAACCAATATACGTTTAATTGGGCTGGACCTTAATTAAATAATAGTGATTGTTATAAGTGGAATATCCCTTATGGCCCGGGTTTGGGTCGGGTCAAACCCTTAATATTTTCTAGGAGTATCATAATTATTTACGCAGTTTAAATTTTAAATCTTGTTATTTCATATTTTCTTGGATTCAATCTTTTTGGTCTAGCTTAAGTTAAAATTATTGTTATTAAATATTATTATATGTGAATCGATTTAGAACACTCTCATCCCTAATATTTTTGTTTAATCCAAAATTATCATTTATATTTATTAACCGTTCACAATACACAATCAACTCTATCTTTTGCAAGCAATTCAATATTGAGTATTTTTAAAAGTCGTTAGAATAACTTATTTATAAAAAAATCAACCTAAAAATTTTTTGTTTTTAATTTTTATTTTCAGACACTTTTTTAAGTCGATGTAACATGACTACGTACTTTTATAAAATTTATTAAAAAAACATAATATTTTGCTAACATTCTTTTAAAGTCAATTATGTAACATGTATTGGAAATATATCTATATATATTTCTTGATATTGTGTATATCTTTTTGTATCTTTTTATTTATTTTGTTTCCTTTATCTCTATCTCATGAGATTGTATATAAACATACTTTGTATCCTTATTTTGTAATATATGAAATTATATTCTCCCAATCGTTTTTATATGGTATCAGAGCTCACGGCCTACGCCACTAACCCTAGCCCTTCGTTGCTGCCGCCGCCCCCCCTCTTTAGTCAGATTTTTTTTCGGTGATCTCCATGGCTGCTGCAACCAATTCGGCTAGCACCCCGATCTCCTTCAATGTTGCAGCTCATGCGTCTTTGAAGCTGACATCCTAAAATTATCTCTCCTGGCGTCTCCAGTTCATGACCCTCCTCACAAGTCATGATCTCATTGGGTTTATTGATGATTCACACCCTTCTCCGACTCAGACCATCCACCTCGCCGCCACTCCTGCCACGGCCACCACCGCCGCTGTCACTGCCACTAATCCTGCGTACACCGCCTGGATACTTCAGGACCAGTTGATTCTTAATATCCTGATTGATTCTCTATCTCCTTCCATGTTTCCGTTTATTGCCACATCCACCACTTTCGTTGATGCCTGGACCACTCTTGCCAATACCTATGGCACGCCCTCTTGTGATCGCATCACTCAACTCAAAACGGAACTTCGGAATCCGGTCAAGGGATCTCAATCTATCATTGAATTCATGTAGTTCATTATATCAAAGGCTGATGAACTGGCCCTCATGAATGCTCCGCTTGACATCGAAGATCTTACAATCAAAGTTCTTAATGGTCTTGATGATGATTACAAGGAGCTTGCTCATGCCATCCAAGCCCGTGATAGTGCCATATCGTTTGAGGATCTCCATGAAAAGCTTCTCAATCATGAGGATCATTCCTGCCTAGCATTCAGCGCCTCATGGTGGCCAACCACGCGCTGCACCGGGCCCGCTCTCATCCTCGACAGTCATCTATACTGCCACCTTTCCTGGGCCATCTGACTGGCTCTTAGACTCTGAAGCCACTCATCATGTGACAACTGATCTCTCCAATCTCTCTCTACACACTCCATATGTTGGCTTTGATGGTGTTATTGTTGGTGATGGCAATGGTCTCCCCATTACTCATACAAGTTGTCTCCTACCACCCTCCAGTTCCCCTACACTTTTGTTTCCCCATGCCCTATGTGTTCCTTCAATTAACAAAAAATTTTTTTCTCTTCCTCTGATATACAGGTGAAGGATACTCGCACGGGGGCTATTCTCCATCAGGGTCCACTTAAAGGCGGTGTCTACTCATGGTCTGCGTCTCCGTCCTCTCTGCCACTGGCCCTTTCTGCTTCTGTCGTGTCTTTCCCTACCTGGCATAGTCGTTTAGGTCATCCGTCTGCTCGAGTTTTACATTATTTAGTCGTGTCTAAGTCTTTGTCATGTTCGTATTCAATTCGTAATTTTCATTGTAATTCGTGTTTATGCAATAAAAGTCACGAAATTCTGTTTCATGACTCCTCTCTTACTTCGCAATTTCATCTTGATCTAATATTTTCTGATGTTTGGACCTCTCCGGTTATCTCAAACGATGGGTATAAATACTATGTTATATTGTTGATCACTATAGCAAATATATCTGGTTGTATCCCCTAAAACACAAATCAGATGTCTTATCTGTCTTTAAATGTTTCAAATCTCTGGTTGAGAAATGCTTTAATCATCCCATACTCACTCTGTACTGACAATGGTGGGGAATTTCTTGCCCTCAAATATTTTCTTAATCAACATGGAATTTCTCATCTCACCACTCCCCCTCATACTCTTGAACATAATGGTTACTTTGAACGTCGTCATCGCCATATTGTGGAAACCGGGCTTCTCCAACATTCTCCGTCCATACTCATTTTTGGCCCTTTGCCTTTGCCACTACCACTTATCTCATAAATTGCCTACCAAAACACAACCTCTCGTATAAATCCTCCTTTGAGTGTCTCTTTTCCACAACACCTAACCTATCCAAGCTTAGAATTTTTTACTATCTCTCTTATCCTTGGCCGCGTCCCTACTCTTCTCATAAGCTTACACATTGGTCCTCTCCTTGTGTCTTACTTGGATATTCACTTATGCAGAGCGCCTATATCTGCTACGAGCCATCTTCTGGTAGAGTCTTTGTTTATCGTCATGTTGTCTTTGTTGAGTCTACGTTTCCTTTTGCCAGTGGTGGTTCAGACAATGGACGTTGCTCTGGTACGCCGCTTGGATCGCCTGTGGAGGACCCCTGTGTCGCTTATTCTTCACCTGTTGAACCCTTCGACCCACGCTCGGCTCCACCACTCCATCGACCTACGTCCCCAGCTATCCAGCCCGATCCCACACCCACCATGGCTGTAGGCCACACCTTGAGCCACCAACCACCCATACCAATCCACCTTCCAAACCATCATCTCCCCCTCCTGATTCCAACACTCATCCCATGGTCACCCATTCCAAAAACAATATTTTTCGGCCAAATCCCCGCTTCGGTCTCACTGCTATCACTGACAATGCCCCGTTTGAGACTACATCACATAATCTTGCTCTCAAGGTTCCTCACTGGCGTGCTGCCATGTCTGAGGAGTTTGATGCGTGATAAGTGCATTTTGTGTGCATTAGTTCGTGATATTTTTGTGTTTATTTTGTGTTCATCCATATTGTTTTATGTTGCTTTTATGTGTTTTATTGCATGTGTGTGCATTTCACTCTCCGGGTTTTATTTGTAGGAAAAATGGAGATTAAAAGAGTTTGAAGCGCTAAAGAGAAAAGAAAAAAAAGTAGAGCTGCTAACGAACAGCTCTAACGAAGAGCTCTATCCAACAACTCTAATCTAGTTCTATCGCTCTAACGAAGAGCTCTATCCAACAACTCTAATCTAGCGCTATTGCGCTAAAGAAAATCCCAAGAAGAAGAGCTATCGCGCTAAGGAATAAAGCTACTTTAGCGCTATTGCGCAGCTGCGCATTGGCTATGCGAAAAAGAATTAACGAGGCAGAGAAGTTCTCGCTCGAGCGCAACTTTTTGCCGCTCGAGCGAGAAATACGGGCGGAAAAAGGAATCAAGACAGAAGTGTGCTCGCTCGAGCGCACTTTTATGCCGCTCGAGCGAGAGATCGCGAATCCGGAAAAATTTATAATTTTGGAAATTAAAACTTTTATTTTGCGGGCTTTATTTCATGGGCTTTTTAAACCCATATAAAAGGAAATCATCAGACGAGAGAGAGGGGGTAACGCACACATCAGACAGAGAGGCGGCTACAGGCTGTGAGCAGAGAAGATTTCTACACTTTTTCTTCTTCTATTTTTCTTTTTTTATTTTATTTTTGAATTATAGTTTCAATTATTGAGTAATTTGTTTTCAACCAAGACGGCGAGATTGGCCCGAACAATTTTATGTCGAACATGTGGATTTTGATTTGGGATTTTTTATTTCTATCTAGATTATTGATTGTTGTATTTATGTTTTGTCTTGTGAATAACCTGATCAATTATTTGCTTGCTTGTTAATTGATTCTGAGTCGACAGAGGAGGAATTGATTTAGATCGCTCCAATAATTGACATATGGTAAAACCGACTAGAAATAATATTCGATTTCAGTATGCGGTTTTAGGTGAAAACTGAATTATCACAAATATTGAATGCGTTCATATTTGATTAGAATTATGAAAATTAATCCGTCATAACTTGAATAGGTTTAACATGTTCTAGAAATAAACTGTTAAACAAGATAGGATAATTCACCGTGATTTAGATTAAAATTGGATCTTAGATTTTGCCACTTGTTTGCATAAATTGTTCGGTACCTGCGTGTGTCTTGGTTGTCTAATTTTAATTAAATTCACCTTTTAGCTATTTTAATTATTATTTCTTTTTAGTAATTTTATTTTTATTTAAATCATCTAAACTTTTTTATTATTTTGTCTAGATTAAGTAAAATAATTAAATCTTGAAAATTGACTGCAGTCCCTGTGGGATCGATACTTGGACTCATTTTTCACTTACTATTACTTGACCTAGTGCACTTGCTAGTAGACACCGATTTTAGCGGTCAATGAGCTTCTTCGTAATGGTACTTGGGATCTTGTTCCATCCGATATGGCCCAGAATGTTGTTGGTTGCAAATGGGTCTTTCGGCTTAAGCGAAAGTCTGATGGTTCTATTGATCGCTACAAGGCCCGTCTGGTTGCCAAGGGGTTTCACCAACGTCCGGGTCTTGACTTCACTGACACTTTTAGTCCTGTAGCGAAACACTCCACTGTTCGCATTCTCTTGTACCTGGTTGTCTCCAATGGTTGGTATCTTCGTCAAATGGATGTGAATAATGCATTTCTCCAAGGTCAGCTGGACGAATGTGTTTATATGTCTCAGCCACCTGATTTTATTGACTTTGATTTTCCGGCGCATGTCTACAAGTTAAACAAAGCAATTTATGGTCTTAAACAGCTGGTACACGACACTCCATCGATTTCTGATCAGTCTTGGCTTTGTTGCCTCTCTGGCTGATACCTCTTTATTTATTTTTCATTTTGGCAGTGTCATCATGTATCTTCTTGTCTATGTCGATGATTTAATTCTTACAGGAAATGATGTTGCTGCTCTTCAAACTTTCATTGATCAGTTGGATGTTCAGTTCTCCATCAAGGATCTGGGTTCTCTCTCTTATGTTTTGGGTATTGAAGTTGTTTCCACTTCAGGGAGCCTTTTCCTATACCAGCGAAAATATCTCCTTGATATTCTCACCAAGACAAACATGGCTAATTCAAAACCTGTCTCCACGCCTCTTGCCATGAATGCTCCTCTGCATCTCTTGGATGGCTCGCTCCCTGCTGATGCTACACTATATCACCAGGTCATTGGTAGTTTGCAGTACCTCTTCTTTACTCGCACGGATATTTCCTTTGCCGTTAATAAGCTGTCTCAATTCATGCATGCTCCTTCTTCTCTACATTGGGGGCGACCAAGCGACTCCTCCGTTACCTTAATGACACCCATTCATATTGTCTAATGCTTCGCTGCCACAACTCACCATCTCTTCACGCTTTTTGTGATACTGACTGGGGTGGTGATGTTGATGATCACACCTCTACTGATGCGTATATTGTTTTCCTGGGTCCTAATCCCATTTCATGGTGCTCCCGTAAGCAAGGTTCTGTTGCTCGTTCTTCTACTGAGGCTAAATATCACGCCATTGCATCCACTACTGTAGAGCTACAATGGATTCGGTCGCTGCTTGATGAACTCGGCCTCACTACTGTCAACTCTCCAGCTTATATCTACTGTGACAATGTTTGGGGTCACCTATCTCTGTGTCAATCTAGTTTTTCACTCTCGCATGAAGCATATTGCTCTGGATTATCACTTTGTTCGTGAGCTGATTCAAAGTCGTAAAGTTAGTGTCTCTCATGTCTCCTCCTTTGACCAGCTTGCTGATGCGCTGACTAAGCCTATTGCTGGTACGCAGCTACGCCTCCTGCGTTCCAAGATTGGTGTCTCTCCACATCCACAATCTGGAGAGGGCCTATTGAAAATATATCTGTAAATCTTTCTTGATATTGTGTATATCTTTTTATATCTTTTTATTTATTTTGTTTACTTTATCTCTATATCGTAAGATTGTATATAAAATTATTTTGTATCCTTATTTTATAATATATGAAATTATATTCTCTCAATCGTTTATACAACATGTCTAGTTAAGTTCGATCACATTTAATGATTTTATATGTATTGGAATGACGGTATAATTTTAGTTTTTCTAAAATCAATATATTATATTGTATATTTATAAAATTTTGGGTGAATATATATATATATTAGATTTTAAAGAAAAACAGGTTCAAATATTTAATTAATGTGGAAATAATATAAACCAGTGTCAATAGAAAGAAAACACAAATCAAATCTCAATTTTTTTTTTATCAAACAACCATCAACAATTGTGTAAACAATTTAATCAATTTTTTTTAACAAAAAAACCAAAAAAAAAATTAAAAAGGGGAAATGTAAACCCATTTGCTTTAGGTTGAGTCAAAAGTTACAGTGGTAGCAGGCAACCATGAACCACCTTTGATAAAGGACTGCACATTATATTTAGCTGCCTGGGCTGCAGTAAGACTGGGGTTATACCCAGCCCATTTAACCCGGCCTTTTGTGCTCGATCCCGGCCCAGTATTTTGAAACTCAGCATAAAAGATAGTACTCGGTGGAACAACATTTTGGACCCACGGGGACCAGCCCAATGGGCTCAAGAACCCACCTATGTTGGTCTGCATAACAATCGTGGTCGAGTAATCTTTCCAAGGCCTGCCTAAGTAGGCCGAGGCCGTAAGTTTGTCGAATGGGCTCATTGTACAGCGTTGGATGGAAATGCCAGTGTTTTGATTGGGGTCTGTTTTGCCTTGTGCTGTGAGTGTGACGAATTGGTTTGGCATGGGTTGTCTGGGGAAGATGTTGCAGTTCTGGAAAACCACAGCCGAGTTTCCGAAGATGAAGTCTATGGTGCCGATTATGTTGCATTCGCGGTAGAATTGTCGGTTCGAGAGCGTGTAGAGGGTGTCTTGGAATGCGTTGAAGGAACATCGGTAGTACACGGATTGGTCCGAGGCCGACCGGAAGGCCACGGCTTGGTGTTTCGCCGCTCCAGCCGTGTTCATGAAACCGATGTCTCGTGCAATGAATCCACTTCCGGCCACACCTGGAGAAAGATGCATATAATTGATTGAATGAACCAAAGTATGAATTATTAATATATTATATTTGGTATCAAACTCCGCTTGCCAATAGGTCCTTTTTTTTTTTAAGGGAACAAAAAGGTTGGTGACAAATAATAGCTGCTCTTTATTTGTCGTTATTTAATATTTAAATCACATCACAGCAGGCAACGGGAACTTGGGGCTACCCTGTTTTTTAAATAATACAAATACATTGTATGAAAACACGATGCCATGTCTATTTATATGCCTACAATTATATTCCATCTTTATTTACATAATCCTTAATTCCTTATATTAACAAGGGAAAATTGCATGTTAAAAAATCAAACAGTTGATTGTTGAAATCTAGGCTCAAATATCAGAAATATAATTTTAAATAGGAAAAAAAGTCATTTTGATCTTCTAACTTTGCTTGCAAATTAGAGAGGTCAAAATGCATTTAATTACCTTGCAAAAACGCATTTAATTACCTTGCAAATTACTTCAGTCTTATTATCACAAAGAAAGGTAGACATATATATAATTTAAAATAAATGCAAATAAAAAGAAGAAGGTAAGGTAATATGATTGTACGTACTTGCATTCACAAGCTAGAATTAAGTCAATTTGTTATCAGATTTCATGAAAATTGATTAATTCATGCATTGGCAAAATTAAAATCCTTTTATCCAAGAAATTTTGAAAAGATCTTGGTAAAAATATTATAGCCACATGCAATTAAACAAAAATATTATTCCATTGACTTGTTGAAATTATTTGACAACATCTTAATAGGATTTACAAGACTAAAACTGATCATGATTAGAAAAGATTGATGAAATGAAAACAAATTTGGGATTTTCTCATGTTGGAGGAAAATCTTCTTATTTGGAATGTCACATGCATATATATATATTTCACTACATCAAACCAAAATTATAAATAAATAAAATATTTTAAAAAATGTCAGTTCAAAGAATTAAAGAAATTAAAGGAAACACGTAATATAATTGCATCATCTCAGCTTTTAGAAGATTAAACATTATTATTCCCAAATCAATGAGTTTAATTTAATCTTCTAAATCAATAAGACACATGATAAAAAAAAAAAACACACACACACAAACACAAAAATTATGTTTTGTTCGTCATTTATTATATAATATCGAGAATTTCAAACAATCAAATAAATGAGTAATGCTACATGTACACGGAGTCTTACATATTGAGTTACACATGACACCTAAAATTACATGATTATCCCTCCACTTGATTTGGATAAAAATATTTCAAAAATGCATGTAGGATAATCATGTAATTTTAGGTGACATGTGTAACCCAACGTGTAAGACTCTGTGTACATGTAGCATTACCCCAAATAATATATATGCTAATCTTACATTTTCGTTATAGTATTTTTTTTAAAAATAAAAAAAAAATTAATTTGCAATGCCTACATTATAATAACTTGTTATTATGATTTTTAATTAATGAATGACAGTCTAAAATTAATGGAAAGTAAAAAAGTAGTTGAAAGTTGAAACTCACCAACAGTAGCCGTGGAGAAGGTGGGAGTTCCGTCTACGAAATTCATGCTTCCGGAGATAATGGAAAGATTCATGCCGTCGCCATATATCATCACATTGGTGTAAGTATTTGCCAACTCCACCTTCTCCACATAAATCCCAGCCTTCACATATATCACGAATCTCGTTTTGCTCTTCTTCGGTATTTTAGCCACCGCAGCTTTCAGGCTTGTCACATCGCCGCTCCCATCCTTGGCCACCGTCACATCCGGCTTCGGATTGGTCTGTTGCAACAGCCGCCTGTCTCCGGCGGAAACCCACTCCGGGAAGCCCAGCAGCCTCCTCCTGTGGATTGGGAACTTGAAATCCCCCAGCAATGACACCAGTTTGGAGACAATGGCTAAACTGTTGCTGGCATACTCGGTGGAATTCTTCATCAGAAACTTGACGTCTTCCACGAAAGTCGCGTTCGTCTCGTACAGAGCGTCGAAGCACGTTTCTTGGTATGTTATCACAGTGCTCAGCCACGTTTTCAAGTCCTCGATGATGGAATTTTCGGGGATTAGCTTCCCCTCGACGTTCTGCATGGAGGATATGGAGTCGTTGAGCGATGCAACGGCGTCGTCTAGCACCGTCGCGCATACGTTCAACGCCTCTTTCACCACCGGATCATCCGTCTTGTTCACGTACTCATCAGTAAAATTGGACACCCTCTGCAGAGATTCCTGGACCACTGTCAAAGAAAACAAGAAAATCCTTTCCGGGTCGGTGGAGTTGGAAGAATCCAAGCTGGAGTAACAAGAATCTGGGTACTGAGTGACACTGCAGACGGATTTAATCGCCGCGGCCGGAGAATTTGATGTCGCTGGAACATCGTCGGAACCACTTTTGTTTTTTCTATGAATCACAGTTCCGGCAACAACTCCGACGATCAGAGCGATTAATAGAACAGCTGAAATAGATATAATTATCAAACGCTTGCGGGTCTTTTTCTTGAATGCTTGTTGTTCAAGCTCATCCACTTTTCCATAGCCCTTGAATGAATTGATTGTGTCCATTGGTGATGGATGGATCAAGGAACACAATAAATTCTTACTACTTGTGGGCCTTTACCCTTTACCTTTACCTTTGTTTTGTGTGGATCGAATGTGAATCTTTTGGGTGCGGAATGTAGAATATAGAGAGTGTGCCTTTTGAGCCGTGTTTTTTGTAGTATGTTTTGGTGACATTTACAGGGTATATAAATATAGAGAGATCACGCGCTTTCTTTGATTTACTTGGTGTGCATATACAACACATACACACATATACATATACAATATATATATATTCATTCGTTGAATAATATATGATACAATAATAGATGGACTTGAACTTAACCAAGTCCAATTAAATAACGGTGATTTCTGTTCTTCACCAAATCTTGTTCCCAGTAGTCTTTAAGCTGATGGCCCGCGGGCAAATGGCACATGCATGCCTACTTGCATACCTTATTTGTATATATGAAAAAACACTCCTGTCAAGTTATTCACTGGTTTGTTTTTTTTTAGTTATGTTCGGGGGTGTTTTTTCGATATATCATATTAGAAATATTGGTATAAAAAAAATTCAGATCGATACCAATACAAAAATTCTGAAATTTTGGTACTTGATATCGTATAGATACTGAAAAAAAATGTGGTATACCGAAAAAATGTTTGTATATCGAAAAAATTTCGGTACAGTATACCGAAAACTCGGTGATCTGGTATGCCAGCCCTAGTTATGTTATAAAAAAAATATTATAGTATATATGTTGATTTAAATTAAAATTAATATTTTTTATGTTCAAAATATTATTTATCATTGCAAAAATATTATGTTTGTTAGCTATGTATAGGGGTGCAATAATTAATGGATATATAGAGCAAACGAAATGTGGCGTTTGAGTTGATGTATATATGGTTCAAAATATTTGAGTTGCACTGTTATCACCAGCTATAATTTTTGGTAAACGACAAGCGTTTGGTTTACAATTGATATCGAATCCAAGGTCACGCGTTCGATTCTCATTTATTGCAAATAGTGTGATTATTGGGAGGAAGATTGTTGGGGTACAATAATTATTCCTGCTAAATAGAACAATTAAATATTACGTTTGAATTGCACTATTATCACCACTTTTAGTTTTTTTTGTAAACTGGCAAACGATTGATCTTTCATTATGTTATGGAAAAATCTTGCGATATATATATGTGTTGATTTGAGTGAAAATTATTATTTATGTCAAATGTATTATTTTTCATTATGAATATCATTTTTTTAAAATTATATAATGAAGAATATAATGTGTATTATGTACTAATTTGAGTGGAAAAAATTATTTTTATGTCAAAATAATGAAATATTACCGTGTACTATATGATAGATTTGAGTGAAAAATATTACTTTTTTATGTCAATTATTATTTCAATGCAGATATGAATTGAATTGATATTTCTCATGGAGATAAATCCATTAATGAGTTCGACCTACACTAATTGTATTTACCTTCTAATTTATTTGGGAAAAAATATTTATCAGATCATTTCAATGATTTCATGCCAACACGTAAGAAGCAATTCAACGATCTGACTTTCTACTGCGGCAACATCTAAGCCGACCGTAACTAGTCCGTTATAATGTGAAGATATCTCATTTCTTTCATTTTTATAGTACAATATTATTTTTGTAGTTGACAAATTCCACTATATATCATCCTGGACAAAACTAAATATATACATGTTTGAGGTCATATCCACAAATTCTGCCGAGTTCAATGTGAAGTCTCATGGGTGAAATGCTCAATTTGGCTCGAATTCTTACTTTATTTATTTTGTACCCACATCACCTTAGTGGGACACATACAATGGTCATTACATAAAAAAAATACTGAAGAAATGCCCAAGTCAATTTGGTTAACGAAACCATACTTTCAGAAAATGTGGGAGTCTTCTTCCATCTCCAAATCGAAAAAACAAAAAATATATTATTAAAATTAGTTGGTGTAATTAATGTTTCTACAAAAAATAAAAAAAAAATAGGCATGTGCACTTAAATTCTACTACTAATATGTCTAGTTGCCTATAGTAGACTGTTTAATTATACATACGTACGTCCTCCAAATTTTTATTTTCCAGGTGTTATGTCTCACTTTCCAAATAATAAAAGTATTTAAGGCCTTGCAGGTTATTTAAATATTTACATTGATTTTAATATCTCTCAAAAATTCTTTATATATATATATATATATATGAGTTTTTTTATGATGCCCAACACTATATGCCCACTTCATGCCCACCATGTACAAGTCAACTCATCTATTGTACCGGTCAACTCATCTATTGTACATGATGGGCATGAAGTGGGCATATAGTGTTGAGCACCATAAAAGAACTATATATATATATATATATATATATATCAAAAATATGATCGGCATAATGGCAAGAATTTCATATATATGACGATAAATATAATTATTCACAAATTGTGGATTGAATATTATCTTTTCCATACCACCACGCAAGTTAATTAAATATTTACATTAATTTGAATATTTTTTGTTTTAATTTTTAAAATAAGTTTATTTTTTCTTATTCTGTTTCAAGAAGTAATAGATTTTTGGTTTGGGGTGGGAGAGCTTTGGAAAAAATTGAGAAACCCTTAATCTATGTGATGGGTTAGAAGCCCAATTTTATTAATTATTAACTTGAACCTAAGATACAAGGGCTCAAGTCCGTTATGCACTCCTAAATTCTATAAATAGAGCATCTCCATAACTAGGTACATTCTCATTTTTCTCTCTAACTTGAGCTATCTTATCTTGAGAGATTTATATTATGCTCTTTACTGACTTGAGCGTCAGAGTGCCTACGCCAGATAACCTCCCGACGCCTCTGAGGAGTGTTTGTGACGCAGGTGACGACCACAAAGTTATAGCTTACGAGTCCACGCTTACAATTTTGACTTACAAAGCTTCAGCTTACGGACCCTATGCTTAAGAGATTTCTTTTATAATTTACAAATCAGTTGGAATTCATACTCCGATTTACGCAGTTCAAGTACTTGTATTTTTTGGCTACATCAGTTTGGCGTCGTCTATGGAAAATCAGTTTACCTCGTCACTGAGAATGGATAATCAACCTCACACCTCTCAAGATAATGAAGGCGACGGCCGTGACCCAACCAACTGTGCAGATTACCCAAGAAGAATTGAGGGCCATATTAGAGGAGACTGTAGACAATTAAATTTATTGACCCTAAAATTATGGGAAGTACAAAATAATATTAAATATAAATAAAAAAATAATTGGCTATTTATTGGAAAATTAAATTTCTACAATAAATAGTTAATTAATTTATATTTTAATATATTTTGTGAGCAAATCAAGATTTTAAATCAAGATTGCATATTGCACTAAATGGAAGAAACTACTAATATTTTAAGTATTTAAAATCAAATCTTGAGCTAAATGGAAGAAAATACTAATATATTTAGTATTTAAAATAAAATATTGTATCACGAGAATCCAATCAAATTGTGACACCTCATCAAATGAAAATGGTAGGAATATGCATTCTCCACATAAAAATAGATGGCAGGTGACCAAGAAGAAAAACACAACACAGAAGACTTAAAGGTATAGAAGAATTCAAGATTTTTCTCTCAAGTCACATTCAAGAAGCTCAAGGAGATCAACGAAGATCGAGGTTCAATTCAAGACGTCACTACAAGAAAAACGGCAAACGACAACATTTTTCCGCGTTGTTATTGTCACAAAAAAGCGTTGTCGTAGCTAGTGTTGTGAATGACCGCGGTCAAAGACAACGCGAAAAAAGCATTTTCCTTTTGAGTAAAGACAACGCATAAAAAGCGTTGTGATATTTGAAAAAGACAACACTTTTTCCGTGTTGTCTTTTTTAACAACGACAACGCTTTTTATGCGTTGTCTTTGAGCGGACTTTTTACAACACGGTCATTTACAACGCTTTTTCACAATGTTTTTAAAAGCGTTGTGTTTTGCAAAGACAACGCTTAAACCACCTACGACAACGTTTAAAAAGAGTTGTCTTTTCTCAAATAAAAAAACAAAAAAAATAAAATTTAATTCACAAATTTTCAATATTATAAATCGCTCAATATTCAAAATTTTTGAAAATTAAATCTAATATACAATATATCAATATTATAAATCATTCAAATATAACAAATAATCGAATTCTTCGTGTACATCTCGGCCATGTGCGCTATGCTTTCTGCCTCAAACCGGTGTTGGCGATCAGACCAACTCTCAGAATGCTAAATCCATTTGGAGGACTCGGAATGTGCTGAACAATAGCAGCAAACAAGAATAAAATTTCAAATCCATGGTTATGAATGGCACAATATATCAAACATCAAAGAAGAAAAGTAAAATGGAAACAAATACATAATCCGCATACTAAAAATGTGCTCCTCATCATCCAAAAGCTCCAGCCCCGCATCATTTCAAGCAACCTTCTCTTTCTTCCTCCTAATACAGAAAAATATATAGCTAAAACATTAATGCAATACATTAACCTTCAAAATTAATGTTACTTTAATAAAAAACTACAACCGATCGAATCTCATGTTACCCAACTCTACCAACTATTGAAAAACATGTGCTTTTATTGGAGATCTATGACCAATTTGTCGGTCCACCAACAGGTGGTTATGCCTTTAAAACTCTAAGCTCTAAAACCCTGCAATCAAGAGTAGATGTATTTCTTGAAGTCACGTGTAGCGTATTATATATGTTGGAAAAAATTGGTGCTGAAAAAACAAGAAGGATAAGGAACAACATGTGCAACATGTGCAGAATTTTATTGCTCATGTGCTGTGACTTTTACTACTGGACCACCACCTCAATTCATGTTTCTTGATGGCATTTATGCATTTCCTCCAGATTTTGTGGTGTGATTAATTTCAAGACATCACATCATCAACACAATCAATGACCAAGGAACACATTTGAATTGAAAAATATCAATCAAAAAGTCAAAACCAACTCAAATAATTCTGATCCATAATGCAAATTTATCAACATGAACTAGATGATATTCAGTGTTAAATCACCAAACTCATCAGCAAGACAACTACTTCCAAAATGGTAAATCGTTGCATCAACAAATAAATTATCATCTGAGAAGTAAACTGGAAAAGGAAGAGAGAACTTTACATGATCCAAACACAAAATACATCAAGATATCATGAGCATGGTCTGTAATCCCAACAATAGCCATAGATCCAATTACCTTCTTCAGTGACTGAAACAACTAGGGCATGACATTAATATTTGTTTTAAAGATATCCACCACAAGTATCGATGAAGGGGATGGAGCACCATAGAGGGTACCAGGTCCAGTTGTCTTAGAAACTGGTTCAGTAGGAGTGCTACTGCCTAGAGTTCTTCCGACACCTTAAAATGGAACACGGGCCGGGGTGCCTCGATTTCCTACAAGTACCAAAAGAAATAATGTTATATAACTTTTCTACAATGAGTTTTACATGCACATCATCACATGCAATCAAAAATATTTGAACTTAAGATGCTTCTGCTTCAGGAAAGTCGTCAAAGTTTGAAGTGAAACACAAAGGTGTAAGAGAGGTGAAGGTGAAGGTGAAGGTGAAGAGAAAACAGACATGTTTTTGCTTGAATAATGTTATATATTTTCACTTCACATGCTATTACTTCCTCAACTTGATAAATCCACTTTCTTTAACTGTCACGACTCTACCTCAATTAATTAGCTTTCTCAGGAACGGATGCATTTGCATTTTAGGGGCGAGAACATCAAACAAATGCAACTTAAAGTGTATGACAATAAACAGAGAAGCAAAATCATTCATGTTTAGTTAGACCACAAAGAGTTCCAATGTTTGTATGAATTTAGAGCCTGCTCAATCACAAGATTTGGTAGACAAGAACAAAAGAGCAGGGTGTAAAAAAAGGATGAATTGAAAAACAAGAGACTTACACTAATGATGATGCTTTGATATGACAAGCTCTAATTCGGACACAATAGAAATACTGCACACAATGACAAATAAATAATTAGTTCAAATTTCTAAGCACATGCATTTCCCTAAACTCGAAATAAAAAAAAAAAGATAGTTTGCCATCAAAAATAACTGGTGTAATAATTAGTGGAATAAAATAAAATGCCTCGAAGTTTCAGAAAACCATTATAATAAAATTTTATTCATAGTCCATACATTCTTACAATCACATACCTTTGCAGCCAGCACAAATGGAACAATATTCTGAATTTTTCCTGCGCCCTTTTATGTAACAACTCACGTCCTTCCACCGCATCCCTCCCTAGCCTATAGCATGGGCTCGGACCGCATGGTTCGACGGACATCGCACTCATGACCTCCCCACTCCTGGCAGTGATTTTTTGCCCTCCCCAGGATTCAAACCTTGTACCTCCAGGCTTAAGTACAAAGTTTTATGATTCCTGGTAACTAAAACGACCCTAACTTCTAACTTTTAAATAAATAAATAAAATGCGGAAAAAATTTAAAAATTTTGGCATGACCTATTTGTTTGAATGATAAAGCCACCTATCTCAAACATCAATTTAAAATAAACCTCAACCCGAGGTAAACATCCCACAAGGCATACATAGACAGTATCCAATTCGACGTCAGACGAAAGGAAGTAAAATATTTAAAGTTTACATGCCAACATAATTGCAGGGAATAACACATCCTGCTACTGGAAAGGAATCAACATACGACAAAGTATAATTATTACAAAGACATAAATGCGGAAAAAAATAGCGTCAACGGTCTGGGCGTGCCTCCGAACACCTATGGGCCCTGGAAATCCTGCCCCGCAGCCGCATCCAAATGCTCACCTGCACCAAGCATAGTAGTGAGCCTAAAAGCCCAGCAAGATTTAAATAATACAACAAGGGTCCAAAATAATGCATAATACTAAAAATAGTACTCAGTAAACTAATGAATCTCACACGAAAGGGAAAAAGTCATAACATGCCCGAAGTAAGAACTATAGCAATATGCGATGGAAATACACATTCATGAGTCAATTATCCTTTACTATACTTTGAATTTGGATCATCGATTGTGACTATGATTTTTGATCGATCAATGGCTATAGTATACAATGCCGGCAAGGAAGCCAAGATTTCTCCGGACCCCACATTGCCCTTTAATTGGTAGGAAAATCGAGATTGCTCCCGATCTCGTACTACATGTCCATTTGGTAGGGAATCGAGATTGCTCCCGACCTCGTACTACACATCCATTTAATAGGGAAATCGAGATGTCTCTCGACCTCGTACTACACGTAATTTGGCAAGTGAAACAGGGCATCCACCGACCCATCATTGCACGTCCAAGTCACAACCAACTCACTTCATTCTTTAACTTTCCTTTCATTCAACATTTTCTCATTTTTAACATTTAACCTTACAAGCTCTCTTTAATACAAGACTTCGGGACTAGACTTTTAATTAACTTTGAAGTCATACACACGAATAAATGGGCGTTGAATAATGTAAACGACATAAACTCAAAAGATAGCATGACATAAATTTTATGGATGATTGGAGGGTAGGGGAGCACCCTTGGCTTAAAAGCTTTTCTCCTATTGATATGAATCTTAAGTATGAAAGGCAACACGATTTCAACGAATCGCACCTTAATTTGATAACAAAAGAATTCAATAATGTTGTCCCGACTTTGAAACAAGTAACAGATTTTGGAATTTCCACCTCTAGTTGAACCTGTAACTAGCAACAGAGAATTCACGATAGAAAAACAATCAAAGATTCAATTAGACCTTCAAAGGAACCTGTCTTTGACAACCCAATTGAAAATCGATTGACAAACGCCACAAAACTATGAAACTTTGATAAGTTTGATTTTGGGTAAAGCAAAGCTTTGATAAAATTCTAAAGAGAATTTTTGTATTGAATAATCAATAATCTGAAAAATATCATTCCCTTCAAATAATGAATTTTTTAGTATTTATAATACAACCCAAAATATTGAAAGATAACGCAAAATAAATCAAAAAGATATCGAAGATATCTCCTAAAGTTTCCTAGTAGGAATAAAAAACCTAAAATAAACAAAACAATACCAAAATATTAAAAATCCCGAACACACACATAAACACCTTCGATGTGTGTAAAGGCTTCGGGGCGGGCGCGCTAGAGCTAGGCGCGGGCGCGCCTTTGTTGCGGAGGACACGGCGCGGGCGCGCGCTCAGGCAGCGCGGGCGCGCCTATGGTTCGCAAGAACATCGTCAATTTGGTTTCCGTAAGCGCGGGCGCGCTTCTTCTCCGAAAAATAATGGCGCGGGCGCGCGAGTCTGAGGCGCGGGCGCGCCTTGGCTTCGAGCAGGGTCTTCCATTTCTTCACTTTCTTGACCTCTTTTGACCTCAATAAGATTATAACTTCCTCCAAATTGAATATCAAGACTTCCAACGCCCTCTTGTGTCTTCAACAACAAAGATTGAAGTGCTTCCTTAAACTTCTGAGCTCGGCCTCTCGTAACCGGTCCTCATGGTATCTCCAACGGATCCTTAGGCACTTGATCAGCATGCGAGCCATCCATGATCGCATCATCCTTCCCTTCTTGAAAAGGATTTGTCCTCAAATCTTGATCATCACCTACATCAAACGGAGATAAATCAGAAACATTAAAAGTAGCACTGACATTATACTCACCTAGAAAATCCAATTTTTAAGCATTGTCGTTGATGCGCTCCAACACTTGAAACGGTCCATCGCCTCTAGGTAGAAGCTTTGAGCGCCATTTTTCAAGAAACCGCTCTTTCCTCAAATGTAACCACACCCAATCTCCTGGTTCAAACACAACTCTCTTATTTCCCTTATTTGCTTGCTTTGTATACTGCAAATTCTTTTTCTCAATGTTCTCCTTCACTTTTTCATGCAAATTTCTCACAAATTCTGCCTTTTTCTTACCATCCATGTTAACCCTTTCACTCATAGGCAAAGACATCAAATCCAACGGGGTTAAAGGATTAAAGCCATACACAATTTCAAATGGTGAAAAATTTGTAGTAGAATGCACACTATGATTATATGCAAACTCAACAAATGCCAAACATTCTTCCCAACTTTTCAAATTCTTTTTAATTATAGCACGCAACAAAGTTCCTAGCGTTCTATTAACAACTTCAGTTTGACCATACGTTTGAGGATGACATGTAGTCGAAAACAGTAGTTTAGTACCAAGTTTGCACCATAATGTTTTCCAAAAGTAGCTCAAGAAACGAGTATCTCGATCAGACACAATACTCCTAGGCATGCCATGCAATCTAACAACTTCATTAAAGAACAATTCAGCAACATGAGAAGCATCATCAGATTTATGACAAGCAATAAAATGAGCCATCTTAGAAAATCTATGAACCACAACAAAAATTGAATCCCTCCCCTTCTTAGACCTCGGTAGTCCTAAAACAAAATCCATAGAAATATCTACCCACGGTTCACTAGGAACGGGAAGTGGAGTATACAAACCATGTGGTTGTTGTCTAGACTTTGCTTTCCTACAAGTCACACATCTTTCGCAAATTTTCTCAACATCATGCTCCATATGTGGCCAATAAAAATGTTCATGCAAAGTTTCATAAGTTTTAGCCACTCCAAAATGCCCCATTAAACCACCCCCATGTGATTCCTTAACAAGTAATTCACGAATAGATGACTTAGGAATACATAACTTATCCTCCTTAAACAAATACCCATCATGCATGAAGAATTTATCTTTTGGACCATGCAAACATGACGCATATATCTCATCAAAATCAAGATCACTAGTATATAACTCTTTCACATACTCAAATCCTAAGAATTTAAAATTTAGAGTAGATAAGAGTACATACCTTCATGATAGAGCATCCGCTACCACATTTTCCTTCCCTTTCTTGTATTTGATAACGTAGGGAAAAGTTTCCACAAACGCCACCCACTTAGCATGCCTCTTGTTTAGCTTGTATTGTCCTTTGAGATGCTTCAATGATTCATGATCCGTATGAATCACAAATTCCTTTGGCCTCAAATAGTGTTGCCATGTCTCAAGTACCCTTACCAACGCATAAAACTCCTTGTCGTAGGTAGGATAATTCAAGGACGCCCCACTAAGCTTCTCACTGAAGTAAGCAATCGTTCGCCCACCTTGCATCAAGACACCTCCAATTCCTACACCTGATGCATCACATTCAATTTCAAAAGTGTTAGTAAAATCAGGTAAAACAAGTAAAGGAGCATTAATTAATTTATGCTTGATAATATTAAAAAACTTCTCTTGCTCCTCGCCCCAATGGAATGGAACGTTCTTCTTGATCACTGCAGTCATAGGTGCCACCAAAGTACTGAAATCTTTCACAAATCTCCGATAGAAACTTGCAAAACCATGAAAACTTCGAACTTGACCAATAGAAGTAGGCGTTGGCCAATCTCGAATGGCACTTACCTTATCCTCATCAACTCTGACACTTTGGGAACTCACAACAAAACCAAGAAACACAAGTTCTTTTGTACAAAACACACACTTCTTCAAGTTAGCATACAATTGTTCAGCTTTTAGTGTGATTAGCACAATTCTCAAATGTTCGACATGCTCATCCAAATTTTTGCTATATACCAAGATATCATCAAAATATACCACAACAAATTTTTCAATATAAGCACGCAACACATGATTCATCAATCTCATAAAAGTGCTAGGTGCATTAGTTAGTCCAAAGGGCATAACCAACCACTCATACAAGCCGTATTTGGTTTTAAAAGCAGTTTTCTACTCATCACCTTCTCTCATCCTAATTTGATGGTAACCACTTTTTAAATCAATTTTACTAAAGACGCTAGAACCATGCAACTCATCCAACATATCATCTAGTCTAGGAATAGGATGTCTATACTTGATGGTAATGTTATTAATGGCCCTACAATCCACACACATTCTCCATGAACCGTCTTTTTTAGGAACTAACAAAATAGGCACAGCACATGGTGACATGGACTCACGCACAAAACCTTTATCTAAAAGTTCACTTACCTATCTTTGCATCTCTTTTGTTTCCTCCGAGTTGCTCCTATACGCTGGACGGTTTGGCAACGCACTTCCGGGCACAAAATCAATTTGATGTTCAATCCCCCTCAAAGGTGGTAATCCTTGAGGCAAATCCTCCGGAAATAAATCTTCAAATTCCTGCAAAAGATAAAGAACATTGCTCGGAAGATTTTTGGCTATATCACTTGTGTTAAGGAGAAACTCCTTATAGAAAATCAACATAAGTGGAGTATGCTCATGTAAAATCTCTCGCAACTCACTCTTTTGGGCCATAAATATTTTTTTATCGGCCTCTTTCCTCTAAATTTTTTTTTCATCTTTTTTTCTCTCAATATTTTTTCCTAAGGCCATCTCACTTTTTTGTTCACTCTTTTTTTCGGCCTCTTCTTTCTTTTTCTTTTTCAAATGGTCCTCCAACACTTGCTTTGGAGTCATCGGTAACAATACAATAGGCTCTTTTTTCAAGGTAAAAGAATAACGATTTTTAAAACCGTCATGTATCACCTTTCTATCAAATTGCCACGGCCTACCCAACAAAATATGACAAGCTTGCATAGGCACCACATCACACAACACTTCATCTACATATATACCAATGGAAAACGGTACTACCACCTGCTTATGCACTCTCACCTCCGAGCTATCATTAAACCACTGCAATTTATAAGGTTGAGGATGCTTTATAACAGGTAAACTCAACTTTTCCACCAGCTCATAACTCGCTACATTAGTGCAACTCCCACTATCAATAATAACACTACATACTTTGTTATTCACAAAGCATCTAGTATGGAATAAATTCTTCCTTTGAGTTTCTTCCTCCTCCTTTTGTTGTACATTCAACACTCTCCTGGTCACTAGCAATTCTCCAACCACCGCATCATATCCCTCTTCATCAGGATCCTCCAACGCAGGCATACTATCATATTTCTCATCCTCACTATCCGACTCAATCTCACCACCAACATTCATAATCATAATTTTTTTATTAGGACACTGACTGCAATATGACCAAGTCCTTGACATCTAAAACATTTAATATCCCTAGAACGAGTATTAGTAGTTTCAGGTGTACCTTTATCCACTTGTTTTGGTGCTTCCAATTTGGTTTCAAATTTTGGCTTGGACACCGATTTGTTGTCCTCCTGTTTTGCAACGCTTGGACGCCAAGGAATTGACGATCCTCCATCGGTAGGAAGTCGACCAGCTCCTATCCTCTTGAGCTGCTGCTCCACCTTCATGGTTGTCTGCACCATCTCATCCAAATCAAAATAGTGGCGAAGCTCCACTTGATCTTGGATTTCTCTATTCAAACCGCACAAAAATCTGGCCATTGTAGCTTCATTATCCTCCTCAATGTTGGCCCGGATCATCGTGGTTTCCAACTCCTTGTAGTAATCCTCCACGCTTTTTGGACCTTGCTTCAGAGTTTGTAATCGCCTGTACATGTCACGATAATAATAGTTAGGCACAAACCGCTTCTTCATGACACGCTTCATCTCCTCCCACGTCTCAATAGGCGGCTCTCCACACCTTCTTCTAGTGGTCACTAATTGATCCCACCAGATTAACGCATAGTCTACAAACTCAACTACTGCCAACCTCACTTTCTTAAGGTCAGAATAGTGATGGCAATCAAACACAAACTCCACACGCTTCTCCCATTCCAAATATGCCTCCGGGTTAGACTTCCCATGAAAACCTGGAATTTTCATCTTAATACTACTAATATTTCCATCCTCCTTACTGTACTCCGTATGTTTTCCTCGTACCGCTTCTCGCCTATGTCTAACCTCATGTACTCTTCTCCCTCCATCCCAATTCTCATCAAAACTCTCCTCATCTCCTTCAAAATTATTTCCCTTCCTATCTTTATTTTTTTTTTCCACTACCACTACTCTCCTCCAATCTACTCATCCGCTCATGAAGAGGTCCCAACTCCGACCTCATCACCCTAGTAAATTGACCCATCAACGCATCCATTTGAACCTTGGAAATTCCTTGGTTCATACTTTCACTAGCATCTTTATTAGGATTCATGGTACCTGCAAGAAAAAGGTTAGTAGTAAAATTCCTCACACAAGTTCTCACAGATCACTCCAAACGAATCACTCCAACACTCTTTTTCTTTCCACTCAATTTATGTAGGCTTTTGCTTTGTGTAAAAGTGAATCAAACTCTCAAGTTCACAACTTTTAGACGCTTGAAGATCGACTCTCGAAGATTGACAAAAACAAGAAGAAGAAATTTAGGGATGCTCGAATTTTGACTTGCATCCAAGGATGAACAAGAACGAAAATTGTCCACAAGTTATCTTGCTTTTTCTATTTTTTTTTTTTTTTTTTTTGAAGCTTGTTCGGTCTCTATTTTTTTTTTATATATTTTTTTTGAGATAACTTGAAGAAGGACGAAGAACGCGAAGAACACGAAGAACAGATAGTCACAAAGATGTGAAAACTTACTTGTTTCAAACCTTTGCTCTGATACCAAATGATATGAATCTTAAGTATGAAAGGCAACACGATTTCAATGAATCGCACCTCAATTCGATAACAAAAGAATTCAATAATGTTGTCCCGACTTTGAAACAAGTAACAGATTTTGGAATCTCCACCTCTAGTTGAACCTGTAACTAGCAACAGAGAATTCACGATAGAAAAACAATCAAAGATTCAATTAGACCTTCAAAGGAACCTGTCTTTGACAACCCAATTGAAAATAGATTGACAAACGCCACAAAGCTATGAAACTTTGATAAGTTTGATTTTGGGTAAAGCAAAAGCTTTGATAAAATTCTAAAGAGAATTTTTGTATTGAATAATCAATAATCTGAAAAATATCATTCCCTTCAAATAATGAATGTTGTAGTATTTATATTACAACCCAAAATATTGAAAGATAACGCAAAATAAATCAAAAAGATATCGAAGATATCTCCTAAAGTTTCCTAGTAGGAATAAAAAACCTAAAATAAACAAAACAATACCAAAATATTAAAAATCCCGAACACACACATAAACACCTTCGGTGTGTGTAAAGGCTTCGGGGCGGGTGCGCTAGAGCTAGGCACGGGCGCGCCTTTGTTGCGGAGGACACGGCGCGGGCGCGCCTATGGTTCGCAAGAACATCGTCAATTTGGTTTCCGTAAGCGCGGGCGCGCTTCTTCTCCGAAAAATAATGGCGCGGGCGCGCCTTTGCTTCGAGCAGGGTCTTCCATTTCTTCACTTTCTTGACCTCTTTTGACCTCAATAAGATTATAACTTCCTCCAAATTGAATATCAAGACTTCCAACGCCCTCTTATGTCTTCAACAACAAAGATTGAAGTGCTTCCTTAAACTTCTGAGATCGGTCTCTCGTAACCGGTCCTCGTGGTATCTCCAATGGATCCTTAGGCACTTGATCAGCATGTGAGCCATCCATGATCGCATCACCTATTGCAGCCCCTCCACTCCTATCATCCATATCCTCCAAAACTTCAATTCAAACGCCACAAACTCAATACATTCACAACATTTCAAAACATAAACGCAATGGGACTTGCATAACACCAAAAGAGGTTTAAAACACTACAAACACATATAAAAATGGGCAGCATTACCTAATAAACAATCTGACTTTTAAATTTATAGACCCAAACTTCCATTTATATGCAAGAAATCATTCATATATACATGGTCAATATGCAAGCTAGCAATTAAAGTATACAAAGATCAACTCCTCAAACCACCTTCCTATTAGAAACCGAACACACACACACCCATTTACACTTGAAAATCTGCAAAATTTCGAAATAATAAGGGAAGGGACAAAAGCTTATAACTATGCTTGGGTTTTAAAGGAAGAACCAAAGAATGCTTGCCTTAAATCTTGAAAGGGAACAAGGGAAGGGGTGGCTAAGCCTCCCCCCCCCCCCCCCACACACACACGGCTGGCAGCTGGAACAGCTCCTAGGTGACCTTCACGGCGGCTAGTCGGCAAGGAGGCGGTGGCCGGCGGTGAGGGGAGGAAGAAATGGAGGGGCCGATGTTTTCTTGAGGGGGAGAGGGGAGTTGGCGTGAGAAATGGTGGAGTAGGAAGAGGGAGGCAGCTAGAATAGGATTAAAGTGTTATGGTTTAAGTTTGTGTGATATAATATGTATATTTATGTATAGGTATGAGTGTGTGAGAGTAGGACAAGTCAAAAGGTGATTTTTGACCCAAAAAGTGCTAGTTTTGATTTTTAAAATTTTATCTTGTAGAATTTCCTCTAATTTAAAGTTCTAAGTTTAGAATCTTAAATTTTAAATGCCAAGAATGAAATTTCACTTGTCCGGGTCCAAAAAGGCTAATTTGAGAAATTTAAAGAATTACGCGCGAAAATGCGCTTACGCGATTTTTCTTGATTGAAAAAATCTAAAATAAAGATTTTATTTTATTTTTCCTCACCTCTCAAGAAATTTAGGTCACCTAAATTTAAAATGAAGGATTTTTCCGTTGTGTTCGCCTTTGTCGCGCGCCGAAGCCGGAATTCACCAATTCAAGCAATTTAAGCAATTAAAATTTTAATATCATACAAATAAATTTTAAGGAGATTTAAATCATTTAAATTACCACGAATTTTATAATTTTAATCATTAAAACTAATTTAGGCATGAAATTTAATTTATGGATTTTAGGCGTCACACTACAACAATAAATTCCTTAAATTCCCATATTTTGAATTTTACCAAGACCCTGCAACAATAAATTCCTTAAATTCTTATATTTGGATACTATAGCATCTCCAGTGAGTATATGAAAGTTAACGAATATATATTAGCCACAGTCAACGATGACCATGCAAACACCACAATTAAAATCATGTGTGTCCACGCATATTGGCCAAATTGATACTTGTATATCTTTTTCATCAATGTAAGTATGAACCACATAAAACCTGAATAACAAAACAAGAAGAAATATCATCTATACAGTTAACCATACCATAAAACCTCATGAATTATAATTATGTCAAATGTCTTCCTGCTGAAACAACAGAACAAACTCAAAATAGAGCTTACAGCACAACAACTCCTCCACAAAACATATGTGAATTATTGAAGACAAAAGTACAATGATGATAATAGCACTTAGATAATTTTAAAATATAAAGAGGATAAGAAGTTGTTCCAGTTACCAGTTCAAGAGTCTGAAGCACGGGAGGCTTTTATCTTCATGTGCTCTCCTAAGCAAATTGAACAGCTCCTTTGCCATAAAAATTTGGATAACAACAATCATGGCCCATATGTATAGATGACCCATATAGATTATTAAAGCAAACCCTCTTATCATACAGACAGATGAATATATCCATATTAACATAGACTTATACTTGTTACGATCATTAAAGATCAAATGGTTTCCATTTGCTACGTCAAATCCAGGAGGGTTTTAAAGGTTCGAAAGTGAAACAGAAATTAATTAGAACTCTGAAAACCATGAATACAATAAAGAAGTAAAAATCTAAAATAATTTCAATCTTATCAGATCAAATAAATAATGGAAAAGAAACAACACCAAACAAAGAGTTCTCCAAATTTTCTTAAACGAGGCTAAGGCTGTACTATTAGTATAGTGACCCGCACCGTGATCACCTACTAATCAAAAGCTTAAGCATGCATTTAACTTAATCAAATAAAATATCAAAAATAACAGCGGAAACTTAAACAATAATAAAAATATTGTTTACAACCATATCGAATAAAACCAGTGTATTAACCCAAATACAACTGAAACAAAAGCTTAGACAATAACCCTGCTGGTCCTCCATCGCCTAAGCTCTCCTGGAACCACCCGCATCGTCCAGCCGCAGACCTGCCCCATGGAATAGGGTGTCCAGATACAACAAAGTACGGGACGTGAGCATGATAAGCTCAGTACGAGAGTATGAGTATACGGTGTTATGTGTGCATATATGCAAGTGAACTTGGTATCAAGACTCTCAGGTCAAGAAACAAGCTCATAGACCGGGCCCAGGGTATATAGAACGTTGCGCCGTCGCATCAGGAGGTGGCTCATATACCCAGTGGATAATGGTGACCTGATACTAGTACATGTGTCCAACCATAAGGTGACCTGACACAAGACTTACGTATCCAACCATCCACAAACTCGTAGGGTGAACGCCCTACTACAGGATACCTCTAAGGTAAAAGCTCAATATGCTCATGTATGCAACATACAGTCATGACATGTTGTATATATAAAGGCATATAAACATGCAATCACATAATCCATGCAAACACATAATACATGCATACTCAATCTGGATATCTCGAATAATACTTCCGTACCTCATACACTAGGCAAGCTAGACCAGCACTATGTCCAAGCCTACAGTCCGCACTACAATGCAAAGTACTCATGCATTACCACTTTATTCTAAAAGCCTTAACTATGCTATAGCATACTCCCTATTTACTATAAGGATCCAGAGCTATACCTGCGTCCGTCGTCAGCCCACTGATGACGATTGCCCCAGAACTTGGGCACCACTCCACCGTAACCCTGGAGCGCCTCGCCAACATCCGGACCAAGCCTAGGAAGGCTAGAATCACCCCTAAAACACCTAGAATACTCTAAAACCGAGAGAGAATATGTGAGATTGGTGTGAAATTGTGGCCCTCGGAACCCCTATTTATAGGCCACGATCGGAAGCTCCGATCACCTGATCGGAAGCTCCGATCGGTGCATGTTTGCCACGTTTTGGACGGCCGAGATCGGAAGCTCCGATCGCAGGCATCTGGCCACGTGTTTAAATCTCCTTGACACCTGTTTCTGGTTGAGATCGGAAGCTCCGATCTCAGGATCGGAAGCTCCGATTTGCCCGGAAGCTCTGAACTGTTTCTCATGTTTTCGAACTGGTTTTGGGCCCCCAAGACCCCCGGGACCTACCCCACCATTTTCGGACGTTCCGGATCTGATTTTCCACTTATTTTTACCAAATAAGGACTCCTTAAACATGTTTTGACACTTTTAAAATTATATGTCATTTTCTAACATGTTTAAAATCACTTAATCTTGTAAAATGGAACCGGGCTACTACATTCTCCCCCTACTTAAGATATTTCATCCTCGAACAATCTTAAGTACTGAATGCAGTAAAACACTGAATAAACATCTTTTATTCAAATTGATTCATTTTACAAGTTACAATATGAAAATACAACAATTCAAAATAACTTTGGATAATCTGTATGCATATGACTCTCAAGTTCCCAAGTGGCCTCCTCAGTGCCTCGATGCTGCCACTGAACTAGAACAAGAGGAATGGTCTTGTTGCGTAACACCTTATCCTCATGACCTATGATACGCAAAGGTCTCTCCACGTATGTCAAATCCGAGTCCAACTGTACCTCAGACGGCTGTAAGATATGAGAATCATCCGCCACATACCGTCGTAACAGTGAAACATGGAACACGTCATGGATTTTTGACAAATACAGTGGTAACGCCAACCTGTAAGCCAGATCTCCAACACTTTCCAGAATTTCAAATGGACCAATGAACTTAGGAGATAGCTTACCTTTGTGACCAAATTTAAAAATCCTGCGAAATGGTGAGACTTTCAGGAATACTTTCTCACCCACCTCAAACTGTAAAGGTCTGCGCTTGACATTCGCATAACTAGCTTGTCGATCCTGCGCAACCTTAATTCTCTTCTTGATCTGTCCAACAATATCAACAACCTTCTGGACTAACTCTGGTCCCTCAACCTGTCGCTCCCCTACTTCCTCCCAGAACAGTGGAGTACGACATCGTTGCCCGTACAACGCCTCAAACGGAGCCATCCCAATACTGCGATGGTAACTGTTGTTGTACGCGAACTCAATCAATGGCAACTGATGTTGTCATGCTGGACCAAAATCCATAGAACATGCTCGCAACATGTCTTCAAGAGTACGAATCGTGCGCTCTGACTGCCCGTCAGTCTCTGGGTGATATGTACTCAAACTAAGAGTAGTACCCATAGCGCGCTGAAGACTCCCCCAGAACCTGGAAGTAAACCTGGGATCTCGATCGCTGACGATGCTCACAGGCACTCCGTGCAATCGAACAATATCCTGGATGTACAATCGTGTCATCCTATCAAAACTAAAGTCTCGGTTATAAGGAATGAAATGTGCTGACTTGGTGAGTCGGTCCACCACAACCCAGATAGCATCACAATTCCTCGAGCTTACCGGTAAATGGGTCACGAAGTCTATCGTGATCAACTCCCATTTCCACTCAGGAATAGGTAAACTGTGAAGCAACCCTCCAGGTCGTCGGTGCTCTTCCTTGACCTGCTGACACACCAAACATCTAGAAACATATAGATACACTTCCCTTTTCATTCCTTTCCACCAGAACCTGGTACACAAATCCTTGTACATCTTGTTGCTCCCAGGATGAATACTCAATTTAGAACGATGAGCCTGGGATAAAATCTCCTCCCTCAGAGTATCATCCTTTGGAACAACAATACGGCCAGATAAACAAAGAAAACCATATGACTGATAATGGAATCCAGACGAACTATCATCCCTGGCTAAACGAGCCAAACGCTGGGTCTTCGGATCAGCCATCTGAGCATCTCGAATCCAAGAATACAAAGCAGGCTCAGATAAGATCGCAAACATCTGGATACTCTGCATACCTTTCTTATGCTTGAAGGTATACCCTGAAGAACAACAATCTTCAATTGCACTTGCCACAGAACAAGTCTGTATTGCGGACAGTCGCACCTTGCGGCTCAAGGCATCAGCAGTGAGATTAGCAGCTCCTGGATGATACTTGATTTCACAGTCATAATCCTTAAGCAAATCCATCCAACGTCTCTGTCTCATGTTCAATTCTGCCTGAGTAAACAAATACTTGAGACTTTTGTGGTATGTGAATATCTCAAATCTTTCTCCATAAAGATAATGACGTCAGATCTTCAATGCAAATACAATAGCTGCTAACTCAAGATCATGCACTGGGTAGTTATTTTCGTGAACTTTTAACTGTCTAGAGGCGTATGCAATCACAGGCCCATTCTGAGTCAGGACACATCCCAGTCCCTGAAGAGAAGCATCCGTGTACACTACATACCCTCCAGATCCAGACGGCAAAGCCAACACAGGCGCAGAAGTTAACCGTCTACAAAGTTCACAGAAATTCTCCTCATATTCTGAGGACCACTCAAAATTCATGCCCTTCCGAGTAAGTTGTGTCAAAGGTCGAGCGAGCTGCGAGAAATTTGCGATAAAGCGACGATAATATCCTGCTAGACCCAGAAAACTATGGATCTCAGCTACCGTCGTCGGACGCGACCAGTTCATTACAGCCTCAATCTTGCTCGGATCCACAGAAACTCCATCTTTGGATATAATGTGGCCAAGAAACACCACTCGATCCAGCCAGAACTCACACTTACTCAATTTGGCGTACAACTGTCTATCCCTCAGAGTTTGCAATACCAGCCTCAAATGGTAAGCGTGTTCATTTACATCATGTGAATACACCAAGATATCATCAATAAATACAACGACAAACTTGTCCAAAAATTCTCTGAATACACGATTCATTAGATCCATAAATACAGCCGGTGCATTAGTCAACCCAAATGGCATTACTAGGAACTCATAATGCCCATACCTGGTCCTGAATGTTGTCTTGGCTATATCTTGATCTCGAACTCGCATCTGATGATATCCAGATCTCAAATCAATCTTTGAATAGACCGAAGTACCCTGCAATTGATCAAACAGATCATCTATACGAGGCAAAGGATACTTATTCTTGACCGTTACCCTGTTCAACTGGCGATAATCAATGCACAAACGCATAGACCCATCCTTTTTCTTCACGAATAGAACAGGTGCTCCCCAAGGAGAAACACTTGGACGAATATAACCCTTGTCCAACAGATCCTGAATCTGCTGCTTCAACTCACGCATCTCTGATGGAGCCAGACGATACGGTGCTCGAGAAATAGGCGAAGTCCCTGGCATCAGATCTATACCGAACTCAACTTCGCGTACTGGAGAAAATCCTGGAATTTCTTCTGGAAATACATCTGGGAATTCGTTCACAACAGGAATAGCTTCTATACCAATACTTCCAGCGAATGTATCAACTGCATAGATGAGGTAGCCTTCCGTGCCAGATTACAAAGCTCGACAAGCTTTCAAAGCTGATACCAATGGCATCTGAGGTCGCGCTCCCTCACCGTAAAAGAACCAGCTATCATTGCCAACCGGATGAAATTTTACCAATCTCTGGTAACAATCCACTGAAGCTCGGTATGTAGTTAACACATCAATTCCCAAAATGCAATCGAAATCCCCCATTGCTAATATCATGATATTCACCATCAAGACATTCCCTTCGAACTCTAAAGGGAAACCCATCACTAGACGCTTAGCCGACGCAGACTGACCCGTCGGGGTAGAAACAACAACCACTGTGTCTAGTGAAATGTATGGCAACTTATATTTCTTAACAAAACGTGCAGATATGAAAGAATGAGATGCACCAGTGTCAATGAGTGCAAAAGCAGGTATATCAAATAACAAAAACGTACCCGCTATAACTTTCTCATTCTCATCCATCGCCTGATCATGTCTCAAGGCGAATACTTGACTGGAAGCACGAGGTTTCAAATTAGAACCCCCTGTCGACTGTCCCTGTGGCCTCTGCTGCACTGAAGCCTGAGAACCAGAACCTGAGCCAGAACCAGAACCAGCTCCCCCGGCCTGTGGACAATCCTTCTTCAGGTGGCCAATTTCTCCACATCGAAAGCACGCCCCTGAAACCTTCCAGCACTTGTTGGCAGGATGATTCCCACCACAATGCTTGCAAGGACCTTGATTCTTTCTGCCGAAATGCATCACCTCCCCGGATCCTGAGAAAGAAGAAGTAGAACTAGACTTCTTGAATGACTGAGCACGGGGACCCAAGGAACTCGCGGGTCTAGATGAGTAAAAGGATCTGTTACGGCGGATGCTGTCCTCTGCCTGGTGACATCGGCTCACTAATCCCTCGTAATTCATGTCATCTCCCACAGCAACTCGGTCATGAATCTCCGGATTAAGACCTTGCAGGAACAGATTATACTTCGCCTCCGTGCTATCAGAAATTTGGGGGCAATAGGGCAGTAACTCAAAGAACTTCAACTGGTATTCCTCGATCGACATCAATCCTTGCCGCAAACCCAGCAACTCACTTGTCTTCGTATGTCGGAGAGCAGGAGAAAAATACAGCTTATGAAAAGTCGTGCGGAACTCATCCCAGGTAGCAACTCCTCGGGCTGCAATAAAAGGCGCAGAAGTAGAATCCCACCACTTTCGAGCTCGTCCTTCGACCAGGAAATCAAGAGTATCCATCCGCTGCTCCTCAGTGCATCGGAACTCCCGGAAACAAACTTCCATATGTCGTAGCCAGTTTCCCGCATCCTCTGGTGACTCTCCTCCGACTAAAGGCTTCGGACCCATCTGCATAAACCTATGCATGCTGAAACGCCTGTGATCATCATGGCGATGGTGATGACGGCCCCGACGATGCTCTCGATCGTCCTGATCACCCCAGCGTCCACCTATGCTGCCGTGACTACTCTCGTCACCATGAACCGCCATCTACACGATGATTAAAAGTTAATCCCAATTTCAACAATCTAGATCCCAAGATTACTATGCATGATCTGATACCATTAATGTAGTGACCCGCGCCGTGATCACCTACTAATCAGAAGCTTAAGCATGCATTTAACTTAATCAAATAAAATATCAAAAATAACAGCGGAAACTTAAACAATAATAAAAATATTGTTTACAACCATATCGAATAAAACCAGTGTATTAACCCAAATACAACTGAAACAAAAGCTTAGACAATAACCCTGCTGGTCCTCCATCGCCTAAGCTCTCCTGGAACCACCCGCATCGTCCAGCCACAGACCTGTCCCATGGAATAGGGTGTCCAGATACAACAAAGTACGGGACGTGAGCATGATAAGCTCAGTACGAGAGTATGAGTATACGGTATTATATGTGCATGTATGCAAGTGAACTGGGTACCAAGACTCTCAGGTCAAGAAACAAGCTCATAGACCGGGCCCAAGGTATATAGCACGCTGCGCCGTCGTATCAGGAGGTGGATCATATACCCAGTGGATAATGGTGACTTGATACTAGTAAATGTGTCCAACCATAAGGTGACCTCACACAAGACTTACGTATCCAACCATCCACAAACTCGTAGGGTGAGCGCCCTACTACAGGATACCTCTAAGGTAATAGCTCAATATGCTCATGTATGCAACATACAGTCATGACATACTGTATATATAAAGGCATATAAAACATGCAATCACATAATCCATGCAAACACATAATACATGCATACTCAATCCGGATATCTCGAATAATACTTCCGTACCTCATACACTAGGCAAGCTAGACCAGCACTATGTCCAAGCCTACAGTCCGCACTACAATGCAAAGTACTCATGCATTACCACTTTATTCTAAAAGCCTTAACTACGCTATAGCATACTCCCTATTTACTATAATGAGCCAGAGCTATACCTGCGTCCGTCGTCAGCCCACTGATGACGATTGCCCTAGAACTTGGGCAATACTCCACTGTAACCCTGGAGCGCCTCGCCAACCTCCGGACCAAGCCTAGGAAGGCTAGAATCACCCCTAAAACACCTAGAATACTCTAAAACCAAGAGAGAAGATGTGAGATTGGTGTGAAATTGTGGCCCTCGGAACCCCTATTTATAGGCCACGATCGGAAGCTCTGATCACCTGATCGGAAGCTCCGATCGGTGCATGTTTGCCACGTTTTGGACGGCCGAGATCGAAAGCTCTGATCGCAGGATCGGAAGCTCCGATCTCCTGCATCTGGCCACGTGTTTAAATCTCCTTGAAACCTGTTTCTGGTTGAGATCGTAAGCTCCGATCTCGGATCGGAAGCTCCGATCTGCCCGAAAAGTTCGAACTATTTCTCATGTTTCCGAACTGGTTTTGGGCCCCCAAGACCCCCGGGACCTACCCCACCATTTTCGGAAGTTCCGGGTCTGATTTTCCACTTATTTTTACCAAATAAGGACTCCTTAAACATGTTTTGACACTTTTAAAATTATATTTCATTTTCTAACATGTTTAAAATCACTTAATCTTGTAAAATGGAACCGGACTACTACAATTAGAGTCAAGCATGCATGCCTAAAGAGGGTTGGCAGGGGGGGACTGAAGGTCACATATTTACTAAAATATTTTTATGTATCATAAAGAGACAAAAAATTATGCCACATTAAGTTTTAACAATGGAGCTTAACATGGCGTTCAGAAATTGTGATGACCATATTTTTCTTATCCTTTTAGTATGGTGTATTAGATTTTAACAGCATATTAGATTTTATAGAATGGTGGAATTTACTTAAATTATGAGAAGTGCTATCTGAACAAATAAATGAGCGTCACCGGACAACATAGCTATATTTTTGTTGAAATGATAATCTAAAATTTTGATTACTGGGAATAATTGAATGAGGACAAGACGAACATTCAAGGACAACAAACACCTTGAGAAATATCATCAAAAGGAGAGTACTTAAGAATATATTCAAAACAAAACTTCGTTTGAGGATTTCCAAATTCTTAGTAATCCATTATACATTCGAGAAAGGAGCTGAAAACATCCTAAAGAATGACATCGTGTTTCCTAAAAATAAATGTAGCAAATACTCCCAAACAAACTGCTAAACAATCAACGGATCTCTATCCCCTAACACTAATGTAAGAATTTACCTTGAAAACAAAATAAGTCTATTTTTCATCATTATTTTCCGCATAAGATTCCTTTCGACAAGTTCAAGTAAAACCGAACAAAAATTCCAGCACACGAAACTTACCAGAGTACTTGTATGAATGGATGTTGCACAGATTGTTAGGTTCCTTGCTGAACTTCACTCCCGCGGTTCCATTTCAAAATTCCTTTACCAAGAAACAGTTTTAACATCACATTCTCTTGGTAATGCTCTCATCACTTTTAGAGCAACTTCTCGGTTATTGTAGCTCTTACCTAATGCATTCAGTTCAATAATGATTTTGCCGAAACTTTCATCAAACTCATTCATTGTTTCTCCAAAATTCATTTTGATACTTTGAATCAGCACGTGAGTTTGTTTTCCTTTGTTTGATCGTTGTCTACATAGAGTTGAGTGAGATTTTATCATATTTCCTTGGCAGTAGTGCATGTCTTGATCTTGCTAAATATGTTTTTATCCAGAGTCTTGTATAATATGTCCTTTGTAACATGATCTAGATTAGCCTTATTTTTATCTTCGACAATCCACTCTGGTCTAGGTTGTTCTAAGGAGCACCTTCAGATATATGTTACGATTGATTTGGAGAGATTCTTTGTAACGCCTAGAACTTTCTCGTGCGTTGACCGTATGCATAATTAGGATAATTAATATTTTAAATAGAATAAAATAATAATAAAATTAAATTAAAAGTTTAAATGACTTTTATTTATCATGATTAGGTGTTTTAAATTTATTTAGGATTCTAATACGGGTATTTTATTGTTATGAATTCTTTTAAAGAAAAATATTATTTTGAGCGCGTAGACTGGACAGTGGTTGACCGTGATAAAAATTTTATTTAAATTTTTGTTTATGAGCCTAAAATAATTATTTTAAGATTTATTTTATTGAAAAATTTAAGTTTTATATATATAAATATTTTAAAATTTATTTTTCACCTAATCGGGCTATTTTAAGGATTTATAGAGCACTTTTAAATTTGGGCTTTTAATTAATTCGAAAATTTATTATTATTATTATTATTATTATTATTATTATTATTATTATTATTATTATTATTATTATTATTATTATTATTATTATTTTATGGTCCAAAAATCTGATTATTTATTTTTGGGCTGAAGACCATTAACCCTTTTTTTAGAAGCCCAAATAGGCGGCCCATGAATTTGGATTTTAAAACCCATCGAGCCCTAATCTTCTTCTTTTTTCGTGCGATTCTGAGAGAAGCAGGGGAGTTCCGCCGTTCCATTCATGTGCACACACCACACGAAAATATTGTTTAAATTTCAAGATCGTTTTGGATTATTGATCGTCACAGCGCAAGCTTCGTTTCCATACTCTTATTATTGTGAATGAGGCATGCTTGATTTCTTCACCACCACATTTAGATCGTTATATGTACTGTATTTGAGGTCAAAGACGTGTTAATGCATTTGTTTGTGTTTGGGTGTTTATGGTTTTCAAGATTATGCATCAAATTCCCGCTGTTTCTTTTTTTTTTTTTTTTTTCTGTTTGCATTTCTTTTTCTGGAGCTGGTTCGGTCGTTACTTGGGGTGTGATTGGCTGGGTAGTGGTGCTGGTTGGAGGCTGGTTTGAAGGAGGAAGTGGGCTCGGTCATGGCTAGCCAGGCTTGGTCGATGGAGATGTTGGGATTGCTAGAGGATGTTAGTGCGTAGGTTGCAGATTCGGGAATGGGAGTTTAGGCCCTTGACCGAGCCATGTGAATCATGGCTCGAGCCAAGGCTGGGTCAAGATTAGCTCGACAGGACCATGGCGCGGTCTTGCCAGTGCGACTACGGCCATGGGTGACCGGAGCTGGGTGGCCGACGACTGAGGAAGGGGCGGCTCAAGGTTGAAGGCGTGAGGGAGTAGTGAGCTGGGTTGTGACTTGGGTTCAGCCCAGGTGGGCTGGTCCGAGTCGGGCCGATCGGAGTTAGTGGATCGGGTCATAGGGTAAGTGGGTCTGGGTCTGGGTCTGGGTCAAGTAATTTATGGGCCATGAGTTGGGTTTAGGTTAATTTATTTGGGAAAGGTTAATTTATTTAGGGCCCAATGGTTATTGGGTATATCTTTGTTGGGATTTATTAGATTTAATTGGACTTGATTCATATTATTTTATGGGCTTAAATTATTGAGCTGGGTTTAATTATTATTTGGGCCTATGGTGTCGTAGTAGACTTAAATAAATACTTGGGCTTAGGATAATATTAGAAGTTAAGTTAATTTTAATTGGGCTAGAGTAAATTAATTGGTTATTGGGCCATAATTAGTTTCAGGGCTTTCTTTTAGGGTCAGCAACTCGAACCAGCCGTGACAAAATAATAGTCCATAAATATGTATTTAATAAACGTATACGTAATATTTTGATATGAATATTATTTTTATAAAAAGAATTAAATATATATTTACGGAAAAAGTTTTCAAGAAAAAATAATATTTTTAATTCATTATTCATGCATATGTTTTATGTTAAATTGATGTCATGTGAAGAAAAATAATTTTGGGATAATTGAAATGATTTGTGATAAAAACGGGACTGGAGGTCGGGATACCAGGCCCGATGACCTTTTCACTTATGATTATGAGCCTATGGATCCTTAAAGGTTGGGTGAAGTGGCATAGGGCGTTAAGGGTCACACCCACAAGCCGTCACCACGTACGATGGATTTAGATTGATCAATCGAATTAGATATGACCCACAACAAAGATTTTATGACTATGACATTCCATATTTATGTTATGTAATTATGATATGATTATGTTACGATTAAGTATTGTGCATACGGTTTTACGTTCATGCATGCATTAAAATCCTCAGGTTATTTTATATAAGTTATGTGCTTGCATGTGGTTTTATTTAGTAGTATTCGCTATGTATATTATAGAACATGCTGGGCCTTTAGGCTCACTAGATCTAAATGATGCAGGTGAGTTTGATTCAGTAGCTGATGATGTGGTCCTGATTGGTGGTGAGGACCCCTGAGCATCCACGGCTAGCTGGCTTGCCCGTGACCATTGCAGTATTTATTTCCGCATTTTTCTGATATTTGACTGAGCATTGTATTAAACTGTTACTATATAATATATTTCGTGGAATGAAACTATTTTTAGTAATGACGCATATATGTATGGGCATATATGTGGTATAAATTTATATTTAAAAAAAATTCTTCTAGTTTTCTGTCGTTTCATTCTTTGAGCTGCAATAGCTCGTTCTTGAAATATTGAACACCGATGAATTAAATAGACCGGATTATTTGGACTATATTCTATGATAGTTTATATATTTTTTATTTGCAAACATATTAGGTACAATAATTTCATGATGAAATTAAATAAATTAAAATAAAAAATAATATGAAAAAATAGTAAACAATATGTGAAGACTAGGGTTGACTTCAATTAGTTGGTGTTGGATGGCCAGGATTTGATCTTGTGGATAAATCCCAATCCAACGGCCAAGATCTAATGAGGAGTTAGTTTATTAATCTGTTAAGTTTGTTAGCAGATTTAATACGCTGAGAAAATCGATTCACGCAGAGATTTGGAGATCGACTGAAAAGCGGAAGAGAATCGTATCCTTCTGAGAGAACTCAAGACCTAAATTTTGGGAATCAAGCTCATTTCTTCCTCAAAGCTCTGATTTGAAACAAGAGTAGAAGATCGAAGAGCTGCTTCTGGATTCCAGAGATCATTGGCTAAGTTTTCACTTTTATTGATTTAGTCAAGATTGTAGTGATTCTCGTTCAAAGGGTTGTAACGATTGAAACTCTTGATTCATAGTGAATTCACTTGGGAAAGATCCCAGAACCTTGGATGTAGGATTGAAATCAATCCGAACCAAGTAAATCGTGTTGTTCTTCTGTTTTGTGCTTTATTCTTGTTTGTTTTGATCGCATATATTGTGTGTGATATATTCTGAGAATATAATTCTTGGAGATTAAAATACAACAAGTGGTATCAGAGCCTCAAGATTAAGATCTTGGGGCTAAAATAGTTAGATTCAGTAGTGCATTATCTTCTTTGTTATTGATTCAATTCGTATTCTCACGTTTTCTTTATTTTTGGTTTTCTTGTATGTGTTTCTCTTCGGCAAAATGTCTTCTGCGCAAGGACACTCCTTAGCAATGCCCACATCAAGATTTGAGGTGGAGAAATTCGACGGGAAGAACGATTTCAATCTATGGAGGGAGAAGATGATTGCTCATCTTGGAAACTTAGGTTTAGATGAGGCACTACTGGGAGAATCTAAGATTCCGGATACAAATTAGAGAATAAGGCAGAGATATTGAAGAAGGCCAGAAATACAATCGTTCTTAGTTTAAGTGATCAAATTCTAAGAAAGGTTGTAAGAGAAAAATCGGCTGCTGACATGTGGTTGAAGCTTGAACAGCTTTATATGACAAAGACCCTGCCAAATCGGATATATCTAAAACAAAAATTCTACAGCTACAAAATGGATGAACACAAGACAATAGATGAAAATATAGATGAATTCACTAAGCTACTGGCAGATCTGGAGAACATGGAAGTACAGATTGATGAGGAGGATCAGGCCATTTTCTTGCTCAATTCCCTACCAAAATCATATGACCAACTTAGGGATACTCTTAAGTATGGTAGAGAAACACTTACTCTGGAAGAGGTTACAGGAGCAGCTTACTCCAAGGAGCTGGATTTGAAAGCTAATGGCAAACTTATTAAACCAACTGGTGAAGGACTAAGTGTGAGAGGCAGATCCTTGGAGAGAAAAGATCACAATGGCAAGTGGAGACCTCGATCAAGATCAAAGTCAAGACCAAAAAGGATTTGCTGGGCATGCAAGAAGGAAGGACATATCAGAAGGTTTTGTCCTTCCAGAAAGCAATATCGGGGACAAGAAACTACCTCTATTACTGATTCAGCAAACATTCTGGAAGAATATGAGATTGCTGAAGTTTTAACTATATCATCAGAAGACACTCTAGAGGATTGGATTCTTGATTCAGGTTGCTCTTACCACATGACTCCAAGAAAAGAATGGTTTATAGATCTAAGACAAGTTGAAGATGGTCATGTACTGCTGAAAAACAATGAATCTTGTAAGATTCATGGCATAGGATCTATAAGACTTAAAATGTGGGATGGAACTGTAAAGTTAATAACTGAAGTAAGATACATTCCTGACCTCAAAAGGAATCTGATCTCCTTAGGTACCTTGGATCTAAAAGGCCTTAGTTATAAAGCTCAGAATGGTGTACTCAAGGTAATAAAAGGGTCATTGGTTGTAATGAAAGGAATTCTAAAACATGGTCTTTATGTACTTCAAGGTTCCACCTTATCAGCAGAGGTGAATGTATCTACCTCTGTCAAAGACAACACTCACCTTTGGCATCAAAGACTCGGGCATATGAGTCTTAAGGGACTTCAAGAGTTGAGCAAACAAGGATTTCTGGATTCAGAAAAAATCAGTAATCTTGAATTCTGTTAAAACTGTGTATTAGACAAATCTCACAGGCTCAAGTTCAACACAGCAACTCATAACACTCAAAAGCCCTTAGATTACATTCATGCAGACTTATGGGGTTCTCCTCAGGTACCTTTATCACTTTCTAAATCTCAATATTTCCTTTCCTTGATTGATGATCACTCTAGAAAAGTGTGGATTCATTTTCTAAGAACAAAAAATGAGGCTTTCAGTAAGTTTGTTGATTGGAAAGTGCTAGTTGAAAATCAATCAGGAAATAGAATAAAAACATTGAGAACCGATAATGGCCTTGAGTTTTGTAATCATGAGTTTGATGATTTCTGTGCAAATAATGGTATTTCTAGGCATAGAACTTGCACATACACACCACAAAAAAACGGTGTTGCAGAATGCATGAATAGAACCATTATGGATAAAGTGAGATGCATGTTAAATGAGAGTGGTTTACCTTTAAAATACTGGGCAGAAGCTGCTTCAACAGCTTGTTATTTGATAAATAGGTCACCATCCTCTGCTATTGATTTCATGATTCCTGAATATAAATGGTCCAAGCAAAAACCAACTTACAAACATCTTAGAATATTTGGATGTACTGTATTTGTTCACACTAACCAAGGGAAACTAAATCCTAGAGCAAAGAAAGGTGTTTTTCTTGGTTATCCACAGGGTGTAAAAGGCTATAAGGTCTGGTTGCTTGATGATCTAAAATGTGTGATCAGCAGGGATGTAACTTTTAATGAACTTGAATTTTATAAAGCTAACCAACCAGTTGAAAAACTAGTCAGCTCTAACCAAGCTGAGCAGAATCCTTTTATGAGAAATGTTTTGCAGACTTTCAAAACTGATAATGACAACAATGAAGGTGGAGTTATCAGCCACACTTCTGATGGCTTCTATGACATTGATCAGAATGAAAGTCAAACGTCTAATCAAGGTGATGATAAGATGGATGTAAGGCAAAGAGAACCCGATGATCCAACTCAGGATAAGCCTCTTAATGAATATCTCCTTGCAAGAGATAGAGTAAGGAGAGAAGTCAGGTTGCTATTGAGATTTGCCTCTTCTGAGTTTACTGCCTTTGCACTAAACGTGGCTGATCTAATGGACTTAAAGGAACCAACTACTTACTTAGAAGCCTGGAAGTGCAAAGATTGGAATCGGTGGGAGACAGCAATGAAGGATGAATACTCATCGCTTATGAAGAATAAAACATGGGTGCTTGTTGATAGACCAAAGGATAAAAAGATCATAGGTTGTAAATGGATATTTAAGGGAAAGCCGGGAGTTACAGGAGTTGAAAAGCCAAGATACAAAGCGAGATTAGTAGCAAAAGGATTCTCACAGATTGAAGGGGTGGACTACCATGAAATATTTTCTCCAGTTGTCAAACACACATCAATCAGAATTCTGCTAGCCATAACAGCTATTCAAGACTTAGAACTTGAACAACTTGATGTTAAGACAGCTTTCTTGCATGGAAAACTAGAAGAGAAAATTTTTATGAGTCTGAAACAATCTCCTGCAAAGATCTATCTATGGTCTGAAACAATCTCCCAGACAATGGTATAGGTGTTTTGATGATTTTATGCTGCTGCAAAAGTTCACTAGATCAAAATTTGATAGTTGTGTTTACTTCAAGATGTTACCAAATCAGTCATACATCTATTTTTGATCTATGTTGATGACATGCTTATAGCATGCAAGGACTCATCAGAGATTCAAAATTTGAAACATCTTCTCAACACTCAATTTGAGATGAAAGATCTCGGACCAGCTAGACAAATTTTGGGTATTGAAATCATCAGAAACAGAAAGCAAAGTGAATTGACACTATCTCAAGAGAAGTACACCAACAGTGTCTTAAGTCTTTTTAATATGGCAGAGTCTAAGGCTGTAAATAACTCAGTAGGTGCTCATTTTAAACTAAGAGCTTTGACAGAAGATCAAGAAGAGCAGGAAGCACTTCACATGAGAAATGTACCATATTCAAATGCAGTTGGTAGCATTATGTATATGATGGTGTCTACAAGGCCTGATATTTCATATGGACTAGGACTTGTTAGTAGATTTATGAGCAAACCAAGAGAGAACATTGGCAAGCTGTCAACTGGTTGTTTAGATACTTAAAAGGATCTTCACAACTAAAGCTCAAGTATTCGAAGCAACCAACAGTTATGTGTGAAGTTGTAGGGTATTGTGATTCAAATTATGCATCTGATCTTGATAAAATAAGGTCGATATCAGGCTATGTTTTCACAGTCGGTGGAAATGTTATTAGCTGGAAATCTAATCTTCAGAATGTGGTGGCTTTATCCACAACCGAGGCAGAGTATATATCTCTTACAAAAGCTGTTAAGGAAGGCCTATGGGTTAAAGGTTTTGTTACTGAGTTGGGGTTTGAACAAAAGGTTGTTACAATTTTTTGTGAATCTCAAAGTTCTATACATTTGTCCAAGAACTCGGTGTTTCACGAAAGAACAAAACACATTGATGTAAGGCTACATTTTGTAAGAGATATAATCTCTCAAGGCACTGTCAACATTCGGAAGATTGATACTTTAGTGAATCCAGCAGACATGTTAACAAAAGTGATTCCAGTTAGTAAACTTAAAGGAGCATTAGAGATGCTCAACATGGTGGAGTAATTTGGAGTCTGTGGAATGAGGTCTAAGTTGAATTTGCTATGAACATCTAATTCAGTCAAAGGTGGAGATTTGTGAAGACTAGGGTTGACTTCAATTAGTTGGTGTTGGATGACCAGGATTTGATCTTGTGGATAAATCCCAATCCAACGGCCAAGATCTAATGAGGAGTTAGTTTATTAATCTGTTAAGTTTGTTAGCAGATTTAATACGCTGATAAAATCGATTCACGCAGAGATTTGGAGATCGACTAAAAAGCGGAAGAGAATCGTATCCTTCTGAGAGAACTCAAGACCTACATTTTGGGAATCAAGCTCATTTCTTCCTCAAAGCTCTGATTTGAAACAAGAGTAGAAGATCGAAGAGCTGCTTCTGGATTCCAGAGATCATTGGCTAAGTTTTCACTTTTATCGATTTAGTCAAGATTGTAGTGATTCTCGTTCATAGGGTTGTAACGATTGAAACTCTTGATTCATAGTGAATTCACTTGGGAAAGATCCCATAACCTTAGATGTAGGATTGAAATCAATCCGAACCAAGTAAATCGTGTTGTTCTTCTGTTTTGTGATTTATTCTTGTTTGTTTCGATTGCACATATTGTGTGTGATATATTCTGAGAATATAATTCTTGGAGATTAAAATACAACACAATATAAAAAATTTAGATAAAATTTACCTAGAATACAAATTTATAAATTTTTATTTAAAAGAATTCAATTTTTAGAGTAATACGCAATATCTAAACCAGATATATTTTATCTCAAAAAATTAATATTATATATCCTTACCTTGCGCTTTTTTTTTTTTTTATCAATCTAATTATTTATCATATCATGTGCACCAAACATAGCATAGTATATTTCTTTTAATTGATTATTTTCTAATAAAAAAGTGAAATTTATATATGAATTTATAAATATATCCTAAATTAATTCTCAATATAACCAAAATTATTAGGTAAATTATTTATTTTATAAATGACACACATCTTTGTACAATGTTATATATGTATAGCCCTTTGATGACTATTTTTTTACTGTACATTTTTTCTTTTTATAATTTTATCATTTAGTTTTTGTTTTCGTTTAAAAAAAAAAAATTATACAAACACACAACGCATATAAAGAGGACTCGTATTTTTATTAAACGTGAAAACATTTTCTCTGTCATATTCTGAATTGTTTATTAGAGCTAAAGTAATGCCACGAGCAAACAAGGTTTAATGGTATATATGCTTTTCACTTCAAATATTTCATTTCAATTGAAACAAAAGTAAAGTAAACCAAATGTCAGAAGAAAATACAAGTTGTGTAAACAAATATATTTATATTCACCAATTTTGGTGAACAAAAACAAAAAACAGAAAAAAGAAAGGAAAAAGAAAAAGAAAGAAAAAAAAAACGGGGAAAAGGAAAATAAAGAATGAAAAGAAGATAAAATAAAACCAATTTACTTTAGGTTGACTCAAAAACTACATTTGTAGCAGGCAACCAGGAACCGCCTTGGATGAATGACTGCACGTTATATTTATTGGCCTCGACTGGAGTAAGACTGGGCTTATACCCGGCCCACTTCACCCTCCCGCTAGTGCTTGCTCCTGGCCCAGTATTCTGATACTCTGCGTAGAAGATAGTTTTTGGTGGGTCGACATTTTGGACCCATCTGGCCCAGCCCAATGGATTCAGGAACCCACCAATATTAGTCTGCATAACAACCGTAGTGGCGAAAGCTTTCCAGGGCCTGCCTAAGTAGGTCTGGGCCGTAAGGTTGTCGTACGGGCTCATTTTACAACGTTGGATGGAAATGCCGGTGTTCTGATTCTGGTCTACCTTGCCTTGGGCCGTAATGGTGACAAATTGATTGGACATGGGTTGTCTAGGGAAGATGTTACAGTTCTGGAACACGACCGCCGAGTTTCCGAATATGAAGTCCACCGTACCGATTATGTCGCAATCGCGGTAGAATTGTCGGTTCGAGTGCGAGTAGAGGGTGTCTTGGAACGCGTTGAACGAGCATCTGTAGAAGACGGATTGGTCGGATCCCGAACGGAAGGCGACGGCTTGGTGTTTTGCTGGTCCGGCTGTGTTCCTGAAACCGATGTCTCGTGCGATGAATCCTTTTCCCGCCACACCTGGTGAAAGATATATAAAAATAGATTCAATGAGTCACATACTTGTAATTATTATTATGTGAAAGTATTATTATAACATAATGTATCACATGTTCAACTCTGGCCTTTATTTGTCATGACTTAATATTCAAATAGACATACAGCAGGCCACATGAACCACTTGGCTTGATATGTTCACGGACTTTCTATTAAAACATGCCTCTCATCCGCACGTCGAAAGATTATTTGCTTTTAAAAAAAAATTGTCATATATTATTATATGGAGTATTAATTTTGGAATTATAAAACTATTGCGACAAAGAGACTTTTCCAATTGAAGTGGATTTTAAGATAGTTTTTTTTTTTATCACAAAAAAAAAAAAAGAAAAGAAAAAACATTAGAAGATAGAACTACTTACCAACAGTAGCCGTGGAGAAAGTGGGAGTTCCGTCTACGAAATTCTTGCTGCCCGAAATAATGGAAAGACTCTTGCCGTCGCCGTAGATCATCAGATTGGTGTAAGATTTATCCAACACCAAATTCTCCACATAAATCCCAGCCTTCACATATATCACGAATCTCGTTGTGCTCTTCTTGGGTATTTTAGCAACCGCAGCTTTCAGGCTTGTCACATCGCCGCTGCCGTCCTTGGCCACCGTCAAATCTGGCTTGGGATTGCTCTGCTGAAGCAGCCTCCTGTCTCCGGCGGAAACCCATGCGGGGAAGTCCGATTCCCCCAGCAAACGCCTCCTGTGGAATGGGATCTTGAAAATCCCGAGCAACGAGTTCAGTTTCGAGATTATGGCCAAACTGTTGCTGGAATATTCCGTCGAATTCTTCATCAGAAGCTTGATTTCTTCCACGAAAGTGGCGTTCGAATCATACAGAGCATCGAAACAAGTTTCTTGGTCTGTTATCACAGTGCTCAGCCAGGTTTTCAAGTCGTCGATGCTGGAATCGTCGGCGATCAGCTTACTTCCGCCGCTCTGCATGGAGGATATGCAGTCGTCGAGCGAAGCAGCGGCGTCGTCTAACACGGTGGAGCATATATTCAACGCCTCTTTCACTGCCGGGGAATCCGTCTTGTTCATGTACTCCTCCGTGAAATTGGACACCGCCTCCAGAGATCTCTTCACCACTGTTAAAGAAAACAAGAAAATCCTCTCCGGGTCGGTGGAGTTGGAAGAATCCAAGCTGGAATAACAAGAAGTTGGGTACTGAGTGATACTGCAGACAGCTTTGATCGCCGCAGCCGGAGAACCCGACGTCGCCGGAACATCGTCGGAACCATTCTTGCTATGAATCACAGTTCCGGCGACAACTCCGACGATCAGAGCAATTAATAAAACTGCTGAAATGGAGATGATGATCAAACGCTTGCGGGTTTTTTTCTTGAAAGCTTGTTGTTCAAGCTCATCCACTTTTCCATATCCCTTGAAAGAATTGATTGTGTCCATCGAACAAAATCAACTCTTAATTAATTTCTACTTGTGGGCTTTGATTTCAAATGCCTTTATTTATTCTTTTTCGTTTTCTGGGAATCTTTTTGGGTGTGAGAATGTGGAATATACAAAGTGTCTTTGGCCGTGTTTTTTGTGGTATGTTTTGGTGACATTCATCATCATATGGCGTGTGTATATATATATATGTTTATATATAAATGTTCACATTGAAGAACGGTGGGTTTACTTCTTCCACACTGCTTCTGTATTTCATAATTTAATCAAATAATAGTTGTAAGATGAATCTGACTGATCCTTAGTTTATAAATTTTATATACCATTTTTATATAGATTTACGCGGTTCCTTTTATTTATTTATAAACATATAATAACAAGTTGATTTAATCTTTACATCAAGTAATATATAATATTTATTCAAAGCTAGCTACAATTAAATTAAACTTCTATTTCACATAACTAGGTCAAATATATTATATATTAGCAGTGATGTCTACTTGCAAATAATTTACCTTCTCTTAATTCATATATATTTGTATATTTGTTTGATAAACTTTGCATATAAAGAGCAGGTAAGAACAAAATTAATTATAATAACAACATGTAAGGATTAATTCAAGATTGACTTCCTAATTCTACCACGTCAAACTTATATATGCCTAGCCTAGCTAGTCCATTGATCATAAAAGATATTTCAATGGTTTATAATATATAATATAATATAATATTATTTTTGTAGTTGATAATTTACATTTCTTTGAAAAAATAAGAATATGTTTGAGGTAATGCCACAAATCATGCCGAGTTCAGTGTGAAGTCTCATGTGTCACAAAAGACAATTTGGCTTCAATTAAACAATTCTTTGACCAATTCATTCCAGAACATATTTATTATTCTTATTATTTTATTACAACTATGTTAGCACGTAGAGTATGTATGGTCCAAATCAAAACCTGTGGTACGTGATGCATCGTAATTTGTACGCACATCCCTAAACTTAGTGGGTGGTGGCGCACACATCATTTAGACTGACGCAGCGTTGAAACTTGAAAGGATCCAGTAATCTAATACGACACCAAATCCACGCGTTTCGATCCCCAGCCATTTGTCAACTTCATTCTCGATCCCCTCCTCTTTTTTGCCCTTTTTTTTTTTTTTTTTTTGTAATATAAAATATACTATTAATAAAGGGAGAGAGCCTAATAATAACTATTTTTGGTGAGGTTTTTTTTAATATTTCAAATATATCCTTAATTTGTTGTGGCTTTTGTTTTATTAATTCAAATTTGATTTAATTTTGTAATTTATTTATTTAAATTTTATTTTCTTTTTCTTTAGTTAAATAATGTTTGAATTTGTTCCGCCATAATATAATCATATTTGTTTATTAAAAAAATCGTTTATCTTTTATATATTGTGTACACGCATCGCGTGTGCCAAAGTTGCTAGTATAATATAATATAGAATATAATAATAAGTACTAAAAAGCATTACCAATTCAATGTGTTCATAAATTATGTACAAAGTAGTTGTTATGTCTAATGTTCCAAAATTATAGTACCAAACGTATGCATATTTACATAAATTTGTACTGAGGCACCGTTTGGTTTGAGTAATAGGATAAATAATTCATAGATAAGTAATATAATATAAATTAAAAATAAATAAGAAAAAATAGTTAATACATTATTTGATTTGATAGATAGATTATAATTTATTTGATTTAATTGATGTAAAATTATTAATTAATAAATAGATAAATAATATGACAAAAATAAGGCGAAATTGATTGGAATAAATTATACATAGATTAATAATACATCAAACTAAACAATGCCTTAATTAGACCAAGTTGTCCAAAAAAGAGGAAAACTATTTTATTTTTTTATTTTTTTTTTATCATCCATAGTTTGAGATAAAGGGCAAAAAAAAAAAAAAACAAAAACAAAAACAAAAAAAGCATATTCAAACCCTACAAATCCAACGTCCCATGTTGAGCAAACCTATGTGTCAAACACGAGCCGTGGATTTTGTAATTCTTTCAGGTGTTCGAGGAGCATGATAGAATTTTCTGTTGTGAATCATCATTCAGCAAATGTGGGTTAATTTTAAGTATCGTAAATACAAAAATAATCAAGTAGTAAAATGACCAATAATATCATATATTCAACCTCCATCTTTAATAAGATACTAGCGTATTTGCACACACTTTGTGTGTGACGAAAAATTTAATATTTTTAATTAAAATTAATTTTGAAAAAAAAATCTAATAAATTTATGGGAACAAAAAATGAATGTTTCTTAGGTTAAATATTAGTCATAAGTTTATGAGTAGTAGCTGAAAGATCATGAATTATATATTTATATTAGTTATTTCCCACCATTTTTTTTTCAAATAATTTGAAATTCAAATTAAGACCATATGAAGAGACCAAGTTGATTTTTCTAAGATCCTTTCACTTAATAAATAGGAATAAATAATATATATGTACGGATCGGAAGATAATTAGGTTAAAGTATATTAGATTCAAAATTCAGTATTAATTATTTATGTTAGAAGAACGATTCTTTAATTTCTACTCGGCACAAACCGAATCCATGGCCAACCATTGGATGCCTGTCACTTTTGCAGTTTTGTTTGTCTTTATGTTCATATTTTACCCTTTATTTATATTTATTCAAGTTATTTTGATCATTGGGTCGTTCCGATGAATGGGTGTGCTACTTACTTCTCGGACATGGGACCACAACTATTTAGAAATGACCATAGTTATTAATTAGGGTCAATGATTATTTGTTAATATAAAGTAATTAGGTAGTATTTGGGAAAGTTTTTAAAAAGTAATTTTTAGTTTTTTTTAATAAAATTTTAAAATTTTGTGAAATTTTATTAAGAAAAAACTAAAGAGTGCTTTCTAAAAGCTCTTCCAAACACTACCTTAATGTAATTGTTTTGATCTTTCGGTTTTAATCTTTTTTTTTACTTCATAAACAACAATATTTATATCATAATTATATTTATAATCACACTAAAGATATTACTCTGTTTTTTATTTTTGTAAAATTCAAAATCTTAAATTAATTTATTAAAACAGCACATGCATCAAAGATTAGGGAGTAAAAAATATTTTGGTAATGAACGATTGATAAATTGAGAATTCGATATATATCTAAATTATTATAAATGATTTAATTGATACATAATCTAGCTAAAAATTATTATTTTATATTATAATAATATGGTGAAATATATGTAAGGAAGACTGGGTTAAGTATATTAGATTTATGACTCAACACTAATTATTTTATACAAGGAGGACAATTCTTTAATATCTACTCGGCATAAAATGATCAATCCATGGCTAGCTATTGGATACCTCTCACTTTTGCTTATCTTAATGTTCATGTTTTTACCTTTATATTTATTCAAGTTATTTTTTATTCCGTCGTTGCGACGAATGGGTCTGCTAATTTTTGGACATGGCACCTTAAATTTTTAAAAATTGCCATATTTATTAGGGTCTGACAGAAATCGTATTGTTAATTGTAGGTTATAATAAAAATTCAGTGTTGTCCGTGGTGTCACAACATCAACGACAACACAGGGCAGCGGAAAATAAACAAAAATAAATAACACAAGAAATTAATTTTGCACGAGTATAAAAACTCGTCCGGGTGCCTTAAGGCTAAATATCACCAGTAAACGTAAGATCAATCTTACAAAGATAATCCTAGTGATTTTACGAAAAATCATTAAATCCTAAATTTCTTAACAAGTTAAGAAATCAAATTTGCATCCTAAAATACAATCAGAGTATAAAAGAAATCAGATGCAACTCCCGTAGCCTAAATTTGAAAAGACAGTAAAGATCTTCAACAACACAGTTTCTGTAGTAACCCGGACTTCATTTTAAGATAATAATATGTTAAACATGATTAAGGGTTGGTAATTAATCAATTTCGGAGTGTTATTGGACTTCGAAAGAGAATTTGGGCTTTTGACTTTGGGCCGGATCGGAAGCTCCGAACTCAGATCTAAAGCTCCGATCCCAGCCACTTCGGAAGCTCAGCGGAAGCTCCGATCCTGGAACGGACGTTCCGATCTCCGATTGCCAGGTTTACCCGATGACTCAGCCACAAGTTTTGACAAGTGTTGATCGGAGGCGAGATCGGAAGCTCCGATCGTCGGATCGGACGTTCCGATCCCGGCGTGTCATACATGCAAGGCGTGAGCTGGATCGGAAGCTCCGATCCCGAGATCGGTGGTTCCGATCCTAGCCGGGAATTTTGCCTATAAATAGGGCTTCCCAGATTCATTTCTAAATACGAATTCCCGAGGTTCCTTCTTCGGTTATATAGTATGAGATATACACTTGAGGGCCCTATCGGTTATAATAGAGGTTCTGGAATAACCAAGTTGTGGTTATAGTCATCCAGGACTAGCGTCTCCAAAGGGCTATCTACGGACGAAGGTATGGTCCGGGAATCTATTTAAGTTTTGGGAGTACTTATTAGCTTAGTTAAGGCTTATAGAATTTATGTAGTGATACGGTGAACTTTTGAATATATGCTTGGAACCTAGGATCCTACTATACTTTAACTAGCCTAGAGGTACGTACACATTGACTGAGATTACCAGCGTGTATACATGTTTATATGTTGCATTTATTTGGCATTATTATATGGCATGATATATGATTTACCGCTTTCTATATTCATATGTCATGTGCATATACACATTGAGTCTATATCTTGTTATACCTGACTATAGAGCTGCTCAGCTCTATACTCGATAGTCTGTCACTGAGAGTACCGCGACGGCGGGGGCATTTTTGTCTTTCTACTCTGGTGTACTAGACGAGTGTGGTTGCACCCAGAGGTTGATTCGTGCGGTGGCAGCACTCATGTGGCGCCGGTACTGAGCATGACTTTTCAGATGACCCTTTACCAGTCATCATGTTGCATGCATTATATACATATGTTTACTCATGTTTATGTACTGGGCGTTAGCACTCACGTCCTAGTTGTTATCTTGGACACCCTATTCTATGGGGCAGGTCGCAGGATGGACGGAGCCGGTAGTTCGAGGCAGGACTAGGGAGCCGGATCTTTTCAGAGGAATTTATACAGCAGGATTTATTTTAGCTGTATAATATTTACTTTTAAGTATTTCGATTTGGTTGTATCACTACAGATTTAAGCCTGGATTATGTTACTAAGCTGATATGTAAATTTAAGTTTTCGCACGTTTTACTCTGTTAAGTTATTTTGCTGTATTAAGTTTAATGCATGCTATTAGTTTCCAGTTAGTAGGTGATACCATGCAGGGTCACTAAATTTTTGGTATCAGAGCATGCTTAGATTTTGGGATTAGTACTTGGGATTTAGAATTAGTTTTGAGTAATTCTTGCGCATTTGGGATTTTAATGTGCAATTCTTTTCAGGATATGGCTGACGAGAGTCACGGTAGTGTTGGCCAGGAAGGTGGTCATCATCATTGTCATCACCGCCATCATGATGATCAACATCATCATCATGAGGGTAGACGTCGCTACTCTATCAATAAATTTATGCAAGTAGGACCGAAACCTTTGGTGGGAGGCGAGAATCCTGAACAAGCAAGAAGTTGGATGTCTAAACTCGAGAGTACTTTTCGTGCTTTCGATTGCACTGAGGATCAGAAATTGGAAGTTCTAGAATTTTTTCTAGAGGATCGAGCACGTTTTTGGTGGGATGCCAAAGCTGCTCAGGCACGTACTGAGAGAGGACAAGTGACTTGGGGAGATTTCTATCAGCAGTTCCAGAAACTGTATTTTCCTCCAGCTGTTCACCAAGCACGATCGATGGAGTTTCTTACTCTGAGGCAAGGATCAATGACTATTGATTAATATCAGCAACGATTCCTTGATCTGCTACCTTTCAGTCCTCATATTAATGAGAGTGATGTATCGAAGTATGATCTCTTTCTACAAGGTCTGAACCAAGATATCTACTCACAGGTTGTTGTCTATGATGACCCAGTATCTTATGAGACTTTGGTGAACCGTTTCCGTCTTGTGGAGACCAGCAACAGGCGGGCACAGTTGATGATGCCAGCACAGCCTAGTGGATCTTTTGAGCCTAGAGCTCAATCTGTTGTGCAATCTGGACCTACGTCTTCTTCTACTCCTACTACTTTATCTGGATCTCGTGGTTCACGAGGTATGTTCCATTTTGGGAAGAAGAAGAAGAAGGAGGAGTTTTGTAGTCACTGTGGAGGGAAGCATCCTGCAGCTTCATGTCGGAGAGCTACTGGTGCTTGTTATATTTGCGGTCAGCAGGGACATCTGCGGAGAGATTGTTCTCAGTGCATGGGTTCTGCTAGTGGATCGGGATCACAGATTGGATCTCAGGCTTCTACTTTTCCACGACAGCAGCCAGCACCACAGAGTTCTTCTGGTTATCGTCCCCAGACTCAAGGGCAGGTATTTGCTCTGTCTCAAGAACAGGATAATGGAAGAAGCGATCGCATGTTGGCAGGTACCTTTTTGTTATGTGGTATTCCTTCACTTGTTTTAATTGATATTGGAGCATCGCATTCCTTTATTTCTAGTCTCTTTGTTAAGAGACATAGATTACCTTATTTATCATTAGATATAGATTTAGTTGTATCTACTCCGCTGGAACAGGAGATAGTAACTAAGCGTCTAGTGATGGGTTGCCTTCTAGAGTTTGAGGATAATACGTTGTCGGCTAATTTGATGATATTAGCGATGGCAGATTTTGACTGTATTTTGGGAATAGATATGCTGACTTTGTATCACGCTACTGTGGATTGTTATCAGCGTCTGGTACAGTTTCATCCTGTTGAGGGTGATAGCTGGTACTTTTATGGTGAGGGTGCGCGGCCTCCGATGCCACTTGTTTCGGCTCTGAAGGCATGTCATGTCTTGGAGTCAGGTGGGGAGGGCTACCTTATCTATGCAGTTGATATGTCCATGAGTAGTACGGGTATTGATCAGTTACCGGTAGTCAGTGAATTTCCTGATGTATTCCCTGATGAGATTCCTGGTTTTCCTCCTGTGCGAGAGGTTGAATTTGGTATTGATTTAGTACCAGGAACTACGCCTATATCCCGAGCGCCTTATCGTCTAGCACCATCAGAGATGAGGGAATTGAAACAGCAGTTACAAGATCTGCTTGATAAGGGATATATTCGTCCGAGTATTTCTCCGTGGGGAGCACCTGTTTTGTTCGTCAAAAAGAAAGATGGATCGATGCGATTGTGTATTGATTACAGGCAGTTGAATCGTGTCACCATCAAGAATAAGTATCCTTTGCCGGGGATTGATGATTTGTTCGATCAACTACAAGGTACTTCTGTTTACTCCAAGATAGATCTGAGATCTGGATACCATCAGATGCGGGTACGAGACTCAGATATTTCTACGACTGCTTTTAGGACCAGATACAGGCATTATGAATTTCTGGTGATGCCATTCGGTTTGACGAATGCACCGGCAGTCTTTATGAATCTGATGAATCAGGTATTTCGAGAATATCTGGATAGATTTGTCATCGTCTTCATTGATGATATTCTTGTCTATTCTCATGACAAGGATGAGCATGCACAACATTTGAGGATTGTTTTACAGACGTTACGAGATAAGCAGTTGTATGCGAAATTGAGCAAGTGTGAATTCTGGCTTGATCGGATAGTGTTTCTCGGTCATGTGATTTATAATGAAGGGATATCTGTTGATCTTAGTAAGATAGAGGCAGTGCTGAACTGGTCTCGTCCGACGACGGTTGCTGAGATTCGTAGTTTCTTGGGTCTAGCTAGATATTACCGTCGGTTCATCGAGAATTTTGCACAGTTGGCCAGACCTTTGACACAGCTTACACGGAAATATGTTGCCTTCATATGGTCCTCGGATTGTGAGGAGTCATTTCACGAGCTGCGTGGACGTCTTACTACTACACCTGTGCTAGCTCTACCTTCTGGATCAGGAGGTTATGTTGTCTATACTGATGCCTCTAGTCAGGGGTTAGGATGTGTTCTGACACAGCATGGATGTTATTGCCTATGCTTCTCGACAGTTGAAGACGCATGAGAGTAATTATCCAGTACATGATCTCGAGTTAGCCGCCATTGTATTTGCACTCAAGATCTGGAGGCATTATCTTTATGGCAAGAAATTTAAGATATTCACAGATCACAAGAGTTTGAAGTATTTATTCACTCAGACGGAGTTGAATATGCGACAGAGACGCTGGATGGATCTTCTGAAAGATTATGATTGTGAAATCAAATATCATCCAGGTTCTGTTAATCTTACTGCTGATGCCTTGAGTCGGCAGGTAAGACTTTCTGCACTTCAGACTAGTGAAGTATCTCATATGATTCAAGAGTGTTGTTCATTGAGTTTTACGCTCAAGCACAATAAAGGGAGAAATGGGATTCGATTGTATACTATTTTGTCTGAGCCAGCATTATATTCTCGGATCAGAGATGCTCAGATATCTGATGTTAAGACTCAGCGTTTGGCACGTTTAGCCAATGGAGTTAATACATCTGGATTTCATTTTCAGGCAGATGGTTTATTGTGCTTATCTAATCGAGTGGTTGTACCTAATGTTGCGGAGCTCAGGAACGATATTCTATCTCAAGCTCACAGGAGTAGATTATCAGTTCATCCTGGAAGCATGAAAATGTATAAGGACTTGCGAACTAGATTCTGGTGGAAAGGGATGAAGAGGAGTGTGTATCAATTTGTTTCGAGATGTTTGGTTTGTCAACAGGTCAAGGCTGAACATCGACGACCAGGTGGATTATTACAGAATCTTGAGATTCCCGAATGGAAGTGGGAGCACGTAACTATGGATTTTGTTACCCACTTACCTATGACTTCACGTCAGTGTGATGCTATCTGGGTCGTTGTTGACCGTTTGACGAAATCAGCACACTTTATTCCTTATAACCGGGAGTATTCTTATGATCGCATGACACGTTTATACATCCAGGAGATAGTGCGATTGCATGGGATTCCAGTGAGCATAGTCAGTGATAGAGACCCGCGATTTACCTCACGTTTTTGGGGTAGTTTTTAGGAGACGTTGGGTACCACTCTGAGTTTGAGCACTGCATATCATCCGAAGACTGACGGACATTCAGAGCGGACGATTCGTACATTGAAGGATATGCTACGTTCTTTTGTCATGGACTTTGGCTTATCTTGGCAGGATCAGTTATCTTTGATCGAATTTACCTACAATAACAGTTATCATCGTAGTATTGATATGGCACCTTTCGAGGCATTGTATGGTCGACGGTGTCGTACTCCGTTATTCTGGGATGAAATCAGGGAACGACAAGTCGAGGGTCCTGAATTGGTGCAGCAGATTGTAGACAAGGTAGATTTGATCAAACATAGGATCAAAGTTGCTCAAGATAGACAAGCCAGTTATGCTAATATTCGTCGCAGGCCACTTCAGTTTGATCCTGGTGAATATGTGTTTCTACGAGTATCACCTTTCAGGAAGGTGATGAGATTCGGCGTGAAAAGCAAGTTGTCTCCTCGTTTTATTGGACCTTTCCAGATACTGGAAAAGATTGGAGATGTTGCATATCGTTTGGCTTTACCGCCAAATCTTTCCAGTATTCATAATGTTTTTCAAGTGTCGTTACTTCGACAGTATATAGCTGATGAATCTCATGTGATTCAGTCTACTGATATTCAGCTAGAGCCAGATCTGTCTTTTGTTGAACGACCAATCCGTATCTTAGACAAAAAGGAGAAAGTTCTTCGGAACAAGACTATACCACTTGTGATGGTACAGTGGCAGCGCCGAGGTATTGAAGAAGCAACTTGGGAAACTGAGAGTCGTATGCAAGCAGAATATCCTGAGTTGTTTGCTTTATACTTTTGATGACCATGTAAGATGTAATTACAGTTGTTGTAATAAAAAATGGTTTTCTGTTTCATATTGTTATCTTAATTTGTCTTTAGATTTTATTTCGCGGACGAAATATCTAAAGGTGGGGAGAATGTAGTAACCCGGACTTCATTTTAAGATAATAATATGTTAAACATGATTAAGGGTTGGTAATTAATCAATTTCGGATTGTTATTGGACTTCGGAAGAGAATTTGGGCTTTTGACTTTGGGCCGGATCGGAAGCTCCGAACTCAGATCGGAAGCTCCGATCCCAGCCACTTCGGAAGCTCAGCGGAAGCACCGAGATCGGAAGCTTCGATCCTGGAACGGACGTTCCGATCTCCGGTTTCCAGCTTTACCCGATGACTCAGACACAAGTTTTGACAAGTGTTGATCGGAGGTGAGATCGGAAGCTCCGATCGTCAGATCGGACGTTCCGATCCTGGCGTTTCATACATGCAAGGCGTGAGCTAGATCGGAAGCTCCGATCCCAAGATCGGTGGTTCCGATCCTGGCCGGGAATTTTGCCTATAAATAGGGCTTCCCAGATTCATTTCTAAATACGAATTCCCGAGGTTCCTTCTTCGGTTATATAGTGTGAGATATACACTTGAGGGCCCTATCGGTTATAATAGAGGTTCTGAAATAACCAAGTTGTGATTATAGTCATCCAGGACTAGCGTCTCCAAAGGGCTATCTACGGACGAAGGTATGGTCTGGGAATCTATTTAAGTTTTGGGAGTACTTATTAGCTTAGTTAAGGCTTATAGAATTTATGTAGTGATACGGTGAACTTTTGAATATAGGCTTGGAACCTAGGATCCTACTATACTTGAACTAGCCTAGAGGTACGTACACATTGACTAAGATTGTCAGCGAGTATACATGTTTATATGTTGCATTTATTTGGCATTATTATATGGCATGATATATGATTTAGCGCTTTCTATATTCATATGTCATGTGCATATACACGTTGAGCCTATACCTTGTTATATCTGACTATAGAGCCGCTCAGCTCTATACTCGATAGTCTGTCACTGAGAGTACCGCGACGACGGGGGCATTTATGTCTGTCTACTCTGGTGTACTAGAAGAGTGTGGTTGCACCCAGAGGTTGATCCGTGCGGTGGCAGCACTCATGTGGCGTCGGTATTGAGCATGACTTTTCAGATGACCCTTTACCAGTCATCATGTTGCATGCATTATATACATATGTTTACTTATGTTTATGTACTGGGCGTTAGCGCTCACGTCCTAGTTGTTATCTTGGACACCCTATTCTATGGGGCAGGTCGCAGGATGGACGGAGCCGGTAGTTTGAGGCAGGACTAGGGAGCCGGATCTTTTCTGGGGAATTTATACAGCAGGATTTTTTTTAGCTGTATAATGTTTACTTTTAAGTATTTCGATTTGGTTGTATCACTACAGATCTAAGCCTGGATTATGTTACTAAGCTGATATGTAAATTTAAGTTTCCGCACGTTTTACTCTGTTAAGTTATTTTGCTGTATTAAGTTTAATGCATGCTATTAGTTGTCAGTTAGTAGGTGATACCATGCAGGGTCACTACAGTCTCCACAGTGTTGTCTCTGATGTCTTCAACACGAACGGCAGCACGGGGACTCTTAGTAATGACGACTATAAAATATCTTCAGAATCTTCGAATTATTCAATGTGATTTTTTCTGAAAGCTCTCTGAATTCTCCTCTGAAGTGTGTTCTTGTTTGTGCGCAGAATCCCCCTCTTTATAGATTAGCTTTCACGTATAAAAGGGATTTTCTTGTAGAGTCCTACACAATAAGGAAATAAATCTTTTTTAGAAACAAGACTCTTTTAAATATAAATAATACTATCTTGATAATATTTGATAACAATAATACACAATAATTCCTTATCAAGATAATATTTAATCTAGACAAATATCTATCTCAATATTTTCGATAATAACATATAAATATTTAGCCTATCATATCAAATCATATCTTGATAATATAAACATAAATCCTTTCAATTCGATATCAAGATATAATTAAGTTAAATATCTATCCTAAATATATTATCGAGATCATAGAATATTTAACCATTTCAATTCAAATCTTTTATCTAGAAGGCAAAATTCAATATTCTAATTAGCATGCTTAAGAAAAAGATTTTCAAGGAATTAATATTCCTTTCAATCTCCCCCTTTTTGCCTTTCTGGGCAAAACCTGCACAAACAATTCAAACATAAACTCCCCCTGAGTTTAAAACACTTCTCCCCCTGAATTTTAAGTCTCTCCCTGAAGGTGTTGTCCCTCGTGTTGGCAACACCAAGGATAACATACACATTGATACTTAGGGATTCTATAATTCATATATCAGAGCATAAGTGGGGTAGAAGTAGTTAGTCTAGTTAAAGCATATCAGAGCAATTAAGGCACATAACTAGAACAAAACAAAAACAGATATAAGAATCAGAAAATTAAAGCAAAGATGAGATAAGGAAAAAATATGAGGTGACACCAATCAATCTAAAATTGATCAGTATCAGATCCCTCCTGATCTTCAGTGTCCTCATCTTCATCGTTCTTAGTCCCAGATGGACCAGCCTTATCTTGTGAATTCTCTCCCCCTTTTTGGCCAGAAATGCCAAATCTTGTACAACAATCACCTAACAAGGCTCCATAAAGATCCAAGTCCTCTTGGGCTTGGGCAAACAGCTTTCAGCATGAACCATGAGAGCTTAAATGGTAGAAACAAAACATTCCAGAGGAGAGGGTGTATGCATAATTTCTTCAGTTTCTTCAGTGTTGTCTCCCGTGTTGGAAACACCAGGAACAACATCAGCACCAGTAACAACAGCAGTAGATTCAAACCAAGGAAGGTCAAGGACAAGCTTTATCTTCCCTCTTAATAAAGCAGCTGCAACCTGCAGATCTTCAGTCAGTTCAGAGATACCTTCACCAATCACAAAGCAAACCTTGAAACTCCAAAATTCCATAGATCAAAGATGGAAAATACAGATTGATGGATTTTAATATTCCATCTGCAAACTGGAGTATAGTCTTGAATACGAGTTTGCTAAAATTGAAAGTGCTCTCAGTCTCTATAGAAAATGACACAAACACTTGTGGTCGAGTCACCACGTTGAAGCTTGTAGAAAGCATCCAATTGCGTACAGCTGTTTTGTATGAGATAGAGTAAAAGGATGTGAGCTTTGCAACAGAGAGTTGTACAGAAAACTTTTTAGCAAACCACTAATGAGTAAGCATTAGCTTCATGAATATCAGGGTGGTTCCCTACTTCAACATCCGGTGTGTCATAAAGAATATTGATGATGGCAGGGTTGAACAAAAAAAAACTTTACTCTCACCAAAAATTCCATCACTGGTTTTCTGATGTACGGCACCACTGGAGTAAAACTATAAAATAGCTTTTGAGCCTTTCAAAAATTCAACCAAATTGAACTTTCCATAGGCATCCGCATCGATATTCTTCTCATCAATCAGCCTCGATTCACATACAAGAGTCACACAGAAGTATCTTTTCCATAGTAGAACTTGTGGAAAAAGACAGTAGTCAAATAAAACTCAGCATCAACCGTGTTGTCTGTGATGTTGCCAACACCATCAGCAACACCAACATCAACATCAACATCAACATCCTCTTCCTCGGAAAACTTGATTCCTCACTAGCTTAAGCATCATAATCATCTTTAAATGTGGAGGAATTATCAGATACATAAGACCTGATTACAGCAAATTATTCAACATCTCTTTATCAAGCTCATCATCGGAAGGTTGAGCAAAAACAACCACATAAATATCAGCCTTCCCTTTCTTTAGAATGTCTAGAACTTAAGTCAAGGAAGCTTCATCATCATCATAAAATACAATTTTCTCAGTAGCAATAGGAGGAACAAAAACATCAAATTCAATCATCAATCGATACTCGGCCAATAAGGCTTCATAGTATACATTGTCTTCCTTCTCCTGACTTATTTTCTTCGCTGCATGATCCATCGAAGATTGTACATCATCATGAGTGATCTGCAGAAAATCAGTTGTGGGAGCAGTGTTGCGCGCAGTGTTGGCAACACAAGGCACAACATCAAATTCAGACCAGGTTAGGTCTATTTTCCCTTTCAGCAAAATATGAGCAGCCTTCAATTCTTAACCAACCAGAGACAAAGACACATCAATGTGTCGGATAAAGCCATATTATTCCAGAATCCCAAAGATGAGGGATGGAAAAGGCAAATTTGTGGACTTTATCAACCTCCATCAGCAAATTGAAATATGAACTTGAATATCAACTTCACCAAACTTGAAAGGAAATCAAGTTCCAATTGCAAAAATTATCACTCCTTGTACTTGGTTACCACAGTAGATTTGGTTGAAGGAGTCTCGTTCTTCACAATACTAATAGATTTTCTGCAGAACACCTTTCTCTTCTACATCAAAAGTGCGTTATAGAGCAGTGATAACAACTGAATCAAACATCTATTCGCTCATGCACAGAAACTCTGTCAAAATTGGTAGATTTCTCAGCATCTACACCAGCAGCGAGGTTTGTAAAGAGTTCCAAAAAATTCTTTCGACTGTGATGAACAAAATCAAAAACAGTAGCAAAAAGACCTCGAGTCTTGAACAAATTCAACCAAATTCTGCCTCTTGCAAGCATCCAGATCAATCTTCTTCTCTTCAATGAACTCATGGTTGACATACAGATGTCAATCAACAATAGAAGCTTCTGAATATAAATTGTGAGATAAGGAAAGTGACATGTCACAATCTGCATAAACAGTGTTGCCTCCAGTGTTGGCAACACCATTCACAACATCATCACCAGCAGAATCTTTAGTGTTCGCTTCCTCAAATTCATCATCCTCAGAGATGAAAGATGAAATACCAAACATATTAGGCCTATTATCTGCAAGTTTCTATTGCATATCTGCATCCGGTTCTTCCTCAATGACAGCATAATTAGGCACATGTTTGGAAAAACCAAAAACAAAAAGACAATCTGATTAGCACAGAAATCAGATAAGCTTAAATATAATCAAAGAGAGAGAATGTAGGAAGACAATTTTATGACTGCAAAGACCAATTAAGCATAAGAATGATCAAATCAATGAGTAATATATGCTTAAAAGAAATTCATTGGTCAGTAAAAAGAAATTCAAACATTCAAACAGTCACCTTCTGAAAAACGCATCCAGAAACACTTATCAACGAAAATTATTATGGGTAAAACTTTTCAAATCGAGGAAATAAAATCCAACTCAATTATGAAAATAATCCGAGATTGAAAGCAATCAAAATTCCATAAATAACTCCACATCGGCTCAACTCCACTACATCATTGTTAATCACAAAATTCATTTTTCAGTAGATAGAGAATTTTACCAAATTTGTTCGTTTAGAACGTCAAACCCTGAACAGAAAATATTCACAATTCTAAATGCATATGCATGTCTTATTTTATGCCTAAAACGGAATGTAACATAAAAATAAAATGCAACCACATGCATATGATATGTTCACAAGTGTAGTGTTGCCTCTCGTGCTGACAACATCATCAACAACACCATAGTTTTTCAAAAATTATTTGTAACTTACACACTTGATTACCCTTGATTTCAGAAAATTTCCAGAAGTGGTAGTCTGCACACTAAAAGAACAGTCTTTATTGGACTCAATTAGGTAGCTTTTTCCATTTTCTTCCAATTATTGATAAAGTTTGTATGTATGACATTGGTCATCAAACTTAGTAAAAAGCTGAACACTGAATTTGCGAAACCACCTTTCACATGGGACAAGAACATGGAATACACGTACATCCCTCAACTACTTAATGGTTTAGTCAGAGTTCCAAAGCAAGAGGGTCAGTGTGCCTTAAAAAAAAATTGCAGAAAAACTTGGCATCAATTGAATCACTGTAACAGAGATTTAAACACTACACATAACAAAATGTATGTAGAATGCCTAAAATCCTAACAATGCATGACAAGAAAAACAACAGTGTTGTATATGGTGTTGTAACACCGAGGACAACATCAGTAAATGGTTATAATGCACATATGCTGAGAGACCTCCCATGATTGAAGAATATCTCGAAATATAAAAATTTTGTGAATATAACTGCTAGTTGGTTATTAGTTCCAACAAAATCCATTCGGATCACACCATTTTCTACCAAATCTTGAATAACGTGACACCGAATGTCAATGGGTTTTGTGCGAGAGTGTTGAATTGGGTTCTCTGAAATGTCAATCGCACTCAAATTATCACAATGAAAAATGGGGGTTGACTTTTAAATCCATAATCCTCTAACATTTGGTTCATAAAAAAAATTGGGAACAAAAACTTCCATTTCCAAGACAAAAACACCCTCCCATAGTGCATTTTCTATCATTCAAAACCCAACACATAAACACACTGTAAAACCAACAAGAATGGTATTTGTCTCCATAGTGTACCACAATCTCAAATCCAAGGTGTCGAAGGTGTATCTTAAGATACTTTTTACTTCTGTTAAATGTTTGACCTTAGGATCAGATTGGTTCCTAGAACATAAACACACATTAAACATGATATCAGCATGAATTGCAGTTAAGTACAAAAAACTTCCAATCATGATGTGATACATGGTGTTGGAAACACCGGCCGCAACACCATTCTTACCCAACTTTTCACTAAATCCCATTGGTGTTTTCATGCTTTTAGTGTTCTCATTACAGAACATTTTCACCAAAATTTTGAGATACTTGTTTTGGGATAGAAAAATACCATCATGCATTTTCTTAACATCAAAACCAAGAAAATAACTCAACTCAACTACCATGCTTAATTCAAAGATGGAAGACATGTATTCAACAAAATCATCAACATGCTTTTGATCAGAAGAAGCACAAAACATGATGTCATTCACAAAAACTAAGCAAACAGGTATTTCACCTTTGGACTTTTGAATAAAAATGATTTTATCAAAATTACCTCGTTTGAAGTCAATTTCAAGAAGATATTCAATCAACCTTACCTCGTTTGTGGACATGAAACTCATGCATACTGACCCAATCACCTTGAGATAGTACACTTTGTCCTTCATCCGAGTTTGCATTGTTCCAGAAGCATCTTCAAAAGTCTGTGATGATGGATGGTTCTTCTGTATTTTGCTTGAAATGTCCTTACCATTATTTATCAAAACAACATAATCATTGCTTGGTTGATTATCCTCAATTTCAGTCACTGTTAGACCCGGTGTTGTGCTTGATGTTGCAACATCAGAGACAACACTTGGATCTTTCAATGGACTGAAAATTTCCAGCAGATCATCCTTAGTAATTTTTCCTTCGATATCTGCAAAATCATCAAAATATACATTAATAGATTCCATAACTGCTTCAGTTCTCAGATTACATATTCTACATGCATGACTATTCAAAGCATATCCTAGAAACAAGAATTTTTCACTTTTGGAATCAAATTTGGCTAGGTGATTTCTTTCATTCAAAATAAAATAAATACAGCCAAAAACATGAAAGAATTTAAGGTTTGGCCTCTTTCCCATGAGAATCTCATAGGAAGTCATAGTAGAACCACTCCTTAAGTATACTCGATTCAATGCATGACAAGCTGTATTCACGAGTTCTGCCCAAAATCTTTTTGAGATATTCTTTGAGCTCAGCATCATCCTAGCCATCTCCTGCAACGTTCTATTCTTTCTTTTGGCCATGCCATTGTGTTGAGGAGTTTTTGGGGCAGAAAACTCATGTGATATGCCATTCTTATCACAAAAATATAAAGAGTTCTCAAAAATCTTACCATGATCGGTCCTGATCCTTCCAACCTTCAAGTTATATAGGTTAGTAATCTTTGTGAGTAAATTATTAAAAATATCAAACATATCCAACTTCTCTTTGAAGAATCTTACTCGTGTAAAACGTGAGAAGTCATCAACACACACAAAAAAAAACTTCTTACCTCCATAGCTTTCCAGTTCCATAGGATCCATTGACTCCAAATGCAAAAGTTCAATGCACCGTGTTGTCCCAAAGTGTTGTAACACGGGGTGCAACACGAGAGTTTTCTTACCTATTTGGCATGCACCACAAACATATGGAACTCCAGAATTCAAAATAAACATACCTTGGACAGCGTCATACTTACACAGATTTTTCAATGCCTCCAAATTTACATGACACAACTTTTGGTGCCATAAATCAAGATCATTCACTTTCATGTAGTTGCAGACACGTTCCTCTCCAAATTGGTAGTAATCTGCTGATCTTGTACCTATCAAAACACATATGTTAGCATAATCAAAAACTTCACAAGTATTTTTATCAAACTTTACATGAAAATCATCATCACACAATTGACTAAAAGATATCAAATTTGAGTTTAGTCCCTTGACATGTAGCACATTGTGAAACTTTGAAAATCCTTCCATGTTCGGTGTTCCTTTGCCAACAATCCTTCCTTTTGCACCACCTCCGTAACTCACTTTACCACATCTTTGTTCAATACAGTCCATGAGATGTTCTTTCGAACCTGTCATGTGACGTGAGCTTCCACTATGAAAGTACCAGTAACCTGCAAAGTTAGTTTTCAAGGAAGTATAAACATCAAAATACTGAAAATCAAACTTTGGTACACAAATTTTCTTTGTTGTAGGTCTGTTTTTGGTGGTGTTGCTCCTGGTGTTGTGCAACACCAGGAGCAACACGGGGGGCAACATCAGCTTTGACTTCCAATACATGCAGTCATTCCTGATCTTGAAACAAAACGACCTGATGTGATCTGGTTTGAAACAGTAATGACACATAAAATGGCGCTTCCATTGCTTTGGCTTTTGAGGAGGAACACACTCTTTTGATGAAAAATTCTTGAATGGCGGAGCGACAATGGGTGTGCTAGAAGTATTGCTACCTTCTTTCACAAATACAGTTGGTTTTGATGATTCTCCAACTTCAAACACTCTGTTAACTAACCCTAGACCAGCCTTACCATTTTACCCATTATAAAATCAAGCTTAGATGTACTTGAATTAAACTTAGCAAGATTTAGAGTTACCTTTTCAAGCTCCCCCTTATCCTTGCAGAATTCAAGATTTTTCTTACTTAGAATCACTTCAAGCTTGGCCATGGCAGACTTCAAATCAGAATTTTCTTTAGAGAGAGTTGTGTTCAACTTGTTCTGTTTGATCCGATCAGCATACAACTCCTCATAAAGATTCTGCACACACTTTAGAGTTATATCATCAGTGACAGCTTCCTGATCACCAAAATTACCAAGAGTATATGTATTTAAGCAAACTGATTTTTCACTGGTGTTACGACTTGGTGTTGCAACACCGGAGGCAACACCCAGTGGGTTGACATGAAAACACCTCTTTTCTTTCAAAAATGCAGCCAGGGAGGTATGATCTTCTTCATCATTATGTTTTTGATCTCTGTCAGAGTCATCATCACTCAAGAACATAGCCATACCTTTGTGGAATCGATTTGCACATTCAATTGCATAGTGTCCATATCCATTGCATTCCCTGCATTGTACATAATCAAAATTCTTGGTATTAGATTCATAATTAACAACATACCTTGGTCGAGATGGTTCTCGAGTAGGTGACACCCTCAACAGATTTTCAGGAGCAGGAAAACTAGGGTGCTTAGATTGTTGTCCAAATTTATTTTTGTCTTTTATCTTTAAATAATCTTCAAACTTCTGGTTGATCAAAGAAATTGAATCTTCACATAAATCTGACATATTGACTTCTGGTGGTCGGAATCTGACGTAAACAACCGGCACGTCCATGATAAACCTACAAAATAAAAATAACCAGAATCTCTCTTAGTAAAGTCAAGAGTTGGCTCTGATACCACTTGATAGAAATCGTATTGTTAATTGTAGGTTAAAATAAAGAGTCAGTGTTGTCCGCGGTGTCACAACATCAACGACAACACAGGGCAGCGAAAAATAAACAAAAATAAATAACACAAGAAATTAATTTTTCATGAGTATAAAAACTCGTCCGGGTGCCTTAGGGCTAAATATCACCAGTAAATGTAAGATCAGTCTTACAAAGATAATCCTAGTGATTTTACGAAAAATCATTCAATCCTAAATTTCTCAACAAGTTGAGAAATCAAATTTGCATCCTAAAATACAATCAGAGTATAAAAGAAATCAGATGCAACTCCCGTAGCCTAAATTTGAAGAGACAGTAAAGATCTTCAATAACACAGTTTCCACAGTGTTGTCTCTGATATCTTCAACACGAACGGCAGCACGAGGACACTTAGTAATGACGACTACAAAATATCTTCAGAATCTTCGAATTCTTCAATGTGATTTTTTCTGAAAGCTCTCTGAATTCTCCTCTGAAGTGTGTTCTTGTTTGTGCGCAGAATCCCTCTCTTTATAGATTAGCTTTCACGTATAAAAGGGATTTCCTTGTAGAGTCCTACACAATAAGGAAATATGAAACACCTACTATTAATAAATGCGGAATTTTTTTTTTTTAAATAATACTACTATACATACATTCCCATACATATATGTATATAAAAATAACATACTTTTTCTTAAATAACCTCAAAAATATTAAATAAATAAATCCTTAAAAATGTTTCATGCATCAATTTAAAATAATAAACAATGCTGCTGAAAATCTCATATGCGAAAACAATAATAAAATAAAACATGTTTCAAAATTCAACATAATAAACTAAATAGCTGCGACGATCACGGGGTCCACTGCTCCGTGAGCTCATAAGTCCTCACCATCGGTAGCAGCTACATAAACATCATCATGCTCACCTGCACCATATAAGCGCAGTGAGCCTAGGGGCTCAACATGTCTAATCCTTTATAACAAGGTTAAAAATAATGCATCACATAATTACTAATACATATACATGTACATGAGCATGCATGAAAATATTTTCATCACATAATAAAACTGCTGAATCATAAACTGAATCATAACCATAATCATAAACATATTATTTCTTCATCATATATAACATAATTGAGCAATACTTTTGAAACCTGTAGATGGTCCTATCCATAAGTGTGACGCTCATGTGTCGACTGATCAGTCTCATGAACCAACGTACGATGGCGGTGATAAATCACCTCCTATGGTAGTAACCTACCGAATCATATGGTGGATAACCACCTCTATGGTAGTAAAACTACCGAATCATATGGTGGAAAACCACTCATATGTCACACATACTTCAATTTCCACCAAAATATTTTATTGCTCATCATTTACATAATTATATACATAAGAAATTTCATGAATGCATGCACTGAAAATATGTCCGTAATATATATTTAATTAATTTTTCATAATATAATATACTTATACTTAAAATAGACTTCATGCATAAAAATAAATTAAATATATATTCCGGACTTATTTATTTTTCATGGGTTGGTCCAGACTGCTAGTCACTCATCTAGGCCCATTAAACTTAAATAAAACCCAATAATCATATTTTTAGCCCAAATAACTTAATTAAACTTAACTGGGCCCAAATAAAATATTTAAGCCCATTAACTTAATTAAACACAATAAAATTCTAGACTGGCCCAAAAATTCACTGACTGGCCCAAAAATTCCCATGGGCTCCCAAGCCCGTAAAAATCATTGGGCTAACTTAAATAAATTATTTAAGGCCCAAATAAAATTATTTGGAAGCCCAAATAATTTTCTAACTATTTAAATGGCCCAAAAACATCATAAATCATTAAATACTTAGAAATAAAAATACCCGAGCCCAGCCCACCTAACCCGGCCCCTGACCCTACTGACCCGACCCAATATGCCCCATACCCGACCCGAACCACCCAGGACCACCCGACCCAGCCCCTAACCCATAACCCGATTCCCTTTCCTATCTTTCTTTTGGCTGCGTGCAGCAGCCCTTCAAGGGCGGCTGCCGCTCCAGTCCGGCCACTACTGGCCGGACCGCCATCAGCAGGACCTTCCCAAGGTCCTGCCGGTCCTAACCTGGCCATGGGTCGGCTGGTTCATAGCCATGCATGAACCAGCCAAACCACGTTTTCCCCAAACCCTCTACCGTAAGGCACCATGCACCAGATCTTGTCCAGCCTTGAATCCGATCAAGCCAGCCCCTAACCAACAAACCCACTCAACTCTAGGGACCCTAAAAGACCCATAAACCATCAGCCACCGGCCTGGACCGCCCCATGTCAGAACCATGTTATGCAACACAAAGAAAGCCAAGAACGACACCCGAAACGTGAGCACGACAAAGAAGATAAAAATGTTATTCATGCATGTATCTGAATACCTCAAGCCTAAATCATAAAATTTCTGATGTAAAGCAAAATACTAGCTCATATGGTGTCAAAGAAAAGAGTTAGACATGCCTTTTTAATTGATTGACAAAGGTTGATGCGTATACGGGTCTCCGGGACGACGAACGGACCAAAAATCCTCAAGAGTTAAGCTTGATCGGCTATGGGGTTCTAGCTTTCTGTGTTCAACCATGGAAGGGATGAGGGAGAGGGGTTGTTGTCGATGAAAGGGGAATTGAGCGTGAGTTGTGGGAGGGATTGGGTAGAATTTAGGTATAAAATCTTTTAAATAAAATAGGTAGATAATATACTATCAATTAGATAATATATCTAAACTTTAAATACACAACTTAACTTGATAAAAAAAAACTTTAAATCTCGAAATATAATAATAAGGGATTTTTAAAAGTTAATAAAGGTCATTAAAATGACTTATTTTGGCTAAAAATCAACCCTTAAATAAATATATAATTAAATACTAAAATTTTCTTGACAAAATACCTTAAAATATTATTTTAAGGCTCATAAAACTCATAAAATATTTTTGGCTAAGAATTTTGGTATCTCGTCCGTCCACGGTCCCGTCTACGCGATCGACTCAAAAATATACTCAAAAATCTAAAAATACAATAACTGCGGGTTAAATGATCTCATAAATTTAAATCATGCATATAATCCACATAATAACACATAAGTGTCATTTAACCCAAATATAAATTTTAAATAATTATTTTTCTTAATTATGCATGCAAATTTATGTATTAAAATTTTCGGGTGTTACAATTCTCCCCCCCTTAAACTGAATTTCGTCCTCGAAATTAAAGTGCTTACTCGAATAACTCCGGGTAGCGAGTCCTCATGTCTGCCTCAGTCTCCCAAGTGGCTTTCTCCTCGGAATGATTCTGCCACTGGACTTTGACCATCGGTTTGACCCGCGTCCTCAATCTCCGCTCCTCTCTGGCTAAGATCCGAACAGGCCTCTCCTCAAATGCTAGATCTGGTGCTAACTGCAAAGGCTCGTAATCCAACACATGCATCGGATTAGAGATGTATATCCGAAGCATGGATACATGGAAAACGTTGTGCACTGCTGCAAGCCCTGGCGGTAGTGATAAACGGTATGCCAAAGTGCCAACTCTCTCCAAGATCTCAAATGGCCCAATATATCTCGGATTCAACTTGCCTCTGCGACCAAATCTCATCACCCCTTTCATAGGTGATACTTTCAAAAACACATGATCACCTACTACAAACCCAAGATCTCGTCGTCGAGTATCAGCATAACTCTTCTGACGACTCTGAGCTGTCCTCATACGATCCCATATCTGTGTCACAATATCGACAGTCTGCTGTACAATATCGGGACCAAGTAAAATCCTCTCGCCAACCTCATCCCAATGCACTGGCGATCTACATCTCCTCCCATAGAGAGCTGCATAAGGAGTCATACCTATAGATGACTGAAAACTGTTGTTATAGGTAAACTTCACTAATGGCAGTCTAGTCTCCCAAGAGCCCTGAAAATCAATAACACAAGCTCTCAGTAGATCCTCAAGAATCTGGATCACCCTCTCCGACTGACCATCTGTCTGGGGATGGAACGCTGTACTGAATAATAGCCGAGTCCCCAAAGCTATGTGCAAACTCTTCCAGAATGCAGACGTAAATCTCGGATCTCTGTCCGATACTATCGACACTGGTATGCAATGCAGTCTAATAATCTCCTTGATGTAAAGCTCTGCATACTGCATCAATGAGTAAGTAATGAGTAAGTAGTCCTCACCGGCAAGAAATGAGCTGACTTGGTGAGTCTATCCATGATCATCCAAAGAGCTGTACATCCTCTAGTACTCCTCGGAAGGCCAACTACAAAGTCCATCGTGATTTTCTCCCACTTTCACTCCGGAATGGGTAGAGGCTTAAGTAACCCTGCAGGACGCTGATGCTCTACCTTGACCTGCTGACAAGTCAAGCACTCTGATACAAATCGGCCAATATCTCTCTTAATGCCGGGCCACCAATATAATGACTACAAATCTCTATACATCTTCGTACTTCCGGGGTGAATGGAATACGGAGATGTATGAGCCTCTGTCAAGATCTCAATCCTCAACTGATCAACGTTCGGTACCCACATACGACTAGGGTACTGAACGATACCATCAACAACTGTATAGAGAAGCCCGCCCTTGGCTTCATCTCTCTGCCTCAATCGCTGCAACTCCTCATCTGCAGGCTGTACAACTCTTATACGATTCCGAAGATTCGGCTGTACCACTAACATTGCCAAACTCGGTGCCTTACCACTCGAGTACAACTCCAGCTCGAATCTCTGAATCTCCTCCTGAAGTGGCAACTGAACTGTCACACAAGATACCACTGAAGTCTTCCGACTCAACGCATCAGCCACTACATTAGCCTTACCCGGATGGTAGCTAATGTCACAGTCATAATCCTTAACTAATTCCAACCATCGGCGCTGTCTCATGTTCAACTCCTTCTGTGTGAAGAAGTACTTAAGACTCTTGTGGTCTGTGAAAATCTTGCACTTCTCACCATACAGATAGTGCCTCCAGATTTTCAAAGCAAAAACCACTGCTGCTAGCTCCAAGTCATGCGTCGGATAGTTCTGCTCATGAATCTTCAACTGTCTCGACGCATAGACAATGACTCGGTCACTCTGCATCAATACGGCGCCCAACCCAAGCTTAGACGCGTCCATGTAAACCACTAACTCCTCATGTGGAACAGGCATCGCCAACACTGGCGCAGATGTGAGTGCTTCCTTAAGCCGATCGAAGCTCCTCTGATAGTCTGAACTCCATATAAACTTCGCATTTTTCTTGGTCAAGGAAGTCAAGGGTACTGCAATAGAAGAAAAACCCTTGATGAACTTCCGGTAGTAGCCTGCTAAACCCAAGAAACTGCGAATCTCTGAAGCATTCTTCGAAATTCCCCAATCCTGCACTGCCTGCACTTTCGTCTGATCCACCGCTATCCCATCTTTCGAAACTATATGGCCAAGAAATGCCACCTGCTCTAGCCAAAACTCGCACTTACTGAATTTCGCATATAGTCGATGCTCCCTCAAAGTCTGCAATGCTGTCTGCAAGTGCTGTCTATGCTCCTCGAGTAGATCAAGATATCATCAATGAAGACTATGATAAACTGATCTAAGTACGGCTGAAATACGCGGTTCATGAGATCCATGAAGACCGCTGGAGCATTGGTCAATCCAAACGGCATTACTAAGAACTCGTAATGCCCATAGCGTGTTCGGAAAGCAGTCTTGGACGCATCTGCATCTCTAACCCTCAACTGATGATAGCCAGATCGCAGATAGATCTTAGAGAAAACCGAAGCTCCCTGCAACTGATCGAACAAATCCTCAATCCTCGGTAGTGGATACTTGTTCTTCACGGTGACCCTGTTGAGCTCTCGGTAATCGATACAAAGTCTCATGCTACCATCCTTTTTCTTCACAAACAACACTGGAGCTCCCCAAGGAGAAAAGCTAGGACGAATAAAGCCCTTCTCCAACAACTCTTGAATCTGCTCCTTTAACTCTTTCATCTCAGTAGGAGCAAGTCGATATGGTGCCTTAGAGATAGGCACAGTACCTGGTATCAGATCAATACTGAACTCCACCTCTCTAGCTGGTGGAACTCCCGAAACGTCCTCCGGAAAGACATCTGAAAAGTCACAAACCACCTCTATGTCTGACAATGATCTGCTATGTGGTTCTGATGAAGTGACTACACTAGCAAGAAACCCCTGGCAACCACGTCTCAATAACTTCCTCGCACGTGTATAAGAGATAACAGGCGAGATCTCACTGCTCGGAGATGCATAGAAAACAAACTGGTCGCCTACCACTGGTTTCACTGCCACTGTCCTCTGCCGAAAATCAATCACTGCTCCGTTGGCTGACAAACAATCCATACCCAAAATCAGATCGAATCCAGTCAACGGTAAAACCACAAAATCTGCTCTGATAGTATGTCCCTGTAACTCCATCTCCAAATCTCTGCAGATGCTAGTGGTAGTAAGAATCTGACCAGATGGCATAGTGACATCGTAACCTGTAACAGCAACCTCAGGCTTGATGTCTACCCGCCTGATAAACTCTAGGGAGATGAACGAATGCGTGGCTCCTGAATCTAGCAAAACAAACGTGGAATTTCCTCCCACTAGAATTCTCCTTGCACGCAGAAAATCCCAACAATCGCATACTAAACTTACTTTTCTCCCAATACAAGTTACAAAATATTTCTCTTAATTAAAAACGAATAAAATGAACATACTACTCTAACCAAACAAACAGATAATTCATGCAATTTAAAATCATGAAGTAAATTCCCAAAAATTTCTTAAAAGAATAATTTAGGAAATACCGGTGATTAAGGAGGTATCTGGGTCTGCCTCCTCAGCCTGCATGACGAACACCCGCCTAATGGTGTTCTTCCCCTTCGGGCAGTTATATGAAACATGCCCTGGCTCCTTGCAAACATAGCATACATTGGACCCCACTAAACACTTCCCGGTGTGCAGCTTCTGACACTACGGGCAGATCGGAACTCCTCCAGTATTAGGGGCCCCGCCCCTCTGCTGCTGCTGTGGCTGACGCCCCTGAGGCCTCTGCTGCTGTTCCTGCTAATTCAGGCCCTTAGACGGCCCAGTATACGGCTTCTTCGCAGGAGGCTGCGAAGTCGCCCTCTGATACCCTGGCTGAAACTGCCTCTTACTCTGCTGCTCTCGCTGCATCTCTCGCCTCCCTTCCTCAGAACGTAATTCTCTGCTAACTACCGTCTCATAAGTAGTGACATCTAACATGCGAACGTCATGCTTGATGTCAGCCCGCAAACCATCCACAAATTGCCTCAACTTATCCGGCGCACTGTCAGCAATAAGAGGCACGAAACGACACCCTCTCTCGAATTGGGTGATGTAATCCACCACAGACTTGTCTCCCCGGCGGAGACTCATAAACTCCCGGATCATGCGACTGCGCACATCCTCAGTGAAATACTTGGCATAGAACATGCGTCTGAACTCTATCCAAGTCAATGTAGGTAGATTCACACCTCGAACCGCACCTTCCCACCAAGAGGAAGCATCACCTCTCATCATATACACTGCACACTTCACCCTGTCAGCATCAGTGATCCCCATGTAGTCAAATATGGACTCAAGTGATCGAATCCACCCCTCAGCAATGAGTGGATCAGTGGTGCCGACAAACTCCTTAGGTCCCTTCTTTTGGAACCGCTCGGCAACATCCTCATCATGTGTGAGCCTAGGACGTGCCGCCTGTTGCTCCAACAGAGCAGTAATCCCAGCCATCATATTCGCATTGGCCTGCTCCAATGCTGAAAGCGGATTCTGCGGAGGTGGAGGTGGAGGTCCCCACGTCTGTTAACCTGTCTCGGAGGCATTCTGCACCACCACATATTTCTTTACGTAAATCTCAATGCATAACTTAAGGGTTCTAAAACTTTTCTAACATGAAAATCTTAAATCATTACATGTGCTCCTTATAATTCATAAGAAAACATTTAAAACTTACAGACCGGTAGTAGGATTTCTGAGCTTCACGTGGCAGTAGGACACCCTCCAAGGACCGCGCTCTGATACCAAATGAAACGCCTACTACTAATAAATGCGGATTTTTTTTTTTAAATAATACTACTATACATACATGCCCATACATATATGTATATAAAAATAACATACTTTTTCTTAAATAACCTCAAAAATATTAAATAAATAAATCCTTAAAAATGTTTCATGCATCAATTTAAAATAATAAACAATGCTGCTGAAAATCTCATATGCGGAAACAATAATAAAATAAAACATATTTCAAAATTCAACATAATAAACTAAATAGCTACGACGGTCACGGGGTCCACTGCTCCGTGAGCTCATAAGTGCTCACCACCGGTAGGAGCTACATAAACATCATCATGCTCACCTGCACCATATAAGAGTAGTGAGCCTAGGGGCTCAACATGTCTAATCCTTTATAACAAGGTTAAAAATAATGCATCACATAATTACTAATACATATACATGTACATGAGCATGCATGAAAATATTTTCATCACATAATAAAACTGCTGAATCATAAACTGAATCATAACCATAATCATAAACATATTATTTCTTCATCATATATAACATAATTGAGCAATGCTTTTGAAACCTGCAGATGGTCCTATCCATAAGTGTGACGCTCATGTGTCGACTGATCAGTCTCATGAACCAACGTACGATGGCGGTGATAAATCACCTCCTATGGTAGTAACCTACCGAATCATATGGTGGATAACCACCCCTATGGTAGTAAAACTACCGAATCATATGGTGGAAAACCACCCATATGTCACACATACTTCAATTTCCACCAAAATATTTTATTGCTCATCATTTACATAATTATATACATAAGAAATTTCATGAATGCATGCACTGAAAATATGCCCGTAATATATATTTAATTAATTTTTCATAATATAATATACTTATACTTAAAATAGACTTCATGCATAAAAATAAATTAAATATATATTCCGGACTTATTTATTTTTTATGGGTTGGTCCAGACTGCTGGTCACTCATCTAGACCCATTAAACTTAAATAAAACCCAATAATCATATTTTTAGCCCAAATAACTTAATTAAACTTAACTGGGCCCAAATAAAATATTTAAGCCCATTAACTTAATTAAACACAATAAAATTCTAGACTGGCCCAAAAATCCACTGATTGGCTCAAAAATTCCCATGGGCTCCCAAGCCCGTAAAAATCATTGGGCTAACTTAAATAAATTAATTAAGACCCAAATAAAGTAATTTGGAAGCCCAAATAATTTTCTAATGGCCCAAAAACATCATAAATCATTAAATACTTAAAAATAAAAATACCCGAGCCCGGCCCACCTAACCCGGCCCCTGACCCTACTGACCCGACCCAATATGCCCCATACCCGACCCGAACCACCCAGGACCACCCGACCCAGCCCCTAACCCATAACTCGATTCCCTTTCATATCTTTCTTTTGGCTGCGTGCAGCAGCCCTTCAAGGGCGGCTGCCGCTCCAGTCCGGCCACTACTGGCCGGACCGCCACCGACAGGACCTTCCCAAGGTCCTACCGGTCCTAACATGGCCATGGGTCGGCTGGTTCATAGCCATACATGAACCAGCCGAACCACGTTTTCCCCAAACCCTCTACCGTAAGGCACCATGCACCAGATCTTATCCAGCCTTGAATCCGATCAAGCCAGCCCCTAACCAACCAACCCACTCAACTCTAGGGACCCTAAAAGACCCATAAACCATCAGCCACTGGCCTGGACCGCCCCATGTCAGAACCATGTTATGCAACACAAAGAAAGCCAAGAACGAGACCCGAAACGTGAGCACGACAAAGAAGATAAAAATGTTATTCACGCATGTATCTGAATACCTCAATCCTAAATCAAAAAATTTCTGATGTAAAGCAAAATACTAGCTCATATGGTGTCAAAGAAAAGAGTTAGACATGCATTTTTAATTGATTGACGAAGTTTGATGCGTATACAGGTCTCCGGAACGACGAACGGACCAAAAATCCTCAAGAGTTAAGCTTGATCGGCTATGGGGTTCTAGCTTTCTGTGTTCAATGATGGAAGGGATGAGGGAGAGGGGTTGTTGTCGATGAAAGGGGGATTGAGCGTGAGTTGTGGGAGGGATTGGGTAGAATTTAGGTATAAAATCTTTTAAATAAAATAGGTAGATAATATACTATCAATTAGATAATATATCTAAACTTTAAATACACAACTTAACTTGATAAAAAAAACTTTAAATCTCGAAATATAATAATAAGGGATTTTTAAAAGTTAATAAAGGTCATTAAAATGAATTATTTTGGCTAAAAATCAATCCTTAAATAAATATATAATTAAATACTAAAATTTTTTTGACAAAATATCTTAAAATATTATTTTAAGGCTCATAAAACTCATAAAATATTTTTGGCTAAGAATTTTGATATCTCGTCCTTCCACGGTCCCGTCTACGCGATCGACTCAAAAATATACTCAAAAATCTAAAAATACAATAAATGCGGGTTAAATGATCTCATAAATTTAAATCATGCATATAATCTACATAATAACACATAAATGTCATTTAACCCAAATATAAATTTCAAATAATTATTTTCCTTAATTATGCATGCAAATTTACGTATTAAAATTTTCGGGTGTTACAAAATAAATCTTTTTTTAGGAACAAGACTCTTTTAAATATAAATAATACTATCTTGATAATATTTGATAATAATAATACACAATAATTCCTTATCAAGATAATATTTAATCTAGACAAATATCTATCTCAATATTTTCGATAATAACATATAAATATTTAGCCTATCATATCAAATCATATCTTGATAATATAAACATAAATCCTTTCAATTTGATATCAAGATATAATTAAGTTAAATATCTATCCTAAATATATTATCGAGATCATAGAATATTTAACCATTTCAAATCAAATCTTTTGTCTAGAAGGCAAAATTCAATATTCTAATTAGCACGCTTAAGGAAAAGATTTTCAAGGAATTAATATTCCTTTCAGGGTCAATGATTTTTTTGGGGGGTTTTTTTTTTTTACAAGAAAACTTGTAACCATTTATTAAAAAATATTTTTTATTACAAGCAGGGGGACCAAAAATTTTGTTCATCAGGGGCACAGCCGCACAATTAAGGACGGAGCCATGTGTTGCAGGGCATTCAACAACAATTTTAAATTACCTAATATAATGGTAAAAAATTGTTGTATTTGTTCAAATAAAAAAAAATAAATAAAATTTAATACACAATTTTTCAGTATTACGAATCATTTAAAATATAAAATTCAAAAATAAAATTTAATATTCAATTTTTCATTATTCGAAAATAATATCCACAACATTTTTAAGAAATTCATAAGCAATCAATAAAATAATGAACGACGCAACACATGAGATTTTCTACTTAGATGCTGATGAAATATATATATATATATATATATTACAAATTATATCGAAATCATAATTGTACACCAGATTGTGTTTTGCAGTGACAAATAATATATTGAAAATCATATGTTTAGAAAATCTAAATATCAACTACATAAAGTCCTCAAAAAAAGAAAAATAAAATTTAGAATTATTGAGTGATGGAGCATAAACTTCATAGAAATAAGTAGCAACACTCGCTTAGAAAATGATGCAAATACATAAAATGGGTTAATGGAAATACATACGATTATTTCTTACCACCAAAAAAATTAACGGGCATTTCTCAACTAAAAAGTATCTGTTTAGAATTATGTACATACGATTTAAACAAAAACATGCATCAACACAAGCAAGAAAAACTATCACAAAGATGAACAACAAGAATATAGATTACCAGAGGCAAAATGTGATGCAACAAGAACTGAGCCCACCTAGTGTTAATCTGGCCACCGTACCCACCACTACAAAAATTTTCGGCGTTTAGCGACGTTTTTTAAGGTAAAAAATCGTCACTAATTTCAAATTAGCGACGAATTAGCGACTAATTACAAAAGCTTCCTTATATGCTTCATCGTAAGATTTTAATAACGAATTTTAAAAAAATGTCGCTATTAGCGACGATCTTCATATACAAATGCATCGCTAATAACGACAATCTTCATATACAAACCACATAGGTATGAAGGAGGAAGCGGTAGCGGTAACAGAGAGGATCATTTCAGAGCAAAAGGAAAACAATTCAAGAAGCAGGGGAACAGTTCTTCTAGCTCCAATGGTTCCAAGCAGTTCGGTTCAGGACAGAGTTCTAGATTTTCATCTTTGTTCTGCAACAAGTGTGGAGGTAGACACGCCCAAGAGCAGTGTGAGACCTCGGTTCTAAACAACTAATCTCGGATTAAACAATAATTAAGCATACAAGATCCAAGATTAAAATCAATAAAAGAATTTTTTTTAAAATAAACAGTGCCTCGCTTGATCGGTAGAACTCAACCGATCGAGTGAGCAAAAATTCCAAACTCACTGCCTGGAAGAAAAACCAGCACCGCTCGATCGGTAAGATTCAACCGATCGAGCGGGCAAGCATTTTTCAAAACAGAAACTTGGCCCAAATTCCATCGCTCGATCGGTCAAACTCTACCGATCGAGCGATGACAGCACAGAGCTAAAAAACAACAGAAAATCTTGCAAAAGCTCAAATCCAATACATTCAATGCATAACAAAGTTCATAATACATGCAACGACAACATACAACTTCAATACTCTCATAATCGATACAAACAAATAATAAGAAGTTCGAGTTCTAAACATGTTCCAACGTAAATTAGATTGACATGCTGATTCGACTTCTAAACCGAGTTCCACTTCTATCTCTCACTATTGACGCTAACCAGGTCTTCGCTGACTTGATCCTGCCCCATTTATTGCCAAGTACACATACAAAACAAAGCAACAGCCGGATAAACCGGTGAGAATAATATTCCCAGTATAAGAAACAAACATGCAATATCAATTAATATATCAACTTATGATATACAATTATCAACAAAGCAATTCAAGAGGAATCTAAGATGAAATGCATGTCTTTAAAATCCGGGATTATCAAGTCTGGATAATCAAAAGGTACTCCGGTTATTCTCTTCCTCTATTGGGATCCCGAGGATGAAATATCACACAAATCACACCGACTCTCCCCTCGAGATGGATAGTGCATATTTCAACTCGAGATCATTTACTGGATAATTCATCTCACACTTCTTCAACTGTCACAGAGGCATAAGTTATCACATTTCTGTGCTCTGTCAATACACACCCTAACCTTTTTCCAGAAGCGTTAGTGTAGATAAATAACCTCCCGATCTTGATGGTAGAGCTAGCACAGTTGTAGTGGTCATACATTTATGAATTTCGCGAAAGGATTCCTTGCAATCCGAGGACCATTTGAAAGGAACATTCTTCCGGGTAAGCTGTGTCAAAGGTCTGGCTAACTCGAAGAATTTCTCGATGAACCAACGGTAATATCCAGGTAAACTTAGGAAACTACGGATCTCAGTCACTGTCGTTGGGCATGCCCAGTTCAACAATGTCTCTACCTTACTCATATCCACAAATATTCCTTCTCTGGATATAATATGACCAAGAAACACGACTCGATCAATCCAGAATCCATATTTTGTTTTTTAGTATCGGTTGTATTTCGCCAGTTTCTTTTATAGTAGGTTTTTAAGTTTCCGCAGTTAAACTCTATTATTTAATAATTTTTTTAATAAGCTAATTGCATGTTTAAGACCGCAAGTTAGTATGTGATTTAAGATGGGTCACTATATTTATGAGAGCATGCATAATATTTTGGGACTTAGTATGGTATTTTGGGATTAATGTGTATTAATTTTTCAGAATAATTGCAGGACAAGGAAAAGAACTGCATGACGTTATAGGCCCGATAGAAGCAGAGGGTGCACATCTTACAACAAGATCCATGTGTTTTCTAAGGAAGAATATGATGAATTGATTGGGTGGAAGACAGTTAATGTATTTGGATGAAGAATGTTTGAGAAACTATTACGTGAATTTCAAAAAAAATTTAAAAAGAGATGACGTGTCTGCTATCGATGCTCATGATAATCTTTTACAATTACAAATGTTTTCAGAGATGCTACCTCTTGAAGCATATGACACAATAAATCTTGGAAAACCATTAAAAATTTTAGAGTTTGCATTGAAAATGAATGTTTTTCCTATGGTCGTGGTTGCAGATAAAATTTTTATTGAATATTCTTGTGAATGTAGCATCAGCTGAAAAGATTTTTTCCAAGTTAAAATTACTGAAATCTTATTTAAAAATCACAATGAGTCAAGAGAAATTGAATGGTTTAGCAATTCTTTACATCCAAAAATACATATTGGAGGATCTCATATGACGATATAATTGTTGATTTTGCTTCCAAAAAATGAAAGAAGATTGCGTTTTTAAATAATATTGATATTGATTGTAGAATAATTTTTTTTTTTTTGAAAAACCACATAAAACATTCTTTCTGATATATAGTTTTTATTCATGAATTTTGGTGTACTTTGATCACGCTATTTCAATTTTAAAAATATATATCTTTGACTTTTCAAGTTAATGGTAGAGACGTCATAATTTAAACTTCTTCCGGTGCCTCATTTTTATTACGATCAGCCCTAATATGAACAATAATTCTAAAATATGAAAACTCGAGATTTTCCATGTTTGCAGTATTATGGTGGGAATATTTCATGTTATCTACAAGGACATTACCCCCTGATAGATCTGAGGATGATCATTTATCAATACATGCGGGGTCCACTAAAAAATCGTCAACCTCATATATATTGATTAATGTCAACTATTAGATGTATGTCAAGATAGTGTTCTTACAGGTAGCATCTAACCAGCGATTTTGGTGATAGATTGAGTTGTGTCTTGTTTCTGATCCTACACTTTTGCTCAGCTCGATTCAACGGCATTTCGAATTTTCCAAATGTCGCATGTGGGTTAGTCGCCCGGTTGAGTGAGCCCAAAAGATTTGGTTCAAAGTTTTAACTGATTAGCCGGTCACTTGCTCGATATTAATGGGCCAAACTGCTATCTTATTATGTGGGCTTTGATTCAATTTATTTCTGGGCCACAATTTAATTTGAGGGCCAACACATTCAAATTACACCGGGTTCAAATTCTTCATTGGAATCGAAATGATAAAAACTTGGAGCCAAATATACATGCAGGAATCGACTAATTAATTTATAAGAGAGAGAGAATAAATCAAAGTCGACAAAGTTGTTCTTGCTTGGATAAAAGAATTTATTTATTCATTTGTTTAGATAAATTTGAGATACAATCCAGACAATAAAGTACTTTATTTTCCAATTAGTTAAATCACACCACTCGATCGCTATTCGCTAGCTATATATAATTTTTATATAAAACCAATACATTGATTGTATTTAATTTGTTACCAATGCACGGAATAGATTAAAATGGTCCATTACAATCCAAGGGCAAAGGGGAATCCAGTAGAATTCAACCAACCCCCGCCGGCAATGAAACTCTCCGCCGTGTAACTTTGGGCCTCAGTGGCGCTGGTGATCACTTTAAACCCTTTCCATTTCACCCTCCCACTCGTCCCCGCCCCAGCTCCCGTGTTCTTATACTCGCCGTAAAACAATGTATCCTGCCCGAAATCTCCATCCCACTCATGCCAACCCACCGGCTGGATCACATCAGATATCTCCGACTGCAAGATCACGGTCCTCGAGTACATTTTCCATGGTCTTCCCAGAAACGTAGGGAACTTTTCTCGAACGGGTTGTAGGTCAGAAGTGGCGCCAATCTTACAGTTTTGAATAACGATCCCCGTGTTCTGGTTGGGGTCCGTTCGACCCTGAGCTGTGACCATGTTCTGTTGTCCGGAGTCGGGGAGACGGGCGTGGATGGTGGAGTTCTGGATCACCACAGCGGCGTTGCCGAAGATGAAATCGACGGTGCCTGCTATTAGGCACTGGCCGAAGAATTGGCGATTGGAGTGGACGTAAAGGGTGTCTTGATAGGCTAGAATATCACAATTGTGAAAGGCTGAGAGATCTGATCCCACTCGCAGAGCTACTGCCTGGTGTTTTGAGGGCCCGGCCGTGTTTTCAAAGGTTATATCTCGTGCCAAAAACTTTTCCCCTACTGCAGCTGCAATCAACAATATCACAAAAAGTTAAAGATTTGGCTTAATAAATTATTGCCAAATATATTCTTAGGTTGGATTTAACGTGGTAACGAAATATGAAGCACTAATCACGGAAGTCAAAAGAAAGAAATTGGATTTAATTTAATTTAAACAATATAATTACCAACTGTAGCAGATTTGAAAGTGGTGCTTCCATCCACAACATTCCTGCTTCCAGTGATAATGGTGGAAGTCCTTCCATCTCCCAAGAACATTATATTGGTTTTCTTCTTGGGGACCTCCACATTTTCTCGGTACACTCCGGCTTTGATCCTAATCACGTATCTCTTGCTACTCTTCTCAGGCGCCGCGTCCACCGCCGCCGTCACAGTCTTGAAGTCTCCGCTTCCGTCAGCAGCCACCACCACGTCCGCCGTCACGGAAGAAGACTGCAGCAACCTCCTATCACCGGCGGACAACCACTCCGGCCATGAGCCGCGGCCACGACCCTCCGGCGCCGAAAGCTTCCTACCGCCGCTCAATCTGATCCTCTCCTCCTCAATAATATCAGTGTGGGTCATGTTTGTGATCATGGCGAGTAAATTGCTGCACAGTTTCTCCACACGCAGCACCTTACCACCGACCAGCACATCCCGCTCGTGCCTATCGTCCTTTCCGTGAGAGAAACCATCGAGGCAGGTTTCCTATTAATTATATCCAAATTAGAAACAAACATTATTATTTATAACTTATAATTAAAAATTACCTGATTGGTCATGGCAGAAGAAAGCAAGGTTCGGAGGTCGTCTGCGTGTTTTCGAAGCGATTTCTTGAGAGGATACTCCTCCAATTCCCTGAAGGCGGCGCGGAGCTCATCCACCGTTTGATCAATAGCCACCAAACAGTCGTGCAAGGCCGTCTTCTCCCGCTCCGTTAAGTTAGCTTCCCCGTGAGCAATAAGATTCTTGATGGCAGCGTAGTTCCGCCGCGCGTTGTCGATGGTGATGTTCAATGCCAAAAATATTACATCCTTTGTGTTTCTTATCGATATCTTGTGGTCGTTGAGAGAATCCGCCATGGAAGAGTAGCATAGTTCAGGGTACAATGTGGTGCTGCAAGAAGATTCAGCTACGGCGTGAGCCGAAGAGACACTCATTGAATATTCTCTTCTTGAATTCACTTCTCCCATAACATTAAGGGAAACAAATAGGATTGAAGCTAATAAAAATGCCAATGATTTATCACCGGCGAACAATTGTGGGCTGCTCGGGGACATTATTGCTTTGATTAAGTGAAGCATATATAAATGCAGAAAGAATGGATATGGTTTTCTTTGAGAGCATAAGCTATCGAATTTATACTTCAGTAGTAGCTGGATAAATATTTGTGGTATATTATATAATATAGAAATATACTGGGGTGGGTGGGCCATGTCTCTATTATATAATAATATGTTGTGTATGTCAAATTATGCAAGCCATGTGACTCGATATAATGTGGAACTTGTTTTTTTTTTTTTATCTCTTTTTCTCCTCCACTTTTAGTCCTTTCCTTTTATTTTTTCAGGAAATAAACATGATGATCATTGCAAGAAACAATGAGAATATTTTATTGAACTCGTTGAGTAGAATGTGAAAACTATTACTAACAAATATCTTGTTAAATTTTTCTGTACGATTGTATTTGAATTGAATAATTTCATGACTACGAGATATGCATTACTTTGATCATTTGAGGAAGGACGTAAAAAATGAATTTCAGATTATATGTTGACTACTCTTGTTAGGATCAAACGTTTATCACAGGACCAAAGTTTATATATAGTTGTTAGTAAATGTGCAATTTTATTTTTTTTATACTTAAACAGTGCAAATGGGTCGGAGTGTTAAGCCCATAAGTTTGGGGAAGGCGTGCGTTATTACTGGTGAGTGGTAATGACTTGTATCCCTCCGAGATCGATCAACCTATATAATTATCATTTTTCTATCGTCGACCATGTTCCTAGTGGCTACTAGAGAAAAAATATCCTACCCGCCTAGAGAAGAATGCCCAATATTACCCGTTACGATATGATGTCTATCTTTTACGGTCCACCTAGCCAACCAAACCAATCAGCGTAACGTCATTAGCTTGACGTACTAGATCAGCTTCCCAAGATATCACTCATCTTAGTACTACTCTCACTCATGCACGCTTAACCCAACAAGTGTATTGAAAATTAAAATATACCACACAATCACTGTCGAGAATGCACTTGATATGAAATGGATTTGAGATCCAATTCTATTTGAAATTTATGCATTTCAAATCTTTTCATCCCACGAATTCAGATCCTTTCATTCAAGCAAGAACCCTATATGCTCCAATTTTTTGTGATCAACCCCCCTCTCGTTCTAATTTATATATTTGCAGATATATAATCTATATATGTTGATAAATATGTCACTTACTTCATATATTCTAGACAAAACCACGTTTTGTTATATCATCATTTATATGATTATATATATCTTCTCATCACATTATTTTGATGCATGCATGATACATTTGTCATAGTCGGTACCTTCCTTCACATGGGCACCGTCTAAATTAATAGATCTTCTAAAAATAGAACGCTAAGAAAATCACAATAACTACACATCCATACTACTAATTAATTTGGGGTCTCCCACCTCATTAGTTCGATTAATTATTCTAAGCTTATATTTTTATTTTACCAATTCATCGGACAAAAAAACGATTTCACATGTCAATTTTTTTATTCGAAACTCTTATTCGATCCGACAAATGAAAAATTGAGCCAAAATGATTACTTTTCAATATTGTAGCGAAAAAGATAGCTAGCTACTCTTGCTCAGATAATTGGTCTTCCCTAATCTTTATCGAGTTTTTCTTTCAAACAAGATTTCAAATTTTTGTGATGTATTGGTCTTATGTGATTCGTTATGTAAGATTAAAGAATACAAAATAAGGTGTTGCCGTGCATAGTCACGGATTTGCATAACGAATTGAGATGTTGTCTTAAAAGAAAATGTATGTTCGGCCTGTTGGAATGGCCAGAGGACGGATGAAACATGAATTCGGAAAGTATGAAACTCGATTTTAACTTATTGGAAACAAACTTTAAATAAAAATTTAAATTTTGTGAGGCGGCCGAGAGAGATTGCAGGGTCGAGTACATGCTTGCTTCCAAAAGACATAATTGGTGCATATCATAAGTATTCAATTAAAAAATCATAAGCCAGAAAGCACCATGTTCTTTTTGTTCAATATGAATAAATAATATACATACCAAATCTTATCCTTCTCGGACTGTATTGTCAATTGTAAGATTAATTTGTCGTTTTTATTAAAAAATGGAGCTGATAAAAAATGTATAATTAACTGAAATCTATTGAATCCTACGATAACTTAAACCACTATATAGATCTCTTTTTCCCCCTTTTTTTGAAGCCCCACTATATAGCTCTCTTTGAAAACATAGATTGTTCCTATATGTATTACATATAAATGGATGCAAAAGTTTATTTACTTTTATACATATATAAATAACTTTTAGATTTATTTATTTTTATTTAAAGTATCTTTTCTTTGCCTCGACCGCGTTGGAAATATATTTTAATTAACTTTTTTCTAGTTAGTAGATTAAAAAATTTACGTGGGTAATACAAATCATAAGGTTTATTAAAAAAATTAGAAAAGATATAAATATATAAATCGTGCACAAAGGGATAAAGGCATGCAAGAGACTCCATAAATAAAATAAATAAAGAAATAAAAAGGGGCAATAATATATTCAAAACAAAAAAGAAAAAAAAGAATAACGGGGGCAATCATTAATTAAATTTTGAAAACTTTCTTTCATTACCATCAAATTAATGTCCCAACGTACACATTTTTTACCTTGTCGTATTAAATTCATTACCACAGTTTTATCAGACCGCACGGTATGGGAAGTTGACCACTAAAACTTTGACATCTGTTGTTAGGGGGGGGGCTAATTGCATTCACATTTCACGTTAAAAGTCTAAAAGCCATAAAACACTTTGTGTAAAATTAATAGCATGTTAGATCCTATGTTTTAAAAAAATTAGCATAAAAACCCCTATGAGAGAGTATAAATGTGTTTGAGTTTGTATAACATAGGGATGAAATGTGCTACATTTTAAAAAACTGAGGGATGCATTAGCCTATTAATATTTCTTAGGGGGTTTTATGTCTTTTAAACTTTTTACAAGGAGTGTGGATGCAATTAGCCCCTGTTGTTAGACCTATTGTTGATGTCCATTGGTCAATTGTTGACTTAAGTTTTTATTAACTTTTTGTAAAAATTAAGAATATTTTGTTTAATATAATTTATATGTTTATGTCAAATTATTTTATCTAGACATACATATTCATATTATATGTATGTGGATCGTAAGTATATTATAGACTCATATATAGTACATTGAGAATCTATAAGATGACGATTATGAAACATATATTTTGTCAACTAAATATTTTAAGCGTGTTTTTACTCGACTGATTTGTCCAAAAAAAAGATAAAAAATGCTTGAACTTAAGAATGATCATATATTTGAGGTCGTGTGTCATTAGACTCGTTACTTTTCATTCATAAGAATATAAAAATATTCAAGAATAAAAAAAATTATCTCCGCTTAACTATACCATATTTTTGTAAGACTAACATTATTATACCCTTCTTTGTATACGTCTTTCAAATGAGTTCAATACATTTATGGTTATTTATAGAACATCTTACCTTTTCTCAGTCAAAATTATTTATTTAAAAGATTTTGAAATGCTATATATTATTATTATTTACTCGCGATGCGATGCGATTTTTTTTTGAAAATTAATTTCTTGATAAATATTTTGAGTTATAAGAATATACATAAATTAGAAGATGTGAATAAAGAAAAAAATAAGAAAAAAAAAATCAATTTAACATATCAGTTTGAAAATATTTAAAAATTTGCTAGAACACTTAATTTTGGTGATAACAAACAATAGGTTAGTGTATTAGATCAAACTATATTTGCATGTGCTACAGATACACGACCACTCCACTGAAGATTCAGATAAAGACTTTCAACTAGTCTCATGATTCAAAGCTTCATCTCAAGATTTAAGTGGTCTACTTGATCTACTCTCTCACGACTCGAAATTGACAATCTATGACATAAGGACTACGTACTCAATTGTTTACCATCATAATATTTTTGAAAAATGGTTGAGTAAAAGTGATCTTCTGATACAAGCTACACACTTCACAAGGATCTCACATACCTTATCGAAAAAATTGGTTGACTAATCATGCACAAAAAACAAGCTAGAGTTCAAAAGATTTGAATGTTTTTCTAAACAGACACGTACAGTTCAGATCTTATTTGCAGTTATTGTCTGCGACCATTTGTTTCCGCATTTGAAAAATACCAAAGTTCTCATTTATTGATACATACTATATATCAAGAAAGGATGGAGACATTCAATGCTTTTACATTCATGATAATACAGTTTAACATTAAATAAGACAATGAAAAAGACACTATAAAAAGAGGATACCAAGAAACAATATAATTCAATATAGAAGAATTTACACGAGACTTTAAACTATCTAAGAAACTCTCAAAGCCTGCATCTTCAAAGAATTTTTTGAGAACTGAAAAGCGTCATTACATATATTTCTTAACAAACCCTCGCATCCAAGAATATTATTAGATCATCAAGGATCATCTAGGGTTTCTGTCAATTACTTGACCACTAATTTTATCAAAGATCGTTTGAGGAGTAGTTTGACAGCTTGAATCTAAGAATTCATATCTTTCTTTTCACTTGTGTTGTTTTGGTTGAAAGAAAAGTTATCTTATTAGTTTTGTTTTACTATATATATGTTTCAGTTAGGCAGAAAGGGATATGTAGAAGATTTTTTCCTTCGAACATTTATATATTTTGAGTTATTTACTTTACTGCCTTATTAATTTCATCTTGTTGCTATTGTCGTACATGGATTATAAAGCTTTATAAAATCTATTGGACCGTTTTTCACACTATTTGTGGTCCGACCATTTTTAAAGTGCTGAGAATTGATCTTTTATAGCAAATTAACCCTATCAAGACCATCGTGCTATCCGTTAGTATTTTAAAGGAAAATGTTAAAAGTGTTTGTTCACTTTACTCTAAACATATTGTTAGCAAATATTCTGGAGATATTTATTATATTTGTTTTTATCTTTTTTCATATTCATTGATTTGTTATCATGTATTTAGTATTGTTACGATAGAGATTTATTTTGTAAAATCCTTCTATCTTTATAGACCTTTGTATGTACTCTATTTATTGGAGTGTTATTATGAAATAAAATAATTCGAGTTATATCTCATTATATGGTATCAGACAGTGTTTTCATAACCGGACCGGTGATCGAACCGGTCTACCTAAAAAAAACGATCCAACCGATCGGACCGTTTTAACCGGACGGTCCAACCGGAAAATCGTTTATATAATATAATATAATAAATAATATATTTTGAATTTTAAAAACTCAAAAATATATTTAAATAGACAAAAAAATATATATTTGTCATAATTTAAAAGCTAAATAAAGATGTTAATATATTCAAAATATCAATTATAGTTATAAATTATTTAAATAATGAAATATTTAATTTTTAAAAAACAAATAATTATTAAAATAAATTTTTTTAATGAAGTAAAAATTTTAAATAATAATGTATATACATAAAAAAAATTAAATTTAAAGTTTTAAAAATAAAAATTTAAATTATCCAAAAAAAAAAATAAAAAAATTCGGAAAACTGGTTCAACCGGTTTTCCGGTTATTGACCGGTCCAACCGGTTCTTGACCGATTTTGACCGGTTCTGACCGGTTGGACCGATTTTCCGGTTCTTAGGAAAGAACCGGACCGGACCGGCGATCGGTTCCCGGTCGAACCGGTCGAACCGGCCGGTCTGGTTCGATTTTAATAACACAGGTATCAGATAAGCCCTTCGGCTCACGCCTTACATAGCCGTCCAAACTCCCACCTCCACCCTCCATGGCCGCTGCTGTTCCTCTTCCTTCTCCCCCAGTCTCTTCGTCCCTCATCACCAACAATTCTCTTGCTCAACTTCCCCTCAAACTCTCTTCTTCTAATTATGCGGCATGGCATCTCCAGTTTCGGTCTCTCTTGATTGGATACGATCTCTTGGGGTTTGTCGATGGCACTCACGTCTGCCCATCACCCACCATCTCCCAAAATAATGTCTCAATCCCTAACCCAGCCTACTCTCTTTGGATTCGGCAAGACCAACTAATCCTTAACGCTATTACCAGTTCCCTCACTCCTACCCTTATTCTTTTCATCGCCCAAGCTGCAACCTCACATGAAGCTTGGTCGATCTTGGCCAAAACATATGCTACCCCAAGCCGTGGCCGTATTTTACAACTGAAGAATCAACTCTCTCATCCCATTAAGGGATCCAAATCAATCACGGAGTTCATGCACGGCATTAAGGCTACCGTTGATGCACTGGCTCTCATGAGTTTCTCCTATGACACCGAGGACCTCACCGTTAAAGTTCTAAATGGACTTGATGTGGAATATCGGGAACTCTCTCACGCAATTCAGGCCAGAGACTCGCCGATCTCTTTTGATGAGCTACACGAAAAATTTCTCAACTTCGAACAGCAGCTTCTCCTTCGGCCGCCTCCCTCTTCAGGCCCTGTCACTGCCTTCTCCACATCTCGGTATTCCAAGGCTTCGCCTACTGCTGCTCCTGGATAGCATCGTTCCCCTGCACCAGCTCGCAATCGTGACTCACGCGGATCATTGCCATGGACTGCTCGACCCTCCTCGGGACCCCCTAGTGCCTCTCCTCGTCCTTATCTTGGTCGATGTCAATTGTGTGGTACTTCGGGTCACTCTGCCAAGCGCTGCCCTGAATTCCAGCACATTCCTTGGACCACCTCTCCATCGCCGGGTTCGATTTCTCCAGCCTACACCCCTTCGCGGGTTTACACAACGTTAAACATCGAGCCCCCAATCTCTTCCACTGAGTGGCTGCTCGACTCCGGTGCTTCCCATAATATCACCATAGATTTGGCTAACTTGTCTCTCCATATGCCGTATGATGGGTTTGACACCATGATAGTTGGAAATGGCGTGGGTTTGCCTATCTCTCACACTGGCTCAGTCTTCTTATCTACATCTACTACTCCTCTCTTACATGCAAATGTTTTATGTGTCCCAACTAAGACCAAAAACATAATCTCAGTTCACCAACTTTGTCGCACTAACCACATTTCTGTCATTTTCTTGTTGTCTTCCTTTCAGGTGAAGGATCTTTGCATGGGGCCTTACTCCTAACCGGGCTATGTAAGGATGACACTTATGTCTGGCCAAGTTCTGGTTCTTCCCCTGTCGCCCTTAGTGCCACTTCGGCCTCTGTGTCCTTGTGGAACTCACGTCTCGGTCATCCATCGTCTGATATTATGCATCATTTAGTTTCCTCTAAAGTATTGTCCGTCTTGTCTAAATATTTTTCGTCCCATCATTGTAATTCTTGCAATATCAATAAAAGTCACAAATTACCATTTTATCATTCTACTCTTACATCCTCCTGTCCCCTAGAATTAATTTATTCTGATGTATGGACCTTTCCCGTTCTCTCACTTGATGGATATAAATATTATGTTATTTTTGTCGATCACTATACTAAATATGTCTGGCTCTATCCCTTAAAACGGAAGTCTGATGTCCTCGCTATTTTCACAAGTTTTACTCCCCTCGTTGAAAATAAATTTCACACTAAAATTATCACTTTATACACGGATAACGACGGAGAGTTTATTGCTCTTCGCTCATTCCTCTCCTATCATGGTATCTCTCATCTTAACACTCTCCCACACACACCTGAAAACAATGGGTATTTCGAGCGTCGACATCGTCATATTGTCGGAACTGGCCTTACTCTACTTCACCAAGCTTCCCTTCCCCTAACCTTCTAGCCGTTTGCGTTTGCTGCTGCCACATACACTATCAATCGCATGTCCAAGTTCAATCTCTCTATTTCTTCCTCCTTCACCAAACTTTTCGGTCACTCCCCAAATTTCCAAAAACTCCATGTCTTTGGGTGTCTATGTAATCCTTGGCTGCGTCCGTATAATACGCACAAACTGGACCCCAAATCCAGTCCCTGTGTTTTTCTTGGCTACTCGCTCACCCAAAGTGCATACTTGTGTTATGACCCTGTGTCCACTAAAATCTTGGTCTCTCGTCATGTCCAATTTTAGGAGTCTGTCTTCCCCTACACCACCCTTGTCTGTCCGCCCACCCCCATTGACATCCCTGTTGACTCTCCCCTTCTTCCCATTGTCCATCCTCCAGTATTTCGGCCCCCGAACATAGTTCCGCCTGGTGCCCCGCCTCCTTGCATGGATTCTTCACTGTCGTTGCTTCCACACACCGCCGTCCCTCAACCTCAGCCTCCACCATACCATATGACCTAGTTCTCCCTTGTCACCACACCTGGCTCTTATGATCTCGAAGCCACATGTGTCTCTGCCGCCCTTAAGGATCCTCGATGGCGAGCTGCTATGTCTCTTGAATTTGATGCTCTTCTCCGCAATGACACTTGGGATCTTGTACCTTCTCATACTATTCAAAAGATCTGGTTGGTTGCAAATGCGTGTACCGCATCAAGCGTCATCTTGATGGCTTAGTTGACTGCTTTAAAGCTCGCCTTGTTGCTAAAGGATTTCATCAACGTCCAGGAATTGATTTCCGAGATACCTTTAGTCCTGTGGTCAAACCAACAACTATTCGTATTATTTTAAATCTTGCGGTCATGCAAGGCTGGTCTCTACGGCAGCTCGATATCGATAATGCTTTTTTGTAGGGCTCCTTGGATGAGGAGGTATTTATGGCTCAGCCACTAGGGTTCTGTGACGTCAACTTCCCTGCACATGTCTGTAAACTCCGTAAGGCTATCTATGGTCTTAAGCAAGCTCATCGCGCTTGATATCATGCGTTCCACACGTTTTTGCTGGGTCTTGGCTTCTCCAATTCTATCTCTGACGCCTCGTTATTCTTTTTTCGTCGTGGTTCTGACATTATCTATCTTCTGGTCTATGTTGATGATTTGATTGTTACTAGAAGCTCTCCCTCTATTATTATTACGATTATAGCACAACTCGCTGCTCGGTTTTCTCTGAAGGACTTGGGACCGTTATCTTATTTTCTGGGTGTTGAGGTTCTGCACACATCTCGTGGTATTTTTCTCTCTCAACGCAAGTACGTTCTTGATCTACTTGCCCGCTTCAACATGCAAACTTCTAAACCTGTTCAGACTCCCCTTGCTACTGGCACGACTCTTTCTCTGCATGATGCTGGTCCCTCTACTAATGCTTCTCGCTATCGACAGGTGGTTGGCAGTCTTCAATACCTTCTCCTTACATGTCCTGATATTTCCTTCGCTGTCAATTGTTTGTCTCAGTTCATGAATTCCCCGTCTGAACATCATTGGGGCACCGTCAAGCGCTTACTTCTATATTTAAATGGGACTATGACTTACGGTCTTCATATTCAGAAGGATATTGCTTTATATCTTCATGGTTTTATTGATGCTGACTGGGTTGACAACCCAGATGATCGTTGTTCCACTGCTGCTTATGTGATTTTTCTGGGCTCCAACCCGATTTCCTGGATCTCAAAGAAGCAACGGTCGGTTACTCGCTCATCTACTGAAGCAGAATATAGAGCCATTGCATCCGGCGCGGCTGAAATTACTTGGATTCGTGACTCTTCTTCGTGAACTGGGCGTGCACTTACCCTCTGTTCCTGTTCTCTACAGTGACAATATTGGCGCTACTTACTTATGTGCTAATCCGGTCTTTCATTCTCGTATGAAAAAAATAGCTCTGGATTATCATATTGTCAGAGAACTAATTCAAGGTTCACACCTACGTGTCTCTCATGTCTCTTCTCTAGATCAACTCACCGATTCTCTCACAAAGCCTCTATCTTCTGCTCGACTTCGTGATCTAATGTTCAAGATTGGTGTTTTTCATGAATAACCATCTTGAGGGGGTCTGTTAGCAAATATTCTGGAGATATTTATTATATTTGTTATTGTAACGCCCCGAATTTATCTTAATTGAGTTTATTTGAGATAACCGGAGATTTTATTATTCGAGGGCTGATTTGATTTTGATCAGGGACTATTTTGCAATTTTTGGATTTTTCAGGGACTAAAACGCAAAAATGAGTTTTGTTATATATTCTTGAGTTTGACTAAGTCTAATATTCCTCCATATTCTTCCTCTCCAACGTCTCCTCCATTGAAGACGCCCCAACACTTCTCCAAGCTTTCAGATTTCGGTTTCTACTCGATCCGTCCGTTAAAAATTAAATCTGAAGGCAGATTAGCGATCACAGGATTGAGAGCTTTGTTCTATCGTAAGTATTTCTTCGATCAGATATATTTTATTTTTTGAAGGTAGTTTGAATTCGATTATTTTTGGTTATGATGTTCTTGGACTAGTTCTTATCGTTTATTCTCAGTCGGATCGGAAAAAGAACATCGTTCGGATTTTTTATGAATTTTCTTATGATTTTCGAGATTTTGAGTTTTGAGATTTGATGGGTTTGAGTCTTTATTGATGATTTGGTATTGATTTGAGTTGGTTTCGATATTATACTGTTGTCTGTGTTCCCGATTTGATCGATATGTAGCCGTTATGCCGCCGGTTTGAGTTTTGGATATCGTTTCGTTTGAATTGATCGAACCATGTTTTGATTGAAGTTCGAATGTCGATATTGATCTTGTGGCTTCATTTCAGATTGATTGAAGGCCGGTGGATTTAGAGTTGACAGAATTTCTAATCGTAGAAGAAGTGACAGAGTTGGTAATGAGTTTTACCTAGTTTGATTATGAGATTGATTGGATCTTTGTTGATTATCGTTGTTGTTTTCCAGATTTGGAGCATCAATTTAATCGAGAAAGGTATAAGAAGACATTGGATGGAATAGGACGGTTAACTTGAATCCGTATTGATTCGAGTGTCCTATAGAAATCACATACTAGCATGTCTATGTGAATTACTTGAATTACATGTTTGAATGTGTAGTTTTTTTTTCATATGCATTCATATTGAGCCAAAATATTCGTTTATTTGAATTAGAGTGAGAGGGGTAGATCGAGGTCCTCACATTAAGTGGTATCAGAGCGATAAGTTTCTTGGACTTAATTAGAGTGAGAGGGGTAGATCGAGTCCGCTTGAACTGATTTCTCGCATGTGTTTGAGTTTTTTAATTGATTTATTAAATACCATGCGAGCATGATTTATTAATTGATAATTATTTGAGTTACATGATTATGTGATTTAAATTTCTAAAGCATGATTTACTTGAGATATTAATTGCTTGGATTATTGGATCAAATTCGAATCTTCTCGAGATGGTTGAATTATTCGTGAAAGAGGTTTTGGGCACAAAATGGAATTGATGGAATTGAATTATCTGTTTCCTAACTCTTGATTATCAGATTATGGGTCCTCGAAGAATGTTGAATAGTAACCCACCGCCAGTTATTCCTCCGAATGAGAATCCGCCTGCAGTCACTCCTCCGAACGAACAGGGCAGTATAGTGACAGATCAGATGGATGCCACAGCTACGCCAATGGATACCTTATTGAAGAGGTTCCAATATTTCCGGCCCCCGATTCTGAAGGGTACGGAGAATCCAGTTGACTGTGAGAGCTGGTTGGATGATATAGATCAGCTTTTTGATTCTCTCTACTATTCTGATGACCGCAGAACCAGGTTGGTTATTCATCAGCTACGGGATGTTGCTAAGAGCTGATGGATCTTGACAAAAAGAGCCATTGAAAATCGAGGTACAACTATTGACTGGAATCGTTTCAAATCTAAGTTTTATAAGAGATTTTTCCCAGTTTCGTATCGAAAGGATAAGGGTGCCGAGTTCGCTAATCTGAAACAAGGAAACTTGAATATTGAGGAATATGTTACCAAGTTTGACAGCTTAATGAGGTTCGCACCGCACATTACTGACAACGAAGAAGCTAAAGCCGATCAGTTCATCAACGGCTTGAATCCTGATATCTTTACTCTTGTGAATACTGGGAGGCCCAATAATTTTGCGGATGCAATGGATCAGGCCAAGGGTGCTGAGGCAGGACTGATGAGGTAGAGAGGGAATCAGTTTGCACCTCAGCAATAGCAGAGACAGTTTCAGGCCCAACCGTCTCATTATCAGAACCAACCTCAGAGATCAGAGGGTGGTAGCAGTGGAGGCAATAGGAAATACTACTTTCATCCCAAGGGAAAACTGTTTAAGAAATCTGGGAGCAGTTCTCCGAGTTCAGGTGGCTCAAAGCAGAATAGTTCAGGACAAAGTTCAGGATTCTCTGGAGCGACTTGTAAAAAGTGTGGAGGTCGTCATTCCAGTGATCAGTGTATAGGTGTGTCTGGGAGTTGTTATATCTGTCAACAGTCTGGACACTACGCGAGATTCTGTCCTCAGCGTGTTCCTGAGAGATCACAGGGTGGAAGTTCGTTGAGACAGCCAGCTCAGCCTGAAAGGCAAGCATCTGCTGTACATTCCTTTCAGCCACCATAGCAGATTCGACAAGGAGGTGGACAGAACGCGAATCAACCTCCTAGACAGCAGGCTAGAGTTTTTGCTTTGAATGAGGATCAGGCTCAGGCAGCACCTGATGACATCATAGCAGGTAACTGTTCGATATTTGGTTATCCTACTCATGTTTAGATTGATACAGGTGCGTCTCACTCTTTTATTTATGAGAAATTTGTTTTGATGCATGCCTTGCCTTGCGAGCCTTTGCCTACTGTAGTTTCTGTTACTTCACCTTTGGGTGGAGGAATTGTTTCAGTGAGGTTAGTCAGGAACTGTGAACTGCAATTTGATGAGAATGTGATTGAATTTGATTGTATTGTACTTGGGTTATCCGATTTCGATTACATTATTGGTATATATTCTTTGACCAAGTACAGGGCTACAGTCGATTGTTTTCATAAGGTAGTCAGATTCAGACCGAAGATGGCCGATGAGTGAAAATTCTTTGGTAAGGGTTCTCGATCCAAAATTTCTTTGATTTCTGTTATGTCTATGACTCGACTGTTACAGAGAGGAGCAGAGGGATTTTTGAATTATGCAATGGATGTTTTGAAGTCTAGCCCTGGGTTGACTGACATACTAATGGTTAGAGAGTTTCCTGACATATTCCCGGATGAGATTCTTGGATTACTGCCTATTCGTGAGGTAGAATTCAGTATAGAACTGTTGTCAGGTACTCACCCGATTTCCAAGGCTCCTTATCGAATGGCTCCGATCGAATTGAAGGAATTGAAGGAGAATTTGGAGGACTTGATTGCCAAGGGATACATCCGACCTAGTGTATCGCCTTGGGGTGCTCCGGTACTCTTTGTTCGAAAGAAAGATGCTTCTATGAGACTTTGCATCGATTACCGCCAACTGAATCAAGCGATGGTGAAGAACATGTGTCCTTTACCTCGAATAGATGACCCCTTTGATCAACTACAGGGTTCTTGTTTTTATTCGAAGATTTATTTGAGGTCCGAATATCATCAGCTGAGGGTTCGTGATGAAGATGTTCCTAAGACTCCGTTTAGAATGAAGTATGACCACTTTGAGTTCATTGTCATGCCGTTCAGTTTGACTAACGCTCTAGCAGTCTTTATGAGTTTTATGAACCGTATCTTTCAGCATTATTTCTATGAGTTTGTTAATATTTTCATTGATGATATCTTTATCTATTCAAAGAGTCGTACTGACCATGCAGACCACTTGAATATAGTCTTACAGGTTTTGAGGACTGGGCAATTGTATGCCAAGTTGTCAAAGTGCAAATTCTGGATGGACCGAGTCGTGTTTCTCAGTCACATTATCTCTGGAGATGGGATTTCTGTTGATCCCAGCAAGATCGAAGCGGTTATGAACTGGCGTAGACCGACTTCTGTACCTGAGATCCGAAGTTTCATGGGTTTAGCGGGTTACTATCGTAGATTCATCCAGAGTTTCTCTTCTATTGCGAAGCCGATTACCCAGCTAACTCAAAAGAAAGCACCTTTTGTTTGGACTGAAGAGTGTGAGACCAGTTTTATTAATCTGAAGAAGAGATTGACCAGTGCTCCTATTCTTTCTATTCCATGAGGTATTGGAGGTTTTACCGTTTATTGCGATGCTTCTATTCTAGGTCTTGGATGTGTTCTTATACAGAGAAAGCATGTGATAGCTGTTGGAGAACGCGGCGATCAGATCAATCAGGATTGATACCCGGTGCAGCGGAAGTTTAAAAATTTTATATGGAACGATTCCATAATGGGTATCAACCTTACGATTAAATTGTGTATGTGTAAAAATTAAATAAAGATTATAAATTTTTACCTCCAATCTCGAAGCGAGATTATGGACACCAACAGATTGCTCTGCTCTTGTTGTATATCCCTGGAACTGATGGACGAACTGTTCTTCAATCAGGTCCACGAACGGATAATTAATCCCTCTGATAGATTGCACTAGAAAATCTATCAGAAGTTTCTACGAAGAGAATTAACGAATTTGATCCGTTAAACCAGACTGTAATTCAAAATTCACAGACTGGATTTTACCGAGCAGAGGGGAAAAGGGGGCGGCCACTTCAGAGGAAAAATACTAGGGTTTTTCGAAAATTTTGTGACCTGTTGTCTTTAATTTCTGTACTGCAATAACTTATTTATAATGTAGGCCGCTAACAGCTTAGGGCCCATTAGTCATAAGTTCAAGCCCGACAAGCAAAGCCCGCATGTTCAGAAATTAATATAAAATTCATCATGACTCTGATTGATAAACCGATTTCACCAATGTGCACAGAAACCATTTCTGCAACTTTTAAAGTCAAGATAAATTTTTCTGAATCCGAATTCAGTGGTTTCCAAAAATGCCTATCCCTATGTCATTTTAGGAAATCTTACTCCTCTACTCATAATTAAGAAGTCCAACTTCTTTGTTCATTAAATTTAACTCTTTAAATTTAACTATCTCAACGGGGATTAAAAATCCATTACTCTGTGTGACCCTCAATGGTTCAGGGATACAGCTAGCCGTGGGCTCACAACTCCTTGTGACTCGGAACAACAATTTCCGACTTGCCCATCGAATCATGGTATGAGCGCCTAGCAACATCGCCCCATGATTCCCTAGGTATCACTGATAGTGCCTGCAAGAACCAATAGATTTTGGTTAGCGTACAGTACGGTCCCTTCATCCATATATCCCGATCGAATCAACAACCATTGGTATATCGAGAGTCGTTCGAGATTCGATAACTATGCAATACATCTTGAAGATCAAATAGTGACATCGCATGTGCTACTAAGAAACAATTTCTTAAAACACATCATGTACTCTGGCCAGAGATTCGTCACACTAATATCTCCTCAGATCGCATAGGATATCCACACTCGCAAGTATGTGGTGAATCCTTGACAACAAAGCATCGACTCCTATATGTGTTGTAACTGTACCCAATCCCGACACCTGATGACCCCAATAGAGTCGATAAACGAGTCAAAGCACAGTACTAGCATATAGAGTCTCAATGATGTTTCAAGTAGTAAGGACTAATGGTGTACAACCAAAACCGCGGACTTTATCCACTCGATAAGTGATAACCACTTGGAAAGTCCGGATAGGGTAGTTCGATCATTCATCATATGAATATCCATTTGCATGCTTCGAACATCTCTATGTTCCTTACCAATGAAACGTGGTACTCTGCATCGCAAATGCTAGTCTCAAACTCGAGCGATCCTTATCCTTATTATCGGACGGCTCAATCGACTAGGAACAGTTTAGAATATACAGTGACTATAAGATGTGTTTCATGATAGACATCCCCATGTTCTACCACATCTTACATACACTATAGTATATTCAAGGTCTTTATCAAAACAACAATAGTATATCACAATATAACAATATGAAGAAAGATAAAGTCATTGCCATTAATAAAAGTGTAAATTATATTAAACAAAAGATTGTTTATACAAAGAGTCATCAAAGCCCTTAGCCACAAGTTGGCTCACCGGGCACCCACTCTTTCAATCTCCCACTTGCCCTAAAGCCAACTAGTCATACTACGTAAACCCATTGCTTCGCGATGTTTGTCAAATAATGGTCCTGGCAAGGGCTTAGTAAGTGGAACAGCGATATTGTCTGCAGAGGCCACTCTTTCGACAGTGATGTCTCCTCTTTCCACAATCTCCCGGATGATGTGGTATTTCCTCAGTACGTGTTTGGATCTTTGATGAGACCTTGGTTCCTTTGCCTGAGCAATGGCACCCGTGTTGTCACAGTACACCGGGACTGGACCAACAACTTCAGGAATGACGCCCAACTCTTGGACGAAATTCCTCATCCAAACGGCCTCTTTAGCAGCTGATGCTGCAATGTATTCTGCCTCAGTGGTGGAATCCGCTGTGGTGTCCTGCTTGGAACTCTTCCAAGAGACAGCACCGCCATTGAGCATGAACACAAATCCAGAGGTTGACTTCGAGTCATCCACGTCACTTTGGAAGCTAGAGTCGGTATAGCCTTCCAATTTTAGTTCTCTTCCTCCATATACCATGAACATATTCTTAGTCCTTCGTAAGTACTTAAGAATGTCCTTCACGGCTTTCCAATGCATTTGACCGGGATTAGCTTGATATCTGCTCGTGACACTCAGAGCAAATGCTACATCCGGTCTGGTAGATATCATCCCATACATGATACTACCTATGGCTGATGCATATGGTACATGTGTCATTTTCTCTATCTCTTCATCCGTCTTGGGACACATAGACTTGGATAGAGAAACTCCATGACACATGGGTAGATGTCCTCTCTTGGACCCATCCATTGAAAACCGTTTCAATATGGTATCGATGTAGGTTGATTGAGTGAGTCCTATCATTCTCTTAGATCTATCTCTATAGATCTGTATCCCTAGAATATAGGATGCCTCACCCAAATCCTTTCATCGAGAATCTACCTGATAACCATATCTTTGTTGACTGCAACATCCCTACGTCATTCCCAATGAGTAGGATGTCATCAACATAAAGTACTAAGAATGTCACAGCATCCTTAACTACTTTCTTGTACACGCATGGTTCCTCCGGGTTCTTGATGAAACCAAAATCCTTTATTGTTTCATCAAATTTCTGGTTCCAACTTCTTGATGCTTGTTATAGACCATAAATTGATCTCTGAAGCTTGCATACCTTATGCTCGCTTCCCATGGATGTGTACCCCTCAGGCTGCTTCATATAGATTTCTTCCTTAATGTCTCCATTAAGAAAAGCAGTCTTCACATCCATTTGCCATATCTCATAGTCATACCAAGCAGCTATGGCAATAAGGATTCTTATGGACTTGAACATTGCAACTGGTGAAAAGGTTTCATCATAGTCAACTCCTTGTCTTTGAGTATAACCTTTCGCCACCAATCGCGCCTTGTAGGTCAATACCTTACCATCAGGCCCAAGCTTTCTCTTGTAGATCCATTTATACCCTATAGGAACAATTCCATCGGGAGGATCTACTAAAGACCAAACTTGGTTTGTATGCATCGAATCTATTTCCGACTGCATAGCTTCAAGCCATAAATTTGAATCCGCATCAAAAATTGCTTCCTTGAAGTTTCTTGGATCACATCCAACATCGGGTTCATCTTGATCTCCTTCAAGAAGAAGACCATATCGAATAGGAGGTCTAGAAGTCCTCTCGGATCTTCTAGGTACAGGCGTGTCTATCAATGGTTCCTGAGGTGTAGGATCGTCATTTTGTATTTCGGGTTCTTCTCGAATTTTTTCGAGTTCCATCATCTCGCCTTTCTTATCCAATAAGAACTCCTTCTCCAAGAAGGTGGCATTCCTTGAAACAAACACCTTTGTTTCAGCAGGATAATAGAAATAATATCCGATTGAATTCTTCGGATACCCTACAAAATAACATAAGCTGGATCGACTATCCAACTTATCTCCCACTGTCCGCTTCACGTAAGCAGGACATCCCCAAATCCTCAAGTACGAATACTTAGGAGCTTTGCCATTCCATAACTCGTATGGTGTTTTGTCCACTGCTTTAGTGTGGACGTTGTTCAACAACAATACCGCCGTTTCAAGTGCATAGCCCCAAAACGAAGGTGGAAGCTCAGTGAAGCTCATCATGGATCGAACCATGTCCAACAAAGTTCGATTACGACGCTCCGATACACCATTCAGCTGTGGTGTCATAGGAGGAGTCCACTGAGAGAGAATCCCATTCTCTTTTAGATAGTCCAAAAACTCGGTACTCAAGTATTCTCCACCTCGATCCGATCGAAGTGCTTTAATACTTTTACCTAGCTTGTTTTCTACTTCAGCCTTGAATTCTTTGAACTTTTCAAATGCTTCAGACTTATATTTCATTAAATATAAATACCCATACCTAGAATAATCATCAGTAAAGGTAATGAAGTAGGTGTGGCCATATTGAGTACCAACTCTAAATGGACCACAAACATCTGTATGGATCAAATCCAACAGATTTTGACTACGCTCAGGTTTCTCCTTAAAAGGAGATTTAGTCATTTTTCCTTTCAGGCAGGATTCACAAGTAGGTAGAGAGTTAATATAAGATATCAAACATGCCCTCTCCCACTAGCTTGTTCATCCTCCTTGAGGAAATATGACCTAGCCTAGCGTGCCAAAGGTTTGCCGGGTTTTGGCTATCGATTTTCCTTTTGTTTGTTGTTGCCGGTTTATCAACATAATTTATTGGAACATCTTTTAGTTTTAAGTTGTATAGATCGTTTTCAAGTTGTCCATTTCCAATCAAACATTCATTCTTGTAAATATTGCAAATCCCATTCACAAAATTGCAAGAATAACCATCTCTATCAAGCATAGAAACAAAAATAATGTTTTTAATCAAATCCGGAACAAATAAAACATCTCTCAAAAGTAACTTAAAACCGTTCTGCAAAAATAAATAAACATCTCCCACAGCTTTAGCTTCAACTCTGGAACCATTTTCGAGCCTCAGCTGGGTCTCACCCATTCTAAGCCTGTTACTTCTTGTCATCATTTGTAACTCATTGCAAATATGAGATCTACATCTGGTATCCAATACCCAAAAAGTAGTATTAAGAAAAACATTTATTTTAATGTAAAACATACCTTTTGCAGTTCGCAACTGCTTGAGGTATTCCTTGCAGTTACGTTTCCAATGACCGGGTTTCTTGCAGTGATGGCAAACTTGTTTAGACTTGTCCAATTTTGCATGTAACATTTGGCCTTGAGATCATGGTCCAACCATTTCTCTAGTTCGGCCAACCTTTCGGCAGTTACATCAGCCGGGGCTGTTTTCGGAGAAGCCTTTTCTAACACTTAGAAAATCCTTTCCGAACTTAGGACAATCTTAACTTATGGAATCATTCTGTATTGTTTGCGCCAGTAAGTTTGTTTTGTTGGAGAATAGAAACATGTGGATTACGAAGATTCATCATAATGATATACTGAGATGAAACAGACAATTATCGATGATTGTTTAATTAATTTACTAAGACATAAAATAGGCGAAATTTATTTTATGAATCTCACTCCCACTATTTTAACGATTTCACTACCCTCTAGTGAAAACGGGAAACTGTTTTCCTTAGTGAGAACATGGAGTCCAATTGACAAACTATGGTCCCGAATAATATCAGCCAACCATAATTTTCAAAAGGTAGAGCCCAATTGCTTCCAAAGCAACCTCCACGTGTTTACCTCATGTCCAATAAGGGCCCAATAATATGACGCCGATTATTGTGACATGCCAAGATGACCCATCAATATTAAGTTGTGATGGACGGTCGCCATGTGGATCCCCCAATAATATGAGCCGATCCCATGGGAGTTCCACCCAACTTACAACATGTGTCGATCCAATGTACAGCTTTCCGACGAACGGGCCCCCCCAATAATATGAGCCGGACCGTATCCGCGGGTAGCATCTCATACATTGATCGTTGATGAAAGGTAGAAACATTTAAACAAATTTAAATTTCCTTTATTTATCTTGATATCAATTTTAAATCATATTTAAAATGAGGGATTTTATTTTTGAAAATTTGTCTCATAATTTTTAAAATTTTGTATGGTTGTCGGATTCACACAATTTTGTCTAAAACATGCATACAACTATAATATCACATATTATATAGGATGATCGATTCCATTTCTAATCGACCCGTGGTTGCCAATCACGAGTCTTAGTCCAATCCTAGGTAATATGCAGTATGCAATGCAATCCTATTACATTGAGCTTCCAATTTACATTTCTTCTGTCTTTATTGTCTGCTGGGCCCACCACCGTCTTCAAATCTTCATCTCCCACTAAATCTAATGTATTTACAATAAATAACAATGACAAGTAGGGGATACATTTTTAAGGGGTGGGAACGGGCCATAAACCAAGCCCACTTTTATTACATATGACAATTCATATTGGGCCATAAACCAGGCCCATTAATAAATCCAACAACAATAAAAACAAATGTAAATTCCTAACATACACCTACAAAATTGGTCATGGCAATCGATCATCCTCATCCAATAACATTTAATTCAAAATTAATTTATTGGATAACATGCAATGGCAATTTAAATTTAAAAGGATAAAATCATATTTCATATATAAAATCTTATTTTACATACAAAATCATATTTTATCTTTTTATCAAATAAAATCATATTTTATCTATAAAATCCAATTTTATACATAAAATCATATTTTACTCAATATTTCCATAAGATCATATCTTATCATCAATTGTACCAAAAATAATTAATTTCAAAATTCAATTTAACAGATAAAATATTAAATTTTCCAAAAATTCAAATTTATCCAAAAATCAATTTTAAAATTTTCGGACTCGAACAATTCGATCCGACGCCTCGTGGACCAATCAAAAACAATTTTCGATCGGACCAAAAATAGAATTTTAACATATTAAAATTTAATTTAAAAATTAAAAAATTAATTTTTCCCGCGGGCCGCCCGGGACATTCCCGGGCTGCCCGGCTGCCCCTAGGGCAGCGACGATCGCTGCCCTGCGCAGCGCCCAGCGCTGCGCTGTGCGCGCTGCCCGGGGCAGCTGCCCATCGCTGCCCGGGTTTTTGCCCGGAATTTTTTTTTTATTTTTAAAATATTTATTTTGTTTCAAAAACCGAGGCTTAAAATTTTTTTGTACAATCGATTAATTTAATCGCTTGATCTGAGCAACCTGGCTCTGATACCACTGTTGGAGAACGCGGCGATCAGATCAATCAGGATTGATACCCAGTGCAGCGGAAGTTTAAAAATTTTATATGGAATGATTCCATAATGGGTATCAACCTTACGATTAAATTGTGTGTGTGTAAAAATTAAATAACGATTATAAATTTTTACCTCCAATCTCGAAGCGAGATTATGGACACCAACAGATTGCTCTGCTCTTGTTGTATATCCCTGGAACTGATGGACGAACTGTTCTTCAATCAGGTCCACGAACGGATAATTAATCCCTCTGATAGATTGCACTAGAAAATCTATCAGAAGTTTCTACGAAGAGAATTAACGAATTTGATCCGTTAAACCAGACTGTAATTCAAAATTCACAGACTGGATTTTACCGAGCAGAGGGGAAAAAGGGGCGGCCACTTCAGAGGAAAAATACTAGGGTTTTTCGAAAATTTTGTGACCTGTTGTCTTTAATTTCTGTACTGCAATAACTTATTTATAATGTAGGCCGCTAACAGCTTAGGGCCCATTAGTCATAAGTTCAAGCCCGACAAGCAAAGCCCGCATGTTCAAAAATTAATATAAAATTCATCATGACTCCGATTGATAAACCGATTTCACCAATGTGCACAGAAACCATTTCTGCACCTTTTAAAGTCAAGATAAATTTTTCTGAATCCGAATTCAGTGGTTTCCAAAAATGCCCATCCCTATGTCATTTTAGGAAATCTTACTCCTCTACTCATAATTAAGAAGTCCAACTTCTTTGTTCATTAAATTTAACTCTTTAAATTTAACTATCTCAACGGGGATTAAAAATCCATTACTCTGTGTGACCCTCAATGGTTCAGGGATACAGCTAGCCGTGGGCTCACAACTCCTTGTGACTCGGAACAACAATTTCCGACTTGCCCATCGAATCATGTTATGATCGCCTAGCAACATCGTCCCATGATTCCCTAGGTATCACTGATAGTGCCTGCAAGAACCAATAGATTTTGGTTAGCGTACAGTACGGTCCCTTCATCCATATATCCCGATCGAATCAACAACCATTGGTATATCGAGAGTCGTTCGAGATTCGATAACTATGCAATACATCTTGAAGATCAAATAGTGACATCGCATGTGCTACTAAGAAACCATTTCTTAAAACACATCATGTACTCTGGCCATAGATTCGTCACACTAATATCTCCTCAGATCGCATAGGATATCCACACTCGCAAGTATGTGGTGAATCCTTGACAACAAAGCATCGACTCCTATATGTGTTGTAACTGTACCCAATCCCGACACCTGATGACCCCAATAGAGTCGGTAAACGAGTCAAAGCACAGTACTAGCATATAGAGTCTCAATGATGTTTCAAGTAGTAAGGACTAATGGTGTACAACCAAAACCGCGGACTTTATCCACTCGATAAGTGATAACCACTTGGAAAGTCCGGATAGGGTAGTTCGATCATTCATCATATGAATATCCATTTGCATGCTTCGAACATCTCTATGTTCCTTACCAATGAAACGTGGTACTCTGCATCGCAAATGCTAGTCTCAAACTCGAGCGATCCTTATCCTTATTATCGGACGGCTCAATCGACTAGGAACAGTTTAGAATATACAGTGACTATAAGATGTGTTTCATGATAGACATCCCCATGTTCTACCACATCTTACATACACTATAGTATATTCAAGGTCTTTATCAAAACAACAATAGTATATCACAATATAACAATATGAAGAAAGATAAAGTCATTGCCATTAATAAAAGTGTAAATTATATTAAACAAAAGATTGTTTATACAAAGAGTCATCAAAGCCCTTAGCCACAAGTTGGCTCACCGGGCACCCACTCTTTCAATAGCATATGCATCGAGGCAGATGAAGCCGCATGAGACTCGATATCCGATTCATGATCTTGAGCTCGCTGCGATTATGTTTGCGTTGAAGATTTGGCGTCACTATCTTTACGGTGAGCCCTTCGAGATCTTTTCTGACCATAAGAGCCTGAAATATTTGTTTTCACAGTCCGAGCTGAATATGAGAGAGAGGAGATGACTAGATTTGTTGAAAAACTTTGATTGCAAAATCAGATATTATCTGGGAAATTCGAATGCTGCTGCTGATTCTTTGAGCCGTAAGCTTTGTTCTTTATCTCTTTCAACTATCGGTGTTTCTCAGTTGACGAGGACTGTTGCACTACCGGTTTGGAGTTTGAATCAGATATGAGGTCTATCATAGTCTGTGCTATCCAAGCCGAGCCAGAATTATTTGTGTTGATCGAAGAATCACAGAAATCCGATGCGAGTATCCATAATTCGATAGAGAAAGTCAGATCAGAACATCAGTCTGAGTTTCAGGTCAGGGATGATATCTGGTTTGTGAATAATCGTATTGTCGTTTATGATATTTCTGAAGTGAGACAGCGTATTCTGCGAGAGTCACACTGCATTCGATTCAGTGTTCATCCAGGTGGACGAAAGATGTATAATGATCTGAGAAGTCAGTTCTAGTGGAATAATATGAAGAGCGATGTTACGAAGTTTGTATCCCGATATTTGAACTGTCAGCAGGTGAAAGCAGAGAGGAAGCGACCGGGTGGTCTGTTGCATAGTTTATCCATTCCAGAGTGAAAGTAGGATCACATCTCAATGGATTTCATCACGAAGCTATCGTGATCAGTCCGTGGATGTGATGCTATCTGGGTAGTGATTGACCGACTGACAAAATCTGCCTGTTTTATTCTATACAGAATGACTTATCGTCATGATCAGATGGCCGAGTTGTATGTCAGAGAGAATGTTAGATTGCACGATGTGCCGATGTCGATTGTTTCTGACCGAGATCCTCAGTTTACTTCTCATTTCTAGCATAGTCTTCAGGAGGCTCTTGGTACTCGATTGCATCTGAGTACAACATATCACCCTCAGATCGACGGTCAGTCTGAGCGGACGATTCAGACTCTTGAGGAAATGCTACGAGCCTTAGTGCTTAACTTTGGCACTAGTTGGCAGGATTCGTTTCCCCTTGTCAAATTTTCGTACAACAACAGCTATCAGACGAGCATCGATATGACACCTTTCGAAGCGTTGTACGGAAAGAAGTGCATATCTCCTTTGTACTGGGATGAGATATCTAAGTCGCCTGATTTGGGACCAGATATGATTCGTGACATGTCCAAGCAGGTTAAGATTATTCGATTGAGAATGAAGACGGCACAAGATAGACATGCGAAGTATGCGAATATCAGACGCAGACCTCTATCTTTTGATCAGGGAGACCGATTATTTCTGAATATTTCTCCTTTCAGAGGCACTGTTAGATTCGGAAAGAGAGGAAAGTTGTCTCCGAGGTTCATTGGACCGTATGAGATTCTGGAGAAGATAGGCGATATTGCCTACAGATAAGCTCTTCCTCCATCTTTATCTGGTATTCACGAAGTTTTTCACGTCTCTATGTTGCGGAAATATCATCCAGATCCTTCACATATTCTTCAGCCTGACGAGACCGAGCTCGATGAGTCACTGAGCTACTTTGAGACCTATTCAGATTCTTGATCGGAAGGAAAAACAACTCAGAACCAAGTCGATTCCGTTGGTGAAGGTTCAGTGGAGTCGTCACGGAGTCGAGGAAGCGACTTGGGAGAAAGAATCTGATATGAGACAGAGATTTCCAGACTTATTTATCTGACGTGAGTCCTTATTCAGTTTCTTGATTCTTTATTCTCTATCTTTTGTGTTGATTTTATCTGATTTCGAGGACGAAATCTATTCTTAGAGGGGGAGTATTGTAATGCCCCGAATTTATCTTAATTGAGTTTATTTGAGATAACCAGAGATTTTATTATTCGAGGGCTGATTTGATTTTGATCAGGGACTATTTTGAAATTTTTAGATTTTTCAGGGACTAAAACGCAAAAATGAGTTTTGTTATATATTCTTGAGTTTGACTAAGTCCATTATTCCTCCATATTCTTCCTCTCCAATGTCTCCTCCATTGAAGAAGCCCCAACACTTCTCCAAGCTTTCAGATTTCGGTTTCTACTCGATCCGTCCGTTAGAAATTAAATCTGAAGGCAGATTAGCGATCACAACATTGAGAGCTTCGTTCTATCGTAATTATTTCTTCGATCAGATATATTTTATTTTTCGGAGGTAGTTGGAATTCGATTCTTTTTGGGTATGATGTTTTGAACTAGTTCTTATCGTTTATTCTCAGTCGGATCGGAAAAAAAACATCGTTCGGATTTGCTATGAATTTTCTTATGATTTTGAGATTCGGAGTTTTGAGATTTGATGGGTTTGAGTCTTTATTTATGATTTGGTATTGATTTGACTTGGTTTCGATATTATATTGTTGTCTGTGTTCCCGGTTTGATCGATATATAGCAGATTTGCCGCCGGTTTGAGTTTTGGATATCGTTTCGTTTGAATTGATCGAACCGTGTTTTGATTGAAGTTCAAATGTCGATATTGATCTTGTGGATTCATTTCAGATTGATTGAAGGCTGTTGGATTCAGAGTTGACAGAATTTCTAATCGTAGAAGAAGTGACAGAGTTGGTAATGAGTTTTACCTAGTTTGATTATGAGATTGATTGGACATTTGTTGATTATCATTGTTGTTTTCCAGATTTGGAGCATCAATTGAATCTAGAAAGGTATAAGATGACATTGGATGTATTAGGACGGTTAACTTGAATCCATATTGATTCGAGAGTCCTAAAAAAAACACATAGTAGTATGTCTATGTGAATTACTTGAATTACATGTTTGAATGTTTAGTTTTTTTTTCATATGCATTCATATTGAGCCGAACAATTCGTTCATTTGAATTAGATGATCTGGGGATTATAGTCGAGTGGCACTGGTAGGCGAATTACTACAGTGGCCGATCAACTCTCTATTGAATGCCTCAGAGTCTGGAGGATTGAAGTATACATCGTCCACCTCGAAAGGGGAAGTCGGTATGATTGTTGTGATATTTTATCCTCAGAATCCCAAGCAAAGAATCGAGGAACCAATTTACCTTTGATAATTTAGACTTTTGAAGTCATGCATTCATTTACTCTCATTTTGATTATCTGGAAATTGATGTATTTCATTTGAGATGTCTATTTGATATATCATGTTTGTCTCTTTTACTGGAAATATTATTCTCATCGGTTTATCCGGCTGTTGTCTTGTCTTTGTATGTGTGCTTGGCGACAGGTGGGGCAGGATCGAGTCAGAGATCGCATGGCTAGATGTTTGAGTTGATAGAAGTGAGGTTTTGGTGTCTTAGAAGTCGAATATGTATTCGAACTTATTTGTATTTTGTTTTATAAGCGAGAATCGATGCATGTATTATCGAATCATATGTATTTCAACTCTAGACTCTTCATGTATTGTTCTTGGATAGATGAATATTTTAAATGTTTGTTTTGAGGTTTGGATTGAAGTTGTTTTCGGTGGGTGATGTTTTGGAGCAAGAGGCCAGCGCGGGCGCGCGACTTCTTGCGTGGTGCAAGTGCGGGCACGCGCTTGTTTTAGGCGAGGCTCGGGCGTGGGCGCTCTTGGTTTGGGCGCAGGCGCGCGGTCGACTTTGGTAAAAAAAAAAATTGTGGCTTTAGGCCATGACTTCTTGCGTATGCTTGAGCGATTTATTTTTGATTAGATGTTTAGAACCGAGGTACTCACAGTTTTTATCTTCTTCCATATTCATTGATTTTTTACCATGTATTTAGTATTGTTACGATAGAGATTTATTTTGTAAAATCCTTCTATTTTATAGACCTTTGTATGTACTCTATTTATTGGAGTGTTATTATGAAATAAAATAAGGGGAGTGTTATTTACACTCCAAAAAGTGCTAATAAAACTCCACCTTATCTATTTAATTAATTATTAGCCAATATTACCCTTATCTTTACTTTCCTTATATTATAACATTTTTATTTACTATAAAAAGTTCAATTCCAATTCTTTTGTATGCCAATAACTAAAACTATAATATTTTAAAAATTGGTTTACAAATTTTGTCATGTACCGAAAGAAAATAAATTTTAAAAATATAATATTAATATTAAATATTTAATCCTGGTTTTAGAAAAAAAAATACATAAAATAATTGAGATATAAAAAAACTTTGAATTATCAAATTTTTATTTTTTAAAAAATAGTTATCAAATTCTGATTAAATCCTATAATAAGATATGAAATATACTAAATAATAAAATTAAAAATTATATTATTTTTTATGTTTTTAGTATTTTTCTAAATTATACATGTAGAGGTAGACATGGTTGGGTTGATAAATTCGGAATCGGGTTATTTTGATTTGGGTACTATCTGATTTTTAAAAAAATTTATTACATGGTATTTATATTTTTTTGTTAATAAAAAATATACTTAAACAAAAAATACAAAAACATTAATATATTAGCATCTTTGGCTAAAATATATAACTAAAATAACAACAATTTATTTTAATTAAATTTATAATATTATTTATCATTTTAATTTAAATTTTAAAAATTAAATAAATCGTTAACCAAATGACCCGATCAAATAGAAATTTCTACCCAATATTTGTCCCAAAATATTTGCATCGAGTTCGGATTCTATGTTAACACGACAAACTACCAGAATATTTCGAACAAAAAAACCATCGAAGGTGGAAAAAAATTCCACTAACGGCAATATAATTTCTATAAAATTAAATATTATTTGAATTCTATTCATTTTATGTTGACATAAATAAACTATTAAAATTAATTCATATATTTATTATTCATTTTGAGAAATTTTAAAATGAAGATATATTAATCAATAAATTTGATAAATAATATTAATCTTAAAATTAAGCTTTTGAATAATAGTCATATTTCTTATATAAGATTGTAACAATAAAAAATTTTACACCTAAATATTCTACATATTTTGTGATAAAATTGAATAATAAATTTTTATGTTCCTATTAAAACTTGAGTTACGTACAGTATTTGTTGGGAAATTTAGTTTTGGTATTTACAAAAGAAAGCCAAACTACTTGAGCAACTACAAAAGGGCTAAACTGATATCCAGAAAATGATGACGTCACTATGACCTACAGATACAGTTTACGTTGCTAAACTGAATCACTAAACTGAACCATCAACGATCACGCTAAAGGGATACAAAGCAGTTTACCTCGCTAAACTGAATCCATCAGTTTACCCCTACTAAACTGACTGCATCAGTTCATCCACAACAGTTTATAACTATCGTGCTATTTCCGGATAAGATCATCCGTACTCTGACATCTCTGCAGAAGGTAGTGCCGCGATACTAAGGGAATGCCAGCTCCAGAAATCATTGATGATAGTGACAAATTCAACGGGACTAATTCAAATCTTATCAGAAGGACAATTCAAACTTATGATCGTTGGCAATCCAAAGGGTATAAATAGGGATCTTGATCAACATCAGAAGGGGCCGTGAAATATGCACTGAAAACTCTGTCATTCTTACGAGAACACAAAAAGATCTTTACGATCAAGATTCGATCAAGGAACTCGAAGCACAAACGTTCAAAAGCATTATTCTGGTCATTGAAGGGTCGATCTTTGTGCTAAGAATTTCGAGTTACATTTACTCTATTGATATATCAGTCTAGGACTGAAACTAAGGTGTTATACTAGGAGTTCTTGTTTAGGCAGTGTTTAAGTCCTAAACTGGATTGGGTTTGTGCAAATTACTTGTATAAATCACAGTCTTCTAGAGATATCATTTCGAGGTGGAAGAAGGGGTGACGTAGAAGTGTTTGAAATCTCCGAACATCCATAAAAAACTACTCGTGTCATTTCAGTTTACTCATCACCAACACACACCCTAAACTGATATTCACTCTGTGTTTTAAATCTGCAGTTTGACATATTTCCGCACATATTTTGTTTGTCAAACTGCATTTGACACTAAGATAAGCCTCGAACTCATTCCTTAAATTGATTGAGTTCAATATTTCCTACTAAACTGTTTGAAAGTATATTCACCCCCACCTCTAGACTTTCAACCGATCCTAACAAGTGGTATCAGAGAGGTTATTATCTTACTCTTAAAGCACTGAACCAAAATGACACCATTCAACAAAATTCCTATGTTCTCCAAGGAAGACTTTGATGACTGGAAAATTCGTATGCAAGCACACCTATCAGCACTAGACGATGACATGTGGTTTTCCATCACTGATGTACCTCTTGCGATCACCAAAGTCAATACTGCTATAGCTCTTTCTGGAGGCGGTCCACAGTACATTGAGAAACCAAGAATTGAATGGACTGCTGAAGACAAAAAGAAGGCAAATCTTGATAATGTGGCTAAAGATATCTTGTATAAAATACTTGACAAGAACACCTTTAGCAAAATCAAGACATGCAAAACTGGGAAAGAAATTTGGGAGAAGTTGATTCAACTCTGTGAAGGAAATGAACAGACAAAAGAAAACAAACTGTCTATCGCCACTCAAAAATTTGACAACATCAAGATGAAACCAGGTGAATCAATGACAAAATTTGATGAGAGAGTAAGCAACATTGTTATTGAGCTTAATGGATTGGGAAAAACATATCCCAATAGAGAAATTATTTTCAAGGTAATTCGAGGCTTTCCTAAAGAATGGGATGTAAAGACAATGGCCATGAGAGAATCGAAGGACTTGAATAAATTAGAGCTGCATGACCTGTTTGCAGATTTAAAAGCTTATGAATTCGAGTTGCAGACTCGAGAAGAAGATCATTCTACCTCACAATTAACCAAGGCCTTGATTGAAATAAAAATAGAGTCACCAGCTAAATCAGAAAAATCAGGAGAACAACTGAGCAGTGATGCCATATCTTTGTTTGTGAAGAAGTTCGGCAAATTTATTAGAAGAAACCAAGAAGGATCCCACAGAAGAAATTTCCAAAAGAAAGAGACAGTCGAAGAACCAAGAAGTTGCTTCAACTGTGGGAAAACAGGACATTTTATTGCTGATTGTCCCAAACCAAAGAACTTTGACAAAAGGAAAAGTTCAAGGAATGATAGACACACATCAAGACAGAAACATGAAGCATTGGTTGCAAAAGACAGCAAAACCAAGTGGGCAGAAACAGATAGTGATTCAGAGGAATCAAATTGCTCATCTAGTTCCAGTGATGATGAAGAAGAGGTCAAGTGTCTTATGGCAAATGATCGTGAGCTTCCATCCACTAGTGAACAGGTATTGATTTCAGCTCTGAGGAATTTACCAGAGAGGAACTGATCAAAGCTCTTCATGATATGGCAAATGAGTATCATCAACTGTCCTTAGCATTCGATGAAGTCAGAGCCAAGCAAAAGGATCTGCAAGATACCTCAATTGAACCCTCCTGGGAACAATCAGTTGAGATAAACTTTCTTGAAACAAAGATTGCTGTGCTCCAAACTGAGAATGAACAACTCAAGATCGATATCATGAATCTTACAACAGAAAAACATAACATGGATGAATTAGTAAGATCATGGAATAAATCTCCGAGCCTGTTGACAGAAATGAATGATTCACAAATACCTTTCCATGACAAAACTGGTCTTGGATATGGTAAGACGGTGGAAACTGGTGAATCAAGTACTCTACCCAAACTGAACATGTGCAAAGGCAAATACATAAAATTTGTACGAGCAGTTAGGGAAAATGAAAATGAAAAACCTATCCTGATGACTTGGCAGCAAATAGAGTAGATGAACAGAAAAAAATTTGGTATCGGCTTCAATCCTCATGAAACTAAGGTAGAGATTGCTAAAAGTCCTAAACGGACTAATGCATATCAACCTAATCTCATGAGAGGAAATATAAGTCAATACCATAATCAACGTCCAGTTCAAAAGTGATATAGAAACTTCAAGGACACTGAAAAAGGCAAACAACATATAGTTTCACAAGCACATCACACTTCACCATCTAGAGCATCTAATTTAGTATGCACCTATAGGAACACAGAAATTGGTAAACTGGTTAAAGTATTCCAGGTTTGGGTTCCTAAAGGATTAATCCCTCGTGGACCCAAATAGATGTGGGTACCAAAAGTTATTCAACCTTGTGAATGCAGGTAGCGGGTACCAAGGAAAAGGAGGAGGAATCATGGTACTTAGACAGTGGATGTTCAAGACACATGACTGAAAATGATAAACTACTGTCTGAACTCGTTAAATACCATGGTCCCACTATCACTTTTGGTGACAATTCAAAGGGTAAGACCGTGGGTAAGGGTAAGATTATCCACGACAACATTATCATTCAAGATGTTATATTGGTTGATAATTTGAAATATAATTTAATCACCATTATTCAAATGTGTGATTATGGGCATTCCGTTGAATTTCAAAAGCTAAACTGCATTGTTAAAGATGCCTCTGGTAACATTATTTTGACAGGAAACAGATATGGAAACACATATAAAGTATGCTGGAACATTCAGTCTAGCAAACCAGTTTGCCTCGTTGCTTCCAATTCTAAGCGCAACTGGATTTTGCACAAGCGATTGAATCACCTTAACTTCAAAACTATTGCCAGTCTGAGTAAGCTCGATCTAGTAACAGGCCTGCCTAAAATTGAGTTTTCCAAAGACAAAGTTTGCTCAGCCTGTCAATTTGGGAAGCAAGTTAGGCCATCTTTTAAAAATAAGGGCTATAACTCATCCTCCCGATTCTTGGAACTATTGCACATGGACTTATTTGGTCCAATTCCAGTAACAAGTTTAGGGGGAATGAGGTATACTCTTGTCATTATTGATGACTACTCACGTTTTACCCGGGTCATTTTCTTAAAATCAAAAGATCAAACTACTTCTCAACTAATCAAGATTTTTAAAAGACTTTTTAACGAAAAATCAAGTAAGATTGACAGAATCAGAAGTGATAGAGGAACTGAATTTTTCAATCAAAATTTATCATCTTTTTTAGAACATTATGGAATCAAACATGAACTCTCAGCAGCTAGAACACCACAACAAAATGGTGTTGCAGAAATGAGAAATCGTACTCTTAAAGAAGCTGCGAGAACCATGTTAGCTGACTCCAAAGTTTCTCAAAGATTTTGGGCAAAAATTGTGAACACTGCTTGCTATACTCAGAACAGATCAATGATATGCAAGAAATTTTTTAAAACCCCGTATGAGATCTGGAATGGCTGACAACCCAATGTATCATACCTCAAAAATTTTGGGAGCAAATGCTACATTCACAACAATGGTAAAAGTCATCTGACTGCATTTGATGCAAAGTCGGATGAGGTAATATTTCTAGGATACTCCTCAATTAGCAAAGCATATAGAGTCTTCAACAAAAGAACTCTAAATATTGAAGAATCAATTCATGTTATTTTTGATGAAGATTTAACTGATGATATTGCAACTAACACTCATCAACTCTCAGATCTATTTCAGGAAATACAGTTAGACAACGATAGTCAGGATGAAAGTGAAAATGAAGTTTCACCACCTATAAGAACACTTCAATCTCCTGAACTTGAACTAGTGGACTCAGTAGTTGAGGATCGTAACATTGATCAACCAATTGATATTCATCAAACCCACACAGTTGAGAATATTGAAGAACAACATCATGAGACTCGAGATCACCACATTCATTTTGAAGACACGGAGCTTGGTCAAGACAACATGACTAATCAAGATCTGGAAGCACAAGTGATCAGTGGAAATCAGCCTAATACTAGACTTAAATGGTCCAAAAAACATCCACTCAGCTCGGTGATAGGTAACCCTACAGCACCACTAAGGACTAGAGGACAAATTATTAAAGAACTTCTTCATGCAACTTTTATATCCCAAGAAGAGCCAAAGAAAATTGAAGATGCATTGGCTGACAGCTGTTGGATAGAGGCAATGCAAGAAGAATTAAATCAGTTTACTAGAAACTTATTCTGGGATCTTGTTCCTAGACCAACATATTAATCAGTTATTGGCACTCGATGGGTCTTCAGAAACAAGCTTAATGAAGAAGGAACTGTAATTAGAAATAAGGCAAGATTAGTAGCTCAAGGATACAGGCAAGAAGAAGGAATTGACTATGATGAAACTTATGCACCAATAGCTAGACTGGACGCCTAAGAATATTTATTGCGTATGCCTCCTTCAAAAATTTCAAAGTTTATCAAATGAACGTTAAAAGTGCTTTCTTGAATGGAAAACTTCAAGAAGAAATCTTTGTTGAACAACCACCGGGATTCACAAATAATCAATTTCCAGACTATGTGTATCACTTAAACAAAGCTCTTTATGGACTGAAACAGGCTCCTCGAGCTTGGCATGACACCTTAACTAAATTTCTTCTTGAACACGAGTTTTCAATAGGCACAGTTGATAAAACTTTGTTCAAATTCACGAAAGGTGATCACACTTTATTAGTTCAAATATATGTTGATGATATTATCTTTGGGTCAACTAACCCCAAACTGTGCACAAGATTTTCGAAGCTAATGCAGGAAAAATTCGAGATGAGCATGATGGGTGAACTGGATTTCTTTCTTGGATTACAAGTTCGTCAAATGGAAAATGGGACATTCATAAGCCAAACTAAGTACACCAAAGAATTAATCAAAAAGTTTGGTATGGAGAACTACACAGTTTCAACAACTCCCATGGGCGTATCGATTAAGCTTGAAAAAGACGAAGGGGGAATATCAGTTGATGCAACAATGTATCGAGGTCTAATAGGGTCATTATTTTATTTAATAGCTAGTAGACCTAACATTGTTTTTGCAATTTGCTTATGTGCTAGATTTCAGTCAAATCTAAGCAGTCCCACTTCGTAGCTGACAAAAAGATAGTAAGGTATCTTAAAGGGACTCAAAATGTTGGTCTGTGGTATACTAAGCATAACTCCTTCAATCTAGTTGGCTACTCAGATGCTGATTTTGCTGGATGTAAAATGGATAGAATAAGTACAAGTGGATCATGTCAATTCATTGGGGATAGACTGATCTCATGATCTAGTTGGCTACTCAGATGCTGATTTTGCTGGATGTAAAATGGATAGAATAAGTACAAGTGGATCATGTCAATTCATTGGGGATAGACTGATCTCATGGTGCAGTAAGAAACAAACATCCATTGCAACCTCTACAACAGAAGCTGAATACTTAGCTGCTAGAAGTTGCTGTGCTCAACTGCTTTGGGTTCAACAACAGTTGAGGGATTATGGAATTGAAGAACAGGATTCACCAATCTTCTGTGATAACACCAGCACAATTGCAATTACTTACAACCCCATTCTTCATTCAAGAACAAAGCATATCGAAGTTAGACATCATTTTATCCGAGATCATGCACTCAATAAGAATATCCGACTGGAGCACATATCAACAGAGCAACAAACTGCAGACATCTTCAGCAAACCACTCCCAGAGTCTAAGTTTTCTTATTTTCGAAATATTTTACGACTTATTGAATTAAATTAGAATTAGTTTATCCATTGCAAAATGTCTAAACAGTTTAGCATGACCTAAACTGAATTCTTTGCAAAGCTATTAAACTGACTCTGCATTGATATTTTATTATAATTGTTTAAGTTACGATAAAACTCCTCTTTTCTGCCTAAAAATATATAAGCATACATTAAGGGGGAATACTAATAATTCTTTTGCAGTTTATATTTTAGGCTTGTAACAGACATAAAAAATATAAATAACAACATATTCAAACAAAATAGCATATTTTATTAATAAACTCCATTTACAATATCTATTTCATTTTCCACAGCCATTTTCCAAAGGCGAAGATGCTTTTCCAGTGGGCCATCTTTCACCTCTTCCAGGCCATGGAAAAGGGTCACCACCCTTAACTCCTTTTTCAAGAGCAGGAGTCGTATGCCCTCACGGCCAAGGACATACGAAGGGTCGTTTATTCCGAGCACTTGTTTGTACTTCTCTAGACGACGCACCTCCTCAGGATCAAGTGCATCTGGACCCCTAAACTGCATTTGAATCAGCTTTGCTCGTAAACGAGCAAGCTTCTCATCGATGAAATCTTCATGAGAAACTCTCCAATTCTCCATTCCTTTTACTTAATTTAATGTTTACTTGCACATCTTCATTTTTTTATATATAGACTAACAGCCCATATATCGAAGAGTTTCTAGCATTTATTACATTTAAAATATTTATAATATCAAGAGTTTCTTAAGTATAACTTTCATGAAATAAGGCACTGTTTATGACAAAAAATCTCTAAAATTTGATTGCATGTAATCATTATCTGATAACATGGATTTTCGTGCTTATTGTTTTAGTTTACCTTTGTTTACTTAATAGTTGCATCGATACAGTTTAAGTAAAATAGTTTATGCACAAAATTCAGTTTAGTAAAAATTCCTTTATTAATACATGAAATCAAAAGGTTAAAATCACACACTTTTTATTTACCTCATCTTGAGGAAAATCTCAAAGCTCCAGTTAGTCACCCATGCTCGTAGAGGAGCAACTAAAGGATCCATTAGCTCATCGGTTGCAATACGAACCAATGTGATATACTCTTTACTGAGCATCATATAGAGAACATTTTTCTCCTTAAAAATGTCTCAGGGCTCAAATGTATCAAGTGCTATCATGTAGTACATCGCCCTCTGAGCTATTTCCTTTGCATCCTCATATTTCCTGGGAGGAAACTGAGCATGATGATACATGTGGAGCTCTTCTATCTTCAACCAGACCTTCATCACCTTTTCAAACACCCTCTCCACGACCTTTTTCTTTTCAATTTCAAAGTAACTCTCTCGACATGCATCACATGCCACATAAGGACTTTGACCAAAACCAAAGAAGGGAACACTGTTACTCATATTTATTTGCTCAACTGAAACTATAAAATCGGTTATACTACTATATTTCACTATTTATAGTTGTAACGTGTAGTATTTTTAGAGGGAAATATGTGTACTATCTCCCGCCTCGCTATACTATGTGTTTTGAATTTCAAATTGTTCTGTGTGCCACGCCACTCTTGTATCGTAATGACCAAGTCATCCAAAATACAACAATTCAGTCTATCATAAACCCTAAATCTATCTTTAACTTATCTTACGATTACTCTATTGATTCACAGGGAACAATCTCAATGGCTACTTCATCCGCAGTTTACATTCTCAATGATCTTGCCGTCGATTTTGAATCACTGTACGGAATGGATAAACCAGGGATATCCAAGGTTTGCACTGCTCTGGAACAATTTGGACTTCGGCCTTTTTTGGATATAAAAAACTTGAATATCTATCAAACGGACTTGCTATCATTATATCACAACTGCACACTTAAGGATGATGGCGTACTGTTACTTTCTTCCGGCGGACACACCATTCAAATCAGTGAAGAATTTTTTGCCAACACCTTCAGTTTACCTACCTCACGTAATAATGACTTCAACATTATATCAAATATTGATATCACTGAAATTCAAAGCACATTTTCTGGCTCAAGTCAACCAATTTCTCTGTTTGGATTCAAAAGAGACTTAAAGCCTGAATATCAAATGTTGGCTGATATTGTGGCCAAGAGTATTTTGGCAAAAGGACTTCGCCAAATTAACTGTTGGAAAGTTCAAAGTAATGACTGCCATCATGAAAGGTGTGAAGATCAATTGGAGTAATATCCTCTTTAACATATTTGTCCAAATTATAACACCCACCAAGAAATCATCGGGATATATACTACAAGCTAGTCAACTTCTTGAAACTCTTGGAATTACTCTTCAAGCATCTTCTCAATTGCACAAGCTTAGAGTTCTGAATGTTGAGTATATAGAAAATTTTCAGTCCAGAGAATCAACTGACTTAACTACTGCAAAGACACAAAAAACACCAGTGAAGAGACAAGTCAAAAAGAAGATAAATTCTGTGATATATGACAGTGATGAAACTGATAATGAAGAAGTGGTTAAACTGCCTCAAACCAAGCGTACAAGAATACAAGCAAAGGCTGTCACATCCCCATCCAAACTAATCATTTCTGTGATTCCTAAACAAGTAAATATGGCCTCAACTGAAGATGCACATCTCGTTGATAAAACAGGTGAGGAGCTACAAACCAAAACTGATTCCAAGGGAAAGCAGCCTATGCTGATATAACCACTTCAGAGTCTTCAACCATCTCTAGAAACTCCAACACATGAAGACTTGAGAACAGTCGTTAAAACTCAGAAAAAGCTACTCTATAGTTTATCTCACCAATCGTACTCCTGCCTCCAACAATACCAATTGGTGGTTTATCTTCAAAACAAATTGTTGAATATACTCACTCAGTTTTGGACTAGTAGCAGGAAGCTCTCAAATAGCATCCTCCTCAGATCCTGACAGACCATCCAATGCTATTCAACTACGAATTGACTTAACCATGGATGAGGTACTTGAATATGCTGAGAAGCGTACTGCTGAAATCTTTGATACTTGGCACCAATACAGGACCTCTACATTGGCCAGGCATCTCACCAAAAAGAATGAGCTGTCAAAATTTGTCAAACTTGAAGAAATTGTACTGAGAGTTGTCAAGACTGCCAACATTCAAGATGCATTGATAAGAAGAAAGTACTTCTATGATCTCTTAAGGATAACAAAACTGGGAGAAATTGTTGATGAATTTCAAAGCAGTTACGATCCATGTGCCAGAATTTCTTATGAAGACAGAGCCATATTCACTCAACTGTAAACTGATCTCATCAATATACAAACAGAAGTAAAATTCTGGGAGACTGATCAAACGTTGAAAACTCCAGAGGTCTTTGTTTGGAAGAAACACAAATCACACTCCACTTCCAAATCCAAACACAAGAAAAGCAAGAAAAGTCATACTTCCACTGAATCCTCCAACCATTCAATTGATTAGGTGTTTGAAGAACTTCAAAGAGAAACTTCAGTTGTCCCCAATACAACAGATACATCCATTGAGCAGCTGCTGCATATATCAGAAACTGAAAATAATCTACCTGAGCTTCAACTTATGAATGTTGATGAAGTCATCTCTCATATTGAAACTGAAGATCATTCAACTCCTTTATTAACAGCATCATCCGTGGAAGAAAGTGTGCCACCAATATCTCTCCAGGAGGAACTTGAAGAACCTCAACCGATCACTATGGAAGTACCATCATCTCAAATTCTTGACCACACAAAAGAGACACTCATCTTTTCTCAGAAGGAAATCACAGAACCATTCTTGTCTCAAGCAGTTGAGTCACCCTTCTCAACTCCCATCGAACAAGTTCTAACGGAATCCAAGGAAGTCTCTCACACGTTGGAAATCTCATCCCAACTTGATGACACACCTGCTCCAACCAAGCTTAGTAATGAAGAAGCACTTCGGACAACCAACTCAACTGATGATTCATTAGTCACACCAATTCTTCTTGAAGATAATCAGCTGCAAGAACCAGTACATGAATCATCCCCACATGTACAAATCATCAATGATTCATCTCCTTCTGACAAAGCTATTGAGACTGAGACTCCATCTCAGACTCTAGCAATGATTGTTCATACAGCTCCTGAATCATCAACTAATCAGGACAAAGGAAAAGAAAAAGTTGAAATAATCGCAGCTACACCTCCATCACCTCCTAAAGGACAGAAGCAAGATTTTACCAAAGAATATCTCTCATTCACTGACAAAGGACTCCCATCTCCAACTTCCACGACTGATGATGATTGGTATCAAACACTTTCTCAGATTGAGAACTCAGTCTATGCCATATCCAAAACTGTCACTAGTCTCAAAGAGAATCAACAAACAACCCACAACAACATATATTTTATGAGACAATCAATGAATGCTGAGCTTGGTAAACTTCAAGAAAAGCTTGCACTACTGGATAAAATCCTAGTAGATTCAAATCAACTGACTATCTCACTATCTCAACTACAAAACTCTCATCAGTCTTTGGAGACAAAAGTTGACAACTTGAATGAATTTTTTCAATCCTTTCACAATTCAGTTCAATCCAATTTTCAAGAAATTTCTCGGCAACTCAACACTCTGACAAGTTTATCTCAGAATATCTTGAGAAATCAACATGAAGCTCAAGCTCTACAGCGTAATACCTCAGCAGCTCATCAACAATCCCGTAGTTCATCATTTCACAGATCTTCTTTCGATCGAAGATAGTTTATCTTTTTTCACATCAGGATTATTATGTTATCTACTCTTGTATCTCTCCTTCCGGATCTATACTTTTCAGTTTATAAAAAAAAGGGGGAAGAGTTCGTAATTGAAACTGACTTTGCATAACAATAAATATCAGCTTATCATGATGACAATATATATCAGTTTATTATATAATATATTACAATATTTTGATAAACACCAAAAAGGAGAAAATTGTTGGAAAATTAAGTTTTGGTATTTACAAAAGAAAGCCAAACTACTTGAGCAACAACAAAAGGGCTAAACTGATATTCAGAAAATGATGATGTCACTATGACCTACAGATACAGTTTATGTTGCTAAACTGAATCACTAAACTGAACCATCAACGACCGCGCTAAAGGGATACAAATCAGTTTACCTCGCTAAACGGAATCCATCAGTTTACCCCTACAAAACTGACTGCACCAGTTCATCTACAACAGTTTACTACCGTGCTATTTTCGGATAAGATCATCCGTACTCTGACATCTCTGCAGAAGGTAGTGCCGCGATACTAAGGGAATGTCAGCACCAGAAATCGTTGATGATAGTGACAAATCCAACGGGAATAATTCAAATCTTATCAGAAGAAAAATTCAAACTTATGACCGTTGGCAATCCAAAGGGTATAAATAGAGATCTTGATCAACATCAGAAGGGGCCGTGAAATATGCACTGAAAACTCTGTCATTCTTACGAGAACAAGAAAAGCTCTTTACGATCAAGATTCGATCAAGGAACTCGAAGCACAAACGTTCAAAAGCATTATTCTGATCATTGAAGGGTCGATCTTTGTGCTAAGAATTTCGAGTTACATTTACTCTATTTTTATATTAGTCTAGGACTGAAACTAAGGTGTTATACTAGGAGTTCTTGTTTAGGCAGTGTTTAAGTCCTAAACTGGATTGGGTTTGTGCAAATTACTTGTATAAATCAAAGTCTTCTAGTGATATCCTTCCGAGGTAGAAGAAGGGGTGACGTAGGAGTGCTTGAAATCTCCAAACATCCATAAACAACTACTCGTGTCATTTCAGTTTACTCATCACCAACACACACCCTAAACTGATATTCACTCAATGTTTTAAATCTGTAGTTTGACATATTTTCGCACATATTTTGTTTGACAAACTGCATTTGACACTAAGATAAGTCTCGAACTCAGTCTTTAAATTGATTGAGTTCAATATTTCCTACTAAACTGTTTGAAAGTATATTCACCCCCCTCTAGAATTTCAATCGATCCTAACAATATTCAAGATTAAACTAAGATTTTTTTATTATTATTTTTATGTATCTTAAAAATTACGATAAAATTTTAAAATGTTAGAACTTGTTATTGACATACAAAATATAGTTTTAAGTTATTTAAGGTAAATAAAAATGTTATATTATATAAGAAAAACAATTAACAAGGACATTATTGTCGAGTAGATAATTAAATAGGTAATGTGGAGTGTTATTAATACTTATTGGAGTGTAAATAACACTCCCCATAAAATAATTCGAGTTATATCTCATTATACATATCCGATCCTTGCAAGTGTTAATTAAAATTATGTATAAAATCTGAACACGAAAAATTAATTACATTTACGGTAACATTCTATGAATTTATATTGTTCTTGAACGAAAAAATGACTCATTTATCAAATTAGCATTGAAGATTTTGTCATCTGTTAATTCGACCTTTTTTTAATGTCAAATCTTTGAAGTTGAAAATATCTATACTATAATATTTACATTGATTATTTAATCACCATACCCGTTTCAATTAAAAATTTTAAAAGACTTCTCAACACTAAGAATTAAATTTCAATATGAAGAAATTATTATTATTATTTTTTAAAAAAACATTTGAACTTGAAAGATTTTATAATAACTATCCGCGGGAGAGAAACAACAATCTTTGTAAGATTTCTCTTTAATATTTGTTGTTGTAGATAATTTTATTATTTGCTTAATGTCACCAACAAACTATAATTTTTGGATACTATATAGCATTCCTCTCCATTTTCAAGAAAAGCGAAAGAAGTCGTACAGAAATTAAAAGCTTGAAATTATCTAAATAAAATAATTAAAATAGTTTGTGAATAAGTAGTAGGATTGATGAAAGAGTATATTAGTCTATTAAAAATATGAATAAATAAATGAGAATAGTTTTTGTAAGAAAACACAATGTCATGTATTAAAAGTAGAGCGCGATTATAAAATTTTGACTATAACTATCATTGTCTTATATTTGCACACACACTATTATATACTGTAAGGTAATTGAGTATAAAAAATATCAGATGTTGTTACTAGATAATGAAAACATCTGACATAACATGCAACAAAAATATTAAAAAACGTGAATAATTCAACAATAAATAAATAAACACACGCGATTACTTAAGCACAAGTACAATGTAATCGTGCAGTACCTCAGTGCAAAAAGTTTCACTAGAAAAATAATAAAAAGTTTTACAAAACCCTAAAACTAGTGAATCATTGTCAAAATAATTTTCTCAAAACATGTAAGAAAATAAATACTCAAAACAACTCCCTAAAACATCTACTCAAAGTAGAATGATGAAAACAAAAAAGGAGTTGATCCTTGCTGCCAAAATACAAGAGCAACACATCTTCGATCACAATTCTTCAAATGCTCTCAAACCATCTAAGGCAATCAAGTAAACTAGCACATCAACAATCTTCAAGGTTGTAAAAGGAGCTTTCGAATTGTTCAGAAATCTTCTCAAGGTTGCACGCTCAAGCTCTCTCTTAATCTCTTTGTACTCTTCTTCTATTTAAGCGTGTAAAACTTATCTTCAAAAGTCTTGATCTTGTTTCATTAATTAAATCTTGAACCTACAAAAATAAGAAATAAATAATTAAGTTAGGAGATAAAAATATATTATGATAAATGCATAAAATCTCATATCAATCAATTAATTAAATAAATCAATTTAATACAAGATAATTTCTATTTAAAATATCTCAATCAATTTAAAAACTTCAAGTCCAAGAAAGGCAAAAAACTTAAATAAATCTTTTCAAAACTTTGAAGATATTTACGAAAATAAATATTCCCTTTAATTTCTCCCTTTTTGTCTTTTTGGATAAAACACAATTAAATAAATTTAGCACATATCAAAACTCCCCTGAATTCGATAATACATTCTCCCCCATAGCATAAGCCTAGGTGTTGTCTAGGATGCTAACATCTCCTTACAACTCTTAAGTCCAGTAAAATTTAGAACAAATCAGGAAGTTATAATCAACTAAGCACACATTGATTAGAAGAGAGTTATGATCATGAAACAAACCAGAACAAAAACAAATTAAAAATAAAATTAGTTCGAAAAAAATAAAAAACTAAACCACCAAACACAAACTAAAATTGATTGATCTCTGATGATCCATCATCATCTCCAGGAACTGTAGCCGCAACATCTTCGTCTTCTCCCCTTTTTGTCCATAAGAGGACCCCATACCAAATAGACTTTGGTAGTGAACTTTCAAAGCTTCATAGAAAGCAATATCTGACTTGGTTTGGTTAATCTTCTGTTCAACATGCAACATTTGAGCTTGAATAAAAGCCGAGTCCATTTGTAGGGTTGAAGTAGGGGTTACAAAGTACAAACGGTGCACTCAAAGACGTAGTGTTGCCAACATCTGGCACAAGTCCTGCCAAAACATCTGACTTTGTCCATGGTAGATCCAATTTTCTATTTCCTCAGATAAGAGCAGGTGCAAGTTTTAGTACTTTACCAGCATCAGACAAAGGCTCATCATCATATTTCTCAATGCATTGACTCACTAACATGACATAAATCAAAGAGGGATACGGGAGCTTGTAGGTGGCCTGACCAAAATCAACAAAGGACATGACTGTGTCAAACACAACTCTGCCATAATTAAAAGCTGCTCTAGTTCCTATAGCATACAGTACATGAGCTTGATGTTTTTTCACGCTTGTAGAATTTGAGAATGTAGTCCAAGTCTTCACATCTGTTTTGTGAAGAACAACGTATAGAGAGGTAAGCTTGGCCACAGAAAGTTTGTGTGGATGAGCAGGAAAGCTGGTTACATAGCCACAAGTGATTACAGAGGTCATCTCATCCAAGGAGGTCAGAGTCGCATCATCCACATTTGGAGAATGGAAAAATCCATTAATCACAGCAGGACTAAACTGAAAGATTTTGCCCCTCACATAAACCTTCCCATACTTGGCATAACGGGGGTCCGTCACAACAACAATTAAATTACAATAAAATTTTAAAACCATCTTCCAACAGTAAGGTGCAGCTGAAGAAACAGTGGCCAACATGTTCCGAAGTTGGAAAAACTTGACTAGATTCTGAGCACCGTAGGATTCCAGATCCATGTTGTGCTCTTCAAAGAACTCACGACTGGCATAGCGTGGCCAATAGTCTGCAATACTCTCAGTGTAAAAGGAAGAGGAAAAAGATTTTCTTACTAAATAATTTTCAGGCAGAGTGTTGTCCAGAATGTTGGCGCCATCTTCAACATCTTCCTCAGAGGCATCATCCTCTAAATCATCTTCTGCATCTGAATCATCATTGGAGTCAGAAGTAGAGCTATCAAAATTTTTGGGGTGATTGTCAGTAAACTCTTGCAGTATCTCCTCATCAGGTTCATCATCAGAAGCAGGAGGAGCAACAGCAGAGTTTTGGCCCTTTGATTGCTTCAATTAGCCATGAACTTAGCTATCAAAGCTTCTTCATCATCAGAAAACACTAGTGTAGCATCAACAGTGGTTTTGGTAACAAGAACAGATGCATCATCAGCAAAGGAAGGTGTTATTGGAATCTTGGATTCATTGTCACCAGCAGTAGAAGGGGAATCATCATTTGACTTACTCACAACAACAAAAGGAATAGTAATGGCATCACCAGTGGGCGTCGCAGTGCTTGATTGGCCTTTTGGTCGTGCCACCAACTCGAAATCATCATCAAAACTATCATCACCAGAGGAATACTCCGTGTCCACCAAAGAAGGTTGTGAAGACTATCCCTTGTCATGAAATCTTTTGGATGCAGTGTAGTCAGGGTTGTACCCTGCTTGGCGCTTTGATCGGTGATTCAGTGGTTTTGAGGGGAAAACCTTGTTTATTAAAGAGATATCCGAAAAATTTTTAACATCCAGTGTGTTCCCGGGCTCTCCTGGTGCGATCATATCCAAAGGAACAGGTTCCTCAGCCATGGGAACCAAATCTTTTACCGATTCAGAATGTGATGAAGCAGGTGTTGGCACATCCTGCTCAACATCTGGCTTGTAGCCCATCTCAGTACGGAAATAATATGAATCAAAGCCCTTTCCTGCCATTAGATTTGTGATAAAGAAAACACAAAATCGATTAGGGCAGAAAGAAATAAGGAGCCGAGAAACACAAAAATTTGGAGAGAGAGTGACCAGGGTAGGAATCAATGAAATATACGAAGTATTGCTCATAAAAAATAAGGACAAATCCTAGACCGCTTCACCTCATAATTATTCGGTCGAAGAGATTGACCCCTAAAGGTAAAAAAATCTCCAATGGTAAAAAATTGAAATTAATTTTGGCAACAAAATTTCTAAGGAAGGTAATAAATCAGGCCAATTAATTTCATAAAACTATTCATAATTAAACTCTTCATTGAGTTATAACTCCACTGGAACAAAATCAATCACTTGGAAATTCAAAATATTAGTGGATAGGGCAACTCACTAGATTTTTTCTTATTTCGAATTTCAAACCTTTCAGCGAGATATATTCACAACAAAAATAAATATGCATGTCCTAAATATATCTAAAACAGAGTGTAACAATAAAATAAAACAAAATCACATGCACGACGAATGTTTGACAACTGAAGTGTTATCGACGATGTTGGCACCATCTTGCAGTACCACTCAAGATTTCCAGAAATTTTTAATGAACAGACAACCATATAGAATTATTGCAACAGAAGTGATAACCTACACACTAAATAAACGGTCTTCAAAAGACTCTTTAGGTAGTTTTTTTTTCATTTTCTTCCAATTTTCATTAATGCTTGATGATCAATAAGATTGACATTGATAAATTCATCAAGTTGAGCTTCTGAATTTGCAAAATCGTTGTTCACAAGGGACAAGATTATGGAATACACAAACATCCCTCAACTACTTAGTGATTTAGTCAGAGATCCATTTAAATTAACAACTATTAGGCTGTAAAAACGATTTTGCATATAAACTTGAGTGTAGACTAGTCGATAGTTACAAAGTATTAAACACTTCACAAAACAGTATGAATACATAAATGCAGAATGTCTAAAGCTCCTAAAAATGCTCATGCATGTTAGGTGTTGGCAACACTCGAGACAACATCTATGTCTGTTTACAGTGCACACATGCTGAGAAACTTCCTTAGATTGGAAAATCTCTTAAAATCCAATGCTTTAGTGAATATATCAGCTAATCGGTTATTAGTTCTAATAAACTCAATGCAGATCATGCCTTTCTCGACCAAATATCAGATGAAGTGATGTCTAATGTCAATGTGTTTGGTTCCAGACTATTGTACTGAATTTTTGAAAATGTGAATAGCACTTGAATTATCACAGTACACAATGGGAGTTTCACTTTTTAGGCCATAATCATAAAACATTTTATTCATCCACAGGAGTTGTGAGCAACAACTTCCAGCTGGTACATATTCTTATTCAGCACTTGAAAGAGATATACAATTTTTTATTCTACTATACCATGACACTAAGTTATTGCCCAAGTAGAAACAACCACCCGTGGTGATCTTTCTCTCATCTAAATCTCCCGCCCAGACAACATCACTAAATCCTACCAAATTAGTGTTGATTTCTTTAGTGTAAGTCCCTGCCACATATTTCAATATTCTTTTCACGGCCTTAAGATGTGAAACTTTTGGGTTAGACTGGTATCTAGCACACAAAAATACACTAAACATGATATTTGGTCTAGTAGCACTCAAATACAAGAGACTTCCAATGATACTATGATAGAGGGTGTTGTCAACATCCTCGACAACATCGTCCCTAGACAGTTTTTCACTAAACCCCATAGGTGTACGTATGTGTTTAGTGTTTTCATTCAAGAACTTTTTCATTAGATTTATAGCATACTTATTCTGACACAAAAATATGCCATTATGCATTTGTTTGACTTGCAATCCCAAGAAACAATTCAACTCATGTAGAGACCCAATCCGGATCCACTACTAATCACAGGTTAAAACTTAATTAAGCATGAAATTAGCACTAATAAGAGAAATGCTGCAGAAACTTAAATAAATACTGACCGACAGAATACAACCGGTTAAATAAATCCAATATACAACCCAATCGAAATTAATTCTAATAACAATAGGGCCTATATCTAATCCTGCTGTCTCTCCCTGGTCATCGAATACTACGAGTCTCTGGGCGCAATACATGCACATGCATCTGTCCCGTCGAATAGGGTGTCCAGACAACCCAGAAATTACTGAATGTGATCGTTAAAGCTCAATACGCTTGTACGGGTAAACATGCACATATGATGCATGCAAAATACAATGGCTGGATATCAATATATGTGACATAAAAATCCAAACTGCTCAGACTGGCGCCTAAGACATGAGTAGTACAGAACGGGGAATCAAACCCCTGGGTACTTCCACTCACTCCTACTGGACGTAGATCTAGAATGTCCTTAGATTTCAGTTGGTAGCGCTTAGTCGTATCGCGCCAAAATTACCCGACTCAACTCAGATAAATAAAATGTAATAGCGAGAGTAGAGATCGTTTCCACGACAAAAGTGAAATTTATCGTGTTCTTAAAGATTTTGAAAGTAAATGAAAAAGGGGTTTTGGGATTTTGAAATTAACTACCAATAATTAAAAACAAATCAAAATAATTTTTATCAGCTAGCATGCAATATTCAAATTATAACGAAGTAATCAATTAAAACAAGACTTGGTAACTACGCCCTTGAAGTTATTCATTCGGTCATCGATTTTCTAAAAATAATTAATTAACATTTGAATATTCATCATTGAAAACTTAATTTCTATCTCACCTTAATTTTGATTAATTAGACACAAGCGTTCTAAATTAATCCTTACCAATAAATCAATCAAGATACAAGCGATCGAGATTTAAATCTAAGGTAGCATTCAAACTAGCGAAATTGATGAATCTGGACAACACAAACACAAGCGGTTATGTTTAATCTAGTCAATCGTTGTTTCTACGAATTAACAAATTCTCAAGAGGAAATCGTTAATCATAGTTACTTCAAAAATTAGAGGAATCAAACAATTACGGATTTAATATCTAATTTAGCTGTAGATTGTATGAAAAATCATTAGGTGATCAAGCCAACAATTAAACATACAAGCATACGATAAATCCCAAACAACTTTTGATATTCAAACAAAATCAAACAATGAAAATTCAAATCTCACGAGTAAAATAAACTTCAAAGGGTTTGTCTTTCTTAAACAAGAATAAAACTTAACCATAAATACTAATGAATTTTCTAGAAAAATTTCAACAAGAAAATAAAACATAAATCTAAGAAAAATAAGAAGAAAAACCTAGCCGCCAAGAGTATTCCTGTGTTCAACCGTCTAAAACTGATTAACAGACCCTAAAAATTCGAGATAAATATATTATTTAAGGCTAGAGTCCTTTTCAAGTAAGTTTCCTTTTTAATTAAAAGTTTCCCGAACTTTCGTTGCGCTCGATCGGTCAATAATTACCGCTCAAGCGAGACTTGCCCTGATCCGCGTTTTCTTCTTTCCTCCGCTCGATCGGTAAGGTATCTTTGCTTGAGCGGTAAAACTTTTGTCCAGCATTTTATACTCCTCTCGCTCGATCGGTGAAAACATGCAGCTCGATCGAGATCCTTTCTGATCCATCTTTTCTTTAAATTGACATTTCCTACGCCAAAACCCGATAGAATGTTATGTAGACATAATGCATGAAATATGAGCAAAAACTAAATTAAAAACATATGAATGCATGTAAAACAACAGTAAAAATGACACTAAAATATACGAACAAAACATAGCTATCAAATTCCCCCATACTTAAACCTTGCTCGCCCTCGAGAAAGACATGTAAAAACAAAATGCAAACATAACAAAAACATAAGCAAGGATGAATCATGAACATCATAGCCTCAGAGAAGTTCCAACATACAAAAACAAACTTACGAATACTCTTGACTTTCCATAATACACCGTCAGTTAAGCGCAAAATTGTGTGTGTCATGTTATTCCAGCTACATACAACTTCAAAAGAAGCAGTTTTAAGACTGTTTATCGACCTATGACACATCAGTGTGAGTATCACAATCAAGGACCCTTCCTCCAAACAATCTTTAAACAAAATACAACTCTCTTGAGATATAATTATGCACCTTCGGATTTTGCACCCGGATTTTTCTTAAGCGCTAATAATTACCCGCAAACTTATCTATAACTAAGATAGAATTAGAATTTCAATGCCCTCGTCTATAGCCTGGATGGAGCTACAATCCCATTGAACTTGCAAACTTATCTATGGAACAATGAATAGAATTTCAATCACTTTCCAAGCTTGTATGGAATTGTTATTTTAAAATTTTCAAATTTTTAAACTTTTTAACCCCATGTACTCCGCATACTTAGTCAAGAACAAGACAATTAGGATTTCAATCACTTATTCATAACCCGAATGGAGTCAATTTAATTTTCATAAAATTTACAGATGCGTCCAAGATCGTGCATGCCATGATATAAAAATCATTGGGATTCAAAAACACTATCAGGCTCCACAAACACCTATTGCCGTGCAATGGTCCAACAGACACAAACATTATCCAATACATCGCTACACTTTACTGATCTAACATGCGTGCTTAAAAATATTCACTACCCAACCTGCGGTTTCTCATATTCAATCAAGAGTAAAAAAATTTCACAAAAATTTCATTTTTTAAACTTCAAAACATCATCGGCTATCAATCTCATTCCTACTCATTCAATACAAAACAACACTAAACAAACTGACACATGATATGCAAATGAACCATATGCATATAATTGAACAATATGAATACAAAACAAAATGATAAACGATGAATGTACCCCCCCTCCCCCCACACTTATATAAAGCATTTTTCTCAATGCTCTGGCAACATCAACACAACATAACAACACAAGTAACAGAATGAAAATGATATGCAGATGCAAAACAAAAAACTCCCCTGGTTCAAGTGTCGGCTTGCTCATCCTTCTGAATTTCGGGCGGAACGACTGGAGTAGCATATTGAAACTGGAACGATGGTGGATACTGGGGATCGGACCTCTATTTATATGCGGAGATCAGACCGTCCGATCTCGAGTTCGGACATTTTGATCCTGCATGAGGGCCACGTCGCCTGCATGCACATTTCGGACGGTCCGATCCCACTACGGATTGTCCGATCTCTTGAGTCCGAGACACTTGTACAAATCCTTTTAACACTTGTCCGGGTAACACTTCGGACATTCCGATCCTATACTTCGGATCGTCCGATCGGGCTTAGTGATGTCAGCCACGGCATCATCCATATGACCAAATTTGGACATATGTCCACTTGAGTTCGGACCGTCCGATCTCCCTTAGCTTCCAAATTGAAATCCTAGCTTCCAAACTCCTGCAGTTCGGACCTTCTGATCATGGGTTTGGACCATCCGAACTCACCCGATAAGAATTTTCCAATTTCTTAATTTAAGTCCAAATAAGCCTTAATCAATTCCTTAATCAAATTTAGTCAATTAATCTTTTAAAATTGAACTAGGCTACTACAAGAAATCTTCTTGTAGCCCACTCTTTATTTCCTACGAATTTGTATATCCACATGTATATCACCAATGAACTGTGAAGATGGATGGTTCTTTTGAATTTTTCTGAGAATATTCTTACCAACTTCATTTACCTCACTGTCTTCCTTCTCATAATCGTCAGTGGGCTGGTCAAATTTTTTTTCTGGAGGTTCTGATGATAATGTTGTCACAGGTGTTGTAACATCTGGAACAACATCTCAACTCCCAGAAATTTCTATTAGATCTTCAACTTTATCTTCGGCAGTTTTCTTCTTCATATATGCAAAGTCATAAAAAACAACATTAATAGACTCAAAAATTATTCCAGTTCTTAAGTTAAACATCATGTAAGATCGATTATTCGAAGCATAACCTAAGAACATGCATTTATCAATTTTAGCATCAAACTTTGCAAGGTGATATCTAGCATTTAAAACGTAGCATACACAACCAAATACATGAAAGTACTTAAGGTTTGGCCTCTTTCCCATTAGAATTTCATAGGAAGTCATAGTAGAACCATTCCTCAAGTATACTCTATTTGAAATGTGACATGTTGTGTTTAAGGCTTCTCCCCAAAAATGTTTTGAAATGTTTTTAGAGCTCAACATCACCCTAGCCATTTCTTGCAAAGTGATATTCTTCCTTTCCGTAATTTCATTCTGTTGTGGGGTTTTAGGAGCAGAGAATTTATGATAGATACCTTTCTTATCACACAAACTTGAAAAAAAAGAGTTTTCGAACTCCTTACCATGATCAGTACGAATTCTGACTACCTTCAGATTTTGTAGATTAACAATCCTTGTGAGAAATTTCTTAAAGGCATCGAAGGTATCTGATTTTTCTCTCAAAAAGAATACACAAGTATATCGTAAAAAATCATCAACACAGACAAAAGAGTATTTCTTACCTCCAAATATTTCCACATCCATTGGACCCATCAAGTCCATATGTACAAGCTCAAGACACCGTGTTGTCTCAGATATTGACAACATCTGGTGCGAAACCCTGGTTTACTTCCCCTTTTGACATGCCTCACACACAAATGGAACTCTAGATTTTAAATTAGGCATACCTCTAACAACATCAAGCTTACTTAAATTCTTCAGTGTCTTGACATTTTCGTGACCCATCTTTTGACGCCATATGTTGAATTCATTTACCTTTGTATGTCTACATGCCATATCCTCACAAAGTTGGTAGCAATTACCAGATGACCTTGTACCTCTCATGACACACAAGTTAGAATTATCAAAAACTTTGTACAATTTCTTATCAAACTGCACATGCAAATTATCATCACAAAGCTGACTAATGCTTATTAGATTTGCAGTTAGTCCTTCAAAATGTAGCACGTTGTGATGTTTAGGCAATCCAACAACATCCAGTGTGCATTTTCCAACGATATTTCCCTTCGATCTTCCTCCATAAGTCAGTTTCCCACTCTTTTGTTCAACACAATCTGTGAGAAGCTTTCTAGAACCTGTCATATGACAAGAGATTCCACTATCAAAGTACCAAGAACCAGAAACATTAGTTTTCAAAGCAGTATAGATCATATAACAATGAATATCAACTTTTGGTATCCAAACCTTTCTTACAGCAGATCTGTTCTTAGAGATGCTGTGGTAGATGTTGGGCAACACCTTAGGTAACATCTGAGATGCAGACTTCTGTCTGTAGTCTTTCTGCAGCTTAAAACAGAAAGGTTTGATATGACCAGGTCTATGACAGTAATGACACAGAAACTTACGTTTTCTTTGGGATAGTTTAGGAACAGAAACATGTGGCTTTGATTGAGGCAGATTGGTTGCTGAGGTATTTTTGTATGAGTTCAATGAACTACTGCTTTCCTTGACAAACACAGGGGTTTTTGAAGTTTCACCAACTTCAAACTTACAGTTTTCAAAACCTAATCCAGTTTTACCATCTCGTCCCATCATGAGTAAAGAATCAAGCTTGCTAGTGCTTGAATTAAACTTGGCCAGTGTGGCTTTAGCTTTCCTAAGCTCTTCCTTTACTTGACACAATTCCATATCCTTCTTGCTCAACATTGCTTCGAGTCTTGCCACACCAGCCTTTAACTCATAATTTTCCTTTGAAATGATGGTATTCATCTTGTTTCTTTCAATCCAGTCAGCATACAGCTCTTCATATAGCATTCGCACATCTTCCATAGACATTATTTCATCACTTGCATCAGTATTATTATCAGCAGTGGAAGAATTTAAACATACTAACCTTTGAGAGATGTTGCGGCCAGGTGTTGCAACACCTGCGGCCACACCTAAAGGATTGACTTGCATCAGTTTTTTCCTATCCATCAAAGCTGTCAGGTCTGTGTGAATTTCTTCATCAGTCTGTTCTTCATATTCTTCATATTCTCCATCACTCAATGATGTGTTCATTATTTTTCTAAGCTTATTTGCACATTCATTTGCATAATGACCATGGCCTTGACACTCATGACACTATACCGTGTCAATCTTCCTTGCACTGAACTTTTTCTTTCCTTCCAACATAAGTCGAGGCTTTTAAGTATTAGGAGACTTCCTTGGTGATTGTTAAGGATTGCCTATTCTTAGAGGTTTGTTGGTAGTAGAAAACATTGGAGCTTTGAGTTTCTGGTCAGTCTTTTTTGTCTCTCTCATATTCTTCAGATGATCACCAAAAGTTTTAGTGATGAGTAAGATCGAGTCATCTTCCAAGTCTGACTAAAGTACTTCTTGGCCGAATTGAACAAAATTCTTGTATGTGTCATTTGAAACTTGAAAGTCTATATACTTCCCCTTGTCTTTCTTCTGTGCCATCGAGTTCATTTCAAACACTTGAAGAATACTTATTAGTTCTGTCAACTTCATCTTTGAAGTATCTTTCACTCTTTCAAGCGCCCATATTTTTCCATTGAATATTTTTGACAAGGATCAAAAAACCTTGTTTACAAGTCGCTCATTAGCAATCGGTTCTCCAAGGGTAAAAGCTTCAGTGGATAACTCTCGAAGAGGCTGATCATAAGCTGTAATAGTTTTATCTTCTTCTATCCTGAGGTTTTTGAATTTTGATTTCAGCAGCCTCATCCTTGTTCGTTTGACACTCTCCGTCCCTTCACAATGTTCTTGAAGAGTATCTCATGCATCTTTGGCAGTGACATATTCAGCAATAAGCCCAAACATCATTGTATCCATGCTTTAGAATATTGCATTGATCGCCTTAGCGTTAAAGCTGGAAATTTGTGCCTCCTTGGTGGTCCAAGCCGTTTCTGGTTTTATGATGTAATCACCATCCTTATCCACAATTTTTGGTGGAGTCCATCCGGTGAGAACGCTCTGCCATGCACGCTCATCCATCGCCTTGACAGTAAAATACATCCTAGTCTTCCATATGGCATAGTTTGTACCATCTAGAACTGGATGTTTGAGGAACGAGTTTGCTGTAGTAGATGAATTCATATTATTTCCTAAAATAATAATAACCAGGATCATTTATTAGTGTATCAAGATATGGCTTTGATCCCACTTTTAAGAAATAATTGGGTATAAAAAATATCAAATTCAGATGTTGTCACTAGATTTTGGGAACATCTGAAATAACATTTATCAGAAATATTAAAAAGCGTGAATAATTTAGCAATAAATAAATAAACACACACGATTATTTAAGCACAAGTAAAATATACTCGTGCAGTGTCTCAGTGCAAAAATTTTCATTAGAAAAATAATAAAAAGTTTTATAAAATCCTAAAACTAGTGAATCATTGTCAAAATAATTTTCTCAAAACATGTGAGAAAATAAATAATCAAAACAACTCCCTTAAACATTTATTCAAAGTAAAATGATGAAAACAAAGAAGGAGTTGATCCTTGACGCCAAAATATGAGAGCAACACATCTTCGATCACAATTCTTCAAATGCTCTCAAACCATCAAGGCAATCAAGTAATCTAGCACAAAAAAAATCTTCAAGGCTGAAAAAGGAGCTTTCGAATTGTTCTGAAATCTTGTCAAGGTTGCACGCTCAAGCTCTCTCTTAATCTCTTTGTACTCTTCTTCTATTTAAGCGTGTAAAACTTATCTCCAAAAGCCTTGATCTTGTTTTTTTAATTAAAGCTTGAATCTACAAAGATAAGAAAATAAATTAAGTTAGAATATAAAAATATATTATGATAAGTGCATAAAATCTCATATCAAATAATTAAGTAAATAAATCAATTGAATACAAGATAATTTTTATTTAAAATATCTCAATCAATTTAAAAACTTCAAGTCTAAGAAAGACAAAAGACGTAAATAAATCTTTTCAAAACTTTGAAGATATTTATGAAAATAAATATTCCTTTCATATACTATTATTATATCATAAAAAGGGAAAAATAAGATTTTTGGTCCAGTAACTTTACCCTCTTTGGGTTTTGGTCCATTAACTTTTCTGATGTGGGTTTTGGTACATTAACTTTGCATTTCAGTGTTTTTGGTTCAACTGCATACGTGTCAGCTTCTGATTGGTCCACGTCATAAGTCATGAACCAATCAAAAATTGACACGTATGCAGTTGGACTAAAAAACACTGAAAATGCAAAGTTAGTGTACCAAAACCCACATCGAAAAAGTTAATGGACCAAAACCAAAACATGAACAAGTTATTGGACCAAAAAACTTATTTTTCCTATAAAGAGTGAGCATCTCAAAAAAGATACATTTGTATGATCACTTCAAAATTACAAATCTCAATTTTATTAAATTTGCAATTTAAAATTTTTAAAAACTTCTAAAAATAGGCACTATATTTTTATATTTAATTAAATTAATATTTTTTATAATAAAATTTTGAAAACTTTTCTAAACAAAGAAATTAAAGAATCTGAGAGGACCCATTAAACAAGAAACAATAAAAATAAAATAAAAGGGGGAAAAATATAATGTTAATATATAAAATTTATCCATTAGAAAATATTATACATGAAAAATTACATATACACAAGAAGTACATAATATAATATTAGTGTGTCGTGCACGAATTGAGTGTTTTTATAATATTTTTTAATTAATTTGATTTATATTTAAATATAAGTAATATCATATATATTTATAAAAATTACCGATGAATTAAACTGCAATTTGAAATATTGAATTGAAAAAAAAAGTAATATCTTTAGATTCTATATCATATAAAGACAATTTTAGTAAAAAAATTGTTGTCATATTTTATCTAATAGACAAAGTTTTTATAGAGAGTTAATATTCACACTTTATTTTGTGTTATCTATACTCCAGTCTCCAATTCATATGCAAAATATGTGTTCAATTTACTCACAAGTAGAGTGCAAATAAAAAATAAAAATAAATATCAACTCCCTTCTTTATATATACTATATAGTATCGATATATACTAGATTAATCTCTCTCGAGCCATCGTTTTACTTCCCATACTTTTGTTTTTAATTTAATTTGTAGGCCTTTATAGTTAATTCCATCAATCACGCCACATAACCTTGCAATATTCACTTTGGACTTAAATACTTGTTATAAATTAATATTTTAATTTGTTGCCGGCCACTAGCAATTAGCAAAGACATAACATGATTCAGATCTCCCTTTGAAATGAAACGTCACTTTTTAAAAATATAATATTATATATTATACTTTTTTTTAAGAAAATATTTCTTGCTGCCCTTGTCGTGGAAAATAATGGCATAGAAACCTCAAAATATATATATATATATATATATATATATATATATATATATATATATATATAAATACAAAATTATGCATTTACATTTACCATTAATTTTTTTATATTATATATCCTCACTATTATAATTATAGTGATCCGTCCCGGAATCACTAAATAACCAAATCTTATGCATGCAATTATAACTTAAATAACAAAATCAAAGAAAAACTGCGGAAACTTAAATCAAATATTAACCCGGCAGAATACAACCGGTAAATAACTGAAACTCAAATAATAATAATGCAACCCAATCGAAAATCTAATACAAAAGGGTGAAGCCTAACTAATTAATACCGCTGGTACCAACTGAATTTCCAACTCTCCGATTGCCAACTACTCACTGGTCCCCGACCCTATGAAACTTGCAACTGCCTTATCGAATGGGATGTCCAATAAAATACACGGACGTGAGCAAATAATGCTCAGCATGGAGGTATGAGTATATACATGCTATGAATGAAAATACAAATGCATATGAATGGGTACCGGGAACCTATCATAGATAGAGCACTGCTCAGACAAAGGCATCATGGTATGTAGTACGTTGGACCATCGCATCAGGAGGCACTCCCATACCATAAATCCCGTGGATATAACCAGATCCAAAACTATGTTATCCATCCACAAAGCATTATGGGGCTGAGCGACTCCTCTACTGGTTATCTCAACGAAAATTACAGGTTCAATTCGCCAATGCGTGCAGCATAATATTTATGACATAATAAATGCACATATAATCAATGCCACATAAATCATGCAATCATAGAATAAGCATACTCAGCAACAATATTTCGGATAGTATGTTCATAGCTCAAATCATGCAACTCAAGCAACCTAGCAATCCCGGGTACTCAAGTCCAAGCCTATAAGCATATAATCAATATATCACTTATAGTTCACTAATAACCTTACTCACATAATCTAATCTGAGTCTAGTATTATATCTATGTCCGTCGTCAGCTCACTGATAGCGATAGCCCCAAAATTTGGGCACAACTCCGCTACAATCCCGACAGTGCTCCGTCGCCTCCTGGCCCTCAAGAAGAACACCTAAAAGCCCCTAAAATCTAACTAGAATGGAGAAGAAAGGAATTGGAATGAGCAAGAATGAGGCTCTCGGACCTCCTATTTATAGGCATAGATCGTATCGTCCGAACACTTCGGAGCTTCCGAACTCTAAGTCTAGCTTCCAAACTGATCGGACCCTCAGATCTTAAGGTTCGGATCATCCAATCCACCCGACAACTCGAACACTTCCGGATCACTTTCGAACGTCCTGAATCCGATTTTTCACTCCATTAATACATTTGAGAATTCCTTAATCATGTTTAGAAAGTAGATTAGCTTGATTAGTAGTCGGGCTACTACATTCTCCCCGTATTTAGAGAATTCATCTTCGAAATCAAGTTTTGGTCAAACTTGAGAATGTATTCTCAACAAGATTCTTGAAACCGCTGATAAATCCTAGATCTAAACCATAAAAAAATATATCTTTAATCAATCCAAAATGTCTTGTTGGAAACAACACTATCCATCCCTGCTGGAAAACAACAGTACTCAATAAATAGAACATAGAACTTAATCCAGTTCCATCCCTACATACCTCTGCCAAAGTATCGAAACTGGTGTTGGAAATCCTTCTCCAGTCAAGCATTTACTGACTGAAATTTTAGGATACTCTGAAAAATATGTAGTTCAAACTAGCAGACAAATCATCCCAACATCCCATGTTCGTCAATAGATACAAAATCCCTCTTATTACCATAGAATTTACCTTATGTATTACTGAGTAGTTGAATACAGTCTCTCTGGCATAACACTAATGTCTCCCAAAGCTGTTTCAAAATCCTAGCACCTTCCATGGTCCGAGTTATAATCATCGCTGGTCAAGCCTAAAAAACCTCAACCATCAAATTTCTTAGTCACATGGAAGAATTCAAGAGTGACAGTCTAATCACCCAATACTTGAGCAGATACACAAGAATAGTTTTTATCCTTGAATCCCCATAACTCACATGAGTATTTCCATCAAATCACACTAAGAAAAATCTTGAAATCCCAATGAATCTCGCTAAAGATTCTGACAATCTCGTCGCACCGTCAAGTAATTCCTTGCATCCTCGCCGATCACAACTCATCGGCAGTTTGATCAAGATAACTGATACTACACTATATCAAGATTCATCTGATATCTAATTTATACCCCAAGTAATCATTTGTGGTGTTGCCTATATGTACAATACCAAAATCCTCTCATCGTTTCTTGCAACCTTATTACTATCAATGCCGCCAAATAACACCATCATCAGATAGTACGAGTAGTCGTTCTAACTATTATCTTGGTACCATCTCATACCAAAAGAACTATATTGACTTGAAAATCTGAGTTACTGTAACATAAACATTTTGTGAAACTACAATCATCCATTGCCACTAATCACTGTTCACACTTGGAAACACACGGCTTCCCATAAAATCTTTTAGGTAATCTATGTTAACTATAATCTATTAATACCATATAGAAGGACTCGATACAACTGCACTGTATCACCTTTTTATGATCTATAACTGGTCCTGATAACCCAGTGTTAATCTACCATTGACAATCGTCTCCAATCTTTCCCATAGGCTAACTGTGTCCAAAAGTCCTTATCCCAGAGTCAAGACCTCTAAAAAAACTATTTCCTGGGAATAGAACCAAGTTACCCATACTACCATAGTTAAATCATTATATTATTTCTCCAAAAAGGTACCATCATTGAGAAAATGGCAAAGTCTCAGCCAAATTACCCTCATCATGATGACTTCGTTGTCCATCAAATTACCTCCTCTTCAGAGAAAAACATTCAGCTTCCTACTCTGAAATACAATCTATAGCACTCTTAGATATTCATGTCGGTTATTAAAATTTCTTGGTACTAATAATCTGAATCGAATAGTCACACCTGTCTCACAAATTACGACAATAGTCCCAGTATTTAAAACGTTAATACATAAATTCTCTTACTAGCAGAAGTAAGTCTTATAGAATTCCAACTACTCATATTGATACCTCGCAACTGAGACATCCAATACCTGCGAAATCTCCAAAACTTTGTCGAAACAGTCACGTCGATGGTCTAGCGCATCAAAATTGTAGTGACCCGCACTGTGATCACCTACTAATCAAAAAATTAAGCAATACATTTAACTTAATAAGACAATAATCAGAAATTAACAGCGAAAACCATAAACAACAATAAAAATATTGTTTACAACCATTATCGAATAACCAAGTGTATTAACCCAAATACAACAGAAACAAAATCTTAGACAAGCATCCCTGCTGGCCATCAACTTCCTAAGCTCTTCTGGAACCACCCGCCTCATCCAACCGCAGACCTGCCCCATGGAATAGGATTTTCAGACACAACAAACTACGGTACGTGAGAATAAAATGCTCAGTACGAGAGTATGAGTATACGGTATTATACGTGCATGTATGCAAATGAACTGGGTACCAAGACACTCAGGTCAAGAAACAAGCTCATAGACTGGGCCCAGGGTATATAGAACAATGCGCCCTCGTCTCAGGAGGTGTCTCATATACCCAATGAATAATGGTGACCTGATACTAGTACAAGTTTCCAACCATAATGGTGATCTGAGACAAGACTTACGTATCCAACCATTCACAACTCGTAGGGTGAGCGCCCTACTACTACTACAGGATATCTCAAAGATATGAGATCAATATGCTCATATATGCAACATATAGTCTTGAAATGATGTATCATATAAATCACGCAATCACATAACACATGCAAACACATAATACATGCATACTCAATCTGGATATCTAGAATAATATTTCTGTACCTCATAAACTAAGGCAAGCTATACCAGCTCTATGTCCAAGCCTACAGTCAGCACTACAATGCAAAATACTTATGCATTATAATCATATTCTAAAAGTCTTAACTAAGCTATAACATACTCCCTATTCACTATAAGGAACTAGAGATATACCTGCGTCCATCATCAGCCCACTGATGACGACTGCCCCAGAACTTGGGCACCTCTTCGCCGCAACCCCGGAGAACCTTTAAAACTCCCGAAGCGATCCTAGGAAGGCTAGAAACACCTCCAAAACACCTAGAAAGCCTAAGAACTGAGAGAGGAATTGAGAAATGGTGTGAGGAAAAGGAATCTCGGATCGAACTTTCGATCGATCCCGGTACTTGGGACCATGGTTTTTGATTTACCAAACACATCATTATTGTATACTCTTTCATATCTATAGCGCAACCCCCCCCCCCCCCCCCCCTAAAAACCCCAAGTTCCTTCCGTATGGAGCCACCTTCATATTTCTTACCAAGGAACACTTTGTGGAAGGTCCAGATCGGAAGCTCCGATCCTTTCTTCGGAGGCTCCGATCTCCCATGTGTCCAAACTTATTGACACAAATTAAGAGTGCATGGCCTAACACTGATTGGAAGCTCCGATCTCACTTTGGAAGCTCCGATCTTGACATAGCTTCCGAACTACCAACATTGCTTCCGAACTGATCGGAGGCTCCGATCCTGAGTTCGGAAGCTCCGAACTGTCCTTAGCCAGAATTTCATATCTTGTCCGATTAATTCCAAATTAAGCCCCTAATCCATTCTTAACCATTTTTACTTAATTAATCTTGTAAAATGGAGCCGGGCTATATTCAAAAAAATCTCTGGATAGTCTATACGCATACAGCTCTCAAGTTCCCAAGTGGCTTCTTCAGTGCCTCGGCGCTGCCACTGAACTAGAACAAGATGAATGATCTTGTTGCGTAAGACCTTATCCTTATGACCTATGATACGAAAAGGTCTCTCCACATTCGTTAAATTTGTATCCAACTGTACTTCATACGGCTGTATGATATGAGATTCATCTGCCACATACCGTCGTAATAGTGATACATAGAACACATCGTGGATACTTGACAAATATGGCGGTAACGCCAATCTGTAAGCCAAATATCCTACACTTTCCAGAATCTCAAATGGACCAATGAACCTAGGAGATATCTTACCCTTGAGACCGAATCTCAAGATCCTGCGAAATAGTGAGACTTTCAAAGAACACTTTCTCACCCACTTTAAAATGCAAAGGCTTGTGCTTAACATTCGCATAACTAGCCTGCCAATCCTGTGCAAGATTAATCCGTATTGATCTATCCAACAATATTAATATCCTGCAGGACTAAATCTGGTCCCTCTACCTGTCGCTCCCCCACTTCTTCCCAAAATAGTGGAGTACGACATCGTCTCCCATATAGCGCCTCAAATGGAGACATCCCAATACTGCGATGGTAACTGTTGTTGTACGCGAGTTCAATCAATGGCAACTGATCTTGCCAAGTTGGACCAAAATCCAAAGAACATGCTCGCAAAATGTCTTTGAGAGTACGAATCGTGCGTTCTGACTATCCGTCAGTCTCTGGGTGATATGCAGTACTCAAACTGAGAGTAGTACCCATAGCGCGCTGAATACTCCCCATTAACCTGGAAGTAAACCCGAGGTCTCGATCGCTAACTATTCTCACAGGCACTCCATGCAATCGAACAATCTCTTGGATGTACAAGCGAGTCATCCTGTCAAAACTGTAGTCCCGGTTATAAGGAATGAAATTTGTTGACTTGGTAAGTCGGTCCACCATAACCCAGATAGCATCACAATTCCTCGAAGATCCCGGTAAATGGGTCACGAAGTCCATCATGATCAACTCCCATTTCCACTCTGGAATAGGTAATCTGTGAAGCAATCCTCTAGGTCGTCGGTGCTCTACCTTGACCTGCTGACACACCAAACATCTCGAAACATACTGATACACATTTCTCTTCATTCCTTTCCACCAGAACCTAGTACGCAAATCCTTGTAAATCTTGTTGCTTCCTGGATGAATACTCAACTTAGAACGATGGGACTGGGATAAAATCTCCTCCCTCAAAGTATCATCCTCCGAAAAAAAATATGGCCAGAAAAACAGATAAAACAATCTGAATAATAGAGGAATCCAGACGTACTATCATCTCTGGCTAAATGAGCCAAACGCTGGGTCTTTGGGTCAGACATCTGATTATCTCTAATCCGAGAATACAAAGCTGGATCAGATAAAATCGCAAACATCTAAATACCTTGTATACCTTTCTTATGCTTGAAGGTATATCCTGAAGAACAACAATCTTCAATTGCACTGGTCACAGAACAGGTCTGAAGTGCGGACACTCGCACCTTGCGATTCAAAGCATCAGCAGTGAGATTAGCAGCTTCTGGATGATATTTAATTTTGCAATCATAATCTTTCGGCAAATCCATCCAATGTCTCAGTCTCATATTCAACTCTGCCTGAGTGAATAAATACTTGAAACTCTTATGATCTGTGAAAATCTCAAATCTCTCGAAATAGAGATAATGACGCCAGATCTTCAATGCAAAGACAATAGCTGCTAACTCGAGATCATTCACTCGATAATTGTTCTCATGAACTTTCAACTGTCTAGAGGCGTATGCAATCATATGTCCATTCTGAGTCAGGACACATCCCAGTCCCTAAAGAGAAGCATCAGTGTAAACCACATACCATCCAGATCCAGACGGTAAAGCCAACACAGGCGCAGAAGTCAACTGCCTACGAAGCTCACAAAAATTATCTTCACATTCTGAGGACCACTCAAAATTCACGCCCTTCCATGTAAGTTGTGTCAAAGGTCGAGATAGCTGCGAGAAATTCGCAATAAAGCAACGATAATATCCTGTTAGACCCAGAAAACTACGGATCTCAGCTTTCGTCGTTAGACGCGACCAGTTCATTGCAGACTCAATCTTGCTCGGATCTAAAGAAACCCCAACCCTGGATATAATTTGGCCAAGAAACACCACCCAATCTAGCCAGAACTCACACTTACTCATCTTAGAGTATAATTGTCTTTCCTTCAAAGTCTGCAACACAAAACTAAGAAGATACGCGTGTTCACTTACATCATGTGAAATATACTAAGATATCGTCAATGAACAAAACAACAAACTTGTCCAGAAATTCCCGGAATACTCGATTCATCAAGTCCATGAATACATCCGGTAAATTAGTCAACCCAAATGGCATTACTAGGAATTCATAATACCCATACCTAGTCCTCAATGCTGTCTTAGCTATATCCTGATCTCGGACTCTCATCTGATGATATCCAGATCTCAAATCAATCTTTGAGTAAACCAAAGTACCCTGCAACTGATCAAATAAATCATCTATACGAGGAAAAAGATACTTATTCTTGATTGTTACCCTGTTCAACTGTCGATAGTCAATGCGCAGATGCATAGACCCATCCTTATTTTTCACGAACAGAACAGGTGCTCCCCAAGGAGAAACTCTATGATGAATGTAACCCTTGTCCAACATATCCTGAAGCTGCTGTTTCAACTCACACATCTCTGCTGGAGCCAAACGATACGGCGCTCGAGAAATAGGCGAAGTCCCTAGCATCAACTCAATACCGAACTCAACTTCGCACACTGGAGGAAATCCTGGAATCTCATCTGGAAACACATCTGGGAATTCATTCACAACTAGTATATCTTCGATACCAACACTTCTAGCTGATGTAACAACTGCATAGATGAAGTAGCCTTCCAGACCAGATTCCAAAGCTCGACAAGCTTTCATAGCGGAAACCAAAGGAATCTGAGGTCGTGCTCCCTCACCATAGAAGAACCAACTGTCATCATCAAACGGATAAAATTTTACCAATCTCTGGTAACAATCCACTGAAGCTCGGTGTGTAGTTAACACATCAATTCTCAGAATGCAATCAAAATCCTCCATTGCTAATATCATGAGATTGGCCATCAAAATATTCCCTTCAAACTCTAAAGGACAACCAAACACTAAAAGCTTAGCCGACTCATATTGTCCCATCGGAGTAGAGACAACAACCACTGTGAGACCTCGGTTCTAAACAATAATTAAGCATAAAAGATATCTAACCAATAAAAGCGATTTAAATTTTTTTAAGAGAATGCCTCGCGCTCGCGCGAGATGTTGTCTCGCACGAGAGCAGGAAGCGCATCCAGAGCCCTGGCTGAAGGCTCGCGCGCACGCGAGATACATCTCTTGCGCGCGCGCGGGCTAACAAATCTGAGCCCCTGGAATTACCTCGCGCGCGCGCTTTTAGCATGCATTCAAATACATACACAAAATGGGGTGTAGAGAATACACGCAAAATCAAAACATGCTTTCATAAAGCCTAAGCTCAACAAGGAGTCTAGATCGATAAAATTCCAAACATGCTTCGATTCTACACTAGGATCCGAATACAGGACAAGTTCGAATTACAAAACATAGCAAGTTCGAGTTCTAACATGCTTCAATCTTAAAATATAAACATGTTGATTCGACTTCTAAACCGAGTCCCACCACTAACTCTCCCTCTTGATGCTAACCAGGTCTTCGCTGACTTGATCCTGCCCCACCTGTTGCCAAGTACACAACAAGAAATAAGTAATCAAGAACTCAATAAATATTTATTTTTTTTTTAAAAGGAGGCTCGCGCGCCCGCGCCTATGCCTCGCAAAACCCAGCGCGCCCGCGCTCATACCTCGCAAAGAGGCCGCGCTCCCGCGCCAACAACCGCGCGCCAGCGCCGTCCCCTCGCCCAGAAAGGTTAAGGCACTGAAATAAACTCAATCAAAACTTAAACACTTGCATTAAGAGTATTTGACATTCCAATAACAATACAAGAAAGGTTTAGGGAAGGGCAACATTCAATTCAATAGCACCTACATCGTTTCTTGCTTACAAAACATATATGAGAAGTTCGAATGACTAAACATGATCGCAAAACATAACTAGGTTGACATGCTGATTCGGCTTCTAAACGAGTCTCACTTCTATCTCTTGCTCTGGACGCTAACCAGGTCTATGCTGACTTGATCCTGCCCTTCCTGTTGCCAAGTACACATACAAAACAAAGCAACAGCCGGATAACCGGTGAGAATGGTAATCCCAGTAAAAGCAACATATCAAGTAATGAATATAAAACATGCTATCAAACCACATATTCAAGTCGAAGTTAATGATATGCATGTCTTTAAAACCAGGATATCGAATCTGATAAACACGGGAGTATTGCTCTGCTTTTGGGATCCCGAGGATGAGATCACGTAACGACTCACCGACTCTCCCAATCGAGGTGGTGCCACGTATCCCACTCCTCTAGACTTTGAGCAACCATAATGAGTATGCTAGCACTAGGTGAAATACTACAACCTAGGCCACTCAATCATAGTTCCCAAACGTCTAACAAAAAGGGTGGTTCTGCCCGCTGAAATCAAAGTAGGCTCAAGATGAATGCATAACAGAAACATAAACGTAAGCCACATAACAAAAACTCAATCAATCAACAAATACAAGTTCCACGTGCTAGAACAATTATCAATGCAATATGTGATTTAAAAAGGGGAAACTCGAGAACCAACAGTCCCGAGTATGCTATCCCGCTACGATGACTGCTTTTACCTTTCAATGCAGTAGTTCCAACTCTGGATAAGCTACAACAAAAGGTTTAATCAACAACTAAACAATCCAACAACAAAGGCAACGGTTCAAGGTAATCTCTTTACCATTCTTCGTCCAATTCTCGACCACCAATGCTGCTAACACAGGGCTTGACAACTCCAAACGAATCTGTTCAGATACAATCAAAGATCAATTACCATGATCGACTTACAAGCCAAGTTCAACAACTTCAAAAACGATTCAAATCTCCAAAACTCAAACCGACGGCATAACGGCTATAACTGAACAAACCGACAACGCAGACAGCAGTTCAATAGAGATATAACCTCATAAAAATTCTAAGACAACCAAAACAAAGCAACCCCATCAATCTCAAAATCCACATTTTCGAAAATGGCTTCCAAAAATCATAACAAATCCGAACGTCGCTCTAATTCAAAACCGATAGATAATAAACGATCAGAACTCTGTCTAGAACAACATACTCGAATCTAGAACGATTCTAACAACATCCAAAAACTAGAATGTATCCGATCGTAGAAAAACTTACGATATAACAGAGCTCTCACTGCAGTGATCGATAATCTGCCTTCAGAAATAAATTCCAACGGCCGGATTGAGCTCGGACTGAAATCTGGAAGCTTGGAAAAGGTTGGAGGCGTCTTCAATGGAGCTCACGGTTTGGAGGAGGAAGAAGAAGACTTTGTCAACAAAATCTAAGTGTAGATAATATATAAAAATCAATATTTGCGTTTTAGTCCCTGAAATTTCCAAAATTTGCAAAAAGGACCCTGATCAAAATCAAACCGGCTCGAGAACTCTGTAATCTCTGATTAACTCAAATAAACTCATTTAAGATAAAAACAGGGCATTACAGAAACATAAAACATTAAGCCATATAATAACACTCAATCAACAACAAAATACAGGTTTCACATGCTAGAACAAGTATTGATGCTAATATGTGATTTTAAGGGAAACTCGAGAACCAACTGTCCCGAGTATGCTATCCCGCTAACAATAACTGCTTTTACCTTTCAATGAAATAGCTCCAACTCTAGATAAGCTACAATAAAAAGGTTATATCAGAAACTATACAACCTAACAATAATATCGGCTCAAGGTAATCTCTTTACCGATTCTTCGTCCAACTCTTAGACGATCAACTGCTGCTACTCTGTCTCGACAACTCCAAACGAATCTGTACGGTGACAAAAAAAGTTCAACAACAATGAACAAACCCAATGCCCAAAGTTCTACAACTCAAACACACTTCAAAATCCTCAAAACTCAAACCGGCGGCATATCAGCTATAAATGATCAAACCATAAATACAAACAGCAGTACAACATCGATAACAACTCATAACAATTCTAAGATCACCACAAAAGCTCAAACCCAACAAATCTCAAACCCAATTTTTGAACAAAGGCTTCCAAAAATCATAACAATTCCGAACAACGCTCAAATTCAAAACCGACTGAGAATAAACGATCAGAACTCTGCCAAGAACAACATACTCGAAACTCAATCGATTCTAACAACATCCAAAAAACAAAACGTATCTGATCGGAGAAATACTTACGGTATAACGGAGCTCTTGTTGCCGTGATCGCTAATCTGCCTTTAGAAATAAATTCCAACGACCGGATCGAGCTCGGACTGAAATCTAAAAGCTCAAAACTTGCATTTTGCTCTCTAATGGAGGTTGAAGTCGTGAAGGAGGAATGGAGGAGAAGAAGGAGACTATTCCCAAGTCAATCAAGTAATAGAAAATATATTAAACTCAAATTTTGCACTTTAGTCCCTAAAATTTCCAAAATTTTCAAAATAAACCCTGATAAAAAACAAGTTGGCTCTTGAACTCTGGAAACTCTGATTATCTCAAATAAGCTCAATTAAGATAAAATCGGGGCGTTACAACCATTGCGTCTAGAGATATGTATGGTAACTTATTTCTTTTAACAAAGCGTGCAAAAATGAAAGAATGAGATGCACCAGTGTCAATGAGTACAAAAGTAGATATATCAAATAACAAGAACGTATCCACTATGATTTTCTTATTCTCATCCACTGTCTGATCATACCTCAAGGCAAACACTTGACTGGAGGTACGAAGTTTCAGATTAGAACCTCCTGTCGACTATCCCTGTGGCCTCTGCTGTACTGATGCCTAAGAACCAGAACCAGCTCCCTTGGCCTGTGGACAATCCTTATTCAGGTGACCAATCTCCCTACAACAGAAACATGCCCCTGAAAACTTCTGGCACCTGTTAGTAGGATGACTCCCACCACACTATCTGCAAGGGCCCTGATTTTCCTTCCAAAGAGCATCACCTTCCCGGATCCTAAGGAAGAAGAAGTAGAACCAGACTTTTTGAAAGACTGAGCACGGGGACCCAAGGAACTCACGGGTCTAGACAAGAAAAAAGATTTGTTACGATGGATGTTGTCCTCTGTTTGGTGACATCGACTCACTAATCCCTCGTAAGCCATGTCATCTCCCACAGCAACTCGATCGTGTATCTCCAGATTAAGGCCTTGGAGAAATAGATTGTACTTCGCCTCGCTATCTGAAATCTGGGGGCAATAGGGCAGCAACTCAAAGAACTTCAACTGGTACTTATCGATTGACATCGATCCTTGCCTCAAACCCAGAAACTCTCTTGTCTTCGCCTGCCGGAGTGCAGGAAGAAAATATAGCTTATGAAAAACTGTGCGGAACTCTTCCCAAGTAGCTACTCCTTGAGCAGAAATAAAGGGTGGAGATGCATAATTCCACCATTTTCGAGCTCGCCCTTCTACAAGGAACTCAAGAGTCTCCATCTTCTGCTCCTCAGTGCATCGAAACACCCGGAAACAGACCTCCATACGCCGCAGTCGGTTTTCCACATCCTCCAGTGACTCTCCTCCGACCAAAGGTTTAGGACCCATCTGCATGAACCTATGCATAATGAAACGCCTGCGATCATCATGGCAATGGTGATGATGGTCCCACGATTCCCTTGATCGTCCTGATCACCCCAGCGTCCACCTACGTTGTCATGGATACTTTCGTCACCATATCCCGCCATCTAAACGTTGATTAAAGGTTAATCCCAATAAAAAAATCTAGATCCCAAGATTATATGCATGCTCTGATACCATAAATGTAGTGACCCGCACCGTGATCACCTACAAATGAGAAGCTTAAGCATGCATTTAACTTAATAAGACAATAATCAGAAATTAACAGCGAAAACTATAAACAACAATAAAAATATTGTTTACAACCATATCAAATAACCAAGTGTATTAACCCAAATAAAACAGAAACAAAATCTGAGACAAGCATCCCTGCTGGCCATCAACTTCCTAAGCTCTCCTGGAGCCACCTGCCTCATCCAATCGCATACCTGCCCCATCGAATAGGGTTTCCAAACACAACAAAGTATGGGATGTGAGCATAAAATGCTCAGTACGAGAGTATGAGTATACGGTATTATATGTGCATGTATGCAAATGAACTGGGTACCAAGACACTCAGATCAAGAAACAAGCTCATAAACTGGGCCCAGGGTATATAGCACGCTGCGTCGTCGCCTCAGGAGGTGGCTTATATTACCAGTAGATAATGGGGACCTTATACTAGTACAAGTGTCCAATCATAATGATGACCTGACACAAGACTTACTATCCAACCATCCACAACTCGTAGGGTGAGCGCCCTACTACTACAGGATATCTCAAAGATATGGGATCAATATGCTCATTTATGAAACATACAGTCATAACATGTTGTATCATATAAATCATGCAATCACATAATACATGCATACTCAATCTGGATATCTTGAATAATACATCTGTACCTCATAAACTAAGGCAAGCTAGACCAACTCTATGTCCAAGCCTACAGTCAGCACTACAATGAAAAATACTTATGCATTATAATATTATTCTAAAAGCCTTAACTAAGTTATAGCATACTCCCTATTCACTAAAAAAATCTAGAGATATACCTGTGTCCGTCGTCAGCCCAGTGATAACGACTGCCCCAGAACTTGGGCACCTCTCCGCCCCAACCCCGGATCACCTTGCCAACTCCTGGAGCGAGCCTAGGAAGGCTAGAAACACCTCCAAAACACATAGAAAGCCTAAGAACCGAGAGAGGAATTGAGAAATGGTATGAGAAAAAAGAATCTCGGATGGACTTTTTATAGGCAACGATCGGACGCTCCGATCACATGATCGGAAGCTCCAATCTCCGCATGACTGCCAGGTTGCGGAAGGTCCAGATCGGAAGCTCCGATCCTTTCTACGATGGCTCCGATCTCCCATGTGTCCAAACTTCTTGACACAACTTAAGAGTGCATGGCCTAACACTGATCGGAAGCTCCGATCCTGATGTAGCTTCCGAACTACCAACATTGCTTCCGAACTGATCGGAGGCTCCGAACTGTCCTTAGCCAGAATTTCATATATTGTTCGGTTAAATCCAAATTAAGCTCATAATCCATGCTTAACCATTTTTACTTAATTAATCTTGTAAAATGAAGCCGGGCTGCTACAAATAGACACCCAGGAAATCAGTGACAATAATCTCGATGGACTCAAAACTGTAGGACTCAGCTATTGTGGGGACCTCGGGTACTAATCTCATCTTACGGAACAATTAAAAATAACATAATGATTAAAAGATAATCAAATCAAGCAAAAGAAATTTATTTTTTTCTAGGTATCTCGCTCGAGCGAGCATATATTGTGCTCGAGCGAGAAAAAGGCTCAGGTCCAGCCCCCTCCTGGCTCGCTCGAGCGCACCCACCGGCGCTCGAGCGAGCTAAGCTCTGTCCAACCTTCCGAAATTCTGCCTTTTGCTGTCCAAAATAATGATTGTTGATATATTTGCAGCTATAACAACTCAAATATGCATAAGAACATGATTAAGACATGGTATACATGCAAGAACTAGCTTGGACAAGATGTTCAACATATTTATTCATCTACATCTTCACAAGGTTGCTACAAATGCACAAGTTTAGATTCAACTATCAACTACTAGGTTCATTCAATTCCTTAACAAAATATACATATGCTAAACTTATTCAAAACACATCACTTGACAGCAACACAACATCTAAACCCGAGTCTCCACGTGCTAAATCTCTCTCCCGAGCTACCCATGACATCTTTGACTAGCTCCTGTTCCATCTATTGTCATGCACACATACAAAACAAGACAGCAGCCGAATAACTCTGGTGAGAATATAATTCTCAGTATAATCGACATAAACATGCATTAAAAATATAATCTCAATTCAAGCTATAACGTAAATAGAACGCATATTTAGTAAAGAAAATTGATCCTCGAGAATCATATCTGATCTCGGCCTCAAGATTTATAACCGGTCTTGAAAATCAAGATTCATAACCGATCTTGATCTGGATATATCCAAACTTCGTAGATCATAACTGACTCATCATCGAAGGTAAACAATATAATTCAAATATCCATTTACCTGAGATGGATTTTAGTTCAAATTCAATCAATAACATATATTTAAACAAGTATGTGATTTTTGAGCAACTCAAGACTCCTCGGCTCGAGTTACAAATCCCTTCTATAAATGTCATCTTATACCTTTTGTTTCTTTTGGATTGTAGAGGTTCCAAGTCCGGATATTTTACAACACAAATTACATATCAAAATCTGATCAACTTCACCATTAAATATTCAACAAAAATTACTTCAAACCTTGGTCAATTCTATCTCGGTTCGAATACGGAATTCCTGAGCTCGTCCACTTCAATACCAATCTGAAATATAATGATCATGAGCTAGAAATATCAGAAATGAAATCATATCATGTTCAGCTCAAACCACCTCAACTCAAACTCGATCAAACTCTTGAACCGACGGTGTAACGACACAATTTCGGTAACCAAAACAGAAATATATCAAATCTAACAATAAAATCTACTTCAAATACACAACATATCAGCAGTATATCATCAATAAACCAGTATATCAGAAGGTGTAAATCTTGAACACAAGCTGGAAAATCATAATAACTTAATATGTTGTCCGTTCTTCGATCCGATTTCGATATAACAATACGTATCAATTCAAGAACATGAATTCATGCTTAAATTCTGATTCCCCCAACATCAAGATTTCAAAATCTGTTGTAAAATAGAAATACTTACATCACCTCGAAGCTCTTGCAACAAGGATCGCAGAACTATGCCCGGATTAAAAATCGAACGGCCGGATCTTGAACTATGAAAGTTTGAAAATTAAATTGGACTTGAATTCTGAATTTTGGGAGATACTTGACCGGCTAAATCGGTGTGATATAAATCTACTGGCAAGCGTACCAGGTCAAGTAATAGTAAAGTGGACAGAGAGTCCAAGTATCGATCCCACAGGGACTGCAGTCAATTCTCAAGAATTAATTATTTTACTTAATCTAGACAAAATAATAGAAGGATTTTGAATTAAATAAAATAAGAATATAAAATAAAAACTAATTAAGAAATAAGAATAAAAATAAATGAAGATAAAAATAATTAAGACAAAGACAACCAAGACACACGTAGGTACCGAACAAATTTTGTAACATGTAGTCGATTTAGGACTCAGATTTAATCTTAATTCACGGGAATTCTCCTAATTTGTTCAAAGGTCTATTTCTAGAACAATCAAACCTATTCAAATATTGATGAACTAATCTTTAGTAATTCTAATCAAATTTGAATGCATTAAATATTTGTGAAAATTCAGTTTACACCTAAACCACACACTGAAACCGAATTCTATTTCTAGTCGGTTTTACAATATGTTAATTATCAGAGTGATCAAAATCAAAACCTCCTCTGTCGATTTGGAATTGATTAACATGCAAGCAAACAGTTGATCAGACTATTCACAAGATAAATATAAATCTGACAATCAATAAAATAAAATCAACTCTAAAAAATCCCAAACAAACATCCAAGTTTTCTACATGAATTTGTTCGGCCCAATCACGCCGTCTTGGTTGAAAATAAACTACTCAATAATTAAAAACAATAATTCAAAAATAAAAATAAAAAAAGAAAAGAAAGAAGAAATCTTCTCTCCCAAGCCTTGTAGCCGCCTCCTCTTGCGTTGTCTGCGCTCTGGAGCTTCCGAAACCCTAAAAAATATGTTATATCTTCTATATATATGGTCCGGGACGCCTACCAGTTAATTTCCTCTCAAAATAAGGATTTTTCGGAACACATATGACCCCTGAACACGCGCGCGCACGCGGCATAGGCCTCGCACGCGCGCAGCACATAAAAACAGAAGGCTGTACGTCGGACTCGTACGCGCGCGAGCTTGATTCTCGCGCGCGCGCAGTACAAAAAATCTGCGCCGAGCGACAAGTTTCAAAAATTCATATCTCGAGATCTAGCCGTCGGATTGAGCTGAAATTTGGACAGCAGCTTCAAAACATCTTTAAATTTAATCTGAACGGTGGAGATTGGATTTCAATTTATCTAAAATTAAATATGATTTTTCGATCAAGGCTGCTCCGTAATTCACTCTTCAAAAATCCATTTTCCTACAAAATTAACCCAAGGAGTGAAATACACACACATGCACTAAAACACATAAAAACACATAAAAATAATATGAATGCACACAAAATAGACATAAAAATAACATGAAATAATGCATACAAAATGCACTTATCAATACTCACGTTTCTTGGCTGAAGAATCTGATTAGTAACATCAATATACACGTATATAAGCTTATCATTCCATGTGTCCCACTCAAATTCAAGAAATTGCAATTTGGCCCCCGAAATCTTCACTATTTGCAATTTAGTCCTCGGCCCTCTTTTTAATTCAATTTCAATCCTAAATAATTTTAAAATATTATAATTTAATTCTAAACTCCAAAAATTCTCAAATTAAATATTCTCGGATTAAAATTAATAATCTCTGATTAAATCAAATAATCTCGGGCCTTACATTTCTCCCCCTCTAAGATATGATTTCATCCTCGAAATCGCATGAAATATGTATAGAAATAAGATAAAGAAATAATGGAATGCTGAATAATAATTAGACTCACATCAATGAAATAGTTCTAGAAATCTCTGTCTCATATCATCTTCAGTCTTCCATGTAGCTTCTTCAATTCCATGTCGACTCCACTGAACTTTGACTAAATGAATTGCCTTGTTTCTGAGTTGTTTTTCTTTATGATCAAGAATCTGAATAGGCTATTCAAAATAACTCAGAGTCTCGTCAAGTTTTGCTTCATCAAGTTGAAGAATATGTGATATATCGGGCCGATACTTCTGAAGCATAGAAACATGGAATACATCGTGAATTCCAGATAGAGATGGAGGCAATGCAAGTCGATAAGCAAGAACGACTATCTTCTCCAGAATTTCATACAAACCGATAAATCTTGGAGATAATTTTCCTCTTCTGCAAAATCTGATAGTACCTCTGAATGGAGAAATCTTCAAGAATACTTTGTCTTCCTGCTCAAAAGATAGTGGTCTGTGTCTAACATTTGCATATCTGGCTTGTATATGCTAAGCTGTTTTCATTCTCTGCTGAATAAACTTCACTTTTTCAGTCATCTCTCTAACCATATTTGGCCCAAGTTAAGGTGCCTCATAAACATCATCCCAATACAGAGGATATCTTCACTTCTTCTCATACAACGCTTCAAATGGAGTCATCTCAATACTCGTATAATAACTGTTATTATATGAGAATTCCACGAGTGGTAATAAATCTTTCCAAGCAGTGTTAAAATCTAACACCACAACTCTAAGCATATCCTCAAGTGTCTGAATAGTTCGTTCTGAATGTCCGTCAGTTTGAGAATGATATGCAGTACTCAAGTATAAACGAGTACCTAGAGCTTGCTGCAGGCTGTGCCAAAAGTGAGATGTGAATCGAGGTTCTCGATCAGATACGATAGACTTTGGCACTCCATGCAATCTGACCACTTCTCTAACATAGATCTCTACCATCTAGTCATGTCTGTATGTCATCTTATATGGAATAAAGCACGCTAACTTCGTCAATCTATAAATAATCACCCAAATGGCATCACAACCTCGGGATGAACGTGGTAGCTTTGTAACGAAATCAATAGAAATATGATCTCACTTCCATTCAGGAACAGATAAGCTATGCAATAAACCACCCGGTTTCTTCCTTTCGGCCTTCACTTTTTGACAATTCATACAACGAGATACATATTCAGTGACATCAGACTTCATCTATTTCTAGCAGTACTGGTTTTTCAAATCATTGTACATCTGTCTGCCACCAGGATGAACACTGAATTTACTGCTATGTGCTTCTTTCAATATCTTCTATCTCAAATCAGAAACATCTGGAACAACAATTTTGTTATTCACATATAAAACATTATCATCCCTAACCTGATATTCAGATTGATGCCTTGATCTGACCATCTCGACAGACCTTTGAATACTCTTATCTTCTTTCTGTGCTTCTTTGATTCGAATTAACAGCTCTGGTTCAGCTCGAATAGCACAAACTCTCATCGGTCTTATATCTGTCTCAAATATCCATCTAGAATTGCAACAATCTTCTATCAAGCTAAACACACCTATAGTAGATAAGTATAGAGCACATACCTTCCTACTCAGTGCATCTGTAGCGGAATTCGATTTTCCTGGATAATATTTGATTTCGCAATCAAAATATTTCAATAAGTCTAGCCATCTCCGTTGCCTCATGTTCAGTTCAGACTGCGAAAACAGATATTTCAAGCTTTTATGATCAGAATAAATCTCAAAATTCTCACCATAAAGATAATGTCGCCAAATCTTCAATGCTAATACAATGGCGTCCAATTCAAGATCATGGATTGGATATCGAATCTCACGTGGCTTCAGCTGTCTCGAGGCATAAGAAATAACATGTCCTCGCTGCATAAGTACACATCATAATCCCCTGTGAGAAGCATCACAATAAACAGTTAAATCACCAATACCGGAAGGAATCGCCAAGACTGGTGCACTTGTCAACCTCTTCTTCAGCTCAAGAAAACTGGTCTCACATGCTTCAGTCCAGATACACGGTGCATTTTTCTGTGTAAGTTGTGTAATAGGCTTTGCAATGCTAGAAAAATCTCTGATAAATCTGCGATAATAACCTGTTAAGCCTATAAAACTACGTATTTCCAGAACTGAAGTAGGTCTTGGCCAACTAATCACTGCCTCAACCTTGTTTGAATCAACAGAAATCCCATCTTTCGAAATAATATGCCCAAGTAAACCAACTTTATTCAACCAAAATTCACATTTTGATAACTTGGCATATAACTTCTCCGCTCTTGAAGTCTGTAACATAGTTCTAAGATGTTCTACATGATCACACAGATTCTTTGAATATATTAAAATATTATAAATGAAAATAATCACAAAATCATCAAGATATCTCTGGAATACTCGATTCATCAAACCCATAAACACTGTTGGTGCATTGGTCAGTCCGAACGGCATAACAATGAACTCAAAATGACCATACCTTGTTCTGAATGCAATCTTGGGTATATCTTCATCTCTGACTCTCAGCTGATGGTATCCGGATCTCATATCGATCTTGGAATAAACTGAGGAACCCTGCAACTGATCAAAAAAATCATCTATTCTAGGCAAAGGATAACGAATCTTTACCGTTGCTTTGTTCAATTGCCGGTAGTCAATGAAAAGTTGCATAGATCCATCTTTATTGCGTACAAACATAACCGCAGCGCCCCAAGATGAAACGCTCAGTCTAATGTACCCCTTAGCCAGAAGATCTTCTAGCTGTTCTTTCAGTTCTTTCAACTCAACAGGTGCCATTCTATAAGGAGCTTTAGAAATAGGTTGTGTACCTGACATCAGTTCGATACTGAAGTCTATCTCCCGCAATGGAGGTAATCCTGAAATCTCATCAGGAAAAACTTCAGCAAACTCACTAACTACTGGCAAATTAGTCAGTTTCGGGCTAGTTTTCAACACATCTATGGCATACACAAGGAATCCCTATGCTTCTTTTGTGCAATAAACCGGTCATAGATAGAACAGATATCAAAGGAATTCGAGATCTCGAACCTTTACCGTAGAACTTCCACTCATCTTCCATCTCAAATCTGAATCTCACAACCTTCTGAAAACAGTCAACTGTTTCCCTATACTTGGTTAATATGTCTATACCGATTATACAATCAAAGTCTGACAAACCAAGCACAATACAGTCTATCTCTATCTCATTACCTTCATACTGTAGTATACAATTTCTGAGTGATTTCACAGATACAATACCTGTAACGCCCCGTTTTTATCTTAAATGAGTTTATTTGAATTAATCGGAGATTACAAAGTTCAAGAGCCGACTTGATTTTGATTAGGGTCTATTTTGCAAATTTGGATTTTTCAGGGACTAAAACGCAAATATTGGATTTGTTAGATATTTAAGCAAGTGTTGAATAATCTTTTTCACTCCATCTCTCCCCCATCACGCCTAGACTCCATTGAAGCCGCCTCCAACGATTCCCAAGCTTTCGAATTTCTCCCCGAGCACGATCCGTCTGTTAGAATTTATTTCTGAAGGCGGATTAGCGATCACGGCTGCAAGAGCTTCGTTCTATCGTAAGTTTTTCTACGATCAGATACATTCTATTTTTCGGATGTTGTTAGAATCGTTCGATATTCGAGTATGTTATTCTTGACAGAGTTGTGAGCGTTTATTATCTGTCGGTTTTGAAATAGAGCAACGTTCGGAATTGTTATGAATTTTGGAAGCCATTTTCAAAAAATGAGGTTTTGATATTTGTTAGAATTGCCTTGTTATTGTTGTATTAGTATTGATTTGGGTTGATATCAATATTGAACTGATGTCTGCGTTTCCGGTTGGTTCAGTTATAGCTGTTATGCCGCCGGTTTGAGTTTTTGGAGATTTGAACTGTTTTGAGTTGTTGATCTTTGGCTTGTGTATTGATCGTCGTTGTTGATCTTCTATTTGTATCTGAACAGATTTTTTTGGAGTTTTTCAAGCCCGGTGTTAACAGCATTTGATCATCAAGAGATTGGACGAAGAACGGTAAAGAGATTTACCTTGAACCGTAGTTGTTGTTAGATTGTATAGTCTTTGATACAATCTTTTGTTGTAGCTTATCCAGAGTTGGAACTGCTGCATTGAAAGGTAAAAGCAGTCATTGTTAGCGGAATAGCATACTCGGAATAGTTGGTTCTCGAGTTTCCCTTAAAAATAACATATTGCATCAATACTTGTTCTAGCATATGGAACTTGTATTTTGTTGATTGATTGAGTTTTGTTATGTGGCTTATGTTTTATGTTTTGTTATGCATTCATCTTGAGCCAACTATGATTTCAGCGGGCAGAACAGCCCTTTTTGTTTAGACGTTTGAGGGCTATGTTGTGAGTGGCCTAGGTTATAGAAGTTCACCTAGTGTCAGCATACTCCTCATAGTTGCACCAAAGTCTAGAGAATTGGGATACGTGGCACCACTTCGATTGGGAGAGTCGATGAGTCGTTGCGTGATCTCATCCTCGGGATCCCAAAAGCAGAGCAGCACTTCCTTGTTTATTAGAATTGATATCCTGGTTTTTAAAGGCATGCATATCATTAGCTTTATCTTGATAGCATGTGTTGATATTTTAATTGTTATGTTGTTTTTACTAGGAATGTCTTTCTCACCGGTTTGTCCGGCTGTTGCTTTGTTTTGTATGTGTACTTGGCAACAGGTGGGGCAGGACCAAGTCAGCGAAGTCATGGTTAGCAGCAAGAGTGTAACGCCCCGTTTTTATCTTAATTGAATTTATTTGAGTTAATCAGAGATTACAGAGTTCTCGAGCCGGTTTGATTTTGATCAGGGTCCTTTTTGCAAAAATTGGGTTTTTCAAGGACTAAAACGCAATTATCGGTTTTTATAGATATTTATAAGGATTTTGGACCCACTCTCTTCTCCATCACCTTCCTCTTCACGCCTCCCTCCTCCATTGTTGAAGAAATCGATTCTTCAAGCTTCCAGATTTCATCCCGAGCTCGATCCGGCCGTTGGAATTTATTTCTGAAGGCAGATTATCGATCACTGCAGTGAGAGCTCTGTTATATTGTAAGTTCTTCTACGATCAGATACATTCTAGTTTTTGGATGTTGTTAGAATCATTCGAGATTCGAGTATGTTGTTCTAGACAGAGTTCTGATCGTTTATTATCTGTCGGTTTTGAATTAGAGCGACGTTCGGATTTGTTATGATTTTTGGAAGCCATTTTCGAAAATGTGGATTTTTAGATTGACGGGTTTGCTTTGTTATTGTTGTTTTGGGCATTGATATGAGTTGATATCGGTATTGAACTGCTGTCTGCATTTCCGGTTTGTTCAGTTTATAGCCGTTATGCCGTCGGTTTGAGTTTTTGGTTTTCGAATCGTTTTTGTATTGATTGAAGTCTTGGCGTGTGAGTGATCGTGGTTGTTGATCAACTCTTGTATTCTTACAGATTCGTTGGAGTTTGTCGAGCCCTGTATTAGCAGCATTGTTCGTCGAGAGTTGGACGAAAAACGGTATAAAGAGTTTTCCTTGAACCGTTGCCTTGTTGTTGTTAGATTGTGTAGTTGTTTATACAATCTCTTTTGTAGTTTATCCAGAGTTGGAGCTACTGCATTGAAAGGTAAAAGCAGTCATCGCAGCGGGATAGCATACTCGGGACTGTGGTTCTCGATTTTTCCCTTTTGAAATCACGTACTTGCATCTACACTTGTTCTAGCATGAGGAACTTGTGTTTTGTTTGATTGTTTTGGCTTATGTTTTATGTTTCTGTTATGCATTCATCTTGAGCCAATCTCGTTTTCAGCGGGCAGAACCGCCCTTTTTGTTTAGACGTTTGAGAACTATGACTGAGTGGCCTAGGTCGTAGTCGTTTCGTCTGGTGCTAGCATACTCATTATAGTTGCTCAAAGTCTAGAGGAGTGAGATACGTGGCACCACCTCGATTGGGAGAGTCGGTGAGTTGTTACGTGATCTTACCCTCGGGATCCCAAAGGCACAGCTGCAATCCCTCGTTATCAGATTTAATATCCCTGTTTAAAGACATGCATTCATTACGATGTTATTGATTTTGTTATTGTATTGAAAGCATGTTTGTTACTTGTATTACTTGTTATGTTGCTTTTACTGGGAATGTCGTTCTCACCGGTTATCCGGCTGTTGCTTTGTTTTGTATGTGTACTTGGCAACAGGTGGGGCAGGAACAAGTCAAAAGAGGCATGGTTAGCTTCGAGGGCAAGTAGTAGAAGTGAGACTCGGTTTAGAAGTCGAATTAGCATGTTTATCTAGTTTAAGATTGGAACATGTTAGAACTCGAACTTGATATGTTTTGTATTCGAACTCGATTTGTATTTTGGATTTTGAAACTTAGAATTGATGCATGTTCTGCTCTTTCTTGTAATTGAATACTTCGTTGTTGAAAAAGTGTTAGTTGGATCATGTCGGAGCCTTTCCGGGTGTTGGATTGCACTTTTGGAGCCTTATTTTGAGCTAAAACAGCAGGCCATGCGCGCCCGCGCCTGGTGAGGAGCGCCCGCGCGTTCTGCTCCCTTTATCGGAGGCCCGGGCAGGGCTGTATGCGCGCCCGCGCCTCGGGTGGCGCGCCCGCGCGTCACCCTGTGTAAAAAAAAAAAAAAAAAAATTGCTTTATCTCTTGGATCTTTGGATGTCTATTGATAGGATTAATTCTTGATTAGATGATTAGAATCGGGGTCTCACAAAGAGGGAGAGTTAGTCATGGGACTCGGTTTAGAAGTTGATTTCAGCATGTCAACCTAGTTATGTTTGAACATGTTTAGTTATCGAACTTCGTCGTTATGTTGTTGTTGCATGTTCTCTACTTTGGAGCAGTTGTTGAACTTCAGAATTTCATGTACTAATTGGAGGAATTGAGTGGTAATGCATGTTTATGTTTTGAAGCATTGAATGGTTTGAATGGAATTGGTTAGCCTTGCTTATTGTTCTATTTTTATTTTCTGGGAAGAGGGCGCGATCGATGGCACGAGTACGTAGGATCGAGCGTGGCCCTCCAAATTTTCGAGGCAGAGAAGTTCATTTTTTTTGTGCGCTCGATCCCATGAGTTCGTAGGATCGAGCGCACGGATTGATTATTCCCGGCAAAACTTGATTACGTAATTTTTGGTGTGCTCGATCGCACGAGTTCATGCGATCGAGCGGAGCCCTATTTAAAAAAAAATTCTTGCTTTACTTTTTGTCTTGGATCTTGTATGCTTAATTGTTGATTAATCCGAGATTAGTTGTTTAGAACCGAGGTCTCACATTAAGTGGTATCAGAGAGTTAAGATTCTTGGTTGAACTAGAGTGAGCGGGGTAGTTCGAGTCCGCATGTATTGACTCCTCGCATGTGTTTGAGTTCTTTAATTGTTTAATTAATACCATGCGAGCATGCTTTATTACTTGAGAATTAATTTAATTACATGACTGTGTGATTTAATTTGTAAAGCATGAACTACTTGAGATATAACTGCTTTTGTTATCGACTGGTATCCGGTATTCCAAGCGGTTGTAAGGTCATCGATTTGTAGCGATTGAGATATCTTGTGTCCTAACCTTTGATTATCAGATGGGTCCTCGTCGAGTGATAAACAGAAACCCACCGCCAGTTATTCATGCTACTGAGCAAGCTAGCACTGAAGTTGACCAGTTAGATGCTACAGCGACTCCTATGGAAACCTTGTTGAAGAGGTTTCAGTCGTTTAATCCGCCGTTGTTGATGGCTGCTGAGAATCCAGTTGACTGTGAGAGTTGGTTGGATGAAATTGATCAGTTGTTCGATTCCATTGATTACACAGATGACCGTCGAAACAGGTTAGTCATTCATCAGTTTTGTGGTGTTGCCAAGAACTGGTGGATCACGACAAAGATATCCATGGAGAACAGAGGTATAGTTGTCAATTGGTCTCTTTTCAAAACTGAGTTTTATAAGCGGTTTTTCCCTGTTTCGTACCGGAAGGACAAGGGAGCAGAGTTTGCCAATCTGAGGCAAGGGAATCTGAACATCGAGGAGTATGTAGCCAAGTTTGATAGATTGTTGCATTTTTCCCCGCACATTGCCGACAGTGAAGAAGCCAAAGCCGATCAGTTCATCAATGGCTTGAATCCCGAAATCTTCACGTTGGTGAACACTGCTAGGCCAGATAACTTTGCAGATGTCATGAATCACACAAAGGGAGCTAAAGCAGGCTTGTGGAGGCAGAGAGGTAATCAGATGGTGTCTCAGCAGTAGAGGCAGTCTCAGAACCAACCATCTTAGCATCATAATCAGTCACCTCAGTATCAAAACCAACAACAGAGGTACGAAGGTGGAAACAGTGGGGGAAACAGAAGGGATCAGTACAAAGCAAGGGAAAAACAGTTCAAGAGGCAGGGGAACAGTTCTTCTAGTTCCAGAGGTTCCAAGCAGTTCAGTTCAGGAATGAGTTCTGGATCTTCATCCATGTACTGCAGTAAGTGTGGGGGTAGACACTCATCGGATCAGTGTGTGGGAGTCTTCGGAAATTGCAACACCTGTCAGCAACCGGTACACTTTTCTAAGGTGTGCCCTCAGCGTAACATAGATCGAGCTCAGAGTGGAAGTTCATCTCGACCTATAGCTCAGCCTGAGAGATAGTCTTCTGCAGTTCACTCCTTCCAGCCCCAGCAGCAGAACAGATCGGGAGGTAACCCTAGTGCAAACCAGCCTCCGAGACAGCAAGCACGAGTCTTTGCTTTGACAGAGGATCAGGCTCAGGCAGTACCTGATGATGTTATAGCAGGTAACTGTTCAATTTTCGGTTATTCTGCTCATATTTTGATAGATACAGGTGCTTCCCATTCCTTTATATCTAAGAAATTTGTGTTATTGAGTGCTTTGCCTACTGAGTTGTTGCCTACTGTAGTAGCTGTTACTTCACCTTTGGGTGAAGGAATTGTTTCTGTCAGATTATTCAGGAATTGTGAACTGTGTTTTGAGGGAAATATTTTAGAGTTCGACTGTATTGTACTTGGGCATGTCAGACTTTGATTGTATTGTCGGCATCGATGCTTTAACCAAGTACAGGGCAACCGTCGATTGTTTTTTGAATGTTGTCAGGTTCAGACCTGAAATGGCAGACGAGTGGAAATTCTTTGGTAAGGGTTCTCGATCTAGAATTCATTTGATTTCACTGTTATCTATGACTCGTTTGTTACAGAGAGGTGTAGAGGGATTTTTGGTTTACGCAGTTGATGTACTGAAATTTAGCTCAGCATTGGTTGATATACCAGTGGTTAGATATTTTGCGGATGTGTTTCCGGAAGATGTTCCTGGATTACCGCCTATTCGAGAGATCGAATTCAGCATTGACTTAGTGTCAGGTACTCAACCTATTTCCAAAGCTCCTTATCGTACGACACCTATTTAACTGAGAGAGTTGAAGGAGAAGCTTGAGGATTTTTTTTTTTTTTAAAAAAAAACACCGCCGGAAGCTGGGGGTTAGGCAGACCCCTACCTGTATATAAACATAAAAAAGCGATACAAATAAAATCTAACGGAGGAGGGGGACTAGGCCAAGACCTCCCTAAAAGGCTATACAAAGGTAATAAGAACATCAGAACAGCTAGGGTATCGAAAAATATACAACCAAAGCATCCCTAGGAAATAAGTATAAACAAATAACATCAAAGATAGCTAACTAAGTCAACGTCAGTAGTCATCCTGGGCAGCAAAAGCTAGAAGAGAACCACAGCTCGGCCCAGCAAAATCAAAAACGGACACTGAGGCACGAAGAGTGGCTGGTATCAACCTGTGCAGTAAAACCTAGAGGAGATCCACAACTCCAGGCCAGAAAAATCAAATCCGACACTAAAGCGCAAAAAGAGGCTAGCACCATCCAGAGCTAAACAAAAGATCAAAGCTATGCAAGAAATATGTCCAAAAGTCAAGATCAGCTGGAAAGTCACTATACATAGGCCGCGAGGAAAAAGAGGAGCGACCGCAAACCAGCAGGCCCAGAGCAAAAAAGTAGAAAAATGGCGAAGGAAACTCAAGCCATAACCTAACTCCCAATAAGACTGGAAATCCAAAAAGCGAGGGGCACAAGAGACTGCCCACAAAACATCCAAACAACATAAAGAACCAGGCAAGGAGAAGCACAGTGAACGCCTGGTGATCCATCACCCTGAAGAAGCAAAGCAAGCGACAGGGGAACAGACTAACTCCAAAAACTCCGGAAAAGGGCCGGAGAGCTGTACCTGCAAAGAAAAATAAATAGCTACATATATCTAAATCTAGGATGACCTAGACCAAAAAGGAGAGCAAAAAAAGAAAAAGAAAGCCCAAGAGAAACGGCTATAAGCGAGCGTGAGGCTCTAAGAAAACCTAGATCTAAGGTAAGGAAGCCCAGAAGAGTCAGAACGGGCCAACGCAGCGATGGGAGTGGTTAAAGGAACACCAATCTCCAACAAACACTGCCTATGATCATGAGCCTGCCGCGCCAATGCATCCGCAACCGAATTCCCTTCCCGATAGATATGCGAGAAATGAACCGGCCTATTCCGCACCAAAACACGCGTCCTCGAAACAATATAGTCCAAATCCCAGCGGCACCTCCGAGATCTAAGAATCTGAATGGCAATCTGGGAGTCAGTCTCAATCCAAAGGGGAAAAAGGCTAAGGTCAGAACAGATAAGAATACCCCTCCAAATTGCCCAGAGTTCTGCACGGACATTGGACCCCAAACCAATGAACTCACTAAAAAACGCCAAGACCCTGCCAGAAGAATCCCGGACAACCCTCCCCCCCCCCCCCCCCACAGACGACTCACCCGGGTTACCTCTCGAGCTCCCATCCACATTGTGCTTGAAGGACACAGGTGGAGGCCTCAACCAACGGACGATCGCAGTCTTGTGAATCCGTTGGAGGCCGACCGAAATGCCCATCTTCCTCGCAGCTTGCAAAGCCCCCAGCCAAAGACGGGGCTTGATAACAGTTGCGGAATGAGCAAGTCTCAAATAAGACAAAATTTGGAACTTAACCTTCTCCGCAGAGTAGGGTAAGTGACGTTGCTTAGTATCATTGCGTGCAGTCCAGAGGAACCAAAGCACGACAAAAGGAATGAATTCCCTCACATTACCCCCCGGAGACCACTCGCGACCCCTTTTCCAAGAACTGAGAAACAGACTAAAGTTCTCAGTGGCAGGGATGCGAACTCTAAAGATAGCCCCAAAGAAATGCCACACAGAGCGGGCGATGGGACCGTCGATGAAAATGTGAGTGAATGTCTCCGACATCTCACAGCACTGGCATTTAGACACAAGGGAGAAACCCCGCTGCTGGAGCACCTCATCCACAGGCAACCACCGATGCCAAAACCTCCACAGAAAGAAGGACATGGTGGGCCTCATCCAGCGTCCCCAACAGGGATTAAAGATATCCGAGACCGAGCCTCTCGGTCTGACCTGCTCCCAAGCAGATCTCACAGAAAAGGCACCATCGGTGCTGTGGATCCAGATAGTCGCATCCGGCTCATCCACCAAAACAAAAATCTGAACGATCTCCTCCGCCATCGAGGGAGCGACGACAGCGCAAAGGAGATCAAAATCCCAGTCTCCCTCCAAAAGGAAGCTGAAAACACGCACACACCGATCCCCTCTGACATTACACCTGTTCGACAAAGGGGCATCACCCAACCACGTATCATCCCAAAAAGAGACATTCCCAAGACCAATCCTCCACCGGATACCAGGCTCCGCACGAGGTCTAATCTGGATCAAGCGCCTCCAAGTGGGGGAAATGGCTCCACGAGAAGGAGCACAAATAGGGCTGACAGTCCGGCAATGCTTCCTCGAAAGGAATCTCGCCCAGAGAGAGGAACCCTGCCGGAATCTGAACCACAGCTTCATGGAAAAGCTGTCAACAATGTCCTTGAGCCTGCGAAAACCCAGGCCACCTTCTTTCACAGGGAGACAGGCGCGAGACTAGCGGGCCCAGTGCCACTTCTTTTCTAAGGGTCTGGAGCCCCAAAGAAAAGCATTGAAAATACGCTCCAATTTCTCCAAAACAGCCAAAGGAGGCTGGATCACCTGGCAGAGATAGATCGGGATTGAAAGGAGCATACTGCGGATCAGCATCATCCTACTCCCAGGAGCAAGGGAACGGGACTCCCAGCCCTCCAGCTTTTTCCAGACCGACTGCAGAAGAGGCTCAAAGAGAGAGCACTTGCGGTTCCCACGGAAAAGCGGAGCTCCAAGGTATTTCAAAGGCAGCTGCCCCTCCGCAAATCTAGTGATTTGCAGCAAACGGGAGCGGCGACGAGCGGTCCAGCCCGGAGGAAAGATCATAGCACTCTTGGCCACATTAACGAGCTGGCCCGAGCAATTTTCATAGTGAGCCAAAAAATCTTTGAGACGCTGAAGACCACGGGATCCCCCATTGGAAAAAATAATGACATCGTCAGCATAGGCCAAATGGGAAATCGGCAAATCACACCCAGACCGATACCTCAAATCAGCATGTTGGAGGAACAACCGGTCCAAGCCACGGGATAGATACTCCGCTCCAAGAACAAAGAGGAGGGAGATAACGGGTCACCCTGTCTCAGGCCCCTCGAGGAAGCAAAGAAACCAGCAGGGGTGCCATTGACATTAATTGAGAACTTGAAAAAAGAAATGCAAGCCCTCACCATTCTCACAACCTGCTTCGAAAAACCAAACCTTCGGAGGACATCCAGAAGAAAAGACCATTGGACTCTATCATAGGCCTTAGCCATGTCCAATTTCAGAATGACATTACCACCACGGGCAGGGAGATTAAGACTGTGAGTGAGCTCATGCGCGAGAAGGATATTTTCAGCAATCATCCGCCCCGGCACAAAGCCACTCTGACTCTGAGAAACGAGTCTCCCCACCACCGACCGCAGACGAGAGTATAAAATTTTCGAGATAATCTTGTTGGAAACATTACACAAGCTGATGGGACGGAAGTCCGTCCAAGCTTGCGCACCCTCAACTTTGGGGATCAAAGTGATCGTGGTGGCAGTGAAGCCCTGGGGCATAAGAGAGCCCCGAAAGAAATCAAGGACAGCATCCATGACATCATGCTGCACAAAATCCCAGCAGCTCTGAAAAAAACCGAAGAAAACCCATCGGGGCCTGCCACACTATCCCGAGGGATGGAAAAGACGACATCACGAACCTCCTCCAAAGAAGGTGCGGCGGCAAAGCTATGGTTCTCCTCCTCCGAAATCTCCGAGGAGAAGCCAGAAAAATCCGGAAGATCCAGGACAAAAGGATCTCCAGTGAGAAGGCGCTCGAAATAGGCAGCCCCAGACTGCTTGATGAGACCAAGAGAGGTGAGGCAATTACCATCCTCCCAAATACGAAAGATCTTATTAACCACATTCTTCTTCTTCACCATGTTGTGGAAAAGCTTCGTATTCCTCTCCCCGTCCTCAAGCCAATTACAAGCAGCTTTCTGCTTCCAAAAATCCGCTTCCATAGCGGTGACTCTAGACAGCTCCTCATTGCATCTGGACAAGAGGGTCCAGCTATGCTTAGAGGGATCCACTTCACAGGAAGCCTCAGCCAGTCTAACCGACCTCTCCGCCTCAGCGATCTTATCAAAAAGGTTCCCAAAAACATCCCGGTTCCACCACTTGAGGTGGCCCTTCAACCGTTTCAACTTGGCAAAGATCCTGCGCATGCCTTGCAAAGAGCAGGGCATGTTCCAGTTCAACCTGACGGTTTGAAGGAACCCCGGGTGCCGAGTCCACATGCTCTGGAACCGAAACGAGCTCAGTCCTCGAGCAAAGACAGGAGCAGATACCAAAAGAGGACAATGATCCGAAACCGTGCGACTGAGGTGTTCAACCCTGATAGAGTTGAAATGGTCACCCTAATCCACAGAAACAAAAACTCTATCAAGACGCTTCCAAATGGACTTATTCGTCCAGGTGAACGAAGAGCCCTCAAAACCAGCGTCAACCAGCGCAGACTCCAAAACAAAATGATTAAACTCGTCCATGGGGAGCTGCCTCCCACCAGAAGAGCCAAGACACTCGGAGGCATCCCTCACGACATTAAAATCCCCCCCGACAAGCCAAGGACCACCAATAGGCTTGACCTGCAGCAAAGAAGCCCACAAGTCGCGCCGTAAAATGTAGTCACACTTGGCATACACGAAAGAGCAAAAAACATGGGTCGGCAAAAAAGGAGCCGACACGCGAAGATGGAGGAACTGAGCGTGATCAAGGACACACTCCGCCTTCACATCGTCCTCCAAAAAAACCCAAATATGACCAGAGACATTCGACAGAACTCTCTGGAAACCAAGGCGACGGGTCATGAAGCGCTGGTCAAGTGCAATCATCGGCTCCAAGATAGCCAAGATCTTGACACGCTTCTCTTTCACCAAGGCATGAAGCCTCTCCTGGGACTCAAAGCTCCTGAGTCCCCTGATGTTCCAAATTAGGCACTGCATTCGGAATGGGTGGAGTAAGGCCCCGTCTTCTTTCTAGACTCCTGGCGAGTCTGCTGTTGCTTCGTGTCAGAACGAAGCGTTCTCTTGGAGGGTGAGACAGAGAAATCAAAATCCTCATCATATCTCCCAAAATCTCTCCCATCACACGATTCAGTCCCACAGAAGGAACTTGAGTCATCCTCGCTGACAAACTCAGTGATCGGATCAACGTCCTGACAAATAGTACCCTGCTGAGAGACAAGCCCCTCAAAGGACGGGGCGGAGGACTCCACAGGAGTCCCAAGAAGCGAGGGGATGGAGTGGCTACTGTGATTCAAAGTACAAGTATCAGTAGCCTCAAAGGCAGGCACAGGAACAACCTGCGGAAAACCAAGCTCCATCTCACCAACCACTGAAGAGGCACCAACCTCTTCCTCCACCTGACGAGCCAAAGAAAGGGCCAAGCAGGGGTCAGATCCCTCATGGGGAGCGACAACAGACTGCGGGTCAGGAGCACCAACATCTCCTCCCATCGCAGTATCATTGGACCCAGAAGCAATGTCCTTAACATCATCTCCATCCACATGGAGATCTGGACTCTGCTCAGTAGACTCGAAAGGAGCCTCAGTCCTCAACTCAGAGCGACAAAGATCAGGCTCCTCAGGTAAAGACTCAAGAACTTGGAAGGCATTCTGATTACGCGGGACAGCCTGAGGAGGTGGCCGCCGCTGCTGGTTACGCCTTCTCTTCTTGGTGGTCCAATTGCCTGCCCCGGGGGCAAAAGGGGCAGGGCCTTCCGGGGCCACTAAAGGACCCGCCTCCTGAGGCTGCGGAGGAGGGTTCCCGATCACAACCTTTTCCTTCCCAACGGACGGCTTTGGACGAGGAGGTCTTGGGTTCTTCCCGTGGGAATAGCACACAGAGGTAGAATGACCCAACATCTTGCAATCAATGCAGAAGGACGGGACCTTCTCATAAACTACCTCTATCTCTTGGGTGTGCTCACCCCATCCAACCCACACATGCTTAATTCGCTCGTCAAGCACGTTCATATCCACACAAACATGGGCAAAAGCCCCTCTCGATCTCTCCGCCGTATGCTCATCCAATTTAATTGGATTCCCAAGAATTCTGGCGATGGCATACAGGCTCTTCTTGTTATATAAGTGCAATGGAAGCTCAGGAAATCGGACCCAGACAGGTGCAATAGGCGACTCTGCCTCAAACTTGAATTCAGGGGTCCACTTGGAAAAGCGGATCCCTACTGCTCCCACAAAAATCCCTCCCTTCGTCCAAAGACGAGCAAAATCCTCTTCACAAGAAAGAGTGATGACCAAATATCCCCGAGGGAGGAATTTCAGAGTAAAAGAAGTTTTAAAGCCCATTTGAGAACAGGCAGTTGAAATCATGCTATTGGGAGCAGTGGACCGATTCCCCGTAATTTTGCCCACCAAGGCAAACTTAAAAGGCTCAATAAGGGATGAAATTACCTCATCCGGGAATTGAATACCCGGTTTTCCATCCCGAAAAGTCGGCTCCGGAAGATCCTCCATCGAATTGATCACATCTGCAAAGCTCTTCCTCGAAGCTCGAGGAGATGGAGGCGCTAGAGCATCCCGAAAAGAAACAGGGACAGAATCAGCAATTTTGGAGGTAGAGTTGACTGGATGGTCAACAATTTTGACTTGAGGATCCAAGTCAACCATGTGGACTTCTCCCTCTTCAATTTTGACTACAGAGTCAATAATTTTGACTGGGTTGACTGCAAAGTCAACAATTTGGACTTCGTTGACCAAGGGGTCAACAATTTTGACCGGGTTGACCAAGTCAACCATTTGACCAAAAGCTTGACCAATTTTGACCACGGAGTCAACGATTTTGACTGGGTTGACAACGAGTTGACTCGCAGAGTTGACACAGTGAGTGTGGCCGCGTGACTCGTCCGAGTTGACTCGGGAGTCACCGGTCGGAGTACCACCGAGGGCCGGCGAGGTGGTGGAGAACACGAATTTGGGGTCCATGTGTGCAGACTCGAGCGGCAGGAGGGTGTTAAAAGCCTGACTCGGATCGAAACTCGGCGAGGGGGCTCGGATTTTGGCGTTTCCGATCGACGGCATAAAACCAGAAATTGAGGGATGGGAAATGAAGGTAGGGTTCAGGCCATGGTGAGGGATGAAGGAATTGGAAAAAGGCGGAGCCACGGCGGAGAAATTAGGAAAGAAGATAGTCGGGGCTAGGGTTTCAGGGCCACGAATGGTAGATCCGATTTGCAGCTCAGACGGAGAGGGAATTGGGAACGGGCTTGGGTGCATCTGGAACGTATTTTGTGTAAGAGTGGGTGCCCAGTGAGCCAACTGTGTGGCTATGGGCTTTGATGACTCTTTGTATAAACAATCTTTTGTTTAATATTATTTACACTTTTATGGCAATGACTTTATATTACTTCATATTGTTATATTGTGATATACTATTGTTGTTTTGATAAAGACCTTGAATATACTATAGTGTATGTAAGATGTGGTAGAACATGGAGATGTCTATCATGAAATACATCTTATAGTCACTGTATATTCTAAAAACCGTTCCTAGTCGATTGAGCCGTCCGATAATAAGGATAAGGATCGCTCGAGTTTGAGACTAGCATTTGCGATGCGGAGTACCACGTTTCATTGGTAGGGAACATGGAGATGTTCGAAGCATGCAAATGGATATTCATAGGATGAATAATCGAACTACCCTATCCGGACTTTCCAAGTGGTTATCACTTATCGAGTGGATAAAGTCCGCGGTTTTGGTTGTACACCATTAGTCCTTACGACTTGAAACATCATGGAGACTCTATATGCTAGTGCTGTGCTTTGACTCGTTTACCGACTCTATGGGGGTCATCAGGTGTCGAGATTGGGTACAGTTACGACACATATAGGAGTCAATGCATTGTTGTCAAGGATTCACCACATACTTGCGAGTGTGGATATCCTATGCGATCTGAGGAGATATTAGTGTGACAAATCTCTGGCCAGAGTACTTGATGTGATTTAAGAAATGGTTTCTTAGTAGCACATGCGATGTCACTAATTTGATCTTCAAGATGCATTGCATAGTTATCGAATCTTGAGCGACTCTCGATATACCAATGGTTGTTGATTCGATCGGGATATATGGATGAAGGGACCGTACTGTACGCTAACCAAAATCTACTGGTTCTTGTAGGCACTATCAGTGATACCTAGGGAATCATGGGGCGATGTTGCTAGGCGCTTTACCATGATTCGTTGGGCAAGTCGGAAAGTGTTGTTCCGAGTCACAAGGAGTTGTGAGCCCACGGCTAGCTGTATCCCTGAACCATTGAGGGTCACACAGTGTAATGGAGTTTTAATCCCCGTTGAGATAGTTAAATTTAAAGAGTTAAATTTAATGAACTAAGGAGTTGGACTTCTTAAATAAGAGTAAGGGAGTAGGATTTCCTAAAATGACATAGGGATGGACATTTTAGGAAACCACTGAATTCGGATTCAGGAAAATTTATTTTGACTTTAAAATGTGCAGAAATGGTTTCTGTGCACATTGGTAAAATCGGTTTATCAATTGGAGTCACGATGAATTTTATATTAATTTCTGAACGAGCGGGCTTTGCTTGTCGGGCCTCAACTTATGACTAATGGGCCCTAAGGTGTTAGTGGCCTGCATTATAAATAAGTTATTTCAGTACAGAAATTAAACACAACAGCTCATTATTTTTGAGAAGCAAAAATCGAAAACCCTAGCCTCTCAAAGAAATAATCGGCCGACCTCCCATACTCTGCCCGAGAAATTTCGGTCTGTGATTTTGAATCGCAGTCAGGAATAACGAATCAAATTCGTTTAATCTCTTCGCAGAAAACTTCTGATAGATTTTCTAGTGCAATCTATCAGAGGGATTTAAACCCTATTCGTGGACCTGATTGAAGGAGTTCATCGGTTCCTGGGAGAGACAACAAGAGCAGATTAATTCTGTTGGTGTCCATTAATCTCGCTTCGAGATTGAAGGTAAAATTTAATTAATTGTTATTTGAATTTTACACACACAATAATTTAATCGTTGAATGGTTGATACCCACACCATGGAATTGTTCCATGATAAAAATTTTAAACTTCCGCTGCACCGGGTATCAATCGTGATTGATCTGACCGCCAGTTTTTTCCAACAGTGGTATCAGAGCCAGGTTGCTCAGATCAAACGATTGAATTAATCAATTGTACAAAATTTTTGAGTCTCGGTTTTTGAAACAAAATAAATATTTTTAAATAAAATTTTTTTTTTTTTTCGGGGCAAAACCCGGGCAGCGATTGGATCGCTGCCCGGAGGGGGCGGCGATGGTCGCTGCCCCTGGGGGAGGCGCACGGCGCCGCCCAAAGGGGGCGCACGGCGCCGCCCAGGGCAGCGCTGTGCGCTGCCCAGCGCAGCGCTGGGCGCTGCGCAGGGCGACGCACGGCGCCGCCCAGCGGCGGCACCAGGCGCCGCCAGGGCAGCGATAGTCGCTGCCCTAAGGGGGCAGCCGGGCTGCCCCCGGCCCGCGCCCCGGGTGCGGGCCGGCCCGGGAGTGTCCCGGGCGGCCCGCGGGAAAAATTATATTTTTATTAAAAATTAATTTTAATATGTTAAAATTTTATTTTTGGTCCGGTCAAAAATTGTTTTTGATTGGTTCACGAGATTTCGGATCGAATTGTTCGAGTCCGTAAATTTTAAAATTGATTTTGGATAAATTTGAATTTTTGGAAAATTTTAATGTTTTATCCGTAAATTGAATTTTGAAATCAATTATTTTGGTACAATTGATGATAAGATATGATCTTATGATATATTGAGTAAAATATGATTTTATTTGTAAAATTGGATTTTATAGATAAAATATGATTTTATTTGTAAAATTGGATTTTATAGATAAAATATGATTTTATTTGATATAGAGATAAAATATGATTTTATATGTGAAATGAGATTTTATATATAAAATATGATTTTATCTTGTTTAAATTTGAATTGCCACTGCATGTTATCCAATAAATTAATTTTGAATTAAATGTTATTGGATAAGGATGATCGATTGCCATGACCAATTTTGTAGGTGTATGTTAGGAATTTACATTTTGTTTTTATTGTTGTTGGTTTTATTAATGGGCCTGGTTTATGGCCCGATATGAATGTCATATGTAATAAAAGTGGGCTTGGTTTATAGCCCGTTCCCACCCCTAAAAATGTATCCCCTACTTGTCATTGTTATTTATTGTAAATACATTAGATTTAGTGGGAGATCAAGATTTGAAGACGGTGGGCCCAGCAGACAATAAAGACTGAAGAAATGTAAATTGGAAGCACATGTAATAGGATTGCATTGCATACTGCATATCACCTAGGATTGGACTAAGACCCGTGATTGGCAACCACGGGTCAATTAGAAATGGAATCGATCATCCTATATAATATTTGATATTATGATTGTATGCATGTTTAGACATAATTGCGTGAATCCGGCAAGCATGCAATAAATTAAATATGATGAGACAAATATTTTTATAATTAAAAATCCCTCATTTTAAATATGATTTAAAATTTATATCAAGATAAATAAAGGAAATTTAAATTTGTTTAAATGTTCCCACCTTCCATCAACGGTCAATGTATGTGATGCTACCCGCGGATACGGTCCGGCTCATATTATTGGGGGGGCCCGTCCGTCGGAAAGCTGTACATTGGATCGAAAAATGTTGTAAGTTGGGTGGAACTCCCATGGGATCGGCTCATATTATTGGGGGATCCACATGGCGACCGTCCATCACAACTTAATATTGATGGGTCATCTTGACATGTCACTTTAAACGGCGTCATATTATTGGGCCCTTATTGGACATGAGGTAAACACATGGGGGTTGCTTTGGAAGCAATTGGGCTCTACCTTTTGAGAATTATGGTTGGCTGATATTATTCGGGACCATAAGTTTGTCAATTGGACTCCATGTTCTCACTAAGGAAAAAGTTTCCCGTTTTCACTAAAGGGTGGTGAAATCGTTAAAATAGTGGGAGTGAGATTCATAAAATTAAATTCGCCTATTTTATGTCTTAGTAAATTGTTAAACAATCATTGATATATGTCTGTTTTTCTTTTCAGTATTTCATACAATGAATTCGCGAAATCCATTATTCTCGATCCTCGAACAAAACAAGTTGACTGGCGCCAACTATACGGAATGGTTCCGGAAGTTGAAGATTGTCTTAACTTCGGAGAAAATGCTCTACGTGTTAGAGAAAGCACCTCCGAAGGAAGCACCAGCTGACATAAGTCCGGAGGAATTGGCCAAACTTGATGCATGGTGTGACCATGACATCAAGACCAAATGCTATATGCAAGCCTCGATGTCTGATGAACTCCAGAGGCGATTTGAGGACACGGTGAATGCTGCTGACATTCATGCGCAACTCAAGGAACTTTTTGGGGCTCAGTCGAGGGCTGAAAGGTTCGCTACTGTTAAGGAGTTGATGACGTGCCGCATGCGTGAAGGGACTTCGGTCCGTGATCATGGGGTACGAGTGATTTGGCTCATACAGAAGTTGGCGACCCTAGATTTGGTGTTGGAGCATGAACTCAATGTGGATTTATTGCTTCTGTCTCTTCCTTATTCATTTGATGGATTTGTGATAAATTTTAATATGAACAAGATAGAGGCCACCCTAGAAGAGATGGTCAATATGCTCGTTACATATGAATCCACACTTAAGAAGGATAAGCCAGCTTTCTTGGTGGGCTCCTCATCTTCTGCTAAGAAGGGGCCAAGTATGAAGGGCAAGAAACGTTCTACCCCACCCAAGAAAGTCGAGCCCGAGAAGAAGCAAAAGACAAAGGCTTCAAACAATGGAAAATCCAAGGATGTTTGCCATTACTGTAAGAAGCCGGGTCATTGGAAGCGCAACTGCAAGGAATATCTTGAGCAGTTGGGAACTGCAAAGGGTATGTTCTATATTGAAATAAACATGTCACTTAATACAACTTCTTGGGTATTGGATACTGGATGTGGATCTCACATTTGCAATGATTTGCAGGTGATGACAAGAAGTCGCAGGCTTAGAATGGGTGAGACCCAGCTGAGGCTCGGGAATGGTTCCAGAGTTGAAGCTACGGCCATTGGAGATGTTTGTTTGACTTTGCAGAACGGTTTTAAATTATTGTTAAGAGATGTTTTATTTGTGCCAGATTTAATTAAAAACATTATTTCTATTTCTATGCTTGATAGAGATGGTTATTCTTGCAATTTTGTGAATGGGATTTGCAATATTTACAAGAATGAATGTTTAATTGGAAATGGACAACTTGAAAACGATCTATACAACTTAAAACTAAAAGACGTTCCAGTGAATTATGTTGATAAACCGGCGACAACAAACAAAAGGAAAATCGATAGTCAAAACCCGGCAAACCTTTGGCATGCTAGGCTAGGTCATATTTCCTCAAGGAGGATGAACAAGCTAGTGGGAGAGGGCATGTTTGATATGTCTGATATCAACTCTCTACCTACTTGTGAATCCTGCCTAAAAGGAAAAATGACTAAATCTCATTTTAAGGGGAAACCTGAGCGTAGTCAGAATCTGTTGGATTTGATCCATACAGATGTTTGTGGTCCATTTAGAGTAGGGACTCAACATGGCCACACCTACTTCATTACCTTTACTGATGATTATTCAAGGTATGGGTATTTATATTTAATGAAATATAAGTCTGAAGCATTTGAAAAGTTCAAAGAATTCAAGGCTGAAGTAGAAAACAAGCTAGGTAAAAATATTAAAGCACTTCGATCGGATCGAGGTGGAGAATACTTGAGTACCGAGTTTTTGGACTATCTGAAAGAGAATGGGATTCTCTCTCAGTGGACTCCTCCTATGACACCACAGCTTAATGGTGTATCGGAGCGTCGTAATCGTACTTTGTTGGACATGGTTCGATCTATGATGAGCTTCACTGAGCTTCCACCTTCGTTTTGGGGCTATGCGCTTGAAACGGCGGTATTGTTGTTGAACAACGTCCACACTAAAGCAGTGGACAAAACACCATACGAGTTATGGAATGGCAAAGCTCCTAAGTATTCGTACTTGAGGATTTGGGGATGTCCTGCTTACGTGAAGCGGACAGTGGGAGATAAGTTGGATAGTCGATCCAGCTTATGTTATTTTGTAGGGTATCCGAAGAATTCAATCGGATATTATTTCTATTATCCTGCTGAAACAAAGGTGTTTGTTTCTAGGAATGCCACCTTCTTGGAGAAGGAGTTCTTATTGAATAAGAAAGGCGAGATGATGGAACTCGAAGAAGTTCGAGAAGAACCCGAAATACAAAATAACGATCCTACACCTCAGGAACCATTGCTGGACACGCCTGCACCTAGAAGATCCGAAAGGACTTCTAGACCTCCAGTTCGATATGGTCTTCTTCTTGAAGGGGATCAAGATGAACCCGACATTGGATGTGATCCAAGAAACTTCAAGGAAGCAATTTCTGATGCGGATTCAAATTTATGGCTTGAAGCTATGCAGTCAGAATTGGATTCGATGCATACAAACCAAGTTTGGTCTTTAGTAGATCCTCCCGATGGAATTGTTCCAATAGGGTGTAAATGGATCTACAAAAGAAAGCTTGGGCCTGATGGTAAGGTATTGACCTACAAGGCGCGATTGGTGGCGAAAGGTTATACTCAAAGGCAAGGAGTTGACTATGATGAAACCTTTTCACCAGTTGCTATGTTCAAGTCCATAAGAATCCTTATTGCCATAGCTGCATGGTATGACTATGAGATATGGCAAATGGATGTGAAGACTGCTTTTCTTAATGGAGACATTAAGGAAGAAATCTATATGAAGCAGCCTGAGGGGTACACATCCATGGGAAGCGAGCATAAGGTATGCAAGCTTCAGAGATCAATTTATGGTCTAAAACAAGCATCAAGAAGTTGGAACCAGAAATTTGATGAAACAATTAAAGATTTTGGTTTCATCAAGAACCCGGAGGAACCTTGCGTGTACAAGAAAGTAGTTAAGGATGCGGTGACATTCTTAGTACTTTATGTTGATGACATCCTACTCATTGGGAATGATGTAGGGATGTTGCAGTCAACAAAGATATGGTTATCAGGTAGATTTTTGATGAAGGATTTGGGAGAGGCATCCTACATTCTTGGGATACAGATCTATAGAGATAGGTCTAAGAGAATGATAGGACTCACTCAATCAACCTACATCGATACCATATTGAAACGGTTTTCAATGGATGGGTCCAAAAGAGGACATCTACCCATGTGTCATGGAGTTTCTCTATCCAAGTCTATGTGTCCCAAGACTGATGAAGAGATAGAGAATATGACACATGTACCATATGCGTCAGCTATAGGTAGTATCATGTATGGGATGATATCTACCAGACCGGATGTAGCATTTGCTCTGAGTGTCACGAGCAGATATCAGTCTAATCCTGGTCAAATGCATTGGAAAGCCGTGAAGGACATTCTTAAGTACTTGCGAAGGACTAAGAATATGTTCATGGTTTATGGAGGACGAGAACTCAAATTGGAAGGCTATACCGACTCTAGCTTCCAAAGTGATGTGGATGACTCGAAGTCAACCTCTGGATTTGTGTTCATGCTCAATGGCGGTGCTGTCTCTTGGAAGAGTTCCAAGCAGGACACCACAGCGGATTCCACCACTGAGGCTGAATACATTGCAGCATCAGCTGCTGCTAAAGAGGCCGTTTGGATGAGGAAGTTCGTCCAAGAGTTGGGCGTCATTCCTGAATTTGTTGGTCCAGTCCCGGTGTACTGTGACAACACGGGTGCCGTTGCTCAAGCAAAGGAACCAAGGTCTCATCAAAGATCCAAACACGTACTGAGGAAATACCACATAATCCGGGAGATTGTGGAAAGAGGAGACATCATTGTCGAACGAGTGGCCTCTGCAGACAATATCGCTGATCCGCTTACTAAGCCCTTGCCAGGACCATTGTTTGACAAACATCGCGAAGCAATGGGTCTACGTAGTATGACTAGTTGGCTATAGGGCAAGTGGGAGATTGTAAGAGTGGGTGCCCAGTGAGCCAACTGTGTGGCTATGGGCTTTGATGACTCTTTGTATAAACAATCTTTTGTTTAATATTATTTACACTTTTATGGCAATGACTTTATATTACTTCATATTGTTATATTGTGATATACTATTGTTGTTTTGATAAAGACCTTGAATATACTATAGTGTATGTAAGATGTGGTAGAACATGGAGATGTCTATCATGAAATACATCTTATAGTCACTGTATATTCTAAAAACCGTTCCTAGTCGATTGAGCCGTCCGATAATAAGGATAAGGATCGCTCGAGTTTGAGACTAGCATTTGCGATGCGGAGTACCACGTTTCATTGGTAGGGAACATGGAGATGTTCGAAGCATGCAAATGGATATTCATAGGATGAATAATCGAACTACCCTATCCGGACTTTCCAAGTGGTTATCACTTATCGAGTGGATAAAGTCCGCGGTTTTGGTTGTACACCATTAGTCCTTACGACTTGAAACATCATGGAGACTCTATATGCTAGTGCTGTGCTTTGACTCGTTTACCGACTCTATGGGGGTCATCAGGTGTCGAGATTGGGTACAGTTACGACACATATAGGAGTCAATGCATTGTTGTCAAGGATTCACCACATACTTGCGAGTGTGGATATCCTATGCGATCTGAGGAGATATTAGTGTGACAAATCTCTGGCCAGAGTACTTGATGTGATTTAAGAAATGGTTTCTTAGTAGCACATGCGATGTCACTAATTTGATCTTCAAGATGCATTGCATAGTTATCGAATCTTGAGCGACTCTCGATATACCAATGGTTGTTGATTCGATCGGGATATATGGATGAAGGGACCGTACTGTACGCTAACCAAAATCTACTGGTTCTTGTAGGCACTATCAGTGATACCTAGGGAATCATGGGGCGATGTTGCTAGGCGCTTTACCATGATTCGTTGGGCAAGTCGGAAAGTGTTGTTCCGAGTCACAAGGAGTTGTGAGCCCACGGCTAGCTGTATCCCTGAACCATTGAGGGTCACACAGTGTAATGGAGTTTTAATCCCCGTTGAGATAGTTAAATTTAAAGAGTTAAATTTAATGAACTAAGGAGTTGGACTTCTTAAATAAGAGTAAGGGAGTAGGATTTCCTAAAATGACATAGGGATGGACATTTTAGGAAACCACTGAATTCGGATTCAGGAAAATTTATTTTGACTTTAAAATGTGCAGAAATGGTTTCTGTGCACATTGGTAAAATCGGTTTATCAATTGGAGTCACGATGAATTTTATATTAATTTCTGAACGAGCGGGCTTTGCTTGTCGGGCCTCAACTTATGACTAATGGGCCCTAAGGTGTTAGTGGCCTGCATTATAAATAAGTTATTTCAGTACAGAAATTAAACACAACAGCTCATTATTTTTGAGAAGCAAAAATCGAAAACCCTAGCCTCTCAAAGAAATAATCGGCCGACCTCCCATACTCTGCCCGAGAAATTTCGGTCTGTGATTTTGAATCGCAGTCAGGAATAACGAATCAGATTCGTTTAATCTCTTCGCAGAAAACTTCTGATAGATTTTCTAGTGCAATCTATCAGAGGGATTTAAACCCTATTCGTGGACCTGATTGAAGGAGTTCATCGGTTCCTGGGAGAGACAACAAGAGCAGATTAATTCTGTTGGTGTCCATTAATCTCGCTTCGAGATTGAAGGTAAAATTTAATTAATTGTTATTTGAATTTTACACACACAATAATTTAATCGTTGAATGGTTGATACCCACACCATGGAATTGTTCCATGATAAAAATTTTAAACTTCCGCTGCACCGGGTATCAATCGTGATTGATCTGACCGCCAGTTTTTTCCAACATTTTGAAGAGGATTCCAAATCGGGGCTTGGTTAGAGCAATAGACGCCTGAGCTCGCCGGAATCGAAGAAAGAAAAAACGGGCTCGACGTGAACAACGCAGGCGTGGTTTCAGAAGCAAATCCCAATGAAATCGGGGAAGGAGAAGGAACGGGGGAGGGCAAACCTTGATCAGGAAGGAAAGGCGAATCTAAAGACATGTCTGGAACGCCGGAAAACCCATCGGCCGTCGAACTGGTCGGAGAAGACGAAGAGCTCGGGATTTCAGGAGGCGATTTGGCCGGCCAAACGACGTCCATTTGGCCTGAAATTTTAACAGCAGCTTCTTCTCGACGAGGCGCTTCCGATGAGGTGGTCGGCCGGCCGGGAACCGGCGGCGGCATGGGCGGCGACGGCAGCTACTAAAAAAGGCAAGGAGGGGCTATTTTGGAAAATAAAAAAACTAGAGAGAGAAAATTTTGGCTTTTTGAAGCTTGAGGATTTGATTTCCAAGGGATACATTAGACCTAGTGTATCGCCTTGGGGTGCTTCTATTCTGTTTGTTCGGAAAAAAGATGGTTCTATGTTGCTCTGTATTGACTACCATCAACTTAATCGGGCTACAGTCAAGAACATGTATCCTTTACCCCAAATAGATGACTTTTTTTATCAGCTGCAGGGTTCTTATGTCTATTCGAAGATTGATCTGAGGTCAGGTTATCATCAGCTAAGAGTGCAAGAGGAAGATGTTCCAAAGACCGCATTCAGAACGAGGTATGGTCATTTTGAGTTTATAGTCATGTTGTTCGGTTTGACTAATGCTCCAGCGGTTTTTATGGGTTTGATGAACCGTATCTTTCAGCGTTATCTAGATGAGTTCGTCATTATCTTCATCGATGATATTCTTATATATCCAAAGAATCGTACTGACCATGCAGAGCACTTGAGAATCGTCTTGCAGATTTTGCGAGTTGAGCAGTTGTTTGCCAAAATATCTAAATGTGAATTCTGGTTGGATCGAGTTGTCTTTCTCGGTCATATTATTTCTGGAGATGGGATTTCTGTTGATCCCAGCAAGATTGAAGCGGTTATGAATTGGCCTAGACCAACATCAGTACCTGAGATCCGAAGCTTTATTGGTTTAGCTGGTTATTATCGTCGATTCATCGAGGGATTTTCAGCTATTGCCAAGCCTATTACCCAGCTGACTCAGAAGAATGCGCCTTTTATCTGGACTACAGATTGTGAGACTAGCTTTGTTGATCTGAAGAGGAGACTGACCAGTGCTTCGATTCTTTCTATTCCAAAAGGTACTGGAGGTTTCATAGTCTATTGTGATGCTTCTAACCGAGGCTTGGGTTGTGTTTTTATGCAGCATAAGCATGTGATAGCGTATGCATCGAGGCAGCTGAAGCCGCATGAGACTCGTTATCCGGTTCATGATCTTGAACTAGCTGCGATCATTTTTGCCCTGAAGATCTGACGTCACTATCTTTATGGTGAGTCTTTTGAGATCTTTTCTGATCATAAGAGTCTTATGTACTTGTTTTCAAAGGCAGAGCTGAATATGAGACAGAGAAGATGGTTAGATCTGTTGAAGGATTTCGTCTGCGAAATCAAATACTATCCGGGAAAGTCAAATGCAGTTGCAGATGCCTTGAGCCGAAAGCTTTGTTCTTTATCCCTTTCTACTATTGGTGTGTCTCAGTTGATCGATGATTGTTGCACTTCTGGTTTAGAGTTTGAAACAGACAGGGAGACTATCAGAATGTTAGCTATTCAAGCCGAGCCGGAATTGTTTATTGCGATCAAAGAAGCACAGAAGTCTGATCCGAGCATTCAGGTTTCAGTAGAAAAAGTCAGATCTGGGCATCAGTCTGAATTCCAGGTTAGAGATGACTTTTTGTTTGTGAATAACCATATTGTTGTGCCTGATATTTCGGAGCTGAAACAGCGTATTCTCCGAGAGGCTCATTGCAGTCAGTTCAGTGTTCATCCTGGAGGTCGTAAGATGTACAACGATCTGAAGAACCAGTTTTGGTGGAAGAGAATGAAGAGCGATGTTGCGAGGTTTGTATCTCGGTGTTTGAACTGTCAGCAAGTGAAAGCAGAAAGGAGGCGACCGGGTGGTCTGTTGCATAGTCTATCTATTCCTGAATGGAAATGGGATCACATTTCTATGGATTTCGTCACCAAAATACCGAGATCTGTTCGAGGATGCGATGCTATTTGAGTAGTGATTGACCGATTGACTAAGTCTGCTTGTTTAATTCCATACAGGATGACGTATCGTCATGATCAGATGGCTGAGTTGTATGTTAGCAATGTGGTGAGATTGCATGGGGTGCCTAAGTTGATCGTTTCAGACAGAGACCCTAATTCACGTCGCACTTTTGGCACAGTCTTCAGGAGGAACTTGGTACTTGATTGCATCTGAGTACATCTTATCATCTTCAGACCAATGGACAGTCAGAGCGGACTATCCAGACGTTAGAGAATATGCTTCGAGCGGTAGTGCTAGACTTTGGCACTAGTTGACAAGATTCTTTGCCTCTTGTCGAGTTCTCTTACAACAAAAGTTTCCAAGCGAGTAACGGTATGACGCCTTTTGAGGCTTTGTACGGCAATAAGGGACGATCTCCTTTGTTTTGGGATGATTTGTCCAAGTCACCTGATTTGAGACCGGATATGCTTAGAGATATGGCAGAGCAAGTTAATATCATTCAGTTGAGAATAAAGTCAGCTCAAGATAGACAGGCGAAGTATGCAAATGTCAGACGTAGACCTCTGAGTTTTGAGCAGGGAGACCATGTATTCCTTAAGATTTCTCCTTTCAGAGGTACTGTCAGATTTGGGAAGAGGGGAAAGTTATTTTCGAGATTCATCGGTCCGTATGAGATTCTGGAGAAGATAGGCGATCTTGCTTACAAACTTGAACTTCCCCCATCTTTATCTGGTATTCACGACGTTTATCACGTCTCTATGCTGCGGAAGTATCATCCAGATCCTTCTCATATTCTTCAGCCTGACGAAGCCGAGTTAGACGAGACTCTGAGCTATTTTGAGCGACCGATTCAGATCCTTGATCGGAAGGAGAATCAACTCAGAACTAAGTTGATTCCGTTGGTCAAAGTGCAGTGGAGCCGTCACGGCGTCGAGGAAGCAACTTGGGAGACAGAATCCGACATGAGACAGCGTTTTCCTGAGTTATTCGAATGACGTGAGTTCTTCTTACTGTCTTTAGTTCTTTATTCTATCTTATGAGTTGTGATTCTTATTGATTTTGAGGACGAAATCTCTTCTTAGTAGGGGAGAATTGTAATGCCCCGTTTTTATCTTAAATGAGTTTATTTTAATTAATCGGATATTACAGAGTTCAAGAGACGACTTGATTTTGATCAGGGTCTATTTTGCAAATTTGGATTTTTCAGGGACTAAAACACAAATATTGGATTTTTTAGATATTTAAGCAAGTGTTGAATAATCTTTTTCACTCCATCTCTCCCCCATCACGCCTATACTCCATTGAAGCCACCTCCAACGATTCCCAAGCTTTCAGATTTCTCCCCGAGCACGATCCGTCCATTGTAATTTATTTCTGAAGGCAGATTAGCGATCACGGCTGCGAGAGCTTCGTTCTATCGTAAGTTTTTCTACGATCGGATACATTCTATTTTTTGGATGTTGTTAGAATCGTTCGAGATTCGAGTATGTTGTTCTTGACAGAGTTATGAGCGTTTATTATCTGTCAATTTTGAAATAGAGCAACGTTCGAAATTGTTATGAATTTTGGAAGCCATTTTCGAAAAATGAGGTTTTGAGATTTGTTGGAATTGCCTTGTTATTGTTGTATTAGTATTGATTTGGGTTGATATCAATATTGAACTGCTGTCTGCGTTTCCGGTTGGTTCAGTTATAGTCGTTATGTCGCCGGTTTGAGTTTTTGGAGATTTGAACCGTTTTGAGTTGTTGATATTTGGCTTGTGTATTGATCGTCGTTGTTGATCTTCTATTTGTATCTGAACAGATTCGTTTGGAGTTTATCAAGCCCGGTGTTAACAACATTTGATCGTCAAGAGATTGGACGAAGAACGGTAAAGAGATTTACCTTGAACCGTAGTTGTTGTTAGATTGTATAGTCTTTGATACAATATTTTGTTGTAACTTATCCAGAGTTGGAACTGCTGCATTGAAAGGTAAAAGCAGTCATCGTTAGCGGAATAACATACTCGGGACAGTTGGTTCTCGAGTTTCCCTTAAAAATCACATATTGCAACAATACTTGTTCTAGCATGTGGAACTTGTATTTTGTTGATTGATTGAGTTTTGTTATGTGGCTTATGTTTTATGTTTCGTTATTCATTCATCTTGAGCCAACTTTGATTTCAGCGGGCAGAACAGCCCTTTTTGTTTAGACATTTGGGGGCTACGTTGTGAGTGGCCTAGGTTGTAGAAGTTCACATAGTGTCAGCATACTCCTCATAGTCGCACCAAAGTCTAGAGGATTGGGATACGTGTCACACCTCGATTGGGAGAGTCGGTGAGTCGTTGCGTGATCTCATCCTCGGGATCCCAAAAGCAGAGCAGCACTTCCTTGTTTATCAGAGTTGATATCCTGGTTTTAAAAGATATTTATATCATTAGCTTTATTTGATAGCATGTGTTGATATTTTACTTGTTATGTTGCTTTTACTGGGAATGTCTTTCTCATCGGTTTGTCCGGCTGTTGCTTTGTTTTGTATGTGTGCTTGGCAACAGGTGGGGCAGGACCAAGTCAGCGAAGGCCTAGTTAGCAGCAGGAGGGAGAGTTAGTAGTGGGACTCGATTTAGAAGTCGATTTCAGCATGTCAACCTAGTTATGTTAGAACATGTTTAGTTATCAAACTTCGTCGTTATGTTGTTGTTGTATGTTCTCTACTTTGGAGCAGTTGTTGAACTCCAGAATTTCATGTACTAATTGGAGGAATTGAGTGGTAATGCATGTTTATGTTTTGAAGCATTGAATGGTTTGAATGGAATTGGTTAGTCTTGCTTATTGTTCTGTTTTTATTTTCTGGGCAGAGGGCGCGCTTGATCGCACGAGTACGTAGGATCGAGCGCGGCCCTCCAAATTTTTGAGGCAGAGAATTTCTTTTTTTTTGTGCGCTCGATCCCATGAGTTCGTAGGATCGAGCGCATGGATTGATAATTCCTGGCAAAACTTGAGTAATTTTTGGTGCGCTCGATCGCACGAGTTCATGCGATCGAGCGCAGCCCTATTTAAAAAAAAATTATTGCTTTGCTTTTAGTTGTTTAGAACCGAGGTCTCACAATACCTGTCCCCAAAGGTGAAGAGACAGATACTACAGCAGTCAATGGCTCAACAAGCAAAGCATGTAATAAAGCAAATTGCTCAGAGATAAATGTATGTGATGCACCTGTATCTATCAAAACATGAGCAGGATAACCAAAAGGAGAGCAATTACCTGCTATAATGTCATCAGGTGTTGCCTGTGATTGGTCCTCTGTCAATGCAAACACTCGAGCCTGTTGTCTCGGCGGTTGGCTCACATTCTGGCTTCCTCCTGTTCTAGCCTGTGGTTGCGGCTGAAATGATTGTACTCTAGAGGATTGCCTATCAGACTGAGGTGCTGGTCGAGATGAACTCCCACCTGGTGCTCTCTCGGGACCACGTTGCGGGCAAATTCTAGCAAAATGACCAGTCTGATTACATATGTGGCAACTACCAAATACTCCTCTACACTTATTGCTGGCATGAAGACCTCCACATTTGTTACAATATACCTCTGATGCACTAGATTTCTGTCTAGGCCTAAACTATCGTGACCCACTAGAATTGGACGAACCACTTCCTGATCGCTTAAATTGCTTCCCCTTGGCTCTTCTACTGCTGCTACTACTTCCTCCCTCGAATCTGGGTGGTGGTTGAGAAGCTTGTGGCTGATCCTGGGGTTTTCTAGTTGGCTGTGGTACAAACGGTGCTCCTCGTTGCCTGATCAAATCAGCTTCCGCCCTTTTTGCTCTATTCAGTGCTTCTGTAAAGTTGTTGGGTCTTCCCGCATTTACCAATGTAAAAACATCCGGATTCAACCCATTGATAAATTGATATGCTTGAGCTTCATCATTTTCTGCTATGTGCGGATCAAACTTTAACAGACTAGTAAACTTGGCTACATATTCCTTGATATTCAGTTGTCCCTGCTGCAAACTAGCAAATTCCACTCCTTTGACTTTTCTGCAGGAGACTGGAAAGAACCGTTGATAAAAAGTAGTTTTAAACACAGATCAGGTGATACTGTATATCGATTCTCCAATGATTTCTTTGTTGATATCCACCAACTTTTTGCAACTTCATGAAGTTGATGTGCAACCACTCTGACTCGACGATCATCTGAATAATCGAGGGATTCGAACAACTGATCGATATCTTATAACCAACTCTCACATTCCACTGAGTTCTCAGTTCCCTTCAGTGTTGGAGGTTTATGTTGGAACACGGTCGTTCTCCGGATCGAAAAAGAAAGTGATACCCGGTGCAGCGGAAGTTTTAAAATTTTATATGGAACGATTCCATATGGGTATCAAATTCCTAAGATTAAAATTGATAATATAAAATTTAAACAATATAAATTTTACCTTAAAATCTCGAAACGAGATTATGGACACCAACAGATTAAACTGCACTTGTTGTATATCCTAGGAACTGATGAACGAACAATTTTTCAATCAGGTCCACGAACAGAAGTTTAATCCCTCTGATAGACTGCACTAGAAAGTCTATCAGAAGGTTCTGCGAAGAGATAGAACAGATATGATCTGCTAATTCAGACTGCAAATTCAAAATTCGCAGACTGAAAATTCTCTAAGACAGAGAGAGGGGGGCGGCCGAAATTCCTAGGCTGGAGGCTAGGGTTTTCGAAAATCTGAGTGTAAGTTGTGTGTAATTTCTGTACTGCAATAACTTATTTATAATGTGGGCTGCTAACAGCTTAGGGCCCATTAGTCCTAAGTTCAAGCCTGACAAGCAAAGCCCGCATGTTCAGAAATTAATATAAAATTCATCGTGACTCAGATTGATAAACCAATTTCACAATGTGCACAGAAACCATTTCTGCATCTTTTAAAGTCAAGATAAATTTTCTGAATCCGAATTCAGTGGTTTCCAAAAAATGTCCATCACTATGTCATTTTAGAAAATCTTACTCCATCTACTCTCAAATAAGAAGTCCCACTTCTTTATTCACTAAATTTAACTCTTTAAATTTAATTATCTCAACGGGGATTAAAAATCCATTACTTGTGTGACCCTCAATGGTTCAGGGATACAGCTAGCCGTGGGCTCACAACTCCTTGTGACTCGGAACAACAATTTCCGACTTGCCCATCGAATCATGGTAAGAGCGCCTAGCAACATCACCCCATGATTCCCTAGGTATCACTGATAGTGCCTGCAAGAACCAATAGATTTTGGTTAGCGTACAGTACGGTCCCTTCATCCATATATCCCGATCGAATCAACAACTATTGGTAAATCGAGAGTCGTTCGAGATTCGATAACTATGCAATGCATCTTGAAGATCAAATAGTGACATCGCATGTGCTACTAAGAAACCATTTCTTAAAACACATCATGTACTCTGGCCAGAGATTCATCACACTAATATCTCCTCAGATTGCATAGGATATCCACACTAGCAAGTATGTGGTGAATCCTTGACAACAAAGCATCGACTCCTATATGTGTCGTAACTGTACCCAATCCCGACACCTGATGACCCCAATAGAGTCGATAAACGAGTAAAAGTACAGTACTAGCATATAGAGTCTCAATGATGTTTCAAGTAGTAAGGACTAATGGTGTACAACCAAAACCGCGGACTTTATCCACTCGATAAGTGATAACCACTTGGAAAGTCCAGATAGGGTAGTTCGATCATTCATCGTATGAATATCCATTTGCATGCTTTGAACATCTCTATGTTCCATACCAATGAAACGTGGTACTCGGCATCGCAAATGCTAGTCTCAATCTCGAGCGATCCTTATCCTTATTAACGGATGGCTCAATCGACTAGGAACTATTTAGAATATACAGTGACTATAAGATGTGTTTCATGATAGCCATCCCCATGTGCCATCACATCTTACATACACTATAGTATATTCAAGGTCTTCATCTAAACATCTTATAGTATGTCACAACATAATAATATGAAAAAAGATAAAGTAAATGCCATTATAAAAGTGTAAATTATATTAAACAAAAGATTGTTTATACATAGAGTCATAAAAGCCCTTAGCCACAAGTTGGCTCACCGGGCACCCACTCTTTCAATCTCCCACTTGCCCTAAAGCCAACTAGTCATACTACATAGTCCCATTGCTTCGCGATGTTTGTCAAATAATGGTCCTGGCAAGGGCTTAGTAAGTGGATCAGCGATATTGTCTGCAGAGGCCACTTTCTCGACAGTGATGTATCCTCTTTCCACGATCTCCCGGATGATGTGGTATTTCCTCAGTACGTGTTTGGATCTTTGATGAGACCTTGGTTCCTTTGCCTGAGCAACGGCACCCGTGTTGTCACAGTACACCGGGACTGGACCAACAGCTTCAGAAATGACGCCCAACTCTTGGACGAAATTCCTCATCCAAACGGCCTCTTTAGCAGCAGCTGATGCCGCAATGTATTCTGCCTCAGTGGTTGAATCCGCTGTGGTGTCCTGCTTGGAACTCTTCCAAGAGACAGCACCGCCATTGAGCATGAACACAAATCCAGAGGTTGACTTCGAGTCATCCACGTCACTTTGGAAGCTAGAGTCGGTATAGCCTTTCAATTTCAGTTCTCTTCCTCCATAAACCATGAATACATTCTTAGTTCTTCTCAAGTACTTAAGAATATCCTTCACGGCTTTCCAATGCATTTGACCGGGATTTGCTTGATATCTGCTCGTGACACTCAGAGCAAATGCCACATCCGGTCTGGTGGATATCATCCCATACATGATACTCCCTATGGCTGACGCATATGGTATGTGTGTCATTTTCTCTATCTCTTCGTCAGTCTTGGGACACATAGACTTGGATAGAGAGACTCCATGACACATAGGTAGATGTCCTCTCTTGGACTCATCCATTGAAAACCTTTTCAATATAGTGTCAATGTAGGTTGATTGAGTGAGTCCTATCATTCTTTTAGATCTATCTCTATAGATTTGAATTCCTAGAATATAGGATGCCTCACCTAAATCCTTCATCGATAATCTACCTGATAACCATATCTTTGTTGACTGCAAAATCCCTACATCATTCCCAATGAGTAAGATGTCATCAACATAAAGTACTAAGAATGTCACAGCATCCTTAACTACTTTCTTGTACACGCATGGTTCCTCCGGGTTCTTGATGAAACCAAAATCCTTTATTGTTTCATCAAATTTCTGGTTCGAACTTCTTGATGCTTGTTTGAGACCATAGATCGATCTCTGAAGCTTGCATACCTTATGCTCGCTTCCCATGGATGTGAATCCCTCGGGCTGCATCATATAGATTTCTTCCTTAATGTTTCCATTAAGAAATGCAGTCTTCACATCCATTTGCCATATTTCATAGTCATACCATGCTGCTATAGCAATAAGAATTCTTATGGACTTGAACATTGCGACTGGTGAAAAAGTTTCATCATAGTCAACTCCTTGTCTTTGAGTATAACCTTTTGCCACCAATCGTGCCTTGTAGGTCAGTACCTTTCCATCAGGCCCAAGTTTTCTCTTATAGATCCATTTACACCCTATTGGAACAATTCCATCGGGAGGATCTACTAAAGTCCAAACTTGGTTTGTATGCATCGAATCTATTTCCGACTGCATAGCTTCAAGCCATAAATTCGAATCTGCATCAGAAATTGCTTCCTTGAAGTTTCTTGGATCACATCCAATGTCGGGTTCACTTTGATCCCCTTCAAGAAGAAAACCATATCTAATAGGAGGCCTAGAAGTCCTCTCGGATCTTCTAGTAATAGGCGTGTCAATCAATGGTTCCTGAGGTGTAGGATCATTATTTTGTATCTTGGGTTCTTCTCGAATTTCTTCGAGTTCCATCATCTTGCCTTTCTTATCCAATAAGAACTCCTTCTCCAAGAAGGTGGCATTCCTTGAAACAAACACTTTTGTTTCAGTAGGATGATAGAAATAATATCCGATTGAATTCTTCGGATACCCTACAAAATAACATAAGGTGGATCGACTATCCAACTTATCTCCCACTGTCTGCTTCACGTAAGCAGGACATCCCCAAATCCTCAAGTACGAATACTTAGGAGCTTTGCCATTCCATAACTCGTATGGTGTTTTGTTCACTGCTTTAGTGTGAACGTTGTTCAACAACAACACCGCCGTTTCAAGAGCATAGCCCCAAAACGAAGGTGGGAGCTCAGTGAAGCTCATCATGGATCGAACCATGTCCAACAAAGTTCGATTGCGACGCTCCGAAACACCATTAAGCTGAGATGTCATAGGAGGAGTCCACTGAGAGAGAATCCCATTCTCTTTTAGATAGCTCAAAAACTCGGTACTCAAGTATTCTTCACCTCGATCTAATCGAAGTGCTTTAATCCTCTTACCTAGTTTGTTTTCTACTTCAGCCTTGAATTCTTTGAACTTTTCAAATGATTCAGACTTATATTTCATCAAATATAAGTACCCATACCTAGAATAATCATCAGTAAAGGTAATGAAGTAGGTGTGACCAAATTTTGTACCAATACTAAATGGTCCGCAAACATCCGTATGGATCAAATCCAATAGATTTTGACTACGCTCAGGTTTTCCTTTGAAAGGAGATTTAGTCATTTTTCATTTCAGGCAGGACTCACAAGTAGCTAGAGAGTTAATATCAGACATATCAAACATGCCCTCTCCCACTAGCTTGTTCATCCTCCTTGATGAAAAATGACCTAGCCTAGCATGCCAAAGGTTTGCCGGGTTTTGACTATCGATTTTCCTTTTGTTCGTTGTTACCGGTTTATCAACATAATTTATTGGAACGTCTTTTAATTTTAAGTTATATAGATCGTTTTCAAGTTGTCCATTTCCAATCAAACATTCATTCTTGTAAATATTGCAAATCTCATTCACAAAATTGCAAGAAAAACCATCTCTATCAAGCATAGAAACAGAAATAATGTTTTTAATCAAGTCTGGAACAAATAAAACATCTCTCAAAAGTAACTTAAAATCGTTCTGCAAAATTAAATAAACGTCTCCCACAGCTTTGGCTTCAACTCTAGAACCATTTCCGAGCCTCAGCTGGGTCTCACCCATTCTAAGCTTGCGACTTCTTGTCATCACCTGCAAATCATTGCAAATGTGAGATCCACATCCGGTATCCAATACCCAAGAAGTAGTATTAAGTGAAACATTTATTTCAATATAAAACATACCCTTCGCAGTTCGCAACTGCTCTAGATATTCCTTGCAGTTACGTTTCCAATGACCGGGTTTCTTGCAGTGATGGCAAACATCCTTGGACTTTTCCATGTTTGAAGCCTTTGTCTTGTTCTTCTTCTCGGGTCCGGTTTTCATGGATGGGGCAGAACGTTTCTTACCCTTTGTACTTGGCCCCTTCTTAGCAGAAGAAGAGGAGCCCACCAAGAGAACCGGTTTATCCTTCTTTAAAGTGGCTTCATAAGTTACAAGCATATTGACCATCTCTTCAAGGAAGGCCTCTATCTTGTTCATATTGAAATTCACCACAAAACCGTCAAATGATGAAGGAAGAGAGAGAAGTAATAAGTCCACATTGAGTTCATGCTCTAATACCAAATCAAGCGTTACCAACTTCTGAATGAGTCAAATCACGCGTACCCCATGATCACGGACCGAAGTCCCTTCACGCATGCGACACGTCATTAACTCTTTTACAATAGCGAACCTTTCAGCTCTCGATTGAGCCCCAAAAAGTTCCTTGAGTTGTACGTGAATGTCAGCAGCATTCACGGTATCCTCAAATCGCCTCTGGAGTTCATCAGACATCGAAGCTTGCATATAGCATTTGGCCTTGATATCATGGTCCCACCATTTATCAAGTTTGGCCAACTCTTCCGGACTTATATCAGCTGGTGCTTCCTTCGGAGGAGATTTTTCTAACACGTAGAACATCTTCTCCGAGGTCAAGACAATCTTCAACTTACGGAACCATTCCATATAGTTTGCGCCAGTCAGTTTATTTTGTTCGAGAATAGAGAATAGTGGATTGCGCGAATTCATCTTAATGAAATACTGAAAAGAAATAGACAATAATCAGTGATTGTTTAATTAATTTACTAAGACATAAAATAGGCGAAATTTATTTTATGAATCTCACTCCCACTATTTTAACGATTTCACTACCCTCTAGTGAAAACGAGAAACATTTTCTTTAGTGGGAACATGGAGTCCAATTGACAAACTATAGTCCCGAATAATATCAGCCAACCATAATTTTCAAAAGGTAGAGCCCAATTGCTTTCAAAGAAACCTCCATGTTTTTACCTCATGTCCAATAAGGGCCCAATAATATGACGCCGTTTATTGTGACATGTCAAGATGACCCATCAATATTAAGTTGTGATGGACAGTCGCCATGTGGATCCCCAATAATATGAGCCAATCCCATGGGAGTTCCATCCAACTTACAACATGTGTCGATCCAATGTACAGCTTTCCGACGAACGGGCCCCCCCAATAATATGAGCCGGACCGTATCCGCGGGTAGCATCTCATACATTGATCGTTGATGGAAGGTAGGAACATTTAAACAATATTTAAATTTCCTTTATTTATCTTGATATCAATTTTAAATCATATTTAAAATGAGGGATTTTAATTTTGAAAATTTGTCTCATCATTTAAAATTTTTATGCTTGCGGGATTCATACAATTTAGTCTAAACATGCATACAACGATAATATCATATATTATATTTTAGGATGATCGATTCCATTACTAATCGACCCGTGGTTGCCAATCACGAGTCTAAGTCCAATCCTAGGTGATATGCAAGTATGCATTGCAATCCTATTACATTGTGCTTCCAATTTACATTTCTTCAGTCTTTATCATTGCTTGCTGGTCCCACCTCCATCTTCAAAAACTCCCACTATTTCTAGTAAATTTACAATAAATTACTATGACAAATAAAGGGATACATTGTAGGGGTGGGAACGGGCCATAAACCAGGCCCACTTTTATTACAAATGATAAAATCAAATTTGAGCCATAAACCAGGCCCATTAATAAAACCCAACAATCAATAATAAAGTCAAATGTAAACAACCTAACATACACCTATAATATTGGTCATGACAATCGATCATCCTTTTCCAATAATATTTAATTCAAAAATTAATTTATTGGATATCATGCAATGGCAATAAATATAAATAGATAAAATCATATTTCATACATAAAATCTTATTTTATATATAAAATCATATTTTATCTAGTTTATCCATAAAATCATATTTTACATATAAAATCCAATTTTATACATAAAATCATATTTTATTATCAATTGTACCAAAATTAATAATTAAAGATTTAATTTATGGGATTAAATTTATAAATTTCCAAAATTCAAAATTTATCCAAAATTTAATTTTCTTAAAAATTTTGGGCTCAAACAATTTTGACCCATTGCCTCGTGGACCAACTGAAACAATTTTCAATCGGGCCCAAAACTGGGCCCAAAACCATTTTGGGCTAGAATTCATAATTCACGAAAAAATTTAATTTTTAATAAAAAAAATAAAAAATTTCTGGGCAGCCCGGGACAATCCCGGCCTGCCCGCCCGTCGCTGGGCTGGAGTCCAGCCCAGCTGCGCGGGCTAGGGCAACGCTTGCCCTAGCTGGCGCAGGGCTGCTGCGTGCAGCCAAGCTGCGCGCAGGGCTGCACGCGGCGCTGCCCGAAAATATATAATTTTTTTTTCTTTTCCGTTTTATTTTTCTGAAAAATCGAGGCTTTGTACAATCGATAAAATTTTAATCGTAAAATCCAAGAACAACCTGGCTCTGATACCACTGTTGGAACACGGTCGTTCTCCGGATCGAAAAAGAAAAGTGATACCCGGTGCAGCGGAAGTTTTAAAATTTTATATGAAACGATTCCATATGGGTATCAAATTCCTACGATTAAAATTGATAATATAAAATTTAAACAATATAAATTTTACCTTAAAATCTCGAAACGAGATTATGGACACCAACAGATTAAACTGCACTTGTTGTATATCCCAAGAACTGATGAACGAACAATTTTTCAATCAGGTCCACGAACAGAAGTTTAATCCCTCTGATAGACTACACTAGAAAGTCTATCAGAAGGTTCTGCGAAGAGATAGAACAGATATGATCTGCTAATTCAAACTGCAAATTCAAAATTCGCAGACTGAAAATTCTCTAAGACAGAGAGAGGGGGGCGGCCGAAATTCCTAGGCTGGAGGCTAGGGTTTTCGAAAATCTGAGTGTAAGTTGTGTGTAATTTCTGTACTGCAATAACTTATTTATAATGTGGGCTGCTAACAGCTTAGGGCCCATTAGTCCTAAGTTCAAGCCTGACAAGCAAAGCCCGCATGTTCAGAAATTAATATAAAATTCATCGTGACTCAGATTGATAAACCAATTTCACCAATGTGCACAGAAACCATTTCTGCATCTTTTAAAGTCAAGATAAATTTTCTGAATCCGAATTCAGTGGTTTCCAAAAAATGTCCATCACTATGTCATTTTAGGAAATCTTACTCCATCTACTCTCAAATAAGAAGTCCCACTTCTTTATTCACTAAATTTAACTCTTTAAATTTAATTATCTCAACGGGGATTAAAAATCCATTACTTGTGTGACCCTCAATGGTTCAGGGATACAGCTAGTCGTGGGCTCACAACTCCTTGTGACTCGGAACAACAATTTCCGACTTGCCCATCGAATCATGGTAAGAGCGCCTAGCAACATCACCCCATGATTCCCTAGGTATCACTGATAGTGCCTGCAAGAACCAATAGATTTTGGTTAGCGTACAGTACGGTCCCTTCATCCATATATCCCGATCGAATCAACAACTATTGGTAAATCGAGAGTCGTTCGAGATTCGATAACTATGCAATGCATCTTGAAGATCAAATAGTGACATCGCATGTGCTACTAAGAAACCATTTCTTAAAACACATCATGTACTCTGGCCAGAGATTCGTCACACTAATATCTCCTCAGATTGCATAGGATATCCACACTAGCAAGTATGTGGTGAATCCTTGACAACAAAGCATTGACTCCTATATGTGTCGTAACTGTACCCAATCCCGACACCTGATGACCCCAATAGAGTCGGTAAACGAGTCAAAGTACACTACTAGCATATAGAGTCTCAATGATGTTTCAAGTAGTAAGGACTAATGGTGTACAACCAAAACCGCGGACTTTATCCACTCGATAAGTGATAACCACTTGGAAAGTCCGGATAGGGTAGTTCGATCATTCATCGTATGAATATCCATTTGCATGCTTTGAACATCTCTATGTTCCATACCAATGAAACGTGGTACTCGGCATCGCAAATGCTAGTCTCAATCTCGAGCGATCCTTATCCTTATTAACGGATGGCTCAATCGACTAGAAATTGTTTAGAATATACAGTGACTATAAGATGTGTTTCATGATAGCCATCCCCATGTGCCACCACATCTTACATACACTATAGTATATTCAAGGTCTTCATCTAAACATCTTATAGTATGTCACAACATAATAATATGATAACAGATAAAGTAAATGCCATTATAAAAGTGTAAATTATATTAAACAAAAGATTGTTTATACATAGAGTCATAAAAGCCCTTAGCCACAAGTTGGCTCACCGGGCACCCACTCTTTCAGTTTAAACGACTGAAATATTTTCAACAGTGTCTCCATCGGAGTAGCAGTCACATCCATCGGATCAGCAGATGTACTATCCTGAGCATTCGGAGGTTCTGCCACTGTCTGTGGTACTGGTGCTGGTTCAGGAATAGAAACTGTCCGTCTAGTGACTGGTGCTTGTCAAGGAGGCATATCTGATATTCAAACAGATTAGTGCACAATACAACAATATATCAGATTCAACCATTCTATTTCAGTCCCCCCCTCTCTGATTGGAATAATCATACAGTCTCAGGAGATCGAGTTCTGATCAAGAATCAAGTCTGATATATTTTATAAATAAACACACTCACATAAAAGATAATCATATAATCAAATAAAAAAATCAATTTCATGTGAGATAAATAAATTAATCAGACTTGATCTACCCCGCTAATCTATCTCAGTCTGAGAAACTTAGGGTCTGATACCACCTTTTGTGGGGACCTCGGGTACTAATCTCATCTTATGGAACAATTAACAATAATATAATGATTAAAAAATAGTCAAATCAAGCAAAAGAAATTTTTTTTTCTAGGTGGCTCAATCGAGCGAGCACATGGTGCGCTCGAGCGAGAAGGGCTCGGGTCCAGCCCCTCCTGGCTCGCTCGAGCGCACCCACCGGCGCTCGAGAGAGCTAAGATCTGTCCAACCTTCCGAAATTCTGCCTTTGTTGTCCAAAATAAGGATTTTTGATATAATTGCAGCTATAACAACTCAAATATGCATAAAAACATGATTAAGACATGGTATACATGCAAGAACTAGCTTGGACAAGATGTTCAACATATTTATTCATCAACATCTTCACAAGGTTGCTACAAATGCAAAAGTTTAGATTCAACTATCAACTACTAGGTTCATTCAATTCCTTAACAAAATATACATATGCTAAACTTAATTAAAACACATCACTTGACAGCAACACAACATCTAAACCCGAGTCTCCACGTGCTAAATCTCTCTCCCGAGCTACCCATGACGTCTTTGACTAGCTCATGTCCCATCTGTTGCCATGCACACATACAAAACAAGGCAACAGCCGGATAACCCCGGTGAGAATATAATTCTCAGCATAATCGACATAAACATGCATTAACGATAGCATCTCAATTCAAGCTATAACGTAAATAAAATGCATATTTAGTAAAGGAAATCGATCCTCGAGAATCATATCTGATCTCGGCCTCAAGTTCGTAACCGATCTTGGAAATCAATATTCGTAACCGATCTTGATCTGGATATATCCGAACTTCTTAGATCATAACCGACTCAACATCAAAGGTAAACAATATAATTCAAATATCCATTTACCTGAGATGGATTTCAATTCAAATTCAATCAAAAACATATATTTAAACAAGTATGTGATTTTTGGGCAACTCAAGACTCCTCGGTCTCGAGTTTCAAATCCCTTTTATCAATGTCATCTTATACCTTTTGTTTCTTTTGGATTGTAGAGGTTCCAAGTCCGGATAATCTACAACACAAATTACATATCAAAATCTGCTCAACTTCACCATTAAATCTTCAACAAAAATTACTCCAAACCTTGGTCAAATCTATCTCGGTTCGAATACGGAATTCCCGAGCTCGTCCACTTCAATACCGATCTGAAATATAATGATCAAGAGCTAGAAATATCAGAAATGAAATCATATCATGTTCAGCTCAAACCACCTCAACTCAAACTTGATCAAACTCTTGAACCGATGGCGTAACGACACAATTTCGGTAACCGAAATGGAAATATATCAAATCTAAAAATCAAATATACTTCAAATACAAAACATATAAGCAGTATATCATCAATAAACCAGCATATCAGAAGGTGTAAATCTCAAACACAAGCTGGAAAATCATAATAACTTCATACGTTGTTCGTTCTTCGATCCGGTTTCGATATAACAATACATATCAATTCAAGAACATGAATTCATGCTTAAATTTTGATTCCCCCAACAAGATTTTGAAATCTGTTGTAAAATAGAAATACTTACATCACTTCAAAACTCTTGTAACAAGGATAGCAGAACTATGCCCGGATTAAAAATCGGACGGCCGAATCTTGAACTATGAAAGTTTGAAAATGAAATTGGATTTGAATTCTGAATTTTGTGAGATACTCACGTTTCTTGGTTGAAGAATCTGATTAGGAACATCAATATACACGTATATAATCTTATCATGCCATGTGTCCCACTCAAATTCAATAAATTGCAATTTGGCCCCCGAAATCTTCACTATTTGCAATTATGTCCTCGGCTCTCTTTTTAATTCAATTTCAATCATAAATAATTTAAGAATATTAGAATTTAATTATAAACTCCAAAAATTCTCAAATTAAATATCCTTGGATTAAAATTAATAATCTCGAATTAAATCAAATAATCTCAGGCCTTACAGCTACTGCCATTTCCTTCGCCTGATTACTTAATCCCATCCTGATAGAGTCCTTGGAAACACTTACTCTTGTTCTAATACTACCATAGCTCTTAGTCCCTCGAAGAGAATAAGTTACTCTTGTTCTAATACTACCATAGCTCTTAGTCCCTCGAAGAGATTGCAAGAACTTATTCTCTTCCCAAAGCAATTCCTTTCTCGAATGAATTAATAAATTTCCCATGGCTAGTCTTGAAAGGACTCATCTCCTTCAACAATGTATTGATCTGAATTACTGTCAAAACAACTGATACTACTGCAATTCACAGAGTCTCACTCCGAAAAAAATGCAGCTCTAAGTATCTATTCTGATCGTACTAAAGTTCCTACGATCAAAATAACTCTTATTTTATCTGTGACAAGGATATTCACATTCTTCCAATTATACGAACTACTAAAACCTCTTGAGTGTAAATACTCCAACGATATTCTTTAACGGTCTCCCAAGGGTAATCTTCCCTTGTCATGTCCTAAGCACAGCCGGCTCCCAGAACTCTCACTACGATAGAATTGTTACTCATTTAACGCAACTGTATCATCTAATTATGACAATTATCTGCGGCGTGCACTCAACCTCAATACATTGGTTGAGTTACGCCAACCACTTCTGGCACCTGATTTCTTCTGGAATCTAAGACTATGGATCGATATACTCTGAGCTTAAATTTCCCTCAATCAATTCATGGAATCACAGTTCAATCAAGGGTTTAATATTTCCCAATATTACTGGAATTACAGAAATCTTACACCAAAGATTTGTCCTTCCATCCTCTAAAAGATTCGGACGATAACCACAAGTACCAACTAGTACGAATCTTGTACCAGATTGAGATAAATCACCAGAACTATCCCAGTCCAATCTACGATAGGCACTGCATTTCACACTTAGTTCTGAACTTATTCTAGTCAAATAATAATCCCCTATCTTAGACAATCTTGTCAAAAGACATCTTTATTCTGAATCTCTGATCAAATCAGACTATAAGTACACTAAATCCCTCGGTACTACCCAGTACCAAAACCAAACAAAAGAATTCAGCTATAAATTAAATCCTCTTGGTAATCATACCCCTTGATACGACTGCGTAAAACATCGAGAATGAGGTATCCTTCCCTTCAAGCCCATCTGGAAAAATCCTCCCACAAACACCGGCATATGTTCGCACCTCCTCACCCGTCTCAATCAAAACCAACACATCCACAACACCTGGTACAAACCACCACTGTGCCCCTGATCAAACCTATCATCCATGGTAACAACCAAGCAAGGTCTCAACCTAAATCAACTGGTCTAGGAAACTACCCAGATCAAATCAAACAGTAACTAGTATGAATCATTCCCTTGATGAAACACATAATCCATGGAAACAACTTAAAAGTCACATACTTACAACACCATTCTAGGAAAACGCCTAGAACTAATCACATGGTAAGTACTCACAATCGATATACTCAAACAATCTATGAGTCACAATGGTTGAATACTAATCAACTAATAACAAGTAGATCACTCGAATGATCCATCACTGATAGTAAACATTAAAGCATTGAACCAGGTTTAACAAAATTCTTATTACAAATCCTTAGTTACAACCACTAAGAAATTTCGAGAGTCTAGAATCAATAATGCCAATGATTCAAACAATTACATCCAAAGTACTTGTTACAACAAATTTTGATACAAAACTTACGATCTGTTTATGATACCTCATACAAGTAGCTATCGTATACACCCAGGTATCTACTGATTTGAACGTGTACTTTCCCGTCTGCCTTTCCCAAGCATCAATACAAGCATGCTGGCAGAACTTCTTCCGCACGAGCTCTTACTAATCTACCTGGATCCTTCCAATATTTTTGGGTCCATTATCTGGTATATGAGGCAAGATCTTTATAACAATATCTCCAACTGCTTGTGGAGAATCTTTAGAAATTGCATCCCAGGTCAAAGCAGAATGGACAATAGTATCCCATATGTTCCAACCAATCTTTTGCTGCTCATGGCATCTCGAACACAATCCTTCTCTCAGGTCCCATCCTGTTCGAAGCTACATTAATTGAGTCTCTGACAATCATCTTGATGACGACAAACCTGAGAAAACCTAGGTGTCTCGTCATCCCCACATCTGATGTTCTAATCGTCACTCTAGAAGGATAACCTAATAATTCAAGCACTATGTCCCAAAGACTCATATTGCATGCTCTGATACCATAAATTTAGTGACCCGTCCTAGAATCACTAAGTAACCAAATCTTAAGCATGCAATTAAAACTTAAATAAAAAAAATCAGAGAAAAACTGCGGAAACTTAAATCAAATACTAATACGGTAGAATACAACCAGTAAATAACTGAAACCCAAATAATAATAATACAACTCAATCAAAAATCCAATACAAAAGGGTCAAACCTAACAAATATCGCTGGCACCAACTGAGTTCCCAACTCTTTGGTTGCCAACTACTCACTGTTCCCCGAACCTAGGAAACCTACAACTGCCCAGTCGAATGGAATGTCCAATAAAACACACGGACGTTAGCAAATAATGATCAGTACGGAGATATTAGTATACACAAGCTATGAATGCAAATACAAATGCATATGAATGGGTACCGGGAACCTATCATTGATAGAACACTACTCAGACAAATGAGCCATGGTATGTAGTACACTGAGCCGTCGCATCAAAAGGCACTCCCATACCATAAATCCTGTGAATATAACAGGAACCAAAACTATGGTATGCATCCACAAAGAATCATGGGGCTGAGCGACCCCTATACTAGTTATCTCAATGAAAAATACAGGCTCAACGTGCCAATGCATGCAGCATAATATTTGTGACATAATAAATGCACGTATAATCAATGCCACATAAATCATGCAATCATAGAATAAGCACACTCAACTAGGGTATCTCGGACAGTACGTCTATACCTCAAACCATGCAACTCAAGAAACCTAGCCACTCCGGGTACTCAAGTTCAAGCCTATAGGCATATAATCACTATATCACTTATAGCTCACTAAAAGTCTTAACTAGACTAACAGATACTCACATAATCTAATATGAGTCTAGTATTATAATTGTGTCCGTCGTCAGCCACTGATGGCGATAGCCCCAAAACTTGGGCACAACTCCGCTACAACCTCGGCAGTGCTCCATTGCCTCTTGGCCCTCGAGAAGATGTCTAAAAGCCCCTAAAATCTAAATAGAATGTAGAGGAAAGGAATTGGAATGAGCAAGAATGAGGCACTCGGACCTCCTATTTTTATAGGCATAGATCGGATCGTCCGATCCCTGAGATCGGATTGTCCGATCTCCTCCAATCAACCCCCTCCGAATACATGTCTTCTTATCCGAAAACTGGCTGCCAACAGAGTTCGGATCGTTCGATCCTAGCTTTGGATCGTCTGATCTCCTGGTCTAGTCAAATCAAAGTTCATACCTCTTATCTGAACACGATCGGATCGTCCGATCCTGACGTTGGATTGTCTGAACGCTTCGGAGCTTCCGAACTCTAAGTTTAGCTTCCGAACTGATTGGACCCTCCGATCTTAGAGTTCGTATCATCCGATCCACCCAACAACTCAAAGCCTTCCGGACCATTTTCGAACGTTCTGAATTTGATTTTCCACTCCCTTAATCCATTTGATACTTTCTTAATCATGTTTAGGAAGTGGATTGGTTTGATTAGTAGTTGGGCTCCTAAAATAATAGCTTAACACATTAAAATAACCATTTGACGTCATGATATAGTTTTAGATATGTCCTTAGTGCAATGTACGTATTTGGTTAATTAAATAAGTGACAACTTCTTTATCATTAATTAAATTAATATTTTGATTTTGTAATGTCAAACAATTTGAGACAAAAATATAATATTTTGAGATTTTTGTTCTTTAATATTAAACATAATTTATATAAAAATACTTTAAATACTAGAATAAAGTACATGCGTTGAACGTTGACATCAATTAAATATAATATGAATTAAAAACATATATATAATTAAAAATTCAATATCTAAAACTTGTGTTATTAGATAATGATAATAAGCACAACACATATAAAACAATATAGATTGAAAAAATTTTAAAAAATATTTATCCATCCACACGACATACATTAAAAAAAAGTAACAAAACGGGAGAAATCAATAATTTAGATAGAGATATCACGAAAACTAATTAATATGTATCAAGCTATAATTCTCATAACCAACTAATAAAAGGAGTCTATAAAAGAAGTTGGACATATAACAGTAAGTTAAACTCTTGTTAGGATCGAAAATGTGTTTCGAGATGAGGGATGGATAAACACTCTTAAAATATTTTGATCTACAATAGTCTGTTATTGTAATGTTTTAAAATGAACCGAGCGTCTAGAAATTATATCGAATTCAGTTTTCAAACCGAGCAAAAAAAAACTCAACATAACCCTCTAAAAACCTATTAAACATTTTGAAAATCATTTGAAAAGAATGCAAGTTGAAATAATAAAAATATTTTGTTGAATAATTTTATCAAATACTTTGTATGCAACATTTTGACATTTTTTCAAAGACATAAAATGCTTCAAAAATGTCTACCAAAACACTAGAAATAAGTAAATACCATAAAAAATAAGAGACACAAATTTGTTTATGGAAGTTCAAAGGCTAAATCTTTCTACATATTTCCTTCTTTAGTTTTCGAAAAGATTCTAATAGAAGACTTTTGATTATACAAATATGTCTTACAATCCCAATCCAACCGATGTCACTATCTTGATTAGAACTCCTAGCACACTCTCAATGTTCTGAACAACAAGGAAACAACCAATTACATATTCTTTGATGTCTTTATGCAAAGACTTTCACTCAACTATTCTATGAAACACATCTCTCTTTGTGTGAGTGATCTCTCTTAAAATAATGTATTCTTCAAGACTTTAACATGAAAGAGTGTTCTACAAACTTGATTTGGTGTGTAGGATTTAACTTTGAAAGTTCATCTCTCTTCTTATTCCTCACACTTCAATTTCTTGGAATTTCTCTCATTCTAACTTGTTTTTCTTCTATAATCGACTCATGATTTTAATCCCCTCAAAAATATTTTAAATGATAATCAATGTGTTTTATTTATGACCTCCAAAAATGAAATGAACGTTAGATACAGGAATATGACTATTTGGAAATGTATTGCACAATTTCTGACACTTCAATAGTCATGTTTGCATTTTTGGGTACTTTCTAAAATTAAGTTGATTTTATTGTTCATCGATCTGATTCGACTGAGCTGGTCTAGTATAATTCGAGTTGGTATAAATCAAGCTGATCCAATCGAGTTGTCCTAGGTTGGTCCAAATTGAGTTGATCATTTCACTTGATTATAGCTCTTGGTTCACTGGTTTTTTGAGCAAAGTGATGAACACAAATATTGTAACTCTTTTTCTTAGATTTCCAAAAAATCAAGAATCATTCAATTTTGATTTCTTAAGAGAGAGATATGCTAGAAATACAATAATGCATACAAACTTGAACTCTTTCTACATCTTGTGCAAAACTAGAAATTTCTCGCGATTTATCAGCTTCCTACGCTTCGATTCAGACTTCGGCTTATGAGTATGATTTGTAATCATTCTCTTATATTTGTAAGGCATATTGAATCGTTCCATTTGGATATCCGATCTAATAGATATGACCAAAATACTAGAGTTGGTCCTTTTCAAGCTGGTCGCTGTATCAATTGCATCCTGCTTCATCTTGCGACCACCAGCTCGCCTAGATATCATACAAATTAAAGTTGTGAACCAACGGCTAGCTATATTCCTGAACCATTGAAGGTCACACAAGTATTGATTTTCTTGTTTCTATTGAGAAATTCAATTTAAGGAGTTGAATTTGACAAAAATAATTTGGTAAGATCAAATGTAATAAACTATAAAGGAGTTTATGAGTTCCATTTTTGGAAGTTTTACTAGTGGATATGGTCATATTAGAAAGTTGCCTAATTTTGAATCAGTGATTTTGAAATTTTGAACTTGGTGTCATAATAAAGAGTAGGTTAAACTTGTCACATCGATGATCATGAATCGTCGAACGGGATTATGATATTTTATTTATGAGTTAAAATTAGAACATGATTAATTTTAGTTGGACTGAAATAAATTGTAGGAAGCTCATTGAATATTTAAAGACTCTTAGTTGGACTAGGATAATCTTCAAGACATCAAATCTTGAAACATAGTTGAGCACTAAGTCTTAAACACATTATAAATATGTGAAGACATGATTCGAAACTCACTCCACTTCTAAGCCAAAAATTTGTCCACGAAAATTCCTAGGATTGAAATTTTGTGCCGAGTTATTTTTCAATCTCAAACGAAAAATATCCTTTTGGTTTTATAGTATGATCAAGAGGAGGAACAAAATAATCAATTGTGCACTAGATTGATTTAAATTTTGGCGTATCCAGTAGATCATTCATAAGGATTTACAAGAAGAGCTATATCCGCTTTAAATCCAGAATAGTTGATGACAAGAGTTTGTCGCTGAAGGTAAATATATGAGTTTAAACACCCTATGAACGATCATTAGATCCACACAACATCCAATACATATTTTATGATTTTATTAAAAAATTTAAATTTTGTTGCGTTCTTGGATGCGAGAATCAAAATCTCAACTACGAGTTCACACGTCATAATATATATTGTGACCTTTGTTTTAAGTTCTTCGGTAAACCACGACTTTTATAGATGATTTAGATAGTGTTTGGGAAAGCTTCTAGTCAGCATTTTTGTAGTGACCTGCACCATTATCACCTACTAATAAAGAGTTTAAGTATGCAATTAACTTAATAGAATATAATCAAAGTAAATCAGCGGAAACTAAAAATATAATCATCCCAAGAGAAATAGATCTAAAATAGTTATACAACCATATCGAAAGTTTGTATCCACAATACAAATAGAATACTTAAAAATCCCACTCGAACCTATCTCCACCACTACTGCCATCCTGCAACTACGGTCTCCCAGAGCCTCCTGCTCCATCAAGTCTAAGACATGTCCCGTGGAATAGTGTGAGACCTCGTTTCTAAACCACTATTCTCGGAGTAAACACGAATTAAACATACAAGAAACCAAGAATCTAAGAGATCACAATATTATTTTTTTTTTTAAAGGAGGCTGCGCTCGGGCGGGCAAAAACTGCCGCTCGAGCGCCCTAAAGTTCAGCGCTGCTGGATTGCTCGAACTGGGGTGCGCTCGGGCTGCTAAAAACTGCACCTCGGGTGCCCCCCTGCAGCAGAAACAGAACAGAGCAGAAAAAGCTTGGCAGCTCAAACTAAAAGTTATTCCATACATCAAACTCAAATTCATGCATTAAAAACATAACTTCTCCAGTTATTACATGAAATGCTAGCGTTGATCAACTACGAACCAGTCTATAACATGCAACATAAGACTCGCATAATCGATACAACATAAACAACGAAGTTCGAGATCTAAACATGTTCTAATATAACTAGATAAACATATTGACACGACTTCTAAACCGAGTCTCACTACTAGCTCTCCCTCTTCATGTTAACCAGGCCTTCGCTGACTCGGTCCTGCCCCACCTGTTGCCAAGTACACATACAAACAAAGACAACAGCCGGATAATCCGGTGAGAATATAATTCCTAGTAAAAGAGACAAACATGTATATCATAAAAACATCTCAAACGAAATGCATCAACTTCCAGATATTCAATTAACAACCATGCCATTCCAAAAGCATATATAAACTCAATTCAGATGCATAAATGCAATGCATGTCTTTAAATCTGGGATTATCAAGTCGGATAATCAAAAGAGTTGTTGCTTTTGCCTTTGGGATCCCGAGGACGAGATCATGTAAACAACTCACCGACTCTCCCGATCGAGGTGGTGCTACGTATCTCCATCCACTAGAGTATGCTAGCACTAGGTGAAACGGCTACACCCAGGCCACTCACAATATAATCCCCAAAACATTTATCATAAAAGGGTCATCCTGCCCGTTGCTCAAATCAAGGATTCTTAGTTCAATATGAATGCAATGCAAAACATAACTCAAATAACTCAAATAATCAAATAACATGCAAGTACGTGATTTTTCCGGAACACTTGAATCAAGTAGAATTCGAGTCACACGTTCCATTCCAGTCTAAGTCATCTTATACCTCTTTCAACAACGTCGATGCTCCAAAACCTGGAAACAACAACGATTCCTCAATCAAGATTCAATCAAACTTCCTCAAACGATAATAAGAATCGATACTATACCGGCTACAATCTTCAAAGCGATACAACTCTTGAAATCTCGAAACTCAAAGGACTGCAAACGAATCTGTAAAAGAAGTAATAAAGGCTCGAGATCAATATCGACAATCCAACTCGACTGAAAATGGTTTGATTCAATTCAAACCAAACTATAGCCCAAAATTCAAACCGGCGGCATAACGGCTATAATCTGATAAAACCGGAAACACAGACAGCATAATATCAATCCAATTGACTCCATTCAACCAACAATCCATCAAAACAACCAATTCTAACAAATCACAAAACTCACTTTTTTCGAAAATCCCTTCTAAAATTTATAACAATTCCGAACGATACTCTATTTCAAAACCGACAGAGAATAAACGATCAGAACTCTGCCAAGAACAACATACTAGCAACTCAATCGATTCTAACGACATCCCAAAACTAGAATGTATTTGATCGGAGAAATACTTACGATAGAACGAAGCTCTCTCAGCCGTGATCGCTAATCTGCCTTCAGAAATAAATTCCAACGGACGGATCGAGCTCGGGGAGAAATTTAAAAGCTTGGAAAGGGTTTTGGGCGTTCAACAATGGGGGAGGCATGAGGAGGAAGAAGGGAATGAGGAAGAAAAGTCAATCTCAAGCTTAAATATCTAACAATTCCAGTATTTGCATTTTAGTCCCTGAAAAATCCGAAATTTGCAAAAAGGACCCTGATCAAAATCAAGTCGGCTCTTGAACTCTGGAATCTCCGATTATCTCAATTAAATTTGATTAAGATAAAATCGGGGCGTTACAATTCTTCCCCTCTAAGAAAAGATTTCGTCCTCGAAATCAACACGATTCCAACACGAACTGTGTCTCTCAACTTACTCCTTCAAGTACGTCAATCCAAAGTCGACTCATTCTCATCAGAATAATCTTCCTCTGCTTAGTCACAATTCGTTTCATCTCTGGTTCCAAAACAGGTGGCACAGAAAATCACTTCCAAACAACGGGGATCTTCTTCTCTTCTCGTACAACTCTTGAAAAGTGCATTCAAGAATTCACCAAAAAGCTGTCGTTGTACGAAGTCTCCACAAGAATCCGGAGTTCTGCCAACTAGTGCTAAGTCGAGCACTACAACTCATGGCATAACGTCAAAAGTTCAACTCGTCTAATCTGGTTGTCCGTCGTTCTGAGGATATCGAACTGAAAAATTTAAAATCAGACAACAAAATTTCATCGAAGTCCTTGCCGAAAGCATGAGTGCATCAAGGATCTCTGTCTAAACTGACAGACTTCGGCAAAACATGACATCTGACGACCTCTGACAAGATCTCAATCCTCTAATCTTGAATGAAAGTCATTCTGTATGGAATACGGTAGCAGATTCCAACAATCGGTCAATCAAATCAGATAGTAGATAAAATAAGAACAGCTCTAAACATCGGTTGCTGCATACAATTCCTCAGATAAAAATTCGCAGTCAGAAATCTCAAACAATCTAACCCTCTTTTCTGCCTCCAAATCAGCTCCAACTGTGAAAACAATTACTCCAACTCCCTAATCAAAGAAAAGATCACGGAAATCTCTTCATAAGAAAAAATAGATAACAGATCCCCAAATCAATAAGATCGCTGCGAGCTCGAAGTCTAGATTCAGACATTGAGTCTTGAGCATCTTCAGCTGTCCCGATTTCCAGACTATAGCGCGATTCCTCTGAATAAGAATACATCCCAAAATCTCGATAAGAAGAGAGCGTTGATCGGCACAAATTCCATCATTAACTCAAACAATCGAAGAAAACCCTCCAATCCAAAAGAATTCGAACATTGAAGAATAACAACAACTGCTTGGTACTAATATCTGTTATACGATTCTCAAAAACTCTGAAAGATTAGCACAATTCTCATTCAAAAAGATAAGAAATCAACGATAAAATTCCTAGTCTCAACTAATTCTTCTGAAAGATCCGGTTAACAGAAGTTAACAACACTACTGGAGCATTCATCAATTCGAACGATTCAACAATTTAAAAGAGGCACGTTAAACATATACAAATTCTTCAATAAGAAGGCAAGAGATTTGCCAGTATCTAACAGTCCAATAAGAATAGGAAACTCAATATCGAACGTTACCTGATCTGTCATTATCGGGTGCAGCCTGAGTCTGCGGATCCTCAGACAGAGCAAAAACTCGTGCCTGCTGTCTGGGAGGCTGGCTTGCATACTGATTACCTTCCTGCACATTCTGTTGCTGAGGTTGGAAAGAGTGGACAGTAGGTGCTTGCTGCTGAGGCTGAGCTGTCTGTCTCGGGAAAATTCCACTCTGAGCTTGCTGAGGAACACGCTGAGGACACGTTCTCGCAAAATGCCCCGCCTGGTTACAAATATGACAGCTTCCAAAAATACCTCTACACTGATCACTGGAGTGACGACCTCCGCAGTTGGCACAAGACATGCCTGACTGTCCCGAACTCTGTCCCGATCCATACTGCCTCGAACCACTAGAGCTCAAAGAACGGGTTCCGTGCTTCTTAAACTGCTTCCTCTTCGGGACATAGTAATCCTTCCTGTTACCTCCACTGCTACCACCCTCAGAACTCGGTGGTTGGTTTTGAAACTGAAAGGATTGATTCTGGTAATGGAACGTTTGGTTTTGGTATTGAGAAGATTGTGCCTGAAACTTTCCTTGCTGCTGCTGAGGCACAAACTGATTTCCTCTCTGTCTCCACAAACCTGCTTTCAGCTCCTTTTGCGTGATTCATGGCATCCGCAAAATTATCTGGCCTAGCAGTGTTTACCAACGTGAAGATATCAGGGTTCAAGCCATTAATGTAATGGTCGGCTTTAGTTTCCTCATCATCGGCAATTAGCGGTGCAAAATGCAACAGACTATCAAACTTGGCTACGTACTCTTCAATGTTCAGATTCCCTTGCCTCAGATTGGCAAACTCAGCTCTCTTATCCTTAACGGTACGAGATAGGGAAAAACCGCTTATAAAATTCAGATTTGAAAAGAGTCCAAGTAACTTCCGTACCTCTATTCTCCATTGCTTTCTTCGTCATGATCCACCAACTCTTAACAACCCCACGAAGCTGATGAATGACTAACCTGATTCGACGGTCATCTGTGTAATCGATGGAATCGAACAACTGATCGATATCATCCAACCAACTCTCACAGTCAACTGGATTTTCTGAACCCATCAACAATGGCGGATTGAACGACTGAAACCTCTTCAGCAAGGTTTCCATAGGCGTCGCTGAAGCATCCATCTCAACCGTTTCAGTACTAGCTTGCTCAGTTGTAGGAATAACTGGCGGTGGATTCCTATTAATAACTCGTCGAGGACCCATCTGATAATCAAAGGTTAGAACACAAGATATCTCAATCGCTGCAATTCGGTGCCCTTGCAACCTCTCAGAATTCCGAATACAGGTGAAATACAGTTCATATCTCAAATAATTCATGCTTCATATTTCAAATCACAAAATCATGTAACTCGAATAATTCTCAACAATAAAGCATGCTCGCATGGTATTTAAATAACTCAATCACATGCGAGAATCAATTCATGCGGACTCGATCTACCCCGCTCACTTATAAATTTAGTCCAAGAATCTTATCTCTCTGATACCACTTAATGTGAGACCTCGTTTCTAAACCACTATTCTCAGAGTAAACACGAATTAAACATACAAGAAACCAAGAATCGAAAAGATCACAATATACTTATTATTTTTTTTTTAAAGGAGGCTGCGCTCGGGCGGGCAAAAACTGCCGCTCGAGCGCGCCCTAAAGTTCAACACTGCTGGATTGCTCGAACTGGGGTGCGCTCGGGCTGCTAAAAACTGCAGCTCGGGCGCCCCCTACAGCAGAAACATAACAGAGCAGAAAAAGCTTGGCAGCTCAAAATAAAAGTTATTCCATACATCAAACTCAAATTCATGCATTAAAAACATAACTTCTCCAGTTATTACATGAAATGCTAGCGTTGATCAACTATGAACCAGTCTATAACATGCAACATAAGACTCGCATAATCGATACAACATAAACAACGAAGTTCGAGATCTAAACATGTTCTAATATAACTAGATAAACATATTGACACGACTTCTAAACCGAGTCTCACTACTAGCTCTCCCTCTTCATGTTAACCAGGCCTTCGCTGACTCGGTCCTACCCCACCTGTTGCCAAGTACACATACAAACAAAGACAACAGCCGGATAATCCGGTGAGAATATAATTCCCAGTAAAAGAGACAAACATGCATATCATAAAAACATCTCAAACGAAATGCATCAACTTCCAGATATTCAATTAACAACCATGCCATTCCAAAAGCATATATAAACTCAATTCAGATGCATAAATGCAATGCATGTCTTTAAATCTGGGATTATCAAGTCGGATAATCAAAAGAGTTGCTGCTTTTGCCTTTGGGATCCCGAGGACGAGATCACGTAAACAACTCACCGACTCTCCCGATCGAGGTGGTGCTACGTATCTCCATCCTCTAGACTTTGGTGCGACTATAAGGAGTATGCTAGCACTAGGTGAAACGGCTACACCCAGGCCACTCACAATATAATCCCCAAAACGTCTATCATAAAAGGGTCGTCCTGCCCGTTGCTCAAATCAAGTATTTTTAGTTCAATATGAATGCAATGCAAAACATAACTCAAATAACTCAAATAATCAAATAACATGCAAGTATGTGATTTTTTCAGAACACTCGAATCAATTCGGATTCGAGTCACACGTTCCATTCCAGTCTAAGTCATCTTATACCTCTTTCAACAACGTCGATGCTCCAAAACCTGGAAACAACAACGATTCCTCAATCAAGATTCAATCAAACTTCCTCAAACGATAATAAGAATCGATACTATACCGGCTACAATCTTCAAAGCGATACAACTCTTGAAATCTCGAAACTCAAAGGACTGCAAACGAATCTGTAAAAGAAGTAATAAAGGCTCAAGATCAATATCGACAATCCAACTCGACTGAAAATGGTTTGATTCAATTCAAACCAAACTATAGCCCAAAATTCAAACCGGCGGCATAACGGCTATAATCTGATAAAACCGGAAACACAGACAGCATAATATCAATCCAATTGACTCCATTCAACCAACAATCCATCAAAACAACCAATTCTAACAAATCACAAAACTCACTTTTTTCGAAAATCCCTTCTAAAATTCATAACAATTCCGAACGACGCTCTATTTCAAAACCGACAGAGAATAAACGATCAGAACTCTGCCAAGAACAACATACTAGCAACTCAATCGATTCTAACGACATCCCAAAACTAGAATGTATTTGATCGGAGAAATACTTACGATAGAACGAAGCTCTCTCAGCCGTGATCGCTAATCTGCCTTCAGAAATAAATTCCAACGGACGGATCGAGCTCGGGGAGAAATCTAAAAGCTTGGAAAGGGTTTTGGGCGTTCAACAATGGAGGAGGAGTGAGGAGGAAGAAGGGAACGAGGAAGAAAAGTCAATCTCAAGCTTAAATATCTAACAATTCCAGTATTTGCATTTTAGTCCCTGAAAAATCCAAAATTTGTAAAAAGGACCCTGATCAAAATCAAGTCGGCTTTTGAACTCTGAAATCTCCGATTATCTCAAATAAAGTCGATTAAGATAAAATCGGGGCGTTACAAATAGGGTGTCCAAAAACAGTACGAGAATGTGAGCATAAAACTCTCAGTACGAGATTATGAGTATACAATATTATATGTGCATATATGCAAATGTACGGGTATCAAGACTCGAGGTCAAGAATATCTTATCAAGAACAGAATTGGGCCCTAGGTATGTAGCACTTTGCATCGTCGCACCAGGAGGTGACTCTCATACCCAATAGTGAAATAATGGTGATCTGACACGAGTCCACGTGTACAACCATCCATTAACAAGACAGGGTAAACACTTTACTACTGGATATCGCAAGGATATAAGCTCAAGATAATCATGCATGAAGCATAATAACATGTCATAATATATGCAGATAAAATCATGTCATATAATCAATGCAACACATAATACATGCATACTCAGTCAGGGTATCTCGAACAGTACTTCCGTATCTTAATTCTAATAGGCAAGCTACACCAGATCTATGTCCAAGTATATATTCACAAGATCACTATATCACTAAAAAATATCTAAAACTCTTAACTTAGCTAATAGATACTTCCAAACTATTTATAGGATCTCGAGTATACTCCGTACGTCTTCAGCCCTTTGTTGTCGAATGCCCCAAAATTTGGGCACAACTCCGTTACTACTTCTAGACGCCTCGCCAAGGCCATGCCTCTTGCCAAAGATGGCAGGAAACGCCCCAAACAACTCAGAAAAGAGAGGAATACTTGTGAATTGGCAAGTCAAAATGGTCTCCCGAATGCCCTTTTTATAAGCCACAATCGGAACCTCCGATTCCTGAGATCGGAGCTTCCGATCGGCACCAAGCACCACGTATCATGCTTCCTTGACATGTGTACCTGCCAGCAGATCGGAGCTTCCGATCTCCATCGATGACGACATCTTGCTGACATCACTATTTTGACACTTGGCTGAAGACGATCGGAGCTTCCGATCTCACCTGCTTCCGAACGCAGCATAGCTTCCGAACTCAATGCAGTTCGGACCCTCCGAACTATGGTTTGGTGCTTCCGATCTGTCCTTAAACTCAGGGATCTTCGGGCTATTTTCGAATATTCGGGATCAATTTTTCAACTCTATTAATCCAATAGAAATTTTCTTAATCATGTTTTAATCTTTTAAATTATTTAATCTTGTAAAATGGAATTGAGCTACTACATTTTCCAGTTTTTTCTTAACAAAATTTTACAAAATTTCAAATTTTGTTAAAAAAAAACTGAAGTACTTCTTAGAAGTTTTTTCAAATATTGTCTTAATGTGACACATGTTTTCTATTTTTTTAAAAAAAATAATAATAAATGAATGACTAAATTTTCAGGACACGAAACTCACCGACTAAAATGAAAGTGAAAAACACGTTTAATTTCCTTTCAGCATTAATCAATTAATTTACGAGACAAACTCTTCTGTTGTTCAAATGCACATGCACGACGTTGGCAAGTTTCAATTAATCCAATTGTCCGTATACTTTGAGCGGTCTGTCTGTCTGTCTGTCTTTATTCTTTAGTCTTTATTCTTTATTCTTTGTGGTTTATCCATCTTTTAAGATTCTTTTTATGTGGCACATGCCTGGATGCAGGGCCGTTTCAATTTGGAGGTCGAATAATCGTTTGATTCGGTCCAATTTTTTTTTAGGGTCCATAATTTTGAAAAAAATTTATTATATATATGTGTAAATTGATCCAATATAAATTAATTATTTTGAACTTTTTTCATTTATATCTTAGGAAATTATTTTTTTTTTGTCTACTGCCTAATATAAACTTTTTTTATTTTTTTTGGGCTTTTTGATAAATTTATTTATGAATTTTATTATTTCTATGTCTCTTGATAATTTTTTCAAATATAAATTATTTTTCTCGTGCCCAATATAAACAAAAAATATTTTTATTCCCTAAATTTATTATATATTAGTGTAATTGGACCAATATAAAAACATATTTTATGACTCAAAAGGATTGTTCTGATATTAATGAGCACGATTTATTTTCGGAGTTGACATTCTTGAAGTTCTCATTACCAAGAGAAACAAAATCGACAATGGATGTAGCGAATTACTTGAAAAAAATTGATGGATATTTCTCAAATACTCATATTGCTTATAAAATCTTGTTGACTATAATTTTTACAGTTGTAAGTGCAAAGCAAAATTTCTCAAATTTAAAGTTTTTCAAAATATTTTCTCAATAAATCATGTTATATGAAAAGATTGAATGAATTGGTTATGCTATTAATTGAGAAAAAAAAATTCCTAAACAATTTGATCAATATTGTTAGCTCTAAACTGTTAGACGAGTTGTTTTATAGTAATCATTTTGTACATGTTTGATCTTATTACTCAATTAAAATAGAAATATTTTGACTATTGCACATTTCTTAAATCGGAAAATTTGTTATTAGTCTAAAAGAATATGATCAATACACATTATGATTTAGGTGTCTCTTTTAAAAGTTAAACTCAAGCCCAAAAATTGTTAGAATCGACCTGCCTGGATGATATCCAATTAAGAAATATCGCAATTTGCAAATGGTGGAAATGTTCCATTATTAGAATTTTTCATAGCACCAATATTGAATATTATAATTTATGTTTAGTAGTACCTCTTGTTAACAAATTTCTCGGTGCACATTACCTCACCTCGTATTGTCATGAGATGTGTTAAACTTTTAACTCATGGGTTTGTTTTGAGCTTACTTGATTAATTAATTTTAATATATAAATTTTCGTTCAATAAATATATTATGACCCATTTAAAATAATTATTTATAAAAATAAAAAATGGGACTACCGACTACTGAGCATAAATATATAATCTATAGATAAAAACTAAATCGAGATCATACTACACAAAATTCATGCATAAGTCAGGGGTGATTAAAACCAATTACAACTGTCATAGTTCGTACACAAATCAAACTAACAGGTTTCTTCGAAAAACTGAACAGACCAAACTTGACTACTAACACAGTAACACTTGACAAATCGAATTGAAAAAGAAAAACGTTTATTTCTATAGGCGACCGAATCATCCCAAATTTCATAATTTTTTTCCAAAATCAAATTTCAATTAAAAAATATAATACAAAAATTGAATTAAGTACTTTATATTTTATTTATTAAAAACAAATTATTTTTAAGTCACCTTCTATTTGTCCAATGAAATTTTATTAAATATTTTTTCATTTTCATGTCCTAATAAGCTTCATTAAAAAATTTCATAATATTAAACATTTTCTTAAATAATACCAAAACCCGAAACTGAATCTATACTATAGTACTATACTAGTCTATAAGCTTACACTAGAATTTTAGATTTAAATTTGATGAGCTTCTAACAAATACTTCTTAATTAAAAATAAAAACTTAAAAATATTTCCTCAAAGATCTATCAATCACTACCTAACCAATTTGAATGAAGTCCAAAGTCCTAACCACTTTAGACTAACCACTTTGAAATTAATTTGAATAAAGTCCTAGCCTCTTTAGATATCTTTGGTGTAACACTTATATACCAAAGATTCTCTTATCAATTACAAAAATATTAAATTATTATTTAATTAAAATATTATAAAAACGTATTTTAATAAATTCATACTTATCTAAATTTAACATACTTATTAAAATTCAAAAATCCTTTAAATTTATAAAAAAAAAAAAAAATTTATCTATTTATACCATATTATTAAATTTTTAGATAACTCTTAATTAAAACCAGATAATATGAAAAAATCGTTAATTTAAAAAAAATCAAAAGTTACCAAGTATAGATAATTATTCAAACTACGTCGGCACATTCTAAATTTATTGGAGTTGCGTGCACGCGTTATAAGTATATTTTGAAAAATTAAATCCAAAGTAATTGAACCAGGTTTTCTTATTAATTTGATTCGATCCGTTATTTCAATTCCACGGATATTTTGCTCACAGCTCACAAATATGGATCGATAACTCACGCGAAACGAGTGGTGAGAAAAAAAATACTAAATTTTAGATGTATCTAGAATAGTGTAACAAAACAATATCGAATGTATCCAATTTTCAGTATTTAACGCTCACGACATCAAATTGATGACGATATGGATTTTGAAAATTTTGATATTGAAATAATATATAAAAATTTAAATATATATTTTTCCTATATAAAATAATATATATCAATATCGTATCGAAATCTAGTATAACATAAAATTTCGGTACGCCAATAATATATTGATATGTACCAATGATATATTGATCTATGTACCAAAAATGGATATGATATCCATATAAAAAAAAATTACGCACGACTGCACAAAATGTGACTTTCGAATAGGTACGGTAACGGTACCACCCCACGTGAAACCACAAACTTGACAAAAACTTCACAAACAAATGACCATTCATTCCATTAATCACTCAATGCAGAGACATCTTTGCATGACTCTACTAACTATATATGCACTTGGGATATGGGTAATGAAGTTGTATTGTAACCAAATGGTTTTATACAAATTTACACCCATATATAATATTCATATATCTACATGAATTATAAACTTGATAAAAATTTTCGTAACAAGTACAAAGATTGATAATTTTGGCCCTCTCTCATAACAGATTAATTAATAATTATAATTACTTCACTATTAATTAAGAATTATAATTACTGTGAAGTACTGGTACTGATGATTTTTTCAATGTGCATTACTGGCCAATTCTTGAGATGGCAATCCACAGCGTCTTCAATTTCTTGTCGTTTCCTTTCCTTCTCCGCTATCCGCTTGTTCAAATCACTCGTCAATTCCTCTTTCTGTTTTTTTGTTTTAAATTTGTTTTTTCAGGGAAAAACAAAAGAAAAATCAATCAAACAAACAAAAGTGGAGAAATCACTGTTTAATTTTCAAATACGAAGAAGCAGCATACGGGTATAGTCTCGGAGACTGGTAGCTTTAAGCCATGCACCGCCGCCCTGGTTGGTGGTTTGCCGACCATGCTCCGCCGCAGCTCCCGGCGAAAGTACTCGGGAAGTAGTAGTACTCCTCCTTGATTTCTGCTCACCATTAATGCAGCCAATCTACCATTCATTTTGAGACTCTTGATGATTTCAATTGGTAATGAAACTTTGAATGCCAAGCTGTGTCTTCGATTTATTGACTTTTTTGTTTATTAGGGGAACTAACCGGAATGCTGGAGAAGCAACTGCGTGGCCTTTCCAAATTCCACCAAGTAACGTGGCTTCATCTCAACTAGGTATGCAAACGAACCGAATCGAGCCGTATACGATTTCGAGCTCGATTCGAAATTCGATAATTTCAAATATTATGGTTTTGGCTCGAAATGAAGTTCGAATTCGAGTTCGGTTCGAAACATTCGAACCTATTCGTTAACTATTGCTCGGATATTATGGTTTAAAAAGCTCGAAATGTTCAAAAAGATTCGAAATATATATATTTATTATATAATTATATTATTAATTAAATATTAAAGCTCGCGAACTATTCACGAACTATTGAACAGAATAAGCTCGAGCTCGACTCGAAAAAAATTTCGAACATGTTCAAATTCGGCTCGAGTTCGATAAGTTCGAATACGAATCAAATATGTATCGAGCGGGCTCGTAAAGCTCACGAACCGAGTCGGTTCGTTTGCACTCCTAATCTCAAAACAGGCTGATTATTCTATTCTATGATTATTAAATAATAATTGCTTGTTTTTTAGTTAAAATAATTGATTTTAATAAATCATATAAATTGAATCCATTTTTGGTACGATTGGAATATAATTCAACTAACGTTGTCTAGATGTTATATATGACCTTACGATAACATGAATATGAATATTGAAAACACGGTTAAAACACTTAAAGTAGATAACATGAATATGAATATTGAAAACACGATTAAAACACTTAAAGTAAATAACATAACGATAATTACGCATAAGTACAAATACTTGTGCAACGCGTCGGGAAAAATAATTATTAAAAAAACGTAATCAATTTACAAAAAAGAGTACTAACAATTATATGAAAAACTAGTTTTTTCAACAAGTTAAGAAAATAAATTGCATCTTAGATGCATATAATTAGAACACTGAAAATAAGGATGTAAATCCTGTGTGCCACAAATCGGAGTTATGAATACAAAACTCTTTAGTCAACACAGCATGCACAGTGCTGTCTCCGAATGTTTCCAACGCCTGTAGTTAAATTGAATCCATTTAAAATCAGATAAATTGAATCCATTTAAAATCAGGTGTAGATCAACTATAATAACAATTAATTTTTGACAAAAAGAAAAAAATGAAATAAAAATTGTATTTATCTTCGAACTTGAACTAACCAAAAATACGAACCTACGCACAACGGTTTGGAACGAGCCTCCGAATTGCATTATTTCTCATTGGGATCGATTACACGATAATCCTGTTCATCATTAATAAAATCTCCATTATTTGAGCTTTAAAAAAAACTAACCGAAAATACAATTTGGTCATGCTCAATTTTCTTGGGACATGTTATTTAGGGAAAACTATAATTTCGGTCATTTATGTTTGTCATTTTACGATTTCGGTCTTCTATGTTTTCCTATTTCAGTTTTAATCATGCGTATTTTGATTTTTGACAATTTCATTTTTTTTTTATTTGAAAATGCTTACTTGACTCTATACACGTCAGCTTCACATCAGCACTGCATTAGTTCAACATTAGCGCCACATCAAAAAAAGACTAAAATTGTAAAAAAAAAAAATAAAGATATCGAACTAAAACTGAAATCTGAAAATATAGAAGAGCAAAATCGCAAAGTAACAAACATACAAAACTAAAAAAGTATTTTTTTCCAGTTATTTATCTTCGTGTGAAAAGGTGAAATAGTTCATTCTGTGCATGTAAAATAAATTATCATTCTCAACTCTGTGTTTATAAATTAAAAAATAAATCTCTCTCTTTTGCATGCGCACGTAATTTAAGTGCAACCATGGCCATGGGCGGATTCAAAATAAAAAATTATTTGTCTGGTTCCTCCAACGTTAACCTATAATTCATATAATAATTTTTTTTTTCCAAAAAAAATAAAAAAAAAAATCGATATATGCTTTTGGTTTAAAATTTGAGTTATGGTTTTTTTTTTCTTAATTCCTTAATTTATCCAACTGTAAATTCTTATAATTCCAAAATTTTTCAATCGATAATTATTTTTCTAAATTTCACAATTACTCAACTTCCGTTTATTTTTAACTCAAAAAATGTCTATACAATCAGCCCGGTAATAATTATATATCGGTAGTCTCAAATATCGCAACCAACAAATTATTTTCTCAAAATTAATTAGCAATAGTAGATTTTAGGCTAAAAATCCAAACTCGAAAATTTATAAATACATTATAAGATCGAGCGCTTGTCGCTTTACCAAAAAATATAGCTAGTGGTAATTGAGAAACTCAAATCTTTTAAACCGCACAACAGCACAAGCGTCAAGGTTCGATCGCTCTACCAACAGGGGTACAATTATTGCAACCCAACATACACCACATTATGTATTAAAACAAACACACACATTGTATTCTGAAACATATAAATAATGAATCAGATATATATTTTAATAATTTAAAATACTAAAAAAAAATTTATTTAAAATATTTGTTAATTTTTAATAGGTTGAAATCTTAAAACCTTCTATTAATAAAGAAAAATAAATAAATCATAAGCAAGTAAATTTAAGAGGATTTCTGCCAAATTATGTGAATAAATTGGCAAGAAAACTAGCAAATAAATATTTGAAGACAGTTTGAAATTTGAAAAAGGAAAAATGAAAGACTTATTAGTCTATTAATTTAATTTAATAGTTTTTTTTTCAAATGATGGAGGAAATTTGAAAAATGAAGGGATTATTAGTCTATTAAATTAAGAAACTTAATTTTCTTTTGTAAATGATGAAGGGGCTTAGGACTAGATCCAAATTTTATTTTTTTAACATAGAACAACAACAAAAATCAATACTAATTTTTTTTTTTCAAAAAAAAAAATTAGGCGGAGCTAGGGCCCAGTGCCTTAACCCAAGTGTGCAATTGATATAGGTTTCGTCTAAATAAATATTTTAAAAACATTTTAAATGTTTTGAACTGGAAAAAATTGAATATATTGTTTCAATATGATTTTAATAAAACGTGTTTTAAAAATGTTTTTAAAAATGTGCTTCTCAGTACGGTTAACTTTTAAAAAACACTTTAATGGTTTTATAATTAATTAAAATTTCTATTTTATAAATAAATATTTATAAAAAAATATCAATAAAATTCTTATTTATTGATTTTACACGTGTACATATTTATAAAGTAATAAATACAAAAAATTCAAAATTTTTATTAAAAAATATATATATATCACCATAAATTTATAATATAATTTTTTAAAAAAATTTTAAACATTTCACTTCAAAGCCTATTGATGGCCGGTCGCCTTGATTCGCGACCCCCGCCGGATGGCCCATTTAGACCCGTATTTAAATGGGTTGACAAAATCTCAATGCAATCTACTTAAATTATGTGTCAAGAGAGCCAACCGGACGGCCCCAATACAAATTGATTATTGTTCTATTTTCATGTATTCTAATTCCTTTGTATAGCATTTTCCACATAATTATCTAACATATTATCGTTCTCACCACTTGCATGCAGCTCATGCATGGCAACAAATATATCCAGACAACTGGAACATACCTGATAGGTATTATATTGTTGGGATAAGTTTTGGTATTTGAAAAAACATGAAGAAATATTTCTAAGCAGTTGATGTGGTTATATTTTTCTATATTTATTTCTATTAATTTTTATGATTAGGAGAATTTGCGTTGATTAAATTTATTTTATAGTTCTTAATCATTATTTGTGTTTTGATATAGGAAAATAGAAAAATGGTGCAAAAGAATTGAAGAAAAGAAGCAAAAAAAGAAGATGAAGAAGTAGAGCGGTTCGTTAGAGCTGTTAACGAACAGCTCTAACCAACAGCTCTAACAAACAGCCCTTGAGGAGTGCTATTGCTCTAACGAAGGGCTCTACATGTAGCATTGTGAAGCGCTAACGCGCTAGTGAAGGGCGCTTATGAAAGAAAAGGTGAAGCGCTATCGCGCTTGGGAGCAGCGCTATTGAGCGCCCTTGAGAAGCGCTATCGGGCGTGGGAGATAATGAATTAAGGGCGCTAGGATGGTTTGCGTGCAGATGAGAGGCAGAGAAATTTTCGCTCGATCGGTAACTTTTTACCGATCGAGCGGGAGAAGAGGAGAAAAGAAGAATTTCGAGGCAGAGTATTTTTCGCTCGATCTGTTAATTTTCACCGATCGATCGCGACGCGGATTTCATAAAAAATTTATAAAAAAAAAAAGAAATTTGCTTGGGAAGGACTCTAGCCTTAATAATAATATATTATCTCGATTTTTAGATTGGAGAATGAGTTTTTGGGACAGCTGAAGAGTGAAGAATACATCTGGCGGCTAGGTTTTTTCTTTCTTGTTCTTAGATTTAATTTTTTCTTAAATTTCTTTTAAGTTTTAATTCTTGGTAGAGGAAGACAAACCCTTTGAATTTTATTTATCTCGTGAGATTTTGATTTTCATTGTTTGATTTTTATTTAAATATCAAGAGTTGTTTGGAATCGATTGATATGCTTGTATGTTTAATTATTGGCTCGATCTCCCTTTGATTTTATCATACAATCTACTGCTAAATTAAAAATCAAATCTGTAATTGTTTGATCCATCTAATTTGTGAAGCAACTATGATTGATATTTTCCGCTTGTGAATTTGTTAATTCGTAGGAACAACAATTGACTATATTAAATACAACCGCTTGTGCTTGTGTTGTCTAGATTCATCAGTCTCACTAGTTTGAATGCTACCATAGGTTTAAATCTTGATCGCTTGTATCTTGGTTGATTTATTGATAAGGGTTATTCTAGAACGCTTGTGTCTAATTAACTAAAATTAAGGTTAGATAGGAATTACATTTCCAATGATGAATATTCAATGAGAATTAATTATTTTTAGAGAATCGATGATCGAGTGAATAACTTCAAGGAAGTAGTCGACCGATATCAAGACTTGTTTTAATTAATTTTTTCGTTATTATTTTAATATTGCATGCTAATGATAAAATTAATTTATTTGCTTTTAATTATTAGTAGATAATTTCAAAATCCAAAAAATTTCTTTTCATTTATTTTAGTATTTTTAAGAACACAATAAATTGCACCTTCCTAGCTCGTGAAAATGATCCCTACTCTCGCTACTACATGTTTATTAAGTTAATCTGAGTTGGATTAATTTGTGCGCGATACGACTAAGCGTTACCAAATTTTGGTGCCGTTGCCGGGGAAGACGTTTAATTTATTTGTGTTTTTGTTTTTATTTTATTCACCGTTTTCTAATCTGTTTTTGAAAGAATTTTTATGGTGTAATACTTCGAGATGTCAAATCAACAAGTATTCACAAGTTTTATTCAGCAACACGGAGAGCCATTCTACGAAGCATGGGAGAGATTCAAAGATTTGGCAACCATCTTCCGGTATCATGATTTTTCTAACTATTCTATCCTTACGTTTTTTCTTGAAGGTTTGGATGCAGTGACAAGAAGATGGGTAATTGATGGAGCTGTCACAAGCAGTAGTTCACTATTTTGCCGAGATGATGATAGTATGATACACTTGTTGGATGATATGACAGAATTTGACTATCACCGATATTGGGATCTTATACCAAATGTGTGGAGCCACCAATACCCAAAAGATACTCAATACCCAAATTTTACAGACCAACCATTCGAGCTTCAACAGGAGGAGGAAAGTTGTTCTCAATTGATCTTACATCCGCTAGAGGATATAATGAGCAAGCTTGTGGCATCGACTGAGACAATTATAGAAGATCTAATCAATTCTAGATGACACCTTGTGGAGCACATAGAGAATATCAAGAGATCAATCCTCCATGAACACCAAGAACAGGAAGTGAAACAAGATACTCAAGCAGTGACCAACCCGATTTGGTTCAATGATGATGACTCGGAGAAGTAGGATTGGGAGTGCAAATCAAATCATGCTGAAAATTTAGAGGTGTTTGAGTTTTCTCTTCTTATTGAACCTCAGTCGGAAGATGTTCTGGAAAAAATAGGGTATAATGGAAATATGTTGCCACTCAAGTGTGAGGATGACGAAATTCAAGAGTCTATCGAGTTGAACCCAGAAAAATGAACATTTGGGGTAAGGGGGGGAAAATTCATGTGATACATGGTCTTGGTAAGAGGGATAGAAGCTAACCCAAAGAAGATCAGAGTAGTTTTGAACATGTCTCCTCCAAAAACAATGAAGGGGGTGCAGGAATTAACCAGATGGATTGCCGCCCTTAATCAATTTATCTCCCGATCAGCAAAAAAATGCTTGCCATTTTTTAAAGTGCTAAGACAAGGAAAGAGGTTTAAATGGACACTTGATTGGCAGCAAGCTTTCAATGACTTGAAGAAATATTTAATCACACCTCCCCTGCTTGTGAAACCATAGGAAGGTGATACCTTGTTTCTTTATCTAGCAGTTTCAGTTGAAGCAGTCAGTGTTGTGCTTGCGTAACAAGAAGGAAACGAGCATAAACCAATATATTATGTGAGCAAAACGTTGTAGGGAGCAGAGTTGCGATACACTAATATTGAAAAATTAGCACTAGAATTCATCATCACAGGTAGAAAGTTACGTCCATATCTCCAATCTCATCAAGTAGTGGTGTTAATTAATCATCCTCTGAAGAAAATACTCTCTAGCCCGGAGGCGTCTGGTAGAATGGTCAAGTGAGCAATAGAATTAAGCAAGTATGGATTTTAATTTCAGTCACGCCCAACAATCAAGACCCAAGTTCTCGCAGATTTCATAATAGAAATGGAGACAATCAATTCAGAAAGTTCCACCCCCACCTGGACAGTTTTTGTCGATGGATCTTCAACCACATCAGGGAGTGGAGCTAGAATTTTATTAGAGAACCCGCATGGAGAACAATTCTGATATTCCATAAAGTTCCATTTTACAGCATCAAATAACGAAGCGAAGTATGAAGCTATGATAGCAGGTATCAAGCTGTCTTTAGCTGTCAGAGCCAGAAGACTAGTAGCGCACAGTGACTCCCAGATTTTTGATAATAAAATTCAAGGAAATTATTCAGCCAAAGAGGAGAAATGGCTAAATACATACTTCGGATTAATGAACTGCTCTCACGACTAGAGAACTGTGAAATAAAGCAAATACCTCGGGAAAAAATGAGGAAGTAGACAAGCTAGAAAAAATGGCGAGTTTTATGGCAAACATTGACAGCCAAAGAGTCACATTTCTAACACTAGATGCATCTATTTATGTAATACGAAAAATTGCATTCCCAAGCAAAGAAAATTAAAAATGGGCGAAATCACCACGATACCCAAGCAGTCATAATACGCATCTGCACATAAGAAGCTTGGACAGCCCAGCAAGGAAGGTTTGATGCTTTAAGAGGTCACTAAGAAAATAGCTGAGTCCCGGGATACCTTTCCACTAATCAGTCATACAAGGAATTCCCGTCGAGAAGAAAATATTAAAAAGCTAAAGTACATCTTCAGCATCTGTGAGTAGCAAAGACAAGAAGTTTGAATAGTGATAAACCAAGAAATAACGCAGAAACATCGTAATATAATAGATAAAATACTGACATGAGTCAACAGTAAAAATAAACATAGTCATAATCCAACACCATAAACAAAAGGAATATAACTAGAACAACTAAAAACTCAAGAACATCATAGATACTAAGAAGGCGAAGTCATCCATCCTCAGTCGCCTCATCGGAAGGAAGCAAAGTCAAGGCTTCAATGATCTTGGTACCAGCGTACCTCATCGGAATATCGCCAGTAGGAGGATCTGGCACAACAACATCAGCAGGAACTCTGGAACCTGGGGTGAGATCTTCATAATGACCTCCTCTAGAAATGAACCCATCAAGCGGAGCTGGTAACAACAATCCCGAACAACCTCGCCATGAAGTCCAAAAGCATGATTGAAGATCTCATCAGTATATGTTGGAGAAGAATGGTAAGCAGCAAATGCTTTATCCCCAACTTTTTGAACAAAAGATTTTATTGAGTCAGACGCCATGAAACGTTCACCTGTCTTCACTTCAGAGTAGTGCTTCTCATAAAGAGCACTAAGCTCCTTGTGCAAGCTGTCATTATCTCTCGTTCTTTCTTCAACTGTTTTGTTCGACAAAGACAAATCCTATTTGAGCTTAGAGTTCTACGAGCGAAGAACGCTCATTGTCTTCCGTCAGCTGGGCCAGATTTCGACGGAAATGAGCCTCGTCATCTCGGTGTTTTTCCTCACGCAGCTGGTAAACACACGCCAGAGATACCGCCTGGAAGGTACAAAATACAAGTTTAGCTCATAGAACAAACACTCGAGCACATAAAATGGAAAACTGAAGAAAGGGTACCTAGCAACCTATCAAGGATAGAGAGTATGACATCACTATTGGATATCAAGGATACACGTAAAATACGCAAAACTAGACATAAATAAAGATAATTAAAAGATAGAGAAATTGTCAGAACGCAAAAAATACCTTCAGCAAATAAGCTCCAAGGATCAAAAAGTTCGTCAAAAAGCTCTAAGGTTTGACAGTGAACTTGCATTTGTCGATGAGTTTCCATCATTTTTACAATACTACAACTGGAGCTCCAAGAAATGGGAACCTCCCACCTACAGTATTTTACAAAGAAAAAATAGGACCATCAATCCCCTCGCGGCGAGCGAAGTCTAGCCATGAACTTGAATCCAACGCGAGGTTGGAAGCAAACAGAAAAATATGGTCAAAGACATCGTGTAGAGAAGAAAGAATGAAATAGAGACACGGTAGCAGGAATGTGAAGCTCGCCTACTCAATGGCAAAACTGCAAGAATTAGAAAAAAAACATTCGGTGTCAGTTGACTGAAGCTTATACCTAGGCTCTATGCCACCTCGACTAGCAAGGGGTCAGGAGGGATAGAAAAACCAATGTTAAAGTATGCCAGGTTCATATTAAAGTATTCCAAAGGGGGTTTGTGGAAGGAATCCCCTGGCCCTGGGATCATCCACTTACACTCAGATGGGAGACTCAATTTTTCAGTCAAGTACTTCACATCCTAGAAATTCAAGAGACTTTGTTCTATATCCTCGGGAATAGTATCCCGGTGCAAAGCATCACCAGAAGTAGGTTTGGGAGGAACACCCGGTGAAAGAGGCACTGGGTGCTGGAAACAGTACAAGTCCCAAGTACATCCATTGGACCGAATTCACTCGAAGAACCCAAATCACCAAAGAAAGTCAGGTCACACAAAGAACCCAGGTCGCTCAGAAGAGAGGAGGTATCAGAGTATTAGGAGCAAGGATCTGAAGCTTCACTCCCGCTGAAGCTAGTCTTAGGAGGAGAATTATGCTCGCAACTTGCCATTAATAAATAATATTATTTCTCGCAAGGCACAAACCCTAAAAAAAGTTTTAAAGGCATCAATTATTCAAATAAAAGAACCTCTATCATTTTTTTAACAACCACTTGGTAACCCGGTAACCAACTAAATTTTAGCTGAAAATCTGAGTTCAACCTAGGGCATGTAAATCAACATGTGGATTATTCCAAACTAGCCCATAATCCAAGCCTATAAACCAATGTGCACAATTTTCAAAAATCAGCTAAGAACAAATAAAAATCCCTAGCCCAAATAGCCAAATATCCCAAAACCCAAGCTCGGATTAAACCCAAAACGAGCCCAGCCCGGGGCCCAAATACAAGCCCACTACACAAAACCTATTAAAATAAATAAAAATATAAAACCCAAAAAAGCCCAATAATCAAACCCACACCCAAACCCAGCCCATATCCAGACCCAGACTCAAAACTAAACCCAGACCTAATCTTGTGACCCACCCATCAAAATCAAAGCCATGTCCAAACCAACCCGCTCAACTCAAGACCATAACCTATGTAATCCCAAAACCACAAATAACCACAACCCAAACCCATGAACCAATCAAATCCACCTCCCACTCACGACCAAAACCCGAGCGTCAATCGTCATCTCCAACGAACCCTTGGCCGCCGCCCACTCCATGTGCCCAAATACCGCCGCACCATAACCACCAAAAAATATATAAGAAAAAAAAAAAGAAAAATATCCCATGTGTAGTCCATCTTTCCCAAAACTCAAAAACCCATAGCCAAAGAGAACACTTTTAAAAAGGCAAAGTTCACTCAAGATTTAGCTAGGTGTGTCCAGTCACCGCGGCAAGATTTTAGCAAAATCAAATCGGGATCGTTGCATCTCTGCGAAGCAAGAAGAGTAGCAGTGTTGGAGTCACTTCCGATGTTTTTTCCTCCGTCGTGAATGGACGGAGGTGAAACCATCAAGCCATGAAATCCAATAGATATTCTTGGAGCAAGCAAGATCATGAAGGAAAATACATACAAAAAAGTAATAGATAAATGAAAAACAGAATAGTGCACTGGCGAGAATGAGCGAGGGAGAGGAAGAAGATGATACTATGCGTATAGGCATATATATGGGTGTGAGCAGACATCATAAATGAAAATGAGCAGAAGAGGAAGAGTAATAAAGAAAGGAGAGAGAATTTCATTACCCAACATGACGGCTGGAATTTCGAGGATGAAGTAATGTGGTAGGGCCCTTATATAGGGAGGTATATTGTGATCTAGGGTTTGCAAGGGTAATGGGTCAAGCCAAAATAAAAGATATTAAACCACCCTTTAGGAATGCAGATTTTTTACTCTCGATCATCTTCAATAAATTAAAGATAATCGAGATTGAGAAGCTTATGATAGGTATTAGTATAAAAATAATTAAATTGGGGTATAGATTAGGTGTATTAAAGAGGTATCAAGTTTGTTAAGCCCATGTGCTTAGGTCCAGGAAGATAGTCCTTATATTTGGAGGGCCCATGACCCATTTAAAAAACTCTATAAATAGAAGGATCCTACCCATTTTTCAAGGTACACTCTCATTCTCTCAATTTATGCTATAAAAGCCCTTTAGTTTTTGTGAGTACTTATGTAGCAATCCTACCCAAATCCACTACCTAATCAGAATAATAAAGCGCATGCAATAATATTAAAAGCATGAATAGCGGATAATTAAAATACAACAAATCCAATCGGCAGAATACAACCGACGATAAAAAAAAGTGTATAATACTTATACAACCAAATCAAAAGTTCTTAGGGTCACAAACCTACCGCTAAATCCCTGCTACTACCGGCACCGGCCTCACTCCTGGTGCAAACCTCCAGGACCATCTAGTCTCAAACCTGCCCCACCACAAGGTATCCCAAGAACACCAAACACAGGGGAGTGAGAGACAATGCTCAGTACAAAAACAATGATATATAAACAAATATGCAGCACATAAATGCCTTTAAAATCCTGGGTAAAACAGTCTGCTCAAGGCGCCACCGAATATACAGCATCTTGCCAGAGAGTGGCTCTGCGGGGGTACTCGTATATTCACCCTACCACTATAGCGTCAATCCCACTGTCGTGGTCGCTCCTAGTGATAGCAAAAACAGGGGCTGAGCCTCCCCAAAACCTGACCCGAATCCAAAACAGGACACAAGGCTCATACGAAAACTGACAATACCTGACTATAGTTCATGATGAGTTACAAGCTCCCTATGGAAACTGTCAACAACTCACATCTCACGAGATATAGTCCAGTATAAAAACATGCATGTGCTAAAGCAGTAAATCATGGAAAATATATAGCACATATGAATGCAACATATAAGCATATATATCATGTCGGATATCTTGGTCAGTACTTACGTACCTCTAATACTGCGGGTCAAACCTAGCACACTGGTCTAGATCTCACGTCTACAAGTCTGCTCTACTGCGACTACAATGAAAATACTCATGCATCAATATTTAAGCTCTAAAAGCCTTAAATAAGCTATTTCATATTCCTAAAAATTTTTAGAAAGCCAAAGCTATACCTACATCCATCGTCAGCCCTTTGTTGTCGCTTTCCTCAAAACTAGGCAACAGCTCCGCTACGACGCCTGGATCGCTTTGCTACTTCCGAATTCCCAATAAGACGCCTAGATTTCCCTAGATCTAAGCTAGAAGGCTAGAGAAATGAGAGAGAAGGAATTTGGTGCGCCTAGAAATGAACCTCGGCACCTCTATTTATAGATGGAGATCGGATCGTCCGATCCCCAATCGAACCATCCGAACACGATCGGAGCGTCCGATGTCCCATCCGTATGTAAGCCATGACGTCACATTGCTGACGTAGAGGATGACGTAAGCCCTGGCCCTGATCGGAGCGTCCGATGTTGCCGATGGAGCGTCCGATCCCGATCGGAACCTCAGATCTCTACTTCGGAGCATCCGATTTGCTCTGGCCCAATCGCTTACTTTTTGCTAATTATTCCTTAATCACCTTACTGGGTTACGGGTCTGATGTGTCCATATTTTCCTATGTTTAGTTGGAATAATTTGTTATAATTCTATGCATTTTGAATTATAAATTTTGTTTAATAGCTCCTAATGTAATTTGTGATTTGATATAATAACAGGCTAGAAAATTACGGAAACTCGGTATTTATGATGAAGAAGAGAAGCTGTTGCTTTAGAGATGGAAAAGTTTCTGCGCTTGATTAGGAATTGGAAGAATGCGGGTCTGCGTTTCGAAGCCACAAACCATCGCATATGCCATTGAAGATGAATCTTCGCAGCAAAGTTGAAGAAATAGAGCTGTACAAGAACCATGCGATGTTGAGGAGATTGGTTGCGCGTTTGCGCATATGAAGCGCCGTAGACAAGCGCTAACGTGCATGATGAGATGTGAAGCGCGATTGCGCTACTTGATGTGCGGTTAAGAATCTAATTAGCGCGATAGCGCTTGGATGATGCGCAGCTGCGCAAAGTGCTGAGTGAGTGAATTTTTGCGAGACAAAGATTCGGTCGCTCGATCCATAGAATTCAACCGATCGAGCGGCCGTAAGAAGAAAAGCTTACAGATTTGGACAGAGAATTTCTCGCTTGATCCGTCAAACTTTACGGATTGAGCGAGCCGGGCTGTTCGGGAATAAATATTTAAATTAGGAATTTTTATTTTGAAGAACTCTAGCCTTAATTAAAATATATATTTCGAATTTTAGAGTCAAAGGGGGATCTTTGGATGGAAAAAAGCAGGAGAACTCTCTTGGCGGCTAGGTTTCTTCTTTTTTTTCTTAGATTTAATTTTATTTCATGAAATTTTTTGGAGAATTCATGAATATTGTTGGCTAAGTTTTAGAACTTGGTTGAGGAAGACGAACCCTTGAATTTATTTATTTGGAAGATTTTGATTTTCATTGTTTGATTTTATTTGAGTATCGAGAGTTGTTTGGAATCGATTGTTATGCTTGTATATGAGATTTTCGGATTGGCCATCTTAGGATTTCATTATACAATCTACTGCTAAATTAGAATTCAAATCCGTAATTGATTGAATCAACTAATTTGCGAAGCAACTACGATTGATATTTTAAGCTTGTGAATTTATTAAACTGTAGGGACAACAATTGACTAGATTAAATACATCCGCTTGTGTATGTGTTGTCTACATTCGTCAGTTTCACTAGTTTGCATGCTATCGTGGATTTAAATCTAATCGCTTGTATTGGGTTAATTTATTGGTACGAGTTAACTTAGAACGCTTGTGTCTAGTTAACTAAAATTAAGGTGAAACATGAATTTAATTTTCAATAATGAATATTTGATAGGATTAATTATTTCTAGGTAATCGATGATTGAATGAATAATTTTAAGAGTGTAGTCGACCGATAGCAAGGCTTGTTTCTCATTGATTTCTTCAGAATAATTTTCAATCTTGCATGATAGTTGATAGAATTTTATGAAATATTGCTTCTAAATTTTCATTAGTTAATTTTAAAACTCAAAACCCCCTTTATTTTATTTTAGAACACACTAAATTTCCCTTTTCTCGTGGGAACGATCCCTACTCTCACTACTGCATACTTTGTTTATCTAATTGAGTTGGGTAATTTGGGTGTGACACGACTTAGCGCTACCAGGGTCACTACATTCTCTCCCACTTAAGAAATTTTATCTTCGAAATTTAAGTCTAGAGGAAGACAAGGAAAGTCAACAAATGTTCTTTATTACAACTGAACATTACAAAGTAAAAATCTTTACAAGGAGAGATACAAAACTCAAAACAACTCTGGATGCTCAGCTCACATCCGGCTCTCCAACTCCCAAGTTGCTTCTTCAGTTCCCCTACGCTTCCGCTGCACCATCACTAGAAATATGTGTTTGTTGCAAAAGCACCTTGTCCTTCCTATCAAGAATCCTAAGAGGTATTTCCACATAAGATAAATCCTGGTCCAATTGCACCTTGGTCGGATGCAAGATGTGCGACTCATCTGGAAAGCTAGATGGTAAGCCACGTCTCCAACCTTCTAAAGAATCTCGAACGGACCAATAAACCTCGGCGACAACTTACCCTTGAGTCCAAATCTCATCAACTTCCGAAAAGGTGACACTCGTAGAAACACGTGCTCTCCTACTTCAAAATGTAGAGGTCCGCGATGAGTGTTAGCGTAGCTAGCCTGTCGATCCTGGCCGCCTTAATCCTCTTACGGATCAACTTCACTGCATCGATCATCTGCTGGATCATTTTTGGACCTTCGACTTGACGCTCGCCAACTTCATCCGAAAACAACGGCGTACGACAACGGCATCCATAATAAGCCTCGAATGGTGCCCTGCCAATGCTGCGATGGTAACTGTTATTTTAAGAAAACTCTACCAACGCCAAATGGTCATACCACGCTGGTCCAAAATCTATCACTATCGCTTGAAGCATATCCTCGAAAGTACGAATAGTCCTCTCACTCTACCCGTCAGACTCCGGGTGATAAGCTGTACTTAGACTCAGAGTAGTGCCAAGAGCTCGCTGGAAGCTACCCCAAAACCTAGAGGTAAACCTCGGATCTCTATTGCTGACAACTCTCAACGGAATTCCATGCAGACAAACAACCTCTTGCACATAAAGACGTGTCATCTGATCGAAATTAAAGTCCCTATTGTAAGGCAAGAAATGCGCAGATTTCAAAAATCAATCAACAACAACCCAAATAGCATCACAATTCCAAGAAGACATCGGCAAGTGGGTGACAAAGTCCATTGTTACACGCTCCCATTTTCACTTAGGAATATCTAAACTCTGAAGCAATCAACCGGGTCGTCGAAATTCTGCCTTGACCTGCTGACACACAAGGCACCGAGACACGAACTGATAAACACTACGCTTCATCTCTTTCCACCAAAATCTCGTACGTAGATCCTTGTACATTTTCATACTGTCTGGATGTACAGAAAATCTACTACGGTGAGCCTATGACAGAATCTCCTCTCATAGTGTGGAATTATCAGGAAGCTCCACACGTCCGGAAAGACACAACAGAACATCATTCTGCAAATGAAAACCAAAAGTATTTCCATCCTGATCCAATCGGGATAACTTTTGCGTCTTCGGATCAATGGCTTGAGACTCATGTATACGCGTATACAAGGATGGTTAGGCAAGTACAGATGAAACGCGAACTCCTTGTTGTTCCTTCTTGTGCCGAAAAGTGAAAACCAAGGAACAACACTCCTCTACCACTCGTGCAACTTAGTTGGTGCGAAGGGAACTCACATACACTTTGCGGCTAACAGCATCCGCAACTGGATTGAAAGATCCTGGATGGTACTTGATCTCACAATCGTAGTCCTTCAGCAGATCCATCCATCTTCGCTGTCTCATGTTCAACTCAGACTGAGTGAACAAATACTTCAAGCTCTTATGGTTAGTGAAAATCTCGAACCTCTCACCGACAAATAATGACGTCATATCTTAAAAGCGAAAACAATGGCCGCAAGCTCCAAATCGTGTACATGATAGTTCTCCTCATGATTCTTTAATTTCCTAGAGTCATAGGCAATCACATGACCTCTCTGTGATAACACACATCCCAATCCCTAGAGAGAATCATCGGTGTGAACTACAAAGCCACCGAATCCAGACGGTATAGTCAACACTGGAGCTGTAGTCAGACGGCGTCGCAACTCGTGAAAACTCTCATCGCACTCTAAAGTCCAAACATAAGGCATATCCTTCCTCGTCAGCTGCGTCAAAGGCTTAGAAACTTGAGAAAAGTTTTCCACGAATCTTCGATAGTACCTTGCCATCCCTAGGAAACTGCGGATCTCCAAGACTGTTGTCGGTCGTGACCAATTCAGTATGGCTTCTATCTTACTAGGATCAACAGAAACTCCGTCTCGTGAAATCACATGACCATGAAAAACAACTCGATCAATCCAGAAGTCACACTTACTCAACTTAGCGTGCAATTGCCTCTCTCTCAAAACCTGAAGAACAGTATGGATATGGAAAGCGTGCTCGTCAACACTGCGAGAATACACCAGGATATCGTCGATGAACACTACCACGAACCTATCCAGAAAGCCGCGAAAACCCCTGTTCATCAAATCCATAAAAACAGCTGAAGAATTTGTCAAACCAAAAGGCATTACTAAGAACTCGTAGTGACCATACCGCATACGAAATTCTGTCTTGGAGATATCCTCCTCTCTTACTCTAAACTGATGGTTTCCCGAACGCAGATCTATATTCAAATAAACAGAAGTACCCTGCAACTGATCAAACAGATCATCTATCCGCGAAAGAGGATACTTATTCTTCACAGTCGCTTGGTTAAGCTGCCAATAGTCTATGCAAAGATGCATCGACCCATCTTTATTTTTGACAAAAAGGACTGGGGCTCCCCACGGAAAAACACTCGGCCGAATGTATCCCTTATCAAGAAGATCTTGAAGTTGCTTCTGTAACTCTCTCATCTCAGAGGGTGCCAATCGGTATGGAGCTCTGGAAATCGGTGCTGTCCCTGGAAATAACTCAATGCCAAACTCGATATCCCTCACTGGTGGTAAACCTGGAATCTCTTTCGGAAATACATTTGGAAATTCACGGACTACAGGTATCTCCTGGATGTTTGGTCCCTCCAAGGATGCATCAATGGCGTACATAAGTAGCCTTCCCCTCCAGACTCTAAAGCACATTGGGCTCTCAGAGCAGAAACCACTGGCAACGGAGGTCGCCTCCCTTACCATAGAAATACCATGACTTGCCATCCTTGGGACGAAACTGAACAAACCGCTGATAACAATCAACTATGACTCTATAATTAGTCAGGAGGTCAATCCCAATAATGCATTCAAAATCATCCATAGCTAGGATCATCAGGTTAGCACTAAGCTGGTATCCCTCAAAGCCCAAAGTGCAACCAAACACTAGACGCTTAGCTAAAACCTCGTTATCCATCGGAGTAGTAACCACTAACAACACGTCTAAAGGAACAAACGGTAATCTATACCTCTTAGCAAAACGTGTTGAGATGAATGAGTGTGATGCACCAGTATCAATCAATACATATGCAAGAAAACCACATAAACTACAGATACTTGCAATCATCCGATCATTGTCGGCCTTTTCCTGATCCTGGTTCAGTGCACAGACTTGCCCCTGAATACGTGGCCATAGAGAAGAATGACCACGGGAAGAATTCTGTCGCTGCGATGCTACTTGCGCTGCTGCTGAGAGGGCTGCTGCTATTGCACAGATTCCTGAGAGCCTATGGATCCGCTCGCTGCTCCAATCAGAGTAGGGCAGTCCTTTTTCATGTGCCCCTCCTGTCCGCACTGAAAACATGCGTTGGTCATTCGAGGACACTAACCTACAGGATGTCTCTGCCTGCACTGCTGACAACGGTTCCACTTCTAACAACTAAATTGGTGCACTCCGCCGGATCCAGAAGAAGAGGAATAAGTGCCTCCATGTTTCTTAAAAGACTGGCATTTTGGCCCGATAGAGCTAGTCGGTCTGGAAGAGGAAGAACCCATAGACCTATTCCTCCAAATGCTGTCCTTTGCCTAGTGACAACGGCTCACCAATCCTCATATGTCAGATCGCCACCCACTGCAACCAACTGGTGGATCTCAGGGTTAATACGCTAAAGGAAAAGAGTGTACTGCGTCGTAGAGCTACCGGCAAACTGTGAACAATAAGGGAGAAGCTCGATGAACTTCTGCTTGTATTCGTCGATAATCATCAACCCCTGCCGCAAGCTCAACAACTCGCTAGACTTTGACTGCAGTAGGGCTGGAGGAAAATATAACTTCTCGAAATCTGCCCGGAACTCTGCCCAATTAGCATCTCCTCTAGCTGATATGATTGGTGTGGAAATGGTTCTCCACCACTTCCTGGCATTGCCCTCTAGCAGGAAACCCAGCGTCTCCATCTTTTGCTCCTCAGTGCACTGATACTGTCGAAAGAAATTTTCTATGCGCTCAATCCAGTCCTAGGAAACTCCAGGTGTCTCGCCACCTATCAATGGCTTCGGACTCATCTGAAGAAATCGATGCATACTGAAACGATCTCGATCCTCATGGTTCCTGCACCGTTACTTCCTACGACCATCTCGATCGCCCCATCGACCGCCTCCAATATCTTGACTCTTGTCGTAATCTGTCATCTGTTCAATAACAAAGAGTATTTCAATCCGCTTTTCTTATTTCCCACAGTTGCAATGCGCTTAGATACCAATAAATATAGCGACCCTACCCGGATCCACTACCTAATCAGAGTAATACAGCGCATGCAATAATATTAAAAACTTGAATAGTGGATAATTAAAATACAGCAAATCCAATCGGCAGAATACAACCGACAATAAAAAAAGTGTATAATACTTATACAACCAAATCGAAAGTTCTTAGGGTCACAACCCTACTGCTAAATCCTTGCTGCTACCGGTACCGACCTCACTCCTGGTGCGAACCTTCGGGACCGTCTAGTATCAAACCTGCTCCGCCACAAGGTATCCGAAGAACACCAAACATAGGGTCGTGAGCGACAACGCTCAGTACAAAAACAATAATATATAAACAAATATGCAGCACATAAATGACTTTAAAATCCTGGGTAAAATAGTCTGCTCAGGGAGCCACCGAATATACAACACCTTGCCAGAGAGCAACTTCGCGGGGGTACTCGTATATTCACCCTACCAGAATAGCGTCAATCCCACCATCGTGGTCCCTCCTAGTGATAGCAAAACCAGGGGCTGAGCCTCCCCAAAACCTGACCCGAATGCAAAACAGGACACAAGGCTCACATGGAAACTGAAAATACCTGACTCGAGTCCATGATGACTTACAAGCTCCCTATGGAAATTGTCAACGACTCACATCTCACGAGATGCAGTCCAGTATAAAAACATGCATGTGCTAAATCAGTGAATCTTGGAAAACATATAGCACATACGAATGCAAATATAAGCATATATATCATGTCGGCTATCTCGGTCAGTACTTACGTACCTCTAATACTGCGGTTCAAACCTAGCACACTGGTCTAGATCCCACATCTACAAGTCTGATCTACTGGGACTACAATGCAAATACTCATGCATCAATATTTAAGCTCTAAATGCCTTAACTAAGCTATTTCATACCCCTAAATATTTTTAGGAATCCAAAACTATACCTGATTCTGTCGTCATCCCTTTGCTGTCGCTTGCCTCAAAACTAGGTCACAGCTCCGCTATGATGTCTGGATCGCTCCGCTACTTCTGGATTCCCAATAGGATGCCTAGATTTCTCTAGATCTAAGCTAGAAGGCTAGAGAAATGAGAGAGAAGGAATTTGGTGCGCCTAGAAATGAACCTCGGCACCTCTATTTATAGACGGAGATCAAACCGTCCGATCTTTGATCAGACCGTCCAAACACGATCGGACCATCCAACCCCACATCGGAGCATTTGATGTCCCATCCGTACGTAATCCATGATGTCACCTTGCTGACGTAGAGGATGAGGTAAGCCCTGGCACTGATCGGACCGTCCGATGATGCCGACGGAGCGTCCGTTCCCGATCGGAACCTCCGATCTCCACTTAGGAGCGTCCGATTTGCTCTGGCCCAATTTCTTAATTTTTTCTAATTATTCCTTAATCACCTTACTGGGGTACGGGTCACTACAACATATTTTGGATAGATCGCTGACTTGAGCGTATGAGGGTTTTCGCCGGGCATCCCCCGATGCCTCTAACCTTATTTCGTGATGTAGGTGACGACCCTAGTTTTGTTGGATTGGATAGGCAAGGAGCACTTGGTTTCCTAAATTTGTTGTTTATTCCAATTGACTGAGCACGTGCAAAACCTTATTTAGGGTCACAAGGTTTCGTGTAGTGATCGAGCAAATACTACCACGAAAAATCAACTTAAATATATATATTTATATATATATATATATATATATATATATATATATGTATATATATATATTTAAGACCCCAAAAATATTAAGTTATTAATTTTCAAAATTAGAGATTCAAATTCTGAATTGAAAAATATTTAATTTGAGAATTTATGGAATTTGAGATTAAACTTCCAAGATTCTAAAATTAAAGAACTTAATTAGAAGCTGCATATTTTGTATTGGAATTAATTTGCAATTGTTGAAGTTCCAAGGATTACATTGCAAATTCGAAATTAGTTAATATTATATTGCAAGTGGAGATTCAAGTGGAGATATATACGTGTAAGCATATATATCTTTATATCATTATCATCTTCCACGATTGAAAGGGAGAAACTTGGAGAAGCCATAGCTCACGCCACTTTCAAGCTATTCCAAACTTCGATTTGCGACATCCGGCCGTCAGAATTCAGATTTGATAGTATATTCGCGAGCACCGCACTGAGAGCTACGTTTTGACGTAATTTTGGCTAAATTCTATCAAACTTTAATTTTGGGATGTTGTTAGATTCAAAGTTTGATATTATAAACACGTTTTTGAGCTGGTAACGATAGCATATCAAAGACGGGTCGAGAAAAGATCGTCGTTTGAACATGTTTTTCAATTTTTGAAGATTTTCGAAAAATCTGAGTTTTTGGTGCTATAGATTTCGAGATTTTTGTATTGATATGAGGATAGTATTGAGTTAATATGATTGTATAGATGTGGTATAATTTGTTGGTTTTGCCGGTTTTGCTACCGTTACGCTGTCGGTTTGAAAATGATCAAGTTTGAGTCTAGATTGATTGAGCTGGACATTTTTGAGTTGATTTTGATGTTTATAGCTTGTTAAACTTCATTTCCAGATTTTGTTGAAGATTGATCGCATTCGAGAAGTTCCAACTTCGAACGGGGAAAGATTTGATCAAGGTTTGTGAGTTTTATACCTTGAGGATCGAGTTGAGCTTGGGCGGATTTTAATAAGAGCTTGTATATCTTATATCTTGTGGATTGAGCTAGTTCGTTATCAAGAATAAGGTATGATTCGATGATGATTGAATTGGGGAACAACGTCGAGATGAGTTTGCCTTTTCGATCCCTTAAATCACACAATTTTTCTATATTATGTGTTTATATGTTTGATATGCATTGCTTGAGTTTTATAGCATGCTTGTTAAGCTTTATAGAAGGTGATTGTTTATTATGTCATCCCGTTGTGCATTTTGAGCCTAACCTTTCTTCTAGCCTTGTCATGATATCGTCAATGAGTTATTAGCTTCGATATAAAGTATCAGTGATGAGTATGTAGCATTGATACTTCGACTACGGTATAGCATCAGTGATGAGTTTTTAGCTTGATGATGAGTTGATGTGTTTTAGCGTCTAAACCATTGTCGCTTATTGATCCTTGATCCTTGATAGCCTTGTCATTTGTCATTGAATTTCATAGTTGTGATTTGTATTTGAAATACATGAATCTTGCTATATTTGATTCATTACATGTTCCGTTGTTTCATACTAAGTTTTATACTTATCGGTTTGTCCGGCTGTTGCTTTGTTTTTGTGTGTGCATTGCAACAGGTGGTTCAGGGCCGAGTCATAGGAGGCCATGAGATTTGGGAGAATTTTAGAAGTGGAGCTCGGGTTTAGGATTCATGTAGTTTGAACTCTTGTTGACACATGTTGAATTTTTGTACCATCGATCGTTGTCTTGATCGAGAACCTCGCATGTATTGCTCTTTCCTGTATTTTGAATTTTTGTAAACTGATAAAAGTTGGATATTGCGTTGCATGGCTTGTTTAGAATGTTTTAAGCTATTTTTTCTGGATATGATCTGCTGGAGGGCGCGCCCGAGCGATAAAAATTGACGGCGCGAGCGCACCCTGTTCTGAGTTTCTATTTTGTCCAGCGGAAGGGAGCGCCCGAGCTGTGAATAGTTGCGGCTCGAGCCCACCCCCTTTTGAAAAAAAAAATTGTTCTTTCTTTTCCTTATTCATTAGTAATGATTGTGGGTTATAAGCTTAAGTAGGTGAGCACCCAAGGCCCCACATTGTTTGGTATCAGAGCTTAAGTTGTCTTGAGTCGACATTAGAAGTTGAGCGGGATAGATTGAGTCGCATGAATTCATTATGCATGAGATTAATGCATTGTTTGATTATGTGAATTCGATGCCATTATGTTTCTACCTTTGAAAATTCATGGCTATATGCTAGCATGTTTAGTTTTAGCAATTATGTGCCTTTTGCAATTATGTGCTTACGTGTTTCTTAAGCGTATTTGCTATATTTTCTAAACATGTAGATAGAAAAAAAAATGTTTTGTGACGGGATAAGTATACTCATGAGTTTGAAGAATAAATAAGGGATTCAACTGAGATTATTTTTAATGTGTTGTATCTCAGTCTATTAGTTATGCCTCCCCAAGCTATGCCTCTTCAAAGTGGTCGTATTGTGCCACAGGTTCCACAAGGTCGTAATGTTCCAGAGGTTCCACAAGTAAGAGAAGTACCTCCGACTGAGCAAGGAAGTACATCTTCTGATCCTATGGATACGACTGCTACACCGATGGAAGTTCTGTTGAAGCGTGATTTGGTTATATTTTCCTATATTTATTTGAGTTCATTTGTATGATTAGAAGAATTTGCATTGATTAAATTTATTTTATAGTTCATAATCAGTGTTTGTGTTTTGATATAGGAAAATAAAAAAATGGTGCAAAATAATTTAAGAAAAGAAGCAAAGAAAGAAGATTGAAGAAGTAAAGATGTTCGTTAGAGCTATTAACGAATAGCCCTTGAGAAGTGTTGTCGCTCTAATGAAGGTCTCTAATGAAGTGCTATTGCGCTTGTAAAGGGCGCTTGGGGTTATTGAAGAGCTCTGCTGTGTATGCGTACAGAGTCTCGGGCGGAGCATGTACCGCTCGATTGGTAATTTCTAACCGATTGAGCGGGAGCAAGGAGAAAAGAAGGAGATTTGGACCAGAGAACATATTGCTCGATCCGCAAGTTTTGACCGATCGAGCGAGATGTGATGTTCTGGAAATTTTATCTAAAAATAAAAGTTGCTTGGGGAGGACTCTAACCTTAATTAGCATATATATTTTGAATTTTAGAGTATCTTGGGATTTTTGGACGGATGAAGAGTGAAGAATAGGTCTTGGAGGCTAGGCTTTATCTTCTTTGTTCTTAGATTTAATTTCTTCTTCAATTCTTCTAAGTTTTAATTCTTGGTAGAGGAAGACAAATCCTTTGAATTTTATTTATTTCGTGATATTTTGATTTTCATTATTTGATTTTTATTTGAGTATCAAGAGTTGTTCGAAATTGATTGACATGTTTGTGTGTTTGATTATTGGATTGATCACCTGATGATTTTTCATGCAATCTAAAGCTAAATTAGATATCAATTCCGTAATTTTTTGATCCCTCTAATTTGCAAAGCAATTGCGATTAATAATTTCCGCTTGTGAATTTGTTAATTTGTAGGAACATCTCTTGACTAGATTAAATACAACTGCTTGTGTTTGTGTTGTTTAGTTTCATCAATTTCACTAGTTTGAATGCTACCTTGGGTTTAAACCTTAATCGCTTGTATTTGGGTTAATTCATTGGTAAGGGATAATTTAGAACGCTTGTGTCTAATTAACTAAAATTATGGGTAAATAGGAATTAAATTTCTAAGTGTCATGCCTGTCATTTAGAACGGATGAATATTCAATTAGAATTAATTGTTTTTAGAGAATCGATGATCGAGTGAATAACTTCAAGGGTGTAGTCGGCCGATACCAAGGCTTGTTAATTAATTGTTTTTCCATAATTTTAATTCTTTCATGCTAGTTGAAACGACCCAAGTTCTACTTTAAATTAAACTGAATAAAAATACGGGTTTTCAAAAAAAAATTCGGCATGACCTCTCTATTTTTATTCAAACCCTCATGTCACAGAAAACAAATTTAAAATGCAAACAACAACACTAAATAAACTAGACCGAGAAAAGAAAGAAAAAAAATAATAACGAAACCTGAGAAAAATATTGACACTCCAAACTATCCAAAAATTAACAATTTGATACATAAGTGCCCACAAAAAATTCCAAAGAATATTATCTTTACATTTACATTTACTAAATTAACAAGATGAAGGACTTTAAAGTGCTAAAATAAACTTTTGCGGAAGACTAGCATGGTCAGAGGGATGTGTCATGCCTGCATCACAGTCCACTCGATAGTCCTGCCTCGCAATCTCACTGATAACCTAAACCTGCACCAAGTAGATGTAGTGAGCCTAGGGGCCCAACAAGTATATGAGAGAATAACAAGTACTACATAAATACATGCACACACAGATTAAAAATATATGATACTAAAAATATACTTTGTTTTGTGCCCTTGCTTTAAACAAAATAAACTTCAAAACTGAGAGAATAAGAATATAACATATGCGTGGCTAAGTCATATATAATCAATGTAACTGCATAAACTGTACTAAAACATAGTCATATGAATTCTGTGAACTGTAACTGTATCTAAGTCTGTAACTGTATCTAAATCTGTAACTGTGAGCTGCGAACTGTGAACTTAGATCCTTGATTGTGACTCTGTGTTTTCGATCATGATCATGGCTGCAGTGCACTATGCGCAAGGAGGTCGGGATAACACCCAACCCAATCTTGCCCTGTAATTGGTAAGGGAGGCCAAGATTTCTCTTAACCCCACACATACACGTCTATATTTGGTAATGTATGCCAAGACGTCTCTAAACCCCACACATACACATCCTTTGATAAGGTAGGTCAGAACGTCTCCCAACCCCACACATACATGTCATTTCTATAGTCACAATCATCTCACTTCATTCATAAAAATATTTTCTTTCATACTTTCTTTCTTGCCTTGATATAATAACTTATCATGCATATGTAGATGTAATGTGCTTGAAAATATTTACTCAATGATCATGCAAGAGACTCAAATGTGGATGACCGGGATGGTGATTTAAGAAATAAACCAAAGGATGAGAAACTAAACCATAATTTAGCGCTTAAGGCAATTCGAGTGATTCACCCGTAAAATTTGTAACTTGCTCAATTCTTATTCAAAAAGGATTTCGTTTGAAACCACGACTCTCACACACTTAGAAATAATTCAAAAAGTCATCCTCGGAGTAATATTCCTATCCAATCATTTTATACAAATTTATTTCCGGACAGCAACTTCATTAACTCCAAAATTCTGCACCTATCCAAATCAATAGCCTAAAACTCCACCTAAACTTAACCGAATCCGTTTTCGCTTGAACAGACATATTCCTAACATCCTAGACTAATTCCAAACCCGAGACCTTAACCAAAACATGAGGTTTCCCCTGTTTTACGTGGCCATTTCCGGACAGCCCCAACACAACCCAGAAAATCTGCTCATACCATTACCTCACACTCAATCAAAAACTTATCTATTTGTCTCCCAAGTACCAAGCTACTATCCTAGGATCAAGATCAACACGTAGGCTCATCCATAACCCCTTAATACCCGCTTATAACCTGATTAAACTTAGCTAAAAAAAACAGCCTCTAATCACCTCAAAACCAATCCCCTAAATCATAGCCAATCCGTGATTTCATCAACACGACTTACAATCCACTTCAAGCCATTCTAAACGTTACCATGTGAACTACATTTCACCCATGGTAGCCCCTAATCCACCACCTAAATCAACACAAACAAGGACATGAAATTTTCGAATTAAACATGCTTGAAAATCTGGAATTTTTGAAATCGAGCATCAATTCAACAACAAACAAATGCATAATCCATTTCATTCCTCAACCAAAGAATCACAATATCATAAATCCTCAAGCATGTATGTAGCAAAAATCTGCACAGAATTTTCGAACAAACAGGGCAAAAAACTTTCGAAAATATGATATGCATACACACTACATCGCACGACATAATAATCTACTTGGTGAGCAAGGAATCCCACAATCTTGCCTAAGCTAAAACTCGAAATGCAAGAACCCAAGTAAGCTATGTCTGCCTCGAAGGCAAAGGAGCTGCTACGAGCTGGAAATGGGGGTGCCAAGGGCTGCTGCAGTTCGGCCAGCTCGTGAAGGTGATGCTCCGCCGGAGAAGAAGGAGGAGCGGCGGCTGCAGCGGCGAGGAAGAGCTGGAGAAGATGAAGCCGCCGATCGTGAGCTTGAAAAAATAAAATAAAACAGGGGAATGTTGTGAAGGGGGGTTTTGTTCATGCCGTCCACGGGGTACTACCCTGCGGGCAACGTGTAACCCCATGATTGGTTAAAATCAGTGGGTCCCATGTGGGGTCCACTAATTTTAACCAAACAAAATCCGTCACGCCACCCACAAGGCACTACCCTGTGGGTGGCATCGACTTAACCGTGAAGGGGTGAGAGGATTTAGGCATGAAGTGTGTGTGTGTGATTTGAGTGTAGAATTTAGGGATTAGGGTTATATATTAAATTGAGTGGTAGGTGTATGTAAAAGTTTAGGAGAAAAAGTGCTACACACTTTTAAGAATTGCTAGATCAAACTTAGCAACTTAGGAATATGAATTTAATTGCACTAAATAAAACACAAGCTTGAAAAATCAAGAATTAAACTCTTTAAATATTCTGATTTTCCGGCAACGAGTAAAATATTTAAATAACAAGCAGAGCCATTAAAATAATTTTGAACAAACTAGACAAACGTTTAAAAAAAATTTAAATAAATACACAAGCGAAAATAAAGCCTTTAAAATGATTTGGGCAATTGAAAAGGACTTAAATAAATAATCTATACATTTAAAATAATTTAAAATAAATAACCGCTAAATTAAGGCTATTTAAAATAAATAAGTTGGACACTCGAAATTATTTAAACAAATAATCTAAACAGTTAAAATCATTTGAATTAATAAACTAAACAATTAAAATAATTTAAATATGCAAGATTAAACCTTTAAAATATTAAAACAATTAAATTGCATAATAAAAAACATTTTGACAAATAAACTTAAATAATTAAAAACATTAATTAAATAGTTAGTACAATAAAATATTCATTGAATAAAAAAATAAAAATATTTTATTAGCACAAAATTCAAATAAAGAATTTAAATCAATTAAAACTAAAATAATAATCCTAATATTTATTAAATTTAATGTATGCGATTTTGTAGATTAGATTTTAGGTGCTACACTAGTTGGTAAAATTTATTTTAAATTGCTTTTAATTTTAGTTAGTTAGATTCAAAATTGAAATCCCCTTTTATTTATTTTCAGTACTTTTTAAGAACACAAATAAATTTCACTTTTCTTGTGGGAACGATCTCTACTCTCGCTACTGCATGTTTATTAAGTTAATATGAGTTGAGTTAATTTCGGCGTGACACGACTAAGTGCTACCAAATTTTGGCGTCATTGCCGGGGAAGGCGTTTAATTTATTTGTGTTTTTATTTTCGTTCTATTCACCGTTTTCTAATCTGTTTTTGCAAGAATTCTTATGGTATAATACTTCGAGATGTCAAATCTACAAGTATTCACAAGTTTTATCCAGCAACACGGGGAGCCATTCTACGCAGCATGAGAGAGCTTCAAGGAATTGGCAACCATCTTCCGGTATCATGATTTTTCTAACTATTCTCTCCTTACATTTTTTTTCTTGATGGCTTGGATGCAGTGACAAAAAGATGGGTAATTGATGGAGCTTTCATAACCGGTAGTCCACTATTTTGCCAATATGATGATAATATGATACACCTGTTGAATGATATGGCGGAATTTGACTATTACCGGTATTGGGATCTTACACCACAAGTATGGAGCCACCAATACCCACAAGATACTCAATACTCGGATTTTACAGACCAACCATTCGAGCTTCAAAAGGAGGAGGGAAGTTGTTCTCAATTGATCTTACATCCTCTAGAGGATATAATGTGCAAGTTTGTGGCATCGACTGAGGCAGATATAAAAGATCTAATCAATTCTAGATGTCACCTTGTGGAGCAAATAGAGAATATGAAGAGATCAATCCTCCATGAACACCAAGAACAGGAAGTGAAGCAAGATACTCAAGCAGTGACCAACCCAATTTGGTTCGATGATGATGACTCAGAGAACCAGGATTAGGAGTGCGAATCAAATTATGCCGAAGATTTAGAGGTGTTTGAGTCTTCTTTTCTTATTGAACCTAAGTCGGAAGATTTTCTGGAAGATTTTCTGGAAGAAATAGGGTATGATAGAAATATGTTGCCACTCAGGTTTGAGGATGATGGAGTTCAAGAGTCTATCGATTTGAGCTCATCAATAGTATTATCATACACACATCCCCAAGAACATTTCCTTCCATCAATACCAGTTTCAAAAGATTTGGCTTCCGAGAGCCCGCAGAGATGTTCTCTTCCCATGTTTACCAGCTACTTTGGAGTATTGTTGAGGTGACGAGCTTAACTGTATACATCTAGCCAAGCTTGAGGGAACATTGAACAAAGACCCAATTGTGGTGTCATATGACACTTATTTTGGGTTTCAGCCGCTTTTGAGGAGTGCTTCTGAGGGTCAAGCTGAAGACTGAAAATCAGGCGCTGCTTGGGAGGCAACCCAAGGGGAGTATTTTCTTCCATATCTTTTATTTTAATTTTTTTGTTTTTTTTGTTTTTTTTGTGTTATTTTTACTTACATTGGGGACAATGTAAGATCTTAAGTATGGGGTAGAGGACTTGGCCAGTCATTGAGAGGATGTAGCCGGTTTTAGAGAAAAAAAAAAAATTTTAGAGCTCATAGTTAGCGATGAATATGACTGTTGAAATTCAATAGCCTATGATGATGAAGTTTGGTTTAAAAAAAATTTGTGAAAATTTTTGCTCTTGATTGGACATGAGAACCGTAGGTTGAATTGTGAATAATCTTAAGCACACATGTTAGACCAGTGAAATATAGCGATGTATTAGATTTTGTTGGTGTTTGTTGGACCACTGCACGACAATAGGTGATTATTGATCCTGATAGTGTTTTTGAATCCTAATGATCTTTATAACATTGCATGTACGATCTTGGGTGCACCTGTTAATTTTATTGAAAATTTTTGTGGAAAAAAGATTAACTCAATCCGAGTTATGTGCAAGGGATTTAAATCCTAATCACCATGCGGATTAAATAGGGTTAAAATTTTGAAAAATTTTAAAATAACAATTCCATCCAGGCTTGGAAAGTGATTGAAATTCTAGTCACGATTCCATAGCTAAGTTTGCGCGTTCAATGAGATTGATGCTCCATCCGGGCTATAGACGAGGAGATTGAAATTCTAATCCTATCACAGTTATAGCTAAGTTTGCGAGTAATTATTGGGTCTTAAGAAAACCGGGTGCAAAATTCGGAGGTGCGTAATAAATCTCAAGAAAGTCGTGTTTTTGTTTAAGAATGTTGGGAGGAAGGAGCCTGTGGGAACCTCGGGTGCTAATCTCAATTATCGACTTGCAATCAGAATTACACTAATAATTAAACGAAATAACTTACAAGCAATCAAACTGAACTTGAAAGCAAAAGCAATAATTTTTTTAAATCAAGGCCTCGCTCGATCGAATAAAGTTAGCCGATCGAGCAAGCACAAGTTCAGCAACTTTTTTCCCGACAATTCACATGGCCTCGCTTGATTGGTTGAAGTTCACCGATTGAGCAAGAATGCTATGTGCAGAAAACTCAAAATCTGTTGTTGCTGTCTTATGCAATATCTAATGTGCTTGAATCATTCTAAGCATCTCAAATTCATACTAGAATGATCTAAAGATAAGATACAAGGAAGAACATGCATAAAAACTCAAACCTTATCTTGTACAAGTTTCTACAATGCAAGTCATCAAACTCAAAAAGTTGCATACAAGTATTCAAATAGAATCTAAACTTCCAACAACTAACTTCATATAAGGTTTGACAGCATATATACAATCTCAACTTAGCTCAAAACATTAATTTGACAGCAACTTCTATTCTTAACCCGAGTCTCCACTCTAAATCTCTCAATCTCAAGTCGTTCAAGTAATCCTTTGACGCGCTTCTGCCCAACCTGATGCAATGCACACATACAAACAAAGCAACAGCCGGATAACTCCGGTGAAAAATACATCTCAGTATGAAATACATATGTATAAACATATAAACATATCAAATCAATATTCAACTAACACCAATCACAAGTCTATATACCCTTACCTGTCGGATTTCATTCAAAGCAAATAAATCAATATCATAACGACATAGGTATAGGTTAAAGGGTAAAGGATTTCAATCTCGCAGAATCGATATTTCATTATAAATCATCTCGTTGGGATCCTGGGAATAGAATAAGGCAAAAAGTCAGGCCTCCCACCTACGCTCCCGCTCGGGGTGGTAACAAGCTCTTATTCCCTGGACTGTGAACACTATATTGAGAATCATGGCAATAGGATTCAAATAAATTCTTTTGCCTCCCATATATAAATTCACCACGTCCAATATTTTCTTTTCGATTCTGCTTTCGGGGTTTCGAAAGAATTGTGGCTCAAAAGGATTACATCTCAACTCTATGAGAAATTTCACCACAATCAAATCGTTTATAATAATCTACACTTTTCGATCTTAAATAAAATAGAATGTTTAATCAAACAAACTTATTTAATAAGCGAAAAGTTCAACTAAATCAAGTAGATCAAATAAGTCAAATAAGATCAAGCAAGAACAACTAAACATGCATGTATGTGATTTAATAAACTCAAAAACCATCACGTTATCGAGTTATTCTACCTGTTGAGGTTAATATCGAATCATACCTTTATTCTGAACTCAAACCTCTGAACTCTGGCACTTCTTGATCACAAGTTGTCCCAAAAATCTGCACTTCCTTCAAAACTCTGCTCACTCAACTCTTGTTAATTCATACTCTAGTTGTTCCCAACTAGAAGCCAAATTCCTGTCAATTTGGTCTTGTCGACTCGAACTCGGTATCTTTCAACTTAAATCTGAATTGCATTGTTTAAAACTCAACATCAGCTTCTAAACATCATTACAATTCATCAAGTTACAGCAAGTACAATTCTTGATCGATTGACCGGAATTTAAACCGACGACGCAACGATTCGAATTCGATAAATCAAAAAGCTTACACATCATCTAAACATTGATCTAAATCTAATATCAACATCAATATATATAAGCCATAATTCGAAAATAGCATCCCAACAATTTCAGAATTTCATATCAATTCAAAATCTTCTACCGGCGGCATAAGGAATCGAATTCGATATTTCCAAAAGCATATTCATCAACATAACCGCAATCTTAACTCAATAATAACTTCAAATTCACATCTAAATTTAGAAATCCAACAGCCCCTATTTTCAGAATTTTGAAAAATCTTCCAAAAATCGAAAACATGTTCAAACGACGATATTTTCTCGATTCGTCTTAGATATGCTATCGTCGTATATATTAGAACAAGTTTAAACAATCAAATCTTAATTATAACATCATCTCAAAATTAGAACATGGTATAATTTATCAAAACTTACGTCAAAGTGTAGCACTCGAAGCCGTGATAGCAAATATACGATCAATTTGAAATTCTACCAGACGGATTAATTTCTATCAAATTTTGAAATGAAGGAATCGACCATGGGAGCTTCTTCTTCAATGTTTCTGCTTCCCTTCGTTTCTTTTGCTGAGTGGAATGAATTGGTTGTACCAATTCATATATGTATCACACGTGTGATCCCACTCACATGCATAAATTGCATTTTGGTCCTTGAGAGCTTGGAAAATTGCAAATCAGTCCCCGAACAAGAGATTTAATTCAATTTAAATCCTAGATAATTTAAGAATATTAGAATTTAATTTAAACTCCAAATATTCTCAAATTAAATGTTCTTGGATTAAAACTGCATTTTAGTATTTGAACTTCTCAATATTTTCAAATTGATCCCTGCTCGGATTTCTTCTTCAAATTAACTTCTTTGTCATTCCCAACTACACATTTCAATCTTAATCTCATAAATATTTACTTCAAATATTTCTAACTTTTAATTTAAGAATCCCAGAATTTAATTCTCAAAATTCGTAAATTCTCAAATTAAATATTTTCGGCTCAGAAAATAAATCTCTGATTTCCATAAATTCCCAAATAATATTTTTCTTAAATTCGGAATTTAATTCTCTAATTTTGTAATTAATAACTTATTATTTTCAGGCCTTACAATGCCTCCCCTCTAAGGAATAAATTCGTCCTCGAAATCGCATGGGCATTATGAGTTCTTGGTAATGCCATTTGGATTGGCTAATGCACCGTTTGTATTCATGGATTTGATTAATCGTGTTTTCATTTAGACAAGTTTGTGGTTTTGTTCATCGATGATATTCTGGTTTATTCTCGTAATTTGGATGAGCATGCATATCATCTAAGGCTCATTTTAAAGACTCTCCGGGAAAGGAAACTTTACACAAAACTAAGTAAGTGTGAGTTTTGGATTGATCACGTGGTGTTCCTTGGCCATGTCATATACAGTCACGGAGTTTCAGTTGATCCAAGCAAGATATATGTTGTGTTGAATTGGTTGCATCTGACGACGGTGGCTAAGATCCGTATTTTTCTGGGTCTAGCAGGATATTATCTCTATTTCATCGCAAATTTCTCGCAGTTAGCTCGACCTTTGACGCAACTTACTCGTAAAGGCGTAACTTTCGAGTGGTCATCAGACTCTGAGGAGAATTTTTGTGAACTTTGGCGACGGTTGACTTCTGCACTTGTGTTGGCACTACTGCTGGTTCTCGAGGGTGTATTGTGTATACTTATGCTTCTCTGCAAGGATTAGGCTGTGTTCTGACTTAGAATGGGTATGTGATTGCATGTGCATCTAGACAGCTGAAGGTTCACGAAGGGAATTATCCAGTGCATGATCTTGAACTAGCAGCTATCGTCTTTGCATTGAAGATTTGGTGTCATTATCTGTATGGCGAGAAATTTGAAATCTTCACTGATCACAAGAGTCTCAAGTATTTGTTTACTCGGAAAGAGTTGAATATGTGACAGTGACTGATGAAACTTAAAATTTGTAATTATTTATATGTTAAAAAGTGTGTTTTAAAATTAAAGTTTCATTAAAATTATGAAGTTGTATTCTTTTAGTGTTATGTGTTTATATTTAAATATTTTACTAAAAATGTTGTATTTTATGTTTTGCGCAGATTTGGTAAAAATAAAATTACTCAAGCTACAAAGGTCATATTGGAGTAATCTCAAATCCTATAGAATCATAAAAGAGGCATCTTCAAATTTGTAGAAGACAAGAAATTCCAAAAACCTCATTAAGATGATCAAAATAATCAAATATCAAAATGGAGACAGATTTACTTTTACTATGACCAGCTTGTAGTAAAAATATCATAACTATTTCACCATTTATCCAAAAGAGGTGAACTATATGTCCAAACACATCTACACAAAATATCCTACGTGTTCTATGTTGAATGAAAAGGCTGAATCGGTGGTCTAAGGCATCAAACATGTCAATTAAAGTTGGGTCATGGTATTGACATTCAAGGAGACAAGCACCCACCAACTTTACTATTTCACATTTAATGAGCCTTGGACTCTTGCTCTTATTTGGCCTATAAATAGATGTGTTGTATAAGCTTTGTAGTGTGCAAGAGTATAGAGAAATTTCTCATTTGTAAAATAAATATTGTGTGTGTGAGAATAAAAGTTTGAGTGTGCAAGTTTCTCAAGTTCAAGTATGAAATTTCTTTTATCCTTATTCTTGAGTTTCATGTTCATGGCAAGCTAAATCTTTTTATGTCAAGGTGAAAAGTTTTCATTGTTGGTCAAGTAAGATTGTTTATATTTTGTATATTCTTTCTTTTTCTATTTTTTATTTTGTTTTACTAATTGATCTTTATTTGTAGGTATAATTTGGATGATTTATTGTAGGGGTGGAATCGGGTCGGGACCCGTCCCGTAACCCCCTTGCCCGATTTTCGTCTCGATAGAAATTGAGATTTTTTTTATCCTGATCCCACACCCGAGAAGTGTCGTGACCCGAATGTTCGGGATCCCGAACATTCGGGATCCCGTCGGGTCGGGAGAGGGTAATCCCGAATAATATTTTTTTAAAAAAAAATTCTATGTAAATATTTTTTAAAAAAAAATTATGAAAAAAATCAAACAATTTCTTAATACATTACAAATAAATTAAAATTTCTTTATATATAACCATTAAAAAACTAAAACATTTTTTAAGTACATTAAAATAAACTAAAACAACTACTTGATTAATAAAAAAAACATATAATTATTCATAATAATTAAAAAACAAAATAAAAATTTATAACTCAATGTTAATATTAAAAAAGATAAATATTAAAAAAATTATATGGTATATAATTATAAAACATTAATATTAAAACATAAAATTAAAAAAAATTATTTTTTTAATTAAAAAATATTATTTAAAAAATATTATTTTTATATTCGGGTCGGGTCGGGAATCCCGTCGGGAAAAGTTGCCTATCCCGATCCCGATCCCGAAATTGATCGGGTTGGAAAAAATCCCGACCACTCGGGTCGTGAAAAGTTCGGGACGGAAAAAATTCGGGACGGGAACGGGTCGGGAATCGGGATGGATCGGGATTTATGTAAAATTTGTCACCCCTAATTTATTGTTATCTATTTACATCAAATACTTGGTACCTTGAATGTGGTTACCTTGATTTGTTGTCTAATATGATACAATAAATACTACAATAATTATATACTATAAATATATGCATCAATTTATAATAAAGTCATATATATTATTTAGACAATAGTGTGGCTCTGCCGGTTGTTCTAAATAATATATTGTGATTTGATCTAACATTTACTTTCTCGCAACTAACATTTACTTTCCGCAATTAACATTTATTTTCCGCAATTAACATTTACTTTCCGCAATTAGCATTTACTTTATCGCATCTAACATAAAAAGTCATATATTTTATTTAGACGATAGCGTGGTTCTGCCGGTTGTTCTAAATGAAATATGGTGATTTGATATAACATTTAATTTTATGTCAATTTATATTTATGCACTTATATATATATATATATATTATGGGTACCATATATTAATTATCGGTTAATTTGATATTAATATAGTGGGAACTATATTATATGATATATTTGTTTAAATATTTAATTGTTCTTTTATGTTTATATTTATGCATCTATATATATATATTATGGGTATCATGTATTAAATATTGGTTAATCTGATATTAATATAGTGGGAACTATATTATATAATATATTTGTTTAAATATTTCATTGTTCTTTTATGTTTATTCTTGTTTTAGTTTCTTTTATTTATTTTTGTTAAGCAATCTTAAATAAACCAACAATGAACCTTTGAAGCCTTGACAATTTTATAATTTGTATTAGAAGTTTTATAATAATATTTCCATCTATAATATATTATTGCTAAAATTAAACCTACAACATCCTCTCCGTGGATCGATCTCGTACTCACGAGTATATTACTTGCAGACAACCTACACTTTGGTGAATTACAATTTAAGTTGTAGCAAGTTTTTGGCGTCGTTGCCGGGGAGGTATAAATTAAGTTTACTTTTTTTTTATTTATGTTATTTATGTAAATAGTATGTTATTTTTAATTGTATGATTGTTTGGAGTCGTAAACAAAGTGGTAGACTTGTTCGAGTATTTGAAAATATTTTAAACATGGAGGATAATTCTAATAATCAAGATGATAATAATAATAATAATCAAGAACATGAACAACCAAGAACACTTAGGCACCATATGAATCCAATAAGAACTAGTACACCATCTTGTTTAGTTTTTCCTCCTGATGCATCTAATTTCAATTTTAAACCTCAAATTATTCAACTTTTACCAAATTTTCATGGCCTAGATTCTGAAAATCCATATTTGCATTTAAGAGAATTTGAGGAGGTTTGAAACACTTATAATGATCAAAATTGTAGCATGGATATTGTTCGATTAAAGCTTTTCCCTTTTTCTTTAAAAGATAAAGCTAAAACATGGTTGCAAAATTTGAGATCAAGTTCAATAACATCATGGAAAGAAATGCAACAACAATTTCTTAAAAAAAAAATTCCCTTCCCATAAAACAAACTCTTTTAAAAGACAAATTACAACTTTTTCTCAAAAACAAGGGGAAACATTTTATCAATGTTGGGATAGATATAAAGAGTTACTTAATACATGCCCACATCATGGTTTTGAAATATGAAGGATAGTTTCTCACTTTTATGAAGGTTTAATACCTAAAGATAGACAAATGATAGAATTCATGTGTAATGGAACTTTTGAAGATAAAAACCCAAATGAAGCTATGGAATATTTGGAGTCATTAGCAGAAAATGCTCAAAATTGGGATAATATAGGCTCAATTGAACCACCAAGTAAAACCAATAATTCAACAAATGGGGTTGGTATTTACCATCTTAAAAATGATGTAAATATTCAAGCCAAACTTGCATCTTTAGCAAGAAAAATTGAGTCATTACAAATGAAAAAGAGTGATCAATTAAAAAGTGTTCAAGAAATTGTTTGTCATATATGTGACACACATGATCATCTTACAAAAAATTGTCCTATTTTTTCTTCATTTAAAGAATGTCTCCATGAACAAGCCAATTATGTTAACAATTTTAAAAAAGCAACATTAGATCTTTTTTCACAAACATATAATCCTGGTTGGAGAAATCATCCTAATTTTAGTTGGAGGAATGATAATAATGCACAACCTTCACAACAACCTTTTCAAAATAACCAAAATATCAAGGTTATGTTCCTTATATCCCACCTCCAAGAAAACATTTTGAAGATGAAATTCATGCATACATTCAGAAGCAAGAGTCTATCAATATTCAAAACATTCAATCCATGAATGATTTGAAAGAAACTCTTGCAAAATTTGCATCTGCACTTAATATTCATGAAAAGGAAAAATTTCCATCTCAACCACAACCTAATCCTAAAAATCAAAATCAAGATAAGTTTGATCAAGTAAAATCTGTTATTACTCTTAGAAGTGGTAAAATAGTTAATGATCCATATAGTGATGAAAACAAAGATCAGTCAAACTCAAAGAGTAAGGATGAAAATCTTGATACTTTCGAGAAAGATGATACTTTGAGTCCTAAGATTGAGAAAGTTGATGATAAATTATCTGAAGTAATATATGAGTCAAATAAACATGTTTCTTTTCCTCATGCATTAGTAAACAATAAAAAACAAAAAAAAATGATTCTGATATTTATGAAGTTTTTAAACAAGTAAAAATAAATATTCCATTATTAGATGCTATTAAACAAGTGCCTTCTTATGCAAAATTTTTAAAAGATTTATGTACTGTGAAAAGACAATTGCATGTAAAGAAGAAAGCATTCTTAACTAAACAAGTAAGTTCTATTATTCAAAATAATTCTACTTTAAAATATAAAGATCCAGGTTGTCCAACAATTTCATGAATTATTGGAAAAAATAAAATTAAAAAAGCTTTGTTAGATTTGGGAGCAAGTGTGAATTTACTTCCTTATTCAGTTTATAAAAAACTTAAGTTGGGAGATTTAAAACCTACATCTGTCACTCTTTTACTAGCCGATAGGTCAATCAAAATACCTAGAGGTATCGTAGAAGATGTGTTAGTTCAAGTCGATAAATTCATATATCCTATGGATTTTATTGTCTTGGATACACAACCAATAGAAGTGCATAATGAAATTCCAGTAATATTGGGACGTCCATTTCTAGCAACTTCAAATGCTTTAATTAATTGTCGAAATGGAATAATGAAATTATCTTTTGGAAATATGACTTTAGAACTTAATGTGTTCAACTTATGTAAACAACCAATTATTAATGAAGATGAAGATGATAATGCAATAGAAACAATTGTGAAAGAAAATATACACCAAGAAAACTTAAATCAACAATCTGAAGTTTATTTAGTGGAAAGTGTTTTTAAATCAAAGTTATTTGAAGAAATTAATGAACTTGAAGAAGTAAAAAAAGATGATCATCCAAAACTTGAATTAAAACCTTTGCCAAAAGAACTAAAATATGTTTTTCTTGGTGAAAATCAAACATATCCTAATGTAATATCTTCTACCATCTTACCAAAACAAGAAGAAGATTTAATAATATTACATAAAAAACACAAAAATGCAATTGGATGGACTTTGCAGGATATAAAAGGTATAAATCCTTTAATCTACACACATAGAATTCACTTGGAAGAAAATGCTAAAACATATCAACAACCTCAAAAAAGATTAAATCCACACATGAAAGAAGTTGTTAAAAATTAAGTTTTAAAACTATTAGATGCCGGAATTATTTATCCAATCTCGGATAGTAAATGGGTAAGTCCAACACAATTAGTACCAAAAAAATCAGGCATCACTGTTATAAAAAAAATAAAAAGGGAGAATTATTACAAGTTAGGATTCCATCTAGTTAGCGTATGTGCATTGATTATAGAAAATTAAATGATGCAACTAGAAAAGATCACTTTCCGTTACCATTTTTAGATCAAATTTTAGAGAAAGTGGCAGGTAATCCTTATTATTATTTTCTTGATGGGTATTCGGGGTATTATCAAATACCAATATCATTAGAAGATCAAGAAAAAACTACTTTCACTTGTCCTTTTGGAACTTTTGCATTTAAAAGAATGTCATTTGGTTTATGTAATGCTCCGGCAACTTTTCAAAGATGCATGCTAAGTATTTTTAGTGACATGATTGAAGAATTTGTGGAAGTTTTTATGGATGATATAACTGTTTTTGGAAACTCATTTGAAAACTGTCTTAAAAATTTGGAAGAAGTTTTAAAAAGATGTGAAGAAAAAAATCTTGTTTTAAATTGGGAAAAATGTCATTACATGGTTAAATCCGGAATTGTGTTAGGGCATGTCATATCTGAAAAAGGAATTGAAATTGATAAAGCTAAGGTTGATGTTATTGCTAATTTACCATCACCAAACACGATCAAAGAAATTATCATTTTTGGGTCATGCGGGATTTTAAAGAAGGTTCATAAAAAAATTTAGCATAATATCGAAACCAATTTCAAATCTTTTAACAAAAGATGCACAATTTGAATGGACTCAAGAATGTGAAACTGCTTTTAAAAAGATAATTAATCTTTTAACTACTTCACCTATTTTACAAACTCCTGATTGGTCTTTACCATTTGAATTAATACGTGATGTAAGTGATTATGCTGTAGGAGCCGTGTTAGGACAAAGAAAAGAAGGTAAACCTCATGTGATCTACTATGCTAGTAGAATCTTAAATAGTGCTCAAATCAATTATTCAACAACTGAAAAAGAATTACTTTCAATAGTGTTTGCATTAGATAAATTTCGATCCTATTTAATTGGTTCTACTACTATTGTTTATACTGATCATTCTGCCATAAAATATTTATCAAATAAACAAGATGCAAAGCCGAGATTAATAAGATGGATTTTGTTGTTACAAGAATTTGATCTTGTAATAAAAGATAAAAAAGGAAAAGAAAATGTAGTAGCCGATCATTTATCAAGAATAATTTTTGAATCGTCTCAAAATGAAATATCAATAAATGAAAATTTTCCGGATGATCAACTATTCTATGCTACTACTATGCCTTGGTTTGCTAATATTGTAAATTTTTTTGTGACAAATAAAATGCCTTCTCATTGGAGTTCACAAGATAAAAATAAATTCTTGAAAGAGGTCAAAAAATTTTATTGGGATGATCCTTATTTGTTTAAGTATTGTCCTGATCAAATTTTTCGACGTTGCATACCCGACAATGAGGTAAGTAGTGTCAATAAATTTTGTCATTCTGAGGCATGTGGAGGTCATTTTTCGTCAAAGAAAACAGCTGCAAAAATCTTTCAATGTGGATTTTATTGGCCTTCTTTATTCAAAGATACGCATTCATTTTACAAATCTTGTGAAAATTGTCAGAAAATGGGTTCAATTTCAAAACAAAACATGATGTCTTTAAATCCAATCATGATTATTGAAATATTTGACAGTTGGGGAATAGATTTTATGGGTCCATTCCCATTATCTTTTGGATTTACTTATATTTTAGTGGTTGTCGATTATGTTTTAAAATGGATTGAAGCAATTGCATGTAGAACTAATGATCATAAAGTTGTGATAAAATTTTTGAAAGAAAATATTTTTAGTCGATTTGGAATACCTAGAGCTATAATCAGTGATGGGAGAAGTCATTTTATAAATAAATCATTTTCTTCTTTGTTAAGAAAATATGGTATTACACATAAAGTTTTTACTTCATATCACCCTCAAACGAATGGTCAGGTTGAACTTGCAAATAAAGAAATAAAACAAATTTTGGAAAAAACTGTTAATACAAATCGAAAAGATTGGGGTTTAAGATTAAGTAATGCATTATGGGCATATAGAACTGCATTTAAAACATCATTAGGGATGTCACCATATAGGTTAGTTTTTGGTAAGCATTGTCATCTACCTGTTGAAATTGAATATAAAGCTTATTGGGCTATTAAAGCATTTAATACTAATTTAGATGATGCATCTAAATTAAGAAAATTGCAACTAAATGAACTAGAAGAATTAAGAAATGATGCATATGAAAATGCAAAGATTTATAAAGATAAAACAAAAGTCTTTCATGATAAAAATATTATGAGAAAATCGTTTGAAATTGGACAAAAAGTTTTACTTTATAATTCTCGCTTGCATTTGTTTCCAGGAAAACTTAGATCACGATGGACAGGTCCATATGTTGTAAAAAATGTTTATCCTCATGGTGTTGTTGATGTTAAAAATCCTAAAAATAATAATGTGTTTAAAGTTAATGGACAAAGGCTTAAACCATTTTTAGAAAATGAAATTCTTAATGATGAGTTTATGCCTTTATATGATCCAAATTAATTGTTACTTATATTTTCATTTTATTTTTGCAGAATTGAGTTCACTTCCCGGTTAAGTGGCGGATAACGGTACTCCGTGACTTCTTTTAGTCGGTTTTCTTTCAATTTCCCAAAATAATTGAAAAAAAAAATTCTTTATTTTCAAAATGGATGAAGCTATCAAAGAACATGGTAAATATTTTCCATTTGTTTCTAAAAAAGTTCTGAGAATGATTTATGAAGGTAGATGTGAAAGATTGAGAATGCTTATGCAAAAAGGAATTTCGGAGGATATTCGTCTTATAATTGAAGCCAAAGTTCAATTGGGTGGTGAAGTTCCAAAATTCTTACTTGTTCGAAATATGTCTGGACTAGGAAAAAGCACCTATGCGAAGAAAAGGAGGGCCAAAAGGTTAAATGTTTGTCATAAATGTGCCAGATGGACTTGTGATAGAAGATGCAGATCTTTGGGATATGTTTCCACAAATAGAGAAGATAAAATTTATTTCATTAAGAATGGGCTGAGTAAAGAGTCATTAGATAATATCTCATTGACTCTTGAGACGCATTCTAGTGGAGATGTGCAAGGTCAACTTCTCCGTTTATGAAAACTATTCCAAGCACAGCGTCATGGTAATGGTCTTGGGAATCTGACTAAAAAAGACCCTATTTGCCAATTTATAAGAAAATTGGATGGTAAGCCAACCCTCAACTCATAAATATTGAAGGAACACTGTGAGCCACAATCACTGTATATGCGCATGCATGTCATTATTATATATTATTATTTATATTGTTTTCGTTATTATGTTCACACCTGTATTCCTATTTCTGTCGTATTCCTTGTTTTCCTTATAAAATCACTCAACTATCTCTATATTTTTGCAAAAAAAAAAAAAAAAAAAAAAAAAAAAAAAAAACATGGCAGGATTTGCTTCACAAAAATTGAAAATATTTGTGTATTTTGTGGTTCTAACACCGGAAAGAGTGAAATATTTGTTGATGCAGCAATTAATCTTGAAAAAAAGTTAGCAGAGAGAAAAATTCATTTGGTATACGGAGGAGGCAATATTGGGTTAATGGGATCTATTTCAACAGCAGCTCATCTTGGAGGTAGTCAGGTTTTGGGTATTATTCCTACAGCTTTAGCTGAAGGAAATATTACAGGTGTTACGGTTGGGGAAGAGTTGAAAGTTTCATCAATGTACGAGAGAATAACTAAAATGATAGATAATTCTGATGCTTTTATTGCCTTACCAGGTGGTTTTGGTACTTTAGAAGAAATTTTTCATGTTGTTTCTTGGGCACAACTTCATATTCATAATAAACTTGTTGGTTTGTTGAATATCAATAACTATTATGATGGTTTGTTGACTTTTCTTGATGTAGCTGTGGAACAAAATTTTATTTCAGAAAATTCATGAAGGATGCTCATCTCTGCTTCGAATGACGACCAATTAATTGATGATCTCCAAGCTTTTGTTCATCAACCTGATTCGTCTATAACAAATATCAATTGGTCTCAACCAACCAGTAAGAAAAGAAAATTGGATCATTGATTCAACATGTCACGAAATGGTTTGTGTTTGTTCCTCATCTTTAATAAATTTCAGGTGATATCTCTTTCATCATGTACTCTTTATTTTTCTTTAAAAAATTAAAAACAATGTCATATTCATGTTTGGGGGAGGGTTTATCTTTTAAAAATTAAAAAAAAATAAAAATTTAAAAATAAAAAAAAATATTTCTTTAATAATATTTATTTTTCCTTTTTCAATGGCAGAGTAAGGAGTCAAAAGCTCCTGACACGCATTAGTTTTTATTTATCATATTATCACAATAGATTAGATTTTATTATTCCGTATATATTTAAATTGCAAACTACTAAGAAAATGAAGTCTTTTTGTATAGATGTTTATTTATTCTTCTTTTTATCAATTTAATAGAAAATATATAATTGATGGGATATAAGTTATAAATAATATATAATTGTGTGTTTTCAAATAACATATTTTCTAAAACTTTTATGAATATATAGTTAAGGTGATATTGATTGAATGAATAATAACATGTATAATTGAAGGAATTAATTTGTAAAAGTGCAATATATACTCACATAAATTTTGTGAGTGAGAGGTGAGAATTGAGAAAACAACTTATAAGCTTTTATTGATTATTAAAAAATGGTTGATTACTAGATTAAACCCATTTTGAAAAAAAAATGTGCATATAAAAATTGGCTGCAAAGTTTTTTGGAGTTTGATTGTAAAGATGTAGAGTATTAATATCTCTACTATAATTATCAATGTAATAGATTTACCTCATAAAAAAATAAACAAATAAATAAACTTTGAAAAAAAAATGTTACTTTTTCAAAGTTTATTGGAGGTATTTGGTTATGCAAAAACAATTTTGCAGCCAACCAAAAAAAAATTAGAAAAAAGAAAAAAAATAAAAAAAAAAAACAAAATGGGTTTATTCTTTGTAAATTATCCTATCTTATTTTCAATATTAGGTTATTTGATTGTCTGCTTTATTAGCCATTTTCAATGAGTGTATAATTTTCTTCCAACTCCATGAGTGAAAAACGGTTATATATGAAATATCATAACCCGAGAAAATATGGATTTGAGACTTTTACATTAATATTTTTGATATTATACATGTTATGAAAATGATTTCTATTATCATTTTGATTATATTATTCTCAAAATTTTTAGAAAATATTTATATAAAAAATTATATATATTTAATATTTTGATATTGTGTGAAATATATATGTATAACTCATCCAATTATATATTAATATATTAGTTGATAGCAAGATTTATAAATAAACATATGATCTCCTTATAAGTGTGTTTTAAAATGTTAAGGTTTGCAAATTTGAATATATATATATATATTAAGGAATAAAAATCTAACTTGTGATTTTATGATTTTTTATGATATTTTATTACTAAGGGACTAGTAATTAGCCGGTTTGGGGGTGTGATGAAACTTAAAATTTGTAATTATTTATATGTTAAAAAGTGTATTTTAAAATGAAAATTTCATTAAAATTATGAAGTTGTATTATTTTAGTGTTATGTGTTTATATTTAAATATTTTACTAAAAATGTTGTATTTTATGTTTTGCGCAAATTTGGTAAAAATAAAATTACTCAAGCTACAAAGATCATATTGGAGTAATCTCAAATCCTGTAGAATCAAAAAAGAGGCATCTTAAACTTTGTAGAAGACAAGAAATTCCAAAAACCTCATTAAGATGATCAAAATAATCAAACATCAAAATGGAGACAGATTTACTTTTACTATGACCAGCTTGTAGTAAAAATATCATAACTATTTCACCTTTTACCCAAAAGAGGTGAATTATATGTCCAAACACATCTACACAAAATATCCTACGTGTTCTATGTTGAATGGAAAGACTGAATCGGTGGTCTAAGGCATCAAACATGTCAATTAAAGTTGGATCATGGTATTGACATTCAAGGAGACAAGCACCCATCAACTTTATTATTCCACATTTAATGAGCCTTGAACTCTTGCTCTCATTTGGCCTATAAATAGATGTGTTGTATAAGCTTTGTAGTATGCAAAAGTGTAGAGAAATTCCTCATTTGTAAAATAAATATTGTGTGTGTGAGAATAAAAGTTTGAGTGTGCAAGTTTCTCAAGTTCAAGTATGAAATTTCTTTTATCCTTATTCTTGAGTTTCATGTTCATGACAAGCTAAATCTTTTTATGTCAAGGTGAAAAGGTTTCATTGTTGGTCAAGTAAGATTGTTTATATTTTGTATATTCTTTCTTTTTCTATTTTTTATTTTGTTTTACTAATTGATCTTTATTTGTAGTTATAATTTGGATGATTTATTGTTATCTATTTACATCAAATACTTGGTACCTTGAATGTGGTTACCTTGAATTGTTGTCTAATATGATACAATAAATACTACAATAATTATATACTATAAATATATGCATCAATTTATAATAAAGTCATATATATTATTTAGACAATAGCGTGGCTCTGCCAGTTATTCTAAATAATATATTGTGATTTGATCTAGCATTTACTTTCTCGCAACTAACATTTACTTTTCGCAATTAACATTTACTTTTCGCAACTAACATTTACATTTCCGCAATTAACATTTACTTTATCGCATCTAACATAAAAAGTCATATATTTTATTTAGACGATAGCGTGGCTCTGTCGGTTGTTCTAAATGAAATATGGTGATTTGATCTAACATTTAATTTTATGTCAATTTATATTTATGCACTTATATATTTATTATGGGTACCATATATTAATTATCGGTTAATCTGATATTAATATAGTGAGAACTATATTATATGATATATTTGTTTAAATATTTAATTGTTTTTTTATGTTAATATTTATGCATCTATATATATATATATATTATGAGTACCATGTATTAAATATTGGTTAATCTGATATTAATATAGTGGAAACTATATTATATGATATATTTGTTTAAATATTTCATTGTTCTTTTATGTTTATTCTTATTTTAGTTTTTTTTATTTATTTTTGTTAAGCAATCTTAAATAAACCAACAATGAACCTTTGAAGCCTTGACAATTTTATAATTTGTATTAGAAGTTTTATAATAATATTTTCATCTATAATATATCATTGCTAAAATTAAACCTACAACATCCTCTCCGTGGATCGATCTCGTACTCACGAGTATATTACTTGCAGACAACCTACACTTGGGTGAATTACAATTTAAGTTGTAGCAGTGATGCTGGATGGATTTGCTGAAGGATTATGATTGCGAAATTAAATATCATCCAGGTGCTTCTAATCCTACTGTTGATGCTTTGAGTCGCAAAGTGTGAGTATTTGCACTACAGTCTTGTCTTATCTCTAGTGCGATTCAGGATTGTCGTTCTTTTGGATTCATCTTTAAGCATAAGAAGGTAATGGTGAGTATTCAGATTTTTTTTATTCTATCTGAACCAGCTTTGTATTCTCAGATTCGTGATGCTCAGATGTCTGACCCAAAGACTCGGCGATTGGCTAGGGTAGCCAACAGTGATAGTACTTCTGGATTCTATTACCATTCATATGGATTTCTTGCTTATCCGGACGTATTGTGGTACCTGAGGATGACACTCTAAAAGAGGAGATTTTATCTCAAGCACATCGTACCAAGTTGAGTGTTCCCCAGGGAGCAATAAGATGTACAAGGATTTGCAGACCCGGTTCTGGTGGAAATGAATGAAGCGCGGTGTTTACCAGTATGTTTCTAGATGTTTGGTATGTCAACAGGTTAAGGCGGAACATCGATGACATGGAGGATTGCTTCATAGTTTGCCGATTTTGGGGTAGAAGTGAGAGTTTATCACGATGGACTTTGTGACCCATATGCCAGTGTCTTCAAAGAATTGTGATGCTATCTAGGTTGTGGTGGATCGACTCACCAAGTCAGCACATTTTCTTCCATATAACCGAGATTACACTTTAGATCGGATGGTTCGTTTGTACATTAAGGAGATTGTACGATTCCACGGAGTACATGTGAGTATTGTCAGTGATAGAGACCCCAGGTTTACTTCGAGGTTCTGGGGGAGTTTTTAGCGTGCTTTGGGCACTACTCTCAGTTTGAGTACAACATATCATCCAAAGACTGATGGGCAGACAGAGCGTACGATCCGTACTCTTGAGGATATGTTACGAGCGTGTACTATGAATTTTGGTCCAGCTTGATAAGATCATTTACCATTGATTGAATTCGCGTACAACAACATGTATCATCGCAGTATTGCTATGGCACCATTTGAATCGTTGTATGGATGACGATTTCGTACTCCATTGTTCTGAGAATAAGTTGGGGAACGACAGGTGGAAAGACCATAACTAATCCAGCAGGCCGTTGATATAGTTGATTAGATCAAGAGACGCATTAGAACTGCACAGGACCGACAATCCAGTTATGTTAATGCCAAGCGCAGTCAGGGATGACAATTTTCCCCGCGGGTTCGGGTACCCGTGGGGAAAATCCGAAACGGGGTGGGTTTGGGGGAGTATTTTCGGGTATGGGTTCGGGTTCGGGGATTTTTAAAAATCCCCGAAATATATTGGGGCGGGTATGGGGATGCTATCCCCATCCCCGAACCCGCCCCGATAATAATAATAATAATAATAATAATAATAATAATAATAATAATAATAATAATAATAATAATAATAATAATAATAATAATTTAATTATAAAATTTTATTAAATCTAAAATATTATTAAAAAATTAAAATTAAAGTATTATTATTATTTCGTTTGGGGAAACAGTGTTCATGAAAGTTTCACCCTTTCGGGGGATATTGAGATTTGGTCTCAAGATAAAGTTATCTCCGAGATTCATTGGCACATTCGAGATTTTGGAAAGTGTTGGAGATTTTGCTTACAGACTTGCTTTGCCACCGTATTTGTCTAGCATCCACGATGTGTTTCATGTATCCCTATTGCGATGGTATGTGGCAGATGAGTCTCACATCTTACAGCCGTCTGAGGTACAGCTGGATACAGACTTGACATATGTGAAGAGACCTTTGTGTATTCTAGATCATAAAATAAGGTGTTGCGAAACAAGATCATTCCTCTCGTTCTAGTTAAGTGCCAACATCGAGGCACTGAGGAAACCACTTGGGAACTAGACAGCCGTGTGCCTTTGGAACATCTTGAGTTGTTTTGATTGTACTTTTGTTTTAAGTATTGTATCTTGTAAAATATTCAGTGGTAATAAAAGGATGTTTTGTTCATTATTGAGTTTCGTTTACTTAAGAGTTAATTTCGATGGTAAAATCTCTTAAGTGAGGGAGAATGTAGTAACTCAGTCCCATTTTACAAGATTAAATGATTAAACTTAATTAAGTGATTTTAATTGGATTAAATGAATCAAGAAATCGACTCCAGGATGTTAGAAATGGTCAAAGGGTCGAAGTGGACTTGGACAAGTTCGGAAGGTGCGAACGAGATCGGATGATCCGAAGTGATCGGATCAAGCGATGGTGTTCGAAAGCTAGATCAGAACTGCCGATCGAGTTAGATCATGTGCACTTGTGACGTGTCGTTGACGTTTGTACATGTAGATGTATGCATGAGATCGGAAAGTCCGATCAGGAGTTCGGAACGTCCGATCAGGAGTTTGGAACGTTCGATCTCCGCCTATAAATAGGGCATCCGTGAGCCCATTTTCTTTGCCAATTCACAACTTTTACCTCTTGATTCTTGAGTATATTAGGGGCTTCCATCCTTTCTTTGTCGAGGGACGGGCCTTGGCGAGGCATCTCCGGAGTCGAAGCGGAGTTGTGCCCAAGTTCTGGAAAAATCTACAACAACGGGCTAACGACAGACGAAATTATAATTCGAGTTTCTATAATAGTTTGGGAGTATCTATTAGCTTAGTTAAGACTTTTAGATGATGATTAGTGATATAATAATCTTGTGATTATAGGCTTGGACAGTAGAGCTGGTGTAGCTTGCGTGATAGTATTGAGGTACGAAAGTACTGTTCGAGATATCCTAACTGAGTATGCATGTATTATATGTTGCATTGTTATATGGCATGATTTTATCTGCATGTATATTATGTCACGATATTATGTTTCATGCATTATCATATTGAGCTTTTATCCTTGAGATAGCCTGTATTAGGGTGGTTACTCTATTGAGCTAGTGGATGGTTGGACACGTGTACTCGTGATCAGGTCACCGATATCCACAGTGGGGTGTGTAAGCCATCTCTTGGTGCGACGGAACAGAGTACTACATACCTTGGCGCTAAGTCTGTTTGATCAGAATTTTTTGACCTTGAGTCTTGGTACCTCATACACTTGCATTCATGTTCATATAGTATTTGTATGCTCATACTTTCGTATTGAGCGTAGTCGCTCAAGTCCATTTTTTTGTGTTTATTTGGACATCCTATTCGACGGGGCAGGTCTTAGGTTGGACGGAGCAGGAGGCTCAGGGAAGACTTAGTTGCAGGGTTTTGGCAGCTGTTGGGAGATTTTTTTATTCAGATGATTGTATCAGAACTTGTTGGTTTGGTACTGAGTAGTTATTTCGATTTGCTTGTAATAACTTTAGCATTCGGATTTATTTTGCTTGGGTTTGTATAACTTTGGTATTTTTCGCTGATAAATTTTGATTATGTTTTAACTAAGATTATTGCATGCTTAAGCTTTTGATTAGTAAGTAATCACAGTGCGAGTCACTACAATCCTCCTCGAGAAACCACCTCGAATCCATCATCTTGAAAATCAAGTCTCAATCGAAAAATTAATCTTTAAAATCCTCACTTAAATTTAATACATTAAATAAATTATTTTAATTAAATAAATAATGGTCATTAAAAATTCTGGCACGTTACATCGAATTTGTTAAAAACATACAAGATTTGAAATGTTGTACAGATGTGGAAGGAAAGAAAAACGGATCGGACAGAAAATTTGGATTTTAAAAGCCCATATATTAGATGGGCCTAGGTTCCGAGTCAGGCCTGCCAAATGGCCCATCCAAATTGAAGTTCCCACTTCACAGAGAGAGCATCAGTTATTAATAGAAATTTCACCGTGAACCACCCAAACCGCTCATAGACTTCCGACTCCGCCGCACCATAATCTGTGGAGCAATCTTGGAAATGGTGGTTCTTCACACAGTCACATTCTAAAGCGATCAAGATTCAAGAATCTCCTACCTTCTTGATTTTGTAATTCAAGTTTCCTTGAAATTGATCTTTCTGAAAATCTATAGAAGAAATCAATCGTTAGCATTGATTTGAGGTTATTCAAAGATGAGGGCTAAACTTGTGGTGTTTCCGATCAGAGGAAGAAGCTGGTGCTTCAGTCGAACGATTGACCCTTCAAAGCCCGGCGCTCAGTCTCCCAACACTCCTTCCACGTTCAGAGAACTCTACAGCGTACTTTTCTCCTCGAACCCATCTTCTGCGAACGGCTTTCAATCCTCTCAGGCGTTTAAAGTTGAACTTGTGGTTGATTTTGTCGCAAACAAGGTGACAATTTCTTCGTTAATGTATGCATTTTCTCTTGCTATTGCTGTTGAATCCGGGGCAGGCCCACATTACATTTTTTGTTATATATATTTTCAATGGCAATGATCAGCAGGGCAGTCGCCCATGAATCGATATATGTTTTAAATTTTATTTTAATTTCATCGGCGTTGCTGCACGTCTGAACCCTCTGGCCGTCATCCAACATGGAGCCAACATTTTTCTTCTCATAACTGAAAATGTATGTTCGTATTTATTCTTGAGTTGGAGCTGATTATGGAGTCTGAACGAGTATTCAAAAAAAAAAAATTAATTTAGATTTTACTTACATGAAAACCGTGTAGAAAAGTGTGTGTGTGTACATGTATATGATGTTACTGCCAAGTGATTAATGTGTATCCCTCGTGTATGTATTTAAGTGATTTTATGTGTTTTGTTTAGATGAATGTTGGTTGGATTAATCTGGAGAAGGCACCTCAAGGGTCTATAAAGAACAAGATTCATGGGTATTCACGTCATCCTCATTTTTTAGTATGCGTTCTGTACATGATTAGAATCTATGCTTTCTTTCTTTTTGTTTGATATTTAACAGTTTGCTTGAAGATTATCAACGTCTAATCTTTATTTGAGATAATTATTATAAAATAAAAGTGAAGAAAACAAATGTGCTGGACTTGTGTTGTTTCCAAATTGGTGATTACTGGTTCTTATGCCTAGATTTGGATTAAAGCTGTTGTCACGAGTGAAGCCATCGGAAATCTTCTTCAAATCTATTCCCAAGGAGATTGACAGTGTGGAAATCACATACCCATCAAGGTGGTGTTATCTCTCCTAGTGTGCTATGTTCATACTTCATAAATTAATATATATTACAAATCAACTAAAGATTGAGAATTTGAAGAATACCTCCGTAAAATGAAGTTATTGTTATAAGTTGTTAGCACGATAGATTTTCTTGTTTTTGTTAAAATACTTATTCACAAGATTTGGCCATATATGAAGCACTCTATACTGAAAGATAAAACTGCGAGGTTTGACTTGGTGCATTCTTGAAACTGATGAGCTGCTAATCTCCTAGTAGGTTATTGAATGTCTGATGTTAAAGGGAATTATGGAATCCTGAAACTTTAGGGATGGAAATTGATGAAAATATTCTTGGCTTGGAATAAATGACTCCAAATAACAATATGGGATGGACAGATGCTTGTTTGTTTCAGTCGAGGCAGGTCTTCACATTATTTTCTCTTTGAAAAATCACAGTATGAATCCGCGAGTTGTCCGCCGAAGATTACGACACATAGCTTTCAGGTGATATTTTATTACTTGGTTTCATTGTATTCTTTGTATAATCGCTGTAATATCTACCAATTTGTTGCTGAGGCTGACGTTCATGTTGCATCTTTGCTTGCATCAATTACTTTGATGACATTTATTGGGATGGAGTGGCCACGTAGGGAGGTTAGTTTAACAAGGACGGGCCACACTCTTAACTTTCGATTTACTGTGACACCTTGACAAATTTTAATTTCAGCTAGGTATAATACTGTTTCACCCGTAGCTCGTGAAAGAGGTGAAAGAGAGTTCATTTTGCAATAGCATGCCTAGGCAGTGGCACATGGTTTTTATGATAATATATTTGGACCTACATGAAATTTATGATCAAGTTCTTCTACGATCAGATCATATCGGTTTAAGATAAGCTTTTCAGCATCCCAAGGATCAAGTGTTATTTTTTTGTTAACTTCTAATGATATACCATGCTTGGTTTAAAATTACATAATAGTTTATTTTTATGCATCAATCCCTCTTTAATCTAGACTTGGCAACGGTACGCTACGCTTTGTCTAAGATTACATAATAGTTGTTTATTTATGAATCATTCCTTATATAATGTAATGTGATCCATTCCCAGGGGCTCGGTTATTCATAAGCAATACTTTTACCAATCGGCCATCTTGCTGCCACTGACATCAGTTTTCATGGTATGTATCTGTGTGCATCTAGACAAATGTCATTCTCTTAATTATTTTTCTGTCTAAGAATTCCACTCTTCATATTCTCGCCTATGCATTCTTAAAGTTTGGATTATTCCATTTCATTTTATCTGATACTTGGACAGTGGACTCACTAAAATATCATGCAGGTTCTTCCCTTGCCTAACGTCCTATTCTTTTGGACCTTGTTCCGCACTTACTCCCACTGGAGAGCTTCACAGGTTAAGAAAAAACTTTTAAAATAAATGTGTTATCGGCAGCCTGAAATTAAATGTAATTTATATACATGGCAGAAGAACCAACCTGGAATGTATTTCATTTTTCCTCACCTAAATTCAGGGAAGTGAGAAGCTCCTGCATTTGGTCACCGAGTCCGTTGAGAATGTGAGAGTGCCAGAGAGTTCAACAACAATTTCCGACAAAGAAAGCGAAGATTCTACTATTTCTTCATGGGTAATTAAGATTGCCAACTCGTTATTGTTAACCTTATTTGTGCTGCACCTTCTACATATTGTCTGTTTTTTTCACTGACTACATTAGTTAAATACGGTTGTCTTCTAGAGCCCATTGAGTTAATTAATTATATAATCTGTTCTTTTACATACTAGCTCTTTTTCTTCAGCGCCATGGTTATTTTTGTTCTTGATTTTTTATGCTCTTTTCCTGAAACACTAGTAACGCCATGAAATACTATGCGATCAGGTTTTTCAACCATCAGCGGAACTTGAAAAGCTTCTTGATCATAAAGATGGTGACAGTGAAGGTCTCGATGACTGTACCATATCAAAAATTTGCCAGAAATTTTACTTGAACACTGCAGATGTTGTTAAATATCGAAATTCAATGTAGCTTCTTTAAGCATCAACCCACATTCTAATTCCATTTTTTTCTATACATTTTTGACAATTTGGTGTTGAGGAAATTGTCCATTGTACAAGTCCATCATATTTTGTTTCTTTTGTTGAAAACTCAAATGTTGTAGGATTGTGGGGCTTTTTCTTGTTCCTAATGCAAGTTTTACATTTTTGTACACCAATTTGAATGCTACCCGACCAAGACCACAAAGTAAGATACATCTTTTGCCTGTTCCAGTTGGACCAATAAAAGAGAGAAACAAAAAAGGTTGTTTAAAATTTATTAAGGTAGTGTTTGGGAGAGCTTTTAAGAAACACTTCTCAGCTTTTCATTAACAAAATTTTGAAATTTTATGAAATTTTGTCAACGAAAAACTGAAAAGTGCTTCCTAAAAGTTCTCTCAAACACTACCTAAAACAAGTGGATTGTGGGAAAGGAATTAGGATTTTTTTAAAAAAATTAAAATTAAAATGAAAATTACTAGTTTCTAAATTGAAATAGCATGATAAAAAGATACTCTGAATGAGAAATCCTGTGGTATGCCGTATGTAGAGATGGTTTTAATTTTTAGAATTATAGGAAAAAAAAGAAAAGAAAAATAGCTTATTATCGTACAAAAAATTAGTTGCTTAATGGTTTAATTAATTTAATTTGTAGAATGACAGAAAAGGTTACTATCATGTCGAAAAATAGTTATTTTAAGAGCAAATTGTAGTTAAATCTTCAATACTCATCCTAATTCCTAACTTTATTCTAATTCCTTAACCAAAAGATTCTTTACTATAACTCTCTAGGATCACCAAACTTGAATATTTTAATATTTAATTCTTGTACTCGATTTATGCTAATCTATGCTTAAAATTCAAAGGTTTTTATGCTTAAAATATAAATGTTTTATGTTAGAATCTGGAGATTTTGTGCTCATTTATGGTACAAAGAATTATCCGCAAAATGGTATCAGAACTTTAGGTTAATTATTTAGACGTAATATTATTCGTTAAATTATACTTTTCTTTGTTGAGAAGGAGATTTTCAACAAAAAAATGATTTCAAACGAAGGTTTGAAACATGTGGATTTCATTTATATGAAATCCTATAAACAAGTAATCTATTTAAAATAGATTCCTTACAACGGGTCTTAATTAATAAGACTCTTGGTTTTGTATTTTTTGAAGGGATTAAGAAATATGATTTCTAACTCTCAATTTCTAGAGATTACCCCAGATTCCTCTAAACTCTTCGGAGATCTTAGAGAAATCCAAAAGACAATATAATATTAGAGCAACCAGCTGTATGAAATACCTCAAAAAATTGAAGAAATCCTTAAAAAACAAGAAAAAATTTTTGAAACTCTAAGGGTTCTTCAAATGAAAATCCAAAATCAAGAACAAACATCGAGTTCTAGGAAAGGAGGAAGGTTACCACTCTCGTTTGATACCGAACCTTTGTTACATCAAAAAGGTAAAACCAAAATGGTACAAAAACCTTTAACTGATGAAAAAATGATGATTAATCTTATAAAAGCATTATCAGAGAAAAATACGATCTGATGACTACTTTAGAAAGATTAAATCTTGAGTATCTACAAGATCTTGCAGATTCATTTGCAAATCTTAAGGTTGTAGATCTAAAGATGAATTCCCCTGAAAGTGAACAACCTACTGGGAATCCTCCGAGGTATGTGGTTAAAACAGAAGAACCACCTAGTGAATTTCAGGCTGGAGAAAATTCACATCCAGCAAGAACAAGGACAAGAAGAAGTAAAATCCCACTCCATCAAACTCCTGACGGAAAAACTGTTTTAGATCTTATACATCCTTATGGGGTTATGTTAAACCTTAATGTTCTGGACTTCAAAAACAGAGAAGATCCCATAGATGATTGGACGTCAACTATGAGAATTGCAGCAGGAACATTAGATCTCAATAAAAAAGGATTCATTAAACTTCTAGAAATGAGTCTAATGAGATCTGTTAAGATTGCTTGGGAGATGACTATGCCAGAAACTAAGGAATCAATCTTAGCAGAAGAATCCCTCAGCGAGATTGGAGGAAGAATGACCACCCTATTTAAAGCACAATTCATAGGGGTAGACTATTTCAATAATCAAGATACATAGAAGAAGATAAGATATACTCAAGCTCTGTATAGCCTCGAGTTGCATGACATCTGTTTAGTTAATGAATACATTATGTTATTCACTAAATACAGATGAAGCTTAAGAGTCGAGGAAAATGTAGCTATTCAGCTATTTTTTGCAAAAATGCCAAGCCCCTGCAGAGAAATGCTGATAAAAGAATACGTTCCAGGTAATCTAAATATATTGGCAAGACGCGCCTCTTTTCTGAAAGAAAAATTGGCAGAATGGTGCCACATAAAGTCATTAAAAAAAACTACAAAAAGATAAGAGGTATAAATAAACGTACTCATTTATGTTGTAGAGAAAATGATCTACCAACAATCATTGGAAATAGATCACAGGGATTTAAAAGAAAAAAAAATTCAAAAATAATCCCTACAATAAAAGAATGAGAGGTTCTTGGAAGTTTGGTCCAAACAAAAAGCCAGATCTTATAGATCAGGGAAAAGAATTGGACCTACAAGAACATCCCCAACAACAAGCTCATCTCAAAGCAAAGGAAGAATACCATCTAGAAGAACTTACAGAAGAACTCATACAAGAGCAAGTGAAAGTTTTAAAGATTGTAACTGCTGGACATGCGGAGCAAGGGGACATATTTCAACAAATTTTCCAGAAAATGAGAAGAAAGGAGTCAAACTCTTTGAAAAAACACCTGACATGGATGATGTGGCCTTCTTTCAAGATTTTGTCCAAGTATATCAGTTTTAGGATATACCCTCAGACGAAAGCATATACGAGGAAGAAATACTATGTAATCAAGAAAAATCTGAGAATGAATCAGAATCAGACTAAAGAAGAAGTGTTTCGACATGAAACACATGAAAGTTTGACTGGGTTTTTTAGTTAAAATACTATATCTCATAATATGATTCAAAGAATTATGAGAGAAAATCATACTCTACAGAAGTATCAAGGAGTTTTGGCAGGACAAGTGAAAAGAGTCTTAGGAAACTTAGGGCTTAGACAAAGAAAGCACAATCTGATTTACAAGTTATCAGGAAACTTATAATCTTTATTAGCGAGAATCAAGAGTCACTCATTACATTATTAACTAGCCAACTTGGAAAACTCCCAGACATCCAACAAAAAGGAGCAGGGGAGGAACAACAAACTTTGCTAAGGAGTGAGCCACACTATTGGCCGATCTCCTAACATGAGTCAGAGAAACAATATCTAACTGAGAAATTTTTATTTTCTGAGCACATAATCCAGCATAGATCAAATCACTAAGTGACGTCGTGACTGCTTGCACTGCCAATAGTGAATCCGAAGAAATAAACACTTGTTTGAAATGGCGATCCTTATGGAATTAACGAGTAATCATATTGAGATGCAATTAATTCCTTTTGAAGAAATAAGATAATAATTGCAAAAACTGAAAAGTGAAGTGGCAAGGACGATGTCCTGGATTCATATTGGAGCAATCCAAATAATGATCAAAGCTACTTTCAAATAAGGAATAGATTCACCCATAGACATCGTAGTATGCGATAAAAAAATGAGAAATATATAAGACGTTGTTCTGGGAACTATATCAGGAAATTTATGTGCAGAAAAAATTGTAGGAGTTATTTATCCAAGAATAGCCTACAATTTAGCTGACAGAGACTTTAGTCATGCCTTGACATTGCATCAAAATTTCAAAGAAAAACGATTAATGAAGGAAGATAATAGATCATATTCTATTACATATCAAATTTCATATGTTCTTTCTAATACCCACTGTTCAAAATTATTTATTAGAAATGAGTTTATTGAAATCCCAAAGATTTTTGAAAAGGTTGCTGAAGCAATCTACCCAGAAAGAATCGAGTTTCCTTTAATTCAGGAAACAGACATTCAGATTCAAGACAAACAGGTTCTATATAGAGATCTTAAAATAGAACCCCAAATGTTATCCTTTCAGGGTGACCGAATGACGAGTCGAAGATGGAAAAAGTTTCCTATACAGAAAATTCCACCAGAAGAAAAGGAGTTTTCTATAATGGAAAAACTTAGATCTCTAGAAGGATGGAAAGAAATCAAAATAGTATTCGAAATTACAAGTCATAGGAACCAATTCCCTTGTAACTCGATTTACTATTTAGGACAAAAGGAAAGAGTAACTTACCAAGGATTGATAAATATTGGTGAATTGGAAGTTCAAATTGGGGGAATTCCAAGAAAAGAAGCAGATCAGCTGATTCTTGGTTTAGAATTCCTTAAGAACCATAAACCATTGAAACACCTTGAAAGAGGAATAGAGTTTATGAAAAAAGAAAAAACTTGAAGAATTCAATAAGAATTCAACGAGATGGAAAACCAAGAAAATTGGGTAAGGGTAATCCCCTAACCAAATTTGAGAAATCTTTTCACAAACAAAGAAAGAAAAAAACTCTTGAAGTTAGTAAATCATGAAAATGACTTACTAGAACACATTGAAGAAGTAGAAAAGAGTAATCATACTCTGCCTACTGAAGCCTTAGAAACAATAAGGCTAAATAGTCTTAATCGGATTATTGAGTTACAACACAGTTTATTAAAAATGACGTGGTCATTTAATAATCCCTTTAAGTAAAATGACAACAAGCTCTTTCTTCATATACATTCCAATCGGGATGTTGTATGAACAATATAAGGCAGAATACTTCGCAGCCTATATTGATTCAGGAGCAGGAATTTGCATAGCAAAAAGAGGCGTCTTCCCTGGGAATTGTGAAGAAGACTTACCAAAAATTTCTAGACGTGGTCTCTCTCGAAAAATTTTAATTCTTTGCAAAGGAATAAAACAAGCAGAGATTCTTATGGGAGGAGCAGGCCAAACACCTTGGTACAAGGTAAAGACACCACCCATATATTTCCATGATACCGGAGCTGATATCTTGTTAGAAAATAACTTCTTACAAATGTTTAAGAAATACACACGAGACAATAAGTCAAGACGACTTATGTTCACTACGATTTGTGATCGTAAAATCATAGTTCAAAGACTCAAGGTTGCCTTTTATCGACATATGTCGATCATGTTCCGCAGCCAGCATGGTGATAAAGGACAACTTTTACACTCAAAGATGAAAGATTCCAGGAGGTTTGGAGAAACTATGTTAAAAATAACAACAGAACAAGAACTCCAAACATAGGATATGGATCTTCTCGAGGTAACTCTAATCCATAGAGATATAGAGTTAGAAAATAAGGTATCCCTTGAAAATGTCAAAAAGAAGCTCAAAGAAAGTTATAATGAGCATCCTTTGACATGGTGGGATAGAAATCAACTCAAAGTCATCCTTACTTTAAAGGAAAGCAAAGAGTATGAATTTGTTAGATATAAGTATATCACAATGAACATAACAGATCAAATGGATATGAGGATAATTATCAAGGAATATTTGGACCTTGGTCTAATAAAATAAAAAGTTTCACCATATAGCAGTCCAGATTTCCTGGTCAGAAATCATGAGAAAATAAAGAGAGGTAAACTCAGACTAGTTATTAACTATCAAGGTATTAATAAAATTTTGGAGTTCGACAGGTACTTCATACCCAGTAGAGAACACTTAATCAGCTGCGTCCGAAATGCTAGAGTGTTCTCAAAATTTGATTGCAATCTGGGTTCTATCAGATTTGGATGGAAGAAGGTAGTAAGAAATTCACAGCCTTCTCTACACCACAAAGACATTATATTTGGAAAGTTATGCATATGGGATTGGCTAATGCACCCCAAATATTTCAAAGAAAGATGGATAATCTTTTTAAAGATTAGTTTAACTTCATGTTTGTTTATATTGACGATATTATTATAGCATCCAAAAATATAGACGAACATGTTAAACATTTAGAGATTTTCTCTAAAATATGTAAAAAAGAAGGACTGATTTTATCTGAAAAAAAAGCAGTTATAACAACAAGAAAAATCAAATTCCTTGGCACTGAGATTGATGAATCTGGAATAATTCTACAGCCCCATATTGTGGAAAAGGTACAGAATTTTCCAGATAAACTCAAAGATGTAAAACAACTCCAAAGTTTTCTCGGAGTGGTTAATTTTGCAGTGATGTTCATAAACAACCTAGTGATGTACATGAAGGTGTTCAGTTCTTTGTTAAAAAAAGATGAAAGGTTTATATGGACCGATGAACATACTAAAGGGGTAAACCAACTTAAGGAGATATGTAAGAAACTCCCGAAAATGGCTATACCCGTAGATGAGGATGACGAAAAAAATCAAACTCGAGCTCTTTTTGTATGTTTGAGTCTGACGAGTCAGAAACAAACCTACTTAACGAGCTCACTTTAATGAGCCTCAAAACAAGCTTCCTTAACGAGTTCACTAACGAGCATTGCTTAACGAGCCGGAAAACGAGCTCACTAACGAGCCTGAATACGAGCTCTCTAACGAGCCGGCTTAACGAGCCGAACTCGAGTTAGACTTGTTTAATATGATAAACGAGCCGAGCCCGAGCTTTTATATATACTAAACGAGCCAAACCCAAGCCTTGTGATAAAAGTTCGGATCGAGCTCGAGCCGAGCTCGAACCCTTATTTCTGTCAAACAAACTGAGTCCGAGCATGATACTGATCGGCTTGGCTCGACTCGACTCGACTCATGTTACATCCTTTAAGTTATCATATCCTCGGACCCAGTAGTATATATACAAATTATTGTGGTGAATGGTGGCGCGTGTTGACAGATGCGCGAAATAAATATTCATCAATCAAGTGAAATGGGCCTGGGCCGATATTGATGAGCTGAAAAATGATTCCTATACTGGGCCGGTTGATTTTTGGATATTGGGTTGCCACGTGTGACCTAGCACCAATAAAGCAGATGCAGAGCTTGTTGAATCATTTCGTACGTATCAGTCTAACCTCTTCTTCAAGAAAGGTTTCCAAAGGAATCTTCGGAAATGGCACCGGAGCCTGAAGATGAGATCAAGGACGAGAAGAACCCTAGGCCACTCGATGAAGATGATATTGCCCTCCTCAAAACCTATGTATCTTTTTTTCTACTTTTTTTCTGTAACCCTTAATTTGAGCTGTTTTCCCCCCTTTTTTGGAACTTGTTGCATGAAAGTTAGTGGAATATGGATTTTAATGTGTGTGGGAGTTGGGGGTGGGTGGTTGATGGATGCGATAGTGTTTGTTTTTTTGGATGCTGGATGAGGGTTTTTCTTTTGCCCAACCGGATAAAATTAGATCTTGGGTTTGAATGGTGCGTGGAATTTAGTGATTCTAATTTTCGAATAAGGATACGTTAAATTGTGGATTCGACAATCTGTAGTGCGATTTCATTATTATTGTCTAGCATGAAATTTCCATTGTTCATGAACTGTGGATTTCAATGACGGAGCCAAGAAAAATTAGTTCCGAAGTGGAACTACAATTTGAATTGGGATCGGGTGCTTGGAGGCTACAAGTGGAAGGGAGGTGGTCACCGCACTGGTTCTCCTCCCTCCAGCTGCCACTTGTTGTCTCTAGCTAGCCTATAGTGTCTGCTAAGATTTTCTGCTTCGGATTAGGACTTACGGATGCTGAGCGTTTTGCTTTAGATCCAAGACTCTGAAAAGACAGTATTGCTTCTTTGGAACCGGAGGGAGTTTGTAGGAGCTGAGAACTACTATTCTTTGGCATAAAAGTTTCTTTATATTTGGTTTTTTGATCTGATTATTTGAATTTGTATCCTCAGTTTCTTTTTCTGTAAATATTAGGTGTTCTCTGTTTAGTCAATTGGCATGTTTGGTTCAAATCACCACTTCATTGAACTACTATTTTCTATGTGATGAGATGATATGTGATGGAAATTCAAGGTTTTTGAGAGTTGATACTTTAGGGATTTTGAATTATGTATTCTTCTGTTTTAATCATCAAATGATGGATGCAGGGTTTGGGACCTTATTCTACAAGCATAAAGAAAGTTGAAAAGGAAATCAAGGACATGGCAAAGAAGATTAATGATTTATGCGGTATGTTAAATGTACTAAGAAAAATACTCAACAAAGAAAAATACTTGTTTTATTAGTTCAGCAATAATTAACCTGCATTCATAGAAAATGTTGTAGAAACATAATGCTAATTTGATTTATGGATAGATGGTATCGTTTTTTTAATCTAACATGATTGATGTGCTCCATCCATGTTCCTATTTTTCTTTCTTCTCTAAATTGTTAAATATTTACTGCCTAAGGTATCAAGGAATCTGACACTGGTTTAGCTGCTCCCAGCCAGTGGGATCTTGTATCTGATAAGCAAATGATGCAGGAGGAACAACCTCTTCAGGTGAGTTTTCCAAGACACACTAAATTTATTGTCTCTCCATCTTTTGCCCATCTCAGAAAGATATATATGTTGTCTTCGACTAGGTTGCAAGATGCACAAAGATAATTAGTCCAAATACTGAAGATGCAAAGTATGTTATAAACGTCAAGCAAATTGCAAAAGTAAGTTGGCTTCTCTTTCTTCTTAACAGCTCTGCAAGAACATGGTTACTCCACATGAGTCATCTGTTGGACATGAAAAAAAGCAAGTAGTGCTGTTTAGGGAATAGCGATACATACACATGCACACGCATATGCATATTGCATGACTGTCAGTAGATTTCATACTATTTGGATGTCTTTGATTTGACGATATATTTTTTTAACTCATGGGCATGCCACACATGTTGCAGTTTGTTGTTGGCTTGGGCGATAAGGTTTCACCTACTGATATTGAAGAAGGAATGCGTGTTGGGTAAGCTTTTTCGTCTTGGTTTATCCTCAAACCAGCGGAAAATTATTGTTTTCCAAATGGTATATATATGATGATTTAGTCGGAACTAAGTATATGTTTTTTGTCTTATCATATTAGATATGTTGCTTTTTATGTTTTAAAATTATATTAAAGAAATGATTATGTTAAGCAACTTGTAAATAAGTTTTAATTTTGTTCTTTACAAACTTACAAATTACAATGTACAAATGAGCATCTGTTTAGGTGGCCTAGCATTTGCTTCTTCATTTATTTGCCTGATACAACGTGAAGTGTTTTATCAATTAATCTGTTTATCTGTATTTCCATGGTCGAATAATTTCAGATTTCACAAGCTGTGTAAATTATGATAGAGGCTTTAGCTTCTTGTTGTGTGGTATTTATCAGTTCCTATCATGCTATGTAATTTGATATTTTGTTGTTATTGCAGTGTTGACAGAAATAAATACCAAATTCAGATTCCATTGCCTCCGAAAATTGACCCAAGTGTTACAATGATGACAGTTGAAGAAAAACCAGATGTTACGTATAATGATGTTGGAGGATGTAAAGAGCAGATTGAAAAGATGCGAGAGGTTTGTTATATTTGTGTCTTTGCATACTTTTGCGGAATTTGTTGCTCTTTGTTTTTCATTCTCCCGTCTCGTTTCAAATTTCTTTATTTTTTCACGAATTCAGCTGAACTTTCTACTTATGCATTATGGATCTTGCTAGGTGGTTGAGCTACCCATGCTTCATCCTGAGAAATTTGTTAAGCTGGGGATCGATCCTCCAAAAGGCGTTCTGTGCTATGGTCCTCCGGGTACAGGTAAAACTCTACTAGCCAGAGCTGTAGCTAACAGAACCGATGCATGTTTTATTCGTGTGATTGGAAGTGAGCTTGTTCAGAAATATGTTGGTGAGGGGGCTCGGATGGTCCGTGAACTCTTTCAGGTCCAGTTCTCTTCGGTGTACTAGCTTTCTTCTAATCCTGTTATAATGTGAATATGCTAAAAATCCACAATCTTCACCTTATGTGGCAGATGGCTCGCTCTAAAAAAGCTTGCATTGTTTTTTTCGATGAAGTGGATGCCATTGGGGGTGCACGGTTCGATGATGGAGTGGGTGGAGATAATGAGGTTCAGCGCACCATGCTTGAAATTGTGAATCAGCTTGATGGATTTGATGCCCGTGGCAATATTAAAGTTCTAATGGCAACCAATAGGTTAGTTTTCCTTTTGTTTTTTGCACTTTTTTTTCTGTAATAAAAATGTTTATTGATGAGATTTGCTTTAGGTGCATAATGGCATAATGATTCATCAGGTAGATAAATTTCTTATTTGGAGTCTCATCTTGCATGTGCTCTCTTTTTATCAGTTGATTGACATAAATTTTAGGTGGTTTGCACATGTGATGTTTCTTTTATTAGTGGAATGGATGAATTAGTGCGTCCATTAACAACACATTTATTAGTTTTTCCTCATGAAATTATTTGTTCCATTTTATTTCTCTTTTACTTTTGCTACCATCTATGTTTGGACAATACCGGTTCAAAGTCTATGAATAATTGATTGCTTGTAGACCGTGTATACATTATATTTTCCTTACACTATATCCATAATCCGTGGTTGACTTGTTTAAGGAGGATTTTTCTGTATGCACCATACCGTGGGGAGGGTGGGCGAGTTTTTTAGTTATCAAATTCAGAATTGTACATTGCCTCATTTTTTTAATTCATCAAATGTATTTGCTGATAAAACCTATATTACCAAAGCTACTTGGTTGTTAATAAAGTTGTGTGATATTAATGGTTCGGTTCTGCTGTACAGACCTGATACACTTGATCCAGCACTATTACGTCCCGGGCGGCTGGATCGCAAAGTGGAGTTTGGACTACCTGATCTAGAAAGTAGGACTCAAATATTTAAGATTCATACTCGCACAATGAACTGTGAGAGGGACATTCGGTTTGAACTTCTTGCACGTCTTTGCCCAAATTCGACTGGTAATTACCTCTTTTGCTTTGTAGTTGATGTTATAATGCTGATTGCTGCAGAAAGTTTCATCTTCGCTTGTTCTTTCAATTTCTGGTATTTATACACCCAAGACTGGGAAATACTATGGAAAAAGAAAAAGCAATTCCATATCTAACTCCATATTGTACCTGGAAAATCTGTCTTATTGTGCATTACTTCAACCATCAGGAGCCGACATTAGAAGTGTGTGCACTGAAGCGGGAATGTATGCTATTAGAGCAAGAAGGAAAACTGTCACAGAAAAAGATTTCTTGGATGCTGTCAACAAAGTCATCAAAGGCTATCAGAAATTTAGCGCCACACCAAAGTACATGGTTTACAACTGAGTGCTTTATCAGCGTCAAGTTTTAAGATGGTGTCAAATGCAGCAGGAAATATTTGGGACCTGCCCTTCACTTTGATTCTGTTTCATATGCTGGAACTTTTTGCACTGCAGCTTGGATACCGTCTGGAAGCTCCAACCAATTGTATCCATGGCCATGGTTACATTTATTTTACTTGAACGTTCTGAGCAAACTTCAAGTGTTGTGATATTCTGTATTGAATCTCTTTACTTTGATGACAAGTTTGGCTTCAGATTTTAGAATTTATTTTCCAAACTTGATTGAGTTTCTATAGCATGCTGCACTCAAACCAGATTCATGTTATTATTATTATCATCATATGTTTGACTGAAGAAGATTCATGTTATTTTGAGAAAGAATGGTGGTTAAAAGCTGTGATCTGTTCTCACAAGTTTCAGCATGTACAAGGGCCGAGGCCCAATTGATTTGCAGGTGGGCTACGTGTTGATTTCTTACATGCTGTGAAGTCCGCATGCTACTTTTTTTTAAAAAAAAAAAATTCTTTTTAATTTTTAAAAATAAATATAAGATTTCTACGGCCGATAAAAAAAATCTTTATAATTTTTAAAATAAATGAGAAGATTTCAACTAGGGGTGTTTATCGGTCGGTTCGGTTTTAATTTGTTTAATTTCGGTTCGGTTTTTCGGTTTTCAATTTATGAAAAATATAATTCGAAGTCAAACTGTTTTACTTCGGTTCGGTTTTTGTACTATAACGGATCGTATAATACGATTTGATCGGTTTTATCATTAATAATACATAACACAATAAAAGAAACATAAATTTTATGTAATTTAAATATCCCAACACACACAACTTAAAGTTATAGTCATATTAATAAAAAATAACAAACAATACAAGGACAAATATTCAACCAGTCTTATAATATTTTAAAAAAAAACAAAACAAATCTTGTTATGATTATTCCGATTTTGATATAATTAATAATATAAATATATTGTAAAATATAATATTTTTTTACATGATTTTTAGTAAAAACTTTAAAAATAAAATTTAAATGATTTACATAAACAACAATCAACTAAAAATTATATAAACAACAACAATGAATTAAATAAACAACAATCAACTAAAAATTATTCAAAATGATTATTCATTCACTAAATATCATCTCATATCATATATAATATAAATAAAAAATATAAATAAATTATTAATTTAATTCAATTTCGGTTTTTTCGATCAGTTCGGTTTTGACATATATAATTCAAAACCGAACCAAATAAACTTTGGTTTTAATATTTATATCCTAATTACAAAATACGGTTTTCGATTCGATTCGATCTTTGATTTTTTCGATTTGAATTTTTGGTTTTTTCAGTTTTATCCTAAGTATGAACATTCCTAATTTCAACGGCCGAAGATGAACGATAAGGTTTAATTGGACCGTTTTAATAATTTTAAAAATAATTTTTTAAAAATTATAAATTAATGGTGGATAAATGATGGATTATATGTTTTTTAATTGTGCGCGTTTTTTTTTTATTTGTGTCGTGTATTAATTATGTATGTTAATTTTTTTAATGATATTTTTCAAATTATTTGTATACTTTTTAGTTGTGTAATTTTAATATTTTTTAATTGTGTAAATTTTATGAAGTACAATATTAATATTTTAACATAAAAATTTAATATTTTGACGTTATTACTGCAATATCATATCATCCTAGCAAAATTATGAGATGCACAAGCACCAACATCTCCATACATATGTGTAACAGCTTTTAATTGGTCATTGAGAACATATACTATGTTTCTAAAGTGGTGGTGATATAGTAGTGTTGATCTTTGAATAAGTATTTTTTTTAAAATAAAATAAAATTGCACATAAATATAAAAAATTTAAAATACACATAATTTTAAAAACATGACATAAATATAAAAAAAATACAAATAATAAAAAAAGCACAAATTAAAAATGAAACATGATTAAAAAGAGGACGAGTTCTATTATTCATCAGCATGTAAACTTCAAATATGTTCGATCAGGTCGCTTTGAAACTTGTGGTGTAATTCTTGGTTTTGAATGTCGACACGTCACTCTAAAAAGACGTTGAACTCCAAGGTATGATCTCTTGAAGGGACAACATTTGGTGGCATATATGCATCATCTCTAGCTAAGAAACCATGATCTTCAAGTATATCCTCTTTTTCGTCTTTCATAATCATGCCATGTAGAATGATACATGTTTTCATTATATAATCTAAATCAATTGGATCTCACATGCAAGATTAACCTCTCATTATTTGTCAGCATGCTAGGAGTACAACAAAGTAGATCAACATTTTTTTTCACCATCTCTTGATATCTTGCAGAAATTCTATGTTTTTGCGATCGGGGTTGAGGGATAGTTTCACAAAAGTAGCCCAAGACGTATAAATATGGTCAGTGAGATAGAATCAGATGTTGTACTCGTTCTCGTTCACCTCAACCGCACTGGAGGGACTTCTTCTCCCTTTGCAATATTGAAGAACAAAGTTGGAACTCTCCAGTACCTTGATGTCGTTTGCAGCTTGGTACACCAAAATATGCATGTCAACTAAGTAAATTTTTCGATGCAACCACTTGTAATATGCTTGAAGGTTCTTTTTGATGTCCATTTCAATATTGTCCTACCCAAGTTGCAGGACAATTTTCTAAGCCCAATGCATGCAATCAATGTATCCAAGGATCCCGAGAATCCCCTTCGAATATTTTTAGCATTTAGTCGAGCAACGTCCTCAGGTATTGGTTGCCTCAAGTATTGTTCAAAATATATATCATACACCCCCTACAAAATGTTTTCAAACAATCCAAAGTTGTCCATGAACGAACATATACTCAAATATTCGTCAACATCGCCCGCAACATCATATGCAAGCATTTGGACCGCAAACGTAACCTTATGTAGCGATGACAACCTGAGCTTACCGGTTGCGTCCCTCCATTGGAAAAAATAAGACACATTGGTTTGTAAAGTTTCAACAATTTTCATAATAAAAGGTCTCCACATTCGGAATCTCTTTCGACAAATCATTTTCGCGGTAGATGGGACTTTCAGCGAAGTAATCTTTGAGCTCCGACAACACGTTCTCGATTTTTTTTCTTTTTGTTTGTAGTCACGTGCGCGACTTGACTCCTCTGGTTGAAGCACACAGACGTTCGTTACTAATATCTGAGTTCGTAAACGTGTTGTTGAGAAGAGAAATTCGTCCATCATGAGATCACGTAGCGGAATCTTATTGTTGGATGATGAAGAGTTTCATGTATATCATGAAAATATTGAAGATTGTATGCGAGTATGCGAACAAATTAGAGATTGTGTGTAAAATGAAAAGAAAATGAATATAATTATAAAAAATTTCTTGTCGTCGGGCTTTTGTTATATTTTAAAATTATTTATTATTAATTTTTTTTTATTAAAAATTAAAATAATAGTTGAAATGATCTCACCATTATTTTAAACAATCATATAATCTCAACCCTTCTTTTTTATTTTAATTTTTTCTTAAAAAAATATATTAGTGGGCTTCATCGCTTGGAAACTTTCTGCACAGGGTCCACTAAATCCTCGTATGATGATTATCTCTGCACGGTGAAGCCCACCATATCCTGATCATCGATCATCGCCCCTTGGAGGGGGCAAGAGGTGAAATGGGCTGAGGGAGCCCACTTCCCTTGCGTGGCTTCGTGGACGTTGGTCATGCTCTAGCATCAAATTGAGAGTCGGTTTCCATACAAAAATTATTAACTTTTAAAAAAAATGTTTAAATAAATTCAGCTGTTTTTAAGTGTTTTATTTTAAAAAATAAGAAATAATTTTGACGTTTGGATAAATATCAAAAAATATTTTTATTTTTATATTTAAATATAATTAAAAGCAGAAGACAAAAAAACTAGAAATTCGCTTTTGGAAAAACACTTTTTAAATGCTTTTTTCAAACAATTATGTAACCAAAGGCAACAATTTTATCTTATTAAAGTGCTTTTATGTTTCTGGCTTCTCCAACCAAACGAACTCTTTCTGGACAAGGGCAGGATGCTGCAGGGGAACAACTCTCGCTCGCACTATAGGAATTTTGAAATAAAGGAAAATATTGTCTGAAACGTTACAGCAATGCCCGAATACATAAATATTTGTTAATCACACAAATCCAAGAAAACTCTCTGTCAAATCACTCTCCACTACGATACAAGGAAATAGCAGAATGTGACAAAAACAAAAGCAAATGCCGAAGAATGAGAGTTAACAAAGCCGAACAATCTTTAATTTGTAGCTCGGTGGATATGGAATTGGAACTTATATATTCCGCAGAAGTTAAGAATTATTGTCATCGCTATCTTCACCTTTTTCATTCCGAGCTGCATCTTTTCCTGTGGTTCTTCTACTCATGTTTGCTCGTTGTACTAACCGCACCAATGCCTGAACAACTTCTGACATTGGTGGCCTGAACTCTGGCTCCGGCTGGTCGCAAAAGATAAAAGAACACAGTTACGCAATAATCAAACTCAAGATAATCGATCTTTTAACACACAGCGAATACCTGAACACAAAGGGCAATTACATCCGCGAAACGTGAGAGAGATTTGACAGGATAAAGCCCTCTTAGAAGGGGATCAACCATCTTAGACAGCGCGTCAATATCATGAAGCTGAGGTGTTGCCCATCGAACTAAAGATTGCTCAGATCTTGCCCTTGAGCTATGCCATGATAAAAAGGGAATTAGCTCCTATTACATAGTATCATGCAGAGACGAAAAATATACCTGTCAAAAGGTTTACGACCACTAAGAAGTTCCAACATCACGACCCCAAAACTGTATATGTCACTCTTTATGGTATATTGGCCAGACAAGGCAACCTCTGGTGCACTGTAGCCAGATGCCTGCAAATGGTACGTGTTGAATATGGTGAGGATGATGATACATGTTCGTCAATCATTATACATGTCGATAGATAATAAGATAAAAAAAATGTCGTGACAAGACAGGTTCAAAAAGATACCTGATCTGGTTCTTGGACAAGGCTAGCTAAACCACAATCTGACAGGTGAGGATTGAACTCCATGTCGAGTATAATGTTTGCCGATTTAAAATTTTTATGGATAACTGAAGGTGAGCAAACTTCGTGTAGGTACCTACAGAGGACAGTTAGGTGAGCCCGCATGCAAAAACATACATTCAAGCTAAACTTTATGGAAATAAAGACGAAGAGCTTAATTGATTTCTGTTTAACTAGTGGAAATCGAATATCTTGTTTTCATGAACTACTTATAAAACTTACTCCAATGCTCGTGCAGTCCCTAACGCAATCTTGACTCGAGTATTCCATGTCAATGGTTTACTATATTCATCAGAGAGGTGCAGAAATTCATACAGGGATCCATTTTTATGGAACTCGTAAACTAGCAGGTGTTGTCCATGCTCTGAGCAATACCCTACCAGCTCGGTTATATTTGGATGATGCAAATGTGAGAGATCCGAAACGATGTTCAGAAATTCTTCAGAATTGGACAGAGCAGATGAATTTATTTTCTTCACAGCAAGAGCCTACATGTGATACCAAAATACCATGCATAGCAGATTATTAGACAGAGAAAACACTTGAATAGGAAAACAATAAATGCTCCAATTATCATTTTGTATTTGTTTTTTAGTCAACTCTAATAAACCAATTTGTAAGTAGTTCTTGATCAAAAGGAAAACTAATGGATGTTCAGAACTCTTTAGTTATTAAATTCACAAGTAAATATAGACACAACACGATTACGAAAGACAGAGTACCTTTCCGTCATTCGACTGAGCCCGATAAACACGCCCAACTGTTCCCTCACCAAGAAGATTTTCAACACTGAAACTATTTGTAGCTATCTGTAGGTCTGCTATTGAATACGATTTAGCATTTATTGGAGCTGTAGGAACCTTCTTCGGGGGACTAATAGGCTTCAATGATACAACATCTTCCTCAGACTTGTGAAGATCAACAGGAGGCGGCTTGAGATTAATCATGGGAACAGTTTCTAAATATTTTGTGTTGGCTTTTGCTGAATTTTCAACACATTTTTCATCTGCAGTTTTTTTTTTAAAAAAAAAGCAAGACACGCGAAAAATTAAGAGGTGTCGCATGCCGGCTTAAATCTTTCATCGCCACATATACATGTGAAAATAAGACTTATAAATACCTTGCACTTCTTGCAAAGTAAGAGGGGCGAACGGCTGATTGCCGAGCTTCTCAATGTCAGTGACTGACTTTCTGGATCGTCTTTTCATAACAACAAATATTATTATTGCTCCTACAATAAGAATGGATATAATAATCCCAGCCACAGCTCCAGCTCCCAAACCAGATTTGTTTCCGCCACTTCCACTGCCACCCCCAGAAGATGAGCTACTATTTCCTCCAGAATTGTAATTTGGGTTGGGAATGCTGGCAGTAGGAGTGCCTGGTGGAGGTGGAGGCGCAGGTCCAGAGTCAAATGAGTTGCCATTTGATCTGTTAATTTCAGCACAAATGGCAAGCATTTCAAGATCTCTATATGGGAAAACAAAATTCTTGTTAATGTATATATATTATGAAATGCTTACTGGAGATTTATGCTTTTCAATTGTTGTGGGATCCATCCACTGAAACGGTTGTTTTCTATATTTCTAGAAAAGAAAAATATAGAACAATATAAATTGAGTAGCGGCCCATAAATAGTCTATATATGGAATGAACATTTGTGTGTGTCTGTGGCGAGCAAATTTGAAACAGAACTCACAGATTCTTGAGAGGAAGATTAGCAAGCACATCGATGGTTCCCGTAAATTGATTATTTTGCAAATACCTGGATGCTTAAACTGGTTCATTACGAATTCATTTGGAATCAAATAAGTGAAAATTAAGTTTATTCCCTCACATATTAGATATACTCATCAGCGACTGCATACTTTCAGGAAGATTGTCAGTCATGGCATTGAAAGAGAAATCCCTGAAGCATGAGCACAAATTATTTAAACTAAGATAAAAAAAACTAACAAAAAAAAAAAGATTGTAGCCTAAGTCATGGAGAAAGCAGAAGCATGAAAATTCAGCTTTTGGAACGAGGTACTGGTTGCATGAGGAGATGAATCTTACAATGTAGACAGATTAGTAAGTGAGCTGAACATGAGATTCACCTGGCCCTGAATTTGATTGTGACTCACATCACTGAAGTTACAAAGAAACATCAGATATTTGCAAGTATGACGTGCATTAAAAATTTATCGAGGTTTCTGGGAGGTATTAAGTTCAAGGGATGACTAACAGGTATTTAAGAGAAGTCATCAGTGATATGGAATAGGGAAGGCCACCAGTGAAGCTGTTGCCAGCAAGGTTTCTGCAACATAAGGCAACAGTGAGAGATGAGATAAAAACGAGAAAATGTAGAATGACATCTCCTATATAATGCTAAAATGAAGCATACAGGCTTTCCAAGTTCGGAGGAAGTTGATAAGGAATTTGATTTCCAAGATTGTTGTGACTTATATCACTGCAAAATGCACAGGTCATATTATTAATAAAAAAAAAAAAACTCAATACAACAAATAGACGAAACAATCTCGGAATTGTTAACTTACAAGTCAGTAACAGAGGTCAATTTATCTAGCTGGTATCCCATATTTCCAGAGAGTCCTAACCCAGATATCTTTCTGACAAATACACGCTAGAGTCTGGTTAGCATTTAAGGTAATGAGCAAACACGATAAAGAATTTTCGAGCTTTTGTATGAAATCACATTTCGGTCACTCTTGAGCCTGCGCAAGTAATACCCATCCAGGAATCTCCACAAGGATCCCCACCATTCGAGCTCCATTTGGTAAGTTGTGGTGGTGAATTTAAACTGATGTACAACGCATTGAGAATAGAAGCTGTATCCAGATAATGGTGATCAATATCACGTATGCAATAACAAGGTAATAACTTGTTTATGCCCGAGCACAACCAGCATGCAGTACATGATTTAAATAGTAAGCAGCGATTTCGTAAGAAAGAAATGAATTCTTACACAAGTCGAATTTAGGTAGTTCCCAATATTTGATTATTCACAAAGAATTCCTATCACTACTGTCAAACAAAACTATAACATAGAAGCGTTGATCAAGAAATCATATTGCAAACTCACCAAATCAAATCTGTAAAATTTTACCAGATCAAACTCACCTGATCTTAAAAGAAGCATAAGTATACTCGATTCTTGAAATAAATTGACCAAAAACATTTAATCTTTGCACACAGCTATTTAAACGACCGAGAACATTAGAAGCAGAAGATGCCCAAATGCAGACAGACTATTTGGCGGTCATAGATTCACCTAAGCTGAACAAAGATTTCTCCTTTCGCACTAAAAGAGCTAAATATGCAAACTTACCCCACCACATATATCCAACACATCTAAATATACAATAAAACTATATTAACCCAAATCCATTTCATTCAAATAAGCCAAGAGACCACAATATACACACACATGCACAAAGTTTACATTCTAAAAGAAATGCTGACCATCAGATGGATCTGTTTCTGCATTTGCACAACTCAGAAGGCTAATGAGCAACACCACCGCTGCTAACTCCTCCAACGTTTTCATCCCTCTCTCGCTTCTATATTAACCCCAACTCTTTCCAAGAGACAAATAAAAGCCAAAAGCTCGGATCAAAAAGGCTTTGTCTTTATCAATATTAAGACAAACAACCCTTTTCTTCACCTCTCTTTTATGGATTTTCTTACAACATTTTCTCCCTCAATCTCATTGATAATAATAATTTTAAGGAGAAGAAGAATTCTTTAAGAATCTTGTGCCCCATTTTTGAATATTTTTTTTGTATACCCGTTCTCACAAAAAGTTGGCAGCACGATCTACTAGAATAATACAAGAAGCCACCGAATTCTTGTTTCTTCTCTCTCTCTCTCTCTCTCTTTCTCTTTCCTACACGTCTTGAAATTATATATTCACAAAAAAATGTCTTGCAAGGTGGTGCTTTCTGATTGATTATTTTATATATTGCTATTTGTAGTTTATAACTGTTAATTTGTTATGAAATAAAATATTTAAAATTAAACAAACTGGCTCCCTACTATAAAGATACATACATTTCCATATGAAATCTTGACCAAAATATATAATAAATTTGATGGGCATGTAAATTTCACGCTTTCTTATTCTTTTTTAGAATACACTAGATCTTTTTGTTGTTCTTCTAGCCGTTGTGGGGAAGACAGTCACGGGCTCGCATTGGAAAGGTATCTTTTTGTACCTCCTATTGTAATTTTTGTAATCACGTGAATTTCTCTTTTTTACATATATTTTTATCATTTCAAAAACTCGATTAATTTTGCAAGAAAAAAGAGCATGGATGTCTTATTTATTTTTAAATCAAATTCAAATTAAACTACATAATACAGAAGATACAATCAAAAATTTCCTATTAGTGCAACTACCATGAAACATTAAATGCCAACATTTTAGATGTTATTTTTGGTTTAATTCCGAATTAATAGAATTCTGTTGACTTGAGTACATCAAGCCAGCTGCATTGTGCATTTTTCTTCCCTTGCTTACACTGCACTATTTTTTGACCCATTCATTATAATTATCTTCCTTGGAAGAGACCAAAAACAAATATTCGAAGCGATACAGTTTTCATTCGGGTAGGATTATGAAACGGGTGGAACCAACTCATATTTGTTAAGACTCGATCCGTAGATTAATTTTGGAGTCATTGTGTAACACGCTTTGATTACTATAAGACCTATAGCACACAATAATTAAAATTTTAACTTTCAGTATCATGGCGGTTCATATTATTAAATATATTTCCCTTACTTTATAAAATAATTATAATATTTCTTTTATTTTAAAAAAGAACTTATAAAATAAATATAACGTACAAATTGTATCGATATAATTTTTAACAATCAATTTCTAATTTTTACAAAGAGTAACTTCTTTTTATTTATTATTAAATTTTTTTAAAGAAAAAGCCTATACATACACACTACACACCCCTCGAGTGTAGGAACTAGGAACTAGGAAAACTGTTTGGTATTAATTAAGTTTAGATAGATTGAGCCCATTGAAAACTCTAACAGAATGCATTAATTTTTTCACACAAATTTCTTATTTCACTCACGAAAAATATTAATTTTTATTTTTCATTATAAATATAGATCGAATCAATCGATTTCATAAAATTTTGTTTTATTTTTTTTAAAGTCCGTGAACTAAAGGCATGTTGGAATATAAATTTTGGATACTAATAAATGCTAAATTAGATTGAAGTTTGTCAATTATCATGAAATTGAAATTTATTTTTTATTGTAATGATGACAGAGTTTTGGATTATTCTATAAGAATAATTGAAAGGACATATTCCGTTTTTTATGGTCTATACTTAATTGGGTTTTACCCAAATAAGAAACTGGAGACCAAATATTAAGGTCCATTCGGTGAAATATATAAAAAAGTTGCCTATCTTCATGATATCCAATTTTTGAGCTTATAATATCCAATTTTTTAGTTAAATAATGGAGAAATGATAAATAAATCTCCAACAACAAATTTAAGTTTGTTTTCGGTCTCCAAGTCAGACTGTGTTTATTTGTTCTTACTTCCTGACAAAACATTTTCATTTAAATATTATGAAAAAACATTAATACTCATTTGAACAATAAATATTTTTTTAAAAATAATTCTTCTCTCGTCCAATCCTATTTCTCTCTAATTTGCCTAATACTTGAACCCTTAACGATTAAATCAAGGACGATTTATACAATTGTTTTGCCCAAAAGTGTGGCCCAAAAAACTCACGAGGCCTGAAACAAGGGATGCATAATGCTAAAACGGCCCATGAAGAACAAAAACTCATGAGAATTTATGAAATTTCAGATAAAATAGAGAATATTGAAGAAACCAACAACGAACAATTAGCATTACTTGCCTACGGATAGAACAACGAAAGTATGCACCATATCGATGTTGCATGGTCTCTGATGTAAATTTTTCAATCTAAAATTCCTAGTTAGTGTTCTCTTTCTCTTTGCATTGGTTAAGTTGAAGAGCAATTCATGATTCGTTCATGTTTTTACTTTAATTTTATATATGGTTGAGTAATTTCTCTGTCATTATTCTAAATGAAGAAATATGTGGAATGCTTTATTGTTTTATCATGATCTCATATAAACTTAAGTCTGTAATACTGATTATATATGAATGCAATTAAAACATACTATAATAAAAATACAAACAGTCTAACCTTTTTGGTTAATGAAAATATGCAATACAATTAGAAACTTTAGTAGTAGATAAAACAATAACCAAAATCATTTTTTTTTAAATAATAAAGATATCACTCATGGTTGTCGATAATGTACAGTTAGAAAGGATAAATCAATGGGCTTGAGTTAGAGTTTTGTTGTCCAAGGTGACTACTTGAAGCCCTTTCGTTGGTCTTCTTAATTGTGGAAACATCAATAAGGAAGGAAACTCAATATTCAGTGTCTCTTTGTGTCTTATTCCATGATTATACAATGAATTATGACCTCTAAATAGCGAGAACAAAAGACAACACATTCATCAGTCAAATAAGCATCTGCAATGTTGGTCTTAGGGCAGATCAAGTTTAAAGAAAAACCATCCAAAGTCCAAATCGACCGAATCGAACCGCACCACACCGCTATGTTCAATTTTTTGACCAAAACTGCGGTTGAAAAAAAAATAGCAAACTGCACCGCATAATATGGTGTGGTGGCAATTTTAGTGAAAAACGACACCGATCGAACCGCAAAATAAATAAATAATTTTAAAATATTTATGATATATTAATATCACCATGAATTTGTTTATATAATTCAATTTTAAATTCTATATCTAATTATAATGCCATAATAATGATAGAAATTCAAAATTTATGTACAAAAAATAGACTATATAATATATCATATGAATTAAAAATTAACTTTATTTCATCGATATGTTATCATCAAATTAAATCATTCACATCTAGGGAAGTTGGAAACAAAAAAAAAAAATCATCCTTTGTAAAATCTTTCTATAAGTTTAAAATAAATATTAAACCTAAATTAACTACTAGATAAATCATAAAACCTAATTTCAGTGTATTCTCTCACCGGTCGTCTCATAATCTCGTCGGTTAATTTTATTCCATTGTCTCAATTTTTTTCTTAATTCTCAACCTTAGTCTAGAACACAAAAATATCACAATTTTTACTTTAAATACACTTATGAAATTCCAACTCAAAAACACTTTTTCGAAGAAAAATATTAGGGATCTAATCGAATCGAATCGAATCGAGCCTAGCCGAGCCGAATTTTTGAAAGTTTGGGCTTAGTTCGTTTATAATAGAGCCGAGCTCGAGATTTATTTAACGAATGTATTCGTAACTCACGAGCTTATTCGAGTTTTTATCGAATCTAAATAAACTTAATAAATATAAATTATATGTAGTAGCCTGTACCCAGATTTAGTAAGTAATTGTTAATTAATCCATTAAATCATTTTAGTTTAGATTAAACATGATTAAGGGGACTCCAAGTGGATTAGCGAAGTCCGGAAATGGATTCGAAATGATCAGAAATGGCCCGAAAGGTCAGGCAGAACGGATGCAACGTTCGTGGAACGGATGCAACGTTCTGGTCAGCTAATGTCATCCGTGACGTCAGCAAAGTTGACGTCATTGCTTACGCACATGATGTGACGTTCGGACGCAACGATGGCGAACAGACGCAACGATGGCGAACGGACGCAACGATGGAGGAACGGACGTTTCGTTTGATGTCTATAAATAGAGGTGCCGAAATTCATTTCCAAGCACACCTTTCACCTCACTTCTCTCGATTCCTTGGTCTTCCAGCTTAGATCTAGGGCTTTCTAGGCATCCCGTTGTGAATCCGGAAGTGGCATAGCAATCCAGACGTCGTAGCAGAGCTATGGCCTAGTTTTGAGGCAAGCGACAACAAAGAGCTGACGACGGACGAATGTATAGCTTTTGCTTTCTAAATATATTTAGGAGTATGCAATAGCTTAGTTAAGGCTTTTAGAGCACTTTAATGATAGTAGTATCATTTCGCAGTGTAGTGCGGACTATAGGCGTGGACTTAGAGCTGGTAGAGCTTTGCCTGGTATTTGAGGTATGAAAGTACTGTTCGAGATATCCTGACTGAGTATGCATGTATTATGTGACTGCATGATTTATATGACATGATTTTATGCTGCATACATTTGCATCTTGAGCTATCTCTTTTGAGATGTCTGTTAGTAGGGTTTTACCCTATCCTGTTAGTGGATGGACTTCCATCGAATTGGGTCCGGTGTATCCACTGGTATTTTCGGTATGTGAGCCACCTCCTGCAGCGACGACACAGCGTGCTACATACCACGGCCCGGTCTGTCTCTGTTATCTGATTCTTGACCTCTAGTCAGTAGGCGGTACACTTGCATTCATGTATACTCATACTCTTGTGCTGAGCGTATTATGCTCACGTCTCGTACTCTGTGTTTCTGGACACCCTATTCCATGGGACAGGTTTGCGATTGGATGAGGCGAGTGGATCCAAGAGGGGCTAGGCAGAGGTTGGCCAGCTGGAGCTTCGCCTAGGGTTTTATTTCTGTTGTTATTGGATTTATACACTATTCGATTTGGTTGTATAACTTTGAGTATTTGCAGATTCCTTTCTCTGGGATTGTATTGATATGTATTAATTCCGCAGTTTATTTTGGTTTATCTGTTTGATTAAGTTAATTGCATGCCTAAGTTCTGTTTAGTAGGTGATTTCGATAAAGGTCACTACATTTATGATATCAGAGCATGCATAGTATTCTTGGGATTTAGATTCTGCATAAGATAACCGTGAGGTAATTTTTGTAGATGGCGGATCACGGTGATCAGAGTAGCCATGGCAGTATAGGCGAACGTTGGGGCAATGACGATCGGGAGCGTCGTCGAGAACGCCATCATCGTCGTCATGATGATAACCGTTTCAGTGTGCGCCGATTCTTATCTATGGGTCCTAAGCCCTTGATTGGAGGCGAGACTCCGGAGGATGCGGAGAACTGGCTAGATCGCATGGAGACTACCTTTCAGACATTTTGCTGTACTGAGGAGCAGAAGATGGATACTCTTGGTTATCTTCTGGAGGGGCGAGCTCGTAAGTGGTGGAGGTTTACTTCTGCACCATTCGTCATAGCGAGAGGAGTTGCCACTTGGGCTGAGTTCCGCACAGCTTTTCAAAAGATGTATTTTCCTCCTGCGCTCCGTCAGACGAAGGCGGAGGAGTTACTGAGTTTGCGATAGGGATCTATGTCTATTGAGGAGTATCAGCAGAAGTTTTTTGATCTGTTGTCCTATTACCCCGAAATTGCTGATAGTTCTGAGATGAAGTATAATCTGTTCCTTTAGGGCCTTAACCGGGAGATTCATGACCATGTGGCGGTCGGTGATGTTATGACCTACGAGGGTTTGGTGAGCCATTGTCACCAGGCGGAGGATAGCATTCGTCGTAACATGTCTTTTTCTAAGTCTAGGCCTGCGAGTTCTTTGGGTCCCCGTGCTCAGTCTTTCAAGAAGTCCGGATCTACTTCTTCTTCCTCTGGTTCTGGTGGTGTTGTTCGTTTTGGGAAGAATGAGAAGTGTGATCATTGCGGAAAGAACCATCCGACCGACAGATGCCGTAAAGCTTCTGGGGCATGTTTTCATTGTGGAGAGGTTGGTCATCTCCGGAGGGATTGTCCACTAGTTGGGGGAGGCGGTTCTGGTTCAGGATCAGGTTCTCAAGCTACCGTTCAGCAGAGGTCGCATGGACAGTCTGCTGGGATTCTCACTTGAAGCCGCGGGCTTCTGGCCAGGTGTTTGCCTTGAGACACGATCAGGCAGTGGAGGAGAATGAGAAGGTCATCGCAGGTACATTTCTGTTATATGGTATACCTGCTCTTGTACTTATTGACACTGGTGCATCTCATTCCTTCATTTCTGCAGGTTTTGTTAAGAGAAATAAATTACCATGCATTGCACTAGACGTAGTAATATCTGTTTCTACTCCGACGGGTCAATCTGCTTTGGTTAAGCGTCTAGTGATGGGTTGTCCTTTCGAGTTCGAAGGGAACATTCTGGTATCGAATCTCATGGTTCTTGCGATGGATGATTTCGATTGTATTATGGGGATAAACATGCTGACTACCTATCGAGCTTCGGTGGACTGCTATCAGAGATTAGTATGCTTTCATCCGGACGGGAGTGATAACTGATTTTTCTATGGTGAGGGAGCGCGACCCCCGATGCCATTGGTATCAGCTTTGAGAGCCTGTCGAGCTCTAGAGTCTGGCGGGGAAGGTTACCTCATCTATGCAGTTGATTTGTCCGCTGAGAGCGTTGGGTTAGAGAGTATTCCGGTTGTGGATGAATTCCCAGATGTATTTCCTGATGAGATTCCGAGTTTTCCTCCTGTTAGGGAAGTCGAGTTTGGCATAAAGTTGATGTCAGGTACTTCTCCTATTTCTCGAGCACCGTATCGTCTGACTCCGTCAGAGATGCGAGAGTTGAAGAATCAGTTACATGATCTTTTGGACAAGGGGTACATTCATCCTAGTGTATCTCCTTGGGGAGCTCCTGTTCTCTTTGTGAAGAAGAATGATGGGTCTATTCGGTTGTGCATTGACTATCGGCAGCTGAATCGGGTTACTGTGAAGAACAAGTATCCTTTATCTCGTATTGATGACTTGTTTGATCAGCTGCAGGGTACTTCGGTTTACTCCAAGATTGACTTGAAATCTAGGTATCATCAGATGAGAGTCCGAGATCAGGACATAGCCAAGACTGCATTTCGTAGTCGCTATGGGCATTACAAGTTTCTAGTGATGCCATTTGGATTGACTAATGCGCCGGCTATATTTATGGATCTGATGAACCATGTCTTCAGGGAGTATTTGGACAAGTTTGTCATGGTATTTATTGATGAAATCCTGAGTATTCGTGTAATGCGGACGAGCATGTTTCTCACTTGCGGTTGGTACTGAAGACTCTTTGGGATGAGAAATTATAAGCCAAACTGAGCAAGTATGAATTCTGGATGGATCGAGTGGTCTTTCTTGGCCATATCATATCCAGGGAGGGGATTTCTGTTGATCCGAGCAAGATTGAAGTTGTGCTTAATTGGTCACGTCCGACGACGGTTGCTGAGATCCGTAGTTTTCTGGGTCAAACAGGTTATTATCGTCGCTTCATTTTGAACTTCTCACAGCTAGCCCGACCGTTGACGCAGCTTACCCGCAAGGGTGTTGATTTCGAATGGTCCTCAGAGTGTGAGGAGAATTTTTGTGAGCTTCGACGAAGGTTGACTTCTGCGCCGGTGTTGTCATTACCGTCAGGATCTGGAGGGTATGTGGTTTACACAGATGCTTTTTTTCAGGGGTTAGGTTGTGTCCTGACTCAGAATGAGCATGTGATCGCGTACGCTTCTAGACAATTGAAGTTGCATGAAGACAATTATCCAATCCATGATTTGGAGTTGGCAGCAATTGTGTTCGCTTTGAAGATCTGGCGTCATTATCTGTATGGCGAGAAATTTGAGATCTTCACCGACCACAAGAGTCTCAAGTACTTGTTCACTCAGGCTGAGTTGAACATGAGGCAGAGGCATTGGATGGACTTGCTTAAGGACTATGATTGCGAGATTAAGTACCAACGTTTGCGAAGACCCAACGTTTGGATCATCTAGCCAACGAGGGTAGCACATCTGGATTTCACTATCAGTCAGATGGTTTTCTGTGTTTGTCTGGTAGGCTTGTAATTCCGAAGGATGAAGAGTTGCGAGAGGAGATCTTGTCTCAGGCACATCGCACTAAGTTGAGTATTCATCTGGGGAACAACAAGATGTATAAGGATCTATGTACTCGATTTTGGTGGAAGGGAATGAAACGCAGTGTGTATCAGTATGTTTCGAGATGTTTGGTGTGTCAGCAAGTTAAGGCAGAGCACCGACGACCTGGAGGTTTGCTTCACAGTCTACCTATTCCTGAGTGGAAATGAGAGTTTATCACGATGGAATTTGTGACCCATTTGCCAGTATCTTCGAGGAACTGTGATGCTATCTGGGTTGTGGTGGACCGACTCACCAAGTCAGCTTATTTCATTTCCTATAGTCGAGAGTACAATGTGGATCGTATGGCTCGGTTGTACATTCAGGAGATCGTTCAACTTCATGGAGTGCCTATGAGCATTGTCAGTGATCGAGACCCCAGGTTTACTTCTAGGTTCTGGGGGAGTGTTCAGCGTGCGATGGACACTAATCTCAGTTTGGGTACTGCCCATCACCCGGAAACATATGGTCAGTGTGGGGACCTCGGGTTGCTAATCTCATCTTAAGGCAACAAACGATTAATCAACAATTAATCATATAATAAAAGAATATTCAAACCAAATTTTTTTTTTTCCAGAACCCCACGCGCGCCCGCTCCCCACTTCAGGCGCGCCTGCGCATAGGTTTCGGACAGAATCTGGTAAAATGATAAACATAAAAGTTGTAGATCTTTGTCTTAGCTTTCCAATGCCACCAACCTCACCCTAATCGGAGTTTTCAGTAAAAAGTTATGCTCATTCTACCAAGAAGGGTCGGTGCAGAAATTTACAAAAATTATCAAAGGCTACAACAAAGATCAAAGTTGCTAGGGCTATTTCAAATCTGAAAAATTGCATACATAATCTCAATATGTCCGAAGCATAAACACATGCATATATAAACATAACAATAATCGCATACATGTTTCTAAGATGCAATACAATAAACTCAATTCTAAGTTTTCTAAGCTCAAACTAAATCAACACTTTCTAACATGCATTTGACAGTAATCTATTCTTAGCCCGAAGTCACCACATGCTAATCTTTCTCAATCTTGAGCTATCCAAGCCACATCTGACTCGCTCATGCCCCAAACCTGATGCAATGCACACATACAAACAAAGCAACAGCCGGATAGCTCCGTGAGAATAAATCTCAGTATAAATAGCATGCATATACATCATCTAAACATATAACTAATTCACATCTTGAATTAACATAACATGCTAGCATTTATAAACGCATAATCTAAACCATAGAAGTCTCTAGGTTAATGCATAAATGCAATGCATGTGCCAAGGAATAGGCTAGCAAAGCTGATACCAATAAAGCTTGGTTCTTTGGGATCCCGAGGAATAAAATAGCTCTCAAACTACCGACACTCCCATTCGAGGCAGCATCAAGTATTTTACTCCTCTGACTTTGGTGCAACTATAGTGAGTCTTCTGGCTCTGAACATAAATCCATATTCTGTGCCATGAGTCAAGCTGACTCTAGAAATAAATCTACATTCCATGCCACTCACTACAGCTCTCCAAACGTCATCTGCACTCTAGGCGATGGCTGCCCTCTGTGCTATTAAAGCTGGAGTTCAAGATGAATGCAACATAAGCTGTATGCATTAAAAGCTATAAAACACCTTGAACACTTGCTCAATAACCAACTAAGCAAAACAAAGCAGCTAATCACATAAAGATAGCAATAAATCTGCAAGCATCTCATAAAACATGTAAAACATGTTCAATACAGCAAATAATACAAATCAGCTTACACAGGTAAACATTTACATAAATGTTCTGGGAAATTCAAGAAAATAGCTATCCTGAATAATCTATCTCATTTATGTAAACGTAAACCATAACATATATAAAAACAGGCAAGTATGTGATTTTAGGCAACTCGATAAGCAAAACAATCTCGAGTTATTCTGCCCATCTTATTAATGTCTATTCATACCTGCATTTCTGATTCAAATAGCTGACACTCTGTCAATTCTTGATCAACTACAAGCTGTCCAAATCTGACATCAAATTCTGCTTATTTCAATCAGTGCTACTTGAAGGTATTCTTGATTCAACTTCAAACACTTTAAGTCATTTGAACTCGAACTCATCAATTCAACTTCGATAATCTTTAAGTCAAATCTGAAATAATGTATAACATATCTAAACATCAATTTCCAATCTGAATCGATGTTTCTTTAAAGCTGATACATTTCAAATCTGACTAACACAATCGGAATTCAAACCGACGTCACAACTATTCGAATTCGATAAATCTTTCGATTCAAATATCATTATACCTTCATTATAAATATAACCACATATTCAATTCATCCACTAAACACTTGAATATGAGCTCTAGACATATAGAATGAATAACAATTCAAAATCTTGAACCGGCGGCGTAACAGATTAAAACCGGAAATTCTAAAAGCTTAAACATCAATTAGACAATCTTATAAGTATCAGAACATCCATAATTCAGCAGCCTAATCACGTGAATTGCAGCCCTCAAAATTCAGAATTTCGATAATTCTTTCAATATTCCAAAACATGTCCAAACGACGATCTTTTCTCGATCCGTCTTAGATATGCTATCATCGTATATGCTAGAACATGTTTATACAATCAAATCTTAATTCTAACAACATCATAAAATTCAAACATGGTAGAAATTCATGAAACTTACGTCAAAACGTAGCATTCGGAGCTGTGATCGCAAATATATATTCAATCGGAAATTCTACCGGACGGATCAAAAGATATCGGAGTTTGAAAAGGTAAAAATGGCTTAACCCTTCTTTTTTTCTTTTCTCACGGTTTCTTCTGTTTCCCCTCTGAATTCCACGTGAATTCTGCTGAAAAGAGTGAATATTAGATATATGTTGGCCTATTTGCAGTTTAGTTCCTGAATTCTTCAATAATTGCAATTTGGTCCTCGGCCAATCTTTTAATTCAATTTCAATTCTAAATAATTTAAGAATATTAGAATTTAATTCTCAACTCTAAATATTCTTAAATTAAATATTCTCGAATTAAAATTAAATCATTTCGGACCTTATCGCATTTTAGTCCTTGAACTACTCAATATTTGCAAATGGTTCCTTGCTCGGATTTCATCCTCAAATTAAATCCTTGATATTTATCATCTTGGAATTCACATCTTAAATTTCATAAATATCAATTGCAAATATTTTTAATCTTTTAATTTAAGAATTCCGGATAATAAACTTGATATTTATCATCTTGGAATTCACATCTTAAATTTCATAAATATCAATTGCAAATATTTTTAATCTTTTAATTTAAGAATTCCGGATAATAAACTTCTTAAAATCCAAAAATCCTCAAATTAAATATTTCTGACCCGAAATTGCAATTCCACATTTCTTAACTTTTTCAAATAAATATTTTCTCATATCCAGAATTTAAATCTTTAAATCCCGTCATTAAGAACTTAATACTTACGGGCCTTACAGTCAGTCAGAGCGCACTATCCGTAATTTGGAGGATATGCTTCGAGCGTGCGTTATAGATTTTGGTTCAGCCTGGCAAGATCATTTGCCATTGATTGAGTTTGCGTACAACAATAGCTATCATCGTAGCATTGGGATGTCACCTTTTGAGGCGTTGTATGGACGACGTTGTCGCACTCCACTCTTTTGGGAATAAGTGGGGGAGAGACAGGCTGAGGGACCGGAGTTAATCCAACAGGCAGCAAATATTGTTGATCAGATCAAGAAACGAATTAAGACTGCACAGGATCTTCAGGCCAGCTATGCAAATACCAAGCGTAGACCTCTGTAGTTTGATGTTGGGGAGAAAGTATTTCTGAGAGTTTTACCTTTCCGCAGGATTCTCAGATTTGGCCTCAAGGGCAAGCTGTCTCCCAGATTTATCGGTCCGTTTGAGATCTTGGAGAGCATTAGCGAGTTAGCTTATCGGCTAGCTTTGCAATCGTATCTGTCCAGTATTCATGATGTGTTTCACGTATCTCTGTTGCGACGGTATGTGGCAGATCAGTCTCACATTCTACAACCGTTTGAAGTTCAGTTGGATGCGGATTTGACCTATGTTGAGAGACCTATTCGCATCCTGGATCATAAGGATAAGGTCTTGCCGAATAAAGTCATTCCTCTGGTTTTAGTTCAGTGACAGCGTCGAGGCACTGAAGAAGCCACTTGGGAACTTGAGAGCAGGATGTGTTCAGAACATCCTGAGTTATTTTGATTTTATTGTCGTGTTTTATTCAGTTGTGAAATATGTAACCGTTTAAATTGAATAAAGAATGTTTCGGCATGTTGTTTTACATTCAGTACTTAAGATCTGATTTCGAGGACGAAATATCTTAAGTGGGGGAGAATGTAGTAGCCCGTACCCAGATTTAGTAAGTAATGGTTAATTAATCCATTAAATCATGTTAGTTTATATTAAACATGATTAAGGGGACTCCAAGTGGATTAGCGAAGTCTGAAAATGGATTCAGAATGATCAGAAATGGCCCGAAAGGTCAGGCAGAACGGACGCAATGTTCGTGGAACGGATGCAACGTTCTGGTTAGCTGATGTCATCCGTGATGTCAGCAAATTTGACGTCATTGCTTACGCACATGATGTGACGTTCGGACGCAACGATGGCGAACGGACGCAACGATGGTGAACGAACGCAACGATGGAGGAACGGACGTTCCGTTCGATGTCTATAAATAGAGGTGCCTAGATTCATTTCCATGCACACCTTTCACCTCACTTCTCTCGATTTATTGGTCTTCTAGCTTAGATCTAGGGATTTCTAGGCATCCCGTTGGGAATTCGAAAGTGGCATAGAAATCCAGGCGTCGTAGCGGAGCTGTGGCCTAGTTTTGAGGCAGCGACAACAAAGAGCTGACGACGGACGAATGTATAGCTTTTGCTTCCTAAAAATATTTAGAAGTATGCAATAGCTTAGTTAAGACTTTTAGAGAACTTTAATGATAATAGTATCATTTCGCAGTGTAGTGCGGACTATAGACGTGGACTTAGAGCTGGTAGAGCTTTGCCTGATATTTGAGGTACGAAAGTACTGTTCGAGATATCCTGACTGAGTATGCATGTATTATGTGACTGCATGATTTATATGACATGATTTTATTGTTGCATACATTTGCATCTTGAGCTATCTCTTTTGAGATGTCTGTTAGTAGGATTTTACCCTATCCTGTTAGTGGATGGACTTCCATCGAATTGGGTCCGGCGTATCCACTGGTATTTTTGGTATGTGAGCCACCTCCTGCAGCGACGGCACATCGTGCTACATACCAGGGCCCGGTCTGTCTCTGTTATCTGATTCTTGACCTCTAGTCAGTAGGCGGTACACTTGCATTCATGTATACTCATACTCTCGTGCTGAGTGTTTTATGCTCATGTCTCGTACTCTGTGTTTCTGGACACCCTATTCCATGGGGCATGTTTGCGATTGGATGAGGCGGGTGGATCCAAGAGGGGCTAGACAGAGGTTGGCCAGCTGGAGCTTCGCCTAGGGTTTTATTTCTGTTGTTATTGGGTTTATAGACTATTCGATTTGGTCGTATAACTTTGAGTATTTGCAGATTCCTTTCCTTGGGATTGTATTGATATGTATTAATTCCGCAGTTTATTCTGGTTTATCTATTTGATTAAGTTAATTGCATGCCTAAGTTCTGTTTAGTAGGTGATCTCGGTAAGAGTCACTACATTATAAATTTAAATATTCATTAAATTTATTAAAAAATATATTTTATATTTAGAGATTAAAATTTATAATTTTATTAAATAATAGGTCTTTATATATTTTCTACAAGTAAAAAGGAAAATATAAATAAAATACCAAAAATATTATTTTTTCATATAAGAGCTGACTCACGAGCCTAACGAACATGTTCATGAGCGAATATCGTAAAGCTCGAGCTTGGTTTATTTTTATTAACGAGCCTCATTAAACGAGCTCAAACAAATTTTTGTTGAATCTAGCTTCGAATATCTCACGAGTCTACAAAATAGTTTTTATTCTAAATGAGCTCTAAATATATATATATATTCTGAAAAGAATAGAAAAAAATGAACGTTTATGTTTAAAACAGAGAGAATAAACATTTTTTTTATAAAAAAAGACAGAATAAGCATGCCAACACACTATTTAAAAAGTAATCTATGATCTTAAGGGGAAAAAAATAATAGTAATTCTTAAAAAAGAAAAAAAATTAGTAAGAGAAGAGAAGCTTGGATGGATAGAATATTCGTAGCCATACCAAACAGTGTGTCGAGAGCAGAAGAAGCCAAGGCGTCCCACCATTTGCAACTGCCAAATCAATTAATTGCTTTATTGCTAATAATAATATTGTTCATTTTGGCCAACTCCGACACACCCTTTTCATCTTACCACACCACCTCCTTGCGTTTAATTTGCTTTTGCTTGTAATAATTCTAACATAGGTCCTGTCTTCAACACAAGAACAAGCTGAATTGAGAGTTTTCTCGCCTGCCCAAAGGTAACTAACTGTTTTTTCTTGATTTCTTGGAAGCTAAGATGCCTTTGGCAGTTCTTTGATGATATTCTGCTTTATCCGGTCTTTGGATTTTTATTAAACAAAGCCAAACTGATTTACTAAAGGTGAATTCTCATATGCCCTTTTGCTTGATTTGTCTGAAGGTGGCTTCTTTGTCCAGTATTGCGAATTTATTCCACAGGATTGTGAGGAATTTTACGAGAAAATGAAACCATTTGCTGTTTTATTTGCCTCCTTTTAAAAAGGGTCAGTGGTGAAAGAAAGTTTCTTCTTTCTTTTTCCTTGTCACTACTTTTGGAGTATGATAGGACTGTTATGGCTATAAATGAAAGCATCAGAAAGCTGTGTTGTTGTTGTTGTTGTTGTTTTTTGTTGATTTCAGATAAATTGAATAAATTCGAATTTATTCTCTATGCCGGGACTTCATTAACGAAATTAGCTTGTGGACTGAAAGCGGCATGGTCACCCTTTGCAATACGAACTTGCCAAGGGTGAACATATGCTGGAAGAAAGTTGATCCAAGTTGGAATAGCTAAAGTTGCTATTTTGCAATCTGCTATTCATTTCATTTCATTTGTATTGCTTGGAACAAATCATTATAATTCATTTGTTAGTTTTCTTAATATGATAATTTGTTTATGACATTATTGATATGGCTTCACAATGTAACACCACACTTTTATATATTGGCAAACTGCAGTTTCTATTGAACTGTGACTGTAGTTACCTGGAAGAAAAAAATTTATACCTGGGGAATGGCCCAATTTGGACACGTTTCTGCTGTAAACTTGAGTGGACAGACCACTATAGTCAATAAATGCAGTGCACAGTCATCTTGGAGATGTGGCTGCAAAGTTGGGCAGTTAAATGGCATATCATTTCCAGGCAGTGACGCTATGGGTCATAAATTGAGGATACAAGTTGCGCATACTCTAACCAGAAGATCTAATAGGGACAAAATCCCTTTGAAAGTAGGTTCTGCAATAGCTGCTTACAGCATTTATGATTCTCTAGTAAATTTCAAGATGAAGAATTACATCAAAGCTATGTCTGTTGAGTAGGTTGTTTGCATTGATTATCCAAGACCGGAGCTTGAAAATACAGTCAACTATTTGGAAGCTGCTTACTTATCTTCTTTATTTCGTGATTCTCCTCGTCCAAACAAGCCATTGGAGGTGGTGATTGCTGGTGCAGGTCGAGATATTATTTCACAATGTTCAGATTGTTTTTTCCTATAAATAATATAAGTTATAAAAATCTTAGTTTCTCGTGTTCCTTATGCCATTATGAATTACTGTATTTTGTGCTTTTCTTAACTTAGCTTTTACATGCTCTTTCAAATTTCTCTTGAAGAACCATATAACATGTCTTGTTTAATATAATTCATGAACTCAAATTATTGTCCGACTTCTGCAAGATAACGTTCTGACAACAACTACTTGGTTTTTATGGACGCCCAAAACTAAGCATATCCAGTTTTCAGTATTATATCACCAATTTTATGAGCTTTTTTACGCTTATAGGTCTAGCTGGTTTGTCCACTGCAAAGTATTTGGCAGATGCTGGTCATAAACCGATATTGTTGGAAGCCAGAGATGTCTTGGGAGGAAAGGTTTATTTTATTCTACAGAATTTTATGTTATGCTTGAACTTTTCCCTTCTTTGAACATGCCTTTTCTAATTAGTTATTCCATATCTACCCAGGTGGCTGCGTGGAAAGATGACGAGGGGGACTGGTATGAAACTGGGTTACACATATTCTGTAAGTTTTTGTCCTCTGTTTTGACTTTATAAATTCGGGTCTTAGAAGCTTGTTATAATGGCTGACTAAATGCATGCGACATCCAAAATATCCATGCTGTATCTTCTTTTTACTCATTAACATGAATTTCTTTTGGAACTGCCAATATTGATGCCAGATGCTTTATTTTTCTAATTTGCGCTATTTTCTAGTGGAAGTATTCTCCCAATATAAATCTTTACTTCCGTATTTTTCTAATGGCTTCATAGCTCTTACAAATGAATGCCATTATACATCAAATGACTACTATTTTTTATGCTTGGTTTTCTTTAAGTTGGGGCATATCCGAATATTCAGAACCTGTTTGGAGAGCTGGGCATCAATGATCGATTGCAATGGAAGGAGCATTCCATGATATTTGCAATGCCAAACAAGCCAGGAGAATTTAGCCGATTTGATTTTCCTGAGGTTTTACCTGCACCATTAAATGGTAAGCTATATCTTTTCTATTATTGCAAAAGCTGGGGGATATGTTTGGATTTTGAAAAACCTTTCTTCTGCTATTAGACTCTTTGCTTTTTGTGTGTCCATAGGGTTCATGTTATAATTTATAGTTTCCATCTAACTACGTAACCGTTTGGTTTGAGTGATAGGATAAGTAATCCATAGATAAGTAATATAATGTAAATTAAAAATAAATAAGAAAAAATAGTTAATACATTATTTGATTTGATGGATAGATTATAATTTATTTGATTTAATTGATATAAAATTATTAATTAATAAATAGAGAAATAATATGACGAAAATAAGACGAAATTGATTGAGATAAGTTATACATAGATTAATAATACATCAAACCAAACAATGCCGTAATGTAAAGAAATTTCCTGCAAAATGTTATCATCATCAAAGTTTTCTTTCACTTTAAATAAATTGACAGGGATATGGGCCATCTTGAAGAACAATGAAATGCTTACATGGCCAGAGAAAGTCAAGTTTGCAATTGGGCTTTTACCGGCCATAGTTGGCGGACAGGCTTATGTTGAGGCTCAAGATGGAATAACTGTTAAAGATTGGATGAGGAAGCAAGTATGTACTTGTTTTCTTCATAATTTGTTGTGTAATTCTGATGTGTGTATGCATGAATGAGCACGGAGTCATTTAAATGAATTTTTCCATTATACATTCATTAAATTTCAATTTATGTTCACCTTGCTATTTATTGTTTGTAACATAATTTGTCCCAACCATTGTCAGGGTATCCCAGATCGGGTGACTCAGGAGGTGTTCATAGCCATGTCAAAGGCACTGAACTTCATAAACCCTGATGAACTTTCAATGCAGTGCATTTTGATTGCTTTGAACCGATTTCTGCAGGTGCGACACTCTTTCTCAGTCTTTTCGAAAGGTATATCAGATGCTATATACTTTACGCAATGAATCTTGACGTTATAGATTTATGGTACCAAGATTGCGGTTCTTTAGCTGGATATAGTGCAAATTATTGGTTGCCTCATAGGGCTTCTAATACGACCACAAATGATAATGATAATGCTAAAAAATATGAATATATTATGTTGACATTGAAAACTAATACTGAAGATCACAATTCCCAATTACAGTCCAGAATCCCAATTGTAATCACGAACAACTACAGAGAAGATGAGAAAGACTTCCCTTACTCTGCTCTCTCACAAGCAAATTCTTAATCTCCTTGCCCTAGTATAAGCTAGTCACTCAGCATGAGCAAAAATAAGCTGCATCTCTTTTCCCTCAAACCAACTCCCCCTTGCATTATTTACATTCTCTCTCATGAAACCTTTCCCCTTTCCCAACTCATGACTTCTAGAATATTCTTTACAATTGAAATGATAGTGTAGACCCAATATATTTAAGCCAATAACAACTTCGGCTATGCGACACCGATAGATCTACTCTGTATAGCCCATGGGATTCATTCCATCCAAGGGTTATGGATACATATGGGTGAGTCTGGTTTGAATGACAAGACATTGATTAACTAGTAATCAATCATGATCATTTGTTTGATACAATTTTAGACTGTTTTAAATTATCTTGATGGACCGTATCCATCCCGCACTGTACACATGAAAGGGAAGATGATTCATCTCCTCTCGGCCATGAGGTTACTTCTGCAGGTTCAAGGATAACATGCATTTTTGCTATCATATCCCTTTAATGAATATAAAATTAAAAGACAAACTTTTCATCATTATTTCTCTTATGCAATATGCTTTATACGCTACTGTTTAAGAGAAGAGAATGGAAAATTAAAAAATAATATTAAAAAATAAAGTTTAAATAAAATATAATTGTACTTTTTTTAAAAAAAATCGTGTTAAATCCAATTAATTGATTTACTAGTCACTTTTTAAATTTTCACTTATTTTTCAAATAATATTATTAACAAGAATAATAATATTTAATTAGATATGAAGTGATGATGATAATAATTATAGTATTAATGATATGAATAGTTCTAACTTCTCAAGTGAGAAGATGCAAATTGATAATCAATAATAAAAAAATGAAATAATGAGAAATATTAATTAAATTGATATGAAATTATTTAATAATATTATTTTATTTAAAAATATAATAAGAAACAAATTACTGATAGATAATAAGAAATAAATTTATCTAACTATAATGACGATTATCAGAAGAATAATAAGTCCTAAGTAAGAAATGAATGGCAATAAAAATAATGAATATTAAGAGTTAAATTAATAAGACAATAAATTAATATTAATTATAAGAACCAATAAGAGTTCTGTACTAATTTATTAGAACAATATCATTAAGAATGAGAAATAAATTGCCTAGTAAAAACTAGAAAATAAATGATTGAATTTTATATCAACGTTGTTGCTAATATCATCATCTTATTATCATAGTTAATATTAATTTTTTTGAATTAATAGTTAATATTAGTTTATTATTATTCATACTAGTTATTTTGATTTTATTATTGTTTTTCTTATTATTATTGAGTGTATTTTTGTCATTTTGAGGTAATACACAAACTTAATCAATCATATTAAAATCATGTCAAACATCATATATTTTATGAAACTATACTATATGTCCTTACATTTCAATATTTATGAGTTCAATAACACATCCTTCAATTATTCTATACTTTAAACCAAGTGGTGCCTGAGAGTAGATGTCTTATGTGTAGCTTAGGTTAAAACCACCTCGTGGAAAATATCATTGCTAAAAATACTTCAATTTTAACTCCCCATTACAACCAGCACTACTTTTCATTTTCTTTATACATCTCTTGGCTCATTAGGAAAAGGGAAAGCAGTTTATAGAAGTTTTGAATGTTTTCATGTGTTGTGAACATATGGATGCATTAGATTTAAGCCTAAAGGTTAGGCAATATTTAGCATAGTCTGCAAAAAACCAAGTTATAGATATTTCTCATAAAAATTAAGGCATAATAAAATCCTATCTTAGCAAAAATAGAGATGAAAGAATCCTATCAAATTCCCTACATGTATGCAAAATTTAAATTTTAAATATTTTCTACACTCCCTCTCAAGCTTGGTAAATGTTGATAGACCAAGTTTGCCCACAAGAAATTCAAAGGTTTGTTCAAACAATCCTTTTGTAAGCAGATTTGTTAACTAGTGAGATGTAGGCACATACGCAACGCTTAAAATCCCTTTCGCCCATTTTTTCTCCAATGAAGTGACAATCAACCTCTACATGTTTAGTCTGAACTAGAGTATGAATTGTACTGATAGCTGACTTGTTATCACAATAAAGTCTCATAGGGTCTTCAAACTACTCCTTCGTTACTCTTTCATCCAGGTAAGTTCACGTATCCCATGAGTCATAGCTCTATACTCGGCTTCTGCATGCTTCTTGCAACAACGGACTGTTTCTTACTTCGCCATGTTACAAAATTTCCCTACACCATTGTACAATATCCAGAAGTTGACTTTCGATCCTTGATCGATCCAGCCCAATCAACATCGGTGAAAACACTCACTTTTTCGATCATCAGTTTATTTTTTAAGAATAACCCTTTCCCTGGAGTTTGTTTCAAATATCTCGGAATTCTATAGAAAACATTGGCATGACCTTGAAATGGTGACTGCATGTATTGGCTCACTAGGCTTACTGCAAAAGCGATACCAGGAAGAGTGTGTGAGAGATGGATACGTTTTTAACCAACTGCTAATAACTTCTTTTGTCAACAGGTTCTCCTCCGTGCATGTTTGTCTCGTCTTCCAATTCAATTGGAGTATTTCTTGGTTTACATCCCAACATGTCAGTTTCTTTCAACAAATCTAAAGTGCATTTCCTTTATGAAACTGAAATACCCTTTTTGCTCCTCACGATTTCCATGCCCAATGATTTTTCAATGCTAAGATCTTTGATATCAAATTCTCTGGCCATCTTTTTCTGGACTCTCTCCATTTCCTTAGCATAATCTCTAGTGACAATGATATCATCAACCTACAAGAACGGGTGATCTTTCCTTCACTCGAGTATTTGGTAAACAATGTATGATCTATTTTTCCCTAGATATAACCAAAGTTTTTTATTACCTTGGAAAATCTGTCAAACTAAGCATGAGGAGATTGTTCTAGGCCATTAAGTGATTATCGAGTTTACAAAAGGTTGTATCTCATATTTCTTCAAATCCTAGAGGTGGACTCATATTCACCTCCTCTTCGAGCTCCCAATTAAGAAATGCATTCTTTACATCAAATGGATGAAGTGGTCAATCAAGATTAGCTCCAAGTGATGAGAGAACCCTCAGTGTTGAGTTTGGCAACTGGAGCAAAGGTTTCGGTGTAATCAATCCCACATATTTGTGTGTAACCTTTAGCCACCAAATGTGTTTTGTATCTTTCAACTGTTCCACCTGCCTCATACTTTACAGGGATAACCCATTTGCAGTCAACAACATTTTTACGTGGTGGTCATTCTACCAAATTCCAAGTATTATTTTGTTGCACTGCATGCATCTCTTCAAGAACTGAAACTTTCCATTTAGGAATAGATCCGATACAGACCTGGGAATGAAGATACTAGATGATTTTTGAGGTAAAAGCACGAAACGAAGGAGAAAGATTGTCATAGGAGGCAAATTTGGAAATAGGATGTTGCGTGCAAGATCTAACCCATTTTCTACTGCTATAGGTATTTCAAGATCATGAAACTTGCTTGACTTTCTGGTGGTTGGAATCTACTATCAGTACATCCTGGACTATTACTCGGATTCATAATTTCTTTATCAGCTTGAGGAATTTTCCTTCGTGAGTAGACAATATCTTGTTGTCGAAGAAAATGACATCACAGGAAACAAAAGTTTTCCTTTTGTGTGGACAGAAACAAAAGTTTTCCTAGAGCGAAATCCTAGTTGCCTTTTCCTCGCGCCTCTCCTTCGCAAGCCGTAGTTGTCGTCGCCTCGCGTTTCTCCCGCAGGAAACCCTATCAGCCGCCTCCTCGCACCTCTCCTGCGCAGAGCCCTAAGCAGTAGCCGCCTCGTGCCTCTCCTGAACGAACCCAACAGCCGTCCTCTGTCATTCATTTCCGCTGAATTGACGATGTCTTCTACCACCACAAGCCCATGCTCCATGTCCCATTCTGGTAAAATTCCATCATGCTTAAACAATCAGCATTTGGCTCAACAATGTATTTGCTTTTTTGGTTCATTGCGCTAATGAGGAGTTACTGTTCTTGATATAAATGGCTTCTAATTCATGTAGCTGTTGCACGAAATGAAGCACAAGCTGTTGTGCTAGCTTATTCAATACATTATGACAAATGGGCATAATTTTGATTTGAATGTCCGCTTTCAATTTGCTATAGTGGAGCACTGATGCTAACATTATATAATTTGTTGATAAAATGAACAGGAGAAGCATGGTTCAAAGATGGCTTTCTTGGATGGAAATCCACCCGAAAGACTCTGTATGCCCATTGTTAATCATATTGAGTCTCGAGGTGGCCAAGTCATACTTAACTCACGAATACAAAAGATTGCGGTAAACAAAGATGGAAGTGTTAAGAACTTTGTACTGAATAACGGAAAAGTGATAGAAGGAGATGCTTTTGTATTTGCAACTCCAGGTAGAGGTTTCATTCTTTTAGCACCTTGCATAAATGCCCCTATTATTTGGTTGTCTTTCTAAACATAGCTTATGTACCCTTACTCGACCAGTTGATATCCTGAAGCTTCTTGTTCCTGAGACCTGGAAAGAGATTCCATACTTCAAAAAAATGGAGAAATTAGTCGGAGTTCCTGTTATAAATGTACACATATGGTTAGTCTCGAATCTTCTTTCCAACTTCCTTGACATTGATGCTCTTTGGATGAGATAATACATATTTATACACGTGTTCCACTAATTATCTGCATTTCATTTGAGCTAAGAAATATTTCACCTCATTTCTTAATACTTCAACTATAGTCAGTCTTCAGTCCAAGTAACATCTTTTTTTTTTTGAGAAAGAGTCCAAGTAACATCTTAAACAACAACAATTTGAGTCATCTGCTAAAATAATCTCTTTTGCCCCTTGAGGTCTAAACAAAACGAGTGTGATGTATCAACATCCACAAACCACATATATAAATTACTTGCAATTTTATTTTTATTTTTTATCGTGCTTGTTCCTTTTCTTGCATTGTGTACTGTCGCAGAGGAGTTTACATGGGTTAACTTCAATTGCAGGTTTGATAGGAAACTGAAGAACACTTATGATCATCTACTTTTCAGCAGGTTTTTGACATACTCATTTTATAATTTCGAAGTATGAGAAATTTTTGTGAAATCTGAGAATCCATTTTCCTTCCAAGTATTTCAAATAGCAAAATAATAACAGCTTCTCTCAATTCCACTTCAATAATCTTTGTGTGGCTTTGCAATTTTATGAAACTACGAAGTTTTCGTATTCATCTGTCTGAATTCCTTGCAGAAGTCCACTTCTCAGTGTGTATGCCGATATGTCTGTAACTTGTAAGGTATCTTCTTCTTTACACTACGATTGTTGCCCCTAAGCAAAATATTATTCTGTCAATCTGTTTCAATTCCTCACACAGTTCACTTGAGGATTAGTGTTTTACACAATGGCTGTCTTACTATATTTTGCTATTTTTTTTTAAAAAAATCTGGGTATCCTTCCATCTTCAGGAGTACTACAACCCAAATCAGTCCATGCTGGAACTTGTTTTCGCACCTGCAGAAGATTGGATCTCATGCAGCGACGAAGAGATCATTGAAGCCACAATGAAGGAGCTCGCAAAACTCTTTCCAGATGAAATTTCTGCAGATCAGAGCAAAGCGAAAATATTGAAGTACCATGTCGTCAAAACTCCAAGGTCAGAAAAATTAATCTAAAATATTCAAGAAACCAATCAGCGTATGCTTGTAGCTATTGATGATATGAATAGTTGTGCCTGAGTGCTTCTGAAACATATGTTCTATAAAAAAAATAGAGTCTATAAGCTGTACAATTTTATTTACTTTTCAAAAACCCAACTCAAAGTTCTATGTTGTAGATCTGTTTATAAAACTATAGCTGGCTCAGAACTTTGCCGTCCCGTTCAAAGGTCGCCAATAGAAGGCTTCTATTTAGCCGGTGACTACACAAAGCAGAAATACTTGGCTTCTATGGAAGGTGCTGTCCTATCGGGAAAGCTTTGTGCTCAGGCCATTGTACAGGTGATCTTTCATTATCCAGTTTATGTCTCAGACACATACACTGGCCATACGAATAATACATGGCTTTAGAAGATGCTGACGGTCTTAAATATGAGGTCTTCTTGGAAACACTCATGACATAGAAAAAGACCAGTCCATAAAATCTAACCAAATCTTATTTATTATGCTGAATCCAGTACTTTTGTGGATCATAAATTACAGGATTACGAATTGCTGACCGCCAGGGAACAGAGAAAGTTGGCTGAGACAAGCGTTGTCTAGCTTCCGGATTCTGTTGAATTTTTTTGAAGTTATACTAATACTGAGAAATCAAAGAAACCTGTAATGGAATGAAGCATTGATTCTGTAGAATATGTTGATGGTACGTACCAATACGATTCAGGGCAAATATAGTGAAAAATGACGCAGAGTAACAACTGTTGTTAATTTTTGATGACTGAAAACAGCTAGATTGGCTGTTCTTGGCGATTGCCATGGATCATATTATCGATCTACCGATTTTTAAAGCTCTATAAACTAGCTTGTCATCTGCTCAGCCTAATGTCTTTTGGCCTGACAAAATGCAATTGATGCAATTGATCTAAGTTTCTTACCAAAATATATTTTCAAGATTATAGCATTTCCAAATTGAGTACAAGTAATATTGATAAATTTATAATAAAACAGAACATTATATTGAAGGCCAAATCCAAGATCATTATATACGTTTTACAACGAGACTGACGAGCTTTCGTAGGAAAACACTAAACTCCGTTTGAACAAATATTTATAGAACGTGTTTATAAAAGTGCTTTTTGTAAAATAGTTTAAAAATTGTTTTAAGACATTATCTATAAAAATGTTTTTTTCCCCTCCAAAAGCAATATGTTTGGTTTCCAAGACTAGGGCTGACATACCGTACCGAAATACCGAAATTTTGCAATACCGTACCGAAATTTTTTTGATATATTGAGATTTTTTCGGTATACCGAATTTTTTTTCGGTATCTATACGGTATTAATATGGATTTTTTTCGTACCAAAGTTTCGGAATTTTACTATGGTATCGATATGAATTTTTTTCATACCAATATTTGTAGTAAGGTATACCGAAAAATACCCTATCCAAGACATCTTTAATTTTAAAGTATAAAAAAATTCATCGCCATTGTTCTTTAAAATTATAATTTGAGAACACTTTTTTAAATGTTTTGTAAAAACGTTTTTGAAAAATATTTGTTAAAAAGTATTCTCCAAATATAGTTTTTAAAAGAACAATTGAGAGGTGATTTAATTTTAAATATTTTTAGAATGGAAGTCAATGATGAATATAAAAATAACATTACTTTTAAAATATTAAAATGTTTTTATTGAGTAGTTGTTCAAACTCATATTAATTTTTAAAACAACTTTAAAACATTTTATAAAAAATTTAAAACAAAACATTTTATAAGTACTTATCTAAACAAAATCTATTTTTTTTTTTTAAAAAAACGTAAGAAGTGTTTTTTTTTTGGGAATGGTAAGACTTGAGATGTTTTAAAAGTACTTGTAAAAACACAACATAATATAATATGCATGGAGAGTAAGTACTGCATTTCCTGGAAACTGTACGGGTTCAACATTTCCTCTTTAATTTACTTTTTTTCCTAAGATAAATACCTTGTTCACCCCCATTCATCGAATCTAATTAGCTTTTATTATATAATATATAACGAGTCTAGATTATATATGCAGAATTATAGACAAAAAAAAAAGGAACAATTTTTAAATACTTTATTTGATTTCTCATTACCAATCTTGTTTTCGTTATGCAGTAACTTCGCTTTTTTAATTGTTAGGCACCGGTTAGTTTGTTGATGTCGCATAATATAAAGATGATTGGATAATATACATTAATTTTTTTTTATTTTTTTATAGAATTTGAGCCAAACAATATTGAACAAAACAATGTCTAGCTATCACCTACGTATCATGCGATGCTTTATTTGTATTTATCAAACTGTTGACGTGATATTGAAATTGCTCATGTATTTGCTTTCACACCAACTATCGAGTGATACTGCATCATGAATATCGAAATTTTTACATTGACCATCGAGTATTAAAAAAAAAATAAAAAATTCAGGCTACGTATATATTACAATATATAATCAACGCATGCATGAGCAACATTCAACCGTATAATATACAAGTCTTTGATTGTCAGCTAGCTTGGGTACAACTCATTTATTTCCTTTCAAACAATTGTCGCTTCATAAGGTTTCTAGTTATTATTTAAAATGTCTCCCATGCACACTTAGTCTTACGTTAGGAATCCCCAAAATTTTTAATGTTATCCATAACATCTGTATTTGACTGATCCATAATATCATGGAGACAGCAATTACCTAATTAATTAATTTCGAGGATAATCGATCGATCATATTAATCATGACTTGTAAAATGACAGCAAGAACAAATATCTGGGAGAAATTTGATATTAATTAAACAATTCTGGAGATGGAGAGTTTAAATAGTTTTTAATAAACGAGATATCGAACTGCGAACAGGTGAATCTATTGAGATTGAACTTGTCTGAAGATCAAATCATTTAACTTGACTATTATGAAATCAAATTTATACGAATACAAAGATTTCCAAAATCTCAGAGGTCACATGCATATGACAAAATATGATCCCTTTGTAATGATTTTAGAGATTTGCTTAAGTCACCAATTCCAATAATATTATTCTTTTTTCCCCTTAATTAATTAGTCTCCTTCCGTAGTTAATTATATTAAAATTCTTACACAATCAAAGCCTTAGTTAAACATTCAAGAGTCGAGAGATACTACATATATATCACATAAAATTTGCAACAACTGATCAGCACAGCACTGTTTTGTTTGATCAATATGGGATTATGAAAGTTATCTATATAATATATGAGTGACAAAATTCATCTATATCCGTGAGACTGATTGATCATATCCATATTTGCAGTGAAAAGTAATACTTTCAACACAAAAAGTAAATTTTTTCATTAGTCGAATTGAATCGGAGATCCGTCTTACGAAATTGATCTATGAGACCGTCTCATGAAAATTTAAAAATTTTAGTGATCCATATATATGGCTAGCTAGCTACCATAGTGATTTATGACTTTAGGTAACGTTGGATCGATGGATGAAACAAAGATGCGTAATCGATTATTTACACCTTATCCTTCTCACACGAGATGGATATTAGTTATTTCGATGTTGGATAGATGAAACAAAGATGCATAATTGATTATTTACATCTTATCTTTGTCACATGAAATGGATACTAGTTATTTCGAGCAGTATCAATTAAATAAAAATAAGGGAAATAAATTTTTTTGGTCTATTAACTTGTATATATGTTTTGGTTTTAGTCCATTAACTTTTTCGACGTGTGTTTTGATACTCTAACTTTTCATTTTTTGTGAATTTTGGTCGAACTGCATACATGTCATCTTATGATTATTGGTCCAAAATGATGACGTGGGCCAATTAAAAGCCGACACGTATGCAGTTGGACAAAAAATCATAGAAAATGAAAAGTTAACGTACCAAAATCAACATCGAAAAAGTTAATGGATCAAAACCAAAACATGGATAATTTAATAGACAAAAAAAGTATTTTTCCTGAAAATAATCGGAACAACCTTGGCCGTAAGCCGACATACTATTCCCTGAATCACAGGCTGTGTCTTGTCTTGATCAAGCAAGCCTCCGTTTCCAATGCAGCCTTCCCCATTTTTCTACTAAAACGCAGCTAATCATCCCAACCAGTTCTTCAATCCCAATTCAAATCAACTCTGTTTTATTAATATAAAATACCTCCCCCACGTTCACCCTCATAAAAAAAAAATCCATGTTTAATTTCATTAGCTGTACTTCATTTAATTAGCCACAATTCCCCATGCAGGATCCCTAAGTTTTCGAAACTGGCCATGTTCACTCCCCCATTTTCCAAGCCTGGTCAACCATATTCCCACTATATATGTATCAAACCCTTTGTCACATCTTTCCTCAAAGGGTCCAGCTCCTATAACCTGTGAGCTTTTTTTCCCAAAATCTTTTTTCCAACTCTCGTTTTTTTTTTTTTTTTTTTAAAGAAACATGGCGGATCAGTTGAAACAAAAGATCAAGAATAAGGTCTCCAATTCGAGAAGATCCAAGAGCAACAATAGCTTCACAAGAAAATGCGCGTCTTTGGTTCGAGAACAAAGAGCTCGCTTGTACATTCTGCGGCGTTGCGCCACCATGTTGCTGTGCTCCTACATTCAAGGAGATGAATAACCAAAAATAAAAACCCTTCATTTTTTTCCCACCAATATATATGCCTATTTATCGCCGCCTCTCGATGAAGTCGAAACTTCAAGAAAATTTAATGGAAAAAGTGCATATATATATACTGATATCAGCCAGATTGTGAATGGAGGTCCGGATTGTTTTTTCTCCATTTATTAATGGCTTCTTTCGTATATATATGGTGGCCAAGTATATATATATATTTCTTTCCTTAAACTGCCATTTTTAAACCTAATAAATTGGTTTAAATATGTACCAGTTTTTTGTTGGCATGAAGAGGAGAGAATATTTATGATATATATTTGGAGACCACGTACGTATAATTGTTGGGTGAAGCTCCGATCCTTACAAGAAACCTCCGTAAAGGATCGAGCTAATGAGACATGATATTGTTTTCCGATCGTCGGGAGTAATTTCCTTCCTGTTGTTAATTTGTTGCAATGTTTGATGTCTGTATCAAATAATGATTGTACCTCGATCGAACAATAATGATTGTACCTCGATCGTGTCCTAATAAAGGAAATGTTATATATTTTTTTTCATCTTTGCGAAATATTATTTTTTCTCAATAATTAATTACTTGCATGCGGTTAATGGTACTGGTTAACAGAAATTGTGAGAAAATTCAAAAACAAGAAAAAGTTATACTGCATGGCTACGTTTACTTTGAATAATGAGATTGGACAATGATGGATTAAAGTATGATTATTAATATAATTTGATATGATAGAGAGTGGTTATGGATAAATAATAATATGTTTAGTTGGATGGATTAATTTTGGGATTGAAATTATAATTAAGAACAAATTACGATTTCACCCTTTAGCTATCATAATAATCATATGTTCGGTAAAGAAGGAAAGAAGGTGGAAGATAAAAATGAATGACATAATTGATTTTTTTTCATTCTCTCACTCCATAATATTTATAATCCCATTAAAAATTTAGGACTAAAAATCATCTCTCAATCCTATCATTAACGGGCCTAAAGATTTATACCATTTTTTAATTTTGCAAGTAAACATAGGATTAGTTGGTATTATCTATGTTATCATTCATTTATCAAGGCAAGTAAACGCAGCCCATAGGTTTTGCTTATATATTAACTTTGACATGTATTCCTGATTTATTCCTCTTATAATTAATAATTAATAATTAATCAGTCCTATTAGACTATTAGTCTAATAGTGTAAATTAAGTATATAAGTAAGAAAAAAAAAGGAAGAAGAAAAGAAAATAAGAAATGAAAGTGTAGGAAAATAAAGAATATTTGAACTATATTTTATGCTGGCAATTTACTTTCTTGAAGGAATTCAAAGAATCCATCAATATATAATTTGATACCAAAAAAGAAAAAAAAAGTGATAATCAATCAATAATTGGATTCAGTCGAAAGGACAAGGATTTCGTGTCTTAGATGAGGAAACCCACTTTGTCAGCAGCATTAATTTGACTCTGAAAATTAAATGCTTTCCGTTGAGAAACAAGAATAATTTGATAAATATTGATTTTTCACTATGTATGTTGATTAGTTAATTAGGCATTTATATAATAAAAGTAATAATTATTATATCCTTCTAATTAAGTGGGATTCGTTTTGATTCACTGCAGATGTTATATGTGTGCATCTTTAATTGCCACAAATTTGACAGCCATCACAAATTTTGTGCATCGGAAGACAGCTGGTCAGGATTATATATATTCTCAGAAGTCAACTACGAATTTGATATGTGATTTCAATAATGTTAAAAATTGGAAAGCGATTACTGATGATATTAAAGAGTTGTTACTAATTATTTACACGTTTATTCCATCCATTGAGCACCCGTATATATATAGGCTATAGCTATACTTTTTTTTTTTTAAATATCTATATTATCAATAGTGTTCCTAACAGTTATGTCAATAAGAATAATTTGTAGTAGAGGCTTGTAGAAATCGGTACTAAAATGTGATAAATAGGAGTGGTTAATAAACCTCTCTTAAAAGATAAGACAATAGAAACGGTTTTAAACCTATTTTATTGGTCATCTTTCAAGAGCGATGTTAAAACTGCTCATAAAAATCTGCTCTTAAAAATAAGGTTTTTTTTGTAATGAAACACGCTAGTCGCTAGATAGGTATGCATCAGTGGCCAAATTAAATTTTGTGCAATTTTCTTGTCGAGAAAGCGTTGACAAGTACAAGTAATCAAAGTAATGAGAGCATATCCATATTAGTTAAGTCTAAATAAGCTCATAATATAAACATATACAAGGATAAAATACAACCAAATCTCTTAGAATATCCTAGGGTTTGTTTGGTTTGCATATTAGTAATCCATGTATAACTTATCTTATCCAATCTCACGTTCTTTTTGTCATATTATTTATCCATCTACTAATTATTTATCATACATCAATCAAATCATTGAATTTAAATTATTGCTATATTACCCTTTATAAATAATATTATTCATATTTTTTAATTATTAAAAGGACAAAATTGTAATTTTATCATTTTATCTAAAATTTAATCAATCAAATAAAACAAACTATAATTTATCAATCAAATCAAATAATATTTTAACTATCATTTTTTATTTATTTTTTTATTACATTATATTACTTATCTTATCTACCAAACCAAACAGTACCTAAAGATATATTGACAAATATAATAGTTAACAGGGCCCCTCAAGATGAAGGTTCTGAAGAAACACCAATCTTGAAAATTAAGTTGTGAAGGCGGGAGCTGGATAACGGCTTGGTAAGCGCATCAGCAAGCTTATAAGCAGAGAAAACATGAGAAACACGTAACTTGTTACTTTGAACTAGCTCCCGGACAAAGTGATAATTCAAGGCAATATGCTTCATGCGAGAATGAAAGACTGGATTGCATAGATAAGTAGTGCCAATGTTGTCACTATACAAAGCCGGTGTAGATGCCAGGGAGATGCCAAGCTCGCCGAGTAAGGAGAAAATCCAAGAAATTTCAGCAGCTCCAGATGCAACATCGTGATACTCAGCCTCGGTGGAAGATCGAGCAATGGACTTTTGTTTCTTGGAGCTCCAGGAGATTGGATTAGACCCGAAGAAGATAACATAGGACTCAGTGGAACAACGGTCATCCAGATTGCCACCCCAATCAGCATTGGTGAAACCACGAAGAGAAAATACGGAGCTCGAACGAAAATGCAAAACATAATCAAGAGTCCCATTAATATAACGAAGCAAGCGCTTTACCGCACCCCAGTGAAGCTCAGAGGGGGAGTGCATAAACTGGGAGAGACGATTGACCAAAGGCAATATCAGGGCGAGTGACAAGTAAATACTGAATACTACCCACCGTCTGTCGGTAGAGAGTGGCATCAGTGGGAGGAGCACCATTATGAAGGGATAAAGAGCCAGTAGTGGCGATAGGCGTGCTCGCTGGCTTGGAGTAATGCATATTGAACGGGCAAGAAGATCAAGAATATACCGTATCTGAGAGAGAACAAGCCTTGTAGAAGAAGACAGAACCTCAACACCTAAAAAGTAGGACAGACGACCCAAAGCTTTAACAGAGAAGCAAGAAGCCAGTTTCCCGATGATGTCATTGACAAGAGGAAAATGACTACCAGTAATAATCAATTCATCCACATAGACCAGAAAATACATAGTGTGATCCACACGAAGATGAATAAAGAGAGAGGCATTAGCACGTGAGCTGTAAAAACCATGATGAAGCAAGAAGGTCCGTAACTCCTGAAACCAAGCCTGAGGGGCTTGCTTAAGACCATAGATGGCCTTGTTCAATTTGCAAACATACGAGGGAAAGTTCTTGTCGGTGAATCTTGGGGGCTGAGCCATGAAAAATTCTTCATTGAGAGAGCCTTGAAGAAAAGCATTATTCATATCAAGTTGACGCAAGACTAGCCTTGTTGAACAGCAAGAGATAAGACAAGACATATAGTGACTGGCTTGACCATAGGGCTGAAGGTGTCATAAAAATCAATCTCAGGACGCTGATGAAAGCCCTTGGCAACCAAACGAGCTGTTTGGTTGTGAGACCTCGATTCTAAACCACTAATCTCGGACTAAACAACGAGTAAGCGAACAAGAATCCAAGAGTAAAACAATTCAAAGTTTTTTTTTTTTTTTTTTTTTTTTAAAAGGCTCGCGCCCGCGCGAGGTACCAAGCTCGCGCGCGCGCGGGCAAACGATTCAGAGGCCCAACGGAGGCCTCGCGCGCGCGCGAGGAACGCCTCGCCCGCGCGCGGAAGGCCTGGGCAGAAATGCTCAGGCTGCAGAAAAAAAAAGAAAGGATTCCGCGCTTGGTCCGACATGCCTTCAAATACAAATGCAATAACAGAGTGTAGGGAAACATGCCATAACAAGTCATGCTTTCAGAAGGCCTAAAAACAACCAGAAGTCTAAATCGATACAACAACAACATACTTCGATTTCAGATTACAATCCGAATACAAACTAATTCGAATAACAAAACATATCAAGTTCGAGTTCTAACATGCTTCAATCTTAAACTAGATAAACATGCTAATTCGACTTCTAAACCGTGTCTCACTTCTACTACTTGCCCTCGAAGCTAACCATGCCTCTTCTGACTTGTTCCTGCCCCACCTGTTGCCAAGTACACATACAAAACAAAGCAACAGCCGGATAACCGGTGAGAATGATAATCCCAGTAAAAGCAACATATCAAGTAATGAATATACAACATGCTATCAAACCACATATTCAAGTCGAAGTTAATGATATGCATGTCTTTAAAACCAGGATATCGATTCTGATAAACACGGGAGTATTGCTCTGCTTTTGGGATCCCGAGGATGAGATCACGTAACGACTCACCGACTCTCCCAATCGAGGTGGTGCCACGTATCCCACTCCTCTAGACTTTGAGCAACCATAATGAGTATGCTAGCACTAGGCGAAATACTACAACCTAGGCCACTCAATCATAGTTCCCAAACGTCTAACAAAAAGGGCGGTTCTGCCCGCTGAAATCAAAGTAGGCTCAAGATGAATGCATAACAGAAACATAAACATAAGCCACATAACAAAAACTCAATCAATCAACAATTACAAGTTCCACGTGCTAGAACAAGTATCAATGCAATATGTGATTTAAAAAGGGAAACTCGAGAACCAACAGTCCCGAGTATGCTATCCCGCTACGATGACTGCTTTTACCTTTCAATGTCGTAGATCCAACTCCGGACAAGCTACAACAAAAGATTGTATCAACAACTAGATAACCTAAACAACAAACAACGGTTCAAGGAAATCTCTTTACCGTTCTTCGTCCAACTCTCGACGAACAATGCTGCTAACACAGGGCTCGACACACTCCAACGAATCTGTACGAATACAAGATTTGATCAACAATCACGATCATTCACAAGCCAAGGCTTCACTCAATACCAAAAACGATTCGAAAACCCAAAACTCAAACTGACGGCATAACGGCTATAAACTGAACAAACCGGCAACGCAGACAGCAGTTCAATACTGATAACAACTCAATTCAATGCCCAAAACAACAATAACAAAGCAAACCCATCAATCTCAAAATCCACATTTTTGAAAATGGCTACCAAAAATCATAACAAATCCGGACGTCGCTCTAATTCAAAACCGACAGATAATAAACGATCAGAACTCTGTCTAGAACAACATACTAGAATCTAAATCGATTCTAACAACCTCCGAAAAACAAAACATATCCGATCGGAGAAATACTTACAATATAACAGAGCTCTCACTGCAGTGATCGATAATCTGCCTTCAGAATTAATTTCTAACGGACGGATCGAGCTCGGACTGGATTTTGAAAGCTTGAAGAAGCGTTTCCCCAAGCTCCAATGGAAGAACACGATGGAAGGGAAGAAGGAGAAGCAATGGAGACTAAGTCAAACCTCTTCCAAGTGTAGATAATATATTAAACTCAATATTTGCGTTTTAGACCCTGAAAAACCCAAAATTTGCAAAAAGGACCCTGATCAAAATCAAACCGGCTCGAGAACTCTGTAATCTCTGATTAACTCAAATAAACTCATTTAAGATAAAAACAGGGCGTTACATTGGTAGTCAATTGATCCATCAGAGTTTTGTTTAATACGAAACACCCATTTTAAACCAATCAAATTCTGAGAGTGATGAGGAGGAACAAGGTCCCAAGTTTCATTACGAATAAGAGCATCAAATTTGGCGAACATGGTAGAGCACCACTGTGGATCACGAAGCGCAGATGAGATACAAGTAGGCTCCTGAGGACTAGCTAGTTTGGTGAAGACAAGGGAATATCTGGGGTTTGGTTTGGAGATATGACTTTTGGAACGAGTGGTCATGGGGTGGTAGTTTAATTTTGAGACAATGGATGCAACATAGGGGTTGCATGCAAGGTGGTTGTTAGGGGTGGGCATTTATTTTCGGGTTTCGGGTACCCGAACCGACCCGATCGGGTTTAACCGATCGGATCGGATAGTTATTGAAAATATCGGGTTCAGGTAGAAACCTGAACCCGATTTTTTTAATATCAGGTTGGTGTCGGGTAATTTTTTAATACCCGATCGGGTATCGGGTACCCGACTTTTTTAAAAAATATATTGTATGGGCAGTGGACTAATCAAGGCTATTGGGTTATGCAAATGCAATTGTCAATAAATTAATATTGTCCAAAGGCCCAAATCCAAAAGTTCTAAATTTTAATACCACTTCGTGGCTTTCAGTTCCAGTTCCGACTAGCGAGTATCGAGATTTGAGTGCCCTTTATTGTCTAGGGCTTTCATAGTTCCATACTTCGGCTTCCATCCTCTCCGCCGTGGCTGTATGGTTGAACACAGTGCTTGGTAGCTTGACTAGAAGACGGACACTCGAGTTCCATTACTCTTCCGATTTCCAATTTCCAAGTCACGCAGATCGCCGAACCGGGTCTCTCGCAAAGAAGAACAAACCGAAGAAGATCTATTTGGTAATATACTTTTTTGCCTCAATTTATTGGTTTATACTTTGTTTCTTGTGTTTATTTAGAGATGAACTAATAATTATAAGGAATTTGTTAGGTGAACGAGGAATTGAGTTATTGGTGCAGTATGCAAATAAGCTAGAATTAGCTCCACAAGCACACGAAGTGGAACGACATTACAATTTACAAGTAAATGATCTTTACACTCTTAATCTTTGTACTCTTAATTGAAAATATGTTAATTGTACATTTGTCATGTAAATAAGTGTAATTTATAAATGTAGGTTGCTCTTATTGATTTATTAATGGTGTTTATATTTAGTATAATTTTTTTATTCTCTTTTTAATAAAGTAATAATTGTTATCAATTTCAGAATTTAAATGATGGAAGAAGCAAGTAATGTTGAGGAGGTTAAAAATAATGTTGATGCGAAAGTTTTAGAAATTGATGGTGATGGCGCTGCCGCTGCCGCTGAAGAAGAAGAGCCTAAGTCTAGAAAGATGGACAGGAAAGAAGCTTCTAGATCAGAGTACTGGGTACACTTTGTTAAATTCTTTTGTGAAATTGATAAAATGCAAAAGGGTAGATGCAAATATTGTGACAGGAGATTAAGGAAAATTCAAAAGTACATGGAACTCGACCTTTAATAAATCACTTTATGTCTTGTAAAAAGAAACCAAGTGAAGTTGGAACTAATCAAGCTCGGATTACTTTGCAACCATCAAGAGTTGGTGAGAGAGAAGGACATATTGGTACTTGAAAATTTGATCAGAATAAAATTAGAGAGGCACTGACTTATTGGTTGATTGTTGATGAGCTTCCATTTAAAACAATGGAGAACAAAGGATTTAAACACTTTATGTCAATTGCATGCCCTATGTTTTCAGTTCCTTCTCGAAGGACCACAACAAAAGATGTCTATGATATGTACATGAATGAAAAAAGACAATTGATGTCTATCTTGAAACAATACACTCAAAGAATCTATATAACCACAGATACATGGACTTCAATATAGAGAGTGAATTATATGTGTCTGACAGCTCATTTCATTGATGATGAATGGAAATTGCGAAAGAGAATTTTGAACTTTTGTCCAATCACTGGACATAAGAATGATGATGTAGGTAAAGGGGTGGAAAATGTTTGCTTGATTGGGGGATTGACAAGATATTTACCATCACAGTTGATAACGCCTCGTCAAATGATGGTGCAATTACATATTTACAAAAAAAGTTTGACAATTGGGGATCAAATATCTTAGGAGGTAGGTATTTACACATTCGATGTATTGCACATATTGTGAATCTTATAGTGCAGGATGGTTTGAAAGGAAAAGATGAGCATTCAGCAATATCTTGAATCAGAGGAGCAGTTAGATATATTCGAAACTCTCCAGCAAGATATAAAAGATTTGGTGAATGTGTTGAGCTCGAAAAGATTGAGACAAAGAAATTGTTGAGTCTTGATGTTCCTACAAGATGGAATTTTACATATCTCATGTTAGAGTCTGCAGTATGTCTCAAAAGAGAATTTGATTCTTATGCTGATATGGATCTTGCCTATGTGAATGATCTCTCGAAACCACTGTATGATGGGATTCCGATGGATTATGATTGGGAAAGGGCTGAATTGCTGTTAAAGTTTCTTGGACACTTTTATAAGCTTACGTTGTCAATTTGTGGCTCTTTATATGTCACTTCCAACACTGTATTTCATGAAATAAGTGTTGTTGATATGATTTTGAAAGAATGGTTAAATGGTGATGATTTTGAGTTACGTGAGATGTCGAGAAAAATGAAAAACAAGTTTGAAAAGTACTGGGGATCAATTGAAAAGATGAACCTGTTAATGTATTATGCAGTGATTCTTGATCCTCGTCACAAAATGGAGTTTATTGAATTTTCATTTGATGCAATGTACGATGATATCACGAATGGCATGATGATGAAGGAAAAAGTGAAGAGTGGAATGCAAGAGTTGTATTACGATTACAAAGTGAGATATCGAACTCCAGGGAGTCCAGCACCATCTTCATTAGGTTCATCTTCATTTTCTAAAGGTTCTCATATTGATACTCCCATGACTTCTAGAATGTACTTGAAATATGAGTTTAGAAAATATAAACTTGGAGGGAAAAAATAACATGTGAAGACAGAAATGGAAAAATATTTAAGTGAAGATCCTGAGGATTATGATGAAAACTTTGATATCCTTCAATGGTGGAAAATCAAATCTCCGAGGTTTCATATTCTTTCTAAAATGACACGTGATATCCTTGCAGTTCCTGTCTCTACTGTTACTTCGGAGGCAGCTTTTAGCACCGATGGTCGTGTATTGGATGCTTTTAGAAGCTCATTGTCTCCAAGAATAGTTCAAGCCTTGGTATGTGCTCAAGATTGGCTTCGTTTGGAGTCAAAGCCAATATGTGTGGAGGAAGATTTGGTTGAAATCGAAATACTTGAGAAAGGTGTATTTTTTTCTTTTATTTTTGTAGTTTTGTATATTTAATGTTGTTTATATTTATAATTTCTTAGTATTATGTTTACGAGCTCTAATGTCTTCGATTTATTTTTTCTTATAGAATTAACACAATCGGGGAATGAATCGACAATTATTGATATATAATTATGAAGAACTTCAATGAAAGGTGATGGTAAGTTTCCAAACATTAAATATATTGTATGATCTATTATTTATTGTTTGGGCGCTTTGGTTGTTCATGAAATCTATAAATTTGTTAGATTATATGCAGAGTAATATTGAGGTGATATGTATAATAATATGTATGGAGGATTTTAAGATTATATGTGGATTGCAGAATAATATTGAAATGATGGAAATGGCTTGGTCTAGAGGTTCCAAAGCTATGTATATATTCATTCTATATCTGGTGGAAAGATTTTCTTGTAGAAATGGAAAATTTTGGTTTCATTTTGTCACCAATAGGCAATAGCTCTGTTTTTTTTTTTTTTTTTTTGTGCAGGTGGTCTTGAAGTGCGATGGAACCCACTGGAAACACAACACTGCTGCTGGGAACGTTGGACCTTTGCTTTGGAAACAAAACTAATTAATGTTTGCTTAGTAATTAGTGCTAAGCATAGTCAGTGACTCAATGCTCCTTTTGTAAATTTTGTGTGTTTGGATCATTTCCTAATATTCGAAATCGAGGTCTAAGATATTATGCTAACTGATTTAGTTTGGCTATATGACTTGACTTTATGGATTTTATAAGGTTGTTTCGTTTAGCTTAATTTTCAACCATATTTTGTTTTGTTTAATATTGTACGTGCTCATCATGAGGAATGTGAATCACCCCAATATAATTTTGCATGTATAATCTTATCTTATAAACATGTTTTTTTTTTTAAAAAAAATAAAATAGGTTGCTTGTCTCGGGTACCCGCATTTTGGGTACCCGACATTATCGGTTCGGGTTCGGGTAGTAAAATTTACTACCCGAAATGTTGGGTACCCGACCCGATCTATCCGAACCCGCTATTAACCGACCGACGCCCACCCCTAGTGGTTGTAGGTGAGGGAACACGAGTAGGAGCCATTCTAGAGCATGGGATGGGATATGGTAGTGCAGGGACAGGTGTTGGAAGAGTTTGTTCATGGGTTGTAGGGCCGGTTGAATCAAGGTTAGGAGCAGGGTATGGGGTAAGACACGAGGGAGGACTGAGATAGGGAAAGATAAATTCAACGAATCGAACATGACAAGAGACAAAGATTTTGGAAGAGGACATGTCTAGACAAATATAAGCACTTTGGATGAGAGAGTACCCAAGAAAGATACAAACTGAGGACCGGGGATCAAGTTTATTGGTTGAGTAAGGGCGTAACCACGGATAGCATAGGCAGCCAAAGACACAAAACTTCTTCAAGTTGGGGTGACGATGGAAGAGATTTTTGAAGGAGGAGAGCATGGAGATGTTGGCTTTGGGCATGCGATTTATGGATATGGCGGTGGTAAAGGAATAAGGCCAAAGGCAGCGGGCAGGGACGCTTGGTGGAGAAGAGTGAGACCGATTTCAAAAATATGGCGATGACAACGTTCAGCATAGTCATTATGTTTAGGCGTCTGAGGTGGGGTTGTGAGATGGGAGATTCCAGATTGGGATAGGATAGGCTTGAGGGCAAGAAATTCACCACTTTTATCTGTATTTAGAGAGATTATCTTTATGTGAAAGTAATTTTCAACGAGATTCTTGTAAGTGGTGAACATATTTAAGACATCCAAATTTCTTTGAGGGTATAAAACCAAATGTTCTTTGAAAAATGATCAAAAAAAATTAGATAATATTTGTATCCATGAGTCGAGAGTACAGGAGAAATCTAGACATCCAAGAAGAATAAATCAAGGGGTGAGGAAGAATAAAGTGTAGAATTCAAAAACGGAAGTTTATGGCTTTTATCAATATGACAAGAGTTACAATGAAAACTCAAAAATGAAGATGATGAAATCGGATAAACATTAGAAGAGGCTAAGTGGCGGATAATATCCGGAGAAGGGTGACAGAGACGGGAGTTCCAGAGTTCTAGTGACACAAAGATTGAAGTGTAGGCAGTGGGCGATGGAGAGTTAGGAGTGGGGAGTGGCCAGGTATAGATCCCTGAAAGAGTGGGTGCCCGGTGAGCCAACTTGTGGCTAAGGGCTTTGATGACTCTTTGTATAAACAATCTTTTGTTTAATATAATTTACACTTTTATTAATGGCAATGACTTTATCTTTCTTCATATTGTTATATTGTGATATACTATTGTTGTTTTGATAAAGACCTTGAATATACTATAGTGTATGTAAGATGTGGTAGAACATGGAGATGTCTATCATGAAACACATCTTATAGTCACTGTATATTCTAAACTGTTCCTAGTCGATTGAGCCGTCCGATAATAAGGATAAGGATCGCTCGAGTTTGAGACTAGCATTTGCGATGCAGAGTACCACGTTTCATTGGTAAGGAACATAGAGATGTTCGAAGCATGCAAATGGATATTCATATGATGAATGATCGAACTACCCTATCCGGACTTTCCAAGTGGTTATCACTTATCGAGTGGATAAAGTCCGCGGTTTTGGTTGTACACCATTAGTCCTTACTACTTGAAACATCATTGAGACTCTATATGCTAGTACTGTGCTTTGACTCGTTTACCGACTCTATTGGGGTCATCAGGTGTCGGGATTAGATACAGTTACAACACATATAGGAGTCGATGCTTTGTTGTCAAGGATTCACCACATACTTGCGAGTGTGGATATCCTATGCGATCTGAGGAGATATTAGTGTGACGAATCTCTGGCCAGAGTACATGATGTGATTTAAGAAATGGTTTCTTAGTAACACATGCGATGTCACTATTTGATCTTCAAGATGTATTGCATAGTTATCGAATCTCGAACGACTCTCGATATACCAATGGTTGTTGATTCGATCGGGATATTTGGATGAAGGGACCGTACTGTACGCTAACCAAAATCTACTGGTTCTTGTAGGCACTATCAGTGATACCTAGGGAATCATGGGGCGATGTTGCTAGGCGCTCATACCATGATTCGATGGGCAAGTCGGAAATTGTTGTTCCGAGTCACAAGGAGTTGTGAGCCCACGGCTAGCTGTATCCCTGAACCATTGACGGTCACACAGTGTAATGGATTTTTAATTCCCGTTGAGATAGTTAAATTTAAAGAGTTAAATTTAATGAACGAAGAAGTTGGACTTCTTATTTAAGAGTAGAGGAGTAAGATTTCCTAAAATGACATAGGGATGACCATTTTTGGAAATCACTGAATTCGGATTCAGAAAAATTTGTCTTGACTTTAAAAGGTGCAGAAATGGTTTCTGTGCACATTGGTGAAATCGGTTTATCAATCGGAGTCACGATGAATTTTATATTAATTTCTGAACATGCGGGCTTTGCTTGTCGGGCCTGAATTTATGACTAATGGGCCCTAAGCTGTTAGTGGCCTACATTATAAATAATTTATTGCAGTATAGAAATTACACACAACAGGTCACAATTTTCGAAAAACCTAAGTATTTTTCTAAAAGGTGGCCGCCCCCCTCCCTCTCTCTGTCGAGAAAAATCCAGCCTGTGATTTTGAATTACAGTCTGGTTTAACGGATCAAATTCGTTAATCTCTTCGTAGAAAACTTCTGATAGATTTTCTAGTGCAATCTATCAGAGGGATTAAATCTCTGTTCGTGGACCTGATTGAAGAACAGTTCGTCCATCAGTTCCAGGGATATACAACAAGAGCAGAGAAATCTGTTGATGTCCAAAATCTCGATTCGAGATTAAAGGTAAAAATTTTATAATTGTTATTTAATTTTTACACACACAATTTAATCGTAAGGTTGATACCCATTATGGAATCGTTCCATACAAAAATTTTAAACTTCCGCTGCACCGGGTATTAATCATAATTGATCTGATCGCCGCGTTCTCCAACAATGGTATCAAAGCCAGGTTGCTCAGATCAAGCGATTAAATTAATCGATTGTACAAAAAATTTTTAGGTCTCGGTTTTTTGAAACAAAATAAATATTTAAAAATAAAATTATTTTTTTTTTTCGGGCAAAAACCCGGGCAGCGATTGGATCGCTGCCCGGGGCAGGGGCAGCGCACGGCGCTGCCCTGTGCGGCGCCGGGCGCTGCACAGGGCGGCGCACGGCGCTGCCCATGGGCAGCGACGTGATCGCTGCCCAGGGCAGCGATCGTCGCTGCCCTAGGGGCAGCCGGGCTGCCCGGCCCGGGAACGTCCCCGGCGGCCCGCGAGAAAAATTATTTTTAATTTTTTAAATTAAATTTTAATATGTTAAAATTCTATTTTTGGTCCGATCGAAAATTGTTTTGATTGGTCCACGAGGCGTCGGATCGAATTGTTCGAGTCCGAAAATTTTAAAATTGATTTTTGGATAAATTTGAATTTTTGGAAAATTTTAATATTTTATCCTTTAATTGAATTTTGAAATTAATTATTTTTGGTACAATTGATGATAAGATATGATCTTATGGATATATTAAGTAAAATATGATTTTATGTATAAAATTGGATTTTATAGATAAAATATGATTTTATTTGATAAAAAGATAAAATATGATTTTGTATGTAAAATAAGATTTTATGTATGAAATATGATTTTATCCTTTTAAATTTAAATTGCCATTGCATGTTATCCAATAAATTAATTTTGAATTAAATGTTATTGGATAAGGATGATCGATTGCCATGACCAATTTTGTAGGTGTATGTTAGGAATTTACATTTGTTTTATTGTTGTTGGTTTTATTAATGGGCCTGGTTTATGGCCCAATATGAATGTCATATGTAATAAAAGTGGGCTTGGTTTATGGCCCGTTCCCACCCTTTAAAAATGTATCCCCTACTTGTCATTGTTATTTATTGTAAATACATTAGATTTAGTGGGAGATCAAGATTTGAAGATGGAGGTGGGCCCAGCAGACAATAAAGACAGAAGAAATGTAAATTGGAAGCAAATGTAATAGGATTGCATTGCATACTGCATATTACCTAGGATTGGACTAAGACTCGTGATTGGCAACCACGGGTCGATTAGAAATGGAATCGATCATCCTATATAATATGTGATATTATAGTTGTATGCATGTTTTAGACATAATTGTGTGAATCCGGCAAACATACAAAATTTTAAAAAAAAATGATGAGACAAATTTTTATAATTAAAAATCCCTCATTTTAAATATGATTTAAAATTGATATCAAGATAAATAAAGGAAATTTAAATTTGTTTAAATGTTCCTACCTTCCATCAACGATCAATGTATGAGATGCTACCCGCGGATACGGTCCGGCTCATATTATTGGGGGGGCCCGTTCGTCGGAAAGCTGTACATTGGATCGACACATGTTGTAAGTTGGGTGAAACTCCCATGGGATCGGCTCATATTATTGGGGGATCCACATGGCGACCGTCCATCACAACTTAATATTGATGGGTCATCTTGACATGTCACAATAATCGGCGTCATATTATTGGGCCCTTATTGGACATGAGATAAAAAAACATGGAGGTTGCTTTGGAAGCAATTGGGCTCTACCATTTGAAAATTATGGTTGGCTGATATTATTCGGGACCATAAGTTTGTCAATTGGACTCCATGTTCTCACTAAGGAAAACAGTTTCCCGTTTTCACTAGAGGGTAGTGAAATCGTTAAAATAGTGGGAGTGAGATTCATAAAATAAATTTCGCCTATTTTATGTCTTAGTAAATTAATTAAACAATCATCGATATTTGTCTGTTTTATCTCAGTATATCATTATGATGAATCTTCGTAATCCACATGCTTTTATTCTCCAACAAAACAAAATTACTGGCGCAAACAATACAGAATGATTCCATAAGTTAAGATTGTCCTAAGTTCGGAAAAGATTTTCTAAGTGTTAGAAAAAGGCTTCTCCGAAAACAGCCCCGGCTGATGTAACTGCCGAAAGGTTGGCCGAACTAGAGAAATGGTTGGACCATGATCTCAAGGCCAAATGTTACATGCAAAATTGGACAAGTCTAAACAAGTTTGCCATCACTGCAAGAAACCCGGTCATTGGAAACGTAACTGCAAGGAATACCTCAAGCAGTTGCGAACTGCAAAGGGTATGTTTTACATTAAAATAAATGTTTTTCTTAATACTACTTCTTGGGTATTGGATACCAGATGTAGATCTCATATTTGCAATGAGTTGCAAATGATGACAAGAAGTAATAGGCTAAGGATGGGTGAGACCCAGTCAAGGCTCGGGAATGGTTCCAGAGATAAATCCAAAGATATAGGAGACATTTATTTTTGCAGAACAATTTTAAGTTATTTTTTAGAGATGTTTTATATGTTCCAGATTTGGTCAAAAACATTATTTCTGTTTCTATGCTTGATAGAGATGGTTATTCTTGCAATTTTGTGAATGAGATTTGCAATATTTACAAGAATGAATGTTTGATTGGAAATGGACAACTTGAAAATGATCTATATAACTTAAAACTAAAAGACGTTCCAATAAATTATGTTGATAAACCGGCAACAACAAACAAAAGGAAAATCGATAGCCAAAACCCGGCAAACCTTTGGCATGCTAGGCTAGGTCATATTTCCTCAAGGAGGATGAACAAGCTAGTGGGAGAGGGCATGTTTGATATGTCTGATATTAACTCTCTACCTACTTGTGAATCCTGCCTGAAAGGAAAAATGACTAAATCTCCTTTTAAGGGGAAACCTGAGCGTAGTCAAAATCTGTTGGATTTGATCCATACAGATGTTTGTGGTCCATTTAGAGTTGGTACTCAATATGGCCACACCTACTTCATTACCTTTACTGATGATTATTCAAGGTATGGGTATTTATATTTAATGAAATATAAGTCTGAAGCATTTGAAAAGTTCAAAGAATTCAAGGCTGAAGTAGAAAACAAGCTAGGTAAAAGTATTAAAGCACTTCGATCGGATCGAGGTGGAGAATACTTGAGTACCGAGTTTTTGGACTATCTGAAAGAGAATGGGATTCTATCTCAGTGGACTCCTCCTATGACACCTCAGCTGAATGGTGTATCGGAGCGTCGTAATCGAACTTTGTTGGACATGGTTCGATCCATGATGAGCTTCACTGAGCTTCCACCTTCGTTTTGGGGCTATGCGCTTGAAACGGCGGTAATGTTGTTGAACAACGTCCACACTAAAGCAGTGGACAAAACACCATACGAGTTATGGAATGGCAAAGCTCCTAAGTATTCGTACTTGAGGATTTGGGGATGTCCTGCTTACGTGAAGCGAACAGTGGGAGATAAGTTGGATAGTCGATCCAGCTTATGTTATTTTGTAGAGTATCCGAAGAATTCAATCGGATATTATTTCTATTATCCTGCTGAAACAAAGGTGTTTGTTTCAAGGAATGTCACCTTCTTGGAGAAGGAGTTCTTATTGGATAAGAAAGGCGAGATGATGGAACTCGAAGAAATTCAAGAAGAACCCGAAATACAAAATAACGATCCTACACCTCAGGAACCATTGATAGACACGCCTGTACCTAGAAGATCCGAGAGGACTTCTAGACCTCCTATTCGATATGGTCTTCTTCTTGAAGGGGATCAAGATGAACCCGATGTTGGATGTGATCCAAGAAACTTCAAGGAAGCAATTTCTGATGCGGATTCAAATTTATGGCTTGAAGCTATGCAGTCGGAAATAGATTCGATGCATACAAACCAAGTTTGGTCTTTAGTAGATCCTCCCGATGGAATTGTTCCAATAGGGTGTAAATGGATCTACAAGAGAAAGCTTGGGCCTGATGGTAAGGTATTGACCTACAAGGCGCGATTGGTGGCAAAAGGTTATACTCAAAGACAAGGAGTTGACTATGATGAAACCTTTTCACCAGTTGCAATGTTCAAGTCCATAAGAATCCTTATTGCCATAGCTGCATGGTATGACTATGAGATATAGCAAATGGATGTGAAGACTGCTTTTCTTAATGGAGACATTAAGGAAGAGATCTATATGAAGCAGCCTGAGGGGTACACATCCATGGGAAGCGAGCATAAGGTATGCAAGCTTCAGAGATCAATTTATGGTCTAAAACAAGCATCAAGAAGTTGGAACCAAAAATTTGATGAAACAATAAAAGATTTTGGTTTCATCAAGAATCCGGAGGAACCATGCGTGTAGAAGAAAGTAGTTAAGGATGCTGTGACATTCTTAGTACTTTATGTTGATGACATCCTACTCATTGGGAATGATGTAGGGATGTTGCAGTCAACAAAGATATGGTTATCAGGTAGATTCTCGATGAAGGATTTGGGTGAGGCATCCTATATTCTTGGGATACAGATCTATAGAGATAGATCTAAGAGAATGATAGGACTCACTCAATCAACTGTTGGAAAACTGGCGAGTTCCCAGACCAATTACGATTGATACCCGGTGCAGCGGAAGTTTAAAAATTTTTATCATGGAACGTTTCCATGGTATGGGTATCAACCGTTCATCGATTGAATTACGTGTGTGTGTAAAATTTAAATAACAGTTATTAAATTTTACCTCAAATCTCGCAACGAGATTAATGGACACCAACAGAACAATTCTGCTCTTGTTGTCTCTCCCTGGAACCGATGAACGCCTTCAATCAGGTCCACGAACAGAGGTTTAATCCCTCTGATAGATTGCACTAGAAAATCTATCAGAAGTTTTCTGCGAAGAGAATACACGAATTTGATTCGTTATTCCTTACTGCGATTCAAAATCACAGACCGGAATTTTCTCGGGCAGAGCAAAGGGAGGGGACGGCCGATCGGTTTTGAGAGGGTCTAGGGTTTTCGAAATTTGCTCTCAAAATTTATGACCTGTTATGTGTAATTTCTGTACTGAAATAACTTATTTATAATGCAGGCCACTAACACCTTAGGGCCCATTAGTCATAAGCTGGGGCCCGACAAGCAAAGCCCGCTCGTTCAGAAATTAATATAAAATTCATCGTGACTCCGATTGATGAACTGATTTCACCAATGTGCACAGAAACCATTTCTGCACATTTTAAAGTCAAAATAAATTTTCCTGAATCCGAATTCAGTGGTTTCCAAAAATGTCCATCCCTATGTCATTTTAGGAAATCCTACTCCCTTACTCTTATTTAAGAAGTCCAACTCCTTAGTTCATTAAATTTAACTCTTTAAATTTAATTATCTCAACGGGGATTAAAACTCCATTACACTGTGTGACCCTCAATGGTTCAGGGATACAGCTAGCCGTGGGCTCACAACTCCTTGTGACTCGGAACAACACTTTCCGACTTGCCCAACGAATCATGGTAAAGCGCCTAGCAACATCGCCCCATGATTCCCTAGGTATCACTGATAGTGCCTACAAGAACCAGTAGATTTTGGTTAGCGTACAGTACGGTCCCTTCATCCATATATCCCGATCGAATCAACAACCATTGGTATATCGAGAGTCGCTCAAGATTCGATAACTATGCAATACATCTTGAAGATCAAATTAGTGACATCGCATGTGCTACTAAGAAACCATTTCTTAAATCACATCAAGTACTCTGGCCAGAGATTTGTCACACTAATATCTCCTCAGATCGCATAGGATATCCACACTCGCAAGTATGTGGTGAATCCTTGACAACAATGCATTGACTCCTATATGTGTCGTAACTGTACCCAATCTCGACACCTGATGACCCCCTCAGAGTCGGTAAACGAGTCAAAGCACAGTACTAGCATATAGAGTCTCCATGATGTTTCAAGTCGTAAGGACTAATGGTGTACAACCAAAACCGCGGACTTTATCCACTCGATAAGTGATAACCACTTGGAAAGTCCGGATAGGGTAGTTCGACTATTCATCCTATGAATATCCATTTGCATGCTTCGAACATCTCCATGTTCCCTACCAATGAAACGTGGTACTCCGCATCGCAAATGCTAGTCTCAAACTCGAGCGATCCTTATCCTTATTATCGGACGGCTCAATCGACTAGGAACGGTTTTAGAATATACAGTGACTATAAGATGTATTTCATGATAGACATCTCCATGTTCTACCACATCTTACATACACTATAGTATATTCAAGGTCTTTATCAAAACAACAATAGTATATCACAATATAACAATATGAAGTAATATAAAGTCATTGCCATAAAAGTGTAAATAATATTAAACAAAAGATTGTTTATACAAAGAGTCAACAAAGCCCATAGCCACACAGTTGGCTCACTGGGCACCCACTCTTACATCAACCTACATCGACACCATATTGAAACGGTTTTCAATGGATGGGTCCAAGAGAGGACATCTACCCATGTGTCATGGAGTTTCTCTATCCAAGTCTATGTGTCCCAAGACTGATGAAGAGATAGAGAAAATGACACATGTACCATATGCGTCAGCCATAGGTAGTATCATGTATGGGATGATATCTACCAGACCGGATGTAGCATTTGCTCTGAGTGTCACGAGCAGATATCAAGCTAATCCCGGTCAAATGCATTGGAAAGCCGTGAAGGACATTCTTAAGTACTTACGAAGGACTAAGAATATGTTCATGGTATATGGAGGAAGAGAACTAAAATTGGAAGACTATACCGACTCTAGCTTCCAAAGTGACGTGGATGACTCGAAGTAAACCTCTGGATTTGTGTTCATGCTCAATGGCGGTGCTGTCTCTTGGAAGAGTTCCAAGCAGGACACCACAGCGGATTCCACCACTGAGGCAGAATACATTGCAGCATCAGCTGCTGCTAAAGAGGCCGTTTGGATGAGGAATTTCGTCCAAGAGTTGGGTGTCATTCCTGAAGTTGTTGGTCCAGTCCCGGTGTACTGTGACAACACGGGTGCCGTTGCTCAGGCAAAGGAACCAAGGTCTCATCAAAGATCCAAACACGTACTGAGGAAATACCACATCATCCGGGAGATTGTGGAAAGAGGAGACATCACTGTCGAAAGAGTGGCCTCTGCAGACAATATCGCTGATCCACTTACTAAGCCCTTGCCAGGACCATTATTTGACAAACATCGCGAAGCAATGGGTCTACGTAGTATGACTAGTTGGCTTTAGGGCAAGTGGGAGATAGAAAGAGTGGGTGCCCGGTGAGCCAACTTGTGGCTAAGGGCTTTGATGACTCTTTGTATAAACAATCTTTTGATTAATATAATTTACACTTTTATTAATGGCAATGACTTTATCTTTCTTCATATTGTTATATTGTGATATACTATTGTTGTTTTGATAAAGACCTTGAATATACTATAGTGTATGTAAGATGTGGTAGAACATGGAGATGTCTATCATGAAACACATCTTATAGTCACTGTATATTCTAAACTGTTCCTAGTCGATTGAGCCGTCCGATAATAAGGATAAGGATCGTTCGAGTTTGAGACTAGCATTTGCGATGCAGAGTACCACGTTTCATTGGTAAGGAACATAGAGATGTTCGAAGCATGCAAATGGATATTCATATGATGAATGATCGAACTACCCTATCCGGACTTTCCAAGTGGTTATCACTTATCGAGTGGATAAAGTCCGCGGTTTTGGTTGTACACCATTAGTCCTTACTACTTGAAACATCATTGAGACTCTATATGCTAGTACTGTGCTTTGACTCGTTTACCGACTCTATTGGGGTCATCAGGTGTCGGGATTGGGTACAGTTACAACACATATAGGAGTCGATGCTTTGTTGTCAAGGATTCACCACATACTTGCGAGTGTGGATATCCTATGCGATCTGAGGAGATATTAGTGTGACGAATCTCTGGCCAGAGTACATGATGTGATTTAAGAAATGGTTTCTTAGTAACACATGCGATGTCACTATTTGATCTTCAAGATGTATTGCATAGTTATCGAATCTCGAACGACTCTCGATATACCAATGGTTGTTGATTCGATCGGGATATTTGGATGAAGGGACCGTACTGTACGCTAACCAAAATCTACTGGTTCTTGTAGGCACTATCAGTGATACCTAGGGAATCATGGGGCGATGTTGCTAGGCGCTCATACCATGATTCGATGGGCAAGTCGGAAATTGTTGTTCCGAGTCACAAGGAGTTGTGAGCCCACGGCTAGCTGTATCCCTGAACCATTGAGGGTCACACAGTGTAATGGATTTTTAATTCCCGTTGAGATAGTTAAATTTAAAGAGTTAAATTTAATTAACGAAGAAGTTGGACTTCTTATTTAAGAGTAGAGGAGTAAGATTTCCTAAAATGACATAGGGATGGCCATTTTTGGAAATCACTGAATTCGGATTCAGAAAAATTTGTCTTGACTTTAAAAGGTGCAGAAATGGTTTCTGTGCACATTGGTGAAATCGGTTTATCAATCGGAGTCACGATGAATTTTATATTAATTTCTGAACATACGGGCTTTGCTTGTCGGGCCTGAACTTATGACTAATGGGCCCTAAGCTGTTAGTGGCCTACATTATAAATAAGTTATTGCAGTACAGAAATTACACACAACATGTCACAATTTTCGAAAACCCTAAGTATTTTTCTAAAAGGTGGCCGCCCCCCTCCCTCTCTCTGTCGAGAAAAATCCAGCCTGTGATTTTGAATTACAGTCTGGTTTAACGGATCAAATTCGTTAATCTCTTCGTAGAAAACTTCTGATAGATTTTCTAGTGCAATCTATCAGAGGGATTAAATCTCTGTTCGTGGACCTGATTGAAGAACAGTTCGTCCATCAGTTCCAGGGATATACAACAAGAGCAGAGAAATCTGTTGGTGTCCAAAATCTCGATTCGAGATTAAAGGTAAAAATTTTATAATTGTTATTTAATTTTTACACACACAATTTAATCGTAAGGTTGATACCCATTATGGAATCGTTCCATACAAAAATTTTAAACTTCCGCTGCACCGGGTATTAATCATAATTGATCTGATCGCCGCGTTCTCCAACAATCCCATCTTTACATGCACTGTGAGGAGAATGGTCCCCGTTCGCAGATCCTTCACCTGAAAAAAGGATGAGAAAAAGACAACAGACACATTGTTAGTGCAACAAAGTTGGGAGACAGAGATAAGATTTTTGCATATGGAGGGAACACATAAAGTGTGGGGAAGAACAACAGGCATATGGGACGTGGGTAAGGTGAGAGTTCCAGTGTGCGAGATAGACAAACCAGCGCCATTGCCAACAACAGTGGAATCCGAGCCATCATACGGGGAGTGAAGAGACAGATTGGAAAGATCAGTAGTGACATGGTGGGAAGCGCCAGTGTCCATGAGCCATTTATAGGTAACAGGAGTAGACGGAGGGACGTATTCGGTGTGAGCCTGAGGGGTGGTATAGGTCGGCCGATACGGAGAGGAGGATGATGGTCTTCTAAGGGTAAATACTGGTACGAGGTGCAGCGTTTAGCGGAGTTCCCGATGATGCCACAAAGTTGACAACACCCTTGACAGGGGTGCGGTGTGAAGGAGGAGCTTGTTGGGCGTGGCTATGAGTGGTTAGGTGCATGAGGGTCCCTACCATGCAAGCCACTAGAGGAATGAGGAGGGCCAGTATACGAGCCGTGCGGGGAGGGACGACTAGAATGGGAGGCCGCGTAGGCAGTGGCCGGCGTGGGCGAGGCAACCGGGCTGGCAGCGAGCTGAGCTTCAAAGGTGAGAAGTTTTTCATGAAGTTCATCAAAAGAGATGGCAGTATCACGAGCCTGGATGACGTGGAAAGCTCCTTGTAAGTTTCGTAGAGGCCATGGAGAACCTTGATGGTGAGATCTTCAGAGTCAACCGTGACACCCATGAGGGCAAGGGCATCGACAATCACTTTGATTCCTTTCATAAAATAAATGATGGACTTCTATCCTTTGACATGATTTGAGATTAGAGTTTTCAATTTTAAGATGCGACCCCGGTTAAGAGAAGCATATGTCTTGGCCAGCGTGGTCCATGCATCAAGGGATGTTTTGAACGTGGCAATGAACGAAATCAAGGTGGGGGAAAGTGCACAAATGATAGCGTTGAGGAGGAGTTGATCTTGGCGGATCCAAAGAAGATAATCTGGGTTGGAAATGGTGCAAGCAGCACTTGTGAGGGTGGACGGAGGACATGGATTTGTGCCATCAACGTAGCCCATCAAATCATAACCGATGAGGAGAGATCGAAACTGAAGCTGCCATGCAGGTAATTGCTAGATGTGAGTTTGAGAGGGGCTTGGGTTGCCACGTTAATGGTGATGAGAGAGGAAGGGGCGGTGAGGGTGACCGAGGCGGCACCGTCCGAAGACATAGTGTAGGCTAGGGTTTAGAGGCGTGAGCCGTAGTAATCTGATACCATATAAGGTTTTGTGAATGAATGATTTTATTGATCACAAAGTATATATACAAAGTAATGAGAGCCTATCTGTAACGCCCCGATTTTATTTTAAATGAGTTTATTTGAGTTAATCGAAGATTACAGAGTTCACGAGCCGACTTGATTTTGATCAGGGTCTATTTTATAAATTTTGGAAATTTCAGGTATTAAAACGTAAATATGGGATTTTATATATTATCTACACTTGTTTGACTTGAGAATAGTCTTCATCCTCCTCCTCCAAATCGTTTCTCTCCATGGAAGCTTAGGAACGCCTCTTTCAAGCTTTCCAATCTCGGTTTCCGGTCGATCCGTCCGTTGAAATTTAATTCTGAAGGCAGTTTAGCGATCACAGCAGCGAGAGCTTTGTTCTATCGTAAGTATTTCTCCGATCAGATACATTCTAGTTTTTGGATGTTGTTAGAATCATTCGAGATTCGAGTATGTTGTAATTGGCGGAGTTCTGATCGTTTATTATCTGTCAGTTTTGAAAAAGAGCGACATTCGGAATTGTTTTGATTTTTGGAAGCTATTTTCGAAAGTTTGAGTTTTGAGATTGGTTGGGTTGGAGCTTTTGTTGTTGTATTAGCATTGATTCGTATTGATATCGATATTGAAATGCTGTTTGCGTTTCCGATTTGTTCAGTTTATAGCCGTTATGCCGTCAGTTTGAGTTTCGAGATTTCGAACCGTTTTGAGTTATTGAACTTGGCTTGTAAGTTGATCGTGGTTATTGATCATTTATTGTATCTGAACAGATTCGTTTGGAGTTTGTCAAGCCCAGGGTTAACAGCATTTGATCGTCAAGAGTTGGATGAAGATCGGTAAAGAGTTTTCCTTGAGCCGTCGATTGTTGTTTAGATTGTCTAGTTGTTGATACAATCTTTTGTTGTAGCTTTTCCAGAGTTGGAACTACTTGCCTTGAAAGGTAAAAGCAGTCATCGTTGTGCGGGATAGCATAATCGGGACAGTTGGTTCTTGAGTTTCCCTTAAAATCACATATTGCATCGATACTGGTTCTAGTTTATGGAACCTGTATTTTGTTGATTATTTGAATGAATTATATGGCTAAGTTCCTTTTGTTCCCATATGCATTCATATTGAGCCAGCACTATTGTTTCGATGGGCAGAACAGCCCTTTTGTTAGACGTTTGGGAGCTATAGTCGAGTGGCCTAGGACGTAGTCGTTGCGCCTAGTGCTAGCATACTCATTATAGTTGCTCAAAGTCTAGAGGAGTGGGATACGTGGCACCACCTCGATTGGGAGAGTCGGTGAGTCGTCACGTGATCTCATCCTCGGATCCCAAAAAGCACAGCAGTAATCCCTCATTTATCAGAATTGATATCCCGATTTAAAGACATGCATTTCATTACGTTGTTAATTGATCATGTATTGCCTTGGAAGCATGTTGATTGATTGTATTACTTATTATGTTGCTTTTACTGGTAATATCATTCTCACCGGTTATCCGGCTGTTGCTTTGTTTTGTATTTGTACTTGACAACAGGAGGGGAAGGATCAAGTCAGCGTAGACCTGGTTAGCGTCAAGAGCAAGAGATAGAAGTGAGACTCGTTTAGAAGTCGAATCAGCATGTCAATCTAGTTTATGTTTTGCGATCATGTTTTGTCATTCGAATTTCTCGTTTTGTATTGTAAGCAAGAATCGATGTAGGTACTACCGAATCGAATGTTTTTCTTCCCTAAACTGTTCTTGTATTGTTATTGGCTTATCAGATACTTTAAATGCAAGTGTTTAGGTTTGGTTGGATTTCTTTTCGGTTCCTTAGATTTCTGGGCGAGAGGACGGCGCGGGCGCACGGCCTCTTGGCGAGGTTAGGGCACGGGCGCGCGTTATGAGAGCGCGGGCGTGCTGGTTTTGGCGAGGCACGGGCGCAGGCGCGGGCGCGCGAACATCCTTTTTTTTAAAAAAAAAAAATTATTTCATTGGTTGCTTCTAATCTTGGTTCTTGTATGCTTATCGGTTGTTTTGTCCGAGATTAGTTGTTTAGAAACGAGGTCTCACATTAAGTGATATCAGAGCGTTAAGATTTTTGGTTGAACTAGAGTGAGCGGGGTAGTTCGAGTCCGCATGTATTGGCTCCTCGCATGTGTTTGAGTTCTTTAATTATTTAATTAATACCATGTGAGAATGCTTTATTATTTAAGAATTAATTGAATTACATGATGTTGTGATTTAATTTATAAAGCTAATTAAGCATGAACTACTTGAGATATAACTGTTTTGTTATCGACGGGTATCCGGTATTCCAAGCGGTTGTAAGGGCACCGAATTGTAGAGATTGAGATTATCTCATGTCCTAACCTTTGATTATCAGATGGGTCCTCGTCGAGTGATAAACAGGAACACACCGCCAGTCATTCCTACGACTGAACAAGCTAGTACTGAAGTTGATCAGTTGGATGCTACAACGACTCCTATGGAAACCTTGTTGAAGAGGTTTTAGTCTTTTAATCCGCCTTTGTTGATGGGTACTGAGAATCCAGTTGACTGTGAGAGTTGGTTGGATGACATTGATCAGCTGTTCGATTCCCTGGATTATACAGATGACCGCCGAACCAGGTTAGTCATTCATCAACTGCGTGGTGTTGCAAAGAACTGGTGGATCACGACCAAGAGATCCATGGAGAACAGAGGTACAGTTGTCGATTGGTCTCTTTTCAAAACTGAGTTTTATAAGCGGTTTTTCCCTGTTTCGTACCGAAAGGACAAGGGAGCCGAGTTTGCCAATCTGAGGCAAGGGAATATGAACATTGAGGAGTACATAGCCAAGTTTGACAGCTTGTTGCGTTTTGCCCCGCACATTGCCGACAGTGAAGAAGCCAAAGCCGATCAGTTTATCAACGGCTTGAATCCCGACATCTTCATGTTGGTGAACACGGCTAGGCCAGACAACTTTGTGGATGCCATGAATCACGCAAAGGGAGCAGAAGCAGGCTTGTGGAGGCAGAGAGGTAATCAGGTGGTATCTCAGCAGCAGAGGCAGTATCAGAACCAACCATCTCAGTATCAAAATCAGCCACCTCAGCAACAGAACCAGCAGCAGAGGTATAAAGGTGGAAGCAGTGGGGGGAACAAAAAGGATCAGTATAAAGCAAGAGGGAAACAGTTCAAGAGGCAGGGGAAAAGTTCTTCTAGTTCCAGTGGTTCCAAGCAGTTTGGTTCTGGACAGAGTTCCGGATCATCTTCCTTGTATTACAGCAAGTGTGGAGGTAGGCACTCGACAGATCAGTGTGTTGGAGTCTTTGGGAACTGCAACACTTGTCAGCAACTGGGACATTTTTCCAAGGTGTGCCCTCAGCGTAACAGAGATCGAGCTCAGAGTGAAAGTTCATCTCGACCTACAGCTCAGCCTGAGAGGCAGTCTTCTGCAGTGCACTATTTCCAGCCTCAGCAGTAGAACAAACAGGGAGGTAACTCTAGTGCGAACCAGCCTCCGAGACAGCAGGCACGAGTCTTTGCTTTGACAGAGGATCAGGCTCAGGCAGCACCTGACGATGTTATAGCAGGTAACTGTTCGATTTTCGGCTATTCTGCTAATGTCTTGATAGATACAGGTGCTTCCCATTCATTTATCTCTGAGAAATTTGTGTTATTGCATGCTTTGCCTACTGAGTTGTTGCCTACTGTAGTAGCTGTTACTTCACCTTTGGGTGGAGGAATTGTTTCTGTCAGATTAGTCAGGAACTGTGAACTGTGTTTTGAGGGTAATATTTTAGAGTTCGACTGTATTGTACTTGGGCTGTCAGATTTTGATTGTATTGTCGATATCGATGCTTTAACCAAGTACAGGGCAACAGTCGATTGTTTTCTGAAAGTTGTCAGGTTCACACCTGAAATGGCAGACGAGTGAAAATTCTTTGGTAAGGGTTCTCAATCTAGAATTCCTTTGATTTCAGTATTATCTATGAATCATTTGTTACAGAGAGGTGCAAAGGGGTTTTTGGTCTATGCAATTGATGTACTGAAATCTAGCCCCGAATTGGTTGATATACCAGTGGTTAGAGATTTTGCGGATGTGTTTCCGGAAGATGTTCCTGGATTACCGCCTATTCGAGAGATCGAGTTCAGCATCGATTTGGTGCTAGGTACTCAACCTATTTCCAAAGATCCTTATCGTATGGCACCTATTGAATGGAGAGAGTTGAAGGAGCAGCTTGAGGATTTGATTGCCAAGGGATACATTCGACCTAGTGTATCGCCTTGGGGTGCTCCTGTTCTGTTTGTTCGGAAGAAGGATGGTTCTATGCGGCTCTGTATCGACTATCGTCAGTTGAATCAGGCTACAGTCAAGAACAGGTATCCTCTACCCCGAATAGATGACCTTTTTGATCAGCTACAGGGTTCTTCTGTCTATTCTAAGATTGATCTGAGATCAGACTATCATCAGCTGAGAGTGCGAGAGGAAGATGTTCCTAAGACCCCATTCAGAACGAGGTATGGTCATTTCGAGTTTATAGTCATGCCGTTCGGTTTGACTAATGCTCCAGCAGTTTTTATGGGTTTGATGAACCTTATCTCTCAGCGTTATTTAGATGAGTTTGTTATTATCTTCATCGATGATATTCTTATCTATTCGAAGAACCGTACTGACCATGCAGAGCACTTGAAGATCGTCTTGTAGATTTTGCGAGTTAAGCAGTTGTTTTCCAAACTGTCTAAATGTGAATTCTGGTTAGATCGAGTTGTCTTTCTCGGTCATATTATTTCTGCAGATGGGATTTCTGTCGATCCCAGCAAGATTGAAGCGGTTATGAATTGGCCTAGACCGACATCAGTACCTGAGATCCGAAGCTTTATGGGTTTAGCTGGTTATTATCGCCAATTCATCGAGGGTTTCTCTTCTATTGCCAAGCCAATTACCCAGCTGACTCAAAAGAATGCGCCTTTTATCTGGACTGCAGATTGCGAGGTTAGCTTTGTTGATCTGAAGAGGAGACTGACCAGTGCTCCGATTCTTTCTATTCCGAAAGGTACTGGAGGTTTTACCGTGTATTGCGATGCTTCTAACCATGGATTAGGATGTGTTCTTATGCAACATAAGCATGTGATAGCGTACGCATCGAGGCAGCTAAAGCCGCACGAGACTTGTTATCCGGTTCATGATCTGGAACTAGCTGCAATCGTCTTTGCTCTGAAGATCTAGCGTCACTATCTTTATGGTGAGTCTTTCGAGATCTTTTCTGACCATAAGAGCCTTAAGTATTTGTTTTCACAGGAAGAGCTGAATATGAGACAGAGACGATGGTTAGATCTATTGAAGGATTTCGACTGTGAAATCAAGTATTATCCGGGAAAGTCGAATGCAGTTGCAGATGCCTTGAGCCGAAAGCTTTGTTCTCTATCTCTTTCGACTATCGGTGTTTCTCAGTTGATCGATGATTGTTGCACTTCAGTTTTAGAGTTTGAAACAGATAGGAAGGCTATCAGAGTGTTTGCTATTCAAGCCGAGCCGGAGTTGTTTGTTGCGATCAGAGAAGCACGGAAGTCTGAGCCGAGCATTTCAGTTTCAGTAGAGAAAGTCAGATCTGGGCATCAGTCTGAATTCCAGGTTAGAGATGACATTTTGTTCGTGAATAACCGTATTGTTGTGCCTGATATTTCGGAGTTGAGACAGCGTATTCTCCAAGAGGCTCATTGCAGTCGGTTCAGTGTTCATCCTGGAGGTCGTAAGATGTACAACGATCTGAAGAACCAGTTCTGGTGGAAGAGAATGAAGAGCGATGTTGCGAGGTTTGTATCTCGGTGTTTGAACTGTCAGCAAGTGAAAGTAGAGCGGAAGCGACCGGGTGGTCTATTGCACAGTCTATCTGTACCTGAATGGAAATGGGATCATATTTCTATGAATTTCATCACGAAGCTATCGCGATTTGTTCGAGGATGCGATGCTATTTGGGTAGTGATCGACCGATTGACGAAGTCTGATTGTTTTATTCCGTACAGGATGATGTATCGTCATGATCAGATGGCTGAGTTATATGTTAGCAATGTTGTGAGATTGCATGGGATGCCGAAGTCGATCGTTTCAGACCGAGACCCTAGATTCACTTCGCACTTCTGGCACAGTCTTCGGGAGGCACGTGGTACTCGATTGCATCTGAGTACAACTTATCATCCTCAGACCGACGGACAGTCAGAGCGGACTATCCAGACATTAGAGGATATGCTGCGAGCAGTAGTGCTAGACTTTGGCACTAGTTGGCAAGATTCTTTGCCTTTTGTTGAGTTTTCTTACAACAACAGCTTCCAAGCGAGTATCGGTATGGCGCCTTTTGAGGCATTGTACGGTAAGAAATGCCGATCTCCGTTGTTCTGGGATGATTTGTCCGAGTCACCTAATTTGGGACCGGATATGCTTAGAGATATGGCAGAGCAAGTTAAGATCATTCAGTTGAGAATGAAGTCAGCTCAAGATAGACTGGCGAAGTATGCAAATGTCAGACGTAGACCTCTGAGTTTCGAATAGGGAGACCGTGTATTCCTTAAGATTTCTCCATTCAGAGTTACTGTCAGATTTGGGAAGAGAGGGAATTTATCTCCGAGATTCATCGGTCCGTACGAGATTCTTGAGAAGATAGGCGATCTTGCCTACAGACTTGCACTTCCTCCGTCTTTATCTGGTATTCACGACGTTTTTTACGTCTCTATGCTGCGAAAGTATCATCCAGATCCTTCTCATATCCTTCAGCCTGATGAAGCCGAGTTAGACGAGACTCTGAGCTATTTTGAACGACCGATTCAGATCCTTGATCGAAAGCAGAAGCAACTCAGAACCAAGTTGATTCCGTTGGTGAAAGTGCAGTGGAGCCGTCACGGGGTCGAGGAAGCGACTTGGGAGACAGAATCCGACATGAGACAACGTTTTCCTGAGTTATTCGGATGACGTGAGTTCTTCTTACTGTCTTTAGTTCTTTATTCTATCTTATGAGTTGTGATTCGTATTGATTTCGAGGACGAAATCTCTTCTTAGAGGGGGAGAATTGTAACGCCCCGATTTTATAATAAATAAGTTTATTTGAGTTAATCGAAGATTACAGAGTTCACGAGCCGACTTGATTTTGATCAGGGTCTATTTTACAAATTTTGGAAATTTCAGGGACTAAAACGCAAATATGAGATTTTATATATTATCTACACTTGTTTGACTTGAGAATAGTCTTCATCCTCCTCCTCCAAATCGTTTCTCTCCATGGAAGCTTAGGAACGCCTCTTTCAAGCTTTCCAATCTCGGTTTTCGGTCGATCCGTCCGTTGAAATTTAATTTTGAAGGCAGTTTAGCGATCACAGTAGCAAGAGCTTTGTTCTATCGTAAGTATTTCTCCGATCAGATACATTCTAGTTTTTGGATGTTGTTAGAATCGTTCGAGATTCGAGTATGTTGTACTTGGCGGAGTTCTGATCGTTTATTATCTGTCAGTTTTGAAATAGAGCGACGTTCGGAATTGTTTTGATTTTTGGAAGCTATTTTTGAAAGTTTGAGTTTTGAGATTGGTTGGGTTGGAGCTTTTGTTGTTGTATTAGCATTGATTCGTATTGATATCGATATTGAAATGCTGTTTGCGTTTCCGGTTTGTTCAATTTATAGCCGTTATGCCGTCAGTTTGAGTTTCGAGATTTCGAACCGTTTTGAGTTATTGAACTTGGCTTGTAAGTTGATCGTGGTTATTGATCATTTATTGTATCTAAACAGATTCGTTTGGAGTTTGTCAAGCCCAGGGTTAACAGCATTTGATCGTCAAGAGTTGGACGAAGATCGGTAAAGAGTTTTCCTTGAGCCGTCGATTGTTGTTTAGATTGTCTAGTTGTTGATACAATCTTTTGTTGTAACTTTTCCAGAGTTGGAACTACTTGCCTTGAAAGGTAAAAGCAGTCATCGTTGTGCGGGATAGCATACTCGGGACAGTTGGTTCTCGAGTTTCCCTTAAAATCACATATTGCATCGATACTGGTTCTAGTTTATAGAACCTGTATTTTGTTGATTATTTGAATGAATTATATGGCTAAGTTCCTTTTGTTCCCATATGCATTCATATTGAGCCAGCACTATTGTTTTGATGGGCAGAACAGCCCTTTTGTTAGACGTTTGGGAGATATAGTCGAGTGGCCTAGGACGTAGTCGTTGCTCCTAGTGCTAGCATACTCATTATAGTTGCTCAAAGTCTAGAGGAGTGGGATACGTGGCACCACCTCGATTGAAAGATTCGGTGAGTCGTCACGTGATCTCATCCTCGGGATCCCAAAAAGCATAGCAGTAATCCCTCGTTTATCAGAATTGATATCCCGATTTAAAGATATGCATTTCATTACGTTGTTAATTGATCATGTATTGCCTTGGAAGCATGTTGATTGATTGTATTACTTGTTATGTTGCTTTTACTGGGAATATCATTCTCACCGGTTATCCGGCTGTTTCTTTGTTTTGTATGTGTACTTGACAACAGGAGGGGCAGGATCAAGTCAGCGTAGACCTGGTTAGCGTCAAGAGCAAGAGATAGAAGTGAGACTCGTTTAGAAGTCGAATCAGCATGTCAATCTAGTTTATGTTTTGCGATCATGTTTTGTCATTCGAACTTCTCGTTTTGTATTGTAAGCAAGAATCGATGTAGGTACTACCGAATCGAATGTTTTTCTTCCCTAAACTGTTCTTGTATTGTTATTGGCTTATCAGATACTTTAAATACAAGTGTTTAGGTTTGGTTGGATTTCTTTTCGGTGCCTTAGATTTTTGGGCGAGAGGACGGCGCGGGCGCGCGGCCTCTTGGCGAGGTTAGGGCGCGGGCGCGCGAACGTCCTTTTAAAAAAAAAAAATTTATTTCTTTGGTTGCTTCTAATCTTGGTTCTTGTATGCTTATCGGTTGTTTTGTCCGAGATTAGTTGGTTAGAAACGAGGTCTCACACTATCAATACTAGTTAAATCTAAATAAATCCCTAATATAAACATAGATATACAAGGATAAAATACAACCTAATCTCTAAGAATATCCTAAAGATATGTTGACAAATATAATAGCTAACATTCTAACCATGAAAATTGTGCAAACTAAGTATACTGAAAATGTAGATTTTGACTTGCATATGAACTAAAGGGATAGTCAATTTAGGATGATATGATCTCATTTTAATATACTTATTTATGATATCGTCACTTAGATCAATATGATATGACCATATTGACGACTAACGAGTGTAATCTCGGATCATATTCTAAGTAAGGGGCACCCACTATTGAAGGAATATCATCATTTTCACCTCATCAACTTCAATTATTTGGATATTTCGGAAGAATATAATTCATCAATACTTGGGGAAGAAATAGTTGCACTTTTTTAACCATTTGATTAGTTACAAAAAAGGATGAAGAGTTAGCTTTTAGTTTTTTCGCTTAAGAATATGTTCACTCGACATTATAACTAAAAACCTGTATAAATTTCATTAATAAAATTAATTAATTACAACTAATAAAGGTATTATCAAAAATAAAATTTTAAAATATTAACCAACTTAATTGATAACAATTATCATTCTCTAATTATAATATAGTATTTTTCTTAATTTAATTGAATTAATTATAATAATAAACTCCTTATATATAATTTTTTTGTAAAAAAAAGAAAAGATTAAAATAAGAATTTTCCTAATCTGTTCGAACCTTCCCATGATTCTCATGTTTCAAGATCCAGAATGGTATCAAAGCCATGGAGTAGTGATATTTATGATTTAGCATATTTTATTCAAATGAATATTTTTCGTTTAAAGAATACTGTTCAAAACAGTATAACTCAAGAATATGATATTCCTCATAATCTTGATTTATTAAATAAATGGACTATTCCTAAAATAGAACCTAAAATGGTCTATCAATTAGGAACCTTTGAAAAAATTGGTCTTAAACAAATTGTTAAGACTACTGAGTCATCAATTCCTCTTAATAATGAAGAGATGGTTATTCATTTATTAAATGAAAAAGATATATTAACATTTTCTAAAGATTATAAATTTCTTCATATAGGTCTAGTACAAATTGCCTTTAGACCTCTTACTTTGGAAGGTTTACCTGAAAGCTTTATTGCAGCTTTAAGAGATGGTAGAAATTTAAATTGGAAACAATCTTTAATCGGAATAATTGAATCCAGTCTGGCTCATGGTCCAGTTTATTTTGATGTGTATCCAAATCTTTCTCTATCATTAACTGATATAAATATTTTAGATTCTTTAACATTAAATGTTAAGACTCATGGTTATAATTATTCTGTTGGAACAGAAGTCATATGTATTTGTTATCGTATTTATTATAAACCTCTTTATACTTTGAATCCGATGTGTAAAAGAATTGACAAAAAGAAAAATGAAACTGTTCTTATTGAGACTAATTTCAATAAATCTAAAATAACTACACGTAGATCTATTAAATGGGAAGAAATAGACTTTCCATCAAAGTGGACTTTTGAAAATTCTATTCCTAGAAATCCTATTTTGAATATGGATTTACAACAAGTAATACAGACTAATGAAGGATCTGTTAATATACAATTTCAAAATAAAAATTATTTGCCTATTACTAGATCTCAATCTGTTAGATCTTATATTTCTCCTCTAGATTATATAATTGATATTCCTCAATCTTCTAGAGCTTCTACTTCTCAAATTCGAGAAGAAGTTAGATCTGATTTCTCTAAAAATAAAAATATTGAAGAGGTTATTATAAACAGAAATAATATTGTTCATGGAAATGTCCAGAACATTACAGATTCAGATACTATCTCAGAAATGAATTTTGTTTAAATGGATAGTACAATCAAAATAGATTTCAGTAAAGGATCTAGAGCAAGAGCTCAGATTAATAAAGAATTCTGTGATCATAAATGGAAATCTTTTAGAAAATGGTATTTTAAGAGTTTTTCCAAAAAAGAATTTGAATATATAATTAATACTTTTTATAAAGATTGTGCAGAAAAAAATAAAATGATTTATTTTGTTCCCTGGTTTATAAAAATCTTTCTTGTTGATTATATTTCTGCTATAGAAAGAAATTATAAACTTTCTTCTGGAAATATTCAGAAATCTGTGTATCCTCCACAGAATTCTTTTCAAATAGAAAAGAATGAAAAAGTTTTAAATTTTAATGCGTTTTCAAAAATATTTGAGGATGATATGTTGTCTGTTACTATCAATCATATTAATCAACTTTTTGAAAAGCAAAATTATACTAATTTATATCTTATTCTTTTAGGAGAAGAATTGACTTCTTTAAAAAAGAATATCGATAATATTTTATTAGCCATACAACAGATCAAGCCTAATGTTCACATTGAAGAAAAGAAAGATAGAAATATAGTTTCCATAGCTTCTTCTTCTATCCAATCTCCCCCAGAAATACAAGATTTTAAATTTAAATCTTCTGTTTCTGAATTTGAAAAAATTTTATCAGAAAAATTTAAAAATATGAATATTTCTGTTATTAATAATAATGAATCATTTAGTAATAATAATACTGATGATGATGATACAGATAAAATTCAAAAAATGAAATGGGCTGATAGGCCAACTCAAAATCGTTACTACTATTCTCGTCCTACTCCTTTGGATGTTCTTAATGAAGAACAAGAGTACATTATAACAAATAGTTATAATGGGAAAAGCATTTATGAATGGAATGCTGATAGTTTAACAGATAAGCAGATTTATAATCTTGCTCATAGAATGCTTATGTATAGTACTGTTTGTAAAAGTGCTGGTAATACTGATAAGAATATAGCAAAAATGCTTATTTCTGGTTTTACAGGCCAACTTAAAGGTTGGTGGGATAATTATTTATCTCAACAACAGAAAAATGATATTTATGATTCTATTAAAATAGAGAATAATAATCAAACTGAAAATGTTGTTTATAGTCTTATAATGACTATTATTGAACATTTTACTGGTCGTTTTACTGATAATAGTGAAAATATTAGAACTCTTCTGAGTAATATGAAATGTAAGACTCTTACTGATTTCAGATGGTATAAAGATACTTTTCTTTCTAGAATTTATGAATTACCGGATTGTAATAACAATCAATGGAAAGCCAAATTTATTGATGGTCTTCCTCATCTCTTTGCTGAAAGAGTTAGAAAAATTCTTCGTAAAGATAATATTTCTATTCAGTATGATAATTATACTTATGGTAACTTAATAAGTACTTGTATTCAGGAAGGATTATCTTTATGTAATGATTTAAAATTAAATAATCAGTTAAAAAGACAAAATATTTTTGAAAGAAAACAGCTTGGTCATTTCTGTGATCAATTTGGGATTGATATACCCAAGAAGAAAATTCATAAATCTTTAGATAAACCTCATAAGAAGAGACATTTGTCTGAAAGACAAATATTGAAAAAACAAAAACGAAAAGAATTTCGGAATACTAAAAAAGATGCGAAGAAAAGACAATTTTGGAAAAAAGATAAGGATAAAAAGCCTTTAATTACTTGTCATAAATGTGGTAGACCTGGTCATTATGCTAATCAATGTTGGGCTAAGGAGAAAATTAAATCTCTTGATATCTCTGATGATATTAAAAATACTTTATATGAAATTGTCATGAAAAATTATTCTGAAGATTCTCATACTTCTGATTCTAGTCCAGATACTGATGATATTATTAATCTTGATAATGATTCTTTAAATTCTTCAGAAGATTGTGATAATTGCATTCAAGGTCAGTCTTCTAATTGTTGCAATTATATTAGTAACAATGATGATGATAATGATGAATTTTATAAGTTAAAATCTCAATTTGAAGATTTAAGTATTAATGTTTTATCTGATGATAAAATTATTGAATTTTTAAAATTAATTAAAGATCCTAATCTTCGTACTTCTATAATTGATCATATTGATAACAAAACTTCTACTAGTTATACTGATCTTTTGAAAAATGATCAGACTTATTCTTTAAAAGAAATAAGAAAACTTTTAAAAGAAAAACACAGTGTTAGTACTCCTGTAACTTTAGATAATTTAAAAATTGAAATTGATCAACTTAAACAGCAAGTTGTTATTTTACAACATGAGAATATTCGTTTTAATAGAAGGATTTCTGATTTAGAAATGCCTGAGTTAGAAAATAGTTCTAATAATGTTTCAGACCAAGAACAACATTTATCTGTTCTTAGTAAAATAAAATCTCAAAAGTGGTATACAAAAATAACCTTATTAATTGATAATAATTATAAAAAAGACTTTATTGCCTTAATTGATAGTGGAGCAGATTTAAATGTTATTCAAGAAGGAATAATACCTTCAAAATATTTTCATAAAACTTCACATTCTCTTTCTCATGCAGGAGGTGAAAAATTACAGGTTAATTATAAATTACCAAAAGCCTATATTTGTAAAAATAAGACTTGTATTCAAACAAGTTTCTTCTTAATAAAAAACCTTTCTACCCAAATCATTCTTGGTTTACCTTTTCTTTATAAAATCTATCCTATTATTTCTATAAATCCTACAGGTATAATTGGTACTTATGAAGGTAAGAATATTCACTTTCAGTTTATTACTAAACCTTATTTAAAAATTTTAAATTCTATTCAAGATCATATTGATAGAAAAATCTTTCATATTAATTCTTTAAAAGAAGAGATAAATTCTTTAACTATTGATGATACTTTGAAAAATCTTAAACTACAAGATAAAATTAAATTGCTTCATAACCAATTCTCTTTAGAAATTTGTAATGATTTTCCCAATGCTTTTTGGAATCGTAAGAAACACATTGTTTCTCTTCCTTATGAAGAAAGTTTTGATGAAAAGAATATTCCTACCAAGGCAAGACCTTGTCAGATGAATTTTGAATATTTAGATTTATGTAAGAAAGAAATTCAATCTCTTCTAGATAAAAAGTTAATAACTCCTTCTCAATCTCCTTGGTCTTGTACTGCTTTTTATGTCAATAAACATTCTGAGATTGAAAGAGGTGTTCCTCGTCTAGTAATAAATTATAAACCTTTAAATAAAGTTTTAAAATGGATTAGGCATCCTATTCCTAATAAAAAAGATCTTCTTGATAGACTTTTACATGCCTTAATATTTTCTAAATTTGATTTAAAGTCAGGATTTTGGCAGATCCAAATTAATAAGGATGATAGATATAAAACTGCTTTTAATGTTCCGATAGGACATTATGAATGGAATGTTATGCCTTTTGGTCTGAAGAATGCTCCTTCAGAATTTCAGCAGATTATGAATGATATCTTTACCCCTTATAGTGACTTTATTATTGTTTACATAGATGATATTCTTATATTCTCAAAAAATATTGAAACTCATTTTAAACATTTAAACATATTTAAAACTCTTATTATTCAAAATGGATTAGTTATTTCTAAACCCAAAATGGTTTTATTTCAAACCAATATTAAATTTTTAGGTCATAATATTGATAAAGGTAATATTATTCCTATTCAAAGAAGTATAGAATTTGGTAATAAATTTCCAGATATTATTACTGATAAGACTCAATTACAAAGATTTTTAGGTAGTTTAAATTATATATCTGCCTATATTAAAAATTTAGCCAATGATACTGCTATCTTATATGATAGACTTAAGAAAAATCCTTCCCCTTGGACTGATCAGCATACTAATTCTGTCAAGAAAATTAAAGAAAAAATTAAACATATTCCTTGCTTAATGATTTCTAATCCTAGTTGGGAAAAAATTGTTGAAACAGATGCTTCTGATATAGGCTTTGGCGGTATTTTAAAACAATTAAAACCCCAAAGTAAAGAAGAATATCTTGTTAGATTTCATTCAGGGAAGTGGAATTCTGCTCAGAAAAATTACTCTACAGTTGCAAAAGAAATTCTTTCTATTGTCAAATGCATTCTGAAATTTCAGGATGAACTTTACAATCAAAAATTCATTATTAAAACAGATTGCAAGTCTGCAAAATATATGTTTAATAAAGATTTTAAACATGATGTTTCTAAACAAATGTTTGCTAGATGGCAAGCTAATTTAGCTCCTTTTGATTTTGAAATTATTTATAAAAAAGGAGAAGAAAATTATCTTCCTGATTTCTTAACCCGTGAATATTTATCTAATGATGGCAGGAATGAATAGGGGTCGTGGTGAATTTTCCTCTTATAGAGGAAGAGGAGGAAGAGGAAAACCCCCAAATTATATTGCCAATGCTCCAAGGCTGATAGCTCAATTTGGAAATCAACGCCTCATAGGCCAACAAATTTCTAGTTCTTCTGATAGTAATACTATCCAAAAAAATGATCCTTTATATGATGAATTTCAAGAATTCTTAAAACAAAAAGGTAAGAATAAGGTAATTCCTGATTCTGAAGAATCTTATGCAAATATTGCAAAAGAAAATGAAAATGATTCAGTATTATATACTGAGAATAAAAATAGAGAAATCATTCTTCTTGTAGAAGAAAAAGATGAACAATGGAAAAATACTCCTTGGATTATCATGGATAGATATCTATCACATACATCATATGTTCATGGTGCTTATAAGCCAAGAGGATATTATGAAACCCTCTTAATTTCTACAAAAACGGTGGAAATTACCCATTTTCAGAGTAATACTCAGCAAACGGAAAGTTATAACTTTTCCAAATTTATTATTAAGAAAATTATTTCTATTGAAGAATGGGGAATTTCTCCACTAGCAGAAAAAGAATTCTATTCTATTCAAAAACAAATTACTTTTAAATATAACTACTGGGATTATATACAGAGTTTTTATACAACTCTATTCTATGAAAATTCAAAAAGAAAACATTCTTGGTTCTTGAAAATATGTGAAAATAATTCACATGATAATATTCCCAACTGGTTCATACACTGGTGGCAATTCTTTGGGCCTTCATCAAAAATTTTACCTGAAGAATTCAAAAATTACTTTGAAGATTGGATCCGATTCTCTCCAAGAGTTATACAGAACATGACTACAAATTGGGTCAACAATAATTTATCCTGCAATTTCTTTATTGAATTCGGTATCCCATGGATCTGGAAATGGCAACCAGAATTTGGTTATAATGATCATGGAATTCCTTGCTTATGGAGGAAGAGTTTATCAAAGTTTTGGGAAAAATTGCTCAGAAATGATCCTGAAACTGGAAAACCACATGGCATAGAGATATTACAAAAAATGGAAGAAAATATCTCTCAATACAAGAATGATTTTGCACAACAGGAGAAGGGAAAACAATCTGATGTGATAAGTCCCTTCAAAATTATCACTCAGAAATATCAAGAAATCTACTCAAAAGAACAAATGATCGACTTATATGTTGAAGAAATGAAAAAAGATTTGTTTAAAAATATTGGTAATACTGATACAAAATCTGATCAGTCCATGACTTCAACTGACAGCCACAATCAGTTTATCAAATTAATGCATATGCAAGATGGACAGGATCCCGAAGATGATGATCTTGAAGAAAATCAAATTGATGAAACTTTTGAAAAATTAAAAGCATCGCTAAAGTCCAAGATTGGATGAAAAAGGAATCCTATTAGATAATATATCACTATCAACTTTTATAAAGTTTGGCGGAAGTTATTCAAGATGTAATAATGCATCATTTTATTATTTTAATAAAAGTAGTTTTATAAGTTTAGCTTGGAATCCGGGGTTGATGTCCGGCTCTTCCTATTTATAGGTATATTTTGTAAGTATGGGGGCACGCTGGAGTTTGCTCGCCTCTCTATCTTCTCCCTTTTTCTCTCTCTCTCTCTCTTGTAATAAAAGCCTTTAAGAAAATAAAAGCTTGAGGTTTCTGTTTACAATCTTTGTAAGTATTTCTCTTTTTATTTTGTCTATTTCTATTTTCTTATTTAATTTAGCCTAATGACAGGCTAAATTCTCTTTGCTAGATCATAATTATCCTACGAAATGACCATGGTATTGTAATGGTTTAAGATATTATGGGAATCTAAGAGGAGGTTAAAAAATTTTTATAAGGTTCGAGGTTAATATTAAGTAGATCAGATTCATGTACTACCCTTCAGCTCGTGTTTGCCTTGAAATGGCTGTTAGAGCATTGTGGGTATTTGTTTTGAATCTTGATCTACTTAATTAGTCTCGGTAAACTCCTTATATATAATTTTTTTGTAAAAAAAAGAAAAGATTAAAATAAGAATTTTCCTAATCTGTTCGAACCTTCCCATGATTCTCATGTTTCAAGATCCAGAATGCTCTGATACCATTCTGGATCTTGAAACATGAGAATCATGGGAAGGTTCGAACAGATTAGGAAAATTCTTATTTTAATCTTTTCTTTTTTTTACAAAAAAATTATATATAAGGAGTTTACCGAGACTAATTAAGTAGATCAAGATTCAAAACAAATACCCACAATGCTCTAACAGCCATTTCAAGGCAAACACGAGCTGAAGGGTAGTACATGAATCTGATCTACTTAATATTAACCTCGAACCTTATAAAAATTTTTTAACCTCCTCTTAGATTCCCATAATATCTTAAACCATTACAATACCATGTGGATCTTGAAACATGAGAATCATGGGAAGGTTCGAACAGATTAGGAAAATTCTTATTTTAATCTTTTCTTTTTTTTACAAAAAAATTATATATAAGGAGTTTACCGAGACTAATTAAGTAGATCAAGATTCAAAACAAATACCCACAATGCTCTAACAGCCATTTCAAGGCAAACACGAGCTGAAGGGTAGTACATGAATCTGATCTACTTAATATTAACCTCGAACCTTATAAAAATTTTTTAACCTCCTCTTAGATTCCCATAATATCTTAAACCATTACAATACCATGGTCATTTCGTAGGATAATTATGATCTAGCAAAGAGAATTTAGCCTGTCATTAGGCTAAATTAAATAAGAAAATAGAAATAGACAAAATAAAAAGAGAAATACTTACAAAGATTGTAAACAGAAACCTCAAGCTTTTATTTTCTGAAAGGCTTTTATTACAAGAGAGAGAGAGAGAGAAAAAGGGAGAAGATAGAGAGGCGAGCAAACTCCAGCGTGCCCCCATACTTACAAAATATACCTATAAATAGGAAGAGCCGGACATCAACCCCGGATTCCAAGCTAAACTTATAAAACTACTTTTATTAAAATAATAAAAAGATGCATTATTACATCTTGAATAACTTCCGCCAAACTTTATAAAAGTTGATAGTGATATATTATCTAATAGGATTCCTTTTTCATCCAATCTTGGACTTTAGCGATGCTTTTAATTTTTCAAAAGTTTCATCAATTTGATTTTCTTCAAGATCATCATCTTCGGGATCCTGTCCATCTTGCATATGCATTAATTTGATAAACTGATTGTGGCTGTCAGTTGAAGTCATGGACTGATCAGATTTTGTATCAGTATTACCAATATTTTTAAACAAATCTTTTTTCATTTCTTCAACATATAAGTCGATCATTTGTTCTTTTGAGTAGATTTCTTGATATTTCTGAGTGATAATTTTGAAGGGACTTATCACATCAGATTGTTTTCCCTTCTCCTGTTGTGCAAAATCATTCTTGTATTGAGAGATATTTTCTTCCATTTTTTGTAATATCTCTATGCCATGTGGTTTTCCAGTTTCAGGATCATTTCTGAGCAATTTTTCCCAAAACTTTGATAAACTCTTCCTCCATAAGCAAGGAATTCCATGATCATTATAACCAAATTCTGGTTGCCATTTCCAGATCCATGGGATACCGAATTCAATAAAGAAATTGCAGGATAAATTATTGTTGACCCAATTTGTAGTCATGTTCTGTATAACTCTTGGAGAGAATCGGATCCAATCTTCAAAGTAATTTTTGAATTCTTCAGGTAAAATTTTTGATGAAGGCCCAAAGAATTGCCACCAGTGTATGAACCAGTTGGGAATATTATCATGTGAATTATTTTCACATATTTTCAAGAACCAAGAATGTTTTCTTTTTGAATTTTCATAGAATAGAGTTGTATAAAAACTCTGTATATAATCCCAGTAGTTATATTTAAAAGTAATTTGTTTTTGAATAGAATAGAATTCTTTTTCTGCTAGTGGAGAAATTCCCCATTCTTCAATAGAAATAATTTTCTTAATAATAAATTTGGAAAAGTTATAACTTTCCGTTTGCTGAGTATTACTCTGAAAATGGGTAATTTCCACCGTTTTTGTAGAAATTAAGAGGGTTTCATAATATCCTCTTGGCTTATAAGCACCATGAACATATGATGTATGTGATAGATATCTATCCATGATAATCCAAGGAGTATTTTTCCATTGTTCATCTTTTTCTTCTACAAGAAGAATGATTTCTCTATTTTTATTCTCAGTATATAATACTGAATCATTTTCATTTTCTTTTGCAATATTTGCATAAGATTCTTCAGAATCAGGAATTACCTTATTCTTACCTTTTTGTTTTAAGAATTCTTGAAATTCATCATATAAAGGATCATTTTTTTGGATAGTATTACTATCAGAAGAACTAGAAATTTGTTGGCCTATGAGGCGTTGATTTCCAAATTGAGCTATCAGCCTTGGAGCATTGGCAATATAATTTGGGGGTTTTCCTCTTCCTCCTCTTCCTCTATAAGAGGAAAATTCACCACGACCCCTATTCATTCCTGCCATCATTAGATAAATATTCACGGGTTAAGAAATCAGGAAGATAATTTTCTTCTCCTTTTTTATAAATAATTTCAAAATCAAAAGGAGCTAAATTAGCTTGCCATCTAGCAAACATTTGTTTAGAAACATCATGTTTAAAATCTTTATTAAACATATATTTTGCAGACTTGCAATCTGTTTTAATAATGAATTTTTGATTGTAAAGTTCATCCTGAAATTTCAGAATGCATTTGACAATAGAAAGAATTTCTTTTGCAACTGTAGAGTAATTTTTCTGAGCAGAATTCCACTTCCCTGAATGAAATCTAACAAGATATTCTTCTTTACTTTGGGGTTTTAATTGTTTTAAAATACCGCCAAAGCCTATATCAGAAGCATCTGTTTCAACAATTTTTTCCCAACTAGGATTAGAAATCATTAAGCAAGGAATATGTTTAATTTTTTCTTTAATTTTCTTGACAGAATTAGTATGCTGATCAGTCCAAGGGGAAGGATTTTTCTTAAGTCTATCATATAAGATAGCAGTATCATTGGCTAAATTTTTAATATAGGCAGATATATAATTTAAACTACCTAAAAATCTTTGTAATTGAGTCTTATCAGTAATAATATCTGGAAATTTATTACCAAATTCTATACTTCTTTGAATAGGAATAATATTACCTTTATCAATATTATGACCTAAAAATTTAATATTGGTTTGAAATAAAACCATTTTGGGTTTAGAAATAACTAATCCATTTTGAATAATAAGAGTTTTAAATATGTTTAAATGTTTAAAATGAGTTTCAATATTTTTTGAGAATATAAGAATATCATCTATGTAAACAATAATAAAGTCACTATAAGGGGTAAAGATATCATTCATAATCTGCTGAAATTCTGAAGGAGCATTCTTCAGACCAAAAGGCATAACATTCCATTCATAATGTCCTATCGGAACATTAAAAGCAGTTTTATATCTATCATCCTTATTAATTTGGATCTGCCAAAATCCCGACTTTAAATCAAATTTAGAAAATATTAAGGCATGTAAAAGTCTATCAAGAAGATCTTTTTTATTAGGAATAGGATGCCTAATCCATTTTAAAACTTTATTTAAAGGTTTATAATTTATTACTAGACGAGGAACACCTCTTTCAATCTCAGAATGTTTATTGACATAAAAAGCAGTACAAGACCAAGGAGATTGAGAAGGAGTTATTAACTTTTTATCTAGAAGAGATTGAATTTCTTTCTTACATAAATCTAAATATTCAAAATTCATCTGACAAGGTCTTGCCTTGGTAGGAATATTCTTTTCATCAAAACTTTCTTCATAAGGAAGAGAAACAATGTGTTTCTTACGATTCCAAAAAGCATTGGGAAAATCATTACAAATTTCTAAAGAGAATTGGTTATGAAGCAATTTAATTTTATCTTGTAGTTTAAGATTTTTCAAAGTATCATCAATAGTTAAAGAATTTATCTCTTCTTTTAAAGAATTAATATGAAAGATTTTTCTATCAATATGATCTTGAATAGAATTTAAAATTTTTAAATAAGGTTTAGTAATAAACTGAAAGTGAATATTCTTACCTTCATAAGTACCAATTATACCTGTAGGATTTATAGAAATAATAGGATAGATTTTATAAAGAAAAGGTAAACCAAGAATGATTTGGGTAGAAAGGTTTTTTATTAAGAAGAAACTTGTTTGAATACAAGTCTTATTTTTACAAATATAGGCTTTTGGTAATTTATAATTAACCTGTAATTTTTCACCTCCTGCATGAGAAAGAGAATGTGAAGTTTTATGAAAATATTTTGAAGGTATTATTCCTTCTTGAATAACATTTAAATCTGCTCCACTATCAATTAAGGCAATAAAGTCTTTTTTATAATTATTATCAATTAATAAGGTTATTTTTGTATACCACTTTTGAGATTTTATTTTACTAAGAACAGATAAATGTTGTTCTTGGTCTGAAACATTATTAGAACTATTTTCTAACTCAGGCATTTCTAAATCAGAAATCCTTCTATTAAAACGAATATTCTCATGTTGTAAAATAACAACTTGCTGTTTAAGTTGATCAATTTCAATTTTTAAATTATCTAAAGTTACAGGAGTACTAACACTGTGTTTTTCTTTTAAAAGTTTTCTTATTTCTTTTAAAGAATAAGTCTGATCATTTTTCAAAAGATCAGTATAACTAGTAGAAGTTTTGTTATCAATATGATCAATTATAGAAGTACGAAGATTAGGATCTTTAATTAATTTTAAAAATTCAATAATTTTATCATCAGATAAAACATTAATACTTAAATCTTCAAATTGAGATTTTAACTTATAAAATTCATCATTATCATCATCATTGTTACTAATATAATTGCAACAATTAGAAGACTGACCTTGAATGCAATTATCACAATCTTCTGAAGAATTTAAAGAATCATTATCAAGATTAATAATATCATCAGTATCTGGACTAGAATCAGAAGTATGAGAATCTTCAGAATAATTTTTCATGACAATTTCATATAAAGTATTTTTAATATCATCAGAGATATCAAGAGATTTAATTTTCTCCTTAGCCCAACATTGATTAGCATAATGACCAGGTCTACCACATTTATGACAAGTAATTAAAGGCTTTTTATCCTTATCTTTTTTCCAAAATTGTCTTTTCTTCGCATCTTTTTTAGTATTCCGAAATTCTTTTCGTTTTTGTTTTTTCAATATTTGTCTTTCAGACAAATGTCTCTTCTTATGAGGTTTATCTAAAGATTTATGAATTTTCTTCTTGGGTATATCAATCCCAAATTGATCACAGAAATGACCAAGCTGTTTTCTTTCAAAAATATTTTGTCTTTTTAACTGATTATTTAATTTTAAATCATTACATAAAGATAATCCTTCCTGAATACAAGTACTTATTAAGTTACCATAAGTATAATTATCATACTGAATAGAAATATTATCTTTACGAAGAATTTTTCTAACTCTTTCAGCAAAGAGATGAGGAAGACCATCAATAAATTTGGCTTTCCATTGATTGTTATTACAATCCGGTAATTCATAAATTCTAGAAAGAAAAGTATCTTTATACCATCTGAAATCAGTAAGAGTCTTACATTTCATATTACTCAGAAGAGTTCTAATATTTTCACTATTATCAGTAAAACGACCAGTAAAATGTTCAATAATAGTCATTATAAGACTATAAACAACATTTTCAGTTTGATTATTATTCTCTATTTTAATAGAATCATAAATATCATTTTTCTGTTGTTGAGATAAATAATTATCCCACCAACCTTTAAGTTGGCCTGTAAAACCAGAAATAAGCATTTTTGCTATATTCTTATCAGTATTACCAGCACTTTTACAAACAGTACTATACATAAGCATTCTATGAGCAAGATTATAAATCTGCTTATCTGTTAAACTATCAGCATTCCATTCATAAATGCTTTTCCCATTATAACTATTTGTTATAATGTACTCTTGTTCTTCATTAAGAACATCCAAAGGAGTAGGACGAGAATAGTAGTAACGATTTTGAGTTGGCCTATCAGCCCATTTCATTTTTTGAATTTTATCTGTATCATCATCATCAGTATTATTATTACTAAATGATTCATTATTATTAATAACAGAAATATTCATATTTTTAAATTTTTCTGATAAAATTTTTTCAAATTCAGAAACAGAAGATTTAAATTTAAAATCTTGTATTTCTGGGGGAGATTGGATAGAAGAAGAAGCTATGGAAACTATATTTCTATCTTTCTTTTCTTCAATGTGAACATTAGGCTTGATCTGTTGTATGGCTAATAAAATATTATCGATATTCTTTTTTAAAGAAGTCAATTCTTCTCCTAAAAGAATAAGATATAAATTAGTATAATTTTGCTTTTCAAAAAGTTGATTAATATGATTGATAGTAACAGACAACATATCATCCTCAAATATTTTTGAAAACGCATTAAAATTTAAAACTTTTTCATTCTTTTCTATTTGAAAAGAATTCTGTGGAGGATACACAGATTTCTGAATATTTCCAGAAGAAAGTTTATAATTTCTTTCTATAACAGAAATATAATCAACAAGAAAGATTTTTATAAACCAGGGAACAAAATAAATCATTTTATTTTTTTCTGCACAATCTTTATAAAAAGTATTAATTATATATTCAAATTCTTTTTTGGAAAAACTCTTAAAATACCATTTTCTAAAAGATTTCCATTTATGATCACAGAATTCTTTATTAATCTGAGCTCTTGCTCTAGATCCTTTACTGAAATCTATTTTGATTGTACTATCCATTTAAACAAAATTCATTTCTGAGATAGTATCTGAATCTGTAATGTTCTGGACATTTCCATGAACAATATTATTTCTGTTTATAATAACCTCTTCAATATTTTTATTTTTAGAGAAATCAGATCTAACTTCTTCTCGAATTTGAGAAGTAGAAGCTCTAGAAGATTGAGGAATATCAATTATATAATCTAGAGGAGAAATATAAGATCTAACAGATTGAGATCTAGTAATAGGCAAATAATTTTTATTTTGAAATTGTATATTAACAGATCCTTCATTAGTCTGTATTACTTGTTGTAAATCCATATTCAAAATAGGATTTCTAGGAATAGAATTTTCAAAAGTCCACTTTGATGGAAAGTCTATTTCTTCCCATTTAATAGATCTACGTGTAGTTATTTTAGATTTATTGAAATTAGTCTCAATAAGAACAGTTTCATTTTTCTTTTTGTCAATTCTTTTACACATCGGATTCAAAGTATAAAGAGGTTTATAATAAATACGATAACAAATACATATGACTTCTGTTCCAACAGAATAATTATAACCATGAGTCTTAACATTTAATGTTAAAGAATCTAAAATATTTATATCAGTTAATGATAGAGAAAGATTTGGATACACATCAAAATAAACTGGACCATGAGCCAGACTGGATTCAATTATTCCGATTAAAGATTGTTTCCAATTTAAATTTCTACCATCTCTTAAAGCTGCAATAAAGCTTTCAGGTAAACCTTCCAAAGTAAGAGGTCTAAAGGCAATTTGTACTAGACCTATATGAAGAAATTTATAATCTTTAGAAAATGTTAATATATCTTTTTCATTTAATAAATGAATAACCATCTCTTCATTATTAAGAGGAATTGATGACTCAGTAGTCTTAACAATTTGTTTAAGACCAATTTTTTCAAAGGTTCCTAATTGATAGACCATTTTAGGTTCTATTTTAGGAATAGTCCATTTATTTAATAAATCAAGATTATGAGGAATATCATATTCTTGAGTTATACTGTTTTGAACAGTATTCTTTAAACGAAAAATATTCATTTGAATAAAATATGCTAAATCATAAATATCACTACTCCATGGCTCTGATACCATTCTGGATCTTGAAACATGAGAATCATGGGAAGGTTCGAACAGATTAGGAAAATTCTTTTGAATATTTAGATTTATGTAAGAAAGAAATTCAATCTCTTCTAGATAAAAAGTTAATAACTCCTTCTCAATCTCCTTGGTCTTGTACTGCTTTTTATGTCAATAAACATTCTGAGATTGAAAGAGGTGTTCCTCGTCTAGTAATAAATTATAAACCTTTAAATAAAGTTTTAAAATGGATTAGGCATCCTATTCCTAATAAAAAAGATCTTCTTGATAGACTTTTACATGCCTTAATATTTTCTAAATTTGATTTAAAGTCAGGATTTTGGCAGATCCAAATTAATAAGGATGATAGATATAAAACTGCTTTTAATGTTCCGATAGGACATTATGAATGGAATGTTATGCCTTTTGGTCTGAAGAATGCTCCTTCAGAATTTCAGCAGATTATGAATGATATCTTTACCCCTTATAGTGACTTTATTATTGTTTACATAGATGATATTCTTATATTCTCAAAAAATATTGAAACTCATTTTAAACATTTAAACATATTTAAAACTCTTATTATTCAAAATGGATTAGTTATTTCTAAACCCAAAATGGTTTTATTTCAAACCAATATTAAATTTTTAGGTCATAATATTGATAAAGGTAATATTATTCCTATTCAAAGAAGTATAGAATTTGGTAATAAATTTCCAGATATTATTACTGATAAGACTCAATTACAAAGATTTTTAGGTAGTTTAAATTATATATCTGCCTATATTAAAAATTTAGCCAATGATACTGCTATCTTATATGATAGACTTAAGAAAAATCCTTCCCCTTGGACTGATCAGCATACTAATTCTGTCAAGAAAATTAAAGAAAAAATTAAACATATTCCTTGCTTAATGATTTCTAATCCTAGTTGGGAAAAAATTGTTGAAACAGATGCTTCTGATATAGGCTTTGGCGGTATTTTAAAACAATTAAAACCCCAAAGTAAAGAAGAATATCTTGTTAGATTTCATTCAGGGAAGTGGAATTCTGCTCAGAAAAATTACTCTACAGTTGCAAAAGAAATTCTTTCTATTGTCAAATGCATTCTGAAATTTCAGGATGAACTTTACAATCAAAAATTCATTATTAAAACAGATTGCAAGTCTGCAAAATATATGTTTAATAAAGATTTTAAACATGATGTTTCTAAACAAATGTTTGCTAGATGGCAAGCTAATTTAGCTCCTTTTGATTTTGAAATTATTTATAAAAAAGGAGAAGAAAATTATCTTCCTGATTTCTTAACCCGTGAATATTTATCTAATGATGGCAGGAATGAATAGGGGTCGTGGTGAATTTTCCTCTTATAGAGGAAGAGGAGGAAGAGGAAAACCCCCAAATTATATTGCCAATGCTCCAAGGCTGATAGCTCAATTTGGAAATCAACGCCTCATAGGCCAACAAATTTCTAGTTCTTCTGATAGTAATACTATCCAAAAAAATGATCCTTTATATGATGAATTTCAAGAATTCTTAAAACAAAAAGGTAAGAATAAGGTAATTCCTGATTCTGAAGAATCTTATGCAAATATTGCAAAAGAAAATGAAAATGATTCAGTATTATATACTGAGAATAAAAATAGAGAAATCATTCTTCTTGTAGAAGAAAAAGATGAACAATGGAAAAATACTCCTTGGATTATCATGGATAGATATCTATCACATACATCATATGTTCATGGTGCTTATAAGCCAAGAGGATATTATGAAACCCTCTTAATTTCTACAAAAACGGTGGAAATTACCCATTTTCAGAGTAATACTCAGCAAACGGAAAGTTATAACTTTTCCAAATTTATTATTAAGAAAATTATTTCTATTGAAGAATGGGGAATTTCTCCACTAGCAGAAAAAGAATTCTATTCTATTCAAAAACAAATTACTTTTAAATATAACTACTGGGATTATATACAGAGTTTTTATACAACTCTATTCTATGAAAATTCAAAAAGAAAACATTCTTGGTTCTTGAAAATATGTGAAAATAATTCACATGATAATATTCCCAACTGGTTCATACACTGGTGGCAATTCTTTGGGCCTTCATCAAAAATTTTACCTGAAGAATTCAAAAATTACTTTGAAGATTGGATCCGATTCTCTCCAAGAGTTATACAGAACATGACTACAAATTGGGTCAACAATAATTTATCCTGCAATTTCTTTATTGAATTCGGTATCCCATGGATCTGGAAATGGCAACCAGAATTTGGTTATAATGATCATGGAATTCCTTGCTTATGGAGGAAGAGTTTATCAAAGTTTTGGGAAAAATTGCTCAGAAATGATCCTGAAACTGGAAAACCACATGGCATAGAGATATTACAAAAAATGGAAGAAAATATCTCTCAATACAAGAATGATTTTGCACAACAGGAGAAGGGAAAACAATCTGATGTGATAAGTCCCTTCAAAATTATCACTCAGAAATATCAAGAAATCTACTCAAAAGAACAAATGATCGACTTATATGTTGAAGAAATGAAAAAAGATTTGTTTAAAAATATTGGTAATACTGATACAAAATCTGATCAGTCCATGACTTCAACTGACAGCCACAATCAGTTTATCAAATTAATGCATATGCAAGATGGACAGGATCCCGAAGATGATGATCTTGAAGAAAATCAAATTGATGAAACTTTTGAAAAATTAAAAGCATCGCTAAAGTCCAAGATTGGATGAAAAAGGAATCCTATTAGATAATATATCACTATCAACTTTTATAAAGTTTGGCGGAAGTTATTCAAGATGTAATAATGCATCTTTTTATTATTTTAATAAAAGTAGTTTTATAAGTTTAGCTTGGAATCCGGGGTTGATGTCCGGCTCTTCCTATTTATAGGTATATTTTGTAAGTTTGGGGGCACGCTGGAGTTTGCTCGCCTCTCTATCTTCTCCCTTTTTCTCTCTCTCTCTCTCTTGTAATAAAAGCCTTTCAGAAAATAAAAGCTTGAGGTTTCTGTTTACAATCTTTGTAAGTATTTCTCTTTTTATTTTGTCTATTTCTATTTTCTTATTTAATTTAGCCTAATGATAGGCTAAATTCTCTTTGCTAGATCATAATTATCCTACGAAATGACCATGGTATTGTAATGGTTTAAGATATTATGGGAATCTAAGAGGAGGTTAAAAAATTTTTATAAGGTTCGAGGTTAATATTAAGTAGATCAGATTCATGTACTACCCTTCAGCTCGTGTTTGCCTTGAAATGGCTGTTAGAGCATTGTGGGTATTTGTTTTGAATCTTGATCTACTTAATTAGTCTCGGTAAACTCCTTATATATAATTTTTTTGTAAAAAAAAGAAAAGATTAAAATAAGAATTTTCCTAATCTGTTCGAACCTTCCCATGATTCTCATGTTTATAATTAACCTGTAATTTTTCACCTCCTGCATGAGAAAGAGAATGTGAAGTTTTATGAAAATATTTTGAAGGTATTATTCCTTCTTGAATAACATTTAAATCTGCTCCACTATCAATTAAGGCAATAAAGTCTTTTTTATAATTATTATCAATTAATAAGGTTATTTTTGTATACCACTTTTGAGATTTTATTTTACTAAGAACAGATAAATGTTGTTCTTGGTCTGAAACATTATTAGAACTATTTTCTAACTCAGGCATTTCTAAATCAGAAATCCTTCTATTAAAACGAATATTCTCATGTTGTAAAATAACAACTTGCTGTTTAAGTTGATCAATTTCAATTTTTAAATTATCTAAAGTTACAGGAGTACTAACACTGTGTTTTTCTTTTAAAAGTTTTCTTATTTCTTTTAAAGAATAAGTCTGATCATTTTTCAAAAGATCAGTATAACTAGTAGAAGTTTTGTTATCAATATGATCAATTATAGAAGTACGAAGATTAGGATCTTTAATTAATTTTAAAAATTCAATAATTTTATCATCAGATAAAACATTAATACTTAAATCTTCAAATTGAGATTTTAACTTATAAAATTCATCATTATCATCATCATTGTTACTAATATAATTGCAACAATTAGAAGACTGACCTTGAATGCAATTATCACAATCTTCTGAAGAATTTAAAGAATCATTATCAAGATTAATAATATCATCAGTATCTGGACTAGAATCAGAAGTATGAGAATCTTCAGAATAATTTTTCATGACAATTTCATATAAAGTATTTTTAATATCATCAGAGATATCAAGAGATTTAATTTTCTCCTTAGCCCAACATTGATTAGCATAATGACCAGGTCTACCACATTTATGACAAGTAATTAAAGGCTTTTTATCCTTATCTTTTTTCCAAAATTGTCTTTTCTTCGCATCTTTTTTAGTATTCCGAAATTCTTTTCGTTTTTGTTTTTTCAATATTTGTCTTTCAGACAAATGTCTCTTCTTATGAGGTTTATCTAAAGATTTATGAATTTTCTTCTTGGGTATATCAATCCCAAATTGATCACAGAAATGACCAAGCTGTTTTCTTTCAAAAATATTTTGTCTTTTTAACTGATTATTTAATTTTAAATCATTACATAAAGATAATCCTTCCTGAATACAAGTACTTATTAAGTTACCATAAGTATAATTATCATACTGAATAGAAATATTATCTTTACGAAGAATTTTTCTAACTCTTTCAGCAAAGAGATGAGGAAGACCATCAATAAATTTGGCTTTCCATTGATTGTTATTACAATCCGGTAATTCATAAATTCTAGAAAGAAAAGTATCTTTATACCATCTGAAATCAGTAAGAGTCTTACATTTCATATTACTCAGAAGAGTTCTAATATTTTCACTATTATCAGTAAAACGACCAGTAAAATGTTCAATAATAGTCATTATAAGACTATAAACAACATTTTCAGTTTGATTATTATTCTCTATTTTAATAGAATCATAAATATCATTTTTCTGTTGTTGAGATAAATAATTATCCCACCAACCTTTAAGTTGGCCTGTAAAACCAGAAATAAGCATTTTTGCTATATTCTTATCAGTATTACCAGCACTTTTACAAACAGTACTATACATAAGCATTCTATGAGCAAGATTATAAATCTGCTTATCTGTTAAACTATCAGCATTCCATTCATAAATGCTTTTCCCATTATAACTATTTGTTATAATGTACTCTTGTTCTTCATTAAGAACATCCAAAGGAGTAGGACGAGAATAGTAGTAACGATTTTGAGTTGGCCTATCAGCCCATTTCATTTTTTGAATTTTATCTGTATCATCATCATCAGTATTATTATTACTAAATGATTCATTATTATTAATAACAGAAATATTCATATTTTTAAATTTTTCTGATAAAATTTTTTCAAATTCAGAAACAGAAGATTTAAATTTAAAATCTTGTATTTCTGGGGGAGATTGGATAGAAGAAGAAGCTATGGAAACTATATTTCTATCTTTCTTTTCTTCAATGTGAACATTAGGCTTGATCTGTTGTATGGCTAATAAAATATTATCGATATTCTTTTTTAAAGAAGTCAATTCTTCTCCTAAAAGAATAAGATATAAATTAGTATAATTTTGCTTTTCAAAAAGTTGATTAATATGATTGATAGTAACAGACAACATATCATCCTCAAATATTTTTGAAAACGCATTAAAATTTAAAACTTTTTCATTCTTTTCTATTTGAAAAGAATTCTGTGGAGGATACACAGATTTCTGAATATTTCCAGAAGAAAGTTTATAATTTCTTTCTATAACAGAAATATAATCAACAAGAAAGATTTTTATAAACCAGGGAACAAAATAAATCATTTTATTTTTTTCTGCACAATCTTTATAAAAAGTATTAATTATATATTCAAATTCTTTTTTGGAAAAACTCTTAAAATACCATTTTCTAAAAGATTTCCATTTATGATCACAGAATTCTTTATTAATCTGAGCTCTTGCTCTAGATCCTTTACTGAAATCTATTTTGATTGTACTATCCATTTAAACAAAATTCATTTCTGAGATAGTATCTGAATCTGTAATGTTCTGGACATTTCCATGAACAATATTATTTCTGTTTATAATAACCTCTTCAATATTTTTATTTTTAGAGAAATCAGATCTAACTTCTTCTCGAATTTGAGAAGTAGAAGCTCTAGAAGATTGAGGAATATCAATTATATAATCTAGAGGAGAAATATAAGATCTAACAGATTGAGATCTAGTAATAGGCAAATAATTTTTATTTTGAAATTGTATATTAACAGATCCTTCATTAGTCTGTATTACTTGTTGTAAATCCATATTCAAAATAGGATTTCTAGGAATAGAATTTTCAAAAGTCCACTTTGATGGAAAGTCTATTTCTTCCCATTTAATAGATCTACGTGTAGTTATTTTAGATTTATTGAAATTAGTCTCAATAAGAACAGTTTCATTTTTCTTTTTGTCAATTCTTTTACACATCGGATTCAAAGTATAAAGAGGTTTATAATAAATACGATAACAAATACATATGACTTCTGTTCCAACAGAATAATTATAACCATGAGTCTTAACATTTAATGTTAAAGAATCTAAAATATTTATATCAGTTAATGATAGAGAAAGATTTGGATACACATCAAAATAAACTGGACCATGAGCCAGACTGGATTCAATTATTCCGATTAAAGATTGTTTCCAATTTAAATTTCTACCATCTCTTAAAGCTGCAATAAAGCTTTCAGGTAAACCTTCCAAAGTAAGAGGTCTAAAGGCAATTTGTACTAGACCTATATGAAGAAATTTATAATCTTTAGAAAATGTTAATATATCTTTTTCATTTAATAAATGAATAACCATCTCTTCATTATTAAGAGGAATTGATGACTCAGTAGTCTTAACAATTTGTTTAAGACCAATTTTTTCAAAGGTTCCTAATTGATAGACCATTTTAGGTTCTATTTTAGGAATAGTCCATTTATTTAATAAATCAAGATTATGAGGAATATCATATTCTTGAGTTATACTGTTTTGAACAGTATTCTTTAAACGAAAAATATTCATTTGAATAAAATATGCTAAATCATAAATATCACTACTCCATGGCTCTGATACCATTCTGGATCTTGAAACATGAGAATCATGGGAAGGTTCGAACAGATTAGGAAAATTCTTATTTTAATCTTTTCTTTTTTTTACAAAAAAATTATATATAAGGAGTTTACCGAGACTAATTAAGTAGATCAAGATTCAAAACAAATACCCACAATGCTCTAACAGCCATTTCAAGGCAAACACGAGCTGAAGGGTAGTACATGAATCTGATCTACTTAATATTAACCTCGAACCTTATAAAAATTTTTTAACCTCCTCTTAGATTCCCATAATATCTTAAATTGGAAACAATCTTTAATCGGAATAATTGAATCCAGTCTGGCTCATGGTCCAGTTTATTTTGATGTGTATCCAAATCTTTCTCTATCATTAACTGATATAAATATTTTAGATTCTTTAACATTAAATGTTAAGACTCATGGTTATAATTATTCTGTTGGAACAGAAGTCATATGTATTTGTTATCGTATTTATTATAAACCTCTTTATACTTTGAATCCGATGTGTAAAAGAATTGACAAAAAGAAAAATGAAACTGTTCTTATTGAGACTAATTTCAATAAATCTAAAATAACTACACGTAGATCTATTAAATGGGAAGAAATAGACTTTCCATCAAAGTGGACTTTTGAAAATTCTATTCCTAGAAATCCTATTTTGAATATGGATTTACAACAAGTAATACAGACTAATGAAGGATCTGTTAATATACAATTTCAAAATAAAAATTATTTGCCTATTACTAGATCTCAATCTGTTAGATCTTATATTTCTCCTCTAGATTATATAATTGATATTCCTCAATCTTCTAGAGCTTCTACTTCTCAAATTCGAGAAGAAGTTAGATCTGATTTCTCTAAAAATAAAAATATTGAAGAGGTTATTATAAACAGAAATAATATTGTTCATGGAAATGTCCAGAACATTACAGATTCAGATACTATCTCAGAAATGAATTTTGTTTAAATGGATAGTACAATCAAAATAGATTTCAGTAAAGGATCTAGAGCAAGAGCTCAGATTAATAAAGAATTCTGTGATCATAAATGGAAATCTTTTAGAAAATGGTATTTTAAGAGTTTTTCCAAAAAAGAATTTGAATATATAATTAATACTTTTTATAAAGATTGTGCAGAAAAAAATAAAATGATTTATTTTGTTCCCTGGTTTATAAAAATCTTTCTTGTTGATTATATTTCTGTTATAGAAAGAAATTATAAACTTTCTTCTGGAAATATTCAGAAATCTGTGTATCCTCCACAGAATTCTTTTCAAATAGAAAAGAATGAAAAAGTTTTAAATTTTAATGCGTTTTCAAAAATATTTGAGGATGATATGTTGTCTGTTACTATCAATCATATTAATCAACTTTTTGAAAAGCAAAATTATACTAATTTATATCTTATTCTTTTAGGAGAAGAATTGACTTCTTTAAAAAAGAATATCGATAATATTTTATTAGCCATACAACAGATCAAGCCTAATGTTCACATTGAAGAAAAGAAAGATAGAAATATAGTTTCCATAGCTTCTTCTTCTATCCAATCTCCCCCAGAAATACAAGATTTTAAATTTAAATCTTCTGTTTCTGAATTTGAAAAAATTTTATCAGAAAAATTTAAAAATATGAATATTTCTGTTATTAATAATAATGAATCATTTAGTAATAATAATACTGATGATGATGATACAGATAAAATTCAAAAAATGAAATGGGCTGATAGGCCAACTCAAAATCGTTACTACTATTCTCGTCCTACTCCTTTGGATGTTCTTAATGAAGAACAAGAGTACATTATAACAAATAGTTATAATGGGAAAAGCATTTATGAATGGAATGCTGATAGTTTAACAGATAAGCAGATTTATAATCTTGCTCATAGAATGCTTATGTATAGTACTGTTTGTAAAAGTGCTGGTAATACTGATAAGAATATAGCAAAAATGCTTATTTCTGGTTTTACAGGCCAACTTAAAGGTTGGTGGGATAATTATTTATCTCAACAACAGAAAAATGATATTTATGATTCTATTAAAATAGAGAATAATAATCAAACTGAAAATGTTGTTTATAGTCTTATAATGACTATTATTGAACATTTTACTGGTCGTTTTACTGATAATAGTGAAAATATTAGAACTCTTCTGAGTAATATGAAATGTAAGACTCTTACTGATTTCAGATGGTATAAAGATACTTTTCTTTCTAGAATTTATGAATTACCGGATTGTAATAACAATCAATGGAAAGCCAAATTTATTGATGGTCTTCCTCATCTCTTTGCTGAAAGAGTTAGAAAAATTCTTCGTAAAGATAATATTTCTATTCAGTATGATAATTATACTTATGGTAACTTAATAAGTACTTGTATTCAGGAAGGATTATCTTTATGTAATGATTTAAAATTAAATAATCAGTTAAAAAGACAAAATATTTTTGAAAGAAAACAGCTTGGTCATTTCTGTGATCAATTTGGGATTGATATACCCAAGAAGAAAATTCATAAATCTTTAGATAAACCTCATAAGAAGAGACATTTGTCTGAAAGACAAATATTGAAAAAACAAAAACGAAAAGAATTTCGGAATACTAAAAAAGATGCGAAGAAAAGACAATTTTGGAAAAAAGATAAGGATAAAAAGCCTTTAATTACTTGTCATAAATGTGGTAGACCTGGTCATTATGCTAATCAATGTTGGGCTAAGGAGAAAATTAAATCTCTTGATATCTCTGATGATATTAAAAATACTTTATATGAAATTGTCATGAAAAATTATTCTGAAGATTCTCATACTTCTGATTCTAGTCCAGATACTGATGATATTATTAATCTTGATAATGATTCTTTAAATTCTTCAGAAGATTGTGATAATTGCATTCAAGGTCAGTCTTCTAATTGTTGCAATTATATTAGTAACAATGATGATGATAATGATGAATTTTATAAGTTAAAATCTCAATTTGAAGATTTAAGTATTAATGTTTTATCTGATGATAAAATTATTGAATTTTTAAAATTAATTAAAGATCCTAATCTTCGTACTTCTATAATTGATCATATTGATAACAAAACTTCTACTAGTTATACTGATCTTTTGAAAAATGATCAGACTTATTCTTTAAAAGAAATAAGAAAACTTTTAAAAGAAAAACACAGTGTTAGTACTCCTGTAACTTTAGATAATTTAAAAATTGAAATTGATCAACTTAAACAGCAAGTTGTTATTTTACAACATGAGAATATTCGTTTTAATAGAAGGATTTCTGATTTAGAAATGCCTGAGTTAGAAAATAGTTCTAATAATGTTTCAGACCAAGAACAACATTTATCTGTTCTTAGTAAAATAAAATCTCAAAAGTGGTATACAAAAATAACCTTATTAATTGATAATAATTATAAAAAAGACTTTATTGCCTTAATTGATAGTGGAGCAGATTTAAATGTTATTCAAGAAGGAATAATACCTTCAAAATATTTTCATAAAACTTCACATTCTCTTTCTCATGCAGGAGGTGAAAAATTACAGGTTAATTATAAATTACCAAAAGCCTATATTTGTAAAAATAAGACTTGTATTCAAACAAGTTTCTTCTTAATAAAAAACCTTTCTACCCAAATCATTCTTGGTTTACCTTTTCTTTATAAAATCTATCCTATTATTTCTATAAATCCTACAGGTATAATTGGTACTTATGAAGGTAAGAATATTCACTTTCAGTTTATTACTAAACCTTATTTAAAAATTTTAAATTCTATTCAAGATCATATTGATAGAAAAATCTTTCATATTAATTCTTTAAAAGAAGAGATAAATTCTTTAACTATTGATGATACTTTGAAAAATCTTAAACTACAAGATAAAATTAAATTGCTTCATAACCAATTCTCTTTAGAAATTTGTAATGATTTTCCCAATGCTTTTTGGAATCGTAAGAAACACATTGTTTCTCTTCCTTATGAAGAAAGTTTTGATGAAAAGAATATTCCTACCAAGGCAAGACCTTGTCAGATGAATTTTGAATATTTAGATTTATGTAAGAAAGAAATTCAATCTCTTCTAGATAAAAAGTTAATAACTCCTTCTCAATCTCCTTGGTCTTGTACTGCTTTTTATGTCAATAAACATTCTGAGATTGAAAGAGGTGTTCCTCGTCTAGTAATAAATTATAAACCTTTAAATAAAGTTTTAAAATGGATTAGGCATCCTATTCCTAATAAAAAAGATCTTCTTGATAGACTTTTACATGCCTTAATATTTTCTAAATTTGATTTAAAGTCAGGATTTTGGCAGATCCAAATTAATAAGGATGATAGATATAAAACTGCTTTTAATGTTCCGATAGGACATTATGAATGGAATGTTATGCATTTTGGTCTGAAGAATGCTCCTTCAGAATTTCAGCAGATTATGAATGATATCTTTACCCCTTATAGTGACTTTATTATTGTTTACATAGATGATATTCTTATATTCTCAAAAAATATTGAAACTCATTTTAAACATTTAAACATATTTAAAACTCTTATTATTCAAAATGGATTAGTTATTTCTAAACCCAAAATGGTTTTATTTCAAACCAATATTAAATTTTTAGGTCATAATATTGATAAAGGTAATATTATTCCTATTCAAAGAAGTATAGAATTTGGTAATAAATTTCCAGATATTATTACTGATAAGACTCAATTACAAAGATTTTTAGGTAGTTTAAATTATATATCTGCCTATATTAAAAATTTAGCCAATGATACTGCTATCTTATATGATAGACTTAAGAAAAATCCTTCCCCTTGGACTGATCAGCATACTAATTCTGTCAAGAAAATTAAAGAAAAAATTAAACATATTCCTTGCTTAATGATTTCTAATCCTAGTTGGGAAAAAATTGTTGAAACAGATGCTTCTGATATAGGCTTTGGCGGTATTTTAAAACAATTAAAACCCCAAAGTAAAGAAGAATATCTTGTTAGATTTCATTCAGGGAAGTGGAATTCTGCTCAGAAAAATTACTCTACAGTTGCAAAAGAAATTCTTTCTATTGTCAAATGCATTCTGAAATTTCAGGATGAACTTTACAATCAAAAATTCATTATTAAAACAGATTGCAAGTCTGCAAAATATATGTTTAATAAAGATTTTAAACATGATGTTTCTAAACAAATGTTTGCTAGATGGCAAGCTAATTTAGCTCCTTTTGATTTTGAAATTATTTATAAAAAAGGAGAAGAAAATTATCTTCCTGATTTCTTAACCCGTGAATATTTATCTAATGATGGCAGGAATGAATAGGGGTCGTGGTGAATTTTCCTCTTATAGAGGAAGAGGAGGAAGAGGAAAACCCCCAAATTATATTGCCAATGCTCCAAGGCTGATAGCTCAATTTGGAAATCAACGCCTCATAGGCCAACAAATTTCTAGTTCTTCTGATAGTAATACTATCCAAAAAAATGATCCTTTATATGATGAATTTCAAGAATTCTTAAAACAAAAAGGTAAGAATAAGGTAATTCCTGATTCTGAAGAATCTTATGCAAATATTGCAAAAGAAAATGAAAATGATTCAGTATTATATACTGAGAATAAAAATAGAGAAATCATTCTTCTTGTAGAAGAAAAAGATGAACAATGGAAAAATACTCCTTGGATTATCATGGATAGATATCTATCACATACATCATATGTTCATGGTGCTTATAAGCCAAGAGGATATTATGAAACCCTCTTAATTTCTACAAAAACGGTGGAAATTACCCATTTTCAGAGTAATACTCAGCAAACGGAAAGTTATAACTTTTCCAAATTTATTATTAAGAAAATTATTTCTATTGAAGAATGGGGAATTTCTCCACTAGCAGAAAAAGAATTCTATTCTATTCAAAAACAAATTACTTTTAAATATAACTACTGGGATTATATACAGAGTTTTTATACAACTCTATTCTATGAAAATTCAAAAAGAAAACATTCTTGGTTCTTGAAAATATGTGAAAATAATTCACATGATAATATTCCCAACTGGTTCATACACTGGTGGCAATTCTTTGGGCCTTCATCAAAAATTTTACCTGAAGAATTCAAAAATTACTTTGAAGATTGGATCCGATTCTCTCCAAGAGTTATACAGAACATGACTACAAATTGGGTCAACAATAATTTATCCTGCAATTTCTTTATTGAATTCGGTATCCCATGGATCTGGAAATGGCAACCAGAATTTGGTTATAATGATCATGGAATTCCTTGCTTATGGAGGAAGAGTTTATCAAAGTTTTGGGAAAAATTGCTCAGAAATGATCCTGAAACTGGAAAACCACATGGCATAGAGATATTACAAAAAATGGAAGAAAATATCTCTCAATACAAGAATGATTTTGCACAACAGGAGAAGGGAAAACAATCTGATGTGATAAGTCCCTTCAAAATTATCACTCAGAAATATCAAGAAATCTACTCAAAAGAACAAATGATCGACTTATATGTTGAAGAAATGAAAAAAGATTTGTTTAAAAATATTGGTAATACTGATACAAAATCTGATCAGTCCATGACTTCAACTGACAGCCACAATCAGTTTATCAAATTAATGCATATGCAAGATGGACAGGATCCCGAAGATGATGATCTTGAAGAAAATCAAATTGATGAAACTTTTGAAAAATTAAAAGCATCGCTAAAGTCCAAGATTGGATGAAAAAGGAATCCTATTAGATAATATATCACTATCAACTTTTATAAAGTTTGGCGGAAGTTATTCAAGATGTAATAATGCATCTTTTTATTATTTTAATAAAAGTAGTTTTATAAGTTTAGCTTGGAATCCGGGGTTGATGTCCGGCTCTTCCTATTTATAGGTATATTTTGTAAGTTTGGGGGCACGCTGGAGTTTGCTCGCCTCTCTATCTTCTCCCTTTTTCTCTCTCTCTCTCTCTTGTAATAAAAGCCTTTCAGAAAATAAAAGCTTGAGGTTTCTGTTTACAATCTTTGTAAGTATTTCTCTTTTTATTTTGTCTATTTCTATTTTCTTATTTAATTTAGCCTAATGACAGGCTAAATTCTCTTTGCTAGATCATAATTATCCTACGAAATGACCATGGTATTGTAATGGTTTAAGATATTATGGGAATCTAAGAGGAGGTTAAAAAATTTTTATAAGGTTCGAGGTTAATATTAAGTAGATCAGATTCATGTACTACCCTTCAGCTCGTGTTGGCCTTGAAATGGCTGTTAGAGCATTGTGGGTATTTGTTTTGAATCTTGATCTACTTAATTAGTCTCGGTAAACTCCTTATATATAATTTTTTTGTAAAAAAAAGAAAAGATTAAAATAAGAATTTTCCTAATCTGTTCGAACCTTCCCATGATTCTCATGTTTCAAGATCCATTCTGGATCTTGAAACATGAGAATCATGGGAAGGTTCGAACAGATTAGGAAAATTCTTATTTTAATCTTTTCTTTTTTTTTACAAAAAAATTATATATAAGGAGTTTACCGAGACTAATTAAGTAGATCAAGATTCAAAACAAATACCCACAATGCTCTAACAGCCATTTCAAGGCAAACACGAGCTGAAGGGTAGTACATGAATCTGATCTACTTAATATTAACCTCGAACCTTATAAAAATTTTTTAACCTCCTCTTAGATTCCCATAATATCTTAAACCATTACAATACCATGGTCATTTCGTAGGATAATTATGATCTAGCAAAGAGAATTTAGCCTGTCATTAGGCTAAATTAAATAAGAAAATAGAAATAGACAAAATAAAAAGAGAAATACTTACAAAGATTGTAAACAGAAACCTCAAGCTTTTATTTTCTGAAAGGCTTTTATTACAAGAGAGAGAGAGAGAGAAAAAGGGAGAAGATAGAGAGGCGAGCAAACTCCAGCGTGCCCCCAAACTTACAAAATATACCTATAAATAGGAAGAGCCGGACATCAACCCCGGATTCCAAGCTAAACTTATAAAACTACTTTTATTAAAATAATAAAAAGATGCATTATTACATCTTGAATAACTTCCGCCAAACTTTATAAAAGTTGATAGTGATATATTATCTAATAGGATTCCTTTTTCATCCAATCTTGGACTTTAGCGATGCTTTTAATTTTTCAAAAGTTTCATCAATTTGATTTTCTTCAAGATCATCATCTTCGGGATCCTGTCCATCTTGCATATGCATTAATTTGATAAACTGATTGTGGCTGTCAGTTGAAGTCATGGACTGATCAGATTTTGTATCAGTATTACCAATATTTTTAAACAAATCTTTTTTCATTTCTTCAACATATAAGTCGATCATTTGTTCTTTTGAGTAGATTTCTTGATATTTCTGAGTGATAATTTTGAAGGGACTTATCACATCAGATTGTTTTCCCTTCTCCTGTTGTGCAAAATCATTCTTGTATTGAGAGATATTTTCTTCCATTTTTTGTAATATCTCTATGCCATGTGGTTTTCCAGTTTCAGGATCATTTCTGAGCAATTTTTCCCAAAACTTTGATAAACTCTTCCTCCATAAGCAAGGAATTCCATGATCATTATAACCAAATTCTGGTTGCCATTTCCAGATCCATGGGATACCGAATTCAATAAAGAAATTGCAGGATAAATTATTGTTGACCCAATTTGTAGTCATGTTCTGTATAACTCTTGGAGAGAATCGGATCCAATCTTCAAAGTAATTTTTGAATTCTTCAGGTAAAATTTTTGATGAAGGCCCAAAGAATTGCCACCAGTGTATGAACCAGTTGGGAATATTATCATGTGAATTATTTTCACATATTTTCAAGAACCAAGAATGTTTTCTTTTTGAATTTTCATAGAATAGAGTTGTATAAAAACTCTGTATATAATCCCAGTAGTTATATTTAAAAGTAATTTGTTTTTGAATAGAATAGAATTCTTTTTCTGCTAGTGGAGAAATTCCCCATTCTTCAATAGAAATAATTTTCTTAATAATAAATTTGGAAAAGTTATAACTTTCCGTTTGCTGAGTATTACTCTGAAAATGGGTAATTTCCACCGTTTTTGTAGAAATTAAGAGGGTTTCATAATATCCTCTTGGCTTATAAGCACCATGAACATATGATGTATGTGATAGATATCTATCCATGATAATCCAAGGAGTATTTTTCCATTGTTCATCTTTTTCTTCTACAAGAAGAATGATTTCTCTATTTTTATTCTCAGTATATAATACTGAATCATTTTCATTTTCTTTTGCAATATTTGCATAAGATTCTTCAGAATCAGGAATTACCTTATTCTTACCTTTTTGTTTTAAGAATTCTTGAAATTCATCATATAAAGGATCATTTTTTTGGATAGTATTACTATCAGAAGAACTAGAAATTTGTTGGCCTATGAGGCGTTGATTTCCAAATTGAGCTATCAGCCTTGGAGCATTGGCAATATAATTTGGGGGTTTTCCTCTTCCTCCTCTTCCTCTATAAGAGGAAAATTCACCACGACCCCTATTCATTCCTGCCATCATTAGATAAATATTCACGGGTTAAGAAATCAGGAAGATAATTTTCTTCTCCTTTTTTATAAATAATTTCAAAATCAAAAGGAGCTAAATTAGCTTGCCATCTAGCAAACATTTGTTTAGAAACATCATGTTTAAAATCTTTATTAAACATATATTTTGCAGACTTGCAATCTGTTTTAATAATGAATTTTTGATTGTAAAGTTCATCCTGAAATTTCAGAATGCATTTGACAATAGAAAGAATTTCTTTTGCAACTGTAGAGTAATTTTTCTGAGCAGAATTCCACTTCCCTGAATGAAATCTAACAAGATATTCTTCTTTACTTTGGGGTTTTAATTGTTTTAAAATACCGCCAAAGCCTATATCAGAAGCATCTGTTTCAACAATTTTTTCCCAACTAGGATTAGAAATCATTAAGCAAGGAATATGTTTAATTTTTTCTTTAATTTTCTTGACAGAATTAGTATGCTGATCAGTCCAAGGGGAAGGATTTTTCTTAAGTCTATCATATAAGATAGCAGTATCATTGGCTAAATTTTTAATATAGGCAGATATATAATTTAAACTACCTAAAAATCTTTGTAATTGAGTCTTATCAGTAATAATATCTGGAAATTTATTACCAAATTCTATACTTCTTTGAATAGGAATAATATTACCTTTATCAATATTATGACCTAAAAATTTAATATTGGTTTGAAATAAAACCATTTTGGGTTTAGAAATAACTAATCCATTTTGAATAATAAGAGTTTTAAATATGTTTAAATGTTTAAAATGAGTTTCAATATTTTTTGAGAATATAAGAATATCATCTATGTAAACAATAATAAAGTCACTATAAGGGGTAAAGATATCATTCATAATCTGCTGAAATTCTGAAGGAGCATTCTTCAGACCAAAAGGCATAACATTCCATTCATAATGTCCTATCGGAACATTAAAAGCAGTTTTATATCTATCATCCTTATTAATTTGGATCTGCCAAAATCCTGACTTTAAATCAAATTTAGAAAATATTAAGGCATGTAAAAGTCTATCAAGAAGATCTTTTTTATTAGGAATAGGATGCCTAATCCATTTTAAAACTTTATTTAAAGGTTTATAATTTATTACTAGACGAGGAACACCTCTTTCAATCTCAGAATGTTTATTGACATAAAAAGCAGTACAAGACCAAGGAGATTGAGAAGGAGTTATTAACTTTTTATCTAGAAGAGATTGAATTTCTTTCTTACATAAATCTAAATATTCAAAATTCATCTGACAAGGTCTTGCCTTGGTAGGAATATTCTTTTCATCAAAACTTTCTTCATAAGGAAGAGAAACAATGTGTTTCTTACGATTCCAAAAAGCATTGGGAAAATCATTACAAATTTCTAAAGAGAATTGGTTATGAAGCAATTTAATTTTATCTTGTAGTTTAAGATTTTTCAAAGTATCATCAATAGTTAAAGAATTTATCTCTTCTTTTAAAGAATTAATATGAAAGATTTTTCTATCAATATGATCTTGAATAGAATTTAAAATTTTAAATAAGGTTTAGTAATAAACTGAAAGTGAATATTCTTACCTTCATAAGTACCAATTATACCTGTAGGATTTATAGAAATAATAGGATAGATTTTATAAAGAAAAGGTAAACCAAGAATGATTTGGGTAGAAAGGTTTTTTATTAAGAAGAAACTTGTTTGAATACAAGTCTTATTTTTACAAATATAGGCTTTTGGTAATTTATAATTAACCTGTAATTTTTCACCTCCTGCATGAGAAAGAGAATGTGAAGTTTTATGAAAATATTTTGAAGGTATTATTCCTTCTTGAATAACATTTAAATCTGCTCCACTATCAATTAAGGCAATAAAGTCTTTTTTATAATTATTATCAATTAATAAGGTTATTTTTGTATACCACTTTTGAGATTTTATTTTACTAAGAACAGATAAATGTTGTTCTTGGTCTGAAACATTATTAGAACTATTTTCTAACTCAGGCATTTCTAAATCAGAAATCCTTCTATTAAAACGAATATTCTCATGTTGTAAAATAACAACTTGCTGTTTAAGTTGATCAATTTCAATTTTTAAATTATCTAAAGTTACAGGAGTACTAACACTGTGTTTTTCTTTTAAAAGTTTTCTTATTTCTTTTAAAGAATAAGTCTGATCATTTTTCAAAAGATCAGTATAACTAGTAGAAGTTTTGTTATCAATATGATCAATTATAGAAGTACGAAGATTAGGATCTTTAATTAATTTTAAAAATTCAATAATTTTATCATCAGATAAAACATTAATACTTAAATATTCAAATTGAGATTTTAACTTATAAAATTCATCATTATCATCATCATTGTTACTAATATAATTGCAACAATTAGAAGACTGACCTTGAATGCAATTATCACAATCTTCTGAAGAATTTAAAGAATCATTATCAAGATTAATAATATCATCAGTATCTGGACTAGAATCAGAAGTATGAGAATCTTCAGAATAATTTTTCATGACAATTTCATATAAAGTATTTTTAATATCATCAGAGATATCAAGAGATTTAATTTTCTCCTTAGCCCAACATTGATTAGCATAATGACCAGGTCTACCACATTTATGACAAGTAATTAAAGGCTTTTTATCCTTATCTTTTTTCCAAAATTGTCTTTTCTTCGCATCTTTTTTAGTATTCCGAAATTCTTTTCGTTTTTGTTTTTTCAATATTTGTCTTTCAGACAAATGTCTCTTCTTATGAGGTTTATCTAAAGATTTATGAATTTTCTTCTTGGGTATATCAATCCCAAATTGATCACAGAAATGACCAAGCTGTTTTCTTTCAAAAATATTTTGTCTTTTTAACTGATTATTTAATTTTAAATCATTACATAAAGATAATCCTTCCTGAATACAAGTACTTATTAAGTTACCATAAGTATAATTATCATACTGAATAGAAATATTATCTTTACGAAGAATTTTTCTAACTCTTTCAGCAAAGAGATGAGGAAGACCATCAATAAATTTGGCTTTCCATTGATTGTTATTACAATCCGGTAATTCATAAATTCTAGAAAGAAAAGTATCTTTATACCATCTGAAATCAGTAAGAGTCTTACATTTCATATTACTCAGAAGAGTTCTAATATTTTCACTATTATCAGTAAAACGACCAGTAAAATGTTCAATAATAGTCATTATAAGACTATAAACAACATTTTCAGTTTGATTATTATTCTCTATTTTAATAGAATCATAAATATCATTTTTCTGTTGTTGAGATAAATAATTATCCCACCAACCTTTAAGTTGGCCTGTAAAACCAGAAATAAGCATTTTTGCTATATTCTTATCAGTATTACCAGCACTTTTACAAACAGTACTATACATAAGCATTCTATGAGCAAGATTATAAATCTGCTTATCTGTTAAACTATCAGCATTCCATTCATAAATGCTTTTCCCATTATAACTATTTGTTATAATGTACTCTTGTTCTTCATTAAGAACATCCAAAGGAGTAGGACGAGAATAGTAGTAACGATTTTGAGTTGGCCTATCAGCCCATTTCATTTTTTGAATTTTATCTGTATCATCATCATCAGTATTATTATTACTAAATGATTCATTATTATTAATAACAGAAATATTCATATTTTTAAATTTTTCTGATAAAATTTTTTCAAATTCAGAAACAGAAGATTTAAATTTAAAATCTTGTATTTCTGGGGGAGATTGGATAGAAGAAGAAGCTATGGAAACTATATTTCTATCTTTCTTTTCTTCAATGTGAACATTAGGCTTGATCTGTTGTATGGCTAATAAAATATTATCGATATTCTTTTTTAAAGAAGTCAATTCTTCTCCTAAAAGAATAAGATATAAATTAGTATAATTTTGCTTTTCAAAAAGTTGATTAATATGATTGATAGTAACAGACAACATATCATCCTCAAATATTTTTGAAAACGCATTAAAATTTAAAACTTTTTCATTCTTTTCTATTTGAAAAGAATTCTGTGGAGGATACACAGATTTCTGAATATTTCCAGAAGAAAGTTTATAATTTCTTTCTATAACAGAAATATAATCAACAAGAAAGATTTTTATAAACCAGGGAACAAAATAAATCATTTTATTTTTTTCTGCACAATCTTTATAAAAAGTATTAATTATATATTCAAATTCTTTTTTGGAAAAACTCTTAAAATACCATTTTCTAAAAGATTTCCATTTATGATCACAGAATTCTTTATTAATCTGAGCTCTTGCTCTAGATCCTTTACTGAAATCTATTTTGATTGTACTATCCATTTAAACAAAATTCATTTCTGAGATAGTATCTGAATCTGTAATGTTCTGGACATTTCCATGAACAATATTATTTCTGTTTATAATAACCTCTTCAATATTTTTATTTTTAGAGAAATCAGATCTAACTTCTTCTCGAATTTGAGAAGTAGAAGCTCTAGAAGATTGAGGAATATCAATTATATAATCTAGAGGAGAAATATAAGATCTAACAGATTGAGATCTAGTAATAGGCAAATAATTTTTATTTTGAAATTGTATATTAACAGATCCTTCATTAGTCTGTATTACTTGTTGTAAATCCATATTCAAAATAGGATTTCTAGGAATAGAATTTTCAAAAGTCCACTTTGATGGAAAGTCTATTTCTTCCCATTTAATAGATCTACGTGTAGTTATTTTAGATTTATTGAAATTAGTCTCAATAAGAACAGTTTCATTTTTTCTTTTGTCAATTCTTTTACACATCGGATTCAAAGTATAAAGAGGTTTATAATAAATACGATAACAAATACATATGACTTCTGTTCCAACAGAATAATTATAACCATGAGTCTTAACATTTAATGTTAAAGAATCTAAAATATTTATATCAGTTAATGATAGAGAAAGATTTGGATACACATCAAAATAAACTGGACCATGAGCCAGACTGGATTCAATTATTCCGATTAAAGATTGTTTCCAATTTAAATTTCTACCATCTCTTAAAGCTGCAATAAAGCTTTCAGGTAAACCTTCCAAAGTAAGAGGTCTAAAGGCAATTTGTACTAGACCTATATGAAGAAATTTATAATCTTTAGAAAATGTTAATATATCTTTTTCATTTAATAAATGAATAACCATCTCTTCATTATTAAGAGGAATTGATGACTCAGTAGTCTTAACAATTTGTTTAAGACCAATTTTTTCAAAGGTTCCTAATTGATAGACCATTTTAGGTTCTATTTTAGGAATAGTCCATTTATTTAATAAATCAAGATTATGAGGAATATCATATTCTTGAGTTATACTGTTTTGAACAGTATTCTTTAAACGAAAAATATTCATTTGAATAAAATATGCTAAATCATAAATATCACCATTCTGGATCTTGAAACATGAGAATCATGGGAAGGTTCGAACAGATTAGGAAAATTCTTATTTTAATCTTTTCTTTTTTTTACAAAAAAATTATATATAAGGAGTTTACCGAGACTAATTAAGTAGATCAAGATTCAAAACAAATACCCACAATGCTCTAACAGCCATTTCAAGGCAAACACGAGCTGAAGGGTAGTACATGAATCTGATCTACTTAATATTAACCTCGAACCTTATAAAAATTTTTTAACCTCCTCTTAGATTCCCATAATATCTTAAACCATTACAATACCATGGTCATTTCGTAGGATAATTATGATCTAGCAAAGAGAATTTAGCCTGTCATTAGGCTAAATTAAATAAGAAAATAGAAATAGACAAAATAAAAAGAGAAATACTTACAAAGATTGTAAACAGAAACCTCAAGCTTTTATTTTCTGAAAGGCTTTTATTACAAGAGAGAGAGAGAGAGAAAAAGGGAGAAGATAGAGAGGCGAGCAAACTCCAGCGTGCCCCCAAACTTACAAAATATACCTATAAATAGGAAGAGCCGGACATCAACCCCGGATTCCAAGCTAAACTTATAAAACTACTTTTATTAAAATAATAAAAAGATGCATTATTACATCTTGAATAACTTCCGCCAAACTTTATAAAAGTTGATAGTGATATTATCTAATAGGATTCCTTTTTCATCCAATCTTGGACTTTAGCGATGCTTTTAATTTTTCAAAAGTTTCATCAATTTGATTTTCTTCAAGATCATCATCTTCGGGATCCTGTCCATCTTGCATATGCATTAATTTGATAAACTGATTGTGGCTGTCAGTTGAAGTCATGGACTGATCAGATTTTGTATCAGTATTACCAATATTTTTAAACAAATCTTTTTTCATTTCTTCAACATATAAGTCGATCATTTGTTCTTTTGAGTAGATTTCTTGATATTTCTGAGTGATAATTTTGAAGGGACTTATCACATCAGATTGTTTTCCCTTCTCCTGTTGTGCAAAATCATTCTTGTATTGAGAGATATTTTCTTCCATTTTTTGTAATATCTCTATGCCATGTGGTTTTCCAGTTTCAGGATCATTTCTGAGCAATTTTTCCCAAAACTTTGATAAACTCTTCCTCCATAAGCAAGGAATTCCATGATCATTATAACCAAATTCTGGTTGCCATTTCCAGATCCATGGGATACCGAATTCAATAAAGAAATTGCAGGATAAATTATTGTTGACCCAATTTGTAGTCATGTTCTGTATAACTCTTGGAGAGAATCGGATCCAATCTTCAAAGTAATTTTTGAATTCTTCAGGTAAAATTTTTGATGAAGGCCCAAAGAATTGCCACCAGTGTATGAACCAGTTGGGAATATTATCATGTGAATTATTTTCACATATTTTCAAGAACCAAGAATGTTTTCTTTTTGAATTTTCATAGAATAGAGTTGTATAAAAACTCTGTATATAATCCCAGTAGTTATATTTAAAAGTAATTTGTTTTTGAATAGAATAGAATTCTTTTTCTGCTAGTGGAGAAATTCCCCATTCTTCAATAGAAATAATTTTCTTAATAATAAATTTGGAAAAGTTATAACTTTCCGTTTGCTGAGTATTACTCTGAAAATGGGTAATTTCCACCGTTTTTGTAGAAATTAAGAGGGTTTCATAATATCCTCTTGGCTTATAAGCACCATGAACATATGATGTATGTGATAGATATCTATCCATGATAATCCAAGGAGTATTTTTCCATTGTTCATCTTTTTCTTCTACAAGAAGAATGATTTCTCTATTTTTATTCTCAGTATATAATACTGAATCATTTTCATTTTCTTTTGCAATATTTGCATAAGATTCTTCAGAATCAGGAATTACCTTATTCTTACCTTTTTGTTTTAAGAATTCTTGAAATTCATCATATAAAGGATCATTTTTTTGGATAGTATTACTATCAGAAGAACTAGAAATTTGTTGGCCTATGAGGCGTTGATTTCCAAATTGAGCTATCAGCCTTGGAGCATTGGCAATATAATTTGGGGTTTTCCTCTTCCTCCTCTTCCTCTATAAGAGGAAAATTCACCACGACCCCTATTCATTCCTGCCATCATTAGATAAATATTCACGGGTTAAGAAATCAGGAAGATAATTTTCTTCTCCTTTTTTATAAATAATTTCAAAATCAAAAGGAGCTAAATTAGCTTGCCATCTAGCAAACATTTGTTTAGAAACATCATGTTTAAAATCTTTATTAAACATATATTTTGCAGACTTGCAATCTGTTTTAATAATGAATTTTTGATTGTAAAGTTCATCCTGAAATTTCAGAATGCATTTGACAATAGAAAGAATTTCTTTTGCAACTGTAGAGTAATTTTTCTGAGCAGAATTCCACTTCCCTGAATGAAATCTAACAAGATATTCTTCTTTACTTTGGGGTTTTAATTGTTTTAAAATACCGCCAAAGCCTATATCAGAAGCATCTGTTTCAACAATTTTTTCCCAACTAGGATTAGAAATCATTAAGCAAGGAATATGTTTAATTTTTTCTTTAATTTTCTTGACAGAATTAGTATGCTGATCAGTCCAAGGGGAAGGATTTTTCTTAAGTCTATCATATAAGATAGCAGTATCATTGGCTAAATTTTTAATATAGGCAGATATATAATTTAAACTACCTAAAAATCTTTGTAATTGAGTCTTATCAGTAATAATATCTGGAAATTTATTACCAAATTCTATACTTCTTTGAATAGGAATAATATTACCTTTATCAATATTATGACCTAAAAATTTAATATTGGTTTGAAATAAAACCATTTTGGGTTTAGAAATAACTAATCCATTTTGAATAATAAGAGTTTTAAATATGTTTAAATGTTTAAAATGAGTTTCAATATTTTTTGAGAATATAAGAATATCATCTATGTAAACAATAATAAAGTCACTATAAGGGGTAAAGATATCATTCATAATCTGCTGAAATTCTGAAGGAGCATTCTTCAGACCAAAAGGCATAACATTCCATTCATAATGTCCTATCGGAACATTAAAAGCAGTTTTATATCTATCATCCTTATTAATTTGGATCTGCCAAAATCCTGACTTTAAATCAAATTTAGAAAATATTAAGGCATGTAAAAGTCTATCAAGAAGATCTTTTTTATTAGGAATAGGATGCCTAATCCATTTTAAAACTTTATTTAAAGGTTTATAATTTATTACTAGACGAGGAACACCTCTTTCAATCTCAGAATGTTTATTGACATAAAAAGCAGTACAAGACCAAGGAGATTGAGAAGGAGTTATTAACTTTTTATCTAGAAGAGATTGAATTTCTTTCTTACATAAATCTAAATATTCAAAATTCATCTGACAAGGTCTTGCCTTGGTAGGAATATTCTTTTCATCAAAACTTTCTTCATAAGGAAGAGAAACAATGTGTTTCTTACGATTCCAAAAAGCATTGGGAAAATCATTACAAATTTCTAAAGAGAATTGGTTATGAAGCAATTTAATTTTATCTTGTAGTTTAAGATTTTTCAAAGTATCATCAATAGTTAAAGAATTTATCTCTTCTTTTAAAGAATTAATATGAAAGATTTTTCTATCAATATGATCTTGAATAGAATTTAAAATTTTTAAATAAGGTTTAGTAATAAACTGAAAGTGAATATTCTTACCTTCATAAGTACCAATTATACCTGTAGGATTTATAGAAATAATAGGATAGATTTTATAAAGAAAAGGTAAACCAAGAATGATTTGGGTAGAAAGGTTTTTTATTAAGAAGAAACTTGTTTGAATACAAGTCTTATTTTTACAAATATAGGCTTTTGGTAATTTATAATTAACCTGTAATTTTTCACCTCCTGCATGAGAAAGAGAATGTGAAGTTTTATGAAAATATTTTGAAGGTATTATTCCTTCTTGAATAACATTTAAATCTGCTCCACTATCAATTAAGGCAATAAAGTCTTTTTTATAATTATTATCAATTAATAAGGTTATTTTTGTATACCACTTTTGAGATTTTATTTTACTAAGAACAGATAAATGTTGTTCTTGGTCTGAAACATTATTAGAACTATTTTCTAACTCAGGCATTTCTAAATCAGAAATCCTTCTATTAAAACGAATATTCTCATGTTGTAAAATAACAACTTGCTGTTTAAGTTGATCAATTTCAATTTTTAAATTATCTAAAGTTACAGGAGTACTAACACTGTGTTTTTCTTTTAAAAGTTTTCTTATTTCTTTTAAAGAATAAGTCTGATCATTTTTCAAAAGATCAGTATAACTAGTAGAAGTTTTGTTATCAATATGATCAATTATAGAAGTACGAAGATTAGGATCTTTAATTAATTTTAAAAATTCAATAATTTTATCATCAGATAAAACATTAATACTTAAATCTTCAAATTGAGATTTTAACTTATAAAATTCATCATTATCATCATCATTGTTACTAATATAATTGCAACAATTAGAAGACTGACCTTGAATGCAATTATCACAATCTTCTGAAGAATTTAAAGAATCATTATCAAGATTAATAATATCATCAGTATCTGGACTAGAATCAGAAGTATGAGAATCTTCAGAATAATTTTTCATGACAATTTCATATAAAGTATTTTTAATATCATCAGAGATATCAAGAGATTTAATTTTCTCCTTAGCCCAACATTGATTAGCATAATGACCAGGTCTACCACATTTATGACAAGTAATTAAAGGCTTTTTATCCTTATCTTTTTTCCAAAATTGTCTTTTCTTCGCATCTTTTTTAGTATTCCGAAATTCTTTTCGTTTTTGTTTTTTCAATATTTGTCTTTCAGACAAATGTCTCTTCTTATGAGGTTTATCTAAAGATTTATGAATTTTCTTCTTGGGTATATCAATCCCAAATTGATCACAGAAATGACCAAGCTGTTTTCTTTCAAAAATATTTTGTCTTTTTAACTGATTATTTAATTTTAAATCATTACATAAAGATAATCCTTCCTGAATACAAGTACTTATTAAGTTACCATAAGTATAATTATCATACTGAATAGAAATATTATCTTTACGAAGAATTTTTCTAACTCTTTCAGCAAAGAGATGAGGAAGACCATCAATAAATTTGGCTTTCCATTGATTGTTATTACAATCCGGTAATTCATAAATTCTAGAAAGAAAAGTATCTTTATACCATCTGAAATCAGTAAGAGTCTTACATTTCATATTACTCAGAAGAGTTCTAATATTTTCACTATTATCAGTAAAACGACCAGTAAAATGTTCAATAATAGTCATTATAAGACTATAAACAACATTTTCAGTTTGATTATTATTCTCTATTTTAATAGAATCATAAATATCATTTTTCTGTTGTTGAGATAAATAATTATCCCACCAACCTTTAAGTTGGCCTGTAAAACCAGAAATAAGCATTTTTGCTATATTCTTATCAGTATTACCAGCACTTTTACAAACAGTACTATACATAAGCATTCTATGAGCAAGATTATAAATCTGCTTATCTGTTAAACTATCAGCATTCCATTCATAAATGCTTTTCCCATTATAACTATTTGTTATAATGTACTCTTGTTCTTCATTAAGAACATCCAAAGGAGTAGGACGAGAATAGTAGTAACGATTTTGAGTTGGCCTATCAGCCCATTTCATTTTTTGAATTTTATCTGTATCATCATCATCAGTATTATTATTACTAAATGATTCATTATTATTAATAACAGAAATATTCATATTTTTAAATTTTTCTGATAAAATTTTTTCAAATTCAGAAACAGAAGATTTAAATTTAAAATCTTGTATTTCTGGGGGAGATTGGATAGAAGAAGAAGCTATGGAAACTATATTTCTATCTTTCTTTTCTTCAATGTGAACATTAGGCTTGATCTGTTGTATGGCTAATAAAATATTATCGATATTCTTTTTTAAAGAAGTCAATTCTTCTCCTAAAAGAATAAGATATAAATTAGTATAATTTTGCTTTTCAAAAAGTTGATTAATATGATTGATAGTAACAGACAACATATCATCCTCAAATATTTTTGAAAACGCATTAAAATTTAAAACTTTTTCATTCTTTTCTATTTGAAAAGAATTCTGTGGAGGATACACAGATTTCTGAATATTTCCAGAAGAAAGTTTATAATTTCTTTCTATAACAGAAATATAATCAACAAGAAAGATTTTTATAAACCAGGGAACAAAATAAATCATTTTATTTTTTTCTGCACAATCTTTATAAAAAGTATTAATTATATATTCAAATTCTTTTTTGGAAAAACTCTTAAAATACCATTTTCTAAAAGATTTCCATTTATGATCACAGAATTCTTTATTAATCTGAGCTCTTGCTCTAGATCCTTTACTGAAATCTATTTTGATTGTACTATCCATTTAAACAAAATTCATTTCTGAGATAGTATCTGAATCTGTAATGTTCTGGACATTTCCATGAACAATATTATTTCTGTTTATAATAACCTCTTCAATATTTTTATTTTTAGAGAAATCAGATCTAACTTCTTCTCGAATTTGAGAAGTAGAAGCTCTAGAAGATTGAGGAATATCAATTATATAATCTAGAGGAGAAATATAAGATCTAACAGATTGAGATCTAGTAATAGGCAAATAATTTTTATTTTGAAATTGTATATTAACAGATCCTTCATTAGTCTGTATTACTTGTTGTAAATCCATATTCAAAATAGGATTTCTAGGAATAGAATTTTCAAAAGTCCACTTTGATGGAAAGTCTATTTCTTCCCATTTAATAGATCTACGTGTAGTTATTTTAGATTTATTGAAATTAGTCTCAATAAGAACAGTTTCATTTTTCTTTTTGTCAATTCTTTTACACATCGGATTCAAAGTATAAAGAGGTTTATAATAAATACGATAACAAATACATATGACTTCTGTTCCAACAGAATAATTATAACCATGAGTCTTAACATTTAATGTTAAAGAATCTAAAATATTTATATCAGTTAATGATAGAGAAAGATTTGGATACACATCAAAATAAACTGGACCATGAGCCAGACTGGATTCAATTATTCCGATTAAAGATTGTTTCCAATTTAAATTTCTACCATCTCTTAAAGCTGCAATAAAGCTTTCAGGAAAACCTTCCAAAGTAAGAGGTCTAAAGGCAATTTGTACTAGACCTATATGAAGAAATTTATAATCTTTAGAAAATGTTAATATATCTTTTTCATTTAATAAATGAATAACCATCTCTTCATTATTAAGAGGAATTGATGACTCAGTAGTCTTAACAATTTGTTTAAGACCAATTTTTTCAAAGGTTCCTAATTGATAGACCATTTTAGGTTCTATTTTAGGAATAGTCCATTTATTTAATAAATCAAGATTATGAGGAATATCATATTCTTGAGTTATACTGTTTTGAACAGTATTCTTTAAACGAAAAATATTCATTTGAATAAAATATGCTAAATCATAAACCATTCTGGATCTTGAAACATGAGAATCATGGGAAGGTTCGAACAGATTAGGAAAATTCTTATTTTAATCTTTTCTTTTTTTTACAAAAAAATTATATATAAGGAGTTTACCGAGACTAATTAAGTAGATCAAGATTCAAAACAAATACCCACAATGCTCTAACAGCCATTTCAAGGCAAACACGAGCTGAAGGGTAGTACATGAATCTGATCTACTTAATATTAACCTCGAACCTTATAAAAATTTTTTAACCTCCTCTTAGATTCCCATAATATCTTAAACCATTACAATACCATGGTCATTTCGTAGGATAATTATGATCTAGCAAAGAGAATTTAGCCTGTCATTAGGCTAAATTAAATAAGAAAATAGAAATAGACAAAATAAAAAGAGAAATACTTACAAAGATTGTAAACAGAAACCTCAAGCTTTTATTTTCTGAAAGGCTTTTATTACAAGAGAGAGAGAGAGAGAAAAAGGGAGAAGATAGAGAGGCGAGCAAACTCCAGCGTGCCCCCAAACTTACAAAATATACCTATAAATAGGAAGAGCCGGACATCAACCCCGGATTCCAAGCTAAACTTATAAAACTACTTTTATTAAAATAATAAAAAGATGCATTATTACATCTTGAATAACTTCCGCCAAACTTTATAAAAGTTGATAGTGATATATTATCTAATAGGATTCCTTTTTCATCCAATCTTGGACTTTAGCGATGCTTTTAATTTTTCAAAAGTTTCATCAATTTGATTTTCTTCAAGATCATCATCTTCGGGATCCTGTCCATCTTGCATATGCATTAATTTGATAAACTGATTGTGGCTGTCAGTTGAAGTCATGGACTGATCAGATTTTGTATCAGTATTACCAATATTTTTAAACAAATCTTTTTTCATTTCTTCAACATATAAGTCGATCATTTGTTCTTTTGAGTAGATTTCTTGATATTTCTGAGTGATAATTTTGAAGGGACTTATCACATCAGATTGTTTTCCCTTCTCCTGTTGTGCAAAATCATTCTTGTATTGAGAGATATTTTCTTCCATTTTTTGTAATATCTCTATGCCATGTGGTTTTCCAGTTTCAGGATCATTTCTGAGCAATTTTTCCCAAAACTTTGATAAACTCTTCCTCCATAAGCAAGGAATTCCATGATCATTATAACCAAATTCTGGTTGCCATTTCCAGATCCATGGGATACCGAATTCAATAAAGAAATTGCAGGATAAATTATTGTTGACCCAATTTGTAGTCATGTTCTGTATAACTCTTGGAGAGAATCGGATCCAATCTTCAAAGTAATTTTTGAATTCTTCAGGTAAAATTTTTGATGAAGGCCCAAAGAATTGCCACCAGTGTATGAACCAGTTGGGAATATTATCATGTGAATTATTTTCACATATTTTCAAGAACCAAGAATGTTTTCTTTTTGAATTTTCATAGAATAGAGTTGTATAAAAACTCTGTATATAATCCCAGTAGTTATATTTAAAAGTAATTTGTTTTTGAATAGAATAGAATTCTTTTTCTGCTAGTGGAGAAATTCCCCATTCTTCAATAGAAATAATTTTCTTAATAATAAATTTGGAAAAGTTATAACTTTCCGTTTGCTGAGTATTACTCTGAAAATGGGTAATTTCCACCGTTTTTGTAGAAATTAAGAGGGTTTCATAATATCCTCTTGGCTTATAAGCACCATGAACATATGATGTATGTGATAGATATCTATCCATGATAATCCAAGGAGTATTTTTCCATTGTTCATCTTTTTCTTCTACAAGAAGAATGATTTCTCTATTTTTATTCTCAGTATATAATACTGAATCATTTTCATTTTCTTTTGCAATATTTGCATAAGATTCTTCAGAATCAGGAATTACCTTATTCTTACCTTTTTGTTTTAAGAATTCTTGAAATTCATCATATAAAGGATCATTTTTTTGGATAGTATTACTATCAGAAGAACTAGAAATTTGTTGGCCTATGAGGCGTTGATTTCCAAATTGAGCTATCAGCCTTGGAGCATTGGCAATATAATTTGGGGGTTTTCCTCTTCCTCCTCTTCCTCTATAAGAGGAAAATTCACCACGACCCCTATTCATTCCTGCCATCATTAGATAAATATTCACGGGTTAAGAAATCAGGAAGATAATTTTCTTCTCCTTTTTTATAAATAATTTCAAAATCAAAAGGAGCTAAATTAGCTTGCCATCTAGCAAACATTTGTTTAGAAACATCATGTTTAAAATCTTTATTAAACATATATTTTGCAGACTTGCAATCTGTTTTAATAATGAATTTTTGATTGTAAAGTTCATCCTGAAATTTCAGAATGCATTTGACAATAGAAAGAATTTCTTTTGCAACTGTAGAGTAATTTTTCTGAGCAGAATTCCACTTCCCTGAATGAAATCTAACAAGATATTCTTCTTTACTTTGGGGTTTTAATTGTTTTAAAATACCGCCAAAGCCTATATCAGAAGCATCTGTTTCAACAATTTTTTCCCAACTAGGATTAGAAATCATTAAGCAAGGAATATGTTTAATTTTTTCTTTAATTTTCTTGACAGAATTAGTATGCTGATCAGTCCAAGGGGAAGGATTTTTCTTAAGTCTATCATATAAGATAGCAGTATCATTGGCTAAATTTTTAATATAGGCAGATATATAATTTAAACTACCTAAAAATCTTTGTAATTGAGTCTTATCAGTAATAATATCTGGAATTCTGGATCTTGAAACATGAGAATCATGGGAAGGTTCGAACAGATTAGGAAAATTCTTATTTTAATCTTTTCTTTTTTTTACAAAAAAATTATATATAAGGAGTTTACCGAGACTAATTAAGTAGATCAAGATTCAAAACAAATACCCACAATGCTCTAACAGCCATTTCAAGGCAAACACGAGCTGAAGGGTAGTACATGAATCTGATCTTCTTAATATTAACCTCGAACCTTATAAAAATTTTTTAACCTCCTCTTAGATTCCCATAATATCTTAAACCATTACAATACCATGGTCATTTCGTAGGATAATTATGATCTAGCAAAGAGAATTTAGCCTGTCATTAGGCTAAATTAAATAAGAAAATAGAAATAGACAAAATAAAAAGAGAAATACTTACAAAGATTGTAAACAGAAACCTCAAGCTTTTATTTTCTGAAAGGCTTTTATTACAAGAGAGAGAGAGAGAGAAAAAGGGAGAAGATAGAGAGGCGAGCAAACTCCAGCGTGCCCCCAAACTTACAAAATATACCTATAAATAGGAAGAGCCGGACATCAACCCCGGATTCCAAGCTAAACTTATAAAACTACTTTTATTAAAATAATAAAAAGATGCATTATTACATCTTGAATAACTTCCGCCAAACTTTATAAAAGTTGATAGTGATATATTATCTAATAGGATTCCTTTTTCATCCAATCTTGGACTTTAGCGATGCTTTTAATTTTTCAAAAGTTTCATCAATTTGATTTTCTTCAAGATCATCATCTTCGGGATCCTGTCCATCTTGCATATGCATTAATTTGATAAACTGATTGTGGCTGTCAGTTGAAGTCATGGACTGATCAGATTTTGTATCAGTATTACCAATATTTTTAAACAAATCTTTTTTCATTTCTTCAACATATAAGTCGATCATTTGTTCTTTTGAGTAGATTTCTTGATATTTCTGAGTGATAATTTTGAAGGGACTTATCACATCAGATTGTTTTCCCTTCTCCTGTTGTGCAAAATCATTCTTGTATTGAGAGATATTTTCTTCCATTTTTTGTAATATCTCTATGCCATGTGGTTTTCCAGTTTCAGGATCATTTCTGAGCAATTTTTCCCAAAACTTTGATAAACTCTTCCTCCATAAGCAAGGAATTCCATGATCATTATAACCAAATTCTGGTTGCCATTTCCAGATCCATGGGATACCGAATTCAATAAAGAAATTGCAGGATAAATTATTGTTGACCCAATTTGTAGTCATGTTCTGTATAACTCTTGGAGAGAATCGGATCCAATCTTCAAAGTAATTTTTGAATTCTTCAGGTAAAATTTTTGATGAAGGCCCAAAGAATTGCCACCAGTGTATGAACCAGTTGGGAATATTATCATGTGAATTATTTTCACATATTTTCAAGAACCAAGAATGTTTTCTTTTTGAATTTTCATAGAATAGAGTTGTATAAAAACTCTGTATATAATCCCAGTAGTTATATTTAAAAGTAATTTGTTTTTGAATAGAATAGAATTCTTTTTCTGCTAGTGGAGAAATTCCCCATTCTTCAATAGAAATAATTTTCTTAATAATAAATTTGGAAAAGTTATAACTTTCCGTTTGCTGAGTATTACTCTGAAAATGGGTAATTTCCACCGTTTTTGTAGAAATTAAGAGGGTTTCATAATATCCTCTTGGCTTATAAGCACCATGAACATATGATGTATGTGATAGATATCTATCCATGATAATCCAAGGAGTATTTTTCCATTGTTCATCTTTTTCTTCTACAAGAAGAATATGATTCTCTATTTTTATTCTCAGTATATAATACTGAATCATTTTCATTTTCTTTTGCAATATTTGCATAAGATTCTTCAGAATCAGGAATTACCTTATTCTTACCTTTTTGTTTTAAGAATTCTTGAAATTCATCATATAAAGGATCATTTTTTTGGATAGTATTACTATCAGAAGAACTAGAAATTTGTTGGCCTATGAGGCGTTGATTTCCAAATTGAGCTATCAGCCTTGGAGCATTGGCAATATAATTTGGGGTTTTCCTCTTCCTCCTCTTCCTCTATAAGAGGAAAATTCACCACGACCCCTATTCATTCCTGCCATCATTAGATAAATATTCACGGGTTAAGAAATCAGGAAGATAATTTTCTTCTCCTTTTTTATAAATAATTTCAAAATCAAAAGGAGCTAAATTAGCTTGCCATCTAGCAAACATTTGTTTAGAAACATCATGTTTAAAATCTTTATTAAACATATATTTTGCAGACTTGCAATCTGTTTTAATAATGAATTTTTGATTGTAAAGTTCATCCTGAAATTTCAGAATGCATTTGACAATAGAAAGAATTTCTTTTGCAACTGTAGAGTAATTTTTCTGAGCAGAATTCCACTTCCCTGAATGAAATCTAACAAGATATTCTTCTTTACTTTGGGGTTTTAATTGTTTTAAAATACCGCCAAAGCCTATATCAGAAGCATCTGTTTCAACAATTTTTTCCCAACTAGGATTAGAAATCATTAAGCAAGGAATATGTTTAATTTTTTCTTTAATTTTCTTGACAGAATTAGTATGCTGATCAGTCCAAGGGGAAGGATTTTTCTTAAGTCTATCATATAAGATAGCAGTATCATTGGCTAAATTTTTAATATAGGCAGATATATAATTTAAACTACCTAAAAATCTTTGTAATTGAGTCTTATCAGTAATAATATCTGGAAATTTATTACCAAATTCTATACTTCTTTGAATAGGAATAATATTACCTTTATCAATATTATGACCTAAAAATTTAATATTGGTTTGAAATAAAACCATTTTGGGTTTAGAAATAACTAATCCATTTTGAATAATAAGAGTTTTAAATATGTTTAAATGTTTAAAATGAGTTTCAATATTTTTTGAGAATATAAGAATATCATCTATGTAAACAATAATAAAGTCACTATAAGGGGTAAAGATATCATTCATAATCTGCTGAAATTCTGAAGGAGCATTCTTCAGACCAAAAGGCATAACATTCCATTCATAATGTCCTATCGGAACATTAAAAGCAGTTTTATATCTATCATCCTTATTAATTTGGATCTGCCAAAATCCTGACTTTAAATCAAATTTAGAAAATATTAAGGCATGTAAAAGTCTATCAAGAAGATCTTTTTTATTAGGAATAGGATGCCTAATCCATTTTAAAACTTTATTTAAAGGTTTATAATTTATTACTAGACGAGGAACACCTCTTTCAATCTCAGAATGTTTATTGACATAAAAAGCAGTACAAGACCAAGGAGATTGAGAAGGAGTTATTAACTTTTTATCTAGAAGAGATTGAATTTCTTTCTTACATAAATCTAAATATTCAAAATTCATCTAACAAGGTCTTGCCTTGGTAGGAATATTCTTTTCATCAAAACTTTCTTCATAAGGAAGAGAAACAATGTGTTTCTTACGATTCCAAAAAGCATTGGGAAAATCATTACAAATTTCTAAAGAGAATTGGTTATGAAGCAATTTAATTTTATCTTGTAGTTTAAGATTTTTCAAAGTATCATCAATAGTTAAAGAATTTATCTCTTCTTTTAAAGAATTAATATGAAAGATTTTTCTATCAATATGATCTTGAATAGAATTTAAAATTTTTAAATAAGGTTTAGTAATAAACTGAAAGTGAATATTCTTACCTTCATAAGTACCAATTATACCTGTAGGATTTATAGAAATAATAGGATAGATTTTATAAAGAAAAGGTAAACCAAGAATGATTTGGGTAGAAAGGTTTTTTATTAAGAAGAAACTTGTTTGAATACAAGTCTTATTTTTACAAATATAGGCTTTTGGTAATTTATAATTAACCTGTAATTTTTCACCTCCTGCATGAGAAAGAGAATGTGAAGTTTTATGAAAATATTTTGAAGGTATTATTCCTTCTTGAATAACATTTAAATCTGCTCCACTATCAATTAAGGCAATAAAGTCTTTTTTATAATTATTATCAATTAATAAGGTTATTTTTGTATACCACTTTTGAGATTTTATTTTACTAAGAACAGATAAATGTTGTTCTTGGTCTGAAACATTATTAGAACTATTTTCTAACTCAGGCATTTCTAAATCAGAAATCCTTCTATTAAAACGAATATTCTCATGTTGTAAAATAACAACTTGCTGTTTAAGTTGATCAATTTCAATTTTTAAATTATCTAAAGTTACAGGAGTACTAACACTGTGTTTTTCTTTTAAAAGTTTTCTTATTTCTTTTAAAGAATAAGTCTGATCATTTTTCAAAAGATCAGTATAACTAGTAGAAGTTTTGTTATCAATATGATCAATTATAGAAGTACGAAGATTAGGATCTTTAATTAATTTTAAAAATTCAATAATTTTATCATCAGATAAAACATTAATACTTAAATCTTCAAATTGAGATTTTAACTTATAAAATTCATCATTATCATCATCATTGTTACTAATATAATTGCAACAATTAGAAGACTGACCTTGAATGCAATTATCACAATCTTCTGAAGAATTTAAAGAATCATTATCAAGATTAATAATATCATCAGTATCTGGACTAGAATCAGAAGTATGAGAATCTTCAGAATAATTTTTCATGACAATTTCATATAAAGTATTTTTAATATCATCAGAGATATCAAGAGATTTAATTTTCTCCTTAGCCCAACATTGATTAGCATAATGACCAGGTCTACCACATTTATGACAAGTAATTAAAGGCTTTTTATCCTTATCTTTTTTCCAAAATTGTCTTTTCTTCGCATCTTTTTTAGTATTCCGAAATTCTTTTCGTTTTTGTTTTTTCAATATTTGTCTTTCAGACAAATGTCTCTTCTTATGAGGTTTATCTAAAGATTTATGAATTTTCTTCTTGGGTATATCAATCCCAAATTGATCACAGAAATGACCAAGCTGTTTTCTTTCAAAAATATTTTGTCTTTTTAACTGATTATTTAATTTTAAATCATTACATAAAGATAATCCTTCCTGAATACAAGTACTTATTAAGTTACCATAAGTATAATTATCATACTGAATAGAAATATTATCTTTACGAAGAATTTTTCTAACTCTTTCAGCAAAGAGATGAGGAAGACCATCAATAAATTTGGCTTTCCATTGATTGTTATTACAATCCGGTAATTCATAAATTCTAGAAAGAAAAGTATCTTTATACCATCTGAAATCAGTAAGAGTCTTACATTTCATATTACTCAGAAGAGTTCTAATATTTTCACTATTATCAGTAAAACGACCAGTAAAATGTTCAATAATAGTCATTATAAGACTATAAACAACATTTTCAGTTTGATTATTATTCTCTATTTTAATAGAATCATAAATATCATTTTTCTGTTGTTGAGATAAATAATTATCCCACCAACCTTTAAGTTGGCCTGTAAAACCAGAAATAAGCATTTTTGCTATATTCTTATCAGTATTACCAGCACTTTTACAAACAGTACTATACATAAGCATTCTATGAGCAAGATTATAAATCTGCTTATCTGTTAAACTATCAGCATTCCATTCATAAATGCTTTTCCCATTATAACTATTTGTTATAATGTACTCTTGTTCTTCATTAAGAACATCCAAAGGAGTAGGACGAGAATAGTAGTAACGATTTTGAGTTGGCCTATCAGCCCATTTCATTTTTTGAATTTTATCTGTATCATCATCATCAGTATTATTATTACTAAATGATTCATTATTATTAATAACAGAAATATTCATATTTTTAAATTTTTCTGATAAAATTTTTTCAAATTCAGAAACAGAAGATTTAAATTTAAAATCTTGTATTTCTGGGGGAGATTGGATAGAAGAAGAAGCTATGGAAACTATATTTCTATCTTTCTTTTCTTCAATGTGAACATTAGGCTTGATCTGTTGTATGGCTAATAAAATATTATCGATATTCTTTTTTAAAGAAGTCAATTCTTCTCCTAAAAGAATAAGATATAAATTAGTATAATTTTGCTTTTCAAAAAGTTGATTAATATGATTGATAGTAACAGACAACATATCATCCTCAAATATTTTTGAAAACGCATTAAAATTTAAAACTTTTTCATTCTTTTCTATTTGAAAAGAATTCTGTGGAGGATACACAGATTTCTGAATATTTCCAGAAGAAAGTTTATAATTTCTTTCTATAACAGAAATATAATCAACAAGAAAGATTTTTATAAACCAGGGAACAAAATAAATCATTTTATTTTTTTCTGCACAATCTTTATAAAAAGTATTAATTATATATTCAAATTCTTTTTTGGAAAAACTCTTAAAATACCATTTTCTAAAAGATTTCCATTTATGATCACAGAATTCTTTATTAATCTGAGCTCTTGCTCTAGATCCTTTACTGAAATCTATTTTGATTGTACTATCCATTTAAACAAAATTCATTTCTGAGATAGTATCTGAATCTGTAATGTTCTGGACATTTCCATGAACAATATTATTTCTGTTTATAATAACCTCTTCAATATTTTTATTTTTAGAGAAATCAGATCTAACTTCTTCTCGAATTTGAGAAGTAGAAGCTCTAGAAGATTGAGGAATATCAATTATATAATCTAGAGGAGAAATATAAGATCTAACAGATTGAGATCTAGTAATAGGCAAATAATTTTTATTTTGAAATTGTATATTAACAGATCCTTCATTAGTCTGTATTACTTGTTGTAAATCCATATTCAAAATAGGATTTCTAGGAATAGAATTTTCAAAAGTCCACTTTGATGGAAAGTCTATTTCTTCCCATTTAATAGATCTACGTGTAGTTATTTTAGATTTATTGAAATTAGTCTCAATAAGAACAGTTTCATTTTTCTTTTTGTCAATTCTTTTACACATCGGATTCAAAGTATAAAGAGGTTTATAATAAATACGATAACAAATACATATGACTTCTGTTCCAACAGAATAATTATAACCATGAGTCTTAACATTTAATGTTAAAGAATCTAAAATATTTATATCAGTTAATGATAGAGAAAGATTTGGATACACATCAAAATAAACTGGACCATGAGCCAGACTGGATTCAATTATTCCGATTAAAGATTGTTTCCAATTTAAATTTCTACCATCTCTTAAAGCTGCAATAAAGCTTTCAGGTAAACCTTCCAAAGTAAGAGGTCTAAAGGCAATTTGTACTAGACCTATATGAAGAAATTTATAATCTTTAGAAAATGTTAATATATCTTTTTCATTTAATAAATGAATAACCATCTCTTCATTATTAAGAGGAATTGATGACTCAGTAGTCTTAACAATTTGTTTAAGACCAATTTTTTCAAAGGTTCCTAATTGATAGACCATTTTAGGTTCTATTTTAGGAATAGTCCATTTATTTAATAAATCAAGATTATGAGGAATATCATATTCTTGAGTTATACTGTTTTGAACAGTATTCTTTAAACGAAAAATATTCATTTGAATAAAATATGCTAAATCATAAATATCACTACTCCATGGCTCTGATACCATTCTGGATCTTGAAACATGAGAATCATGGGAAGGTTCGAACAGATTAGGAAAATTCTTATTTTAATCTTTTCTTTTTTTTACAAAAAAATTATATATAAGGAGTTTACCGAGACTAATTAAGTAGATCAAGATTCAAAACAAATACCCACAATGCTCTAACAGCCATTTCAAGGCAAACACGAGCTGAAGGGTAGTACATGAATCTGATCTACTTAATATTAACCTCGAACCTTATAAAAATTTTTTAACCTCCTCTTAGATTCCCATAATATCTTAAACCATTACAATACCATGGTCATTTCGTAGGATAATTATGATCTAGCAAAGAGAATTTAGCCTGTATGATTTAGCATATTTTATTCAAATGAATATTTTTCGTTTAAAGAATACTGTTCAAAACAGTATAACTCAAGAATATGATATTCCTCATAATCTTGATTTATTAAATAAATGGACTATTCCTAAAATAGAACCTAAAATGGTCTATCAATTAGGAACCTTTGAAAAAATTGGTCTTAAACAAATTGTTAAGACTACTGAGTCATCAATTCCTCTTAATAATGAAGAGATGGTTATTCATTTATTAAATGAAAAAGATATATTAACATTTTCTAAAGATTATAAATTTCTTCATATAGGTCTAGTACAAATTGCCTTTAGACCTCTTACTTTGGAAGGTTTACCTGAAAGCTTTATTGCAGCTTTAAGAGATGGTAGAAATTTAAATTGGAAACAATCTTTAATCGGAATAATTGAATCCAGTCTGGCTCATGGTCCAGTTTATTTTGATGTGTATCCAAATCTTTCTCTATCATTAACTGATATAAATATTTTAGATTCTTTAACATTAAATGTTAAGACTCATGGTTATAATTATTCTGTTGGAACAGAAGTCATATGTATTTGTTATCGTATTTATTATAAACCTCTTTATACTTTGAATCCGATGTGTAAAAGAATTGACAAAAAGAAAAATGAAACTGTTCTTATTGAGACTAATTTCAATAAATCTAAAATAACTACACGTAGATCTATTAAATGGGAAGAAATAGACTTTCCATCAAAGTGGACTTTTGAAAATTCTATTCCTAGAAATCCTATTTTGAATATGGATTTACAACAAGTAATACAGACTAATGAAGGATCTGTTAATATACAATTTCAAAATAAAAATTATTTGCCTATTACTAGATCTCAATCTGTTAGATCTTATATTTCTCCTCTAGATTATATAATTGATATTCCTCAATCTTCTAGAGCTTCTACTTCTCAAATTCGAGAAGAAGTTAGATCTGATTTCTCTAAAAATAAAAATATTGAAGAGGTTATTATAAACAGAAATAATATTGTTCATGGAAATGTCCAGAACATTACAGATTCAGATACTATCTCAGAAATGAATTTTGTTTAAATGGATAGTACAATCAAAATAGATTTCAGTAAAGGATCTAGAGCAAGAGCTCAGATTAATAAAGAATTCTGTGATCATAAATGGAAATCTTTTAGAAAATGGTATTTTAAGAGTTTTTCCAAAAAAGAATTTGAATATATAATTAATACTTTTTATAAAGATTGTGCAGAAAAAAATAAAATGATTTATTTTGTTCCCTGGTTTATAAAAATCTTTCTTGTTGATTATATTTCTGTTATAGAAAGAAATTATAAACTTTCTTCTGGAAATATTCAGAAATCTGTGTATCCTCCACAGAATTCTTTTCAAATAGAAAAGAATGAAAAAGTTTTAAATTTTAATGCGTTTTCAAAAATATTTGAGGATGATATGTTGTCTGTTACTATCAATCATATTAATCAACTTTTTGAAAAGCAAAATTATACTAATTTATATCTTATTCTTTTAGGAGAAGAATTGACTTCTTTAAAAAAGAATATCGATAATATTTTATTAGCCATACAACAGATCAAGCCTAATGTTCACATTGAAGAAAAGAAAGATAGAAATATAGTTTCCATAGCTTCTTCTTCTATCCAATCTCCCCCAGAAATACAAGATTTTAAATTTAAATCTTCTGTTTCTGAATTTGAAAAAATTTTATCAGAAAAATTTAAAAATATGAATATTTCTGTTATTAATAATAATGAATCATTTAGTAATAATAATACTGATGATGATGATACAGATAAAATTCAAAAAATGAAATGGGCTGATAGGCCAACTCAAAATCGTTACTACTATTCTCGTCCTACTCCTTTGGATGTTCTTAATGAAGAACAAGAGTACATTATAACAAATAGTTATAATGGGAAAAGCATTTATGAATGGAATGCTGATAGTTTAACAGATAAGCAGATTTATAATCTTGCTCATAGAATGCTTATGTATAGTACTGTTTGTAAAAGTGCTGGTAATACTGATAAGAATATAGCAAAAATGCTTATTTCTGGTTTTACAGGCCAACTTAAAGGTTGGTGGGATAATTATTTATCTCAACAACAGAAAAATGATATTTATGATTCTATTAAAATAGAGAATAATAATCAAACTGAAAATGTTGTTTATAGTCTTATAATGACTATTATTGAACATTTTACTGGTCGTTTTACTGATAATAGTGAAAATATTAGAACTCTTCTGAGTAATATGAAATGTAAGACTCTTACTGATTTCAGATGGTATAAAGATACTTTTCTTTCTAGAATTTATGAATTACCGGATTGTAATAACAATCAATGGAAAGCCAAATTTATTGATGGTCTTCCTCATCTCTTTGCTGAAAGAGTTAGAAAAATTCTTCGTAAAGATAATATTTCTATTCAGTATGATAATTATACTTATGGTAACTTAATAAGTACTTGTATTCAGGAAGGATTATCTTTATGTAATGATTTAAAATTAAATAATCAGTTAAAAAGACAAAATATTTTTGAAAGAAAACAGCTTGGTCATTTCTGTGATCAATTTGGGATTGATATACCCAAGAAGAAAATTCATAAATCTTTAGATAAACCTCATAAGAAGAGACATTTGTCTGAAAGACAAATATTGAAAAAACAAAAACGAAAAGAATTTCGGAATACTAAAAAAGATGCGAAGAAAAGACAATTTTGAAAAAAAGATAAGGATAAAAAGCCTTTAATTACTTGTCATAAATGTGGTAGACCTGGTCATTATGCTAATCAATGTTGGGCTAAGGAGAAAATTAAATCTCTTGATATCTCTGATGATATTAAAAATACTTTATATGAAATTGTCATGAAAAATTATTCTGAAGATTCTCATACTTCTGATTCTAGTCCAGATACTGATGATATTATTAATCTTGATAATGATTCTTTAAATTCTTCAGAAGATTGTGATAATTGCATTCAAGGTCAGTCTTCTAATTGTTGCAATTATATTAGTAACAATGATGATGATAATGATGAATTTTATAAGTTAAAATCTCAATTTGAAGATTTAAGTATTAATGTTTTATCTGATGATAAAATTATTGAATTTTTAAAATTAATTAAAGATCCTAATCTTCGTACTTCTATAATTGATCATATTGATAACAAAACTTCTACTAGTTATACTGATCTTTTGAAAAATGATCAGACTTATTCTTTAAAAGAAATAAGAAAACTTTTAAAAGAAAAACACAGTGTTAGTACTCCTGTAACTTTAGATAATTTAAAAATTGAAATTGATCAACTTAAACAGCAAGTTGTTATTTTACAACATGAGAATATTCGTTTTAATAGAAGGATTTCTGATTTAGAAATGCCTGAGTTAGAAAATAGTTCTAATAATGTTTCAGACCAAGAACAACATTTATCTGTTCTTAGTAAAATAAAATCTCAAAAGTGGTATACAAAAATAACCTTATTAATTGATAATAATTATAAAAAAGACTTTATTGCCTTAATTGATAGTGGAGCAGATTTAAATGTTATTCAAGAAGGAATAATACCTTCAAAATATTTTCATAAAACTTCACATTCTCTTTCTCATGCAGGAGGTGAAAAATTACAGGTTAATTATAAATTACCAAAAGCCTATATTTGTAAAAATAAGACTTGTATTCAAACAAGTTTCTTCTTAATAAAAAACCTTTCTACCCAAATCATTCTTGGTTTACCTTTTCTTTATAAAATCTATCCTATTATTTCTATAAATCCTACAGGTATAATTGGTACTTATGAAGGTAAGAATATTCACTTTCAGTTTATTACTAAACCTTATTTAAAAATTTTAAATTCTATTCAAGATCATATTGATAGAAAAATCTTTCATATTAATTCTTTAAAAGAAGAGATAAATTCTTTAACTATTGATGATACTTTGAAAAATCTTAAACTACAAGATAAAATTAAATTGCTTCATAACCAATTCTCTTTAGAAATTTGTAATGATTTTCCCAATGCTTTTTGGAATCGTAAGAAACACATTGTTTCTCTTCCTTATGAAGAAAGTTTTGATGAAAAGAATATTCCTACCAAGGCAAGACCTTGTCAGATGAATTTTGAATATTTAGATTTATGTAAGAAAGAAATTCAATCTCTTCTAGATAAAAAGTTAATAACTCCTTCTCAATCTCCTTGGTCTTGTACTGCTTTTTATGTCAATAAACATTCTGAGATTGAAAGAGGTGTTCCTCGTCTAGTAATAAATTATAAACCTTTAAATAAAGTTTTAAAATGGATTAGGCATCCTATTCCTAATAAAAAAGATCTTCTTGATAGACTTTTACATGCCTTAATATTTTCTAAATTTGATTTAAAGTCAGGATTTTGGCAGATCCAAATTAATAAGGATGATAGATATAAAACTGCTTTTAATGTTCCGATAGGACATTATGAATGGAATGTTATGCCTTTTGGTCTGAAGAATGCTCCTTCAGAATTTCAGCAGATTATGAATGATATCTTTACCCCTTATAGTGACTTTATTATTGTTTACATAGATGATATTCTTATATTCTCAAAAAATATTGAAACTCATTTTAAACATTTAAACATATTTAAAACTCTTATTATTCAAAATGGATTAGTTATTTCTAAACCCAAAATGGTTTTATTTCAAACCAATATTAAATTTTTAGGTCATAATATTGATAAAGGTAATATTATTCCTAAATATTCAATTAAAATCAGTATCAAAAATTATTCTACTCCTTAAAACAAAAATGGGGAAAAAAGTAATAAATAAAAACCATTTAAATTATAAGATAAGTAGAAGGCAATATGAGTTACACATTATTCCAATTCTCAAATAAAAAGGCAAATAACAAATCAAATTTCAATATTTTAATAATTAATTAATAAAATATTCATATGAACTAATAATGAACCTATCTCTGGATCATGACGGGCTCCAAGGGGATGCGGCCTAGGCGGCTGGCTGCCAAGGGCCTATCCTTGGTGGGGACCTCAATTTTTTTAAATTTTTTAAAGTATTAATAGTGTTTTTTTTTCTATTTAAAATATTAGGTAAGTCTATTAACCTTTTTTTTTAAATTCGAAATCGTGGTAAATTTTTTTGTACTTTTTTTCATAATTTCTTTGAATAAAAAAATCTATCTTTTTTCTTAAACAGAACACTTTTTATCATTCTTTAAAAAAATTACTTTTTCTCGTTAAATCGATCCACTCAAGTCAGTTGTTAAATTTTTTGAACTAAGTAGTGATCAAGTTAATTTACCAGCTCAATTATCAAAATTTTCTTAACAGGCAGATTGGAGCAACAACTAAACTGGCCAGTGCGAAAAATATCTTGCAATAAAAACTTGAGCTAATTACTAAGAGCATATGGAAAATGAAATGAAGTAAAGAACACAGAGATTTTTTTTTATGAAAATTCAAAGGTTAAAATTCTACATCTTCCATTCTTCTGTTTCCAGAAGAATTTTCACTAGAAAACATTTATTTATGCAACAGCTTGCACAAACTCAATCCAACCGACTCTTGATTATAACTCCTAGCTACTTGGTCTAAAAAGACTCTTTATCTAATCTTTCTGATAAAGTTACAACAATAATTAACACTTCAAGTGATAGAGCTTTGAATGCAGTAAGTTTTGCAATGTTTGATCACAATATTGATCTAATATCTCAGTATACAATTGCTTGAAAAATTTGATCAATATATGTTGAATGCTTGAAAACTTAGAAAGAAAGTTTGAGAAAATTTGTAGTAGCCTGATTCCTAATTAAGTCAATCAACTTCTTAAACAAGTTTATTGGTCAAAACATGATTAAGAGATCCTCGTTTGGGTTTAATGAGTTGGAAATCGGATTCAAAACGTCCAAAAATGTTTCGAAAGGCATTGAGGGTCTAGGAATTTCGAAAGATCAGAAGTTGAATCAAAGTAGGATCGGTGGATCCGAAGTGTTCGGAGGGGGCCGATGCAGTTCGGATGCAGAGGGTGAGTTTGGAAGCTCCGAATTCACAATCGGAAGCTCCGAACTCCCTCAGTCAGACAAGGTATGGGTTTTGATTGGTGATTTGACCGACGACAGATCGAAAGGTCCGAACTCTGAGATCAGAAGGTCTGAACTTTGTCGATAGGATGAATTGTCTAATCACAGGACACATGTTTGGTGGACAGAGATCGGAAGCTCTGATTGAGCGATCCAAAGCTCCGAAGTGAGATAGAAACGTTCGAAGATGGGATCGAAATTCCGAATGTTGTCTATAAATATGGGGAGAGGCTGCCATTTACAATTGCTAATTCACAAAAATCATCTTTCATTCCCGCCTACATTATAAGGCTTTGAGGCATCGGTTCGAGAGCTGGGTGATAACAAGGTTCTAATGAGATCGTATCAGAGTTGTGCCTAGAGTTTTGGATCATCACCATCAAAGAGCTGACGACGGACGCATGTATAATTCAAAACTCTGATTAGCTTCTAAGAGTATCTATTATTATAGTTAAGGCTTTTAGTACGCAAAGAGTGATATGGTGATTACTTGTTTTACCCAAGTTGCTAGGTTGCTAGAATAGAGGTACGAACGTACTATCCGAGATATCCTGATTGAGTATGCATGTTCTATGTTTGCATGTTTATACGACATGATGTATGTGCATATATTATGTCATTATTATTATGTTGCATACGTTATTGTGTTGAGCTTGTACCTTGATATAACCCGTATGGGGTCGCTCAACCCCGAGTTTTTGAGTAGATGGTTGGATCGGTTGGTGCGGGATTAGGTCATCGATATCCATGGATTATTTTTTGTTATGTGAGCCACCTCTTGATGCGATGTCCCAGTGTGCTACATACCATGTCGGTACTTAACTGAGCAAGAGCTTACCGTGATAGGTTTTCGGTACCCGTACATTTGCATTAGAATTCATAACATGTGTATACTCATACTTTCGTACTGGCGTTGTTATCGCTCACGTCATAATTTTGTCTTGGATACGTCATTCCACGGGACAGGACTTAGGTCGCTGATGTTGTAGCAGTTCCGTGGGTTGTGTTCGTTTCCAGTATCAGGTTTCTGTCGAGGGTATTTTCATTATTGTTTCGATGAGATTGTATAAACTATGTTTCTCCTTGGATTTTAGTTCTAGTTGTATTCTTCCGGATGATTTGTTGTAAAACTTTATTTCCACTGTTTTATTGGTTATTGTCTTTTAAGACTTAACTTCATGCTTAAGATTGTTTAACAGGTGATTCCAGATCGGGTCACTACATTTATGGTATCAGAGCACATGAGATTTTGATTTTGGGGATTACGAAAGCGGTCTCGTGGTTAATATCTGTTACCTTTTGTGTTGGGGATCGTGAACCTGTGAACTGCTTTCTTGAATGGAACTTCTTTATTTACTTGGTTCGAGCAACTCAACTGTTCTAATGTGTTTGTTGTTGGGTAGTTGAACTGTTTTTCCTTCAAGTATGAGTCAATTTGTGATTAGCAACCAAACTCTGATTTTTCTCGTGTGTCAATGTTAATCAGCCAACAAGTAACTGTGCATAATGAGGCTAACTAACAGGTTGAATAAATATCAAATGACTTGTCGGAAGAAAATAAATAACGCAGACTTGTTTATGGATGTTCGAAGACTTAATTACTCCTACGTCAACATCAACTCTTCTTTCTCACGAGATAGATACACTATAAGACTTTGGTTTATACAACCCTTGTATATAACTCACTCCAATCGTAGGACTTATCCCTTGCCCAGATCGGAAATCTTAGCACAACACAAGTTTAGATATCAAATCTTAACACCAATAACAAGAAGTGAAATGGCAGTTTGAATGAATCCTAAGATTCTAATTAGTGAGCAACTTTTCTTCAACAATTTGAAACACGTAGTTGAAAGTTGACTCTTGGCTCTTCGTGATCCTGGATGATCAGATAATTGACTATTATAAGTGGTCAATGTGAGCAGGTAGGATGAATCTTTTCAAAGTGCTCGGAGGATGTTTAGAAGAATTGTAAATTGTTGTGCGGACTTTCTTCACCGTTCTCTTTGTGTTCATCGTATTATTTATAGTCTTCTCGAGCAACGTTCAACTGAAATCTTCATTAAATTCTTGTCTTAATCGCTTTAAATCTTCTGCATCCCTTCATAAATGCGAAATAAGAATTTTTTCCAAATATGGGTAGTAGCAGTTCTGCAGTGAGCTTCTTGCAGGTTCCATATTTGGTAATATTTTGAACGTTAAATGCAGTCGTATTTAAAGCTCTTAATTTCTCTGATCTTTGATGCTGTGACGTATTACACAGATATCTTAATGAAGATGTTTGAATTTCAAAGGATCTAACTTCATAATATGTTGTCCATCATTTTTAGCCTTTTGAGCAGTCAAATATCTTTGGATTCGAGAAGAAGTTATCAGCATAACTATTTTTCGTGACTAGTCATGTTGCTTTAGGATACTAGTCTTGATTTGCTTGTTTTTTACTGACTTGATACACTTTAGCTTGGAGAAGTTTGATATTTAGTTGAGTTTCTCTGAGCAGTTCTCTTAAGTAGTATATCTTCTTTGAGCAATTAGATTTGTTTAAGCAGTTCCTTTGAGCAGTTGGACTTTTTGAGCAGTCGATATTTGTTGTGATGATCATAACTGGTTCTGCAACTGGTTGATGAAAGAGACAAGGCTCCTTCGACTGGTTTGTTTCCCTTTGGATAATTTGAAACGAGTGAAAGTACTTGGATCTGATTGCTTGGACTGGTTATTCCTTTCAGCTCGTGATAAATCATTCTCGTTGATGTCTCAACTTAGTTTGTCAAACACCAAAACTATATACTAACATTTTGCAGTTGTAAAATCTTGGCGATGAGAGTTCACGGGAAATTTGGTGGATTCTGGGTGACAAAGACGATCGCGAGCACCATCATCACCACCGTGATGGACGTCTCCACTTTGATATGAACAAGTTTGTTCAGATGGGGCCTAAGCCACTGGTTTGAGGCGAGACTGCAGAGGATGCAGAGAATCTATTAGAGCGGATAGAGAGTTGTTTTTCTGTATTCCATTTTACTGAGGAGCAGCGTATGGAGGTTGTCAAATTCTTGTTGGAGAGAAGCGCTCGCAAATAGTGGAAGTCCATGTTCACACCCATAACACACGAGCGTGTTGGAAGTCCACGTTCTGTACCGCATTTCTGAAGCTGTATTTTTGCATGCACTCTGCCAGGCCAAGACCATTGAGCTCCTGAATCTAAAGCAGAGCAGTTTGACTGTTGATGAGTATCAGCAGAAGTTCTTCGAGTTATTGCAACTTTGCCCTCATATCCTCTTCAAGTTCTGAGCCAAGTATGATCACTTCCTCTAGGGTCTCAATCAGTAGATTTTCGACCGAGTTTCTGTCTGCGATGATCCGACATCGTATTAGGGGTTGATGAAACCATGTCGACAGGAAGAGAATAGTTTCCATCATAATAGGTCCATCCAGTATTCTCGTACAACTAGTACTTTGGGACCCAAGACCCAATATTTCAAGAAGTCTCCTGCATCTTCTTCTTCCTCTGGTTCCACGTCTTCCATTTTGGGAAGAATAAGGGACAGTGCGAGCATTGTGAAGGTCAAAATCTGTCCAAAAAATGCCATAAGGCGGCAGGAGCTTGCTTCCAATGTTGCGAGATTGGCCACATGAAGAGATATTGTCCTCAGTTAGTGGGAGGATCAGCGTCTGGTTCTGGTTCTCATGCTTCAGTACCACAGAGGCCACAGGGACAGTTGATGGGGAGCACTAATCTGAAGCTTTGCATTCTGAGGCGGGTGTTTGAACTGAGTCAGGATCAGGTTCAGAAGGAGAACGAGAGGATCATTGAAGGTATATTTATTTTATGTGGTATTACTGCATTTGTTCTCATTGATATAGGTGCATCACATTCTTTTATTTATGCCCGCTTTGTTAATCATCATAGATTGTCGTATGTATTCCTAGATGTTGTACGTTCTATATCTACTTTGACCAGTCATTCAGCTTTGGTCAAGAGTTTAGTCATGCGTTGCTCTTAGCATTCGAGGGTTTTGAATTGGCAGCGAATCTTATGATTTTAGAGATGGAGGATTTCTAATGAATTTTGGGTATTGATATTTAGACTTTGCACCAAGCTACTATGGATTGTTATTAGAATATTGTTCAGTTTCTTTCGGTTGAGGGCGATAATTGGTTTCTCTATGGTGAGGGAGCACGACCACTTATTCCTTTGGTATCAACTCTGAGAGCTTGACGAGCTTTCGAGCGGGCGAGAAAATCTACCTTATCTATGCGATTAACACGTACATAGGGAATAGGGCTCTTGAGTTACCAATTGTTTGTGAGTACCAATATGTTTTCACTGATGAGATCCCAGGTTTTCCTCCATTCAGAGAGGTTGAGCTTGTGCCAGTGACAACTCCGATTTCTCATGCACCCTATCTTTTGGCGTTGTCGGAGATGAGGGCAGGGGCGGAGTTAGGATTTTTATTCAGTGTAGGCATCAATACATTATAATTAATAAATAAAAAAAGAGCACCGATTAATCGATAGTCAAAAATAATATTTTCTAAGGTTTGAACACAATCTACACATAACCAGTAGCACCTGTTAATTGATGTTAAAACACCGAAAATATGACGAAAAACATAGCGTACAGAATTTTCAATAAAAAATTTTTGATAGAAAATATAAACTCTACATTCAAAAAATATGCAAAATACATTCTCGATTGTAAAAACAATACACAATTTTAAAACAATTTAATAATTGACTAACAATGGGAAAAAAACCAAACCTAAAGTTTGGTGAAATTTTGGATTTTATAAACAATATGGAAGGTAAAACAGTAAGAAATATGAATTGAAAGAATTATTAATCAAAGTGTACGTAGTTTGTGACTTGTGAGGAGAAAACATTGTAAAGAAGTTTGTAAAAATTTTAGCCTAAAATTTGGGTATAAAAATTATTAAAAGAAAAAAATTTTATTTTTTGGATCCGAAATCTAAGAATGTAATTATAGTAGTAAAAATTTTAAAATTCGGGTAAAAAAGTTATATACATACATATGTATATACATTGTTTTTGGGGCCCAGTGTGAGCTCCTAGGGTGGCTCTGCCACTAGATGAGGGAGTTGCAAAAACAATTGCAGGACTTGTTGGACAAAGGATACATTGGCCAGAGAGTTTTGCCTTGGGGAACGCCAGTGTTAATTGTCAAGAAGAAAGATGGTTCTATACGTCTCTGTATTGATTACAAACAGTTGAACCAAGTAACGATCAAGAATAAGTATTCTTTACCTCGCATTGATGATCTGTTTGATCAACTTTAGCTTACATTAGTGTATTCCAAAATTGACTTGAGGTCAGACTATCATCAGTTGCGAGTTCGAGAGGAAGACATTTCTAAGAATGCGTTTCGTACGAGGTATGATGATCACTATGAGTTCCTATTGATGCATTTTGGATTGACAAACGCACCTGCAGTCTTCATGGATTTGATGAACAGGGTTTTTTTGAGATTATTTGGATAAGTTTTTTTTGGTGTTTATCGATGATATTTTGGTCTATTCATGCAGTGTTGATGAGCATGCATAGAAATCAAGGGTTGTAGTGCAGATTCTTTGTGAGAAGCAGTTTTATGTAAAGTTCAGCAAGTGCGAGTTTTGGATTGACCGAGTGGTGTTTCTTGGTCATGTAATTTCTCGGGATGGTGTTTCAGTGGATTTGAGTAATACAGCAGCTATTCTGAACTGGTCATGTCCGATAACAGTCTTTGAGATTTGTAGTTTCTTAGGCTTAGCAGGGTACTAACGGAGGTTCATCGATAATTTCTCACAGATTGCTAGACCATTGATGCAGTTAACAAGGAAAGATGTTCTTTTATCTGTTCGGCTATGTGTGAGCAGTGCTTCATCGAGTTGAGAAGACATCTGACTACCGTCCCTATGCTTGCTTTTCCATCTGGTTCTTGAGGTTATGTAGTCTATAAAGATATATCTCTTCAGGGTTTGGGTTGTGTGGTAACATAGAATGGACATGTGATTTCCTATGATTCCCGACAGATGAAATCACATGAGGAGAATTATATATCCAGTGCATGAATTGGAACTCTCAGCGATTGTTTTTTCACTCAAGATCAGGAGACATTACTTATACGGTGAGCGCTTTTAAATCTACTCTAACCACAAGAGTTTGAAGTATTTGTTCACTCCGACTGATTTGAACATGATGCAACGTTGTTGGATGGATCTTTTTAAGGATTATGATTGCGAGATCAAATACCATCTAGGTTATGCGAATTCAGCAGCAGATGCGCTTAGCCGTAAGGTGTATGTCAGTGCTCTTCGCACCAATGTAGTGTCCAATACCGTTCAGGAGTAGTTTTCTTTGGGTTTCACATTTCGCCACAAGGAAGAACAACAAGGGATCTGAGTCATTATAGTGTTAGCTGATCCAACTTTGTTTTCCTATATTCAGCAAATGCAACTTTCAGATCCAAAGACGCAGAAGTTAGCCAAGATTTCTTAGGGAGACAACACCTCTGGTTTCCATTTCCAGGTGGATGGATTGTTGTTTTTGACTGGCAGAGTAGTAGTGCCTGATGATTCGACTTTTCATGAGGAGATTTTATCTCAAGCTCATCTTAGTAGATTCATCATGCACCCAAGAAGTATAAAAATGTACAAGGATCTACGTACGAGATTCTGGTGGAAAGGAATGAAGCGCAATGTATATTAGGTTGTATCCAGATGCCTTGTTTTTCATCAAGTTAAGGCTGAGCATTGTCGATCGGGTGGTCTACTTCAGAGTTTGGAGATTCTGAAATGGAAGTGAGAGCATGTGACTATGGATTTGGTCACCCACTTGCTGATGTACTCCATACATTGTGATGCCATTTGGGTTTTTGTGGACCGGTTGTCCAAGTCTGCACATTTCTTTCCTTATAAAAGAGAGTTTACTTTTGATCGCATTGCCAGATTGTACATTCAGGAGATTATACGACTGCATGGGGTACCACTGAGTATAGTCAGTGATAGTGAACCGAGGTTTACCTCACGGTTTTGGGGTAGCTTTCAAGGAGCCTTGGGCACTAATTTGAGTTTGAGTACATCATATCGTCCAGAGAATGATGGTCAGTCAGAGGGGACTATCTGGACATTAGAGGATATGATGAGGGCTTCAGTGATGGATTTTGGATAATCTTGGCAGAACCAGTTGCTGATGATAGAGTTTTATTATAATAATAGCTATCATCGTAACATTGGAATGTAACCGTTTGAGGCTCTCTATGGTCACCGTTGTCGGACACCCTTGTTCTGGGATGAGTTATGGGAACGACAGGTTGAGGGACCAGAGTTGATTCAACATATTGTTGATAAATTTGAACTTATCAAGAAAATATTCAGAGCCGAGCAGGACAGACATGCCAGTTATGCCAACGCGAAGCGCAGATCTTTGCATTTCGAGCTAAGAGAGCATGTGTTGTAGTAGCCCGGATCCATTTTACAAGATTAAGCTGCTAAACATGTCTAGATTTAATAAAACATGATTAAAAGATTTTTAATATGAGTGATCGGACCAAGGATTTGGGTCCAAAATGCCCGAAATTGCTAAATGGGCTTATTGGGCTCGGGCAGTTCGGAGAGTCCGAACCCAAGGGACTTCGGGGGCACAATCGGAGTTTGGAGGATGTTGAGATCAGACAATCTGATCTTGGGATCGGACGGTCCAAACTCGCCCAGGACAGATGTCAAAAGGAATTCTACAGGTGTATTGGACATAAGAGATCGGACGATCCGAAGAGTGATCGGATCGTCCAAACTTGCATGCATGCGACGTGGAAATCATGCAAATATCGGACCGTCCGAACCGAGATCGGACCGTCCAATCGATGCCTATAAATAGGGGTCCGAGGGATCTCATTTGGATTGCCAAATTTCCTCTCTTCTCTCGTCATGTCTTTATTTTAAGGACTTCGGGACTCTTTCTTTAAGAGTTGGAGTTGGAATTAGTATTTTTTTATATAGCGGATAGTGTCCGTAGTAGCGGACAGGTGGCGAAGCTCTGGCGGGGCGTCCAGGGGACATAGCTAGGCTAAGCCCAGGCTTTGGGGCATGCATCATCAGCGGGCTGACGACAGACAAAGGTATGACTTTGGTTCCCTATAGTAAATAGGGAGTAGGCAATAGTTTAATTAAGACTTTTAGAGCCTAGTAGATGATGTTTGGCATGCTAGGTAATGCATGGTTATTTATGTTGTAGTGCTGCATGATAGGTTTGGACCTAGAGGGGGAGCTTCTAGGATCTTCCTTATAAAGGTACCGAAGTATTATTCGAGATATCCAGATTGAGTATGCATGTATTATGTGTTTGCATGGATTATGTGATTGCATGTTATATATGCCTTTATATACAGCATGTCATGACTGTATGTTGCATACATGAGCATATTGAGACTTTACCTTAGAGGTATTCTGTAGTAGGGTGCTCACCCTACGAGTTTGTGGATGGTTGGATACGTAAGTCTTGTGTCAGGTCACCGTGATGGTTGGACACATGTACTAGTATCAGGTCACCATTATCCACTGGGAATATGAGCCACCTCCTGAGGCAACGGCGCAGCGTGCTATATACCCTGAGCCCGGTCTATAAGCTAGTTTCTTGACCTGAGTGTCTTGGTACCCAGTTCATTTGCATACATGCACATATAATACCATATACTCATACTCTCGTACTGAGCATGTTAGGCTCACTTCCTGTTGTTTTCTGTTGGCTGGATGCCCTATTTTCCATGGGCAATTGCAGGTAGTTCTCCCGGGGATAGGGAGGTTAGATGGTGACCAAGGCTAGATAACATAGTTGACCACTAGGATTTGCTACATGGTATTTGACTTACTTTAATTCCGCAGTTACTCTGATTAAGATTATTTTATTGACTAAATGCATGCTTAAGTTCTGATTAGTAGGTGATCACGGTGCTGGTCACTACATGTATTTTTGCGATTTTGACCTTTACAGAATGTGATGAGATTTTTTTTAAGGTCAACTTAGCGTCGAGATTCATTGGTCCATTTGAAATCCTAAAGAAATTCAGAGATGTTGCTTACCATTTGGCATTACCACCGTATCTCTCTAGTATTCTCAATGTGTTCCACATGTCTCTACTCCATTAGTATGTGACAGACGAGTCGCATGTACTACATCAGACATAATTTCAGTTAGAGCCTGACTTTTCATACGTGGAGAGACCGATCAGGATTATTGTTAGGAAAGACAAGGTGTTTTGGAACAAGCGCATTCCCCTAGTAATGGTCCAGTGGCAGCGTCGAGGCACTGAGGAGGCGACTTGGAAGTTAGAGATTCATATGCGTTCTGAGCATCCAGAGTTATTTTGATTGCACTTTACTTTGAGCAGTTCAGTTGTATTTGTAAACTGCAGTCTTTTAATAAAGTTTTTTTCAGTGATGTTCCGTTGTGTTTTCCTTAGTCTGGATTTCGATGACGAAATATCTTAAGTTGGGGAGAATGTAGTAGCCTAATTTCTAATTAAGTTAATCAACTTCCTAAACAATTTTAATTGGTCAAAACATGATTAAGGTATCCTCGTTTAGGTTTAATGAGTTGGAAATCAGATTTAGAACGTCCAGAAATGGTTCGAAAGGCATTGAGGGTTCAGGCAGTTTGGAAGATCCGAACTTGAACCAATGTAGGATCGGTGGATCCGAAGTGTTCGGAAGGGATGATGCAGTTCGGATGAAGAGGCTTCCGAACTCCCTCACTCAAAAAGGTTATGTGTTTTGATTGGTGATTTGATGAGTAACAGATCGGAAGCCCCGAACCCTGAGATTGGAAGGTCCGAACTCCGTCGACAGGATGAGTTGTCCAACCGCAGGACACATGTTTGATGGATAGAGATCGGAACATCCAAACTTGGGATCGAAAGTTCCGAACGTGGTCTATAAATATGGTCCGAGGCTGCCATTTACAATTGCCAATTCACCAAATCCTCTCTCATTCCAGCCTAAATTCTAAGGCTTCGAGGTGTCGGTCCAAGGACTGGGCGATAGCGAGACGCTACCAGAATCGTAGCGGAGTTTTGCCTAGATTTTGGGACTATCGCCATCAAAGGGATGATGACGGGTGCATGTATAATTCTAGACTCCGATTATCTTCCAGATTAGCTATTAGTCTAGTTAATGTTTTTAGTACGCAAAGGGTGATATGGTGATTACTTGCTTATAGGCATGGACTTGATTATCCGAGTTGTTAGGTTACTTGAGTAGAGGTACAGACGTACTATCCGAGATTATTATGCTGCATACATGATCATGTTGAACCTATTTTGATATAACCCATAGCAGGGTCGCTCAGCTCCAAGTGCTTGAGTGGATGGTTGAACATGTTGATGTGGGATTACGTCACGGATATCCACAGATCATTTTTTGGTGTGTGAGCCACCTCCTGATGCGATGGCCTAGCGTGCTACATACCATGGATCCAATTTATTGAGCAAGAGCTTACTGTGATAGGTTTTCGGTACCCATACATTTTCATTATCATTCATAGCATGTGTATATTCATACTTTCATATTGGGCGTTGTCATCGCTCACGTCTTAGGTTTTGTCTTGGACACCCCATTCCATAGGGCAGGACTTAGGTTGGATAGATCTGGAGGTAGCGGTCGCAGCAGTTCCATGGGTTGTGTTCGTTTCCTGTATCAGGTTTTTGTCAAGGGTATTTGTAGCGACCCAACCCGGATCCACCACCTGATCAGAGTTAGAGCATAATTAAGCATTCATTTAAAATAAATCATTGCGGAAGACTTAAATAAAAACTGACTGGCAGAATACAACTGGTTAAATAAACCAATATACAACTCAATCGAATACAAATAATCCTAAGGATAAAAACCTACAGCTAATCCTGCTGTCACCAAGGTCACTGGCCACTCCAAGCTACTAGGTACACCACTTGTACCTGCATCTGCCCCGTCGAATGGGGTGTGCAGACATACAAAAACACTGGACGTGAGCGACTACGATCAATACGGAAGTATGGATAAACATACAAACATGATGCATGCAAATGACAGGATATCCATATCTGAGATAATTGTATACAAACTGCTCAGAATGGTGGCTAGGATATGAGTGGTACAACCCGGGACAATCCACTGAGTACACTTCTCATTCCTACCAAACGTGGACCGTGTCCTACAGATGTCAGTGCCGGCTAACTCGTCGGTCGCGGGGAGCTCGACATCGACCATCTGAACAGGGCTGACCAGCCCTACATGGCTCATATCAAAATATGTACAGGCTCAATATGATTTGAACATGACGCATAATATTCCATGGAAAACGTAGCACATAAATGCAACACATAAGCATGCATATCCGTTGAATATCTCAGCCAGTACTTACGCACCTGACTAAAGGCAGTCCTAGCAGTTCCACTCTAGGTTCACAAGCTTATCATCAGCTCTACAATTCAAATACCCATGCATCATTATTTAAGCTCTAAAATCCTTAGCTAAGCTAATAGATACTCCTAAATAATTTAAGGAGATCATAACTATACATGCGTCCGTCGTCAGCCCGCTGATGGCGACTGTATCAAAACACAATCACGGCTTCGCTACGACACTGGGGTTGCTCCGCTACTTCCGGATTACCAATAGGACGCCTAGAACTTCCTAGATCTGACTAGAAAGGGCTAAGGAACGAAAGAAAAGAGAGGAAAGGTGCGAGGAGAAATGATCTCGGCCGCCCTTTATATAGACAACGATCGAACCGTTCGATCCGTAGTTCGGATCCTCCGATCCTGATCGGAGCGTCCGAACCCTCCGTCCGAACTCCCTCATCCAACCACGTGTCTAGCTTCTAGAGGACGCCTGCCGACACAAGTTCGAAGCCTCCGATCCACCTTCGGAGCGTCCGTAGTCTCATTGATGACGTCATCAATGACGTATTATTCCCAGACATCTGGAAATACAAGATCGGAGCCTCCGATCAGAGTTTGGACCGTTCGAACTCTTCAGAGCTTCCGATCCAAGTAAATTGGCTCCGTTATTTGTTCGAAGCATCCGAACCTGGTTCGGATCGTCCGATCCCTCGAAACCTTCTCACTATTTTGAGTGTTTTGGATTCACTTTAGGACTCCATTAAATCATCTGGGTTTTCATTAATCATGTTTTAATTAATATAAACATGATTACTTGATTAATTGTCCATTAATCAATAATTTTGGATACGGGTCACTACATTCTCCCCCCTTAAAAGATTTCGTCCTCGAAATCTAGGGTAAACCTCGAGAACATACTAGAGACCCTTGCTCGAGTGTCTGGTCGAAATATCTTCCGACACACTCAGACTCTTGTCGAATTCCCTGCAAGCTTCAAACGCTTTAACAACTATCAGCACTCTTCAAACCCCTGGAATAGGTTCTGAAAGTCTCTGCGCTAACATACACAAATCAAATATCCTTGGCACTAATGTATCACAACACTGATACATCTTCCGTCGTCAAGGCACATCTCCTCAATTTCTTTTTATCAAGCTAACACTCGCAACTTTTGGGCACTGATCTTATACCAATTGACCACGGTCAAAATAATGAAACATCGGTTCGTGAAAGATCATCGTCCCAAGGAATAATTCTTCCTCAACCTAAATACATGTCCAAACCCAACTGGTTCGTGACATTCTTTGACTCATTACGTAGATCCAACCATCCACTAGTTCCTAAACCACACTTGGTGCAGAACACCTATAGTCAAGAAACACCAATCCCAACACTGCGCTTGACACAACATCACGATTTTCTCCTTAAGAGAATTATATCGACACAAAGCTATACTCCAACGTAACTGCTTAACACGATTTCCAGACTGGTTATCCTTCCCATGCTCCCCTGAAGCAAACAAGCTTCCCAAGAAATACTGGGAATTCAGCCCACCATGTCTAGTACGAATCACAGTTCACATTTCTTAGTAACTTAACACTGTGTCATGAAGGAACTCTCATCACATGACAATCATGTCACAAAATCCTCTCTTAACCATTGGTCTGCAAAGCCATACGCATACGCCACAATGGCAATCATCGCATCTCCGATGATCTACATCATCTCGACCACAGGTTACTTACCCATGAATTTCAATAGACGGACTAGTCAAAACTCTCTACAGGATTCAGTTATCGTTGGACATCCCCCTGATAGCTATACATACTTGCAATCACTATACCCAAATTAATACTAAGGCAATATTCCACCAAAATGCTCGACTGGAACATTCCGCAGTGCACTGGCATATGGAATGCTTCCTATTTGTCTCGAAACTCGACAATCATTGCATCTGGTATAACTCATATCGGAGTCCTTAATGACAACCATCATCGTGAATTCTATCCTTACGAGATCTGACCAATAAATCCCAACGAACATGTCATCCCTTGGAATCGTCACAAGATATTGGTCGTCAAGTTACACTTAGAAATGCTCTACACTTGAAGTAACTTGTCACATATCACACACTTGACTATTGTCTATTGCTGAAACGCAATATTCTTGGCAAACAGTCCGTACTGATGTGACTCACTGATTGGAAAGAACAAAGTTGGCACATCTCACACTGGAAGATTAGTGACAACACCCTGATAGATCTCGAGAACTATATCTTAGCTAATGTCACATATCTTCACTCGACCATCGATGTTTACTCGCTAATGTCCATTAGTGTTGCCCAATACTTGTTAGACCCAAACACAACGGTATACTTAGACGTCATCACAGAAACACTTCATTAAATGTTCGGTTGATAGTCTTTACCATTTTGTTGTCCATCATTGCCATGGAGCAACACTTGATCCCTTCCTTACTCAACCTGAGTATCTCATTGCTAATATTAAGCAACAACTTGGATAAATTGCGGCTTCTTCCTAACAAGGAAATACTAACCTTGGAAACTACCAATTTCCTTGGCTTGTTCCTACTGTCAAGTTATTATCTAACTTGAACATACAATTCAGGTTGCAATCGTCCTCGATTAGCAACAATTCCAAAAGATCCATCTCTGGCAATCCTAAAGATTCCAAATTACCCAAGTCGTCGACTGCTCTGAGACTGCACCAAGTACTCGTCTCTAAGGCACCAAGCGACAAAATACTACTCCAAGTACTTTTCGATTCGCTATGTCCTAATCATCACTGATTGGACTCAACCTATCGACCTCGTCGAACTACTACGGCACAAACTTAACTCGTTAGTGTTAGTCAAGTCAGATAACCACTAATTATCGAAACCTACATGACTCGATCAATAACCTTGACTCAACTGCCACAAGTGAACTATTCCAAACACTTGGAATCAAAATATCTGCATCGGATATCTTACATCCATTTCTGACGGCATCAGATAACATTTTAGAAGCAGTCTATTAGCACAATTCTTGCGCTATCCAAGCACTACCATCCACTGCCTTGCCCTGCCCACTCAAAGCGATCACCAAGGCGAGCTAAACTCAAGAAAATTCCCGCGATCTATCAACCTAGATCATTTCCATCCCATGGAAAATCCTATGATTCATCCCTGAAGAAATCAGTCAACACCCCGTGTCAACACTGGTAGAAATACGACTACCTACTAAATCCACTAGTCTAGAAATATCTCATAGATCAAAACCCACCTGCTCAGAACATTCACTCGTCAAAGAAATCCCTCCAAGAATGGTTCTCACAGCAGAACACTCAAACTAATATCTCTAACACGAGCCAGATGATATCTAAACCCTGATACCAAACTCGGCATCTAATCCAAGGTCATACCCCGTCGTGACTGTTACCACAACTCTAGACTGAGTAGCCTTCCCACCGCCACCTCCTGAAGCGCAAATGCTTTCAGGTACGTCGGCATAGGGTCACGCCTCCTCACGCCTAATCATGGTCATAGTCCACAACTCTTGGCATATACTTGACCTGAAATCCAGATGAAAACTCATCATCACAAAGTCTCAACCCATGAAGGTTATCAAACTAATGTTCTAAGAAAACAACCTAGAACAAACTCATGCCCACTGATCAACTCATCACCGACACTAACTCAACCCACTGACTAACTAGGTCAATTCTAGGAAAACACCTAGACTAACCACTCGTCAATTAGTTACAATCGGCTCACTCAAAATCTATGAGGTACAACAGTTGAACACTAATCAACTAACACCATGCCAAACTTAGCAAAATCACTGCAGTCGGACACAAATCCACAATTCACTGGACAAATCTCAAATAATGCATGTATCATTGTTTCAAGTTTATGTACATTTTCTTTATTACAATCCCATGTAATACAATTATAATATCCAAAATACAACGAAAATGTACATCCAATAACTTAAACTGATACAAACAGATTCTGATGATTTATTACAACTGAAATACTGTTTACAATGAAACACAGTATTAAATCATCATACTTGTCTTCGTTTTTTGAGCATGAAGCTTCTTATCGACACACACATCAATTCTAGCGTACTCCTGACCAAATCTCTCTACCCCTCCTCTTGCAAAGACATCCGGAGAAGTGATCCGTGCTTGCTAACCAGCTATTCTCTGCATTAGTGCATGTCAGCCGACCTCTTCTGCTCACAATCTAACGTCAGAGTTCTTCTTACATTCACTACATGCTTTTGAACATGAATTTTTACGTGTGCCTATCGAACGCATCGATACAAGCATACATGCAGAATCATGTTTTGCATGAATTTAATGACCTTACACTCAAAACCAGTCATGTTTTGCCACTTGAGGCATTCCCTGGTGAAGGTCTGTATGACAATCTCTCCAACTAAGATTGGAGGATATTCAGAGTAGTGTCATCATGGTACGGACGATACAGATGCAAACATCAAGTATGTTCCAACCAATTCTCTGCCACTGCCTCTGGTATCCATTACTCGATCCAAAGATAGGATCCACATGAGTAGGAATCTAGAAAGCTCGGACATGATCCATCGCTCCTGTCCGCATTTGCTAGAATCCCATAAGCCAAATCTTTAGAAATCCTGCCGATGATGATAGTCTTCGGGCAACCTAATCGTCTCATCATCATCCTTTTAAAGGTCTCATCCATCCTACAAGGATAACCCAATAGTATCAATACTATATCCCAAGTATCTTTGCATGATGCTCTGATACCAATAAATATAGCGACCCAACCCGGATCCACCACCTGATCAGAGTTAGAGCATAATTAAGCATGCATTTAAAATAAATCTCTGCGAAAGACTTAAATAAAAACTAACCAGCAGAATACAACCGGTTAAATGAACCAATATACAACCCAATCGAATTACAAATAATCCTAAGGGTAAAAACCTACAGCTAATCCTGCTGTCACAAGGTCACCGGCCACTCCAAGCTACTGGGTACATCACCTATACCTTCATCTGCCCTGTCGAATGGGGAGTTCAGACATACAAAAACACTAGACGTGAGCGACTATGCTCAATACGGAAGTACGGGTAAACATACAAACATGATTCATGCAAATGACAAGATATCCATATCTGGGATAACTGTATACAAACTGCTCAGAATGACGGCTAGGATATGAGTGGTACAACCCGGGACAATCCACTGAGTACACTTCTCATTCCTACTGGACGTGGACCGTGCCCTACATATGTCAGTGCCAGCTAACTCATCGGTCGTAGGGCACTCGACATCGACCGTCTGAATGGGGCTGAGCGGCCCTACATGGCTCATCTCAAAATATGTACAGGCTCAATATGATGTGAACATGACGCATAATATTCCATGGAAAATATAGCACATAAATGCAACACATAAGCATGCATACCCGCTGGCTATCTCAGTCAGTACTTACGTACCTTACTACAGGCAGTCCTAGCAGTCCTACTCTAGGTTCACAAGTCTATCATCAGCTCTACAATGCAAATACTCATGCATCATTATTTATGCTCTAAAAGCCTTAACTAAGCTAATAGATACTCCTAAATAATTTAAAGAGATCATAACTATACATGCGTCCGTCATCAGCCCGCTGATGGCAACTGTCTCAAAACTCAGCCACGGCTCCGCTATGACGCTGGGGTCGCTCCGCTACTTCCGGATTCCAAATAGGAAGCCTAGAAATTCCTATATCTGACTGGAAAGGGCTAAGGAAGGAGAGAGAAGAGAGGAAAAGGTGCGAGGAGAAATGATCTCGGCCGCCCTTATATAGACAACGATCGGACCATCTGATCCGCAGTTCGGATCCTCTGATCCTGATCGGAGCATGAAACGACCCTAACCTCTATACTTAAATAAATAATAAAAGAAATTACGGATTTTTTTAAAAAAATTTATCCATGACTTGTTTGAAAGTAAGCAAAACCTCCCTGTCACAGACAACAAATCTAAACAAACGTAATAAATGCGGCAAAAAGATAACCACTGCGATAATCATAACTTCAAAAGTAAAAGAAACCCCACACGGTTGCGGAAAAGATAGTGATAACAGTTTTAAGACTTAAAAATTTAAGCACAGGGAAAACACATCCTGGCTATTACCAAAATTACATAAGTTTAAACTCTTTATTACAATCATAAACTAGTGCGGAAACATGAAATAGCAATGGTCGTAGGGCCTCGCTCCGCAAGAGACCTCCCCTCAAGGACCCTGCTCCTCGGACCCTACGAACTCCTCCTCACCTGGAAAACGAGTCTAATGACCCAGCAAGTATAAACAGTGATATAACAAGGGTTTCAAAATACTCCAAGCAATACTCAAACTACTATACATAATATACTTTGAAACTTAAACTGTAAACATGCGTGAAATAAGGGAAGTGAGACAACATGCAAGTATGAACTCACGCTATGAAACTTTTGAACTTTCTTGACTTAACTGAAATGCATGCATAACATAAAACTGAATAAATTGAGACGAGTCGACTGATACTTGATACTTTAACTTTTGTTTTTGCTTTAGAACTTAGATCCTCGAATTGTGACTCAAGTTTCGATCATGATCATGGCTGCAGAGCACTATGCCGGCAAGACTCCGAGATTTCTCCCGACGCGGTTTGCCCCTTTACTTTCCTTTTTGGTAGGGGATCTGAGATGAACCCGGCCTCTTACTACACGTCTCTTTTAGTAGGGGAGCTGGGATGTCTTCCAGCCGCTTACTACACGTCTATGGAAAGTGGGTGAGGTATCCCCCAACCCACATTGCCCTGTCCAGTCACAATCAACTCACTTTGTTCAAAAATATTTTCTTTCCTTCCTTGACTCGACTCAAAATACATAGCATGCAAGAACTTGTAACGACTTCCTTTGAAAATATTGTTTGGCTCAAAGACGAAACTCACACACACGAATATGCAACTTAAGAAATGGAACTCAACTAAAAAATATGGGTGCAACTTAAGCAATGGAACTCAACTAAAAGCCCAACTATTGTTTTTTACTTTCCTCAACCTTTCCTTAAACCGAGCAACCAAACCGTAAAACCCTTAACTCTATCATCCCTTAGCCAAATTCGACACCGCTCAAACCGACACTCTCCAAACACTACAAACTAACCATATGACCTGTTTTCAACCTCATTTGACAGCCTATACAACCTGAACAAAAACCCAATCCGGACAGCCCACTTTTGCCCTCAAAATTCTGCACCGACACATTAACTTCAAAAATCCATAACTTGATGAAACCTTACCCGAAACGAGCCCATTTTATACCGACGCGACCACAATGTAATGAACTTGACCTAGGACCAGCCATAGCCATGAATAGACCAGGGTTACTACCTCCCCTGCCTCGGAACAGTAACCCCATGCTCAATGAAAACAACACCCAACTTACTTCTAACTCAATGTTTCAACCCCATAACCCTTTTTCCTTAACTCTACTCCATACCAATCCACAAAACACCTTATTAACATCACTTAGGACTTATCCCAAGCACATAGGCAGCCCCTTACCACACTTCAACACCACAATTCAAAATATCAAGATTATGCATCAAAAAGTCTCCAACTCATGAGTAATCAATCAAGACCAATTGCCAACCAATAAAATACACTTATATACTTCAAAAACAGCCCAAACATCATATGAAACTCGAAATTTGGGCATACACACTTCTGGAAAATTCAAAAATTTGCTATATGCATCAAACCTTTCATGTCTCAAGTCACAATTTACCAATACAATACTTTAAACTTCATGCATAGCTAAAAATCCAAAATTTAAACATAACCCCCACTGAAAAATGCTTAAAACCGAAACCATACATGCCAAAAACATAGGCATTTCAAAATTTAAATAAAGGTTTAGCACAAGAACATAAATAGCTTGCTAGAATGCCCAAGAAAATGTTTATGCTTGCCTCTACTTTACTACCCAAAGAAAAAAAAAATAAGAGAGAAATGAGGGCTGGACTTTGCACCAACACCAAGCTAAACCTCCTTAGGATGTGCTCCGGCAGCAGCGGTGGTGGTGGAAGGCGGCGGCGGCGGCTGGAGAGGAGAAAAGGGGTCGGCCGATTGGGTTGGAAGAAAAGAGAGAAAGAGGGAAATGGGGTCGAATTGTGGGAGTGATTGGGTGGCTAGGGTTTGGCTAAATGTTTTATTTTGTGTTTAAAAAGGTGTGTGTGTAAGGGGTACAAGTGTGTATATGTATAGGTGTAAGCATGTAAAAGTAGGTGTGAGTGTGATTTTAAAAGTACAACTTTATAGTACAACTTTTCCTACTAACTTACACTAATAAAATTCCTAAGTTTAAAAAATCCTAATCAAAAATATTAAATTGTGTTTTACTAATCCGGGTTTATGAAAATTCTAATTTTCGAAAAAGTTAAAGAATAAGCTCAATATTGCAATACCAAGAAAAATGATTTCTGATACCCGAAAATTTCTAAATTTTGAATTTCCTTCTAAATTTTCCTCCTACCTCCCTACTAAACTTTTAAAATAGAAATTTTTGGAATTTACCGCCAAAATACACCATCGCCATACGTCGGAACCGGAAGCCACTGTCTTAAAAATTTCAATAATAAAGAACTTAAAGTATTTGAGCACTTAAACTTTAAAGGAAATGTAATCAATTAATTCCAAGCAATAAAAATCATAATTATTATAAAAAAAAGAATTTTAGGCATGGAATTTAAATTATGAAATCTTAGGTGCTACAATTCCTCCCTCCCTAATAAGGAATTTCGTCCTCGAAATTAGAACTTACCAAATAGCTCTGAATAGTGATTCCTAATATCTGCCTCTGTCTCCCTAGTGGCCTCTTCATCTGAATGATTCAACCACTTAACCTTGACCATTGGAATAGTCTTGTTACGGAGTCTTCTCTCCTGCTTCTCCATAATTCTGTAAGGTCTCTCTTTATAAGTCATATGAGGCGATAACTGAAGAGGCTCAAGGTTGAGCACATGAGAAGGATTCGAGATGTACTTCCTCAACATGGATACGTGAAAGACGTTGTGTACTCCAGCCAGATTAGGCGGGACATGATCACCCACTGAGAACTCCAAGTCTCTCCTCCTATGATCGGCATAACTCTTCTGCCTGCTCTGTGCAGTCCTCATCCTATCACGGATCCTTGCTACAACTTCAGCAATCTGCTGAACAATCTCGGGTCCAAACTCTGACCTCTCACCGATCTCGGTCCATAATACCGGTGATCTACAAGGTCTCCCATAGAGTGCCTCGTAAGGCTCCATACCAATGGTGGCCTGAAAACTGTTATTGTATGCGAACTCCACTAGTGGTAGCCTCGACTACCAACTACCCTGAAAATCAATAGCGCAAGCCCTCAAAAGGTCTTCCAAAATCTGAATCACCCTCTCATACTGGCCATCCGTCTACGGGTGAAAGGCTGTACTAAACAGAAGCTTCGTTCCCAAAGCTGAATGAAGATTCTTCCAAAATGAAGAAGTAAACCGCGGATCTCTATCAGACACTATGGACACAGGAATACCATGTAGTCTGACTATCTCCCGGATATACAACTCCGCATACTGAGTCATAGTGAAGGTCTTCCTCACAAGTAAGAAGTGCACCGACTTAGTGAGACGGTCTATAATAACCCAAATAGCATCCGAACCTCTCACTGTCCTCGGCAAGCCAACAACAAAATCCATGGTAATATTCTCCCATTTCCACTCTGGAATAGGAAGTGGCTTAAGCAACCCTGCAGGTCTCTGATGTTCTGCCTTGACCTGCTGGCATGTCAAGCACTCTGACACGAAGCGAGCGATATCACGCTTCATGCCTGGCCACCAGTACAACTGCTGAAGGTCCCTATACATCTTTGTACTCCCTGGGTGGATAGAGTACAACGATGTATGTGCCTCTGCTATGATAGTATCTCGCAGAGAATCACCTGCGGGAATCCAGAAACGACCTCTGAACTTCACAATCCCATCAACTACAGAATACAGACCACTATCTTTCTCCACTTCTCTCTGTCTCCACTTACCCAACTGTTCATCAGCTGCTTGAGAAACTCTGATACGATCAAACAACGAAGTCTGCACTAACAAAGCTGAAAATCTAGGAGCTCTACCCTTGGCATAGAGCTCTAGTCCAAATTTCTGAATCTCATCCTGCAAAGGTCTAGACACCGTCAAAGAGGCAATTACTGCTGACTATCTACTCAATGCATATGTGACTACATTATCTTTACCCGGGTGGTAGCTAATATCGCAGTCATAGTCTTTCACCAGCTCTAACCATCTCCGCTGTCTCATATTCAACTCCTTCTGAGTGAAGAAGTATTTGAGGCTTTTATGGTCGATGAATATCTTACACTTCTCTCCGTAGAGATAGTGCCTCCGAATCTTGAGAGCGAACACTACTGCTGCTAACTCCAAATCATAAGTATGGTAATTCTTCTCATGCTCTTTCAACTGCCTAGAAGCATAAACGATAACCCTATCTTGCTGCATAAGTACTGCCCCAAGTCCCAACTTGGAAGCATCAGTGTAAACCACAAAATCTCCCTCTCCAGATGGCATAGCTAACACTGGTGCTTTCGTGAGAGCCTCCTTCAACACATCAAAGCTCTCTTGACACTCTGGCTTCCAAATAAACTTGGCATTCTTCTTGGTCAGCGCTGTCAAGGGAACCGCAATCGATGAAAAGCCCTTGATAAACTTCCTATAGTAACCGGCCAATCCGAGGAAACTGCGAATCTCCGATGCGCTTCTTGGCACAGACCAATCCTTCACTGCTTGAACCTTGGAAGGATCTACTTCCACTCCATCCTTGGAAATAATATGGCCCAAGAATGGTACTCTCTCTAACCAAAATTCGCACTTTTCGAACTTAGCATACAACTTCCTCTCTCGGAGTACTCCTAGGATAGTCCTCAAATGCTGGGTATGCTCTTCTCTATCCTTCGAGTAAATGAGGATGTCGTCAATAAAGACAATGACAAACTGATCCAAGTACGACTGGAACAAGCGGTTCATAAGATCCATGAAGACCACGGGCGCGTTTGTCATCCCGAACGGCATCACAAGGAACTCGTAGTGGCCATAACGAGTCCTAAACATTGTCTTGAACATGTCAGACTCCTTCACCTTCAACTGGTGATATCCCGAACGAAGATCAATCTTCGAAAACACAGAAGCTCTTTGTAACTGATCAAATAGATCCTCAATTCTAGGTAGTGGGTACTTGTTCTTCACCGTTACACCATTCAACCCTCGATAGTCTATGCACAATCTCAGACTTCCGTCCTTCTTCTTCACAAAGAGGACCGGTGCGCCCCATGGAGAGAAGCTAGGGCGTATGAACCCTTTATCAAGAAACTCTTGAATCTGCTCTTTCAATTTCTTCATTTCTGTGGGAGCTAGTTTGTACGGTGCCTTAGATATTGGCACAGTACCCGGTATCAAGTCGATAGAGAACTCGACTTCTCTATCTGGTGGAATACCTGCAACCTCTTCCGGAAACACATCTTCAAAATACCTGACCACGTCCACCTCTGAAATATCCGGACGAGCTGGCAACTCTGTCATAGATGCACTGGCTAAGAATGCCTCACATCCATCATGCACCAACTTCTTAGCTTGCATGAGAGATATAAGCTGAGTCCTCTTCGAACTCCTAGTAGCCTCGAACCAGAATGGTTCCTTACCTTCCGGCCTAACTAACACTGATCTCTGCTGAAAGTCAATCACCACAGCATTCTTCATCATCCAATCCATCCCAAGTATCAAGTCAAACTCAAGCATGGGCAAAACTATCAGATCGGCACTCACTGATTGCCCTTGCAGCAAGAGCTCAAGATTCTTCACTATATTCCTCGTGGACAACTCTTCTCCTGATGGGATGGTCACTGTGAAACCACCCAACAAGTCCTCATACTCAATATTCCACTTACGGGTGAATGCCTCCGAAATGAAAGAATGTGTAGCTCCCGAGTTTAACAAGGCTCTAGTGGCTACACCAGCTACTACAATCCTACCTGCATTCACTGTGAATACATCCACAGAAAAGATCGAAGTTAAATAACACAAGTTCTACTTAGGCTCATTCTAAGTCATCAAATCCCAAACAAGATACTACGCATGCTAAAGCAGTCAAGTTCTCCTATCATGCATCATGCTACAAAATTATTGACCCCAAACAAGAAAACTTAAAACCACATGCATCAGTAAATCGATCAACTGCTCTAACCCAAGAAAACTTAAGATGTTACCTGTGATGAGTGTGGTGTCTGGGTCGGCCTCCTCGGCCTGCATCACGAACACTCGACCCTGCATGGGCCTCCTCATCTCCGAGCAGTCTTTAGCTACATGACCCGGCTTCTTGCATTTGAAGAAAACTCCTGCATTCATCAAGCACTTAACAAAATGCGAACGGCGGCACGTCTGGAAAATAGGCTTATCTTCAGTACTGGGAGGAGCAGGTCTCTTGTCCTGATGGTTCCCCTGGGGCCTCTGCTGCCTCTGATGTCCCTGATATGGCTTCTAGCCATGCTGCTGTGGGTGACCCCTGATGAGTAAAGGCCCTCTTGCCATGAACCTCAGCATTGATGTCCTTCAAGGACTGCTCGGACCTCATATACTTCCTGATGGCAGCTGCATAATCCACTGGCTCGGCCATCATCACATCCCTACGAATAGTAGGCCTCAGACACGCAACAAAGTGCTGCAACTTCTCCGCCTCGTCATTCCATATCAACGGCACGAAGTGGCAGCCCCTCTCAAATTTCCAAACAAACTCGGATACAGACAGATCTCCCTGCCGAAGACTCATGAATTCTTTCTTCAACTGCGCCCTCACCTCAGCTGTATAGTACTTCTCATAGAAGAGAGTCTTGAATGCTTCCCAAGTCAGTGTGGTAATGTCAACAGTTTTCTCCACACCCTCAAACCATAAGGCGACGTCATCTTTGAGAAGGAAGGTTATACAGCGAACTCGGTCCGCATCTCCCAAATCATGTAGCGGAAAATTGCCTCTAGCGAGCAAATCCAGCCCTCTGCTACCATCGGATTCCGTAGTACCAGAGAAGTCCTTAGGATCCATCTTCCTGAACTGCTCATAGACCGCGCTAGGTCTAGCCCTCTAGGCCTCGGCATGCTGCTCTAAGATACGAGCCAGACCAGCTAGCACCTATTCCCCAACATCAATTGGTGGAGGGGGCGGAGGAGGTGCATGGGGATCACGTCGAGGTGCCATCTGAGCGCAAGTTCAAATTTCAAAAATTCAAATTTCATGCCTTAAAAAAAAAATTTTATTTAAACTTAAAACATGCTCAAATAATTTAAAAAACTAATGCTACTAATCTGAACCAATAGCAATAAGCAAAACATAAATCTTACAGACTTTGAGGTGAGATCCCTTGAGTTTCGGCAATCGGCAGTAGGCTCAGCCCAAACCAAGACCGTGCTCTGATACCAGCTGAGACGACCCTAACCTCTATACTTAAATAAATAATAAAAGAAATTACGAATTAAAAAAAATTTGCCATGACTTGTTTGAAAGTAAGCAAAACCTCCCTGTCACAGACAACAAATCTAAACAAATGCAATAAATGCGACAAAAAGATAACCACTGCGATAATCATAACTTCAAAAGTAAAAGCAACCCAACATGGTTGCGGAAAAGATAGCGATAACAGTTTCAAGACTTAAAAATTTAAGCACAGGGAAAACACATCCTGACTATTACCAAAAGTACATAAGTTTAAACTCTTTATTACAATCATAAACTAGTGCGGAAACATGAAATAGCAATGGTCGTAGGTCCTCGCTCCGCCGAAGACCTCCCCTCAAGGACCCTGCCCCTCGGTCCCTACGAAATTCTCCTCACCTGGCAAACAAACAAGCATAGTGAGTCTAATGACCCAACAAGTATAAACAGTGATATAACAAGGGTTTCAAAATACTCCAAGCAATACTCAAACTACTATACATAATATACTTTGAAACTTAAACTGTAAACATGCGTGAAATAAGGGAAGTGAGACAACATGAAAATATGAACTCACGCTATGAAACTTTTGAACTTTCTTGAATTAACTGAAACTCATGCATAACATAAAACTGAATAAATTGAGACGAGTCGACTGATACTTGATACTTTAACTTTTGTTTTTACTTTAGAACTTAGATCCTCGAATTGTGACTCAAGTTTCGATCATGATCATGGCTGCAGTGCACTATGCCGGCAAGACGCCGAGATTTCTCCCGACGCGGTTTGCCCTTTTACTTTCCTTTTTGGTAGGGGAGCCGAGATGAACCCGGCCGCTTACTACACGTCTCTTTTGGTAGGGGAGCTGAGATGTCTCTTAGCCGCTTACTACATGTCTATGGCAAGTGGGTGAGGCATCCCCCAACCCACATTGCCCTGTCCAGTCACAATCAACTCACTTTGTTCAAAAATATTTTCTTTCCTTCCTTGACTCGACTCAAAATACTTAGCATGCAAGAACTTGTAACGACTTTCTTTGAAAATATTGTTTGGCTCAAAGACGAAACTCACGCACACGAATATGCAACTTAAGAAATGGAACTCAACTCAAAAATATGGGTGCAAGGTGGTGTAAGAGTGGGTGCCCAGTGAGCCAACTGTGTGGCTATGGGCTTTGATGACTCTTTGTATAAACAATCTTTTGTTTAATATTATTTACACTTTTATGGCAATGACTTTATATTACTTCATATTGTTATATTGTGATATACTATTGTTGTTTTGATAAAGACCTTGAATATACTATAGTATATGTAAGATGTGGTAGAACATGGAGATGTCTATCATGAAATACATCTTATAGTCACTGTATATTCTAAAAACCGTTCCTAGTCGATTGAGCCGTCCGATAATAAGGATAAGGATCGCTCGAGTTTGAGACTAGCATTTGCGATGCGGAGTACCACGTTTCATTGGTAGGGAACATGGAGATGTTCGAAGCATGCAAATGGATATTCATAGGATGAATAATCGAACTACCCTATCCGGACTTTCCAAGTGGTTATCACTTATCGAGTGGATAAAGTCCGCGGTTTTGGTTGTACACCATTAGTCCTTACGACTTGAAACATCATGGAGACTCTATATGCTAGTGCTGTGCTTTGACTCGTTTACCGACTCTATGGGGGTCATCAGGTGTCGAGATTGGGTACAGTTACGACACATATAGGAGTCAATGCATTGTTGTCAAGGATTCACCACATACTTGCGAGTGTGGATATCCTATGCGATCTGAGGAGATATTAGTGTGACAAATCTCTGGCCAGAGTACTTGATGTGATTTAAGAAATGGTTTCTTAGTAGCACATGCGATGTCACTAATTTGATCTTCAAGATGCATTGCATAGTTATCGAATCTTGAGCGACTCTCGATATACCAATGGTTGTTGATTCGATCGGGATATATGGATGAAGGGACCGTACTGTACGCTAACCAAAATCTACTGGTTCTTGTAGGCACTATCAGTGATACCTAGGGAATCATGGGGCGATGTTGCTAGGCGCTTTACCATGATTCGTTGGGCAAGTCGGAAAGTGTTGTTCCGAGTCACAAGGAGTTGTGAGCCCACGGCTAGCTGTATCCCTGAACCATTGAGGGTCACACAGTGTAATGGAGTTTTAATCCCCGTTGAGATAGTTAAATTTAAAGAGTTAAATTTAATGAACTAAGGAGTTGGACTTCTTAAATAAGAGTAAGGGAGTAGGATTTCCTAAAATGACATAGGGATGGACATTTTAGGAAACCACTGAATTCGGATTCAGGAAAATTTATTTTGACTTTAAAATGTGCAGAAATGGTTTCTGTGCACATTGGTAAAATCGGTTTATCAATCGGAGTCACGATGAATTTTATATTAATTTCTGAACGAGCGGGCTTTGCTTGTCGGGCCTCAACTTATGACTAATGGGCCCTAAGGTGTTAGTGGCCTGCATTATAAATAAGTTATTGCAGTACAGAAATTAGACACAACAGCTCATAATTTTTGAGACAGAAAATCGAAACCCTCCTCTCTCTCAAAAGTTTTCGGCCGTCCCCTCCCTGTTCTCTGCCCGAGAAATTTCGGTCTGTGATTTTGAATCGCAGTCAGGAATAACGAATCAGATTCGTTTAATCTCTTCGCAGAAAAACTTCTGATAGATTTTCTAGTGCAATCTATCAGAGGGATTTAAACCCCATTCGTGGACCTGATTGAAGGAGTTCATCAGTTCCTGGGAGATACAAGAAGCGCAGAGAAATCTGTGTGGTGTCCATTAATCTCGATTCGAGATTGAAGGTAAAATTTAATTAATTGTTATTTGAATTTTACACACACAATAATTTAATCGTTGAATGGTTGATACCCACACCATGGAATTGTTCCATGATAAAATTTTTAAACTTCCGCTGCACCGGGTATCAATCGTGATTGATCTGACCGCCAGTTTTTTCCAACAGGTGGGTGAGTGGCTGCCCCTAAGCTAAAAGCCCAACTATTTTTTTTTACTTTCCTCAACCTTGCCTTAAACCGAGCAACCAAACCGTAAAACCCTTAACTCTATCATCCCTTAGCCAAATTCAACACCGCTCAAACCGAAACTCTCCAAACACTACAATCTAACCATATGACCTGTTTTCAACCTCATTTGACAGCCTATACAACCTGAACAAAAACCCAATCCGGACAGCCCACTTTTGCTCTCAAAATTCTGCACTGACACCTTAACTTCAAAAATCCATAACTTGATGAAATCTTACACAAAACAAGCCCATTTTATACCGATACAACCACAACGTAATGAAGTTGACCTAGGACCAGCCCTAGCCATGACCAGACTAGGGTTACTACCTCCCCTGCCCCAGAACAGTAACCCCCTGCTCAATGAAAACAACACCCAACTTACTTCTAACTCAATGTTTCAACCCCATAACCCTTTTTCCTTAACTCTACTCCATAACAATCCACAAAACACCTTATTAACATCACTTAGGACTTATCCCAAGCACATAGGCAGCCCCTTACCACACTTCAACACCACAATTCAAAATATCAAGATTATGCATCAAAAAGCCTCCAACTCATGAGCAATCAATCAAGACCAATTGCCAACTAATAAAATACACTTATATACTTCAAAAACAGCCCAAAAATAATATGAAACTCGAAATTTGGGCATACACACTTCTGAAAAATTCGAAATTTGCTATATGCATCAAACCTTTCATGTCTCAAGTCACAATTTACCAATACAACACTTTAAACTTCATGCATAGATAAAAATCCGAAATTTAAACATAACCTCCACTGAAAAATGCTTAAAACCGAAACCATACATGCCAAAAACATAGGCATTTCGAAATTTAAATAAAAGTTTAGCACAAGAACATAAATAGCTTGGTAGAATGCCCCAAAAAATGTTTATACTTGCCTCTATTTTACTACCCAAAGAAAACCAAAAATAAGTGGGAAATGAGGGCTGGACTTTGCACCAACACCAAGCTAAACCTCCTTAGGATGTGCTCCGGTGGCGGCAGTGGTGGTGGCAGGTGGCGGCGGCGGCTGGAGAGGAGAAAAGGGGTCGGCCGATTGGGTTGGAAGAAAAGAGAGAAAGAGGGAAAGGGGGTCGACTTGTGGGAGTGATTGGGTGGCTAGGGTTTGGTAAATTTTTTATTTTGTGTTTAAAAAGGTGTGTGTGTGAGGGGTACAAGTGTGTATATGTATAGGTGTAAGCATGTAAAAGTAGGTGTGAGTGTGCTTTTAAAAGTACAACTTTATAGTACAACTTTTCCTACTAACTTACACTAATAAAATTCCTAAGTTTAAAAACTCCTAATCAAAAATATTAAATTGGGTTTTACTAATCCGAGTTTATTAAAATTCTAATTTTCGAAAAAGTTAAAGAATAAGCCCAATATTTCAATACTAAGAAAAATGATTTCTGATACCCGGAAATTTCTAACTTTTGAATTCCCTTCTAAATTTTCCTCCTACCTCCATACTAAACTTTTAAAATAGAAATTCTTCGAATTTACCGCCAAAATACACCATCACCATATGCCGAAACCGGAAGCCACTGTCTCAAAAATTTAATTAATAAAGATCTTAAAGTATTTGAGCACTTAAACTTTAAAGGAAATGTAAGCAATTAATTCCAAGCAATAAAAATCATAATTATTATATATAAAAAAGAATTTTAGGCATGGAATTTAAATTAAGAAATCTTAGGTGCTACAGAGCTTCCGAACCCTCCGTCCAAACTCCCTCAGCCAACCACGTGTCTAGCTTCTAGAGGAAGCCTGCCAACACAAGTTTGAAGTCTCCGATCCACCTTTGGAGCGTTCGAAGTTTCATTGGTGACGTCATCAATGACGTATTATTCCCGGACAGTTGGAAATACAAGATTGGAGCCTCCGATAAAAGTTCGGACCTTTCGAACTCTTCAGAGCTTCCGATCCAAGTAACTTGGCTCCGTTATTTTTTTCGGATCATCCGAACTTGGTTCGGATCGTCCGATCCCTCGGAACCTTCTCGACTATTTCGAGTGTTCTGGATCCACTTCAGGACTCCGTTAAATCATATGGGTTTTCCTTAATCATTTTTTACTTAATCTAAACATGATTACTTGATTAATTATCCATTAATCAATAATTCTGGATACGGATCACTATAGTATTTTCAGTATTGTTTCGATGGGGTTCTATAAACTATGTTTCACCTTGGATTTTAAGGCCGGTTGTATTCTATTGGTTGATTTATTGTAAGACTCTATTTCCGTTTTTTTATTGGTTATTGTATTTTAATACTTAACTGCATGCTTAAGATTATTTAGTAGGTAATTCCAGAGTGGGTCACTACAAAATTCTTGATCCTCTTCCGTCCTTCTTGAGCTTCAAGTGTTATAGACACAGAATTCCAACGTCCTAAAAAGTAGCCGGTGCAACTTTGTCCATAAATAGCCAAAATTTAAGCAGAGTATGTCACATGTCTTTTTCTTCTTTCCTAATAAGGTATAGTGGAGCGAGGCACTTTTGGACTATACCCAAATACAGAATCCAATGGTACTTTTCAAATTTTTTCTAATATCAAACTACTCGGATCACTTTTTGGATCACAAATCTGTTTTTCTTGGTCCTTGAATGAGTTGATCTGTTATGGTATAATTATATATAATTGAACGGGTCTGATTGGTTCAAATATATGTAGATCAATTTCTTTAATTCGGATTAGCTGTATTATCGGATCAAATGATTTAATCCAAATTCATTTTTATGTAAAGTTTGATTTTAATAAGTTTTTTTGGTACGATTTTGTCCAAATCGTTCTGTGTGTCAAGATTATATTCTGATCTGTTTGTGTATACTGATATGCCTATATGTCCAGGTGTCTTTTGTCATCACCAAAACTTAATGTGTTTGTCTTATCAGTTTCTCTATTTTTGGTTATGTCAAAACATTGAATCTGAAATACCCAACAAGGATTCTGGTATAGAAATTAGATCATCTCTGAAATAATATAGAATTCTAATGTATAATGTTAGGATCAATTTGTACTGCCCTTACGTAACTTCTGTGAGCAGTTCACTTGACAAACTTCTTCTATGAGAGCAGTTGTTGGTAGCAACTAACTCTATTCTTTCTTGTGTGTCAATGTTAATTGGCCAACAAATGTATGTACGAAAAGAGGCCAAATAACATATTGAACAATGATAAAAGTAGCTTGACAAAAATATAAATAACACAGAGAATATTTATGGATGTTCGGAGACAAAACTTCTACGTCACCCCTTCTTCCTCACGGGAAAGATCCTCTAGAAGACTTTTGCTTATACAACATCTTGTATACAACCCACTCCAATCGTAGGACTTACCCTTGCCTAGATCAGAACTCCTAGAACACAATCAAGTTAAGACACCCCATCCTAACACTCAAATTATAGTTATGAATGAATCCTTACTCTCAAATAGTAGATCAACTCCAATTAAACACATAGGCAACTGATTGATGATCCTCAGAGATCAGATGTATGACTTCCAATCATCAAAGTCCTCTTTAGAGAACATAGGAATTTTGATGAATGCAGACATCTTTAGATAGTGTTCAGAGGCAAGATAAGAACCTCGCTCTGATACCATTTGTTTGGATCGATTGAAAGTGTAGAGGGGAGGGGGTGAATACACTCACAAAATTTTTCAAATAAGCTGATAGTGAATTCAATTAGTTTTGTTATTGAATTCCAAACTTATCTTGGTGTCTAATTCAAGTTGACAAAAAATAAATGTGCGAAAATACATCAAGAGGAAGATTATAAACAATTAGTCCTATATATGTATGCAAGACCGATAGTATGTAGGTAGACTGATAAAAGACACAGTAAGATGTTTATGGATGTTAGGATATTTCAATTACTTCTATGTCACCCCTTCTTCCACCTCGGAAGGATATCACTAGAAGACTTTGAATTTTACAACACAATTGCAAAACCTCACTCCAAGACTAGGACTTACACCCAACAGCCTATCTCATAACTCCTAGTTACAACTCAATTTCAGTCCTAAAATGATAAGATACAAGTGTTACAAACTCGATTTGAACTTGCACAAAAATGATCCTTGAATAATCAGAATAATTGTTTAAGTGTTGTGCTTCAAGTTTCTTGATCATATTGCTTAACAGACTTGAAGGCTTGAATGTTCAAATGTTTGCGGGAGCAAAGTTTGTTCCTCGACTGATCAATATGCCTATTTATAGGCTTCGGAATCCAAAGGTCTTAATTTTTAAATGTCTCTGATAGGTTTTGAATTATTCCCGTTGCTTCGTCATTTTCGTCGACATTCTCTGCACCCAACATCTTCTGGGATCGCAATGTTATGTTGCAGGGGTGTCAGAGTACGGAAAACTTTATTCAATCCAAATCGCGATGGTAGACTAATGTAGTATGTAAGGTGTTCAATTGATCAGTCTACTTGTTTGGTACTTGTCTTCGCAATATCAATTTGGTTGCTCAGTTTAATACATTTCTTCATGACATCAGTCTGGTATTTCATGCAAAGGTTCAGTTTGGCTATCTTAAAGTCGTGCTTTTCTTGGTAAAAATAGTTTAGCGCTTTTCTTAATAAATTCGCTCTTTTCCTTGAAGACTCGGTTTGGCGCTTTTACTTTATAAGAGTTGGTTTGAAGAAGTTTAGCTCTTCAGTTTGGCTTCTTTCAAGATATCGGTTTAGCTCATATAAACACCAAAACTTAATTCTCAACAGAAATAAAGAATGAGAGACTCATTATTTGCACACACACAAAAAAGTTATGATTTGTTGCATAAAACACATTATGATTCTCATGATAGTTTTTCATTGTTTGTCATCCAATATTTAGTATCGCTCAATTAAATTTGTTTTGGTCATCCAATATCATGTGCATTATTTTGTCAAATGTTGGAGATGAATGAATTGTTTATTATTTAATGAGATCACATGTAGTGATATCATTCATTGCTCGATTTCAACAATTGCATAATTAAATATAATTCTAAACTTCAAAGCCGTTGAATATGATATTATGACATGAATTACTTCAATTTGCAATACGACATGTGTATTTGAACTCCAATATTAAAATAACATTTGTGATCATGAAATCTGACACAACACATGAGCTAGAAGAGTATATATAGCATAATTGGGCACATAATTTTCTACTTCATATGATAAAAAATTTGGGCTCCTAAGATTGACCTTTCCAACTAAGAAAAAATTATATTCGAATTATCTCCAATTTGGAATGATCTCAAATATATTTGGAATAATCTCGAGAATTTGCGGCATAAGCAGATAGACAATTGGGAACGAGAGACTTATTATTTTCACATGCACAAAGATGTTATGATTTGGTGAATAACACACACTAGAATGCTCATGATGAGCTTTCATTGTCGTATTAATTGTCATCCAATTACATTTGTGTTAGTTATTATAATATATCATGTACATTACTTTGTCAAATGTAGGAGATGAATGCATTGTTCATTATTCAATGAGATCACATGTAGTGATATCATTCATTGCTCAAAGTCTAAAATTGCATAATTAAATGTAATTCTAAACTCAAAAGCTATTGAATATGATATTATGACATGGATTATCTCAATTTACAATACAACACATGTATTTGAACTCCAATATTAAAAGAACATTTGTGATCATGGGATCTGATACAACACATGAGCTATAAGAGTACAAATGTGTATCAATTGAGCACATAAAGTTTTACTTCTCAGGATAAAATTTTGGATCACTATGATCTACCTTCCCAAGTGATGGTAAATTAGTTTCGAATTGTCTTTTGATTTGAGATAATTTAAAATATATTTGGAACAATCTCGGATATTTTCGGGATAAACAGATAAATCCAATTTGAAATGAGAGACCCATTCTTTTCAAGTGCACAAATATTATATGATTTGCTGCATCACACATTATGATTCTTATGATGAATTTTCATTGTCGTATGAATTATCGTCCGATTACATTTTTGTTGGTCATCCAATGTCACGTGCACTACTTTGTCAAATATATGATACGCGTGAATTATCCCTGATTTGGGATAATTTAAAATATATTTAGAACAATCCCAGACTGAACAATTTTGAATTAATATAAAATAATTCTGAATTAATAAGACATGACACATGAACAATAAGAGTACACATATGGCCTAATTCAGCATAAATTGTTCTATTTACTAAGATAAAATTTTGGGCCACAAAGATTTACAATGACAAGTGAAAACAAATTAGGTTCGAATTGTCTAAGATTAGAAATCATTTCTTATTAATTTACAACAATTTCGGATATTTGCGGCTCAAATATACAAGAAATTGGGTATAAGAGACTCATTCTTTGCACAATTAAATGTAATTCTAAACTTAAAAAACTGTTGAACATGTATTTGAACTTCAATATTAAAAGAACATTTGTGATCATGGGATCTGGCACAACACATGAGCAAGAAGAATATAAATGTGTCTCAATTGAGCACATAACGTTCTACTTCTCAAGATAAAATTTTGGGCCACTATGATCCAGTGTTTTCATAACCGGACTGGTGATCGAACCGGTCTACCTAAAAAAAACGATCCAACCGGTTGGACCGTTTTAACCAGATTGTCCAATAGGAAAACCGTTTATATAATATAATATAATAAATAATATATTTTTAATTTTAAAAACTCAAAAATATATATAAATAGACAAAAAATATATATTTGTCATAGTTTGAAAGCTAAACAAATATGTAAATATATTTAAAATATCAATTATAGTTATAAATTATTTAAATAATAAATTATTTAATTTTAAAAAAACCAATAATTATTAAAATAATTTTTTTAATGAAGTAAAAATTTCAAATAATAATGTATATACATAAAAAAATATTAAATTTAAAGTTTTAAAAATAAAAAATTTAAATTTTCAAATAAAAAAATAAAAAAGTCAAAAAACCGGTTCAACCGGTCCGGTTGAACCTATTTTCCGGTTATTTCCAGTTGGACCGGTTTTTCGGTTCTTGGGGAAGAACCGGACAGGCGACCGGTTCTTGGTCGAACCGGTGAAACCGGCCGGTCTGGTCCGATTCTAAAAACACTGTTATGATCGACCTTCCCAAGTGATAGTAAATCAGTTTCAAATGTATTCGATTTGAGATAATTTTAAATATATTTGGAACAATCTTGTTGGAAAACTGGCGTTCAGATCAATCACGATTGATACCCGGTGCAGCGGAAGTTTAAAAATTTTATTATGGAACAATTCCATAGTGTGGGTATCAACTGTTTAACGATTAAATTATAAGTGTGTGTAAAATTAAATAACTATTATTAAATTTTACCTTCAATCTCGAAGCGAGATTATTGGACACCACACAGATTTCTCTGCGCTTCTTGTATCTCCCTGGAACTGATGAATATTCTGTCCTTCAATCAGGTCCACGAATGGAGGTTTAATCCCTCTGATAGATTGCACTAGAAAATCTATCAGAAGTTTTCTGCGAAGAGAATAAACGAATTTGATTCGCTATTCCAGACTGCAATTCAAAACCACAGACCGGAATTTCTCAGACAGAGAGGGAGGGTGTTCGGCCACTTTGAGAGAGAGGAGGCTAGGGTTTTCGAAAATCCTGTCTCAAATTATGACCTGTTGTGTGTAATTTCTGTACTGCAATAACTTATTTATAATGCAGGCCACTAACAGCTTAGGGCCCATTAGTCATAAGTTGAGGCCCGACAAGCAAAGCCCGCATATTCAGAAATTAATATAAAATTCATCGTGACTCCGATTGATAAACCGATTTTACCAATGTGCACAGAAACCATTTCTGCACATTTTAAAGTCAAGATAAATTTTCCTGAATCCGAATTCAGTGGTTTCCAAAAATGTCCATCCCTATGTCATTTTAGGAAATCCTACTCCTTACTCTTATTTAAGAAGTCCAACTTCTTTATTCATTAAATTTAACTCTTTAAATTTAACTATCTCAACGGGGATTAAAACTCCATTACACTGTGTGACCCTCAATGGTTCAGGGATACAGCTAGCCGTGGGCTCACAACTCCTTGTGACTCGGAACAACGATTTCCGACTTGCCCAACGAATCATGGTAAAGCGCCTAGCAACATCGCCCCATGATTCCCTAGGTATCACTGATAGTGCCTACAAGAACCAGTAGATTTTGGTTAGCGTACAGTACGGTCCCTTCATCCATATATCCCAATCGAATCAACAACCATTGGTATATCGAGAGTCGCTCAAGATTCGATAACTATGCAATACATCTTGAAGATCAAATTAGTGACATCGCATGTGCTACTAAGAAACCATTTCTTAAATCACATCAAGTACTCTGGCCAGAGATTCGTCACACTAATATCTCCTCAGATCGCATAGGATATCCACACTCGCAAGTATGTGGTGAATCCTTGACAACAATGCATCGACTCCTATATGTGTTGTAACTGTACCCAATCTCGACACCTGATGACCCCCATAGAGTCGGTAAACGAGTCAAAGCACAGTACTAGCATATAGAGTCTCCATGATGTTTCAAGTAGTAAGGACTAATGGTGTACAACCAAAACCGCGGACTTAATCCACTCGATAAGTGATAACCACTTGGAAAGTCCGGATAGGGTAGTTCGATTATTCATCCTATGAATATCCATTTGCATGCTTCGAACATCTCCATGTTCCCTACCAATGAAACGTGGTACTCCGCATCGCAAATGCTAGTCTCAAACTCGAGCGATCCTTATCCTTATTATCGGACGGCTCAATCGACTAGGAACAGTTTAGAATATACAGTGACTATAAGATGTATTTCATGATAGACATCCCCATGTTCTACCACATCTTACATACACTATAGTATATTCAAGGTCTTTATCAAAACAACAATAGTATATCATAATATAACAATATGAAGAAAGATAAAGTCATTGCCATTATTAAAAGTGTAAATTACATTAAACAAAAGATCGTTTGTACAAAGAGTCATCAAAGCCCATAGCCACAAGTTGGCTCACTGGGCACCCACTCTTTCAATCTCCCACTTGCCCTATAGCCAACTAGTCATACTACGTAGACCCATTGCTTCGCGATGTTTGTCAAACAATGGTCCTGGCAAGGGCTTAGTAAGCGGATCAGCGATATTGTCTGCAGAGGCCACTCGTTCGACAGTGATGTCTCCTCTTTCAACAATCTCCCGGATGATGTGGTATTTCCTCAGTACGTGTTTGGATCTTTGATGAGACCTTGGTTCCTTTGCTTGAGCAACGGCACCCGTGTTGTCACAGTACACCGGGACTGGACCAACAAATTCAGGAATGACGCCCAACTCTTGGACGAACTTCCTCATCAAAACGGCCTCTTTAGCAGCAGCTGATGCTGCAATGTATTCAGCCTCAGTGGTGGAATCCGCTGTGGTGTCCTGCTTGGAACTCTTCCAAGAGACAGCACCGCCATTGAGCATGAACACAAATCCAGAGGTTGACTTCGAGTCATCCACGTCACTTTGGAAGCTAGAGTCGGTATAGCCTTCCAATTTCAGATCTCGTCCTCCATATACCATGAACATATTCTTAGTCCTTCGTAAGTACTTAAGAATGTCCTTCACGGCTTTCCAATGCATTTGACCAGGATTAGCCTGATATCTGCTCGTGACACTCAGAGCAAATGCTACATCCGGTCTGGTAGATATCATCCCATACATGATACTACCTATAGCTGACGCATATGGTACATGTGTCATATTCTCTATCTCTGCATCAGTCTTGGGACACATAGACTTGGATAAAGAAACTCCATGACACATGGGTAGATGTCCTCTCTTGGACCCATCCATTGAAAACCGTTTCAATATGGTGTCGATGTAGGTTGATTGAGTGAGTCCTATCATTCTCTTAGATCTATCTCTATAGATCTGTATTGTTGGAAAACTGGCGGTCAGATCAATCACGATTGATACCCGGTGCAGCGGAAGTTTAAAATTTTGTTATGGAACAATTCCATAGTGTGGGTATCAACCGTTCAACGATTAAATTATTGTGTGTGTAAAATTTAAATAACAGTTAATTAAATTTTACCTTAAATCTCGCAACGAGATTAATGGACACCAACAGATTTTATCTGCTCTTGTTGTCTCTCCCTGGAACCGATGAACTCCTTCAATCAGGTCCACGAACAGAGGTTTAATCCCTCTGATAGATTGCACTAGAAAATCTATCAGAAGTTTTCTGCGAAGAGATTACACGAATCTGATTCGTTATTCCTGACCGCGATTCAAAATCACAGACCGGAATTTTCTCGGGCAGAAGGGGAGGGGTCGGCCGAAATTTCTTTTAGAGAGACTAGGGTTTTCGATTTTTGCTCTCAAAAATTATGACCTGTTGTGTGTAATTTCTGTACTGAAATAACTTATTTATAATGCAGGCCACTAACACCTTAGGGCCCATTAATCATAAGCTGGGGCCTGACAAGCAAAGCCCGCTCGTTCAGAAATTAATATAAAATTCATCGTGACTCCGATTGATGAAACGATTTCACCAATGTGCACAGAAACCATTTCTGCACGTTTTAAAGTCAAAATAAATTTTCCTGAATCCGAATTCAGTGGTTTCCAAAAATGTCCATCCCTATGTCATTTTAGGAAACCCTACTCCCTTACTCTTAATTAAGAAGTCCAACTCCTTAGTTCATTAAATTTAACTCTTTAAATTTAACTATCTCAACGGGGATTAAAACTCCATTACACTGTGTGACCCTCAATGGTTCAGGGATACAGCTAGCCGTGGGCTCACAACTCCTTGTGACTCGGAACAACGATTTCCGACTTGCCCAACGAATCATGGTAAAGCGCCTAGCAACATCGCCCCATGATTCCCTAGGTATCACTGATAGTGCCTACAAGAACCAGTAGATTTTGGTTAGCGTACAGTACGGTCCCTTCATCCATATATCCCGATCGAATCAACAACCATTGGTATATCGAGAGTCGCTCAAGATTCGATAACTATGCAATACATCTTGAAGATCAAATTAGTGACATCGCATGTGCTACTAAGAAACCATTTCTTAAATCACATCAATTACTCTGGCCAGAGATTTATCACACTAATATCTCCTCAGATCGCATAGGATATCCACACTCGCAAGTATGTGGTGAATCCTTGACAACAATGCATTGACTCCTATATGTGTCGTAACTGTACCCAATCTCGACACCTGATGACCCCCATAGAGTCGGTAAACGAGTCAAAGCACAGCACTAGCATATAGAGTCTCCATGATGTTTCAAGTCGTAAGGACTAATGGTGTACAACCAAAACCGCGGACTTAATCCACTCGATAAGTGATAACCACTTGGAAAGTCCGGATAGGGTAGTTCGATTATTCATCCTATGAATATCCATTTGCATGCTTCGAACATCTCCATGTTCCCTACCAATGAAACGTGGTACTCCGCATCGCAAATGCTAGTCTCAAACTCGAGCGATCCTTATCCTTATTATCGGACGGCTCAATCGACTAGGAACGGTTTTAGAACATACAGTGACTATAAGATGTATTTCATGATAGACATCTCCATGTTCTACCACATCTTACATACACTATAGTATATTCAAGGTCTTTATCAAAACAACAATAGTATATCACAATATAACAATATGAAGTAATATAAAGTCATTGCCATAAAAGTGTAAATAATATTAAACAAAAGATTGTTTATACAAAGAGTCATCAAAGCCCATAGCCACACAGTTGGCTCACTGGGCACCCACTCTTACAATCTCCCACTTGCCCTATAGCCAACTAGTCATACTACGTAGACCCATTGCTTCGCGATGTTTGTCAAAAAATGGTCCTGGCAAGGGCTTAGTAAGCGGATCAGCGATATTGTCTGCAGAGGCCACTCGTTCGACAATGATGTCTCCTCTTTCCACAATCTCCCGGATTATGTGGTATTTCCTCAGTACGTGTTTGGATCTTTGATGAGACCTTGGTTCCTTTGCTTGAGCAACGGCACCCGTGTTGTCGCAGTACACCGGGACTGGACCAACAAATTCAGGAATGACGCCCAACTCTTGGACGAAATTCCTCATCCAAACGGCCTCTTTAGCAGCAGCTGATGCTGCAATGTATTCAGCCTCAGTGGTGGAATCCGCTGTGGTGTCCTGCTTGGAACTCTTCCAAGAGACAGCACCGCCATTGAGCATGAACACAAATCCAGAGGTAGACTTCGAGTCATCCACATCACTTTGGAAGCTAGAGTCGGTATAGCCTTCCAGTTTGAGTTCTCGTCCTCCATAAACCATGAACATATTCTTAGTCCTTCGCAAGTACTTAAGAATGTCCTTCACGGCTTTCCAATGCATTTGACCAGGATTAGACTGATATCTGCTCGTGACACTCAGAGCAAATGCTACATCCGGTCTGGTAGATATCATCCCATACATGATACTACCTATAGCTGACGCATATGGTACATGTGTCATATTCTCTATCTCTTCATCAGTCTTGGGACACATAGACTTGGATAGAGAAACTCCATGACACATGGGTAGATGTCCTCTTTTGGACCCATCCATTGAAAACCGTTTCAATATGGTATCGATGTAGGTTGATTGAGTGAGTCCTATCATTCTCTTAGACCTATCTCTATAGATCTGTATCCCAAGAATGTAGGATGCCTCTCCCAAATCCTTCATCGAAAATCTACCTGATAACCATATCTTTGTTGACTGCAACATCCCTACATCATTCCCAATGAGTAGGATGTCATCAACATAAAGTACTAAGAATGTCACCGCATCCTTAACTACTTTCTTGTACACGCAAGGTTCCTCCGGGTTCTTGATGAAACCAAAATCTTTTATTGTTTCATCAAATTTCTGGTTCCAACTTCTTGATGCTTGTTTTAGACCATAAATTGATCTCTGAAGCTTGCATACCTTATGCTCGCTTCCCATGGATGTGTACCCCTCTGGCTGCTTCATATAGATTTCTTCCTTAATGTCTCCATTAAGAAAAGCAGTCTTCACATCCATTTGCCATATCTCATAGTCATACCATGCAGCTATGGCAATAAGGATTCTTATGGACTTGAACATAGCAACTGGTGAAAAGGTTTCATCATAGTCAACTCCTTGCCTTTGAGTATAACCTTTCGCCACCAATCGCGCCTTGTAGGTCAATACCTTACCATCAGGCCCAAGCTTTCTTTTGTAGATCCATTTACACCCTATTGGAACAATTCCATCGGGAGGATCTACCAAAGACCAAACTTGGTTTGTATGCATCGAATCCAATTCTGACTGCATAGCTTCAAGCCATAAATTCGAATCCGCATCAGAAATTGCTTCCTTGAAGTTTCTTGGATCACATCCAATGTCGGGTTCATCTTGATCCCCTTCAAGAAGAAGACCATATCGAATAGGAGGTCTAGAAGTCCTCTCGGATCTTCTAGGTTCAGGCGTGTCCAGCAATGGTTCCTGAGGTGTAGGATCGTTATTTTGTATTTCGGGTTCTTCTCGAACTTCTTCGAGTTCCATCATCTCGCCTTTCTTATCCAATAAGAACTCCTTCTCCAAGAAGGTGGCATTCCTAGAAACAAACACCTTTGTTTCAGCAGGATAATAGAAATAATATCCGATTGAATTCTTCGGATACCCTACAAAATAACATAAGCTGGATCGACTATCCAACTTATCTCCCACTGTCCGCTTCACGTAAGCAGGACATCCCCAAATCCTCAAGTACGAATACTTAGGAGCTTTGCCATTCCATAACTCGTATGGTGTTTTGTCCACTGCTTTAGTGTGGACGTTGTTCAACAACAATACCGCCGTTTCAAGCGCATAGCCCCAAAACGAAGGTGGAAGCTCAGTGAAGCTCATCATAGATCGAACCATGTCCAACAAAGTTCGATTACGACGCTCCGATACACCATTAAGTTGTGGTGTCATAGGAGGAGTCCACTGAGAGAGAATCCCATTCTCTTTCAGATAGTCCAAAAACTCGGTACTCAAGTATTCTCCACCTCGATCCGATCGAAGTGCTTTAATACTTTTACCTAGCTTGTTTTCTACTTCAGCCCTGAATTCTTTGAACTTTTCAAATGCTTCAGACTTATATTTCATTAAATATAAATACCCATACCTTGAATAATCATCAGTAAAGGTAATGAAGTAGGTGTGGCCATGTTGAGTCCCTACTCTAAATGGACCACAAACATCTGTATGGATCAAATCCAACAGATTCTGACTACGCTCAGGTTTCCCCTTAAAAGGAGATTTAGTCATTTTTCCTTTTAGGCAGGATTCACAAGTAGGTAGAGAGTTAATATCAGACATATCAAACATGCCCTCTCCCACTAGCTTGTTCATCCTCCTTGAGGAAATATGACCTAGTCTAGCGTGCCAAAGGTTTGCCGGGTTTTGACTATCGATTTTCCTTTTGTTTGTTGTCGCCGGTTTGTCAATACAATTCACTGGAACGTCTTTTAGTTTTAAATTGTATAGATCGTTTTCAAGTTGTCCATTTCCAATTAAACATTCATTCTTGTAAATATTGCAAATCTCATTCACAAAATTACAAGAATAACCATCTCTATCAAGCATAGAAATAGAAATAATGTTTTTAATTAAATCTGGCACAAATAAAACATCTCTCAACAATAATTTAAAACCATTCTGCAAAATCAAACAAACATCTCCAATGGCCGTAGCTTCAACTCTGGAACCATTCCCGAGCCTCAGCTGGGTCTCACCCATTCTAAGCCTGCGACTTCTTGTCATCACCTGCAAATCATTGCAAATGTGAGATCCACATCCGGTATCCAATACCCAAGAAGTTGTATTAAGTGACATGTTTATTTCGATATAGAACATACCCTTTGCAGTTCCCAACTGCTCAAGATACTCCTTGCAGTTGCGCTTCCAATGACCCGGCTTCTTGCAGTAATGGCAAACATCCTTGGATTTTCCATTGTTTGAAGCCTTTGTCTTTTGCTTCTTCTCGGGTTCCACTTTCTTGGGTGGGGCAGAACGTTTCTTGCCCTTCATACTTGGCCCCTTCTTAGCAGAAGATGAGGAGCCCACCAAGAAAGCTGGCTTATCCTTCTTAAGTGTGGATTCATATGTAACGAGCATATTGACCATCTCTTCAAGGGTGGCCTCTATCTTGTTCATATTAAAATTTATCACGAATCCATCAAATGAAGAAGGAAGAGATAGAAGCAGCAAGTCCACATTGAGTTCATGCTCCAACACCAAATCAAGGGTCGCTAACTTCTGTATGAGCCAAATCACTCGTACCCCATGATCACGGACCGAAGTCCCTTCACGCATGCGGCACGTCATCAACCCCTTAACAGTAGAGAACCTTTCAGCCCTCGACTGAGCCCCAAAAAGTTCCTTGAGTTGCGCGTGAATGTCAGCAGCATTCACCGTGTCCTCATATCGCCTCTGGAGTTCATCAGACATCGAGGCTTGCATATAGCATTTGGTCTTGATGTCATGGTCCCACCATGCATCAAGCTTGGCCAATTCCTCCGGACTAACATCAGCTGGTGCTTCCTTCGGAGGTGCTTTCTCTAACACATAGAGCATTTTCTCCGAAGTTAAGACAATCTTCAACTTCCGGAACCATTCCGTATAGTTGGCGCCAGTCAGCTTGTTTTGTTCGAGGATCGAGAATAAAGGATTTCGCGAATTCATTGTATGAAATACTGAAAAGGAAAACAGACATATATCAATGATTGTTTAACAATTTACTAAGACATAAAATAGGCGAATTTAATTTTATGAATCTCACTCCCACTATTTTAACGATTTCACCACCCTCTAGTGAAAACGGGAAACTTTTTCCTTAGTGAGAACATGGAGTCCAATTGACAAACTTATGGTCCCGAATAATATCAGCCAACCATAATTCTCAAAAGGTAGAGCCCAATTGCTTCCAAAGCAACCCCCATGTATTTACCTCATGTCCAATAAGGGCCCAATAATATGACGCCGTTTAAAGTGACATGTCAAGATGACCCATCAATATTAAGTTGTGATGGACGGTCGCCATGTGGATCCCCAATAATATGAGCCGATCCCATGGGAGTTCCACCCAACTTACAACATTTGTCGATCCAATGTACAGCTTTCCGACGGACGGGCCCCCCCAATAATATGAGCCGGACCGTATCCGCGGGTAGCATCACATACATTGACCGTTGATGGAAGGTAGGAACATTTAAACAATATTTAAATTTCCTTTATTTATCTTGATATAAATTTTAAATCATATTTAAAATGAGGGATTTTATTTATAAAAATATTTGTCTCATCATATTTAATTTATTGCATGCATTGCCGGATTCACGCAATTTATGTCTAAACATGCATACAATCATAATATCACATATTATATAGGATGATCGATTCCATTTCTAATTGACCCGTGGTTGCCAATCACGGGTCTTAGTCCAATCCTAGGTAATATGCAGTATGCAAATGCAATCCTATTACATATGCTTCCAATTTACATTTCTTCAGTCTTCATTGTCTGCTGGGCCCACCATCTTCAAATCTTGATCTCCCACTAAATCTAATGTATTTACAATAAATAACAATGACAAGTAGGGGATACATTTTTAGGGGGTGGGAACGGGCTATAAACCAAGCCCACTTTTATTACATATGACATTCATATCGGGCCATAAACCAGGCCCATTAATAAAACCAACAATAATAAAGACAAAATGTAAATTCCTAACATACACCTACAAAATTGGTCATGGCAATCGATCATCCTTATCCAATAACATTTAATTCAAAATTAATTTATTGGATAACATGCTGTGGCAATTCAAATTTAAACAAGATAAAATCATATTTTATATATAAAATCTCATTTCACATATAAAATCATATTTTATCTCTATATCAAATAAAATCATATTTTATCTATAAAATCCAATTTTACAAATAAAATCATATTTTACTTAATATATCATAAGATCATATCTTATCATCAATTGTACCAAAATAATTGATTTCAAAATTCAATTTACGGATAAAATATTAAAATTTTCCAAAAATTCAAATTTATCCAAAATCAATTTTAAAATTTACGGACTCGAACAATTCGATCCGAAATCTCGTGAACCAATCAAAAACAATTTTTGACCGGACCAAAAATAAAATTTTAAATATTAAAATTAATTTTTAAATAAAAATTATAATTTTTCCCGCGGGCCGCCCGGGACATTCCCGGGCCGGCCCGCACCCGGGGCGCGGGCCGGGGGCAGCCCGGCTGCCCCCTTAGGGCAGCGCCTGGCGCCGCCCCTGGGCGGCGCCGTGCGCAGCCCCTGGGCGGCGCCGAGCGCCGCCCCTGGGCAGCGCCGAGCGCTGCCCTGCGCAGCGCCCAGCGCTGTGCTGTGCAGCGCACAGCGCTGCCCTGGGCGGCGCCGTGCGCCGCCCTGGGCGGCGCCGTGCGCCCCCTTTGGGCGGCGCCGTGCGCCGCCCGGGGCAGCAACAATTGCTGCCCCACCGGGCAGCGATCCAATCGCTGCCCGGGTTTTGCCCCGAAAAAATTTTTTTTTTTTATTTAAAAATATTTATTTTGTTTCAAAAACCGAGACTCAAAAATTTTGTACAATTGATTAATTTAATCGTTTGATCTGAGCAATCTGGCTTTGATACCACTGTTGGAAAACTGGCGGTCAGATCAATCACGATTGATACCCGGTGCAGCGGAAGTTTAAAATTTTGTTATGGAACAATTCCATAGTGTGGGTATCAACCGTTCAACGATTAAATTATTGTGTGTGTAAAATTTAAATAACAGTTAATTAAATTTTACCTTAAATCTCGCAACGAGATTAATGGACACCAACAGATTTTATCTGCTCTTGTTGTCTCTCCCTGGAACCGATGAACTCCTTCAATCAGGTCCACGAACAGAGGTTTAATCCCTCTGATAGATTGCACTAGAAAATCTATCAGAAGTTTTCTGCGAAGAGATTACACGAATCTGATTCGTTATTCCTGACCGCGATTCAAAATCACAGACCGGAATTTTCTCGGGCAGAAGGGGAGGGGTCGGCCGAAATTTCTTTTAGAGAGACTAGGGTTTTCGATTTTTGCTCTCAAAAATTATGACATGTTGTGTGTAATTTCTGTACTGAAATAACTTATTTATAATGCAGGCCACTAACACCTTAGGGCCCATTAATCATAAGCTGGGGCCTGACAAGCAAAGCCCGCTTGTTCATAAATTAATATAAAATTCATCGTGACTCCGATTGATGAAACGATTTCACCAATGTGCACAGAAACCATTTCTGCACGTTTTAAAGTCAAAATAAATTTTCCTGAATCCGAATTCAGTGGTTTCCAAAAATGTCCATCCCTATGTCATTTTAGGAAACCCTACTCCCTTACTCTTAATTAAGAAGTCCAAATCCTTAGTTCATTAAATTTAACTCTTTAAATTTAACTATCTCAACGGGGATTAAAACTCCATTACACTGTGTGACCCTCAATGGTTCAGGGATACAGCTAGCCGTGGGCTCACAACTCCTTGTGACTCGGAACAACGATTTCCGACTTGCCCAACGAATCATGGTAAAGCGCCTAGCAACATCGCCCCATGATTCCCTAGGTATCACTGATAGTGCCTACAAGAACCAGTAGATTTTGGTTAGCGTACAGTACGGTCCCTTCATCCATATATCCCGATCGAATCAACAACCATTGGTATATCGAGAGTCGCTCAAGATTCGATAACTATGCAATACATCTTGAAGATCAAATTAGTGACATCGCATGTGCTACTAAGAAACCATTTCTTAAATCACATCAATTACTCTGGCCAGAGATTTATCACACTAATATCTCCTCAGATCGCATAGGATATCCACACTCGCAAGTATGTGGTGAATCCTTGACAACAATGCATTGACTCCTATATGTGTCGTAACTGTACCCAATCTCGACACCTGATGACCCCCATAGAGTCGGTAAACGAGTCAAAGCACAGCACTAGCATATAGAGTCTCCATGATGTTTCAAGTCGTAAGGACTAATGGTGTACAACCAAAACCGCGGACTTAATCCACTCGATAAGTGATAACCACTTGGAAAGTCCGGATAGGGTAGTTCGATTATTCATCCTATGAATATCCATTTGCATGCTTCGAACATCTCCATGTTCCCTACCAATGAAACGTGGTACTCCGCATCGCAAATGCTAGTCTCAAACTCGAGCGATCCTTATCCTTATTATCGGACGGCTCAATCGACTAGGAACGGTTTTAGAACATACAGTGACTATAAGATGTATTTCATGATAGACATCTCCATGTTCTACCACATCTTACATACACTATAGTATATTCAAGGTCTTTATCAAAACAACAATAGTATATCACAATATAACAATATGAAGTAATATAAAGTCATTGCCATAAAAGTGTAAATAATATTAAACAAAAGATTGTTTATACAAAGAGTCATCAAAGCCCATAGCCACACAGTTGGCTCACTGGGCACCCACTCTTACATGTATCCCAAGAATGTAGGATGCCTCACCCAAATCCTTCATCGAGAATCTACCTGATAACCATATCTTTGTTGACTGCAACATCCCTACATCATTCCCAATGAGTAGGATGTCATCAACATAAAGTACTAAGAATGTCACAGCATCCTTAACTACTTTCTTGTACACGCACGGTTCCTCCGGGTTCTTGATGAAACCAAAATCTTTTATTGTTTCATCAAATTTCTGGTTCCAACTTCTTGATGCTTGTTTTAGACCATAAATTGATCTCTGAAGCTTGCATACCTTATGCTCGCTTCCCATGGATGTGAACCCCTCCGGCTGCTTCATATAGATTTCTTCCTTAATGTCTCCATTAAGAAAAGCAGTCTTCACATCCATTTGCCATATCTCATAGTCATACCATGCAGCTATGGCAATAAGGATTCTTATGGACTTGAACATTGCAACTGGTGAAAAGGTTTCATCATAGTCAACTCCTTGTCTTTGAGTGTAACCTTTCGCCACCAATCGCGCCTTGTAGGTCAATACCTTACCATCAGGCCCAAGCTTTCTCTTGTAGATCCATTTACACCCTATTGAAACAATTCCATCAGGAGGATCTACTAAAGACCAAACTTGGTTTGTATGCATTGAATCCAATTCAGACTGCATAGCTTCAAGCCATAAATTTGAATCCGCATCAGAAATTGCTTCCTTGAAGTTTCTTGGATCACATCCAATGTCGGGTTCATCTTGATCCCCTTCAAGAAGAAGACCATATCGAACAGGAGGTCTAGAAGTCCTCTCGGATCTTCTAGGTTCAGGCGTGTCCAGTAATGGTTCCTGAGGCGTAGGATCGTTATTTTGTATTTCGGGTTCTTCTCGAACTTCTTCGAGTTCCATCATCTCGCCTTTCTTATCCAATAAGAACTCCTTCTCCAAGAAGGTGGCATTCCTAGAAACAAACACCTTTGTTTCAGCAGGATAATAGAAATAATATCCGATTGAATTCTTCGGATACCCTACAAAATAACATAAGCTGGATCGACTATCCAACTTATCTCCCACTGTCTGCTTCACGTAAGCAGGACATCCCCAAATCCTTAAGTACGAATACTTAGGAGCTTTGCCATTCCATAACTCGTATGGTGTTTTGTCCACTGCTTTAGTGTGGACGTTGTTCAACAACAATACCGCCGTTTCAAGCGCATAGCCCCAAAACGAAGGTGGAAGCTCAGTGAAGCTCATCATGGATCGAACCATGTCCAACAAAGTTCGATTACGACGCTCCGATACACCATTCAGCTGTGGTGTCATAGGAGGAGTCCACTGAGAGAGAATCCCATTCTCTTTCAGATAGTCCAAAAACTCGGTACTCAAGTATTCTCCACCTCGATCCGATCTAAGTGCTTTAATACTTTTACCTAGCTTGTTTTCTACTTCAGCCTTGAATTCTTTGAACTTTTCAAATGCTTCAGACTTATATTTCATTAAATATAAATACCCATACCTTGAATAATCATCAGTAAAGGTAATGAAGTAGGTGTGGCCATATTGAGTCCCAACTCTAAATGGACCACAAACATCTGTATGGATCAAATCCAACAGATTTTGACTACGCTCAGGTTTCCCCTTAAAAGGAGATTTAGTCATTTTTCCTTTTAGGCAGGATTCACAAGTAGGTAGAGAGTTAATATCAGACATATCAAACATGCCCTCTCCCACTAGCTTGTTCATCCTCCTTGAGGAAATATGACCTAGCCTAGCGTGCCAAAGGTTTGCCGGGTTTTGGCTATCGATTTTCCTTTTGTTTGTTGTCGCCGGTTTATCAACATAATTTATTGGAACGTCTTTTAGTTTTAAGTTGTATAGATCGTTTTCAAGTTGTCCATTTCCAATCAAACATTCATTCTTGTAAATATTGCAAATCTCATTCACAAAATTGCAAGAATAACCATCTCTATCTAGCATAGAAACAGAAATAATGTTTTTAATTAAATCCGAAACAAATAAAACATCTCTTAAAAATAACTTAAAACCGTTCTGCAAAATTAAACAAACATCTCCAATGGCTGTAGCTTCAACTCTGGAACCATTCCCGAGCCTCAGCTGGGTCTCACCCATTCTAAGCCTGCGACTTCTTGTCATCACCTGCAAATCATTGCAAATGTGAGATCCACATCCGGTATCCAATACCCAAGAAGTAGTATTAAGTGAAATGTTTATTTCAATATAGAACATACCCTTTGCAGTTCCCAACTGCTCTAGATATTCCTTGCAGTTGCGCTTCCAATGACCGGGCTTCTTGCAGTAATGGCAAACATCCTTGGATTTTCCATTGTTTGAAGCCTTTGTCTTGTGCTTCTTCTCTGGTTCGACTTTCTTGGGTGGGGCAGAACGTTTCTTACCCTTCGTACTTGGCCCCTTCTTAGCAGAAGATGAGGAGCCCACCAAGAAAGCTGGTTTATCCTTCTTTAGTGTGGATTCATATGTCACAAGCATATTGACCATCTCTTCAAGGGTGGCCTCTATCTTGTTCATATTAAAATTTACCACAAATCCGTCAAACGAAGAAGGAAGAGACAGAAGCAGTAAATCCACGTTGAGTTCATGCTCCAACACCAAATCAAGAGTTGCTAACTTCTGTATGAGCCAAATCACTCGTACCCCATGATCACGGACCGAAGTCCCTTCACGCATGTGACACGTCATTAGCTCCTTAATAGTAGCGAACCTTTCAGCCCTCGATTGAGCCCCAAAAAATTCCTTGAGTTGAGCGTGAATGTCAGCAGCATTCACGGTGTCCTCAAATCGCCTCTGGAGTTCATCAGACATCGAGGCTTGCATATAGCATTTGGTCTTGATGTCATGGTCCCACCATGCATCAAGTTTGGCCAATTCCTCCGGACTTACGTCAGCTGGTGCTTCCTTCGGAGGTGATTTCTCTAACACGTAGAGCATCTTCTCCGAAGTCAAGACAATCTTCAACTTCCGGAACCATTCCGTATAGTTTGCGCCAGTCAACTTGTTTTGTTCGAGGATCGAGAATAATGGATTACGCGAATTCATTGTATGAAATACTGAAAAGAAAAACAGACATATATCAATGATTGTTTAAGAAATTTACTAAGACATAAAATAGGCGAATTTAATTTTATGAATCTCACTCCCACTATTTTAACGATTTCACTACCCTCTAGTGAAAAACGGGAAACTTTTTCCTTAGTGAGAACATGGAGTCCAATTGACAAACTTATGGTCCCGAATAATATCAGCCAATCATAATTCTCAAAAGGTAGAGCCCAATTGCTTCCAAAGTAACCCCCATGTATTTACCTCATGTCCAATAAGGGCCCAATAATATGACGCCGTTTATAGTGACATGTCAAGATGACCCATCAATATTAAGTTGTGATGGACGGTCGCCATGTGGATCCCCCAATAATATGAGCCGATCCCATGGGAGTTCCACCCAACTTACAACATGTGTCGATCCAATGTACAGCTTTTCGACGGACGGGCCCCCCCAATAATATGAGCCGGACCGTATCCGCGGGTAGCATCACATACATTGACCGTTGATGGAAGGTAGGAACATTTAAACAAATTTAAATTTCCTTTATTTATCTTGATATCAATTTTAAATCATATTTAAAATGAGGGATTTTTAATTATGAAAATTTGTCTCATCATTTTCAATTTATTGTATGCTTGCCGGATTCATACAATTATGTCTAAAACATGCATACAATCATAATATCATATATTATATATAGGATGATCGATTCCATTTCTAATTGACTCGTGGTTGCCAATCACGAGTCTTAGTCCAATCCTAGGTAATATGCAGTATGCAATGCAATCCTATTACATTAGCTTCCAATTTACATTTCTTCGTCTTTATTGTCTGCTGGGCCCACCATCTTCAAATCTTGATCTCCCACTAAATCTAATGTATTTACAATAAATAGCAATGACAAGTAGGGGATACATTTTAGGGGTGGGAACGGGCCATAAACCAAGCCCACTTTTATTACATATGACATTCATATTGGGCCATAAACCAGGCCCATTAATAAAACCAACAACAATAAAACAAATGTAAATTCCTAACATACACCTACAAAATTGGTCATGGCAATCGATCATCCTTATCCAATAACATTTAATTCAAAATTAATTTATTGGATATCATGCATATGGCAATTTAAATTTAAACAGGATAAAATCATATTTTATATATAAAATCATATTTTACATATAAAATCATATTTTACCTTTTATTAAATAAAATCATATTTTATCTACAGAATCTAATTTTATAGATAAAATCATATTTTACTTAATATATACATAAGATCAAATCTTATCATCAATTGTACCAAAAATAATTAATTTCAAAATTCAATTTAAGGATAAAATATTAAAATTTTCCAAAAATTCAAATTTATCCAAAAATCAATTTTAAAATTTTCGGACTCGAACAATTCGATCCGATGCCTCGTGAACCAATCAAAAACAATTTTTGACCGGACCAAAAATAAAATTTTAACACATTAAAATTAATTTAAATAAAAAAAATAATTTTTCCCGCGGGCCGCCCGGGACACTCCCGGGCCGGCCCGCACCCGTGGGCGCGGGCCGGGGCAGCCCGGCTGCCCCTTTAGGGCAGCGACAATCGCTGCCCTGGCGGCGCCGTGCGCCGCCCTGGGCAGCGCCGAGCGCTGCCCTGGCGGCGCTGAGCGCCGCCCCTGGGCGGCGACGTGCGCCGCCGTGGGCGGCGCTGTGCGCCCCCTTTGGGCGGCGCCGTGTGCCGCCCGGGGCAGCGACCGTCGCTGCCCCACCGGGCAGCGATCCAATCGCTGCCCGGGTTTTGCCCGAAAAAAAAAATTTTTTTATTTAAAATATTTATTTTGTTTTAAAAACCAAGACTCAAAAATTTTTGTACAATCGATTAATTTAATCGTTTGATCTGAGCAACCTGGCTCTGATACCACTGTTGGAAAACTAGCGTTCAGATCAATCACGATTGATACCCGGTGCAGCGGAAGTTTAAAAATTTTATTATGGAACAATTCCATAGTGTGGGTATCAACTGTTTAACGATTAAATTATAAGTGTGTGTAAAATTAAATAACTATTATTAAATTTTATCTTCAATCTCGAAGCGAGATTATTGGACACCACACAGATTTCTCTGCGCTTCTTGTATCTCCCTGAAACTGATGAATATTCTGTCCTTCAATCAGGTCCACGAATGGAGGTTTAATCCCTCTTATAGATTGCACTAGAAAATCTATCAGAAGTTTTCTGCGAAGAGAATAAACGAATTTGATTCGCTATTCCAGACTGCAATTCAAAACCACAGACCGGAATTTCTCAGACAGAAAGGGAGGGTGTTCGGCCACTTTGAGAGAGAGGAGGCTAGGGTTTTCGAAAATCCTGTCTCAAATTATGACCTGTTGTGTGTAATTTCTGTACTGCAATAACTTATTTATAATGCAGGCCACTAACAGCTTAGGGCCCATTAGTCATAAGTTGAGGCCCGACAAGCAAAGCCCGCATGTTCAGAAATTAATATAAAATTCATCGTGACTCCGATTGATAAACCGATTTTACCAATGTGCACAGAAACCATTTCTGCACATTTTAAAGTCAAGATAAATTTTCCTGAATCCGAATTCAGTGGTTTCCAAAAATGTCCATCCCTATGTCATTTTAGGAAATCCTACTCCCTTACTCTTATTTAAGAAGTCCAACTTCTTTATTCATTAAATTTAACTCTTTAAATTTAACTATCTCAACGGAGATTAAAACTCCATTACACTGTGTGACCCTCAATGGTTCAGGGATACAGCTAGCCGTGGGCTCACAACTCCTTGTGACTCAGAACAACGATTTCCGACTTGCCCAACGAATCATGGTAAAGCGCCTAGCAACATCGCCCCATGATTCCCTAGGTATCACTGATAGTGCCTACAAGAACCAGTAGATTTTGGTTAGCGTACAGTACGGTCCCTTCATCCATATATCCCGATCGAATCAACAACCATTGGTATATCGAGAGTCGCTCAAGATTCGATAACTATGCAATACATCTTGAAGATCAAATTAGTGACATCGCATGTGCTACTAAGAAACCATTTCTTAAATCACATCAAGTACTCTGGCCAGAGATTCGTCACACTAATATCTCCTCAGATCGCATAGGATATCCACACTCGCAAGTATGTGGTGAATCCTTGACAACAATGCATCGACTCCTATATGTGTTGTAACTGTACCCAATCTCGACACCTGATGACCCCCATAGAGTCGGTAAACGAGTCAAAGCACAGTACTAGCATATAGAGTCTCCATGATGTTTCAAGTAGTAAGGACTAATGGTGTACAACCAAAACCGCGGACTTAATCCACTCGATAAGTGATAACCACTTGGAAAGTCCGGATAGGGTAGTTCGATTATTCATCCTATGAATATCCATTTGCATGCTTCGAACATCTCCATGTTCCCTACCAATGAAACGTGGTACTCCGCATCGCAAATGCTAGTCTCAAACTCGAGCGATCCTTATCCTTATTATCGGACGGCTCAATCGACTAGGAACAGTTTAGAATATACAGTGACTATAAGATGTATTTCATGATAGACATCCCCATGTTCTACCACATCTTACATACACTATAGTATATTCAAGGTCTTTATCAAAACAACAATAGTATATCATAATATAACAATATGAAGAAAGATAAAGTCATTGCCATTATTAAAAGTGTAAATTACATTAAACAAAAGATCGTTTGTACAAAGAGTCATCAAAGCCCATAGCCACAAGTTGGCTCACTGGGCACCCACTCTTTCAATCTTGGATATTTGCGGGATAAGTAGATGGACAATCTGGAATGAGATACTCGTTACTTGCACATGCACAAACTTTGGAAAATATATGAGACGCATGCATTGTCCCTGATTTGTGATAATTCCAAATATATTTGGAACAATCTCAGACATTTGTGGAATAAACAAATAGATAATTGAGAATGACATACTCATTTTTTAGGAAATATGACACACTTTTATGACTCGTTCTTTTGAGGCAGTATGAAACTCACTTTTTTGGTACTATATGATTCAAATTGCCGAGTTATAATGAATTAAATTAAAATATCGAGTATGTTGAATATATCGATTTGTATTTATGTTCTAATGTGTCGAGTTCTAGGATATAAAGACAAAGATCAATCGCATAAGTGTTAATATGCGGTACTCATGAATCATGATACGTACATTTAATATAAAAAGTCTATTTGATTTATAATCATAAAATTATATTTTATCCTCACAATAAAACAAAAAGTAACATCATTATGACCTGTCATGTTTCACTACATATAAAATGTGCCTTAATCATAAATCAAGCATTGATTTCGATCCTCTCAAATCATAAATCAAACATTGAAATTTAATTTTAAACTAAATTAAACAAGGAACACATTTCATAAATTAATCACTGAAAGTACATGACCGCTTAATTCGGTGTTTACTAGCAAGTGCACTAGGTCAAGTAATAATAAAGAGGACAGAGAGTCCAAGTATCGATCCCACAGGGACTGTAGTCAATTCTCAAGAATTAATTATTTTACTTAATATAGACAAAATAATAAAACGAGTGCTAAGAATTAAATAAAAATTTAATTAATAAAGTAAATAAAAAATAAAATAACTGCAAGAAAAATTTAATTAAAACGAGACAACCAAGACACACGAAGATACCGAAAAATTTATGCAAACAAGTGGCAAATCTAAGATCCAGATTTAATCTTAAATCACGGTGAATTATCCAATATTGTTTAACAGTCTATTTCTAGAACATGTTAAACCTATTCAAATTATGACGGATTAATTTTTATAATTCTAATCAAACATGAATGCATTCAATATTTGCGAGAATTCAGTTTTCAACTAAAACCGCATACTAAAACCGAATACTATTTCTAGTCGGTTTAACCATATGTCAATTATTGGAGTGATCGAAATCAATTCCTCCTCTTTCGACTTGAAATCAATTAACAAGCAAATAAATAGTTGATCAAGTTATTCACAAGACAGAATTTAAATCCAACAATCAATAATATTAACAAAAATCCAAAAATCCTAGCTAAATAAACGTCCAAATATTCAACATAAAATTGTCTGGCCCAATCTCGCGGTCTTGGTTGAAAAAAAACTACTCAAATAATGAAAATATAATTCAAACAAAAGTTTAATAATCAAAATAAGAAAGGAAGAAAAACTCGAATTCTTCAATCTCCAAGCCTCCTAGCCGCCGTCTCTCTGATGCGATTCGAACTCCTTAATCACGTTCTGAACTCTCTTATTTATATGTCTTTAAAAGCCCATAAAATAAAGCCCGAAAATTTAAGAATTTTAATTTTTGAAAATTTTATTTTTCTGATTCTGCGACATGCACGGACCTTGAACATGGGTCCGTGCATTAAACTGGAACGCCGATTTTTTTACGAAGATGCACGGACCCTTATCCGGACCCATACACTGGGTCCGTGCACACCTCTCTACCATCACACAGTTTTTTTGAAAAAATAATATCTCAAGTTCTAGTCGTCGGATTGAGCCGAAATTTGGACAGGAGCTTTAAAAAATTTTGAACTTGATTTTGAACAGTGAAGATTGGATATGGATATTTCTAGCATTAGAAATATATTTTTGACCAGTGCTGCTCCGTAATTAATGTTTGCAGCTCTTCTCTTGCTCCAAAAATCATGATTTCTTCAATATTTCTACAAAAATAAAGAGTGAAATGCACACACATGCAATAAATCATGAATAAAAATTATAAAAAAAGATGAATGCATGCAAAATAAATATAAAAACAACACCAAAATATGCACACAAAATGCACTTATCAGTACACATCATTCAAGTGCCGATCATCATCTATAAATACAAAAATAAGTTTCTACCAAACAATTTCTAAATAAACTACAACTTACGGACCAGCTTCACATGATACGACAACAGAAGAGAACACAATACATAAGAGTACACTACAAATAAAGCTTAAATTAATATAAAACAACAGTGTGTTCTACGGAATCATCAAATCAAGCGTAAACCAATAATGCTTCCACTGGAACATGTATATCTCCTCGAAGGTAAGGTCGTGCTCGAGCCAACTTCTAGTAACCGCTATCTCCTATGCATGTGTAAAGATAGAGCATACGTCACTTTCTTAATTATGGAAGCCCAATATTTTTTTATGTCTACGGTAACTTTTCAACACCTAAATGAAAAAAAATAATTTACATTTGGCTTAAAAGGATAAACTCGTGCATGAAAATTTTAATAAAACTTGAGAATAATAAATAATTTACTATTATTAGCTTCACAAAATTATCTACTAAATTTTACAAATAATAAACATGATGACTCCTCATAATTAATAGTCGTTCAACTGCCTTGATAATCTCAAGATGTCTGTCTAGAGAAAAAGTAAACTCTTTGAATAGAATACATTGATATGAAAGTAGAATACTTTTCAGATGGTAGTGAAGATACATATCAAAGAATCATTGTTTCTAGTGAAATTTCAGCACATTGTTCTCAGGCTCACAAAATATCCATCAAGTTATACCCAATGAAGATTGAAATCACAAAAATTTGTTTCTTTTACTTGTAGCAACCAAAAATAGAAATATTGCAAGAATCACTTCTAGATTTCATTATCAAACTATTCAAAAAAAAATTACATTCAATACAATAAGATCTAATTTGAAAATCATACATTCATTCATATAACACATTACACACAAAAAAAATAGTACATAATAACAAATTCAAGCAGCACATTTTTATTTTAATGATAAAAAATTTTCAATATCTAAGTTATAATACAACACTAAAACCATTATGATTAGGAATAAAATCATTATAATCGAGAACAACAAGGAATTCAGCTACTCTATCCCAAAGTTGCAGTAAATGAGCTTCATTCCCACTCACAGACGAAAAAACCAAAGATTAACCAAAAATCTGTACAATTCACACGATGACACAAAAATTTAATACAATCACTAAAACCATAACAAATCTCAAAGAATCGCTCAATTGAAAAGGATAAAAACAATTACACTACATCAAACACCTTAATGCAGTTTTTTGGCTGCAAATTTTAAAAACCTAAAATAATAACTTCAAATCTTTGAAATAATGATTCTTCAAAATTTTCACGTTCCAAAAATAATTCACAACGATTAACAACTTTTTTCAACCCGATTCGAAGCAGATCTGCAATATTGTGATAGGTGGATTAGTCGTTTACAGTTGATGTATAAAGTTGGGTAGACTTTCAAAAAGAATGAGGGAAAAAAACTCATATTGTACTTTTCCTTGTAAGAATTTTATTTTATTTTATTTTAAAAGAGTAAGGGGGTATTTTTGGGTTTCAAAAGAAATTAAAGGCATTTTTGTATTTGGGCTCAAATAGGGAGTTGAAACAAATGTCAGAGCTTTGTCAGAGCTGGAACAAATATTTGCTGACATGGAGACTAAGCGCATATACAAGTTTATTGATAGGGATTTATTGATCATTTTCCCTTTTATTAATCCATAAAAAATCTAGATTTTATTATTGATAAACTTTATCTTTGATTAGGTTTTTTAATTTTTGAATAGTTTTTGAGCTTTACTTTAAACTAGAATTTTCTCTCCGCGATGTGACGAACAGAGAACCGCTGAACGATTTCCTCTTATTCTCAACTCTAGTTTTTCGTCTTTTGACATTTTTGTGGAGATTATGAATCCAATCATGTGTCTCTAACGTTCTATATTTTGATTCGAGGAACATTTCATTTATTTCAATTTTATCACTGTGAGGTTGTGTATTTAAATTGAAATTATTGTTTAGTTTCAAGTATTTGTTGATTTATGGTTGATTTTTTTGAAGGTTGTATGTCGATTAATCTGAAAAATTAATTTGAGTTATGTATTTCTATTGTAATCCATAAATTCAGTTATCCGTAATTGTTAGATTTTCAGGATTAATGTTTTCGTAAAGATAAATGCTATTTTTTTGTCAATATGAAATGCTATTGTACCTAGTTGATTATTAATAAGTTTTGACTGAATGTTAGTTTCGTCAAATAAATTAGAAGAACACAAGAATTTTAGTTGTTATCTATCCATTTTAAAATTATTTAGGATGAATAAGTTATTTGTTAACAGATTATTAGTGATAAAATTGACTATTGAAACTATTGAATTAGAGAAAAAAACAAAAAAAAAAATCCACCCTAATCCAAAACAAAAACATGGATATTTGGGAAAATAGACTCTCCGTCGATCATTTTTTTTAAACATTAACCTCCTCAATTGTATTAGAAATATACTACAGAAGCTCATTTTAAAAAAAAAAATAGTTGACCAATCGAGGTTAGATAATAAAATACTAAAAAACGTGACAATATAATCTTGGCCATCCAAGAGAAGAGATTCAGAGAATTAAACCGATGGAATCACTTTGAAATTCTGATCCAAAAATATAGCCGACCTAAATATAACAACAAAAAAAAAAAACATATCAAGAAATGAAATCCCGGAACTAATTAGGTCGGGGCGCAGAAGAAAAATGTGGCGGAGGAGGATGCGGCAACGACTGAGGAAAGTGATGACTCGTACTCCCATATTGCTGCGTGATAAAAGGATGCCGCAGCAGCTTCGCAGCAGTCCATCGCTTCGCGGGATCTCGCTGAAGACAACAAGCAATAAAATCGCGAAACTCTCTGCTGCTGGAAGCGGGCGCCTCTGGCGGATGTGACATACAAATGGCACACATTAGACTAGCCCAATCTCCTTGCTCTCCCACCGAAAACGGAAACTTTCCCAAGTAAAATTCAAGAATGCTCACCCCCAAACTCCATATATCCCCCGCATATCCGTCGTATTTTCCTTGATTAAGATCCGTGTTTATTCTCTCCGGGCTCATGTACGCTATTGTTCCCACCGACGAGTTACAAGGGTCCATTGTTTGAGATAAGAAACGGGACACCCCGAAATCGGCTATTTTCACGTTTCTGCGTGAATTTATCAGCAAGTTGGAGGGCTTGATGTCTCGATGAACGATCTTGCGCTTGTGGAGGTATTGCAATCCGGAGAGGACCTGTCGGGTGAGATCAGACAGAGAGGGTTCATGGGCGATGCGCGTACCTTCCAGAGATCCTCTGTCCATGTACTCCAGAAGAACCTCAACTTCCCCGTTGTGATCGAACAGGTTGTGGCATTTCACGATGTTGGGATGGTCCACGTCACGGAGAATCTCGATTTCCCGGCACATCTGAACGAGCACGGAGTCTTCGTGGTGGCCGTAGATCACTTTGAGCGCGTACAAATTCCCGGACGGGCGGTGGAGAACCTTGTACACAGTGCCTCCGGCGCCGCTGCCGACTCGGCTCACGCGCTCCAGCTGGGAATGCTGCAACGGCTGAGAGGTGGAGGATGCCGACGGAGCTAAGGTGGGCGGAAGAGGGAGGGGAACCGCGAGCGAGGTGTCGCGATTGGGAAGAGGGAGGGTTAGGCCGAGGCGCCGCCGTGGACGTTTGGCGGGAGACGGTGGTTGGAGGGGGTTCATTACATTACACTACTGTTGGGATTAAATATATTTACTTACATATATCGTTCAGGCTATTTATAGAGTGTGGTGATGTATGTATTCCTTCTTCAAACGAAGCAATTTCAGGTTAATCAGGCAAATAGTCAACCGTATGGGTGTGACATGATATGTGTTTTTGAAATAACATGTACGCTAATATATTTTTTTTAGTTCTAATCGTGAGATGAAATGAGAGTAATATAAATTAAATATTTTGTAATTGAAATTAACAAGCCATGAAATCAAATAATATAGGTATTATTTGTCTATTTATGATTGAGATTGTATTATGATTATTAATGAAAAAATCCTACCTTTAAAAGTAATGCCCAGCTAGCTGAACAAGCATTTGATCTCACTTTTGATAAAGTTGCACTTGTGCCGTAAATTTGTACAAGCTGAATTAATTATTTAATTTTAATAATAAATAAAAGATTATATATATTGGAGGAATTTGAAATTTAAAAAAAAACACGTGTATGAAATAATGAGTGTGGATGAAGGTGCGTGAGCACACGAAAGAAGAAATGGATTGAGCAGACTGACAATGAGGCGACCAAACGCGTGTGAACCAGTTAAGTTCCTACTCCCAATTTGTGCGTGACAACTTTCAATGAAACCTACGTTTTATACTTAAGTCGTCATTAATAATACAACATGAAAATTTATATGAGAGAGTTTTACAAAATAATTTTGTGAAATTGGTTTTTTATCCGACCAATTTTAATTAATGTATATATTTGGATCAATTCAATCCATCTCATTGATATAAATTTATGACATCGTATCACAAAAAACCTAAAATATTTCATATCTATGGAATTAGACTAAAAATTCTTAAGAATTTTCAAATGTAGATGACCAAAAATATATTTTTATCTATATTTAATTATATATATATATATATATGGTGAATACTCACTTTGCGCACATTTGTGAACATCGGTTGAGATGATTTTCAGTATATCCAATAACTGGGCACTATCTCAGCCGATGCTCACAATTCACAAATATACGCAAAGTGAGTGTTCACTATATAAAAAAAACTTTATGTATAAATATATTTATATATAATCAGATTACAGGGCGGAAAAATTAAATTATAGGGGAGGACCATTCCTGGCTTCACCATTGCGCATGCAGTACGCCACACTTTGAAATATATATATATATATATATATATATATAAACATAAAATTAATGTTTAAATCTATAATTGACTTCATAGCTTAAGATTTTAAAATGTAAGTATATTGACATAAAAATGGTCATATAATTAGAATAAGATTGCAATATATATATATATATATATATATATATATTTATATATATAAACATAAAATTAATGTTTAAATCTATAACTGACTTCATAGCATAAGATTTTAAAATGTAAGTATATTGACATAAAAATGGTCATATAATTAGAATAAGATTGCAATATATTAATCAAAGAAATTATCTTTAAACACAAATTAATGATTTGATAAATTAAATTAAGGACCAGAATTCGCTAAAAGTTCTAAGAAAATAATCAGGTTAATTTGTGGGAATGAGGATATTGCGGATTCACTGTGAGCACAAGAACATATATAATGGTAAAGTCACTTCAAGCCGAAAAGGCCATATTTAGGAAATTGTTGGGAGCTGAAACTATATATATTATGAAATATTATACACACTTCCCTGATATTAAAATCTCAAATTCGAAACAAAGTATATGTTTAGATACAACTATAATAAACTCTTCTTCTATCTCAAAAAAAAAAAAAAATCTTTAATCACGGGGTATCTTTTTTCTAAAAAAAATTAAAGTAAAAATCACAAGGGGACTTTAAACATTTTTTGATAAACATATATTATCAAAATTAGGTGGTATTTTTTTAAACCTAAATTTGAAAACTTTATGCAATCCAAATCTGTGTAGCAAAACTAACAGAGATGAGGGTGTTAGGAAGAGTTTATAAACTCATGAAAAAAGCTTATAAGTTTTTTTAACCAAATTATAAGCTCTTTAAATTTGTTTGACAATTTTTTTGTCAAACAACTTATAAGCTGTCAAAATAAGGTGTTTGACAGCTTATAAATTATTTTTAAAAAAGTAAGGTCATCCCTACTTTTTTTAAAAAGATCTTATTTTCATATTTTACTTTTCCATATTATCCCTATATATTTTATTAAATTCTCACCACGCCCTTTGTTCATTTTTTGAACATAATTTATCAACTTTTTTAAAAATTAAAATTTAAAATAGTTTTATTTTTTAATTTATGTTTAACATTTATGATAAATTTAAAACTATTTTTTATGTATATTAATATTTAAATTACTTTCATAGTATTTTATCTTTTTTGATAATTTTGACAATAAAAATATCTTATAATATCAAACACATCAAGGCAACGTTTGGTTCAAATGATGAGATTATTGAATGATTATTAAATAAATGATTAGAAAAATGATAGACGAGGATTTTTTATGAATAATGATAAAGTGTGTTATGTTTGGTTTGATTTTTATGAATAGGATTAAGTAAGGAGAGTTTGATATTATGACCAAAATACCCTTGATTTTTTTTAATAAAATAAATAATTTTTTTTAAAAAATAATAAAAATAAAAAATAATTTTAAAAAAGCGAAAAATCACAGTTTCATCCCTAACCCTGAGGCATGCTCGCTTCGGTACTTATGGTGTTTGCAAAAATCACATATACAAATTAAATGTAAGCAATAATCATGGTTATGAAGGAAGATCCAAAGTGTTCCCATATAATCTTCTCTCAAGCCGAAGAATTTTAACTCGAGGCTTATTAAGGTGAGAAACAATTAGGTTTTTTTGCAATTTCTGAACAATCTTCTCGATTGTCAAAAAAAATTTAATTAGCTTTCAAAAACTATCCCCTTGGATGTTTCTTTGATTATCATAACGATTTGGCAACGTATGTTCGATCTTTGAAGCATGTAGTGTTGACACCATAGATTCCGCGCGCTGGGGAAGGGAAGATGAACAGGAAATGGTGGATTTTTTTTGTTTGGGCTGACAAAGGGTATTTCTGGAACAAGGAGAGTGATTAATATATGGATTGTTAATACATGGGGTTCACAAGGGTTTATTTTCCTTAATTTTGTACCACCTTGTTCTTTCAACAAGAGATTGGCTTGGTTTAATATATGGATTGTTAATACATGGGGTTCACAAGAGTTTATTTTCCTTACTTTTGTACCACCTTGACTTTTCAACAAGAGATTGGCTTGGTTTATTAAAAAATGTACCAAACGAAGGTTTAGCCCCAAAAACACCACATAAACCTACTCAATCATTCATACCAAACACAACCCAACATCTCTAAGTTGTTTAAATAAGTTCATCTAAACACTTTAACAAATTATTTTTAAAATAATACATGACAACTTATAGGTTCCTAAAGCAGCTTATAACCTCATAAAACTTATAAATTGTTTTTAATAAGCTTAGTCAAACACTCCATCAAAACGTTCAAATCATGAAATTTTTTCATTTAACAAATATTTTTCAAATAATATATATATCACTCGAAAATCATTCAAGTATAATGTTAATCATGACAAGCTACGAAATCCTTTCTGATAATTGTATAATTATTATTACGCAGGTCGTGTGCGAGTTTCGTATCAGTAGAGACATCACTTTATTATCATTATTATTTTTGCATTCACACTTTATTATTAATTTTTAAAATGTATATATATATATATATATATATATGATAATAATATGTTAATATTTAAATAAAGTTTGACTTTGTTTACTACATTATTTTAAAATTCTAACTCGTAATTTAAATATATAAATTCTTTCCAGAGTTGACGTCATTGTTTCTAGAAGTCGTAGGTAAATATAACTAGGAATGCATCGTATATCATTTATATTCTGGCAAAGCTATACCTGGCTCCATATACATTTCTGTTGCAATCAGTAAATAGATCGAAATATTATTAATAATTAAATACGTATATTAAGACTTTTGCGTTATACATGCCATCTACGTATATAGGTGAGAAGAATTTTTTTATATATATATATTATTTAGTACGCAACTTTTAAGTAAACCTTCTATAAAAATGTCAAACGTAGCACCATCATGGTAGAGTTAGTGATGAGATAGCGACAAAATTTTTTATAGAAAGAAAATTTAAAAATTCACTTGTGTTTTTTAAAAAAATATTTAAAAAATTATATTTATATTATTCGGTAAATACAACATATTGTTATGGACGTACCTCTACTAAGCTCAGGTGCGGTTTTTTTCCTCGACTTCGCTCTTATCAGAGTATTAGAGTATTTTAAGTTTACATGGTGTCATGTCCCGAAATTGGACCTAGTTGACATCGGCTTTATTTAATGTTTTCATATTAAACAACAAGTCTCGGAGTACAGAATTTTGAAATAACCACTCTACTCATTTATGAAACTGAAATTACATAGTCTTTCAGAATTTAAATTGTCTTTACAATCCTTAACTGAAATTGACTAAATAATTACGGAGCGACTTAATACAACTAAATGAAAACATAAACTAAACAGAAACTAAGCATCAGTTTGTTGGTCTTCTTCACCAACTCCAGAACTGATTTTGCTCATCATGCATCCTCGAGCTCTTCCTCGTTCTTATCTGAAATGGGTGATTCGGGTGAGTGAGTGATATGAGTATCACTCAGTAAATGAGAGAAATTCTCAGCATTCGTTAAAAATCATTTTAACAGGATTTCATTCATATACAAGATATAACAGAGTGCATAGACTTATTCTTTCAGAAATTCATAAACATAAACATAAACTTCAGGCAGTGTACCAAGTTGCTTGCAAAGTTTGTGGCTAACTGATATCAGTCCCTTATATGGTATTCCTCTAAAGAGTGAGGCTAGAGAAAATATATATTTCAATCACTAGTTCACAAGTTTTGGTATACCAGAAATCACAGAGTGCTTATTCACGAAACAAATTATGCTGGAATCGAAAATTTAAAAAAAGCAGAGTTTCATTACTTTTAAACAAAACGCTCACTTACCGTAGATTTGCTAAAGAAAGTTTTTGGTTGCCTTGTTCAAATTACTGCTTCTGGCATGCTCAATTGACTGTTATTGCTAGACTAAATTCCGTACTCACTCTATATATAGGTGTATTGCTCAGAATTTCATGTAACAATTCTCAGACATCAGAGTGCTATTTAGAGGAAATATTCTGACTGTTAGGCTCCTCATTAAATGTCATTATTTGCCATGATTTCTGAGTTAATGCATCAGTTACGATTTTGCTGCAGCTGAATATCAGTTTAGCTATTGGGCTGATCCCTTGGTCAACTTGGTCAACTCAGTTTACCTCAGTTCAATTTACCTCGATTTCAGTTTATCAAATTTCAGTCTTCCTTCAAGCAGTCTACCTCAAGTTCAGTCTACTGCACAAGTTCAGTATAATGAAATTCCAGTTGACCTCCTCAGTTTATTGATCTCTGTTTACCAAATTTCAGTCTACCTACTGAAATTTTGGGTTCTCACGCATAGTATAAAGAGCCCCTGACATTCGCCACTAACCACAACCCTTACACCTAGCCGTCGTTGCTATCCACTTCTCTTCCCAAATTTTTCCAGCCGCTCTTGCCTTTGTTCATCTCCATCAATGTTGTTACTCAAGAACTCTTGAATTCGACTTCCTCCAACTATCTCTCATGATGTCTATAGTTCACAACCCTCCTTACTGGTCATGATAGGCTTGGTTTTATTGATGACTCTCATCTATGTCCGAAAAAATTACATATTGTTGACAGTTATCTGATTGCTAATCCCGCGTATCCTGACTGGATTTGCCAGGATCAACTCATATTGAATGTAATCATTGGATCGTTGTCTCCATCCTTGATTTTGTTTATTGCAACTTCCCGCACATCTGCAGAAGCATGGAACACCCTTTATCTGAACTATGGCAAGCTCTCTCGTGGACCCATAACCCAATTAAAAACACAATTTCGGAATCTAGTCAAAGGGTATCAATCCATCACCGAGTTCATGCATTTTATCAAATCCAAAGATGATGAACTGGCTATCATGAATTGTAGTAATTCAACTTCATTTTACAAGATTAAGTGAATAATCATGATTAAAGGGTCTTAATATAGTCAGATAGATCAAGTAATCAGATCCAAAAGGGATGAATTTGGCTAAATGGACTTGGTAAAGATCGGAACACCCGAAATAGGATCGAAGGTTCCGAAGGGATCGGAACCAACGAACTTTGATCGGAAGCTACGGAGGTGATCGAAGCTTCCGATTGGAGATTGGAGCTTCCGCTCTGTAGCATCTGTACGTGGCATGGAGGCTTGGACACGTAGCTGCATGTGGGATATCGGAGCTTCCGAAGTGAAGATCGGATCTTCTGATCACAGCCGTCCGGAACATGGCATGCATGTGAGGATCGGAGCTTCCGATCAGGCGATCTGAGCTTCCGATCATTTCCTATAAATAGGCCATCTGAGCTTCACAATTTTCACACCAATTCCCAACTCTTATCTCGGTTTTAGGGCTTCTTAGGTGATTTCTAGACTTCTTAGGCTTGGTCCGAGAGTTAGAAAGGCGCTCCGGGGTTGCGGCGGAGAGGTGCCCAAGTTCTGGGGGAGTCGTCATCAGTGGGATGATGACGGAAAAACGTATAGCTCTAGATCCTTATAGTAAATAGTGAGGATATAGCTTAGTTAAGACTTTTAGAATAAGATTATAATGCATGAGTACTTTTCATTGTAGTGCGGACTGTAGGCTTGGACTTAGAGCTGGTCTAGCTTGCCTTAGTATATGAGGTACGAAAGTATTATTCGAGATATCCAGATTGAGTATGCATGTATTATGTGTTTGCATGTATTATGTGATTTCATGATTTATATGATACATCTTGTCATGACTGTATGTTGCATACATGAGCATACAGATCCCATATCCTTGAGATATCCTGTAATAGGACGCTCTCCCTACGAGTTGTGGATGGTTGGACACGTAAGTCTTATGTTAGGTCACCGTCATGGTTGAACACTTGTACTAGTATCAGGTCACCATTATCCAATGGGTATATGAGCCACCTCCTGAGGCGACGGCGCAACGTGCTATATACCCTGGGCCCGATCTATGAGCTTGTTTTTTGACCTGAGTGTCTTGGTACCCAGTTCACTTGAATACATGCACATATAATAACGTATATTCATACTCTCATACTGAGCGTTTTATGCTCACGTCCCATACTGTGTTTCTGGACACCCTATTTCATGGGACATGTTTGTGTTTGGATGAGGCGGGTGGTTCCAGGAGGACTTAGGCTTTGGAGGGCCAGCGGTGATGTCTAAGTTTACTGTTTTAATGTATTTGGGATAATAAATTTGGATTCGATATGGTTGTATAACAGTATTTTATTTGGTATTTTAATTGTTGATTATGGTTTTCGCTGTTATTTCTGAATATTTGATTTGTTAAGTTAAATGCATGCTTAAGCTTCTGATTAGTAGGTGATCACGATGCGGGTCACTACATTTATGGTATCAGAGCATGCATAGTAATCTTGGGATCTAGATCGTTGAAATTGGGATTAACCTTTAATCATCGTGTAGATTACGGGACTTGGTGACAAAAGTAGCCATGGTAGCGTAGGTGGATGCTGGGGTGATCAGGACGATCGAGAGCATCGTTGAGACCGTCATCACCATCGCCATGATGATCGTAGGAGTTTCAGTATGCATAGGTTCATGCAGATGGGTCCTAAACCATTGATCGGAGGAGAGTCACCGGAGGATGAGGAAAACTAGCTTCGGCGTATGGAGGTTTGTTTTCGTGAATTCAGATGCACTGAGGAACAAAAGATGAAGACTCTTGATTTCCTTGTGGAAGGATAATCTCGGAATTGGTGGAGTTCTGCATCTGCACTCTTTATTGCAGCTCGATGAGTAGCTACTTGGGAAGAGTTCCGCATAGCTTTTTATAAGCTGTATTTTCCTTCTGCACTCCGACAGGCGAAGGAAAGCGAGTTGCTGAGTTTGAATCAAGGATCGATGTCGATCGTTGAGTACCAACTGAAGTTCTTTGAGTTGTTGCCCTATTCCCCCTAGATTTCTGATAGCACCGAGGCGAAGTACAATCTGTTCCTCCAAGGCCTTAATCCGGAGATCCATGATCGAGTTGTTGTGGGAGATGACATGACTTACGAGAGACTAGTGAGTCGATGTCATCAGACAGAGGACAATATCCTCCATAACAGATCTTTCTTTTCATCTAGACCCGCGAGTTCCTTGGGTCCCTGTGCTCAGTCTTGCAAGAAGTCTGGTTCTACTTCTTTTTCCTCAAGATCAGGGGGAGTGATGCGCGTTTGGAAGAAGAATCAGTGTCCTTGTAATCATTGTAGTGGGATTCATCCTACTAATAGGTGCCGGAAAGTTTCAGGGGCATGTTTTTGTTGTGGGGAGATTGGTCACCTGAAGAAGGATTGTCCATAGGTCGGGGGAGCTGGTTTTGGTTTTGGTTCTCAGGCTTCAGTGCAACAGAGGCCACAGGGACAGTCGACAGGTGGTTTTAATCAGAAACATCATGCTTCCATTCAGGTTTATGCCTTGAGGCATGATTAGAAAGTGGATGAGAATGAGAAGGTTATAGAGGGTACATTTTTGTTATTTGATATACCTTCTTTTATACTAATTGACACTGGTGCATCTCATTATTTCTTTTCTGCACATTTTGTTAAGCGGAATAAGTTATCTTATATTTAACTAGGCACAGTGGTTGTTGTCTCTACTCCAACGGGATAGTCTGCGTTGGCTAAGCGTTTAGTGTTTGGTTGTCCTTTAAAGTTAGAAGAGAATGTTTTGATGGCAAATTTCATGATATTAGCAATGGAAGATTTTGATTGCATTCTGTTAATTGATATGTTGACAACATACCATGTTTCAGTGGATTGTTATCAGAGAATAATGCATTTTCATCTAGTTGGTGATGATAGCTGGTTCTTCTATGGTGAGGGAGCGCGACCTCAGATGCCTTTGGTATATGCTATGAGAGCTTGTCGAGCTCTGGAGTTTGGTGGGGAAGGCTACCTCATTTATGCAGTCAATAAATCCGCTGGAAGTGTTGGTATAGAAGCTTTGACAGTTGTGAATGAATTCCCAGATGATATTCCAGGATTTCCTCCAATGCGTGAAGTTGAGTTCGACATAGATTTGATGCTAGGGACTTTGCCTATTTCTCGAGCACCGTATCGTCTGGCTCCATCAGAGATGTGTGAATTGAAGCAGCAGCTTCAGGATCTGCTGGACAAGGGTTACATTTGTCCTAGTGTTTCTTCTTTGGGAGTGCCTGTTCTGTTCATGAAAAAGAAGGATGAGTCTATGCGTCTGTGCATTGACTATCGTCAGTTGAACAAGGTAACAATCAAGAACAAAATATCATTTGCCTCGTATAGATGGCTTATTTGATCAGTTGCAGGGTACTTCAGTTTACTCAAAGATTGATTTGAGATCTTGATATCATCATATGCGAGTCCGAGATCAGGATATAGCCAAGACAACATTTAGGACCAGGTATGGGCATTATGAGTTCCTAGTAATGCCATTTGAGTTTACTAATGCACCGTCTGTATTCATGGATCTGATGAATCGAGTATTTCGGGAATTTTTGGACAAGTTTTTTGTTGTGTTCATTGATGATATTTTAGTATATTCACATGATGTGAATGAACACGCGCATCATCTGAGGCTTGTGTTGCAGACTCTGAGGGAAAGACAGTTATATGTTAAGCTAAGTAAGTGTGAGTTTTGGCTGGATCGGGTGGTATTTCTTGGCCACATTATATCTAGGGATGGAGTTTTTGTGGATCCGAGCAAGATTGAGGCTGTAATGAATTTGTCACGACCGACGACGGTAGCTGAGATCCGTAGTTTTTTGGGTCTAACAGTATATTACCATCACTTTATCGCGAATTTCTCGCAGCTAGATCGACCTTTGACACAACTTACTCGAAAGGGCGTGAATTTTGAGTGGTCCTCAGAATGTGAAGAAATTTTATGTGAGCTTCGTAGACGGTTGACTTTTGCGCCTGTGTTGGCTTTACCGTCTGGATCTGGAGGGTATGTGGTGTACACTGATGATTCTCTTCAAGGACTAGGATGTGTCCTGACTCAGAACGTGCATGTGATTGCATACGCCACTAGACAATTGAAAATTCACGAGAATAATTATCCAGTGCATGATCTCGAGCTATCAGCTATTGTCTTTGCATTGAAGATCTGACATCATTATCTGTATGACAAGAGATTTGAGATCTTCACAGATCACAAGAGTCTTAAGTATCTGTTCACTGAGGCAGATTTGAACATGAGACAGAGACGTTGGATGAATTTGCTTAAATATTATGACTGTGAAATTAAATACCATCCAGGAGCTGCTAATCTTACTGCTGATTCCTTGAGTCGCAAGGTGCGAGTGTCCGCACTTCAAACATGTTCTGTGACCGGTACAATTGAAGATTGTTGTTCTTCAGGGTATACCTTCAAGAATAAGAAAGGTATGCAGAGTATCCAAATGTTTGCAATTTTATCTGAGCCAGCTTTGTATTCTTGGATTCGAGATGCTCAGATGTCTGACCCGAAGATCCAGAGTTTGGCTCGTTTAGCCAGAGATGATAGTACGTTGGGATTCCACTATCAGTCAGATGGTTTTTTTTGTTTGTCTGGTCGTATTGTTGTTCCGGAGGATGATACTCTGAGGGAGGAGATTTTATCCTAGTCTCATCATTATAAGTTGAGTATTCATCCAGGAAGCAACAAGATGCACAAGGATTTGCATACAAGGTTCTGGTGGAAGGGAATGAAGCGGAGTGTGTATCAGTATGTTTCAAGATGTTTGGTGTGTCAGTAGGTCAAGGCAGAGCACCGACGATCTGGAGGATTGCTTCACAGTTTACCTATTCCTGAGTGGAAATGAGAGTTGATCACGATGGACTTCGTGACCCATTTACCGGTATCCTCAAGGAATTGTGATGCTATCTGGGTTGAGGTGGACCGACTCACCAAGTCAGCACATTTAATTCCTTATAACCGGGACTACAATTTTGACAGGATAGCACGTTTGTACATCTAGGAGATTGTTCGATTGCACGGAGTGCCTGTGAGCATAGTCAACGATCGAGACCCCAGGTTTACTTCTAGATTCTGGGGGATTCTTCAGCGCGCTATGGGTACTACTCTTAGCTTGAGTACTGCATATCACCAAAAACAAATGGGCAGTCAGAGCGCACTTTGTAATCTTGAGGATATGTTGTGTGCATGTTCTTTGGATTTTGGTCCAGCATGTCAAGATCAATTGTCATTGATTGATTTTGCATACAACAACAATTATCATTGCAGTATTGGGATGACTCCATTTGAGGCGTTGTACGGGCGAGATGTCGTACTCCACTATTTTGGGAAGAAGTGGGAGATCGGCAGGTAGAGGGACCAGAATTAGTTCAGCAGACCATTGATATTGTTGGATAGATCAAGAAGCGAATTAAGACTGCATAGGATCAGCAGGCTAGTTATGTTAATATTAAGCGCAGGCCTTTGCAGTTTGAGGTGGGCAAGAAAGTGTTCTTGAAAGTCTCACCATTTCGCAGGATTTTGAGATTCGGTCTCAAGGGTAAGCTATCTCCTAGGCTCATTGGTCCATTTGAAATTTTGGAATGTGTTGGAGATTTGGCTTAAAGGTTAGCATTATCGCCGTATTTATCAAGTATCCATGATGTGTTCCATGTTTCATTGTTGCGACAGTATGTGGCAGATGAGTCTCATATCTTACAGCCGTCTGAAGTATAGTTGGATACAGATTTGACGTATGTGGAGAGACCTTTGCGTATCATAGGTCATAAGGATAAGGTCTTACGTAACAAGATCATTCCTCTTGTTCTAGTTCAGTGGAAGCGCCGATACACTGAAGAAGCCACGTGGGAACTTGAAAGTCGTATGCGTAAAAACTATCTAGAATTGTTCTGATTATGTTGTATTTCAGTTGTATCTTGTAAAATGTTCAGTTTGAATAAATATGTTTATTCAATATTAACTACATTCAGTATTTAAGATTTATTCGAGGACGAAATATCTTAAGAAGGAGGAGAATGTAGTAACCCGACTTCATTTTACAAGATTAAGTGAATAATCATGATTAAGGGATCTTAATATAGTCAGATAGATCAAGTAATAAGATCCAAAAGGAACAATTTGGCTAAATGGACTTGGTAAATATCGAAACACCCGAAATAGGATCGGAGGTTCCAAAGGGATCGGAACCAATGAACCCTGATCGGAAGCTACGGAGGCGATCGGAGCTTTCGATTGGAGATCGGACTTCCGATCTGTGGCATCCGTACGTGGCATGGAGGCTTGGACTGTATCGTGAAAGAGTGGGTGCCCGGTGAGCCAACTTGTGGCTAAGGGCTTTGATGACTCTTTGTATAAACAATCTTTTGTTTAATATAATTTACACTTTTATTAATGGCAATGGCTTTATCTTTCTTCATATTGTTATATTGTGATATACTATTGTTATTTTGATAAAGACCTTGAATATACTATAATGTATGTAAGATGTGGTAGAACATGGGGATGTCTATCATGAAACACATCTTATAGTCACTGTATATTCTAAACTGTTCCTAGTCAATTGAGCCGTCCGATAATAAGGATAAGGATCGCTCGAGTTTGAGACTAGCATTTGCGATGCAGAGTACCACGTTTCATTGGTAGGGAACATAGAGATGTTCGAAGCATGCAAATGGATATTCATATGATGAATGATCGAACTACCCTATCCGGACTTTCCAAGTGGTTATCACTTATCAAGTTGATAAAGTCCGCGGTTTTAGTTGTACACCATTAGTCCTTACTACTTGAAACATCATTGAGACTCTATATGCTAGTACTGTGCTTTGACTTGTTTACCGACTCTATTGGGGTCATCAGGTGTCGGGATTGGGTATAGTTACAACACATATAGGAGTCGATGCTTTGTTGTCAAGGATTCACCACATACTTGCGAGTGTGGATATCCTATGCGATCTGAGGAGATATTAGTGTGACGAATCTCTGGCCAGAGTACATGATGTGGTTTAAGAAATGGTTTCTTAGTAGCACGTGCGATGTCACTATTTGATCTTCAAGATGTATTGCATAGTTATCGAATCTTGAACGACTCTCGATTTACCAATGGTTGTTGATTCGATCGGGATATATGGATGAAGGAACCGTACTGTACGCTAACCAAAATCTATTGGTTCTTGCAGGCACTATCAGTGATACCTAGAGAATCATGGGGCGATGTTGCTAGGCGCTCTTACCATGGTTCGATGGGCAAGTCGGAAATTGTTGTTCCGAGTCACAAGGAGTTGTGAGCCCACGGCTAGCTGTATCCCTGAACCATTGAGGGTCACACAGAGTAATGAATTTTTAATCCCCGTTGAGATAGTTAAATTTAAAGAGTTAAATTTAATGAACAAAGAAGTTGGACTTCTTATTTAAGAGTAGAGGAGTAAGATTTCCTAAAATGACATAGGGATGGACATTTTTGGAAATCACTGAATTCGAATTCAGAAAAATTTATCTTGACTTTAAAAGGTGCAAAAATGGTTTCTGTGCACATTGGTGAAATCGGTTTATCAATCGGAGTCATGATGAATTTTATATTAATTTCTGAACATGCGGGCTTTGCTTGTCGGGCTTGAACTTATGACTAATGGGCCCTAAGCTGTTAGCGGCCTACATTATAAATAAGTTATTGCAGTACAGAAATTACATACAACAGGTCATAAAAATAATTTTCGAAAACCCTAATTTTATTTATTGTGGCTGCCGCCCCCTCCCCTCTGCTCGTGAAAATCCAGTCTGTGAATTTTGAATTACAGTCTGGTTTAACGGATCAAATTCGTTAATTCTCTTCGTAGAAACTTCTGATAGATTTTCTAGTGCAATCTATCAGAGGGATTAATTATTCGTTCGTGGACCTGATTGAAGAACAGTTCGTCCATCAGTTCCAGGGATATACAACAAGAGCAGAGCAATCTGTTGGTGTCCAAAATCTCGATTCGAGATTGGAGGTAAAAATTTATAATTGTTATTTAATTTTTACACACACAATTTAATCGTTAAGTTTTGATACCCATTATGGAATCGTTCCATATAAAAATTTTAAACTTCCGCTGCACCGGGTATCAATTCTGATTGATCTGATCGCCGTTCTCCAACAGTGGTATCAGAGCCAGGTTGCTCAGATCAAGCGATTAAATTAATCGATTGTACAAAAATTTTTTAAGCCTCGGTTTTTGAAACAAAATAAATATTTTAAAAATAAAAAATTTTTTTCGGGCAAAACCCGGGCAGCGATTGGATCGCTGCCCAGCGCAGCGCTAGGCGCTGCGCAGGGCGGCGCACGGCACTGCCCAGGGCAGCGATCGTCGCTGCCCTAGGGGCAGCCGGGATGCCCGGCCCGAGCCCTTTGGGGCGCGGGCAGCCTGGGAATGTCCCCGGCGGCCCGCGAAAAATTAATTTTTTAATTTTAAAATTAAATTTTAATATGTTAAAATTCTATTTTTGGTCCGATCGAAAATTGTTTTTGATTGGTCCACGAGGCGTCGGATCGAATTGTTCGAGTCCGAAAATTTTAAAATTGATTTTTGGATAAATTTGAATTTTTGGAAAATTTAAATATTTTATCCGTTAAATTGAATTTTGAAATTAATTATTTTTGGTACAATTGATGATAAGATATGATCTTATGGATATATTGAGTAAAATATGATTTTATGTATAAAATTGGATTTTATAGATAAAATATGATTTTATTTGATAAAAAGATAAAATATGATTTTGTATGTAAAATAAGATTTTATATATGGAATATGATTTTATCCTTTTAAATTTAAATTGCCATTGCATGTTATCCAATAAATTAATTTTGAATTAAATGTTATTGGATAAGGATGATCGATTGCCATGACCAATTTTATAGGTGTATGTTAGGAATTTACATTTGTTTTTATTGTTGTTGGATTTATTAATGGGCCTGGTTTATGGCCCAATATGAATTGTCATATGTAATAAAAGTGGGCTTAGTTTATGGCCCGTTCCCACCCCTTAAAAATGTATCCCCTACTTGTCATTGTTATTTATTGTAAATACATTAGATTTAGTGGGAGATGAAGATTTGAAAACGGTGGTGGGCCCAGCAGACAATAAAGACAGAAGAAATGTAAATTGGAAGCACAATGTAATAGGATTGCATTGCATACTGCATATAACCTAGGATTGGACTAAGACTCGTGATTGGCAACCACGGGTCGATTAGAAATGGAATCGATCATCCTATATAATATGTGATATTATTGTTGTATGCATTTTTTAGACAAAATTGTGTGAATCCGGCAAGCATACAAAATTTTAAAAATGATGAGACAAATTTTCAAAATTAAAATCCCTCATTTTAAATATGATTTAAAATTGATATCAAGATATATAAAGGAAATTTAAATTTGTTTAAATGTTCCTACCTTCCATCAACGATCAATGTATGAGATGCTACCCGCGGATACGGTCCGACTCATATTATTGGGGGGGGGGCTCGTTCGTCGGAAAGCTGTACATTGGATTGACACATTTTGTAAGTTGGGTGGAACTCCCATGGGATCGGCTCATATTATTGGGGGATCCACATGGCGACCGTCCATCACAACTTAATATTGATGGGTCATCTTGACATGTCACAATAAACGACGTCATATTATTGGGCCCTTATTGGACATGAGGTAAAAACGTGGAGGTTGCTTTGGAAGCAATTGGGCTCTACCTTTTGAAAATTATGGTTGACTGATATTATTCGGGACCATAGTTTGTCAATTGGACTCCATGTTCTCACTAAGGAAAACAGTTTCCCGTTTTCACTAGAGGGTAGTGAAATCGTTAAAATAGTGGGAGTGAGATTCATAAAATAAATTTCGCCTATTTTATGTCTTAGTAAATTACTTAAACAATCACTGATATTTGTTTGTTTCTTTTCAGTATTTCATAAATATGAATTCGCGTAATCCACTTTTCTCGATCCTCGAACAAAATAAATTGACTGGCGCAAACTATACGGAATGGTTCCGTAAGTTGAAGATTGTCTTGACTTCGGAGAAGATGCTCTACGTGTTAGAAAAATCTCCTCCGAAGGAAACACCAGCTGACATAAGTCCGAAAGAGTTAGCCAAACTTGATACATGGTGGGACCATGATATCAAGGCCAAATGCTATATGCAAGCCTCGATGTCTGATGAACTCCAGAGGCGATTTGAGGACACCGTGAATGCTGCTGACATTCACGTACAACTCAAGGAACTTTTTGGGGCTCAATCGAGGGCTGAAAGGTTCGCTACTGTAAAGGAGCTAATGACGTGTCGCATGCGTGAAGGAACTTCGGTCCGTGATCATGGAGTACGAGTGATTTGGCTCATACAGAAGTTGGTAACCCTTGATTTGGTGTTGGAGCATGAACTCAACGTGGACTTACTACTTCTATCTCTTCCTTCTTCGTTTGACGGATTTGTGGTGAATTTCAATATGAACAAGATAGAGGCCTCCCTTGAAGAGATGGTCAATATGCTTGTGACATATGAATCCACTTTAAAGAAGGATAAACCGGCTTTCTTGGTGGGCTCCTCTTCTTCTGCTAAGAAGGGGCCAAGTACAAAGGGTAAGAAACGTTCTGCCCCACCCAAGAAAATCGAACCCGAGAAAAAGTACAAGACAAAGGCTTCAAACATGGAAAAATCCAAGGATGTTTGCCATTACTGCAAGAAGCCCGGTCATTGGAAGCGTAACAGCAAGGAATATCTAGAGCAGTTGCGAACTGCGAAGGGTATGTTCTATATTGAAATAAATGTTTCACTTAATACTACTTCTTGGGTATTGGATACCGGATGTGGATCTCACATTTGCAATGATTTGCAGGTGATGACAAGAAGTCGCAGGCTTAGAATGGGTGAGGCCCAGCTGAGGCTCGGAAATGGTTCCAGAGTTGAAGCTAAAGCTGTGGGAGATATTTATTTAATTTTGCAGAACGGTTTTAAGTTACTTTTGAGAGATGTTTTATTTGTTCCGGATTTAATTAAAAACATTATTTCTGTTTCTATGCTTGATAGAGATGGTTATTCTTGCAATTTTGTGAATGAGATTTGCAATATTTACAAGAATGAATGTTTGATTGGAAATGGACAACTTGAAAATGATCTATATAACTTAAAACTAAAAGACGTTCCAATAAATTATGTTGATAAACCGGCAACAACAAACAAAAGGAAAATCGATAGTCAAAACCCGGCAAACCTTTGGCATGCTAGGCTAGGTCATATTTCCTCAAGGAGGATGAACAAGCTAGTGGGAGAGGGCATGTTTGATATGTCTGATATTAACTCTCTACCTACTTGTGAATCCTGCCTGAAAGGAAAAATGACTAAATCTCCTTTTAAGGGGAAACCTGAGCGTAGTCAAAATCTGTTGGATTTGATCCATACAGACATTTGTGGTCCATTTAGAATTGGTACTCAATATGGCCACACCTACATCATTACCTTTACTGATGATTATTCTAGGTATGGGTATTTATATTTAATGAAATATAAGTCTGAAGCATTTGAAAAGTTCAAAGAATTCAAGGCTGAAGTAGAAAACAAGCTAGGTAAAAGTATTAAAGCACTTCGATCGGATCGAGGTGGAGAATACTTAAGTACCGAGTTTTTGGACTATCTGAAAGAGAATGAGATTCTCTCTCAGTGAACTCCTTCTATGACACCACAGCTGAATGGTGTATCGGAGCGTCGTAATCGAACTTTGTTGGACATGGTTCGATCCATGATGAGCTTCACTGAGCTTCCACCTTCGTTTTGGGGCTATGCGCTTGAAACGGCGGTATTGTTGTTGAACAACGTCCACACTAAAGCAGTGGACAAAACACCATACGAGTTATGGAATGACAAAGCTCCTAAGTATTCGTACTTGAGGATTTGGGGATGTCCTGCTTACGTGAAGCAGACAGTGGGAGATAAGTTGGATAGTCGATCCACCTTATGTTATTTTGTAGGCTATCCGAAGAATTCAATCGGATATTATTTCTATTATCCTGCTGAAACAAAGGTGTTTGTTTCAAGGAATTCCACCTTCTTGGAGAAGGAGTTCTTATTGGATAAGAAAGGCGAGATGATGGAACTCGAAGAAATTCGAGAAGAACCCGAAATACAAAATAACGATCCTACACCTCAGGAACCATTGATAGACACGCCTGTACCTAGAAGATCCGAGAGGACTTCTAGACCTCCTATTCGATATGGTCTTCTTCTTTAAGGGGATCTAGATGAACCCGATGTTGGATGTGATCCAAGAAACTTCAAGGAAGCAATTTCTGATGCGGATTCAAATTTATGGCTTGAAGCTATGCAGTCGGAAATAGATTCGATGCATACAAACCAAGTTTGGTATTTAGTAGATCCTCCCGATGGAATTGTTCCAATAGGGTGTAAATGGATCTACAAGAGAAAGCTTGGGCCTGATGGTAAGGTATTGACCTACAAGGCGCGATTGGTGGCAAAAGGTTATACTCAAAGAAAAGGAGTTGACTATGATGAAACCTTTTCACCAGTTGCAATGTTCAAGTCCATAAGAATCCTTATTGCCATAGCTGCTTGATATGACTATGAGATATGGAAAATGGATGTGAAGACTGCTTTTCTTAATGGAGACATTAAGGAAGAAATCTATATGAAGCAGCCTGAGGGGTACACATCCATGGGAAGCGAGCATAAGGTATGCAAGCTTCAGAGATCAATTTATGGTCTAAAACAAGCATCAAGAAGTTGGAACCAGAAATTTGATGAAACAATAAAGGATTTTGGTTTCATCAAGAACCCGGAGGAACCATGCGTGTACAAGAAAGTAGTTAAGGATGCTGTGACATTCTTAGTACTTTATGTTGATGACATCCTACTCATTGGGAATGACGTAGGGATGTTGCAGTCAACAAAGATATGGTTATCAGGTAGATTCTCGATGAAGGATTTGGGTGAGGCATCCTATATTCTAGGGATACAGATCTATAGAGATAGATCTAAGAGAATGATAGGACTCACTCAATCAACCTACATCGACACCATATTGAAACGGTTTTCAATGGATGGGTCCAAGAGAGGACATCTACCCATGTGTCATGGAGTTTCTCTATCCAAGTCTATGTGTCCCAAGACTGATGAAGAGATAGAGAAAATGACACATGTACCATATGCGTCAGCCATAGGTAGTATCATGTATGGGATGATATCTACCAGACCGGATGTAGCATTTGCTCTGAGTGTCACGAGCAGATATCAAGCTAATCCCGGTCAAATGCATTGAAAAGCCGTTAAGTATATTCTTAAGTACTTACGAAGGACTAAGAATATGTTCATGGTATATGGAGGAAGAGAACTAAAATTGGAAGGCTATACCGACTCTAGCTTCCAAAGTGACGTGGATGACTCGAAGTCAACCTCTGGATTTGTGTTCATGCTCAATGGCGGTGCTGTCTCTTGGAAGAGTTCCAAGCAGGAAACCACAGCGGATTCCACCACTGAGGCAGAATAAATTGCAGCATCAGCTGCTGCTAAAGAGGCCATTTGGATGAGGAATTTCGTCCAAGAGTTGGGCGTCATTCCTGAAGTTGTTGGTCCAGTCCCGGTGTACTGTGACAACACGGGTGCCGTTGCTCAGGCAAAGGAACCAAGGTCTCATCAAAGATCCAAACACGTACTGAGGAAATACCACATCATCCGGGAGATTGTGGAAAGAGAAGACATCACTGTCGAAAGAGTGGCCTCTGCAGACAATATCGCTGATCCACTTACTAAGCCCTTGCCAGGACCATTATTTGACAAACATCGCGAAGCAATGGGTCTACGTAGTATGACTAGTTGGCTATAGGGCAAGTGGGAGATTGAAAGATGTTGGAAAACTGGCGAGTTCCCAGATCAATCACGATTGATACCCGGTGCAGCGGAAGTTTAAAATTTTTATCATGGAACAATTCCATGGTGTGGGTAACAACCGTTCAACGATTAAATTATTGTTTGTGTGTAAAATTTAAATAACAATTAAATAAATTTTACCTCAAATCTCGCAACGAGATTAATGGACACCAACAGAACAATTCTGCTCTTGTTGTCTCTCCCTGGAACCGATGAACGCCTTCAATCAGGTCCACGAACAGAGGTTTAATCCCTCTGATAGATTGCACTAGAAAATCTATCAGAAGTTTTCTGCGAAGAGAATAAACGAATCTGATTCGTTATTCCTTACTGCGATTCAAAATCACAGACCGGAATTTCTCTGTGACAGAGCAAGGGGGCGGCCGAAATATTATTTGAAGGAACTAGGGTTTTCGATTTTTGCTCTCAAAATTTATGACCTGTTCTGTGTAATTTCTGTACTGAAATAACTTATTTATAATGCAGGCCACTAACACCTTAGGGCCCATTAGTCATAAGCTGGGGCCCGACAAGCAAAGCCCGCTCGTTCAGAAATTAATATAAAATTCATCGTGACTCCGATTGATGAAACGATTTCACCAATGTGCACAGAAACCATTTCTGCACGTTTTAAAGTCAAAATAAATTTTCCTGAATCCGAATTCAGTGGTTTCCAAAAATGTCCATCCCTATGTCATTTTAGGAAATCCTACTCCCTTACTCTTATTTAAGAAGTCCAACTCCTTAGTTCATTAAATTTAACTCTTTAAATTTAACTATCTCAACGGGGATTAAAACTCCATTACACTGTGTGACCCTCAATGGTTCAGGGATACAGCTAGCCGTGGGCTCACAACTCCTTGTGACTCGGAACAACACTTTCCGACTTGCCCAACGAATCATGGTAAAGCGCCTAGCAACATCGCCCCATGATTCCCTAGGTATCACTGATAGTGCCTACAAGAACCAGTAGATTTTGGTTAACGTACAGTACGGTCCCTTCATCCATATATCCCGATCGAATCAACAACCATTGGTATATCGAGAGTCGCTCAAGATTCGATAACTATGCAATACATCTTGAAGATCAAATTAGTGACATCGCATGTGCTACTAAGAAACCATTTCTTAAATCACATCAAGTACTCTGGCCAGAGATTTGTCACACTAATATCTCCTCAGATCGCATAGGATATCCACACTCGCAAGTATGTGGTGAATCCTTGACAACAATGCATTGACTCCTATATGTGTCGTAACTGTACCCAATCTCGACACCTGATGACCCCCATAGAGTCGGTAAACGAGTCAAAGCACAGCACTAGCATATAGAGTCTCCATGATGTTTCAAGTCGTAAGGACTAATGGTGTACAACCAAAACCGCGGACTTTATCCACTCGATAAGTGATAACCACTTGGAAAGTCCGGATAGGGTAGTTCGACTATTCATCCTATGAATATCCATTTGCATGCTTCGAACATCTCCATGTTCCCTACCAATGAAACGTGGTACTCCGCATCGCAAATGCTAGTCTCAAACTCGAGCGATCCTTATCCTTATTATCGGACGGCTCAATCGACTAGGAACGATTTTAGAATATACAGTGACTATAAGATGTATTTCATGATAGACATCTCCATGTTCTACCACATCTTACATACACTATAGTATATTCAAGGTCTTTATCAAAACAACAATAGTATATCACAATATAACAATATGAAGTAATATAAAGTCATTGCCATAAAAGTGTAAATAATATTAAACAAAAGATTGTTTATACAAAGAGTCAACAAAGCCCATAGCCACACAGTTGGCTCACTGGGCACCCACTCTTACAATCTCCCACTTGCCCTATAGCCAACTAGTCATACTACGTAGACCCATTGCTTCGCGATGTTTGTCAAACAATGGTCCTGGCAAAGGCTTAGTAAGTGGATCAGCGATATTGTCTGCAGAGGCCACTCGTTCGACACTGATGTCTCCTCTTTCCACAATCTCCCGGATTATGTGGTATTTCCTCAGTACGTGTTTGGATCTTTGATGAGACCTTGGTTCCTTTGCTTGAGCAACGGCACCCGTGTTGTCGCAGTACACCGGGACTGGACCAACAAATTCAGGAATGACGCCCAACTCTTGGACGAAATTCCTCATCCAAACGGCCTCTTTAGCAGCAGCTGATGCTGCAATGTATTCAGCCTCAGTGGTGGAATCCGCTGTGGTGTCCTGCTTGGAACTCTTCCAAGAGACAGCACCACCATTGAGCATGAACACAAATCCAGAGGTTGACTTCGAGTCATCCACATCACTTTGGAAGCTAGAGTCGGTATAGCCTTCCAGTTTGAGTTCTCGTCCTCCATAAACCATGAACATATTCTTAGTCCTTCGCAAGTACTTAAGAATGTCCTTCACGGCTTTCCAATGCATCTGACCAGGATTAGACTGATATCTGCTCGTGACACTCAGAGCAAATGCTACATCCGGTCTGGTAGATATCATCCCATACATGATACTACCTATAGCTGACGCATATGGTACATGTGTCATATTCTCTATCTCTTCATCAGTCTTGGGACACATTGACTTGGATAGAGAAACTCCATGACACGTGGGTAGATGTCCTCTTTTGGACCCATCCATTGAAAACCGTTTCAATATGGTATCGATGTAGGTTGATTGAGTGAGTCCTATCATTCTCTTAGACCTATCTCTATAGATCTGTATCCCAAGAATGTAGGATGCCTCACCCAAATCCTTCATCGAAAATCTACCTGATAACCATATCTTCGTTGACTGCAACATCCCTACATCATTCCCAATGAGTAGGATGTCATCAACATAAAGTACTAAGAATGTCACCGCATCCTTAACTACTTTCTTGTACACGCAAGGTTCCTCCGGGTTCTTGATGAAACCAAAATCTTTAATTGTTTCATCAAATTTCTGGTTCCAACTTCTTGATGCTTGTTTTAGACCATAAATTGATCTCTGAAGCTTGCATACCTTATGCTCGCTTCCCATGGATGTGAACCCCTCAGGCTGCTTCATATAGATTTCTTCCTTAATGTCTCCATTAAGAAAAGCAGTCTTCACATCCATTTGCCATATCTCATAGTCATACCATGCAGCTATGGCAATAAGGATTCTTATGGACTTGAACATAGCAACTGGTGAAAAGGTTTCATCATAGTCAACTCCTTGCCTTTGAGTATAACCTTTCGCCACCAATCGCGCCTTGTAGGTCAATACCTTACCATCAGGCCCAAGCTTTCTTTTGTAGATCCATTTACACCCTATTGGAACAATTCCATCGGGAGGATCCACTAAAGACCAGACTTGGTTAGTATGCATCGAATCCAATTCAGACTGCATAGCTTCAAGCCATAAATTCGAATCCGCATCAGAAATTGCTTCCTTGAAGCTTCTTGGATCACATCCAATGTCGGGTTCATCTTGACCCTCTTCAAGAAGAAGACCATATCGAACTGGAGGTCTAGAAGTCCTCTCGGATCTTCTAGGTGCAGGCGTGTCCAGCAATGGTTCCTGAGGTGTGGGATCGTTATTTTGTATTTCGGGTTCTTCTCGAACTTCTTCGAGTTCCATCATCTCGCCTTTCTTATCCAATAAGAACTCCTTCTCCAAGAAGGTGGCATTCCGTGAAACAAACACCTTTGTTTCATCAGGATAATAGAAATAATATCAGATTGAATTCTTCGGATACCCCACAAAATAACACAAGCTGGATCGACTATCCAACTTATCTCCCACTGTCCGCTTCACGTAAGCAGGACATCCCCAAATCCTCAAGTACGAATACTTAGGAGCTTTGCCATTCCATAACTCGTATGGTGTTTTGTCCACTGCTTTAGTGTGGACGTTATTCAACAACAATACCGCCGTTTCAAGCGCATAGCCCCAAAACGAAGGTGGAAGCTCAGTGAAGCTCATCATGGATCGAACCATGTCCAACAAAGTTCGATTATGACGCTCCGATACACCATTAAGCTGTGGTGTCATAGGAGGAGTCCACTGAGAGAGAATCCCATTCTCTTTTAGATAGTCCAAAAACTCGGTACTTAAGTATTCTCCACCTCGATCCGATCGAAGTGCTTTAATACTTTTACCTAGCTTGTTTTCTACTTCAGCCTTGAATTCTTTGAACTTTTCAAATGCTTCAGACTTATATTTCATTAAATATAAATACCCATACCTTGAATAATCATCAGTAAAGGTAATGAAGTAGGTGTGGCCATGTTGAGTCCCTACTCTAAATGGACCACAAACATCTGTATGGATCAAATCCAACAGATTTTGACTACGCTCAGGTTTCCCCTTAAAAGGAGATTTAGTCATTTTTCCTTTTAGGCAGGATTCACAAGTAGGTAGAGAGTTAATATCAGACATATCAAACATGCCCTCTCCCACTAGCTTGTTCATCCTCCTTGAGGAAATATGACCTAGTCTAGCGTGCCAAAGGTTTGCCGGGTTTTGACTATCGATTTTCCTTTTGTTTGTTGTCGCCGGTTTGTCAATACAATTCACTGGAACGTCTTTTAGTTTTAAATTATATAGATCGTTTTCAAGTTGTCCATTTCCAATTAAACATTCATTCTTGTAAATATTGCAAATCCCATTCACAAAATTACAAGAATAACCATCTCTATCAAGCATAGAAATAGAAATAATGTTTTTAATTAAATCTGGCACAAATAAAACATCTCTCAACAATAATTTAAAACCATTCTGCAAAATCAAACAAACATCTCCAATGGCCGTAGCTTCAACTCTGGAACCATTCCCGAGCCTCAGCTGGGTCTCACCCATTCTAAGCCTGCGACTTCTTGTCATCACCTGCAAATCATTGCAAATGTGAGATCCACATCCGGTATCCAATACCCAAGAAGTTGTATTAAGTGACATGTTTATTTCAATATAGAACATACCCTTTGCAGTTCCTAACTGCTCAAGATACTCCTTGCAGTTGCGCTTCCAATGACCCGGCTTCTTGCAGTAATGGCAAACATCCTTGGATTTTCCATTGTTTGAAGCCTTTGTCTTTTGCTTCTTCTCGGGTTCCACTTTCTTGGGTGGGGCAGAACGTTTCTTGCCCTTCATACTTGGCCCCTTCTTAGCAGAAGATGAGGAGCCCACCAAGAAAGCTGGCTTATCCTTCTTAAGTGTGGATTCATATGTAACGAGCATATTGACCATCTCTTCAAGGGTGGCCTCTATCTTGTTCATATTAAAATTTATCACGAATCCATCAAATGAAGAAGGAAGAGATAGAAGCAGCAAGTCCACATTGAGTTCATGCTCCAACACCAAATCAAGGGTCGCTAACTTCTGTATGAGCCAAATCACTCGTACCCCATGATCACGGACCGAAGTCCCTTCACGCATGCGGCACGTCATCAACTCCTTAACAGTAGAGAACCTTTCAGCCCTCGACTGAGCCCCAAAAAGTTCCTTGAGTTGCGCGTGAATGTCAGCAGCATTCACCGTGTCCTCAAATCGCCTCTGGAGTTCATCAGACATCGAGGCTTGCATATAGCATTTGGTCTTGATGTCATGGTCACACCATGCATCAAGTTTGGCCAATTCCTCCGGACTTATGTCAGCTGGTGCTTCCTTCGGAGGTGCTTTCTCTAACACGTAGAGCATTTTCTCCGAAGTTAAGACAATCTTCAACTTCCGGAACCATTCCGTATAGTTGGCGCCAGTCAGCTTGTTTTGTTCGAGGATCGAGAATAAAGGATTTCGCGAATTCATTGTATGAAATACTGAAAAGGAAAACAGACATATATCAATGATTGTTTAACAATTTACTAAGACATAAAATAGGCGAATTTAATTTTATGAATCTCACTCCCACTATTTTAACGATTTCACCACCCTCTAGTGAAAACGGGAAACTTTTTCCTTAGTGAGAACATGGAGTCCAATTGACAAACTTATGGTCCCGAATAATATCAGCCAACCATAATTCTCAAAAGGTAGAGCCCAATTGCTTCCAAAGCAACCCCCATGTGTTTACCTCATGTCCAATAAGGGCCCAATAATATGACGCCGTTTAAAGTGACATGTCAAGATGACCCATCAATATTAAGTTGTGATGGACGGTCGCCATGTGGATCCCCCAATAATATGAGCCGATCCCATGGGAGTTCCACCCAACTTACAACATTTGTCGATCCAATGTACAGCTTTCCGACGGACGGGCCCCCCCAATAATATGAGCCGGACCGTGTCCGCGGGTAGCATCACATACATTGACCGTTGATGGAAGGTAGGAACATTTAAACAATATTTAAATTTCCTTTATTTATCTTGATATAAATTTTAAATCATATTTAAAATGAGGGATTTTATTTATAAAAATATTTGTCTCATCATATTTAATTTATTGCATGCATTGCCGGATTCACGCAATTTATGTCTAAACATGCATACAATCATAATATCACATATTATATAGGATGATCGATTCCATTTCTAATTGACCCGTGGTTGCCAATCACGGGTCTTAGTCCAATCCTAGGTAATATGCAGTATGCAAATGCAATCCTATTACATATGCTTCCAATTTACATTTCTTCAGTCTTCATTGTCTGCTGGGCCCACCATCTTCAAATCTTGATCTCCCACTAAATCTAATGTATTTACAATAAATAACAATGACAAGTAGGGGATACATTTTTAGGGGGTGGGAACGGGCTATAAACCAAGCCCACTTTTATTACATATGACATTCATATCGGGCCATAAACCAGGCCCATTAATAAAACCAACAATAATAAAGACAAAATGTAAATTCCTAACATACACCTACAAAATTGGTCATGGCAATCGATCATCCTTATCCAATAACATTTAATTCAAAATTAATTTATTGGATAACATGCTGTGGCAATTCAAATTTAAACAAGATAAAATCATATTTTATATATAAAATCTCATTTCACATATAAAATCATATTTTATCTCTATATCAAATAAAATCATATTTTATCTATAAAATCCAATTTTACAAATAAAATCATATTTTACTTAATATATCATAAGATCATATCTTATCATCAATTGTACCAAAATAATTGATTTCAAAATTCAATTTACGGATAAAATATTAAAATTTTCCAAAAATTCAAATTTATCCAAAATCAATTTTAAAATTTACGGACTCGAACAATTCGATCCGAAATCTCGTGAACCAATCAAAAACAATTTTTGACCGGACCAAAAATAAAATTTTAAATATTAAAATTAATAAAAATATAATTTTTCCCGCGGGCCGCCCGGGACACTCCCGGGCAGGCCCGCACCCGGGGCGCGGGCCGGGGGCAGCCCGGCTGCCCCCTTAGGGCAGCGCCTGGCGCCGCCCCTGGGCGGCGCCGTGCGCTGCCCTGGGCGGCGCCGAGCGCCGCCCCTGGGCAGCGCCGAGCGCTGCCCTGCGCAGCGCCCAGCGCTGCGCTGGGCAGCGCACAGCGCTGCCCTGGGCGGCGCCGTGCGCCGCCCTGGGCGGCGACAGTCGCCGCCTTGGGCGGCGCCGTGCGCCCCCTTTGGGCGGCGCCGTGCGCCGCCCGGGGCAGCAACAATTGCTGCCCCACCGGGCAGCGATCCAATCGCTGCCCGGGTTTTGCCCCGAAAAAATTTTTATTTAAAAATATTTATTTTGTTTCAAAAACCGAGACTCAAAAATTTTGTACAATTGATTAATTTAATCGTTTGATCTGAGCAACCTGGCTTTGATACCACTGTTGGAAAACTGGCGAGTTCCCAGATCAATCACGATTGATACCCGGTGCAGCGGAAGTTTAAAATTTTTATCATGGAACAATTCCATGGTGTGGGTAACAACCGTTCAACGATTAAATTATTGTTTGTGTGTAAAATTTAAATAACAATTAAATAAATTTTACCTCAAATCTCGCAACGAGATTAATGGACACCAACAGAACAATTCTGCTCTTGTTGTCTCTCCCTGGAACCGATGAACGCCTTCAATCAGGTCCACGAACAGAGGTTTAATCCCTCTGATAGATTGCACTAGAAAATCTATCAGAAGTTTTCTGCGAAGAGAATAAACGAATCTGATTCGTTATTCCTTACTGCGATTCAAAATCACAGACCGGAATTTCTCTGTGACAGAGCAAGGGGGCGGCCGAAATATTATTTGAGAGGAACTAGGGTTTTCGATTTTTGCTCTCAAAATTTATGACCTGTTCTGTGTAATTTCTGTACTGAAATAACTTATTTATAATGCAGGCCACTAACACCTTAGGGCCCATTAGTCATAAGCTGGGGCCCGACAAGCAAAGCCCGCTCGTTCAGAAATTAATATAAAATTCATCGTGACTCCGATTGATGAAACGATTTCACCAATGTGCACAGAAACCATTTCTGCACGTTTTAAAGTCAAAATAAATTTTCCTGAATCCGAATTCAGTGGTTTCCAAAAATGTCCATCCCTATGTCATTTTAGGAAATCCTACTCCCTTACTCTTATTTAAGAAGTCCAACTCCTTAGTTCATTAAATTTAACTCTTTAAATTTAACTATCTCAACGGGGATTAAAACTCCATTACACTGTGTGACCCTCAATGGTTCAGGGATACAGCTAGCCGTGGGCTCACAACTCCTTGTGACTCGGAACAACACTTTCCGACTTGCCCAACGAATCATGGTAAAGCGCCTAGCAACATCGCCCCATGATTCCCTAGGTATCACTGATAGTGCCTACAAGAACCAGTAGATTTTGGTTAACGTACAGTACGGTCCCTTCATCCATATATCCCGATCGAATCAACAACCATTGGTATATCGAGAGTCGCTCAAGATTCGATAACTATGCAATACATCTTGAAGATCAAATTAGTGACATCGCATGTGCTACTAAGAAACCATTTCTTAAATCACATCAAGTACTCTGGCCAGAGATTTGTCACACTAATATCTCCTCAGATCGCATAGGATATCCACACTCGCAAGTATGTGGTGAATCCTTGACAACAATGCATTGACTCCTATATGTGTCGTAACTGTACCCAATCTCGACACCTGATGACCCCCATAGAGTCGGTAAACGAGTCAAAGCACAGCACTAGCATATAGAGTCTCCATGATGTTTCAAGTCGTAAGGACTAATGGTGTACAACCAAAACCGCGGACTTTATCCACTCGATAAGTGATAACCACTTGGAAAGTCCGGATAGGGTAGTTCGACTATTCATCCTATGAATATCCATTTGCATGCTTCGAACATCTCCATGTTCCCTACCAATGAAACGTGGTACTCCGCATCGCAAATGCTAGTCTCAAACTCGAGCGATCCTTATCCTTATTATCGGACGGCTCAATCGACTAGGAACGGTTTTAGAATATACAGTGACTATAAGATGTATTTCATGATAGACATCTCCATGTTCTACCACATCTTACATACACTATAGTATATTCAAGGTCTTTATCAAAACAACAATAGTATATCACAATATAACAATATGAAGTAATATAAAGTCATTGCCATAAAAGTGTAAATAATATTAAACAAAAGATTGTTTATACAAAGAGTCAACAAAGCCCATAGCCACACAGTTGGCTCACTGGGCACCCACTCTTACAAAAGAGTGGGTGTCCGGTGAGCCAACTTGTGGCTAAGGGCTTTGATGACTCTTTGTATAAACAATCTTTTGTTTAATATAATTTACACTTTTATTAATGGCAATGACTTTATCTTTCTTCATATTGTTATATTGTGATATACTATTGTTGTTTTGATAAAGACCTTGAATATACTATAGTGTATGTAAGATGTGGTAGAACATGGGGATGTCTATCATGAAATACATCTTATAGTCACTGTATATTCTAAACTGTTCCTAGTCGATTGAGCCGTCCGATAATAAGGATAAGGATCGCTCGAGTTTGAGACTAGCATTTGCGATGCAGAGTACCACGTTTCATTGGTAAGGAACATAGAGATGTTCAAAGCATGCAAATGGATATTCATACGATGAATGATCGAACTACCCTATCTGGACTTTCCAAGTGGTTATCACTTATCGAGTGGATAAAGTCCGCGGTTTTGGTTGTACACCATTAGTCCTTACTACTTGAAACATCATTGAGACTCTATATGCTAGTACTGTGCTTTGACTCGTTTACCGACTCTATTGGGGTCATCAGGTGTCGGGATTGGGTACAGTTACAACACATATAGGAGTCGATGCTTTGTTGTCAAGGATTCACCACATACTTGCGAGTGTGGATATCCTATGCGATCTGAGGAGATATTAGTGTGACGAATCTCTGGCCAGAGTACATGATGTGGTTTAAGAAATGGTTTCTTAGTAGCACATGCGATGTCACTATTTGATCTTCAAGATGTATTGCATAGTTATCGAATCTCGAACGACTCTCGATTTACCAATGGTTGTTGATTCGATATGGATATATGGATGAAGGGACCGTACTGTACGCTAACCAAAATCTATTGGTTCTTGCAGGCACTATCAGTGATACCTAGGGAATCATGGGGAGATGTTGCTAGGCGCTCTTACCATGATTCGATGGGCAAGTCGGAAATTGTTGTTCCAAGTTACAAGGAGCTGTGAGCCCACGGCTAGCTGTATCCCTGAACCATTGAGGGTCACACAGAGTAATGGATTTTTAATCCCCGTTGAGATAGTTAAATTTAAAGAGTTAAATTTAATGAACAAAGAAGTTGGACTTCTTATTTAAGAGTAGAGGAGTAAGATTTCCTAAAATGACATAGGGATGGGCATTTTTGGAAACCACTGAATTCGGATTCAGAAAAATTTATCTTGACTTTAAAAGGTGCAAAAATGGTTTCTGTACATATTGGTGAAATCGGTTTATCAATCGGAGTCATGATGAATTTTATATTAATTTCTGAACATGCGGGCTTTGCTTGTCGGGCTTGAACTTATGACTAATGGGCCCTAAGCTGTTAGCGGCCTACATTATAAATAAGTTATTGCAGTATAGAAATTACACACAACAGGTCATAAAATAATTTTCGAAAACCCTAATTTTATTTATTGTGGCCGCCGCCCCCTTCCCCTCTGCTCGTGAAAATCCAGTCTGTGAATTTTGAATTACAGTCTGGTTTAACGGATCAAATTCGTTAATTCTCTTCGTAGAAACTTCTGATAGATTTTCTAGTGCAATCTATCAGAGGGATTAATTATCCGTTCGTGGACCTGATTGAAGAACAGTTCGTCCATCAGTTCCAGGGATATACAACAAGAGCAGAGCAATCTGTTGGTGTCCATAATCTCGATTCGAGATTGGAGGTAAAAATTTATAATTGTTATTTAATTTTTACACACACAATTTAATCGTTAAGTTTTGATACCCATTATGGAATCGTTCCATATAAAATTTTTAAACTTCCGCTGCACCGGATATCAATTCTGATTGATCTGATCGCCGCGTTCTCCAACAGACTCTAGCTTCCAAAGTGACGTGGATGACTCGAAGTCAACCTCTGGATTTGTGTTCATGCTCAATGTCGGTGCTGTCTCTTGGAAGAGTTCCAAGCAGGACACCACAGCGGATTCCACCACTGAGGCAGAATACATTGCAGCATCAGCTGCTGCTAAAGAGGCCGTTTGGATGAGGAATTTTGTCCAAGAGTTGGGCGTCATTCCTGAAGTTGTTGGTCCAGTCTCGGTGTACTGTGACAACACGGGTGTCGTTGCTCAGGCAAAGGAACCAAGGTCTCATCAAAGATCCAAACACGTACTGAGGAAATACCACATCATTCGGGAGATTGTGGAAAGAGGAAACATCACTGTCGAAAGAGTGGCCTCTGCAGACAATATCGCTGATCCACTTACTAAGCCCTTGCCAGGACCATTATTTGACAAACATCGCGAAGCAATGGGTCTACGTAGTATGACTAGTTGGCTTTAGGGCAAGTGGGAGATTGAAAGAGTGGGTGCCCGGTGAGCCAACTTGTGGCTAAGGGCTTTGATGACTCTTTGTATAAACAATCTTTTGTTTAATATAATTTACACTTTTATTAATGGCAATGACTTTATCTTTCTTCATATTGTTATATTGTGATATACTATTGTTGTTTTGATAAAGACCTTGAATATACTATAGTGTATGTAAGATGTGGTAGAACATGGGGATGTCTATCATGAAACACATCTTATAGTCACTGTATATTCTAAACTGTTCCTAGTCAATTGAGCCGTCCGATAATAAGGATAAGGATCGCTCGAGTTTGAGACTAGCATTTGCGATGCAGAGTACCACGTTTCATTGGTAGGGAACATAGAGATGTTCGAAGCATGCAAATGGATATTCATACGATGAATGATCGAACTACCCTATCCGGACTTTCCAAGTGGTTATCACTTATCGAGTGGATAAAGTCCGCGGTTTTGGTTGTACACCATTAGTCCTTACTACTTGAAATATCATTGAGACTCTATATGCTAGTACTGTGCTTTGACTCATTTACCGACTCTATTGGGGTCATCAGGTGTCGGGATTGGGTACAGTTACAACACATATAGGAGTCGATGCTTTGTTGTCAAGGATTCACCACATACTTGCGAGTGTGGATATCCTATGCGATCTGAGGAGATATTAGTGTGACGAATCTCTGGCTAGAGTACATGATGTGGTTTAAGAAATGGTTTCTTAGTAGCACGTGCGATGTCACTATTTGATCTTCAAGATGTATTGCATAGTTATCGAATCTCGAACGACTCTCGATTTACCAATGGTTGTTGATTCGATCGGGATATATGGATGAAGGGACCGTACTGTACGCTAACCAAAATCTATTGGTTCTTGCAGGCACTATCAGTGATACCTAGGAAATCATGGGGCGATGTTGCTAGGCGCTTTTACCATGGTTCGATGGGCAAGTCGGAAATTGTTGTTCCGAGTCACAAGGAGTTGTGAGCCCACGGCTAGCTGTATCCCTGAACCATTGAGGGTCACACAGAGTAATGGATTTTTAATCCCCGTTGAGATAGTTAAATTCAAAGAGTTAAATTTAATGAACAAAGAAGTTGGACTTCTTATTTAAGAGTAGAGGAGTAAGATTTCCTAAAATGACATAGGGATGGACATTTTTGGAAATCACTGAATTCGGATTCAGAAAAATTTATCTTGACTTTAAAAGGTGCAGAAATGGTTTCTGTGCAGATTGGTGAAATCGGTTTATCAATCGGAGTCATGATGAATTTTATATTAATTTCTGAACATGCGGGCTTTGCTTGTCGGGCTTGAACTTATGACTAATGGGCCCTAAGCTGTTAGCGGCCTACATTATAAATAAGTTATTGCAGTACAGAAATTACATACAACAGGTCATAAAAATAATTTTTGAAAACCCTAATTTTATTTATTGTGGCCGCCGCCCCCTCCCCTCTGCTCGTGAAAATCCAGTCTGTGAATTTTGAATTACAGTCTGGTTTAACGGATCAAATTCGTTAATTCTCTTCGTAGAAACTTCTGATAGATTTTCTAGTGCAATCTATCAGAGGGATTAATTATCCGTTCGTGGACCAGATTGAAGAACAGTTCGTCCATTTGTTCCAGGGATATACAACAAGAGCAGAGCAATCTGTTGGTGTCCAAAATCTCGATTCGAGATTGGAGGTAAAAATTTATAATTGTTATTTAATTTTTACACACACAATTTAATCGTTAAGTTTTGATACCCATTATGGAATCGTTCCATATAAAAATTTTAAACTTTCGCTGCACCGGGTATCAATTCTGATTGATCTGATCGCCGTTCTCCAACATATCGACCCTACCCGGATCCACTACCAAATCAGAGTAATAAAGCGCATCCAATAATATTAAAAGTGTGAATAGCGAATAACTCAAAATACAACAAATTTGATCGATAGAATACAACCGACAATAAACAAAAGTGTATAATACTTATACAACCAAATCAAAAGTTCTTAGGGTCACAACCCTACCGCTAAACTCTCGCTGCCACAAGAACCGTCCTCACTCCTGGTGCGAACCTCCGGGACCGTCTAGCCTCAAACCTGGGTAAAATTATTTTAAAATCCTGGGTAAAACGGTCTGCTTAGAGTGCCACCGAATATACAACACCTTGCCAGAGAGCGACTCCGCGGGGGTACTCGTATATTCACCCTACCACTATAGCGTCTAATCCACCATCGTGGTCGCTCCTAGTGATAGCAAAAACCAGGGGCTGAGTGATATGAATTATTAATGCATGGAAGGCAAACACGACTATATTAAAATTTTACCCTCAATCCAATAACAAAAAGATTCTTTAATTTTGTCCCGACCTTTTGAACAAGTAAGTTTTCAGATATCCACTTCTAGTTTACAACGAAACTAGCAACAGATAATCACGAGAAGAAAATAATCAATCACAACGGAACCTTCAGAAAACTTTTTTCTGAAAATCCACGAAGATAATCAATCGACAAACGCCACAAAGTTGTTAAACTTTGATAAGTTTATTTTTGACAAAGCAAAAGCTTCAATAAAATTCTAGAGAGAATTTCACACTGATAAAAATCAATAATATGAACTATTTTATTCAATAATGAATGTATTTGTTGTATTTATAATACAACTACAAAATAATAAAAGATCATGCAAAATATTGCAGAATATATCTAAAGATATCAAAGATATCTCCTAAAAGCTTTCTAATAAACTTAAAAGACTCAAAATATCACAATATATCAAAATATATCAAAAATATTCAAAATTCCGCACACACACACTACATGCCGAAGTGTGTGTGAGAGAAAGTTGGCTCGGGCGCGCGATCTATTGGCGTGGGCGCGCATGACTTGCGCAGGTGAAGCGCGGGAGGCTCCATGTTCGCATTATCTTTCGTGAAAACTCAACTCGACAGTGCGGGTGTGCTTGGGCTTCGAACTAGGCCTTCATTTTGTTTATTTTCTTGACCTCTTTTGACCTCAATGAAATTATAATAACCTCCAAAATGATATTCAAGCATTCCGACTTGGTTTCCATATATTCCAAACCCTTCAACTCTCGATTGTAAATCATGGAACAAATCTTGGAACAATATGAATCTTCGAGCGCCTCCTAGATTCATATCAGACTCTTCTTCTTCAAAAAGATTTGTCCTCAAATCTTGCCCCTTGTCTACAAAACCCTAGCAAGACTTAGAAACTTTAAAAATATTTCCCACAAGAAATAATATACTTTTTCGCACTCAAAACCATATCAACACTCACGAAATATCTCATGCACAAAGTAAACACATCAACATCATTAGCATGCATAAACATAATCAAAATTTCATTTAGCAAGACAAACACTAAATTTCTCCCTTTCTTAGAACTAGTTAACACCATCACAAAAGACATAGTTAAGTACAACCATGGTTTTCTAGGAATAAGATTCAAGCCACATGCAATATACAACTTACAACTCTACTCAATAAATCTTTTCATATGCAACCACAACAAATATTCATCCAACATATCCTTTAATTTGGATTTCTCAAAATTACACTTCAAACTCAATACACATGCTCTTTCAACAAGCAAATCATGCAATGATGAACTTATAGAGAAAAATTTATTTTCTTTAAACAAATACTTGCTCACATAAAATTTATCATGAACACTGCACAAATATGTTCCAAAAACTTCCTCAAAATCAGTAACTAATTCATGCAATTCATTAACATTTTCAAACCATAAGCACCTCATAACCGCAAGAGATAAGAACTCATACATTGGTGCTAGTGTAGTAACTACCACATTTTTCTTACCTCATTGGTACTTAATCACTTTTCCATCAAGAAGTCTCTTTCCTTGAAAACTCATACCATAAACAAATAAAACAAATTCTCTTGTGCAAAATACACACTCTTTTAAATTCCCATGACTAAGTGTAAATAACACAAGGATCAAATGTTCAACATGCCCATTCAAAAATTTGCTATATACTATGACATAATCAAAGCATACCACAACAAAGTTACCCATAAATGCATGCAAAACATAACTCATCAATCCCATGAAATTATTACGCACATTAGCTAGCATAAAAGTCAACACTAGCCACTCAAGCAAATATGACTTTCCACCTATGCTATTCATGCAACACTCACACATATTCACATAAAACAAATCACTCAATCTCATAACATACCATGATTCAAACACCTTGAGATCAAAATGTGACTTCAACACATCACATCTTTTAATATGCACAAACTCAAGAGATTTAAGGCAAAAATTTGGAATCAAATCATAATTCATAGCTAACACTTTCTCAAATCCTTCAAAAAAAGTAATGAAATCCATGCAACATAGAATTAAGTTCATACATTTGGAAGTTTGTATTGAAATTGTACCTTCGAATTGCGTCTACATCATACCTCTCAAAGGGAACAACGTTCAAACATTCAACCTCACCTTGACATGGATCCAACATGTTAAGCCTTTTAGTTTTGTATCTCCTTTGCTTCTTCTGTTGGAACACGCGTTCTCTGATCACACGGATGTGATACCCGGAGCAGCGAAAGTTTAAAAATTTTATTTTTCGATATGGAACGATTCCATATTTTGGGTATCAAATCCTAACGATTAAAATTGTTGCAAGTAAAATAATAAACACAGTTAAATATTTTACCTCTTCAAGCTAAGGCTTGATTATGGACTCCAACAGAATTTAATCTGCTCTTCTTGTAAATCCCGGGAACCGATGACTATCACGATCAACCTCCGGAATTAAGTCCACGAATAGAAAACCAAAACCCTCTGATTGATTGCACTAGAAATCAATCAGATGTTTATCGAAGAAAATAAACAAATTTGATCTGTCAATTCAGAATGTAATTTTTCACAAAAATTACAGACTGAATTATCTCAAAAAGGAGCAGAGGATTTTCGAAAATTCCTCTTGAAAATATATGTGTAATTCGAAAATTGCAAGACTTAAAGCTTATGATTTTCGAACACTACACATGTATTTATAGATAATTTCTAGACTAGATTAAGTTATAATTGTATTAGGACTCTAACTCCTTAGGGCCCACAATCCATAACTTAAGCCCAACATGCCAAGCCTATTATTATAGAAATTAATATAAAATTCATCGTGACTCCGATTGATAAACTGATTTTACCAATGTGCACAGAAACCATTTCTGCATCTTTTAAAGTCAAGATAATTTTTCTGAATCCGAAGTCAGTGATTTCCAAAAATGCCCATCCCTATGTCATTTTAGGAAATTTCACTCCCTTTTAGTTAAGAAGTCCAACTTCTCTTTCATTAAATTTAACTCTTTAAATTTAACTATCTAAACGGGGTTTAGTAATCCATTACTTGTGTGACCCTCAATGGTTCAGGGATACAGCTAGCCGTGGGCTCACAACTCCTTGTGACTCGGAACAACAATTTCCAACTTACCCATCGAATCATGGTAAGAGCGCCTAGCAACATCGCCCCATGATTCCCTAGGTATCACTGATAGCGCCTGCAAGAACCAGTAGATTTTGGTCAGCGTACAGTACGGTCCCTTCATCCATATATCCCGATCGAATCAACAACCATTGGTGCATCGAGAGTCATTCGAGATTCGATAACTATGCATTACATCTTGGAGATCAAATAGTGACATCGCATGTGTTACTAGGAAAACTGAGTAACCTAAAACATATCATTTACTCTGGCCAGAGATTCGTCACACTAATATCTCCTCAGATCGCATAGGATATCCACACTCGCAAGTATGTGGTGAATCCTTGACAACAAAGCATCGACTCCTATATGTGTCGTAACTGTACCCAATCCCGACACCTGATGACCCCAATAGAGTCGGTAAACGAGTCAAAGTACAGTACTAGCATATAGAGTCTCAATGATGTTTCAAGTAGTAAGGACTAATGGTGTACAACCAAAACCGCGAACTTTATCCACTCGATAAGTGATAACCACTTGAAAAGTCCGAATAGGGTAGTTCGATCATTCATCATATGAATATCCATTTGCATGCTTTGAACATCTCCATGTCCATTACCAATGAAACGTGGAACTTTGCATCACAAATGCTAGTCTCAATTTCGAGCGATCCTTATCCTTATTAGCGGACGGCTCAATTGACTAGGAACTGTTTAGAATATACAGTGACTATAAGATGTGTTTCATAATAGTGATCTCTCGTTATTCACTATCTCATCTTACTTACACTATAGTATATTCAAGGTCTTTATCAAAACAACAATAGTATAACAATATAACAATATGAAGAAAGATAAAGAAAATGCCATTAATGAATGTAAATTTTATTAAACAAAGATTGTTTATACATAGAGTCATAAAAGCCCTTAGCCACAAGTTTGCTAACCGGGCACCCACTCTTTCAATCTCCCACTTGCCCTAAAGCCAACTAGTCATACTACGTAATCCCATTGCTTCGCGATTTTTGTCAAACAATGGTCCTGGCAAGGGCTTAGTAAGTGGATCAGCGATATTGTCTGTAGAGGCCACTCTCTCGACAGTGATGTCTCCTCTTTCCACAATCTCCTGGATGATGTGGTATTTCCTCAGTACGTGTTTGGATCTTTGATGAGACCTTGGTTCCTTTGCCTGAGCAATGGCACCAGTGTTGTCACAGTATACCGGAACTGGACCAACAGCTTCAGGAATTACGCCCAACTCTTGGACGAAATTCCTCATCCAAACGGCCTCTTTAGCAGCAGCTGATGCTGCAATGTATTCTGCCTCAGTGGTGGAATCTGCTGTGGTGTCCTGCTTGGAACTCTTCCAAGAGACAGCACCGCCATTGAGCATGAATACAAATCCAGAGGTTGACTTCGAGTCATCCACATCGCTTTGGAAGCTAGAGTCGGTATGGCCTTCCAATTTCAATTCTCTTCCTCCATAAACCATGAATATATTCTTAGTCCTTCTTAAGTACTTAAGAATATCCTACACGGCTTTCCAATGCATTTGACCGGGGTTGGCCTGATATCTGCTCGTGACACTCAAAGCATAGGCTACATCCGGTCTGGTAGATATCATCCCATACATAATACTACCTATGGCTGACGCATATGGTATGTGTGTCATTTTCTCTATCTCTTCGTCAGTCTTGGGACACATTGACTTGGATAGAGAAACTCCATGACACATAGGTAGATGTCCTCTCTTGGACTCATCCATAGAAAACCTTTTCAATATGGTGTCGATGTAGGTTGCCTGAGTGAGTTCTATCATTTTCTTAGATCTATCTCTATAGATCTGTATCCCTAGAATATAGGAGGCCTCACCCAAATCCTTCATCGAGAATCTACCTGATAACCATATCTTTGTTGACTGCAACATCCCTACGTCATTCCCAATGAGTAGGATGTCATCAACATAAAGCACTAAGAACGTCACCGCATCCTTAACTAATTTCTTGTACACGCACGGTTCCTCCGGGTTTTTGATGAAACCAAAGTCCTTTATTGTTTCATCAAATTTCTGGTTCCAACTTCTTGATGCTTGTTTGAGACCATAAATTGATCTCTGAAGCTTGCATACCTTATGCTCGCTTCCCATGGATGTGAATCCCTCGGGCTGCATCATATAGATTTCTTCCTTAATGTTTCCATTAAGAAATGCAGTCTTCACATTAATTTGCCATATCTCATAGTCATACCATGCTGCTATGGCAATAAGGATTCTTATGGACTTGAACATCGCGACTGGTGAAAAGGTTTCATCATAGTCAACTCCTTGTCTTTGAGTATAACCTTTTGCTACCAATCGTGCCTTGTAGGTTAGTACCTTGCCATCAGGCCCAAGTTTTCTCTTGTAGATCCATTTACACCCTATTGGAACAATTCCATCGGGAGGATCTACTAAAGACCAAACTTGGTTTGTATGCATCGAGTCTATTTCCGACTGCATAGCATCAAGCCATAAATTCGAATCCGCATCAAAAATTGCCACCTTGAAGTTTCTTGGATCACATACAATGTCGGGTTCACTTTGATCCCCTTCAAGAAGAAGACCATATCGAATAGGAGGTCTAGAAGTCCTGTCGGATCTCCTAGGTGTAGGCGTGTCCACTGAAGGTTCTTGAGGTGTGGGATCATTATTTTGTATCTCGGGTTCTTCTCGAATTTCTTCGAGTTCCATAATCTTGTCTTTCTTATCTAATAAGAACTTCTTCTCCATGAAGGTGGCATTCCTCGAAACAAACACTTTTGTTTCATTAGGATGATAGAATTAATATCCGATTGAATTCTTCGGATATCCTACAAAATAACATAAGGTGGATCGACTATCCAACTTATCTCCCACTGTCTGCTTCACGTAAGCAGGACATCCCCAAATCCTTAAGTACGAATACTTAGGGGCTTTGCCATCCCATAACTCGTATGGAGTTTTATCTACTGCTTTAGTGTGGACATTGTTCAACAACAATACCGCCGTTTCAAGCGCATAGCCCCAAAACAAAGGTGGGAGCTCAGTGAAGCTCATCATAGATCGAACCATGTCCAACAAAGTTCGATTGCGACGCTCCGAGACACCATTCAGCTGAGGTGTCATAGGAGGAGTCCACTGAGAGAGAATCCCATTCTCTTTTAGATAGCTCAAAAACTTGGTACTTAAGTATTCTCCACCTTGATCCGATCGAAGTGCTTTAATACTTCTACCTTGTTTGTTTTCTACTTCAGCCTTGAATTCTTTGAACTTTTCAAATGATTCAGACTTATATTTTATTAAATATAAATACCCATACCTAGAATAATCATCAGTAAAGGTAATGAAGTAGGTGTGACCAAATTTAGTACCGATACTAAATGGTCCACAAACATCTGTATGGATCAAATCCAACAGGTTTTGACTACGCTCAGGCTTCCCTTTGAAAGGAGATTTAATCATTTTTCCTTTTAGGCAGGACTCACAAGTAGGTAGAGAGTTAATATCAAACATATCAAACATGCCCTCTCCCACTAGCTTGTTCATCCTCCTTGAGGAAATATGACCTAGCCTAGCATGCCAAAGGTTTGCCGAGTTTTGACTATCGTTTTTCCATTTATTTGTTGTTGCCAATTTATCAACATAATTAATTGGAACATCTTTTAATTTTAAGTTATATAGATTGTTTTCAAGTTGTCCATTTCCAATTAAACATTCATTCTTGTAAATATTGCAAATCTCATTCACAAAATTGCAAGAAAAACCATCTCTATCAAGCATAGAAACAGAAATAATGTTTTTAATCAAATCTGGCACAAATAAAGCATCTCTTAAAAGTAACTTAAAATCGTTCTGCAAAACTAAATAAACGTCTCCCACTGCTTTGGCTTCAACTCTGGAACCATTTCCGAGCCTCAGCTGGGTCTCACCCATCCTAAGCTTACGACTTCTTGTCATCACCTGCAAATCATTGCAAATGTGAGATCCACATCCGGTATCCAATACCCAAGAAGTAGTATTAAGTGAAACATTTATTTTAATGTAAAACATACCCTTTGCAGTTCGCAACTGCTCGAGGTATTCCTTGCAGTTACGTTTCCAATGATCGGGTTTCTTGCAGTGATGGCAAACATCTCCAGATATGTTCACGTTTGAAGCTTTTGTCTTGTCCTTCTTCTGTGGTACAATTTTCTTGGGTGGGGCAGAACGTTTCTTACCCTTTCCACTTGGCCCCTTCTTGGAGTAAGAAGAGGAGCCAACCAAGAGTACCGGTTTATCCTTCTTTAATGTGGTTTCATAAGACACAAGCATATTGACCATCTCTTCAAGGGTGGCCTCTATCTTGTTCATATTGAAGTTCACCACAAATCCGTCAAACGACGAAGGAAGAGAAAGAAGTAACAAGTCCACGTTTAGTTCATGCTCCAAAGTCAAATCGAGTGTTACCAATTTTCAATGAACCCAATCATTTGTACCCCATGCTCACGGACCGAAGTCCCATCTCGCATGCGGCATGTCTTGAGCTCTTTGACGGTGGCATACCTCTCCGACCTTGACTGAGCTCCAAAAAGTTCCTTGAGGTGCATGTGTATGTCAGCAGCATTCACGGCATTCTCAAATCGCCTCTGGAGTTCATCAGACATTGAAGCTTGCATATAGCATTTAGCCTTGATATCATGGTCCCACCATTGATCAAGTTTTGCCAATTCTTCCGGACTTATATTAGCCGGTGCTTCCTTTGGAGGATTCTTTTCTAACACGTAGAAAATTTTCTCCGAGTTTAGAACAGTCATTAATTTACGGAACCATTCCGTATAATTTGCGCCAGTCAATTTGTTTTGTTCGAGAATTAAGTATATTGGATTGCACGAATTCATTGTAATGAAATACTGAAAAGAAATAGACAATAATCAGTGATTGTTTAATTAATCTACTAAGACATAAAATATGGCAAGATTTAATTTTATGAATTTCACTCCCACTATTTTAACGATTTCACTACCCTCTAGTGAAAACGGGAAACTGGTTTTCTTAGTGAGAACATGGAGTCCAATTGACAAACTATAGTCCCGAATAATATCATCCAACCATAATTTTCAAAAGGTAGAGCCCAATTTCTTCCAAAGCAATCCCCATGTTTTTACCTCATGTCCAATAAGGGCCCAATAATATGACGCCGTTTATTGTGACATGCCAAGATAACCCATCAATATTAAGTTGTGATTGACGGTCGGCATGTGGATCCCCAATAATATGAGCCAATCCCATGGGAGTTCCACCCAACTTACAACATGTGTCGATCCAATGTACAGCTTTCCGACGAACGGGCCCCCCCAATAATATGAGCCGGACCGTTCCCGCGGGTAGCATCTCATACATTGATCATTGATGGAAGGTAGGAACATTTAAACAATATTTAAATTTCATTTTGTTTATCTTGATATCAATTTTAAATCATATTTAAAATGATGTATTTTTAATTTTGAAAATTGTCTCATCATGCAATATTTGTATGCTTGCGGAATTCATACAATTTAGTCTAAACATGCATACAACAATAATATCATATATTATTTAAAGGATGATCGATCCCAATCACTAATCGACCCGTGGTTGCCAATCACGAGTCTAAGTTCAATCCTAGGTGATATGCAAGTATGCAATGCAATCTTATTACATTGAGCTTCCAATTTACATTTCTTCGGTCTTTATTGTCTGCTGGGCCTACCTTTGTCTTCAAATATTTATCTCCCACTGCGTCTAATAAATTTACAATAAATTTCGATGATAAGTAGGGGATACATATTTAAGGGTGGGAACGGGCCATAAACCAGGCCCACTTTTTATTACAAATAACAATTCAAATTGGGCCATAAACCAAGCCCATTAATAAAACCCAACAACAATAAAACCAAATGTAAACAACCTAACATACACCTACAATATTGGTCATGGCAATCGATCATCCTTTTATCCAATAATTAATTCAATAATTAAATAATTGGATAACATGCAATGGCATCATAATTAAAAAGATAAAATCAAATTTTATCTTATCTTTTCATAAGATCATATCTTATCATCAATTGTACCAAAATAATTAATTTTATAAAATTTAATTTAACGGATAAAATTTATAAATTTTCCAAAAATTCAAATTTATCCAAAAATTAATTTTAAAAATTTCGGACTCAAACAATTTGATCCGATGCCTCGTGGACCAATCAAAAATAATTTTCGATCGGACCAAAAACTAAAATTTCAAAAATTTCAAAAGATCCAAAAAATCAAATTTTAAAATTTTCGGACTGCCCGGGACATTCCCGGGCAGCCCCGCCTCCACGTGGGACAGGGCTGCCCATGTGGAGGTGGGCAGCTCGTCGCTGCCCCTGTGCAGCGCCGAGCGCTGCTCGATTGCCTTGTTTCCTTTCAAATTTAATTTAAAAATTTTTTCGTTTTGTTTCAAAAATCGAGGCTAAAAATTTTGTACAATCGATTAATTTTAATCGTTTGATCAAAGTTTACGACCTGGCTCTGATACCACTGTTGGAACAATTCTATATCCGGAGCAACGGATGTTTAAAAATTTTATTTTTCGATATGGAACGATTCTATATTGTGGGTATCAAATCCTAACGATTAAAATTGTTGCAAGTAAAATAATAAACACAGTTAAATATTTTACCTCTTCAAGCTAAGGCTTGATTATGGACTCCAACAAAATTTAATTTGCTCTTCTTGTAAATCCCGAGAACCGATGACTATCACGATCAACCTCCGGAATTAAGTCCACGAATAGAAAACCAAAACCCTCTGATTGATTGCACTAGAAATCAATCAGATGTTTATCGAAGAGAATAAACAGATTTGATCTGTCAATTCAGAATTTAATTTTTCACAAAAATTACAGACTGAATTATCTCAAAAAGGAGCAGAGGATTTTCGAAAATTCCTCTTGAAAATATATGTGTAATTCGAAAATTGCAAGACTTAAAGCTTATGATTTTCGAACACTACACATGTATTTATAGATAATTTCTAGACTAGATTAAGTTATAATTATATTAGGACTCTAACTCCTTAGGGCCCACAATCCTTAACTTAAGCCCAACATGCCAAACCTGTTATTATAGAAATTAATATAAAATTCATCGTGACTCCGATTGATAAACTGATTTTACCAATGTGCATAGAAACCATTTCTGCATCTTTTAAAGTCAAGATAATTTTTCTGAATCCGAATTCAGTGATTTCCAAAAATGCCCATCCCTATGTCATTTTAGGAAATTCCACTCCCTTTTAGTTAAGAAGTCCAACTTCTCTTTCATTAAATTTAACTCTTTAAATTTAACTATCTCAACGGGGTTTAGTAATCCATTACTTGTGTGACCCTCAATGGTTCAGAGATACAGCTAGCCGTGGGCTCACAACTTCTTGTGTCTCGGAACAACAATTTCCGTCTTACCCATCGAATCATGGTAAGAGCACCTAGCAACATCGCCCCATGATTCCCTTGGTATCACTGATAGCGCCTGCAAGAACCAGTAGATTTTGGTCAGCGTACAGTACGGTCCCTTCATCCATATATCCCGATCGAATCAACAACCATTGGTGCATCGAGAGTCGTTCGAGATTCGATAACTATGCATTACATCTTGGAGATCAAATAGTGACATCGCATGTGTTACTAGGAAAACTGAGTAAACTAAAACACATCATGTACTATGGCCAGAGATTCGTCACACTAATATCTCCTCAGATCGCATAGGATATCCACACTCACAAGTATGTGGTGAATCCTTGACAACAAAGCATCGACTCCTATATGTGTCGTAACTGTACCCAATCCCGATACCTGATGACCTCAATAGAGTCAGTAAACGAGTCAAAGTACAGTACTAGCATATAAAGTCTCAATGATGTTTCAAGTAGTAAGGACTAATGGTGTACAACCAAAACCGCGGACTTTATCCACTCGATAAGTGATAACCACTTGGAAAGTCCGAATAGGGTAGTTCGATCATTCATCATATGAATATCCATTTGCATGCTTTGAACATCTCCATGTCCATTACCAATAAAACGTGGTACTTTGCATCACAAATGCTAGTCTCAATCTCGAGCGATCCTTATCCTTATTAGCGGACGACTCAATTGACTAGGAACTGTTTAGAATATACAGTGACTATAAGATGTGTTTCATAATAGTGATCTCTCTTTATTCACTATCTCATCTTACTTACACTATAGTATATTCAAGGTCTTTATCAAAACAACAATAGTATATCACAATATAACAATATGAAGAAAGATAAAGAAAATGCCATTAATGAATGTAAATTATATTAAACAAAGATTGTTTATACATAGAGTCATAAAAGCCCTTAGCCACAAGTTTGCTAACCAGGCACCCACTCTTTCATCTTCAACAACACATCTCCAAAATCCTGATTAGAAGAACAAACGATGCTCGGGGTTGAACCGGCTATATCATGACAATGAGATAAAACCTCTTTGTACAAAATTATTTCATCATTTGCACAAACTTTTCAACCTCACAATTTTGGACTATAATATTTTCTTTTTTTCTTGGTCTCTTTCCTCTCTTTTCTTTCCTTTCTTTTTTTTTTCTCTCAAAGACCATCTCACTCTTTTGCACTCTCTTTCTTTCGGCCTCTAAATTTTCTTTTTCTTTCTTTTCAATGGCTATTTCACATTTTTTATCACTCTTTTTTTCAGCCATATCACTCAAATTTTCAATTTTCCAATTGGTCTTCAAGAAATTCTTTTGGAACCAAGGGAAAAGAAACAATACATGGTTCACTTACTATCTCATCAATAGAATAAATAGCAACACCAACACCACTATCAACCACGTCATGCACAATATAAGATTTCTCATCAAGCCATTCATCATCCACCGCACAAATTTCAACACTCTCATCATCAATCAATGAAGTTTTATCAACATTAATTTTCTCAACTTCTTCAACTTCAACTTTTGATTCAACCTTTACTACAAAATTAGATTCAAGCTCTACACGTGAATCCGCCACTTTCTTCATAGCCTCCTTAAAATATTGGCTCATATCATGCTTATCTTTTCTATGACACCATAAGCATTTAATATCACAAGTACTAGAATTTAAAAGTTTAGATGTACCTTGATATTCATGCTTTGGAACTCCACGTTTCTTCTCATTAGGAGCAAAACGTGTCCGCATAGCTTGCTTCATCTCATCCCATGTAGAAATAGGACTCATTCCATGACTTTTTCTATTCACCACCACTTTATCCCACCAAGTGCAAGCATAGTCGGTAAATTCTCGTAAACCAAATTTACCCTTCTTGGCTTCTGAAAAATCACGACCATCTAATATATTCTCTACTCTTTTCTCTCATTTCAAATATGATTCCGAATCCATATCTCCATGGAACGACGAAATTTTATTTTTCTTAATCCTATCCAAATAATTCAAAATCGTTTTCTCCACGACAACCATCATCATTTCTATACACATCAATTATTCTCTCTCTCCTACTCCCATAATTTATCCTTTCACTCTCCCTATACCCATCGAATTTTCTTTCAAACATTGTACCTGCAAAAAAAAGGTTAGTAATAAAATATTCCTCACCCAAATTCTCACTAGTCACTCCAAAGAAAATCACTCAATCACTCCTTTTTTTCACTCAAAAATATGAAATACTTATGCTTTGTGATTTTAAATATCAAACCCACAAGTTCAAAACTTGTAAACACTTGCCAATCGACTCACGTAGACTGTGCAAAAACAAGCAAAGGACTTATGAATAAAGAATGGACTTGACACCCAAGGATGAACAAGACACAAGAAATTTTTCCCCACAAGTTATTTTGCTTCCTTTTTTTTTTGACAATTTCGGTCTCTAATTTTTTTTTGGACCGATTTCAAATCTTTTTTTTAGACTTTTTCGATTTTTCTCCTTTTTTTTTTGAATTTATAACTTGTAGCACAAGACACGAGACTTGGACAACAAGTTTGAAAGAACGAAGAATGACGAACGAAGAATGAAGAACGGATAAGAAAAACAAATAATAGATAAAAAGAACAAATAGAAAGATACGACTTACTTGAATCAATGAACCTTAGACTTTGATACCAAATGATATGAATTCTTAATACATGGAAGACAAACACGACTATATTAAAATCATACCCTCAATCCAATAACAAAAAGATTCTTTAATTTTGTCCCGACCTTTTGAACAAGTAAGTTTTTGGATATCCACCTCTAGTTTACAACGAAACTAGCAACAGATAATCACGAGAAGAAAACAATCAATCAAAACGGAACCTTCAAAAAACTTGTTTCTGACAATCCACGAAGATAATCAATCGAAAAACGCCACAAAGTTGATCAAATTTAATAAGTTTGATTTTTGACAAAGCAAAAGCTTCAATAAAATTTTAGAGAGAATTTTACACTCATAAAAATCAATAATATGAACTATGTTATTTAATAATGAATGTATTTGTTGTATTTATAATACAACTAAAAAATAATAAAAGATCATGCAAAATATTGCAGAATATATCTAAAGATATCAAATATATCTCCTAAAAGTTTCCTAATAAACTTAAAAGACTCAAAATATCACAATATATCAAAATATATAAAAAATATTCAAAATTCCGCGCGCACACACTACATGCCGAAGTGTGTGTGAGAGAACGTGTAGTGACCCAACCCGGATCCACTATTAATCTGAGTTACGATAAAAGCGCATGCAATTAAAACTTAAAGCGTAAAGAGCGGATAATTAAAATACAATAAATCCAATCGGCAGAATACAACCGACGGTAACAATCGTGTATAAATATTATTATACAACCAAATCGAAGGTTCAGGATAAACAAATCTCTATCATCTACAACCTCGCACTCTCCCAAGCTCAATCCTGCTGAGAGCCACCTAGAACGTCCAGCCTCAAACCTGTCCAGCCACAAGGTACACCACAATACCCAAACACAGAGGCGTGAGCTAGAACGCTCAATACGAAGCAATGATATAAATACAAATATGCGCACACAATATGATTTAAAACTCAAGTGAAAACACTTGCTCATGGCGCCGGGAATGTACAGTACCGGCTAGAGAGCGACTCCGCGGGGTACTCGTATATTCCATATCAGGGCTGAGCCAACCCCATCCTGACCCGAATCCAAAACAGGATACAAGTCCCATATGAAAACTGTCATACCTGACTCGAGTCCAAAATGAGTTCATTGTTCCCTATGGAGACTGTCAATAACTCACATCTCTCAGGATGCAATCACACGTAAAGTCGTGCATGTGCTAAAGCGGTAAAACATGCTAAAACATGATAAGACATATATCACATACTCATGCAACATACATGCAAATATATCGTGCCGGCTATCTCGGTCAGTACTTACGTACCTCTAACACTACTGGTCAAAACCTAGCTCCACTGGCCTATACTCCAAGCCTATTAGTCCAGTCTACTGCTACTACAATGCAAATATCCATGCATCAACAATAAAGCTCTAAAAGCCTTTACTAAGCTAATGCATACTCCTAAATATTTTTGGAATGCCAAAGCTATACCTGCATCCGTCGTTAGCCCTTTGCTGTCAATAGCCTCAAAACTAGGCCACAGCTCCGTGACGACGCCTAGATCACTAAGCCACTTCCGGATTTCCCGTAGGGTGCCTAGATCTCCCTAGATCTGAGTTAGAAGGCTTAGGAATTGAGAGAGAAGAGAGGAAATGAGCGAGTCACAAATGAACCTCCGCTCCTCTATTTATAGACGAAGTTCGGGCCGTCCGAACTCGGCTTCGCGCCCTCCAAACTGGTTCAGATCCTCCGATCTTCGGATCGTCCGATCCTAACTTTGGGTCCTCCGAAGTCCCATCAGTGACGTCAGCCATGACGTAACCTTGCTGACGTAATTGATGACATAAGCCCTAACCCTGTTCGGGTCCTCCGATTCCACCGACGGAGCCTCCGATCCTCTTCGGATCCTCCGAACTCCTCTTCGGATTGTCCGAACTCCTCAGGCCTCCGTTCCTGACTCCAATCACGTTCGGGTCCTCCGAACACCAGTTCGGAGCGTCCGAACCTCCTGAGCCATGTCCACCATTTTCGAGTGTCCTGGATCTATTTTCGGACTCCGTTAATCCATTTGAAATTTCTTTAATCATGTTTTATTAAATTTAAACATAATTACTTGATTAATTACCTATTAATCATTAATTTTGGATACGGGGTACTACATTCTCTCCCACTTAAGAAATTTCGTTCTCAAAATTAAAGTCAGAGGAAAAGTACAGGATTCAACACGAATATTCTTTATTACAACTGAACAAGTAGAAACTCGATATAAAGAAGTACAAAATCTCAAAATAACTCGGGGTGCTCGGCTAACATCCGACTCTCCAACTCCCAAGTAGCTTCCTCTGTACCTCTGCGTTGCCACTGTACCATCACCAATGGTATACGCTTGTTACGAAGTACCTTGTCCTTCCTGTCTAGAATCCATAGGGGTTTCTCCACATATGATAGATCCCGATCTACCTTTACCTCGGTCGGATGCAAAATATGCGACTCGTCCGCCACGTACTGCTTCAACAAGGACACGTGGAACACATCGTGAATCTCCGAAAGATCGGGTGGCAAGGCCAGACGATAAGACACATCCCCAACATTCTCAAGAATCTGGAAAGGACCAATAAATCTCGGTGTCAGCTTACCCTTGAGACCAAATCTCATCACCTTCCGGAAAGGTGACACACGCAAGAACACATGTTCTCCCACCTCGAAGTGTAACGGTCTCCGGTGAGTGTTCGCGTAGCTAGCTTGTCGATCCTAGGCCGCCTTAATCCTGCATCGGTTCAACTCCACTGCATTAGTCATCTGCTGAATCATCTGAGGAACCTAAACCTGACGCTCGTCGACCTCGTCCCAAAACAAAGGCGTACGACAACGACGTCCATAAAGAGCCTCAAATGGTGCCATGCCAATGCTGCGATGGAAACTATTGTTATAAGCGAACTCCAACAAGGGTAAATGATCATGCCACGCTAGGCCAAAATCCATCACCGCTGCGCGAAGCATATCCTCTAAAGTGCAAATAGTACGCTCGGATTGTCCGTCCGTCTCTGGATGATAAGCCGTACTCAGGCTCAAAGTAGTACCAAGGGCTCGCTGGAAACTACCCCAAAATCTCGAGGTAAATCTCGGATCTCTATCGCTGACAATGCTCAACGGAATCCCATGCAATTGAACAATCTCCCGCACATACAATTGCGCCATCCTATCAAAGGTATAATCGCGGTTATAGGGGAGAAAATGTGCTGACTTTGACAACCGGTCCACGACAACCTAAATAGCATCACAATTCCTGGAAGACATAGGCAAGTGGGTGACAAAGTCCATCGTCACATGCTCCCACTTCCACTCAGGAATCTCTAAGCTGTGAAGTAACCCTCCGGGTTGTCTAAACTCTGTCTTGACCTGCTGACACACAAGGCATCGGGACACGAACTGATAAACGCTGCGATTCATCCCTTTCCACCAAAATCGAGTGCGAAGATCCTTATACATCTTCATGCTGCCTAGATGTACAGAAAATCTACTGCGGTGAGCTTGCGATAAGATCTCATCCCTCAAAGCAGAATCCTCGGGTACCACCACTCGTCCAGAAAGACACAATAGACCGTCACCTTGCAGATGGAAACCAGAAGTATTATCACCCTCAGCTAAACGGGCCAACTTCTGAGCTTTCAGATCGGAATTCTGAGCCTCAGGAATCCGTCGATACAACGCTGGCTCTGCAAGCACAGAAGAAACACGAATCCCTTGCTGTTCTTTCTTATGACAGAACGCGAATCCCAAAGAACAACACTCCTCCACTGCCTTCGAAACTGAACTGGTACAAAGGGAACTCACATAAATTTTGCGACTAAGCGCATCAGCAATGGGGTTAGAATAACCTGGATGGTACTTGATCTCACAGTCATAATCTTTCAACAGATCCATCCAACGACGCTGCCGCATGTTCAACTCAGCTTGAGTGAACAGATACTTCAAACTCTTATGATCGGTGAAGATCTCAAATCTTTCTCCGTACAAATAGTGATGCCATATCTTCAAGGCAAAGACAATGACTGCAAGCTCTAGATCATGAACATGATAGTTCTCCTCGTGAGTCTTCAACTGTCTGGAAGCATACGCAATCACGTGACCATTCTGAGTCAACACACACCCCAAACCCTGGAGAGAAGCATCAGTGAAGACTACAAAACCACCTGATCTAGACGGCAAAGCAAAGATTGGAGCTGTCGTCAAATGACGTCTCAACTCACGAAAACTATCTTCATAAGCATCAGACCACACGAAAGAAACATCCTTCTTTGTCAACTGAGTCAAAGGCTTAGCTATCTAAGAGAAGTTCTCCACAAAACGTCAATAGTACCCTGCCAAACCAAGGAAACTACGAATCTCATAAGCTGTAGTCGGACGCGACCAATTCAAAATAGCCTCTGTCTTGCTAGGTTCAACAGATATGCCCTCCTGAGAAATGACATGACCAAGGTACACAACTCGGTCAATCCAGAAGTCACACTTACTCAATTTCGCGTACAACTGTCTCTCCCTCAAGACCTGCAGTACAGTGTAGAGATGATAGGCATGCTCATCCATGTTGCGAGAATACACCAAAATATCATCGATGAACACCACCACGAACTTATCCAGAAAATCGTGGAATACTCTGTTCATCAGATCAATAAAAACAGCTGAAGCATTCGTCAGACCAAACAGCATCACTAGAAACTCATAGTGTCCATACTGTGTACGAAATGATATCTTAGGAACATCCTCCTGTCGGACTCGCAACTGATGATACCCAGACCGAAGATCAATCTTCGAATAGACAGAAGTACCCTGTAACTTATCAAAGAGATCATCTATCCACGGAAGAGGATACTTATTCTTCACTGTCGCTTGATTCAACTGACGTTAATCAATACACAACCACATTGAACCATACTTCTTCTTCACAAACAGCACTGGGGCTCCCCACGGTGAAACACTGGGTCGAATATAGCCCTTATCAAGAAGATCTTGTAATTGCTTATGCAGTTCTTTCATCTCTGATGGCGCTAAACGATAAGGAGTTCTGGAAATCGGTGCAGTCCCTGGCAGTAACTCGATGCCAAACTCGATCTCCCTTACTGGTGGAATACCCAGAATCTCCTCCGGAAATACATCTGGGAAGTCACAAACCACTGATATCTCTTGGATATCTGGCTTTCCTAAGGATGCGTCAATGGCGTAGATAAGGTAGCCTTCTCCGCCAGACTCTAAAACACGTCGGGCCTTCAGAGCAGAAACTACTGGCATCGGAGGTCGTGCTCCCTCACCATAGAAATACCATGACTCGTCATCCTCTGGACGAAACTGAACGAACCTCTGATAGCAATCCACTATCGCTCGGTAGGCAGTCAATAGATCTATCCCAATGATGCAATAGAAATCCTCCATCGCTAGAATCATCAGGTTAGCACTAAGCTGATGCCCCTCAAAATCCATAACACAACCCACAACTAGACGCTTGGCTAAAACCTCACTACCCATAAGAGTAGAAACTACTAGCAAGACGTCTAAAGGAATGAATGACAACTTATACTTCTTAGCAAAACGTGTTGATACGAAAGAATGCGATGCACCTGTATCAATTAAAACATATGCAGGAAAACCACATAAACTACAGATACCTGCAATCATCCGATCACTTTTAGCCTCTGCCTGCTCCTGGTTAAGCGCAAAGACCTGACCCTGGGCACGTGGCCTCAAGGAAGAATGACCTCGAGAAGGAGTCTGAGAAGGCTATTGCTGAGACTGCTGCGGCTGCTGGCACAACTGCGAAAACTGCTGCTGGAAAGGTGGCTGCTGGTACTGAGGTGGCTGAACAGATGCCTGAGAACCTCCGGAACCACTCGCTGATCCAACCAGCATCGGACAATCCATCTTCACATGACCCTCCTGGCCACACTGGAAACATGCACTGGTCGATCGACCACACTACCCTGGCGGATGTCTGCATTTGCACTGACGACAACGGTTCGGCCTCTGACCGCCAAAGTTATTTACTCCACCAGATCCAGAGGAAGAATAAGTACCTCCTGGCTTCTTGAAAGACTGTCCCTTAGGGCCCAAAGCACTGGCACTCGCTGACCTAGAAGAAGAAGATTAAAGTCCCCTGTTCCTCCGAATACTCTCCTCGGCCTGGCGACAATAGTCCACCAAATCCTTGTAAGTCCCATTGCCACCCACAGCAACCATCCGATGAATATCAGGATTCAAACCCTGAAGGAAATGATCAAACTTTGCCATCGAACTATCAGCAACATGAGGACAAAAAGTTAGCAGATCAAAGAACTTCTGCTGGTACTCCTCGATCGTCATCGTCCCCTGTCGCAAACTCAGCAACTCACTGGCTTTCGCCTGACGAAGAGCTGGAGGAAAATACAACCTCTGATAAGCAGTACAGAACTCAGCCCATGTAGCTGCTCCTCTAGCTGCTATGAATGATGCGGAAGTAGATCTCCACCACTTCCTCGCTCGTCCCTCGAGCATGAAGATAAGAATCTCCATCCTATCCTCTGCTGTGCAACGAAACTCCTGGAAACACTGCTCCATCCTCTCAAGCCAATCCTCCGCCTCTTCAGCTGTCTCACCTCCCGTCAAAGGCTTCGGGCTAACCTCCTTGAATCTGCGCATGCTCACTCGCTTGCGCTCCTCATGCTGTCCTTTGAGGACATCTACGATCATTCGGATCGCCCCAACGACCGCCGCCTCCGTATCGTGGCTCTCATCGTAATCTGCCATCTGTTACACAATAACAGATAATAACTTAATCCGCTTTCCGAAATTCCCAGTGCAATGCGCTCTGATACCAAAAATATAGTGACCCAACCCGGATCCACTATTAATCAGAGTTACGATAAAAGTGCATGCAATTAAAACTTAAAGTGTAAAGGGCGGATAATTAAAATACAACAAATCCAATCGGCAGAATACAACCGACAGTAACAATCGTGTATAAATATTATTATACAACCAAATCGAAGGTTCAGGGTAAACAAATCCCTACCCTCTACAACCTCGTACTCTCCCAAGCTCAATCCTGCTGAGAGCCGCCTAGACCGTCCAACCTCAAACCTGCCCCGCCACAAGGTACACCACAATACCCAAACACAGGGGCGTGAGCTAGAATGCTCAATACGAAGCAATGATATAAATACAAATATGAGCACACAATATGATTTAAAACTCAAGTGCAAACACTTGCTCATGGCGCCGGGAATATATAGTACCGGCTAGAGAGAGACTCCGCGGGGTACTCGTATATTCCATATCAGGGCTGAGCCAACCCTATCCTGACCCGAATCCAAAACAGGATACAAGTCCCATATGGAAACTGTCATACCTGACTCGAGTCCAAAATGAGATCATTGTTCCCTATGGAGACTGCCAATGACTCACATCTCTCAGGATGCAGTCACACGTAAAATCGTGCATGTGCTAAGGCGGTAAAACATGCTAAAACATGATAAGACATATAGCACATACTCATGCAACATACATGCAAATATATCATGCCGGCTATCTCGATCAGTACTTACGTATCTCTAACACTGCTGGTCAAAACCTAGCTCCACTGGCCTGTACTCCAAGCCTATTTGTCCAGTCTACTGCTACTACAATGCAAATATACATGCATCAACAATAAAGCTCTAAAAGCCTTAACTAAGCTAATGCATAATCCTAAATATTTTTAGGATGCCAAAGCTATACCTGCATCCGTCGTTAGCCCTTTGCTGTCGATAGCCTCAAAACTAGGCCACAGCTCCGCGACGACGCCTAGATCACTAAGCCACTTCCGGATTTCCCGTAGGGTGCCTAGATCTCCCTAGATATGAGTTAGAAGGCTTAGGAATTGATAGAGAAGAGAGGAAATGAGCGAGTCACAAATGAACCTTGGCTCCTCTATTTATAGACGAAGTTCGGGCCGTCCGAACTCAGCTTCGGGCCCTCCGATCATGAATTCGGATCGTCCGATCCTAACTTTGGGTCCTCCAAAGTCCCATCAGTGACGTCAGCCATGACGTAACCTTGCTGACGTAATTGATGACGTAAGCCCTAACCCTGTTCGGGTCCTCCGATTCCACCGACGGAGCCTCCGATCCTCTTCGGAGCCTCCGATCCTCTTCGGATCCTCCGAACTCCTCTTCTGATCAACCGAACTCCTCGGGCCTCCGTTCCTGACTCCGATCACGTTCGGGTCCTCTGAACACCAGTTCGGAGCGTTCGAACCTCCCGAGCCAACCCACCATTTTCGAGTGTCCTGGATCTATTTTCGGACTCCGTTAATCCATTTGGAATTTATTTAATCATTTTTTATTAAATTTAAACATGATCACTTGATTAATTACCTATTAATCATTAATTTTGGATATGGGTTACTATAGAACGTCGGCGCGGGCGCGCTCTATGTTCGCATTATCTTCCGTGAAAACTTCATTCGGCAGCGCGGGCGCGCGTCTGGATGAGCACGGGCGCGCGTCTGGATGAGCGCGGGCGCGCTTGGGCTTCGAACTAGGCCTTCATTTTCTTTATTTTCTAGACCTCTTTTGACCTCAATGAAAATATAATAACCTCCAAATTGATATTCAAGCATTCCGACTTGGTTTTCATGTATTCCAAACCCTTCAACTCTCGATTGTAAATCATGGAACAAATCTTGGAACAATATGAATCTTTGAGAGCCTCCTAGATTCATATCACTGAGCCTCCCCAAAACCTGACTTGAATCCAAAACAGAACACAAGACTCACATGGAAACTGACAATACCTGACTCGAGTCCATGATGAGTCACAAGCTCCCTATGGAAACTGTCAACGAATCACATCTCACGAGATGCAGTCCAGTATAAAACATGCATGTGCTAAAGCATAAATCATGGAAAACATATAGCACATACGAGTGCAACATATAATCATATATATCATGCCGTCTATCTCGGTCAGTACTTATGTACCTCTAACACTGCTAGTCAAATCCTAGCTCCAATGGCCTAAGTTTCAAGCCTACAAGTCCAGTCTACTGAGCCTACAATGCAATTACCCATGCATCACTCAATAAGCTCTAAAAGCCTTAATTAAGATATTCTATACTCCTAAATATTTTTAGGAAACCAAAGCTATACCTGCGTCCGTCGTCAGCCCATAGCTGTTGATTGCCTCAAAACTAGGCCACAGCTCCGCTACGATGCCAGGATTGCTATGCCACTTTCGGATTTCCAATAGGGAGCCTAGAAACCCTTAAAATTGACTAAAGGAGCTAAGAATGGAAGAGAGGAGAGAAAATTGTGCATTTGAATATGAGCCTCGCACCCATTTAAATAGAGCACGATCGGAACCTCTAATGCGCGATCGAAGCTTCCGATCGCTCTTATCTGCCACGTGTCAAACTCCCACTGGCTTTCTGCGGATGAGGGAGATCGGAACCTCTGTTCCTGGTCGGAGCTTCCGTTCTCAAATACGTCATGGCTAAAGTATTAATACCGGAACTACCGCTATAGATCGGAGCTTTCGATTGCCATCGGAGCTTCCGATCGCCACAAAGGAGCTTCAGTTCTCACATGGCTCAAAAGTGCTTTAAATACCGATTTGATTGCTCTGAATACATTAATCAATTTCTTGAGCTTAATCATGTTTTATTAAATCTAAACATGATCATATGATTAATTAACCATTAATCCTTATTTTCGGTATACGGGTTACTACATTCTCCTCCACTTAAGAAATTTCATCCTTGAAATTTTAAGTCTTGAGGAAAAACAAGAGAATTCCAAGCAATGTCCTTTATAACATCTGAACAATACAAAGTAAAAATATTTCTCACAAAGAAAGGTAAAAAACATCAAAAAAAACTCTGGATGCTCATCTCGCATCCGGCTCTCCAGCTCCCAAGTTGCTTCTTCAGTTCCCCTACGCTGCCAGTGCACCATTACCAGAGGTATGCGTTTGTTGCGAAGCACCTTGTCCTTCCTATCAAGAATCTTGATGGGTCTTTCCACATAGGACATATCCTGATCCAATTGCACCTCAGTCGGATGCAAGATGTGCGACTCATCTGCCACGTACTGCCTCAACAAGGACACGTGAAATACATCATGGATACTAGAAAGATACGGTGGCAAAGCTAGATGGTAAGCCATATCTCCAACCTTCTCAAAATCTCAAATGGACCAATAAACCTCGGAGAAAACTTTCCTTTGAGTCCAAATCTCATCACCTTTCGGAAAGGTGACACTCGAAGAAACACATGCTCTCCTACCTCAAAATGTAGAGGCCTGCGGTGAGTGTTAGAATAGCTAGTCTGTCGATCCTGGGCTTCTTTAATCCTCTTACGTATCAAATCCACTGCATCGGTCATCTGTTGGATCATCTGTGGACCTTGAACTTGACGCTCTCCAACTTCTTCCCAAAACAAAGGCATACAATAGCGGCGTCCATACAAAGCATCGAATGGTGCCATGCCAATGCTGCGATGGTAACTGTTATTATAAGAAAATTCTACCAACTCCAAATGGTCATGCCACGCTGGTCCAAAATCCATCACTGTCACTCGAAGCATGTCCTCAAGAGTACGAATAGTCCTCTCACTCTGCCCTTCGGTCTCCGGGTGGTAAGCTGTACTCAGAGTAGTGCCAAGAGCTCGTTGGAAGCTACCCCAAAACCTTGAGGTAAACCTTGGATCTCTGTCGCTGACAATGCTCAACGTAATCCCATGCAGACAAACAACCTCTTGCACGTAGAAGGTGTCATCCGATCGAAAGTAAAGTCCCTATTGTAAGGCAAGAAATGCGCGGACTTAGACAATTGATCAAAAACAACCCAGATAGCATCGCAATTCCTATAAGACATGGGCAGCTGGATGAAAAAATCCATCTTCAAATGCTCCCAGTTCCACTCTGGAATATCTAGACTCTGAAGCAATCCACCGGGTCGTCAAAATTCTGCCTTGACCTGCTGACACACAAGTCACTGAGACACAAACTGATAAAAACTGCGCTTCATCCCTTTCCACCAAAACCTCGTTCGTAGATCCTTGTACATTTTCATGTTGCCTGGATGCACAGAAAATCTACTACGGTGAGCCTAAGACAGAATCTCATCTCGTAGTGTGGAATTATCGGGAACCACCACATGTCCGAAAAGACACAACAGACCATCATTCTACAAATGAAAACCAGAATTATTTCCATCCTGAGCCAATCGGGCTAACTTCTGCTTCTTCGGATCAACGGCCCGAGACTCACGTATACGCGCATACAAGGCTGGTTCGGAAAGTACATAAGAAACGCGAACTCCCTGCTGTTCCTTCTTATGTTGAAAAGTGAAACCCAAGGAACAACATGTTGGAAAATCGTGTTCAGATCAATTGAATCGATACCCGGTGCAGCAGAAGTTTAAAAATGTTATTTTTCTTTGATAGAAACAATTTCATATCATGGGTATCAAAACGTTTAACGATTAAATCACACAAGTAAAATAAATAATAATCAATTAAATATTTTACCTCCAATCTCGAACCGAGATTATGGACACCAACATAATTTAATCTGCTCTTCTTGTATATCCCGGGAACCGATGGCGTCACGATCAATCATCGGAATAAGGTCCACGAACAGAAAACAGAAACCCTCTGATTGACTGCACTAGAAATCAATCAGAAGTTTTACGTAGAGAATAAACAGATATGATCTGTTAATTCAGAATTGTAATTTTTCACAAAAATCACAAGTCTGAATTTTCTCCGGGAGGGACAAGGATTTCGAAAAACCCTTAGAATATTTAGAGTGTAATTTCGAAAATTATAAGACACAAAGTCACCCAGTTTTCGAACCCACTACATATATTTATAGATAATTTCTAGACTAGGTTAACTTATAATTGTGTTAGGACTCTAACTCATTAAAGTCCACAATCCATAACTTAAGCCCAACAAGCCAAGCCCGTTGTTCTAAAAATTAATATAAAATTCATCGTGACTCCGATTGATAAACTGATTTCACCAATGTGCACAAGAAACCACTTCTGCATCTTTTAGAGTCAAGATAATTTTTCTGAATTCGAATTCAGTGATTTCCAAAAATGCCCATAACTATGTCATTTTAGAAAATTCCACTCCCTTTAATTGAGAAATCCAATTTCTCTTTCATTAAATTTAACTCTTTGAATTTAACTATCTCTATGGGGTTTTAGTAATCCATTACTTGTGTAACCCTCAATGGTTCAGGAATACAGCTAGCCGTGGGCTCACAACTCCTTGTGACTCGGAACAACAATTTCCGACTTACCCAACGAATCATGGTAAGAGCGTCTAGCAACATCGCCCCATGATTCCCTAGGTATTACTGATAGTGCCTGCAAGAACCAGTAGATTTTGGTTAGCGTACAGTACGGTCCCTTCAACCAAATATCCCGATCGAATCAACAACCATTGGTGCATCGAGAGTCGTTCGAGATTCGATAACTATGCACAACATCTTGGAGATCTATTAGTGACATCGCATGTGTTACTAGGATAACCATTAACCTAAAACACATCATGTCCTCTGCCCAGAGATTCGTCACACTAATATCTCCTCAGATCGCATAGGATATCCACACTCGCAAGTATGTGGTGAATCCTTGACAACAAAGCATTGACTCCTATATGCGTCGTAACTGTACCCAATCCCGACACCTGATGACCCCCATAGAGTCGGTAAATGAGTCAAAGCACAGTACTAGCATATAGAGTCTCAATGATGTTTCAAGTAATAAGGACTAATGGTGTACAACCAAAACCGCGGACTTTATCCACTCGATAAGTGATAACCACTTGGAAAGTCCGAATAGGGTAGTTCGATCATTCATCATATGAATATCCATTTGCATGCTTCGAACATCTCTATGTTCCCTACCAATGAAACGTGGTACTCTGCATCGCAAATGCTAGTCTCAAACTCGAGCGATCCTTATCCTTATTTTCGGACGGCTCAATCGACTAGGAACTGTTTAGAATATACAGTGACTATAAGATGTGTTTCATGATAGTCATCTCCATGTACTACGACATCTTACATACACTATAGTATATTCAAGGTCTTTATCAAAACAACAATAGTATATCACAATATAACAATATGAAGAAAGATAAAGTCATTGCCATTAATAAAATGTAAATTATATTAAACAAAGATTGTTTACACAAAGAGTCATAAAAGCCCTTAGCCACAAGTTGGCTATCCGGGCACCCACTCTTTCAATCTCCCACTTGCCCTAAAGCCAACTAGTCATATTACGTAATCTCATTGCTTTGCGATGTTTGTCAAACAATGGTCCTGGCAAGGGCTTCGTAAGCGGATCAGCGATATTGTCTGCAGAGGCCACTCTCTCGACTGTAATGTCTCCTCTTTCCACGATCTCCCGGATGATGTGGTATTTCCTCAGTATGTGTTTGGATCTTTGATGAGACCTTGGTTCCTTTGCCTGAGCAATGACACCAATGTTGTCGCAGTACACCGGGACTGGACCAACAGATTCTGGAATCACACCCAACTCTTGGATGAATTTCCTCATCCAAACCGCCTCTTTAGCAGCAGCTGATGCTGCAATGTATTCTGCCTCAGTGGTGGAATCCGCTGTGGTGTCTTGCTTGGAACTCTTCCAAGAGACAGCACCGCCATTGAGCACGAATACAAATCCAGAGGTTGATTTCGAGTCATCCACGTCACTTTGGAAGCTAGAGTCGATGTAGCCTTCCAACTTCAATTCTCTTCCACCATAAACCATGAATATATTCTTAGTTCTTCTCAAGTACTTAAGAATATCCTTCACGGCTTTCCAATGCATTTGACCTGGATTGGCTTGATATCTGCTCGTGACGCTCAGAGCATAGGCCAGATCCGGTCTAATAGATATCATCCCATACATGATACTACCTATGGCTGACGCATATGGTATATGTGTCATTTTCTCTATCTCTTCGTCAGTCTTGGGACACATAGACTTGGATAGAGAAACTCCATGACACATAGGTAGATGTCCTCTCTTGGACTCATCCATTGAAAACCTTTTCAATATAGTGTCGATGTAGGTTGCTTGAGTGAGTCCTATCATTCTCTTAGATCTATCTCTATAGATCTGTATCCCTAGAATATAGGATGCCTCACCCAAATCCTTCATCGAGAATCTACCTGATAACCATATCTTTGTTGACTGCAACATCACTACGTCATTCCCAATGAGTAGGATGTCATCAACATAAAGTACTAAGAATGTTACCGCATCCTTAACTACTTTCTTGTACACGCATGGTTCCTCCGGGTTCTTGATGAAACCAAAATCCTTTATTGTTTCATCAAATTTCTGGTTCCAACTTCTTGATGCTTGTTTTAGACCATAAATTGATCTCTGAAGCTTGCATACCTTATGCTCGCTTCCCATGGAGGTGAATCCTTCAGGCTGCATCATATAGATTTCTTCCTTAATGTTTTCATTAAGAAATGCAGTCTTCAAATCCATTTGCCATATCTCATAGTCATACCATGCTGCTATGGCAATTAGGATTCTTATGGACTTGAACATTGCAACTGGTGAAAAGGTTTCATCATAGTCAACTCCTTGTCTTTGAGTATAACCTTTTGCAACCAATCGTGCCTTATAGGTCAACACCTTGCCATCAGGCCCAAGTTTTCTTTTGTAAATCCATTTACATCCTATTGGAACAATTCCATCAGGAGGATCTACTAAAGACCAAACTTGGTTTGAATGCATCGAGTCTATTTCCGACTGCATTGCTTCAAGCCATAAATTAGAATCCGCATCAGAAATTGCTTCCTTGAAGTTTCTTGGATCACATCCAATATCGGGTTCACTTTGATCCCCTTCAAGAAGAAGACCATATCTAACAGGAGGCCTAGAAGTCCTCTCGGATCTTCTAGCATTAGGCGTGTCTTGTGATGATTCTTGAGGTGTAGGATCGTTAATTTGTATTTCGGGTTCTTCTCGAATTTCTTCGAGTTCCATCATCTTGCCTTTCTTATCCAATAAGAATTCCTTCTCCAAGAAGGTGGCATTCCTTGAAAAAAACACCTTTGTTTCAGCAGGATGATAGAAATAATATCCGATTGAATTCTTCGGATACCCCACAAAATAACATAAGATGGATCGACTATCCAACTTATCTCCCACTGTCTGCTTCACGTAAGCAGGACATCCCCAAATCCTCAAGTACGAATACTTAGGAGCTTTGCCATTCCATAACTCGTATGGTGTTTTATCTACTGCTTTAGTGTGAACGTTGTTCAACAACAAAACCACCGTTTCAAGAGCGTAGCCCCAAAACGATGGTGGGAGCTCAGTGAAGCTCATCATGGATCGAACCATGTCCAACAAGGTTCTATTACGACGCTCCGAAACACCATTCAGCTGTGGTGTCATAGGAGGAGTCCACTGAGAGAGAATCCCATTCCTTTTTAGATAGTCCAAAAACTCGGCACTTAAGTATTCTCCACCACGATCCGATCGAAGTGCCTTAATACTTTTGCCTAGTTTTTTTTCTACTTCAGCCTTGAATTCTTTGAACTTTTCAAATGCTTCAGACTTATATTTCATTAAATATAAATACCCATACCTTGAATAATCATCAGTAAAGGTAATGAAGTAGGTGTGGCCAAATTGAGTACCAATTCTAAATGGACCACAAACATCTATATGGATCAAATCCAACAGATTTTGACTACGCTCAGGTTTCCCCTTGAATGGAGATTTAGTCATTTTTCCTTTCAGGCAGGATTCACAAGTAGGTAGAGAGTTAATATCAGACATATCAAACATGCCCTCTTCCACTAGCTTGTTCATCCTCCTTGAGGAAATATGACCTAGCCTAGCATGCCAAAGATTTGCCGGGTTTTGACTATCGTTTTTCCTTTTATTTGTTGTTACCGGTTTATCGACATAATTCATTGAAACGTCTTTTAATTTATGTTATATAGATCGTTTTCAAGTTGTCCATTTCCAATCAAACATTCATTCTTGTAAATATTGCAAATCCCATTCACAAAATTGCAAGAATAACCATCTCTATGAAGCATAGAAATAGAAATAATGTTTTTGACCAAATCCGGAACATACAAAACATCTCTCAAAAATAACTTAAAATTGTTTTGCAAAATTAAATAAATGTCTCCTATCGCTTTGGCTTCGACTCTTGAACCATTCCCGAGTCTCAGTTGGGTCTCACCCATCCTTAGCTTACGACTTCTTGTCATCACCTGCAAATCATTGCAAATGTGAGATCCACATCCGGTATCCAATACCCAAGAAGAAGTATTAAGAGAAACATTTATTTCAATGTAAAACATACCCTTTTCAGTTCGCAACTGATCGAGGTATTCCTTGCAGTTACGTTTCCAATGACCGAGCTTCTTGCAGTAATGGCAAACGTTTTCATCCTTCTTTTCATATGAAACCTTGACCTTCCCCTTCTTATTCGGTACACTCTTCTTGGGCGGGGCAGAATGCTTCTTACCCTTTCCACTTGGCCCCTTCTTCGAGTTAGAAGAGGACCCAACCAAGAGTACCGGTTTATCCTTTTTTAGTGTGGCTTCATATGTGACAAGCATATTGACCATCTCTTCAAGGGTGGCCTCTATCTTGTTCATGTTGAAGTTCACCACAAAACCGTCATACGATGAAGGAAGTGAAAGGAGTAACAAGTCCGAGCTGAGTTCATGCTCCAAAGTCAAGTCGAGTGTTACCAACTTTTCAATGAGCCCAATCATGTGCACCCCATGCTCACGGACAGAAGTCCCCTCTCGCATGCGGCTTGTCATGAGCTCTCTGACAGTGGCATATCTCTCCGACCTTGACTGAGCTCCAAATAGCTTCTTGAGTGCTTTGTGAATGTCAGCAGCATTCACGGCATCCTTAAATTGCCTCTGGAGTTCATCAGACATCGAAGCCTGCATGTAGCATTTGGCCTTGATATCATGGTCCCACCATAAATCAAGTTTGGCCAACTCTTCCGGATTGTATTAGCCGGGGCTTCCTTCGGGGGCGGCTTCTCTAACACGTAGAAAGCCTTTTCCGAAATGAGAATAATCTTTAACTTACGGAACCATTCCGTATAGTTTGCGCCAGTGAGTTTCTTTTGTTCGAGAATTGCAAATAGTGGATTACGCGAATTCATTGTAACGATATACTGAAAAGGAAACAGACAATAATCAGTGATTGTTTAATTAATTTACTAAGACATAAAATATGGCAAATTTTAATTTTATGAATTACACTCCCACTATTTTAACGATTTCACCACCCTCTAGTGAAAACGGGAAACTTTTTCCTTAGTGAGAACATGAAGTCCAATTGACAAATCATAGTCCCGAATAATATCAGCCAACCATAATTTTCAAAAGGTAGAGCCCAATTACTTCCAAAGTAACCCCCATGTATTTACCTCATGTCCAATAAGGGCCCAATAATATGACGCCGTTTATTGTGACATGTCAAGATGACCCATCAATATTAAGTTGTGATGGACGGTCTCCATGTGGATCCCCCAATAATATGAGCCGATCCCATGGGAGTTCCACCCAACTTACAACATTTTTCGATCCAATGTACAGCTTTCCAACGAACGGGCCCCCCCAATAATATGAGCCGGACCATATCCGCGGGTAGCATCTCATACATTGATCGTTGATGGAAGGTAGGAAAATTTAAACAATATTTAAATTCCCTTTTATTAATCTTGATATAAATTTTAAATCATATTTAAAATGAGGGATTTTTAATTTTGAAAATTTGTCTCATCATTCATTTTTATGTATGCTTGCGGGATTCATACAATTTGTTCTAAACATGCATACATCAATAATATCATATATTATTTAAGGATGATCGATCCCATTATCTATTCGACCCGTGGTTGCCAATCACTAGTCTAAGTCCAATCCTAGGTAATATGCAGGTATGCAATGCAATCCTATTACATTGAGCTTCCAATTTATATTTCTTCAGTCTTCATTGTCTGCTGGACCCACCATTTCTTCAAATCTTTGTCTCCCACTAAGTCTAATAAATTTACAATAAATTTCGATGACAAATATGGGATATATTTGTAGGGGTGAGAACGGGCCATAAACCAGGCCCACTTTTATTACATATGACAATCATATTGGGCTATAAACCAAGCCCATTAATAAACACCAACAACAATAAGACAAATGTAAATTCCTAACATACACCTACAAAATTGGTTATGGCAATCGATCATCCCATTATCCAATTTTAAATTCAAAATTTAAATAATTGGATAAACATGCTGTGGCATCATAATTTAAAAGATAAAATCATATTTTATCTTATCCATCCATAAGATCACATCTTATCATCAATTGTACCAAAATAATCAATTTTCAAAATTCAATTTAACGAATAAAATATTTAAATTTTCCAAAAATTCAAATTTATCCAAAAATCAATTTTAAAAATTTCGGACTCGAACAATTCGATCCGATGCCTCGTGATCTTATCAAAAATATTTTTCGATCGGATCAAACACTAGAATTTCAAAAATTCAAAATTTTTAAAAATCAATTTTTAATTTTTCCGGGCTGCCCGGGACAATCCCGGGCAGCCCGTGCCCTGACCGGGCGCGGGCTGGGCTGCCCATTGGGCAGCGACGATCGCTGCCCTTTTTCTTGCCCGTCAGAAAAATAAAATTTTTGATTTTTAAAAATATGTTTTGTTTCAAAAACCCGAGGCCAAAATTTTTTGTACAATCGATTAATTTAATCGTTTGATCTGAGCAACCTGGCTCTGATACCACTGTTCGAAAACCGTGTTCAGATCAATTGAATCGATACCCAGTGCAGCGGAAGTTTAAAAATTTTATTTTTCTTTGATATGAAACAATTTCATATCATGGGTATCAAAACGTTTAACGATTAAATCACACAAGTAAAATAAATAATAATCAATTAAATATTTTACCTGTAATCTCGAAGCGAGATTATGGACACCAACAGAATTTAATCTGCTCTTCTTGTATATCCCGGGAACCGATGGCGTCACGATCAATCACCGGAATAAGGTCCACGAACAGAAAACAGAAACCCTCTGATTGACTGCACTAGAAATCAATCAGAAGTTTTGCGTAGAGAATAAACAGATATGATCTGTTAATTCAGAATTGTAATTTTTCACAAAAATCACAAGTCTGAATTTTCTCTGGGAGGGACAAGGATTTCGAAAAACCCCTAGAATATTTAGAGTGTAATTTCGAAAATTATAAGACATAAAGTCACCCAATTTTCGAACCCACTACATATATTTATAGATAATTTCTAGACTAGGTTAAGTTATAATTGTGTTAGGACTCTAACTCATTAAAGCCCACAATCCATAACTTAAGCCCAACAAGCCAAGCCCGTTGTTCTAAAAATTAATATAAAATTCATCGTGACTCCGATTGATAAACTGATTTCACCAATGTGCACAGAAACCACTTCTGCATCTTTTAGAGTCAAGATAATTTTTCTGAATCCGAATTCAGTGATTTCCAAAAATGCCCATCACTATGTCATTTTAGGAAATTCCACTCCCTTTAGTTGAGAAATCCAATTTCTCTTTCATTAAATTTAACTCTTTAAATTTAACTATCTCTACGGGGTTTTAGTAATCCATTACTTGTGTAACCCTCAATGGTTCAGGAATACAGCTAGCCGTGGGCTCACAACTCCTTGTGACTCGGAACAACAATTTCCGACTTACCCAACGAATCATGGTAAGAGCGTCTAGCAACATCGCCCCATGATTCCCTAGGTATTACTGATAGTGCCTGCAAGAACCAGTAGATTTTGGTTAGCGTACAGTACGGTCCCTTCAACCAAATATCCCGATCGAATCAACAACCATTGGTGCATCGAGAGTCGTTCGAGATTCGATAACTATGCACAACATCTTGGAGATCTATTAGTGACATCGCATGTGTTACTAGGATAACCATTAACCTAAAACACATCATGTACTCTGGCCAGAGATTCGTCACACTAATATCTCCTCAGATCGCATAGGATATCCACACTCGCAAGTATGTGATGAATCCTTGACAACAAAGCATTGACTCCTATATGCGTCGTAACTGTACCCAATCCCGACACCTGATGACCCCCATAGAGTCGGTAAACGAGTCAAAGCACAGTACTAGCATATAGAGTCTCAATGATGTTTCAAGTAATAAGGACTAATGGTGTACAACCAAAACCGCGGACTTTATCCACTCGATAAGTGATAACCACTTGGAAAGTCCGAATAGGGTAGTTCGATCATTCATCATATGAATATCCATTTGCATGCTTCGAACATTTCTATGTTCCCTACCAATGAAACGTGGTACTCTGCATCGCAAATGCTAGTCTCAAACTCGAGCGATCCTTATCCTTATTTTCGGACGGCTCAATCGACTAGGAACTGTTTAGAATATACAGTGACTATAAGATGTGTTTCATGATAGTCATCCCCATGTACTACCACATCTTACATACACTATAGTATATTCAAGGTCTTTATCAAAACAACAATAGTATATCACAATATAACAATATGAAGAAATATAAAGTCATTGCCATTAATAAAATGTAAATTATATTAAACAAAGATTGTTTACACAAAGAGTCATAAAAGCCCTTAGCCACAAGTTGGCTATCCGGGCACCCACTCTTTCACAACACTCCTCTAACACTCGTGCAACCGAGCTGGTGCAAAGGGAACTCACATACACTTTGCGGCTAAGAGCATCCGCAACTGGATTAGAAGAGCCTGGATGGTACTTGATCTCGCAATCATAGTCCTTCAATAAGTCCATCCAACGTCGCTGCCTCATGTTCAACTCTACCTGAATGAACAAATATTTCAAACTATTATGGTCAGTGAAGATCTCGAACCTCTCACCGTACAAATAATGACGCCATATCTTAAGATCAAAGACAATGGCCGCAAGCTCCAAATCGTGTACGAGATAGTTCTCTTCATGAGTCTTCAATTGCCTAGAGGCATAGACAATCACATGACCTTTCTGCGATAACAGACATTCCAAACCCTGGAGAGAAGCATCGGTGTGAACTACAAAGCCACCTGATCCAGACGGTAGGGCCAAGACTAGAGCTGTAGTCAGACGACATCGCAACTCGTGAAAATTCTCCTTGCACTCTGACGTCCAAACGTAATACACATCTTTCTTCGTCAGCTGCGTCAACGGCTTAGCAATCTGAGAAAAGTTCTCCACGAATCTTTGGTAGTAGCCGTCCATCCCAAGAAAACTAAGAATCTCCGAGACTGTCGTCGAACGCAACCAATTCAAAATGGCTTCCGTCTTGCTAGGATCAACAGAAACTCCGTCTCATGAAATCACATGACCAAGGAAAACAACTCGGTCAATCCAGAAGTCACACTTGCTCAACTTAGCATACAACTGCCTCTATCTCAGTACCTACAATACTGTGCGGAGATGAAAAATGTGTTCGTCCATGCTGCGGGAATACACCAGGATATCATCAATGAACACCACCACAAACTTATCCAAAAAGTCGCAAAACTCTATGTTCATCAATTCCATGAAGACAGCTGGAGCATTCGTCAAACTAAACGGCATCACTAAGAACTCTTAGTGACCATACCGTGTACGAAATGCTGTCTTGTAATCCTCCTCTCTAACCCGCAATTTGTGATAGCCTGACCGCAGATAAATCTTCGATTAAATGGAAGTACCCTGCAATTGATCAAACAGATCATCTATCCATGGAAGAGGATACTTATTCTTCACCGTTGCTTGGTTAAGTTATCGATAGTCTATGCAAAGATGCTTCGACCCATATTTTTTTTAACAAAAAGGATTGGGGCTCCCCATGGCGAAACACTCGGCCGAATGTAACCCTTATCAAGAAGATCTTGAAGTTGTTTCTGCAATTCTCTCATCTCATAGGGTGCCAATCGATATGGAGCTCTGGAAATTGGTGATGTCCCTGGCATTAAATCAATGCCAAACTCGATCTCCCTCACTGGGGGTAAACCTGAAATCTCCTCCAAAAATACATTGGGAAACTCTCGGACTACGGGTATCTCTTGGATGTCTGGTCCCTTCCAAGGATGCATCGATGGCGTAGATAAGGTAGTCTTCCCCGTCAGACTCTAAAGCACGCCGGGCTTTCAGAGCAGAAACCACTGGTATCGGGGGTCGCGCTCCCTCATCGTAGAAATACCATGCCTTGCCATCCTTGAGACGAAACTGAACAAACCATTGATAACAATCAACTATGGCTCTGTAAGTAGTCAGGAGATCAATCCCAATAATACAGTTGAAATCATCCATGGCTAAAACCATCAGGTTATCACTAAGCTGATGCCACTCAAAGTCAAAAATGCAACCTACAACTAGACGCTTGGCCAAGGCCTCTTGACCCATTGGATTCGATACTGTTAGTAATATGTCTAAAGGGATAAATGGTAATCTATATCTCTTAGCAAAATGTGCTGAGATGAATGAGTGTGATGCACAGGTGTCAATCAAGAAATAAGCAGAAAATACCACACAAACTACAGGTACCTGTGATCAACTGGTCACTGTCCGCCTCCGCCTGCTTCTGGTTCAGTGCAAAGACCTGGCCCTGTACACGTGGCCGTAAGGAAGAATGACCTCAAGAAGAAGTTTGTCGCGGCGACGGCTGCGATTGCTGGCGCTGCTGCTGATACTGCTGCTGCGGCTGCTGAACTGACGCCTGAGAGCCTATGGATCCGCTCGCTACTCCCATTAGAGTAGGGCAGTCCCTCTTTATTTGGCCCTCCTGTCCACACTGAAAACATGTGCTGGTCAATCGAGGACACTGGCCTGCAGGATATCTCCGCCAGCACTGCTGACAACGGTTCCACGTCTGACCCCTAAATCGATGCACTCCGTCGGATCTAGAGGAAGAATAAGAATTGCCTCCCTGCTTCTTGAAAGACTGGCTTCTCGGATGCAAAGAGCTAGTTGGTCTGGAAGAGGAAGAACCCATGGAACTGTTCCTCTGAATGCGGTCCTCTGCCTGGTGACAACGACTCACCAATTCCTCATAAGTCAGATCACCACCCACTGCAACCAACTGGTGGATCTCAAGGTTAAGACCCTAAAGGAAGAGAGTATACTGCACCGTAGAGCTACCGGAAAACTACGAACAATAAGGGAGAAGCTCAATGAACTTCTGTTGGTACTCGTCGATAGTCATCGACCCCTACCGAAAGCTCAAAACCTCGCTAGCTTTCGACTGCAGTAGGGCTGGAGGAAAATATAGCTCCTCAAAAGCCGCCTGGAATTCCGCCTAGTCAATGCCGAGACTTGAGCAGATAAAGAAGTGAGAGGATCCACAACATAAACTCCTGCTGATTTTTGGATGCTAGCTCGTTTATTCAGCCACTGAAAGTTGTTGATAGTCATTTGCTCTAGCATCTCATACGCATGAGCAAAATACTTTGCAAATATAGTACCTCCAGCAGCAGAATCCACAGACATCTTTGTTAGAGCATTCAACCCATTATAGAATAATTAAATCTGCTCCAAATCTGCAAATTTTTGGGCATCTCCTCAACAAGTCTTTGTTTGGGGACCTCGGGTGCTAATCTCAAATCATAACATATAATCTATGTTAATTCAAGTCAGGGCAATAAGGTAAGAATCACACCGAATTTTTTTTTTTTTAAGAAGGGCGCGGGCGCGCACCCCTCTCGGCCTTGGCACCCATGGTGCCTTGGTTAGGCGCAGCCGCGCCATCGGGGCTGCGCGGGCACGCCTAGCCTGGGGGTCTCCCTTCTAAACAGCTGAAAAATGATGATTTTGCCCCTGTTTTGATCCTCAAACCTAATCTAGCATATGTAGCATGAATCCAACATCAACATCTAGATTAAAACATGGAATATCATAAGGTGTTTAAGGATCAAACATTACAAGTTGTTATCATATCATCAAGATTTTTGTTGATCAACACATACAAATAAACTTGCTAAGTTCATACAACTTATACAAACTCTTATCTAGAGAATATACTACAACTCTAACCCGAAGTCACCATATCTACCTCAATCTTGTTCTTCTCACGAGCGTCCCTGACTCGTTCCAGCCCCACCTATTGCCATGCACACATACAAAACAAGACATTAGCCGGAAGGACTCCGGTGAGAATATAATTCTCAGTATAAAATACATATACTTGCAATATCAACATATATCAACTTCAAGATATAAATAATAAATTGCATAATTTTTAAACGGACTTCGTTCGTTGAAATTTAAAGCCGCTCCAGGCCTCAAGATTTGAATAAAATCTTGGTGTTGAGATTTAAAGCCGCTCAAGGACTCAATACTCGAATAAAATCTTGGATTGAGGTTTAAAGCCTCTCAAGGCCTCAAGACTCATATCTGAACCTTGGATGGATCCATTTTCGATAGTTCTTATTTGATACGACATCAATATAACTTCAGTTATAATTTAAAGATCCACTATCTGTGATGGATCAACAATTCAAATTCTAAATCTAGAACATAACATAGCAAGTATGTGATTTCTTCGGGAATATTCAAGAAATCAACGATTTCGAGTATCATATCCATTTCAATCGATGTCGTCTTATACCTTCTTATTTCTCGTTCTTGCTTCTTGATTCTTTATGCTCCAAACTAATCAATGACAACAAGAGATAAAACATCAAAAATCTGCTCAAGTTCAATCAAACCTCAAGGTAGAAAAAAACTTCAAACCTTAGCCAGAACTATCTCGGTTCGAAGGCTGAATTCCCGAACTCGTCAAACTTAAATCCAAAGCTGAAATGAATGATATTCAAACTATAAATATCAGCAAACAACTCAGGAACATCCAGCTCAAACAATCTGAACTCAAACTTGATCAAACTCTTGAACCGACGGCGTAACGACATAAAATCGGTAACCGAAACTGAAATCTATCAATTCTATAATTCAAATACAACTCATATCAGCTATAAATCATCAAAATATCAGCATAAACCAGAAATATCATAAGGTAAGAACATTGAATACTTTCTGAAAATCATAACAATTTCATCTAACATCCATTCTTCGATCCGGTTCCGAATAAATCATGCTTATACTATCAAGAACACAAATATACAATCAAATTATGAGTTCTTCCTCATCTCAATTTCGAAATATTCTTTAAACATAATAACACTTACACAAAATCAAAGCTCTTGCAGAGAGGATCACAGAACTATGCCCGAATCGAAAATCGGATGGCCGGATCTTGAGATATTTAAATTTGAAGAAGAAATATCAAAGGAAATAAGAAGCTCTTGATTTCTTACTTCTCTTGTTTCTGAAAATCTGATGAAAAATACATGTATACACATTTACATGCATAAAAAGACAAGTGTCCCACTAAAAAATGATATATTTGCACTTTGGCCCTTCAACTCTTCCTTAATTTCAAATTGGCCCGTGAAACTTCTTTTTAATTCAATTTCAATCTTAAATAATTTAAGAATATTAGAATTTAAATCAAAACTCCAAAATTCTCAAATTAAATATTCTCGGATTAAAATTAAATAATCTCGGGCCTTAAAATTCTTCCCCTCTTAGATATGATTTTGTCCTCGAAATCGTATGCAATCTGTACACACATAAGATAATAAATAACAAAAAAACTGAATAAGACTCACATCAGTGAAATAAATCTGGAAACATCTGTCTCATGTCTGATTCAATCTCCCAAGTAGCTTTTTCAACTCCATGTCGACTCCACTGAACTTTGACTAACTGAATAGTCTTGTTTCTAAGCTGCTTTTCTTTATGATCAAGAATCTGTATCGGCTTCTCAAATTAACTCAATGTCTCGTAAAGTTCAGCTTCATCAGGTTGTAGAATATGAGAAATATCAAGCTGATACTTCCGCAGCATAGATACATGAAGACATCATGTATTCCAGATAAAGATAGAGGCAATGCAAGTCTATAGGCAAGATCGCATATCTTCTCGAGAATCTCATAAGAACATATGAATCGTGGAGACAACTTTCCTCGCTTGCCAAATCTAATTGTGCCTATAAAAGAAGAAATCTTCAAGAATACTCTGTCTCCCTGATCAAAACATAACGTTCTACGTTAGATGTCGCATATCTGGCCTGTCTATGCTTAGCTGTTTTCATTTTCTGCTGAATAAGCTTCACTTTCTCAGTCATCTCTCGAATCATATTTGGCCCAAGTTCAGGTGTCTCTGAAACATCATCCCAAAACAGAGGAGATCTACACTTGTTCCCATGTAATGCTTTAAATGAAGGCATCTCAATACTCGTCTGATAGCTGCTATTATAAGAGAATTCCACGAGTGGTATATCCTCAAGTGTTTGAATAGTTCGTTCTTACTGTCCGTCAGTTTGAGGATGATATGCAGTACTCAAGAGCAAACAAGTACCTAGAGGTTGTTGCAGACTGTGCCAAAAGTAAGATGTGAATCGAGGATCTCGGTCAGAAATGATAGACTTTGTCACTCTATGCAATCTGACCACTTCTCTAATGTAGATATCTGCCATCTGATCATGTCTATACGTCATTTTGTATGGAATAAAGCACGCTGATTTCGTCAATCTGTCAATAATCACCCAAATGGCATCACAGCCTCTGGATAAACGCGGTAACTTCGTAACGAAATCCATGGAAATGTGATCTCATTTCCATTCAGGAATAGACAAGCTGTGCAATAAACCACCTGGTTTCTTTCTTTCAGACTTCACCTGTTGGCAATTCAAACATCGAGATACAAAGTGGGTTACATCAGACTTCATCTATTTCCACCAATACTGATTTTTCAAATCATTGTACATTTTTATGCCACTAGGATGAATACTGAATCTACTGCAATGAGCTTCTTTCAATATATGTTGTCTCAAATCCGAAACATCAGGAACCACAATTCTGTTATTCATATATAAAACATCATCATCCCTAACCTGATATTCAGATTGATGCCCTGATCTGACCATATCAATCGATTTTTGAATACTCTAATCATCTTTCTGTGCTTCTTTGATTCTCATCAATAACTCAGGCTCAGCTCGAATAGCAAAAATACGAATAGGCTTCACATCTGTTTCAAATACTAATCCAGCAGTACAACAATCATCTATCAAATGAGAAATACCAATAGTAGATAAAAATAGGGAACATATCTTTTCGACTCAATGCATCCGCCGCTGCATTCGGATAGTATTTGATCTCGCAATCAAAATCTTTCAACAAATCAAGCCATTTTCTTTGCCTCATGTTCAGTTCCGACTGCAAAAACAGATATTTCAAGATTTTATGGTCAGAATAAATTTCAAACTTCTCACCATGAAGATAGTGTTGCCAAATCTTCAATGCAAATACAATATCTTCCAATTCAAGATCATGAATCAGATATCTAGTCTCGTGTGGCTTCAACTATCTCGAGGCATAAGCAATAACATGTCCTCGCTGCATAAGAAAGCATCCTAGTCGCCTGTGAGAAGCATCATAGTAAACAGTGAAATCACCAGTACCTGAAGGTATAGTCAAGATTGGTGCAGTCGTCAGCCTCTTCTTTAGCTCAAGAAAAATGGTCTCACATGCTTCAGTCCAAATATATGGTGCATTCTTCTGTGTCAGTTTAGTAACAGGCTTTGCAATACTAGAAAAAATCTTGATAAATCTTCGATAATAACCCGCTAAGCCCATAAAACTACGTATTTCCGGAATTGAAGTAGGTCTTGGCCAACTGATAACTGTCTCAACCTTGCTCGGATCGACTAAAATACCATCAGCTGAAATGATATGCCCAAGAAACACAACTTTCTGCAACCAAAATTCACATTTGGTTATCTTGGCATACAATTTTCTCTGCTCTCAAGGTTTTCCAAATAGTTCTTAGATGTTCAGCATGATCAAATAAATTCTTTGAATAAATCAGAATATTGTCAATGAAAATAATAACAAAGTCTTCAAGATATCTCTGAAATATTCTATTCATCAGTCCCATAAAAACTGCTGGGGAATTCGTTAAGCCAAATGGCATAACAATGAATTCATAGTGACCATACCTCGTTCTGAAAGCAGTCTTTGAGATATCCTCATCTCGCACTCGCAACTGATGATAATCAGATCTTAGATCGATCTTGGAATATACTGGCGAACCCTGAAACTGATCAAACAAATCATCTATTCTAGGCAAAGGATATTGATTTTTACCGTTGCTTTATTCAGTTGCCGATAGTCAATACAAAGCCTCATCTACCCATCCTTCGTTCGTACAAACAGAACCGGAGCACCCCAAGGAGAAACTCTCAGTCGAATGTACCCTTTTGCCAAAAGATCTTCTAACTGTTCTTTCAATTCTTTCAATTCCACTGGTTCCATTCTATAAGGTGCTTTTGATATCGGTTATGTACCTGAAATCATTTCAATACTGAAGTCTAACTCTCAAGCTGGAGGCAATCCTGGGATCTCATCAGGAAAGACATCAGCGAATTCACTAACCACCGGCAAATCTTCCAACTTCGGGCTAGTTTTCATCATATCTACAGCATAAATAAGAAATCCCTCTACTATTTTCTGCAATAACTGAGTCATAGACAATACAGATATCAAAGGAATTCTAGTTCGTGAACCCTTACCATAAAACTTCCATTCGTCTGCCATCTCTGGTCTGAATCGTACAACTTTCAGAAAACAATTGACTGTCGCCCTGTACTTGGATAGCATATCAATACCAATAATGTAGTCGAAATCTGACAAACCCAGTACAATACAATCTATCTCGATCATATTACCTTTATATGGTAGCATACAATTCCTAATTGATTTCACAGATATGATACATGTCCCCAAAGGTGAAGTGACAGATACTACAACAGACAATGACTCAACAAGCAGAGCATGTAATATAGCAAATTGTTCAAAGATAAATGTATGCGATGCACCTGTATCGGTCAAAACATATGCAGGATAACAAAAAATATAGCAGTTACCTGCAATAACGTCATCATGTGCTGCTTGAGCCTGCTCCTCAGTCAAAGAAAAGACTCGAGCTTGTTGCCTAGGAGGTTGACTCGCTGACTGGATTCCTCCTTGTCTACTCTGTGATGGTGGTTGTGGTTGGAAAGAATGAGCTGAAGATGCTTGCCTTTCTAGCTGAGCCACTGATCTAGATGATCCAGCACCTTGTAAACTTCCAGAACCACGTTGTGGACAAACTCTTGCAAAATTTCCCGTCTGGTTACGAATATGACAAGTACCAAATACACCTCTACATTGGTCGCTGGCATGCCGACCTCCACATTTGTTTCAGTATACTCCAGAGGAACCTGAACTCTGTCCATACTGAAACTTCCTTTGTCCACTAGAGCTAAAAGAACTGCTACCTGCTTTCTTAAACTCCTTCCCTTTAGCTTTGAAGAAATCTCTTCTGCTACTACCACTTCCTTTCTCAAATCTAGGTGGTGGTGGTGGAATCTGTGGCTGATCTTGAGGTGTCTAGCTCGTGGTGGTACAAACTGTGCTCCTCTCTGTCTCAATATACCAGCTTCTGCTCTCTTTGCACGATTAAGGGCATTGGCAAAGTTATTTGGTCGTCCAGCATTCACTAAAGTGAAAACATCCGGATTCAAGCCATTTATAAACTGATCAGCTTGAGCTTCATCGTTGTCTTCTATGTGGGGAGAAAATTTTTAACAGGCTCGTAAACTTGGCAACATATTCTTCGATGTTCAACTGCCCTTGTTGCAGACTAGCAAACACTGCTCCTTTTTCTTTTCTATAGGAAACTGGGAAGAATCGTTGATAAAAATCAATTTTAAATACAGACCAGATAATGATTGTACCTCGATGCTCCAATGCTTTCTTTGCTGCTATCCACAACCTTTTGCGACGTCATGTAGTTGGTGTACCACAAGTCTGATTCGGCGATCGTCTGAATAATTGAGGGATTCAAAAAACTGCTCTATATCCTCCAGCCAACTCTCGCAGTCAACAGAATTATCAGTTCCCTGTAAGAGTGGGTGCCCAGTGAGCCAACTGTGTGGCTATGGTCTTTGATGACTCTTTGTATAAACAATCTTTTGTTTAATATTATTTACACTTTTATGGCAATGACTTTATATTACTTCATATTGTTATATTGTGATATACTATTGTTGTTTTGATAAAGACCTTGAATATACTATAGTGTATGTAAGATGTGGTAGAACATGGAGATGTCTATCATGAAATACATCTTATAGTCACTGTATATTCTAAAAACCGTTCCTAGTCGATTGAGCCGTCCGATAATAAGGATAAGGATCGCTCGAGTTTGAGACTAGCATTTGCGATGCGGAGTACCACGTTTCATTGGTAGGGAACATGGAGATGTTCGAAGCATGTAAATGGATATTCATAGGATGAATAATCGAACTACCCTATCCGGACTTTCCAAGTGGTTATTACTTATCGAGTGGATAAAGTCCGCGGTTTTGGTTGTACACCATTAGTCCTTACGACTTGAAACATCATGGAGACTCTATATGCTAGTGCTGTGCTTTGACTCGTTTACCGACTCTATGGGGGTCATCAGGTGTCGAGATTGGGTACAGTTACGACACATATAGGAGTCAATGCATTGTTGTCAAGGATTCACCACATACTTGCGAGCATGGATATCCTATGCGATCTGAGGAGATATTAGTGTGACAAATCTCTGGCCAGAGTACTTGATGTGATTTAAGAAATGGTTTCTTAGTAGCACATGCGATGTCACTAATTTGATCTTCAAGATGTATTGCATAGTTATCGAATCTTGAGCGACTCTCGATATACCAATGGTTGTTGATTCGATCGGGATATATGGATGAAGGGACCGTACTGTACGCTAACCAAAATCTACTGGTTCTTGTAGGCACTATCAGTGATACCTAGGGAATCATGGGGCGATGTTGCTAGGCGCTTTACCATGATTCGTTGGGCAAGTCGGAAAGTGTTGTTCCGAGTCACAAGGAGTTGTGAGCCCACGGCTAGCTGTATCCCTGAACCATTGAGGGTCACACAGTGTAATGGAGTTTTAATCCCCGTTGAGATAGTTAAATTTAAAGAGTTAAATTTAATGAACTAAGGAGTTGGACTTCTTAAATAAGAGTAAGGGAGTAGGATTTCCTAAAATGACATAGGGATGGACATTTTAGGAAACCACTGAATTCGGATTCAGGAAAATTTATTTTGACTTTAAAATGTGCAGAAATGGTTTCTGTGCACATTGGTGAAATCGGTTCATCAATCGGAGTCACGATGAATTTTATATTAATTTCTGAACGTGCGGGCTTTGCTTGTCGGGCCCTAACTTATGACTAATGGGCCCTAAGGTGTTAGTGGCCTGCATTATAAATAAGTTATTTCAGTACAGAAATTACACACAACAGGTCATTATTGAGAGACAGGATTTTCGAAAATAAACCCTAGCCTCCTCTCAAGTTTTCGGCCGCCCCCCTTTAACTCTGTCAGAGAAATTCCGGTCTGTGATTTTTGAATTGCAGTCAGGAATAACGAATCAGATTCGTTTAATCTCTTCGCAGAAAAACTTCTGATAGATTTTCTAGTGCAATCTATCAGAGGGATTTAAAACCTCATTCGTGGACCTGATTGAAGGAGTTCATCAGTTCCTGGGAGATACAAGAAGCGCAGAGAAATCTGTGTGGTGTCCATTAATCTCGCTTCGAGATTGAAGGTAAAATTTAATTAATTGTTATTTGAATTTTACACACACAATAATTTAATCGTTGAATGGTTGATACCCACACCATGGAATTGTTCCATGATAAAATTTTTAAACTTCCGCTGCACCGGGTATCAATCGTGATTGATCAGAGAGCCGCGTTTTCCAACAGTGGTATCAGAGCCAGGTTGCTCAGATCAAACGATTAAATTAATCGATTGTACAAAATTTTTGAATCTCGGTTTTTGGAAAACAAAATAAATATTTTTAAATAAAAAAATTTTTTTTTTTTCGGGGCAAAACCCGGGCAGCGATTGGATCGCTGCCCGGTGGGGCAGCAATTGTTGCTGCCCCGGGCGGCGCACGGCGCCGCCCAGGACGGCGCGCCGCCAGGGCAGCAATTGTTGCTGCCCTAAGGGGGTAGCCGGGCTGCCCCCGGCCCGCGCCCCGGGTGCGGGCCGGCCCGGGAGTGTCCCGGGCGGCCCGCGGGAAAAATTATTATTTTTATTAAAAATTAGTTTTAATATGTTAAAATTTTATTTTTGGTCCGGTCAAAAATTGTTTTTGATTGGTTCACGAGATTTCGGATCGAATTGTTCGAGTCCGTAAATTTTAAAATTGATTTTGGATAAATTTGAATTTTTGGAAAATTTTAATGTTTTATCCGTAAATTGAATTTTGAAATCAATTATTTTGGTACAATTGATGATAAGATATGATCTTATGATATATTGAGTAAAATATGATTTTATTTGTAAAATTGGATTTTATAGATAAAATATGATTTTATTTGATATAGAGATAAAATATGATTTTATATGTGAAATGAGATTTTATATAAAATATGATTTTATCTTGTTTAAATTTGAATTGCCACTGCATGTTATCCAATAAATTAATTTTGAATTAAATGTTATTGGATAAGGATGATCGATTGCCATGACCAATTTTGTAGGTGTATGTTAGGAATTTACATTTTGTTTTTATTGTTGTTGGTTTTATTAATGGGCCTGGTTTATGGCCCGATATGAATGTCATATGTAATAAAAGTGGGCTTGGTTTATAGCCCGTTCCCACCCCTAAAAATGTATCCCTACTTGTCATTGTTATTTATTGCAAATACATTAGATTTAGTGGGAGATCAAGATTTGAAGACGGTGGGCCCAGCAGACAATAAAGACTGAAGAAATGTAAATTGGAAGCACATGTAATAGGATTGCATTGCATACTGCATATTACCTAGGATTGGACTAAGACCCGTGATTGGCAACCACGGGTCAATTAGAAATGGAATCGATCATCCTATATAATATTTGATATTATGATTGTATGCATGTTTAGACATAAATTGCGTGAATCCGGCAAGCATGCAATAAAATGAATATGATGAGACAAATATTTTTATAATTAAAAATCCCTCATTTTAAATATGATTTAAAATTTATATCAAGATAAATAAAGGAAATTTAAATTTGTTTAAATGTTCCCACCTTCCATCAACGGTCAATGTATGTGACGCTACCCGCGGATACGGTCCGGCTCATATTATTGGGGGGGCCCGTCCGTCGGAAAGCTGTACATTGGATCGACAAATGTTGTAAGTTGGGTGGAACTCCCATGGGATCGGCTCATATTATTGGGGGATCCACATGGCGACCGTCCATCACAACTTAATATTGATGGGTCATCTTGACATGTCACTTTAAACGGCGTCATATTATTGGGCCCTTATTGGACATGAGGTAAACACATGGGGGTTGCTTTGGAAGCAATTGGGCTCTACCTTTTGAGAATTATGGTTGGCTGATATTATTCGGGACCATAAGTTTGTCAATTGGACTCCATGTTCTCACTAAGGAAAAAGTTTCCCGTTTTCACTAGAGGGTGGTGAAATCGTTAAAATAGTGGGAGTGAGATTCATAAAATTAAATTCGCCTATTTTATGTCTTAGTAAATTGTTAAACAATCATTGATATATGTCTGTTTTTCTTTTCAGTATTTCATACAATGAATTCGCGAAATCCATTATTCTCGATCCTCGAACAAAACAAGTTGACTGGCGCCAACTATACGGAATGGTTCCGGAAGTTGAAGATTGTCTTAACTTCGGAGAAAATGCTCTACGTGTTAGAGAAAGCACCTCCGAAGGAAGCACCAGCTGACATAAGTCCGGAGGAATTGGCCAAACTTGATGCATGGTGTGACCATGACATCAAGACCAAATGCTATATGCAAGCCTCGATGTCTGATGAACTCCAGAGGCGATTTGAGGACACGGTGAATGCTGCTGACATTCACACGCAACTCAAGGAACTTTTTGGGGCTCAGTCGAGGGCTGAAAGGTTCGCTACTGTTAAGGAGTTGATGACGTGCCGCATGCGTGAAGGGACTTCGGTCCGTGATCATGGGGTACGAGTGATTTGGCTCATACAGAAGTTGGCGACCCTAGATTTGGTGTTGGAGCATGAACTCAATGTGGATTTATTGCTTCTGTCTCTTCCTTCTTCATTTGATGGATTTGTGATAAATTTTAATATGAACAAGATAGAGGCCACCCTTGAAGAGATGGTCAATATGCTCGTTACATATGAATCCACACTTAAGAAGGATAAGCCAGCTTTCTTGGTGGGCTCCTCATCTTCTGCGAAGAAGGGGCCAAGTATGAAGGGCAAGAAACGTTCTACCCCACCCAAGAAAGTCGAGCCCGAGAAGAAGCAAAAGACAAAGGCTTCAAACAATGGAAAATCCAAGGATGTTTGCCATTACTGCAAGAAGCCGGGTCATTGGAAGCGCAACTGCAAGGAATATCTTGAGCAGTTGGGAACTGCAAAGGGTATGTTCTATATTGAAATAAACATGTCACTTAATACAACTTCTTGGGTATTGGATACCGGATGTGGATCTCACATTTGCAATGATTTGCAGGTGATGACAAGAAGTCGCAGGCTTAGAATGGGTGAGACCCAGCTGAGGCTCGGGAATGGTTCCAGAGTTGAAGCTACGGCCATTGGAGATGTTTGTTTGACTTTGCAGAACGGTTTTAAATTATTGTTAAGAGATGTTTTATTTGTGCCAGATTTAATTAAAAACATTATTTCTATTTCTATGCTTGATAGAGATGGTTATTCTTGCAATTTTGTGAATGGGATTTGCAATATTTACAAGAATGAATGTTTAATTGGAAATGGACAACTTGAAAACGATCTATACAACTTAAAACTAAAAGACGTTCCAGTGAATTATGTTGATAAACCGGCGACAACAAACAAAAGGAAAATCGATAGTCAAAACCCGGCAAACCTTTGGCATGCTAGGCTAGGTCATATTTCCTCAAGGAGGATGAACAAGCTAGTGAGAGAGGGCATGTTTGATATGTCTGATATTAATTCTCTACCTACTTGTGAATCCTGCCTAAAAGGAAAAATGACTAAATCTCCTTTTAAGGGGAAACCTGAGCGTAGTCAGAATCTGTTGGATTTGATCCACACAGATGTTTGTGGTCCATTTAGAGTAGGGACTCAACATGGCCACACCTACTTCATTACCTTTACTGATGATTATTCAAGGTATGGGTATTTATATTTAATGAAATATAAGTCTGAAGCATTTGAAAAGTTCAAAGAATTCAAGGCTGAAGTAGAAAACAAGCTAGGTAAAAGTATTAAAGCACTTCGATCGGATCGAGGTGGAGAATACTTGAGTACCGAGTTTTTGGACTATCTGAAAGAGAATGGGATTCTCTCTCAGTGGACTCCTCCTATGACACCACAGCTTAATGGTGTATCGAAGCGTCGTAATCGAACTTTGTTGGACATGGTTCGATCTATGATGAGCTTCACTGAGCTTCCACCTTCGTTTTGGGGCTATGCGCTTGAAACGGCGGTATTGTTGTTGAACAACGTCCACACTAAAGCAGTGGACAAAACACCATACGAGTTATGGAATGGCAAAGCTCCTAAGTATTCGTACTTGAGAATTTGGGGATGTCCTGCTTACGTGAAGCGGACAGTGGGAGATAAGTTGGATAGTCGATCCAGCTTATGTTATTTTGTAGGGTATCCGAAGAATTCAATCGGATATTATTTCTATTATCCTGCTGAAACAAAGGTGTTTGTTTCTAGGAATGCCACCTTCTTGGAGAAGGAATTCTTATTGGATAAGAAAGGCGAGATGATGGAACTCGAAGAAGTTCGAGAAGAACCCGAAATACAAAATAACGATCCTACACCTCAGGAACCATTGCTGGACACGCCTGCACCTAGAAGATCCGAAAGGACTTCTAGACCTCCAGTTCGATATGGTCTTCTTCTTGAAGGGGATCAAGATGAACCCGACATTGGATGTGATCCAAGAAACTTCAAGGAAGCAATTTCTGATGCGGATTCGAATTTATGGCTTGAAGCTATGCAGTCAGAATTGGATTCGATGCATACAAACCAAGTTTGGTCTTTAGTAGATCCTCCCGATGGAATTGTTCCGATAGGGTGTAAATGGATCTACAAAAGAAAGCTTGGGCCTGATGGTAAGGTATTGACCTACAAGGCGCGATTGGTGGCTAAAGGTTATACTCAAAGGCAAGGAGTTGACTATGACGAAACCTTTTCACCAGTTGCAATGTTCAAGTCCATAAGAATCCTAATTGCCATAGCTGCATGGTATGACTATGAGATATGGCAAATGGATGTGAAGACTGCTTTTCTTAATGGAGACATTAAGGAGGAAATCTATATGAAGCAGCCTGAGGGGTACACATCCATGGGAAGCGAGCATAAGGTATGCAAGCTTCAGAGATCAATTTATGGTCTAAAACAAGCATCAAGAAGTTGGAACCAGAAATTTGATGAAACAATAAAAGATTTTGGTTTCATCAAGAACCCGGAGGAACCTTGCGTGTACAAGAAAGTAGTTAAGGATGCGGTGACATTCTTAGTACTTTATGTTGATGACATCCTACTCATTGGGAATGATGTAGGGATGTTGCAGTCAACAAAGATATGGTTATCAGGTAGATTTTCGATGAAGGATTTGGGAGAGGCATCCTACATTCTTGGGATACAGATCTATAGAGATAGGTCTAAGAGAATGATAGGACTCACTCAATCAACCTACATCGATACCATATTGAAACGGTTTTCAATGGATGGGTCCAAAAGAGGACATCTACCCATGTGTCATGGAGTTTCTCTATCCAAGTCTATGTGTCCCAAGACTGATGAAGAGATAGAGAATATGACACATGTACCATATGCGTCAGCTATAGGTAGTATCATGTATGGGATGATATCTACCAGACCGGATGTAGCATTTGCTCTGAGTGTCACGAGCAGATATCAGTCTAATCCTGGTCAAATGCATTGGAAAGCCGTGAAGGACATTCTTAAGTACTTGCGAAGGACTAAGAATATGTTCATGGTTTATGGAGGACGAGAACTCAAATTGGAAGGCTATACCGACTCTAGCTTCCAAAGTGATGTGGATGACTCGAAGTCAACCTCTGGATTTGTGTTCATGCTCAATGGCGGTGCTGTCTCTTGGAAGAGTTCCAAGCAGGACACCACAGCGGATTCCACCACTGAGGCTGAATACATTGCAGCATCAGCTGCTGCTAAAGAGGCCGTTTGGATGAGGAAGTTCGTCCAAGAGTTGGGCGTCATTCCTGAATTTGTTGGTCCAGTCCCGGTATACTGTGACAACACGGGTGCCGTTGCTCAAGCAAAGGAACCAAGGTCTCATCAAAGATCCAAACACGTACTGAGGAAATACCACATAATCCGGAAGATTGTGGAAAGAGGAGACATCATTGTCGAACGAGTGGCCTCTGCAGACAATATCGCTGATCCGCTTACTAAGCCCTTGCCAGGACCATTGTTTGACAAACATCGCGAAGCAATGGGTCTACGTAGTATGACTAGTTGGCTATAGGGCAAGTGGGAGATTGTAAGAGTGGGTGCCCAGTGAGCCAACTGTGTGGCTATGGTCTTTGATGACTCTTTGTATAAACAATCTTTTGTTTAATATTATTTACACTTTTATGGCAATGACTTTATATTACTTCATATTGTTATATTGTGATATACTATTGTTGTTTTGATAAAGACCTTGAATATACTATAGTGTATGTAAGATGTGGTAGAACATGGAGATGTCTATCATGAAATACATCTTATAGTCACTGTATATTCTAAAAACCGTTCCTAGTCGATTGAGCCGTCCGATAATAAGGATAAGGATCGCTCGAGTTTGAGACTAGCATTTGCGATGCGGAGTACCACGTTTCATTGGTAGGGAACATGGAGATGTTCGAAGCATGCAAATGGATATTCATAGGATGAATAATCGAACTACCCTATCCGGACTTTCCAAGTGGTTATTACTTATCGAGTGGATAAAGTCCGCGGTTTTGGTTGTACACCATTAGTCCTTACGACTTGAAACATCATGGAGACTCTATATGCTAGTGCTGTGCTTTGACTCGTTTACCGACTCTATGGGGGTCATCAGGTGTCGAGATTGGGTACAGTTACGACACATATAGGAGTCAATGCATTGTTGTCAAGGATTCACCACATACTTGCGAGTATGGATATCCTATGCGATCTGAGGAGATATTAGTGTGACAAATCTCTGGCCAGAGTACTTGATGTGATTTAAGAAATGGTTTCTTAGTAGCACATGCGATGTCACTAATTTGATCTTCAAGATGTATTGCATAGTTATCGAATCTTGAGCGACTCTCGATATACCAATGGTTGTTGATTCGATCGGGATATATGGATGAAGGGACCGTACTGTACGCTAACCAAAATCTACTGGTTCTTGTAGGCACTATCAGTGATACCTAGGGAATCATGGGGCGATGTTGCTAGGCGCTTTACCATGATTCGTTGGGCAAGTCGGAAAGTGTTGTTCCGAGTCACAAGGAGTTGTGAGCCCACGGCTAGCTGTATCCCTGAACCATTGAGGGTCACACAGTGTAATGGAGTTTTAATCCCCGTTGAGATAGTTAAATTTAAAGAGTTAAATTTAATGAACTAAGGAGTTGGACTTCTTAAATAAGAGTAAGGGAGTAGGATTTCCTAAAATGACATAGGGATGGACATTTTAGGAAACCACTGAATTCGGATTCAGGAAAATTTATTTTGACTTTAAAATGTGCAGAAATGGTTTCTGTGCACATTGGTGAAATCGGTTCATCAATCGGAGTCACGATGAATTTTATATTAATTTCTGAACGTGCGGGCTTTGCTTGTCGGGCCCTAACTTATGACTAATGGGCCCTAAGGTGTTAGTGGCCTGCATTATAAATAAGTTATTTCAGTACAGAAATTACACACAACAGGTCATTATTGAGAGACAGGATTTTCGAAAATAAACCCTAGCCTCCTCTCAAGTTTTCGGCCGCCCCCCTTTAACTCTGTCAGAGAAAATTCCGGTCTGTGATTTTTGAATTGCAGTCAGGAATAACGAATCAGATTCGTTTAATCTCTTCGCAGAAAAACTTCTGATAGATTTTCTAGTGCAATCTATCAGAGGGATTTAAAACCTCATTCGTGGACCTGATTGAAGGAGTTCATCAGTTCCTGGGAGATACAAGAAGCGCAGAGAAATCTGTGTGGTGTCCATTAATCTCGCTTCGAGATTGAAGGTAAAATTTAATTAATTGTTATTTGAATTTTACACACACAATAATTTAATCGTTGAATGGTTGATACCCACACCATGGAATTGTTCCATGATAAAATTTTTAAACTTCCGCTGCACCGGGTATCAATCGTGATTGATCAGAGAGCCGCGTTTTCCAACATTCCCTTCAATTTTGGCGGTATAAAGGACTGGAATTTTTTTAACAGAGTTTCCATCGGAGTAGCAGTCGAATCCATCGGATCAGCAGATGTACTACCCTGAGCGTTCGGAGGTTCTGCCACTGTCTGTGGTACTGGAGCTGGTTATGCAGGAGGAATAACAACTGTCTGTCTAGTTACTGGTGCTTGTCGAGGAGGCATATCTGATATTCAAACAGATTAGTGCAAAATAAAACCATATATCATATTCAACCATTCTGTTTCAGTACCCCCTCTGATTGGCATAATAATGCAGTCTCAAGAGATCGAGTTCTGATCAAGAGTCAAGTCTGATATATTTTATAAATAAACATACTCGCATAGAAGATAATCATATAATCAAATAAATACATCAATTTCATGCAAGAAAATAAATCAATCTGACTCGATCTACCCCACTCATCTAACTCAGTCCAAGAACTAACACTCTGATACCACCTGTTGTGGGAACCTCGGGTGCTAATCTCAAATCATAACATATAATCTATGTTAATTCAATTCAGGGCAATAAGGTAAGAAGCAAGCCAAATGTTTTTAAGAAGGGCGCATGCGTGCCTCTTAAGGGCGCGGGCGGGCGCCCCTCTCGGCCTTGGAACACATGGTGCCTTGGTTAGGCGCGGACGTGCCTAGCCTGCGGGTCTCCCTTCTAAACAGCTGAAAAATGATGATTTTGCCCTTGTTTTGATCCTCAAACATAATCTAACATATGTAGCATGAATCCAACATCAACATCTAGATTAAAACATGGAATATCATAAGGTGTTTAAGGATCAAACATTACAAGTTGTTATCACATCATCAAGCTTCTTATTAATCATAAGGTGTTTAAGGATCAAACATTACAAGTTGTTATCACATACAACTAAACTTGCTAAGTTCATACAACTTATACAAACTCTTATCTAGAGAATATACATAATATTCTTGACAAAAATTTCTACAAACTCTAACCCAAAGTCACCATATCTACCTTGATCTTGTTCTTCTCACGGGCATCCTTGACTCGTTTCAGCCCCACCTATTGCCATGTACACATACAAAACAAGACAATAGCTAGAAGGACTCCGGTGAGAATATAATTTTCAGTATAAAAGACATATACATGCAATATCAACATATATCAACTTCAAGATATAAAGAATAAATTGCATAATTTGTAAACGGACTTCGTTCGTTGAAATTTAAAGCCGCTCCAGGCCTCAAGATTTGAATAAAATCTTGGTGTTGAGATTTAAAGCCGCTCAAGGCCTCAAAACTCGAATAAAATTTTGGATTGAGGTTTAAAGCCGCTCAAGGCCTCAAGACTCATATCTGAACCTTGGATGAATTCATTTTTGATAGTTCTTATTCGATACGACATCAATATAACTTCAGTTATAATTTAAAGATCCACTACGTGTGATGGATCAACAATTCAAATTCTAAATCTAGAACATAACATAGCAGTTATGTGATTTCTTCGGGAATACTCAAGAAATCAACGATCTCGAGTATCGTATCCCTTTCAATCGATGTCGTCTTATACCTTCTTATTTCTCGTTCTTGCTTCTCTATTATTTATGCTCCAAACTAATCAATAACATCAAGAGAGCATACATCAAAATTTGCTCAAGTTCAATCAAACATCAAGGTAGAAAAAACTTCAAACCTTACCCAAAACTATCCCGGTTAGAAGGCTGAATTCCCGAAATCATCAAACTTGAATCCAAAGCTGAAATAAATGATATTTGGACTATAAATATCATCAAACAACTCAGGAACATCCAGCTCAAACAATTTGAACTCAAACTTGATCAAACTCTTGAACCGACGGCATAACAGCATAAAATCGGTAACCGAAACTGAAATCTATCAATTCTATCATTCAAATACAACTCATATCAGCTATAAATCAGCAACATATCAGAATAAACCATCAATATCAGAAGGTAAGAACATCAAATACTTTCTGAAAATCATAACAATTTCATATAACATCCATTCTTCGATCCGGTTCCGAATAAATCATGCTTATACTATCAAGAACACAAATGTACAATAAAATTCTGAGTTCTTCCTTATCTCAATTTCAAAATATGCTTTAAACATAATAACACTTACACCAAATCAAAGATCTTGCAGATAGGATCGCAGAACTATGCTCGGATCAAAAATCGGATGGCCGGATCTTGAGATATTTAAATTTGAAGATGAAATCTCAAAGTAAATAAGAAGATCTCGATTTCTTGCTGCTCTTGTGTTCTGAAAATCTGATGAAGAATACACATATACACGTTTACATGCATAACAAGACAAGTGTCCCACTAAAAATGACATATTTGCACTTTGGCCCTTCAACTCTTTCTTAATTGCAAATTGGACCTTGAAACTTCTTTTTAATTCAATTTCAATCCTAAATAACTTAAGAATATTAGAATTTAAATCAAAACTTCAAAATTCTCAAATTAAATATTCTTAGATTAAAATTAAATAATTTCGGGCCTTACACTTTGTAATGCTCACATGCCTCATATAGCTACTCGGGATCAATCTTCCTGAAAGTGATGATCTCTATCTTCAGTTGGGTGGACTTGGCAGGTGGAAAGTATTTCTCCATAAATTTCACTGCCATGTCTTCCCAAGTAGTGATGCTTTCCAACGGTAGTGATTACAACCAACTTCTTGCCTGATCGCTGAGAGAAAAAAAAACAAACGAAATTGAATAATATCATCAGTAACACCCTTCATTTTTACCGTGTCCGTGATCTCCAAGAATGTACTCAGATGCAGATGAGGATTTGCAGTAAGTGCTTCCCCAAACTGGTTCTGCTGAACCATGTTGATTTATGCAGGCTTTAGTTCAAAATTGTTAGCATTGATGGTTCCAAGAGATATTCCAGAGTAGTGAGCCTGGACTAAGGGCCTAAAGTGATCTCTAATTGGCACCAAGGGAGGTGGATTATTGTAGTAGCCCGGTTCCATTTTATAAGATTTAGTGAATTTAAACATGTTAAAAAATTACATATAATTTTAAAAGTGTCAAAACATGTTTAAGGATTCATTATTTGGTGAAAATAAGTTAAAAATCAGATCCGAAACGTTCGAAAATAATAGGAAGGGTCCCCGAGAGTCCTAAACTAGTTTGAAAGCACCCAAAAACACTTTGGAAGAAGCGAACAGATCGGAGCTTCAGAACTCAACCAAAAACATGTTTCAAGGTGGTTTGAACACACAGCTGCATGCATGGAGATTGGAGCCTCCGAAGTGCAGATCGGAGCTTCCGATCATAGCCGTCCAAAACATGGAATGCATGCGCGGATCGAAGCTTTCGATCATGCGATCGAAGCTTCCAATCGTGCTCTATAAATAGGGGTTCCGAGGAGCTCACAACGCTTATATGGATGATTAAATTTTTTTTGAAGTAACGACTCTAGTTCAGCTAACCTTCAAGTAGGACGAATGGCTCTTCTTAATTAGGATTTATTGACCCATTGCGATAAATAAATAAATATATTCCTTGAAAAGAAAACATAACCATAAAATCCATTGTTGTTCAATTCGAAAATATTAACCGATATCATATTGAATCCAAACGGGTAACTAAACAGATCTCATTCATCCATTCACCAATTTATACTTTCGTCTCTTGGGCATTCTTGATCCTACCAAAATTTCCATTCTTAGTTAAAATATTCCAACGGATTTAACCACCTTAACTACCTCAGACTCAACGACTAAGAAATCTATATTTACTCCAAAATTCAAAATATATCATGAGCTATTACCCATTTATTGGATTAGATTATCTCTAAGTACCAAATAATTCTCACGTATCGCATGAAGACATATCTCAAACCTTTAGTTCAACTCGACGGCATGCCGGAAATTCCAAAAATTCTCAAGTTATTATATGGTACAACTTGAATTCATATTTCAAGAACTTAGTATACAATTAGAAACCTCGAAGGGTTAGTAACCCGATCGTAAATTCTTTCTCATTGTTCATCCAGTAATTAGTATTTAACCGATAAATAAATCTACAACTTATCTCGTAAAACTACCTGAATATTCTATTCATCATTCTATACCCATAGTTGGTGCATTAGCCTTACCTGTTGACATTCACAAAATCTTGGAATGAAAATGTGAAGTACCCAAAGGTGCTCTAGGGACAGCTCTATTTTCCTATCTCGCGACTGATCACCCAAATCATCGATTCTAAACGAAAAAATATTCATTCCCGAATATGCTCCAAATCCTAATCAGATTATTAACACACTCATTCAGCTTACCAAAGTAGTCTGTCTACTCTTAACGATCATGTTTAAAAATTATAACAACTCATTCAATTAATTCTTTAACTAACAGTCTTCTCGCAAGAACTAGATATAATTAGTAATCTTCATTCCTCGGATCACAGCGATAACTTAGGGTTTTAATAAGTATTAATACTAAATCCCAATGGTCTAAACACTTATTATGCGGTTGCGAGCCAATTCTCTACACAAGAATTCAAAATAATAACTAAAACTATAATCCACCCAAATCCTCATCATAATGGATCTTGAAAGGAAATGATCATACAAGTAATGTTGCTCACTAAGAAATGAAATAGTGCATGCATTACAAACAAATGAATCGGAGATAAAAATCTAGATAAGTGAAAACAACTCATTCATAATCAATTTTAGGGATGAGTGAATAATAATGTAGGCTCTAAGCAATGAATATGAGTCAACAAGATAACAAATCTGGTGATCACTCATTCATGGGTATGACAGCATGCCCAAACAATCAAAGCACAATCAAGAGCAATTAGTGTGACTTCAACCGAGAGAAATCCACACAAGTCGATAATCAAGGAACAACGGTCCTAAGACATATTCAGATGTCAACCATACAACATAAGTAGATCACCAAAAGAAAGAAAAAGTGAATCTCACTCACATCAACTTGTGGCTTTAGAACTGGAGAAAAAAATTTCAAGGGATGTGAAATATGAACAAGGTCTCATTAAAAAGTTCAACCAATGTCAAAGTAGCATGATACAACGTTGATTGATGTCATACAATTCCATAAATGTACAAAGAAAGTGCAAAGAGATTACAGATACTCAAAAGTATATGTTGCAATGGATATGGGCACAAAAGAAGAAAAAGGAAACAATGATCGGAATAATAGTTCATATAATTGAAAGGCTCATTAAGAATCGATTCATTAATATCCAAAAATCATATTTGTCCCCTTAACAAGAGTAAAACTCAGGCTATTCATAATAATATAAAGAAAATTATGTACCCCAAGTTTTCGCACGAGCTTCGATTCATTAACTTAACTAACAAAACATACATCTATCAATTTCTAAACAAACTATTCACTTAGTTGTATCCGACCAAAAAATCCATTCATAAGAAGATAAATTACAACAATGACACAACAATTAATATCTCATAATGTGCAAGTTTAATATTTTTCGGCAAACTCCTACAATCCCATAAAAAACTGATAACACTACCTAATAACTCAAATTAACTTTCACGTACTATCTAAAACTGAAAGGAATATTGGTACACCAACTCCGCTTAACTTGAAGTCGCATGCTATAAAATAAAACATTTAAATGGTACGCTTTAAACTACTAAAAGAACTTTTTAAACAAAAATAAACACTGAGCTACACATTTAAATAAATTAAACACATAATTTTGAAAATATTTTTAAAATGCATGACATCAAAACATTTAAAGTAGTAACACAAATACGACTAACATATAACATTCGTTAAAACTTACAAACTTTGAGGCTAGACTTTTTTGAGTTTCTTGAAACCGACAGTAGGCACAACCCAAACCAGAATCATGCTCTGATACCAACTGAAACGACCCTAACCTCTTAAAAATAAATAATAATAATTAACTAAACAAATGCGAGATTTTTCAAAAAAAATCGGCATGACCTTTTTAAAACATTAACAAACTACCTGTCTCAACCAGGACACTAATAGATTGAATTAAACAACAAGACGCGGAAAAATAAATTCTCTAAACTTACACTATACAGGTTAATAGTACCCCATAATACTATTCACCGACATAATTATCACTAAATAACCAAACAGTAAAAGAATCTCTAAAATACAGAAATAAAACATAAACATCCTCTGCTAAAACTTTTGAATCGTACACAGCGACAATATGATTAATTTTTCAATAACTCAAACATAAACTGGAAATTGTTAAAGTTAATCAATCCAATAAACAAATTAAAGGACATTGCAAATAAACATTTAAAAGAACAACTGCGGAAGACCAACATAGGTCGGAGGGATGTGTCGTGCCCGCATCGCAGTACACTTGAGAGTCATGCCCTTTGATCACAATGAAAGTCTAACCTGCACCAAGTAAGTAGTGAGCCTAAAAGTCCAACAAGTATAAACCATGGAGTAACGTGGGTCTAAAATACATGCGTAATACTTAAAATACTAGTAAATACAATACCTTGAACCTTACCTAGAAAATTTGAATGATAAAAGAAACTGAGACTTGAAACAATATAGAAGTAGACTGCATGTCATGAACTCACACATATCTCACACTCTAAACTTCAACTTGACTCAAACCTTTAAACTTAACTTTTGTAAAATTATAAAATAACTTTAAATTTATCTTTAACATTCCTTTTCTCTGAGAATTTAGATCCTCGACTGTGACTTTTTGATTTGTTTTGATCGATTAATGGCTACAGTACTATGCCGGCAAGGAAGCCAAGATTTCTCCCAACCCATCTTGCCCTATGTTGGTAAGGGAATTAAGCCAAGATTTCTCCCAGCCTGTCCAAACCCATGAAATGGTAAGGGAAGCCAAGATTTCTCCCAGCACGTCCAAAACCATTAAATGTCACAATCAACTCACTTCATTCAAAACTTTACTTTTATTGACTTTAAATTTTAACTTTACTTGAAATGCACAGGAATACCTCAACTTGCTTAAACTTTAATCAATTCGAAGATAAGAACACACACACACACGAATGAGTGACCTTAAGGGATGAAACCCAACTTAAAAACAAGAATGTTTGGTGAGTAAGTGGCTGCATGTAAGATGGTTACACATCTTATACTCTCTTTCTCCTCAATCATGCCTTATCTCGAGCAATCAAACCGAAAAGCCCTTAACTCAACCTTACCTTAACCAAATTTAATCCCTCTTGCACCGACACTCTCTACACACTTTAAACTAGTCCTAGAACCAGATTATGACCTCCAATGATAGCCCGAGCAGCCCGAACAAAAAAGGATTTCCTAGCAGCCCTTAACTCGCCAAAAATCTTCACCAACCGCTTTGACTTAAATCGCCCTTATCCTATCCAAAACTTAACCGATTTAAGCCCAATTTGAACAGACACAACCATGAAATCTTAAAATTTCCCTAGGACTAAGACACACCTCGACCAGACCTCCTGAGTCCACTCCCATGAACCAATAACCAGCAGCCATGTGCGATAGCCTATCCAACAAATCCAACCTACACTTCCAACTCCAACTCTATGCCCCACTTTTTGTCTTAAACTCAAGCCTTTCCATCCTGTATAACAACTCCACTATCACCCTTTTGGCCTCATTTCAAACAACTAAGGCAGCCCCTATCACCAACCATTCAAATTTCAGAAATCGAGCTCAAACAACACGCAACAACAAGCTGAAAATTTCAAACACCAACAACCACTTCAAGGCTCGATAATTACTTATAACAAAGCTCATAACAACTCAAAAATGTCATGAATCAATCAAATTTTAGGCTAAAGACACCTGTGAAAATTTCAGAATTTTCGAAAAGAACAAAAATCCAACAAAACTCAACTCAAATCCAACATACGACTCATTTAGCTTCAAATACATGTGAAATTTCAAAATATATACATTAACTGTAAGGCCCGGGATTAATTATAAATTAATCCGAATTTATTTAAGTTTAATCCGAGTATATTTAATTTGGGAATATTTGGAGTTTTGGATTTAAATTCTAATATTCTTAAATTATTTAGGGTTGAAATTGAAGTAAAATAAGGGCTGAGGACCAAATTGCAATTCTTGAAGAGTTGAGGGACCAAATTGCAATTATCTTATAACTTATCATATTTTAAGTTTATTAGTCAGCATGAAACGTGTACTTCATTAGATAATTCAGAATTATGAACAGAGGAATTGATTTCTTCCATTTTCTTTGAGTTCTTGATCTTCAAACCCTTATAACTTTTGCTCCGGGTATCCGAAAAGTGTTTTGGAATCCTTACGACGAGGGCTTCGATCTCGTGTAAGTTTTATGTTATGTTTTATGGATTTCGAAATTGATATGTAGAAAAGATCAGATTCTGAAATTTTGGAATTGTGCTTGGTGTTCTATCGTTTGAATATGCAACACTGGAATTGATGCGCTTATGTTATTGTGTCCAAATATGATCTCCAGCTTATGATTGTATATTATAGCTATTTCAATGAAGATTTGAATGAGTTATATCAGCTGGTTTGTGAAGTATATCTATAAGTTTGAATGATATTGAATAGAGAAATGATTTCAAAGTCGGGATTACGTCGGTTACCGAATTGAAATCGCTACGTCGTTTAAGCGAGTTTTGGAACTGTTTTGATAGCCGAATTCTGAGTTGAAGTTGTTATTGAGATGTTATCAATGTTATAGTATTTTTCTTATTCAGTTTCAGTCAATTTTGGAAGGCCAACAATACGAGACGCCGACTTTGAACTGAAGAAAGTTGATTGAGGTTTGAAGTGCTTTTGATTGATGAAATCTTGATGGTTTTGACTCGTTTCTGAAATGATAGGTTGATATGAAGTTTGATATATTTGTTTTGATTATATATTAAAGATTTGAAGAGTTCAGAACCTCGATAAACGAAGGTATAATGACAACATCGCGAAGTAGGGACTTTGAAACTCAAGAACGATTATCTTTGAGTTGGCCCGTAAAAATCACATACTTGTTTATGTATTAATTTGATTGTGGTGTTGTTGATCCATCTCAGGTAGTGGATCTTTAAATTTGAGTTGATATGATGCTATATCGAATTGATTCTAAGCCAAGGTTGCGGTTAACCTTATTTGCGAGTCGTTTACGAATTCGTTAGATGGATATCCATGTCAAGATCATTTATGAATCTTGATGGCTTCGAAGTTATATGAATCAATTCGTAGTTAAAGCGTTTGAGTACTCTATTTGTTGAATTGAGTTTTAAATAGATTCGATATGATTTATTTAACGCTTTCAATATGTTGGTTATACTGAGAATTGTATCTCACCGGAGTTTATCCGGCTGTTGTCTTGTTTTGTATGTGTGCATGACAATAGAGAGGGCAGGAGCTGATCATCGACGTCATTGACAGCTGGAAGAGAGTCTAGCATGTGAGGACTCGGGTTGTAGAAAATGTAGTGAACTCTAGAAGCATGAAACTTTGGTTTAGATCATATGTATGAAGTTTGGAATACTTGATGTCGTTTATCGAACTTTAGCGACTTGTTGTTGTAATAAAATGCATGTATAAATGCTTGAGGTTTTGTTTATAAGTTTATGCATGTTTTGAAATTGATATATCATGTTTTGGAGTGATTTTTGAGGATTGAATTGGAAGGAATCGATTTTGACAGAAAAATGTGTTATGCAGAATTTCTGAAAAACAGGGGCCGCTCGATCCGTAGAAATTGACGGATCGAGCGAGCATGGTATTTTGACAAACAGAGAATTCGAAGTTGTGGCTCACTCGATCCGCAGAAGTTGACGGATCGAGCGAGGCCAAAATGTTTTCCATCCGAGAGCTGAGCAATTGTTCTCGCTCGATCGGGCATTTTTCACCGATCGAGCGAGGCACTGTTTATTAAAAAAAAAAAAAATTTTTACTTGGCTCTTGGTTTCTTTAGTTGATGTTTAATGAATGATTATCTATTCATTACTTGCCCTAATTGAGATTAGCAACCCGAGGTCTCCACATGAACCCTTGCTAAAATCTTACAAAAATTCAAACACTAGCTTGCACAACATGAAGATTTTGAAATTTACTCAAGAATCTAACACAAAAACTAAGTAGCTTGCTTGGTGGGTCAAAAGAAAGCATATACTTGCCTAACATGCAAAATACCAAAGAAAGGAGATGGAACCAGCTGAAAACTCATGACCAGCAGCTAGGACGACCTCCCAAGTGCGAGCTTCGGCGACGGTGGTGATGTTGGCTAGACGGCGGCGGCCGAAGAAGCTTGAAGGAGAAGGGACGATTGATTTTTTTCTTGGATTGAAGGGGAAGGGGCGGCTTGGAGGTGTGAGGGTTAGGGTTAGAGTTTTATTTTGTGTTATATTGAAGTGTTGAGTGTGTATGCGTGTGTATGTATAGGTGTTTGTATATATAGGTATGTGTGTGAGTAAGATTTAAAGGTGTTACTACTATTAAAAAGTGTCACTCAACTATAACAACTTTGGCTCTAATTTAACTTGCACATTTAAAATACCCAAGTTTGAAAATATAAAATTAAAATATTAAATTGAATTTTACTAGTCCGGGTTTAAAAATGATAATTTTCGAAAAAAGTTTAAAAATAAGCACAAGAATGCAATAAAAATGATTTTTGACACCCGAAAAATTCTAAAATCAATATTTCATCTATTTTCCTCAATTCTAACAAATATTAACTCTTGAAATTAAATTTAATAATTTACCGCCAAAATCCATCATCACCGTATGCCGGAACCGGAAGCCGCGAAACTCAAGAATCTCAAGAATAATAAACTTAAATATTTAAACAAATAAACATATGAAAGAATTTAAACACTAACTTAGAAATTAAAATCAATACTTAAATATTTTGATGTCACAGTGATAAGTAAAATATTTAAATAATAAATAAACCGATTAAAATATTTTAAATAAACTTAATGAATGTTTAAAAGTCATTTAAATAAATAAAAAATCGAAATAAAAACCTTTAGAATAAGTTGGGAAATTAAAATCATTTAAGTAAGCAATCTTATAATTTTAAAATATTTAAAACGATTTAGTTGCACAATAAAATCATTTAAATAAATAAATTTAAACAATAAAAAGTATTAATTAAATATTTAGTACAATAAAATCATTTGAATAAATAATTAATATTTTACTAACACCTAATTCAAATAACAAATTTAAATCATTTAAACTTAAAAATAATAATCATAATATTTATTTAATTTTAATGCATGCGATTTAGTAGATTGGATTTTAGGTGCTACATATGCTATAGCTTAGTTAAGGCTTTTAGAATAAGATTATGATGTATGAGTATTTTACATTGTATTGCGCAATATAGTCTTGGACATAGAGCTGGTATAGCTTGCCTAGTAGAATTAAGGTACGAAAGTACTGTTCGAGATACCCTGACTGAGTATGCATGTATTATGTGTTACATTGTTTATATGACATGATTTTATCTGCATATATTATGTCAAGTTATTATGCTTCATGCATGATCATATTGTGTCTGTATTCTTGAGATAGTCAGTAGTAGGATGCTCACCCTACATGTAGTGGATGGTTGGACACGTAGAATCGTGATCAAGTCACCATTATCCACTAGGTATAGGAGCCACCTCCTGATGTGACGGCGCAGCATGCTATGTACCCTGGGCCCGGTCTGTGAGCAGGACTTCTTGACCTCATGTCTTGGTACCCGTACACTTGCATACATGCACATATAATTTTTTTATACTCATACTCTCGTACTGAGCGTTTTATGCTCACGTCCTCGTACTGTTTTTGGACACCCCATTCGACGGGGCTGTTGCAGGTAGTTCTCCTAAAGATCTGGAGATTGGCTGGTGTACAGGGCAGGATTGCAGGGTCATCCACTAGATTTTTACCTTACTGATATTAAGTTTTTTATTTAGTTTAAATTTCCGTAGTGTATCTCTGATTATGATTAATTATTGTTTAATTGCATGCCTAAGTTTTTGATTAGTAGATGATCATGGTGCGGGTCACTATATTTATGGTATCAGAGCATGTAATAAGATTCTTTGGGACATAATGTTGACATTTGGATTATCCTTGTAGATTACAAGTTGAATTCAATGAAAATAACAGTAACAGGAGTTGGAATAACAGGATACCTAGGATTTTTCAAGATCGTCATTGCCAAGATTGGCATCAGAGTTTTGCCTTATGCGGATCCCAGCAGAATGGAGTTGGAAGAGAAGATCTAGATTTAAAATTCAGGCATTTCTCGGGATCTATTGGAGTGTGGAAAGACATGATCTTCTAGAGTCCCTGTGATCCATAGAAATACCTGAAGATTGGTTGGAGCACATGGTGTGTGACTACCCATCCGGACTTTAACCAAAGGAAGAATCTCCACGAGTAGTTGGAGAGATTGTTTGAAGATCCTGCCAAGAGAATGCCTCATGAATATTTGGGCATCTCTAGTAGGATATAATATTTTAGATCTTGCGAGGATTTAGTCTGCTGACATGCTTGTATCGATGCTTTCGTGTGTGGCAGACGGGAAACCTCATGTTCAAGATCAGAATACGGAATGAAAGATTTCCGCATTTAGTCAGATTGTAAGATTTCCGTTGTATTTGGATTTTAAATACTGTATTAACTTTTGTTGTAAACAGTATTTCAGTTGTAAGCATTTGAATCAGATGTATTAAAGATTTCAAAAATTTGATGTACTAGTTATTGTTGTATTGTTCATCTTTTCAGGGTAATCGTTTGGATAAATTGTTTATTACATGGGATTGTAATAAAGATTGTATAAAACCTAGGATAGTGATTCAAGTATTGTAATTGTAATCTTTGAGATTATCTTGATTTATTCCAGTGATTAGTTGATCAGTATTCCACTACAGTAATTGAATGATGCATGCATAATTGGGCTATAATTATGCATGATGTTTGACCTAGAATGATCCAGTTAATTCAGTTGACTATATTTAAGTGTTCGGGATGAGGTGATTTATCCGGGACACGGATGTTGTCTTAGGTTGTTTTCCTTAAGACAGTTGTATGTTTAACCTTTTTTAGGTTGTGACCATGTGATGATGTGTTTTTCATCAGGGTACTAGTCAAATGATACCAAGAACTGTGGATTTATGACTATACGTAGAGGATGCGTGACCCTATGCTTGTATTACTCTGGGAGCTTTTCGTGATTCAAAGGATGTCTGTGAGCTTTTCTTGCTTCAGATGGTTATTCACGGGGAGGCTATCTCAGTCTGGTGTTTTGCAAAAGTCATAGTAAGGGTATGGTTATTTGACATTTGGATTCTCTCATGGAAATTTAGTCGATACTAGATTTAGTATCCAAGGAAATTAGTTATCGTCTGGCTTTCTTCAGAGATACAGATTTTTGGATTTTGCTGTTAGAATTAGTCTTGGAAGGAATTTTTCTTGACGAGTGATCATTCTGAGCAGATAGGTTTTGTTTTCAATATGGTGATATTCCTAAACGGATAGATCTAGTAGTTGGACAAAATTCTACCAGTGATTATTTGGAGTATCGTCTTACGTCGTCAGAGATGCAGTGTGACATTCCTTGGGACAAGGAAGATCCAGGATATTGGATCGAAAAATTTTGCTTTGGGCTTAGTTTGTCTTGATTTCCATCTTGTGTAGACATAGGCAGTGGTAGTAGGTCCGGACTGGTACGGGAATTGTGTCAGTAACTACCCTCAGCTATCGACTGACTCTGTTAGAGATAGGAATGAGGAATTCAGTGTGGACTTTGTAATTCAAAGTGTTAGGAATTAGCAGACTTATGACAACGAGAACAAACTTGTTGATCGAGCCATGTAAATTATCAGTGATCATTAGATTATCGTCTGAATTTGTTAGAGATATGGAATGAGATTTCCATGATAACGGAGATTGTCCAAGATAGAGGATGATCATTCGAATTGGGATTAGTCCAAGGATTACTGAGTAATTTTAATATATTTGTGATTGGTACAGAATTAGTGCCAGTGACTACTCTTGATTATTGTCTGATTTTGTCAGAGATAAAGTAGTAAATTCAGAATGGAAATTCTGCGATTCCAAGTTTTGAGTTCAAATTATTTCTCATTAAACAGAACCAAAGAGATCATAGTGGTTGATCATCAGTGTACGGTTCTAGTAATCAAAAAATTAGTAAGTCGTAGTTATATTGATTGATTCTTTTGGGCTAAGTGTAAGCTTCAGTGAACCAAGAATAATTGATGCGGTCATTTAGATTAAATCATTATTGAATTGAGTTTTTGTTGACTGGAAAATATTTTGGACATAAACATGGCCTGTGAAATATATTTAGAATTTCTCAGTGTTTGGGGAATTTTCAAAAATGTGCTAGTTCAGCTCTTGGGTTTCTTCTATTTGAGAAGGATTGTTAAGTAATGACATCGTGATCGTTGGGAACCAGTTAAAACTTATTTATGAAATTGTCTATGGTAGATACAGATGATGTAGCCCAAAAATGGGAGAGGTGGAGTGCCAATTTGTTAGAAAGACAACTGAAAATTTTGGATATTACTTAATGATTTAGGATCATTGAATTTTCTTCTCGGAAAATTGAACGAAGCAGTATTTCAGATTACACTTGGGAGATATCAGTTTTAGAAGATTTATAAAGCATATATTGTGTTTTCCACAGTATTTAGAGGATGTTATCATCAGATTATGATCTAGCAAGCGTTTGGATTTCAATGGATACTAACAGGAAAAAACATCAAGTGTTTAGACGTGGAAAAAATACAGCAGCTGAGATATATTGTTACCAGGTCTAGCGGGATTTTTGTAACTGATTTTTTATTATGGCTTTTGGATGCATCAGGCCATTGATGTATTTTGATTCAACAAAATCGAATCATTGGTTAGCTAGATTGTATTGATTTAAGGACTTTGCGGTTGATGGGATGAACCAATTTTGTTCATCTAGTAGAGCGAGTCAGGATTAAGTGATAAATTATTGTTATCCATGACAGGATAATCAGTTTCATCATTTCATATGTTATCTTAAGTTAAGAGATAGATGTCATTATTCGACCCCAGATTATTAGTACTAGGGATTGTACTAATCGACTTTTGAGTCAACAAAATAGTATTGGTATTGCCAAGAGGAGAACCTGGGGGGTTCAGAAAATCAAGATTTTGTGGACAACATTGTTGTCACATGTACAAGAGAATTGACAGAGTATTAGTCATTCTTTGCTATGCGTAGTAGTATCATTTTGTTGTACAAGGATCCAGTCTACAGTCATAAGAATATTTCAATCTAATATTTCAAATAAATAATTCCTAAGAGTTGTGACTTGGGAATTAGAAATTTGTGATTAACGGTTATCAATCATGTTTTTAACATCGAAAGGTCAGGACCAGTGTCTGACCAGATAAGTGATACAATATAGATGAATATTATCTTTTCATTTGATATTGATAGAGGATAATGAGAGTAATTATGCGTATCCAGAGTTATTTGAAGACTAATTGCAATTTTCGCAGAAGTGTCATAACTCAGATTTGCAGTCACTAGTTATTCTTTCAGTTAAGTAATTAGAAGGATTACAAGAACTTTGTGCTAATGGTATTACCTAATACAAGATTATCCGTGGTACTTTAGAACTGATAAGGTAAGTGTATTCAGTTCAAGGATAAAGTTACTATTGAACATTTACAAGGGTTTGTTTACTCGGTTCTGGTGGGAAGGTATGAAGCACATTGAGTATCAATATGATTATGAGTATTGGGTGTGTCAACAGATTAAGACAGAGTATCAACAACCTGGAAGTTTGTATCATAGTTTACTGATTCCTGAGTGGAAAAGGGAATTATCACTATGAACTTTGTGACCCATTTGCCGGTATTCTCAAGGAATTATGATGCTATCAGGGTTGTGATGTATTGAGTCACCAAATTAGCGCATTTCCTTCCATATAACCTAGATTTCAGTTTGACTGAATGGTTCGTTTGTACATTTATGAGATTGTGCGTTTTCATGGCATGCTAGATTTGTTTTCAGATTTTAGGAGGGTTTTTAGCATGTCTTGGAGGCTATTTCAATGTGAGTACAACCTATCATTCGGAGATTGATGACCAGTCAGAGCTTAATACCTATATTTTGAGAAAAGTATTGAGGAATAAGATTTTTCTTTTTGTTTGTGGTTTAGTGGCAGTGTTAAGACATTGAGAAAGCCACTTGGGAACTAGAAAATTGGATGAGTTCAAAGCATCCTGAGATCATTTGATCCTTGAATTCAGTGAAGTATCTTGTAAAATGTTTTGAGATAATAAGAATCTGTGAATTCTTAATTAAAATTCATATGGGTAATTAAGACCTGATTTCGAGGAAGAAATCTCTTAAGTGGAGGAGAATGTAGTGGCCCGGTTCTATTTTACAAGATTAAGTGATTTTAAACATGTTAGAAAATGAAATATAATTTTAAAAGTATCGAAAAATGTTAATGGTAGGAAGGGTCCCCGGAGGTCCCAAACCAGTTCGGAAGCACCCAAAAACAGTTCGGAAAAAGTGAACAGATTAGAGCTTCCGAACCAGTTCGAAACTTCCAAATCGATCGGAGCTTCCGAACTCAACCAAAAACAGGTGTCAAGGTGGTTTGAACACGTAGCTGCATGCATGGAGATCAGAGCCTCCGAAGTGCAGATCAAAGCTTTCGATCGTAGCCCTCTGAAAAGTGGCATGCATCCGATCGTGCGATCGGAGCTTCTGATCGTGCTCTATAATTAGGGGTTCCGAGGAGCTCACTTTCACACCAATTCCAAAACCTATCCTCTCCCATAATGGCTCGATTTTAAGGGCTTCGGGACTCTTTTATAAAGAGTTGGAGTAGGTAGTAGTATTTGTATAGTTAGCGGACAGTGTCCATAATAGTGGCCAAGCAGCGGTGCTTTGGCAAGGTTTTCAGAGGTCGTAGCAAGTCTGTGCCCAAGCTATAGGGCAATTGACATCAGCGGTCTGATGACGGGCGAAGGTATAGTTCTAGCTCCTTATAGAAAATAGGGAGTATGCTATAACTTAGTTAAGATTTTTAGAATAAGATTATGATGCATGAGTATTTTTCATTATAGTGCGGACTATAGGCTTGGACCTAGAGCTGGTATAGCTTGCCTAGTAGAATTAAGGTACAAAATTACTGTTCGAGATACCCTGACATGCATGTATTATGTGTTGCATTGTTTATATGACATGATTTTATCTGCATATATTATGTCAAGTTATTATGCTTCATGAACGATCATATTGAGCATGTATTCTTGAGATAGTCAGTAGTAGGGTGCTCACCCTACATGTAATAGATGGTTGGACACGTAGAATCGTGATCAGGTCACCATTATCCGCTGGGTATAGGAGCCACCTCCTGATGCAACGGCGCAACGTGCTATACACCCTGGGCCCGGTCTGTGAGCAGGCTTCTTGAACTTGTTTCTTGGTACCCGTACACTTGCATACATGCACATATAATATTTGTATACTCATAATCTCGTACTGAACATTATGATCACGTCCTCATACTATTTTTGGACACCCCATTCGACGGGACAATTGAAGGGAGTTCTCTTAAAGATCCGGAGATTGGGTGCTGACCAGGGCAGGATTGCAGGGTCAGCTACTAGAATTTTACTTTACTGGTATTAAGTAATTTATTTAGTTTAAGTTTCCGCAGTGTATCTCTGATTATGATTAACTATTATTTAATTGCATGCCTAAGTTTCTGATTAGTAGATGATCACAGTGCGGGCCACTACAATTATTTTTATCCATATCTTTCACTTTTTCTCTTCTTGATTTTCTTAAAGCTCTTGCAGTTCGTTCAATCTCTGGATCGAATAGCAGAGAATCGACGCTTTGAGATCTTCGCATAAACTGCAATTCAAAAAAATAAAAATAAATAAATAACTAAAATAAAATAAAGCGGACTCTAAATTAAAATCTAGACTAATTGGTAACAAGACTAATATAAATTCAATAAAATACTCATCGGCAACGGCGCCAAAAACTTGTCGCGTAATTTTATGCTCGCAAGCGCACGATTGACATGTTTTAATATAGAGTAAATAAAGTATTGTTCCCACGAGGAGTACGTTTTGAAAAATTATATAGTACTTGTAATTAAAATAGGCTAAAATTTATTTAGAAAATCAAATAAGAATTTTTGGTTTTCAGAATTAATTAAGCAATAAAAATTGCAAAGCACGCACACAAATTAGAAAATTATCAATGAGAGAAAGATGTCTAGAGAATTTGATTTCACCTGGTTTCGACAACAATTACTTCTAATTAATTTATTTTCATGAATTTCATACAATTAATAGCCAAGAACACTTAATTATTTTTATTTCCTTCTCCCGAGCAACAAATAAAATGTATCAATTAAAATTCAATTTCAATATCCCTATTAAAAATATAGGCTTAATGATATGCGAAAAACGATGTTCTTTCAAAGATCTGTTAAAGTTATACACTCTCCGAGCTATATAAACATTAACAGTATATTTTCTAATGTCCTATTCAAAATCCCCTCTCCCGAGCAACAATTTCAAATAAATATAACAATTCAATCTATGACCAGCAAATTAAAAAAACAATCAATTCTAGAAAACGCAATTAATCTAAAAGAATTCAATCCAAATAATTAAAAATTCATAGAAGTCGTCTCTACCAAGCTACGTCATCTTCTAGACTAAAAAAATTTAGTTCATACTCAAAATATTGCAAAAACAATTCATGTTTATGAAACTAGTCGTCAAATCAGAATTTAAAAAGAAAATATAAAGAGAAACAAAGCCGAAGTAGCGTCAGCGTCTTTCGTCTCCGATTTTTTTTCCAAATTTCTTCTCTTCATGTGAGCAGCCCTCTTCCCTCTCAATCTCTCGTGCATGTGATGTGTCTTGTGCGGATGCTGATTTTTGATGCGTGCCGCCCTCTCCATCTGTGCGTGAGTGTGTGTTTTTATATATGGTAGAGTCCAGCTCAAAGCCCGTCAATCGAAGCCCCAAAAAAATCAAGTGTTTTAAAGTTCCAAAATGATTTTTTTCCCTTCCCGCAGCAGCACAAAAGCGCTTGAATCTTGCGCATAAGCGCTTACGTCTTGCGTTTTCTCGTCAACTAGCACAGAAGCTTTCCGCCGCAGAAGCGCGTTCCTTCTTCGCTTTGTTGCGCAAAAGCGCCTAATTAAGCGCATAAGCGCTTCTTCTTTACTCCAGATTCTCACCTTTAGCGCTTCTGCTATTCAATTAGCGCCTCTGCTAAAATCTTCATCATCCAGGGCACAGATGCGCTCATATTCGCGCAGAAGAGCAAGCCTTTCTCGTCCATATTGCGCAGAGGCGCTTGTTCCTCGCGCAGATGCGCTATAGCTCATGGTCCAAACATGTTTCAAAAAATCATATCTCCTAATTGTGGGGTGAAATTGTGACAGCAGCTTTAAAATATCTTAGATTTATTATGAATGATGGAGATTGGATTTGAATGAGTTTAACATCCACAGTAATTTTTTGAAGTTTGCTACTCTTTAATTCATCTTTTCGCTTCTTCTCGGTATTTTTTCTCCAATCCTTGCATCTCACAAAAACAACAAATACACATAAAATTCACTCGATACATCACAAAAGTCAAGCCAAATCATATATAAATTAAGTGTAAAAAATTCACTTATCAATATTATGTCAAATATATTCAAAACTAAATGATTTTTTTAAAAAAAAAATGGATAAAATTTTGTTATTATTTTAATTTTAAAATTAGTATGATAAATTGTTAAACAAATAAAGAGATTTTTTTAAAATAACTTAATAAGTCAGGTTGAAAATTTTAAGTTATGAGTAAAAACAAGAAACTTAATTGAGAAGATTTTCATTAGAAAAATTTTATTTCAAGCTTATTATTTAAAGTAAAAAAATTTAGTTTTATAATAGAGTAGAGAGAAACATATGCTTGTCATGTGATAAATAAGGGTATTTAAGTACGTTTGGTTTGAAGGGGAGCTAGAACCAAACAAACTTGATTGTCAGGGACTAAATATCGATTTTATTCATACAGAGAATGAATCAAAAATTTTGATTTGACAGAGAGATTTTAATATAAGTTACCCTAAAATAACTCATGGAGGGAGTTCAAAATAAATATGAGTTGTTATCTGGTATTAATTTTCAAAATAAATTCCCTGGGAACTGATTTCTAATGTAAAGTTTGGCAGATGGATTTATTTACCGAACTAATAATTAATAAAAATAAAAAAAGTAACAAATGGACCAATTTTGAATTCGATAACCTGGTGCAAATGACTCTTCCATTCATTCTTTTTCTTCCACCAACCCCTGGTTAACTGGACACAAGACGTCAGCGAGGGTCACAACTGTAATTTCTTGGAGTTTCCTGAATAAATATCTGCTGCTTTTTCTTCAAATTTGCCCACATTTCTTCCTTCTTCCTCACAGACGCGAAAGCTGAATCAAATAATTCATTCAATGGCTACCAACTCCGTTTCCTCTGCCACCAATCTCACCAACAACACCACATTTCTTCCTCACAATAATCTCCCAAATACTTCCTCTTCTTCCCTTTCCTTCTCTGATTCATCCGTTTCTCTCCAGAAACTCTCCCTCTCCTCCCATTTCATCAGGAATCCCATTTCAAGAAATTCCGCCATTTTCTGCGTCCTCAAAACTGCTCATGCCTCTGAATTAGTATCCAATGTGCGAGATTCGGATCCGCTCATCAAATCCCAGAAGCCCACGATCTTGGTTTCCGAGAAGCTCGGAGAAGCGGGGCTCGACTTGCTCCGAACTTTTGGGAATGTCGAATGCAGCTATAATTTGTCGCCCGAAGATCTGTGCGCCAAAATTTCTTCGTGTGATGCGCTGATCGTAAGGAGTGGGACGAAGGTGACACGCCAGGTGTTTGAAGCCGCCAAAGGGAGGCTCAAGGTCGTGGGACGAGCTGGGGTTGGGATCGATAATGTGGATCTGCAGGCGGCTACTGAGTTTGGCTGTTTGGTTGTGAATGCGCCCACCGCGAATACGATTGCTGCCGCGGAGCATGGGATTGCTTTGCTTGCTGGCATGGCACGCAATATTGCGCAGTCTGATGCGTCCATGAAAGCTGGTATGGTGTCAACTACATGTTTTCGGTTAACGATTTATTCTAGATCTAAGATTTGGGACAATGCATAATCAAACATAGCAGGTTTCTGTTGTCATGCTTATTTGTAGTAAATTGAGATTTTTGGTACTACTGTAAATGAATCAAGTATCATTAAAAGTAAACTGATATATGCTTAAGATTCGCGATCGTCATTTCTTTCCCTTTTTGATTGATCCCTGATGGTCAAAGCCGGGATCCTGACATGATTGCTTTGTAATACGAATCTGATTGCTGATTCTTAATCAAAATGCAGTATACTAGATCGAACCATAAATCGATCTAAAATCAGATATATTGCTTTGAATTCAGGAGTACTTATCTCTTAATACCTGTTCTGTGATCTGGAGTAATGGGACTCGGTTCACATGATTAATTGTTTCTTACGTTTTTTTATCCAGGGAAATGGCAACGGAACAAATATGTAGGTGTTTCTCTGGTTGGGAAGACATTGGCGGTCATGGGATTTGGAAAAGTTGGGTCTGAAGTTGCTAGACGTGCTAAGGGCCTTGGCATGCATGTCATTGCACATGACCCGTATGCTCCAGCTGATAGAGCACGAGCGATTGGAGTTGACTTGGTCTCCTTCGATCAAGCCATTTCCACTGCGGACTTCGTTTCTCTCCATATGCCTCTCACTCCAACTACTAACAAGATATTCAACGATGATACATTTGTAAAGATGAAGAAGGGAGTGCGCATCATCAATGTTGCCAGGGGTGGTGTTATAGACGAAGATGCTTTAGTGAGGGCCCTCGATAGTGGAATTGTTGCCCAAGTAATTCACTTTTCTGGATCTCTTGAAGATGTTATGTGCTGCATACGTCATTTATTATGTTCTAGGGATATTAGTAGTCTGTAGTCTCATCATTGATTTGTTTCTAGCAAATGAGATGACAGTTGGTTCTTCCTTTAAGCAACTTTCGGCTTAATACTTGTATATACCAGTTTCATTGTAATGTAGTCCTGATATCACTATTGCAATTTGAAACCCAGTTGTTTCTTCATCCTGATATTTACAGGCAGCCCTTGATGTGTTCGTTGTTGAGCCTCCACCGCAAGATAGCAAATTAGTGCAACATGAGAATGTCACAGTTACTCCTCATCTTGGAGCGAGCACGAAGGAAGCCCAGGTATGAATTTGTATTTTGAAATAGCTTTATGTATGCAAGATGTTTTTTCTTTCTTAAATTTTTTGGCATGCTAACATGCTCTCATATTATCGAGAGCTTTTAGGAAGGAGTTGCTGTTGAAATAGCGGAGGCAGTGGTTGGTGCACTGAAGGGTGAACTTTCGGCAACTGCAGTCAATGCTCCCATGGTTCCTCCTGAGGTAAATTTTTTTTTTCTTTCCTTTATTTCTTCGTCTTTCCTTTGGCATCCTACACCAATAACGATTTATGTTTCCATTTCCATATTTAGGTTTTGTCTGAATTGGCTCCATACGTTACTCTTGCTGAGAAGCTTGGTAGACTAGCCGTTCAGTTGGTTGCTGGAGGGAGTGGAATTAAATCTGTGAAGGTGGTTTACTGTTCAGCTCGTGATCCAGACAACTTGGACACCAGACTACTCCGAGCCATGATTACAAAAGGCATCATCGAGCCAATATCTGATGCCCATATTAACCTTGTCAATGCAGACTTCATAGCCAAACAAAAAGGCCTTCGAATTAGTGAGGAAAGAGTTACTGTTGACTCTTCCCCTGAGAACCCTGTGGAGTCGATTCAGGTACAAATAAGTAACGTTGACTCAAAATTTGCTAGTGCTTTGTCGGACAGCGGAAACATTATCACGGAGGGTAAAGTGAAATATGGGAAACCTCATTTGACCCAAGTGGGATCGTTTAGTGTGGATGTGAGCCTGGAGGGAAATCTCATACTATGCCGTCAAGTGGATCAACCAGGAATGATTGGAAGAGTGGGGAACATTCTTGGAGAGAATAATGTGAACGTTAGCTTTATGAGTGTGGGAAGGACTGTTAAGAGGACAAAAGCCATTATGGCAATTGGGGTTGACGAAGAACCCGATAAGGATACTCTTAAGAAGATTGGTGATGTACCTGCAATTGAAGAGTTTGTTTTCCTTGATCTTTGAAGTTTTTGTTTACTTGGTTGATGGGATTTTTTCGAGGGGTAAGACTTCTTTATGTGGTAGTAATTCATAATAAAAGATTGTTGATGCTGGAAGAAGACAAGGCTAATGCTTCTTGGTTTTCACTTTTTTGGTTAGTGCTTTTAGATTAGAACACTTGTTGGGAAGATTTCAATGATCTTTCTACTAGGATATGAAATGGGATTTGCTGTTACTGTTAAATAGGTTTGTATCATGGGAGTATATCAATAAGTCGTGTTAAATTGTTATCTCTATTTCGGGTGTAATTGTTTGTATTTGTAGTGTAATATTTTTGTTTGTGGTGTAGTACAATGGTATACCGCAATTGATGATTACAAACGAGAATGAAACCAGGACGCATTAAGAAGTAAAAGCTATGATTTCCTTTCTCCAAAATTAACTTCAATCGGACAGGAACTGCAAGCGGTGATGCACTTTATAATGCAAAACATTAATGATTATTATACAAAATAGCATGAAATCCTACGAGCACTCTCTTCTGGATTCAGAACCAGCTGGTGGCTGCATTTTATCCTTTTAATAATCTGATGAAACTGGGACTACTGTGCTCGAAGGACGGATACTCGGCGAGACATCTCCCCCGTCTGCTGTGTCTCTAAACGATTTCGGGTCTCTTTCATCAAAATGCTTGCTAACTGCAGCCACTTTGGCCCAGATTGTATCGCTAGAGCTCCAAATCCTCCTAACAAAATCTCTGTTCTTGTAAAAATATCTGCTAACGAAAACGGCAAGACAAGTGATCGTGATTCCCCCTGTTATAGCAAAAAGTACTTTGAAACTTGCTAACTTGATCTGGGTCGGGCCAACCCTGCCGTCTAGAACACCATCATTAGATGCCAAGCTATTTATATTACAGTTTCTCTCGATTTCGGATATCCGGCCGTTTTCCATCAGCTCAATGACTCTCCGAGAGACATCAGCAACTAACAGTGAGCCTTTTGGGAAAGCATAAGCAAATCCGTCGGTGGGATAGAGTTCGCCAGAGGCTGTGTACTTATCACCATATCTTTTTATGAAAAGGTTGGTGTACGGTCGTACAGAGAAAAAGGCCGCTACGCCATCATTTTTACTTCCTTTAGCCAAGGCTTCTTCACAAAGATCTGCGGTCTCGCAAGTCCTGATTCTAGTCTTGTCGAATCCCAACTCCTGCAAGAAATTGTAAATGAAAGAGCCACTACGACATCCAACGTGGGCTTTTGTTCGAATTAGTTCTTTCACATCAGCACCATCTGGTGAAAGTCCTTGCACTGTTAATCTAGCCGAAAGGCTCGCCGTGAAGGTGGAATTCAGTACGAGCACCACAAACATCCAAACCACCACAACCAATCGAGCTAAATTGCTCACGATTTTTTCCCTGTGCGCGAATACTAATGACATGAAAGGAAAATAGAATATCATGCCAGCATGTTGGCTAGGGGGGCCTCTGTAAGCATCGTTAAACTTGTGTTCAAGAATCCAGAGGGCCACACCCGTTAAAATGAATAGCGCTATTGAAGTTAGCCAGAGTTGCGTACTAAGGGTCTCCAAGAATATCCATTTGTTATCGGATTCCTCACGTTTCCTTGTAATGGTCACTCCTCCGGCTGTAAATGGAAGAGTGAAGTCCACATACCTTGATCGATTGGATGTGATCGTGATGTCACCCACTGCGGCATCAATATTCTGGAAATAAGAGATATGATCAGGAATACTTATAATAAAATCAAGTAAATCTAGCTAATGAATCTTAGTTTTGTCGATTTGTGTACCCCCAGGAAAACTTGACGCGTGAGTTCATCATAGTTTGTTGCATTTGATCCATTAGAATTAGAATTTTCAAATGGAATAAATTCGAATGGCACGGCGTATGGCAATGCTTTCATGACATCCTGAAATATTTGTATGTAGCATCCACTAACTTTCAAAGTATTAGTTTCAGGGTCTCTTTTCACTTGGACAAATTCTTTGAAACCAGATCCTACTGGCACTCCAACTCTGAGCTTCTTAGCGCCGACTGGAACCTCCCATCCCCGTGGCGTAACCGTAGAATCTCCGGGAAATATAATGCTTCCCAGTGTTTTGTCTGAAGAGCTAGTATTCTTCATGTTTTTTCCACTCGATATTCCTTCAGAAGCTGTCCATATTCCTACCTCTCTCTCTCCCTTTCCAACAACATTCAGTATCTGAAAATCTGATGGCCCCAGTTGTCCTTGAACGAGATGGAACTTCCCACCAAAGCCTTGAAATGTAACCATCGACATAGCTTCGAGAATTTTGGGACCTGTTTGTGATACTTGAGTGGTGAATAGGTTTGTTGAGTTAATATCACTGGTAATATTGATCTGCAAAGAAGCTGGCACCCTAACTCCAACTCTTTCAGAAGCCATAGCCAATGCCCACAAAGTATCATATGTCCAAAGACCATAAAAGCTCAACTCAGCTTGTAAAGAGTTGGGATTATCTGTAAGGAACTTTCGTTTCCACCTTTTAGCCAAAGAATCGAGTTTTCTAGATCTTGGAATCAAAGGCTTAACTCCAAGAACGCCTTGCATAGAATCCACAACATGTGAATCCAGCGAGTAAAATAAGTCCATTAGCCCACTTGTTACGATCCATGCATAGCCTTCACTCATCATTCCTGCTTCTTTTGCTTTTACGAATAGCTTGGAAGCGAGAGAACTTGAAAGGTGCACCACAAATACCCTGGTTTGCATAGTCTTCATCTTGTATAGCTCTTGCAGTAGAAAATCAGCAGTCGCTGTGAGAGAGATGACGCTTCTGTATGAAACTCGAGCATTAACATCTTGAAAGGCGTTAGCCAAATAGGAAACTATCCCATTACCATAATCAGAATCTTCGTATATGAGAACAACTTGATGCCAGTTGAAATATCCAACGACGGCAGAAATAGCACCTACTTGAGCCGCATCACTCAGTCCTGTTTGAACAAAATACTGAGATCTGGGATGGAGAGAAGGACTTGTAGCTGAGAAGGAAATGATTGGAACATTTGCTCTATCTCCAAGACCCATCACAAAGCTTGCTTGTGAAGATTTTTGGGGACCGATTATTGCGTCAACTTTGACATCCTTCAATAAACTGAGAGCTGCAATATCCATGCAAGACAATACGTCGGTCGTCCCATGAGCTAACATCAATAAAAAAAATTACTACTTTTTTTATATGGTGGTGAGGTTTTTTGTTTCCACGATTAGAATGGTTTTAGCGGTTTTGTTCATGTTGTGTAACCCTATGATTGGTCAAAAACAGTGGGTCTCATTTTGTTTATATTGTCCGGCCTTTAGGCTCACTAGATCTAAATGGTGTACAAGTGAGTTTTATGTTATTCAGGAGGTTGTGGTCCGGATTGGTGGTGAAGACCTCTGTGCATCCGTTGCGAGCTAGCACACCCGTGACCTTCGCCAGCTCATGTTTCAGTTGATTTAGTTTATGATGTGATATTTTATGTGTTGAGCTATTTTTCGCACATGTTTACTATTTTTCATTAGTTTGCATACTTTTGAGATTATAGTCGTTTGTATGGATTTTAACCTGTTCGAGTTGTTAAACTTTTACGGGGTATGCACTTCGGGATGAGCTTCAGAGCGGCTATCCAAACATGGCTCAAGGGATGGTTATACGGGGTATATGCACTTCGGGATGAACTCCGTAGCGGCTATCCAAAGAATGAAAGTTTACGGGCATTGTGCCATATGCTTATTGTACAACAAGAACCTATGAATGACTCATTATGATGGTTACCACAATACACATACTTCATCACCCCTAAAGGTTTTATGTTACGGTTACATCAAGATGTATGTATGTTAAGTTTTGCATGTATGTAATGCTTTTCTCATTTAAAGTTTTAGAAAATCTTTTTTATGCATTATTCTTGCTGAGTCTTTAAACTCTCTATACTTGAATGGTGCAGGTGACGAAGATATCGATACCTTCATCGATGACTATGTTGGTGGACATGAAGAGGAGCCGAGGGTCGGTCCAGCAGGCAATGCGTGAGTGCAAGTTTTATGAATGATAGTTGTTTAAACAATATTATGTTTTGATGGAAAAACACAAGTTTGATTATTTATTTTGATGGCTATTTTCGGCAAAGTCTTTTGAATGTTATTTTTCATTATTTTGTGCCCTTTTAATACACTTATTTAATAAAGAAGCTGATGCTTCCACAAAGTTCTTAATTTCTTCAAATTTTAAAGTATGTATGTTGAGTAACGCTCCAATAAAGTTTGTGACGTTACAAGTATTGGTTTGTAAATCTGATTTACATTTTTAGTGATTATTTGGCCAAAGACACCCGCACAAGTATTTACTTGTGCATAATTATCTCTGATTTTATTTGTTTTATTTAATTATTCGTGTTTTATTATTTTCGCTGCATGTTATCTCTACTGTTACCAATACCGTAGGCAACACAAACTCTACACGAATTTAAATAAACTACCATTATCTCTTACAAACATCTATCCTTCATAGAAATATATATCAAATATGACCCATTTTTATAAAAAAAACAATATACCTTACCAAGACCTAAAATAGATAAACGTAACTTAGAGGACTATTCTGGTTGCTTTCCTCATAGGTTTCCTCATAACCTATGAATATGATTTGTTAAGAAAGAAAATTATGGTTTGATGGACTCGTCGTGTATTTTATTTTGAAAACCTCCCCTAAAAAAACACACACACACATACAGCTGGACTTTTTTAAAAACTGTGCACATGGGAAAAGTATTTTTAAAAACAAAACAGACTGCGAGTTTATTGACCCCAAATTTTCAAAAATAATTTTGTGATTCTAAAAAGAGGTCCATTCGTTTTTTTTCCTCGGAAAATTTCAAATTTCTTCCTATGAGTTGATAGAGTAATATGCTTTTGTTTTCAATAATGTAAATAGTCAAAGTTTAGTTTTAGTCTAATGAGTTGGTTTTTATTTTCAATTTTTGCTCCTTTTTTCGGAGTTTTGACATAGCATCACATACGTCAGTAATATTCTTTATATACTAGTCTGATCATCAATTTTTGATATCATATCAGTATACCGATGAAAAATAACTATATGCTAAAAAAAGACTAATTTATTGGACTAATTAAGGCCAAATTTAATAACTACATTGGGACCATAAGGGAAAAAAACTGCCAACCTATAGGATGAATTCAATCATTTTTCTTGTTGAGAGAAGTAGTAAAAAAGCTCAAAAAATTAGAAAATTCACATATTGCATAATATTTATTATGAATTATTTTATTACAATAATTCAAAAAAGTATTACCCAAAGAATATAACTAAATATTGGATTATATTTGATAAGTATAATATTAATTTTTTGAGAGACGTTAATAATCAAACAGATTAGTTTAAGAATACATGGAATAAGAATATTAAAAACATAAGAACTAAATATCATTTATTTCGAAAAGTAAAAGTAATGATTAGTTTTTAAATTTGTTTTTTATACATGTTTTATATTTAGTGATTTAATTTTTTGAGTAACTAATTTTTCTTTTAAAGAAACTAACATTTTAGATTAAATGTTTTAAGAATTGAAGCTATTAATGAAGAACTTGGAAAAAATTAAACGGATCAACTAAAGGTTAAAAGGGTACGAATGTTAATTATTAATATACAAATTAGAGTTTGAGATTCATTGGAGTGTAAGTAATTACACTCTTCTAATTTATTTGAAGAGTATGTTTCTTGTAAGACGGTCTCATGTGTTTTTGTCTGTGAGACAGGTCCGACCCATATATATAATAAAAATTAATAATTTTAACATAAAATATAATATTTTTCTTGGACAAGTTGAGTAATAGATCCATCTCACAAAATTTACTCATGAGATAATCTCATAGAATTTGTATCACTTGAATTATATTGTTCGATAAATTATAAAATTTGGCATAATAGTATTTGGGTTTGGTTGACTTGGTCATATTTGAACAAAAATATTTACACTTCTTAATTTAATAATTTAAGACAACCAATCTGAAAACTACACCTCTTAACAATACAAAAGGACAATTTTCAAGAAACAAAAAACAATACCAAAGGCCAAGATAGCTAAAAAATTAAATAAGATTAGGTTGGATTAAGAATAACTAGCAAAGCTAATTATAAAGGATTTTATATAAATTAAAAAAACCCAATACTCTACCTTTTCTAATTTCCTATCCCAGAATTCATTTGGTCAAAATATTATATTTTTTTTCAGGGAAAGGTATTATTCCTATTTTTGAAAATCAGACATTAAGTAAATGGATTGTTTTATTCATTAAAATAAAATAAAACACAATAAAATAAAATAAAATATAATATTTGAATATTTTATATCATCATAAATATACTTATAAAAAATTTAATATACATAAAATTAAATTTTATATTACAGTTTTAAGTATATACACCATACTAGTGTAATTAAACTATATAGAACACTCCCTGTCAAAAAACTATATAGAACACTTATCTTCTGGAAGAATATATAGAAGAGTGCATGTATATATACCATTAGCTGCAGCATCGATAACTTGTCCCTTTGAGTCCCTTAGATGAAGAACAAGCCTTGTAGTGTAATTCGGGTTCGTTGCATAAAAATCGGTCATCGCCAGAGCTATGCTGGTTAGGCCTATACGCCCAACCAAGGAATCAAAATCAAGAATGACACCAACTTGAAATATTGTTCTGTTATCGACTCCGGTTTGTGCATCGCACAAGGAGCCAGATAAAACAAGTAGTGAAATGTATAAAATCGAGAGGAGCATTTTCTTTTCTAGAAACTGATACACTCATTACTCTTTGAAGCCCGAACCATGTGTATATATATATATATAGATGCGTGTCAGAGTAGGAAATTCTGTGAATAAAGTTGAGGATATTTTTGAATTGGTAAAAGTCCACTCTTAATTAGTACATTACCTCACTTAATTTTAATTTATAGTAGCGTTGCTATGTCATCGATGAACAAGTAATAGATCTTGCAGTGAATATGGATGCATGGTTCATAAATATTACTTGTTTTGAATTATTGTTAATAAGCTTGAGATTAAAGAAACACCAGTTAAGTTTTGCAAGACATCAATTGCAGCTCTGTGTTTCATTCTTGAGTTTTGAGTGACAAAGGGTAAATGAACTTCATATCTGCTATTTGTAGGATGTAATGATGAATGATATAGGGTAATATAATATTAGCTTCAATAGAAAACTCGAACCAAATGTTGAATAAAACAATGATGATTAATTAATTAATTAATATGTTAGTTGTTAGATACTTTTAGGTTGCATTTGAATGGAAATATATCAATATTTGGATTTCGATTATTTTGCATTGTTAACAATGAAACAATAGATCAACTCTTAATTATGTACACTACTATTTACATTACATACTAGTAGAAAAATCGCTTAAGACTTCGGTAAATAACCGAATTCGTAGGATTATAAATACCGAAGTAGTGTCACGTGAAGTAATAGGTACTATTTTACTTCGCGTAACCACCGAAGTCGTATCCCTTAAATTAGCAAAGTCTTTGGTCGATGCATTGAGGCAGAACCGGTTCATAATCGGACCGATACCGAAGTAAAAAAATATCTTTTACTTCACTAATTTCATAAGTTGCTTAGTAAAACATATTCTATTACTTCGTCAATTAATGAAGTTGATGAAGTAACAACTATGCTTTGACTTCGGTTCGTAGACGAAGTGAAATAAAGTCTTCTACTTCTTCTATTAATGAAATTACTGAAGTCATAGAATAGTTGTTACTCCGGTATTTTCATTAATAGACGAAGCAAAATAATATCTTTTACTTCGTTAATTTCCTATATTAGTGTAGTAAAATGCGTCTTTCTACTTCGTCTATTAGTGAAATTACCGAAGTAATAGAATGTTTTTATCTCGTTAATTGCGTTAATAAACGTAGTAAAATGATGAAGTAAATTCTTCGATTTACTTCGTTGATACTAAAATTGCTGCACTCAATAAAACACAGTTTTTTATAATAATGCCATAAATATATTTTTGAAACTTACAAATACACCAATAATGTTAATATAAATTCATCCCAAAACGATAAAAATACATAGATCAACAAGTTTATCCACCAAAATAACGATTATATGCACATATCCACACGTATCTCCTCAAAACTAAACGCGTACACATCCACACGTATTTCCTCAAAAGAAAGTATTATCCAAACGTGAATGACATATTTAAGCACCTACATACGAGTAGACAAATTCACTTCATTCACTTCTAACTTCATCAAATTGTTCTTGACTGTAACACTTATTCTTGACGCATCCTGCAAACTGAAATTCCAACAAAGAGAGGAATGTCACGGTAAACCAACAAGGCAGCTAGTTGCACGGTAAACCAACAAGGCAGCTAGTTGCAAAATGAAATCCAAAACAAAGAATATTCAGCAACCTATTTGGTATGCATGCTGACACATATCAGGTGCTTAGAGAAGATTCAACAACCTATTTCATACACACACTTACGAAAAGTAAAAAAGAATCAAATATATAGACACCATTTAAATAGTTTTAGTAAGCAAGAAAAGAAAGGAGTCAAACAAAGCCCTTGAATTGAAACTAGTCCACATGCTTGTAGAATACTGGAGATTAAGAAAAAAGAGAGAAAAAGGACGATCCAATTCCACCAGCAAAAGCCCTCATCTGCATGCTTGCATAAACCGAAAATCAAGAAATAAACACAAAGGGTGAACTATATAGTAGGTTTGATGCTCGAAAGGGCTCTTTCAAAAGATAACAAAAAAAACATACATAGATGATTGATTCAATTCAGTACATATAAACAGAAAAAGGCAAATAAATAAAAATAATACCAGGTCCCAAGGTTCATAAAGTTCTTTTTACTTTAATAAGTTCAAAATATAAACAATTAGAATCATTTAGCTTATTCTAATGCAATAGGAGAAGAATCACATTTGCAATAAAGAGACAATCTCACCCTATCTTGCAATAAACAAAGAAACAAAAACAAGGCAGAGTTTCAAACAGAAAAGACTCAAAAAATCTTCAAATAGTAAAATCCCAATTACAAAAACACAAAAGTACAAACTTTTTCCATTCAAGAAAACAATCCACCGAATTCATACCAAATGAAGAAAATTATTTAGAGAATCAACTACTTACATAGGTATATTTAGAAACATTATATACAAACAATATCCGCCGAGGTAGAACTAGGCATGTTGAGACTAAAACACCATACACAAACAAAGGAATGCCACATATTAATAAACAAAGCAAAAATGAACGATCAGACATGAGATTTGAGAAAGGCATAACACACTCAACGAAGCAAAAACTATGTAGCGACATTCTCAAATCCATATACTCCTTATACAAAATATTGTTTTTAATCGAGATATTACATCGGTTATTACCATTAAATAAATGAGTCAATTACCTCAATATATTCACTTGTGTAAGGGACAGTGAAATGAGCAGGGGTCCAACAAGTTCCATCTATATACTCCTTATAAGCACCCTCATCTTCCTTCAACGGTGAAGCAGCCTTTACAGAAGCTGTGTATATAAGCCTCCTCACTGTTCTCGATCAAACACACAAACTCGCAAATCTCCTTGTCGAATCCACGGTTGCATCGATCCTGTTTTTGTACTGATTTCGTGTCCAGATCCCAAAATCTGTTTCTGCTTTAATCAAATAGAAAATATCAAATTGGGTCAACAGAATCCAATCATTTCTTCTTAATCTCTACCCGAATAAAATGAATGAAACAATAAATATAATCAATCACAATCCAAGCTCAAACCCTGAAATTTAGCTTCAAACACATCAGCGGAAACATCTACCTGAAACAAAAAACAGGATGAGCAAAACTCTGTAAGCGTAAAACTCCACTTGATGTTCATTATCCTATAAATTAATCATATTATTAAAATACATTCATATTTCTTGGAGAACAAAATCATCACTGTTCCTTGAGCTTAAAAAAAACCAAGTTGACAAAAATATGAGATAAAAAAGTATTCATCAGCAAGATGAAGAAAAGAAAGGATTCCTAGTATCTCCACCAGCGCATTCATACACCCCCCATATATGCAAGCATGTGTGTGCGTAAATACGCACACACACATAAGCGCACACATGTGTAAACATATATATATTTATACCTGATCAAGTGTCAAGGTATCATGATCAACCAAACCTTCAGGAAGTACAAGGTTGTGCACTTGTGAACATAAGCAAGAACCTAAAGACAAAACAGAAATGGTCAAAGTAAAAAAAAAACCACAATTGCATAATCAAATAAGAATTTTCATAATATATCTTTATAGATGTATTTTCTTGCAAGAAGGAAAAACGAATACAAGAACAAGAAAACAAAAAAAGATATTTCAGTACGCTTAGACTATGGCTTGTCGTGTACATGCCCTGCTTCGGAAGGCTTTCTTTTAGCCATGTGCAAATGAAAAAGAACCGTGGGGTGGGACTGAAATTCCAATGAAAAGATAGCTATTCATCTTACATCCCCGAATTACCTGTGCTTTCATAAACTCATTTTTATCTTTCAAGTAGTTGTATTTCTTCGCTGCTAGGTCTTATTTAAAAAAGTAATGAATTAATAATATAATTAATGATGATAAAGTAATATATTTACATGAAGTTCTTTGACGATATATATATTAAGGTACCGTTTGGTTCATAAACGAGATGAGCATGAATGGATAATATAATTAATGATGATAAAGTAATATATTTACATAAAAAAATAGTGCACGCTACTAATCTTTCGAATAATTTACAATAGACAATAAGATGAATAATCAACCAAATGTGTTATCCACTGCACAAAAAAATTAGATTCATTATTGTCTTTGATAAATAATACATATATAAATGTTTTCACGTATTTGATATAGACTTGAATGGCACTAAAGTAACCTTTCATTTCTTGCTGTACGAAATTACCACGAAATCTAAAATATTCTATTGTAATCCCTAATAAATTAAGACAAACTCTCCTCAAAACTGTTAAGATATTTTGTCCTAATGGTAAAGGTGAGACCTTAATAACTCTAATGGTCTTGAATTTAAGACCTTAATAACATATCATTCTCCAATATGCTATAATCATCTAAAGGGTGATGTCATATTATGGTTTTATACCCTTTCTAAGGGCCGGAACAAAAGTTATAAGATTTTAGGAATTTCTCTCACTTCTAACGTCTTGAATTCTAACAGTATGTACCTTTTCAAATTCGAAGCATGAGAAAATAAGCGTAACAAATTGGAACAAATAAAGTACAAGCACAAGGAAACAAACCATGCATAACAAAACATGTAATGAATCGATCGAATTTTAACACATACATATTTTTTAATATATACACATAAGTCCACTTACCTTATTCAAATGTGTGAACCAAACTTGGTCAAAGCTTGGACATAACTTTGGGTACTTATAACTCGAAGTCAAGTATGAATTTGAGTTATATAACCCCTTAGAATATGGCCTTGTTGCTTTCCAAAATAAGACTAATTTAGCACGTGTTTGGCAGCACTGAGTGGCTCAATTTCATGGAGAGTTTTTGAAGAATTTTAACACATACATATTTTTAAATATATAGACATAAGTCCACTTACCTCATTCAAAGTGATTGTAAGGCCTGTAACAACCATGGTAGGAGTTTTTCCTGGAAACTTTTGGCCACCGAACGCCTGATGCTGATAAATAAAAATAAATACATGGCTCAAATTAATGAACTAGCTAGTAATTGATAAATTCAAACCCCAACAATATTTATATTCGTTGGCAAGACTACTGCTTCAAGAATATTGATGTTACTGAACACAAAACTACAGATTATTAATTTAGCTAAAATGTTCCGACTAGAAGATGAACATAAAGTACGAAATTACTCAAGTACTTCAAAATTGTTCCGACTTTCATGAAGATGACTACATCTCAATCTCAAAACACAAAAAATGAAATAATAATATATATTTCTCCTTTTCAGATGGAATATTTAACCTAAGAGGCTTCGGAGGAAACGAGCACTGTTTCGGTATCGATCTGTTGCTGACAGCCCCGTCGTTCAAACTCGCCAGGAAAGGAGGCGGAGCGAGCCAACCCCGCTAGAGCTTCCGCCGCTTCCAACTCAAACGTCAACATCCTATGTGAGGTGCATAGAATGAAAAAAAATTAATTTTGTCAAGTCCAAGGACAGGCCATCCCTATATTTTACCAACCCGTATAAAAATCATTAGATCTTTGAGTTGCTATTACATCCTCTTTTGACCATCCACAGGTTATAGATGTTAAATCTAATATAACTTTTTGTGTGTCCTACATTGGAAAATGTCCGCCTTGAGACAACAAGATCTCACAAACTCAAACAAACTTAAGCTTATCTTACACAATATTTCTTCATAAATTACCAAATCTTTTAGAAGCAACCACGAACACACATTTCCACTAGCATGTCATTTGATAAATAGGAACATTTGAGGACTCATGAATAAAACAAACCAAATAGTTTCATCGATAAAAAATAAACAGAACAAAGTCAGAAATTTTACCTTATACTTTTCCTTTTAGAGTTTCACAACAGCAGAATGAGCCAGCAAGATATTATGCCCCACAATATATGGTTCAGTAGTGGAATTGCCCTTCGAACAAACATCTGAAGAAGGGGATCGATGGAGCTTGGAATAAAGGGATCGATATGGATTTTGAATCGGAAGACGATGACCAGCTCATGGTGGTGGTGGAAGGCTGAAGTTGTGAATCGGCGGGACGCTAGGGATGAAGAAGGTGATCGATGGAGTTCGGAAGAAGGAGATCGGTGGAGTACTTTGGGTTTTTTAGGATTTGAGTCTAACTCCAATAATTGAAGAAAGATAGAAAGCTGAAGGAATTAATTCACCGCTTACATTAAAAATTAATTTTAGTTTTTCACTTTTTACTTCGACAAAATAATATATGCCGAAGTAATATGTTTTCAAAAAATAAGTGAAGCCCGTGTTTTTTTAAATACCGAAGTAAAATGTGTGTTTTTATTGCACTTGTGTTATTACCGAAGTTATTTATTACATATTACTTCGTACTTAGTAATTTCCGAAGTAAAATATGCTGAAGTAAAATGAGATTTTTCTACTAGTGATATTATGTTGAATCTCTAAGTTTTAGTGATAACAAACAATAATTCATTTTTGTAGTAACCCAGATTCTATTTTAAGATAATGATATGTTAAACATGATTAAGGGTTAGTAATTAACCAATTCCAGGATTAAATCGGACTTCAGAATCAAGAATTGGATTGTCAATATTTGAGCCAGTTCGGACGGTCCGAAGAGGACTTCGGACGATCCGAACTCAGCAACTTGGGGGCTCCGAAGATGGCTTGTTGACTTCTGAGTTAAGGCAAGTTCGGACGATCCGAACTAGGATCGGACGGCCGAACTTCACCTATGCCAAGTAGGCAGGATTACCCAGCCGAGATTTTTGACAAGTGTCAAGCATTGGACACTTCGGACGGCCCGAAGTGGCGATCGGACGGTCCAAACTCGACGTGTCTCGCATGCAGGCAGTGAGTTGGATCGGACGATCCGAACCCGAGTTCGGAGGGTCCGAACTTGACCGGAAATTTTCCTATAAATTGGGGTCTCCGGAGTTCATTTTGAATTACGAATTCCCGAGTTTTCTTCTTCAATTATATAGTGTGAGATATACACTTGAGGGCCCTATCAGTAATAGTGAGATTCTGGAATAACAAAGAAGTTGTTATAGTCATCCAGAATCAGCGACATCAAAGGGCTTACTACGGATGAAGGTATGGTCCGGGAATCTATTTAATTTTTGGGAGTACTTATTTGCTTAGTTAAGGCTTACAGAACTTGTGTAGTGATACGGTGAACTTTTAAATATAGGCTTGGAACCTAGGATCCTACTTTACTTGAACTACCCTAGAGGTACGTACACATTGACTGAGATTGCCAGCGAGTATACATGTTTATATGTTGCATTTATTTGGCATTATTATATGACATGATATATGATTTACCGTTTTCCATATTCATATGTCATGTGCATATACACGTTGAGCCTATACCTTGATATACCTGATTATAAAGCCGCTCAGCTCATTACTCGATAGTCTGTCACTGAGAGTACCGCGACGGCGTGGACATGTATGTCTGACTAATCTGGTGTACTAGACGAGTGTGGTTTCATCCAGAGGTTGATCCGCGCGGTGGCAGCACTCATGTGGCGCCGGTATTGAGCATGACTTTTCAGATGACCCTTTACCAGTCATCATGTTGCATGCATTATATACATATGTTTACTCATGTTTATGTACTGGGCATTAGCGCTCACGTCTAGTTGTTATCTTGGACACCCTATTCCACGGGGCTGGTCGCAGGATGGACGGAGCTGGTAGTTCAAGGCAGGACTAGGGAGCATGAGCCTTGAGGAGTTAATTATACAGCAGGATTCGATATAGCTGTATAATGTTTACTTTTAAGTTTTTCGATATGGTCGTATCACTACAGTATTAATCCTGGATATATTTTACTAAGCTGATATGAAATTTTTGGATTATGTTTCCGCACGTTTTATTCTGTTAAGTATTTTGCTATATTAAGTTTAATGCATGCTATTAGTTGCCAGTTAGTAGGTGATTCTGAAAGAGTGGGTGCCCGGTTAGCCAACTTATGGCTAAGGGCTTTTATGACTCTATGTAAAACAATCTTTTGTTTAATATAATTTACACTTTTATAATGGCATTGACTTTATCTTTTTTCATATTGTTATATTATGATATACTATTGTTGTTTTGATAAAGACCTTGAATATACTATAGTGTATGTAAGATGTGGTAGCACATGAGGATGGCTATCATGAAACACATCTTATAGTCACTGTATATTCTAAATAGTTCCTAGTCAATTGAGCCGTCCGCAAATAAGGATAAGGATCGCTCGAGATTGAGACTAGCATTTGCGATGCCGAGTACCACGTTTCATTGGTATGGAACATAGAGATGTTCAAAGCATGCAAATGGATATTCATATGATGAATGATCGAACTACCCTATTCGGACTTTCCAAGTGGTTATCACTTATCGAGTGGATAAAGTCCGCGATTTTGGTTGTACACCATTAGTCCTTATTACTTGAAACATCATTGAGACTCTATATGCTAGTACTGTACTTTGACTCGTTTACCGACTCTATTGGGGTCATCAGGTGTCGGGATTGGGTACAGTTACAACACATATAGGAGTCGATGCTTTGTCGTCAAGGATTCACCACATACTTGCGAGTGTGGATATTCTATGCGATCTGAGGAGATATTAGTGTGACGAATCTCTGGCCAGAGTACATGATGTGCTTTAGGTTAATGGGTTTTCCTAGTAACACATGCGATGTCACTATTTGATCTCCAAGATGTAATGCATAGTTATCGAATCTCGAACGACTCTCGATATACCAATGGTTGTTGATTCGATCGGGATATATGGATGAAGGGACCGTACTGTACGCTAACCAAAATCTACTGGTTCTTGCAGGCACTATCAGTAATACCTAGGGAATCATGGGGCGATGTTGCTAGGCGCTCTTACCATGATTCGATGGGTAAGTCGGAAATTGTTGTTCCGAGTCACAAGGAGTTGTGAGCTCACGGCTAGCTGTATTCCTGAACCATTGAGGGTTACACAAGTAATGGATTACTAAAACCCCGTAGAGATAGTTAAATTTAAAGAGTTAAATTTAATGAAAGAGAAGTTGGACTTCTTAACTAAAGGGAGTGAGATTTCCTAAAATGACATAGGGATGGGCATTTTTGGAAATCACTGAATTCGGATTCAGAAAAATTTCTTGACTCTAAAAGATGCAGAAATGGTTTCTGTGCACATTGGTGAAATCAGTTTATCAATCGGAGTCACGATGAATTTTATATTAATTTCTATAACAACAGGCTTGACTTGTTGGGCTTAAGTTATGGATTGTGGGGTTTAAGGAGTTAGAGTCCTGATACAATTATAACTAGAAATTATCTATAAATAGAGGTGTTGGGTTCGAAAATTACACACATTGAATACTGCAATTTTCGAAATTCACTCTATACTATTCAAGAGGATTTTTCGAAAATTCCTCTGTCCCTTTTGAGAAAAATTTGGACTGTGATTTTTGTGAAAAATTACAATTCGAATTAACAGATCAAATCTGTTTATTCTCTACGTAAAACTTCTGATTGATTTCTAGTGCAGTCAATCAGAGGGTTTCTGTTTTTCATTCGTGGACCTAATTCCGGAGTTAGATCGTGACTGTCATCGGTTCCCGGGATTTACAAGAAGAGCAGATTAAATTCTGTTGGAGTCCACAATCAAGCCTTTGCTTGACGAGGTAAAAATTTAATTGTGTTTTATTTTTACTTGAACAAATTTAATCGTAAAAGTTTTGATACCCATATATGGAATTGTTCCATATAATAAAATAAAATTTTAAACTTCCGCTGCACCGGGTATCAATTCTTAATTGATCTGAACACGTTTACCAACAGTGGTATCAGAAACAGGTTGCTCAGATCAAACGATTAAATTAATCGATTGTACATAATTTTTAAGCCTTGGTTTTTGAAACAAAACGAAAATTTTAAAATTGAATTTTAATGGGCAAATCGGGTTTTTGCTCATGAAACAAAACGAAAATTTTACTTGAGCGTCGCTGCCCAAGGGCAGCGATTGGATCGCTACCCAGGGCAGCGATCGTCGCTGCCCTGCCCGGGCCCCTCTTTGGGGCGCGGGCTGCCCGGGATTGTCCCGGGCAGCCCGGAAAAATTATTTTTAATTTTTAATTAAAATTTTAAATTTTTTTGAAATTCTAGTTTTTGATCCGATCGAAAATTGTTTTTGATTGGTTCACGAGGCATCAGATCGAATTGTTCGAGTTCGAAAATTTTAAAATTGATTTTTGGATAAATTTGAATTTTTGGAAAATTTATAAATTTTATCCGTTAAATTAAATTTTATAAAATTAATTATTTTGGTACAATTGATGATAAGATATGATCTTATGGTTGGATAAGATAAAATATGATTTTATCTTTTAAATTATGATGCATTTGCATGCTTATTTAATTATTTAATTATTGAATTAATTATTGGATAAAGGATGATCGATTGCCATGACCAATGTTTTAAGTGTATGTTAGGTAATTTACATTTGTCTTATTGTTGTTGGATTTTATTAATGGGCTTGGTTTATAGCCCAATATGATTGTCATATGTAATAAAAGTGGGCCTGGTTTATGGCCCGTTCCCACCCCTAAAAATGTATCCCATATTTGTCATCGAAATTTATTGTAAATTTATTAGACTTAGTGGGAGACAAAGATTTGAAGAAATGGTGGGCCCAGCAGACAATGAAGACCGAAGAAATGTAAATTGGAAGCTCAATGTAATAGGATTGCATTGCATACTTACATATCACCTAGGATTGTACTTAGACTCGTGATTGACAACCACGGGTCGATTAGTTAATGGGATCGATCATCCTTAAATAATATATGATATTATTGATGTATGCATGTTTAGACTAAATTGTATGAATCCCGCAAGCATACATAAATTGCATGATGAGACAAATTTTCAAAATTAAAAATCCCTCATTTTAAATATGATTTAAAATTGATATCAAGATTAATAAAAAGGGAATTTAAATATTGTTTAAATATTCCTACCTTCCATCAACGATCAATGTATGAGATGCTACCCGCGGATACGGTCCGGCTCATATTATTGGGGGGGCCCGTTCGTCGGAAAGCTGTACATTGGATCGACACATGTTGTAAGTTGGGTGGAACTCCCATGGGATTGGCTCATATTATTGGGGATCTACATGGCAACCGTCCATCACAAATTAATATTGATGGGTTATCTTGACATGTCACAATAAACGGCGTCATATTATTGGGCCCTTATTGGACATGAGGTAAAAACATGGGGGTTACTTTGGAAGTAATTGGGCTCTACCTTTTGAAAATTATGGTTGCCTGATATTATTCGGGATCATGATTTGTCAATTGGACTCCATGTTCTCACTAAGGAAAAAAGTTTCCCGTTTTCACTAGAGGGTAGTGAAATCGTTAAAATAGTGGGAGTGTAATTCATAAAATTAAAATTTGCCATATTTTATGTCTTAGTAAATTAAATAAACAATCATTGATTATTGTCTATTTCCTTTTCAGTATACTATTACAATGACTTCTCGTAATCCACTGTTTTCAATTCTCGAACAAAACAAATTAACTGGCGCAAACTATACGGAATGGTTCCGTAAGTTGAAAATTGTTCTTACTTCGGAAAAAGCTTTCTACGTGTTAGAGAAGCCGCCTCCGAAGGAAGCCTCGGCTAATACAAATCCGGAAGAGTTGGCCAAACTTGATTTATGGTGGGACCATGATATCAAGGCCAAATGCTACATGAAGGCTTCGATGTCTGATGAGCTTCAAAGGAGATTCGAGGATACCGTGAATGCTGCTGACATTCACAAGAACCTCAAGGAACTCTTTGGAGCTCAGTCAAGGTCGGAGAGGTATGCCACCATCAGAGAGCTCATGACGAGCCGCATGCGAGATGGGACTTCGGTCCGTGAGCATGGGGTGCACATGATTGGGCTCATTGAAAAGTTGGTAACACTCGACTTGACTTTGGAGCATGAACTTAGCGCGGACTTGTTGCTTCTATCACTTCCTTCATCGTTTGACGGTTTTGTGATGAACTTCAATATGAACAAGATAGAGGCCACCCTTGAAGAGATGGTCAATATGCTTGTCACATATGAAGCCACACTAAAGAAGGATAAACCGATACTCTTGGTTGGCTCCTCTTCTAACTCTAAGAAAGGACCAAGTGGAAAGGGTAAGAAACGTTCTGCCCTCCAAGAAGATTGTACCAAATAAGAAGGAAAAGGCCAAGACTTCAATTGGAATAAAAAATGAAAATGTTTGCCATTATTGCAAGAAACCCGGTCATTGAAAACGTAACTGCAAGGAATACCTCGAACAGTTGCGAACTGCAAAGGGCATGTTTTACATTGAAATAAATGTTTCGCTTAATACTTCTTCTTGGGTATTGGATACCGGATGTGGATCTCACATTTGCAATGATTTGCAAGTGATGACAAGAAGTCGTAAGCTAAGGATGGGTGAGACCCAGCTAAGGCTCGGGAATGGTTCTAGAGTCGAACCCAAAGCTATAGGAGACATTTATTTAGTTTTGCAGAACAATTTTAAGTTATTTTTGAGAGATATTTTATATGTTTTGGATTTGGTCAAAAACATTATATCTATTTCTATGCTTGATAGAGATGGTTTTTCTTGCAATTTTGTGAATGAGATTTGCAATATTTACAAGAATGAATGTTTGATTGGAAATGGACAACTTGAAAACGATCTATATAGCTTAAAATTAAAAGACGTTCCAATTAATTATGTTGATAAAAAAACGATAGTCAAAACCCGGCAAACCTTTGGCATGCTAGGCTAGGTCATATTTCCTCAAGGAGGATGAACAAGCTAGTGGGAGAGGGCATGTTTGATATGTCTGATATTAACTCTCTACCTACTTGTGAGTCCTGCCTAAAGGGAAAAATGACTAAATCTCCTTTCAAAGGAAAACCTGAGCGTAGTCAAAATCTGTTGGATTTGATCCATACAGATGTTTGCGGTCCATTTAGGATTGGTACTAAATGTGGCAACACCTACTTCATTACCTTTACCGATGATCATTCTAGGTATGGGTATTTATATTTAATGAAATATAAGTTTGAAGCATTTGAAAGGTTCAAAGAATTCAAGGCTGAAGTAAAAAACAAACTAGGTAAAAGTATTAAGGCACTTCGATCGGATCGAGGTGGAGAATACTTAAGTACCGAGTTTTTGGACTATCTAAAAGAGAATGGGATTCTCTCTCAGTGGACTCCTCCGATGACACCTCAGCTGAATGGTGTTTCAGAGCGTCGCAATCGAACTTTTTTGGACATGGTTCGATCTATGATGAGCTTCACTGAGCTCCCACCTTCTTTTTGGGGCTACGCGCTTGAAACGGCGGTATTGTTGTTAAACAATGTCCACACTAAAGCAGTAGATAAAACACCATACGAGTTATGGAATGGCAAAGCTACTAAGTATTCGTACTTGAGGATTTTGGGATGTCCTGCTTATGTGAAGCAGACAGTGGGAGATAAGTTGGATAGTCGATCCACCTTATGTTATTTTGTAGGGTATCCGAAGAATTCAATCGGATATTATTTCTATCATCCTGCTGAAACAAAAGTGTTTGTTTCAAGGAATGCCACCTTCTTGGAGAAGGAGTTCTTATTGGATAAGAAAGGCAAGATGATGGAACTCGAAGAAATTCGAGAAGAACCCGAGATACAAAATAGCGATCCTACACCTCAAGAATCATCACAAGACACGCCTATTACTAGGAGATCCGAGAGGACTTCTAGGCCTCCTATTAGATATGGTCTTCTTCTTGAAGGGGATCAAAGTGAACCCGACATTGGATGTGATCCAAGAAACTTCAAGGAAGCAATTTTTGATGCGGATTCGAATATATGGCTTGAAGCTATGCAATCGGAAATAGACTCGATGCATTCTAACCAAGTTTGGTCTTTAGTAGATCCTCCCGATGGAATTGTTCCAATTGGGTGCAAATGGATCTACAAGAGAAAGCTTGGGCCTGATGGAAAGGTATTGACCTACAAGGCACGATTGGTGGCAAAAGGTTATACTCAAAGACAAGGAGTTGACTATGATGAAACCTTTTCACCAGTCGCAATGTTCAAGTCCATAAGAATCTTTATTGCCATAGCAGCATGGTATGACTATGAGATATGGCAAATGGATGTAAAGACTGCATTTCTTAATGGAAACTTTAAGGAAGAGATCTATATGATGCAGCCTGAGGGATACACATCCATGGGAAGCGAGCATAAGGTATGCAAGCTTCAGAGATCAATCTATGGTCTCAAACAAGCATCAAGAAGTTGGAACCAGAAATTTGATGAAACGATAAAGGATTTTGGTTTTATCAAGAACCCGGAGGAACCATGCGTGTACAAGAAAGTAGTTAAGAATGCGGTAACATTCTTAGTACTTTATGTTGATGACATCCTACTCATGGGGAATGATGTAGGGATGTTGCAGTCAACAAAGATATGGTTATCAGGTAGATTCTCGATGAAGGATTTAGGTGAGGCATCCTATATTCTAGGAATTCAGATCTATAGAGATAGATCTAAAAGAATGATAGGACTCACTCAATCAACCTACATCGACACCATATTAAAAAGGTTTTCAATGGATGGGTACAAGAGAGGACATCTACCTATATGTTATGGAGTTTCTCTATCCAAGTCTATGTGTCCCAAGACTGACGAAGAGATAGAGAAGATGACACACGTGCCATATGCGTCAGCCATAGGTAGTATCATGTATGGGATGATATCTACCACACCGGATGTGGCCTATGCTCTGAGCGTTACGAGCAGATACCAAGCCAATCCCAGTCAAATGCATTGGAAAGCCGTGAAGGATATTCTTAAGTACTTGCGAAGGACTAAGAATTTATTCATGATTTATGGAGAGAGAGAATTGAAGTTGGAAGGCTATACCGACTCTAGCTTCCAATGTGACGTGGATGACTCAAAATCAACCTCTGGATTTGTATTCGTGCTCAATGGTGGTGCTGTCTCTTGGAAGAGTTCCAAGCAGGACACCACAGCGGATTCCACCACTGAGGCAGAATACATTGCAGCATCAGCTGCTGCTAAAGAGGCGGTTTGGATAAGGAAATTCATCCAAGAGTTGGGTGTAATTCCTGAAGCTGTTGGTCGAGTCCCGGTGTACTGTGACAACACGGGTGCCATTGCTCGGGCAAAGGAACCAAGGGCTCATCAGAAGTCCAAACACGTACTGAGGAAATACCACATCATCCGGGAGATCGTGGAAAGAGGAGACATCAGTGTCGAGAGAGTGGCCTCTACAGACAATATCGCTGATCCGCTTACTAAGCCCTTGCCAGGACCATTGTTTGACAAACATTGCAAAGCAATGGGATTACGTAGTAGGACTAGTTGGCTTTAGGGCAAGTGGGAGATTGAAAGAGTAGGTGCCTGGTTAGCCAACTTGTGGCTAAGGGCTTTTATGACTATATGTAAAACAATCTTTTGTTTAATATAATTTACATTTTTATAATGGCATTGACTTTATCTTTCTTCATATTGTTATATTATGATATACTATTGTTGTTTTGATAAAGACCTTGAATATACTATAGTGTATGTAAGATGTGGTAGCACATGGGGATGGCTATCATGAAACACATCTTATAGTCACTGTATATTCTAAACGGTTCCTAGTCAATTGAGTCATCCGCAAATAAGGATAAGGATCGCTCAAGATTGAGACTAGCATTTGCGATGCCGAGTATCACGTTTCATTGTTATGGAACATAGAGATGTTCAAAGCATGCAAATGGATATTCATATGATGAATGATCGAACTACCCTATTCGGACTTTCCAAGTAGTTATCACTTATCGAGTGGATAAAGTCCGCGGTTTTGGTTGTACACCATTAGTACTTATTACTTGAAACATCATTGAGACTCTATATGCTAGTACTGTACTTTGACTCGTTTACCGACTCTATTGGGGTCATCAGGTGTCGGGATTGGGTACAGTTACGACACATATAGGAGTCGATGCTTTGTTGTCAAGGATTCACCACATACTTGAGAGTGTGGATATCCTATGCAATCTGAGGAGATATTAGTGTGACGAATATCTGGTCAGAGTACATGATGTGTTTTAGGTTAATGGGTTTTCCTAGTAACACATGCGATGTCACTATTTGATCTCCAAGATGTAATGCATAGTTATCGAATCTCGAACGACTCTCGATATACCAATGGTTGTTGATTCGATCGGGATATATGGATGAAGGGACCGTACTGTACGCTAACCAAAATCTACTGGTTCTTGCAGGCACTATCAGTAATACCTAGGGAATCATGGGGCGATGTTGCTAGGCGCTCTTACCATGATTCGATGGGTAAGTCGGAAATTGTTGTTTCGAGTCACAAGGAGTTGTGAGCCCACGGCTAGCTGTATTCCTGAACCATTGAGGGTTACACAAGTAATGGATTACTAAAACCCCGTAGAGATAGTTAAATTTAAAGAGTTAAATTTAATGAAAGAGAATTTGGACTTCTTAACTAAAGGGAGTGGGATTTCCTAAAATGACATAGGGATGGGCATTTTTCGAAATCACTGAATTCGGATTCAGAAAAATTATCTTGACTCTAAAAGATGCAGAAATGGTTTCTGTGCACATTGGTGAAATCAGTTTATCAATCGGAGTCACGATGAATTTTATATTAATTTTTATAACAACAGGCTTGGCTTGTTGGGCTTAAGTTATGGATTGTGGGCTTTAAGGAGTTAGAGTCCTGATACAATTATAACTAGAAATTATCTATAAATAAAGGTGTTGGGTTCAAAAATTACACACATTGAATACTGCAATTTTCGAAATTCACTCTATACTATTCAAGAGGATTTTTCGAGAATTCCTCTGTCCCTTTTGAGAAAATTCGGACTGTGATTTTTGTGAAAAATTATAATTCGAATTAACAGATCAAATCTGTTTATTCTCTACGTAAAACTTCTGATTGATTTCTAGTGCAGTCAATCAGAGGGTTTTTTGTTTTTCATTCGTGGACCTAATTCCGGAGTTAGATCGTGACTGTCATCGGTTCCCGAGATTTACAAGAAGAGCAGATTAAATTTTGTTGGAGTCCACAATCAAGCCTTTGCTTGACGAGGTAAAAATTTAACTGTGTTTTATTTTTACTTGAATAAATTTAATCGTAAAAGTTTTGATACCCATATATGGAATCGTTCCATATAATAAAATAAAATTTTAAACTTCCGCTGCACCGGGTGTCAATTCTTAATTGATCTGAACACGTTTACCAACAGATTCCATGCAGGGTCACTAAATTTTTGGTATCAGAGCATGCTTAGATTTTGGGATTAGTACTTGGGATTTAGTCTAGTCTTGAGTAATTATTGCGCATTTGGGATTTTAATGTGCAATTCTTTTCAGGATATGGCCGACGAGAGTCACGGTATTGTTGGCCAGGGAGGTGGTCATAATCGTCACCATCGTCATCATCATGAGGACCGACATCGTTCTCATAAGGGTAGACATCGCTACTCTATTAATAAGTTCATGCAAGTTGGACCGAAACCCTTGGTGGGAGGCGAGAATCCTGAACAGGCAAGAGGTTGGATGTCTAAACTCGAGAGTGCATTTCGAGCTTTTGATTGCACTGAGGAGCTGAAACTAGAAGTTCTAGAATTTGTTCTAGAGGATAGAGCACGCTTATGGTGGGATGCCAAAGCTACTCAAGCACGTATTGAGAGAGGACAGGTGACTTGGGGGGATTTCTGTCAGCAGTTTCAGAAACTGTATTTTCCTCCAGCTGTTCGTCAAGCACGATCTATGGAGTTGCTGACTCTGAGGCAAGGATCAATGACTATTGATCAATATCAGCAACGATTTCTTGATCTTCTAACTTTTAGTCCTCATATCAATGACAATGATGCATCTAAGTATGATATTTTTCTGCAAGGCCTGAATCAAGATATCTACTCACAAGTTGTCGTCTATGATGATCCGACATCTTATGAGACTTTGGTGAACCGTTGCCGTCAAGTGGAGAACAGCAATAGGCGGGCACTGTTGATGATGCCAGGATACCCTAGTGGATCTCTTGGGACTAGGGCTCAATCTGTTGTGCAATCTGGACCTATGTCTTCTTCTACTACTACTACTACTACTACTTCGTCTGGTTCTCGTGGTTCATGAAGTACATTCCGTTTCGGGAAGAAGAAGAAGAAGAAGAAGAAGAAGAAGAAGAAGAAGAAGGAGGAGTTTTGCAGTCATTGTGGTAGGAAGCATCCTGCAGCTTCATGTCGGAAGGCTACTGGTGCTTGTTATATTTGTGGTAAGCAGGGACATCTACGGAGAGATTGTCCTCAGCGTATGGGTTCTGCTAGTGGATCGGGATCACAGGTTTGATCTCAGACTTCTACTTTTCCACGTCAGCAGCCAGCACCACAGAGTTCTTCTGGTTACCGTCCACAGACTCAAGGGCAGGTGTTTGCTCTGTCTCAGGATAAGGCTACTGAGGGAAGCGATCGCATGTTGGCAGGTACCTTTTTGTTATGTGGTATTACTGCACTTGTTTTAATTGATACTGGAACATCGCATTACTTTATTTTTAGCCATTTTGTTAAGAGACATAGATTACCTTATGTATCATTAGATATGGATTTAGTTGTATCTACTCTGCTTGAGCAGGAGGTAGTAACTAAGAGTCTAGTGATGGGTTGCCTTCTAGAGTTTGAGGGTCACGTGTTGTCTGCTAATCTAATGATTCTAGCGATGGCAGATTTTGATTGTATTTTGGAAATAGATATGCTGACTTTGTATCATGCTACTGTGGATTGTTATCAGCATCTGGTACAATTTCATCCGGATGAGGGTGATAGCTGGTACTTTTATGGTGAGGGTGCGCGACCTCCGATTCCACTTGTATCGGCTCTGAAGGCATGTCATGTCTTGGAGTCAGGTGGGGAGGGCTACCTCATTTATGCAGTTGATATGTCCACGAGTAGTCCGGGTATTGATCAGCTATCGGTTGTCAGCGAGTTTCCTGATGTATTCCCTGATGAGATTTCTGGTTTTCCTCCGGTTCGAGAGGTTGAATTTGGTATTGATCTAGTACCAAGAACTACGCCTATATCCCGAGCACCTTATCGTCTGGCACCGTAAGAGATTAGGGAATTGAAACAGCAGTTGCAGGACCTTCTTGATAAGGGATATATTCGTCCGAGTGTTTCTCCGTGGGCAGCACCTGTGTTATTTATCAAGAAGAAGGATGGATCGATGCGATTATGTATTGATTACATGCAGCTGAATTGTGTCACCATCAAGAATAAGTATCATTTTGTTGGTTCATGCGTTCTCTGATCACACGGATGTGATACCCGAAGCAGCGGAAGTTTAAAAATTTTATTTTTCGATATGGAACGATTCCATATCGTGGGTATCAAATCCAAACGATTAAAATTGTTGCAAGTAAAATAATAAACACAGTTAAATATTTTACCTATTCAAGAAAAGGCTTGATTATGTACTCCAACAGAATTTAATCTGCTCTTCTTGTAAATCCCGGGAACCGATGACTATCACGATCAACCTCCGGAATTAAGTCCACGAATAGAAAACTAAAACCCTCTGATTGATTGCACTAGAAATCAATCAGATTTTTATCGAAGAGAATAAACAGATTTGATCTGTCAATTCAGAATGTAATTTTTCACAAAAATTACAGACTGAATTATCTCAAAAGGGAGCAGAGGATTTTCGAAAATTCCCCTTGAAATATTATGCAGTATTTTCAAAAATTGCAAGAATGAATGCTCTCTAATTTTCGAACACTACACATGTATTTATAGATAATTTCTAGACTAGATTAAGTTATAATTATATTAGGACACTAACTCCTTAGGGCCCACAATCCATAACTTAAGCCCAACAAGCCAAGCCTGTTATTATAGAAATTAATATAAAATTCATCGTGACTTCGATTGATAAACTGATTTTACCAATGTGCACAGAAACCATTTCTGCATCTTTTAAAGTCAAGATAATTTTTCTGAATCCGAATTCAGTGATTTCCAAAAATGTCCATCCCTATATCATTTTAGGAAATTCCACTCCCTTTAGTTAAGAAGACCAACTTCTCTTTCATTAAATTTAACTCTTTAAATTTAACTATCTCAACGGGGTTTAGTAATCCATTACTTGTGTGACCCTCAATGGTTCAGGGATACAGCTAGCCGTGGGCTCACAACTCCTTGTGACTCGGAACAACAATTTCCGACTTGCCCATCGAATCATGGTAAGAGCGCCTAGAAACATCGCCCCATGATTCCCTAGGTATCACTGATAGTGCCTGCAAGAACCAATAGATTTTGGTTAGCGTACAGTACGGTCCCTTCATCCATATATCCCGATCAAATCAACAACCATTGGTAAATCGAGAGTCGTTCGAGATTCGATAACTATGCATTACATCTTGGAGATCAAATAGTGACATCGCATGTGTTACTAGGAAAACCGAGTAACCTAAAACACATCATGTACTCTGGCCAGAGATTCGTCACACTAATATCTCCTCAGATCGCATAGGATATCCACACTCGCAAGTATGTGGTGAATCCTTGACAACAAAGCATCGACTCCTATATGTGTCGTAACTGTATCCAATCCCGACACCTGATGACCCCAATAGAGTCGGTAAACGAGTCAAAGTACAGTAATAGCATATAGAGTCTTTATGATGTTTCAAGTAGTAAGGACTAATGGTGTACAACCAAAACCACGGACTTTATCCACTCGATAAGTGATAACCACTTGGAAAGTCCGAATAGGGTAGTTCGATCATTCATCATATGAATATCCATTTGCATGCTTTGAACATCTCCATGTCCATTACCAATGAAACGTGGTACTTGGCATCACAAATGCTAGTCTCAATCTCGAGCGATCCTTATCTTTATTAGCGGACGGCTCAATTGACTAGGAACTGTTTAGAATATAGAGTGACTATAAGATGTGTTTCATAATAGTGATCTCTCTTTATTCACTATCTCATCTTACTTACACTATAGTATATTCAAGGTCTTTATCAAAATAACAATAGTATATCACAATATAACAATATGAAGAAAGACAAAGAAAATGCCATTAATGAATGTAAATTATATTAAACAAAGATTGTTTATACATAGAGTCATAAAAGCCCTTAGCCATAAGTTGGCTAACCGGGCACCCACTCTTTCACCTTTGCCACAAATTGATGATATGTTCGATCAATTAAAGGGTACTTCTGTCTACTCCAAGATAGATCCAAGATCAGGATACCACCAGATGCGGGTACGAGACTTTGATATTTCTACGACTGCTTTTAGGACCAGATACGGGCATTATGAATTTCTAGTGATGCCATTCGGTTTGTTGAATGCACCGGTAGTCTTTATGAATTAGATGAATCAGGTATTTCGAGAATATCTGGATAGATTTGTCATCGTCTTCATTGATGATATTCTTGTCTATTCTCATGACAAGAATGATCATGCACATCATCTGAGAATTGTTTTGTAGACGTTACGAGATAAGCAGCTGTATGCAAAATTGAGCAAGTGTGATTTTTGGCTTGATCGGGTAGTGTTTCTTGGTCATGTGATTTCTAGTGAAGGAATATCTGTTGATCCTAGTAAGATAGAGGCAGTGCTGAACTGGTTTCGTCCGACGACGGTTGCTGAGATTCGTAGTTTCTTGGGTCTAGCGGTTTATTACCTTCGGTTCATTGAGAATTTTTCACAGTTGGTCAGGCCTTTGACACAGCTTACACGGAAAGATGTTGTCTTCATATGGTCCTCGGATTGTGAAGAGTCATTTCACGAGCTGCGTAGACATCTTACTACTGCACCTGTGCTAGCTGTACCTTCTGGATCAGGAGGTTATGTTGTCTACACTGATGGCTCTGTTCAGGGGCTAGGATGTGTTTTAACACAGCATGTACATGTTATTGTCTATGCTTCTCGACAGTTGAAGACGCATGGGAATAATTATCCAGTGCATGATCTCGAGTTAGCCGCCATTATATTTGCGCTCAAGATTTGGAGACATTATCTTTATGGCGAGAAATTTGAGATATTCACGGATCACAAGAGTCTAAAATATTTATTCACTCAAGCGGAGTTGAACATGTGACAGAGACACTGGATGGATCTCTTGAAGGATTATGATTGTGAAATCAAATATCATCCAGGTTCTGCTAATCTTACTGCTGATGCCTTGAGTCGGCAGGTGAGACTTTCTGCACTTCAGACTAGTGAAATATCTCATATGATTCAGGAGTGCTGTTCATTGAGTTTTACACTCAAGCACAAGAAAGGAAGAAATCGAATTTGTTTGTAAACTATATTATTTGAGCCAGCATTGTATTCCCGGATCAGGGAAGCTCAAATATCTGATGTTAAGACTCAACGTTTGGCACGTCTAGCCAGTGGGGTTAATACATCTGGATTCCATTATCAGGCAGATGGTTTATTGTGCTTATCGAATCGAGTGGTTGTACCTGATGTTGCGGAGCTTAGGAATGATATTCTTTCTCAAGCTCACAGGAGTCGATTGTCAGTTCACCCTGGAATCATGAAAATGTATAAGGACTTGCGAACTAGATTCTGGTGGAAAGGGATGAAGCGGAGTGTATATCAATTTGTTTCAAGATGTTTGGTTTGTCAACAGGTCAAGGCTGAACACCGACGACCAGGTGGATTACTGCAGAATCTTGAGATTCCTGAATGGAAGTGGGAGCACGTGACTATGGATTTTGTCACCCACTTGCCTATGAATTCACGTCAGTGTGATGCTATTTGGGTTGTTGTTGACCATTTGACGAAATCATCACATTTCATTCCTTACAACTGGGAGTATTCTTATGATCGCATCGCACGTTTATAAATCTAGGAGATACTGCGATTACATGGAATTCCAGTGAGCATTGTCAGTGATAGAGACCCACGATTTACCTCACGTTTCTGGGGTAGTTTTCAGCAGGCGTTGGGTACCACTCTGAGTTTGAGCACTGCATATCATCCAGAGACTGACGGGTAGTCAGAGCGGACGATTTGTACATTGGAGGATATGCTACGTTCTTCTGTCATGGACTTTGGCTTATCTTTCAATTACCTTTGATCGAATTTGCTTACAATAACAGTTATCATCGTAGTATTGATATGGCACCTTTCGAGGCATTGTATGGTCGACGGTGTCGTGCTCTGTTATTCTGGGATGAAGTTGGGGAACGACAAGTCAAGGGTCCTGAGTTGGTGCAGCAGATTGTAGACAAGGTAGATTTGATCAAGCGGAGGATCAAAGCTGCTCAAGATCGGCAAGCCAGTTACGCTAATATACACTGCAGGCCACTTCATTTAGAGCCTGGTGAATATTGTTGGAGAACGGTGATCAGATCAATCAGAATTGATACCCGATGCAACGGAAGTTTTAAAAATTTTATATGGAACAATTCCATATCATGGGTATCAAAACTTTACGATTAAATTGTGCGCGTAAAAATTAAATAACAATTAAATTTTTACCTTGAATCTCGAAACAAGATTATGGACACCAACAGATTACTCTGCTCTTGTTGTATATCCCAGGAACTGATGGACGAACAATTCTTCAATCAGGTCCACGAACAGAGGTTTAATCCCTCTGATAGATTTCACTAGAAAACCTATAAGAAGTTTCTACGAAGAGAATTAACGAATTTGATCCGTTAAACCAGACTGCAAATTCAAAATTCACAGGCTGGAATTTTCCGAGCAGAGAGGGAGAGGGGCGGCGACCACAGTAGGGAAAAACTAGGGTTTTCGAAAAATTTTTGTGACCTCTGTTCTGTAATTTTTGTACTGCAATAACTTATTTATAATGTGGGCTGCTAACAGCTTAGGGCCCATTAGTCATAAGTTCAAGCCTGAAAAGCAAAGCCCGCATGTTCAGAAATTAATATAAAATTCATCGTGACTCAGATTGATAAACCAATTTCACCAATGTGCACAGAAACCATTTTTGCATCTTTTAAAGTCAAGATAAATTTTCTGAATCCGAATTCAGTGATTTCCAAAAATGCCCATCCCTATGTCATTTTAGGAAATCTTACTCTTCTACTCTGATATAAGAAGTCCTACTTCTTTGTTCATTAAATTTAATTCTTTAAATTTAACTATCTCAACGGGGATTAAAAATCCATTACTTGTGTGACCCTCAATGGTTCAGGGATACAGCTAGCCGTGGGCTCACAACTCCTTGTGACTCGGAACAACAATTTCCGACTTGCCCATCGAATCATGGTAAGAGCGCCTAGCAACATCGCCCCATGATTCCCTAGGTATCACTGATAGTGCCTGCAAGAACCAATAGATTTTGGTTAGCGTACAGTACGGTCCCTTCATCCATATATCCCGATCGAATCAACAACCATTGGTAAATCGAGAGTCGTTCGAGATTCGATAACTATGCAATGCATCTTGAAGATCAAATAGTGACATCGCATGTGCTACTAAGAAACCATTTCTTAAAACACATCATGTACTCTGGCCAGAGATTCGTCACACTAATATCTCCTCAGATTGCATAGGATATCCACACTCGCAAGTATGTGGTGAATCCTTGACAACAAAGCATCAACTCCTATATGTGTCGTAACTGTACCCAATCCCGACACCTGATGATCCCAATAGAGTCGGTAAACGAGTAAAAGTACAGTACTAGCATATAGAGTCTCAATGATGTTTCAAGTAGTAAGGACTAATTGTGTACAACCAAAACCGCGGACTTTATCCACTCGATAAGTGATAACCACTTGGAAAGTCCGGATAGGGTAGTTCGATCATTCATCGTATGAATATCCATTTGCATGCTTTGAACATCTCTATGTTCCATACTAATGAAACGTGGTACTCGGCATCGCAAATGCTAGTCTCAATCTCCAGCGATCCTTATCTTTATTAACGGACGGCTCAATCGATTAGGAACTGTTTAGAATATACAGTGACTATAAGATGTGTTTCATGATAGCCATCCCCATGTGCCACCACATCTTACATACACTATAGTATATTCAAGGTCTTCATCTAAACATCTTATAGTATGTCACAACATAATAATATGATAAAAGATAAAGTAAACGCCATTATAAAAGTGTAAATTATATTAAACAAAAGATTGTTTGTACATAGAGTCATCAAAGCCCTTAGCCACAAGTTGGCTCACCGGGCACCCACTCTTTCAATCTCCCACTTGCCCTAAAGCCAACTAGCCATACTACGCAGTCCCATTGCTTCGCGATGTTTGTCAAATAATGGTCCTGGCAAGGGCTTAGTAAGTGGATCAGCGATATTGTCTGCAGAGGCCACTCTCTCGACAGTGATGTCTCCTCTTTCCACGATCTCTCGGATGATGTGGTATTTCCTCAGTACGTGTTTGGATCTTTGATGAGACCTTGGTTCCTTTGCCTGAGCAACGGCACCCGTGTTGTCACAGTACACCGGGACTGGACCAACAACTTCAGGAATAACGCCCAACTCTTGGACGAAATTCCTCATCCAAACGGCCTCTTTAGCAGCAGCTGATGCCGCAATGTATTCTGCCTCAGTGGTGGAATCCGCTGTGGTGTCCTGCTTGGAACTCTTCCAAGAGACAGCACCGCCATTGAGCATGAACACAAATCCAGAGGTTGACTTCGAGTCATCCACGTCACTTTGGAAGCTAGAGTCGGTATAGCCTTCCAATTTTAATTCTCTTCCTTCATATACCATGAACATATTCTTAGTCCTTCGTAAGTACTTAAGAATGTCCTTCACGGCTTTCCAATGCATTTGACCGGGATTGGCTTGATATCTGCTCGTGACACTCAGAGCAAATGCTACACCCGGTCTGGTAGATATCATCCCATACATGATACTACCTATGGCTGACGCATATGGTACATGTGTCATTTTCTCTATCTCTTCATCAGTCTTGGGACACATGGACTTGGATAGAGAAACTCCATGACACATAGGTAGATGTCCTCTCTTGGACCCATCCATTGAAAACTTTTTCAATATGGTTTCGATGTAAGTTGCTTGAGTGAGTCCTATCATTCTCTTAGATCTATCTCTATAGATCTGTATCCCTAGAATATAGGATGCCTCACCCAAATCCTTCATCGAGAATCTACCTGATAACCATATCTTTGTTGACTGCAACATCCCTACGTCATTCCCAATGAGTAGGATGTCATCAACATAAAGTACTAAGAATGTCACAGCATCCTTAACTACTTTCTTGTACACGCACGGTTCCTCCGGGTTCTTGATGAAACCAAAATCCTTTATTGTTTTATCAAATTTCTGGTTCCAACTTCTTGATGCTTGTTTGAGACCATAGATTGATCTCTGAAGCTTGCATACCTTATGCTCGCTTCCCATGGATGTGTATCCCTCAGGTTGCGTCATATAGATCTCTTCCTTAATGTTTCCATTAAGAAATGCAGTCTTCACATCCATTTGCCATATCTCATAGTCATACCAAGCAGCTATGGCAATAAGGATTCTTATGGACTTGAACATTGCAACTGGTGAAAAGATTTCATCATAGTCAACTCCTTGTCTTTGAGTATAACCTTTCGCCACCAATCGTGCCTTGTAGGTCAATACCTTACCATCAGGCCCAAGCTTTCTCTTGTAGATCCATTTACACCCTATTGGAACAATTCCATCGGGAGGATCTACTAAAGACCAAACTTGGTTTGTATGCATCGAATCTATTTCCGACTGCATAGCTTCAAGCCATAAATTTGAATCCGCATCAGAAATTGCTTCCTTGAAGTTTTTTGGATCACATCCAACGTTGGGTTCATCTTGATCCCCTTCAAGAAGAAGACCATATCGAACAGGGGGTCTAAAAGTCCTCTCGGATCTTCTAAGTATAGGCGTGTCCTCTGAAGATTCTTGAGGTATGGGATCATTATTTTGTATTTCGGGTTCTTCTCGAATTTCTTCGAGTTCCATCATCTCGCCTTTCTTATCCAATAAGAACTCCTTCTCCAAGAAGGTGGCATTCCTTGAAACAAACACTTTTGTTTCAGTAGGATGATAGAAATAATATCCGATTGAATTCTTCGGATACCCTACAAAATAACATAAGGTGGATCAACTATCCAACTTATCTCCCACTGTCTGCTTCACGTAAGCAGGACATCCCCAAATCCTCAAGTACGAATACTTAGGAGCTTTGCCATTCCATAACTCGTATGGTGTTTTATCCACTGCTTTGGTGTTGACGTTGTTCAACAACAATACCGCCGTTTCAAGCGCGTAGCCCCAAAACGAAGGTGGAAGCTCAGTGAAGCTCATCATGGATCGAACCATGTCCAACAAAGTTCGATTACGACGCTCCGATACACCATTCAGTTGAGGTGTCATAGGAGGAGTCCACTGAGAGAGAATCTCATTCTCTTTCAGATAGTCTAAAAACTCGGTACTTAAGTATTCTCCACCTCGATCCGATCGAAGTGCTTTAATACTTTTACCTAGCTTATTTTCTACTTCAGCCTTGAATTGTTTGAACTTTTCAAATGCTTCAGACTTATATTTCATTAAATATAAATACCCATACCTAGAATAATCATCAGTAAAGGTAATGAAGTAGGTGTGGCCAAATTGAGTACCAATTCTAAATGGACCACAAACATCTGTATGGATCAAATCCAACAGATTTTGACTACGCTCAGGTTTCCCCTTGAATGGAGATTTAGTCATTTTTCCTTTCAGGCAGGATTCACAAGTAGATAGAGAGTTTATATCAGACATATCAAACATGCCCTCTCCCACTAGCTTGTTCATCCTCCTTGAGGAAATATGACCTAGCCTAGCATGCCAAAGGTTTGCCGGGTTTTGACTATCGATTTTCCTTTTGTTTGTTGTTACCGGTTTATCAACATAATTTATTGGAACGTCTTTTAATTTTAAGTTATATAGATCGTTTTCAAGTTGTCCATTTTCAATCAAACATTCATTCTTGTAAATATTGCAAATCCCATTCACAAAATTGCAAGAAAAACCATCTCTATCAAGCATAGAAACAGAAATAATGTTTTTAATCAAATCTGGAACAAATAAAACATCTCTCAAAAGTAACTTAAAATCGTTCTGCAAAATTAAATAAACATCTCCCACAGCTTTGGCTTCAACTCTAGAACCATTTCCGAGCCTCAGCTGGGTCTCACCCATTTTAAGCTTGCGACTTCTTGTCATCACCTGCAAATCATTGCAAATGTGAGATCCCCATCCGGTATCCAATACCCAAGAAGTAGTATTAAGTGAAACATTTATTTCAATATAGAACATACCCTTCGCAGTTCGCAACTGCTCTAGATATTCCTTGCAGTTACGTTTCCAATGACCGGGTTTCTTGCAGTGATGGCAAACATCCTTGGACTTTTCCATGTTTGAAGCCTTTGTCTTGTTCTTCTTCTCGGGTCCGGTTTTCTTGGATGGGGCAGAACGTTTCTTACCCTTTGTACTTGGCCCCTTCTTAGCAGAAGAAGAGGAGCCTACCAAGAGAACTGGTTTATCCTTCTTTAAAGTGGCTTCATATGTTACAAGCATATTGACCATCTCTTCAAGGGAGGCCTCTATCTTGTTCATATTGAAATTCACCACAAAACCGTCAAACGATGAAGGAAGAGAGAGAAGTAATAAGTCCACGTTGAGTTCATGCTCCATTACCAAATCAAGCGTTACCAACTTCTGAATGAGCCAAATCACTCGTACCCCATGATCACGGACTGAAGTCCCTTCACGCATGCGACATGTCATTAACTCTTTTACAGTAGCGAACCTTTCAGCTCTTGATTGAGCCCCAAAAAGTTCCTTGAGCTGTACGTGAATTTCAGCAGCATTCACGGTATCCTCAAATCGCCTCTGGAGTTCATCAGACATCGAGGCTTGCATATAGCATTTGGCCTTGATATCATGGTCCCACCATGTATCAAGTTTGGCCAACTCTTCCGGACTTATGTCAGCTGGTGCTTCCTTCGGAGGAGATTTTTCTAACACGTAGAGCATCTTCTCCAAGGTCAAGACAATCTTCAACTTACGGAACCATTCCGTATAGTTTGCGCCAGTCAGCTTATTTTGTTCGAGAATAGAGAATAATGGATTGCGCGAATTCATCTTAATGAAATACTGAAAAGTAACAGACAATAATCAGTGATTGTTTAATTAATTTACTAAGACATAAAATAGGCAAAATTTATTTTATGAATCTCACTCCCACTATTTTAACGATTTCACTACCCTCTAGTGAAAACGGGAAACTGTTTTCCTTAGTGGGAACATGGAGTCCAATTGACAAACTATGGTCCCGAATAATATCAGCCAACCATAATTTTCAAAAGGTAGAGCCCAATTGCTTCCAAAGCAACATCCACGTTTTTACCTCATGTCCAATAAGGGTCCAATAATATGACGCCGTTTATTGTGACATGTCAAGATGACCCATCAATATTAAGTTGTGATGGACGGTCGCCATGTGGATCCCCCAATAATATGAGCCGATCCCATGGGAGTTCCACCCAACTTACAACATGTGTCGATCCAATGTACAGCTTTCCGACGAACGCGTCCCCCCCAATAATATGAGCCGGACCGTATCCGCGGGTAGCATCTCATACATTGATCATTGATGGAAGGTAGGAACATTTAAACAATATTTAAATTTCCTTTATTTATCTTGATATCAATTTTAAATCATATTTAAAATGAGGGATTTTAATTTTGAAAATTTGTCTCATCATTTAAAACTTGTATGCTTGCGGGATTCATACAATTTAGTCTAAAACATGCATACAACGATAATATCATATATTATATTTTAGGATAATCGATTCCATTACTAATCGACCCGTGGTTGCCAATCACGAGTCTAAGTCCAATCCTAGGTAATATGCAGGTATGCAATGCAATCCTATTACATTGAGCTTCCAATTTACATTTCTTCAGTCTTCATTGTCTACTGGGCCCACCATTTCTTCAAATCTTTGTCTCCCACTAAGTCTAATGTATTTACAATAAATAAATATGACAAGTAGGGGATACATTTTAAGGGGTGGAAACGGGCCATAAACCAGGCCCACTTTTATTACATATGACAATTCATATTGGGCCATAAACCAGGCCCATTAATAAACCCAACAACAATAAAAACAAATGTAAATTCCTAACATACACCTACAAAATTGGTCATGGCAATCGATCATCCTTATCCAATAATATTTAATTCAAAATTAATTTATTGGATAACATGCAATGGCAATTAAATTTAAAAAGGATAAAATCATATTCCATATATAAATCTTATTTTACATATAAAATCATATTTTATATTTTTATCAAATAAAATCATATTTTACATATAAAATCCAATTTTATACATAAAATCATATTTTACTCAATATTTCCATAAGATCATATCTTATCATCAATTGTACCAAAAATAATTAATTTCATAAAATCTGATTTAACGGATAAAATCTATAAATTTTCCAAAAATTCAAATTTATCCAAAAATCAATTTTAAAATTTTCGAACTCGAACAATTCGATCCGACGCCTCGTGGACCAATCAAAAATAATTTTTGATCGGACCAAAAATAGAATTTTAACATATTAAAATTTTAATTAAAAAATTAAAAATAAATTTTCCCGGGCCGCCCGGGACGATCCCGGGCAGCCCGCGCCCCAAAAGGGGCTCGGGCCGGGCAGCCCGTCGCTGCCCCTTGGGCAGCGACGATCGCTGCCCTGCGCAGCGCCCAGCGCTGCGCTGGGCAGCAACAATCGCTGCCCTTGGGCAGCGATCCAATCGCTGCCCGTGTTTTGCCCGTCGAAAAATTTTAATTTTAAAATTTGTTTTGTTTCAAAAACCGAGGCTTAAAAATTTTTTGTGCAATAGATTAATTTAATTGCTTGACCTGAGAAACCTGGCTCTGATACCACTGTTGGAGAACGGTGATCAGATCAATCAGAATTGATACCCGGTGCAGCGGAAGTTTTAAAAATTTTATATGGAACAATTCCATATCATGGGTATCAAAACTTTACGATTAAATTGTGCGTGTAAAAATTAAATAACAATTAAATTTTTACCTTGAATCTCGAAACAAGATTATGGACACCAACAGATTACTCTGCTCTTGTTGTATATCCCAGGAACTGATGGACAAACAATTCTTCAATCAGGTCCACGAACAGAGGTTTAATCCCTCTGATAGATTGCACTAGAAAATCTATCAGAAGTTTCTACGAAGAAAATTAACAAATTTGATCCGTTAAACCAGACTGCAAATTCAAAATTCACAGGCTGGAATTTTCCGAGCAGAGAGGGAGAGGGGCGGCGGCCACCGTAGGGAAAAACTAGGGTTTTCGAAAATTTTTTGTGACCTCTGTTCTGTAATTTCTGTACTGCAATAACTTATTTATAATGTGGGCTGCTAACAGCTTAGAGCCGATTAGTCATAAGTTCAAGCCTGACAAGCAAAGCCCGCATGTTCAGAAATTAATATAAAATTCATCGTGACTCAGATTGATAAACCAATTTCACCAATGTGCACAGAAACCATTTCTGCATCTTTTAAAGTCAAGATAAATTTTCTGAATCCGAATTCAGTGATTTCCAAAAATGCCCATCCCTATGTCATTTTAGAAAATCTTACTCTTCTACTCTGATATAAGAAGTCCTACTTCTTTGTTCATTAAATTTAACTCTTTAAATTTAACTATCTCAACGGGGATTAAAAATCCATTACTTGTGTGACCCTCAATGGTTCAGGGATACAGCTAGCCGTGGGCTCACAACTCCTTGTGACTCGGAACAACAATTTCCGACTTGCCCATCGAATCATGGTAAGAGCGCCTAGCAATATCGCCCCATGATTCCCTAGGTATCACTGATAGTGCCTGCAAGAACCAATAGATTTTGGTTAGCATACAGTACGGTCCCTTCATCCATATATCCCGATCGAATCAACAACCATTGGTAAATCGAGAGTCGTTCGAGATTCGATAACTATGCAATGCATCTTGAAGATCAAATAGTGACATCACATGTGCTACTAAGAAACCATTTCTTAAAACACATCATGTACTCTAGCCAGAGATTCGTCACACTAATATCTCCTCAGATTGCATAGGATATCCACACTAGCAAGTATGTGGTGAATCCTTGACAACAAAGCATCGACTCCTATATGTTTCATAACTGTACCCAATCCCGACACCTGATGACCCCAATAGAGTCGGTAAACGAGTCAAAGTACAGTACTAGCATATAGAGTCTCAATGATGTTTCAAGTAGTGAGGACTAATGGTGTACAACCAAAACCGCGGACTTTATCCACTTGATAAGTGATAACCACTTGGAAAGTTCGGATAGGGTAGTTCTATCATTCATCGTATGAATATCCATTTGCATGCTTTGAACATCTCTATGTTCCATACCAATGAAACGTGGTACTCGGCATCGCAAATGCTAGTCTCAATCTCGAGTGATCCTTATCCTTATTAACGGACGACTCAATCGACTAGGAACTGTTTAGAATATACAGTGACTATAAGATGTGTTTCATGATAGCCATCCCCATGTGCCACCACATCTTACATACACTATAGTATATTCAAGGTCTTCATCTAAATATCTTATAGTATGTCACAACATAATAATATGATAAAAGATAAAGTAAACGTCATTATAAAAGTGTAAATTATATTAAACAAAAGATTATTTGTACATAGAGTCATCAAAGCCCTTAGCCACAAGTTGGCTCACCGGGCACCCACTCTTTCAAATATGTGTTCCTACAAGTATCACCTTTCAGGAAGGTGATGAGATTCGGTGTGAAAGGCAAGTTGTCACCTCGTTTCATTGGGCCTTTCCAGATACTGGAAAAGATCGGAGATGTTGCGTATCATTTGGCATTACCGCCATATATTTCCAGTATACATGATGTTTTTCATGTGTCGTTACTTCGATAGTACATAGCTGATGAATCACATATTATTCAGTCTACTGATGTTTAGCTAGATCCAGATCTGTCTTATGTTGAACAACCACTCTGTATCCTAGACAGGAAGGAGAAAGTTCTTCGGAACAAGACTATACCACTTGTGATGGTACAGTGGCAACGTCGAGGCGTTGAAGAAGAAACTTGGGAAACCGAGAGTCATATGCGAGCGGAATATCCTGAGTTGTTTGCTTTGTACTTTTGATTACCATGTAAAGATGTAAATACAGTTGTTGTAATAAAACATGGTTTGATGTTTCATATTGTTATCTTGATTTGTCTTTAGATTCTATTTCGCGAACGAAATGTCTAAAGGTGGGGAGAATGTATTAACCCAGATTCCATTTTAAGATAATGATATGTAAAACATGATTAAGGGTTACTAATTAACCAATTCCAGGATTTAATCGGACTTCAGAATCAAGAATTGGATTGTCAATATTTGAGCCAGTTCGGACGGTGCGAAGAGGACTTCGGACGATCCGAACTGAGCAACTCGGGGGCTCTGAAGATGGCTTGTTGACTTCGGAGTTAAGGCAAGTTCGGACGATCCGAACTAGGATCGGACGGCCCGAACTTCACCTATGCCAAGTAGGCAGGATTACTCAGCCGATATTTTTGACAAGTGTCAAGCATTGGACACTTCGGACGCCCCGAAGTGGCAATCGAACGGTCCGAACTCGACGTGTCTCGCATGTAGGAAGTGAGTTGGATCGGACGATCCGAACCCGAGTTCGGAGGGTCCGAACTTGACCGGAAATTTTCCTATAAATTGGGGTCTCCGGAGTTCATTTTGAATTACGAATTCCCGAGTTTTCTTCTTCAATTATATAGTGTGAGATATACACTTGAGGGCCCTATCGATAATAGTGAGATTCTGGAATAACAAAGAAGTTGTTATAGTCATCTAGAATCAGCGACATCAAAGGGCTTACTACAGACGAAGGTATGGTCCGGGAATCTATTTAATTTTTGGGAGTACTTATTAGCTTAGTTAAAGCTTATAGAACTTGTGTAGTGATACGATGAACTTTTGAATATAGGCTTGGAACCTAGGATCCTACTTTACTTGTACTAGCCTAGAGGTACGTACACATTGACTGAGATTGCCAGCGAGTATACATGTTTATATGTTGCATTTATTTGGCATTATTATATGGCATGATATATGATTTACCTTTTTCCATATTCATATGTCATGTTCATATACACGTTGAGCCTATACCTTGATATACCTGATTATAGAGCCGCTCAGCTCTATACTTGATAGTCTGTCACTGAGAGTAACGCGACGGTGGGGACATGTATGTCTGACTACTCTGGTGTACTAGACGAGTGTGGTTGCACCCAGAGGTTGATCCGCGCGGTGGCAGCACTCATGTAGCGCCGGTACTGAGCATGACTTTTCAGATGACCCTTTACCAGTCATCATGTTGCATGCATTATATACATATGTTTACTCATGTTTATGTAATGGGCGTTAGCGCTCACGTCCTAGTTGTTATCTTGGACATCCTATTCCACGAGGCAGGTTGCAGGATGGACGGAGCTGGTAGTTCAAGGCAGGACTAGGGAGCAGGAGCCTTGAGGAGTTAATTATACAGTAGGATTCGATATAGTTGTATAATGTTTACTTTTAAATTTTTCGATATGGTTGTATCACTACAGTATTAAGCCTGGATATATTTTACTAAGCTGATATGAAATTTATGGATTATGTTTCCGCACGTTTTACTCTGTTAAGTATTTTGCTGTATTAAGTTTAATGCATGCTATTAGTTGCCAGTTAGTAGCTGATTCCATGCAGGGTCACTACAATTTTTGTAGATCCTGCTGTCTTTCTATGTAAAATAGGTTTTCGACCGCTTGCCATGGAGTCTACTTGTTTGGTCACAATAAGTCTCTCGATCGGTCAACATAACAAGATCTACTCGCCTGATCCAGACAACTCCTCAATTATTTACTCTTACAAGAAAATACTTCACAAAGGTCCTTAGGGAAGTCTTATGATCCAACATATAACATTCTCAGAGTTGTCTGTTACTTTTCAGAAAAATAGTACTTTGCACAGCCAACAAGGATTTAAAAAAATCAGAATGTTTTCCCAAAATGCTCAATGTTAAGTCTGCGCTCAGAGACTGTCTGCGACCGTTGCCTTCTTGGTTGGGAAAGAGCCAAATCCCGCATTTATTAAAGCTTACTACACATCAAAGAAGGACAAAAAATATAGTACCTCATCATTTATGATCTACAGAAAGACGTTGTGCTTATCCATGCAAAGAACACTATAAATAGAGATTGTTTGAAAAGAGAAGTGACACACGAAGCCTGATCTTGGAAAACCAAGAATCTCTCGTATCTTCTAAGAAATCTCCTTTGAGCACTTAAATTTGTTCTATCACTCACTGCTCAATCAAGCCTTGTTTACTAAGAAAGTTGTCAGATCGTCTTGGATCAAATCAAGGGTTTTCAAACTCTTAGACCGTTCAATACAAAAAGTTCGAGTAGTAGAGTTTGACCGTTTGAATCTGTTGATTCAAACAAAGTTGTAGTTGGGGAAGTTTGATAAGAACTATGATCTTATTATGTGGTGTACTAGGAGTTCTGAGTTAGGTATTGGATAAGTCCTATTGGAGTGAGTGTGTTACAAGATGTTGTAATAGCCAAAGTGTCACGCTCCGAAACTCGGCCTAGTTGACATCGACGTTATTTAACATTTTCATATTAAACAACAAGCCCCGGAGTACAAAATTTTGGAATAACCAGTCTACTCATTCATGAAATTGAAATTACATAGTCTTTCATAAACTCAAAATTAAGTTGTTTTTACAATACTTAACTAAAAACGACTAAATAAATACGCAGCGGCTTAATACAACTAAATGTAAACATAAACTAAACAGAAACTAAGCATCAACAGTTTGTTGGTCTTCTTCACCAACCCCATAACTAGTTTTGCTCATCATCCTCGAGTTCTTCGTCGTTCTTATCTAAGATGGGTGATTCGGGTGGGTGAGTGATATGTCAATAAATGGGTGAATATAACAGATAACAGAGATAGAGACTTATGTTCAATCTCAGAGCAACCAAAAACATGGGCGATGTGGATCCATTGGGCTGCATTCTGGTATAACACATCGTATCATAATGCCGTGGGTATGACACCTTTTGACATTTTTTATGGAAGGAAACCACCAAAAATTATGCAATTTTGGACCTATAAAACAGTAGTGGCAGCTGTATCTCAAGAGCTGTCAGATGGGGATGAACTTATAAGGCAACTCAAATATAACCTCCATAGAGCACAACAGAGGATGACAAAACAAGAAAATGCTCATTGGAAAGATGTTTTCTTTCAATAGAACGACATGGTTTTTTTGAAGTTAAGAACTCATAAACAACAATCAGTATGTCAAAGGTTTTATCAGAAGTTAGCTCTAAGATATTACGGACCCTTTAGGGTGCTGAAAAAGGTGGGAAACATGGCTTATAAGTTACAGCTACCTGTGGGGTCCAGAATTCATCCAGTATTTCATGTTTCATGTCTGAAAAGAGTTGAGGGAGGTACGGTGTCTGTGCAACCTTTACCTAAGTGTTTAGATTCAGAGTTGACAGTGGAGTTTGAGCTAGAGCAAGTGGTGGCTCGAAGACTAAAACAAATAGGGCCAGAAAAAGTGCAACAAGTGCTGATTCGTTGGAATGGCAGGCCACTAGAAGAAGCTACTTGGGAGGAGGTGGTTGCGCTTGATTCACAATTTCCAACGTTCAGCCTTGAGGACAAGGCTACTTCGACAGAAGAGGGTATCGTTGTGGGTAAAAAAGAAGAGGGTCACATAGAGGATGAAAAACCCATAATAAAATATGTTTATTCTAGAAAAAAGTAGAGGACACACGATGTGTGAGAGGGGGAGTATATAAGGAAGGGATATTGCTAGAGGAGAGTTAGTTATTTTTTTTCTTTCTTGTCAAGTACTAGCGTGAGCTAGGTTTGTACTGAGACATTTCTCTTGGAGTTTCTTTTATTTCATCTGAATACATTTAGTTTATATTTTATTTCTACCTCTTTTTGCAATTCTCATTGTGGTTGCAACAGAGTTGCTGCAAAAATATGGAAGAAATAGTCAAAGGCATGTTCCTTGAAGCTCAATGTTGAAGAAGAAGCTTTTGAATCTTTCAAAACCATATTTGTAGATGGGATTTTCTCAATTAAAAAAAGGAGTTGTAAAACTTAACGCTCAAGGACTCTATTTCTAGAAAACTTTTTCCCTCATGCAAGATGATATCGTTATTGGGCAAACCTCTCTTACCTCTTCACAGAATCAGGCCAATTCGCTTCACACTCTAAATGCCAAAGTTGATGCACTAGATGCCAAGGTCTCTAATTGGGCTACTTCTTTTCAGGACTTGGATGCTAAAGTTAATGACATTTATGCTCAACTATTTAACTTCATTCTAGGTAAAAGAAAATGATGCCGAAAAGGAAGAAATGGACAGATCAAAGGCAGAATCATCCTCTGGAGTTGAAGCCAGGGCATCTGCTACAAATGAAGAATATCATGGAATCAATCAAGAAATAATGGACATTCACCCTCTCCCTCTTCCTCTTCCTCTTCCTCTTCCTCTTCTTCATCCTTTTCCTCTTCCTCTTCCTCCTCCTAACCATTATTTTCACGCTGAATAATTCTTTAAACTATTGAGTTGGCACTTTTTTTCATTTGTGACATTAACATTGGTTACTATCTTGTTCTGCCTTCTGTTCCTCTATTTTACTAATTTTGCAATTTCACCAAGTTTTTACATCACAAAAAAAGGGAAAATTGTTAGAAAATTTTAGTTTTGGTGATGTGTTTCATTTCAAGATTAAAGAAACCCTGTATAATTGTTTTTGTATAAAAACAACAGACATCACACACGCACACGCACACGCACACGCACACACACATATATATATACACTAAAACAGAAGCAATAGTCTTGTTCGCACAAGTAGGACAAATAAAATCTAGTATAATACTTTGCATCTATATGAAATAATTTCGGTATCTTGTATCCATTTCTGCATACAATGTTTCAGAAAATATCCTTAGTTATGAGGCCGTTCTGATATATCATAAAATTCATTAATTAAACCGTACTAGACTATATATTTATTTCTCTGTACAACAGTGTAGCTTTCGACCCAATCGTTTAGCCTACCTATCGGGCGCCAAGCCAATAAAAGATAAAGTTTTCGCATGGGCTCATCATCTGATGCAGAACCGATGCGAGAGGGAGAATAAATATGGGGGAAGCGGGGATTGATAGCTTTCAAGAACCAGTGGAAAGAGTTGTTCCTCCTTCCTTTCCAAAAAAAAAAGAGTAATTAGGCATAAAAGATTTGATTGAATGAACGCCACCTTGGTTGTTTTCAAACAAATCCCATCTCGATATATCCAAACATATACGGATATCTATCAATCGATTTGAAAATAACAAATATATTATTGGTAGAGGTACACTCAATAGATGAAGAGTCGTTTTTATTTGAACACTGAAAATCTTGTACAAAATGGCTCCAAGATGATACACGAGGCTGAGTCTCGAATTATGAATACTCCCGTGCTCAAGCTCTAAAGGTGAAAGAGTGGGTGCCCGGTGAGCCAACTTGTGGCTAAGGGCTTTGATGACTCTTTGTATAAACAATCTTTTGTTTAATATAATTTACACTTTTATTAATGGCAATGACTTTATCCTTCTTCATATTGTTATATTGTGATATACTATTGTTGTTTTGATAAAGACCTTGAATATACTATAGTGTATGTAAGATGTGGTAGCACATGGGGATGGCTATCATGAAACACATCTTATAGTCACTATATATTCTAAACTGTTCCTAGTCGATTGAGCCGTCCGTTAATAAGGATAAGGATCGCTCGAGTTTGAGACTAGCATTTGCGATGCAGAGTACCACGTTTCATTGGTAGGGAACATAGAGATGTTCGAAGCATGCAAATGGATATTCATATGATGAATGATCGAACTACCCTATCCGGACTTTCCAAGTGGTTATCACTTATCGAGTGGATAAAGTCCGCGGTTTTGGTTGTACATCATTAGTCCTTACTACTTGAAACATCATTGAGACTCTATATGCTAGTACTTTTCTTTGACTCATTTACCGACTCTATTGGGGTCATCAGGTGTCGGGATTGGGTACAGTTACAACACATATAGGAGTCGATGCTTTGTTGTCAAGGATTCACCACATACTTGCGAGTGTGGATATCCTATGCGATCTGAGGAGATATTAGTGTGACGAATCTCTGGCCAGAGTACATGATGTGTTTTAAGAAATGGTTTCTTAGTAGCACATGCGATGTCACTATTTGATCTTCAAGATGTATTGCATAGTTATCGAATCTCGAACGACTCTCGATTTACCAATGGTTGTTGATTCGATCGGGATATATGGATGAAGGGACCGTACTGTACGCTAACCAAAATCTATTGGTTCTTGTAGGCACTATCAGTGATACCTAGGGAATCATGGGGCGATGTTGCTAGGCGCTCTTACCATGATTCGATGGGCAAGTCGGAAATTGTTGTTCCGAGTCACAAGGAGTTGTGAGCTCACGGCTAGCTGTATCCCTGAACCATTGAGGGTCACACAGAGTAATGGATTTTTAATCCCCGTTGAGATAGTTAAATTTAAAGAGTTAAATTTAATGAACAAAGAAGTTGGACTTCTTATTTAAGAGTAGAGGAGTAAGATTTCCTAAAATGACATAGGGATGGACATTTTTGGAAATCACTGAATTCGGATTCAGAAAAATTTATCTTGACTTTAAAAGGTGCAGAAATGGTTTCTGTGAACATTGGTAAAATCGGTTTATCAATCAGAGTCACGATGAATTTTATATTAATTTCTGAACATGCGGGCTTTGCTTGTCAGGCTTGAACTTATGACTAATAGGCCCTAAGCTGTAAGCAGCCCACATTATAAATAAGTTATTGCAGTACAGAAATTATACAACAGGTCACAATTTTCGAAAAACCCTAATTTTTCTCTCAAATAGTGGCCGCCCGCCTCCCCTCTGCTCGGGAAAAATCCAGTCTGTGAATTTTGAATTACAGTCTGGTTTAACGGATCAAATTCGTTAATTCTCTTCGTAGAAACTTCTGATAGATTTTCTAGTGCAATCTATCAGAGGGATTAAATCTCTGTTCGTGGACCTGATTGAAGAACAGTTCGTCCATCAGTTCCTGGGAGATACAACAAGAGCAGAGCAATCTGTTGGTGTCAATAATCTCGATTCGAGATTGGAGGTAAAAATTTATAATTGTTATTTAATTTTTACACACACAATTTAATCGTAAAAGTTTTGATATCCATTATGGAATCGTTCCATATAAAATTTTTAAACTTCCGCTGCACCGGGTATCAATTCTGATTGATCTGATCACTGTTCTCCAACAGTGGTATCAGAGACAGGTTGCTCAGATCAAGCGATTAAATTAATCGATTGTACAAAAATTTTTAAGCCTCGGTTTTTGAAACAAAATAAATTTTTTAAATTAAAAATTTTTCGGGCAAAAACACGGGCAGCGATTGGATCGCTGCCCGGCCCGAGCCCTTTGGGGTGCGGGCAGCCCTGGAGCGTCCCGGGCGGCCCGCGGAAAAATTAATTTTTAATTTTTAAAATTAAAATTTTAATATGTTAAAATTCTATTTTTGATCCGATCAAAAATTGTTTTTGATTGGTCCACGAGGCATCGGATCGAATTGTTCGAGTCCGAAAATTTTAAAATTGATTTTTGGATAAATTTGAATTTTTGGAAAATTTATAGATTTTATCCGTTAAATCAGATTTTATGAAATTAATTATTTTTGGTACAATTGATGATAAGATATGATCTTATGGAAATATTGAGTAAAATATGATTTTATGTATAAAATTGGATTTTATATGTAAAATATGATTTTATTTGATAAAAAGATAAAATATGATTTTGTATGTAAAATAAGATTTTATATATGGAATATGATTTTATCCTTTTAATTTAAATTGCCATTGCATGTTATCCAATAAATTAATTTTGAATTAAATATTATTGGATAAGGATGATCGATTGCCATGACCAATTTTGTAGGTGTATGTTAGGAATTTACATTTGTTTTTATTGTTGTTGGATTTATTAATGGGTCTGGTTTATGGCCCAATATGAATTGTCATATGTAATAAAAGTGGGCCTGGTTTATGGCCCGTTCCCACCCCTTGAAATGTATCCCCTATTTGTCATGGTTATTTATTGTAAATACATTAGACTTAGTGGGAGATGAAGATTTGAAGACGGAGGTGGGCCCAGCAGACAATAAAGACTGAAGAAATGTAAATTGGAAGCTCAATGTAATAGGATTGCATTGCATACTGCATATTACCTAGGATTGGACTAAGACTCGTGATTGGCAACCACGGGTCGATTAGAAATGGAATCGATCATTCTATATAATATATGATATTATTGTTGTATGCATGTTTTAGACAAAATTGTGTGAATCCGGCAAGCATACAAATTTTAAAATGATGAGATAAATTTTCAAAATTAAAATCCCTCATTTTAAATATGATTTAAAATTGATATCAAGATAAATAAAGGAAATTTAAAATTGTTTAAATGTTTCTACCTTCCATCAACGATCAATGTATGAGATGCTACCCGTGGATACGGTCCGGCTCATATTATTGGGGGGGCCCGTTCGTCGGAAAGCTGTACATTGGATCGACACATGTTGTAAGTTGGGTGGAACTCCCATGGGATCGGCTCATATTATTGGGGGATCCACATGGCGACCGTCCATCACAACTTAATATTGATGGGTCATCTTGACATGTCACAATAAACGGCGTCATATTATTGGGCCCTTATTGGACATGAGGTAAAAACGTGGAGGTTGCTTTGGAAGCAATTGGGCTCTACCTTTTGAAAATTATGGTTGGCTGATATTATTCGGGACCATAGTTTGTCAATTGGACTCCATGTTCTCACTAAGAAAAACAGTTTCCCGTTTTCACTAGAGGGTAGTGAAATCTTTAAAATAGTGGGAGTGAGATTCATAAAATAAATTTCGCCTATTTTATGTCTTAGTAAATTAATTAAACAATCATCGATAATTGTCTGTTTCATCTCAGTATATCATTATGATGAATCTTCGTAATCCACATGTCTCAATTCTCCAACAAAACAAACTTACTGGCGCAAACAATACGGAATGGTTCCATAAGTTAAGATTGTCCTGAGTTCGGAAAAGATTTTCTAAGTGTTAGAAAAGGCTTCTCCGAAAACAGCCTCGGCTGATGTAACTGCCGAAAGGTTGGCCGAACTAGAGAAATGGTTGGACCATGATCTCAAGGCCAAATGTTACATGCAAAATTGGACAAGTCTAAACAAATTTGCCATCACTGCAAGAAACCCGGTCATTGGAAACGTAACTGCAAGGAATACCTCGAGCAGTTGCGAATTGCAAAGAGTATGTTTTACATTAAAATAAATGTTTTTCTTAATACTACTTCTTGGGTATTGGATTCCAGATGTAGATCTCATATTTGCAATGAGTTGCAAATGATGACAAGAAGTAATAGGCTAAGGATGGGTGAGACCCAGTCAAGGCTCGGGAATGGTTCCAGAGATAAATCCAAAGCTATAGGAGACATTTATTTTTGCAGAACAATTTTAAGTTACTTTTGAGAGATTTTTTATTTGTGCCAAAGATTTCATTAAAACATTATTTCTATTTCTATGCTTGATAGAGATGGGTTTTCTTGTAATTTTGTGAATGAGATTTGCAATATTTACAAGAATGAATGTTTGATTTGAAGTTGACAATTTAAAAACGATCTATATAACTTAAAATTAAAAGACGTTCCAATAAATTATGTTGATAAACCGGTAACAACGAACAAAAAGAAAATCGATAGTCAAAACCCGGCAAACCTTTGGCATGCTAGGCTAGGTCATATTTTTTCAAGGAGGATGAACAAGCTAGTGGGAGAGGGCATGTTTGATATGTCTGATATTAACTCTCTACCTACTTGTGAGTCCTGCCTGAAAGGAAAAATGACTAAATCTCCTTTTAAGGGAAAACCTGAGCGTAGTCAAAATCTGTTGGATTTGATCCATACAGATGTTTGTGGTCCATTTAGAATTGGTACTAAATTTGGCCACACCTACTTCATTACCTTTACTGATGATTATTCAAGATATGGGTATTTATATTTAATTAAATATAAGTCTGAAGCATTTGAAAAGTTCAAAAAATTCAAGGCTGAAGTAGAAAACAAGCTAGGTAAAAGTATTAAAGCACTTCGATCGGATCGAGGTGGAGAATACTTAAGTACCGAGTTTTTGGACTATCTGAAAGAGAATGGGATTCTCTCTCAGTGGACTCCTCCTATGACACTACAGCTGAATGGTGTATCGGAGCGTCGTAATCGAACTTTGTTGGACATGGTTCGATCCATGATGAGCTTCACTGAGCTTCCACCTTCATTTTGGGGCTACGCGCTTGAAACGGCGGTGTTGTTGTTGAACAACGTCCACACCAAAGCAGTGGACAAAACACCATACGAGTTATGGAATGGCAAAGCTCCTAAGTATTCGTACTTGAGGATTTGGGGATGTCCTGCTTACGTGAAGCAGACAGTGGGAGATAAGTTGGATAGTCGATCCACCTTATGTTATTTTGTAGGGTATCCGAAGAATTCAATCGGATATTATTTCTATCATCCTGCTGAAACAAAGGTGTTTGTTTCAAGGAATGCCACCTTCTTGGAGAAGGAGTTCTTATTGGATAAGAAAGGCGAGATGATGGAACTCGAAAAAATTCGAGAAGAACCCGAAATACAAAATAATGATCCTACACCTAAGGAACCATTGATGGACACGCCTATACTTAGAAGATCCGAGAGGACTTCTAGACCTCCTATTCGATATGGTCTTCTTCTTGAAGGGGATCAAGATGAACCCGATGTTGGATGTGATCCAAGAAACTTCAAGGAAGCAATTTCTGATGCGGATTCAAATTTATGGCTTGAAGCTATGCAGTCGGAAATAGATTCGATGCATACAAACCAAGTTTGGTCTTTAGTAGATCCTCCCGATGGAATTGTTCCAATAGGGTGTAAATGAATCTACAAGAGAAAGCTTGGGCCTGATGGTAAGGTATTGACCTACAAGGCGCGATTGGTGGCGAAAGGTTATACTCAAAGACAAGGAGTTGACTATGATGAAACCTTTTCACCAGTTGCAATGTTCAAGTCCATAAGAATCCTTATTGCCATAGCTGCTTGGTATGACTATGAGATATGGCAAATGGATGTGAAGACTGCATTTCTTAATGAAAACATTAAGGAAGAGATCTATATGACGCAGCCTGAGGGATACACATCCATGGGAAGCGAGCATAAGGTATGCAAGCTTCAGAGATCGATCTATGGTCTAAAACAAGCATCAAGAAGTTGGAACCAAAAATTTGATGAAACAATAAAGGATTTTGGTTTCATCAAGAACCCGGAGGAACCATGCGTGTACAAGAAAGTAGTTAAGGATGCTGTGACATTCTTAGTACTTTATGTTGATGACATCCTACTCATTGGGAATGACGTAGGGATGTTGCAGTCAACAAAGATATGGTTATCAGGTAGATTCTCGATGAAGGATTTGGGTGAGGCATCCTATATTCTAGGGATACAGATCTATAGAGATAGATCTAAGAGAATGATAGGACTCACTCAAGAAACCTACATCGACACCATATTGAAATGGTTTTCAATGGATGGGTCCAAGAGAGGACATCTACCCATGTGTCATGGAGTTTCTCTATCCAAGTCTATGTGTCCCAAGACTGATGAAGAGATAGAGAAAATGACACATGTACCATATGCGTCAGCCATAGGTAGTATCATGTATGGGATGATATCTACCAGACCGGATGTAGCATTTTCTCTGAGTGTCACGAGTAGATATCAAGCTAATCCCGGTCAAATGCATTGGAAAATCGTGAAGGACATTCTTAAGTACTTACGAAGGACTAAGAATATGTTCATGGTATATGGAGGAAGAGAACTAAAATTGGAAGGCTATACCGACTCTAGCTTCCAAAGTGACGTGGATGATTCGAAGTCAACCTCTGGATTTGTGTTCATGCTCAATGGCGGTGCTGTCTCTTGGAAGAGTTCCAAGCAGGACACCACAGCGGATTCCACAACTGAGGCAGAATACATTGCAGCATCAGCTGCTGCTAAAGAGGCCGTTTGGATGAGGAATTTCGTCCAAGAGTTGGGCGTCATTCCTGAATTTGTTGGTCCAGTCCCGGTGTACTGTGACAACACGGGTGCCGTTGCTCAGGCAAAGGAACCAAGGTCTCATCAAAGATCCAAACACGTACTGAGGAAATACCACATCATCCGGGAGATTGTGGAAAGAGGAGACATCACTGTCGAAAGAGTGGCCTCTGCAGACAATATCGCTGATCCACTTACTAAGCCCTTGCCAGGACCATTATTTGACAAACATCGCGAAGCAATGGGTCTACGTAGTATGACTAGTTGACTTTAGGGCAAGTGGGAGATTGAAAGAGTGGGTGCCCGATGAGCCAACTTGTGGCTAAGGGCTTTGATGACTCTTTGTATAAACAATCTTTTGTTTAATATAATTTACACTTTTATTAATGGCAATGACTTTATCCTTCTTCATATTGTTATATTGTGATATACTATTGTTGTTTTGATAAAGACCTTGAATATACTATAGTGTATGTAAGATGTGGTAGCACATGGGGATGGCTATCATGAAACACATCTTATAGTCACTGTATATTCTAAATTGTTCCTAGTCGATTGAGCCGTCCGTTAATAAGGATAAGGATCGCTCGAGTTTGAGACTAGAATTTGCGATGCAGAGTACCACGTTTCATTGGTAGGGAACATAGAGATGTTCGAAGCATGCAAATGGATATTCATATGATGAATGATCGAACTACCCTATCCGGACTTTCCAAGTGGTTATCACTTATCGAGTGGATAAAGTCCGCGGTTTTGGTTGTACACCATTAGTCCTTACTACTTGAAACATCATTGAGACTCTATATGCTAGTACTGTGCTTTGACTCGTTTACCGACTCTATTGGGATCATCAGGTGTCGGGATTGGGTACAGTTACAACACATATAGGAGTCGATGCTTTGTTGTCAAGGATTCACCACATACTTGCGAGTGTGGATATCCTATGCGATCTGAGGAGATATTAGTGTGACGAATCTCTGGCCAGAGTACATGATGTGTTTTAAGAAATGGTTTCTTAGTAGCACATGCGATGTCACTATTTGATCTTCAAGATGTATTGCATAGTTATCGAATCTCGAATGACTCTCGATTTACCAATGGTTGTTGATTCGATCGGGATATATGGATGAAGGGACCGTACTGTACGCTAACCAAAATCTATTGGTTCTTGTAGGCACTATCAGTGATACCTAGGGAATCATGGGGCGATGTTGCTAGGCGCTCTTACCATGATTCGATGGGCAAGTCGGAAATTGTTGTTCCGAGTCACAAGGAGTTGTGAGCCCACGGCTAGCTGTATCCCTGAACCATTGAGGGTCACACAGAGTAATGGATTTTTAATCCCCGTTGAGATAGTTAAATTTAAAGAGTTAAATTTAATGAACAAAGAAGTTGGACTTCTTATTTAAGAGTAGAGGAGTAAGATTTCCTAAAATGACATAGGGATGGACATTTTTGGAAATCACTGAATTCGGATTCAGAAAAATTTATCTTGACTTTAAAAGGTGCAGAAATGGTTTCTGTGAACATTGGTAAAATCGGTTTATCAATCAGAGTCACGATGAATTTTATATTAATTTCTGAACATGCGGGCTTTGCTTGTCAGGCTTGAACTTATGACTAATGGGCCCTAAGCTGTTAGCAGCCCACATTATAAATAAGTTATTGCAGTACAGAAATTATACAACAGGTCACAATTTTCGAAAAACCATAATTTTTCTCTCAAATAGTGGCCGCCCCCTCCCTTCTGCTCGGGAAAAATCCAGTCTGTGAATTTTGAATTACAGTCTGGTTTAACGGATCAAATTCGTTAATTCTCTTCGTAGAAACTTCTGATATATTTTCTAGTGCAATCTATCAGAGGGATTAAATCTCTGTTCGTGGACCTGATTGAAGAACAGTTCGTCCATCAGTTCCTGGGAGATACGACAAGAGCAGAGCAATCTGTTGGTGTCAATAATCTCGATTCGAGATTGGAGGTAAAAATTTATAATTGTTATTTAATTTTTACACACACAATTTAATCGTAAAAGTTTTGATACCCATTATGGAATCGTTCCATATAAAATTTTTAAACTTCCGCTGCACCGGGTATCAATTCTGATTGATCTGATCACCGTTCTCCAACAAAAGGCATACTAAGAAGTTCAAGAAAATCAACACACCGAAAAGTTTATCAGATTCAAAAGATCGTTCGTGTTGTGGAAATAGTCTTTCCCATAATCAGTACATTTGTTTCATTGTGTTGTGTTGTTTTGTTAGGAATTTCAGTAGGAAAAGGTAAGACCTATTGAAGTGTATTTGTACACGTGTATACCAACTAAAGTCTTCTAATAATTACTTTCGGAAATAGAAGAAGGTGAGACGTCGACATAAAAGTGTTTTGTCATTCGAACTTGCAGAAACAAGTCTTGTGTACGTCTTACATTTCATTCTACTATTTTTTGTTTAATTAAGTTTTGTGAATTGTTTCCAGACTTTTAGTAGTCTGCTGCATTTATAGAAGAATGAGACTAGCTTCTGACTCTTAAAAATAATTAGAAACACACTTTTCAAAAGGAAGAATGAAAATTTTGGAGTGTTCATTTAACCCCTATTCTAAACATTCGGTTCCTAGAATGTATTTCAAATTCTGAAAACTTGTACGACAAACAGCAACAAAAACAGCAACAATGATGAACAAGTCGAGGCGAGAAATTCTCTCCATCCGCAAGACAAAATTGCCCATTAACAGTGCTCAACATTGGCGACAATCATCTCTAAGATACAACCACTAACGATCGTGATATAGCAGCACTACAAATATCACGAACTTCAGCGAACAAAAATAAGTATCAACTTTTTTTTTTAAGAGAGTGAGGGAGAGATTTTTTCAAAAATCTGATTTATACATTATCAGATGTTTTCAGAGATCCTCTATGTGTTATAACTTATCAGATATATAACCAGAGACTCCAAACAATACGTCTTATGGCCGAAGGATGCAACCCATGACAGAAAATGCCCAAAAAGAGTCGTGACTTTTTATACTGCAGAAGGCGCGCTCGATCGGTAAAATTTAACCGCTCGGGCGCCCAACTATTGCCAAACTTTATGTCCCGATTTTTAGACGCTGCGCCCGAGCGTTAAAATTTGACCGCTCGGGCGGTCAAATTTTGGCCAACCTACTGTCTCGCAGTTTAGATTATGCGCTCGGGCGGTAAATTTCTACCGCTCGGGCGGACCTTTTTTGTCCAACACACTGGATTGCAGGAGAGGTGCTGCGCTCGAGCGGTAGTTTATTGCAGCTCGAGCGCTCACAATAAATATTATTTTAACTATATTTTATCCAAAAAGAATAATCGGATCATAAGACCTCGCCTCGCCACGCCGATTAGCGTCTTGCCCCTTTACAAAACATCCGGTGCCCTAAGGGCCAAATCCCATAAACCAAATTTGGGTTATTTAAGGAGTCAAACACATTGGAATTGTTCCAATGTGGGACAAACCAAAACAAGTTTTTCTTCTAATTTATTCACCAAATTTGAATTTATTTCAACAATTTGTACAAGCCTTTTAAACTCATTTCAAGTCAAGCCTTCCAACAATTCATTCAATATTTATGTTTTTTCCAACAATCCCCCACATGAATGAATTTTACGTACATTTGTATTTGTAAGAGTGGGTGCCCAGTGAGCCAACTGTGTGGCTATGGGCTTTGATGACTCTTTGTATAAACAATCTTTTGTTTAATATTATTTACACTTTTATGGCAATGACTTTATATTACTTCATATTGTTATATTGTGATATACTATTGTTGTTTTGATAAAGACCTTGAATATACTATAGTGTATGTAATATGTGGTAGAACATGGAGATGTCTATCATGAAATACATCTTATAGTCACTGTATGTTCTAAAACCGTTCCTAGTCGATTAAGCCGTCCGATAATAAGGATAAGGATCGCTCGAGTTTGAGACTAGCATTTGCGATGCGGAGTACCACGTTTCATTGGTAGGGAACATGGAGATGTTCGAAGCATGCAAATGGATATTCATAGGATGAATAATCGAACTACCCTATCCGGACTTTCCAAGTGGTTATCACTTATCGAGTGGATTAAGTCCGCGGTTTTGGTTGTACACCATTAGTCCTTACGACTTGAAACATCATGGAGACTCTATATGCTAGTGCTGTGCTTTGACTCGTTTACCGACTCTATGGGGGTCATCAGGTGTCGAGATTGGGTACAGTTACGACACATATAGGAGTCAATGCATTGTTGTCAAGGATTCACCACATACTTGCGAGTGTGGATATCCTATGCGATCTGAGGAGATATTAGTGTGATAAATCTCTGGCCAGAGTAATTGATGTGATTTAAGAAATGGTTTCTTAGTAGCACATGCGATGTCACTAATTTGATCTTCAAGATGTATTGCATAGTTATCGAATCTTGAGCGACTCTCGATATACCAATGGTTGTTGATTCGATCGGGATATATGGATGAAGGGACCGTACTGTACGCTAACCAAAATCTACTGGTTCTTGTAGGCACTATAAGTGATACCTAGGGAATCATGGGGCGATGTTGCTAGGCGCTTTACCATGATTCGTTGGGCAAGTCGGAAAGTGTTGTTCCGAGTCACAAGGAGTTGTGAGCCCACGGCTACCTGTATCCCTGAACCATTGAGGGTCACACAGTGTAATGGAGTTTTAATCCCCGTTGAGATAGTTAAATTTAAAGAGTTAAATTTAATGAACTAAGGAGTTGGACTTCTTAAATAAGAGTAAGGGAGTAGGATTTCCTAAAATGACATAGGGATGGACATTTTTGGAAACCACTGAATTCGGATTCAGGAAAATTTATTTTGACTTTAAAATGTGCAGAAATGGTTTCTGTGCACATTGGTGAAATCAGTTCATCAATCGGAGTCACGATGAATTTTATATTAATTTCTGAACGAGCGGGCTTTGCTTGTCGGGCCCCAGCTTATGACTAATGGGCCCTAAGGTGTTAGTGGCCTGCATTATAAATAAGTTATTTCAGTACAGAAATTACACACAACAGGTCATAATTTTTTAGAGCAAAAATCGAAAACCCTAGTTCCTCTAAAAGATTGTTTCGGCCGAACCCTCCCCATACTCTGCCCGAGATTTTCCGGTCTGTGATTTTGAATCGCAGTAAGGAATAACGAATCAGATTCGTTTATTCTCTTCGCAGAAAACTTCTGATAGATTTTCTAGTGCAATCTATCAGAGGAATTAAACCTCTGTTCGTGGACCTGATTGAAGGAGTTCATCGGTTCCAGGGAGAGACAACAAGAGCAGATCAAATCTGTTGGTGTCCATTAATCTCGTTGCGAGATTGGAGGTAAAATTTAATAACTGTTATTTAAATTTTACACACACAATAATTTAATCGTTGAACGGTTGATACCCACACTATGGAATTGTTCCATAACAAAATTTTTAAACTTTCGCTGCACCGGGTATCAATCGTGATTGATCTGACCGCCAGTTTTTTCCATCAATGGTATCAGAGCCAGGTTGCTCAGATCAAACGATTAAATTAATCAATTGTACAAAATTTTTGAGTCTCGGTTTTTGAAACAAAATAAATATTTTTAAATAAAAAAAAAAATTTTTTCGGGGCAAAACCCGGGCAGCGATTGGATCGCTGCCCGGTGGGGCAGCAATTGTTGCTGCGCCGCCCAGGGCAGCGCACGGCGCCGCCCAGGGGCGGCGCCAGGCGCTGCCCTAAGGGGGCAGCCGAGCTGCCCCCGGCCCGCGCCCCGGGTGCGGGCCGGCCCGGGAGTGTCCCGGGCGGCCCGCGGGAAAAATTATATTTTTATTTAAAAATTAATTTTAATATTTAAAATTTTATTTTTGGTCCGGTCAAAAATTGTTTTTGATTGGTTCACGAGATTTCGGATCGAATTGTTCGAGTCCGTAAATTTTAAAATTGATTTTGGATAAATTTGAATTTTTGGAAAATTTTAATATTTTATCCGTAAATTGAATTTTGAAATCAATTATTTTGGTACAATTGATGATAAGATATGATCTTATGATATATTAAGTAAAATATGATTTTATTTGTAAAATTGGATTTTATAGATAAAATATGATTTTATTTGATATAGAGATAAAATATGATTTTATATGTGAAATGAGATTTTATATATAAAATATGATTTTATCTTGTTTAAATTTGAATTGCCACAGCATGTTATCCAATAAATTAATTTTGAATTAAATGTTATTGGATAAGGATGATCGATTGCCATGACCAATTTTGTAGGTGTATGTTAGGAATTTACATTTTGTCTTTATTATTGTTGGTTTTATTAATGGGCCTGGTTTATGGCCCGATATGAATGTCATATGTAATAAAAGTGGGCTTGGTTTATAGCCCGTTCCCACCCCCTAAAAATGTATCCCCTACTTGTCATTGTTATTTATTGTAAATACATTAGATTTAGTGGGAGATCAAGATTTGAAGATGGTGGGCCCAGCAGACAATGAAGACTGAAGAAATGTAAATTGGAAGCATATGTAATAGGATTGCATTTGCATACTGCATATTACCTAGGATTGGACTAAGACCCGTGATTGGCAACCACGGGTCAATTAGAAATGGAATCGATCATCCTATATAATATGTGATATTATGATTGTATGCATGTTTAGACATAAATTGCGTGAATCCGGCAATGCATGCAATAAATTAAATATGATGAGACAAATATTTTTATAAATAAAATCCCTCATTTTAAATATGATTTAAAATTTATATCAAGATAAATAAAGGAAATTTAAATATTGTTTAAATGTTCCTACCTTCCATCAACGGTCAATGTATGTGATGCTACCCGCGGATACGGTCCGGCTCATATTATTGGGGGGGCCCGTCCGTCGGAAAGCTGTACATTGGATCGACAAATGTTGTAAGTTGGGTGGAACTCCCATGGGATCGGCTCATATTATTGGGGGATCCACATGGCGACCGTCCATCACAACTTAATATTGATGGGTCATCTTGACATGTCACTTTAAACGGCGTCATATTATTGGGCCCTTATTGGACATGAGGTAAACACATGGGGGTTGCTTTGGAAGCAATTGGGCTCTACCTTTTGAGAATTATGGTTGGCTGATATTATTCGGGACCATAAGTTTGTCAATTGGACTTCATGTTCTCACTAAAGAAAAAGTTTCCCGTTTTCACTAGAGGGTGGTGAAATCGTTAAAATAGTGGGAGTGAGATTCATAAAATTAAATTCGCCTATTTTATGTCTTAGTAAATTGTTAAACAATCATTGATATATGTCTGTTTTTTCTTTTCAGTATTTCATACAATGAATTCGCGAAATCCATTATTCTCGATCCTCGAACAAAACAAGTTGACTGGCGCCAACTATACGGAATGATTCCGGAAGTTGAAGATTGTCTTAACTTCGGAGAAAATGCTCTACGTGTTAGAGAAAGCACCTCCGAAGGAAGCACCAGCTGACATAAGTCCGGAGGAATTGGCCAAACTTGATGCATGGTGTGACCATGACATCAAGACCAAATGCTATATGCAAGCCTCGATGTCTGATGAACTCCAGAGGCGATTTGAGGACACGGTGAATGCTGCTGACATTCACACGCAACTCAAGGAACTTTTTGGGGCTCAGTCGAGGGCTGAAAGGTTCGCTACTGTTAAGGAGTTGATGACGTGCCGCATGCGTGAAGGGACTTCGGTCCGTGATCATGGGGTACGAGTGATTTGGCTCATACAGAAGTTGGCGACCCTAGATTTGGTGTTGGAGCATGAACTCAATGTGGATTTATTGCTTCTGTCTCTTCCTTCTTCATTTGATGGATTTGTGATAAATTTTAATATGAACAAGATAGAGGCCACCCTTGAAGAGATGGTCAATATGCTCGTTACATATGAATCCACACTTAAGAAGGATAAGCCAGCTTTCTTGGTGGGCTCCTCATCTTCTGCGAAGAAGGGGCCAAGTATGAAGGGCAAGAAACGTTCTACCCCACCCAAGAAAGTCGAGCCCGAGAAGAAGCAAAAGACAAAGGCTTCAAACATTGGAAAATCCAAGGATGTTTGCCATTACTGCAAGAAGCCGGGTCATTGGAAGCGCAACTGCAAGGAATATCTTGAGAAGTTGGGAACTGCAAAGGGTATGTTCTATATTGAAATAAACATGTCACTTAATACAACTTCTTGGGTATTGGATACCGGATGTGGATCTCACATTTGCAATGATTTGCAGGTGATGACAAGAAGTCGCAGGCTTAGAATGGGTGAGACCCAGCTGAGGCTCGGGAATGGTTCCAGAGTTGAAGCTACGGCCATTGGAGATGTTTGTTTGACTTTGCAGAACGGTTTTAAATTATTGTTAAGAGATGTTTTATTTGTGCCAGATTTAATTAAAAACATTATTTCTATTTCTATGCTTGATAGAGATGGTTATTCTTGCAATTTTGTGAATGGGATTTGCAATATTTACAAGAATGAATGTTTAATTGGAAATGGACAACTTGAAAACGATCTATACAACTTAAAACTAAAAGACGTTCCAGTGAATTATGTTGATAAACCGGCGACAACAAACAAAAGGAAAATCGATAGTCAAAACCCGGCAAACCTTTGGCATGCTAGGCTAGGTCATATTTCCTCAAGGAGGATGAACAAGCTAGTGGGAGAGGGCATGTTTGATATGTCTGATATTAATTCTCTACCTACTTGTGAATCCTGCCTAAAAGGAAAAATGACTAAATCTCCTTTTAAGGGGAAACCTGAGCGTAGTCAGAATCTGTTGGATTTGATCCATACAGATGTTTGTGGTCCATTTAGAGTAGGGACTCAACATGGCCACACCTACTTCATTACCTTTACTGATGATTATTCAAGGTATGGGTATTTATATTTAATGAAATATAAGTCTGAAGCATTTGAAAAGTTCAAAGAATTCAGGGCTGAAGTAGAAAACAAGCTAGGTAAAAGTATTAAAGCACTTCGATCGGATCGAGGTGGAGAATACTTGAGTACCGAGTTTTTGGACTATCTGAAAGAGAATGGGATTCTCTCTCAGTGGACTCCTCCTATGACACCACAACTTAATGGTGTATCGGAGCGTCGTAATCGAACTTTGTTGGACATGGTTCGATCTATGATGAGCTTCACTGAGCTTCCACCTTCGTTTTGGGGCTATGCGCTTGAAACGGCGGTATTGTTGTTGAACAACGTCCACACTAAAGCAGTGGACAAAACACCATACGAGTTATGGAATGGCAAAGCTCCTAAGTATTCGTACTTGAGGATTTGGGGATGTCCTGCTTACGTGAAGCGGACAGTGGGAGATAAGTTGGATAGTCGATCCAGCTTATGTTATTTTGTAGGGTATCCGAAGAATTCAATCGGATATTATTTCTATTATCCTGCTGAAACAAAGGTGTTTGTTTCTAGGAATGCCACCTTCTTGGAGAAGGAGTTCTTATTGGATAAGAAAGGCGAGATGATGGAACTCGAAGAAGTTCGAGAAGAACCCGAAATACAAAATAACGATCCTACACCTCAGGAACCATTGCTGGACACGCCTGCACCTAGAAGATCCGAAAGGACTTCTAGACCTCCAGTTCGATATGGTCTTCTTCTTGAAGAGGATCAAGATGAACCCGACATTGGATGTGATCCAAGAAACTTCAAGGAAGTAATTTCTGATGCGGATTCGAATTTATGGCTTGAAGCTATGCAGTCAGAATTGGATTCGATGCATACAAACCAAGTTTGGTCTTTAGTAGATCCTCCCGATGGAATTGTTCCAATAGGGTGTAAATGGATCTACAAGAGAAAGCTTGGGCCTGATGGTAAGGTATTGACCTACAAGGCGCGATTGGTGGCGAAAGGTTATACTCAAAGGCAAGGAGTTGACTATGATGAAACCTTTTCACCAGTTGCAATGTTCAAGTCCATAAGAATCCTGATTGCCATAGCTGCATGGTATGACTATGAGATATGGCAAATGGATGTGAAGACTGCTTTTCTTAATGGAGACATTAAGGAAGAAATCTATATGAAGCAGCCTGAGGGGTTCACATCCATGGGAAGCGAGCATAAGGTATGCAAGCTTCAGAGATCAATTTATGGTCTAAAACAAGCATCAAGAAGTTGGAACCAGAAATTTGATGAAACAATAAAAGATTTTGGTTTCATCAAGAACCCGGAGGAACCGTGCGTGTACAAGAAAGTAGTTAAGGATGCTGTGACATTCTTAGTACTTTATGTTGATGACATCCTACTCATTGGGAATGATGTAGGGATGTTGCAGTCAACAAAGATATGGTTATCAGGTAGATTTTCGATGAAGGATTTGGGAGAGGCATCCTACATTCTTGGGATACAGATCTATAGAGATAGGTCTAAGAGAATGATAGGACTCACTCAATCAACCTACATCGATACCATATTGAAACGGTTTTCAATGGATGGTTCCAAAAGAGGACATCTACCCATGTGTCATGGAGTTTCTCTATCCAAGTCTATGTGTCCCAAGACTGATGAAGAGATAGAGAATATGACACATGTACCATATGCGTCAGCTATAGGTAGTATCATGTATGGGATGATATCTACCAGACCGGATGTAGCATTTGCTCTGAGTGTCACGAGCAGATATCAGTCTAATCCTGGTCAAATGCATTGGAAAGCCGTGAAGGACATTCTTAAGTACTTGCGAAGGACTAAGAATATGTTCATGGTTTATGGAGGACGAGAACTCAAATTGGAAGGCTATACCGACTCTAGCTTCCAAAGTGATGTGGATGACTCGAAGTCAACCTCTGGATTTGTGTTCATGCTCAATGGCGGTGCTGTCTCTTGGAAGAGTTCCAAGCAGGACACCACAGCGGATTCCACCACTGAGGCTGAATACATTGCAGCATCAGCTGCTGCTAAAGAGGCCGTTTGGATGAGGAAGTTCGTCCAAGAGTTGGGCGTCATTCCTGAATTTGTTGGTCCAGTCCCGGTGTACTGTGACAACACGGGTGCCGTTGCTCAAGCAAAGGAACCAAGGTCTCATCAAAGATCCAAACACGTACTGAGGAAATACCACATAATCCGGGAGATTGTGGAAAGAGGAGACATCATTGTCGAACGAGTGGCCTCTGCAGACAATATCGCTGATCCGCTTACTAAGCCCTTGCCAGGACCATTGTTTGACAAACATCGCGAAGCAATGGGTCTACGTAGTATGACTAGTTGGCTATAGGGCAAGTGGGAGATTGTAAGAGTGGGTGCCCAGTGAGCCAACTGTGTGGCTATGGGCTTTGATGACTCTTTGTATAAACAATCTTTTGTTTAATATTATTTACACTTTTATGGCAATGACTTTATATTACTTCATATTGTTATATTGTGATATACTATTGTTGTTTTGATAAAGACCTTGAATATACTATAGTGTATGTAAGATGTGGTAGAACATGGAGATGTCTATCATGAAATACATCTTATAGTCACTGTATGTTCTAAAACCGTTCCTAGTCGATTGAGCCGTCCGATAATAAGGATAAGGATCGCTCGAGTTTGAGACTAGCATTTGCGATGCGGAGTACCACGTTTCATTGGTAGGGAACATGGAGATGTTCGAAGCATGCAAATGGATATTCATAGGATGAATAATCGAACTACCCTATCCGGACTTTCCAAGTGGTTATCACTTATCGAGTGGATTAAGTCCGCGGTTTTGGTTGTACACCATTAGTCCTTACGACTTGAAACATCATGGAGACTCTATATGCTAGTGCTGTGCTTTGACTCGTTTACCGACTCTATGGGGGTCATCAGGTGTCGAGATTGGGTACAGTTACGACACATATAGGAGTCAATGCATTGTTGTCAAGGATTCACCACATACTTGCGAGTGTGGATATCCTATGCGATCTGAGGAGATATTAGTGTGATAAATCTCTGGCCAGAGTAATTGATGTGATTTAAGAAATGGTTTCTTAGTAGCACATGCGATGTCACTAATTTGATCTTCAAGATGTATTGCATAGTTATCGAATCTTGAGCGACTCTCGATATACCAATGGTTGTTAATTCGATCGGGATATATGGATGAAGGGACCGTACTGTACGCTAACCAAAATCTACTGGTTCTTGTAGGCACTATCAGTGATACCTAGGGAATCATGGGGCGATGTTGCTAGGCGCTTTACCATGATTCGTTGGGCAAGTCGGAAAGTGTTGTTCCGAGTCACAAGGAGTTGTGAGCCCACGGCTAGCTGTATCCCTGAACCATTGAGGGTCACACAGTGTAATGGAGTTTTAATCCCCGTTGAGATAGTTAAATTTAAAGAGTTAAATTTAATGAACTAAGGAGTTGGACTTCTTAAATAAGAGTAAGGGAGTAGGATTTCCTAAAATGACATAGGGATGGACATTTTTGGAAACCACTGAATTCGGATTCAGGAAAATTTATTTTGACTTTAAAATGTGCAGAAATGGTTTCTGTGCACATTGGTGAAATCAGTTCATCAATCGGAGTCACGATGAATTTTATATTAATTTCTGAACGAGCGGGCTTTGCTTGTCGGGCCCCAGCTTATGACTAATGGGCCCTAAGGTGTTAGTGGCCTGCATTATAAATAAGTTATTTCAGTACAGAAATTACACACAACAGGTCATAATTTTTGAGAGCAAAAATCGAAAACCCTAGTTCCTCTAAAAGATTGTTTCGGCCGAACCCTCCCCATACTCTGCCCGAGATTTTCCGGTCTGTGATTTTGAATCGCAGTAAGGAATAACGAATCAGATTCGTTTATTCTCTTCGCAGAAAACTTCTGATAGATTTTCTAGTGCAATCTATCAGAGGAATTAAACCTCTGTTCGTGGACCTGATTGAAGGAGTTCATCGGTTCCAGGGAGAGACAACAAGAGCAGATCAAATCTGTTGGTGTCCATTAATCTCGTTGCGAGATTGGAGGTAAAATTTAATAACTGTTATTTAAATTTTACACACACAATAATTTAATCGTTGAACGGTTGATACCCACACTATGGAATTGTTCCATAACAAAATTTTTAAACTTTCGCTGCACCGGATATCAATCGTGATTGATCTGACCGCCAGTTTTTTCCATCAGTATTATCTCAAAAAAAAAATCTTTATGAGTTATTGTTACATCAGGATAGGTAGCTTGTGGCTTTGAACCTACCTTAGTAAAATACTATCGGATTTACTAGTTGCATAATGATGCGATGTCTTGAACTAGTCAACCGTTTATATAAACCAAGTCAATAGTATTTACATAATAATACTCTAACATATTTTATTCTCACGTTGTGTCCATTTTGGCCCTGGACCATATCTTAGATTCATAAGTGTTTCAATCAATGCGGCCAATACTTTGTACTTATATAGGTGATCTCCTATCAAGTGTATCCTGCGTTACTCTACCTCATAGGTATAGGAATCATTAAAAAAAAACTTAACCTCACCACATGTTGCAGGTACATTTTACTTGGATGTTCTAGGAATGAGTTAGTAAAGATTCCAAGTATTCAAACTAATATTTCTAACTTAGTTGTTCCATTGAACCAAGGTTTTGGGATCTCCAATTCTCAAGGTTGGGTTACCGCTATAAAAATTTTATTTTGTGGATTTTAAGCCCATTCCTCTAAGTAGTTTGTACATTTGATCTCTATTTATACTTTTTGTAAGTGGATCCGCAAGGTTTTTTTTTGACTTCACATAGTCAACCGAAATAACCCCATTCGAGATCAATCGTCTTATGGTATTGTGTCTCCGATGAATATGTCGAGATTTACCATTGTACATACCACTTTGTGCTCTTCCTATTGCTGAATGACTGTCACAATGAATCATAATGGAAGACACCGGTTTATTCCAACATGGAATATATTCTAGAAAGTTTTGAAGCCACTCGGCTTCTTCACCAGCTTTATCTAAAGCAATGAACTCGAACTCCATATTCGACCGAGCTATACAAGTTTGTTTAGAGGATTTTCATGACATCGCTACTCCACCAATTGTGAATACATATCCACTAGTAGACTTCGAGTTTTTCGTGTCAGAAATCCAATTTGCATCATAATATCCTTCTAGGACCGCAGGATATTTTGTATACACTATTTCATAACTCGAAGTGTATTTCAAATATCCAAGCATTCTCATTAATGCTTTCCAATGATCCTCACTTGGATAACTTGTGAACCGACTAAGTTTGTTTACAGTATATGCAAGATCAGGACGGGTACAGTTAGTTAAGTACATTAAACTTTCTATCACCCTTGCATATTCCACTTGTGAAACAAGTTCTCCTTTATTTTTGGCTAAATGTGTACCCAATTTCATAGGTGTTCTAGCCGGAGGACGATTTGTTGCATTAAATCGTTCAAAAACCTTTTCTACATAATGAGTTTGGGATAACATAATTCCAGCAGATGTTCTAGAAACTTTAATCCCTAGAATAGTATCACACAATCCCAAATCCTTCATGTCCAAATGTTGTCTCACCCAGTTTTTTGGTTTTCACAATCAATTCATGGTTGCTTCCCATGATTAACATGCCATATACAAAGGCAAACAATTACATATGCATTTGTAGTATCTTTAATATAGACACATTTGTCACATTCATTTATTGTGAAACCATTTGACAACATTGCAGTGTCAAACTTTTGATGCCACTGTTTAGGTGCTAGTTTAAGTCCATATAATGACTTGACAAGTTTACACACCTTTTGTTCTTTTTCGGGTACAACAAACCCTTCTGGTTGTTTTATATATATTTCTTCTTCCAACTCTCCATTCAAAAATTTTGTTTTAACATCCATTTGGTGTATCTCAAGATCATGCAATGCTGCAATAGTTATGAGAACACGAATGGATGTTATTCTAGAAATTGAAGAGTAGGTATCGAAGAAATCATATCCTTCCTTTTGTCTAAAACCATGAACCACTAGTCAAGATTTATATTTATCTATAGATCCATCTTCTTTGTATTTCCTTTTAAGAATCCACTTGGATCCCAAATGTTTATATCCCGGAGGGAGATCAACCAACTCCCATGTATGATTATGCATGATTGAATCTATTTCATTTTGTATGGCTTCCTTCCAAAACGGAGCTTCAGGATTTGATAAAGCCTCTTGAAGAATTCTTGGTTCATTATCTAACAAGTATGTTAGAAAATCCAGACCAAACTACTTTTCAACTCTTACACGCTTGCTGCGTCTTGGTTCCTCATTGTTTTGTAAAGTTTCAGTTGTGTTTTCATGAGTTTCTTTGTTCGAACTTATTTCTTTCCTTTTTTTACATGGAAAGATATTTTCAAAGAATACAACATTCCTTGACTCCATAATTGTGCCTTCACGTACATCAGGAATTGTTGACTTATGTACTAAAAATCGATATGCACTACTATTGTATGCATAACCAATAAATATATAGTCAACCGTTTTAGGCCCAATTTTTATTTGTTTTGGCTTAGGTACTTCTACTTTAGCCAATCACCCCCACACTTTGAGGTATTGGTAAGAAGGTTTACGACATTTTCACTGTTCATATGGTGTTTCATCTTTCCCTTTGATTGGAATCTTATTTAGAATATGATTTGCTGAGAGAATTGCTTCACCGTACATGTTTTGAGGTAAGCCAGAATTTATTAACAACGCGTTCATAATTTCATTTAAGGTTCGATTCTTGCGTTCAGCAACGCCATTGGATTGAGGTGAGTAAGGGGCTGCCGTTTGATGAATGATGCCCGAAGTTGAGAAAAATTCTTCAAAAGGAGCCACATACTCTCCACCTTGATCACTTCGAATCATTTTAATCTTTGAACTTTGTTGATTTTCAATCTCAGTTTTATATTTCTTGAAAGCTTCGATTGTTTCATCTTTTCTTTTCAATAAATATACATAACAAAATCTGGTGCAATCATCAATAAATGTTATAAAGTACTTATTTCCACCTCGTGTTTGTATCATTTTTAAATCACATACATCAGTATGTATTAATTCAAGTGGCGTAGTACTTCTCGTGACATTATGAAATAGAGCTTTAACCATTTTCGCTTCAACGCAAATATCACACTTGTTTTGTGAATTTCTTTTAAACATAGGTATTACATTTAAATTTGCAAGTCATTGCAATGTGTTGAAGTTACCATGTCCTAGACATTCATGCCATAAATCATAACTTTCAGAAAAGTAAGCAGAACCAACAATTTTATTCTTCGCCTTAGGGAGGATAACATTCAGTACATTCAACTTAAAGAGACCACTATCTTGGTATCCTTTACCAACAAATACACCGAATTTTGTCAATACAAACTTTTCACATTCAAACACCATTCTAAATCCTGCCTTGCTCAAAAGAGAACCTGAAACTAAGTTCTTTCTAATGTCTGGCACATGCAGCACATTCTTGAGTGTCACCTCTGAAATGACCTAGTTCTACTTTAAATTAAACTAAATAAAAATACGGGTTTTCAAAAATTTTATAAAAATTTCGGCATGACCTAATCTATTTATATAACAACCCGCCTATCACAGACAACAAATTTAAAATTCAACCAACAATACGAAATAAACTAGATCGAAAACTGAACGAGAACCGAAGAAAAAGATTTGACCTTCCAAATGTCCATAAATCATATACTTTGATACTTACATGCCCAAAGACGATCAATAAATCTTTACGTTTACATTAATCCAAGTAACAAAATAAAAGACTATAAAATGCTAAAATAAACTTTTGCGGAAGACTGGCATGGTCAGAGGGATGTGCCGTGCCAGCATCACAGTCCACTCGATAGTCCTGCCCCGCAATCTCAATGATAACTTGAACCTGTACCAAGTAGATGTAGTGAGCCTAGGGGCCCAGCAAGAATATGGGGTGAAATAACGAGGGTTTAAAAGTACATGCTTAATACTTAAAATACTTGTACTTAATATACCTTGAAACTTACTTCCAAAAGTTGAATGATAAATGAGAATGAGATGTAATGCATACAATGACTCACATATTTAAACTTGGGAACTTTCTTAAACTTTACTTAATCTCATGCTTGACTGAAACTGAATATAAACTAAGTCGAGTCAAATTAGAACTGATCTGTAACTGAAACTGAAATTGTAACTGTAACTGTGAACTTAGATCCTTGAATTGTGACTCTGTGATTTCGATCATGATCATGGCTGCAGTGCACTATGCCGCAAGGAGGTCAGGATAACACCCAACCCAATCTTGCCCTGTATTTGGTACGGGAGGCCAAGATATCTTTCAGCCCCACACGAACACATGCTAAGGTAAGGAAACTCATAATGATTTGGTAAGGGAGGCCAGAACGTCTCCCAGCCCCACACGAACACATGATTTACTGTAGTAACAATCATCTCATTTCGTTCAAAAATATTTTCTTTCATTCTTACTTGACTCGACTCAAAGATATAACATGCTTTTGTGGAAGTGACTTTCTTTGAAAATATTTACTCGATTACTCGATTTATGAAATGAATGATGCCAGATGGTTGACAAGAATGGTGATTTAGGTGGAAAACCATAGCTAAGAATCTAGACCTTACCTTTTTGGCACTTAGGACGTATCCCGGGCAATCCACTTGCAAAAACCCAAAACATATTCATTTCTTATTCAAAGCGACTTCCACTTGGAAACACGGTTCCCATGCACTCTATACCTAACTAGGGAGTCACCCTTGAGGTACAAATCATATCCAATAATTTCTGGCAATAATGTTTTCAAACAGTCCGCTTTAATACCTAAATTCTTGCCTCTTAACATTCAATAGCCTAGAACATCGCCAAAACTTAACCGAACTAGTTCTCACTTGAAACAACATTTTTCCTATCATCCCAGGCTATTTCTAAACTCGAGCCCTTAACCAAAGCATGTGTGCGACTCTGCCTAGTCTAACCATATCCGGACAGCCAACACAAGCCCAAAACCTGCTCACCCAAGTCCTTATTCATCTCTCTTTCTAGAGACTTAAAACTTGAATTCCTATGCTCCCGACCAATAACCTATGACCAAGAGAAATTAATAATCCCCACGCAAGTCCATAAGTCTGATCTCCACTTCTCGAAGCAACCCCAGCTCGAGCAGCCCCTATTCTTAAGCAGATTCCCCGCTTGATCAGCCCTGTCCTAATTCAATACCTGGCTTGAATCAGCCCTATTCTAGAGCAGATTCCCAGCCTGAGAAAGACCATGCCCAGCCCCGGGAAACCATATTCCTTCCGCCTACGATCAACAGCCTCTTGCCTCAATATATGCCAACCATTTGACACAACCCAATGTGCTACCATGTGAGCTACGTTCTCACCCATGGTAGCCCATATTTCACCATCCAAATCAACAAAAAAAACTCCAATCAAACACAAATTTAATAAAACAAAAACTCTAGAAACTATAGCAGATGCAAACATGAAGCGACTTCTATTCAAATATATCCAACACAAGAAAGCTATGCATAACAATCATTCGAACGTGTATATATATATATATATATATATATATATATATATCTCCAAAGAAATCTGAAATAGGGCACGAACAGTTGAAAGAAGAAAATAAGGAGAAGCATCGAATCAAACGGTCTTCAGGGAAAATCAGTAAAATCGAGAAAATTCTTTAAATATCAGTAAAAATTTGAAGTGTAGGGTATAAATACAAGCACACGACATATTAATCTACTTGGTGGCCAAAGAAACCCATAAATCTTGCCTTGGATTGGAAGAATCAGAGACGAGGCTCGGCAGTTTGGAAATCGAACCGAGAGAGGGGAGATAAAGCTCGAATAGCTTGCCTGGAGTGATGCTTCACCGGAAATTAGGGCTTCAAGCGGCGGCCGAAGGTTGTAGGAGGAAAAGAGAGCCGATCGCTTGAGGGAAAAATGGAGAGGGATGAAATAAAGGGCCTATCGGCCGATGCTTGAAGAAGGAGGAATACAAATGGGCCGAGATTGGGCCGAGGGAGTTCCAAAAATAGGCCAAGAACTTGGGCTGGGGTAATTCCATAAAGAGCCGAGCAACACATAATTTTAAGTGGGTAAGAAACATAATACATAAAATATACTAAGTAGTATTTTGTAACTGTTGGGTCCCAAATTTCGCAAATACTCAAATTTGAAAATTTAAGTTTTAAAAACTTAAATTCTATTTACTGGGCTTGAAAACACTAACTTTCAATACTTATATATTTTGATGTCGCAGCGATAAATAAAATATTTAAATAATAAATGGAGCGATTAAAATAATTTAAACAAACTAAACTAACGTTTAAAAGCAATTTAAATAAATACACAAGCGAAAATAAAACTTTTAAAATAATTTGGACAATTACAAAGGATTTAAACAAATAAGCTAGATATTTAAAATAATTTAAAATAACTAATCGTTAAACTTAGGCTATTTAAAATAAATAAGTTGGACACTCGAAAATATTTAAACAAATAAGCTAAATATTTAAAATCATTTAAAAGAATAAACTAAAAAATTAAAATCATTTAAAATAATAAACTAAAAAATTAATTAAAATCATTTAATTATGCAAGCTTAAACCTTTAAAATATTAAAAAAATTAAATTGCATAATAAAAATCATTTTGACAAATAAACTTAAACAAATAAAAAAACATTAATTAAATAGTTTGTACAATAAAATAATTGAATAAATAATAAAAATATTTTATTAGCACATAATTCAAATAAAGAATTTAAATCAATTAAACCTTAAAATAATAATCCTAATATTTATAAAATTTAATGAATGCGATTTAGTATATTAGATTTTAGGTGCTACAGCCTCTTTGCCCCAGGTCATTTTCAACACCACATTTCCTACTCCAACAACTTCAAACGTTGCGAAGTTTTCCATAAACAGCTTTCGATCACCAACGGTGGCATATGTGGAATACGGGATTTTTGCATTCGGACCCCCCGTGAAAGTTCTAATTGTCGTAAAACCCCCTGTGATAAATCAATTGGCTTAATGCTCCTCGTGATTTTAAAACTTTGGCACACGGCCCCCTTCAACTGGTGGTGTGAGTACACGCGTTTTACATGCGAATTTTTATTGATTTTTTGTACTTTTTGTACATGGTCTGACTTAATTTCCCTTTATTATTCTCTTTTTTTTTTATTGTTTTCTCTTTATTTCACAAGTCGTTGGGTTTGTTTGGCTGTATCAGAGGGAATAATAATTGAAGGCAGCAGCAATGGAATCTCAATCTCAAAGCTGATGCAGAAAATCCATGAAGCCCAACTTGGATTTAAGGTATCCGAACACACCAACTTGTTTCTGCAAGATTTTGGCCGATATTAGTGTTGTGGTTTCTGAAAAAAAAAATCAAAAGGAACGTTGTATTACGTTGTATTCTAGGGATTAAAGTTTCTACCTATTTTGTTTTTCCATGTCCTACAATTTCATAGGTGTTCTAGTCGGAGGACGATTTGTTGCATTAAATCGTTCAAAAACCTTTTTTACATAATGAGTTTGGGATAACATAATTCCAGCAGATGTTCTAGAAACTTTAATCCCTAGAATAGTATCACACAATCCCAAATCCTTCATGTCCAAATGTTGTCTCAACCTTTTTTTTGGTTTTCACATCAATTCATGGTTGCTTCCCATGATTAACATGCCATATACAAAGGCAAACAATTACATATGCATTTGTAGTATCTTTAATATAGATACATTTGTCACATTCATTTATTGTGAAACCATTTGACAACATTGCAGTGTCAAACTTTTGATGCCACTGTTTAGGTGCTAGTTTAAGTCCATATAATGACTTGACAAGTTTACACACCTTTTGTTCTTTTTCGGGTACAACAAACCCTTCTGGTTGTTTTATATATATTTCTTCTTCCAACTCTCCATTCAAAAATTTTGTTTTAACATCCATTTGGTGTATCTCAAGATCATGCAATGCTGCAATAGTTATGAGAACACGAATGGATGTTATTCTAGAAACCGGAGAGTAGGTATCGAAGAAATCATATCCTTCCTTTTGTCTAAAACCATGAACCACTAGTCAAGATTTATATTTATCTATAGATCCATCTTCATTGTATTTCCTTTTAAGAATCCACTTGGATCCCAAATGTTTATATCCCGGAGGGAGATCAACCAACTCCCATGTATGATTATGCATGATGGAATCTATTTCATTTTGTATGGCTTCCTTCCAAAACGGAGCTTCAGGATTTGATAAAGCCTCTTGAAGAGTTCTTGGTTCATTATCTAACAAGTATGTTAGAAAATCCGGACCAAACTACTTTTCAACTCTTACACGCTTGCTGCGTCTTGGTTCCTCGTTGTTTTGTAAAGTTTCAGTTGTGTTTTCATGAGTTCCTTTGTTCGAACTTATTTCTTTCCTTTTTTTACATGGAAAGATATTTTCAAAGAATACAACATTCCTTGACTCCATAATTGTGCCTTCACGTACATCAGGAATTGTTGACTTATGTACTAAAAATCGATATGCACTACTATTGTATGCATAACCAATAAATATACAGTCAACCGTTTTAGGCCCAATTTTTATTTGTTTTGGCTTAGGTACTTCTACTTTAGCCAAACACTCCCACACTTTGAGGTATTGGTAAGAAGGTTTACGATATTTCCACTGTTCATATGGTGTTTCATCTTTCCCTTTGATTGGAATCTTATTTAGAATATGATTTGCTGAGAGAATTGCTTCACCATACATGTTTTGAGGTAAGCCAGAATTTATTAACAACGCGTTCATAATTTCATTTAAGGTTCGATTCTTGCGTTCAGCAACGCCATTGGATTGAGGTGAGTAAGGGGCTGCCGTTTGATGAATGATGCCCGAAGTTGAGAAAAATTCTTCAAAAGGAGCCACATACTCTCCACCTTGATAACTTCGAATCATTTTAATCTTTGAACTTTGTTGATTTTCAATCTCAGTTTTATATTTCTTGAAAGCTTCGATTGCTTCATCTTTGCTTTTCAATAAATATACATAACAAAATCTGGTGCAATCATCAATAAATGTTATAAAGTACTTATTTCCACCTCGTGTTTGTATCATTTTTAAATCACATACATCAGCATGTATTAATTCAAGTGGCGTAGTACTTCTCGTGACATTATGAAATAGAGCTTTAACCATTTTCGCTTCAACACAAATATCACACTTGTTTTGTGAATTTCTTTTAAACATAGGTATTACATTTAAATTTGCAAGTCATTGCAATGTGTTGAAGTTAACATGTCCTAGACCTTCATGCCATAAATCATAACTTTTAGAAAAGTAAGCAGAACCAACAATTTTATTCTTCGCCTTAGGGAGGATAACATTCAGTACATTCAACTTAAAGAGACCACTATCTTGGTATCCTTTACCAACAAATACACCGAATTTTGTCAATACAAACTTTTCACATTCAAACACCATTCTAAATCCTGCCTTGCTCAAAAGAGAACCTGAAACTAAGTTCTTTCTAATGTCTGGCACATGCAGCACATTCTTGAGTGTCACCTCTGAAACGACCTAGTTCTACTTTAAATTAAACTAAATAAAAATACGGGTTTTCAAAAATTTTATAAAAATTTCGGCATGACCTAATCTATTTATATAACAACCCGCCTATCACAGACAACAAATTTAAAATTCAACCAACAATACGAAATAAACTAGATCGAAAACTGAACGAGAACCGAAGAAAAAGATTTGACCTTCCAAATGTCCATAAATCATATACTTTGATACTTACATGCCCAAAGACGATCAATAAATCTTTAAGTTTACATTAATCCAAGTAACAAAATAAAAGACTATAAAATGTTAAAATAAACTTTTGCGGAAGACTGGCATGGTCAGAGGGATGTGCCGTGCCAGCATCACAGTCCACTCGATAGTCTTGCCCCGCAATCTCAATGATAACTTGAACCTGTACCAAGTAGATGTAGTGAGCCTAGGGGCCCAGCAAGAATATGGGGTGAAATAACGAGGGTTTAAAAGTACATGCTTAATACTTAAAATACTTGTACTTAATATACCTTGAAACTTACTTCGAAAAGTTGAATGATAAATGAGAATGAGATGTAATGCATACAATGACTCACACATTTAAACATGGGAACTTTCTTAAACTTTACTTAATCTCATGCTTGACTGAAACTGAATATAAACTAAGTCGAGTCAAATTAGAACTGATCTGTAATTGAAACTGAAATTGTAACTGTAACTGTGAACTTAGATCCTTGAATTGTGACTCTGTGATTTCGATCATGATCATGGCTGCAGTGCACTATGCCGCAAGGAGGTCAGGATAACACCCAACCCAATCTTGCCCTGTATTTGGTACGGGAGGCCAAGATATCTTTCAGCCCCACACGAACACATGCTAAGGTAAGGAAACTCATAATGATTTGGTAAGGGAGGCCAGAACGTCTCCCAACCCCACACGAACACATGATTTACTGTAGTAACAATCATCTCACTTCGTTCAAAAATATTTTCTTTCATTCTTACTTGACTCGACTCAAAGATATAACATGCTTTTGTGGAAGTGACTTTCTTTGAAAATATTTACTCGATTACTCGATTTATGAAATGAATGATGCCAGATGGTTGACAAGAATGGTGATTTAGGTGGAAAACCATAGCTAAGAATCTAGACCTTACCTTTTTGGCACTTAGGACGTATCCCGGGCAATCCACTTGCAAAAACCCAAAACATATTCATTTCTTATTCAAAATGACTTCCACTTAGAAACACGGTTCCCATGCACTCTATACCTAACTAGGGAGTCACCCTCGAGGTACAAATCATATCCAATAATTTCTGGCAATAATGTTTTCAAACAGTCCGCTTTAATACCTAAATTCTTGCCTCTTAACATTCAATAGCCTAGAACATCGCCAAAACTTAACCGAACTAGTTCTCACTTGAAACAACATTTTTCCTATCATCCCAGGCTATTTCTAAACTCGAGCCCTTAACCAAAGCATGTGTGCGACTCTGCCTAGTCTAACCATATCCGGACAGCCAACACAAGCCCAAAACCTGCTCACCCAAGTCCTTATTCATCTCTCTTTCTAGAGACTTAAAACTTGAATTCCTATGCTCCCGACCAATAACCTATGACCAAGAGAAATTAATAATCCCCACGCAAGTCCATAAGTCTGATCTCCACATCTCGAAGCAACCCCAGCTCGAGCAGCCCCTATTCTTAAGCAGATTCCCCGCTTGATCAGCCCTGTCCTAAGTCAATACCTGGCTTGAATCAGCCCTGTTCTAGAGCAGATTCCCAGCCTGAGAAAGACCATGCCCAGCCCCGGGAAACCATATTCCTTCCGCCTACGATCAACAGCCTCTTGCCTCAATATATGCCAACCATTTGACACAACCCAATGTGCTACCATGTGAGCTACGTTCTCACCCATGGTAGCCCATATTTCACCATCCAAATCAACAAAAAAAACTCCAATCAAACACAAATTTAATAAAACAAAAACTCTAGAAACTATAGCAGATGCAAACATGAAGCGACTTCTATTCAAATATATCCAACACAAGAAAGCTATGCATAACAATCATTCGAACGTGTATATATATATATATATATATATATATATATATATATATCTCCAAGGAAATCTGAAATAGGGCACGAACAGTTGAAAGAAGAAAATAAGGAGAAGCATCGAATCGAACGGTCTTCAGGGAAAATCAGTAAAATCGAGAAAATTCTTTAAATATCAGTAAAAATTTGAAGTGTAGGGTAGAAATACAAGCACACGACATATTAATCTACTTGGTGGCCAAAGAAACCCATAAATCTTGCCTTGGATTGGAAGAATCAGAGACGAGGCTCGGCAGTTTGGAAATCGAACCGAGAGAGGGGAGATAAAGCTCGAATAGCTTGCCTGGAGTGATGCTTCACCGGAAATTAGGGCTTCAAGCGGCGGCTGAAGGTTGTAGGGGGAAAAGAGAGCCGATCGCTTGAGGGAAAAATGGAGAGGGATGAAATAAAGGGCCTATCGGCCGATGCTTGAAGAAGGAGGAATACAAATGGGCCGAGATTGGGCCGAGGGAGTTCCAAAAATAGGCCAAGAACTTGGGCTGGGGTAATTCCATAACGAGCCGAGCAACACATAATTTTAAGTGGGTAAGAAACATAATACATAAAATATACTAAGTAGTATTTTGTAACTGTTGGGTCCCAAATTTCGCAAATACTCAAATTTGAAAATTTAAGTTTTAAAAACTTAAATTCTATTTACTGGGCTTGAAAACACTAACTTTCAATACTTATATATTTTGATGTCGCAGCGATAAATAAAATATTTAAATAATAAATGGAGCGATTAAAATAATTTAAACAAACTAAACTAACGTTTAAAAGCAATTTAAATAAATACACAAGCGAAAATAAAACTTTTAAAATAATTTGGACAATTACAAAGGATTTAAACAAATAAGCTAGATATTTAAAATAATTTAAAATAACTAATCGTTAAACTTAGACTATGTAAATAAATAAGTTGGACACTCGAAAATATTTAAACAAATAAGATAAATATTTAAAATCATTTAAAAGAATAAACTAAAAAATTAAAATCATTTAAAATAATAAACTAAAAAATTAATTAAAATCATTTAATTATGCAAGCTTAAACCTTTAAAATATTAAAAAAATTAAATTGCATAATAAAAATCATTTTGACAAATAAACTTAAACAAATAAAAAAACATTAATTAAATAGTTAGTACAATAAAATAATTGAATAAATAATAAAAATATTTTATTAGCACATAATTCAAATAAAGAATTTAAATCAATTAAACCTTAAAATAATAATCCTAATATTTATAAAATTTAATGAATGCGATTTAGTATATTAGATTTTAGGTGCTACAACCTCTTTGCCCCAGGTCATTTTCAACACCACATTTCCTACTCCAACAACTTCAAACGTTGCGAAGTTTTCCATAAACAGCTTTCGATCACCAACGGTGGCATATGTGGAATATGGGCTTTTTGCATTCGGACCCCCCGTGTAAGTTCTAATTGTCGTAAAACCCCCTGTGATAAATCAATTGGCTTAATGCTTCTCGTGATTTTAAAACTTTGGCACACGGCCCCCTTCAACTGGTGGTGTGAGTACACGCGTTGTACATGCGAATTTTTATTGATTTTTTGTACTTTTTGTACATGGTCTGACTTAATTTCCCTTTATTATTCTCTTTTTTTTTTTATTGTTTTCTCTTTATTTCACAAGTCGTTGGGTTTGTTTGGCTGTATCAGAGGGAATAATAATTGAAGGCAGCAGCAATGGAATCTCAATCTCAAAGCTGATGCAGAAAATCCATGAAGCCCAACTTGTATTTAAGGTATCCGAACACACCAACTTGTTTCTGCAAGATTTTGGCCGATATTAGTGTTGTGGTTTCTGAAAAAAAAAATCAAAAGGAACGTTGTATTACTGTTGTGCGAAGAATCATTGCGAATTTTTTCGTTGGTGTAAACCCCAAAGCTATAGCTTGCTACCAAATGGAGGTGAAAGTGAATCATTTGGTGACATAGGTGTAAGTTACAGTAGCTACGATGGTGTTGAGAGGCAACATGAAGAAGCAGAAGTTCTGTCCAATGTGCAAGAGACCAAGAACGATTCACTTTTCACTACAAGTGCTTCACTTTCCACTGGATATGTTCATGTTAGTTGGGTTGCTGCGATTTTCTTCCTCTTGGTTCTCATCGTTCTCTTAGTCAAGTGAAGCGTGTATTGTATTTGAATGGTGTTTGTACTCTTTTAGTTTCTGTCAACTTGAATTAGGTAAATGAATGTAATATAGTTAATTCCTGCCATATTTTGTTGTTATGAATGAAGAAAGTTTGATTGTGGTAATCAATATTTTGTATTTCCTTTGTCAAGGTTAGCTTAATGTGGATTTGGAAATAAGATTGCAATAAACATTGTATGATCATAATAAAATGGTAACAACACAAAATGACACCAAATATAACAATTTGGATAATGGATCAAAATGATAGTCTGCAATTCATAAAGTACCAAAACATACACCAAAAACTCAAAATACAAAAAATTGCATCATGTTTGTTCCATCCCATCTTAAAAAACTAGCATATCCAAGACATATATAAAAAAACTAGCCAGAATTCTTTCATTCCAAAAACTCTACTACCAATTATTCCAGACAAACAGGAGCATATCCACCTCTGAATTTTTCATCTTAAAGCACTTGCACTTGAGCTTGCATTTTTTCCTCCAACATGAGCTATTGCACTAGATCTTGCACTTCTTCCTTGTGTTGAACCATGGATAGTGGCAGTTGCAGCTGCTTTAGAGATACCTTCTCCAGTTGCAGCGGCTCTTGCTCTAGCTCTAGCTCTTGAACTTGCACTAGCACTGGCACTGACATTAGCACTAGCACTGACACTTCCATGTAGATTGTCCATTGCACTGTATTGAGTATTGGCTCCTCTTCTTACCCTTGAATGACAATTTGATGCTCTGGTTGAAGATGCTTGAGGAAAGCTTTCAGCTTCCTGTGTTTCCTGCCATAAATTTTAAAAATTATATACATAAATACATGAACACAAGATCTATTGACAGATACCTGAGGATTTGTATTTGGAACTTGGCTTGCTGGCCTCCTTGGTGACTGTCTTGGTGTTGTAGATGACTGTGTTTCTGGGCCTTCAGTTCTTTGTCCAGCAGCTCCATATAATTGAAAGTTTGGTCAAAATGTTTGAGAAACATTGTATTGAAATATCTGAATCGATTGTTACCTTGCACATTTTTGATTTTGGATGAACTGGATTTTTACAAGTTGCTCTGTTGTGTCCAAGCTCCAAGCACTTTGAAAAAGTATGAGTGAGTCCCTTTCTTGTAGACATGCTACTGCCACCCTCATCTGCTTCTCTTCTTCTCATTCTTTGAGGTCTTCCTTTGTTTCTCTTATATATTGGTGCATTCAATGGTTCACCTTGTGTTTTGCACCAATCAGCTTGTCCAGGCACGACATGAATCATGTATGAATAAATCCTCAAATATTCACTCTTCCTATAATATTTATCAACAAAATTTTCCAATTTCTGTCTATTTTCACCGATGGCAGTGTATGCATGAGCGCAAGGATACCCACAAAGTTGGAACATACCACATGTACATGTCTTCTTGTTCAAATCAACCACATATTGACTAAGTACACCTTGAGAAGACAAGCACTGGATTTGTAATTCATTTTCCCCATAGTATATTGCAAAAAAATTTCTGGAGAATTTTTTATTCTTATTGATCCTTCTCATTATATTGGGACAAATCTCACCAATATATATCTCTATTCCAATTTTCTTCTGTTGAATCCTCTTCATCATTTTATTCCTTATGCACTCCAACATTGTTATTATTGGTTTGTCCCTAGCCTCCAAGATCGAGCTATTGAATGATTCACACAAATTGTTCACTACTACATCTGACAAACAAACAGTGGAAAAATGACTTCTAGCCCAATGAATCGGTGGAATGTTTTGGAGCCACTCATAAGCTGTCTCATAACTAGCATTTATCTTTGGATCAATTTCAAAAATCTTCTTCATGTGAACATCAAACTCATTTTTATTTGTGGTAGTACCAGCTTTCAAAAACAGACCCTTCAATTCTACTCCCATGTATTTTTTTTGAAGTTTTGATACATGTGTCGTAAGCAATACCTATGCTGAGAATTAAGCACCAAATCCTTCAAAGCCTCAATAAGACCCTTTTGTCTATCTGAGATAAAAGTCCATATATCCTCTCCCAAACCTTCTATGTCTTCTAGCAACTCACTTAGAAACCAAGTCCAGTTTTCTCGGTTCTCTACTTGTACTATAGCCAATGCAATAGGAACCATGTTGTCATTACCATCCCTACCAACAGCAGCTAATATCTGTCCACCATGTACTGTTTTCAGAAAGCAACCATCAAGTCCAATAATAGGCCTACACCCTGACAAAAAACATCCTTTCATTGCTTGCAAACTGTAATATAACTTATCAAAGGTTGGTGGCTCAAAGTCTTCTCTCTTCCTAATTATAATCTTACTGCCTGGATTATATTTCAACACTGTCTCACAATAATCTCTAAGTAGCTGGTACTGGACACCATCAATCCCTCTTATCTTCTGAAGAGCAGCCTTCTTTGCCCTTAAAACTTTCCAATAACCAACTTCTACTGCACATTTTCTCAATATTATATTCTGTAGTTGATCGATCTTGATATCGGGATTATCTCTTACAATATTTTCAATTCTTCTGCCCAAGTACATATAGTTTGCAAATCTGTTGGTATGAGTTCTTGCACAAGTGTGAGCTCCTTTGATTGTTTTGATTTGGAATGTTGGACCACCTTGAACCAGTGAAGCATGAATCCTCCAATCACAACCGTGTTTACAAACACCGGTTATCCTAGTTTTCTCATTATTTTTCAACACCAACTCATAACCCATTCTAACCATGCAATCTCTAAGAACCTCCCTGAACTCTGTTGCATTCTTGAATTTCATACCAACCACAAGTTTGAAATCCTTCATATTCTGCCCCTCTTTATAAGTTGGATGCTTAGGGCCATCATTATCAGATCCATCAAGACTAATGAGGTCATCTTCCTCACCATCATCACTTGCCCAGTTAGCTGAACTATTTGAATCTTCATTCCTCTTTCTCTTCTCACAAACTTTGCTCTTACCTTTGTTGTCTTTCCTAATCATACTCTCTCTCATCCCTTCTCCTACAACACCTTCTTCAGCAAAAATATCATCTTCATCACTCCCAAGAAAACCTTTCAACATTTCATCCGTTGAATCATCATCGGAACTTGACTTCTCAACTCCAACTGAATAGTTTTCATCTCAAGAATCATCAAATTCACTGCCATCACTAATCCCTTCATGAATGTCATTGTAGTGATCATCAAAGTTACGTGGTTGTTGATTGGAAGCATTGTCTCCAACATTTTGAGTAGGATTTGGTTCAGATTCAGACAAATTAGGACCAGAGCAATAAAAAGTCTCATGGACTTGCATATTATCAGCAAGTGATTCATCATCTAAGCTAGCATTCTCAGTAGGTTTAGGGCTAGCTACAGATTCCTTGTGATATTCAATATAACCTACTGGTTTTGAGTGTATAAACTCCACTGCATCAACAACATTTCCATCTGGGTCCAAAACCATATCAGGCAATGGCATTTTCTCCTCAATCCAAATAGTTACCAATTCTAATTCCTTATACCAGTCATACATATCACTGACCTCTTTATCCCCCATAATTTCTACCAGACCCTATTCTATTACCCACCCAGGAATCCTATAATAAAATCGAACATTCAACTTGTTGCCACCACAGAGCTTATAAAGAGAAAATAAATCCTTCATATTAAACCTATCAAAGTTCACTCTCTTAAACTGGTGTTTTATTCCCCCAACATAAGAAATTCTCGGATGAACACCTTCGAATTTTTTCTTGAACACACCTCCATAACAAACGTCAAAATCGATTGCTAAATCCATGATACTAGAAAGAAAAGCATAAGTACCTGCACCTATCGATGTCTCAATTTCTCTTCAAAACTCCGCTGGTTCAAAATTAGGGTTCGCGGTCAGAGAATCGCCAGTCCTCACGTCTGTATGTTCCTTCAAGATTTTTGTTGAATACGACAACGTATTATTTGTTTATATGTGAGGGTATAACAGATATTTGCTAATTGAATTTAATTAAAATAGAGAAAGGGGCACGTGTGCCAAAGTTTTAAAATCACGAGGAGCATTAAGCCAATTGATTTATCACAGGGGGTTTTACGACAATTAAAACTTTCTCAGGGGGTCCGAATGCAATTATCCCGTGGAATACATATCCTTTTCGGCACAAATGTGGCTCGTAGAGCCGGTATCTATCCACCATCCTCTTGGATCATCCACCATGTTGGTCTAAAAAATAACGGCACTTAAATAATATCAGAAATTTTTAAAGGTACATACCTTTCTTCAACCATGTTAACTTGCTTTGGTTTTTGATTTTTGTTGTTTTTCTTTGGAAGACGGCAGTCCCTTGCCATATGATTCGGTTTGCCACATTTGTAGCAACTTCCTTGGAATTTCTTCGCTTTTCCTTTTTGCTTTCCATCATGGAGGCACTTCCTCTTGTGACTCATACTAGATTCCGCGAGATTTGATTTGGCCTCGGTTTCCACCATCTTTTTATGTGACTTGACCTCAGTTTTTCTGTTGTCCTCGTCGATGCGAATTCTCACAATCAGATCTTCAAGTTTCAACTCCTTACGTTTGTACTTCAGGTAGTTCTTGAAATCTTTCCACATCGGAGGCAACTTCTCAAGGATAGACGCGACTTGAAATGGTTTATTGATTTCCATCCCTTCGACTAATAAGTCATGCAAGATGATATGTATTTCTTGCACTTGACTCATCACATTTTTTGAGTCTATCATCTTGAAGTCCAGAAATTTGCCAACCACGAACTTCTTTATGCCGACATCTTCAGTTTTTCATTTCTTCTCCAATGAATCCCAGAGTTCCTTGGACGTCTTGAAAGAGGAGTAGACACAATAGAGAGCGTCATCAAGGCCATTCAAGATGTAGTTTCTGCACAAAAAATCGCTGTGGTTCCATGCATCAACCGCTATCCTCCTTTGGGTGTCAGAATCGCCTTCAACGACAACAAGGGGATCCTCCTTGAGAAATCTAGATAGATAGAGTGTAGTCAGATAGAAGATCATATTCTGCTGCCAACGTTTGATGTCGGCACCAGAAAACTTTGGCGGCTTTTCTCCATGTGCAGGGGCTGAAGCAAGCGGAGTGAAAGAAACGGTAGACATCTTCAGAATCCGAGAAATACAAAAAGATTTTGTCTTGCGATTGTTCTTAGAATGTATTCCAAATTCTAAAAACTTGTACGACAAACAACAACAAAAGCAGCAACAATGATGAACAAGTCGAGGCGAGAGATTCTCTCTATCCGCAGGATGAAATTGTCCGTTAATAGTGCTCAACGTTGGCTGCAATCGTCTCTAAGATACAACGACTAACGATCGTGATATAGCAGCACTACAAATATCACGAACTTCAGCGAACAAAAATAAGTATCAACTTTAACCGCTCGGGCGCCCAACTATTAACAAACTTTCTGTCCCGATTTTTAGATGTTGCGCCCGAGCGGTAACATTTTGGCCTACTATCTCGCAGTATAGATGCTGCGCTGGGGCGGTAAATTTTTTCCAACACACTGGATTGCAGGAGAGGTGTTGCGCTCGGGCGGTAGTTTATTGCAGCTCGAGTGCTCACAATAAAAATTATTTTAACTAAATTTTATCCAAAAATAATAATCGGATCATAAGACCTCGCCTCGCCGTGCCGGCCGCGCGCGTTTGTTTCATCGATTAGCGTCTTGCCCTTTTACAAAACATCCGGTTCCCTAAAAGGGGCCAATACCATAAAACAAATTTGGGTTATTTAAGGAGTCAAACACATTGGAATTGTTCTAATGTGGGACAAACCAAAACAAGTTTTTTCTTCAATTTATTCACCAAATTTGAATTTATTTCAACAATTTGGACAAGCCTTTTAAGCTCATTTCAAGTCAAGCCTTCCAACAATTCATTCAATATTTATGTTTTTCCAACACATTCCACCAATCCTAATATTATCGTTCACACCAATGGACAATCTTAAATAAGATGAGTTGTCTGGAGTCAACTGAATATGTACGGTAGAACTAGTAAATTAGTAATCACTCGATATTATATATGGTAAGAAGTCAAAGAATACTTCTTGAATTTTCGCGTGGAAACCACTGCGAAATTCCTTCCGTGCGGTGCTGAAAGGGATTATTATATGCTACACTTGGAGCACTTCTCCTCCATGATGTGGTCAAATATCAACCATTGGATCATCAAGAAATATGTCAATTTTCATAAAAATATATGGGTTACACGTGATCTAATGGTATTGAATAGGGGGAGAAACACTCCCGGTATAGCATATACTAACCCTGCTGAAAGTAATGTGGGGAATAATAAATAGGGGGAGAATTATATTTTTGAATCCTTTCATTTGTTTTTTTTAATTTTTTTTTTGTTAATGGTGAAATTATATTTTCAGCTATATAACTTTCAAGTTTTGTTTATTTTTGGTCTTGTTAGAGTGACTTTTCAATTTTAGTCCTATAACTTATATATTGTTTTCATTTTCGATTTTTTTAACTTGTATTTTCTTTCATTTTCGGTACTTTTATAACCGAAAAAACCGAAAGAATCTGATTATGAAAGATCAAAATTAAAAACAACATACAAGTTAAAGGATAAAAAATGAAAACAATATACAAGATATAAGGCTACTAATGAAAATTGATCGTAATATGACTAAAAATAAAAAAAAACATGCAAATTACAGGACTAAAAATAAAAATTCACAATTAACATGATAAAAATAAAAAAAAAATATTAATAACAGGACTAAAGATGTGATTTTCACGATAAATAGGAATAAGCTCCAAGATAAAATAGTAATAACGATTTATATAATTTTCTTTCGACGGTATAGATTACTTTAGTATTGACATCAATGTCCTAAAAGAATTAGGATAATGTGTTCAAACGTTTTTTTCCCTAAAGCTCTAATATAATATTATAGACATAATCTATTTTATTGGTGTGACTTTGCAATACCGATCTCACTTTCTGCTCGATTCCTGATCTTCAGCATTCGGCGCCAAGTGGGAGAAACATTCTGCATGAGACGCACCGCAACAAGTGGTGTGACTTTGCAATATCGAGCATGTAAGTATTTGCTCTAGATGGAATCTACGGTTCTGAACCTGAACCAAATTTTATGGAAAAGGTCGTCCCGAATATTTAAGCCGACGAATACCCAGACCACCTTCTGAGATCGGGATACAGATCTTCTCCCAGACTATCCAGTGAATTTTCCGCTCCCCTGCCTTCAGATTCAGAACCGTAGATTCCATCCAGACTATTTGGCACACAACATTTCAAATTAATGCAAGAATGTTCCCGGAGGTTTCAAGACCTAGAAAAGTTAGATAGGCATGGAGCATAGGATGTAATCGCACTTCTTCATCTTCACCATTTCCACACTTTCTTAGATTTTCCTTGCAAACCTTGCTTACTGTAATCGCATTACGTACATCTACTCACCATTAAAATTTTAGGATAAAAAATGGCCGCACAAACACCAGTCTACCTCGCAAATTCCCTAGTCGTCGATTTATAATAATTAAGTTTATTCTCTAAAAGATGATGTTATATCTGCCATATTCCGAAACCTTGAGTCATCTGGACTCAAGGGTTTCTTGTTCTCCTTGACTGATATCTACATTCCAGAGCTGATGAAAATCTATGAAGGCGTAAATAGGGACGATGGTAAAATCCAGATGAATGTAGAAAACTAAACACTAATGTTGGATAAAGTTTACTTTTCTGGATTGTTAAATGATGCCAACTGAAGGTATCTGTTGAAACATTAATAGTTTTGGTATTGACAAATGATATAGAAAAAATCATCAGGCGACTGAACTTGTCCATGACTGAACATATATTAACTACTCAACTAGATGAGTCAACTACAATTAGCCAACTAGTTCACAAGCTAAATTGGATAAAATGACAACTGGATTAGCCGAGCTATTCAATCGAGCAGAGCGAGACTGAAGAAATTGAAGAAAACTGATTGAAGCTCAACTGAATTATGTGGAAGCATGACCATATATTGGATAAGGAATGCAGATGCCACAAGAAAATATTAGTTTTTTTTTTTTAAAAAAAAAAAGATATTGCAAAAATAATCAAGAACAATTATTGAATATGATTAGTTTTTTAAAGATACCAATGTAAAAACATTAAAAAAAAGTAGAAGCTAAAAAGAAACACAACATTGTTTCTAGTTTTTGGTTAAAAATTATAGAAGTTAAAGTAAAAAACATATATTCAAAAATACTTTGAGGTTGCGCTTTGATGGAAGTACTACTTCCAATTCATGTGCATTTTTCGATATTTTATGGTTAAAAAAGAAATAATATATCAAATTTAAATTCATGTACTACTTATTTACACATTAGTTATATAAAATAAAATGAATTTCAAATAACTTTCATTATTGAGTGGACTTGAAATATATCTTAATTAACATAAAATATATATAAACATTAAAAGAGTAATTTTAAGTTTACGGTGTTACTTTTATAAACAACAAAAATACATTTGAATGTGTATGAAATGTATGGATTTGAAATCATTTATTCCAAGCACAACCTAAATCACTTTCACCAAAGTAAAATCTAGGGATTAAATTTCTTATTCACAAAGCAATACAAATGAGTATGAAACCAGCAAGCATTCGGACATGAATTAAAGCTATGGTTTGCATTGTACAAATTCGACATTTGAGTTGGGCACGAAACGCGAATGATAATAGTTTTTGGAATGAAATAAATACAGTTGATAAGAAAACTTGCCAACACTCTTCTCACGTGGAGCTGATTATTCCATCCATTTTATCATCGGGGACTACTGTACTCGTAGGACGTAAATTGGGTGATACATTTCCCCATTCTTCTGATCTGTCCCTAAAGGATTTAGGGTCTCTTTCGTCAAAATGCTTGCTAATCGCTACAACTTTTGACCAAACTGTATTGTCAGAGCTCCAAATCCTCTGAACAAACTCTCTGTTCTTGTAAAGATATGTGGTAACAAAAATGGCAAGACAAAGTGTTGTGAGACCCCCCGTGATTGCAAAAAGTACGGAGAAACTTTCCAACGTCATTTGAGTTTTCCTAGGGAGGTCACTATCATCAGATATCGGGCCACTTGTCTTCCAATTTTTCTCAATTTTAGATATCTCGCCGTTTTCTATCAGCCGAATTATTTCCATAGAGACATCAGCAACCAACGGTGAGCCTTTTGGAAAAGCAAAGGCAAATCCATCGGTTGCAAAGATTTGGCCAACAGTTGTGTAGTCATCGCCATATATGTTTAAGAAAAGTTCGGCATATGGTCGCACAGCGAACAAGGCTTCGATGCCATCATTTTTGCTTCCTTTAGACAAGGCCTTTACACAAAGATTTGCAGTTTCGCAAGGCTTGATTCGGGACTCGTGGAATCCCAACTCTATCAATAAATTGCATATGAAAGAGCCATTGCGACATCCTACATTAATGTCTGTTGTTCTCAGTTTTTCCGCGTAACCACTGTCTGAAAGCCTTCGAACCGTTAGATTTGCTGAAAGGCTTGCCGTAAAGGTGGAAGTCAGTATGAGCACCACAAACATCCAAACTACCACAACCAATCGAGCTAAATTGCTCACGATTTTTTCGCTGTGTGCGAATACCAATGACATGAAAGGAAAATAGAAGATCATGCCGGCGTGTTGGGCGGGGAGTCCTCTGTAAGCATTGTTAAACTTATGTTCAAGAATCCAGAGTGCTGCACCAGTGAAAAGGAAAAGTGCTATAGAAGTTAGCCAGAGTTCTCTACTAAGGGGCGTCACAAAAATCCATTTGTCATTAAAGTCTACACGTTTAACTATAATGGTAACTCCTCCAGCTGTGAATGGCAGAGTGAAGTCCACATATTGTAACCGTTTGGATGTGATCGTGATGTCACCAACGACCGCATCAAAGTTCTGAAACAATTAGAAATATATATATATATATATATATATATATATATGATAAGGGACATATAAATCAAGTTTCAAGTACTGCATCTAGCTAGCTAATGAGTATTAATTAGAGTTGTGTACCCCAAGATAAATTTGGCGCGTGAGGTCATCGTAACTTCCTGCACTAGAACCATCAGACTTTTGAAATACATCATACTCGAATGACACGGCATATGGCAAATTTTTCATGGCAGTCTCAAATATTTCTTTATAGCATCCAATAAACGTCGAAGCATTAGTTTCAGGGTCTTTTACCACTTCAAAAAATTCCTTAAAACCAGATCTTACTGGCACTCCAACTCTAAGCTTCTTACCACTGACCGGAACTTCCCATCCGCGTGGTGCAACCGTAGAATATCCAGGAAATATAACACCTGTCAACGTCTTATTACTTGTCTCGTTCTGGTTTCTTTCGATTAAGATTCCTTCAGAAGTTGTCCATACACCTACCTCTCTCTCCCCCTTTCCAACTACATTTAGTATTTGGAAGGATGATGGCTCTAGTTGTCCTTCAATGAGATGGAACTTCCCACCAAAACCTTGAAATGTAACCCTCAACAAGGCTTCAAGAATTTTGGGTCCTGTTTGTGATACTTCAATAGTGAATAAATTCTTCAAATTAATAATACTCGTGTTGATGATATGCGAAGAAGCTAGCTCCCTAGCTTCAACTCTTTCAGCAGCAATAGCTAATGCCCAAAATGTATCATACGCCCACAAACTGTAAAGGCTCAGCTCAGCTTGAAAAGCATCAGGATTATCTGCAAGGAACTTCCGTTTCCACCTTTTAGCCAAAGAGTTGAGTTTCCTAGATCTCGGAATCAAAGGCTTAACTCCAAGAACGCCTTGCATAGACTCCACAACATGTGAATCCAGTGAGTAAAATAAGTCCATTACCCCACTTGTTACGATCCATGCATAGCCTTCACTCATCATTCCTGCTTCTTTTACTTTTACAAATAGCTTGGAAGCGAGAGAAGTTGAAAGGTGCACCACAAAAACCCTCGTTTGCATAGTTTTCATCTTATATAGCTCTTGCAGTAGAAAGTCATCAGTTGATGTCAGAGGGATGACGCTTCTGTACAAAACTCGAGCATTGACATCTTGAAATGCAATAGCCAGATGTGAAACTAATATCCCATTACCATAATCCGAATCTTCATATACGAGAACAACTTGATTCCAGTTAAAGCGTCCGACTATCGCAGCAATAGCACCTACCTGAGCTTCATCGCTCAGACCTGTTTGAACGAAAAACCGAGATCTAGGATGAAGATAAGGACTTGTACAAGAGAAACAAATGATAGGAACATTTGCTTTATCTCCAAGACCAATCACAAAGCTTGCTTGTGAAGAATTTTGAGGACCGATGATTGCATCAACTTCAACATCCTTCAATAGACTGAGAGCTGCAGCATCCATCAAGAAAATATGTGCAATGAGTAAAACATCGACGAAATTAGAGGGTCAAATATTGTATTCGAGAATTTTAGGCCATGCATGGTATTATAAGAATCAGAGCACTCCTAACCTTGTTGCATTTTTCGTGTTTGGTTTACTGCAGGAATGAGGGCCCTCCATCTAAATAGGGATTATTTATTTCTATTTCTCCATTTTATTGGTTTAATTAATTAACGAGTTCAGCTAGCATTGCGTTTATTTATCTTTCATAAATATTATATTTTAACCTAATTAAATATTAACCTAACATGACGACGGTGATGAGGACGATGATGATGATGACGATCAATACTATATTATTAAACTTGATCATATCATACTAAGATACCGTTTGGTATCATGGATGAGATGTACGATACATGAATAAAAACATGATGAGATGTGGATAAGCAATACATAGATATGAATAATATGTGGTTTTGTATGTTTTTTATTTTGTAGGATTATTGTGTTTATTCTCTTAATCATCATTGTCAATTTCACACAATTTCACTCATCCTCCACTAATACCATGGGTTAAAAGGTATTTGTCATCAAGCCTACATCTAATATTATACCGGGTCATGAGATATCATTGGGTTAACAAAAAAATGAGAAAAACATGAGATGAGTAAAAATTTATGTCTCATCCCACTATCATCTCATGTACCAAACGGTACCTAAATGACTTTGGTATCTCAATGTGACACATAAGTTTGTTTACAAGTTTACTGTTCATAATATTTGTTATTTAACTTTGCAGAAGTTAGGGGAAAATTGCTTTTTTGATCCTGTATGTTTATCACTTTGCGATTCTGGTCCTTTATATTTTCAGATTGCAGTTTTAGTCCGCTATCTTTATTTTTTTGGCAATTTTAGTCCTTTTTCCGATGTGGCGCTGACGTGGCACAAATTCAATGCTGATGTGGAGCTGACGTGTACAGTGCCACGTCAGCATTTTCGAAGAAAAAGGACCGAAATTGCCAAAAATCGAAACATACAGGACTAAAACTGAAATGTGAAAACATAAAGGACCAAAATCGCAAAGTGACAAACATACAGGACTAAATTTGCAATTTTCCCCAGAAGTTAGTTTATTAGTAATTTTCGTGTCTATCTCCATTTTTTTCGGATTTGTCTCCAAATTTTCAAATCCTATAATTATAAGGTACCGTTTGAAGTTGAAGAATATAGGATAATAATAATAGAGTTATTATTAATTTATGTATAACTTAATTATATCATTCAATCTCTTGTTCTTCTCATTATATTATTTATCCATCTATTAATTATTAATTTTACATCATCAATCAATACTATATTATCCCTTATAAATAATATTATTTATATTTTATTTATTATTAAAATGAAAAAATGATAATTTATCATTTTTTATAAAATTTTATCAATCAAATCAAATAAACTATAATATTTCAATCAAATCCAATACTATATTAACTGTCATTTCTTATTTATTTTTTATTGCATTATATTATTTATCCCTTCACCACACGGTAATATGATAGAAAAAATATAGTTAGTACATTATTTGGTTTGATTTATAAATAATAGTTTTTTTAAAGACATAAAATTAATCATGTAATAGAATCAAAATATAAAACCATTTTGTCCTTTTAAAAATTAATAAAATTTGAATAATATTATTATTTAAGGTAATATAGTAATTTAAATTACATGATTTGATTTATGCAAGATAAATATTTAGAACATAAATAAATAATATGACAAAATAAATATGAGATTGGATAAAATAAATTATCAATAGATTAATATATGTCACTTCAAACAGTGCCTTAATAGAATCAATATGAACAATACATTTCTCAATAGTCAATTTTAAAAATATATTAAGATGAAAATGAACTAATATGGTGTTTAGATGAGCTTATAAGCTACAAGTTATTTTAGAACTTATAAGCTCTTACAATTTTTTTGATAAAAAATTTTCTAAACAATTTATAAAAAGTCAAAATAAGTTGTTTGCAGCTTATAAGCTGTTTTTAAAAAATTAAGAATCATCATACTTTTTTTCAAAAAAATATATATTATTTTAACATTTTATCTCTCCAAAATATCGTTGGATATTTTCATAAATCTCATCATATCCTCCACTCATTAAACATTAGATATTATTTTTAAAAAAATTAAAATAACATAAAATTTTCTAATTAAAATATTAAAATAGTACTTTTAATTTTTTAAATATATGCTCATTCTAAAACTATTTTTGTATAACTCATTACATTATTTTCATAGCATTATACTCTATTTGATAATTTTTATTATAAAAAGATTTTATAATTCCAAATATATCAACATTTTTAAGATATTTAAAATAAATTTACCAAAATACTTGAACAACTGATTTTTAAAATTAGTTCTGACCGCTTATTAGATCATAAAACAGCTTTTAGGCTCTAAAAAGTTTTTATAGAGCTTTTAGAAAGCATTTCTCAGCTTTTCGTTAACAAAATTTCACAAAATTTCAAATTTTTGTTAAAGAAAAAGCTGAGAAGTGTTTTTAAGAAGCTCTTGCAAACACTACCCTAATAGCTTATAAGCTATTTTTAATAAGTTTAGTCAAACACTATCTAAGGATATCTAAAGAAAGATAATAATGAAAAAAATTAGAAATATTATTGAAAAATTAATTATAAAATTTTAATTATAAATATCTCTTCTAAAAAAATATCCAGGTAAAAATTTCAAATATTATTTTCAACTAATAATTTAAATAAATTATAGCTTCAATTTTAATCTATATTTAATACTTAGTAAATTATTTTCTTATGTATATAGCCTATATTAAGTTTTTCAATGAAATTGTTAACAATTAGATTTAAAATATATAAGATAACCGGAAATAAATATTATTTTGAAACTATTACTTAACAATAAATATGCATGATGTAATTCCATTTTTATATTTATCAATACAAAACGATTTCATAAATATCAAAGAAAAAGAAAAGAAATTATCATCTTTAAATCTCAACGAACTATAAGCTGCTTAATCTAAGAATAAATATTGTACTATATATCATTAATTGATATACAACAAATTACAATATCTAATGAGTAAAGGTGTTTCGGAGAAAATGATAAACATTGATTGACCAAATGGAATCTTCGTTTGGAAATTTAGTAAAATGAACTTTTCAGATAGAGTATTAAAAAGTGTTTTTCAAGTTGATTTTTAAAAGTAATTTTTTAAGTAAAAGATGTAATAATTTTATAATTGGATAAAAAGATTGAAAGTACTTTTTTTAGTTGAGTTATAAAAAACATTTAAAAAGCTATAAATATGGGTTTTTTTTAAAAAAAAAATACTTTATTTTGGCTTAAATAAGTTTCCAAATATATTTGGAACAATAAAAGTATTTTAAAAAAATATTTTTTTTCTTCTAACTTCTTAATCCAAACTTACTCTATGTCTCATCTCTCATGTCAGATGGTTTTAAATATATTTGTTTCATGGGTCGACTCAAATAAGATATTTGTCTCACAAAATTGTCCTATATATTTTTAGGATCAAACGTTTATCACTAAGTCAAAAGTTATAGCTCTTATCCAAAGCGCAATTTTATTTCCTTATACTTGTGGCTGGACATATGGGTCAGTGCAGAGACGACAATATTACCCGTCAAGATCTAGTATCTATATATATATATATATATAGATATATATATATATATTACGGCCCATTTAGCCAATAAGATCAAACAGCGCAACGTCAACAACTTGACATACTAGAGCTTCCTAAGAGGTTACCCATCTTAATATTATTCTCACTCGTACACGTACAATTATGACTTAACCGAACATATATTAATTAGAAATTTAGACCATCTCATCTAGGAATTTTAATTTGTGTATAGATATATAATCCTTTCCGTTAATGGATCTAAAAAATCATCATAATAATTAATATAATGGTGGGTTTTTGCTAGTACTCCGTATATATGTTTGTTTATTATCAATTTTAAATTAAATCTGGTTCATAAATGAATCTTTAATTTATTTTTGTTTTATTTACTTAATAATATAGGAGCTTTATTTTTATCTCATCACTCATTTTTTCCACTATCAAGGAACTAGATTTGAATGTCAAAAAATTGGTTCAAGAGAATATGAATGAAAATATTTGTAATTATATATAATGAACCAAACAAAAGTCATTTTGTTAAATAATTTGTGAGATAATGATATGATAAATCTTCATGCAAATGCAACGCGATAAGCTTTTCAAGTGTGTGCGTGTATGTCTATATATATATATATATATATATATATGTATATACAAAATGTTGCACAAGGAGGAGTAGATAGTGTATACATACCATTAGCTGCAGCATCAATAACTTGTCCCTTTGAGTCCCTTAAATGAAGCACAAGTTTTGTAGAGTAATTGGGGTTTGCTGTATAGAAATCAGTCATCGCCAGAGATAAGCTGGTCAGCCCTATACGCCCAACCAAAGAATCAAAATCAAGAATCACTCCAACTTGAAATGTTCCGTTACCGGCTCCGGTTTGAGCATAGCACAAGGAGCCAGATAAAGAAAGTAATGAAATATATAAAATCGAGAGGAGCATAATTCTTTTCTAGATGTTGATACACATTATTCTTGAAGCCTGAGACCATGTATATATATATCAATATGTGTGCCTGTAGGAAATTCTGCGAATCGATGAAACGGAGCCATGCTTCTCGGCAGAGTTAAGGATATCATTGAATCGTTAAAAGTCCACTCTTATTAGCTAGATTTCCTCACTTAATTTTGTAGTACTATTATATTGTTATATATGTCATTGATGATGTTGGAATAGATATTGCAGTGATGGATGGTTTATACATATATAAAACTCCTCAATTGGATGTATATTATATTATCTTAGTTCTGATATGTGATCAAAATATGAATACAAGTGGGGTATTTGAAATTTGTATATAGGTTAAGCAAACCGAAATTGCGCTTTCTTTAAATTAGGTAAATTCCCGCTCGCAAATGGTATAATGGTTTTCAAAGGATTAGCTTCCATAAAATCCTATGATCACAATATAATTCAAAGTTTAATCTCCTTTGAATTATATTACAATGGAGCAAGACTCACATGCAAGTTCAAATGATAAATATACAAGGTGTATGAAATATTAGGCTGATGTTAATTCTCTTGAGGAAGGCTGCGTAACTTTTATTAATTGTATTTTTTTATATTATTTACTTTTTAAATCACAATTTTCTGCACATAATTAAACATATTTTTATGTCCCAGCTTGTGATACTTTGTTTGAGAATTTTTCTGACAGAACCTTTTGTGCTTTGGGCAGAAACTTTTTGGCGACCAAGCGCGTGTTTGGAAGCTATCAACCACGAGAATTTGAATTTTAATATATTTTGAAAAGGTGAAGTCGTCTCTTTCTTTGTGCATTAATTTCATAAATGCTATATATGACCTTCCATCACAACTTTTTTGGAAAAAGTGCAATTTTGGCATGTATATTTGTTATTTTACGATTTCAGTCCTCTATATTTTTATATTTCTGTTTTAGTCTTGTATGTTCTGATTTTTGGAAATTTTAGTCATTTTTTTCGAAAATGCTTACGTGACACTATACCATCAGCTTCACATCAGCACTGCATTGATGCCACATCAGCTCCACATCGAAAAAAGAACTAAAAAAACAAAGATAACGGGCTAAAGTTAAAATCTGAAAACATAAAAGACTGAAATCGCAAAGTACTAAATATACAGAACCAAAAAGCAATTTCCCTAAAAATATTTGTTTCTTAACTTGGCACGAACAAATTTGCCAGCATAACTTTTCATCCAATTTTTGAAAACTAATTATTATATGCAAATACATATAACAACTACTGTGTTGTACTATAAGCTTGAGATTCAAGAAACACTGTTTAATAGTTTGCATGACATCAGTTACAGACTTACAGCTCTGTGTTACATTCTTGAGTTTGAGAGACAAATCAACAGTGCATGTTAATGAGATTCAAATAAGATATGTTGTCTGTATTTAGCCGTTTCATTCCAATGATATAGATTAACATTAACATGGGTGAATATATATATATATATTTTCTATATTTGCCACGTGTGACTCTTTCCACATGGGTGAATATATATATATATATATATATATATATATATATATATATATATATATATATTCACCCATGTGGAAAGAGTCACACGTGGCAAATATAGAAAAAAGATATTAGATTGGCAAATATAGGAAAAAGATATTAGATTGACAATATTAATTAACACACAATATGATTAATTAATGATGTGGTAATAAAGTAGAAATTAAAATAAAAAGTTTAAAATAAATTCACAATTCAAAGTGGTATACTTATATGTATACTAGGAATCGTCAAATTTTATAATTAAATTTATTTTTATTAATATCTAATACATAATAGAGAAGAGATATTTTTGATTGAAAATATTAATTATGACATAATATGATTAATTAATCGTGAGGTAATAAAGTGAAATATATATATATATATATAGGAATAACATAATGTTTGCTAAATCAAGTATGAAATCTGTTGAAGTATTCCTCAGAAGTACTGATTTTCTGACTGGGCAGGACGTGTTATTTTGAAAAAAAAATAATAGCAGATAATGGGCAGTGAAGTCCACAAAAAAAAAAATGCTTAGTGGGTTGGTTACTTTATTCAGGAGTCAACTGCATATGTACTCTAGAATTAGTAATCACACGTTTTTATATAATAGCATGAAGTCGGAAGAAGACTTCTTTAATTTTGCGTACACTAATTCCCGTGGAAAATACCTAAAAATTCCTTCCGTGCAAGTGAAGAAATCAAGGCTGGGAAAAAATCGGATAAAGACAATGATTTTCCGAATAAAATATATTTAATTAGATTACATACATACATATATGGGGTGGTTTTTCGGTATATACCTTACTACAAATATTACTATGAAAAAAATTTATACCGATGTCGATAGTAAAATATCTAAAATTTGGTACGAAAAAAATCCATATTAATACCGTATAGATACCGAAAAAAGTTCGGTATACCGAAAATGTCTGTATATTAAAAAAATTTCGGTCCGGTATGCCAAAATTCTGATATTTCGGTACGGTATGCACACAATATGTATATATATATAGATGCTCTAGTATAATGATATTACTGAAAGAAACGGTGTACGTTGTTTGTTATGTAAAATAGGCAGTGTTGTACTTCGTGTTGTAACACCAAACACAACACAGTGCAGCGAAAATTTAAAGCGTAAATAAAACACAAGTAAATAATTTTGCACGAGTATAAAAACTCGTGCGGGTGCCTTATTGCTAAATATCACTAGTAAACGTAAGATCAGTCTTACAAAGTAATCCTAGTGATTTTACGAAAAGTCAATAAATCCTAAATTTCCAAACAAGTTGAGAAACCAAACTTGCATCCTAAACAAATCAGAGTAAAAACAATAGATGCAACTTCTGTAGCCTAAATTGAAGAAACACGAAAAGATCTTCAACAACACAGTTTCCACAGTGTTGTCTCTGATGTTTTCAACACGAATGACAACACGTGGACAAGCAACAACGAAGGTTGCAAAACCTTGCTTCAGAATCTTCGAATTGATCTTCAATGGAATTCTTCAGTCTATGCGCAGAAAATTGTACGTCTGAAGTCTCGTTTTTCTTGTGCGTGAAAACCTTTCTTTATAGATTAGCATCCAAGTATTGAACGTTTCCTTAGATAAAGTCATACATGATTAAGAAAACATGTTTAAATAAGAATAAAACTCTATCAAATCTAGCAAATCATATCTTGATAATATCGAATAATATTATATCTAATAACTACGTACACAAGATTTAAGCATGACAAATATATATCTTAAGATTTTCGAAATATTCAAACACTATTTGCCAAATATTATAACTTGTCTAGAAAGCAAAATCTAATAATATCAAATATATTAAGGGCCGAAATATTCAAATAATAATATTCCTTTCAAATACCATCACCTATTTTATATGATCTTTATGAGGACGTTTGGCAAATAAAAATTTTGATAGATTGTTTGGGTCATTTCATATAATTACAAAATTGAAGCAGATAAATTTACATCTACTATATATATATATATATATATATATATATATATATATTTTCCATATAAAAGTCTCATTTTTATTTGTGAATTTCCACATGTGTCCTTATCATCTTTCACATTTTTTTTTATGAGGTTATATTTTCCAAGGTGTTTTTGAGGTTAGTTTTATCAACTTATGTGTTAGCTTAGTAGGTAATTAATATATGTGCATTTATTCCAAAATGGTATTGAATATTAATCATTCTTGATTTTTGTGAGTTTTATTGGGACATGGTTAATACTTAATTAGCATAAACTAACATGTTAGAATTGTATTTCAATGAAAATGATGCTAAATGGCTAAAATCTAGCCAGCTAGAATATAACATTTTATGTGACAATAATATCCATCTATTATTATATTTAAATTTAAAATTTTATCTCTCACTACATTAATTGATTGCATTTAAAAGAAAGTAGTTGAAAAAACATCCAATCATCTCCTACACTTTGTTCCACGTATTTAAATTTAATAAATAAATATGTTATATTAACTATTACTCAAATTAATCACTAATATAGCTTTCATTCTTGTTTTTGTTATAATCCAAGAGTATGTATCTAGTATTTATGAAATATTGAAATATAATAAAAATTATTGATTTAAATAAGTTTTATTTTATTTAAAAGATATAACACTATAAAATATATTTTTTAAAATATATTTATAAGCATATTTTTAATTATAAAAAAGGTAAATGCATTGATTAAAATTTAAGATAGTAAAATTTTTATCTAAACTAATTCGACTTGAAATTGGAAAAATATTATAATAAAATAAATTATTATAAAAAATTAATATTTAATTATAGATACCACTATAATAATAATAATAAAAAACTCTTCTTCCATCAAATCTCAGTATTTTGTGCAAGTAAACAAAACACTATATGCATTTTATTTTCTTCATTTTAGAAAAAAAAACAAGAAAATCTTTCTATTTAAAGCAAAAAAACCAAGGACATTGTTATTGTTATTGTTATTGTTGTTATTAAAACATATTGTTTTATCCATCCATTTTGCTCTTACAGGGTGACTCAATTAACCATGTTTTATCAATTTTTTTAATAATTCACACGTATATAATGTTAGGTGATATTGAATAGACTAATATCAGTTATTCAATTAATCACGAGATATACATTAATTTGAGATAATTTATACAAGTTGTATACTTTTAATATTACATATAACTTGTGATGTATGTTTGACATCGATTACTGATGCACGTTAATACCAATCACTATTTTATACGACGTTGAGTTGTGTTGTTTTTATTTTATATTTTTTTAAATATAATTCACTTGACACCAATTACTGGTATACATTGACGAAACAATTTATTGAGATTATTTTTTACAAGTTACCTAAATCAGTTAGAAAGAAATTTTACTACTTGTATTGGTTGAGAAAAATTGGATAAGATTGATTAAAAAAAAGAGTGTGGTTATTAAACTATTTAGGATGTATATGAAATATTGATTGATGAATAATATCATGTTTAATTTGATGAATTAATTATAAATATGTAGTAAATACAATTAATAACCATTAATAAAGAAACTATAGTATTGTAACAAAGTTATTACATGGTGATATGAATCTTAATAATTATGAAAAGCAAACACGATTATAAGAAGAATCGCGTCCTCAGTTCAATAACAAAAAGAATCAAAGTATTTTTCTCGATCTTTGAAACAAGTAAAAATTTGGATATTCACCCCTAGTTTAAAATAAACTAGTAAAAAATAATCACGAAATACAATTGTGATTCAAAGAAAATTCAAAGAAATTATCTTTGACAATCTACGATGAAGAAAAATCGACAAATGTCAAAAAGTTGTTAAACTTTGATAAATTTGATTTTTGGCAAATCAAAAGCTACAATAAAATTCTAGAGAGAATTTTGGTTGGTAAAATCAATAATCTGAATAATTGTTTTTAAATAATGAATTAATCTAGTGTTATATAGTTTACAACTTGAAAAGACAAAAGATAATGCAAAATATGCAAAAGATAGTTTCCTAATGGCTCTCAAACATTCAAAAATAGGAAAAAAAACATCAAAAATAACAAAATCCACCGAACACACACAAACATGCCATACTGTGTGTGCGCACAGACCCTGGATAAGGGTTCGGACATAGGTCCGTGTGCCCACGACTTTCCAGAACATCAAAATATGAAGACATACTCCTAGTGCAAGGACCCCATGCATGGTCGGTGCCAGGGTTTGTACATTAAAAGAATTTGGCACAGTCCATAGGCCTGGGTCCGGACCAGGTTCGTGCCTGGGTCCGGGCCTGGTTCCAGGCTCCAGCGCGAGCTGATTCCAGGCGGTTCCGAGCATATCTTCTCTTCTTGATCTTCATGCACTCGAATCATGTTAAAACATATTCCAAATTAATTCCCATGATCCGCAACTCCTTCAAGACTCGGTACCACGCTTGCAAACATTCCTTGGAGTGCTTCCTTGAATCGCTTGCTTCGATCCCTCGTCATTAGTCCTTGTGGCAGCTCAAACGGATCCCTAACATGCTTGGAAACTTGATCATCATGCGAGCCAACCATGTTCGCATCATCCTCTCCTTACTGAAAATAATTTATCCTCAAATCTTCATCAAACAGAGAAATATCAGAAACATTAAAAGTATTAATGACATTATACTCACTTGGCAAATTCAACTTGTAGGCATTGTCATTAATACTCTCAAGAACTTGGAAAGATCCATCACTCCTAGGCAATAGTTTCGACCGTCTCTTCCCTGGAAATCTTTCCTTCCTTAAGTACAACCAAACCCAATCACCGGGTTCAAAAATCACCTTCTTCTTCCCCTTGTTTGCTTTCTTAGTATATTGAAAATTCTTTTTCTCAATGTTCGCTCACACCTTCTCATGCAAACTTCTAACTAACTCCACTCTTTCACTCATAGGAAAAGACAATAAATCCAAAGGGGTTAATGAGTTAAAACCATAAATAATTTCAAAGGGAGAAAAATTCGTAGTAGAATGCACATTATGATTGTAAGAAAATTCAACAAAAGGAAAACATTCCTCCCAAATCTTCAATTTTTTCTTTATTATACTACGCAACAAAGTTCCTAAAGTTCTATTAACAACTTCAGTTTGACCATCCATTTGAGGATGACAAGTAGTAGAAAATAGTAATTTAGTACCAAGTTTGCACCACAAAGTTTTCCAAAAGTAACTCAAAAATTTTGTGTCCCTATCAGAAACAATAATCCTAGGCATGCCATGCAATCTAAAAATTTCACCAAAGAACAAATCAACAACTTGTGAAGCATCTTCAGATTTATGACACACAATAAAATGAGTTATCTTTGAAAATCTATCAACCACAACAAACATCGAGTCCCTCTCCTTCTTATACCTTGGTAGTCCTAGAACAAAATCCATAGAAATATCTACCCATAGTTCACTAGGAAAAGGAAGTGGAGTATAAAGTTCATGTGGTTTTTGTCTAGACTTAACTTTTTTACAAATCACACACCTCTCACAAATCCTCTCAACATCATGTTTCATGCGAGGCCAATAAAAATTCTCATGCAAAGTTTGAAAAGTTTTAGCCATACCAAAGTCCCATCAAACCTCCCCCATGAGCTTCCCTAACAAGAAAGTCTCGAATTGAAGATTTAGGAATACACAATTTATCTTTCTTAAACAAATAACCATCATGCATATAAAATTTATCATGTGGACCACGCATACATGACTCATAAATCTCAACAAAATCACTATCTGCAACATAAAAATCTTTAACATGCTCAAACCCCAAAAACGTAGAATCTAAAGTAGATAGAAGTACATACCTTCGTGATAGTGCATCCGCTACCAAGTTTTCATTACCTTGCTTGCACTTGATCACGTAGGAAAAAGTCTCCACAAACGCTACCCACTTAGCATGTCTTTTGTTCAACTTTTGTTGTCCCTTAAGGTACTTCAAAGACTCATGATCTGTGAGGATCACAAACTCCTTTGGCCTTAGTTAATGCTTCCACGTCTCAAGAACCCTCACCCTCACCAATGCGTAGAACTCCTTATCATAATATGGGTAATTCAACGCTGCTCCATTGAGTTGCTCACTGAAGTACGCAACCACTCATCCTCCTTGCATAAAAACTCCTCCAATACCTACACCTGATGCATCACATTCAGTTTCAAAAGTGTTAGAAAAATCAGGTAAAACAAGTAAATGAGTATTAATCAATTTTTACTTAATAGTATTAAAGGACTTCTCTTGCTCCTCGCCCCAATGGAATGTAACGTTCTTTTTTATCACTGCAGTCATTGGTGTCACCAAAATGCTGAAATCTTTCACAAAAATCCTATAGAAGCTTGCAAGTCCATGAAAATTTCAAACTTGACCAATAGAATTAGACGTTGGCCAATTTCGAATAGCACTTACCTTTTCATCATCAACTTTCACCCCTTGAGAACTTACAACAAAACCAAGAAACACAATCTTTTGTACAAAACAAACATTTTTTCAAGTTAGCATATAAATTCTCAGCCCTTAGTGTGATTAACACAATTTTTAAGTGTTCAACATGCCAATTCAAACTTTTGTTATACACCGAAATATCATCAAAATAAACCACAAAAAATTTCTTAATGTGTGCACGCAAGAAATGATTCATTAAGCGCATAAAAGTGCTAGGTGCATTAGTTAATCCAAAAGGCATAACCAACCATTCATACAATCCATACTTAGTATTAAAACAGTCTTTCACTCATTACCTTCTGTCATTCTAATTTGATGATAACCACTTTTAAGATCAATTTCACTAAAAATACTAATATCATGCAATTCATCCAACATATCATATATTCTAGGTATGGGATGCCTATATTTGATGGTAATATTATTTATGGATCTACAATCAACACACATTCTCCATGATCCATCTTTCTTAGGAACTAACATTAACACATGTACAAAACATGGTGTGGAGACCCGGATTCGAACACAAGAAAATGACAACGCAAAAAAATTCCGGGATAAATTTTTTTAAGGTACAGATCTTGCACAACTGCGCTAATACTTAGCGTAGTTGCGCTACACTAAGCTAGCGCAGAAGTGCTACTTTTAGCGCTTCTTCGCTAGAGGTTTCCCAAGGGGAGGGGCAACGCTTCTACGCTCCTCAACTTTCCCCAGGTTTCTGCCTTTTAACGCATCAGCTCAAACCCCTAAGAGCATCTGCTCCCCTTTAATATCAAAAGTTCTGTCTTTTCACGCATCTGCACTTCATCAAAGCGCTTTTGCGCTACAACACAGAGATGTCTGCTACTATCAAATTTTGCAAAATCTGCTCTGTTGCTCAAAACTTGAAAAACTCAAAATCTTGAAACATGAACATACAATCCAAAATGAGTCTAAAGTTGTAAAAATGGGATTATAATACATCGTTCTTAAAAATACGATTATTTGAATATTCAAAGCACAATAGACACATCTAGATAAACTAAACCCAGATTACCACTTCTACTCTCGATCCATATTCCTCAATGCCCTCTATTGCTCGAACCTGAACCACCTGTTGTCATGCACACATACAAACAAAGCAACAACCGGATAACTCCGATGAGAATAAATCCCAGTATGAACGACATAACATGCAATTTCATATAAGCATATCAAAGCATAATTCTAAAGATATAGATGATCTTCTATGGTTAATACATCAATGCAATGCATGATGAAAGAAAAAGGCTATCAAATATTGGATTCAAATCTGAATCTCGGTTCTTGGGATCCCGAGAGAAAAGATCTCGCATTATTACAACCAACTCTTTCCTTCAGGTGGATGTGGAGTATCTCAACATTGGACTCTGGAAACACTATATCGAGTTATCTGACTACAGGTACTGTTCTGTAACCTGTCACTCAAATATAGTGATAAGTGTATTTTATACACTTAATTTATATATAATTTTAATTATTAATTGTTTGTTTCGAGTAGATTTATGTGCGTGTTTTGTTGTTTTTGTGAGTGTAGGAAATTATTGATTTTATGTGAAAAAGAGAGGAAAAAGGAGAAAAGAAAATAAATTAAAGAGAAAAGAAGTAAAAGGGAAGAAAAGAAGAAAGAAAAGAACGTACAGAGAAGAAGGAATAATTCTTGGGCTTTCTTATTGGGCTTAAAAGATTAGCGCCAATCTTTAGCGCTTAACAAGTGCTAAAGCACAATGCTATTGAAGACTGGAGAATTGGAAATTACGAGATCAAGGCACGCCCGCGCCTTCACTTGAGCGCTCGCCCCGTTGCTGGATTGGAAAGTTTTATTATTTTGGGCAATTATTTTATGGGCTTTTGAGTGGGTTTTTGTGCATGGTATATGTAGTAACTCAGATTCCATTTTAAGATAATAATATGATAAACATGATTAAGGGTTGGTAATTAATCAATTTCGGAGTGTTATTGGACTTTGGAAGAGAATTTGGGCTTTTGACTTTGGGCCGGATCGGAAGCTCCGAACCCAGATCGGAAGCTCCGATCCCAGCCACTTCGGAAGCTCAGCAGAAGCACCGAGATCGGAAGCTCCGATCCTGGAACGAACATTCTGATCTCCGGTTGTCAGCTTTACCCGATGAATCAGCCATGAGTTTTGACAAGTGTTGATCGGAGGCGAGATCGGAAGCTTCGATTGTCGGATCGGACGTTCCGATCCCGGCGTGTCATGCATGCAAGGCGTGAGCTGGATCGGAAGCTCCGATCCCGAGATCGGTGGTTCCGATCCTGGCCAGGAATTTTGCCTATAAATAGGGCTTGTCTGATTTCATTTGAATTACGAATTCCTGAGGTTCCTTCTTCAGTTATATAGTGTGAGTTATACACTTGAGGGCCCTATCGGTTTTAATAGAGGTTCTGGAATAACCAAGGTGTGGTTATAGTCATCCGGGACTAGCGACTCCAAAGGGCTATCTACGGACGAAGGTATGGTTCGGGAATCTATTTAAGTTTTGGGAGTACTTATTAGCTTAGTTAAGGCTTATAGAATTTATGTAGTGATACGGTGAACTTTTGAATATAGGCTTGGAACCTAGGATCCTACTATACTTGAACTAGCCTAGAGGTACGTACACATTGACTGAGATTGCCAGCGAGTATACATGTTTATATGTTGCATTTATTTGGCATTATTATATGGCATGATATATGATTTACCGCTTTCTATATTCATATGTCATGTGCATATACACGTTGAGCCTATACCTTGTTATACCTAACTATAGAGCCGCTCAGCTCTATACTCGATAGTCTGTCACTGAGAGTACTGCGACGGCGGGGGCATTTATGTCTGTCTACTTTGGTGTACTAGATGAGTGTGGTTGCACCCAGAGGTTGATCCGTGCGGTGGCAGCACTCATGTGGCGCCGGTACTGAGCATGACTTTTCAGATGACCCTTTACCAGTCATCATGTTGCATGCATTATATACATATGTTTACTCATGTCTATGTACTGGGCGTTAGCGCTCATGTCCTAGTTGTTATCTTGGACACCCTATTCTATGGGACAGGTTGCAGGATGGATGGAGCCGGTAATTCGAGGCAGGACTAGGGAGCCGGATCTTTTCAGGGGAATTTATACAGCAGGATTTGTTTTAGCTGTATAATGTTTACTTTTAAGTATTTCGATTTGGTTGTTTCACTACATATTTAAGCCTGGATTATGTTACTAAGCTGATATGTAAATTTAAGTTTTCGCACGTTTTACTCTATTAAGTTATTTTGCTGTATTAAGTTTAATGCATGCTATTAGTTGCCAGTAAGTAGGTGATACCATACAGGGTCACTACATTTTTGGTATAAGAGCATGCTTAAATTTTGGGATTAGTACTTGGGATTTAGAATTAGTTTTGAGTAATTCTTGCGCATTTGGGATTTTAATGTGCAATTCTTTTCAGGATATGGCTGACGAGAGTTACGGTAGTGTTGGCCAGGGAGGTGGTCATCATCATCGTCATCACCGCCATCATGATGATCAACATCGTCATCAAGAGGGTAGACGTCGCTACTCTATCAATAAATTCATGCAAGTAGGACCGAAACCTTTGGTGGGAGGTGAGAATCCTGAACAAGCAAGAAGTTGGATGTCTAAACTCGAGAGTACTTTTTGTGCTTTCGATTGCACTGAGCATCAGAAATTGGAAGTTCTAGAATTTATTCTAGAGGATCGAGCACGTTTTTGGTGGGATGCCAAAGCTGCTCAGGCACGTACTGAGAGAGGACAGGTGACTTGGGGAGATTTCTGTCAGCAGTTCCAGAAACTGTATTTTCCTCCAGCTGTTCACCAAGCACGATCGATGTAGTTGCTTACTCTGAGGCAAGGATCAATGACTATTGATCAATATCAGCAACGATTTCTTGATCTGCTACCTTTCAGTCCTCATATTAATGAGAGTGATGCATCGAAGTATGATCTTTTTCTACAAGGTCTGAACCAAGATATCTACTCACAGGTTGTTGTCTGTGATGACCCAGTATCTTATGAGACTTTGGTGAACCGTTGCCGTCTTGTGGAGACCAGCAACAGGCGGGCACAGTTGATGATGCCAGCACAACCTAGTGGATCTTTTGAGCCTCGAGCTCAATCTATTGTGCAATCTGGACCTATGTCTTCTTCTACTCCTACTAATTCATCTGGATCTCGTGGTTCACGAGGTATGTTCCATTTTGGGAAGAAGAAGAAGAAGGAGGAGTTTTGTAGTCACTGTGGAGGGAAGCATCCTGCAGCTTCATGTTAGAGAGCTACTGGTGCTTGTTATATTTGCGGTCAGTAGGGACATCTGCGGAGAGATTGTCCTCAGCGCATGGGTTCTGCTAGTGGATCGGGATCACAGGTTGGATCTCAGGCTTCTACTTTTCCATGACAGCAGCCAGCACCACAGAGTTCTTCTGGTTACCGTCCCCAGACTCAAGGGCAGGTATTTGCTTTGTCTCAAGAACAGGCTACTGAGGGAAGCGATCGCATGTTGGCAGTGTTGGAAAACTGGCGGTCAGATCAATCACGATTGATACCCGGTGCAGCGGAAGTTTAAAAATTTTGTTATGGAACAATTCCATAGTGTGGGTATCAACCGTTCAACGATTAAATTATTGTGTGTGTAAAATTTAAATAACAGTTATTAAATTTTACCTCCAATCTCGCAACGAGATTAATGGACACCAACAGATTTGATCTGCTCTTGTTGTCTCTCCCTGGAACCGATGAACTCCTTCAATCAGGTCCACGAACAGAGGTTTAATCCCTCTGATAGATTGCACTAGAAAATCTATCAGAAGTTTTCTGCGAAGAGATTACACGAATCTGATTCGTTATTCCTGACCGCGATTCAAAATCACAGACCGGAATTTTCTCGGGCAGAGGGGAAGGGGTCGGCCGAAATTTTCTTTTAGAGAGACTAGGGTTTTCGATTTTTGCTCTAAAAAATTATGACCTGTTGTGTTTAATTTCTGTACTGAAATAACTTATTTATAATGCAGGCCACTAACACCTTAGGGCCCATTAGTCATAAGCTGGGGCCCGACAAGCAAAGCCCGCTCGTTCAGAAATTAATATAAAATTCATCGTGACTCCGATTGATGAACTGATTTCACCAATGTGCACAGAAACCATTTCTGCACATTTTAAAGTCAAAATAAATTTTCCTGAATCCGAATTCAGTGGTTTCCAAAAATGTCCATCCCTATGTCATTTTAGGAAATCCTACTCCCTTACTCTTATTTAAGAAGTCCAACTCCTTAGTTCATTAAATTTAACTCTTTAAATTTAACTATCTCAACGGGGATTAAAACTCCATTACACTGTGTGACCCTCAATGGTTCAGGGATACAGCTAGCCGTGGGCTCACAACTCCTTGTGACTCGGAACAACACTTTCCGACTTGCCCAACGAATCATGGTAAAGCGCCTAGCAACATCGCCCCATGATTCCCTAGGTATCACTGATAGTGCCTACAAGAACCAGTAGATTTTGGTTAGCGTACAGTACGGTCCCTTCATCCATATATCCCGATCGAATCAACAACCATTGGTATATCGAGAGTCGCTCAAGATTCGATAACTATGCAATACATCTTGAAGATCAAATTAGTGACATCGCATGTGCTACTAAGAAACCATTTCTTAAATCACATCAAGTACTCTGGCCAGAGATTTGTCACACTAATATCTCCTCAGATCGCATAGGATATCCACACTCGCAAGTATGTGGTGAATCCTTGACAACAATGCATTGACTCCTATATGTGTCGTAACTGTACCCAATCTCGACACCTGATGACCCCCATAGAGTCGGTAAACGAGTCAAAGCACAGCACTAGCATATAGAGTCTCCATGATGTTTCAAGTCGTAAGGACTAATGGTGTACAACCAAAACCGCGGACTTTATCCACTCGATAAGTGATAACCACTTGGAAAGTCCGGATAGGGTAGTTCGATTATTCATCCTATGAATATCCATTTGCATGCTTCGAACATCTCCATGTTCCCTACCAATGAAACGTGGTACTCCGCATCGCAAATGCTAGTCTCAAACTCGAGCGATCCTTATCCTTATTATCGGACGGCTCAATCGACTAGGAACGGTTTTTAGAATATACAGTGACTATAAGATGTATTTCATGATAGACATCTCCATGTTCTACCACATCTTACATACACTATAGTATATTCAAGGTCTTTATCAAAACAACAATAGTATATCACAATATAACATTATGAAGTAATATAAAGTCATTGCCATAAAAGTGTAAATAATATTAAACAAAAGATTGTTTATACAAAGAGTCATCAAAGCCCATAGCCACACAGTTGGCTCACTGGGCACCCACTCTTACAATCTCCCACTTGCCCTATAGCCAACTAGTCATACTACGTAGACCCATTGCTTCGCGATGTTTGTCAAACAATGGTCCTGGCAAAGGCTTAGTAAGCGGATCAGCGATATTGTCTGCAGAGGCCACTCGTTCGACAATGATGTCTCCTCTTTCCACAATCTCCCGGATTATGTGGTATTTCCTCAGTACGTGTTTGGATCTTTGATGAGACCTTGGTTCCTTTGCTTGAGCAACGGCACCCGTGTTGTCACAGTACACCGGGACTGGACCAACAAATTCAGGAATAACGCCCAACTCTTGGACGAACTTCCTCATCCAAACGGCCTCTTTAGCAGCAGCTGATGCTGCAATGTATTCAGCCTCAGTGGTGGAATCCGCTGTGGTGTCCTGCTTGGAACTCTTCCAAGAGACAGCACCGCCATTGAGCATGAACACAAATCCAGAGGTTGACTTCGAGTCATCCACATCACTTTGGAAGCTAGAGTCGGTATAGCCTTCCAATTTGAGATCTCGTCCTCCATATACCATGAACATATTCTTAGTCCTTCGTAAGTACTTAAGAATGTCCTTCACGGCTTTCCAATGCATTTGACCGGGATTAGCTTGATATCTGCTCGTGACACTCAGAGCAAATGCTACATCCGGTCTGGTAGATATCATCCCATACATGATACTACCTATAGCTGACGCATATGGTACATGTGTCATATTCTCTATCTCTGCATCAGTCTTGGGACACATAGACTTGGATAAAGAAACTCCATGACACATGGGTAGATGTCCTCTCTTGGACCCATCCATTGAATACCGTTTCAACATGGTGTCGATGTAGGTTGATTGTGTGAGTCCTATCATTCTCTTAGATCTATCTCTATAGATCTGTATCCCAAGAATGTAGGATGCCTCACCCAAATCCTTCATCGAGAATCTACCTGATAACCATATCTTTGTTGACTGCAACATCCCTACGTCATTCCCAATGAGTAGGATGTCGTCAACATAAAGTACTAAGAATGTCACCGCATCCTTAACTACTTTCTTGTACACGCAAGGTTCCTCCGGGTTCTTGATGAAACCAAAATCTTTTATTGTTTCATCAAATTTCTGGTTCCAACTTCTTGATGCTTGTTTTAGACCATAAATTGATCTCTGAAGCTTGCATACCTTATGCTCGCTTCCCATGGATGTGAACCCCTCTGGCTGCTTCATATAGATTTCTTCCTTAATGTCTCCATTAAGAAAAGCAGTCTTCACATCCATTTGCCATATCTCATAGTCATACCATGCAGCTATGGCAATAAGGATTCTTATGGACTTGAACATAGCAACTGGTGAAAAGGTTTCATCATAGTCAACTCCTTGCCTTTGAGTATAACCTTTCGCCACCAATCGCGCCTTGTAGGTCAATACCTTACCATCAGGCCCAAGCTTTCTTTTGTAGATCCATTTACACCCTATCGGAACAATTCCATCGGGAGGATCTACTAAAGACCAAACTTGGTTTGTATGCATCGAATCCAATTCTGACTGCATAGCTTCAAGCCATAAATTCGAATCCGCATCAGAAATTGCTTCCTTGAAGTTTCTTGGATCACATCCAATGTCGGGTTCATCTTGATCCCCTTCAAGAAGAAGACCATATCGAACTGGAGGTCTAGAAGTCCTTTCGGATCTTCTAGGTGCAGGCGTGTCCAGCAATGGTTCCTGAGGTGTAGGATCGTTATTTTGTATTTTGGGTTCTTCTCGAACTTCTTCGAGTTCCATCATCTCGCCTTTCTTATCCAATAAGAACTCCTTCTCCAAGAAGGTGGCATTCCTAGAAACAAACACCTTTGTTTCAGCAGGATAATAGAAATAATATCCGATTGAATTTCTCGGATACCCTACAAAATAACATAAGCTGGATCGACTATCCAACTTATCTCCCACTGTCCGCTTCACGTAAGCAGGACATCCCCAAATCCTCAAGTACGAATACTTAGGAGCTTTGCCATTCCATAACTCGTATGGTGTTTTGTCCACTGCTTTAGTGTGGACGTTGTTCAACAACAATACCGCCGTTTCAAGCGCATAGCCCCAAAACGAAGGTGGAAGCTCAGTGAAGCTCATCATAGATCGAACCATGTCCAACAAAGTTCGATTACGACGCTCCGATACACCATTAAGCTGTGGTGTCATAGGAGGAGTCCACTGAGAGAGAATCCCATTCTCTTTCAGATAGTCCAAAAACTCGGTACTCAAGTATTCTCCACCTCGATCCGATCGAAGTGCTTTAATACTTTTACCTAGCTTGTTTTCTACTTCAGCCCTGAATTCTTTGAACTTTTCAAATGCTTCAGACTTATATTTCATTAAATATAAATACCCATACCTTGAATAATCATCAGTAAAGGTAATGAAGTAGGTGTGGCCATGTTGAGTCCCTACTCTAAATGGACCACAAACATCTGTATGGATCAAATCCAACAGATTTTGACTACGCTCAGGTTTCCCCTTAAAAGGAGATTTAGTCATTTTTCCTTTTAGGCAGGATTCACAAGTAGGTAGAGAGTTAATATCAGACATATCAAACATGCCCTCTCCCACTAGCTTGTTCATCCTCCTTGAGGAAATATGACCTAGTCTAGCGTGCCAAAGGTTTGCCGGGTTTTGACTATCGATTTTCCTTTTGTTTGTTGTCGCCGGTTTGTCAATACAATTCACTGGAACGTCTTTTAGTTTTAAATTGTATAGATCGTTTTCAAGTTGTCCATTTCCAATTAAACATTCATTCTTGTAAATATTGCAAATCCCATTCACAAAATTACAAGAATAACCATCTCTATCAAGCATAGAAATAGAAATAATGTTTTTAATTAAATCTGGCACAAATAAAACATCTCTCAACAATAATTTAAAACCATTCTGCAAAATCAAACAAACATCTCCAATGGCCGTAGCTTCAACTCTGGAACCATTCCCGAGCCTCAGCTGGGTCTCACCCATTCTAAGCCTGCGACTTCTTGTCATCACCTGCAAATCATTGCAAATGTGAGATCCACATCCGGTATCCAATACCCAAGAAGTTGTATTAAGTGACATGTTTATTTCGATATAGAACATACCCTTTGCAGTTCCTAACTGCTCAAGATACTCCTTGCAGTTGCGCTTCCAATGACCCGGCTTCTTGCAGTAATGGCAAACATCCTTGGATTTTCCATTGTTTGAAGCCTTTGTCTTTTGCTTCTTCTCGGGTTCCACTTTCTTGGGTGGGGCAGAACGTTTCTTGCCCTTCATACTTGGCCCCTTCTTAGCAGAAGATGAGGAGCCCACCAAGAAAGCTGGCTTATCCTTCTTAAGTGTGGATTCATATGTAACGAGCATATTGACCATCTCTTCAAGGGTGGCCTCTATCTTGTTCATATTAAAATTTATCACGAATCCATCAAATGAAGAAGGAAGAGATAGAAGCAGCAAGTCCACATTGAGTTCATGCTCCAACACCAAATCAAGGGTCGCTAACTTCTGTATGAGCCAAATCACTCGTACCCCATGATCACGGACCGAAGTCCCTTCACGCATGCGGCACGTCATCAACTCCTTAACAGTAGAGAACCTTTCAGCCCTCGACTGAGCCCCAAAAAGTTCCTTGAGTTGCGTGTGAATGTCGGCAGCATTCACCGTGTCCTCAAATCGCCTCTGGAGTTCATCAGACATCGAGGCTTGCATATAGCATTTGGTCTTGATGTCATGGTCACACCATGCATCAAGTTTGGCCAATTCCTCCGGACTTATGTCAGCTGGTGCTTCCTTCGGAGGTGCTTTCTCTAACACGTAGAGCATTTTCTCCGAAGTTAAGACAATCTTCAACTTCCGGAACCATTCCGTATAGTTGGCGCCAGTCAGCTTGTTTTGTTCGAGGATCGAGAATAAAGGATTTCGCGAATTCATTGTATGAAATACTGAAAAGGAAAAACAGACATATATCAATGATTGTTTAACAATTTACTAAGACATAAAATAGGCGAATTTAATTTTATGAATCTCACTCCCACTATTTTAACGATTTCACCACCCTCTAGTGAAAACGGGAAACTTTTTCCTTAGTGAGAACATGGAGTCCAATTGACAAACTTATGGTCCCGAATAATATCAGCCAACCATAATTCTCAAAAGGTAGAGCCCAATTGCTTCCAAAGCAACCCCCATGTGTTTACCTCATGTCCAATAAGGGCCCAATAATATGACGCCGTTTAAAGTGACATGTCAAGATGACCCATCAATATTAAGTTGTGATGGACGGTCGCCATGTGGATCCCCCAATAATATGAGCCGATCCCATGGGAGTTCCACCCAACTTACAACATTTGTCGATCCAATGTACAGCTTTCCGACGGACGGGCCCCCCCAATAATATGAGCCGGACCGTATCCGCGGGTAGCATCACATACATTGACCGTTGATGGAAGGTAGGAACATTTAAACAATATTTAAATTTCCTTTATTTATCTTGATATAAATTTTAAATCATATTTAAAATGAGGGATTTTATTTATAAAAATATTTGTCTCATCATATTTAATTTATTGCATGCATTGCCGGATTCACGCAATTTATGTCTAAACATGCATACAATCATAATATCACATATTATATAGGATGATCGATTCCATTTCTAATTGACCCGTGGTTGCCAATCACGGGTCTTAGTCCAATCCTAGGTAATATGCAGTATGCAAATGCAATCCTATTACATATGCTTCCAATTTACATTTCTTCAGTCTTCATTGTTGCTGGGCCCACCATCTTCAAATCTTGATCTCCCACTAAATCTAATGTATTTACAATAAATTACAATGACAAGTAGGGATACATTTTTAGGGGGTGGGAACGGGCTATAAACCAAGCCCACTTTTATTACATATGACATTCATATCGGGCCATAAACCAGGCCCATTAATAAAACCAACAATAATAAAGACAAAATGTAAATTCCTAACATACACCTACAAAATTGGTCATGGCAATCGATCATCCTTATCCAATAACATTTAATTCAAAATTAATTTATTGGATAACATGCTGTGGCAATTCAAATTTAAACAAGATAAAATCATATTTTATATATAAAATCTCATTTCACATATAAAATCATATTTTATCTCTATATCAAATAAAATCATATTTTATCTATAAAATCCAATTTTACAAATAAAATCATATTTTACTTAATATATCATAAGATCATATCTTATCATCAATTGTACCAAAATAATTGATTTCAAAATTCAATTTACGGATAAAATATTAAAATTTTCCAAAAATTCAAATTTATCCAAAATCAATTTTAAAATTTACGGACTCGAACAATTCGATCCGAAATCTCGTGAACCAATCAAAAACAATTTTTGACCGGACCAAAAATAAAATTTTAAATATTAAAATTAATAAAAATATAATTTTTCCCGCGGGCCGCCCGGGACACTCCCGGGCCGGCCCGCACCCGGGGCGCGGGCCGGGGGCAGCCCGGCTGTCCCCTTAGGGCAGCGCCGTGCGCTGCCCTGGGCGGCGCCGAGCGCCGCCCCTGGGCAGCGCCGAGCGCTGCCCTGCGCAGCGCCCAGCGCTGCGCTGGGCAGCGCACAGCGCTGCCCTGGGCGGCGCCGTGCGCCGCCCTGGGCGGCGACGGTCGCCGCCCCGTGCGCCCCTTTGGGCGGCGCCGTGCGCCGCCCGGGGCAGCAACAATTGCTGCCCCACCGGGCAGCGATCCAATCGCTGCCCGGGTTTTGCCCCGAAATTTTTTTTTTTTTTTTTATTTAAAAATATTTATTTTGTTTCAAAAACCGAGACTCAAGAATTTTGTACAATTGATTAATTTAATCGTTTGATCTGAGCAACCTGGCTCTGATACCACTGTTGGAAAACTGGCGGTCAGATCAATCACGATTGATACCCGGTGCAGCGGAAGTTTAAAAATTTTGTTATGGAACAATTCCATAGTGTGGGTATCAACCGTTCAACGATTAAATTATTGTGTGTGTAAAATTTAAATAACAGTTATTAAATTTTACCTCCAATCTCGCAACGAGATTAATGGACACCAACAGATTTGATCTGCTCTTGTTGTCTCTCCCTGGAACCGATGAACTCCTTCAATCAGGTCCACGAACAGAGGTTTAATCCCTCTGATAGATTGCACTAGAAAATCTATCAGAAGTTTTCTGCGAAGAGATTACACGAATCTGATTCGTTATTCCTGACCGCGATTCAAAATCACAGACCGGAATTTTCTCGGGCAGAGGGGAAGGGGTCGGCCGAAATTTTCTTTTAGAGAGACTAGGGTTTTCGATTTTTGCTCTCAAAAATTATGACCTGTTGTGTTTAATTTCTGTACTGAAATAACTTATTTATAATGCAGGCCACTAACACCTTAGGGCCCATTAGTCATAAGCTGGGGCCCGACAAGCAAAGCCCGCTCGTTCAGAAATTAATATAAAATTCATCGTGACTCCGATTGATGAACTGATTTCACCAATGTGCACAGAAACCATTTCTGCACATTTTAAAGTCAAAATAAATTTTCCTGAATCCGAATTCAGTGGTTTCCAAAAATGTCCATCCCTATGTCATTTTAGGAAATCCTACTCCCTTACTCTTATTTAAGAAGTCCAACTCCTTAGTTCATTAAATTTAACTCTTTAAATTTAACTATCTCAACGGGGATTAAAACTCCATTACACTGTGTGACCCTCAATGGTTCAGGGATACAGCTAGCCGTGGGCTCACAACTCCTTGTGACTCGGAACAACACTTTCCGACTTGCCCAACGAATCATGGTAAAGCGCCTAGCAACATCGCCCCATGATTCCCTAGGTATCACTGATAGTGCCTACAAGAACCAGTAGATTTTGGTTAGCGTACAGTACGGTCCCTTCATCCATATATCCCGATCGAATCAACAACCATTGGTATATCGAGAGTCGCTCAAGATTCGATAACTATGCAATACATCTTGAAGATCAAATTAGTGACATCGCATGTGCTACTAAGAAACCATTTCTTAAATCACATCAAGTACTCTGGCCAGAGATTTGTCACACTAATATCTCCTCAGATCGCATAGGATATCCACACTCGCAAGTATGTGGTGAATCCTTGACAACAATGCATTGACTCCTATATGTGTCGTAACTGTACCCAATCTCGACACCTGATGACCCCCATAGAGTCGGTAAACGAGTCAAAGCACAGCACTAGCATATAGAGTCTCCATGATGTTTCAAGTCGTAAGGACTAATGGTGTACAACCAAAACCGCGGACTTTATCCACTCGATAAGTGATAACCACTTGGAAAGTCCGGATAGGGTAGTTCGATTATTCATCCTATGAATATCCATTTGCATGCTTCGAACATCTCCATGTTCCCTACCAATGAAACGTGGTACTCCGCATCGCAAATGCTAGTCTCAAACTCGAGCGATCCTTATCCTTATTATCGGACGGCTCAATCGACTAGGAACGGTTTTTAGAATATACAGTGACTATAAGATGTATTTCATGATAGACATCTCCATGTTCTACCACATCTTACATACACTATAGTATATTCAAGGTCTTTATCAAAACAACAATAGTATATCACAATATAACATTATGAAGTAATATAAAGTCATTGCCATAAAAGTGTAAATAATATTAAACAAAAGATTGTTTATACAAAGAGTCATCAAAGCCCATAGCCACACAGTTGGCTCACTGGGCACCCACTCTTACAGGCAGGTACCTTTCTGTTATGTGGTATTCCTGCACTTGTTTTAATTGATACTGGAGCATCGCCTTCCTTTATTTCTAGTCACTTTGTTAAGAGACATAGATTACCTTATGTATCATTAGATATGGATTTAGTTGTATCTACTCCGCTGGAACAGGAGATAGTAACTAAGCGTCTAGTGATGGGTTGCCTTCTAAAGTTTGAGGGTAATACGTTATCGGCTAATTTGATGATATTAGCGATGGCAGATTTTGACTGTATTTTGGGAATAGATATGCTGACTTTGTATCACGCTACTGTGGATTGTTATCAGCGTCTGGTACAGTTTCATCCTGTTGAGGGTGATAGCTGGTACTTTTATGGTGAGGGTGCGCGACCTTTGATGCCACTTGTTTCGGCTCTGAAGGCATGTCATGTCTTGGAGTCAGGTGGGGAGGGCTTTCTTATCTATGCAATTGATATGTCCATGAGTAGTACGAGTATTGATCAGTTACCGGTAGTCAGTGAGTTTCCTGACGTATTCCCTGATGAGATTCCTGGTTTTCCTCCGGTTTGAGAGGTTGAATTTGGTATTGATCTAGTACCAGGAACTACGCCTATATCCCGAGCACCTTATCGTCTAGCACCGTCAGAGATGAGGGAATTGAAACAGCAGTTGCAGGATCTGCTTGATAAGGGATATATTCGTCCGAGTGTTTCTCTGTGGGGAGCACCTGTTTTGTTTGTCAAGAAGAAGGATGGATCGATGCGATTATGTATTGATTACAGGCAGCTGAATCGTGTCACCATCAAGAATAAGTATCCTTTGCCACGAATTGATGATTTGTTCGATCAATTACAGGGTACTTCTGTTTACTCCAAGATAGATCTGAGATCGGGATACCACCAGATGCGGGTACGAGACTCAGATATTTCTACGAGTGCTTTCAGAACCAGATACGGGCATTATGAATTTTTGGTGATGCCATTCGGTTTGACGAATGCACCGGCAGTCTTTATGAATCTGATGAATCAGGTATTTCGAGAATATCTGGATAGATTTGTCATCGTCTTCATTGATGATATTCTTGTATATTCTTATGACAAGGATGAGCATGCACATCATCTGAGAATTGTTTTACAGACGTTACGAGATAAGCAGCTGCATGCGAAATTGAGCAAGTGTGAATTCTGGCTTGATCGGGTAGTGTTTCTCGGTCATGTGATTTCTAATGAAGGGATATCTGTTGATCCTAGTAAGATAGAGGCAGTGCTGAACTGGTCTCGTCCAACGACGGTTGCTGAGATTCGTAGTTTCTTGGGTCTAGCTGGATATTACCGTCGGTTCATCGAGAATTTTGCACAGTTGGCCAGACCTTTGACACAACTTACACGGAAAGATGTTGCCTTCATATGGTCCTCGGATTGTGAGGAGTCATTTCACGAGCTGCGTAGACGTCTTACTACTGCACCTGTGCTAGCTCTACCTTCTGGATCAGGAGGTTATGTTGTCTATACTGATGCCTCTGGTCAGGGGTTAGGATGTGTTCTGACACAGCATGGACATGTTATTGCCTATGCTTCTCGACAGTTGAAGACACATGAGAATAATTATCCAGTACATAATCTTGAGTTAGCCGCCATTGTATTTGCTCTCAAGATTTGGAGACATTATCTAGTAAAATAGAGGCAGTGCTGAACTGGTCTTGTCCGACTATGGTTGCTGCGATTCGTAGTTTCTTGGGTCTAGCTGGATATTACCGTCGGTTCATCGAGAATTTTGCACAGTTGGCCAGACCTTTGACACAGCTTACACGGAAAGATGTTGCCTTCATATGGTCCTCGGATTGTGAGGGGTCATTTCACGAGCTACGTAGACGTCTTACTACTGCACCTGTGCTAGCTCTACCTTCTGGATCAGGAGGTTATGTTGTCTATACTGATGCCTCTGGTCAGGGGTTAGGATGTGTTCTGACACAGCATGGACATGTTATTGCCTATGCTTCTCAACAGTTTAAGACACATGAGAATAATTATCCAGTACATGATCTCGAGTTAGCCGCCACTGTATTTGCTCTCAAGATTTGGAGACATTATCTTTATGGCGAGAAATTTGAGATATTCACGGATCACAAGAGTTTGAAGTATTTATTCACTCAGGCAGAGTTGAATATGCGACAGAGACGCTGGATGGATCTTCTGAAGAATTATGATTGTGAAATCAAATATCATCCAGGTTCTGCTAATCTTACTGCTGATGCCTTGAGTCGGCAGGTGAGACTTTCTGCAATTCAGACTAGTGAAGTATCTCATATGATTCAAGAGTGCTGTTCATTGAGTTTTACGCTCAAGCACAAGAAAGGGAGAAATGGGATTCGGTTGTATACTATTTTGTCTGAGCCAAAATTGTATTCTCGAATCAGAGATGCTCAGATATCTGATGTTAAGACTCAACGTTTGGCACGTTTAGCCAATGGAGTTAATACATCTGGATTTCATTTTCAGGAAGATGGTTTATTGTGCTTATCTAATCGAGTGGTTGTACCTAATGTTGCGGAGCTCAGGAACGATATTCTATCTCAAGCTCACAGGAGTCGATTATCAGTTCATCCTGGAAGCATGAAAATGTATAAGGACTTGCGAACTAGATTCTGGTGGAAAGGGATGAAGAGGAGTGTGTATAAATTTTTTTCAAGATGTTTGGTTTGTCAACAGGTCAAGGCTGAACACCGACGACCAGGTGGATTACTGCAGAATCTTGAGATTCCCGAATGGAAGTGGGAGCATGTAACTATGGATTTTGTTACCCACTTGCCTATGACTACACGTCAGTGTGATTCTATCTGGGTCGTTGTTGACCGTTTGACGAAATCAACACATTTCATCCCTTATAACCAGTAGTATTCTTATGATCGCATGGCACGTTTATACATCCAGGAGATAGTGCGATTGCATGGGATTCCAGTGAGCATAGTCAGTGATAGAGACCCACGATTTACCTTACGTTTCTGGGGTAGTTTTCAGGAGACGTTGAGTACCACTCTGAGTTTGAGCACTGCATATCATCCGGAGACTGACGGACAGTCAGAGCGGACGATTCGTACATTGGAGGATATGCTACGTTCTTCTGTCATGGACTTTGGCTTATCTTGGCAGGATCAGTTATCTTTGATCGAATTTGCCTACAATAACAGTTATCATCGTAGTATTGATATGGCACCTTTCGAGGCATTGTACGGTCGATGGTGTCGTACTCCGTTATTCTGGGATGAAGTCGGGGAACGACAAGTCGAGGGTCCTAAATTGGTGCAGCAGATTGTAGACAAGGTAGATTTGATCAAGCATAGGATCAAAGTTTCTCAAGATAGAGAAGCCAGTTATGCTAATATTCGTCGCAGGCCATTTCAGTTTGAGCCTGGTGAATATGTGTTTCTACGAGTATCACCTTTCAGGAAGGTGATGAGATTCGGCGTGAAAGGCAAGTTGTCTCCTCGTTTTATTGGACCTTTCTAGATACTGGAAAAGATCGGAGATGTTGCATATCGTTTGGCGTTATCGCCAAATCTTTCCAGTATACATAATGTTTTTCATGTGTCATTACTTCGACAGTATATAGCTGATGAATCTCATGTGATTCAGTCTACTGATATTCAACTAGAGCCAGATCTGTCTTTTGTTGAACGACCAATTCGTATCTTAGACAGAAAGGAGAAAGTTCTTCGGAACAAGACTATACCACTTGTGATGGTACAGTGGCAGCGCCGAGGCGTTGAAGAAGCAACTTGGGAAATTGAGAGTCGTATGCAAGCAGAATATCTTGAGTTGTTTGCTTTGTATTTTTAATTACCACGTAGTTGTAATTACAGTTGTTGTAATAAAACATGGTTTGATATTTCATATTATTATCTTGATTTGTCTTTAGACGTTATTTCGCGGACGAAATATCTAAAGGTGGGGAGAATGTAGTAACCCGATTCCATTTTAAGATAATAATATGATAAACATGATTAAGGGTTGGTAATTAATCAATTTCGGAGTGTTATTGGACTTCGGAAGAGAATTTGGGCTTTTGACTTTGGGCCGGATCGGAAGCTCCGAACCCAGATCGGAAGCTTCGATCCCAGCCACTTCGGAAGCTCAGCGGAAGCACCGAGATCAGAAGCTCCGATCCTGGAACGGATGTTCCGATCTCCGATTGTCAGCTTTACCCGATGACTCAGCCATGAGTTTTGACAAGTGTTGATCGGAGGCGATATCGGAAGCTCCGATCGTCGGATCGGATGTTCCAATCCGGGCGTGTCATGCATGCAAGGCGTGAGCTGGATCGGAAGCTCCGATCCCGAGATCGGTGGTTCCGATCCTGGCCAGGAATTTTGCCTATAAATAGGGCTTGTTTGATTTCATTTGAATTACGAATTCCTGAGGTTCCTTCTTCAGTTATATAGTGTGAGTTATACACTTGAGGGCCCTATCGATTTTAATAGAGGTTCTAGAATAACCAAGGTGTGGTTATAGTCATCCGGGACTAGCGACTCCAAAGGGCTATCTACGGACGAAGGTATGGCTCGGGAATCTATTTAAGTTTTGAGAGTACTTATTAGCTTAGTTAAGGCTTATAGAATTTATGTAGTGATACGGTGAACTTTTGAATATAGGCTTGGAACCTAGGATCCTACTATACTTGAACTAGCCTAGAGGTACGTACACATTGACTGAGATTGCCAGCGAGTATACATGTTTATATGTTGCATTTATTTGGCATTATTATATGGCATGATATATGATTTACCGCTTTCTATATTCATATGTCATGTGCATATACACGTTGAGCCTATACCTTGTTATACCTGACTATAGAGCCGCTCAGCTCTATACTCGATAGTCTGTCACTGAGAGTACCGCGACGGCGGGGGCATTTATGTCTGTCTACTCTGGTGTACTAGACGAGTGTGGTTGCACCCAGAGGTTGATCCATGCGGTGGCAGCACTCATGTGGCGCCGGTACTGAGCATGACTTTTCAGATGACCCTTTACCAGTCATCATGTTGCATGCATTATATACATATGTTTACTCATGTCTATGTACTGGGCGTTAGCGCTCACGTCCTAGTTGTTATCTTGGACACCCTATTCTATGGGGCAGGTTGCAGGATGGACGGAGCGGGTAATTCGAGGCAGGACTAGGGAGCCGGATCTTTTCAGGGGAATTTATACAGCAGGATTTGTTTTAGCTGTATAATGTTTACTTTTAAATATTTAGATTTGGTTGTATCACTACAGATTTAAGCCTGGATTATGTTACTAAGCTGATATGTAAATTTAAGTTTCCGCACGTTTTACTCTGTTAAGTTATTTTGCTGAGATCGGGATACCACCAGATGTGGGTACGAGACTCAGATATTTCTACGACTGCTGTACTAAGCTCGGGAGAGTGTATGATTTTAACAGAACTTTTAAAAAGAACATTTTTTTGTGATAGATCACTGCGATAAATTCTTAATAGAAATATTGGAATTGAATTGTAGTTGATAAACATTATTTGTTGCTCGGGAGAGAAAAATAATAAACTTAAGTGTTCTTGGCTATTAATTGACTGAAATTCATGAAGATTAATTATTTAGGATTGATTGTTGTTGAAACCAGGTGAAATCTATACCTCTAGACCAATTTTCTCTGATTGATTATATCTGTAAGTTGTGTGCGTGCTATCAAAAACATCCTGATTATTTTTATTTATTGCAAATTTCTCAAATATTGATTTTCTAGATAAAGTTTAGACTATTTTAATTACAAGCACTGAATATTTTTATTTTACTCCCTGTGGGATCGATATCTGATTTTATCACTATATTAAAACTTGACACTCGTACGCTTGCGAGAATTTTCACAACAAGTTTTTGGCGCCGTTGCCGGGGAAGTAAATTTTGATTATTTTTTAGTCTTGTTACCAATTAGTCTAGATTTTAATTTAGAGTTTTTATTTATTTGATTTTTAATTTTTTAATTTATTTCTTTTGTTTTCATTGCAGTTTTAGTGAATATATTTGGCGTGTGAGAGCGAAGAAAAAAAATCAACTAACACCGGCGAAAGTCGGGCTAACGACTATAAACCAAGCGCTACTTGGGAGGCAACCCAAGCATTTTGTTTATTTTATTTTATTTGCTTTTATTTTTTTCAGTTTATTTAATTTTTGTTATTTAATTTTTTTTAAGTATTTTATTTTCAATTTTTGAGTTTATTTTTTTCTTAATTTTCAAAATTTTTCAGGCTCCAAAAATCTCAATTTCGAGCTGAAGGCGCGCCCGCCCCATTTATCGAGCGCCCGCGCATACTCTATGATGCACTCACATCCCATCCTTGCGCTAACAAGAACTCCATCTGCGCTCCACAAGGCGCAATCGCGCGGACAATCTGCGCAAGACTAAGTGCGAACCATCAACATCTGCGCTGCCCTCCCCTTGCGCAAATTAGCTCTCATCTGCGCTACCTCAACCTCATCTGCGCACCTCTTAGCGCAAATGCGCAAGCCTCCTCAATCCTCACCTTGCGCTAACAACCTCTCTTCTGCGCCTCCACAAGCGCAATCGCGCCTCCCCTTTTCCCGTCTGCGCTGCCTTCTGTGCTATCGCACGTCCAACTTCCCCAACAGCGCAGCACCATCTGCCTACATGTTGCTGTAACAAGATCTCCATCAGCACTTCTCCAAGCGCAATCGAGCCCTCACCAGTAGCTCCAATTCCTGTGCCAACCAGCTTTCCTTTGCACTTACACATCACGCTCTTAGACTTTGCGCTTACGATCATCCTCCGAGTAGAAATAAGGGAATTCGCGCAGGCCAGATGACACCACATGCACAATCGATCCTTCTACCTACTGAACCATGAGCTTCGGATCATTAAGCGCATCAAGAAATTCCATAGAACAGCCTTGCGATCCATGCATCTCCAAGGCTCACTTCCATGCTGCATCGCGCAATCTACCGCCACATCTCCTACGCGCGATCATTTTTTTTTCTTATGATTTAAGTGCCGTATATTGCTTTAGGCGTTATTTTTGTGTTTTAATTGTGTGAATGTATAATTTTCAGGTTAAATTGGATGTCCATGTTGCGCTTATCACCTCCATTCCAATGGTTGCGGTTGCCAATTTTTTTTATGGAGATAATAATGGTTACACCGAGTACTGATGCTCGGTGTCGAAGGTACGTGTCCCTTGTTCTTTTTATTATTTTTAATCATTAGAACAATGATTATATTAAGTTTGGGGGGATGAATTAATTTTTGCAAGGATTTAGTTGATTAGTGTTATTGTGCTTCATAGATAACATTTTTGTTGAGTTTAGTTTTTGTTGAGTTGAGTTTAAATGAAGTCAAGAAAGAAATAGATGCATGGCTGATGAAAAATATTTTTTTTGCTATAACTGAAATCCATGATTGTCTGTCTATCTGATAAAATATTTTTGAAAAAAATGGAACCAATTGGATGAACAATTTCCTATATACTCTGTGATTAATACTTGAATTTGAGTTGTGAAACATACAGACATAGAGATGATTGAGGCATTGTTTGAAATTTTGGGCTTAATTTTCATTGAACAAATTTATCCTTAGTTGCCGATTTGAGCTTACACGTATATTAGTACTTTGAGGTATGAGAAATCTGAAATTTGTTGGAAAATCATCGTTAACTGCTGATGATTATTCTTTTCTGCACTGATTGAAATTTTTATGAATTAATTGTGGATTGAGACTTGTCTAGAACTAGTTCAATCACTCTTCGAGGCGAAATACGGGCAAAACTGTGATTATGAATGATTTAGGTGATTTTTCTGAATGCGTTTGAGCCTTTCAAGCTACCTACTATTTTATATGTATCCCTAGTACTTTGTTTGAGCTTTATTGAAAATTGAATGACATGCGTGTAAACGTGTGATTTAACCCCCATTCGTCATTATTTCAAGGTCCTACATTGACTACCTAATTAGCCTAAACACTAATTCCTACCTTTAAGGGAGTAATTTGAATGCTAAAATGTTGTATGCTCCTAGTTTTATTTGTGAAAAATGGAATGGTGTGGTGGATGAATTGAAAAGATGAAAAGAGGTAGTAGAAAAAACAAAAGGAAGTTGAAAAGGGATTTGAAAGAAATGAAAAAAAAAAATTGTTAAAGAAGTTGTGAAGAATTTGAAAAATCAATGAAGTGGAAAAATAAAGTGTGAAGTTGTGAAAGAAAAGGAGTCGAAATTAGAGCATAATTATAAATTATTCCTTAATTTGAATTCTTATCCTTTATTTATAGCCATGAGCCAGACCTTACATTATAAGCTGAATAAGTCCTATTGACCGAGTCTCAGTTGCCCAATATACTAGTGGAGAAAAGTTGCGAGAATTTAGCCTATGGACTGTTGATTGATGCTTTTAATGATTATGAATTTTGATCGAAACACGCACACACTATTATTCTTTGCATTTACCTAATTGTGAGTGTTTTTGATTTTTTTATCCTTTATTTGATCCTATGCTACCTTGAAAAGTCCTCATGATCTTTGAATGTTTGAATTGAACTTGGAGAATGGTGTTTTGAACTTGAGTTGCGGAGATTGTGAGTTTATGCGGTTATTTTGTTATGACTGAAACTTTCAAGTGTTAGTAGGTTGGATGAGATTGGATTTGAAAATTCTTTGAAATCATTGTCGAGGCCATTGCTCCATAATATTTCTTGACTATTCTTGTGAGTTTATGATGATATGAGTTTTTGGAAGTTATTGTTTTGAATAGTTTTGCTCGGGACTAGCAAAAGTCTAAGTTTAGGGGTATTTGATAAGTGTATTTTATACACTTAATTTATATATGATTTTAATTATTAATTGTTTGTTTCGAGCAGATTTATGTGGGTGTTTTGTTATTTTTGTGAGTGTAGGAAATTATTGATTTTATGTGAAAAATAGAGAAAAAGGAGAAAAAAAAATAAATTAAAGAGAAAAGAAGTAAAAGGGAAGAAAAGAAGAAAGAAAAAAACGTACAGACAAGAAGGAATAATTCTTGGGCTTTCTTATTGGGCTTAAAAGATTAGCGCCAATCTTTAGCGCTTAACAAGAGCTAACGCGCAATGATATTGAAGACTGGAGAATTGTAAATTACGAGATCAAGGCGCGCCCGCGCCTTCACTGGAGCGCCCGCCTCGTTGCTGGATTAGAAAGTTTTATTATTTCGGGAAATTATTTTATGGGCTTTTGAGTGGGCTTTTGTGCATGGTATAAAAGGGAATTATTATCAGACTTGGAAGGGGAACCGCCACAACAAATCATACGCATATCAGAGAACAGGGATTGATCGAGATTGTGAAGATTTCTGGGAAGAAATCTGGAGCTTTATCTGAAGAAAAAAGACGGAGTTCGATAGACCGGACACGGCGTCGACGACGGATTTGTTTCTTTTATCTTTTATTTATTTTATTATGAATATTTTTGGATTTTTTGAACATGTTTTGGTTTATTCATAATTTTATTATGAACTAAATTTTTAGATTCTAGAGGTCAGATGGAACCTGGTGTAGACGCTTTCATGAATTTTTGATTTTATTGAATTGAGTTTCTTCTAGATTAATTATTTTTTCTAGAATTGATTGTATTTTTAATTATCTGATCAATAATTGATTTGTTATATTTATTTGAAATCATTGCTTGGGAGAGGGGATTTTGAATAGGACAGTAGAAACTACACTGTTAATTATTTATATAGCTCGGGAGAGTGTATGATTTTAACAGAGCTTTTAAAAAGAACATTGTTTTGTGATAAATCACTGCGATAAATTCTTAATAGGAATATTGGAATTGAATTGTAGTTGATAAACATTATTTGTTGCTCGGGAGAGGGAAATAATAAACTTTAGTGTTCTTGGCTATTAATTGACTGAATTCATGAAGATTAATTATTTAGGATTGACTGTTGTTGAAACCAGGTGAAATCTATACCTCTAGACCAATTTTCTCTGATTGATTATATATGCAAGTTGTGTGCGTGCTATCAAAAACATCATGATTATTTTTATTTATTGTAAATTTCTTAAATATTGATTTTCTTGATAAAGTTTAGACTATTTTAATTACAAGAACTGAATATTTTCATTTTACTCCCTGTGGGATCGATATCTGATTTTATCACTATATTAAAACTTGATACTCGTATGCTTGCGAGAATTTTCACAACATATAGACTCCAAACGTCCATTGAAATCTAGGCCGTTCTGCCTTCTATTCTCAAACGTTTGAGGCTCAAGATGAATGCAATGATGCATATCAAGTATATCAATTTAGACATCAAATATCTTGGATGCCATCTCAATCTAAACATATATTCCAAATCAGGAACATACAATCGATAATCATCGAGCTAAAAAAATAAGAATATACCATGCTATTTAAATCAAGTATAAACATCAAATACAATAAACTAAGATCACATAGGCATACTCATGCTTTTCAAGCAATGTAAGAATCAACTAATTCAAGTAGTAGCACATAATCATGCAAGTATGTGATTTTATAGGAAACTCGAGAATCTGAATCTTTCTCGAGTATTCTTTCCATCTTAATCTATGTCAGTTCATACCTTCTTTTTTTTTTGTTTTTGGATTGCTTAACTCTGATCTATCTTCACCACACAATTATTCATCCAAATTCTGCTCAAAATACTCTTAAACCTTCAAGGTAGGAATAACTACAAATCTTGATCCACTCTTATCGGTTCGAATTCTGAAAATGTCGAATTCGATAATCCTTCAACCAAATCTAAAATGAAGTATTAAAACATGCTTAATATCATCTTCCAGCTTGTATTCAATGCCTAGTTAAATCAAGGCTTAATCAATTCTAAATCTCGAACCGGCGGCGTAACGGTTACGAACCGACATTCCAAACTTCAACTATATCATGATATCAATTAAATCTAATTAATATCATCATCATATCCATCTAATATTCACAAAATCAGCAGCCTCAAAATTTCAGATTTTTGAAAATTCTTCTAAAATTCGAAAACATGTTCAAACAACGATCTTTTCTCGATCCGTCTTAAATATGCTATCTTCGTCTATACTAGTACATATCTATACAATCAAAATCTGATTCTAACAACATATTAAAATTAAAACATGGTAGAACTTTGTAATACTTACGTCAAAGCAAATCCATCAATGCCAGGATCACAAATATAATATCAATTTTGAATTCTACCAAACAGATCAATTTTAATCGAATTTGAAAGTGAAGGAATTGGCCTTGGAATTCTACTTCTCCCTCTCTCTCGTTCTTTCTAAAATGGGTAAGGTTATATACACATGTATGCAATATATATCTCTTTGACTAGTCAAAATTCAGAATTTTTCAATTTAGTCACTGAACTCTTGAATAATTGCAGTTCAGTCCTTAATAAAATTTTCAAATATCAATTCAATCCCTTTAATTTCAAATCTCGGAATTTAATTTTTAATTCCATAAATTCTCAAATTTAATATTTTTGGGGCTTTACAATTTCCCCCTCTAAGATATGATTTCGTTCTCGAAATCGCATTCAATCTTAATACAGAATCTGATAGACTGAATGAATGACTAATTCAATACTCACTTCAATCATATAGTTCTGGATATCTTATCTAATATCCTGATCTACCTCTTAGGTTGTTTCTTAAATTCTGTGTCTATTCTATTGTACTTTAATTAGTTGATTTGATTTGTTTCTGAGTTTCTTCTCTTCCCGATCAAGGATCAATATCGGATGCTCGAATTATCTCATGATCTTATCAACATCTGCCTCGTCTGAATGCAATATATAGAAAATAATGTGGCTGATGCTTCTCAGATTAGACACCTAAAGAACATCTCTTATACTTCAGAAAACTGGAGGGAGATAATCTGTATGCTAGATCACTAACTGCGTCTAGAACCTCATACAGATCAATTTAACTGGTGACATCTTGAATCTCTTTTCGAATCGGTTTATGCTCTGGAAAGAAAATATCTCAAGTATTCACTATTACTCGGTTCAAAGCTTTAAGATCCGGTCTATTATTCGCGTGCTTAATCTATCTGTCTTACATTATTCTCATTCTAAACAGATCAATCTTCACGTTCTCTGCCATCTTTCTTATCGTATCTGGCCCGATAACTGGTGCCTCTGAGATATTATCCCCAAAACAAGGGAATTCTGTTTATCTTATTGTCTAACGATTCTAAAGGAATATATGTCTATATCTATCTGATAGTTGTTGGTAATAAAAGTAATTAAGTGACAACAATTCTTGCCAGCTAGTGCTTAGAGTTTCTAACAATCTAGAGTCCTGATCTGAACAATAGATTTTAGCACAATATGCAAACTCACAACTTCCATGACCCAAATATTAGCCATATGGTCATATCCGTAGGTCATCTAATATAGAAGAAAGAAAATAGACTTAGTTAGTCTGTCAATAACTAGTCAACTTGCATCGCAACTTCTCGATGATCTTGGTAGTTTTGTGACCAAACTTATCACACCGTGATCTCAATTCCAGTCTGGAATTGCTAACCTGTGCAATAAAATACTTGGTCGCATGATTTTTGCTTTTTCTTGCTGACAATTTAGACATATGGACACAATTCTGTCACATCTACTTTTATTTTCTTCTACTAGACTGATTCTGCAGATCTTTATACATCTTTCTGCCATTTGGATGAAATATAAATTTACTATAATGTGCCTCTTCTAGAGTCTGCTATCTTAATTCTGTAACACCTGGAACAATAATGCTCTCATTCATCAACACAATGTCCAGGAACACCGATCTGATACTCTGACTCATGTCAAGATCTGACTTCTTATACCGTCACTTTGTATTTTCCCATATTCATCTGCGAGTCATAATCTGTTCTCGCAATTATGTGGAAATCATAATTCAATATATTCGAAAATTCTAATCTTATCTTACCATTATCAATTCAAGCAATCAAATATGATCAGTATTCAAATAAACAAAATGTGATTCTGAATTATTTCATCCGATCATCTATCGAGATCAAAATCGGATCAATCTTTTAAATTTTAAAACATTCTTCAGACATAAACATCTGTCTGTATTGGAACTCATTTCGGTATCAGTTCCACTAATTTAAGTATCTTCTCTTTATTTCAATCTTTCTGTTTCTAAGTGTTAGTAATTCAAGCAATCAAATTCAAATTCTGCTAAGTAGCTTCAATTATCTCTACCAACACTTGAAACTTCAATTTATTTCTGAATTCAGAATTCTACTATCGGTTTAAACACTGAAATTCTATCAAAAGACCTTGAAAGTTCTCTGAAATAATTATTATATCAATCCCAAGGTTCATAGGATAACATTTTTTACTATCTCTACATGCTAACCATGTCAACTGATTCTGAAAATCTGAAATGTTCTCAAAACATTTTTGATTCTCTTAACTAATTCAATTCGGATCAAAATACATTTCTTCGAATCGATTGTACATATGTTTCGAAATCTAACTCAAAATATCCAAAATCTTTTCTATCCTACATCTCAAGCTTATATCTGGTCTTTATCAAACACTCGATTCTGGTAATTCTATCAGTATTTATCAGTTACGAGCCACTACTTCAACATATATTGATGATATGTATAAAATAAGCAATGATTCTCTAAACCAGAATCAAATAGTATCGAAGGAGATCGCTCAAATCATTTTTATCAAAATAAAATAAATTCTGGACAATAATCTCTGCTAAGTGAAAACAACTCACTTGCATTTCAAAACTAGGGGTGAATGAATCAAACCAGGCTCTATGAACAAGGAATGCGAGCCAATCAATAACAATCATATCCGTTGATCATTCTTTAACAATTCAATATCACATCTATGCGCAAATTATACCCAAATCAGGGTTGACAACGTGGCTTCATCATGAAATATCTACACACGCTAATTGATTAGGACAAGAACTGAGTCCAAAAGCATTTTCAAATATTGCAACAAAGAAATCTAGATCACCATGGAATCAAATAATCAAAATTCACCCAAATCAATATCAAGGTCCAAAATGAGGATTCAAATGTCACGAAATATGAATTTCCAAGTTCATGCTCAAATATCTATCAAATCTATCAATGCCGAATGGCAGGAATCATCAAATTCAATGTCATGCGAATCAAGAATACACGAATACAATAAAATTCAAGTATCTTCAAAATAACAAAAGGAAGGCTCAACTGTAACTGAATTCGGTGTCATCCCAAAAACACCAATTTCATCCCCTTGTGCTAGGGGAATTGAGTTTCTCCTCAACATCCTTTCAAATTCATATCTTTTATACAATTTCATTCACGATATCTCTTCGAGTCAGTTCAATGCTAGAATTTACTACATTTATTTATGTAAGACTCGATCATATCATCATTCTCGCAAGAACAGTATCGGCTAAATCAATAAATTCGCGATACAATCGATTGGGATCTAATAGAACTCGCAAAACATTCTATTAATCATACTCATTCCAAAAGTTTTGCATATGAATGCTGACATTCTGAAATTCAAAAACAAATTTTAGATATATCAAGCTTATCATTTCTGATAGATCGAATCATCTACTCAGAATAGGTGTTTTTAAGCATCTAGATTTGGTCTCGGAGTGTTTCACAACACTTTCCCAAAGCCTACAACCCATTCCTCAAATTAATGAATCAATATCAACAGAATTATTACCTAGATAATTCTTACCATATCATTTCATTCGCTGATAAAATTTGATCGAATTCTGAAATTTTATGAAATTCTCAATATCGAGGTTCTATCTCTGTTCTGTCTCAAGGTTCATCTGTCACAATCAATTCAATCATTGGCAAGAATTAAAATATCAGATCTTACCTCGTTCAATCCCAGCTTCAACAGATCTTATGGAATTATAATTCAGCTTCCTCGAAAATAGATTGCATCCCTGTCTTTTCAATCTCATGACATCAATTGCCAAAATCATCAATCTTGATATGGCTCTTTCGTGTCTATCTTATCTGAAACCTGCATTAAATCTCATACAGATATCCAAAATATCATAATAATTCATTATGCATTCAATGTAGATATCATCTAATCATGTTCTAGATCATCTCATCTTCCATAATTTCTGTTTTTCAAACTTTTGAGCATACATTTCCTTGCTCAACAGGGAGATGTAGCTGTTAAACGGAGTTGATATAACAATGCAGGATATCATATTTAAAATCTCATTTGCAATCATACTCTGCTCATCAAATTCATGAACATCTCAATCATTCCACAAAATCAATTCTCAACTCATTAAACTAATGAGCGTGCAATTTTTTTTTATCAAGTATCAAATCTGATTTGTTTGCTTTCTAAATCTCATCTGCTCAACATATTATCTCAAATAATCATATAGGCACATATATCAAAATATCAGAATCGATACTCATGTGTTCTCATGAGTATTCAAGTTCTTATCTGGAATCGGTTCTGATTTGTTTTTCAAATAATACATGCTTTACAATCAATTCAAATAATCATAAAGGCATATAATTTTGAATCAGTCAAGCATGCTCGCATGGAATTCATGTAATCAAACAATGAATTCAATATCATGCGAAAGAAAAAAAATTCATGCGGACTCGATCTACCCCGCTCGCTTACTCTATCTCAGTCCAAGAACTTATGCTATGATACCACCTAATGTGGAGACTCGGGTTCAAACACAAGAAAATGACAATGCAAAAAAATTTCGGGATAATTTTTTTAAGGTACAAATTTTTTAGCGCAGCTGCACTACCCTGAGCTAGCGTAGAAGCGCTACTTTCAATGCTTCTGATCTAGAGGTTTCCCAAGGGGAGGCGCTCTAGCGCTTCTGCGCTCCTCAACTTTCCCCAGGTTTCTGCCTTTTAATACATCTACTCAAACCCCTAAGCGCATCTACTCACCTTTAATCTCAAAAGTTCTGCCTTTTTCACGCATATGCGCTACAACACAGAGATGTTTGCTACTGTCAAATTTTGCAAAATCTGCTCTGTTACTCAAAACTTGAAAAACTCAAAATCTTGAAACATGATTACAACATACAATCCAAAATGAGTCTAAAGCTGTAAAAACGGGATTATAATACATCGTTCTTCAAAATACGAGTATTTGACTATTCAAAGCAAAATATGCACATCTAGCTAAACTAAACCCGGATTACCACTTCTACTCTCGATCCATATTCCTCAATGCCCTCTATTGCTCGACCCTGAACCACCTGTTACCATGCACACATGCAAAGAAAGCAACATCCGAATAACTCCGGTGAGAATAAATCCCAATATGAATGACATAACATGCAATTTCATATAAGCATATCAAAAACATATAGATGATCTTCTATGGTTAATACATCAATGCAATGCACGATGAAAGAAAAAGGTCATCAAATATTGGATTCAAATCTGAATCTCGGTTCTTGTGATCCCAAGGGAAAAGATCTCGCATCATTACCACCAACTCTCTCCTTCAGGTGGATGTGGAGTTTCTCAACCCTGGACTTTGGCGACACTATATCGAGTTATCTGACTTTAAGTACTGTTCTGTAACCTATGCCACTCAAATATAGACTCCAAATGTCCGTTGAAATCTAGGTCGTTCTGATTTCTATTCTCAAATGTTTGAGGCTCAAGATGAATGCAATGATGTATATCAAGTATATCAATTAAGACATCAAATATCTTAGATGCCATCACATTCCAAACATATATTCAAAATCAGGAACATACAATCGATAATCATCGAGTTAAACAAATAAGAATATACCATGCAATTTAAATCAAGTATAAACATCAAATACAATCAACTAAGATCACATAGGCATACTCATGCTTTTCAAGAAATGTAAGAATCAACTAATTCAAGTAGTAGCACATAATCATGCAAGTATGTGATTTTATAGGAAACTCGAGAATCTGAATCTTTTTCGAGTATTTTTCCATCTTAATCTATGTCATTTCATACCTTTCTTTTGTTTCTAGATTGCTTAACTCTGATCTATCTTCACCACACAATTATTCATCCAAATTCTGCTCAAATACTCTTGAATCTTCAAGGTAGGAATGACTACAAATCTTGATCCACTCTTATCGGTTCGAATTTTGAAAATCTCGAATTCGATAATCCTTCAACCAAATCTGAAATGAAGTATTAAAACATGCTTAATATAATCTTGCAGCTTTTATTCAACGCCTAGTTAAATCAAGGCTTAATCCATTCTAAATCTCAAACCGACGGCGTAACGGTTACGAACCAGCCTTCCAAACTTCAACTATATCAAGATATCAATTAAATCTAATTAATATCATTATCATATCCATCTAATATTCACGAAATCAGCAGCCTAAAAATTTTAGATTTTTGAAAATTCTTCTAAAATTTGAAAACATGTTCAAACGACGATATTTTCTCGATCCGTCTTAAATATGCTATCTTCGTCTATACTAGAACATATCTATACAATCAAAATCTGATTCTAACAACATCTTAAAATTAAAAAATGGTAGAACTTCGTAATACTTACGTCAAAGAGAAGTCATCAATTCCAGGATCGCAAATATACGATCAATTTTGAATTCTACCGGACGAATCAATTTTAATCGAATTTGGAAGTGAAGGAATCGGACTTGGAATTCTTCTTCTCCCTCTCTCTCGTTCTTTCTGAAATGGGGAAGGTGATATACACATGTATGCAATATATATCTCTTTGACTAGTCAAAATTCAGAATTTTGCAATTTAGTCCCTGAACTCTTGAATAATTGCAATTCACTCCTTAATCAAATTTTCAAATATCAATTCAATCCCTTTAATTTCAAATCTTGGAATTTAATTATAAATTCCGTAAATTCTCAAATTAAATATTTTTGTGACTTTACACACCGTGACATGGATTCACGCACAAAACCTTTATCTAAAAGTTCACTTATCTGCTTTTGTAGCTCTTTATTTTATTTTGGGTTGCTCCTATAAGCTGAACGATTTGACAACGCACTTCCGTGTATGAAATCAATTTGGTGCTCAATTCCCCTCAAATGTGGTAATCCTTGAGGTAATTATTCCGGAAATAATTCTTCAAATTTTTGCAAAAGAGAAACAACATTGCTCGAAAGATTCTGGCTATATCACTTGTGTTTAGGAGAACTCCTTATAAACAATTAACACAAGTGGAACATGTGTGTGTAAAATCTCTCGCAACTCACTCTTTGCCATACACATTTTTTTTCTGCCTCTTTTCTCTCAATTTTTTTCTCTCGTCTTTTTTTCTTAGGCCATCTCACTTTTTTTTATCACTCTTTTTTTCGGTTTCTTCTTTATTTTTCTTTTTCAATTGATACTCCAACACTTGCTTTGGAGACATAGGTAGTAATACAATGGGTTCCTTTTTTAAAGTAAAAGAATAATGATTTTTGAAACCATCATGTACCACCTTCCTATCATATTATCATGGTCTACCCAACAAAATATGACAAGCATGCATAGGCACCACATGTCCACATCACATAATACCTCATCCACATACTTTCCAATAGAAAATGTACCAAAACTTTCTTGGTCACCTTCACCTCCGCACTATCATTAAACCATTGCAACCCATATAGTTGAGGATTCTTCAAGGTAGGCACAATCAATTTTTCCACAAGTTCACAACTAACCACATTTGTGCAACTCCCACCATCTATGATAAGACTGCACACCTTTTTACTCACAAAACACCTAGTGTGAAACAAATTCTCCCTCTGGTTATCCTCCTTCTCTTTAGGTTGGGCACCTATAGTCCTCTTAGTCACCAACAATTCTCCAACAACAGCCCCATATCCCTCATCAGGATCCTCCAACACAAATATATCATCATAATTTTAAACATCCTCCTCACTTTTAGATTCAAATTCACCACATGCATTCACAATCATCACTTTTTTATTTGAGAATTTGCTAGCAATATGACCAACCCCTTGACATCTAAAGCATTTGATATCTCTATAACGATCAATAATATTTTCAGATTTACCTTGTGCTCTTGCTTAGGTATCTCTTGCTTGGTGTCGATTTTTGGGTTGGACACCATCTTTCCATCCTCTTGTTTTGCAACATTTGTATGCCAAGGAGTAGAAGAACCTCCAGCTGAAGTGGTTCGACCAACTCCTCTCCTTTTAAGTTGCTGCTCCACTTTCATAGCAGTCTGCACCATCTCATCCATATCAAAACAGTGTTGGAGTTCCACCTGGTCTTGAATATTCCTATTCAAACCACATAAAAATCGGGCCATGGTTGCCTCACCATCCTCTTCAATATTAGTTCTAACCATAGTAGTCTCCAACTCTTTGAAATAATCCTCTACACTCGTACCCTGCTTCAAAGACTACAACGGCCTAAACATCTCACGATAATAATGATTAGGCGCAAACCTCTTCCTTATAACCCTCTTCATCTCATCTCAAGTCTCAATAGGCCTCTCACCACATCTCCTCCTAGTAGTAACAAGCTGATCCCACCAAATAAGAAGATAATCTACAAATTCAACCACCGCCAACCTCACCTTTTTAAGCTGAGAATAGTGGTGACAATCAAACACAAACACTACCCTATTTTCCCACTCTAAATACGCTTCAGGATCATATTTTACATGAAATGCAGGAATATTCATCTTAATACTACTAATGTTTTCATCCTCTCTACTCCCATCAATATATTTCCCACGTACCGATTCTCTTCTCCCTCTACCAAACTCATGGTCTCGCCTTTCCCTATCTCAATTCTCATTAAAACTCTCATCATCTCCACCAACATCGTAATCATCCTCAACTGTCCTATTTTTAGTCATACTCCCACTCACACTAAATTCAAGCTTACTTACCCTCTCATGTTGGATCCAACTCGGTCCTCATCCCCTTAGCAAAACGACCCATCAACGCCTCTATTTGAACCTCGGACATTCTTTGGTTTGAACTATCCCCTCTCTATTAGAATTTTTATTATCCATGTATCTGCAAGAAATGGTTAGTAATAAAAATTTTCTTCACCCAAATTCTCACAATGCACTCCAAAGAAAATTCACTCACTCTCTTTTTTTTGTTCACTCAAATATATGGAAGGGACTATTCTTTGTGGTTGTATGTGTATCAAACTCATAAGTTTAAAATTTGTAGACACTTTCAAATTTACTCACATAGATCGCACAAAAACAAACAAAAGGGACTATTGAAATTGAAATAGACTTCCCACCCAAGGATAAACAAATACAAAAGAGATTGACCACAAGTTAGCGCTATTTTTTGAGTTGTCGGCTCTTTCCTTTTTTTTTTTTTTCCGATTTTTGATGTGTTTTTTGTTGTTGTTTTTTTTTTTTATAAATTGTAGCACAAGACACGAAACTTGGGCAACAAGATTGACATAAACAACGCAGAAATTCAACAAAGAATACACTCAAACTATAGTGAAGTGTATCCGAAATTAACGATTAATGAGTAATTAATCAAGTGATCATGTTGAGATTAAGTAAAACATGACTAAGGGATGAATCAATCAGATAAGGCTTGCAACAGTTCGGAAGTCCCGATCAGGAGATCGGAAGCTCCGATCAGGGGTTCGGAGGTTCCGAACAGTGCCCTGATTATTATGGCATGTGTGACATCAGGCTGGGCGATCGGAAGCACCGAAGTGGGATCAAAAGCTCCAAACGGACTTTTGGAAACCAGCCAGAGGTTGACACGTGGTTGGCCATGAGGGATATGAAGCACAGGATCGGAAGCTCCGATCGAATCGGTAGTTCCGATCGCTTTCTATAAATATGTGTGTGAGGGCCTCATTTCAAGCGCACCAAGTTCCTCTCCTTCGCCCACATGGATCCATTTTAGGGCTTTGGGTACTCTTATTTTAGAGTTGGAGTGGGAATATATTTTAGCATTGTCAGACAGTGTCTGACATAGTAGCGGAGCAATGCCTGTGTAGTGGAGCCGTGCTCAAGGCTATGGAGCTGCAGCAGGGGTGTGCCCCTAGTTGCAGGATAGTTGCCATCAGCGGGCTGACGACGGATGCAGGTATAGCTATGATCTCCTTAAATTATTTAGCAGTATGCAATAACTTAGTTAAGGCTTTTAGAGCTTAATGAATGATGCATGGATATTTGCATTGTAGAGCTGATGATAGACTTGAAACCTTGAGTGGGACTACTAGGACTGCCTGTAGTAAGGTACGTAAATACTGACTGAGATGTCCACCATGATATAAATGCTTATATGTTGCATGAGTATGCGCTATATTGTTTAGCATGATTTATGGCTTTAGCACATGCATGTTTTTACACCGGAGTGCATCTGGTATGATGTGAGTCATGACAGTTTCCATTGGTGATGAGTTACTCCTTATGGATTCGTGTCTGGGGACAATCAGCCCTGGGTTTTGCAATCACTAGGAGCGACCATGAAGGTGGGGCAGACGCTATAGTTTATAGGTGAATATAGGAGCGGCACCGTGGACTTGCTATCCGACATTTCCCTGTATATTCATGGCGCATCTGAGTACTGTTTTTACCCTCGTTTTAAATACACTTATGTGCTGTATATATATATATATATATATATATATATATATATATATATATTCTATATGTCTGGACACCCCATTCGATGGGGCAGGTTTAGGTGCAGGATTGAGCACCAGGAGCTTGGAGTAGCCAGTGACCAGTGAAGACAATAGGATTAGCTGTAGGTTTTTACCCTTAGGATTATTTGTAATTAGATTGGGTTGTATATTGGCTTATTTAATCGGTTTTATTCTTCCGATCAGCTTTTATTTAAGTCTTTCGCAGCGATTTATTTTAAATGCATGCTTAATTATGCTCTAACTCTGATTAGGTAGTGGATCTAGGTTGGGTTGCTACATTTATTGGTATCAGAGCAGCATGAAAGAGACTTGGGATATAGTACTGAGACTTTGGATTATTCTTGTAGGATTGGTGAGACCTAACGAAGGATGATTTGGTTCTTCATTGCCGAGGTTTGCGACAGAAGTCTTTACTATAAGGAATGCGACAGTGATGATAACACCAGTAGTAGTATATCGATAGATAGGTTGACTGCTTTGGGCGGTTCATCATTCGATGCATTGAGATGCTGATTGAAGAACATATGGATTCCAGCCTGGGTAGACTGGAAGAGAAGAACGAGTATATCGCATCAGATACCTCTGAGGAATTTTTGGAACGAATGGTGTGTAATAACCCATGTGGTTCCAGTCCGAAGAGATTCTACACACGTATTTGGAGAGATTGTCATAAAGACCTTCACCAGGAAATGCCTCAAGTGGCTAAGGTATGACTGGTTTTGAGGGTAAGGTCTTTAAACTCATGCCAAACATGGTTTTACCGGTATGCATGTATCGATGCGTTCGGTAGGCACACGGGAAACTTCATGTTCAAAAGCATGATATGAATACAAGAAGAATGCTGACGGTAGATCATGAGCAGAAGAGGTCGACTGACTGGCACTGATGCAGAGCAGAGATGGTTAGCGAGCTCGAGTTATTTCTCCGAAATTCATGGCAGGATGAGATGCCGAGAGATATTGGGCAGGATTACGCTTGCATTGATGCATGTGTCTATTAGAAGCTTAATGCTCAAAGAAACGAAGACTAGTATAATGATTTTAAATACTGTATTGTTGTAGTTGTAAACAGTATTTCAGTTGTAATAAATCATCATACTTTGGTTGTATCATTTCAAGTTAATGGTTGTACATTTTTATTGTATTTTGAATATTGTATGTATTACATGGGATTGTAATAAAGAAATTGTACATAACTTTAAGTAATGATACGTATATTATTTATCCAGCAATTATGAATGATTTCAAGTGATTTTGCTAAGATTGGCATTGTTCTAGTTGATTAGTGTTCAACTATTATAGCTCATAGGTTTTGAGTAAGCCAACTGTAATTGTGTGACTTGTGTTTAGTCTAGGATTTTCCTAGGATTGAATTAGTTAGTCAGCAGACTGAGTTAGTGCCAGTGATGAGGTGATTCATCTGGAGGCATGTGAATATTGATCGGTTTGGGACAGGAGATTTGTTCTAGATTGTTTCCTTAGAACAGTAGTATGTTAACCTTCGTAGGTTGAGACTTCGTAATGATGAGTTTTCATCCGGAGGCCAGGTCGAGTATATGCCGAGAGTTCTGGACTATGACCATGACTAGACGTGATGGGACGTGACCCTATGTCAGTGCTACTTTGGAAGTATTTGTACTTCAGAGGTTACCTGGGAGCCTTCGTGCTTCAGGGGATGGCGGTGGAAAGGCTACTCAGTCTAGAGTTTTGGTAACAGTCACGGCGGGGTATGACCTTGGATTAGATGCCTAGTTTGGTATCATGATTTATATATCGTCTGGCTTTTGTCAGGAATATTGGTTTGAGTTTTTGCCGTGAAGACCAGGCATTGGAGGGATTTCCTTGACAAGGTGTACTCTAAGAAGATAGTTTTAGTCTATGAGATACTGCTAGATGGATCGGTCTAGTAGGTAGACGGATATCTACTAAAGATGGCTGGGGATGTCATCAGAGTTGCGGTTGGGATTCATTAGTTAAAATTTTTGGACTTGATTAGCCGTGACGTTCATTTTAAATGAACGAGGCAATGGATAATGAGTCCAGTGATTGCGCTATGTATCGTCTGATGTATTCATAATTAAGCGTATGATTTTTCGTGAGATGGAAATGATCTAGGTTGATAGATCACGGGCATTTCTTGGGTTAAGTTTGCCTTAAATATTTTGATTCCAATGTACGAGGTGACTGTCGGTAGTAAGGCGCGAGATGGTGTCAATAGACTACTAATAGCTATTGTCTGGCTATCGAGTATAGGTGTGTTGAAACAGAGCGATTTGGGTATTCCAATTGCTGGGAATAGTAGACTTATGGCAGCCGAGTCAAGATTATTGATCGAACCACGTAGGTAGCCTGATTTGAGTTTCACTGTTGAGCTAAGTGTGAGCTACAGTAGAATCGACGAGGTCGATGAGTTGAGCAAATCTGTGTTGATCAGGGTGTAGCACTTAAGACATACGTGGGATAGTATTTTGTCATGTAGTGATTAAGGAGATAAGTACTTGGTTCGATCTCAGAGCAGTCGACGATTTGAGTAATTTTAGTCTCTCGGGTTGCCAGAGATGAATAATTCAGGATTGCTGTAATCGGGGACGATTGCAATTAGATTTGTATGGTCAAGTTAGATGATAACTTGAGAGTGGAGACAAGCGAGAGAATTGGTGGTTTCCTAAGATTGTGCACTCTTGTTAAGAAGAAGCCAAGATTAAACTAAGCAATTGCTTAGTGATAACAATCGTATACTCGGGTTGAGTAAAGGTAAGGATTAAGTTTCTGCTTCGTGCAAGAGTTTTCCACTAACAAGATATTAAGGGTGTCAACAGAAACATTTCTACGGAGTGTTCTTGTGTTGAATCGTAATGTTGAATCCGACGAGTGTTGGAAAAGCTAATGGAAATTAGCAAGGGGACATCAGTTGTCTGATCGTAATATGTGACATTAGCTAGGATCTAGTTCTCGAGATCTAGCAGGGTGTGTCACTAATTTTTCAGCAAGTGATGCGCGATGTCTCTGAAAGGACTGAGATAGTCGATGACCGACTAAGTAGACAACGAGGTTTGACTTTAGAATTTAAGACTTCTCAAGATCGGGACAGATCGAATTCGTTCTTTCCAGTCAGTGAGTTACATCCGTGCGAACTGGTTGTCAAGGATATTGCTTTTTAGCAATGGACAATGATCGGATGCGTGATAGGTAGCTAGTGATGATTGTGTCATCAGAGACTCCGATGAGAGTTATACCAGGTGCAATGACTGTCGAGTTTCAAGATGTAATAGGAAGCATTTCCATATGTCTGTGCACTGTGGAATTTCCCATTTGAGCATATTGGTGGGAGTTTGTCTTAGTCTTGATGTGTGTACAGTGATTGCGAGTATGTATAACTATCAGGAGGATGTCCATCGATTGAATTCATGGGTGAATAACCTATGGTTAAGAGATGACTTAGCATTATTATTGGCGAGCGATGATAGTTTTAATCAGGGCATAGGGTTGAGTTATACTGAGAAACATGAACTATGATTCGCACTAGACACTCGCTCACAAATATGAAGATATCTCGCTTCATAGCTGGCCACCAGTACAAATGCTGTAAATTCTTGTACATCTTTGTACTACCTGGGTGGATAGAATACGAAGATCGGTGGGCTTCGGTCATAACCTCCTGTCTGAGTGTGTCATCAGCTGGAACCCAAAGCCTGCCTCGATATCGTACAATACCATCCTCAACTGTATACAAACCACTGTCCCTCTCCACGTCTCTCAAGTTCGACTGCAAAGTCAAGGCTGCTAACTTAACTGATACCTCTCGAGTCACAAACTCCAAGTCGAATATCTGCATCTCCAACAACAGTGGTTTCTGAACTGTCAAGTGTGCCAATCCTGCTGACTTCCTGCTCAGTGCATCAACCACCACTTAGGCCTTTCCCGGATGGTAATTGATGTGATGGTATTTTTCTATGTTTGATTGAGTTAATTTGTGATGATTAGGTGTATTTTTATTGTCAAAATTCATGTTATAGTTCCTAATAATTGTATGTGATTTGATATAGGAAAAAAGAAGAAATGGAACTAAAGATGGAAGAAAGAGCCGAGATAAGAGAAGAATTACGAAGCAGCAATGATCAGAAAATCATATTTAATTTTAGAGAAGTTCAAATCCGATCTTCACCGTTCAGAATAAAGTTCAAAATGTTTTAAATCAGCTGACAAATTTCAGCTCAATCCGACGGCTAGATCTCCGGATATGAATTTTTTAAAATCGCTGCTCGCTGGAAAAAAGTCGTGCACGATCCTGTCAACTCACAGGATCGAGCGCGCCTATTGAAAAATCGGGACAGTAAGTTGGCAAGATTCTTGCGCTCGATCCTAGCAACTCGTCAGATCGAGCGCGCGAGACGTGAATTTCGGGAATTAGAATTTAATTAGGAAACTTTCTTGGGAAGGACTCTAGTATTTAAATACATCATATAACTCGAAAATTACTATCTTTTGATCAATTTTGAAGATCATTGGACGGCAGAAAACTTGAAGAACTCTCTTGGCGGCTAGGTTTTATCTTTCTTGTTCTTAGATTTAATTCTTTCTTAGTACTTGGTTAAGGAAGACAAAACCCTTGATTTTATTCACTTTGAGAGATTTTGATTTTCAATGTTTGATTTTTATCGAGTATCAAGAGTTGTTCTGGTTTATTTCATGCTTTTGTGTTTGATTATTAGATTGATACCTGATAATTCTTTCGTACAATCTACCGCTAAATTAGAATTCAAATCCGTAATTGTTTGAATCATCTAATTTGTGAAGCAACTGCGTTTAATATTTTCTGCTGTTTAATTTGTTAAATCGTAGGAACAACAATTGACTAGGCTAAATACATTCTCTGGTGCATGTGTTGTCTAGATTCATCAGTTTCACTTATATGAATGCTACCTTAGATTTAAATCTAGATTGCTGGTATTTGAGTTGATTTATTGGTAAGGGTTAATCTAGAACGCTGGTTTCTAATTAACTAAGATTAAGGTGGAACATGAATTACATTTTCAATGGTGAATATTCAATGAATATTAATTATTTTTAGAGAATCGATGATCGAGTGAATGATTTCAAAAGTGTAGTCGACCGATACCAAGTCTCGTTAATTTATTGATCTTCCTTATTTTAATTTTTGCATAGTAGTTAATTCAAAAATCTAAAATCCCCTTTTACTTATTTCGAGTATTTTTAATAACACAAATAAATTTTACTTTCCTCGTTTGAACGATCCCTACTCTCGCTACTACATGTTTATTTAGTTAATCTGAGTTGGGTTAATTTGGGCGCGACACGACTAAGCGCTACCAAATTTTGGCGTCGTTGTCGGGGAAAGGCGTTTAATTTATTTGTGTTTTTGTTTTTGTTTTTGTTTTTTATTTTTATTATTCCTCCTAGTGCTACTCTGGTTTGTTCGTGCGTGCAGGTGAATCTTCGGAAGAAGAAGAATTTCCATACTACCCAGAGATAGAAAGAATTTTGCATAGGCGAAGGGGGATTCTTGCGGTGTAATACTTCGAGATGTTAAATCGACAAGTATTTACAAGTTTTACCCAGCAACACGGAGAGCCATTCTACGCAGCATGGAAGAGATTCAAAGATTTAGCAACCATCTTCCGGTATCATGATTTTTCTAACTATTCTCTCCTTACATATTTTCTTAATGGTTTGGATGCAGTGACAAGAAGATGGGTAATTGATGGAGCTTTCACAACCGGTATATCAATATTTTGCTGAGATGAGGATACCAAGTGACACCTGTTGGATGATATGGCCGAGTTTGACTATTACCGGTATTCGCACTCTCAATACCCAGATTTTACAGACCAACCATTCGAGCTTCAAAAGGAGGAGGGAAGTTGTTCGCAGTTGATCTTACATCCGCTGGAGGATATCATGAGCAAGCTTATGGCATCGACTGTGGAAACTGTAGAAGATCTAAAAAATTCTAGATGTCACCTTGTGGAGAAAATTGAGAATATCAAGAGATCAATTTGCCATGAACACAAAGAACAAGAAGTGAAGCAAGATACTCAAGCAGTGACCAACTCAATTTGGTTTAATGATGATGACTTAGAGAACCAGGATTGGGAGTGCGAATCAATTCCTACTGAAGATTTAAAGGTGTTTGAGTCTTCTTTTCTTATTGGACCTCAATCGGAAGATGTTCTGGAAGAAATTTTGTATGATGGAAATATGTTACCACTTAAGTTTGAGGATGAAGGAGTTCAAGAGTCTATAGATATGAGCTCATCGATAGTATTATCATACACACATCCCCAAGATCCTTCCTTTCCATCAATACCAGTTTCAAAAGATGTTGGCGTCCGAGAGCCAACAGAGATGTTCTCTTCCCACGTTTATCAGCTACTATGGAGTGTTGTTGAGGTAACGAGCTTAACTTATATAAATCTAGCCAAGCTTGAGGGCACATGGAACAAAGATCCATTTGTGGTGTAATATGACACTTATTTTAGGCGTCAGCCGCTCTTTGAGGAGTGATTTTGAGGGTCAAGCTGAAGACTAAAAATCAAGCGCTGCTTGGGAGGCAACCCAAGGGGAGTATTTACTTTCATTTTTAGTTTTTATTTTTATTTTTATTTTGCGTTTTTACTTACATTGGGGACAATGTAAGATTCTAAGTATGTGATAGGAGTCGTTTTTGTGCGTTATTTTTGCTTGTTTTGTGTTTGTTTTGCATTAGTTTCGTTTTCGTTGTGTCTGTTTTTACCATTCTTGTCTCGTTTATTGTTTTAAAGTTTTTTGTAGTCACTCCTCTGGTTTATTTATTTTTATTGCAGGAAATCACCAAGAAATGTTGATACTTGGTGAGAAGGTGATGCACAATTGAGGCGGTGAGGATAGCGCAAGAAGAAAAGCACATTTCTGGAAAAAGAGGGGGTGCGCTCGCGCGGCAATTTTCTACCGCGCGGGCGCACTCATCAATTGTAAAACAGTAGCTGGCAGAAAGGCATGGCACCCGCGCGGTAATTTTCTACCGTGCGGGCGCAACCACGAACTTGGGAAACAGTAGTAGCCAAATTTTCAGGTACCCGCGCGATAATTTTCTACCGCTCGGGCGCGATGCGCTGACGTGAAATTTTATTTTTTTTAGAGAGTTTATTTCGTGAAGGATTCTTGGGGACTTTAAATAAAATTCTTTCCTTAGTTTTTGAGGGTAGAGACGGACGCACATCAGGAGGTAGACGGCAGCTGAGCAATTCAAGATTTCTCTTCTCCGTTGGGAGTTTTTCTTTTCTTTTCTTCTGAATTTTTATGTTAAACACTTTTGAGATTGAATTTTTGTAATGAATTCCAGTAGCTAAGTTTTTATTTTGTTGGAATCGAGGGGATCCAAACCCCGAAACACTGTAGTGTGATTGAATCACCGGACGTATTGAGATTTGATTTATGTTTACAATTGATTTTATCATGTTTTTCTTTCTATGTTGATGATTAGCTACCCTTAACATAGATTCTCAAATTGTGAATTGTTATCGAGAGATAGGTTCCTAATTAGGACGAATGATAGAATCCATGGACTTAAAATATGCATAGAGATATGGTATTTAGTACATGTTGATAGTCAAAGACCACCAGGTTGAAAGTTGTAGAATTCATAGAACGCAAAGCAATCAGTCATGATAAATAATTAAAGATATTTAATTATTTCACTGATTTGATTAGTTTGACATCACCTCAAGAGAGAGTGTCAATGTTACAGGAATTTCTGTCAAATTTATAAGAATAAATTAAATTCCAATCGTCCAGTTCAAATAGGGGAAAGGTGAACCGAAATTCCAACAAAATCATTTTGAATTGGTGTTCTTCAGTCTGAGAATTGATTGTTTGGTTGTGAAATTCACTTTTATTTACGTTGAGTTCTTAATTAATTTTAAATGTTAGATAATTCCAAAATCAAATTTGAGATACTTTGTGTAGTTGAAAATCAACGAGACAAATTACTATTGTTAGTCCCTGAGGACGATACTCGTACTCAGTACATTTTATTATAACTTGAATCGTTCACTTGCGATTATTATCGACTGGATTTGAGAGATTTTTTAAAGAAAATTTAAGTGTTAGTATTCCGTCGATCAAGTTTTTGGCGCCGTTGCCGGGGACTAAATAGATTTTAATTTGTTTTATTTGATTTTTCTCTATTACAATTTTAATCACTAATTTCCATCTGTGGATTGCAGGATTCTCTTGCAGTACATGCAACACTCACCTGAGGAACTATTGCCTTTTGATTCAGAAATCGAGAGAACTTTTCATACGAGAAGAAAGAAACAACAACAACAAGAAATGGAAGAAGAACATTACCATGAACAACCAGTTTACAGATCCATGATGGATCTTGCCTTGCCAAACATTGAAGGTGCTAGACCAAGCATCATCCGGCCAACTGCAGCAGCTAATCACTTTGAGATAAAGCCGAACATTCTTCAAATGATTCATAACACACTTCAATTTGGTGGGAGTGTCATTGATGAACCATATGTACACATCACAAATTTTCTGGAAATTTGTGATACATTCAAGATACAGGGAGTTTCTGATGACGCTATACAGTTGCGTTTATTCCCTTTTTCACTGCGTGACAAGGCGAAAGCATGGCTAACGAATTTACCTGCAGGTTCCATCACAACTTGGGATGATTTGGCGAAGTCTTTCCTCACCAAATACTTTCCACCATCTAAGTCAATGAAGCTGAGAGCTGATATCACAACTTTTTCCCAAGGAGAACAGGAAACATTTTACGAAGCATGGGAGCGCTACAAGGATTTACTGCGGAGATGTCCACACCACCAATTACCAGAGGGTCTTGTTGTACAAACTTTTTATTATGGTCTTTCTCACTCAAATCGTACCATGTTAGATGCAGCTGCAGGTGGAAATCTTCTGCGAAAATCGTCAGAGGATGGCTTTGAATTAATCAAGGAAATGGCATCTAGTAGCTATCATCGTCAATCTGAAAGGGGTGCAGCCCGGAAATCTACTGGAATTCATCAAATTGATGCATTCACATCAGTGGCTGCTCAACTTGAAGTCATGAACAAAAGGATTGAGGAACTAAGCGTGGGAAACTCTGTGATGCGAGTACAAGAAGTGTGGTGTGAAAAATGGGGTGCAGAGCATTTCACGAAAGACAGTCAAACATTTTCTCAACCGGAGGGAGTTATGGCAAGTCACATGGGAAATCAAAATCGCCCAAGGAATGACCCATTTTCGAATTCAAACAATCCAGGGTGGAGACAGCATCCAAATTTCTCGTGGGGTGGATAGAATAATAAAGCATATGGGAATCAGAACAACAGCAGGCAGCCTGAAGAGGAGAAATCAAGCTTGGAGCAGATGATGCAGAAGTTTATATCATCTACTGAAACCCGCATGCAGAATCAAGATGCATCGATAAAGAATCTGGAGAATCAAATAGGTCAATTGGCCAAATCAATTTCCAGCAGAGATCAGGGTACTTTGCCAAGTGACACTGAGAAGAATCCGAAGGAATAGGTGAAAGCAATTGAATTAAGGAATGGAAAAACGGTCGAGCCTGAACCAAAAAGCGAGAAAGAGCCAGAAACAGTTACATCAGAAAAAACTTCAGTCAAGTCGTCTATCTTAACACCCCCAACCACTTCACAATCAAAAATTGTTGTGCCACCACCTTTTCCTGCAGCTCTTAAGAAGGCCAAGCTAGACTCTCAGTTTGGTAAATTCTTAGAAGTGTTTAAGAAATTGAATATCAATATACCCTTCGCTGATGCACTGATGCAAATTCCAAGTTATGCGAAATTCTTGAAGGAGATCCTCTCTAACAAGAGGAAATTGGAGGAGCATGCGATGATAAGTCTGACGGAAAACTTCTCGGCACTGGTGCAGAATAAAATCCCACTAAAGCAAAAGGATCCAGGGAGTTTCTCTATACCTTGTGTAATTAATGATGTTCAATTTCATAAGACTTTGTGTGATTTGGGTGCGAGTATAAATCTAATGTCTTACTCTATGTTTAGGAAATTGAGCTTGGGAGAACCAAAGTCCACCAGAATGTCGTTACAACTAGCGGACAGGTCCATCAAATATCCAAGGGGTATAATCGAGGACGTACTTGTAAAAGTGGACAAATTCATCTTCCCCGTGGACTTCGTAGTGTTAGATATGGAAGAGGATTTGGACATGCCACTCATTTTGGATAGACCTTTCCTGGCAACAGGAAAGGCACTAATAGATGTCCAGAAGAGAGAGTTGCTTTTGAGAGTGGGAGAAGAGAAAATTTCATTTGATGTTTTTAATGCTTTAAAATTTTCTCAGAATAATGAAGAATGTTTTCAACTAGATGTAGTGGATTCACTGTTATTTGATTATGTGCAGGATACTTTTCAGGAACCATTAGAAACTGCACTTATATCTGAGCATGTGGACGATTTCAGTGATGAAATTGAAGGGATGACTGCATATTTGAATGACAACCAGTCGTGGAGAAGAGGTGGAAAGCTTAGACTTGAAGATCTTGGCAACCGGAAGGATTTAGTCCTTCAGAAACCAAGCATTGAGGAACCACCCACTTTGGAATTGAAACCAATGCCTACCCATCTCAAATATGTATTTTTAGGTGAGAATGATAATTTACCTGTCATAATTTCTTCTTCTTTGACAGGTGAGATGGAGGCCAGACTAATGGATGTGCTCAAGAATCACAAGAGTGTATTTGCTTGGAAAGTGGCAGATATCAAAGGAATAAATCCGTCCATATGCATGCACAAGATCTTAATGGAATAGAACATCAACCCATTAGTCCAACCACAGAGGAGACTAAACCCGAAGATGCAGGAAGTTGTAAAAGCTGAGACGATCAAACTGTTGGACGCAGATATCATTTATCCTATTTCTGATAGTCCATGGGTGAGTCCAGTGCAGTGTGTACCAAAGAAAGGGGGGATAACTGTCATAAAGAATGAGAATAATGAATTAATACCTACTAGGACAGTTACAGGTTGGCGTGTGTGCATAGACTATAGAAAATTAAATGACGTGACCCGTAAGGATCATTTTCCTCTCACGTTCATTGATCAAATGCTAGAGAGATTGGCTGGGTATGAGTTTTACTGTTTTTTAGATGGGTACTCAGGATACAATCAAATAGCGATTGCACCTGAAGACCAGGATAAAACGACTTTCACTTGCCCATATGGTACGTTTGCCTATAGATGTATGCCTTTCGGATTGTGTAACGCTCCTGCTACTTTTCAGAGATGCATGACTGCCATTTTTCATGATATGGTCGAAAATTTTTTAGAAATTTTCATGGATGATTTCTCTATTTTCGGTCAATCTTTTGATGCATGTCTGCATAACTTGAATTCTATTTTAATGAGATGCGAGGAGACAAATTTGGTGCTGAACTGGGAGAAGTGTCATTTCATGGTGACAGAAGGTATAGTTTTGGGTCACCGAATTTTTGAACAGGGGATCGAGGTGGACAAGGCCAAGGTGCACGTTATTCAAAATTTGCCGCCACCCACGACAGTCAAGGGAGTTAGAAGTTTCTTAGGACATGCTGGTTTTTATCGGCGATTTATTAAGGACTTTTCAAAAATTGCCAAACGTCTGTCTTTTTTGCTAATGAAAGATGCCCTTTTTGATTTTGATTCAACTTGTTTGCAGGCCTTTGAGGTGTTGAGAGAAAGACTGGTGACTGCGCCAGTACTAACATCGCCAAACTGGGATCTTCCATTTGAGGTAATGTGCGATGCCAGTGACTCTGCTGTTGGTGCGGTACTCGGCCAACGAATAGACAAGGTATTCCGAACTATCTACTACGCTAGTAAGACTCTTAATGAAGCTCAGCTAAATTATGCCACCACTGAAAATGAGTTGTTAGCTGTAGTATTTGCATTGGACAAATTTCATTCGTACCTTGTACTTTCAAAAATCACAGTTTACACAGATCACTCTGCTATTAAGCACTTGTTGGCAAAGAAAGATGAAAAACCTAGACTGATTAGGTGGATCTTAATTTTGCAAGAATTTGATTTAGAGATCAGGGATAAGAAAGGTGTTGAAAACGTAGTAGCTGATCATCTGTCTAGATTATAATGCATTCCTGATGATGCACAAAACGAAGTAGAGGACATAGATGATTGGTTCCCTGATGAAAAACTTTTCGCCATAGAGAGTTCACCATGGTATGCACATTTTGCTAATTTTCTAGTCACAAGCACACTCCCACATAATCTATCTTTCCATCAGAAGAAATTTTTTTTTATTGGATGTCAAGCACTACTTTTAGGAACCATTTTTGTTTAAAATATGTGCTGACTCAATGATTCGGAGATGTGTGGCGGAAGGAGAAATGCAAATCATCCTCAGTCATTGTCATGATCGTGAGGTAGGTGGCCATGCTGGGCCAATCAAGACTGCAGCAAAGGTACTTGAATGTGGGTTCTATTGGCCCAACCTTTTTAAGGATGCACGCTTATTTGTCTTAGCTTGTGATAGATGTCAGCGGACAGGTAATATCTCTAACCGAAATGAAATGCCTTTACATAATATCATTGAGTGTGAGATATTTGATGTTTAGGGAATCGACTTTATGGGACCATTTCCACTTTCTTTGACAAAAAAATACATTTTGGTCGCAGTCGATTATGTTTCAAAATGGGTAGAGGCCGAAGCTTTTGCAACAAATGATGCACAGGTTGTACTGAAATTTTTGAAGAAAAACATTTTTAATCGATTTGGTACACCCCGTGCAATAATTAGTGTTGGTGGCACCCACTTTTGCAATAAACTTTTTGACAAACTCTTAAATAAATATGGTGTCAAGCATAAAGTCTCTACCCCATATCATCCCCAGACCAGTGGCCAAGTGGAAGTATCAAATCGAGAGATCAAACAGATTTTGGAGAAAAGTGTGAGTACTAATCGGAAGGATTGGGCACTTCGACTTGATGATGCCTTATGGGCCTATAGGACAGCATTTAAAACACCTATAGGCACCTCCCCTTATAGATTGTTGTTTGGAAAGGCATGTCATTTACCTGTTGAATTAGAGCATAGAGCATATTGGGCTATTAAGACTCTAAACTACGAATTTGCTGCTGCAGGTGAAAAAAGATTGCTAGAGCTTAATCAACTGGAGGAATTCCACGACAGTGCATATGACATGGCGGTTTCATACAAGGAACGAACCAAGAGAATACATGACAGGTGCATTCGACAGCGGGACTTCAAGGAAGGAGATGCTGTGTTGCTGTTTAACTCCCGGTTAAGACTATTTCCCGGAAAACTGAAGTCTAGATGGTCTGGGCCCTATAAAATCACAAGGGTGTACCCATCGGGGGCCATAGAGATCAAAGATGCCCGTAACGAGTCGTTCATGGTCAATGCTCAAAGGTTAAAATACTATGTGGGGGGTGATGTGGATTCCATGCCAGTCATCACCACATTGACTGACCAAGACTAGTTTGGGGAGGATGAAAAGTCAAGCTCTCGACTTTAAATTGAGAACTACATTCTACCTTTTTCTTTTATTTATATGAATTTTTGTTCATTTTAGTAAGTATTAGAACTTTTTAAGTTAATTTCTTTTATTTCTTGAGTTTGAGTACTGTCTCTGAAAAAATTTTCAAAACGAGGGGGTGAGCTCGCGCGGCAGTTATCTGCTGCCCGCGCACCCAAAGCCACTGTCTCGCAAAAATTTTTAAAGAGGGGGTGCGCTCGCGCGGCAGTTTTCTGCCGCCCGCGCACCCAAACCCACTGTCTCAAAAAATTTTTTTAAAAAAGGGGTGTGCACCCACGCGGCACTTTCCTACCGCGCGGGCGCATCGCGCAGACTCAGATTTTAAATGCCCGATCCCCTTCTTTCTTTCTTTAATTCCCCTTCCCTTTTTCCTTCTAACCCTAATCCCTCCCGCCGCCATCTCTCTCTCTCATTCTATTACTTTATTTCTTCTCTCAATTTCACAGGTTCAGCACTCAATTTCTCATCTTTATTGACATGGCACCCAAGAAACAGAAGTTTGCTACCTCTAGGGCCAACCCATCCAAAATCAAAGAGGAAAAATTTATTTCGGAAGAAGCCAATGCGAGGTATGAGGAGGCCAAGGCTACAAGGAATCCAATTGAAGAGAGGGGAATCGATCTCTCTGAAAAACACACCGCCTCCCTTGGCATCGTGGCTCGAGGATGGGCCGAGTTTTGCCGCCAACCTCTCGCGGCGTTAGTCCCGCTGGTCCGTGAATTTTATGCCAACACCGCCGAGCGTACCGATAGCACAGCTTTCGTGCGGGGTAAGATGGTTTCCTTTAGTCCCGCTGCTATTAATGAATTATTGAAAACTCCGGATGTAGATGATAGCCAATTTCAGGCATTTAAGGCTAACCCGGATTATAATGAAATCTCGAATGTCCTGTGCTATGATGGAAATGTGTGGAAGGATTCGGTAAAATTTATATCTTTTAAGGAAAAATATTTGCGCCTGGAACCGGCCTTGTGGTATGCTTTTCTGACTCACAGGTTGATGCCGGTGTCCCACACCCATGATGTCACAATGAGCAGGGCGGTGCTGCTGTATGCCCTGCACAAGCAATGGCCGCTTAATGTTGGACGAATTATCAACCGAGAGTTGTACACGTCCATTCGCACGTCCAACATTTCAATTTTTTTTCCGACCATTGTTTCTTTACTGTGTGTGCAAGCTGGTGTCCCATACAGGGACGACGAAGAATGATTGCACCCAATGTAGGCAGTGGATAACACAATTTTGAAAGCAAAACATTCATTCCGCCTCCGAGAGATTCAACCTCCTAGCCAGGCCAGCTCTGGACCCAGTCAATCATCAAGGAATGTGCTTAAGCCACCCCTTGCTTGCCGCACCACGAATGACACATTAAGCGAGATTTTGGCTTGGGTGCAACACATGGAAAAATGCCAAGAGGTGAACGCTGCCCACAATGAATCCACCAACGCCTGATGCGAGGACTGCTCGCAAATGCTGGGATGGACCCTGCCGCTTATCCAGTACCACCGCCATATCCTCCACCGTTCCAATTCCAATATGCTCCACCGGTTCGGGATCTGCCCGAAGATCTTGATGAGGAAGAGTCTGATTAGTACCAGGGGAGTTTTTAGTGCTTTTTGTTTTTACTTTTCTTTTGTTTGTTTTTTAGGTGTGGTGGTGTTAAGTAGCATTGGGGACAATGATCGTCTTTAGTTTGGGGAGGTTGTGTTGTCTTTTGTGTTTTCATTTTGTGTTCTTATTTTTGTTTGTTCGAGTCGTTTGTACTGTGGTTGCAAGTGTTGTGAATGAAAATCAAAAAATCCAATGATGAAGAAAAAATTATATTACCGTTTTTTGCTTAAGTCCATGACTATCTTCTTTGTTTGACAAATCATCTTGAACTAGTATAACCAAGTCGATGAATAGGTCTCAAAACACTCTGTGAGGTGTACTTCAATCTGAATTCGAAACATACAAACTTGGATATGATTGAGGCAATTTATTTGATCTTTGGGCTTAAATTTTTTTTCGTGAAATACCATAGATGCCAAGTTGAACCTTCACGTTTACATGAGCACGAAAGGTGCATGATCTTATTTTTGTTTTGGTGTAGTCATCACTTACCAGTGATGATTTTCTATGCTGCACTGATTGAGATCTGTTTGAGTTGACTGTGAATTGAAATGTGTCTAGAACAAGTTCGAACACCCCTCGAGGCGCAATACGGGTATACTGTGACTTAGGAGTGATATAGGCAATTCTTTCTGAATTTCGTTTGTGCCTTTCAAGCCACCCTTGATTTATTATGTCCCTAGTACCTAATTCGAGCTTATAAAACAAAATGAATGGCATACGTGAAAACGTGTGTTAAACCCCATTCGACATTATTTAATATCCTACAACTACTACCCATAGCTTAAACACTCATTCCTACCTTGTGGGGAGTAAATTGAATGTAGATTATTTCTAAAGGTGCTCCAATTGCATAATGTGAAAAAGGAAATAGTGTGAATGTTGACTCAAAACAAAAGGGTAGTTGAAAACAAGAAAGAAAAAATTGTGGTGAAAGAGAAAAAGTGTTGTTGGTAGAAGGAAAGTGAAGAAAATTTCTGGAGATCAATGCAGTGAAAAGAGATGATGAATGTGAATAGAAAGAAGTGGAATTGAGAAAATAGATCATCGATTACTCCCTCTTTGAATTCTTTTTCTTCATTTGGAGCCATTAACCCAGCCTGACATTATAAGCCAGATAAGACCTATTGACCGAGTCACAGTCGCCCAATATACTAGTGGAGAGGGGTTGTAAGAATTTTGCTTATGGACTATTGATAGACACGGTTAATGAATATGGATTCTTGATTAAAACAAACACACACTATTTCTCATTGAGTTATACTAGTTAGTAGAGTGTGTATCATTGAATACTCCCAAAGTCTTGATCCTATTATAACTGAAAAAGTCCTTATGATCCTAGAATGTGTGAATTGAATTCGGAGTAGAGTATTCCAAAAACGGACTTGCGAGATTTTGAAGTTTGCAAGGTTTGCGAGTTAAATTTTTTTTTTTAGGTCAGCATATGTGGATATGATTGGACTGTTTTTCTTTTAAAAGAGATTCTGAGGCTTGATGAGATTGATTTTACTTATTTGTTTTGTCGTATTGTTGTGTCTGCTTGTTATTTGTCACCTATTTTGTTCGAGGGCGAACAAAAGGTTAGTTTGGGGAGGTTGATAGGAGTCGTTTTTGTGCGTTATTTTTGCTTGTTTTGTGTTTGTTTTGCATTAGTTTCATTTTCGTTGTGTCTGTTTTTACCATTCTTGTTTCGTTTATTATTTTAAAGTTTTTTTGTATTCACTCCTCTGGTTTATTTATTTTTATTGCAGGAAATCACCAAGAAATGTTGATACTTGGTGAGAAGGTGATGCACAATTGAGGCGGTGAGGATAGCGCAAGAAGAAAAGCACATTTCTGGATAAAGAGGGGGTGCGCTCGCGCGGCAATTTTCTACCGCGTGGGCGCACTCATAAATTGTAAAAAAGTAGCTGGCAGAAAGGCATGGCGCCCGCACGGCAATTTTCTACCGCGCGGGCGCAATCACGAACTTGGGAAATAGTAGTAGCCAAATTTTCAGGCGCCCGCGCGGTAATTTTCTACCGCTCGGGCGCGATGCGCTGACGTGAAATTTTATTTTTTTTTAGAGAGTTTATTTCGGGAAGGATTCTTGGGGACTTTAAATACAATTCTTTCCTTAGTTTTTGAGGGTAGATACGGACGCACATCAGGAGGCAGACGGCGGCTGAGCAATTCAAGATTTCTCTTCTCCGTTGGGAGTTTTTCTTTTCTTCTCTTCTGAATTTTTATGTTAAACACTTTTGAGATTGAATTTTTGTAATGAATTCCAGTAGCTAAGTTTTTATTTTGTTGGAATCGAGGGGATCCTAACCCCGAAACACTGTAGTGTGATTGAATCACCGGACGTATTGAGATTTGATTTATGTTTATAATTGATTTTATCATGTTTTTCTTTCTATGTTGATGATTAGCTACCCTTAACATAGATTCGTAAATTGTGAATTGTTATCGAGAGATAGGTTCCTAATTAGAACGAATGATAGAATCCATGGACTTAAAATATGCATAGAGATATGGTATTTAGTACATGTTGATAGCCATAGACCACCAGGTTGAAAGTTGTAGAATTCATAGAATGCAAAGCAATCAGTCATGATAAATAATTAAAGAGATTTAATTATTTCACTGATTTGATTAGTTTGACATCACCTCGAGAGAAAGTGTCAATGTTACAGGAATTTCTATCATATTTTTCAGAATAAATTAAATTCCAATCGTCCAGTTCAATTAGGGGAAAGGTGAACCGAAATTCCAACAAAATCATTTTGAATTGGTGTTCTTCAGTCTGAGAATTGATTGTTTGGTTGTGAAATCCACTTTTATTTACGTTGAGTTCTTAATTAATTTTAAATGTTAGATAATTCCAAAATCAAATTTGAGATACTTTGTGTAGTTGAAAATCAACGAGACAAATTACTATTGTTAGTCCCTGAGGACGATACTCGTACTCAGTACATTTTATTATAACTTGAATCGTTCACTTGCGATTATTATCGACTGGATTTGAGAGATTTTTTAAAGAAAATTTAAGTGTTAGTATTCCGTCGATCAGTATGGGGGAGAGGACTTAGCCAGTCAGTTAGAGCATTTAGCCGTATTTTTGAAAAATTTTAGAGCTCATAGTTAGCAATGAATATAATTGTTGAAATTCACTAGGCTATGATAATGAAGTTTTGTAAAATTATTTTTGATGAAAATTTACTCTTGATTGGATATGAGAAACTTGAGGTTGAGTAGTGAATATTTTTAAACACACATATTTGACCAGTAAACTGTAGCTATGTGTTCGATGATGTTTGTGTCTATTGGACCATTGCATGACAATATGTTTTTGTGGAGCCTGATAGTGTTTTGTTGAACCCTGATGATCATTTTGACTTGACATAAACGATCTTGGGCGCACCTAGAAAAAAAAAATTATATACAACTCCATCCGGGCCTAGAAAGGATTGAAATCCTAATCCTAAAAGATTAAATTCAAGGCTAAGTATGCGGATTAAATGGGTTTGATGCTCCATCCGGGATATAGACGAGGGGATTAGAAAAGAAAAAAATTTCATATCCTAGCCAGTTATAGCTAAGTTTGCGGGTAATTATTGGGGCTAAAGCAATACCGGGTGAAAAATCCGGAGGTGCGTAATTTTATCTGAATAGAGTTGTGTTTTTGTTTGAAGATTTTTTGGAGGAAAGGGCACTTGATGGTGATATTTACACTGAATTGTTATAGGTCGGCGAACAGTATTAGAACGGAGTCTTTTGAAGTTGCACTAGCTAGAATAACATGACACACACACACACACGTTTACGCTTGACTGATGGTATATTATGGAAAATCGAGAGTATTCATAATTTTGTTTTGTATGTGAAAACTTCTTTGAGACTGTGATTTCATTATTTTGTGTTTATGTTTTTTATTGCTCGAGGGCGAGAAAGGTTTAAGTAGGGGAAGTTTGATGTGATGGTATTTTCCTATGTTTGATTGAGTTAATTTGTAATGATTAGGTGTATTTTTATTGGCTAAATTCATGTTATAGTTCCTAATCATTGTATGTGATTTGATATAGGAAAAGAGAAGAAATGGAACTAAATATGGAAGAAAGAGCCGAGATAAGAGAAGAATTACAAAGCAGCAATGATCAGAAAATCATATTTAATTTTAGAGAAGATCAAATCCGATCTCCAACATTCAGAATAAATATCAAAATGTTTTAAAGCAGCTGTCCAAATTTCAACTCAATCCGACGGCTAGATCTCCGGATATGAATTTTTCAAAATTGCTGCTCGCTGGAAAAAAGTCGCGCTCGATCCTGTCAACTCACAGGATCGAGCGCGCCTATTGAAAAATCGGGACAGTAAGTTGGCAAGATTCTTGTGCTCGATCCTAGAAACTCGTCAGAACGAGCGCGCGAGACGTGAATTTTTGGAATTAGAATTTAATTAGGAAACTTTCTTGGGAAGGTCTCTAGTCTTTAAATACATCATATAACTCAAAAATTACTATCTTTTGATAAATTTTGAAGATCTTTGGACGACAGAAAGCTTGAAGAACTCTCTTGGCGGCTAGGTTTTATCTTTCTTGTTCTTAGATTTAATTCTTTCTTAGTACTTGGTTAAGGAAGACGAAACCCTTGATTTTATTCACTTTGTGAGATTTTGATTTTCAATGTTTGATTTTTATCGAGTATCAAGAGTTGTTCTGGTTTATTTCATGCTTGTGTGTTTGATTATTAGATTGATCACCTTATAATTCTTTTGTATAATCTACCGCTAAATTAGAATTCAAATCCGTAATTGTTTGAATCATCTAATTTGTAAAGCAACTGCGTTTAATATTTTCTGCTGTTGAATTTGTTAAATCGTAGGAACAACAATTGATTAGGCTAAATACATCCGCTGGTGCATGTGTTGTCTAGATTCATCAGTTTCACTTATATGAATGCTACCTTAGATTTAAATCTAGATCGCTGGTATTTGGGTTGATTTATTGGTAAGGGTTAATCTAGAACGCTGGTTTCTAATTAACTAAGATTAAGGTGGAACAGGAATTACATTTTTAATGGTGAATATTCAATGAAAATTAATTATTTTTAGATAATCGATGATCGAGTGAATGATTTCAAAGGTGTAGTCGACCGATACCAAGTCTCGTTAATAACACAAATTTTATTTATTTCCAGTATTTTTAATAACACAAATAAATTTCACTTTTCTCGTGGGAACGATCCCTACTCTCACTACTACATGTTTATTTAGTTAATCTGAGTTGGGTTAATTTGTGCGCGACACGACTAAGCGCTACAAGTAATTAATCACACAGTCGTAGTCTTTCACTAACTCCAACCATCGACGTTGCCTCATGTTCAGCTCCTTATGCGTGAAGAAATACTTGAGGCTCTTATAATCTGTGAAGATTTCACATCTATCACCATATAGATAGTGCCTCCAGATCTTCAGTGCAAATATTACTGCTGCTAACTCCAAGTCGTGAGTGGGATAGTTTCTCGCATGGGTCTTTAACTTCCTAGAAGCATAGGCAATTACTTTCCCATCTTGCATCAACACTGCTCCCAAACCTGACGTAGAAGCATCGGTGTACCGCACATAACCTCCCTGCCCAGATGACATCGATAACAATGGAGCCTTGATCAAAGCTTGCTTAAGCCCCTCAAATCCCTTCTGGCAATCTGAACTCCACACGTACTTGACTCCTTTCCTCGTCAAAAATGTCAAAGGTAGAGCCATCTTCGAGAATCCCTTAATGAATCGCCTGTAGTAACCTGCCAATCCCAAGAAACTGCGTATCTCACTGACTGTCTTAGGCACTGGCCAAGTCCTTACTGTTTCCACCTTAGCTGGGTCCACCTCGACTCCTTCTTGGGAGATAATAAGCCCCAAGAATGCCACCTTATCTAGGCAAAAGTCACATTTACTGAATTTTGCGAACATCTTCCTATCTCTCAAAATCTGCAACACTGTCCTCAGATGTATGGCGTGCTCCTCTCAACTCTTGGAATAGATCTAGATGTCGTCAATGAATACAATCACAAACTTATCCAAGTATGGGTGCAAGACTCGGTTCATCATGTCCATGAACACTGAAGGAGCATTCGCCAGTCCGAAATGCATAACCAGGAACTTGTAGTGGCCATAACGAGGTCTGAAAGCTATCTTATGGTTGTCTGCCTCTATAATCCTCAACTGGTGGTACCCTGAACGAAGATCTATCTTCGAAAACATTGATGTCCCCTGGAGCTGGTCGAACAAGTCCTCAATTATCGGCAACGGGTATTTATTATTTACTGTCAGCTTGTTCAACTCCCTGTAATCCATACACAACCGCATACTACCATCCTTTTTCTTTACGAACAACACTAGTGCGCCCCAAGGTGATGAACTAGGGCATATGAATCCCTTGTCCAGTAACTCCTGAATCTAATCTTTCAACTCCTTCATCTCTGTAGGAGCTAATCTGTAGGGAGCCTTAGATACTGGTACTGCACCTGGTACAAGATCAATGGAAAATTCGATCTCCCTGTCTGGTGGTAGTCCAGAAATATCATCAGGAAACACTTCTGGAAACTCATTAGCCACTGCAACATCTGATAAATTATGTGCTTTCAGAGTAGCCACTGATGAAACCTGCCTGTCACTCTGCACTGTCGGAATCGACAACTGCCCTCCCTGAGGTAGTCTAACTGTCACCAGTCTGCTCCTGAAATCGAACACTACTCCATATCTGCTCAACAAGTCAATCCCCAGAATAATATCAAAATCTGGCATCGGTAGCACTATCAGATGAGCAGTCAGTGCATTACCCTGCAACTCTAGAATAATTCCTCTGAACACCCGATTAGTAAGTACAATTCTCTTTATTAAAATCTCATGTAATACATACAGTATTCAAAATACAATGAAATGTACAATCGAACATGAAATGATACAACCAAAGTATGATGATTCATTACAACTGAAATACTGTTTACAACTACATCAATACAGTATTTAAATCATCGTACTAGTCTTCGTTTCTTGAGCATGAAGCTTCTAATCGACACATGCATCGATACAAGCATACTCGCGACCAAGTCTCTCTACATGTCCTCCTACGAAGAACTCTGGAGAAATGGCTCGTGATAGCTAACCAACTATGCTCTGCGTCAGTGCATGTCAGTCGACCTCTTTTGCTCACGTTCTACCGTCAGCTTTCTTCTTGTAACCAAATCATGCTTTTGAACATGAAGTTTCCCGTGTGCCTACCGAACGCATCGGTACAAGCATACCGGCAAAACTATGTTCCGCATGAAAATCTCTCCAACTACTAGTGGAGAATCTTCAGAGTAGTGTCATCATGGTAATGACTGTACAGATGCAAGCATCAAGTAAGTCCCCACCAATCCTCTGCCACTGCCTTTGGCATCCGATACTCGATCCAAAGCTAGGATCCACATGAGTAGAAGTCTTGAAAACTCGGACACGATCCATCACTCCTGTCCGCACTTGCTGGAATCCCATAAGACAAATCTTCAGAAATCCTGCCGATGATGATAGTCTTCGGGCAACTTAATCGCCGCATCATCACCTCTTCCAAGGTCTCATCCATCCTATAAGGATAACCCAAATTCTCTTTACTATATCCCAAGTCTCTTTGCATGCCGCTCTGATACCAAAAAGTGTAGTGACCCTATCCGGATCCACTACCTAATCAGAGTTAAGAGCATAATTAAGCATGCATTAAAATAAATCGCTGCGAAAGACTTAAATAAAAGCAGACCGACAGAATACAACCGGTTAAACCAATTCGATTTATACAACCAAATCGAATAAATAGCCTAAAGGCAAAACCTATAGCTAATCCTGCTGTCTTCACTGGTCACTGGCTACTCCAAGCTCCTGGTGCTCAATCCTGCACCTACACCTGCCCCGTCGAATGGGGTGTCCAGATACACAGAAAAGACTGGACGTGAGCTCTAAGCTAAATATGAAAGCACTGGGTAAAACATACAAATATGATGCATGCAAATGATAGGGTATCCATATCTGGGATAACTGTATACAACTGCTCAGTAATGGCGCCAAGGACATGAGTGGTACAACCCGGGGAGCAAACCCTGAGTACACTGCTCATTCCTATAGGACGTGGACTGTGTCCCCAGATGCTAATCACCCATGACCCGTCAGTCACTGGGCAGTAGACATCACCTGTCCAGACAGGGCTGAGCGGCCCTACATGGCTCATCTCGTAAGATGGACAAGCACAATATGATATGCACATGCTGCATAATAATATGACACACAAATGCAACATATAAGCATGAAAAACCCGCTGGCTATCTCAGTCTGTACTTACGTACCTTTCTACAGGCAGTTCCTAGCAGTCCCGCTCTAGGTTCCAAGCCTATATCAGCTCTACAATGCAAATACCCATGCATCAATAATTAAGCTCTAAAGCCTTAACTAAACTATTGCATACTCCTAAATAATTTAAGGAGACCATAGCTATACATGCGTCCTTTGTCAGCTCGCTGATGACAATTGTCTCAAAACTTAGGCACATCTTCGCCTCGACGTCGGGATCGCTATGCCACTTTCGGATTCCCAATAGGATGTCTAGAACTCCCTAGATCTGAGTTAGAAGGCTTAGGAATCAGAGAGAAGAGAGGGAAATGTGCACTTAAAAATGAAATCTTGGCCCCCTATTTATAGATGGAGTTCGGGCCGTCCGAACTCGACTTCGGATCCTCCGTACTGGTTCGGATCCCCCGTTCCTGACTTCGGAGCCTCCGTTCCTGTTCGGAGCCTCCGATCCTGACTTCGGATCCTCCGAAGTCCCATCAATGATGTCACCCATGACACATTATCTTCGGAGCCTCCGATCCGAGCTCGGATCCTCCGAACCCGTTCGGATCCCCCGATATTTGGTTCGGATCCTCCGATCCAGTTCGGAGCCTCCTAACTCGGTTCGGAGCCTCCGAACCATCCGAACCCTCGGAACCTTTCCGACCATTTTTGAGTGTCCTGAATCCATTTCTGGACTCCGTTAACCCATTTGGAATTTCCTTAATCATGTTTTACTTAATCTAAACATGATTACATGATTAATTATTCATTAATCGTTAATTCTGGATACGGGTCACTACATGCAACAGTAGACATGCCATCTAATGAGATAATACCTGCCATCTATCTCATGCAGTCCAACAGACCACCATGACCAAACATACATGATGCCTCAATGCAAAAATGCAGTTAACTTTACTAAATAATCACATTCCAACTTTACCTCGATGCATAAGTCATTAAAACATCATAACAAATTAAAATAACTTGCAAACTTACAACTATGCGGTGAATCTGAACGAGTTTGGCGTGACGTGAGTGGCGCAAATCCCCTGGACCATGCTCTGATACCAAGTTGTGACGACCTCAAATTCTTAACTTAAAATAATGAATTAATTAAAATAACTGGATTTTTTTAAATAATTACTACATAATAGAAGGTGTAGGGGATATCACACACAATAATAAACATTTAAATAAAAACGACTGGCACGAAAATATTAACTTCATTCAAACTCAAACTTCAAATGCTGTAACAGTTATAATAAAATTCTCTTGAAAGTTTAAAGTAAATCTGGCCAAAGGGAAAAGTACTGGCAGATTAATAAAATATTTAAGCTTTTTCAAAAAACCTCAACAATAAACATAAATAAACTGTTTCATCAAAAACATCATGTTGCGGAAGCTGCATGATCATGATTTGCACCGCCACACGACCACCGCACCCGCCAAACAGCACCACCTACTCCTTATCATTACATGCATCGATAAAGTCTAGTGAGCCTAATGACTCAGCAAGAAATATCCGGATATAGCAAAGATACATAACTCTATAAACTTTAAACTTGTACTTTAAAACATCAACTTTAATACTTTGAAACCCTTAAAACTTCAAGCTTGCAAACACAAGCCCACAATCCTCAACCTTTATCTTTAAACTTTCAAACTCGTCGCAAAAGAGACGCCTCAACCTTTACTTTACCTCAACATAAGACAAACACATCGCAAAGAAATATAACTTGACACATAACAAACACATCACGAATGAATATACCTCAACTCAACCTCAACCTCATAAAAATAATTATTTTCTTTCGGCCTGTGGCTCAGAAACTTTCCTCAACTTTCATTATAGTCGTTTGATCAAGCATTATACAAGGATATCCAGGGTGGAGGGGTATCATGACTCAAAGAGCCTTTATCCACACTCCGTCAAACCTCAAGTGGAGGGGCATCATGACTCAATGGAGCCTACATCCACACTCCGTCAACCTCAACCTCAACCTCAATCGTAACTTTACCACAAACCATAAAAATATTTTTTCTCACCTCTTTATCTCAATCCTCAAATCAGGAACACGCACACGAAACAATACAAAACAAAATACATATTAAAATACATACACACAGACACACCTACACTAAACTCACGCACACACCTATCATGTATTAACCCCCTCACTCACGCACACACATACCATGGAATGGCAACGGGTCGGGTTCGGGTCGGGTTTGGGCAAACCCAAGACCCAACCCGCCTCCCCTTGGACCCGCCCCGCCCTGTGAACCCGGCGGGTCCAATCCGGGTTAGACCCGTTGGACCCGCCAAATTTTATATAATTTAAATTTTATTAAATAAAAAATTTAAATAAGTTAAAAAATTAATAAAAATCATTAAATTTATTTTTCAAATTTATATTAACAATATTTAGGACAAAAAATATTCTCACAAGTTAAAATGTATTATTTTTTATTAAATTAATAATTAAAAATTAAATAATTTTATAATAATAGATTTTTATATTAAAAATATCATGATATATTAAAATTATTTCAACCCAAAAATATTATAAACTCAAATTATGAATAAAATATTGATTATTTAATATAAAAATATAATTATAAACTCAAATTATGAATAAAGTATTGATTATTTAATATAAAAATATTATTATATATTATTAATATATATATACATATATATTTTATATTTATATATTAATATATATTTTTGGCGGGTCGGGTCCGGAAAGGGCCGGCCAAATCCGGGACCCGCCCTGACCCGCATATGGACCCGCTTGGCTGGGTCTAGTCCCGCCCCGCGGAGCCGGGTTCGATGCGGGGCCGGGTTTAGACCCGACCCATTACCATCCCTACACATACATACCACGACACCTCACCACACAAGATTCCACATACACTCAATTCCACATGCAACCAACACACATCACCACACGCAATTCCACTCACACACGTAATTACAAACAACGACACATAATTTCACCAACTAGTTGAAAATTTTATCTTTCCCCATGTGTTTTACCCCATGTGATAGGTGGAAACACATGATTGGTCAAATTATGCGGGCCCCACATAATTGATATGGGCTTCCCATGATTTAGAACAATGAAAAAGTTTCACCTACCCCATGGGGTAATGCCCATGGGGTAGGATCGAAGTAACCCGAACTAGCACTCACACACACGAAACACACACACACAGACCCGTAAAGAAACACACACAGTACACCTAAATACACAGTGGCCGAAATACACACAGTACACCACAAACATATACTGATTTTCTAAATACACGCACTATTTTCATATACTTTTACATAAATCATTATATCTTGTCTAGATCGTTAAAATCAACATCCTTAAATCCTTTGAAAAATATATGGCTTTACCGATGAGTCAAATAAACGGATTAAAACTTGCCTCTATATGTAGAACGGTTGATATGGAACGCGTTTCTGGGATCGGAGATAGACCGAAACACGATCAAAACCAGATTTCTCCACTTTTAAGAACCCTAGCCGTTACGTTTTTCTCCCCTTTTCTATTCTTCTGACTGCGTTTCTCATTCTATTTTACTGACTACACGTTTTTTTTTTCTTTTATATTTTCTAATTAATTAAGTTTCTAATCTACTAGTTACTAATTAAGTTAATTTAATTACCTATCATGTATATAAATACACGAACCAACCATATATATATAATATACGTATATAATATATAAATATATATAAAAGCTTATCAATTCACATAAAATCTCAATATTTATTAAATGGGTAAAATACACTACTCAGACCAAAAATTATAAAATCCTCCTACGACTTAACTTTTAATTTAATTAGTGCCCGGTCTATTACTAAATAAATTTAAAAATAAAGTATGCTAATTAAATTCTAAAATTACTAAAATACTATCTTTTTCTTTAAATCGTGTCCGGGTATCTCTTCACCTGAAAGCCTCCAATCTATAACTTTAAAAATCTTAAAATTCATCAGACGTTAGAAATAAAATAATTTACTTCTAACACATAAAATTAACTAAAAAAATAACTCAAATAATTTAAAACATCACATTTAATATCATGCATGTGGTATATTGAAATAACGATTAATGAGTAATTAATCAAGTGATCATGTTGAGATTAATTAAAACATGAATAAGGGATGAATCAATCAGATAAGGCTTGCAACAGTTCGGAAGTCCCGATCAGGAGATCGGAAGCTCCGATCAGGGGTTCGGAGGTTCAGAACAGTGCCCAGATTATTATGTCATGTGTGACGTCAGGCTGGGCGATCGGAAGCACCGAAGTGGGATCAGAAGCTCCGAACGGACTGTCGGCAACCATCCAGAGGTTGACACGTGGTTGGCCGTGAGGGATCAGAAGCACAGGATTGGAAGCTCCAATCGGATCGGCAGTTTCGATCATGCGATCGGAAGTTCCGATCGCTGTCTATAAATATTGGTCCGAGGGCCTCATTTCAAGCGCACCAAGTTCCTATCCTTCGCCCACGTGGCTCTATTTTAGGGCTTTGGGTACTCTTATTTTAGAGTTGAATTAGGGAATATATTTTAGCATAGTCATACAATGTCTAACATAAAAGCGGAGCAGTGCCAGTGTAGTGGAGCCGTGCTCAAGGTCGTGGAGCTGCAGCACGGGTGTGCCCCTAGCTGCGAGATAGTCGCCATAAGCGGGCTGACGACGTACGCATGTATAGATATGGTCTCCTTAAATTATTTAGGAGTATGCAATAGCTTAGTTAAGGCTTTTAGAGCTTAATGAATTATGCATGGATATTTGCATTGTACAGCTGATGATAGACTTGGAACCTAGAGTGGGACTACTAGAACTTCCTGTAGTAAGGTACGTAAGTACTGACTGAGATGGCCATCATGATATATATGCTTATATGTTGCATGAATATGTGCTATATGTTTTACGATGTTTTATGGATTTAGCACATACATGTTTTAACAGCGGAGTGCATCTAGTATGATGTGAGTCATGACAGTTTCCATTGGTGATGAGTTATTCCTTATGGATTCCTGTCTGGGGACACTCAGCCTTGGGTTTTGCTATCACTAGGAGCAACCACGACGGTGGGGCAGACGCTATAGTTGATAGGTGAATATAGGAGCGGCACCGCGGACTAGCTATCCGACATTGCCTTGTATATTCATGGCGCCTCTGAGTACTGCTTTTACCCTCGTTTTAAATACACTTATGTGCTGCATATATATATATATATATATATATATATATATACATATATATATATATATGTATTGAGCTTAGAGCTCACGTCCAGTATTTTCTGTATGTCTGGACACCCTATTCGACGGGGCAGGTGTAGGTGCAGAATTGAGCACCAAGAGCTTGGAGTAGCCAGTTATCAATGAAGACAGCAGGATTAGCTGTAGGTCTTTACTCTTAGGATTATTTGTAATTTGATTGGGTTGTATATTGGCTTATTTAACCGGTTGTATTCTGCCGGTCAATTTTTATTTAAGTCTTCCGCAGCAATTTATTTTAAATGCATGCTTAATTATGCTCTAACTCTGATTAGGTAGTTGATCCGGGTTGGGTCGCTACACAAATGATGAACGAAGAACGGAGAACGAAGATAAGAATCAAAGATGTTGAAAATTTACTTGTATCAAAACCTTTGCTCTTGCTACCAAATGATATGAAGAACAAAGAACGAATAACAAAAGATATGATACAACTTACTTGAATCAAAGAACCTTGCTTTGATTACCAAATGATATGAATCTTAATATCTATGAAAATCAAACACGATTATAAGAAGAATCGCGCCCACAATTCAATGACAAAACAAATCAAAGTGTTTTTTTCGATCTTTGAAACAAGTAAAAATTTGGATATTCACCCCTAGTTTAAAAGAAACTAGTAATAAATAATCACGAGATACAATTGTGATTCAAGGGAACCTTCAAAGAACTTGTCTTTGACAATCCACGATGAAGAACAATCGACAAACGCCACAAAGTTAAACTTTGATATGTTTGATTTTTTGTTTAAAGCAAAAGCTTCAATAAAATTCTAGAGAGAATTTTGGTTGATAAAATCAATAATCTGAATAATTGTTTTTAAATAATGAATCAATCTAGTGTTATATAGTTTACAACTCGAAAAGACAAAATATAATGAAAAATATGCTAAAGATAGTTTTCTAATGGGTCTCAAGCACTCAAAAATAGGGAAAAAAACATCAAAAATAACAAAATCCACCAAAAACACACAAGCCGCATTGTGTGTGAACGGACCCTGGATAAGGGTCCGGGCATAGGTCTGTGTGCCCATGGCTTTCCAGAACATCAAAATACGAAGACATACTCCTAGGGAATGGACCCCGTGCATGGTCGGTGCCAGGGTCCGTGCACCACACGGATGTGGCATGGACCCTGGGCCTGGGTCCTGACCAGGTCTGTGCCTGGTTCCAGGCTCCTCAACGAGCTGATTCAAGGTGGTTTCAAGCATATCTTCTCTTCTTGATCTTCATGCACTTGAATCATGTTAAAACATATTCCAACTTGATTCCCATGCTCCGCAAATCCTTCAAAACTCGGTACCACTCTTGTAAACATTACTTGGAGTGCTTCCTTGAATCGTTTGCTTCGGAAACCCTAGTCATTAGTCCTTGTGGCAGTTTCAACGGATCCCTAACATGCTTGGCAACTTGACCATGTTCGCATCACATGGATAAATAATAGTAAGTAAACATTTGATTTGATTTGATTAATTTTGGATTATTAACCAATTTGAGTTAATCTCTTCAAGTAAACAAAGTTTAAAAAATGATTTAAGTTGTTCAGAATTTTCTACCTATAATACTATTATTATTATTATTATTCTAGTACTACAATTTATATTGGATTATATAAATTTGTTAAAAATTATAGGCTTTTAAAGTCTTGTCAGATAGTTCAAATTTGTTTTACTTTAATTTTTTTATAATTATATCCTTTTACAATGGCTATTATGTATTTTTTGTTTTAGTTTCCCTCAATTTTTACTATACTAACTTGAGTGTTATTTTTTTATTATCATTTTTGTAATAGTTAATATTTTTATTAGTTCTTTTTATTAATTTTCTAATAGTTAATCCTCATATAAATTTGAAATTAATTTTACAGACATACAAAACATTCAAATGGACATTTAATCTTAATTCATGAACTTTTATAATTTTTTTTTTCATGAGTCGTGATTATTTTTAAAAATACTTTTTAATATCAATAAAAGTTTAAATTACACGTACCAAGAATAGCATACATTAATTATTTAATTGTTATATTTTCTATTTTTGAGATCACCAATTTTTAAATTATGAAACCAAAGTTAAAAATGAAATTGTTGGTTGAACTTATTGATTTTTTAACAATAGTATTATTCCTTCAATAACATTATATTAATCTCAATAATTTAATTATATAATTAAATAACAAAATCATAATTAAAAAAAGTTATGCAATTTATTCGTTTTATCAGAAGTATTAAAATTAAACATGAATTTTTTTATTTGTATGTATTATTACAATGGTAAAGATATTTTGTTTTTGAACAACTAAATAATATGCAAGATAACCGTTGCCAAAAATTGCAGCTAATATCACGTATCTCTGATAGTTTATAACAGTACATGCAGACTGTAGTGAGTGCTATAGAATTCTAAAGTGACATGTAACATTCCTTATCCATTAATTGTCTTATTCTCAATGTTATAAAAAGTGATAGACGGATGGTCACCCACTGCCTAGCGTCTAGACGCTTAGATGACTGTCTAGGTAGTTTTTTTTATTTTTAGCCTAAATATATAATTATCATAGTTCGATCCATCTTAATATTTATCCAATAATTTTTCTTTATCGAATTCACCCGCATAAGTGGTTTTTTTAGTCTAAATATCTAATTATTCTTGTTTATCTCAATTTTTCTCCAATAATTCTTCTTTATCGAAATCAAACTCGAAATACATAACATATTTCTCGTCTTCAGCCGATACAAATTGATAAGAAAATATGTCAAATCATATTTTAAAAAAAATTAAAATAAAAAATAAGATATATTATATTTTAATCTAAGCGGCCATCTTATCGGATTTTGAGGCGTCTAGACGACGATTAGGCAGCCTAGACAGCTAATTAATGTAATAACTTCCAAAAGTTTCAATTGTCTAAAAATCGGGGCGGTGGACAACCGCCTAACGCCAAGGCGATCCTATGCGCTGCTTATTAGAACACTGCTTATTCTTAAAACATTATCTGACATCTTAAGTCTAGCCGAATATAGATTTTTGAATGAAATATTTTTTAATTTATCAAAACATTCCTTAGTAATTAGTATTTTATAATGATTTTTAATATATACAATTGAAATTTTGTTATAATAATTTTATTATATATAATTTACAATGATAAGTTACCAAATAATTGTGTTTTTTAATATATAATCAATGTTTTATTTCATTATTTATAATTAATAAATAAATAATATCTTTTCTAGTTCTATAATTTGTGGGATTAAGCATATAAAAAAAATTGAATACTAATATATAAGAAGAAAAGAAACGAGAAAATAAGAAAACAAAATGAAATAAATAAACAAGAAGTAGAACAAGACTTTTTTTAATTTAAAAATAAAAAATGATGAGTAAATAAAGAAGAACAAATTTAGAGTCCCAAGTAATTGAAAAAAAAAAAAACAAGAACAATAAATAATATAATAAAAAAAATGACACATGTAATTTGATGTGAAAGGATTAAGCTCCCAATAATTAGAGTTTAATTAGTAATTTTTTTAAAGATAAATATCATTAATTATCTCCAACTAATTTTCTAGCTTAGATTCTTGCCATTTAGATTTATATATTATTATAAGTAATATTAATCCTTATTTATTTTTGTGAGTTTTATTGGGATATGGTTAATCAGCATAAATTAACATGTTAGACATGGGTTTCAATGAAAATCTTAAATTATTTTGACATTTTACCACGAATATATGAAATATTATTGCTTTAACAGTTCTTGTCATAAACCAATGTATATGAAAACTAGAATTTTTACATTTTGAAATCCATATTTTTTATACATAATTATTTTAAAAATAATATTTCAAATTGTAGATAATAGAACACCTAATGTCTAAAAAATAGGAAGCCACGTCAAATGACTAATTTGCCTAATAATTTTGATTTTATTAAAAATTAAGTTAGGATATAATGATATTTCAAATCATGCTTCACCAATTAATTGAAAATTAATTAATTATAAGATCTCTACTATAATAATATAGCAAGATAGAAATATAAATTTAATTAATTTTTTAACTTATTTTTCATCTCTCCTAGCAGCCAACACCTTAAATAAATTAAGTAAAGAAGATTTTTGAGAAAGAATCTTTCTACATATTAATAAAACTGGTCTCTACACATTATAACAAATGGTCTCTGTAAACCATCCAATTGTTTCCTTGAGACAAAATATAGTTGTTGACCCAAAAATAAATTTATTTCCTAGGCCAAAAAATAGATGGAGTTCCTCGGCCTAATTCCCGAAGCTAAGAAGCCCAACATGACAGCCCATCAGAAACAAAGGAAAACTATGGCCCGATGGAAATGGGAGGCAAATGAAGAAATGGAAATTTATTTAAAAATCAAAAGATCGAGTCAAAATGGAGTGGTGGGAAGTGGAGGAGAAAAATGTGGCCCATCTTTGTAGGGAGTGGGAAGTTATTCAATCAGGAACAAAAGGAAATCGGCAGCCACAATTGGAAGTCTATCGCAAATTCAACAACTCAAGCTCCCAAAAAGCTCTGAATTTTCTCAGCAATATTTTTGCACATTTTTGTATACTCATCTACATATTTTTCCAGAATTTCCAGTGCACATGTTTAGAACTTTTCGTTAGTTCCTCAAACTTTCCAGCATTATCTTTTATGTTATATTGGCAAGTATTTGTCAAATCTGAATTTTCAGTAGAAATAATGAAATTTTCAATTGCTATTAATAATTCTCCTTCAATATTCTTTGTGTTCTTTGTCATACAACCAGTGAAATTGAGACCAATGACGAAACCGAGGCTCATTTCGCTTTATTTTAGAAGTTAGATTTCATCTTTCATTTTATTTTATCTTTTTGGCACATTTGTGCCTGGCACGCCCGCGATCAACTCGCTCGAGCTAATTTTGTGCACAAACAATAGTATACTCATTAGTAGCTATAAAATAGTGTAAAAGGTCTCCCTGAATCATCAAATAGTAATTGGAAATCATCTGTCACACCCCAGACACGAGGCGATGGATACCGAAGTTTTTTCCAAATTATTCATTCGAAAACAACAAGACTCAAGATTACAGGTTCATAAATATAACAAGTCTATTCATTCATAAAACTGAAATGCATTGTCTTTCATAAAACTAAATTACACTGTCTTTACAATTCTTAAGTGTCTTTACAAAATAAACTGTTGACAAAATAACGTAGCGGCAAAATAATAAAACTTAAACAGAAAATAAACATCAGAATCCTTGATCCTTATTCACCAGTCCCAAAACTATTTTTTCTCATACTCGTTTATGATCTTCTCATCGTTCTTATCTGAGATGGTATTTGGTAGGTGAGTAATATAGTCGTCATCTAGTAAATGAGAAAATCATTCCATCTTTTAAAATTGTTTATTAACAAGAATCTCATATACAGAAATCAAAATAGAAATATAATGTTTTTTTAAGAAATAACAGTAGTCATATTATGCAAATTCACCTATGAGTTTCGTGACTAACTTATATAGTACCTTATAATCTTATAAAGGGTGATGCCAAAATTCATTCAGTAATAATTAATGTTCAGAATATATGTTCATACCACTATTTCATAAGTTTCAGTGCATAAAAAATAGGTGTTTCGAAATTCATGAATTGAACATAAGATACACATGCTGTAATTGTTTTAAATCATACTACTAGTTTTAAAGTAGAAATCTCACTGACCAAAATTTGCCAAATTGATATTTCGGTTATCCTTGTAAAGAGTATGAACTTGCTACCGAACTGCTTGCTTAACTTGTTAGTATACAGTTTGAGAATGAATGATCTTTATTATTCACAAGAGTAAAATATATATACAATTGTATGAGTGGCCTATCACAACTAGATAAGCATAAATACACTCCTAATTTAAACAAGGATAAAATCTAAACAAATTGCTAAGAATATTCACACAATATATCTCTAACATTCCCCCTCAAGATGGAGGTTCCGGAGAAACACCAATCTTGAAAACTAAACTGCGTAAACGAGAACTAGACAACGGTTTGGTCAATGCATCCGCAAGCTGATCAATAGAGGAAACATTCAAGACGCATAGTTTCTCGGTCTGAACAAGCTCGCGAACAAAATGGTAGTCCAAAGCAATATGCTTCATCCGCAAATGAAATACTGGATTAGTACAAATATACGTCGTGCCAATATTATCACTGTAAAAATTAGGAGTGGATGGAGTGGAGACACCAAGCTCGCCTAGTAAAGAACAATGCCATGAAATCTCAGCAACACCCGAAGCTACGGCCCGAAACTCCGCTTCAGTGGATGAACGAGCAATGGATTTTTGTTTCTTGGAGCTCCATGAAATCGGATTAGAACCATAAAATATAACATAAGAGTCAGTAGAACAACGGTCATCCGGATTTTCACCCCAATCCGCATAAGTGAAACCATGAAGAGAGGGCACATCAGAGGTATAAAGATGTAAACCAAAATCAATTGTCCCGTGGAGATAGCGAAGCAGACACTTGAATGAACCCCAATGGAGTTCAGATAGAGAGTGCATAAACTAAAATAAATGATTGACAGCAAAGGCGACATCAGGACGAATGTCTAGTAGATACTGGAGACTACCAACAGCTTGCCGATACCGAGTAGGATCAGTGGCAGAAGCACCATCATGCAGAGAGAAAGTGCAAGTGGTGGCAAGGGGAGTGCTGACAGGCTTGGAAGACTGCATATTAAACCTAGTCAAAATGTCAAGTATATAACACCGTTGAGAAAGCACAAGCCCATGCGACAAAGGAAGAACTTCAACACCCGAAAAATATGAGAGGGAACCCAGATCTTTGATGGAGAAACAAGAGGACAGTTTCAAGATAATGGAATCGAAAAGAGGCAAGTGACTCCTAGCGATAATCAAGTCATCCACATATACCAAGAAATATATTGTGCGGTCCGCATGACGATAAATGAATAGGTAGGAGTCAGCTCTAGAGGCGAGAAAGCCTAGGTGCAGTAGAAAGGAGCGCAGTTCCTGAAACCAGGTGCGAGGGACTTGCTTAAAGCCATAGATAGCCTTATTTAACTTGAAAACATAAGCCGGAAAATTCCTGTCTGTGAACCCCGACGGTTGAGTCATAAAGACTTCTTCACTGAGAGAGCCCTGCAAAAAAGAATTATTCACATCGAGCTATCGTAAGGGCCAACCATGCTGGACGGCCGGAGATAACACAAGATGAATAGTGGCTGGCTTAACCATAGGGCTAAAGGTTTCAAAGAAATCATTGTCAGGATGCTGATGAAAACCCTTGTCTACCAGCCGAGCCATATGGAGATCAACAGAACCATCAAGATTCCGTTTGATTCAAAAGACGCCCTTACAACAAACCAAATTCTGAGAGGGGTGAGCAGGTACAAGATCCCAAGTGCCATGAACATCAAATTTGGCGAACATGGAAGAGCGCCACTGTGGATCCTTGAGGGCCGAGGAAACACATTTTGGTTCTGTGGGGCCGGCCTATTTAGTGACATCAAGAGAAAATCCGGAGTTAGGTTTGAAGATATTATTTTTGGAACGGGTGGTCATGGAGTGCAAAATATGAGATGGAGGAGGAGGCGATGTAGGAGCTGGTGGTACTTGAGGCAAAGGCAAAGGAGCTCAACCAGGGACCAAACCAGTACATGGGGTAGGATCTGGTGAGGTAGAGTGGACGGTGTTGGGTCGACTATGGGTTGAGGTGAGGCAGTGGGGTCGGGTTCATAGTCTGGAGGAACAGATTCCTGGGGATTGAGATATAAAACAAAAGATTCAACAAATCGAACATGACGGGAGATAAATATTTTAGAAGAAGATAGTTCAAAGCAGATATAAGAACTTTGAGTGAGAGAGTATCCTAGGAATATGCAGGCAGAGGAGTGAGGATCAAGCTTGTGACGGGTGTAAGGGCATAACCATGGGTAACAGAGACACCCAAAGACTCGAAGTTTAGCAAGGTTGGGTGGTTGAAGAAAAAGTTTTTGAAAGGAAGAGAGCATTGAGAGATTGGTCTTGGGTAGGCGATTTATGAGGTAAGTGGCGGTGGCTAGAACATCGGGCCAAAAGGTGTAAGGAAGAGATGCTTGGTGAAGGAGCGTGAGGCCAGTTTCAACAATATGCATGGCGATGACGGCGTTCAGCATAGCCATTGTGTTGACGGGTGTGGGTAGGGGTGGTAAAATGATAGATGTCTGATTGCTCTAAAAAAGTCTTGAGTGCGAAGAATTCACCACCATTGTCAGTGTATAAAGAGACTATTTTTCGGTGGAAGTAATTTTCGACCAGTGCTTTGTAAGTGGGAAATACAGTTAAGACATCGGATATGTGTTTTAAGAGGCAAAACCATATGTATTTGGAGAAGTGATCGACAAAAAATACGTAATAATTATAACCATTAATGGAGTAAACAGGAGAACTCCAGACATCCAAAAAAAGTAATTTAAGTGGCGACGACGAGGTAAGAGTAGAAGTAAAAAACGGAAGTTTGTGACTTTTATTAATATGAAAAAAATTAAAATGAAAATTCAAAACTAAATTAGACGAAAGCGAAAAAACATGGGAATAAGCTATATGGTGGACAATATCTAGGAAGGAGTGATCGAGATGGGAGTGCCACAGAGCTAGAGAGGAGGCAGTGGCGAGAGAGGCCAAGGGTGGTGGGGTGATGGGTGGTTGAAAAGGCCATGTATAGATCTCGTCTTACAGGTTCCTGTGAGAAGAATGGACCCCATTAACAGATCCTTCACTTGGAAATAAGAGGAGAAAAAGGTAACAGAAACATTGTTAGTGAAATGTAATTGAGAGACCGATATTAAATTTTTGCACATATAAGGAACACATAAAGTATGAGGAAGTGTGAAGGACTGAGCAGACGAGGGTAAGGTGAGAGTGCCAGTGTGTGTGATGGACAAACCAGTGCCATTGAAAACAATAATGGAGTCCGAACCATCATAGGGGGTGTGGAGAGAAATATTTGCTAGATCTGTATATACATGATGAGAGGCACCAGTGTCCAGCAGCCATTCAGAGGGAGGCGGTGTGGCCAAAGGAACAACGGCAATGTGAGCATGAGGATGAGTATAGGCTGGTTGGGACGTGGGAGGCGAAGACCGAGGAACCCAAGGGAGGTGCTGATAGGAAGGACAGCATTTGGAGAAGTGTCCAGTGACACCACAAAGCTGACAGCAGCCAAGATAAGGGCGCGGGGTAAAGGTGGGTGCTGGAGATCGTTGTTGAGCCATGTAGGGGGCATGAGAGTCCCTACCCCGCGGCCCGTTACTGGAACGAGAGGAGGTCAAGGGTGAGCTGGTAGCAGAGTGACGGTCGGAGCAAGAGGCGGTGAAGGCAGTGGAAGGCGTGGATGAGAGAGCCGGTGTAGTAGCAACAAGCTGAGCCTCAAGTGTAAGAAGCTTATTCTGGAGTTTATCAAAGGAGATGGCCATATCCCTAGCCTGAATTTCATGGGATAGTTCCTTGTAATTCTCATCAAGTCCATGGAGGACCTTGATAGTGAGGTCTTTGGAGTCAACAGTGACACCTATGAGAGCGAGAGAGTCAATAGTAACTTTGATGATTTGCATGAAATCAACAATGGATTTCGATCCTTTGACAGGATTCAAAATTTGAGCTTTGAGTTGTAAGTTGCAACCTCGGCTGGGAGAGGCATAAGTCTTGGCAATAGCCATCAAAGAATCAAGGGAAGTGCGAGAAGCATAAATGAATGTGATTAAGATGGGTAAGAGGGCACCAATAATCGCATTCTGGAGCAACTGATCTTGACGAACCCAGGGTAGAAACTCCGGGTTAGGGGTGGTGACCGCGTTGGCAGTAAAAGTAGACGGCGGACATGGCTTGGAGCCATCGACATAGCCCATCAGATTATATTCAATGATGAGAGATTGAAATTGAAGATTCCATGCAAGATATTTTGTAGAGGTGAGTTTTAGTGGGGCTTGGGAAGCCATGTTGATGGAGGTAAGAGACGGTTGGGTGGTAAGGGTGACGGCGGTGGCCGAGGAAGACATGGAGGGATGTAGGGTTTAGAGGCATGAGCCAAAGGGCTCTGATACCATATAGAGTTTGAGAATGAATGATCTTTATTATTCACAATAGTAAAATATATATACAATTATATGAGTGGCCTATCACAACTAGATAAGCACAAATAAGTTCCTAATTTAAACAAGGATATAAAAGGTTAAATTCTAAGCAAATCAATTAGAATATTCACATAATATATCGCTAACAGTTAGGATCGAGAATGTGTATATAGAGGTGGTGAATAGATACTTTTTAACTTTTCCTCTTAAAAAATTAGTTCAGTTGAAGTGTCAATTGAAGCACTGTTCTTTCTTCAATGTTGATGTTAGTTAACCAACAAAAATTGTGCGAAAATAGGTCGACTGACAGATTGAACAACTGAATAAAAATGTCTTCGAAATAAGATTGACTGAAAGTAAATGAAAAAAATATATGTTTATAGATGTTCCGAGACTCAAATACTTCTATGTCACCCCTTCTTCCACGTGTTGGAAGGTTTTCACTATAATACTTTGAGAACTGTTGGAGAACACGACGATCAGATCAATTAGGATTGATACCCGGTGCAGCGGAAGTTTAAAAATTTTATATGGAACGATTCCATAATGGGTATCAACCTTACGATTAAATTGTGTGTGTAAAAATTAAATAACGATTATAAAATTTTTACCTCCAATCTCGAAGCGAGATTTTGGACACCAACAGATTGCTCTGCTCTTGTTGTATATCCCTGGAACTGATGGACGAACTGTTCTTCAATCAGGTCCACGAACGGATATTTAATCCCTCTGATAGATTGCACTAGAAAATCTATCAGAAGTTCTACGAAAAGATTAACGAATTTGATCCGTTAAACCAGACTGCAATTCAAAATTCACATACTGGATTTTACTGAGCAGAGGGGAGAAGGGGTCGGCCACTTCAGATAGAAAAATAGGGGTTTTTCGAAAATTATGACCTGTTGTGTGTAATTTCTGTACTGCAATAACTTATTTATAATGTAGGCCACTAACAGCTTAGGGCCCATTAGTCATAAGTTCAAGCCCGACAAGCAAAGCCCGCATGTTCAGAAATTAATATAAAATTCATCGTGACTCCGATTGATAAACCGATTTCACCAATGTGCACAGAAACCATTTCTGCACCTTTTAAAGTCAAGATAAATTTTTCTGAATCCGAATTCAGTGGTTTCCAAAAATGTCCATCCCTATGTCATTTTAGGAAATCTTACTCCTCTACTCATAATTAAGAAGTCCAACTTCTTTGTTCATTAAATTTAACTCTTTAAATTTAACTATCTCAACGGGGATTAAAAATCCATTACACTGTGTGACCCTCAATGGTTCAGGGATACAGCTAGCCGTGGGCTCACAACTCGTTGTGACTCGGAACAAAAATTTCCGACTTACCCATCGAATCATGGTATGAGCGCCTAGCAACATCGCCCCATGATTCCCTAGGTATCACTGATAGTGCCTGCAAGAACCAATAGATTTTGGTTAGCGTACAGTACGGTCCCTTCATCCATATATCCCGATCGAATCAACAACCATTGGTATATCGAGAGTCGTTCGAGATTCGATAACTATGCAATACATCTTGAAGATCAAATAGTGACATCGCATGTGCTACTAAGAAACCATTTCTTAAATCACATCATGTACTCTGGCCAGAGATTCGTCACACTAATATCTCCTCAGATCGCATAGGATATCCACACTCGCAAGTATGTGGTGAATCCTTGACAACAAAGAATCGACTCCTATATGTGTTGTAACTGTACCCAATCCCGACACCTGATGACCCCAATAGAGTCGGTAAACAAGTCAAAGCACAGTACTAGCATATAGAGTCTCAATGATGTTTCAAATAGTAAGGACTAATGGTGTACAACCAAAACCGCGGACTATATCCACTCGATAAGTGATAACCACTTGGAAAGTCCGGATAGGGTAGTTCGATCATTCATCATATGAATATCCATTTGCATGCTTCGAACATCTCTATGTTCCTTACCAATGAAACGTGGTACTCCGCATCGCAAATGCTAGTCTCAAACTCGAGCGATCCTTATCCTTATTATCGGACGGCTCAATCGACTAGGAACAGTTTAGAATATACAATGACTATAAGATGTGTTTCATGATAGACATCTCCATGTTCTACCACATCTTACATACACTATAGTATATTCAAGGTCTTTATCAAAACAACAATAGTATATCACAATATAACAATATGAAGAAAGATAAAGTCATTGCCATTAATAAAAGTGTAAATAATATTAAACAAAAGATTGTTTATACAAAGAGTCATCAAAGCCCTTAGCCACAAGTTGGCTCACCGGGCACCCACTCTTTCAAGAACTACATCGACTTATAAGACCCTGATTCAGTTAGGACTTATTACAATGCCTCAACTGAAACTCTTATTCTCGGCTGATCTAATATAGTACACAACTGGTGAAAAATTAAAACGAATTACAACTCAAGACTTGCACAAATATGATCTTAGTAACTTGATCAGATGTGAACTTGAAGCGTGTTCTTGAGATCTTCGATCCTGGGTATATGAGAATTCATTTGACTTTGAAAACTTGCGGGTACTTGAAAATTCTTAGAAAATCGAAGAGCGTTCTCAACTAAATTCCAACCACTATTTATAGAAGAACTTCTGCAACAGTCACATTTTTCAAAAAATATTTTCTTCCAAAAATATTAGTTGTTCTTTTGTACTCTTGTCCACATCATCGTTATTGTTTATAGTACATGGTATTGCGCCTCAAGCTTTTCAACAAATCTGTTGGAATTGTACGAAAACTTTATCCAAAAGTGACTAGGTACAACTGATTGTCCTTTGAAAATGTGAGAGGAAAATTTGAATATTCTCTAAGTATAACAGTTTGAGTCCTTGTCAATTATGCTATGGTCAATTGAGTGTCCTTGACTAGTTGAGGTGCCCATCCAGTTACGGTTCAGTTAAGGTTCCGAGTTCAGTTGTGATTTGTAGATACATTTTACTCAACTTCTTATAGTTAAGGTCCCAAGTCCATTTCAGTTGTTTAATCAAATTTAGTAATATATGTTGGACACTTAGTTTTGATGATTACAAAATTAAATGTTATACATTGTAAAACAGATTGAAGACACTCGACTGCTTGAAGACACTCGACTACTCAAAAGATTCAAAAGAATTTCCTGAAGACATTCGAATTCTCAAGAGATTCAAAAGAACTTTCAGAACTTCTTGAAGATCTCCGACTGCTCTACAGAATTTTCAAACTACTCTCTATGACTATTTATCAAACTGCTCTAAGGAAACCATAGACCAATTCAAGTCAAGAAAGACAAAATAGTCAGAATGTCAAATGCATTAAAAGACTCAAAAAGTCAACTGCTCAAAACGGCTAAGAATTACTTCGAAGAAAGTGCCGCTCAAATTCAAAAATCTCCGACAAGTATTTATGAGGATATGCAGAAGACTAAAAGACGTTTGAGACAAGCATTATGAACATATCCAATCGAACATTGCTCAAACATGTCTATATATAGAGGATGCTAACGAGGAAAGAAAAAGGGATTCCCACACAACAAATTACAAGCTATCAAAAGCATTCTCTGAGCACTTTGCAAGAAATATCTTATCTGGTCATTTAGTCCACTCGTACAAAACATATATCAGATCTTATAAGGATCACAAAGGACTCATAGAGTCAACTCTCAACTACTCACCTCAGATTTTTGAAGAAGAGTTGCTAACCTTTTTGAATCTTAGGATTCATTCAAACTGCTGATTACTTCACTTATTGTTTTTGGTGTTAAGACGTGTTTTCTTAATTTGTGTTGAGAACTAGAAGTTTCGATCTAGACAAGGGATAAGTCCTAAAATTTGAGTGGGTTGTATTGTATAAACCAAAGTCTTATAATGAATTCCTTCCTTCGTGGAAGAAGAGAATATGTAGAAACAGTTTTCTTCGAACTTCCATATAACCTATATTATTTACTTCAACTGCTCATCTATTTTATTATTTGTGCCTTTTTAAATATAAAGAGATCACAAAAACATTTGGTATGTTTATCCGCACTACTATTGTAGTGCAAACTATTTTTGGGGTGAAAGGAACTAGTCTTGATAGCTAACCGCGAAGATTTTTAAAAATTCATTGAAATATCATAAGTTTGTATTCACCTCTCCCTTTACACACACATTCGATCCTTAAAAGTGGTATCAGATCGGGTTTTTCTTTAACCGATGATATATGTTATACTCAAAATGACATCTTCTTTTAAAAAGATCCCTATGTTTTCCAAGGAAAATTATGATGATTGGAAAATTCGTATGCAGTCACATCTTTCTGCACAAGATGATGACATGTGGTATGTCATCACAAATGGTCCCATGATAATCACCAAAGTCAACATAGATGCAGCCATAACTAGCGGCGAACCTCAAACTGTGGAAAGGCATAGGTCTGATGTCTGCTGAAGACCAAAAAAAAAGGCCAATCTTGATAATTTAACCAAAGATATACTTTAGAAACCTTGGACAATACTATGTTAAACAAGACCAGGACTGGCACAACTGCCAAAGAAATATGGGAAAAGTTCACTCAATTGTGCGAAGGGAATGATCAAACTAAAGAGAATAAGCTCACGGTGGCAATCCAATAATTCAACAATGGCAAAATGAAGCTAGGAGAAACTATGACTAAATTTGATGAACAATTCAGCAACATCATCTATGAACTCTTCACCTGACCGAGAATTTTTGTTATGAATATATCTAGCAAGTGGACTAGGTAAAATAATACTAAATAGACGACGAGTCCAAATATCGATCCCACAAAGACTAATAGATGATTACCAAACTATAATTATTTTACTTAATCTAGACTAAATAGTAAAAGGTGATTGAGTTTATTTAAATAAAATTTAATTAATAATTAAATTGACAATAGATAAGAAGAAACTGGTAGCTAGAATTTAAGAAGAATTAAATTTAAATAAAATCGATCAAGACATACGAAGGTACCGAGCTAATTCATGTATACACGTGGAACACTCTAAAACTCAAGTTTATTCCAAATTACGGTGAATTTTTCTATTTAATTTAACAAGATATTTCTAAAATTTTCCAAACCTATTCAATTTAGACGGAATAATTATTTCTAATAATTCTAATCAAACTCAAACGCAATAATTAATAAAAAAAATTCAGTTTTCACCTAGAACCGCACAATGAAATCGAATACTATTTCTAGTCGATTTAACATTGTGTTAATTGTTGGAGTAAAGCAAAAAAATCAATTATTAATCTTTCGACTTAGAATCAATCAACAAATCAAGTAAATAATTGGCCAAATCATTCACAAGAATAATATGAAAAATACAAAAATCAATAATTGAAATAAATCAAAAATCCTAAACCATAATCCACGTGTCTAACATAAATCAGTCTCAACCCAATCTCGCGGCCTTAATCGAAAGGAAAAACTACTCCATAAACAAGAACATAATACAAAAATTAGTTTTAATCATAAACAAGAAGAAAAATAGAGAAGAATAAGATGAAGCGTTCTTCAAAAGCCTTCAATCCCAAGCCCTAGCCACCGTCTTCAATGATAATCTGAATGCCACTTAAAAATCTGATAAATATATATATATATAGGCCCCCATAATCCATGATCTTTTTGTTTCCTTTTCAAGAGTCCATCCGATATAGAATTCTTCTCGCGATTGCGCTCGAGCTGTAAAAAGTACCCGCTCGAGCGCATAAATCTATGTTGTTACGCCTTAAAAACATACAAATCTCGTGTTATGAGATTAATGTTTTTAATGCTTTAACAAGTCTCAAAATATTATGTTTTGATTATTACAAAACTCGTTTTAATTGCTACTAATAGTTTAAAGTGAGAAATTTGCAGATAATAAAATTTCTTGTCTGAGAAAATTATTGGAAGAAAGAACCGATAAGCCAAATATTGAAGAAAAATTTGAAGTTCTCGAATCTTCCAGAGTTCGGGCTGTCCGAAGTTAGGTTCGGACCATCCGAAGAGTTTCAAAGATTTATTAAATCTTCGGATGAACAGCTCGGAGGCCACGAAGACATCGTTCGGACAATCCAAAGGTATTTCGGATGGTCTGAATATTTTCCAAGAATTAAAAATGTTTTGGAGGCACGCTCAGAGGGAACGAAGATACAGTTTGGACGATCCTAAGTACGGATCAGACGGTCCGAACAACTTTTTGACGTTTGAAAGATTTTGGCGGAAGAAATTTGTCGGAATGAATTTAATGCAGCCATTCGGACGATCCGAAGACAGGTCTAGATGGTCCAAAGAGTTCCTCAGCCGCAAAACTTTGAATTTGCATCAGCTACGTTTGGAGGCTCCGAAGCCAGTTAGGACGATCCGAACTCACTCGAATCAGCAACTATAAATAGAGGCATTATGAGGTCATTTAAAACCAAGCAACTCACCTTCGAGTCTCTCATCCTTCAAGCAATGTTCAAGTAATCTTTCAAGTATTTGAAGCTTATTTCGAGTCCCTCAAAATATATTTGTACCGAGTTGTAATAAACGCTTGAAAGTTGTTATTGTATTCACTCGAGTGTGAAGCCCGAGTTGTTTCGAGTTGTGAGGCTATCCTTGGAGCCCTTAAGACCAAGTGTATCGAGTTGTATCGGCGCGGTGATCGTGGTGTTGTTGTACGGCTATCCTTGGAGCCATCAAGGCCAAGACGTTGAAGTGCTAGTGGATCCTTGGTTAATCGACCTTAACCAAGAAGGGGAGACGTAGATTATTTATCGTCAAACTTCCATAAACATATCCTATCTCTTTTACTGCTTTATTTACCGCATTTATTTTGATTCCTTTAAGTATTCCGCTTGCGTACTTGAATAATTGCTTTAAATTTCTAAAGTTGCCAATAGAACCTAAATCCACCCCCTCCCCCCATTAGGTTCTAACAAGTGGTATCAGAGCAACACTTTTGAAAAATTTTCAAAAGGTTCTAATGGCAAATTTAGCGAGTGATTATGCTCAAGGGAAATCAACCAATCATCCTCCTCTTTTCAACGGCATAAACTACGGCTATTGGAAAAATCGAATGTCCCATATATCCAATCCGTAGACTATGATCTTTGGAAAATGATGGTGAAAGGTCCCTATACACCTATGAAAATAGTTGATGGGATTGAAGTTCCTAAGGAGATGGATGACTTTTCAATAGAGGATATGAAATTGATTTCTCAAAATGCTAAAACTATGAATATTTTGAATTTTTCTTCAGATATAAATGAGTACAACCGGATCTCGATGTGCTTCTCCGCAAAAGAGATTTAGTACAAATTGGAGATATGCCACGAGGGAACCAACCAAGTCAAATAAACGAAGATTGATCTTCTACAACTCAAATACAAAACATTTGAGATGGATCCCAATGAAGGCATAGATACAATGTTCCGAAGGCTCACTCAAATCATCAACGATCTAGCCCAACTTGGAGAACAATATCCATCCAAGAAAGTTTGGAGGAGAGCTCTACGCGCCCTACCCAAGGAGTGGGATGCCAAGAGAACGGCCATCATCGAATCCAACAAAGGCGACACCGCTTCCTATGATCTTGATCAACTTCATGGGACCCTAAAAACCCATGAGTTAGAAGTGTCTACAAGGAAAGAATCAAAGAAGGAGGATAAGAAGATCAAGGCAAAGGGGATTGCCTTATCTAGCCAAGTCGACGAAGAAGATGATGATGACATGGTGCTCTTAGCAAGGAAATTCAAAATATTTATGAGAGGAAACAAATTCAAGAAATATAAGAAGCCGAAGAAAGAAGTAACGTGCTACAACTGTCAGCAACAATGCCACTATGAAAATGAGTGTCCTCTTAAGAAGAAGGTTGAAAAAGGCAAGAAAAAAGTCCTCATAGCAACTTGGAGCGACAGTGATGATGATGATGAGAAAGCCAACATCTGCCACATGGCTAGGGATGATGACATCATCTCCGACGACGATGATGAGGTACCTTCCTACGATGAATTAATACATGAATATAAAGTTATGTTTTACATGACTAAATCACTTAGAAAGGAAAATAGAAATCTCAAAAAAGAATTAGAATATAAGGAGCATGAAAACCTAAGATTAAAGGATGATATAGCTCACTTAGAAAAATCATTTAACAAATTCAATGTTAGCAGTAATAAATTGAAAAATTTACTAAGAATGCAAAAATGTAGCTTTGATAAGGGTAAAATAGGGTATGGTAAGAAATCTATAGACTTTACTAGCCTTATTGCTAAAGCTAAAATGAGATCACCCCCTACATTCTCTTACCGTTATAAAATAGGACATGTTAGACATAAATGTAGATATTTAACATATCAATATGATAAAAAGAGCTATATGAAATGGAGGCCTAAGAGTTCTTAACAACTCATCAGTCGGTATTATGAGAACATAATTCAAGGGAGTTTATCATAGACCGGTTTAAATTGCCTTGACTTGCGACTGGTCTTCCTGATGAACGCTGCTCTGTCTAAGGAAATAGGTTTTTAAAGAGGTCATAGCCCTACCTACTACTGGGAGCACTCTTGAAAAGTGTCGATGATGTCACTATGAGAGACTGAATTCTTAGAAATCTATTATATATTTTTCTTTCCTAACAACTGTGGACCCAAAAGAACTAAAGGGTACCAAAATCAATTCTTTCAGGAAAGCAGGAAAAATTTTCTCCCTAGTATATGGTATCTAGACAGTGGATGTTTTAGACATATAATGGGAAACAAGAAGCTACTCCAATCGGTCAAACCAAAGGAGAAGGGAACTGTCACCTTTGGAGACAATATCAAATGAGTAATTGAAGAAATCGGCTCAATAGGTATATCTAAATCTTGCTTGATTGATGATGTACTCACAGTGAAAGGACTTAAGCATAATCTACTAAGCATAATTAAATTGTACGATAGAGGTTATGAAGTCAAATTCACTCCCCAACACTGTACAATATCACTCATATCTGACAAATCCATAAATTTCAAAGGATATATAAGTGAAAATGTTTACAAGGTTTCTTTAAATAATTTACTTTTGACAAATATAAAAAGTCTTGTATCCTTGAATGTTGATGACAAAATTCTTTGGCATAGACGATTAGGTCATGTTGGTCCTAGTACCATTGAAAAACTTTTTAAACTTGATCTAGTTGTTGGTATGCCAAAACTCAATTTAAAATTAGATTTTGTTTGTGATGCGTGTCAGTAGCTTGGCAAACACACAAAAGAATCTTTTAAAAGGAAAAAAATTTGTATCTACTTCTATGCCCCTTGAACCTCTCCACCTAGATCTGTGGTCCCTCGAGGAACGCTAACCTAGGAAAGCTTTATGCATTTGTTATTTTGGATGATTTCTCACGTTTCACGTGGATATTATTTTTAGCCCACAAAAATGATGCCTTTGATTATTTTAAAACTTTTGTCAAACGTGTTAAGAATGAGAAAAATCTTTCAATAAAGCAGATCCGTAGTGACCACGGAACTGAATTTCAAAATGAGAGTTTTACAAATTTTTGTGAAGAGGAAGACATCGGTCACAATTTTTATTGTCCTAGGACTACTCAACAAAACGGGGTTGTTGAGAGGAAAAATAAGACACTTGTGGAGATTGCGAGGACCATGTTATGTGAGCATTCTCTACCAAAATATTTTTGGGTTTAAGCAATGAACACTGTCTGTTACATCATCAATCGTGTATCAATAAGGCATATTCTCAAGAAAACTCCATATGAATTATGGAGAGGGAAAAATCCTAAAATTTCTTATTTTCTGGCTTTCGGATCAAAGTGTTTCATCCATAACAATGGTAAGAACAATCTTGGTAAATTTGATGTCAAGTCCGACAAAGGTATCTTTATTGGGTATTCTACTTCTAGCAAATTCTAATATTAGTAGAAGAATCCATGCATGTAGTCTTTGATGAATATGTGTCTACTATTTCTTGCACTAACATGAATGATGTAGACCTACTTGAAGAAGAAATGGATTCCTCAAGTCTAAATGATGAAATTACTACTTCTGAGGAAACTCCTATTCCGAAGGAATGGATACTTCACAAAGATAACCCAATGGATCTTATTATCGGTAGTCTTTCAAAGGGAGTAACCACTCGTTCATCTCCTAATAAATTTTGAAATCATCTTGCTTTTGTTTCTCATGTTGAACCTAAGTGTATTGATGATGCTTTATTAGATGATTTTTGGATTATAGACATGCAAGATGAATTGAATGAGTTTAAACTCGATGATGTTTGGTTTCTTGTTCCTAGACTGCATGATAGATCGATTATTGATACTAAATGGGTTTGTAGGAATAAACTTTATGAGCATGGTACAATTACTAGAAATAAAGCTAGACTTGTAGCAAAAGGATATAGTCAAGAAGAAGGCATAGATTATGATGAAACATGTGCTCCTGTTGCTAGACTTGAATCTATTCGCATGCTACTTGCTTTTGTTTGCTCTAGAAATTTTAAGTTATTTCAAAGGGATGTCAAAAGTGCTTTCTTGGATGGTGAACTAAAAGAAGAGGTTTATATGAACAACATGATGGCTTTATTGATCCTTTACTGCCTGATCATGTTTATGGACTAAACAAAGCATTGTATGGTTTGAAACAAGCTTCTAGAGCATGGTATGATAAATTGTCTACTTTTCTTCTTTTGCATGGTTATTAGAGAGGAAAAATTGATATTACCTTGTTTACCAAAAATTTTAAAGATGATTTATTGATTGTGCAAATTTATGTTGATGATATAATTTTTGGTTATACTAACGAAACTCTTTGTCAAGAATTCTCCAAACTTATGCAGGATCACTTTGAGATTAGCATGATGGGAGAACTTAATTATTTCCTCGGATTGCAAATCAAATAGTGCAAGGATGGTTTCTTTATAAACCAAGGCAAATATATCAAGGAGATTCTAAAGAAGTTTGGGATGGAGAACACAAAATCATCATCCACACCAATGAGCACGTCAATCAGACTCGACAAGGATGAAAATTGTAAAACAGTAGATCAATCTTATTTTCGTAGCTAGTATGATTGGCTCCTTACTTTATGAAACTGCTAATAGACCGGACATTATGTTTAGTGTTTTCTTGTGTGCACGATTTCAATCATGTCCAAAGGAATCACATTTGTTTGCCTTAAAACGCATTTTTAAATATCTTTCAAATACTCCAAATCTCGTCATGTGGTATTTCAAAAATTCTTTTTTTGATTTAAAAGCTTACTGTGATGCTGACTTTGGTGGATATGAGGTGGATAGAAAAAGCACTAGTGAAACCTGTTTCTTTCTAGGAATTTGTTTGCTTTCTTGGTTTTCAAAGAAGCAAAATTGTGTTGCGTTGTCAGCGACCAAAGCCGGATATATGGCTGTCGTTAGTTGTTGTGCGCAAATTCTTTGGATGAAGCATCAATTGCTCGACTATGGCGTTTTCTTTTCAAAAATCCCTATTTTTTGTGATAACACTAGCGCCATATGTCTTACAAAGAACCCTATTCAACATTCGCGCACCAAACATATTGAAATTCGTCATCATTTTATTCGTGAAAACATCGAACGAAATGAAGTTGAACTTCAATATGTTGACACAAAAAATCAAATTGTTGATATTTTTACAAAACCACTAGATGAAAATACTTTTATTCGTTTGCATGGTAAACTTGACATGATTGAGTAGTAATCATTTGTAAACATAAAATAAATTTAATGTCATATTAAGGAGGAGCTTAATATTAAATCTGAGCTATTTAAATTTTGGATAATCCAAACTAATTGTATGTATTAAAATTTATAAAGCTCACATTTTTTATGTGAATTAATTGTTTGAGGACTTAATTGCAAAATTAATAAAGCATAAGGTCATCTTCGTAAATTTGTCCTCAGAAAATTCGGACCATCTGAATACGGTTCGGACCCTCCAAACTGTCTCGCGCCTATTCAGTTCAAAGTTTTCAAATTCCCCTCCAAAATCCTCAGATCGGAGCGTCCGAAAGTACTTCGGACCGTCCGATCCTATCGCGGTAATTGTTCAAACTTCAAATTTTGACAGCCTTATCTTCGGACCATCCGAAGCACCTTTGGATCGTCCGAAACTCATCAAATCTTATCCGATCCATAAAATATTATCACCTCGGTAATGCGGATCGGACGATCCGAGCTTCGATCGGACCGTCCGATGTTACGCCTATAAATAGGGCTCGGACTCTCCGATTTTTTCACACAAAAAAATTCCTCCTCTCTTGCTCTTTACTCGAAAATAAAGCCTAAAAATTCCTGCCAAACGCCATCGCGATCAAGCAAGCTCTAGCCGCCCTATTACCATCCATGATCCCAACCTTCCCGCCGTTTCTCGCCTTATCCCCAACGACTACCTCTATAGTTCCTCGCAGTGGAGACACATCCACTTGCAAATATCTCGATTTGTACGTTCTTTTTCATATTGTCTCCTCTCGTCCTTTTAACCTTCCTTGCTTCATTATGCAGGTTATGTATAATGCAGCTAAATCCTCGAGGCGGGTAACTCTTCCTTTTGCCCGTTTCATTAACCGTATTTTAGCTCGTTTCGATATTTTTTCGATGACCTGATTCCTTTACCCATCTCTGATACTCATATTTTCAACCACTCTACTATCACCAAGATGGAGTTATCTTGGAATCCTGTCTTTTCCCGTTGGGTTGCTGACCCAACTTGTATTTTCACTAAATATCGTCCGAAAAGAGACTTTTCATTCTTTATTCTGATCTTCCTCCATCCATTCAGGCGAGGGGATTTCCCATTGGTATGCCTGCTGAAGAAGTTCCTTCTTCTGCTGTTTTTCAGTCTTTTGCGGCCAACATTGGCAAACTTCCTTTCGAAGCTCCTGAGGTTACTCCTACACCAATAAATTAATTCCCGTCTGATCTTCTTTTTGAGACCCTTCATCGTATTGAGGGAAATCTAGCCAACCACTTCGCATCTTCTAAAGCCTCTATGGATGCACTGTCTACGCGATTTGCCTCTTTGGAGACTAGATTTGATGACTTCATCTCTCGCTATCCTCCGCCGCGTCACGACGATGACTCTTAGATTTTATTTTATTTTGCATTTTAAAATTGTAATCTTTATTTTATGCTTTTTATGTAAAATTCTAATTTATGTAATGAAATTATTGTGTTTTTACTTTCTCTCTTTTATCTTACTACTTTTTGATTATCGCAAAAAGTGGAAGAATTAATTTTGTTAAATAATTAATTAATAAATTGAGGGGAAGTTAAATAAAAATTTGAATGTTTAAATAATGTTTATTACTTTATTATTGCTTTACTACCTATATTTTATTTCTCCTATTTAACCAAGTTTTGTGATCATCAAAAAGGGGAAGATTGTTACGCCTTAAACGCATACAAATATCGTGTTATGAGATTAATATTTTTAATGCATTAACAAGTCTCAAAATATTATGTTTTGATGATTAAATAACTCGTTTAATTGCTACTAATAGTTTAAAGTGAGAAATTTGCAGATAATAAAATTTCTTGTCTAATAAAATTATTGAAAGCAAGAAACGATAGGCCAAATATTGAAGAAAAATTTGAAGTGCTCGAAACTTCCAGAGTTCGGACGGTCCAAAGTTAGGTTCGGACCATCCGAAGAGTTTCAAAAATTTATTAAATCTTCGGATGAATAGCTCGGATGCCACGAAGACATCGTTCGGACGATACGAAGATGGTCCGAAGATTTTCTAGGAATTAAAAATGTTTCGGAGGGCATGCTCGGAGGGCACGAAGATATAGTTTGGACGATATGAAGTACCGATCGGACGGTCCAAACTGCTTTACGGTGATTGAAAGATTTTGTCGGAAGAAATTTTCCAGAATGAATTTAATGCAGCCGTTCGGACGATCCGAAGATAGGTCCGGACGGTCCGAACAGTTCCTCAGCCGCAAAAATTTGAATTTGAATAAGCTACGTTCGGAGGCTCCAAAGCCAATTAGGATGGTCCGAACTCACTCGAATCAGCAAATATAAATAGAGGCATTCCGAGTTCATTTAAAACCAAGCAACTCACCTTCGAGTATCTCATCCTTCAAGCGATATTCAAGCAATATTTCAAGTATTTGAAGCTTATTTCGAGTCCCTAAAAATATATTTGTATCGAGTTGTAATAAACGCTTGAAATTTTTTATTGCATTCACTCGAGTGTGAAGCCCGAGTTGTTTCGAGTTGTGAGGCTATCCTTGGAGCCCTTAAGGCCAAGTGTATCGAGTTGTATCGGCGCGGTGATCGTGGTGCTGTTGTACGGCTATCCTTGGAGCCATCAAGGCCAAGACATTGAAGTGCTAGTGGATCCTTGGTTAATCGATCTTAACCAAGAAGGGGAGACGTAGACGATTTATCGTCGAACTTCCATAAACATATCCAATCTCTTTTACTGTTTTAGTTATTTTACGCATTTATTTACCGCATTTATTTTTATTGCTTTAAGTCTTCCGCTTGCGTACTTGTATAGTCGCTTAATATTGATAAAGTTGCCAATAGAACCTAAATCCCCCTCATTAGGTTCTAACATCTGCCTTGCTCCTTCAGTTTTCATCAGTCGTGCTCGAGCGGTAAAAACACCCACTCGAGCACATAAAGTTCTGTCTCATCTTATATTTTCTCCTTCACGTGCTCGAGCGGTAAAGAGTACCTACTCGAGCGCGTTAATCTCTGCCAAAATCTTTCTTTTCTTCCTCGTACCTACAACTAAACCAGGAGAAATGAAAAGCAGACCACATGCATAAATACTCAATAATTAAAACATTAAGGACCCTAAAAACATAACAACTGCCTGCAAAATAGACTAAAAAATAACACAAAATAATAAATAAAAACAACACTTATCAATTCCCCCATACTTAGCTCTTGCTCACATTCGAGCAAGATAGTTGACAAAAACCCAAGACAGAAAGACACAAAATGATGCAAAATCAAGTTACGGACAATTCCATGGACAGTAATCGAGCCTCATTCAAATCCAACTCAGCAGCTAGAAAAACCCTTAATATATTCAATATATACCTCTAATATTGACCGTGAACATGTGTGTGGGATTTTATTCCGGAGTTATGCATTTCAATTAGAATCAGTTATCACAACTGCAAAAGAACCTAATTAACACATTGAGGCAAATATCCCTCGCATGCATCCTTTCCTTTTAACTACACCTAGCATTCACACATCACTCGGACTTATCAATAGAAGTACGGCTAATTATGTATCAGAAATAAGACTGTCAAGGACAAGAAGTAAGGATGATCTATATTTTTAACGCACCGTCGGATTTTGCACCCGGTTACTTCAACTCTATACATTCCCCCATACTTAGCTCTTGTAATTGGTTGGATTAGGATTTCAATCCCCATTTCCAAGGCATCCCTTAACCTTACAATCTCTTTCTTTTCTCAAATTTTTTTAGTATTTCTTTTTGCAAGAAATCACTTTTCACTGGCGCGCATATGTCACCCTTTTTTTTTTAGGTTTCACAGGAATACGAATCATGCATAAACAAAGAAGTGGCCTCACAATTTTTTTTAGTAGGTGAAATAATTATAGAATAAGCATAGGTTATGCCGAGATCATACATGTAATACTAGAATGCAGCCAAAATTCACAAGATTACATTTCGAGTTCCTTAAACACCTAGTGTCATGCAATAGTCGAACAGTCACAACTTCATCACTTTTTATACACTCCACCGGTTTAAAAAATGTGCATAAAATTTGTTCACAATACAATCAGAGGTTTTTAATTCAAGTCAAGGGAAAAAATATTCATCACAATAAATTTTCATGCTTAATATCATAATCGGCTCCCATTTCATCAATCGGAACTTGACACATCACGACATGATGAACGACTAAACACAAAATTTAACTTATTCACTATCATGAAAACATGAAAAACTAAATGTAAAATTCAACAAAACCCTCCCATACTTATTCAAAGCATTGCTCTCAATGCTTTAAACACTAAGACTCAACACAACAATGCATGGAAAAACGAAACGAAAGACAACAAAAGGAAAAACAAAAAATAAAAATCCCCTGGTCACTCCTCGTCATCCTCCTCCTCAATCTCAAGTGGTGGTACTGGCGCATCAACATCCCTTGGTGGGGCAGCATATCGGAACTGGAATGGTGGCGGATATAGCGGTGATACGGGGTAGAGATATGGGTCCAAACCCATCTGGGTGGCCATTCCCCTCATCAGTGCATCCATAGAGGCGAGATTGGCATGAGTCATGAGCTGACATTCATTCTGATAATGGGCCCAAGCTCATAATTTGGTGACAGTTTCAGTGACAAAACAACGACGGGGTGGTGGTGGTCGTGTCGTGGGCTCGGGTTGGTTGGAACCAGCGCCTCTCTCCCTCCCTTGTCGGAATTCCTTATTTCTTTTGTTTTGCTTGGTTGTCACGTTTGAGTTATTAATCGGCTTCAAAGGCTGGAGCCACTCTTCATCGGCGCGAACTGACACTCCTGCTTGAATACATAACTCTGAAATTATAGAGGGAAAAAATAATCCCACCATCGGAGTGTATATGGAGTGGCGGATTTCCGTGGGTATCACCCGCCCAACATTAATCAGCCAATCCTTCTGCAAGGCATAGTTCCAAACCGATCTCTCTGTATGCACATCACTGTTATGGGAGACCAGCATCAACCGCTTGGCAACAAATGCATACCAAAGTGCCGGTTTCATATTCAGAAATCTTTCGGGGAAGTTCAAAAAACTAACAGGGTCGTACCACGTAGCTTCCTCAAAACAAAGCTCCTGTATAATCGCATTTTAATCCGAGCGGCTTTCAAGGCCTGGTACAACCCGTCATCCTCGGGGGGTGTTTTGAGCAATGATTCGAAGTGTGCTCGCCAATAGATATAAGATTACCCCGAACAAAAGCTTTCCCGTCCTCTCGCTCTGCTACATTAGCATAAAATTCATGAACGAGTGGCACCACGACGGCTTTCGGTTGGGTACAGAATTTGAACCCAATTTTGCTCATCAATCTCAATAGCGACTCCACTTTCTCTAAACTTAAGTTCAATACCATGCTCAGTGATGGGGTTGCGGTGGAGTTTGGCACGGTCATACTTGTTTTTAGCCATCGAAGACACAAAATTTTCCGGCGAGTTCCGACGAGGAAGATGAAGAAGCCGCTTGGCCGGAGGTACGGGCTTTCTTGGGAGACATAGCGACGGCTGGCTGTGGAGAGGTAGTCCGTGGACGACAACTGGTGGGCGGCGAGTAGGTGGGGTAGGATGATGAGAGACCTACTTATTCGAAGAGAAAAATAGGGGTGAAGATCTAGATTCAAATATTTGTGGGTAGGTTTTCGAATGGGGGAAAAAATAATGAGAGGAGAGAGAGGATCTACGTCTTAATTAAGACGCAGATTTAGTCGCACTCGGGCGGGCAAAAGTGTCTAATAGAGCGCACATAAAATAAAAAGAGGACCCGAAAACAAAAACTTTCGCGCTCGGGCGGGTGAAAGTGTCCATTTGAGTGCGAATTTAGTAAATGAAATACTTCGAGGCAGAAGTATGCTCGCTCGAGCGGTATAAGTTTCCGCTCGAGCGTAAGAAATATTTTTCATTTTTTCAATTTTTCAATTTTTTTTTAAAATGATGCAACATTAGCGAAAATAAAAATTAAATAAAATACGGAACGAAGAAAATGCCAAAATTTAAAAGAAAAGAAGAATAACAGTGGGTTTCCTCCCAGTCAATGCTAAATTTATAGTTTATATCCGGACTGTACTTCCCTTTATATTTCTGCGGGTCCTGAAGATCCATGATGATGGGATTCCTATCCACGACTCCACCACGTTAAATCTTGAGTCGTTGACCATTTACTTTGAACTCACCAGTTGCAGGACTAGTTATTTCGACAGTGCCATATGGAAAGACTTGCGTAATGGTGTATAGCCCTGACCATCGCGAGCGCAACTTACCTGGCATAAGTTTCAAACGTGAGTTAAATAATAATACATGTTGGCCCGGATCAAAATCACGAGTGATGATGTTTTGACCATGCCATCTCTTTGTATTCTCCTTATATAACTTCGCATTCTCGTAAGCATCCAGTCTGAGCTGGTCGAGCTCATTCAGCTGTAGAATTCGCTCCTCACCTTTGGCATGCACATCAAAATTAAGAAATTTCGTGGCCAATAAAGCTTTATGTTCAAGTTCAACAGGTAAATTACATGCTTTGCAATATAACAACCTAAAAAGAGACATCCCTATAAATGTTTTAAATGCAGTGCGATAGGCCCATAAAACATCATCTAATTTATTTGACCACTCTTTCTTTTAGAACTCATAGTTTTTTCAAAGATTCTTTTAAGTTCCCTATATGATACGTAAACCTGACCACTTGTTTGAGGGTGATAAGGTGTTGCCATCTTATGAGTTACCCATACTTTCTCAACAAAGTTTCAAACTGACGATTACAAAAGTTGGTACCTCCATCACTAATTATGGCCCTAGGTGTACCATACCTTGAGAATAAATATTTCTTAAGAAAGTTCACGACTACCCTAGAGTTATTAGTGCGACATGCACGCCAGTGCTTCTACCCACTTAGATACATAATCAACCGCCACCAAAATATATTTATGCCCCTTAGAAATAGGAAAGGAGCCCATAAAGTCAATACCCCATACATCAAATATTTCACAGACAAGAATATTAGTCAATTGCATCTCATGCCTTCTAGAAATGTTTCTCGTACGCTGGCACCCATCACAAGAAGTCACAAAATTATGAGCATATTTAAATAGTAAAGGCCAATGGAATCCCGATTGGAGAACTTTAGCAGCGGTTCTACCTGCGCCAAAGTAACCTCCGGTCGGTCCTGTGTGACAGTGTGTGAGGATAGAGCTTACCTCTTCTGCTGGAATGCATCTACGTATAATACCATCTGCACAAATTTTAAGAAGTAACAGATCATCCCATAGAAAATATTTCAAATCAGAGAAAAATTTCTTTTTCTGTTGATAATTCAAGTGAGGAGGAAGAAACTTACTTGAAAAATAATTTACTATGTCTGCATACCATAGTAAAGTGGTTATCTCAAATAGCTGCTCGTTTGGAAATTCATCATGATTTATATGACCTTTAGTTTCGTGATTCTCCCAACAATATCGGTGATCTGCCACTTGATTTTCTGTCCCTTTTCCATCCAAGATCTCCATGTCAAACTCTTGTATCAACAACACCCATCGAATCAATCTCGGTTTTGCATCCTTCTTGCTCATCAAGTACTTCAGTGCTGAATGGGCAGTGTGCACGATGACTTTTCTCTCCACAAGATACGATCTGAATTTGTCCACCGCAAATACTACAACAAGGAGTTATTTTTCTGTTTTGGCGTAGTTCAGCTGGGCGGCAGAAATAGTGATTCGTACTTGCGTAAAAGCAGTGTCAATAGCATCACACATCAATTCAATGGAAAGACTCCAATGTGGAGAAACTATAATAAGCGTTGTGATCAGTTTCTGCTTCAGTACCTGGAATGCCTGCAAAAACTCATTACAAAAATTAAAAGGTACTTCCTTAATCAGAAAATTGGTTAAGGGCTTAGAAATTGATGAAAAATATTTAATATATCGCTTATAAAAACCAGCATGTCCCAAAAAACTCCTTATGCCTTTCAAGTTTGTTGGAGGTGGAAGTTTTTCAATAATCTCTACCTTTGCTCGATCCACTTCCACCCCTTTTTCAGACACTTTATGCCCCAACACTATACCTTCCCTTACCATGAAATGACATTTCTCTCAATTCAGCACAAGATTAGATTCTTCACATCTTTGTAAAACTTTAGACAAATTAACTAAACACTCATCAAATGAAGAACCTACAACAGAAAAATCATCCATAAACACCTCAATGAATTTTTCTACCATATCATGAAATATTTCTAGCATGCCTATCTGGAAAATTTTCGGTGCATTACACAACCCAAAAGACATTCGCTTATATGCAAAAGTACCATAAGGACATGAGTGGTCTTGTGTTGGTCCTCTGGTGCCATAGGAATCTGCATATAACCTGAATAACCATCTAAAAAACAATAAAAAGCATGGCCAACCAACCTTTCCACCATTTGATCAATAAATGGGAGGGGGAAGTGGTCCTTACGGGTGGCGTCATTAAGTTTTCTATAATCAATGCAAACATGCCACCCAGTAACAGTCTGTGTAGGAATAAGTTCATTATTCTTATTTTCAACCATAATTATTCCACCCTTTTCTGGAAATACCTGGACTGGACTAATCCATTCACTATCAGAGATAGGGAAGATAATACCTACATCGAGTAATTTAATCACATTTTTTCTTTACCACTTCTTTCATTGCAGGATTGATACGTCGCTGTGGCTAGATTGATGTCTTATGGTCGGCCTCCATGAGTATTTTGTGCATGCACATGGATGGACTGATCCCCTTGATGTAAGCTATGCTCCAGCCTATCGCTCAAATGTGATCTCGAATCACCCTCAGTCATTTCTCCTCCTCGCTCCCTGTCAAATACGATGAACAAATTATTGGAAGCTTATCATTATCGATCAAATAAAAATATTTCAAGTAAGAAGTAAGGGGTTTGAGGTCGAGAATAGGGGGCTCGTCAGTAGACAGCTCCAGTGGCTTTGGGATGTGCCCAAGCTCCCATATTTTAAAATTTACCAATTTAGATAATGGCTTGGCTCCATACAAGTAGTGTGCGCACTCCTGCTCTTCTTCACAATCAACCTCATCAATAGCCGATCTTTTCATGCAGATCTCGAGTGGGTCTCTAGATAACTATTCCTACAAATTACGCTCGACCAACTCGTATGTAGCATCAATTCTGAAACAACCAGAGGTGTCATCAGGATATTTAATACTATGAAAAACATTAAATACGACATTTTCATCATTCAATATTAAAAACAACTCTCATTTCTGCACATCAATGAGAGCCTTTCCAGTGGCTAAGAACGGTCTACCTAAAATAAGAGGGATCTCACGATCATCTTCCAAATCAAGAACAACAAAATCCACTGGAAAAATAAACTTGTCAACCTTCACCAACACATCTTCTACAATTCCCCTAGGATATTTAATTGATCGACCAGCCAACTAAAGGGAAATCGTAGTTTTTTTCACCTCCCAAATTCCTAACATCTCAAAACATGAATACGACATCAAATTTATGCTTTCACCAAGATCACATAAGGCTTTGATAAAAAAACGAACTTCCTATGGTGCAAGGAATAGAGAAGCTACCAGGTTTCTTAAGCTTTGGAGGTAATTTATTTTGTAAAATTACTGAACATTCCTCTGATAGCTTAATCGTTTCAAAATCCACAAGCTTCCTCTTATTTGATAAAATTTCCTTTAAAAATTTTGCATATGAAGGCATTTGAGCCAAAGCTTCTGCAAACGAGATATTTATATGTAGTTTCTTAAAAACCTCGAGAAATTTTGAAAATTTATTATCCAGTTGCAGCTGTTTTTCTCTTTGGGGAAAGGGGAGAGTACTTATGTCAACATCAGCATTAATATCCGATTTAGAAGACTTACCTCACTTTCCTGTGTCAGATGCTTTCTTGATTCTATCCTTGCCTACACTTAATTCCCCGACTTATACCTTGATTGGTTAAGCCATTGCTTTCACTACACTAACATTCCTTGGATTCTTTTCAGTATCGCTAGGAAGTGACCCCGGAGCGTGGGTCGAGAGCTGGGTGGATATCTGTGCCATCTGGGTTTCTAACTTGCTCAACATTGCTTCTTGATTTTGCAGTTTTGTCTCAGTTCCAGCGACATATTTTGTCATGATTTCCTCGAAGCTTGGCTTTTTCTCTTCTTGTTTGGAGGTGTTCGAAGTATTTTTTGAGGGCTTCCATGAAAAATTATATTGATGATGTTTCCAGCCCGGATTGTATGTGTTGCTGTATGGATTATAGTGATGTCTTCCTTGGTTCCCAACAAAGTTTCAGAGTCACCTTCGAAATTTTGTTGTTCTTCGATGACCATTCCTTGGACTTGATTAACAGGAGCTGACTGACTGTATCTGTGACATTTGATGAGATAAAGCCTCAATTTTTGCAATCAAAGATGTTAACGCTTCGATCTCTAGAACTCCTGCTTTCCTCTCTTTTTTCAGATCCGGCCAACCGATGTTATTTTTTCCATATTCCCAATTATTTCCCATGCTTCTGCTGGAGTTTTTCTAAACAAACTTCCATTCGCTGATGCATCCAACATGGATCGCACTGTCAGGTCGGCACCATTATAGAATGTCTGAGTCTGCTGGCTTTGCGTTAGATTATGCTGAGGACACATCCTCAACATCTTCTTGAATCTGGTCCAGGCTGAATTTCGTGATTCTCTGTCTTTCTGTTTGAATGATATAATATGTAAGAATAACTGAGCCATCTTGGTTGGAGGAAAGTACTTGTTCAGAAAGGCTTGAACAAGCTTGGCCCAAGTTGTGATAGATCCGACAGGAAGCTCTGTGAGCCACTCAGCTGCTTTACCTTGCAAAGAGAATGAAAATAATCGCAATCTCACTGCATCAGCTGTCACCCCCATTGAATATGAGTGTGTCACAGATAGACAAAAATCACTCCAGATGAGCGTAAGGATCTTCCACTATAGCGCCTCCAAATTGCACTTGAAGTTGTATCATCTGGATTATAGCAGGTTTAAGCTCTAAGTTGTTCGCCTCAACAGCTGGACGAATCATACTGGATCCATATCCATCAACTGGAAGTCGAATGAGGTCCAAAAAAGTACGATTTTCGTTTCCGTTTTCCATCTCCACTTTAGATTTAGTGTCACTTTCAAAATCTCCTTCTGATTCGGACTCGAGTACTAAGTTTATCTTTTTTTAAGCTTTCCGTATGCTGTAGAGTGTGCTCTTAATTTCCAAGTCAAGTGGTATGAGATCCTTGGTGTGTCGAATGCGGCTCATGTAAGAAAATAAAGCACCTGAAATCAAAAACAAGGACAAAATTTCAGAATTCAGAATATTAATTGACAAAGAAATAGAAATCTAGGCTTCGTTTGGACGTGTTTTTCAAAAACGTTTTTAAAAAATTATTTTTAAATTTTTTTTATAAAATATTTTGAAAGTTGTTTTAAGAATAGATATGTGTTTGGCAACTATTTTATAAAAATATTTTTATAGTTTAAAATGTGTTTGGATAACTATTTTATAAAAAAAATAATTTTAAACTTAAAAAAAATTAAGAAGGTGTTTGGATCACTATTTTATAAAAAAAAATTTAATATTAATTTTTTTTGAAATGGAGAGATTTTTTATTTTTCTTCCCATTTTTTTTTATATTTTTGTGATTGGTTTTATTTATTTTTTTATTATTGCACAATTAAATGCATAAATAAAATTTAAAACATACAAATCCTCATTTAAAATGTAGCAGCCAAAAAAACATAATAAGTGCATTAAATATGTAAAATTAAAACTTACAAATTCTCTCTAAAATGTTGGAAGAAAAAAACACATAATTTATAATACTAAAATTTTTAACGACTTGATCTCGATGCATTCCACATTTCATTTGCTATATTAATTCGACGATTATTCCATTGCAAGACGGCACCATCTGACGTATCAATTTCTTCCAATCTGTTCTGATTTCCATCATTGACTTCATTTCCGCCTTCATGCTCCACTTGTAAATCTTCATTTGCAAACTCACGAATAATATCATCTTCCAGTTGAACATCTTTAATAAAATTATGTAACACACAACAAGCAATTACAAAGGATATTTGGTGCCTTAAACTATAATTATTCATTGGTCCCCTAAGAAAGGGAAAACGACGCTTCAAACATCCAAAACTTCTTTCAATCACATTTCGTAAAGAAGAATGAATGTGATTGAAATATTCTTCTTGAGTTCTTGGAGCACGACCTCGACCAAAAAAGTCTTGCATGTGATAGCGAACACCACGAAATGGAGCCATAAATCCCGGCATATTTTTGTACGCCGAGTCAACGACATAGTATTTACCTAAAGGATGCATAGGAAAATTCACACCTTGACGACTTAATGCACAACGTAGGATTCTAGAATCATGTGCGCTACCCTCCCATCCGGAATAAACAAAGATAAATCTCATATCATGGTCACATGAAACCAATACATTTTGAGTGATGTTCCATTTTCTATTTCGAAATGCATCTTGATAAGCTAATGGTACGAATGTAGGCACATGTGTCCCATCTATAGCTCCAACACAGTCCTAAAAAAACAATGGTATTTATCAACTGATGCTTAAAGTTTTATTTCATATAAAATGCATAAAAGAAATTGATATATACCTTAAACCACGGGTAGAACTTTGAGCTATCCCTTATTCTAGGATGTACCATATGCTCATTCCAAGGAACAATAATATTTGGAGCAAAGCGAACAAAAGCTTCAACAATCAAAGAAATATTACGGTCGACGATTTCAGTTGAATGTTGAAATCTCTCTGCAATTACACGTATACGACCATCTATACCAGTCAATGTCAAGAACATGGCAAGAGACTCCTCAATTGATACTTGACGATTATGATGCTCCGGTACATAATGTCCTTCTCTAAGTATGTTACAAAGTCGTCTAAAAGCATCAACTGTGATCCGACAATTTTCCAAAATTCGAGCACAATGTCCGGTCAATAGTTCTCTCGTATAATCATTCCCAGTAAGTGTCGATGTCCTACATGGTATTCTATCAATCGCAAGAATTTTCCTTTTACGAGCTTGCACTAATTGTTATAGCCTCCATTCCTCAATCTCATCGTCATATGAAGAAGAGAAATCTAATTGTGAAATACCAGCCATATAGTTTACCTACAAATTTAGTTCACAATATTAACATTGACAAACACATTTAAGGCATAATTACATTGCTTGGCTACTAAAAAGCACAAGAATAAATTAAGCCGCTATGTACAAGACAACAAGATGACTTCCAAAATCAAATTCATAAACAAATGAAGACATTACTCTCGAAATTTTTGAATTAACAATTGACATGAACAAAGTTGATACAAGAAAACTTGATGCCCCATGAAAACAAGTAATTTTTCATTTAGTATCGAACTGGAACGGATAAAAATCAATTTAACAAGGCAAAAAAAAAATCGCAAAAAGAAATCTACCCTTCAACTGATTAGAGCCGCTAACTGAAACATAGAACAAAGCAGTACATATTTGGTTTCAAAATTTGAGCAGACAAATGAAATCTTAGCACAAAACCAGGAAAACAGAAAACTTATATATACTTCTTCACTTGTGAGACCAAACATTCTTAAAAAACTAATAATGCCACCTTTCAAATCATATTTGATAACTATCCTAAAAGCAGCCGACACATACAATTAGTGAGAAACTTGAAGCAAACACCTGACTCTTTGAGATTGAATGGATATTGATACAAAACAAAAAGTCTAAAACATAATAATCACCTGCCATAGCTTCATAGTCCCGAAACAATATTCCAAGATGAATTAAAATTAAAAACATTAATTCGTAACAGTAGAAATCATCAAACATTACTAGCCCAATCAGGAAATAAACTTAGTTTTCTCACTACAAGAGGTACCCAATATCCAATTCACAAAATAAAACCTAGAGACTCTTTATCCAAGCTAATCTATGTCTTCGAGCCATCTTCATAAAAATGGGTCGCCATGTAGGGTCAACAAATGACTTTGCCACCTTCACAAAAATGATGTCATCATCAATATCATCTTCTAACTCATATAGCGCATCCATGCATTTTTCAGAAGAATACTCATCAACTGTTGGGGTTATCTGTGCATTTTATTTGTTAGCCTTAGCAATACAAGCTTGGGTGGCAGCTTCTAGATAAAGGTCTTCATTATATGTGCTCTTCCTCGCTTTTTCTACCTCTTGATCCTTCTTGTTTTGTGCTACTGGCGGTATCTAAAATAGGGCTCTTAGTAGAAGATTTTGTAGTCAAGGGCACTTCTTCATCATCATCAAAACCCAAAGAAGCATTTGCATTAACCTCAAGATCCTCATTCACTTGACTTTGCCCTGATGCAAATGCAAAGTTTCTGGTTGAACTAGTTTTTTGAAATATTTCTGCTAGTTCTTTGTTAAATTCAAGACCTCTAGATTTGAACTTTTTGAACTCCTTATTTTTCTGCATTTAAAGATTGAAATAACACATTTCAAAACTCTAAACTGAATTTCAATGTTAATAAAATGTATTAGTTGATGATATATGTAGGTAATTCATACCTTAATCAAATCTGCCCATTGTTCCTCTAAAGCAGTAAAAGTTTCATTTACAGAGTCCCACCCAAGTCCAGTATAATCACATAAATCTTTGAATACACGCCAATCTGCCCCGAATCGATTAAATTTCTGACTCATTTGTTCTCAAGTTTGTCTAAACTCAGCTTTGGAATTGAATTCCTTGCATATTTTTGTCCATATATGGCTTGCCAAAATTGTTATTTCTCATCTAACCTTTCCTTTTATATTCTAGCAATATATCAATAAACAGCTTAATATCCTTTGTACTCCAATATGTTCGAGAGAAACCGTGTTTGCTAGTAGTTTGTTCACCTTCTTCTGTCATCTAAAGTTTCATCATTAAAAATTATTATTGTCCAATAAAATTCTGGTTTTACATTAATATAATGAATATAGAAACATATACCAAGCACAACATAAAAAAAAGTCAGTCACATCTAGCAAGAGCAACTTGGATTCAAAATAGAAAATCATTCGGCATGCAAGATTCCTAGAAGCAGTACTCAGTGACCAGTGAAATAAGATGTATAAAGGAACAGCTGCACTCTAAATGTATAAAGAAATGGTTGCATTCAATGATAGTAAGATTGTATTACTAGGCAGTGAATATCCATCCGGTCATAAAACACCAGCATTTAGCTAGGAATTAGACTACAACACATCCATGATAATATAGTTTATATATGTCAAAACACGAAGAAAAAGTGAATAACTTGCCAGAAATCAATTTCAAATCCATTAAAAATCGAGAGATTTTGACATTATCACAACATTACAAGAAGCAGCACAACAAAGATTCATCTCAGATTCAACCTTTTAAGCAGCACAACAAATATTCATCTCCAAACCCAATGCAAAATGATAATTTAATCATGTTTTAAGCATAAAGTGTAAGAGCTTAAGTGTAAATTCATCTTAGATTCAACCTTGGCGTGGCCTCAGAATGGCTCGATGTGTTCTTCCTCATATGTGTCCCCTCTGCGCCATGTCGAAATTGTTGTTTACATTTCCAGAAAAAAAAACTAGATGTTAAAATCTCAAACAAGAATACATCGATCATAAAATATTTGAACACATAAATGGGTGATGTTTCCAAGTGCGCGGAAGAAATATAATCAACACCGTGAATTGGCCCCAAAACGATGTGATTCTGGCATTCCAATGATGAAAAAAAACATAGATTGAAGAAACACAAAGCACTGAAAAAAGAATCAAAGAGAAACTCACACAAAATCTGTAGAATTAATCAGGCTCTCTAAATCTTTGGATCGGTGGAGACGCATCGGCGGGGTGGGAGAGACGAAATTCGGGTTGCTAATGAGAAACGTATTTCACAGCAAGTGACCCATTTAGGGATGTATGACCCGATTGTTCACTTTGCGGGTCAAAGAGATCCGCGTTCTTTTTTAAAAAACAAAAAAAAAACACCTATGAAATGTTTTCTAAAAAGTGTTCTTGAGAACACTTTAAGAACACTTTTTAAAAAATAATTTTTAAAAAAAATTCAAAAATTTTATCCAAACACGGATTTTAAATTTTTTATACTAATAAAACACTAAAAACGTTTTTGAAAAACACGTCCAAACGGACTAATCTCAAGTAAATAAAAAATCTATATATCAACTATTAGTCCCCGGCAACGGAGCCAAAAACTTGACCGAGAATTTGGTTATGAATAAATCTAGCAAGCGGACTAGGTCAAGTAATAGTAAATGAATGACGAGTCCAAATATCGATCTCACAAAGACTAATAGATGATTACCAAACTATAATTATTTAACTTAATCTAGACTAAATAATAAAAGATGATTGAGTTTATTGACTAAAATTTAATTAATAAGTAAATTGACAGCAAATAGATAAGAAGAAACTCGTAGCTAGACTTTAAGAAGAATTAAATTTAAATAAAATCGATTAATACACACAAAGGTACCAAGTTAATTCATGCATACACGTGGCACAATCTAAAACTCAAGTTTATTCCAAATTACGATGAATTTTCCTATTTTATTTAATAAGATATTTCTAGACTTTGCCAAACCTATTCAAGTTAGATGGATTAATTATTTTTAATTAATTCTAATCAAACTCAAACACATTAATTAATAATGAAAATTTAGTTTTCACCTAAAATCGCACAATGAAATAGAATACTATTTTTAGTCGATTTAACCTTGTGTTAATTGTTGGAGTGAAGCAAAAATCAATTCCTAATCTTTCGACTTAGAATCAATCAAAAAATCAAGCAAATAATTGGTCAAATCATTCACAAGAATAATATGAAAAATCCAACAATAAATAATTGAAATAAATAAAAAATCCTAAACCATAATCCACGTGTCTAACATAAATCAATCTCGCCCCAATATCGCGGCCTTAATCGAAAGAGAAAGCTATTCCATAAACAAGAACATAATTCAAAAAGTAGTTTTAATCATAAACAAGAATAAGAATAGAGAAGAAGAAGATGGAATAGAGACGAAGAAGATGGAGCGTTCTTCAAAAGCCTTAAATCCCAAGCCCTAGCCACCGTCTTCAATGATAATCTGAATGCCCCTAAAAAATCTGATATATATATATATATGACCTTAGAATCCATGATATTTTTGCTTCCTTTTCAAGAGTCCATCCGATATAGAATTATTCTCGCGATCGCGCTTGTGGGGACCTCGGGTTGCTAATCTTATTTAGGGCAATTAATGAACAAATAACATTCATTAAACATCAATTGAATAAACCAAGAGCAAAGTAAAAAAATTTTTTTTTTTATTAAAACAGTGCCTCGCTCGATCGGGAAAAAACACCCGATCGAGCGGGCACAATTGCCCTGCTCTCGGTCTGGAACACAAATTTGGCCTCGCTCGATCCGTCAACTTCTGCGGATCGAGCGAGCCAAAAACTCAAAAGTTCTATTTGTTAAATTACAAGGCTCGCTCGATCCGTCAACTTCTGCGGATCGAGCGGCCTCCAAATTCCAGAAAAACTACATGATTATTTTTGCTGTCAAAACCGAGCACTATCACTTCTTGTCATCAAGAACAACATGAGGCAAGATTTAAAAGTTCCAAAACATGCATATATACATAAACAAGTCTCAAACATCTATACATGCATTTATTTACATCAAACAAGTCGCTAAAGATCGTAAACGACCACAACTATATCAAGTTTCATACAAGTATTCCAAAACCAGCATAACTAAGGTTTAGTGCTTCTAAAGTTAAAGACATCATCTACAACCCGAGTCCTCACGTGCTAGACTCTCTCCCAACTATCAATGACATCGATGACCAGCTCTTGCCCCATCTGTTGTCAGGCACACATACAAAACAAGACAACAGTCGGATAAACTCTGGTGAGAAAAAATTCTCAGTATAACCAACATATAGAAAGCGTTAAATAAATCATCTTGACTCTATTTAAACTCGACTCAATAAATAGAGTACGTAAACGCTTTACATACAAATTGATTCACATAACTTCAAAGCCATCAAGATTCATAACTGATCTTGGCATGGATATCCATCTAACGAGTTCGTAACCGACTCGCAAATAAGGTTAACAGCAACCTTGGCATAGAATCAATTCAATATAGCATCATATCAACTCGAATATAAAGATCCACTACCTGAGATGGATCGACAACATCACAATCAAATCAAAAACATAAAAAAGTATGTGGTTTTTGCGAGCCAACTCAAGATTAGTCGTTCTTGAGTTTCAAAGTCCCTACTTCGCGATGTCGTCATTATACCTTCATTTATTTTGATTCTGAACTCTTCAAATCTGAAAGATACAACCAAAATACATATATCAACTTCATTCCAATCTATCATATCAAAATCGAGTCGAAAACAACATAAGATCATCGTCAAACTCATTTCAAACCTCAATCCAACTTCTTTGGTTCAAAGTCGTTGTCTCGAGTCGTTGGCCTTCCAAACTCGACTGAAACGGAAGAATAAAATTCCATAACATTCACATCATCAAGATAAGTGTTTCCGCTTAGCTATCGAATAACAAAACAATCCAAAAACTCGATTAAACGACGTAGCGATTGAAAATCGGTAACCAACGTAATCCCGAAACCATTTCTAACTTCAAAACCCAATCATACGTATATTCAAGTCAATAACTAGCTGATAAATCATTAAAATCCTCATCTCAATAGCTATAAAAATCGATTAACATGCTGGAATCAAGATTGGATACAAATAACACAAACTCATCAATCCGGTTTCGATATAGAATCGCATAAAGGTCGATAAACATAATTGAAAACTCAACATCTGATATCTGCCCTTTATTGATTTTGAAATCCATATAACACAACATAAAACTTACACGAGATCGAAGCCCTCATTGTAAGGATTCCAGAACAATTTATGGAATCGAAATCGGACAACCGGTTCAAAAGTTACGAGACTTTGAAGATTGCAAATCCCAAAGAAACGAAAGAATCTCGGCTTCTCTGATTCAACACTTCTGAATGAACTATCATATAACACGTAATTGAAAGAGTGGGTGCCCAGTGAGCCAACTTGTGGCTAAGGGCTTTGATGACTCTTTGTATAAACAATCTTTTGTTTACTATAATTTACACTTTTATTAATGGCAATGACTTTATCTTTCTTCATATTGTTATATTGTGATATACTATTTTGGTTTTGATAAAGACCTTGAATATACTATAGTGTATGTAAGATGTGGTAGAACATGGGGATGTCTATCATGAAACACATCTTATAGTCACTGTATATTCTAAACTGTTCCTAGTCGATTGAGCCGTCCGATAATAAGGATAAGGATCGCTCGAGTTTGAGACTAGCATTTGCGATGCAGAGTACCACGTTTCATTGGTAAGGAACATAGAGATGTTCGAAGCATGCAAATGGATATTCATATGATGAATGATCGAACTACCCTATCCGGACATTCCAAGTGGTTATCACTTATCGAGTGGATAAAGTCCGCGGTTTTGGTTGTACACCATTAGTCCTTACTACTTGAAACATCATTGAGACTCTATATGCTAGTACTGTGCTTTGACTCGTTTACCGACTCTATTGGGGTCATCAGGTGTCGAGATTGGGTACAGTTACAACACATATAGGAGTCGATGCTTTGTTGTCAAGGATTCACCACATACTTGCGAGTGTGGATATCCTATGCGATCTGAGGAGATATTAGTATGACGAATCTCTGGCCAGAGTACATGATGTGTTTTAAGAAATGGTTTCTTAGTAGCACATGCGATGTCACTATTTTGATCTTCAAGATGTATTGCATAGTTATCGAATCTCGAACGACTCTCGATATACCAATGGTTGTTGATTCGATCGGGATATTTGGATGAAGGGACCGTACTGTATGCTAACCAAAATCTATTGGTTCTTGTAGGCACTATCAGTGATACCTAGGGAATCATGGGGCGATGTTGCTAGACGCTCTTACCATGATTCGATGGGCAAGTCGGAAATTGTTGTTCCGAGTCACAAGGAGTTATGAGCCCACGGCTAGCTGTATCCCTGAACCATTGAGGGTCACACAGAGTAATGGATTTTTAATCCCCGTTGGACTTCTTAATTATGAGTAGAGGAGTAAGATTTCCTAAAATGACATAGGGATGGGAATTTTTGGAAACCACTGAATTCGGATTCAGAAAAATTTATCTTGACTTTAAAAGGTGCAGAAATGGTTTCTGTACACATTGGTGAAATCGGTTTATCAATCGGAGTCATGATGAATTTTATATTAATTTCTGAACATGCGGGCTTTGCTTGTCGGGCTTGAACTTATGACTAATGGGCCCTAAGCTGTTAGTGGCCTACATTATAAATAAGTTATTGCAGTACAGAAATTACACACAACAGGTCACAAATTTTCGAAAAACCTAGTATTTTTCTCTGACAGTGGTCGCCCCCCTCCCCTCTGCTCGGAAAATCCAGTCTGTGAATTTTGAATTACAGTCTGGTTTAACGGATCAAATTCGTTAATTCTCTTCGTAGAAACTTCTGATAGATTTTCTAGTGCAATCTATCAGAGGGATTAATTATTCGTTCGTGGACCTGATTGAAGAACAGTTCGTCCATCAGTTCCAGGGATATACAAGAGCAGAGCAATCTGTTGGTGTCCAAAATCTCGATTCGAGATTGAAGGTAAAAATTTATAATTGTTATTTAATTTTTACACATACAATTTAATCGTTAAGTTTTGATACCCAATATGGAATCGTTCCATATAAAATTTTTAAACTTCCGCTGCACCGGGTATCAATTCTGATTGATCTGATCGTCGCGTTCTACAACAGTGGTATCAGAGCCAGGTTGCTCAGATCAAGCGATTAAATTAATCGATTGTACAAAAAAATTTTAGCCTCGGTTTTTGAAACAAAATAAATATTTTAAAAATAAAAATTTTTTTCGGGCAAAACCCGGGCAGCGATTGGATCGCTGCCCAGGGGGGCAGCGATCGTCGCTGCCCTAGGGGCAGCCGGGCTGCCCGGCCCGAGCCCTTTGGGGCGCGGGCAGCCCGGGAATGTCCCGGGCGGCCCGCGGAAAAATTAATTTTTTAATTTTAAATTAAATTTTAATATGTTAAAATTCTATTTTTGGTCCGATCAAAAATTGTTTTTGATTGGTCCACGAGGCGTCGGATCGAATTATTCGAGTCCGAAAATTTTAAAATTGATTTTTGGATAAATTTGAATTTTTGGAAAATTTAAATATTTTATCCGTTAAATTGAATTTTGAAATTAATTATTTTTGGTACAATTGATGATAAGATATGATCTTATGGATATATTGAGTAAAATATGATTTTATGTATAAAATTGGATTTTATAGATAAAATATGATTTTATTTGATAAAAAGATAAAATATGATTTTGTATGTAAAATGAGATTTTATATATGAAATATGATTTTATCCTTTTAAATTTAAATTTTCAATGCATGTTATCCAATAAATTAATTTTGAATTAAATGTTATTGGATAAGGATGATCGATTGCCATGACCAATTTTGTAGGTGTATGTTAGGAATTTACATTTGTTTTTATTGTTGTTGGATTTATTAATGGGTCTGGTTTATGGCCCAATATGAATTGTCATATGTAATAAAAGTGGGCTTGGTTTATGGCCCGTTCCCATCCCTTAAAAATGTATCCCCTACTTGTCATTGTTATTTATTGTAAATACATTAGATTTAGTGGGAGATGAAGATTTGAAGATGGAGGTGGGCCCAGCAGACAATAAAGACAGAAGAAATGTAAATTGAAAGCAAAATGTAATAGGATTGCATTGCATACTACATATTACCTAGGATTGGACTAAGACTCGTGATTGGCAACTACGGGTCGATTAGAAATGGAATCGATCATCCTATATAATATGTGATATTATTGTTGTATGCATGTTTTAGACAAAATTGTGTGAATCCGACAAGCATACAAAATTTTAAAAATGATGAGACAAATTTTCAATAATAAAATCTCTCATTTTAAATATGATTTAAAATTGATATCAAGATAAATAAAGGAAATTTAAATTTGTTTAAATGTTCCTACCTTCCATCAACGATCAATGTATGAGATGCTACCCGCGGATACGGTCCGGCTCATATTATTGGGGGGGCCCGTTCGTCGGAAAGCTGTACATTGGATCGACACATGTTGTAAGTTGGGTGGAACTCCCATGGGATCGGCTCATATTATTGGGGGATCCACATGGCGACCGTCCATCACAACTTAATATTGATGGGTCATCTTGGCATGTCACAATAAACGGCGTCATATTATTGGGCCCTTATTGGACATGAGGTAAAAACGTGGAGGTTGCTTTGGAAGCAATTGGGCTCTACCTTTTGAAAATTATGGTTGGCTGATATTATTCGGGACCATAGTTTGTCAATTGGACTCCATGTTCTCACTAAGGAAAACAGTTTCCCGTTTTCACTAGAGGGTAGTGAAATCGTTAAAATAGTGGGAGTGAGATTCATAAAATAAATTTCGCCTATTTTATGTCTTAGTAAATTACTTAAACAATCACTGATATTTGTCTGTTTCTTTTCAGTATTTCATAAAGATGAATTCGCGTAATCCACTTTTCTCGATCCTCGAACAAAATAAATTGACTGGCGCAAACTATACGGAGTGGTTCCGTAAGTTGAAGATTGTCTTGACTTCGGAGAAGATGCTCTACGTGTTAGAAAAATCTCCACCGAAGGAAGCACCAGCTGACATAAGTCCGGAAGAGTTAGCCAAACTTGATACATGGTGGGACCATGATATCAAGGCCAAATGCTATATGCAAGCCTCGATGTCTGATGAACTCCAGAGGCGATTTGAGGATACCGTGAATGCTGCTGACATTCACGTACAACTCAAGGAACTTTTTGGGGCTCAATCGAGGGCTGAAAGGTTCGCTACTGTAAAGGATCTAATGACGTGTCGCATGCGTGAAGGGACTTCGGTCCGTGATCATGGGGTACGAGTGATTTGGCTCATACAGAAGTTGGTAACCCTTGATTTGGTGTTGGAGCATGAACTCAATGTGTACTTACTACTTCTATCTCTTCCTTCTTCGTTTGACGGATTTGTGGTGAATTTCAATATGAACAAGATAGAGGCCTCCCTTGAAGAGATGGTCAATATGCTTGTGACATATGAATCCACATTAAAGAAGGATAAACCGGCTTTCTTGGTGGGCTCCTCTTCTTCTGCTAAGAAGGGGCCAAGTACAAAGGGTAAGAAACGTTCTGCCCCACCCAAGAAAATCGAACCCGAGAAGAAGTACAAGACAAAGGCTTCAAACATGGAAAAATCCAAGGATGTTTGCCATTACTGCAAGAAGCCCGGTCATTGGAAGCGTAACTGCAAGGAATATCTAGAGCAGTTGCGAACTGCGAAGGGTATGTTTTATATTGAAATAAATGTTTCACTTAATACTACTTCTTGGGTATTGGATACCGGATGTGGATCTCACATTTGCAATGATTTGCAGGTGATGACAAGAAGTCGCAGGCTTAGAATGGGTGAGACCCAGCTGAGGCTCGAAAATGGTTCCAGAGTTGAAGCTAAAGCTGTGGGAGATATTTATTTAATTTTGCAGAACGGTTTTAAGTTACTTTTGAGAGATGTTTTATTTGTTCCGGATTTGATTAAAAACATTATTTTTGTTTCTATGCTTGATAGAGATGGTTATTCTTGCAATTTTGTGAATGGGATTTGCAATATTTACAAGAATGAATGTTTGATTGGAAATGGACAACTTGAAAACGATCTATATAACTTAAAACTAAAAGACGTTCCAATAAATTATGTTGATAAACCGGCAACAACAAACAAAAGGAAAATCGATAGTCAAAACCCGGCAAACCTTTGGCATGCTAGGCTAGGTCATATTTCCTCAAGGAGGATGAACAAGCTAGTGGGAGAGGGCATGTTTGATATGTCTGATATTAACTCTCTACCTACTTGTGAATCCTGCCTGAAAGGAAAAATGACTAAATCTCCTTTTAAGGGAAACCTGAGCGTAGTCAAAATCTGTTGGATTTGATCCATACAGATGTTTGTGGTCCATTTAGAGTTGGTACTCAATATGGCCACACCTACTTCATTACCTTTACTGATGATTATTCTAGGTATGGGTATTTATATTTAATGAAATATAAGTCTGAAGCATTTGAAAAGTTCAAAGAATTCAAGGCTGAAGTAGAAAACAAGCTAGGTAAAAGTATTAAAGCACTTCGATCGAATCGAGGTGGAGAATACTTAAGTACCGAGTTTTTGGACTATCTAAAAGAGAATGGGATTCTCTCTCAGTGGACTCCTCCTATGACACCACAGCTGAATGGTGTATCGGAGCGTCGTAATCGAACTTTGTTGGACATGGTTCGATCCATGATGAGCTTCACTGAGCTTCCACCTTCGTTTTGGGGCTATGCGCTTGAAACGGCGGTATTGTTGTTGAACAACGTCCACACTAAAGCAGTGGACAAAACACCATACGATTTATGGAATGGCAAAGCTCCTAAATATTCGTACTTGAGGATTTGGGGATGTCCTGCTTACGTGAAGCAGACAGTGGGAGATAAGTTGGATAGTCGATCCACCTTATGTTATTTTGTAGGGTATCCGAAGAATTCAATCGGATATTATTTCTATTATCCTGCTGAAACAAAGGTGTTTGTTTCAAGGAATGCCACCTTCTTGGAGAAGGAGTTCTTATTGGATAAGAAAGGCAAGATGATGGAACTCGAAGAAATTCGAGAAGAACCCGAAATACAAAATAACGATCCTACACCTTAGGAACCATTGATAGACACGCCTGTACCTAGAAGATCCGAGAGGACTTCTAGACCTCCTATTCGATATGGTCTTCTTCTTGAAGGGGATCAAGATGAACCCGATGTTGGATGTGATCCAAGAAACTTCAAAGAAGCAATTTCTGATGCGGATTCAAATTTATGGCTTGAAGCTATGCAGTCGGAAATAGATTCGATGCATACAAACCAAGTTTGGTCTTTAGTAGATCCTCCCGATGGAATTGTTCCAATAGGGTGTAAATGGATCTACAAGAGAAAGCTTGGGCCTGATGGTAAGGTATTGACCTACAAGGCGCGATTGGTGGCAAAAGGTTATACTCAAAGACAAGGAGTTGACTATGATGAAACCTTTTCACCAGTTGCAATGTTCAAGTCCATAAGAATCCTTATTGCCATAGCTGCATGGTATGACTATGAGATATGGCAAATGGATGTGAAGACTGCTTTTCTTAATGGAGACATTAAGGAAGAAATCTATATGAAGCAGCCTGAGGGGTACACATCCATGGGAAGCGAGCATAAGGTATGCAAGCTTCAGAGATCAATTTATGGTCTAAAACAAGCATCAAGAAGTTGGAACCAGAAATTTGATGAAACAATAAAGGATTTTGGTTTCATCAAGAACCCGGAGGAACCATGCGTGTACAAGAAAGTAGTTAAGGATGCTGTGACATTCTTAGTACTTTATGTTGATGACATCCTACTCATTGGGAATGATGTAGGGATGTTGCAGTCAACAAAGATATGGTTATCAGGTAGATTCTCGATGAAGGATTTGGGTGAGGCATCCTATATTCTAGGGATACAGATCTATAGAGATAGATCTAAGAGAATGATAGGACTCACTCAATCAACCTACATCGACACCATATTGAAACGGTTTTCAATGGATGGGTCCAAGAGAGGACATCTACCCATGTGTCATGGAGTTTCTCTATCCAAGTCTATGTGTCCCAAGACTGATGAAGAGATAGAGAAAATGACACATGTACCATATGCGTCAGCCATAGGTAGTATCATGTATGGGATGATATCTACCAGACCGGATTTAGCATTTGCTCTGAGTGTCACGAGCAGATATCAAGCTAATCCCGGTCAAATGCATTGGAAAGCCGTGAAGGACATTCTTAAGTACTTACGAAGGACTAAGAATATGTTCATGGTATATGGAGGAAGAGAACTAAAATTGGAAGGCTATACCGACTCTAGCTTCCAAAGTGACGTGGATGACTCGAAGTCAACCTCTGGATTTGTGTTCATGCTCAATGGCAGTGCTGTCTCTTGGAAGAGTTCCAAGCAGGACACCACAGAGGATTCCACCACTGAGGCAGAATACATTGCAGCATCAGCTGCTGCTAAGAAGGCCGTTTGGATGAGGAATTTTGTCCAAGAGTTGGGCGTTATTCCTGAAGTTGTTGGTCCAGTCCCGGTGTACTGTGACAACACGGGTGCCGTTGCTCAGGCAAAGGAACCAAGGTCTCATCAAAGATCCAAACACGTACTGAGGAAATACCACATCATCCGGGAGATTGTGGAAAGAGGAGACATCACTGTCGAAAGAGTGGCCTCTGTAGACAATATCGCTGATCCACTTACTAAGCCCTTGCCAGGACCATTATTTGACAAACATCGCAAAGCAATGGGTCTACGTAGTATGACTAGTTGGCTATAGGGCAAGTGGGAGATTGAAAGAGTGGGTGCCCGGTGAGCCAACTTGTGGCTAAGGGCTTTGATGACTCTTTGTATAAACAATCTTTTGTTTAATATAATTTACACTTTTATTAATGGCAATGACTTTATCTTTCTTCATATTGTTATATTGTGATATACTATTGTTGTTTTGATAAAGACCTTGAATATACTATAGTGTATGTAAGATGTGGTAGAACATGGGGATGTCTATCATGAAACACATCTTATAGTCACTGTATATTCTAAACTGTTCCTAGTCGATTGAGCCGTCCGATAATAAGGATAAGGATCGCTCGAGTTTGAGACTAGCATTTGCGATGCAGAGTACCACGTTTCATTGGTAAGGAACATAGAGATGTTCGAAGCATGCAAATGGATATTCATATGATGAATGATCGAACTACCCTATCCGAACTTTCCAAGTGGTTATCACTTATCGAGTGGATAAAGTTCACGGTTTTGGTTGTACACCATTAGTCCTTACTACTTGAAACATCATTGAGACTCTATATGCTAGTACTGTGCTTTGACTCGTTTACCGACTCTATTGGGGTCATCAGGTGTCGAGATTGGGTACAGTTACAACACATATAGGAGTCGATGCTTTGTTGTCAAGGATTCACCACATACTTGCGAGTGTGGATATCCTATGCGATCTGAGGAGATATTAGTGTGACGAATCTCTGGCCAGAGTACATGATGTGTTTTAAGAAATGGTTTCTTAGTAGCACATGCGATGTCACTATTTGATCTTCAAGATATATTGCATAGTTATCGAATCTCGAACGACTCTCGATATACCAATGGTTGTTGATTCGATCGGGATATTTGGATGAAGGGACCGTACTGTACGCTAACCAAAATCTATTGGTTCTTGTAGGCACTATCAGTGATACCTAGGGAATCATGAGGCGATGTTGCTAGACGCTCTTACCATGATTCGATGGGCAAGTCGGAAATTGTTGTTCCGAGTCACAAGGAGTTGTGAGCCCACGGCTAGCTGTATCCCTGAACCATTGAGGGTCACACAGAGTAATGGATTTTTAATCCCCATTGAGATAGTTAAATTTAAAGAGTTAAATTTAATGAACAAAGAAGTTGAACTTCTTAATTATGAGTAGAGGAGTAAGATTTCCTAAAATGACATAGGGATGGGCATTTTTGGAAACCACTGAATTCGGATTCAGAAAAATTTATCTTGACTTTAAAAGGTGCAGAAATGGTTTCTGTACAGATTGGTGAAATCGGTTTATCAATCGGAGTCATGATGAATTTTATATTAATTTCTGAACATGCGGGCTTTGCTTGTCGGGCTTGAACTTATGACTAATGGGCCCTTAGCTGTTAGTGGCCTACATTATAAATAAGTTATTGCAGTACAGAAATTACACAAAACAGGTCACAAATTTTCGAAAAACCTAGTATTTTTCTCTGACAGTGGCCGCCCCCCTCCCCTCTGCTCGGAAAATCCAGTCTGTGAATTTTGAATTACAGTCTGGTTTAACGGATCAAATTCGTTAATTCTCTTCGTAGAAACTTCTGATAGATTTTCTAGTGCAATCTATCAGAGGGATTAATTATCCGTTCGTGGACCTGATTGAAGAACAGTTCGTCCATCAGTTCAAGAGATATACAACAAGAGCAGAGCAATCTGTTGGTGTCCAAAATATCGATTCGAGATTGAAGGTAAAAATTTATAATTGTTATTTAATTTTTACACATACAATTTAATCGTTAAGTTTTGATACCCAATATGGAATCGTTCTATATAAAATTTTTAAACTTCCGCTGCACCGGGTATCAATTCTGATTGATTTGATCGCCGCGTTCTACAACAATAATCATGTGGACAAATCCAACAATAATCGGATATGTATTCAACTAATTTGCAATTTGGCCCCTGAAACTTCGTAAATTGCAATTTAGTCCTCGGCCTTATTTTTAATTCAATTTCAATCCTAAATAATTTAAGAATATTAGAATTTAAATCAAAACTCTAAATATCCCCAAATTAAATATACTTGGATTAAAATCAAATGAAATTTGGATTAATTTTTAATTAATCTCGGGCCTTACATTTCTCCCCCACTAAGACATGAGTTCGTCCTCGAATTCATAAACAGTATAGATATGCAGACTGCATGCTCATAAGAATAAAGAATAACTGAAAACTGAATAAGAACTCACATCAGTGGAATAGATAAGGAAATCGTTGCTTCATATCTTCTTCGACTTCCCACGTTGCTTCTTCAACTCCGTGTCTACTTCATTGAATCTTCACCAATGGAATGGTCTTCATTCGGAGTTGCTTTGTCTTCCTATCAAGAATCTGAATAGGTTGCTCGAAATAGCAAAGAGTTTCATCCAACTCAGCTTCATCGGAGCGAATCACATGAGATGCATCAGATATGTACTTCCTCAACATCGATACATGAAAGACATCATGTATTCCAGATAAAGACATAGGAAGAGCGAGTCGATAAGCTAGATTGCCTATCTTCTCAAGAATCTCATACGGCCCAATATACCTCGGAGATAATTTTCCTCGTTTGCCAAATCGAACTGTGCCCCTGAACGGTAAAATCTTCAGAAACACTCTATCTCCCTGATCAAAAGATAACGGCCGTCGTCGTACATTTGCATATCTTGTCTATCTATGTTGCGCTGTTCTCATTCTCTGCTGTATCAATTTCACTTTCTCAGTCATCTGTCTGATCATATCTGGCCCTAACTCAGGTACCTCAGAAACATCATCCCAATACAAAGGTGATCGACACTTCTTCCCATATAATGCTTCGAATGGTGCCATATCTATACTCGTCTGATAACTGTTGTTATAAGAAAATTCCACTAGTGGTATAGCATTTTGCCATGTAACACCAAAATCAAGTACTACAGCTTTGAGCATATCCTCAAGAGTCTGAATAGTTCGTTCGGATTGACCATCAGTTTGAGGATGGTAAGCAGTACTCAAATGTAAGCGCGTACCTAGAGCTTCCTGTAGGCTATGCCAAAAGTGCGAAGTAAACCTCGGATCTTGATCAGATACAATCGACTTTGGCACACCATGTAGTCTTACCACTTCTCGACTATAGAGATCCGCCATTTGATCATGACGATAAGTCATTCGGTAAGGAATAAAGCACGCAGATTTCGTCAATCTGTCGATGATCACCCAAACAGCATCACATCCTCGAGATGATCGTGGCAACTTCGTTACAAAGTCCATGGAAATGTGGTCCCATTTTCATTCAGGAATCGATAAACTCTGTAATAAGCCACCTGGTTTCTTTCTTTCAGCCTTCACCTGTTGGCAATTCAAACATTTAGATACAAATTCAGTCACATCAGACTTCATTTGTTTCCACCAGTACTGACTCTTCAAGTCATTGTACATCTTTCTGCCTCCAGGGTGAACACTATAACGACTGCAATGGGCTTCTTTCAAAATATTCTGTCTCAAGTCTGCAATATCAGGAATAACTATTCGATTATTCACATACAAGATATCATCATCACTAACCTTGTACTCAGACTGATGTCCTGATCGAATCATTTCAATCGATTTCTGCACATTCTGATAGGCTTTTTGTGCTTCTTTGATACGAATCAATAACTCTGGCTCAGCACTGATTGCATACACTCTCATCGCCCTTCTATCTGTCTCAAATACATACCCCAAAATACAACAATCTTCAATCAAATTAGATACACCTATCGTAGACAAGGATAAAGCACATACCTTTCTACTTAGGGCATCCGCTGCTGCATTAGATTTTTCGGGATAGTATTTGATTTCACAATCAAAATCCTTCAACAAATCAAGCCATCGTCGTTGTCTCATATTCAATTTAGATTGTGAGAACAGATACTTCAAACTTTTGTGATCAGAAAAGATTTCAAACTTCTCGCCATATAAGTAATGTCTCCAGATCTTTAATGCAAATACAATTGCAGCCAATTCAAGATCATGAATCGGATACCTGACTTCATGTGGTTTCAGCTGTCGAGAAGCATAAGCGACAACATGTCCTTTCTGCATTAAAATACATCCCAAACCCTGGTGAGAAGCATCACAATAAACAACAAAATCACCAGTACCTGTAGGGATTATTAAAATCGGCAATGTCGTCAATCTCTTCTTAAGTTCGATAAAACTTCTTTCACACGTCTCAGACCAAAGAAATGGTGCATTCTTCTGTATAAGCTGTGTAATAGGCTTCGCTATCGAGGAAAAATCTCGAATGAAACGACGGTAATAACCTGCCAAGCCCATAAAACTTTGAATTTTTGGCACAGTTGTTGGTCTCTGCCAACTGATCACAGCTTCAAACTTACTCGGATCCACTGAAATACCATCTCCTAAAATTATATGACCAAGAAACACAACTCTCTGCAACCAAAACTCACATTTGGATAACTTGACATACAATTTCTCTTCTCTTAATATTCTCAATACAGTTCGGAGATGATCAGCATGTTCACACAGATTCTTAGAGTATATCAAAATATCATCGACAAAGATAATCACAAAATCATCTAAATATCTTTGAAATACTCTATTCATCAATCCCATAAAAACTGCTGGTGCATTCGTTAGACCAAAAGGCATGACTATGAATTCATAATGGCCATACCTGGTTCTAAATGCAGTCTTAGGAATGTCTTCGTCTCTAACCCTCAGTTGATGATATCCGGATCGTAAGTCAATCTTAGAATATACTGACGATCCCTGCAATTGATCAAATAAATCATCGATACGAGGTAAAGGATAGCGATTCTTTACCATTGCTTTGTTCAATTGCCATTAGTCAATACACAATCTCATCGATCCATCCTTCTTTATAACAAATAATACCGGAGCACCCCAAGGGGAAACACTCGGTCTGATATATCCCTTAGCCAACAAATCTTCGAGTTGGTCTTTTAATTCTTTCAGTTCAATCGGTGCCATTCGGTAAGGTGCTTTCGATATCGGCTGTGTACCTTGCATTCATTCAATACCGAAATCTACCTCTCTGTATGGTGGCAATCCTGGAATCTCATCAGGGAATACATCTGCAAACTCACTCACCACCGGTATATCAGTCAATTTCGGACTAGTCTTCAGTATATCGACTGCATAAATAAGGAATCCTTCCGCCCCTTTCTGTAACAAGTCAGTCATAGAAAGAACAGATATCAAAGGAATTCTGGCTCGTGATCCCTTACCATAGAATTTCCACTCATCAGTCATATCAGGTCTGAACTTCACAATCTTCTAAAAACAGTCCATTGTTGCTCTGTACTTGGTTAGCATATCGATACCGATTATGCAATCAAAATCAGATAAACCAAGAACGATACAGTCAAGCTCAACTTCATTACCTTCGTACTGTAGTACACAATTTCTAACAGACTTCACTGATACTATACCTTTTTCCAACGGTGAAGATATAGACACTACAGTAGCTAATGACTCAACAGGAAATGAATACAACGTAACAAATTGTTCAGATATGAAGGTATGCGACGCACCAGTATCGAATAAGACATAGGCAGGATAACCAGAAAGAAAACAGTTACCTGCAATCACATCATCCGGTGTTGCTTGTGCTTGCTCTTCTGTCAATGCAAACACTCGTGCTTGTTTCCTGGGAGGTTGATTCACTGTCTGACCTCCTCCTCTACTCGGTGCTGCAGGCTGTGGTTGAAAATAGTGAACAGAAGATGTAGATTGACCTACCGGTCTCGATGATTCCGTACCCTGTGCACCTTCAGAACCTCGTTGTGGACACACCCTCGCAAAGTGTCCTATATTATTGCAAATGTGGCAGCTTCCAAATACACCTCGACATTGTTCATTGGCATGGCGACCACCACACTTGGTGCAATACACATCAGACCTCTGTCCAGCTCTAGACTGTCGGGAACTACTTGAACTCAAAGAGCTACTACCACCAGATCTCTTGAATTGTTTGCTCTTGCCCTTGAAGAAACTTTTCTTTCCACTACTACTACCTCCAGCTTCAAATCGAGGTGGCGGTGGAATCTGTGGCTGCTCTTGGGACTGTCTCACTAGCTGTGGCACAAACTGTGCTCCTCGTTGTTTCAGTATCCCTGCTTCTGCACCCTTTGCTCGATTCAGAGCATCAGCAAAGGTATTCGGTCATCCCGAATTCACAAGTGTAAACACATTAGGGTTCAAGCCATTGATGAATTGATCGGCTTGAGCTTCATCATTAACAGCGATATGTGGAGCAAACTTCAACAGGCTAGTGAATTTTGCAACATATTCTTCGATATTCAACTGCCCCTGTTGCAGACTTGCAAACTCTGCTCCTTTATCCTTGAGATAAGACACAGGAAAGAAACGCTGATAGAAAGCAGTTCGAAATACAGACCAGGTAATAACAGTACCTTGGTTTTCCAATGCTTTCTTCGTCGCTATCCACCAACTCTTGGCAAGGCCATGCAGTTGATGAATAATCAGTCTCACACGACGATCATCTGAATAATCAATAGACTCGAATAACTGCTCAATATCTTCCAACCAGTTCTCGCACTCTATAGCATTCTCAGTTCCTTGCAACTTCGGTGGTTGGAATGACTGGAATCGTTTCAGAAGTTTCTCCATCGGATTACCATCACTAAACTCATCAGTAGAAGTACTACCCTGTCCATGTTTAGACACTGTCACTGGGACCTGTGCAGCATTTGTCTGTTCAGGCTAATTCATAGCCAACGTCTGTCTAACTCTCGGTGCTGGTCGGGGAGGCATATCTGATAATCAAACAGATTAGTTTACAGTTCAATCTCAATTACAACAAGTCTGTTGCAGTCCACATTTCCTTCATAAAAGATCGAGTTTCGATTCATCCTCATAATACATGCTAGTACTTCAATCAAATAACCAGATAGCATGTAATTCAAACCATTGTATAGCATATTTTTCGCAAATTATCACAGCATCATGTGACAATTTAATATCTGTAATCAATCAATCATATACCATACAATTATAAAAGCAATAAATAAATCAGAATAGAAGACTCGATCTACCCCGCTCATCTAATCTCAGTCCGAGAAACTTATGCTCTGATATCACCTGTTGTGGGGACCTCAGGTTGCTAATCTTATTTAGGGCAATTAATGAACAAATAACATTCATTAAACATCAATTGAATAAACCAAGAGCAAAGTAAAAAAAAAAATTTATTTTTTTATTAAAACAGTGCCTCGCTCGATCGGGGAAAAACACCCGATCGAGCGGGCACAATTGCCCTGCTCTAGGTCTGGAAAACAAATTTGGCCTCGCTCGATCCGTCAACTTCTGCGGATCGAGCGAGCCAAAAACTCAAAAGTTCTGTTTGCCAAATTACAAGGCTAGCTCGATCCGTCAACTTCTGCGGATCGAGCGGCCTCCAAATTCCAGAAAAACTGCATGATTATTTTTGCTGTCAAAACCGAGCACTATCACTTCTTGTCATCAAGAACAACATGAGGCAAGATTTAAAAGTTCCAAAACTTGCATATATACATAAACAAGTCTCAAACATCTATACATGCATTTATTTACAACAAACAAGTCGCTAAAGATCGTAAACGACCACAACTATATCAAGTTTCATACATGTATTCCAAAACCAACATAACTAAGGTTTGGTGCTTCTAAAGTTAAAGACATCATCTACAACCCGAGTCCTCACGTGCTAGACTCTCTCCCAACTGTCAATGACGTCGATGACCAGCTCCTGCCCCATCTGTTGTCATGCACACATACAAAACAAGACAACAGCCGGATAAACTCCGGTGAGAAAACATTCTCAGTATAACCAACATATAGAAAGCGTTAAATAAATCATCTTGACTCTATTTAAACTTGACTCAACAAATAGAGTACGTAAACGCTTTACATACAAATTGATTCACATAACTTCAAAGCCATCAAGATTCATAACTGATCTTGACATGGATATCCATCTAACGAGTTCGTAACCGACTCGCAAATAAGGTTAACAGCAACCTTGGCATAGAATCAATTCAATATAGCATCATATCAACTCGAATATAAAGATCCACTACCTGAGATGGATCGAAAACATCACAATCAAATCAAAAACATAAACAAGTATGTGGTTTTTGCGGGCCAACTCAAGATTAGTCGTTCTTGAGTTTCAAAGTCCCTACTTCGCGATGTCGTCATTATACCTTCGTTTATTTTGATTCTGAACTCTTCAAATCTGAAAGATACAACCAAAATACATATATCAACTTCATTACAATCTATCATATCAAAATCGAGTCAAAAACAACATAAGATCATCGATCAAACTCATTTCAAACCTCAATCCAACTTCTTCGGTTCAAAGTCGTTGTCTCGAGTCGTTGGCCTTCCAAACTTGACTGAAACGGAAGAATAAAATTTCATAACATTCACATTATCAAGATAAGTGTTTCAGCTTAGCTATCGAATAACAAAACAATCCAATAACTCGATTAAACGGCATAGCGATTGAAAATCGGTAACCGACGTAATCCCGAAACCATTTCTAACTTCAAAACCCAATCATACGTATATTCAAGTCAATAACCAGCTGATAAATCATTAAAATCCTCATCTCAATAGCTATAAAAATCGATTAACATGTTGGAATCAAGATTGGATACAAATAACACAAACTCATCAATCCGGTTTCGATATAGAATCGCATAAACGTCGATAAACATAATCGAAAACTCAACATCTGATATCTGCCCTTTATTGATTTTGAAATCCATATAACACAACATAAAACTTACACGAGATCGAAGCCCTCGTCGTAAGGATTCCAGAACAATTTACGGAATCGAAATCGGACAACCGGTTCAAAAGTTACGAGACTTTGAAGATTGCAAATCCAAAAAAAACGAAAGGATCTCGGCTTCTCTGATTCAACACTTTTGAATGAACTATCATATAACACGTAATCATGTGTAAAAATCCAACAATAATTGGATATGTATTCAACTAATTGCAATTTGGCCCCTAAAATTTCGTAAATTGCAATAGTCCTCGACCTTATTTTTAATTCAATTTCAATCCTAAATAATTTAAGAATATTAGAATTTAAATCAAAACTCTAAATATCCCCAAATTAAATATACTTGGATTAAAATCAAATGAAATTCGGATTAATTTCTAATTAATCCCGGGTCTTACAGCGCTCGAGCAGTAAAAATTACCCGCTCTAGCGCATAAATATTTTCCTTGCTCCTTCAGTTTTCATCAGCTGCGCTCGAGCGGTAAAAACACCTGCTCGAGCGCATAAAGTTCTGTCTCATCTTATATTTTCTCCTTCACGTGCTCGAGCGATAAAAAGCACCTTCTCGAGCGCGTTAATCTCTGCCAAAATCTTTCTTTTCTTCCTCGTACCTACAACTAAAGCAGGAGAAACGAGAAGTAGACCGCATGCATAAATACTCAATAATTAAAACATAAATGACCCTAAAAACATAATAAATGCATGCAAAATAGACTAAAAAATAACACAAAATAATAAAGAAAAACAACACTTATCATCACCCTAGGTAAGTCTTATTCTAATCAAGAAATTGCTATGAAAGTTATACGTGCTTTGCCCAGGGAATGGGATCTGAAGTCTGTAGTGATGCGAGAGTCTAAGGACTTAACAAGATAAAACTACACGATTTGTTCGCTAAAAGCGTATGAGTTTGAAATAAGCATTTTCACTAAGGAAGAACCATCAACCTCTCAACCAACAAAGGAATTAGCCGCAATTATAGTTGCTCCAACTGTCGAAGAAATTTCTGGCAAGAATAATGCTGAGCAAATCAGTAATGAAGCCATGCTTTTTCGTATGAAAGTTTGGTAAGTTAATTTGTAAAAATCAATCTAAATATACCAAACCTTACAATAAAAAAGGCCATACAAGTGATGGTCTTACATGCTTTAACTTCAGAAAGCCAGGACATTTTTGGGAGTTAAGCGTGCTTGATTTGGAGAAATTATTGGATGGGTGACCCCTTGGGAAGTTTCCCAGGATGCATGTGAATGACTGCATAAGAATGCTGAAAAGATCCGTCTTGATACAGTGGGGACAGTCGTCGAATCTTGCGCGTTACATCTTTAGTTTAACTAAAATTTTGGGTTCTCACAACATCCAAATGTCTATGAGAAGAAACAGACTCGCTAACTAAACTAGGGCAAATCACTTATATTTCATACTTATATTTTCAAATCACCAGCAAAATTAGGGCAAACCATCACAACCTAACAACTATGATAAAAAATTTCCACAATATTATTGAAAAATTATGTTGATAAAATTATAATTAAAAACTCTTTTAATTAACCTTGTAATATTTGATTTTGAGATATCAATTTGGTGGTGGACCGGTGGTGGTTATGGGTGGTGATGGACAACAATGATCGTGATGACAAATAAGATGGTCTCTTTAAGAAGGTGGTTGCTGGAGATTTAGATGGGGGAACAAGGTTTATGATAAGAAAATAGGGAGATGATTTTAGTGAAATTTTCTAATTTTATGGTTAATAGTTGGGTTTAGGAGACAATGTGCAGAAACCCAACCTAGTTCACCTACTTATCAGACACTTAAGCATGCAAATAACTTAAACTGATAAACATAATCAGAGATAAATACGAAAACTTTAAACAATAAACCAAACCTGATAGTATACAACCGAAATAAACTAGACACCCAAAACAATAATTTATACAACCCAATCGAATGAACATATACCAGAATAAATTAAATCTAAGCCACCGGAAACCTATGCTCCCAAGCCTGGTCACCGATGAACCAAAGATCCAACACCTGTTCAACTTTGTCAATTGCCCCATCAAATGGGATGTCTAATATAAAAGCAGGGACGTGAGCGCTAACACCCAATACGCAAATATGAGTATGCATTCCTATATGTGCATGAATATCACGTGTAATGGATATCTGAATCAACAAGGAATATCATGGTAAGACTAGACACCATGAGTGAATAGTACCAACTCGAAAATACCTCTCTAGGTTGCTATCTCACTTAGAATCTGGACGTGAACCCAAATGCCCCTGAACATCAAGGCCCTCCCAACCCATTGGCCACTGTGTACACATGGTGGCCTTCCATCCACAAAAAAAAAAGGTTGAGCAACCTTATACCACTACAAGAAAAAATCTCATACACAACACTTAAAAGACAACGTTTTTTTGTAAAAAACGTTGTTGTTTTTTTTAGACAAAACTTTTAGTTAAAAGCGTTGTCATATATATTTTTTATATTTATAAAGACAACGCTTTTCCGAGAAAGTGTTGTCTATAAACATTTTTTTTGGGTTAAAGACAACGCTTTTTTAAAAGCGTTGTGTATGAGAATTTTTTTTAATTTCTACTACTATACTTTTTAAAAAGCGTCGCGGATGAACGAACTATTTTTTTAAGCATACGACGAAGCTTTAAAAAAAACATTATGTTTTCTCTCTCCTCCACCCCCACACAGCGAGTTCCTTTCTTCTTCTTTCTCTTCCTTTATTCACTATTCATAAGCGCCTTTGACCGCCGATAGCTCCGCCGTTGGTGATCTAAATTTAGATCTGAAAGTAGATTCGGAGTCCTTGCAAAGAGAGCTAGCTAGTGATACCTACTTTGTAAGGTTTCTTCGCGTCACCTGGAAACCCATTTTCCCAGTTGTCGTCGTTCCGCCGCCCTTACCGTCGCCAACCGTCGTTCTGCCTTGGGTTGAGGTTTCTTAGTTGTTTGGAGTTTGTTTGCGTAGCCAATAAGGTATAAATCGAATTCTAGGGTTTCAAAATTTGGATATTTTGGTTCATTCGAATTTGTATAATTGATATAACATTTATTGTTGATTGCAGGTGTTATATTTGAGTAGATTGACGGTACCAATGTGTTTTTCGAATTTATTAAGAATTATTTCGAATTTTACAGATTTATTTATCTAGGATTTTTGGATGAATTGATTTAGAATTGAGTAGTTAAATGCTCTAGAAATTATATATGTTTGTTCTGGGAATTATTGGTAATTGGAATTTCATATTATTAATCTGGGGAGTTTCGAAATTATGGAGTTGAATAAATTGATAATTGGGGTATCTAAATGCGTTGTTATTGTTAGATAATAATTTTGGAGTGTTCCATAATTTATCGAAAATTCAGTTTTGAAATGTGAGAATTTTCGAAGATTTTAGAATGCCTAAAATTATGTATTTCAACCTTACAACTCTGCCATGTCTTTACGAGGAAACTCTCATTCGAGTTACTTTTGGTGCATCGGAGAATATGGGGTGATGTGGGTTCATAATAGTGGATTTCTTGATATGGAAGACCCCATCACAGTGAGTTTGTAACATTTTAAATTTCAAAGTACTGCTCGTAAAACTTGCATCGGACTTGTGTCCTTTGTATGCATCTGTGATGTAGCCAAACTAGAGTTTTTGCTTGGAGTAGTGCGGCTGCTGTGAATCATCTGCAGGGGCTAGGCTTTTTTCTTGGTACATCTGATTTTGAGTTGTTTTGATGTTGGATTTGGGCTAAAAAACCTGCTGGTGGTCATACTTTAGCAGATTGAAATCTGCGCAGGGGTGAGCTGCGATCTGTGTAGCTTCTCTTGGTTGGTTTCTCTTACTTGGGCGCTTGGTTTGATTACACATCTGATTATCGAAATTGATTTGTAGGATTGATTTAATATTTTTTCCATTTCTATTGGTGGAGTGTTCAAATTTTTTATTTTTTTTTTCTGCAGGTGAATTCAAGGTTGAGAGCATGTTTCTTTCGTTTGGGATTTTTATTAAATATGTTGTGCCTTGAGATGAATTCTGATTTTTAATAATTTATTTGGCTCTTTGTTGAAGCTATGAATTGTCTTTTCTTGCTTGGAAATTAAAATTATTGGTTGCTCTGAAAGAGGAGGAATCCAAAAAATAAACGCGATCATCAGAAAGCTTGTGGGCTAAGTGCATGGAAACGTGGAGGTATCATTGGTGTTGTTGCTCAAACTGGAGGAACCTTGATGGCTATTACAGGAGGTATGCAAACTTTATCACTCATTAATTTTTTGGACTTGTGTATCCAACCAAATTTTTTCTTTGGTACTAGTCAGGGTAAAATAAAAGAAAAGAAATTTTATTGTAACGCTCCAAAAATTTATTACCGATTTAATTGGCAATTTAAAATAATTATTGAGTTGGAAAAATAATTATTACTGCCAAATGAGTTATAGAGTGTATTTACAACACGTGCCAATTAGTCAATGTGTTTGACTATTTCTGGATATCTGGTAATTTTGTCATTTTGAGATAATAATTGAGATAATGAAATTAAAATAATTATTTATGCCAGATAATTTAATTGGAGAAATTAATCAGTTTGGGTGACTAGTCAAAGCCTAAGATTTACTCAATTTATTTATTGGGAACTAGCTGTCTAGTTGCAGGTCAAAGTTCGCTATTTCAGATAATTGTAAAAATGTGTTAAATTACATATTGGAGTAAAATAACACAAGAGCATTGAAATGGATCAAACCGGGTCATTTTAGGACCAAATTTTATAATATTAAGTGGTACACTCTCTCTCACGCACAAAACACCTAAAACACACACTAAAACCCTAACCCTATTCACGTCTCTTCCGTCGCCGGCCGCCAGCCGCCGCCCTTCGCCGTCGATTGACCCTCCCATCTTGTATCCCTCGTCGAGGCGGTCACAACCATATCAAGAATCGTGAGTTTTGGTGTCTGATTTGGTGAGCACGAAGTCGAGAAAGAGGCAACACTATTCATCGTCTTCTTCGCGTGTAATAGTCAGATTTTAGCTCGATTGAGCTCGTTTTTGGGCTGCTAAACGGTATTAGGATGTGTGTAGATCTTTTCCCAAGCTTATTCCAGCATTTTTCGTGAAACAATCGGGTAGATCGAAGCTTCGAAAGTCGTCGTCCCAGCCTCTGTAATTCGCGATTTTCGGCCGCCACGGTGGTCCATTCCGGTCATGGCCTAGTGTGTTAGAATCGTCTCGTTGAGCTCTACAACCCTGCAAAATTTCAGAATTTTTGGAGTTGTTATGCGATTTTCCGACGACCGCCGCCATCGCCGCCGTCTTCTCCGGCAAGCCACCGACCTCCGACGTGTTAACCATTTTTGACTGGTTTGACGTGATGGATACTAATATCCAAGTTTCGAGTCGATATTCGAAATCGTTAAGCGGTGAGAGCGCAATAAAGTTCGAAAATTTTTGGTCAAAGTTTGACCAGAGTTTACCAGCGTTGACTTTTGATCATTGTGTGATTTTTCGCAGATTGGAAGCTAGTTGAGAATAATTAGAGGCAGAAATCAGCAGATTAGGGATTTGATCTTCCAGAATTGGACAATTATAAGATTTCCGAGTCCCGATATGCGCAACCGCAACTGTATAGGTTTTTCGTGTGTTTTAAATGCAAAGGCATGTTATACCCTTCTTTTCTCACACCATTTAAATCAATATATTCATTGTTTTGATGATTAAATAGTGTTGTTGCATTTGTATGTGGATATGATAGCTCAAATTTTAACTAATGCATCATTCGTGTTTTTATGTAATGTGAATGATTTTTCTGTCATGGTTGGGTCTTAGTTTCTGTTCACTGGTCGATGACTGGGTTAGGCCCCTTTGGGTCTTGGTTTAAGATATCTTGAAGTAGTGTCAGCTAGGTGAACAAATTGATGGTTGTAAGGGTGGTCTATCTAGCGGGCAGCTCAGGCAGGACTTGGACGAGTGGGTTGTCCGGGTCGGGTAAAGTGTATTAGAGTCATATGTTATGGTTTGGTTTTCAGATTATTTTATGTTGGGCCGGATAATTTATTTAACAGTCTAAGTGTTTAGTTTATTCATTGGGTCAATTTTGTTATTGAGCCTAAGATTTTCATTGTGCTTAATTTAGTTATTGGGTGTAAAATGTTTATTGGGTTTAATTTATTTATTGGGCTTAGTTGTTTATTTGAGATAAAGTGTTATTTGGGCTTGAATGAATTGGTTTAGTTATTGAGTCAAGCTTATTGGGCTTAAGATATTTATTGGAGGTTTAATTTAATAATTGAGCTAAATTTGTTAATGGGCCTAAATTGTTTAATTTATTTGGTTGGACTAAGTTCTAAGTTGGACTAAGTACTATTGGGCCAATCTTAGTCTAATTGGATCAATTTAAGTGTGATTGGGATAGTCTAAGTATTATTGGGTCAGTTTAAGTGTTATTGAGTCATCTAAGTGTTATCGGACGAATATGAGTTTAATGGCTTTAGCTAAAGGGCAGCAACTCGAACTAGCCATTGACAAACAAAATAGTCCGTAAATATATATTTAATAGATGTATATGTATATTTTGATATAAATATGATTTTTATGGAAAATGAATTATATATATATTTACGGGCATAATTTTAAGGAAAATGATATTTTTAAGTTCATGATTCATGCATGTATTTTATGTTAATATTAAGGGCATGTAAAGGAAATTTTTGGAAAGTTGATGTGAATTGTGACAATTATGTTCAGGAGCCTACGGATCCCCGTGTTAAGGTTGGGTGAAGTGGCATAAGAGGCGCAGGGAATCCCCGTGTTAAGGTTGGGTAAATCTTGCCGCCACGTACGTTGGTTTATAGATTGATCAATCGTTTATGTTTATGGTCACACTTCGCTGATATGACCCACAGGAAATGATTTTTATGTTCATGACATGCCAATGCTTATGTTATGTATTATGTTACGTAATATGTTATGATATAGATTACGACGCAGTTTATGCATACGATTTTACGATCATGCATGCATTAGAATCCTCGGATTATTTTTATATACGTTATGTACTTGCATGTGGTTTTATTTAGTAGTACTCGTTATTAAAGGTAGAGCATGCTGGGCCTTTAGTCTCACTAGATCTAAATGGTGTGCAGGTGAGATTTATGTTATTCAGGAGGTTGTGGTCCTGACTGGTGGTGAAGACCTCTGTGCTTTCGTGGCAAGCTAGAACATTCGTGACCTTCGCGCTTTTATGTTTCAATGATTATGAGATTGTATCAAACTATTTTCCGCATTTTACGTTATTGAATATTTACGCATGGATTTATAATGTGTTCGAGTATTTAAGTTTTGACATGAAATCGCTTTTTATTATGTATTAAATTTTATGAAAATCTATTTTAAGTATAGATGCATATATGTATGGGCATATATGTAATATTTAAAAAAAAAATTCCTTCGAGTTAGGGTCATTTCATTTGGTATCAGAGCAAGGTCCTTGGAGGTTTGGCTAGCCTGATACGTGGAGCTCAGAAGTCGCACCACCAGTCTGTGAGTTTTAAATGTTTTTAATTATGTTCTAAGAATTAGACCCATGAGTTAGATTTTTCACTGAATTTTTGTTATAATGGTTTTAAATTAAAATACTTAGTTAATGCGGTTGCGTGAGGGATTGTTGGAAATTATAGTATGCCTCCGAGTCATGTAGTTTGCGATACGAGTAATCAGGATCCACCTTTGCCTCTATGTTCACCTGCAGCTTTACAACTCACAGATTTTGAGAGGGCCAACATGGACATGTTATCTGTTACCACGAGGTTACTTGAGCATCAGGCTGGGCAGCATAGGAGGACGCACAAGGAGAACATCGCCAAGAGGTTCCGCAATCAGAGACCAATGGAGTTCGCGTGGACCAGTGATCTACTTGTGGCAGAGTAGTGGATTTAAGCGTCGGAGATGATCTTTGCCTACATGGGGATCCGGGATGCCGATCGGGTCAGATGCACAATCTACATGCTGGAGGATGATGCAACACTCTGGTGGGAAGGCGCAGTGACTGGTCTTGATCTGGCTAGGATGATTTGAAGGGAATTCGAGACGGCTTTCTTTGAGAAGTACTTCACAAAGGATGTGCGAGGCTAGCTGATTCGTTACTTCATAAGCCTCCGACAGGGAGACAGGACTATGGCCGAGTATCTAAGGAAGTTCAAGCGGGGTTGTCACTTTGTGCCCACAATTGCTACAGTGGAGAACGAGAGGCAGCGACATTTCACTGATGTCTTGAGGTCGGACATCAAGCATGATGTTTCCATGGCGAATGTGACAACACACAAGGTAACGGTAAATCGAGCGTACCGGTCTAAAAAGGGGAGGAAGGAGATGCAGGCTGAATTCCATAATAAGAGGCAGTTCCAGCAGTCATCAAGAGGACATTCCTTGCAGCAGCCAGCATAGAAGTCTTATCTTGGGTCGTTTAAGGGATCAGATTCTCCTGAACCACGTCAGCAGCAGTAGAGACCGCAGGGCAAGTAAAGACAACAGCAGCATTAGGGGGCAGTTGCCCTTAGCACTGGAGGGGTACCTTTCTAAATACAGTTTCAGAGGCCTCATTCTGGAAAGTGTGTGGTTGGCTCAGGCCGGTGCTACCATCGAGGAACTGTCACAAGGCTCTTGTTTGTGGTGCATGCTGAGGATACAGATCATGATACTTCTCTTATCGCGTATTGTCCTAATTTGCATTCTTAAATTCAGTTATTGAGATTCTTAGTTAAGATTTGCATTGGAAATTGCTTGACTATTGTACTTGTGTTTTAGAAATGGATGTGTAGGATGAGAATTGGGAATTGGAGAAATTAGCATGCTTAGGAATGAACTTTAGATGTTAATTGGTTTCTCTTGAAGAACGGTCTATATCTGTTAGGAAATATTTTGCGTACAGAGAAGATTAGCCTTAGAGGTATTGTTACGTTTGTGCTGCTAGATTATGGAGCTACACATTCTTTTACCACTCAGTAGTTTTTGAGGATTTTAGTAATTGTTTGCTATAGGTTGGATGCGAATGTTGGGTCGGAGAGAATATTTTGAGAATTCTCTTAGAGATTTGATTGATTGCTATTGAGGAATTTAGATTTCATTTTTCTCAAGAATCTTTGAGCCAAATGATTCGGGTGAAGGGTACTATTGAGAGATGAATTAGTTTGTTGAAGATATAAAATTTTTTGGGAATTTGGTGATAGTTCTAACTGAGTAATTAAGCATCGATTGACATTTAGTTGATTTTGTTAGGGATTGGGAAGGTGCTTTTGGGATAGAGGAAAATCAGTTACGTAAGTTATTTTATCGATTCTTTCCAAAAATATTGGAATCCTTCTTGTAGTTCATGCATTCTTGATTCGCATGACATTGTTCATTGAAGATTCAGTCAATTTGGCTTCGAATAATATTTCAGTTATGAATTTCGGAAATTCATATTTCTTGAGAACTTGAATTCTAAATCTGGACATGGATATTGATTTGGGTGAGTATTGTTATTCTATTCCATTGGAATCTCGATTTTATTTTGTTGACATCGGATTACACCTTGGGATTTTATTTCATTTTCGTTGAGTGCGTGCGGATTTCCTCGTGTGTAAGCCACGCTGACAACCTTGATTTTGATTTGTATTGATGATGGACATGATGTCATACCTGTTGACAGGTGATCATCTGATTTGATACTGATTGAATGGCTCGTATCCCTTGTTCATGGAGCCTTGAATTGCTCACCCCTTGTATTAGACTGCAAGCGAGTTGTTTCCTTTTTGCAGATTTGTTTTCCATATTATTGTATTTTGATATTGTTCTTAACCATGTCTCTTCGATTTCGATTTTATTATGACCCAGCAAGTTATTTATTGAGCTGAGTTATACTGAACGTCGTCTTGACATTGTTTTGGCTCGTAACTGATAGTGATTGTTAGCACCATTGGAATTTAGTGTTTGGCGGGCACCAGATAGAATCATGGGACAGTTGATATCGAGGTTTTGTTGAGATCCTATTGTGATTGAATTTCAGGGCTCTTAGGAGTCGAGACTACCGTTAGTGGAGTTCACCTATAGCATCAGTTGTCAGGCGTCCATAGGTATGGCTCCATACGAGACTTTTTCGAAACAAGGTGTAGATCTTCCGTGCATTGGAACGTTGTTGGCGAGAGGATTCTCTTAGGTTCCGAGTTAGTTCAGCAGACTACAGATATCGTGGTTTGAATTTGGGACAAGATGAGGGCCACACAGAGTCGTCAGAAGAGTTATGCTGACCGACGACTATGAGACCTCGAGTTTGCTGTTGGACACTATGTGTATGTGAGGATTGCGCCCATGAAGGGCGTGATGCGTTATGGATATGAGCCTCTGCAGTTGGCGTCAAACTTGTCGTCCGAGGAACGACTAGAGCAGATCTTAGCACGGGAGGAGAATATACTTAGAACGCGAGTTTTTCCCTTGGTCAAGGTCCGGTGTTAGAATCAGTTAGAGGAGGAGGCTCTCTCGGAGGCCAAGGTCGTTATGCGGACGTATTGTCCAGAGCTTTTCGGTACTTACTCCAATTTCGAGGACGAAATTCCATTTAAGGAGGGGAGAGTTGTAACGCCCCAAAAATTTATTCCTGATTTAATTGGCAATTTAAAATAATTATTGAGTTGGAAAAATAATTATTACTGCCAAATGAGTTATAGAGTGTATTTACAAAATACACGTGTCAATTAGTCAATGAGTTTGACTATTTTTGGATATCTGGTAATTTTGGAATTTTAAAATAATTATTGAGATAATGAAATTAAAATAATTATTTATGCCAGATAATTTAATTGGAGAAATTAATCAGTTTGGGTGACTGGTCAAAGCCTAAGATTTACTCAATTTATTTATTGGGAACTAACTGTCTAGTTGCAGGTCAAAGTTCGCTATTTCAGATAATTGTAAAAATGTGTTAAATTACATATTGGAGTAAAATAACACAAGAGCATTGAAATGGATCAAACCGGGTCATTTAAGGACCAAATTTTATAATATTAAGTGGTACACTCTCTCTCATGCACTAAACACCTAAAACACACACTAAAACCCTAACCCCATTCACGCCTCTTCCTTCGCCGGCCGCCATCGGCCGCCCTTCATCGTCGATTGACCCTCCCATCTTGTAGCTCTCATCGAGGCGGTCACAACCATACCAAGAATCGTGAGTTTTGGTGTCCGATTTGGTGAGCACGAAGTCGAGAAAGAGGCGACACTACTCATCGTCTTCTTCGCATGTAATAGTCAAATTTTAGCTTGATTGGGCTCTTTTTCGGGCTGCTAAACAGTATTGGGATGTGTTTAGATCTTTTCCCAAGCTTATTCCAGCATTTTGCGTGGAAAAATCGGGTAGATCGAAGCTTCGAAAGTCGTCGCCGCCGCCTCTGTAATTCGCGATTTTCGGCCGCCACGGTGGTCCATTCCGGTCATGGCCTAGTGCTTTAGAATCTTCTCGTTGAGCTCTACAACCCTGCCAAATTTCAAAATTTTTGGAGTTGTTATGAGATTTCCCGACGACCGCCGCCGGCCCGCCGCCATCGCCGTCGTCTTCTCCGGCGAGGCACCGACCTCCGATGTGTTAACCATTTTTGACCGGTTCGAAGTGATGGATCCTAATATCCAAGTTTTGAGTCAAGATTCAAAATCTTTAAGCGGTGAGAGCGCAATAAAGTTCGGAAATTTTTTGTCAAAGTTTGACCAGAGTTGACCAAGGTTGATTTTTGACCATTGTGTTATTTTTCGCATATTGGAAGCTAGTTGAGAATAATTAGAGGCAGAAATCAGCAGATTAGGGATTTGATCTTCCAGAATTGGACAATTATAAGATTTTCGAGTCCCGATATGCGCAACCGCAACTGTATAGGTTTTTCGTGTGTTTTAAACGCAAAGGCATGTTATACCCTTCCTTTCTCACACCATTTAGATCAATATATTCATTTTTTTTATGATTAAATAGTGTTGTTGCATTTGTATATGGATATGATAGCTCAAATTTTAACTCATGCATCATTCGTGTTTTTATGTAATGTGAATGTTTTTTCTGTCATGGCTGGGTCTTAGTTGTTGTTCACTGGTCGATGGCTGGGTTAGGCTCCTTTGGGTCTTGGTTTAAGATATCTTGAAGTAGTGTCGGCTAGGTAAACAGTTTGATGGTTGTAAGGGTGGTCTATCTAGCGGGCAGCTCAGGCAGGACTTGGACGAGTTGGTTGTCCGGGTCGGGTAAAGTGTATTAGGGTCATATGTTATGGTTTGGTTTTCGAATTCTTTTATGTTGGGCCGAATAATTTATTTAGCAGTCTAAGTGTTTAGTTTATTCATTAGGTCAATTTTGTTATTGGGCCTAAGATGTTCATTGTGCTTAATTTAGTTATTGGGTATAAAATGTTTATTGGGTTTAATTTATTTATTAGGCTTAGTTGTTTATTTGAGATAAAGTGTTATTTGGGCTCGAATGAATTGGTTTAGTTATTGAGTCAAGCTTAATGGGCTTAAGATATTTATTGGATGTTTAATTTAATAATTGAGCTAAATTTGTTAATGAGCCTAAATTGTTTAATTTATTTGGTTGGACTAAGTTCTAAGTTGAACTAAGTACTATTGGGCCAATCTTATTCTAATTGGATCAATTTAAGTGTGATTGGGATAGTCTAAGTATTTGGGCCAGTTTAAGTGTTATTGAGTCATCTAAGTGTTATCGGACGAATATGAGTTTAATGGCTTTAGCTAAGGGGCAGCAACTCGAACTAGCCATTGACAAAAAAAATAGTCCGTAAATATATATTTAATAGATGTATATGTATATTTTGATATAAATATGATTTTTATGGAAAATGAATTAAATATATATTTACGGGCATAATTTTAAGGAAAATGATATTTTTAAGTTCAAGATTCATGCATGTATTTTATGTTAATATTAAGGGCATGTAAAGGAAATTTTTGGGAAGTTGATGTGAATTGTGACAATTATGTTCAGGAGCCTACGGATCCCCGTGTTAAGGTTGGGTGAAGTGGCATAAAAGGCGCAGGGAATCCCCGTGTTAAGGTTGGGTGAACCTCGCCGTCACGTACGTTGGTTTATAGATTGATCAATCGTTTATGTTTATGGTCACACTTCGCTGATATGACCCACAGGAAATGATTTTTATGTTCAGGGCATGCCAATGCTTATGTTATGTATTATGTTACGTATTATGTTATGATATAGATTACTACGCAGTTTATGCATATGATTTTACGATCATTCATGCATTAGAATCCTTGGATTATTTTTATATACGTTATGTACTTGCATGTGGTTTTATTTAGTAGTACTCGTTATTAAAGGTAGAGCATGCTGGGCCTTTAGGCTCACTAGATCTAAATGGTGTGCAGGTGAGATTTATGTAATTCAGGAGGTTGTGGTCCCGACTGATGGTGAAGACCTCTGTGCTTTCGTGGCAAGCTAGCACATCCGTGACCTTTGCGCTTTTATGTTTCAATGATTATGAGATTGTATCAAACTATTTTCCGCATTTTACGTTATTGAATATTTACGCATGGATTTATAATGTGTTCGAGTATTTAAGTTTTGACATGAAATCGCTTTTTATTATGTATTAAATTTTATGAAAATCTATTTTAAGTATAGATGCATATATGTATGGGCATATATGTAATATTTTATAAAAAAAAAAAAATTCCTTCGAGTTAGGGTCGTTTCATTTATGTTGAAAGCAGATATCAGTAGAATGTATATTGTGGACTTTATATTTATTTGTGCCTCATGCTCTACTAGGTTTAGCTGCTCCAACTATTGCCACAAGTGGGTTCACTGCTATTGCTAGTGCTGTAGGAAGTGTTGCAGGTTCTGTTGCAGTTGCAGCTTCCTTCGGTGGTTAGTACAAAAAGCTATTTAGGGTCCTGTTCACTAGTCAACTTCAATCGATTGCTTTTCTTAGCATAACAATTATAATTTATTACCTATACTTTTAAGTGACTGTAATTTTGTTCGTGTTGATCCATTCTAACATCTTCACAATATTTCAATTGCAGCTTTTGGAGCCAAACTTACAGGGACCAAAATGGCTAGGAGAATTTGCGATGTTGAGAAGTTTGAGTTTACAGCTATAGGTGAAAACCATAACCAAGGAGTGAGTCTTCCTTTACCATAAGATGTGATGAGAAAAGAAATTTTCTCATGTATTGATACCTTTTTTTTGTTCTCTTGTTAACCTATATTTTTTATGCTATTTTTACGTGTAAATATTTTAATGTTGCGGTTGGATTGACTCTTTTGGAATCATGGATTTCATCTTCATTTTACCCCTTTGTATGGTTTTGATTAAAGGATATTTCAAATTTACCTTCTACGACGAGAATAAATTGGCACAATGGATCATACACAACAGGGCTAACACGATTGCATGTTTATAAAAAAAATATTAAGGGGTGAAAAGTATCTAAAAGTATACAAAATGATTTTGTATTTGAGTAGAAGTCGTTATTTGATCAACACACGCTTATGTTATCTTAAATATGTGAATTAAGTCAAACCAAAGATCAACAAATGAGTCAATATTAATGCTGAACATGAATACTTAGCTATTGGGTGATCAATGAATGAGTCTAGTAATGCTGATCATGAATTCTTAGCTCTCGGGTGGAACCGTACCTCGCTAGAACACTTCTTGTTAGTTTCTGATCTATTTTAAGTTAATCACCAACTGGGAATTCATAAGAGACTAGCTTACTGGCACATATTACTTAGTTTTAGTTTTTATTTCCCCCTAGATATTTCTTATTCTTTTGGTTGTCTTTTTGTTGTATATAATTCATTGTATAGCAATCATGTTTGATTTCTAGTGTTTATAAGCTAATCTCCAAGTCAAAAATATTTTATGTTTAGTATTTGAAGGATTGTTTGCGAGGATATGGAACAAAGTTATATTTATTGATGAGTTGCAGCGTGCTACCCATGACTCCAATTCACAGGTTGATGCTATTTTTCAAGTCTTGCAAACATGTGAAATGCCACCTATATATTTTCAAACAAACAAATTCCCTACAGCTCACCAAAAGATTGTTGATGCATATGGGTGAGTTTTTCTCTATAGTAAACTGGTAGACACATTTAGGTTCATTCAAGTATAAGTTGTCTATTTCTGGTGCTAAGAAGTTATTCAAAAGACAATTTATGGTCCAGGAAGTAAAGTAAGTATTGTAAGTTGATCTCTTCACTATTTTTTCGCATTTTAATGTAATTAAACATTTTTGTTTTTAATGTTATATGTTGAAAATGCTATTACGCATGTTTGATCTCTTTTTAAAATGTTTCCTAAAAAAAGAAAGAAAAAGTTTATTTCGGTGATCTAAATTAACTAAAAAGTCTGATTCGAGCTGGGAGATTATGATAGAAGATGGGCCTTGGTAAGGAAATAATTTGGTACAAATAATTCTCGTATTTCTGCTGATCAGTTTGGATTAAGGACTGTGCTTGTAGGTAGTAGAAGGAAAATTTACTGAGGAACCTGGATCTGGTGTGTGGCAATTATTGGTTTTTCTCATGAGTTTTTGTGTTATTTTTTGGTTATGAGATTATTGTATTTTCCCCTGGAATAGAATAAATTATTTGATGTTTGATTTATTGTGTCATTCATAACCATGACTTTGAAATTTTATTCTTGTTTACTGCTATTGTTCAGCACATTCCGAGTCCTCCAAATGGATTTACAATTCTGAGAGTTGGTCTGAACACCGACTCCGATTTATATCTAAAGGAAGTTCGTTGGGGGTTATATCTAAAGGTAGGTTAAAGTTTCTCTTTTCTTGTGATTTATGTCTTATGCCAGCTCACTTTCACTTTTTTTCTTGCAATTCTTTATTCCCTCCAGTCTTAAATATGCATGTGGTGCTTCTTGCTTAGAAATTAAAATTCTTGTTTTCTCTAAAAGAGGAGGAATCCAAATTATAAATGTGATCACCAAAAAGCTCGTGGGCTAAGTTCATGGAAACGTGGAGGTATCATCGGTGTTGCTGCACTAACTGGAGGAACCTTGATGGCTATTACTGGAGGTATACAAACTTTATCACTCATTAAATAATTGAGTAATAAAGTCATGATTGTTAAATCTAGTATCTGGAAAGAAGCTATTTCCGCATTTCTTAATTAAATGGATCACAACTTGATAATTCCAATCGCTTAGTGAAAATTTCGTAATTCGTAGTTCATTTGATAATTCCAATCGCTTAGTGATAGTTTCGTCATTCGTAGATCATGTTCTTTTACTGATAAATGTGTCTCTTTTACTTTTATTTTAATCTATTTATATTTGTTTTATGTTTGTTTTTATTTTTAATAATTTACAGTATGGAGATACAAATTAAAGGAAAAGATATTGTTGCGGCTTTTATGAAAGCTTGGGACGCTCATGTGCTGAAGGAAGGAATCAAAGTTTTTCGAGATTAATGCATAGTTTTTTCCTAGGGTTCATTAATTTATAATTTGATTATTTTTTTATTTGAATGATTTATAATATTGTGAGATTCTATATTAAATTTTATTCTACAAATTTTTGAATTTTGAGTGATTTAAAATATTGAAAAATTGTGAATTAATTTTTTTTTTTTATTTGAACAAAGACAACGCTTTTTAAAGCATTGTCTTTTCCAGATACAATGACTCTTAAAAAGCGTTGTCTTTCCCAGAAACGACAACGCTTTTTATAAAAGACAACACTTAAAAAGCGTTGTCGTTTTTAGATACGACAACGCTTTTTAAGCATTGTATTTTCCAGAAATGACAACGCTTTTTCCGCGTTGTCTTTGAGCGTGGTCTTTTATAACACTGGCTACGACAACGCTTTTTTGGGGACATTAACAACGCGGAAAAAGCGTTGTCGTTAGCCGTTTTTCTTGTAGTGTACAAATGGCTATCTCAAAAGAATAATAGTATTAACATGGTATGTAAATGGCACATACATAAACATGAACAATATAAATATGCATCACATAACAAGTAATAATGCTGCAAAAGATAATAATGCAACACATAAGTATGCACACTCAGTTGGATATCTCAATCAGTACTTACGTACCCCAACTACTGGTCTGAGTTACAGAGCCTATAGTCCATCACTACAATCTAAATGAAAAGTATCACTAATATATACTGATCTAAAAGTTTTTACTAAGCTAATATACTCCTAATTACTAGGGATTTTAGACTATATCTGCGTCCGTTGTCAGTTTGTTGATGTCTGTAGTGACCCTACATAGAATCACCTACTAACTGGCAACTAATAGTATGCATTAAACTTAATACAGCAAAATACTTAACAGAGTAAAACGTGCAGAAACATAATCCATAAATTACATATCAGCTTAGTAAAATATATTCAGGCTTAATACTGTAGTGATACAATCATATCGAAAAACTTAAAAGTAAACATTATACAGCTATATCAAATCCTGCTGTATAATTAACTCCTCAAGGCTCCTGCTCCCTAGTCCTGCCTTGAACTACCAGCTCCGTCCATCCTGCGACCTACCTCGTGGAATAGGGTATCCAAGATAACAACTAGGACGTGAGCGCTAACGCTCAGTACATAAACATGAGTAAACATATGTATATAATGCATGCAATATGATGACTAGTAAAAGGTCATCTGAAAAGTCATGCTCAGTACCGGCGCCACATGAGTTCTGCCACCGCACGGATCAACCTCTAGGTGAAACCACACTCGTCTAGTACACCATAGTAGTCAAACATACATGTCCCCGCCGTCGCGGTACTCTCAGTGACAGACTATCGAGTATAGAGCAGAGCGGCTCTATAATCAGATATAACAAGGTAAAGGCTCAACGTGTATATACATATGACATATGAATATGGAAAATGGTAAATCATATATCATGCCATATAATAATGCCAAATAAATGCAACATATAAACATGTATACTCGCTGGCAATCTCAGTCAATGTGTACGTACCTCTAGGCTAGTTCAAGTATAATAGATCCTAGGTTCCAAGCCTATATTCAAAAGTTCACCATATCACTACACAAGTTCTATAAGCCTTAAATAAGCTAATAAGTACTCCCAAAACTTAAATAGATTCCCGGACCATACCTTCGTCCGTAGATAGCCCTTTTGGAGTCGCTGGTCCCGGATGACTATAATCACACCTTGGTTATTCCAGAACCTTGATTATAACCGATAGGGCCCTCAAGTGTATAACTCACACTATATAACTGGAGAAAGAAACTCGGAAATTTGTAATTCAAATTGAAATCGAATGAGTCCTATTTATAGGAAAATTTCTGGTCGAGTTCGGGCCCTCCGAACTGGGGTTCGGATCGTCCGTTCCAGCTCAATGCATGCATGCAAGCCACATTGGGTTCGGAGCCTCCGAAATCAGGTTCGGATCGTCCGAACTTCTCTTCGTCCGACACTTGTCAAAATCCATGGCTGAGTAATCCTGCTTGCATGGCATGAGGAAGTTCGGGCCGTCCGATCTTTAGTTCGGATCGTCCGAACTTGCCTTAACTCCGAAGTCAACAAGCCAACTTTGGAGCCCCATAGTTGCTGAGTTCGGGCCATCCGAAGTTCTCTTCGGACCATCCGGGCTCAGAAAAATGAAAATCCAATTCTTGAATTTGAAGTCCGATTAAACCCCGAAATTGGTTAATCACCAACCCTTAATCATGTTTAACATATTATTATCTTAAAATGGAATCTGAGTTACTATAATGTCGAAGGCCACTACTCTGGCACAACTCCGCTATTACTCCCATTGTGAGGGCCCATTCCTAATTAGTATTTAATGATTATGCAATCAGGATTAATTAATGTAAACAGCGAAAACGAGTTAAAATTTTTCTTTCGGGCCTACCGAAAATTCGGCATGACCTCCCCATAAATCGGACATACCAGGGAATCAAAAACTCAGACAGCAATACAATACTCAAAAATAGTGTCCAATTCGACAACACACAAACCTACAGCCGCACTGGCCAGGACTAATCACATGCAAGCCGGCAAAGCTAAATACAACAACAAGCAAATCCCAAACGTCGTAAAAATAACAATACAGATACACGGGGCATCTCCCCGGCAAATGAAAGACTCCAATAATAATATATAATATCTGGGAACTCACAACGACTCAATACCCTCCATGGGCTCCACTGGCAGATGCACCACCAGAGGCAACAGAACCACCTGTACTACTTGCCATGACAATAACAACAAAACCACAGCAGTCCCGAGGGACAGGGGTCAAACCCCAGTACGAAGATCAAATAAATTACAGCAAAATAAATGATATGTAAAACAACTAATGCAATGCGAGTGAATGGTACCAAGGAACAACGGATATCAAAATCTGGATCCAAAGAACAATAGCTAATATGTGGCCACCTGTGCTAGGGGGACAGTTCAAACACTGCGCGGCCCTGCATCAGTACGCGTCAAGGGGGACAGTCTGCAGAACTACGGGGCTAGCATCAGATTTCTAAACAACTCATTAAAGAGTGGATAACAATCTCAGGAATAAGAGAATAATGGCTCAATATGAATGCAATGCATCATTTATCACAATCATCATATAAAACATATAAACAAGCAATACCTCAAATAGCAATTAGACATTTTACATATCCTCATAAAGGCTGTAAGATAGCGATCAATCCGTACCTTAATTGCCAAATAATTACCAGAGTAATTCTTACAAACTTGGTGCAATCCTAATTACTCCAAACCTGAGGCAATTACCATTTCCATCAATTCTAACATATATTTCAACTTCCAAACAATTTAAATATTCAATCCTAGGGTTGAAAATATCCAAATTAATATTCTGAAAAATTCCGATAAATTTCCAAAAATTCCAGAATTATTATATATTAATTCTAAGGTATTCCAAGACCCAAACATTCAATAATTCAACACAATAATTCAAAAATCCCATATATATACATTCTGAATTTTCGAAAATAATTCCATAAAAAAATAGGAATTCGATCTATACCTCCAATCGGCTCAAATATAGCACCTACAACCAAAAAATAATCATATATAATTATTTGGATTCGAATTCAACCAAAAATTCCCAAATTCAAACCCTAACTCGAAATATACCTCAAGACTTCGAATTAAAGGTCTAAACAACTCGTACAACCTTCCTCCTAGCTCAGGCGGCGGTCGGACGGCGGCTAGGGACGGGGAAGGCGGCGGCTGTTCGGAAATGGGTTTTTGAAGAGTGCTAGAAAAGCTTACAAAATTGGTATCAAAAGAAAGCTCTCGTCGCGAGGATTCTGGAACTACGCTCGGAATAATTTTTGGAGCAACGACGGAGGAGATATAGCCGATTGAAGAAACGAAATGAAAAGAAAATAAGAAGGAAGAGGAGAACAGAGTGCATGGCCGAGAGAGAGGATTTTGAGGAGAGAGGAAAGTAATGTTTGTATGTATATGTGTGTATTTATTTAATTGAGTCCAAAACTTGACCCGATTAAATTAATTCCAACTCCTGTGTGCCATAAAAATTAAATATGTATTTTAATACCGTCTATACACCGATATTTTCTGACACATATTTTTAACACACAAATTAATTATTTGGCTTAATTATTTTAATTCACCACTTTAAAATAATTATTAACAAATCTAGCCAAATAATAGGGTAATTAGCATCGGGTCCTTACAATTCTTCCCCACTAAAAGATGATTTCGTCCTCGAAATCGAACACACATAATACATCATACAAAGTGGTTTAAACATCTACCACTGATAACACACAGGATAATCAGAGTACATGGAATAATTCACTGCATTCTCAAACAAGTGAGGCCATTCTTGACGCATCATGGCCTCGATTTCCCATGTAGCCTCTTATGTCCCATGTCTACTCCACTGAACCATAACCAAAGGAATGGTCTTGTTCCGGAGTTGTTTCTCTCTACGATCAAGAATCTTCACTGGGTACTTGGAATAGCTAAGGGAACTATCCAACTCTACCTCCTCGGCCCTCAAGACATGAGATGGATCTGGCTCGTACTTTCGCAACATCGACACATGAAACACATCATGTATCGCAGACAAACTCTGCGGCAAGTCCAAACGATAAGCCAAAATACCAATCTTCTCAACGATCACATACGGACCAATATAACGTGGAGCTAGCTTCCCTTTACGCCCAAATCTCATAGTACCACGAAACGGTGAAACTTCCAGGAAAACATAATCACCAACCTGAAATTCTAAAGGTCTACGCCTCTTGTTTGCATAACTAGCTTGGCAATCTTGGGCTGCTTTCATTCTTTTACTGATCAAGACAACTTCGTCCTTCATCTCCTGAATAAATTCAGGCATAGCCAATCGTCGTTCTCCTACTTCTTCCCAGCAAGTTGGAGATCTGCACTTTCTTCCATACAAGGCTTCAAAAGGAGCCATTCCAATCAAAGTATGGAAACTGTTATTGTAGGAGAATTCAACCAAAGATAACGATTCTTGCCAACTGCCACTGAAATCCATCACCACAGCTCTCAACATGTCTTCCAATGTTTGGATGGTCCTCTCTGACTGACCATCTGTCTGTGGGTGATAGACAGTGCTCATCGCTAACTTTGAACCCAAGGCTGATTGCAGACTAGCCCAAAACTTAGAAGTAAATCTTGGATCACGATCAGATACTATGGTTACAGGCACACCATGCAATCTCACCACATTATCAATGTACAATTTAGCCATTTTCTTATAAGGGCAAGTACGATCATATGGAATAAAATGGGCTGATTTCGACAGTCTATCAACAATCACCCAAATAGCATCACAACCATGCACAGATCGAGGTAGGTGTGTCACGAAATCCATAGCATTGTGCTCCCAATTCCACTGCGGCACTTCCAGACTATGTAACATACCACCAGGTCTCATCCTCTCAGCTTTAACCTGTCGGCAAGTCAAACATCTTGCTACAAAGTCTGAAATTTCCTTTTTCATGTCTTCCCACCAAAACTGGGATCGCAAAGCATGATACATCTTCCTATTACCTGGGTGAACACTGTGTCGACTACAATGTGCTTCTCGCAAGATAGCTTCTTTCAAGTCTATCAAATTTGGAACCACAAGTCTTCCTTTAAAACGCAAAATTCCATCTGAAGTGACATCAAACTTATCTAACTGTCCTGTTTGAGACAATTCTTTCAACTTCTGAATATAAGGATCAGTCCTTTGTGCTGTTTTGATGTCAGAAACTATCTGTGGTTCAACTTGAATAGATGAAACTATAACGTAGTCACCACTAGGTTGGTAAGTCCAACCTGAAGTCCCCAAGTGCTCATGGACTTTCGAGATTGTAAGAGATGTTAACATTGTATTCTGAACTTTTCGGCTAAAAGCATCTGCAACTAGATTCATCTTACCGGGTTGATACTGAATATCACAATCAAAGTCCTTAAGTAATTCCATCCAGCAACGTTGTCTCATGTTCAGATCGGATTGTGTGAAAATATATTTAAGACTTTTGTTATCAGAATATATCACAAACTATTTTTCGTACAGATAATGACGTCATATTTTCAATGCAAAGACAATGGCACCCAACTCTATATCATGAATTGGATATCGAGTTTCATGAGGTTTCAATTGACGTGATGCATAAGCAATAACTCGCTCATGCTGCATCAAAACGCATCCAAGTCCATTTAGAGAAGCATCTGTACAAACGACAAACCCACCTGAGCCCAAAGGTAAAGCTAAAACAGGGGCTGTGGTTAACTTTTCTTTCAAAGTCTGAAAACTAGTTTCACACTCTCTAGTCCAAACAAAACGTCGATCTTTCTGTGTCAGTTGTGTCATAGGCTTCGCTATCTTAGAAAATCCTTCGATAAATCGCCTGTAATATCCAGCCAATCCCAAGAAACTACGAATCTCAGAAACATTCCTGGGTGTTGTCCAATTAAGGACGACATCAATCTTACTGGGATCAACAGACACTCCTTGAGCTGATATTACATGTCCCAAAAATACAACTCTGTCTAACCAGAACTCACACTTTGAAAACTTGGCGTATAGCTGTGCAGTTCTGAGAGTTTGAAGAACTAGCCTCAAATGATCTCGATGCTCCTTCAACGATTTTGAATAGATCAGAATGTCATCAATGAAAATGATAACAAATCTGTCTATAAACTCTCGAAATATACGGTTCATCAGATCCATAAAAACCGCTGGAGCATTCGTTAACCCAAATGGCATAACGAGGAATTCATAGTGACCATATCGTGTTCGAAATGCTGTCTTTGGAATATCTTCCTCACGGACTCGTAGCTGATGGTAACCAGAACGAAGATCAATTTTTTAGTACACAGAAGTACCTTGCAACTGATCAAATAGATCGTCAATGCGTGGAAATGGGTATTTATTCTTCACTGTGATCTGATTTAACTGACGGTAATCAATGCACATCCTTATTGATCCATCTTTCTTTTTCACAAAAAGTATAGGAGCTCCCCAAGGAGACATACTTGGCCTGATGTAACCTTTCTCCAGGAGATCCTGCAACTGTTCTTTTAATTCTTTCAATTCTGCTGGAGCTAATCGATAAGGTGCTCTGGAAACTGGATTTGCTCCTGGCATCAAATCAATACTAAAATCTATTTCCCTTTGAGGCGGAAAGCCTGGAATCTCTTCGGGAAATACGTCAGGAAATTCCTCAACCACTGGAATATCAGAAACTTTCAATCCCTTTTCTTGAGTAGCATCTACTGCATAGATCAAATACCCTTCATTCCCAGCAGACAATAACCCAAACATCTGCAAGGCTGACACTAAAGGGATACGGGATCGAGAATCATCACCATAAAAATTCCATTTGCCACCAACATACGGTCGAAATCTTACTACTCCATGAAAACAGTCAACAGTAGCTCGATAGTTGGTCAAAGTATCCATTCCGATAATACAGTCAAAATCAAACATAGACAACTTAATCAAGTTGGTTATCATAATACTTTCATCGAAACGGATTACACAGTTTATCACTATCTCACGCGATCTCAAATACACACCAGGAGGGGTAGACATAGACACTGGATCAATCAACAAGGTAGTAGCAATCTCATGCTCAACAATAAATGCAGCAGATAGAAATGAATGAGATGCTCTTGTGTCTATCAATATACGAGCAGGATGATCAAAGATAAAACATATACCTGCTATAACCCCTCCAGGTGCATCCTGAGCCTGGTCGTGAGTCAATGCATGAATTCTAGCCTCCTGAGGCCCTGAGAACTGCTGCTGAGAAGGACCTCTCGATTGGGAGAAACTGGGTTGCGGTGCAAACTGAGGAGTGAAAGGTCTAGGAGCTGGGGCTCGAGGAAACTGGCTAAACTGAGAAGACTGATGCTGCTGTCCTCCCCCACTAGGACAAACCTTTGCATAATGTCCTGGTTGGCCACAAGTATGATAGACTCCTTGAACTCCTATGCACTGATCAGATGAATGCCTTCCTCCACACTTATTGCAAGACTCTCTAGGAACCCATGAAGATCCCCACCACGAGAACTACCAGAACTAGAGGAAGTGCTAAATGACTTCTTTTTGAATTGCTTTCCCTTAGGCTTAAATCTTTGCGGCCTAGGTTGCTGAAAAGATTGCTGGGGTGTAAAAGAGGTGTTTGCTGAAAATTGTGCAGTTCCAGTTGGTGCTTGCATCGTATACTGCGGTCGACCCCTTCTTAACCCTGCTTCTTGTCTAATGGATTTGTCAACCGCATCAGCATAATCAACTGGGTTGCTGGCCAAGACCAAGGAGTACAGATTCTGATTCAATCCTTCCATAAACTTTTCGAGTTTAGCTCCATCCTTAGAAGCAATGTGCGGCACATAAGTAAACAATGAAGACAGCTTCCTGGCATACTCTGCAGCACTCAATTCACCTTGAACCAGATTGAAGAACTCAGATTTTTTCTCTACCACAAAAGAAGGTGGAGCATATTCTTGTCGGAACTTGGAGCAGAAAACATCCCAAGTAACAGGTTTACCAGCCTCAACCAGAGCTGTTCGCATAGCCTCCCACCAAAGTTCAGCAGTATCTTTCAGTTGTAGAACCACCATTGTTACCCTTCGTTCAGAATTATAGTGCACCAATCCGAACAGGTTGTTCATGGCTCTCAACCAAGATTCAGCTTTTTCACTGCCTTCATCTCCACTGAAAGTAGGTGGATTCAATCTTTGAAATCTAACGACCACCAACTCCATCTCATCAACTTGATTGCCCAACTGATCCACTTCAGCATCAATATCGTTTATTACATTCCTTGCAGGATGACCACGTCTCCCACGCAAGACTCCATCAAGACCAACCTCATTCTGACTGCCAGATTCTTGGAAAACATTCTTTCCTTTTCCACCTCGAAGTCTAGGGGCCATCTAAAGAAATCCAAGATCAAATCTTTAGGCATAAAGATAGTACAAGATGATAACGTAATTCTAGGCAAACGAGCTTAACTAAAAGTCAAATCCTAGTTAACTACTAGCTCTAAATCGAATCATATAAATAATACTTAACACGTAAGAGCATGTAGTCAATCAAATACGCAATCATCTTCATTCATGTCTATACTAAAGTGTACTAGACATATTTCGAGCATATCCCAGTTTATGCTCTGATACCAAATGTGAGGGCCCGTTCCTAATTAGTATTTAATGATCATGCAATTAAGATTAATTAATGTAAACAGCGAAAACGAGTTAAAATTTTTCTTTCGGGCCTACCGAAAATTCGGCATGACCTCCCCGTAAATCGGACATACCAGGGAAATCAAAAACTCAGACAGCAATACAATACTCAAAAATAGTGTCCAATTCGACAACACACAAACCTACAGCCGCACTGGCCAGGACTAATCACATGCAAGCTGGCAAGGCTAAATACAACAACAAGCAAATCCCAAACGTCGTAAAAATAACGATACTGATACACGAAGCATCTCCCCGGCAAATGAAAGACTCCAATAATAATATATAATATCTGGGAACTCACAACGACTCAATACCCTCCATGGGCTCCACTGGCAGATGCACCACCAGAGGCAACAGAACCACCTGTACTACTTGCCATGGCAATAAAAACAAAACCATAGCAGTCCCGAGGGACAGGGGTCAAACCCCAGTACGAAGATCAAATAAATTACAGCAAAATAAATGATATGTAAAACAACTAATGCAATGCGAGTGAATGGTACCAAGGAACAACCGATATCAAAATCTGGATCCAAAGAACAATAGCTAATATGTGGCCACCTGTGCAAGGGGGACAGTTCAAACACTGCGCGGCCCTGCATCAGTACGCGTCAAGGGGGACAGTCTGCAGAACTGCGCGGCCCTTATGCTAGCATCAGATTTCTAAACAACTCATTAAAGAGTGGATAACAATCTCAGGAATAAGAGAATAATGGCTCAATATGAATGCAATGCATCATTCATCACAATCATCATATAAAACATATAAACAAGCCAATACCTCAAATAGCAATTAGACATTTTACATATCCTCATAAAGGCTGTAAGATAGCGATCAATCCGTACCTTAATTTCCAAATAATTACCAGAGTAATTCTTACAAACTTGGTGCAATCCTAATTACTCCAAACCTGAGGCAATTACCATTTCCATCAATTCTATCATATATTTCAACTTCCAAATAATTTAAATATTCAATCCTAGGGTCGAAAATATCAAAATTAATATTCTGAAAAATTCCGATAAATTTCCAAAAATTCCAGAATTATTATATATTAATTCTAAGATATTCCAAGACCCAAACATTCAATAATTCAATACAATAATTCGAAAATCCCATATATATACATTCTGAATTTTCAAAAATAATTCCATAAAAAAATAGGAAATTCGATCTATACCTCCAATCGGCTCAAATATAGCACCTACAACCAACAAATAATCATATATCAATTATTTGGATTCGAATTCAACCAAAAATTCCCAAAATTCAAACCCTAACTCGAAATATACCTCAAGACTTCGAATTAAAGGTCTAAACAACTCGTACAACCTTCCTCCTAGCTCAGGCGGCGGTCGGACGACGGCTAGGGGCGGCGAAGGCGGCGGCTGGTCGGAAATGGGTTTTTGAAGAGTGCGAGAAAAGCTTACAAAATTGGTATCGTCGCGAGGATTCCGGAACTACGCTCGGAATAATTTTTGGAGCAACGACGGAGGAGATATCGCCGATTGAAGAAACGAAATGAAAAGAAAATAAGAAGGAAGAGGAGAACAGAGTGCACGGCCGAGAGAGAGGATTGTGAGGAGAGAGGAAAGTAATGCTTGTATGTATATGTGTGTATTTATTTAATTGAGTCCAAAACTTGACCCGGTTAAATTAATTCCAACTCCTGTGTGCCATAAAAATTAAATATATATTTTAATATCGTCTATACACCGATATTTTTTGACACATATTTTTAACACACAAATTAATTATTTGGCTTAATTATTTTAATTCACCACTTTAAAATAATTATTAACAAATCTAGTCAAATAATAGGATAATTAGCATCGGGTCCTTACACCCGTAGCACCTCGCCATCGCCCGATCCTTAATTATATGAATAGAAACACTCAAAATATACATTGTATTCCGAAGACACCTCAAACACACACTAATTGTGAGACAATCTCGGTTTATTTATAGACATATTTCGAAAGGTCCGAACCCTAGATCGAATGGTCCGATCTTGCATGTATGCCACGTCTTGGGACACCTTTCTTCGGAAGCTCTGATCCCGATTTAAAAAGCTCCGATTTCACACTTCGGACGCTCCGATCTGGCATGTATCTTAGGTATCAATAACCATTTAACACCTCATTGCGCATGAAGTTCGGAAGCTCCGAACTACCCTTCGAAAACTCCAAACACAAATCTTGTCAACCACTTGTCAACCACCTTTTGACAACACATTGGTGTACGTGTCTAGCCTAGTTTGGAAGTTTCGAACACTGTTCGGACGATCCAAACTATTTTCGCACAATTCGAATGGATCCGAACTACTCGGGTCTTCAAACTTCTCTGATTATTTTCGGGCATCCCAGAGTTGATTTTCCACTTGGTTTTAACATAATAAAATATCTTAAATCATGTTTTACCATTCTAACCATTTTAATCACGTAAAACAAAATTCGGGTTACTATTTATTTTTAATAATTTATTTAATAAGGAATAATATTGTAATTTAATAGATGAATGTTATTTTTTGAAAGTGATATAGTACTAAAAAGTTTATATTTCAAAATTTCCAGTCTCAAGCCTCAACTCTTTTCGTATAGAACATATAAATCTGCATTACATAATTTTTTAAATAATTTTACAGTATAAGGATATATAATTTAGTTATAATCTTAAAATATTTTATTTGATGTTTTATTTTTTTCCATTTTTGTTTATGTATAATATTGTCGATGTTATTTTACCTTAGAAATTACTCCCTCCGTCACATATAAGTAACACTTCTGTGAGACGGTCTCATCCGTGAGACGAGTTAACCCTACCTATATTTATAATAATAAGTAATACTTTTGGCATAAATTGTAATATTTTTTAATGGATAACCCATACAAGAGACCCGTCTCATAAAAATGACCATTGAGACCGTCTCATAGGAGTTTTTGCCGTCCCATATATGTTGTCTTGTTTTAGTTTTCACACGAATTAAGAAAAATTTATTAGGAAAGTAAATTTTAGATAAACTTTCTATTTTATCCCTATTTAATGTATTAAAAAATGATTTCACAATTTTTAAGGTGTAGTTAATAGGGGTATATTAGTAAAGAAGTGTAAAAAAATATTATTAAATATGGTGTATGACTATATATTTGGGACAAACAAAAAAAAACGTGGACAATATAATTGGGACGGAGGGAGTAATAAACATGCATGTCATTTGATTTATATATTGTGGATATTATTTTACACATATATGTGCGCTGTCGACTATCATATTTTAATTTCCAATGTCCTTGCCCTTAAACAAACCAGTCGGGGAGGGAAGCATAGTAAGATTAACTAAGAGTCACATTTCTGCACAGGATTGTATGATATTGTCCAAGAAAGTGTGCGTTTTCATTCTTCCTCCGTACATTTTATTCTTTAGTATTGTGTTCTAATTATTTTCACAATGGTAAAACATGAGTAGATTAGAGGGAAAGGGAAGGGAAATTGAAACTGAAGGATTTGACACAGTACTTCCATCTTCCTATCAGTGTGACATCTAAGGAAATGAATGTATGAACATCCGCCATAAAAAAACATATACCGTAGGAAGGTTTATCACGATGGCCTCACAAAAAGGTTCTTTTTTCTATATTTTAATTTTTGGAAATGTATGTGTATCTTAAGCTTGTTTTCTCAATGTTTTTATGATTGTATCAGTGTATTTTGATGGTGAATTTTTGCGTGACGACTGCAGATAATGAGTATCAAGAGTCAAATATCGAAGAAAAAGAAGAGATTGAATTCGGGTGATGCAGATGAAAATGAGCGTGCTTTGGAGCAGATACATGAGCTTGAGCAAGTACTTGAACTTTTTTGTGGAGAAAACGTTGGCTGATATATTTTTTGCTGGCATATATACTGATTTTTCTACAAATAAGTTATCTTTTATGAATGAATGTTAAATAAATGAGAAGAGGTAAAGACAAGAAGTTATTTTTGAAATAATAAACATGCACGATAGGAGTTGGGTTGATTTGCTTGATGTTAAATTATGTGTCATGCGACAATGTTTTCTTTTTTTTATTATTTAATATTTTTTGATTGATAATTAAATGGTTACCAATTGATTCTATTTCATATTCAACATAATTTATACAATAGTTGGATCAAATTCGCATGATAATTTTAATCCAACGAATATGATAAATATGGATATGCATTAATTTTTATTGCAATGTTGCACTCTTTACAAAAAAATTTAGGGGTACAAAATGATTTTTATCTTCCAGATGCTCGAATTCTTAACAATTTCACCCTTTTTATTTTTCATAATTTTTGTATCTTCCTCCATTAAAACTTGCACTTTGTTTGATTTGGATAGGGTAAAGTGATTAACAGTGGAGGTGCTGGAAGTTGTGGAACTTGCATAGTGGAGGTAACACACCAAGCTTCACATGATTTTATTGCTAAGTTTGTCAGGCGATTTCTGGGTAGGGATATTCCTTTACAAACTGTGATTGGTTCTCGGGCTGTGGATACTCTTGTTCGTACAATTGTATATTTACTTTTTACTAATCGAAATGGTGCTATATATCAGTAAACTGTTGTAAAGTTCTTGTTTGCTCGTCTTATTTTATTTTACCAAATCTGAGAGAAAGAGAGTGTTTGGGCAAAATATGGAATTCCAGGTCCTTGTTCATGGTGATGGTTTCACCACTTTCATTTTAAATAGTCCAGGATTCTTTTCTTGTTGCTCAATGGGTTATGCTAATGGAGTAGTTAGCTCTCAAGGGAGGCAACCTTTGGTTTCCTTCGGGGTGATATCATATGTCCAGTATGCTGAAATACCTGATGGCCGCTCATTCCTTGGCGTTCCACACTATTACAGGCATAGCTTGCTTGTTTTGCAAAGAGCAACAAACAATGGAATGAACAACAGCTGAAGTTTGTGATTAATTTTGGTGATATTGTTGACGGCTTCTGCCCAAAGGACCAGTCTCTAACTGCTATCAATACAATTGTCAACGAGTTTAGTAATTGTGCTCTTTACTCTTTCTGATGAAAGATAGTAGAAAATGTTTTTTTAAATAAAATTAGTATTTTTCTGATTGCTTCAGCTCAATTGGTTAATTTTCATAGACTTTGTATTGATTCCTGCTTTTGGAGTATCATTTCAGGCGACACCGTAAAAAAAATTAAAGGAGAATGGGTACAAGTACAGCTGGGGGAATGTTACTGTGAAGCTTGCTGAAACCTATGGATTTTGCTGGGGAGTTATGCGAGCTGTACATATTGCATACGAAGCTATAAAGCAGTTCCCCAACAAGAACGAACAATGCACTGTAGATATCACCACAAAATGTCTCGTAAGGGTTACATCGGATTGGAGGCTGAACTGGTAAGCTATGCATCATTCTATTTTTCATTTTCAGAAAGTAATTAATGTTCGTAAGATGAAAATTTTGGGATTGTAGAGGGAGAAAAACATAATTGCTAAAGACGAAGAAGTTGATAGATCGATTCTTTGGTATAAAGCTCGTGAAGACAAATCTGGAATCATTACGAGTCCGGACACATCAGAAGTTGCTGAAAAAATTGTAAATGTTTAGTTTTATCAATCAACATATTCCCTAGATATATTAAATTTTTTCGATTGATTTTTTATGTCTCATTTGTAGGATGACTTATTGGAGAAAAAGAAAAAAGGAGAATTCAAGGTTTCTGGAATGAATGATGTTTTAACCACTGTCTTAGGAAGTCAGGAACACCATGGAAGGGTTCGAGGTGTGGGAGGATTTGTAAAACCTCACGTTTTTTTTAAGACTCCAAGAAAAAAGAGGGAATCATTCCAGAAAACTACGACGGGAAACATCAATGAACAATTGGAGACTAGACTTTTGAAGGCAGAATTAGAGAAGTTGAAGGCTCAACTTGCTAGTGTTTTGCCAATCATCAATGATCGAAGTTCTGAGATTGTAGCATCAAACAAGTCCTCAGAAATTCAATGTCCAAAGCAAAAACAATCGAAGGATATGGACCCAAAGTTGTCAAAGGATTTGGAAGATTTTTATGAATGCGGCCCTCCTGACATGAAGGTTCGATATTCATATGTTTCACGGGAAATTTGATTTTTTTAATCACATTTTACATATGTATATATAATAATTTATTGTTCCTAAAGGGTAAAAAATGCCACCTTGCCGTCAAAAAATATGAAAATGTGGTGGCGTATGGCACAGTAATATCAGAGGGAGGCCCAAATGTCATGATTCACAATGTTCCACTTGGGGAAGAGAACTTCAAGGTGTCTGTTGATGTTGTGTTAGATGAAACAGCAATGCTTCCAATCCCAATTAAGTCTGGACCAACAATCGTTACTGATGCAATTGGAGCCATTGTTGGTTGGCCTAAAGAGTTGATAATTTTTCCAATGAAAAAGGTATTGTGACCAAGTATACTGATTTTTAATTATGAAAATTGGGAGAGGAGATGATTTTATTGCTAACATTTAGAATATATATGTGTGTGTGTCTGTATGATCTCCATCTACAAAATTCAAAGAAAAATGGTTTGCATTTGTCTTGATTTGTATACTTTTGGATGGATAATTTATCAATCTAATTAGTGTATTTTACGTTTCAGATATATATATATATATTAATGGTGTTATTGTATCTAATTAAAATTGTTTAATGTTGATTTAGTGATACATATATTTTTACTTCATCAATCAATGTAAAAGCCGAAGCCATATGTACTTTATTACTTCATCAATTAATGAAACTGCTGCAGTAAGGGCATGTTTTTACTTCGCCAAGTTACATAACATTTGAAGTTAAATAGAGCATTTACTTCATCACTCAATGTAAATACCGAAGTCATATATGTTCTATTACTTCGTCGTTTAATGAATCAACGGAAGTCATATATGTTCTATTACTTCGTCACTTAAGAAAACTACCGAAGTAAAATACGCGCATTTAATTCGCCAGTCAACGTAAATGGCGAAGTTATAGATGTTATATTACTTCGTCACATAATGTAAATGCTGAAGTAAAAGGCATGCTTTTACTTCAGAACCGGTCCAATATTAAGCGAAGTAAAATGGTACCCTATTACTTCGGTAATTTCATGCCTAATACTTCGGTTATTAAGCGAAGTAAAATGGTACCTATTACTTCACGTGCATCTACTTCGGTATTTATCTATCTACGACTTCAGTTAATATGCGAAGTAAAAGGCATAAATTCTACTAGTGTAAGGATAAAGCTCAAAACATAACTACCAGTGATTAAAAATCTATATCATGTGATATTAGTCAAAAGCTGAAATGCATATATAATTGTGACGCTATCTGAGATCAACCAAAAGATTAATAATTTTAAACTTCTATCAGTATTTATTCTTCTTGTACCAAAAGAAATAATATTATATAACACAAAATATATATGTATATATACAGAGATAAACACAACCTTATTAGAACAAATTTTTTTTTTTAATAACTTGTGTAATTTCTAATAGGCATCACACGTCTTGGTAGTTGATATAAAACAAGCACACACTTGGAAACAAAAGCTATGATTTCCTTTGCCCAAAATTAACTTAAATTGGACAAGAAATGCAAATGGTGATAGTTTAGATAATGCAACACATTGACAAAGACAAAGACAATGATAGCTGCAGCAGCTGATGGCTGCGTTAATTCCCTCGCGGCTTTGATAATCGATCTTATGAAATGGGGACTACCGAGCTGGAACGACGTGAATTTGGTGATACATCGACTCCCCATTCTTCTATGTCCCTAAAAGATTTGGGGTCTCTTTGATCAAAATTCTGGCAAATTGCATAAAGTTTTGACCAAGCTGTTGTGCCAGAGCTCCAAATGCTCTTAACAAAATTCCTGTTCTGGTACAGATACGACATAACAAAAAGGGCAAGACAAGTTACAGTGATGCCTCCTGTGATTGCAAACAGTACTTCAAAACTTCTCAACTTAATTTGGGGGAAGCTACTAGATCCATCTAGAGCATGATTATATGCTTGGATTTTCACTCTCCATTGTTTCTCAATATCCAGTATCTTGCCAAGGTCCATCAGCTTAATTAATTCACGGGAGAAGTCGGCAACTAACGGTGAACCCTTTGAGAAAACAAAAGCAAATCCATCAGTTGGATAGGTTTCACCGACGGTCATGTACTTATCACCGTAATGTAATAAGAAAAGGTTGGTATACGGCCGTGTAGAGAACAAGGCTGCTATACCACCATTAGACAGGGCTTCCTGACTTAGCTCTGGTTTTCTGTAGGTTTTGATCTTGGACTCGTCGAATCCCAAATGTTTCAAGTAATCAACAATGAAAGAACCATTGTGGCATCCAACGTAGGCACCACTTTGAATAAGTTCATTCGCTTCAGTAATAGATGGTGAAAGCCTTTGAATCGTTAATCTTGCGGAAAGGCTTGCCGTATACGTGGAAGCCAGTATGAGCACCACAAACATCCACACCCCAACAACCACTCGAGCTAAATTGGTCACTATCTGTTCACTATGTGCAGATAATAGTGCCATGAAAGGAAGATAGAGGATCATGCCTGCATGTTGGTGACCTCTAAAAGCATGGTTAAACCTACGTTCAAGAATCCAGAGCACAATACCGGTTAAAATCAATAGTGATATCGCAGTTAACCAGAGTTCTTTGCTAAGGGGCTTCAAGAAAATCCATCTGTCATTGGGATCATCATGTTTGATTGGAACTGTCATGGTAATTCCTCCTGGAGCAAATGGCATAGTGAAGTCCACATACCGTGATCGATTCGACGTGATCGTGATGTCTCCCACAGCTGCGTCAAAGTTCTGAAACAAGAATTATGATCAGGGACAGTGTTATAGATCAAGTTTTCGATTAAATCTAGCTTATCATCAGTCTTAGAGTTACGTTGTGTACCCCAAGATAAACTTGTTGGGTGAGTTCATTGTAATTTCCTGCACTAGAACCATCTAACTTTTGAAATGGAACATATTCAAACGGCAGGGCATATGGCAATTCTTTCAAGGCAGCTTCAAATATGTCAATGTAGCATCCAGTAGGTATAGTAGCATTAGTTTCAGGGTCTCTTTTCACTTCAACAAATTCCTTAAAACCAGGTTCTACTGGAACTCCAACTCTAAGCTTCTTACCATTGACTGAAACCTCCCATCCTCGCGGTCTATCTGTCGTGTCTCCAGGAAATATAATGCTTCCTAGTGTTGTATTTGAAGAACTAGTATTGCTCAAGTTTCTTAACAATCCGTGGGATGTTGTCCATATGCCTACCTCCTTGACCCCTTTTCCAACTACATTCAGTATTTGGAAAGCTGATGGCTCCAGTTGTCCTTCAACTAGATGGAACTTACCACCAAGGCCTTGAAATATTACCCCCAACATGGCTTCAAGAATTTTTTGGCCTGTCTTTGATATTTCAGTAATGAACACATTTGTCAAATTAATAGCACTTGTGTTGATCTGAAAAGAAGTCGGCTCCTCAAATCTAACTCTTTCAGCAGCTACAGCCAACGCCCACAAAGTATCATATGCCCACAGGCCATAAAGGCTCAACTCAGCCTCTAAAATGTCGGGATTATCTCCAAGGAATTTCCTTTTCCACCTTTTAGTGAAAGAATCGAGTTTTCTAGACCTTGGAATTACAGGCTTCACCCCAAGAACGCCTTGCATAGAATCTACAACATGGGAATCCAATGAAAAAAATAGGTCCATCAGCTCACTTGTTACGATCCATGCATAGCCTTCGCCCATCATTCCTGCTTCATTCACTTTTAGGAATAGTTTTGAAGCGAGTGAACTTGAAACATGCACCACAAATACCTTCGTTTGCATAGCTTTCATCTTATATAACTCTTGCAGTAGAAAATCATCAGTTGTTGTGAGGGGGATGATGGTTCTGTAAGAAACTCGAGCATTGACATCTTGAAATGCATTAGCCAGATAAGAAACTATCCCATTACCATAATCAGAATCTTCGTATATGAGAATAACTTGATTCCAGTGAAAATATCCAACTATGGCAGCAATGGCGCCTACTTGAGCTGCGTCACTCAAACCTGTTTGAATAAAATATCGAGATTTGGAATGCAGAGAAGGACTTGTAGCTGAGAAAGAAATGATTGGAACATTTGCTCTATCTCCATGTCCAATCACAAAGCTTGCTTGTGAAGATTTTTGAGGACCAATGATTGCGTCAACTTCAACACCCTTCAGTAATCCGAGAGCTGCATATGTCCATGCAAGGTCAAATAAAAGGAGGGATTGGACCCATTAATATGAGGTGGTCCGTTAAAATCAAACGGGTTAAAATCAAAGAACGATAGAGTTCAATATATCTTAAGGATATTATTTTAATTATAAATCAATCGTCTCATGATTCGCCATATCAATAATATACCATTAATTATGGTCATGTGTAAAGATATTAACCATCTGATACATGATTTGAGTAATACTCATAGTATAAGATCAAACGGATTCTTTTATATCTATACTAGCAATCAAGAAAATTTGACTAGTGTATATTAATAACCAACTTAGTCGGTCAATAATAAATATGACACCAATATAAATTTATATTTATTGTCTTCTGCCTTTAACTAAACAAATACAAATATCAACTAAAACCAATGAAAAAAATAGACAGCTGTCAATAGGGATGTAAAAACTACTCAACCCAATCTGTCAATCAGACACGAGTCGACCCGAAAAATATCGGATTGGGGTTGGGGTTTTTTGGATTCGAGTCGAATTGGATTGACCCGAAAAAAATAATCAGGTTCGGGTTGGGTTCGGTTAGATGACCCAATTTTTTTTTATTTTTATATAAAAATAAGAAAGATTTTCTATATTTTAATATATTGTAAGTTTGAAAACAAATTTATTGTATATTGATATAATAAATTTTCATCATTAAATGTTTATTTTGTATAATTTTTATTTTTTAAAATAATTTTTTATTTTTGTGTAGTAAGTATACTTTAAATTTTCTATAACTAAAATTTCGAATTTAAATTATATATAAACTTAGATTTTGTTATTATGTGATTAAATTAAATATTACTATTATTTTTGTGTGTTTTGAATTTTTATTTTATTATTTTGTTAAAAAATAAAAAAAATAAAAAATAAAATCGGATTGATTCGGGTTGATCGGGTTAGTCGGGTTAGCCAGATTCGGATTCGGGTTGACCATTTTCGGGTTGGCTCGGGTCCGAGTTGAGAAATTTTTAAAAAATATTTTCGTCAACCCGACCCGAACTCACTCGACCCACCCGAATTGACACCCCTAGTTGTCAGACGGGCCAACCCATGAAGGGACGGGCCGATCAGCCAAAAACCCTCCGTTTGGTGGGTCAGGGGCGGGCTGGCTCACCATCCCGACCGGCTGAAAATCCTCAACCCAAGGTGGATTACGGGTTAGGCAGACCGGCTCGCGAGTTCGCTCACAACAAATAAAAATAAATAAATAAATATTAAAAAATCATTATAATTAATTATACATTTCATTTCATAAATAATAATAAAAACATGCATATTAATAAAAGATGAGTGTTATTTACACTCCAAAAATTAATAATACTCCACCTTACTTAAATAATATGTTATTAGACATGATTACCCTTATAATATCTTTCCTTATACAATAAAATCTTGTTTGACCTTAAAAAACATCAAATACAATACTTTTATATGTCAACAACTTAAAGTTTAATATTTTTAAAAGTTTTTCATAATATTTTATCATATATAAATAAAATAAAGAAAATATTTTATTTTGATCATAAAATATTTATAATTTATCCTAAATTTTTGTATGGTTATACAAAATGTTAGACAATTTTTTTCACGAAAATATATGAAATAATTGATGTAAAAAATTTTGATGTACCAAAAATTTATTTAAATTTGATATAATATACAAAGTATCTTAACATATAAGATAAAATTCAGATTTCTATGTTATTATATATTTTTTATTTTGTAATATATTTTTTGGTGATTAAAAACTTGATTTTATAGTATAAAAATATAATTTGAATTTTATTTACGTTATGTAGAAAAATACTAAAAATTAATTTATATATTTTTTCTTTTGTAAAATTGTAAATACACAAATATATTAATTAACTATGACAAATAATTTTTTTTTACACATTAGTAATGTTTTTTGAAGATATTATATCATGCTTAATTAAAATTGTAATTTTTTTAAGATATAATAAAAAATTACAAAGATATGTAATAAAAAATAAAAACAGAACATCATTTGTTACGGAAATTTTATAAAAATATATAAATTAACACAAAAATAACAATAACAATTACGTTTTAATTTTTTTTATATTTTGCGTTTAATGATTAAAAATTTTAACCATAATTTTTTGAGTATTTAACATTGTCCATAATTATTTTAGGAATGTCCCATTGAAATCATTAATGAATTTACTAAAAATAAACCAATCAGTTAAAGAGTATCATTGTCAAGTTTTAATATAAATAGTAAAGATGGAGTCTAATTAACAAAATATGAAGTGTAAATAACACTCTCCTTAATAAAATTTCTAATTATTGATTTTACAAGGGTAAATGTTATATAAAGTAATTAATACAAAAAAAATTCCAACTTTCATTAAAAAAAAAGTATATATATCACCATAAAATAAACAAAAATAATAAATAAATTTTGGAGGCCCGCGTGCCAACCCAAGCCCGCCTAGGCCCGCGATCCACGCAGGTTGGCCCGCCTAAGCCCTCCTTTCAACCCAAATAAATTAATGAGAGAATTTCCTCTTTTTAGGTCTCTTTCTTTTTCGAGTCGTCAATTTAGATTAGATCTATAGGGTCGATCTGCCACATAACCACTAATCTTTATCATTGCAATATTCAACATGAGAGATGCTTTGCTACGTTGGTATGACATCTCTCTTTGCTTTTATCGGATGATTGCTCTTTAATTACAAAATTCTAAGTTAATTATTTTTTTTTCCTTTGGTTGATATTTATTTACGTAAACGTGGTTTTTACATATTTTCTTTTTTATGTTTTTCGTTACCAAAAAAAAAAACTGTACAACATATGATGCGTACATCTAAGTACTAGCTAGTTTTAGTTAAAAAAACACACAAAAACACAAAAACATCAAAACTCGACTTATGAGATTAATTGGTTCAAATTCCCTTTCAGTTTTCGCATCAAATCTTCTTGTTTTATAATACCTGTAGCTTTTAGGTATTTATAAAATTTTTAATAATCATTCTATATATATTTTTTGTGTCATATATAATAAATAATTATGAATTAATATTTGTGTTACAGAAATGATTTAATTACAATTTTCTTCTCATTGATTGACTTTTAAACTTCAAGTTCTCTCTTAAATATTCCCTATGTATGTTATTATTTCATATTTTATTTTTTTCTTAGTACTCACTCTATTATTTATTTTTTTGAGGTTTATTTTTTAGTGTAATTTATAACAAATAATTAAGAATTGATATTTATTTGTTTTATATTCCATGCATGTAGATGTTAAGATAAATTGTTGTAATAACTCTCTAATAAATTTATTTAAGTACATTCAATTCAGTTGATGCATTTAATTTATAACCATGTACCATTTTGAAACCTCATTTTCCACCAAATGCTTGTGAAATGAATCCATTCCAAACACATTTCAAGCGAAAAAACATTTATTGGTGCTTCGTAATCATGTAGCCGTTTTGAAATCTCATTTCCATACTTGTCTAATTTTTGGAACATATTTTTCATAAAATGCCCATGCAATTAATTCATTCAACACACAGTTCAAGAGTAAAGAAGAAAATTCACAATGCAAAAAATGTCTTTTTATTCACATTTTTATAGATAAAATATATACACACCCACACAAAAATTACACAAAAAAAGTATGTATATATATATATATATATATATATATAAAAGAAGAATAAATAGTTTTCATTGTCGACTTATGGGTGTGGTATACCAATATAGTTTGCCAAATCGAAAATCGCATATCGTACCAAAAATTAAGGTATAAGAAAATATATAATGATACCATGCATATCAAAATTTTTAGTATCCAAAAGTTTCAGTATCTAGAAGTAGCATACCGATCATAGCGAAACTTTGCAGTATACCGAGATTTTGATAGTATATATAGTTTTATCCAAATAAACCTTATATTTTTTAATTGATAAATTTATTATTTAAAAATAGGGAAAATTGATTTTTTAGTCCTGTATATTTGTCACTTTGCGATTTCAGTCATTTATATTTTCAGATTTCAGTTTTAGTCCGCTTTCTTTATTTTTTTGGCAATTTTAGTCATTTTTCCGATGTGGCGCTGACGTGGCACCAATTCAGTGCTGATGTGGAGCTGACGTGTACAGTGTCACGTAAGTATTTTCGAATAAAAATGACCAAAATTACAAAAAATAAGAACATATAGGACTGAAACTGAAATATGAAAACATAGAGGACCAAAATCGCAAAGTGACAAACATACATGACCAAATTTGCAGTTTTCTCTTAAAAATATTATGTAATTTTAAATTTACATATATTTTTTCAATATTTCGGTTTATAGTTTACCGAAAATTTCGATAAATTTGATATTTTTTGGTATGATAACCTCGGTATACATAAATTTTCGGTATTTTTTCCCACCCTAGTCGTCAATTAATGTTCGTTTCCTATTATATCATCCTCTAATCATAGTTAAGTAAAATTGATTGTTTTATTCATAAAAAATAAAATGAATTAAAATCAACTAAAAAATAATATTTGAAAATTTTTCCGCATCAGAAATATACTTTATTGACAAATTTAATATACTTAAAATTAAATTTATATATATATTACCATTTTATGTGCATGCATCATACTAGTACGTATAATTTATATATATATATATATATATAAGAGAAGATGTATACCATTAGATGCAGCGTCGATGACTTGTCCCTTTGAGTCCCTTAGATGAAGCACAAGCCCTGTAGTGTAATTCGGATTTGTGGCATAGAAATCGGTCATCGCCAAAGCTATGCTGGTCAGGCCTATACGCCCAACCAAAGAATCAAAATCAAGAATGACACCAACTTGAAATGTTCTGTTACCGATCCCAGTTTGTGCATCGCATAAGGAGCCAGATATAGCAAGTAGTGAAATATATAAAATCGAGAGGAGCATTTTCTTTTCTTGAAACAGATACACACATTATTCTTTGAAGCCAGAACCATGTATATATATATTTGTATGCCTGTAGGACATTGTGCGAATCGACGAAACGGAGCCAAGCTTCTCGGCAGAGTTGAAGATATTTGTGACTTGGTAAAAGTCCACTCTTATTAAATTTCCTCAATTAATTTTGTAGTAGCATTGTTATATATGTCATCCATGAAGTTGAAATAGATCTTACAGTGATGGATAGGCATACATAAAACTCAACTGGATGTATATTATAATCTTACTTGTTTTATATATTACATATTAATCAAGCACTTGAGATTCAAGAAACATAAGTTAACTTTGCATGGCATCAATTACACCTCTCTGTTCAATTCTTGAGTTTTGAGAGACAAAAGCAATAGTGTAAACGAACTTCACATACGTCACACCCCAACACAGGGGTTAGTTGACACCGACTTTGTTCTCAAACATCAATTCGAAAACAATTAATTTCAGTTTAATTTCAGAAACTTAAATAGCAGTCTTGTTGAATCCTGATTTTTTGTGATAACAAAATAATATATCATTGTTATAGTATGGACGTCATTTATATGTACGTATAACAGAAAAAACGTCTATCGAAAGATGTCAACCGATCTTATCATGTCAACCGACTGGAAGATATCGACTGACTTACAGATATCAGCTGAACTCTTGGATATCAACCGACTTTCAGATATCAGCCGACTTCATAACATATATCATCCGGTCCTCAGACTTTAACCGATCTTAGCTATCAGAATGAATGTCAACTGGAATACGATCTCAAAGATATCTACCGACTTCATAAAGAAACAAATGCCTAATAACGGATCCTTGACAAGACATCTTAAATGCAAAAGGACAGAGCATTTAAGGAGCCGTCTGACAAAGTTCGAAATGCCATTAATAGCATTTATTATGAATACAAATTGAATGGACATGAAAAGAGCTTCAAGTACAGATATTTTGATGATGAACAGATCTTACTCCACAGAACGATAAATATGGACATGAAAAGATGTTTTTTACCGTTGACACAAAGGGATAAAGACGTTGGAGATTGAGATATAAATACTCGAGCCAAACGAAGAAAAGCAAGTTTTTACACGGCTATCAAACTATCAAAGCATCCGATCGAGCACTCGAAATTGTTTCAATACTCTACTACTCATTCAAATCTTTGCTAAAACAGAAGCATATCTGATCTTCTAAGAGATCTATTCAAGGGTTACTCAAATCCAAGCCATTGTTTGAAGAACATCGACTACTCCAAAGATTTGAGATTCCAATCTTTCAAAAGCTTAGTCGTTCATCATCATCAACCGAAGAAGTTTGATAAGAACTTATAATCTTATTAGTGTAAATCTAAGAGTTCTATTTTAGGCAGTGATAAGTCCTAACTTGAATCGGGTATATTATAAGACGTTGTAATAGCACAAGTCTTCAAGTGTATCCTTCTTTTGAGAAAGAAGGGGTGACGTAGGAGATTAAGCTTCGAACATCCATAAACAACTTTGTGCACATTTACATTACTGCATATTATTATATTTTTACTATTGTCACCTAGTTTAGTGAGAGCCATTTTTCGCACTATGTTAGTAGCTCTTATTTATCTAGGAAGCTGAGAAAAATCGATTAAGTGAATTTACATTTGCTTAATCTTATCGCATTAAAGAATAAAATTTTCAGAGTGTGTATTCACCCCCCTCTACACACACTACCGATGCCCAACAAGTGTTCAGAGAGGGTTCTTTCTCAGCTGCTGATTTTCACTCTTGCATCATGACTTCTCTAAACAAAATTCCTATGTTCTCTATGGAAGATTATGATGATTGAAAAATACATATGCAGGTACATTTTTCTGCTCAAGATGATGATATATATGTGGTATGTTATCACTGATGGTACAATGAAGATTCTCAAAGTCAATACAGTTATAGCCATTTCAGGAGGTGAACCACAGATGGTTGAAAAACCCAGAGCAGAATGGAACACCGAGGACAAGAAGAAAGCAAATCTTTAGCAAGATCAAGACGTGTTCTACTGCCAAAGAAATCTGGGAGAAACTTACTGCAATGACCAAACCAAGGAGAACAAACTCATAGTAGTCATTTAGAAGTTTGATAATGCCAAGATGAAGCCAGGAAAAACCATAATTAATTTGTTATTATCCCCAAACCATAATCTGAATAAGATATGCTATTTCGGGAAGAGTCTATGCTAGCACATGGACACTGCTCATGTGCTGCATCCAACGGTTATTTTTATTTGAATTTCAGATGTTCATGTGAACATCTGAAATGCAAATGAAACAGGGTCGTTGGATTACCACATGAGCAGTGCCCAGGGGCGGAGCCACCCTTGGGCTAGGGTGGGCTCCAGCCCCACCTATTTTTTTAAAAAAATTAGTAGTTTAATTTTTTTAAAAAAATATTTGCAGCCCCATGCTTTGGGAAAAAAAAAGCTTCTTCAGCTATTAAAAAATTAAAAATAAAACAACTCTCACAAATCACATTCCATTCCCATTTATTGTTTGGTTTATTATCATAGCTTTTGAAATTATGTGATTTTGAAGTAAAATTGACAACTCTAAAATTATGTTGCATACTTAATTGCGATTATTTCAATTATCATAATATTGACTAATGATGTATATGAGTTTGTATTTTTACCTTAAAAATCTATTGTCGCGAGTTTTGAGAAAAATAATCAATTGATTGAAATATTTGAGAATTATTGATGTTGTAATTATTGTTGGTCTTGTATTGCTATTTTTTGATTTATAATAATTACCAAAAACTAAATAATTATGAGATTTGAAAAATAATTCTTTGTTGAAAATTTTTGGGATGATTAGATTTCTAGTTAGTTAACTTAGGGAATGAAGAAAATAACAAAATATCAAGTTATTTAACCAATATGTCAGACATCTATTACAGTATAGACGTGATAAAAATATCTGTTTGAATCAAAATAGCACAATAAACTGAATTATAATTTGAAATTTTGGTTTGTGTTTTTTCAAAATTTTAATTAATTTTAGTTTTTAAAATATCGATTAATTCAGTTCCTTTTCGATTTTTAACATAAAACTTTAATTTGGTTAACCGAAAAATTGAACTTTTATAAAAAAAATTAATATTATTAGATTTTTAATAAAGTTTATTAGGACATAAATATTACGAATTTTTAATAAAATTTTATTGGACAATAGGACTAGACTTGAAAATATAATTTTTTAAAATAAAATTTAAATTTATGTAGTTCAATTTTTATATGAAATTTTGTTAGTTAAAGCTTGATTTTTTTAAAAAAAAATCTATAAGTTCAGTTCGTTCCATTTTGTAGTAAAGTTTCATGTATTTGGTTTAATTTGTCGATAATTAGATTTTAAAAAATTTGGTTCGATTTGAACTTAATGTCCACTCTAATTATTATTAACATGGGGCGGAGTCAGCCCCACCTAATTTTGAATCCTGGCTCCCTCCCCTTGGCAGTGTCCATGTAGTAGCATAGACATTCCCGCTATTCCGAATTGGGTGATGTATAAGATAAATCTTTGCTAAATCTAGTACGATTCTGTTGAAGTATTCTCGACAAGTTATGACTAGACAAGATGTGACATTGGGGAGAAACAATGTCAAAAAATTGACAGTTTAAATTATCCATAAAAAAATATGATTAGTGGCTTGGTTACTTTATTCAGGAGTCAACTGGATATGTACTCTAGAACTTGTAATCACTCGTTTTTATATATAGTGAGAAATCGGAAGAATACTTCTTGAATTTTTGCGTACGTACACTAATTCTCGTGGAAACCACCTCAAAATTCCTTCCGTGCAAGTGAAGACATTAAGGTTGGGAAAAAAATCAGATTATAAAAACAATAAGTTCCAGCATAAAATAATATTTAGGAGACACACACACTCATGTATGTATATATATATATGTATATATATATATATATATATATATATATATATATAGTTTTGATCCCACGCACCCTAGGGTGCGGGGGATCCACATGCACCCGTATTCAGAATAACTCCGATTTCCTTAAAATTTTTACGGTAGGGTCGTCTCAAAAATACGAATCCAATGATGTATCATATGATATAAACATCAATCTCAATGGTCGTAGATTTGAAGATTATCGAAAATTATGTGAAATATGCAATTTCCGACCATCTTCACATTTTCGACCACCGAGATTGAAATTTGTATCATATGATATATCGTTGGATTCTCATTTTCGAGACAACCATATCGTGAAAATTTCAAGACAATCGAAGTTGTTTTGGGCACGGGTGTACGTGAGATCAAAACTGTACATACATATATATATATATATATATATGAATTTAGATATGGTGAACACCCATCATGTGCACTTATGTGTGCACCGACTGATGTGGTATTGACCTATTGGATGTAGAAGATGACACATTAGCGGTGCACAATAAGTGCACATGATTATTACCCACCATATCAACACCACACACACATATATATATATATATATATATATATATATGCTCTGATGTAATTAATGAAATAGACATCACCTATTTTATATAATCTTTGAGGACATTTTGTAAATAAAAAATTTTGATGGAATGTTTTAATTATTTCATATAAAACAAATTGAAAACATTGATAACTTTTAAAACATGATAATAAATTTAAGTTGTAAATTAATTATTTATATATATATATATATATATATAGTTTAGTGATTTCCAAACATATAAAAAGGACCAAAACAATGGTTGTAGGAGGGTCTCCTGAGTGTACGTAGGGGCAAGTGTGCCTATATTTTCTTAAATTTATTTGAGTTAATTTATTATGATTTAGTGAATTTTCATTGTTTAAATTTATTTTATAGTTTCTAATAATGGTTGTGAGAAATTGAAATCAGCTGGGTTAGACTGAAGAAAAATGATCAATTAGACTGATAAAACTGGTCAGTTAGACTGATGAAGATTGATGGATCAATTAGGCTGATACTGTACCAGTTAAACTGAAGTAGATTGGACCAGTTAGTCTGAATATCAGCAGACCAGCTGCTACTTCAAAGTTGTAGCTGACGCATTATACTCGAAATAATGGCAATAAATGAGAGCCTCTGCCTAACAGTAAGATTTTCTCCTATAAATAACATCCGAATTCCTGAGATAATGTTACACCAAATTTCTAAGAAAGATTTAAGTAGATTTTATTGTTTGATTTTGGTTTGAATATTAAATGTTGTTTGAATTTATTTATTGTGCTTGTGTGCTTGGTTATTAGCCTGATCAAATGATAATTTTTCATATAATCGAAGGCTAAGTTATATGTCAAATCCATAATTGTGTGATTCCTCAAATATGTGAATCAAGTGCAATAGATAATTTCTTGAATTTGAATTATTAATTCGTAGGGACATCATTTAATTGACTAAATTAAATACATTCACTTGTGTTTATGCTTTTTAAATTCGTATATCTCACCTGTTTTAATGCTACATCTGAATTCAAACATGATCGCTTGTATTTTGGTTGATTATTTGGTAAGGGTTAATTTAGAAAGTTTTTTTTTTATTTAACTACAAATAACGTGACATAAAAATCAAAATTTCAAGGATGAATTCAAATCTAAGTTAACTAGTTTTAGATAATCGAGTTAATAAATTTCAAGAATGTACTCGACCAATGCCAAGACTTTTTTTTTTTATTGATTGTTAGTAAATTTAAAATTTAATCATGCAAGCTGGTTAATTTGATTGTTAGAGTCAATATTTTTTTATTTTCTGATTAAAAGTTAATCTGAACCAAAATTTCCTTTGTTTACTTTTGGTATTTTTAATTTTTAGTACAATAAATTTCAGTTATTGGAACGATCACTAACGCTACTACATATCTATTATTTGATTTGAGTTGGGATGATATGGACGTGACATGACTAATTGCTATCAATTATGTACATTACACTACTGTGTTTCATTCTTGAGTTTTGGGAGACTAATATATAATGTAAATGAGCTGATAAAATAAGCATAATAAGATATGTTATCAGCTGGAACTGGTGAATATATAAAATAAGTGTCGCTAAATCTAGTTCGATTCTGTTGAACTGTTCTCTGGATGTGCTGAGACGTGATATTGAGTAAAAATAATATCACAAAACGAACAGTTGAAATTATCCATTGAAAAAATATAGTTAGTGGTATGATTCATTTATTCAAGTCAACTAGATGTTGAATTAGTAATCACACATTTTGTAGTAACCTACATTAATTCCCGTGGAAACCTCCTCGAAACTCCTTCCAAATCAAGGTTGAGAAGGAATTGAACAAATTAAAAATAACGAGCAACATAAAATTTGCGATATATCCCTTTCGATCACGTACATTGCAGCTTGATCTCCATCTCAAGAGTTATATTGACAAATTTTCAAAAGTTTAAGTTGGGTGTAATAATTATCCCAACTAGAAAAACGGTCGAGTACACATGATACTTGAGTTGTTCTATGATTAAAAAATTTGTGTGGAAGAAGAAATGACGTAGAAGTTATTACATTCTTTGAATATCCAGAAACAATATCGGTTGAACTCTACTCGTTCTGGTTAATGAGATCCTACATTAGGGTAGTACCCAAATCATGTATCAAATTGTTGGATTAAGTGTCAATCAAGTGGATCTACTTGGGCCTATTATTGTGTTAAAAGCATGGGCCATAGTTTAAATTGTGTCTCGGTGGCCAAGGGATTCAAGTTAAACTAAGGCCTGGTACAAGATATAATTCAAAAAAGCCCATTTAGCTAAATAAATCCGTTGGAACTACTTTGTGCATCGGTTATAAGAATAGCTGAGATGCAAGATAAGGAGGAACGAAATTATTTTTGAGAGACACAGAACAATCAAGAGAGATCGACAAAGGAAAGAACAGGGAGATTTGAATCCACATCAGAGAAAGACAGTCACATAGAGAAGAAAGGGTTGTGAGGAATTATTATCAAAGCTCTGTAATCTTTCTTATTGTTTTGTGATCGATTGATTGTGGGATTGATATAATGTAAAACTTTGATCGAGATTTCATTAATAAGAAGTGATTATCCTCCCCGTGGATGTAGGCTATGTAAATAGCTGAATCACATATATCTGGTGTATTGTTCTTATTTCATTTCTGATTCTTGATTGTTGAATGTGTCATGAGTGTTCTTGAATGAGTTCGAACCTGTCTTGACTTGTTTTCTTTTGTGAGCTGGTTACAAGAACTGATTCATTGAGAGTCTCAGCAAAGTGTTCTGTTGAATCGATTTAGTTCTTGAATTAGTGCGATTACCAGAAACTTGGGTGTTGGTGTTGAATTGGTTTGAATCTCATAATAGTGGTTCATATCTCTACACATAAGGGTAATTAATGATATATTATTGACATGACAAATCATGTGGCATTATATCTATGGTTAGGATAATACCCTCAAAGACATGTTACGGAGATGTGCTTTAGACTTCAGTTCGCACTAGAGTGATCATCTACTTTTGGTAGAATTTTCCTTCAACAACAGTTATCATAGAATTTGGGTATGGCACCATACGAAGCTTTGTATGGGAGAAAGTGTCGATCACCGTTTTATTGGGATAAAGTGGGAGAGAAGACCATCACCGGACCTGAGTTAGTTCAATCCACTGTGGAAAAGGTAAAGATTATCCGAGAACGACTCAAGATAGCCCAAGATCGTCAAAAAATTTGGGCAGATCTTAAACGAAGGCCTCTAGAGTTTGAAGTTGGAGAAAAAGTGTACGTAAAAATTTCTCCAATGAAAGGGGTGATCCGGTTTGACAGAGCCAAAAAGTTGAATCCGAAATATGTAGGACCATTTGAGATTCTGAAAAAATTAAGGACACTGGCGTATCAATTAGTCGTACCCCCTAACCTGTCCCGAATTCATCCGGTCTTTCGTGTATCTTAGTTGAGGAGATACATACATGATCCAAGTCATGTACTGGAAATGGTACCTTTAACAGTCCAGTAAAATAAGATTTACATTATAAAGAAGTTCCTATCCGCATAGTGGACACAAATGGACCGAGTTTTGAGAAGGACTATACCACGTGTCAAAGTTCAGTAGTCAAACCATAAGGAACATGAAACAACATGGGAATTGGAAGAGGATATGCGTAAGCGATACTCTTATCTCTTCGAACCAATATAACCATCAAGTTTCGAGGACAAAACTTCTCATTAGGAAGGAGGGGATTCAGTTGCCGAAGTTCAGTCGAGCTCTGTTGGAGATCAAACTATAAGTTTTGGTGATAACAGATCAAACAAAACCAAATACTAAAATAAGATATTAATGACAAATGGTCAGATCAATCAAAATAAATGGATACTTACAAATCAAACTTAACAAAGTCATCCAGATCAAGTTTCCTGCAAAATTGGATTACTCCGGATAAATTAGGCATTTGATCTATCTTCTCTTACAACTATTTCACTTCAACAGATCAAATGACCATCCTCTAGAAGAACAATCCAGATCGATCAAAACCTTATATCTTCTGCCAGATCGAGTTTAAACATATTCAGTCAAGATCAATTATTTACACTTCACCCAGATCAAGTGTGAAAGCCATCAACCCAGATCAGATCAAAGTATCGAATGAAAGCATCAGTTGCCGAAGTTGTTGAGCTAGAAGACAAACTCATTTAATGAAGATTTAAACGTTGGCTAGCTTTTCTTAAAGTCAAGATTTGTGAGCCAATTTATGAGATATGTTGGCGGATCATTCTCAGAATATGTTGGAGGCTCACTGGCTAGTTTTGAAGACTATAAATACATGATGATTCAAAGATTCAAACAAGTAGAGTGAACAATACAAGAAATCATGAATCCAAAGTTTGCTTTCCAATTCATCCGAAAATCCAAAAGGCCTTCACTTTGTATCCTAACTCAGAGACTCATATCTCTGGATCAAAGTTTTGAAAGTTTGAGATAATATATCCAGATAGATCGAGTTCAAAGAGATACATCAAGAACGATCTAGATCAAAGCTATATTTAGCTTTCCAGATCAAAGTTTCGAAGAACATTTTGTGGCTTCCTTTTGTAACTCAAGAAAAGTGTTTGATCTGCTTCGAGAGAGTGTGTTGCTAGGAGTTCGTCTCAAAGGTTTGATAGGATCGGATTTGTATAAGAGTTGTAAAAATCAAAGTCTTCTAGTTGAATACTTCTAGAAACGGAAAAAGAGGTGATGTAGGAGATTAAGCTCCGAACATTCATAAAAATCCTCTGTCCCTTTTATTTACTGCACTTACGTTATCCTTATCTGCCTTAGCTTTTATAGTTCAAATCTGCAAGGAAGATTCTTCCGCCTGTCTTTATCAGATCTTTCGAGCAAAACAAAGTTTTAAGCAATATAAACTTCTGTCTGGTTTTCACAAATCAGATCGAAGTAATGTTAATTTTTTTAAATAATGTATTCACCCCCCTTTACACGTATTTCGATCCTAACAAGTGGTATCAGAGAGGTTCTTGCTTATCACCCTAACTGTCTCTAAGTTATGGCATCTTTTAGTAAAATTCCTATGTTCTCAAAAGAAGATTATGAAGATTTGAAAATTTGTATGCAGACACACTTATTAGCACAAGATGATGATATGTGGTTTGTAGTTATAGATGGACCTATGAAGATTATGAAAACCAATACTGTCACTGCCATCTCTGCTGGTGCTCCACAAATGATAGAAAAGCCTCGAGTTGAGTGGAATTCTGAAGATAAAAAAGAAAGCCAATCTGGATAATGTTGCCAGAGATATTCTATATAAAACTCTAAACAAGAACATGTTTAGCAAGATCAAAATCTGCACTACGGCCGAAGAAATATGGGAGGAGCTCACACAACTGTGTGAAGGAAATGACCAAACAAAGGAAAACAAAATCATTGTGTCCATACAAAAGTTTGACAGTAAAGATGAAACCAGGAGAAAAAATGAATGAGTTTGACGAAAGATTTAGCGGCATTATGATCGAGTTGAATGCACTTGGAAAGAGCTAAAGAAATCGTGAAAGTAGCACTAAAAGTCATGAGAGCTCTACCCCGTGAATGGGATGTGAAGACAGTAGCCATGAGAGAATCCAAAGATCTAAATAAGATCAAATTACATGATCTATTCGCAGATCTCAAAGCATATGAATTCGAGCTAGGAGTTCGAATTGAGGAAGAGACATCAACATCACAAGTTACCAAGGCTCTCACTGCAGCAGATGAAATCTCAGCAACCAAAACCGTAGAATAAATCAGAAGTGATGCAATGTCACTATTTGTTAAAAAGTTTGGAAGATTCATGAGAAAGAACCACAAGAATTTCCAAAGAACAAACGGATCAAGCTTTAAGCTAAAAGAACCAGACGACGATAATCGAGCTTGTTACAACTGTGGAAAGGAAGGACACTTCATAGCTGACTGTACCAAACCAAAGAATGATGAGAAAAAAAACATCACATAAGAAAATTCCCAGATAAGAAAGGAAGAGATTTAGAAGAAAGAAGGAACAAAATGCTCTGTTAGCAGATGAAAGAAACAAGTGGGCTGAATCAGACTCCAAATCATCTGATTCAGAGGCATCATCAAGTGAAAGTGAAGATGATGTTGTCAAGTGTCTTATGGCTGATGACTCAGATATTCCAGATGATGGAGGGGTACTTGACTTTACTTCTGATGAATTTATTAGAGAAGATCTTATTCACGCATTAAATGAGATGATTAATGAATATCGTATACTATCTCATAAGTTTGATGAAGTCAGAACAAATAAGAAGAGTCAAACAGATAAGTCAGATCAAAGTAACTCAGATGAGTCCACTGGATCAGACATTCTAAAGGCTCAGATAAGTTTGTTGGTGACTGAAAACAATGATATGAAAAGTAAACTTCAGGAGATCTTATCTGAAAATCAAAGATTAACAGATCTAGTAAACTCTTGGAATAAATCATCGATATCCTTAGATAAACTTACTGGAATACAAAAGCAAGCTGGAGATAAATCTGGCTTAGGCTACAACATAAATGAAGGTAGTTCATCCAACTCAACCACTCAATCTTTTCTGGAAAAGAAAAACTTTAAATATATGAAGTTTGTAAGATCCAGCACGATATATTAACCAGAGATCCCTATGACATATTCAATATCTCAACAAAGTAAACTCTTACACAGAGGGCTGGGATATGAAGAGCCAGATAGATCTAAGTCAATATGGACTAAACCTAGATCAAATTGGTTTGGACATAGTTTTGAAAGACAAAGAACTTCATCAACTCAACATATATAGACCACATCTTTATAACTCTTTTAGAAAGTATTGGAAGTCAAACAGGAACAATCAACCTGATCACTACACTTGGCACATACATCACAATGCACAAAGAACATCAGATAGAACTGTCACTCCCAAAGGACATCACCATGGAAAATCTGTAAAGATAATCCAAGTATGGATTTCAAAGGGATTAATCCAGCGTGGACCCAAGTAGGAATGAGGACCAAAGTTCTTTTATTTTGTATTTGCAGGTAAAAAGAAGTGAGCTAATCAAACAATCAATATGGTACTTGGACAGTGGGTGTTCAAGGCATATGACTGGAGACAGAAGGATGCTATCTGAATACATACAAGGACCAGGACCTAAGATCACTTTCGGAGATAACTCTAAAGGTACAACCATGGGTAAGGGTAAGCTTATCCATGGAAATATTAACATCAAAGATGTTTTACTTGTAGAGAATTAGAAATATAATTTGATTAATATTAGTCAATTATGTGATTATGACTATTGTGTAGAATTTCAAAGGCACACTTGCACCATAAAATATCAGTATGGACTAATAATTATGACAGGAGAAAGAAGTGGAAAAACCTACAAAGTAAATTGGTCAGATCAACCACTCACTTCAATCTGTCTGGTTGCTACAAAGAAGAACCAAAACTGATTATGGCACAAGAGACTCAATCACTTGAACTTCAAAGCTTTAGCCAATCTGAGTAAACATGAATTGGTTACAGGTTTGCCTAAAATTGAGTTTTCAAAAAATAAAGTTTGCACTACTTGTCAGTTAGGTAAGCAAATCAGATCAACTTTTAAAAACAAAGGCTGTAAATCTTCTTCCAAAAGCTTAGAACTACTGAATATGGATCTTTTTGGTCCTATGCCAGTAATGAGCTTAGAGGGAATGAAGACTGGTTATTGTTGATGGTTTCTCAAGATTTACTTGGGTAATATTTTTAAAATCCAAAGATCAAACTGCCACTCAGTTGATTAAACTTCTTTTAAGACTTCAAAATAAGAAATCTCAAACGATTGTTAAAATTAGAAGTGAAAGAGGATCCGAATTTACAAATCAAACTCTGTCTACTTATCTGAAAAGTCTTGGAATCAAGCATGAATTTTCTGCAGCTAGAACGCCACAACAAAATGGTATTGCAGAAAGTAGGAATAGAACTCTAAAATAAGCTGCTAGAACCATGATTTCTGATTTAGGTATTTCACAAAAATTTTGGGCAGAAGCTATAAACACAACTTGTTATACTCAGAACAGATCAATGATTAATAAGAAAATTGGAAAAACACCTTATGAGATCTGGTATGGTAAAGTTCCAGTGATATCTTACTTCAAGATATTTGGTTGTAAATGTTTCATTCACAACAATGGAAAAACTCATCTGACTGTTCTAGATGTTAGATCAAATGCTTGTTTGTTTCTCGGATACTCATCTGTTAGTAAAGCTTATAGAGTATTTAATACTAAAACTCTAATAGTTGAAGAATCAGTTCATGTTGCTTTTGATGAAACATCTGTTACTAATGAATCTCCAAGCTTGAATGATCTTAGCAACAGAATAGAAGATTCAAAGCTTGACACAGATGATGAAAAAGAGATCCAGATCAGATGGAATAAAGAAAATCCATGTGAACAAGAACAAATTGAGGAACAGAGATCAAAATAACCACCAATTGATAATGAGGTTCCAACAAATATAGATCACATTGAAAATCAAGATGATCAAGATCAACAAGGAAATACAGATCAACTTGGCCCAAATTACAGATGGACCAAAAATCATCCGCCAAACTTGGTAATAGGTAATCCATCTGCACCTTTGAGAACAAGAGGTCAGATGATAAATTAATTAATGCATGCTGCTTTCATTTCTCATATAGAACCTAAGAAAATTGAAGAAGCTTTATTTGATAATAACTGGATAGAAGCTATGCAAGATGAATTGAATCAATTTGAAAAAAATTCAGTCTGGAATTTAGTTCCTAGACCATCTGATAAATCTATAATAGGAACTAGATGGGTATTTAAAAATAAACTCAATGAAAATGGTACTATAGTAAGGAATAAGGCTCGCTTAGTAACATAAGGTTACAAACAAGAAGAAGGAATAGACTTTGATAAAACTTTTGCTCCAGTAGCTAGACTTGAAGCTATTAGAATATTTCTTGCCTATGCTGCCTTCAAGAATTTTAAAGTATTCAAGATGGATGTTAAAAGTGCATTTCTTAATGGTATTCTTCAAGAAGAAGTTTTTGTTGAACAACCCCCTGGATTCCAAAGTCAAGCTTATCCAGATCATGTGTTCAAGCTGGATAAAACTCTTTATGGGCTAAAACAAGCTCCGCGAGCTTGGTATGGTACTCTTTCACTCTTTCTTAGTGGTCATGGTTTTACTATTGGCTCTGTGGATAAAAAATTATTTAAATTTTCAAAGGCGATCATACTCTATTAGTTCAAATATATGTTGATGATATTAGATTTGGGTCAACTAACCCCAAATTATGCAAGAAATTTTCTAAGATGATGCAAGACAAATTCGAGATGAGTACGATGGAAGAATTGACATTCTTTCTGGGATTACAAGTCAGACAGATGGACGAAGAGATATTCATAAATCAGGTCAAATACACAAAGGAACTTCTCAAGAAGTTTGGAATGGAGAACTTTTCTGCTGCTAGTACTCCAATGAGTGCTTCAATCAAGCTGGATAAGGATGAAGCTTGAACTTCAGTAGATCAAACTCTGTTCAGAGTCCTTAGAGGATCCTTGCTCTATTTGACAGAAAGCAGACCAGACATCATGTTCTCAGTCAGTCTGTGTGCAAGATTTTAATCTGATCCAAAGCAATGTCATTTCATTGTTGCCTAAAGGATTCTAAAGTATTTAAAGGGGACTCGGAATGTTGGTTTGTGGTATCCAAAGGATTCAAGTTTCAATCTTATAGGATACTCAAATGCAGATTATGCAAGATGCAGAATTGATCGTAAGAGCACAAGTGGGACTTTTCAATATCTTGGAGATAGGCTAATTTATTGGTTCAGGAAGAAACAAACATCTATTGATACATCTACAGCTGAATCAGAATACTAAGCTGCAGGAAGTTTCTATGCACAATTGCTCTGGATTCAACAACAAGTCAGAGATTATGGTGTTGATTCATCTGAGGCACCTATCTACTGTGACAACACAAGCACAATTGTTATCACATACAACCCTGTCTTACATACCAGAACAAAGCACATTGACATTCGTCACCATTTCATCCGAGATCATGTTCAAAAGAAAGATGTTCATCTGGAATACATCTTAACCGATATGCAAGTTGCTGATATCTTCACAAAGCCGTTACCCGATGCTAAGTTTTCTTATTTTCAAAATTTTCTTGGTTTAATTGATATTGATTAAATATGCTTATTTTTAGGGGGATCGAACTTGTTTAGATTTTCAAACTCATCTGCCATGAACTTTTATGTTTAAAACTCATCTTGTTGTAACTTATCTTAATTTACTCTGTTTTTACGACCTTTGATCTTCTTACACATTCACTCACGATTTCTCATACAAATAAACACAAGATAAGCAAAATAAATTTCATTTCATTCAAATACTTAAGAATATTTTACATTTCTGTCGGGAGCATGAATTCTCTTCCTTATGTTCACCTCCCTTTGCCATTTAACCAAACACTCCCTAAGTGGTGGTTCAAAGGGCTTGAACATGTACTCACCCGCGTTAAGCAGGTGAGTGAGAACTCGCTCCTCCTTACGAAGAAGCAGATAAGATATCCCCTCCGAAGATAATATATCCTCAACCTTTTCGGACCCAAAAAACTCCAGGTACTTGTCCTCTCGGTCCTACAACTCCCTTGCCTCCTCCTACTTGCGCGGTGGGAAGAGAGCGTAGTGGTACATCCGAATCTCCTCGATTTTGAACCATATCCTCATGGTCCACGTGAAAACAAACTCCTGAAGATCAGTCTGGCGCTCCTCGATAGTTTGATCTGCAGCCATTTCTTTTATCTGATAGTTTAAGTGTTTAGAAGATAATCGGACTGTAGTGACCCGCACCGTGATCACCTACTAATCAGAACTTAAGCATGCATTTAATCAATAAAATAATCTTAATTAGAGTAACTGCGGAATTAAAGTAAGTCAAATACCATGTAAGCAAATCCTAGTGGTCAACCCTGCTATCCAGCCTTGGTCACCACCTAACCTTCCTATCTTCGGGAGAACTACCTGCAACTGCCCCATGGAATAGGGCATCTAGCCAACAGAAAATAACCGAAAGTGAGCCTAACATGCTCAGTACGAGAGTATGAGTATACACTATATATATATATATATATATGTGCATGTATGCATGTGAACTGGGTACCAAGACACTCAGGTCAAGAAACAAACTCATAGACCGGGCCCAGGGTATATAGTACGATGTGCCGTCGCATCAGGAGGTGACTCCTATACCCATTGGATAATGGTGACCTGATACTAGTACATGTGTCCAACCATCATGGTGACCTGACACAAGACTTATGTATCCAACCATCCATATATCATAGGGTGAGCGCCCTACTACATGATATCTCTAGGAAACATGCTCAATATGCTCATGTATGAAACATACAATCATGACATGTTGTATATAAAGGCATATAAGCATGCAACCACATAATACATGCAAGCACGTAATATATGCATACTCAATCTGTATATCTCAAATAATACTTCCATACCTTACTAAGGCAGATCCTAGAAGCTCCCATCTAGGTCCAAGCCTATCATGCAATACTACAACATAAATAACCATGCATTACCTAGCATACCAAACATCATCTACTAGGCTCTAAAATCCTTAATTAAACTATAGCATACTCCATAATTTACTATAGGGAATGAAAGCCATACCTTCGTCCGTCGTCATCTCTCTGATATCGCATGCCCTAGAGCCTGGGCATAGCCTAGCTACGACCCCTGGATGCCTCACCAGAGCTCCATCACCTAGCTGCTACTACGGACACTGTCCGCTATAAAAATTCTATTTCCTACTCCAACTCTTAAAGAAAGAGTCCTGAAGCCCTTAAAATAGAGCCATTACCAGGAGAGGAGAGGAAATTGGATATTCAAAATGAGAGGCTCGGACCCCTTTTTATAGGCCTTGGATCGGACGGTCCGAACTGGGTTCGGAGGCTGCGATCCTAGCTTGAATTCCACGTGTAGAGTGCATTTTGACACCTCAATATGGCGGGGAGTTCGGACGGTCCGAACTGGGATCGGGTGGTCCGAACTGCCACTTGTCCGAGCCACTTTTTACACCTGGACTTCGCTGAGTTCGGATGGTCCGAACTGGTCTGCACGCTCCGAGCTTCTTAGGTCCTTCCAAACTCGTTTTGGACCCCCGAAACCCCTGGGACCTACCCTACCATTTTTGAACATTCCGGATCTGATTTTACATTTATTTTTATCAAATAATGAATCCTTAAACATGTTTTGACACTTTTAAAATTATATGTCATTTTCTAACATGTTTAAAATCACTTAATCTTTTGGAATTGAACCGGGCTACAACATTCTCCCCCTACTTAGGATATTTCGTCCTCGAATAATCTTAAGTACTGAATGTATATATAAACTGAATAAACATTTCTTTTTATTCAAAATGAAAATTTTACAAGATACATTGAACTGCAACGATTTCAATGTAACTTTGGACAATCCTTGTGTAATGAACTGGGCTTTTCTCTCTGCTGGCCCAGCCATTTTTGCTACTCATGGGCCTTCTCCCCACATGGAAAGGGGAGTTTCATGCCCTCCTCAAGAATCAAACATGTACCACCAGACTTAAGTACATATTTTTGCTGATTCCTCGTACCATTGAGCTACCAGGCTTAAGTACATATTCTTGCTGATTCCTGGTACCATTGATGGTACCAGGAATCAGCAAGAATATGTACTTAAGCCTGGTGGTACATGTTCGATTCTTGGGGAGGGCATGAAACTCCTCTTTCCAGGTGGGAAGAAGGCCAATGAGTTAGAAAATGGCTGGGCAGCAGAGAGGCCCAGTCCATTACAAAAAGGGCGCCCTTTTTTGTAATGGTCTGGGTGCGTCCCTTCACAACTCATAGGGCCTGCAACCATTTTTCTATTCATGGCCTTCTTTTCACCTGGTCTTTCAACCTATCGCTCCTCCACTTTTTCCCAGAAAGTGGAGTATGACATCATTGTTCGTACAATGCCTCGGATGGTGTCACACCATTGTTGTTTTACGCGAAATCAATTTGTGGCAACTAATCTTTCCATGCTGGACCAAAATCCAAATAACATTCTTGCTACATGTCTTCAATTGTAAGAATTGTGCGCTCTGACTGTCCGTCAGTCTCTGGATGATAAGATGTACTCAAACTGAGAGTAATACCCATAGCGCGCTGAAGACTCCCCCAAAACCTGGAAGTAAGCCTAGGGTCCCGATCGCTGACTATGCTCACTGGCACTTCGTGCAATCGAACAATCTTCTGGATATACAATCGTGTCATCCTGTCAAAACTATAGTCCCGGTTATAACGAATGAAATGTGCTAAATTGGTGAGTCAGTCCACCACAACCCAGATAACATCACAATTCCTCGAGCTCATCGATAAATGTGTCATGAAGTTCTTCGATCAACACCCCATTTCTGTTCAAGAATGGATAAACTGTGATGCAACCCTCCAGGTCATCGGTGTTCTGCTTTAACTTGCTGACACATACCAAACATCTAGAAACATACTGATACACACTTCTCTTCATTTCTTTTCACCAGAACCTAGTACGAAATTTTGAAAGGATTCTCATATTTTATGACTAACACTTGTCATAACATCCATGACAATATCTTTGTTTACAGTTCTTGATTTCCTGAATCCTTTAGATTTTTTCTAGGAAATATCAATATAAATATTCTATTGACTCAAAAGTCAATTAGTATCACTTATAATGACATCTATCTCATAACTTGAGAAAACACCTGAAAATGAGAATACTGATTATCCTGTCATGGATAATAATTTCTTGTTGCATTCTGAATTGCGCTACTAGATGAACAAAACTGTTTCATCCCTCTTTGGCAAAGTCCTAAAACCAATACAACCTAGCAAATCCCCTGAATCGATCTCATCGAATCTAACATATCAATGTCCTAACGCATCCAATAGACATCCCGGAAAATTGGTGACAACAATCCCGCTGGATATGATAACCTTAGATCTCAGCTGCTGTTCTTTTTCCATATCTAAACACTTAATGCTATCATGTTAGTATCTATTAAAATTCAAATGCTTGCTAGATAAATTTCTAACACTGAAGTCCCAGAATTACTGCAAAACATTCCTGAGAACTGAATATTCAGGTATTGTACTCATCTTATCAGTCTACCAAAAAGTGAACAATTCCAATCGTTCTTTCTGCAAAAGAATATTTAGCTCCCCATCACGGGGTTATAACATATGTATCTACCTCAGACAAATAGTTGCAAATAGTCACTGGACACAAAAATTGCACCCGTTTAACTGAACATTTCAAAACACACATGAACATCTTTCCACTATCCAAGTGAATTCTTATATTGTCGTATCCATGATGTAACTTAGCAGGCTAATGACATCTGTCAATAGAATCTAGTATCTTTTCAAGCTTATCAAACTAACACCAAATTATAATTTAACGTAACTGTTGCAATGATCATAGTTCACGTCTCCAGTATAAGTCATCCCAGTGTCCTGATAAAACTCATCTTTTCTTGATAACCCATCAATCAAATTCAAATTATTACAGGGAAACTTACAGTAAATTCATTACTTAGAATTTCCTGTTCATCTCGTAATCAAGACCCTGATCACTAATTATACCTCTGATAGAATCAGACAATACTGGTAAAACCTCCTGGTTCTCCCCCAGAATCACGTAAAAACTATCTGTCCAGAATATACCCTTGTCAAGGAATCCTTTCCAAGGCTATTCTATCCACGGAATCAATATTTGTATCTCTGATGAAGTCAGACGATAACTCACCACATTCTCTTGGCACTAATCCAGCACCAAGTATAATTCTAGAAGACTCAAATAAATCCTGAATACTCTTCTGATATTTATACCCATTACTATGACTGTAAATACAACGAGACTAAGGTAAGTCTTCCTAAAATGCCACACTCGAACAGAATCCTTCCAGAGTACACCGGCATAAGGTTGCACTTACTATACCATCTCGGAACCCCACAGTCATCAGCATCCTGGCATAACTCATCCCTGAGTCTCTGTTACTATGCAACATTCCTATCTGGACCAAATCATTGGTCAAGGAAAACTCTCTGCAGAGACACAACTCAAATCCCGAGTCTGCAAGCATCTGATAATTAAATCCTGTTGAATATCAATTCAACTAAACTCTTGGAATAAATCCCGAAATCACAAATTAAGATCGAAACTTATCTACTCAGAACAATTACTTGTCAAGAAAAATCTATTCCAAGACTGTTCTGAAAATGGGACATTTGTATCCTTAACAGACGATAACTAAATCCTGATACCACACCTAGTATCTATCCAATTTTCAAAGCTATACCTTGTTGTGACTGTTGCCAAATCTCCAGACTGAGTAGCATTCCCTATATAGTCCCTGGAGCACAAATGCCTCCAAACATCCTTTGAAGTTTGAAAACTTCCAGAGCAATTCTGACTAAGGGTCGCGCATCCTCACGTCTAGTCCTGGTCATAGTTCAAAACTCTTTGTATTACTTAGTCTGACATCCTGATGAAAATCCATCATCTCATGGTAGCCACCTAATGAGATCAAAACAACCAATTGCTCTAAGGAAACCCGTTAGAACGAACACTCATTCCTCCTGATGAATCACATCATCCCTGGAAAACGCTTGGTTTACTAGAATATTCTAGGTAAAACATCTAGAACTATTCATCTGAAACATGCAAAGCCCCAAGTATTCATTAAAAGAAATGATCAATCTTTTATTCAATAAAACCAAGATAATCTCAAAGATTACAACACTTGAACCACCAATCCAGGTTCTAATACAATCTTTATTACAATCACATGTAATACATAACTTAATCAAAAGAGTACACTGAAAGATGTAAAATAAAACAATAACATAGTACATAAAATACTGAAATCTTTAATACATCTGATTACAACTGAAATACTGTTTACAACAAAATACAGTATTTAAACTCCTGCGAAAGTCTTTTATTCCGTCCACTGATCTTGAACATGAAGTTTCCTATCTGCCACTCATGTCAGTAGACCTTCTACCTCGCAAGATCTAAAAGAATAAAATCTTTCTAATCTACCGGATCCTTCAAATATTGTTGGATTCCTTATCTGATAGATGAGACAAGATTTTCCCGTCAATCTCTCCAACTACTAGTGGAGAGTCTTTTGGGGTGGCTTCCTTGGTCGACGCAGAATGGATGACTACATGTCACACATTCCTTTCAACCCGGAGAAGTGCCTGACGTTGAAAACTGGATCTTCTCTTCCAGCTCCATCCTGCTGGGATCCACATAATACGAACCTCTGCTGCCAACCTTGACAATGACGATCTTGGAAAAGCCTAGACATCTTGCTATTCCAATTCTTGATAATGTTATCGTCAACGAATCCAATTTGTAATCCTACAAGGATAACCCAAAATCAATACTATGTCCCAAAGAATCTTATTGCATGCTCTGATACCATAAATGTAGTGACCCGCACCATGATCACTAACTAATCAGAACTTAAGCATGCATTTAATCAATACAATAATCTTAATCAGAGTAACTGCGAAATTAAAGTAAGTCAAATATTATGTAAGCAAATCCTAGTGGTCAACATTGTTATCCAGCCTTGGTCACCACCTAACCTCCCTATCTCCGGGAGAACTACTTGCAACTGCCCCATGGAATAGGGCATCCAGCAAACAGAAAATAACCGGAAGTGAGCCTAACATGCTCAGTACAAGAGTATGAGTATATATATATATTGCCAAGACACTCAGGTCAAGAAACAAACTCATAGACCGGGCCCAGGGTATATAGCACGCTGCGCCGTTGCATCAGGAGATAGCTCCTATACCCAGTGGATAATGGTGACCTAATACTAGTACATGTGTCCAACCATCTTGGTGACCTTACACAAGATTTATGTATCCAACCATCCACAACTCGTAGGATGAGCGCCCTAATACAGGATATCTCTAGGAAACAGGCTCAATATACTCATGTATGCAACATACAATCATGACATGCTGTATATAAAGGCATATAAACATGCAACCAAATAATACATGCAAGCACATAATATATGCATACTCAATCTGTATATCTCGAATAATACTTCCATACCTTACTAAGGCAGATCCTAGAAGCTCACATCTAGGTCCAAGCCTACCATGCAGCACTACAACATAAATAACCATGCATTACCTAGCATTCCAAACATCATCTACTAGGCTCTAAAATCCTTAATTAAACTATAGCTTACTCCCTATTTACTATAGGGAACCAAAGTCATACCTTCGTCCGTCGTCAGCCCGCTGATGCCGCATGCCCCAGATCCTGGGCATAGCCTAGCTATGACCCCTGGACGCCTCGCCAGAGCTCCGCCACCTGGCTGCTACTGCGGACACTTTTCGCTATAAAAATACTATTTTCACTCCAAATCTTGAAGAAAGAGTCCCAAAGCCCTTAAAATAGAGCCATTAACAGGAGATGAGAGGAAATTGGATATTCAAAATGAGAGCCTCAGACCCCTTTTTATAGGCCTTGGATCGGACGCTCTGAACTGGGTTCGGAGGCTGCGATCCTGGCATGAATTCCACGTGTAGAGTGCATTTTGACACCTCAATCTGGCGGGGAGTTCGGACGGTCCGAACTGGGATCGGATGGTCCAAACTGCCACTTGTCTGAGCCACTTTTGACACCTGGACTTTGCTGATTTCGGATGGTCCGAACTGGGTTTGGATGGTCCGAACTGGTCTGCACGCTCCGAACTGCTTGGGTCCTTCCGATCTCGTTTTGGACCCCCAGAACCCCCGAGACCTACCCTACCATTTTTGGACGTTCCGGATATGATTTTCCACTTATTTTTATCAAATAATGACTCATTAAACATATTTTGACACTTTTAAAATTATATGTCATTTTCTTACATGTTAAAAATCACTTAATCTTGTGGAATTGAACTAGGCTACTACACGGACAATCGATCCGAGTAGTTTATTTATAATAGAATTTTTGTCGTTTTATATTCCTAAGACCAAATTAAACATATTATTTATTTACCGCGTGTTTGGGCTCATTCACTTTACGACGTATTTCTTTTTGAATTTGAAAAGTTTCCTATGTCATTTGTTCACGTATTTGGGCATAAATCTTAATCTGATTAAATTTTTCTCTTCTTCATTGCATTTTTAGCCCTAGAATTTTTCGGTGAACAAATTTACTCTTATATTTTCTTTCTTTCAATCTGCAGGAACACCATGTCTCCGATTACCCAAAATGTTCTTCTTATTTATTTCCACACAGTCTTCGATCTCCCAGATCAAGGCATGGTGGAAGTGTTTCTCACTATTGAAGATTCGGGACTAAGGAAATTTCTGGAAGGAAGAAAAGTGATTTATAAGCATGCCTTTCCAAAGTTCTTTCAGACGAAAAAGCTTGAAGAAGGAGTTATATCCGCTACTCTGGGTGGAGAGTCTGTAAAGATTTCATCCGCTCTGTTTGCCTCTTCCTTTGATTTGTCTAGACAAGGATAACTGATTTTTCAGAAATTTCTGCTGAAATGAAGAAACAGATGAAACAAATGTACTCTCTGACCGACAAGCTAATCAAAGTACCTTGAATGAAGAAGAAACTCAAGATGGAGTTCAGGATGCTGCACGACATTGTGGTCAAATCACTTCTGGCCAAAGCAGGTTCCTTTGATGCGATTACATCTGAAAAGTTTGAGATTATGGTTGCTATTTTTGCTGGTATTGCAGTAAATTGGTCTACTGTTCTGTTAAATATTCTATATGCAATGATCACTGCTCCAACTATCCAATCTCAAGGATTTGCAATTTAGATTGGAGAAATATTGAATGATTTGAATGTTCATCTGGGACCCTCTACCAATCTTCATCCTCACAAAACTTTGAAAGAAAGGGCCATTGAGGTGTACAAGGCAAAACAATTGATCATATTCAAGCATGGTACACCCAATCCAGATGAGATTGAGGATCTTACATTACCATATGAATCACAACCATTGGCAATTCATGCTGCCAAATCCGTTGCTACTCCGAAGCCCTCTGCTGCAAAAAGGAAGAAATCAGTATAGATAAAGTTATTGATTGATTCTCCTGAGTCAGAAGGGTCAGAATCAGATCGAGTGACTTTGGCTAAGATCATTCTGCCTCCTCCTCCTCATCCTCCTCCTCCTCCTCAGAAGCAAAGATCTCTCAGACCGCTTCCCAGAGTTCCAGCTGCCAATCAATCTGCTCCAATTCCTGCTATTCCACTGTCAAGAGTTGGAAGTGATGTTCCTTTGGTGACCAAGATGAATATCACTACTCTTTAGTCTAGATTCTTTAAAGAGCCTAGTGATACATCTGACCTATCCTCCACTTCCAATGCACAAAGGATTATTGATCTTGCTGCTCATAACATCACCAAAAATGCAGAGGAAAAGACGAAAGCCTTTGGCAGATGGGTATTCCACCGGACCAAAAACCACTTCTCAAATATTTTGACTCTGAACAAGCTGGACAAAATTGCTTCTCTTGAAGACATGATTCTTGAGTGGGCTGAAACTCAAGATATCTAACTTGCACTGGAGAGAATAAAATTTATTGAACTCAGATTTAAGGAAAGCCTTCTGCAAGATTTTCTGAGATTGAAAAGAGGAAAGTTCAATCTGACAAGCTTGGATGTTTTTGATCAAACTGTAGCAATAAGTCAACTAGAGAATGATGCTCTTCTGATGACATCTATTGCTCAGATGATGAGACAAGATTTTCCTGCTGAGGCCTCATCAGCAAAAGCATCTCAAACAAACTCAACTGGAACTATCTCTGACACTGAGGATTTCAATCCGATCATTGATAGTCCTCAGATGGTCATGTCTCACCGCCTCTCTCTTTTGCACAACCTTATTCTCCTCTAAAGGAAGCTCTGAATACTGACTCTGTTACTGAAGAACCTTTGGTGGAAAAATCTCTATTTGAAGAATCACTGATTGAGACTCAGGTTGAGGAACCATCTGCTGATCAACCTATGGATGAATCTCATCTTCCTTCTGAAGACTCCTTCATTGAGGATATTTTTACTGAGCCTCCAGATTAGATGATGGTTTCCAATTCTTTTGAGGAAATAAATTTTGATCCTGACACAGCCCTTGTTCTTTTTACTCCAGCTGCAAAACAATATCAGGATCCATCTGCAGAATCTTTGATTGAGGAAGAGAATTTGGAAGCAGACAGAGTGTATAAATTGGAACTTCCTCCTATCTTCAAGGTAGTCAAGCTTGATCCAATTCACACTATGTTCAATCCTCTTACGCTTGTGTTCGAAAAGGAATTGGAAATTCCTTATGCAAAGATATCGAAGATATCAATCTCAAGTGAAGTTGCTCTTCCACTACAATCAGTTCAAGCTTCACCAATTCTTATAGTAGAGATTGAGTCTGAACCTTCTCCTGTTGTCTCTCTAGTTCTTCAAATCTGTAATTTTGACTCCTCTGAAGATTTTTTTCCTTCTCTTCAACAGAAAGATGTTCTGCCTCCCCAGTTCTTATCTGAATCTTTAAATCAATTGTTCAATCTGGTATCTGAGTTGCAGACAGAAACAACTCAAACTTCTACAGATTTAAAATACTTCAAGGCAAGTATGCTGAAGATGGTCAGTAATATATCTAATTCTGTGATTCATGTGCAAAGAAAACAAACAAATGAATATTCTGACATCCTTCGCAGACTTGATAGCATACAAGCTTCCACTAAATCAAACAATCAACAACTTAATGATAATTTTGGTACCCAGCTCACAGTCATTCTTGATCTACTTAATGAGGCTGGTGATGCCAAAAAGGGGGAAAAGGCAACCTTTACCAAAGCGTCTAAAGGAAAAGGGAAGAAGTAGCAGATCTAAGTATAATGAGAAGATCAGAGTTTGGCATGCAGATCAGTGTCTGACGATTTTTGAAGACATTAATTTTTGACATTTATTTTGTCCAAAGACTATTATTCTATCGGTGAAAGAAAGTCTTTTGATCTGCTTCCTTATATCAGTTTGAATATTGATAAAGATGGCTTGATTTAGACATCACCAAGAAAGGGAAAATTGTTGGAGATCAAACTATAAGTTTTGGTGATAACAGATCAAACAAAACCAAATACTAAAATAATATATTAAGGACAAACGGTCAGATCAATCAAAAAAATGGATACGTACAGATCGAACTTAACAAAGTCATCCAGATCAAGTTTTCGACAAAATTGGATTACTCTGGATAAATCAGGAATTTGATCTATATTTTTTTACAACTATTTCACTTCAACGGATCAAATGACCATGCTCTAGAAGAACAACCCAGATCGATCAAAACCTTATATCTTCTGCCAGATCGAGTTTAAACATATTCAGTCAAGATCAATTATCTACACTTCACCAGATCAAGTGTGAAAACCATCAACCCAAATCATATCAAAGTATCGAATGAAAGCATCAGTTGCCGAAGTTGTTGAGCTAGAAGACAAACTCATTTAATAAAGATTTAAACGTTGTCTAACTTTTCTCAAAGTCAAAATTTGTGAGCAAATTTATGAGATATGTTGGCGGATCACTGGTTAGTTTTGAAGACTATAAATACGTGATGATTCAAAGATTCAAACATGTAGAGTGAACAATACAAGAAATCATGAATCCAAAGTTTGCTTTCCAATTCATCCGAAAAGCCAAAAGGCCTTCACTCTATATCCTAACTCAGAGACTCATATCTCTAGATCAAAGTTTCGAAACTATGAGATAATATATCCAGATCGATCGAGTTCAAAGAGATACATCAAGAACGATCTAGATCAAAGCTATCTATAGCTTTCCAGATCAAAGTTTTGAAGCACATTTTGTGGCTTCCTTTTGTAATTCAAGCAAAGTGTTTGATCTGCTTCGGGAGAGTGTGTTGCTAGGAGTTCCTCTCAAAGGGTTGATAGGATCGGATTTTCACAAAAATTGTATAAATCAAAGTCTTCTAGTAGAATCCTTCTGGAAACATAAGAAGGGGTGACGTAGGAGATTAAGCTCCGAACATTCATAAAAATCCTCTGTCCCTTTTATTTACTGCACTTACGTTATCCTTATCTACCTTAGCTTTTATAGTTCAAATCTGCAAGGAAGATTCTTCCGCCTGTTTTTATCAGATCTTTCGAGCAGAACAAAGTTTTAAGCAATTAAAACTTCTATCTGGTTTTCACAAATCATATCGAAGTAACGTTATTTTTTTAAAATAGTGTATTCACCCCCCTCTACACGTATTTCGATCCTAACAAGCTCAAATTCAGTTGAGCTACGTTTAGCAGACAGAATTCAGTCAAGATACAGCTGCTGCTCCAGATTTGTAACTGGAGCATTAACTCAAATTCATGGCAAATAATGACATTAAATGGGGATTCAAAAAGTCATAATTTTGCCTATAAATAGAATGCACATTCATGATAAACGGTTACACGAATTCTGCATCAAAACACACAAAATTCGAGTGAGATAATTCACTTGAGCGTCCACTAGAGCTTCAGTTGAGCAAGAGCAGAATTTTCAAGGACAACCCAAATTTCAGTTTCAGCAGTCTAAAATAAGTTGGCATTTTTTATAAAATTTTACAATCTGTTTTCTTGATTTCCAGCATGTAAATTTATGATTTCTTATTTTAATATGCATTATGAGATTTCTAGTGCACTAAAGCTTGTGAATTAGTGGTAGAAATATATATTCTTATTCTCTGAACTCTGAATCTCTGGCCTCACCATTTAGACGAATACCTTATAAGGGACTGATATCAGTTAGCCACAAAAATCATAAGTGATTTGGTACATTCTCTGAATTTTTTGATTTCTGGAAAGATATGTATCTGCTTATGTTCAGTACTTTTTTCTGTTAATATATATGTAAGAAATTCTGTTAAAATGATTTAAACAAATGCTGGGAGTTTTTCCCCATTAACTGAGCGACACTCATATCACTCACCTACTGAATACCCTCTCAGATAAGATTGAAGACGAGCTCGAGGATGATGAGCAAAACCAGTTTTGGGGCTGGTAAAGACGACGACTGATTTCTGAAATAGATTTATTATATTAAGTCAGATGCGTTATTTTGATATCAGTTTAGAATTTTGTTATTTGATCAAGCATTGTAAAAGACATTGTATTTCAGTTTATGAATGAAAAGAATGGTTATATCGAAATTCTGTACTCTGAGGCTTGTTATTTAGTGTGAAATCATTAAATAACGCTGATGTCAACTAGGCCCAGTTTTGAGACGTGACAGATGGTGCAGCAACGGAGGTCCCCGAAACAAAGGGCTTGGTTCGAAATTTTCCCTTGGCTCGATTAGGACCAACTAACTGCAAGAATTAAAGGAAATCTAAGAGGAGAAGTTTGGTGTTTGGACTGAAATCTCGAGCAGACACAGAGGCCAAATAAAGTCACAAAAATAGCCTAACTCACGATTCAGAGCTTAGGTCAAAGCTATAAGTAATAGGATATTGACTCGATAGACTCAAATCTTGTACGACGATGAGCGGGTTCTGGGTTTCGGTGGGATAGAGAAACACGGACTTGGATTCTCTATTGTAAAAAAAAAACAGCACGTCGTGTTGGGTAGCAAAAAGACGTCGTTTCGCATGAATCTTTATTTTTTTATTTTTTCAATTGAGATGTTCACGTGAACATCGCTTACTCAAAGGATAAAGAAGATTAAGCACCGGTATCGTTCATTAAATAACTCCTTCACCAGATTCGTAATTATATAGAACTACTTTCTTTACACAGATTAAGAAAAAATCATTGAGAAAATAAATTTTGTACAAACTTACTATTTTATCTCTCTTTAATGTATTCAAAAAATGATTGCACGCTTTTCAAGATGTATGATGTAGTTAATAGGGGTATATATTAGTAAATGAGTGTAAAAAATATTACTAAATATAGTAAATGTCTATATATTTGGGACAAAAAAAACGTAGTTTATATAATTGAGACGGATAAAGTACGTTCCAATCCCCGCGAATCTCAAATAAGAAACAGTGGCATGTTGCAGCTCCAAAGGACAATCAGAAACAACAAATGGATTAATGGATGTATCCAGCAGCCATGGATCACCCCAAATTCTTGTTTGAGAGCCTAATACTATTCGCTTTCTTGCTTGTTCCATTCTTAATAATCCCGTGAGTTGCCATAATTCTTTGCCACACATAGCATGGATTTCCCCCAAATTTTGCATCAAGAAAAGTACTATCCAGATACTAACGAACTTCGAGAAATGTATTAAAGTCCACGCGCGGTCTTTTAATTTGAATGGGTGAATTAAGAAAATAAGCAATCAATGATAATATTCATACAAGGTAAACACTTGTGTGAGACCGTCTCATGAATGAATTAATAAAATAAGCAATCAATGATAATATTCATACAAGGTAAACACTTGTGTGAAACCGTCTTACGGATCATATTTCATGAGACGGACTTTGACCCGAGAGTATCAAATCGGTTTCTTTAACCCGTGAGATTCAATGGATCTTCGCGTTCTCAATCGCTTGTTCTATGGGATTGGATCCCCTACTGTGGCCACAGTAGGGGATGCCAATTACCCCCCACAGCCAAATTTCTTCTTTTTTTTTGTTTTCTTTTTAAAATATTTAATTATTTATTTTTATTTATATTTTTGGGTTTTTTTTTTGCTAAAATTTTTGGGTTTTTCTCTATTTTTTCTTTTTTTATTTACTTTTAGGACTTTTTATTATACATTTTAATTTTTTAAAAAAAAATTCATTTTTTATCTTATTATTTTCTTGTATCATTTTTTTCTTATAATTTATATTTTAATACTATATAATAATGCACCAACTAATTAATGTTAATATGAAAACACACATAAATAATTTAAATGTTTTGTTGTTCCATTTCAACTAACATCTTTATACTTTCAAAAAGAAAGACAGTTGATTAAAAATATTTAATAGATACATTACTATTGAAATTAATGATTTCAAGATAATTATGGATGAGTATTGTATCGATTAAACCGAATTAACCCACCGAATGAGTTCAAAAATTGATCAGTTCGGTTAATTCATAAATTCGATTTTAGTTCTAGAAATTTTCGATTAATTCAGCTCCGTTATTGGTTTTCGTTAAAAAAATCGGTTAATTGAATTAACATATTATAAATAATTTTTATTTTTATTTTTTTTAGACTTTACATACAATTTATTATATTTTAAAATATTTATATATTTAATATTTTTTTGATTTTTAATTTGTCCAACTATAATATGTTTTATTATGATTAAAACCTAATATTTAATTATTAATTTTATAAATTTAATTTTTCATGTTTAGAAAACAAATCGATTAATTTGATTTTTTTAACTTTACATATAATTTATGATATTTTTAAATGTTTATATATTTAATATTGTACTTAATTTTTATTATTTTTTCCAAGAATAATGTGTTAAATGATATAAGAAAATAAAAAGGTACAAAAATGATTTTTTTTGGATGGACATTATCTTATTAGGACTAATTTCTTTCACAATCTATATAACTTATGATTTTTTTTTTGGGAAAATTGTATATATCATCCTTGTGAAATCCTGAGTTCGCTCATAAGTACTCTTTGTGAAATTTTTTTGAACTAAAAACCTAATGTGTTTTAGTATCGATAGCACACGCATCCCAACTCAATTTTTAGACAAATAAAAAATCAAAATGACGAAATTGCCCCAACAGAAATAATAAGATGAAACTGATCTCTCTCATTGTCCTTAACTCATGATATCTCTCATTCTTCCCTTTCTCTCAACCAAACCCTAACCTATGAACTTATCTTCCCAAATCAAGCATCTTAACTGTTGCTGAACCTTCAATTAGACATATCCCATGGTCAATTGAGTGAACTTCGCATCTCATCTTCAAGATATTGTATTTCGTAACTTCATCTCCCACTATCACACGAGTTTTGGGTAGTCGGGTTTGGAATCGAAGTTGATGGTTTCCCACTGCCCGAGCTTTTGGTTGTTGGAAATGGCATTAAAGCCAATGGTTGCCCACTTCCCATCTCAAACTTCACCTCACCAAAGTCTCCAACAACACCTCGTACACTTTTCGGGACACACCAACGGAAATACCCACATTTTTTAAAAGAGCAACAATAATACAACCGTCATTTGGATGGTTTTTTTTTTTTTTCAGTTTGGACAACTCTAATATCAGTCCTAACATTGCACTTACACCATGGAGTTTGAGGATACCTTACATCAACCTTTGATTCCATCTTCCCAAAATATTCCAAGTGAGATTTGCCGCAAGAGATCGAATAGATAGACGAAACAGACGAGATACACAATACATTCATATATATCAGTCATTTAAGGGTATTTTAGACCTTTTGTATAAAACAAACTTCAATATCCGCATCTCATAGCGCGTGAACTACAAACCATAGCAGAAAGAGTGCGTGTGCTACCGGTCCAGAAACACATGGAGTTTTTAGCTAAAAAAAATTTCACAAAGGGTTATCAGCGAACTCGAGATTTCACATGGGTGATATATGCAATTTTCTTTTTTTTAGTTCATTAACTTGTCCAATATTTTTGGGATTCTATCCATTTCATTGCATTTCAAAGTTTGGTTCTGATGACTAACTTTCAATTTTATGCTATTTTGGTACAAATGTTGACATGTTATTTAATTCAACAAATCATCAATTTTTAATGTCATATCAAAAGTGTCTAATGCACATGAGTATTTTCTCCTATAGCATCGGCCATTACACCAAAATAGTCAAAAATTAAATGTTGATGTATAAAAATCAAACGTTGAAATATTAGCAGACGAAAAAAAGGCCTATTTCACCTCATTTCTAAAAGGCATAACATAGTATAAAACAAGAACGGTTTGCACTCGGAAACAAAAAGATATGATTTCCTGTGTCCAAAATTAACTTGAATTGGACACGAAATTAAATCAGTGCAAGTGGTGAATGGTGATAGCTTTTCTGATGGTAATATATTAACAAGGACAGAGATAGTATGAAATCCTACGTACCACCAGTACTCTCTTGCGTTCCAGTAGGCATCTGATCTGTTCCCTCATGACAACCTGATTGCCTTACTTGAGTCGATGATACATCTCCCGTGTGTTCATTGTCCGTAGAAGATTTGGGTTTTATTACATAAAAATGATTCCAAATTTTAAGTGCTTTTGACCGAACTGTAGGGCAAGATCCAAAAAAGTCATCACGGTCTTTATAAATCTTGTAGAGAAATATTGTCATAAAAATGACCACACAAGAAGTTGTTAAGCCTCCTGTGATTGCAAAAGGTACTGCAAAACTTCCCAATGAAATTCTGGTCAAGTCACTTGTATCATTTAGAACACCATTATATGCTGGGATTTTCATATTCCATTGCCCCTGAATTTCAAATATCCGGCCACTGTCCATTAGCTCAATCAGTGTACGAGAGACGTCAGCGACTAACGGTGAGCCCTTTTGGAAAGCACAAGCATATCCGTCAGTTGGATAGGTTTGGCCCACCGTCGTGTACTTATCACCGTACTTTGATAAGAAAAGGTTGGTGTACGGTCGTGTGGAGAACAACGCTGCTATGCCGCCATTTTCGCTTCCTTTAGACAAGGCTTCCGCGCAAAGCTCTGGCTTCTTGTAGGTTCTGATCTTGGATTTGTCAAATCCCAAATGTTCCAAATACTCAACAAGGAAAGAACCACTTTGACATCCAACATAGACTCCAGTTCGAATCAATTCATTCGCATCAGTAACAGATGGTGAAAGCCTTTGAACCGTTAGTCTTGCGGAAAGGCTTGCCGTGTAGGTGGAACTCAGTATGAGCACCACAAACATCCACACCACCACAACCCCTCGAGCTGTAATGGTCTCTATTTTTTCACTATACGCGAATACTAGGGACATGAAAGGAAAATAGAAGATCATGCCGGCTTGATTTAGAAAGGAACCTTGATAGGCCTCACTAGATCTATGTTCTAGAATCCATATTGAAATACCTGTTCCAAAGAATAGACCTAAAGCTGTTAGCCAGAGGTTTTTGCTTAGGGGCTTCAAGAAAATCCATTTGTCGTTGGGGTCTTCATGTTTGATTGGAACTGTAATGGTAACTCCTCCGACATCATATGGCATAGTGAAGTCCCCAAATTGTGATCGTTTGGACGTGATCGTGATGTCTCCCACAACTGCATCAAATTTCTGATAAAAAGAATATGGTCAGGGATATTGATATATAAATCAAGTTTTCAATTAAATCTAGCTAGTCATGAGTTCAACATACATACCCCAAGAGAAATTTGGCGAATGAGTTCATCATAGCTTCCTGCGCTGGAACCATCAGGATTTTCGAATGGAACATATTCGAATAACACAGCATATGGCAATGCTTTCATGACAGCCTCAAATATGTCTATGTAACATCCACTAACTTTCAAAGAATTAGTTTCGGGGTCTCTTTCCACCTCAACAAATTCCTTGAAACCAGTTTGTACAGGCAATCCAACTCTAAGCTTCTTACCACTGACTGGAACCTCCCACCCGCGTGGTATTACTGTCGTGTCTCCAGGAAATATAATGGTTCCCAAGGTTTTATTTGAAGAACTAGCTTTGCTCAAGTTTCTTTCTCTTAATAAAACGTGAGAATTTGTCCATATTCCCACCTCCTTCACCCCTTCTCCAACTACATTCAATATTTGAAAAGCCGATGGCTCTAGTTGTCCTTCAAGAAGACCGAATTCACCGCCAACGCCTCGAAATGTGACTCCCAAAATTTCTTCAAGAATTTTCGGACCTGTCTTGGATATTTCAGTAGCGAAGAAGTTTGTAGAATTAATAGCACTTGTAATATTGATGTGAAAAGAAGCTGGCTCTTTAAATCCAACTCTTTCAGCCGCCATTGCTAATGCCCAAAAAGTATCATACGCCCACAAACCATAAAGGCTCAGCTCAGCTTTTAAATCATGGGGATTCTCTGCAAGGAATTTTCGTTTCCACCTTTTGGCCAAAGAATCAAGTTTTCTAGACTTTGGAATCAAAGGCTTCACTCCAATAATGCCTTGCATAGAATTCACAACACCAGAATCCAGTGAGTAAAATAAGTCCATGAGCCCACTCGTTACAATCCATGCATAGCCTTTGCCCATCATTCCTGCTTCTGTTGCTTTTATGAATAGTCTTGAAGCGAGAGAAGTTGAAACATGCACCACAAATACCCTGGTTTGCATAGTTTTCATCTTATATAGCTCTTGCAATAGAAAATCATCGGTTGTAGTGAGAGGGATGACGCTTCTGTAAGAAACTCTAGCATTGACATTCTGAAATGAATTAGCCAGAAAAGAAACTATCCCATTACCATAATCAGAATCTTCGTATATGAGAACAACTTGATTCCAGTGAAAATATCCAACTATGGCAGCAATAGCGCCTACTTGAGCAGCGTCATTTAGGCCTGTCTGTACAAAATATTTAGATCTGGGATGGAGAGAAGGACTTGTAGCAGAGAAACTGATTATTGAAACATTTGCTCTATCTCCGAGACCAATCACAAAGCTGGCTTGTGCAGATTTTTGGGGACCAATGATTGCGTCAACTTCAACATCCTTCAATAAACTGATAGCTGCATTCATGCAAGACAATACGGCTTATGCGTGAACATCAATTAATAAAATAACTAGATGATAAAAATTAATATTGGATGTGGCAAGTGGAGAATTGGAGCGAGGGGCGTAGTCACAAATTTTTCTTTAACTTGCGCTAATTGATACGATAAATAAAATAAAATAAAATATTTAAAAATTAAAATATAATAAAATATTAATTTATAATTAAAGAATACATGCAAAATATTAAATGTTAACTACAAATATTACATAGTAACACTAAAAGATATCAAATACTAAAAGATTTCAATAATTAATCCATCTAGCAATTAACGTTGGTTGAAGAAAGAAAAATAGATACAGAGAAGAGTAGATGACATATTATATTTAATTTATCTTGTCGAACTTGTGACTCTTCTCAATGCAATGTTGAATAATTGGGAGATAATATGTTGTTATTATAATTTTTGTGGGTTAATATAAAGTCTTCAAGTGGGTTGATCAAATTTGAAATTGGGCTAGACTATGTCTTGAATTGGGCTAACACTAAATATACATATACCTAATAATAATTTTTTTAAAAAAAATAGCCAGGGTGGGCCATCACTATGTTGGGGCAACCGTTGAAAATCGAACGGACTATATTAAGTATATTAGTATATATAAGAAAAACCGCAATTTTGGTCTTTTATGTTTGTCACTTAGCGATTTCGGTCCTTTATGTTTTCATATTTCAGTTTTAGTCCTGTATGTTTTTATTTTTGACAATTTTCAATTTTTTCATTCGAAAATTCTTACGTGGCGCTATATACACGTTAGCTCCACATCAGCGTCACATGAAAAATAAAAAAAAGGAACGAAATTGCCAAAAAAAAAAAAGATAGCAAACTAAAACTGAAATCTGAAAATATAGAGGACCAAAATCGGAAAGTGACAAACATACAAGACTAAAAAAACTATTTTATATAATCACACACACAAAATATATATATATATATACACACGCACACACACTAGTGTGAAGGTAGGGATAACAATGGGGTAGGGCGGGGACGGAGATGTCTTCCCCATCCCCGTCCCCGAATACAAAACCCGTACTCATCCCGCCTCATTCCCTGTTATTTTTAATCGGGAATTCCCAATCCCAATACCCGCAGAGACTTAATCCTAATCTTCGTCCCCATATCCGAATATATATATATATTGAGTTTTATATATATTATTAGTCAATTTTATTGTAAAATACAATAAAAAAATTTAGTTTAAAAAATTTTGATTGTAAAATTAAAATTTAACATTAATCACAATATCTTGAATTAGAAATATTCATATCAATCAAGATGATTTTGTAAATGAATGCAAATTGTATTTTTAAAATAGTACAAACTAATAAATACTATTATTTTTAATTTTAATATTTAGTATAATTTATATATTATTCAAAAATTTAATAAAATTTGACAAATAAAAAATATTTATATTATGATTATGATTATGATTATGATTATGATGATGATGATGATGATGATGATTATTATTATTATTATTATTATTATTATTATTATTATTATTATTATTATTATCGGGGTGGGTTCGGGGATGGAGATAGCATCTCCACACCCGCCCCAATATGCTTTGGGGATTTTTAAAAATCTTTGAACCCAAACTCATACCCGAAAAAAACTCTTTCATACCCATCATGTTTTGGGTTTTTTCCGCTGGTCCCTAAACCCGTGAGAAAAATTTTCATCCTTATATGAAGGGGACAAACTTGCCGCGTTTATTTTTTTTTTCTTGAAATAAATAAAAGATACTCAGCTGAACGTCCAAATAAGAAAATATTTTTTGTTTCATTCAAATATCAATCATGGAGAAAAAAAACAATAAAAATAAATGAATGGAAGAATAGATTTTATCAATCTCCGAATCATAATTTACTTAAATACTGAAATACAGTTTGTCCTATAAATTAATAAGTAACAATCATGTGAGACCGTCTCATCCGTTAGACAAGTGAACTCTACCCATATTTGTAATAATAAGTAATATTTTTGGCATAAAATGTAATATTTTTAATGGATAACTCATATAAGAGATTCGTCTAAAAAAAATGACCCTTAAGACCGTTTCATAAGAGTTTTTGTCTAAATTAATTTGGCTCATTAATTCATCACTTAATTTATTTAGCATTTAAATTATGTACCTTGGTGAATTAAAGCGCAAGAAAGCGGCAAGAATTGCAAAGATATTTTATGTTTATTAATGTCATGAAATTAAAATTTTAACAAATAAATATGTACTACAAATAGTACATATTTAAATAAGACAATACATTAAATAATCAAAAAAAATTTGATATGTAAAAGTTAAAAATATCGTACAAAGTTTCATTAATTATCACTGTTTTTTATATTTATTATAAGGATTATCATATACTTTAAATTCAAAAACAGAAAGTAGTTATTATTATTTTTTATATGAATATGAATGAATGAAAATAAATCAAACTAATTAAATTATATTGTAAATAAAAATTAAATTTTTTACAAAATAACACTAGAATCTATCCCGCTCTCTTAAATAAAAGCGCTATCATTAGGTGTAAATTGAGTGAGCTCATTTGTAATGATTTGATTAAAACTATACCACTTCCATTTCTCAACCATCTTTTAAAAATTAAAAAATAAAAGTGATTTGTTTACATATTTTAAATGTTTGCCAATTTAGCATTTTAAATTTTTTAAACTGCACAAAAATAATTAAAAAAATGATGCGACGAAGATTAAAAGACACGCTCACCTGCAATTCAACACGGATGAAGAATCACAAACAAAAAGAAAATGAAAAGGAAAAAAAGAGGAGAGAAAAACTTTTGGAAATCATAGAAAAGGTACGAAGATTAACAAACAAAATTTAAAGTATACTAATCACCAAATATTAATTAGAGCATATGTAACATTCCTGAATCCTGAAAACCCATGAAAAAAAACAATTTACTAAATTACATAATGACTAGGGCTGGGAAAAAATACTGAATGCCAAAAATACCGTCATACCGTACCGAAAAATTTACCGAATATACCGAAAAATCGGTATACCGAAAATTTCGGTACGATATGATACCGTACCGAAATTTTCGGAACCAGTATCGGTATATAAAATTTTTTATTTCGGTATACCGAATATATCGAATTTTTTTTTATTTTAAATTTTTCACGGTATATCGAAAAAAAACTCGGTATACCGAATTTTTTTTTATTTCGGCATGGTATCCGGTATAAAATATCTCCATACCAAAAATTCGGTGTATGATACCGGTATGAATTTTTTTATACCGGTACGATACGATATACAGTATCGTAGTTCGATACGGTATACCGTACCGTACCTAGCCCTAATAATGACATATAGCCAAACAGGACGACATGTACAATGTGTTCAAATTAGACCTGGTCACGAGTTGGGTCCGGTTCAACAAAAAACCGACCCTTAACCGGCTCGCCCGTGGTCCGTTACGGTCCGGTCCGAACCTTGTTTTTTTAAAAAAATTATTTTGAAATAAATATTTAAAGAATAAAGAATGATGAATTTAAAAAATAAGGCTTTGCACAATTAAACTTATAAAAAATCTATCAAATATTTCATTATATGAATAAAAAAATATATTACATTTATTCAATAATAAATATATAGCATTTCAAGTTTAATATTTTATATAAAAATATATTTCATTTTCATTATATTCAATCACATCTACTCTCATTTCATTATATATTCAATATATATTAAAAAAATTTTACAAAAAAGGAGACGACCTAGCGGGTTGACGGGTTTGGCACTTGTAAACCGTAACCGGACTGCCTAATGATCGGACCGGTCACGGTTCTGGGTCAAACTCGTTGACCCGATTAACCAATCCGTTGACCACGGGCTGGTTACGGGTCGGGGTCGGGGTGACCCGGCCCTTGGCCAGTTGCCCAGGTCTAGTTCAAATGATTGCATATTTAAAAATCTACATGTATATATGGGGTCGGTCTATGCCCATGTGCTGTATCCAACGATCCTTGTTTTTTGCATTTGAGATGTTCATGTTAACATCTCAAATGCAAAAAAAAAAAAAAAAAAAAATTGACCGTTGGATAATGAGACATCATAGACAAAACTGAGATGCAAAAAAAATGAACTGTTAAATAATGGGGCAGCATAGACAAAACCGTATATATGATGCTTCTAGTTCATCTTTAAATCAACTTGTGAGAAAATTGATTAGTAAATGTAAATAAATAAAGTTTTGTGCATATAATTTTTATAAAAAGAAAAAAAATCAAAATAAATCACACGCGCTCGCGCACACACATATATATATATATATATATATATATATATATATAATTACATTAGATTGCCATGTGTGCTTACCGTTGGCTGCAGCATCAATGACTTGTCCCTTGGAGTCCGTTGGATGCAGCACAAGTCTAGTAGTATAATTTGGGTTCGTTGCATAGAAATCGCTCATCGCCAGAGCTAAGCTGGTTAGGCCTATACGCCCAACCAAAGAATCAAAATCAAGAATGACACCAACTTGAAATGTTCTATTAAAACCGACTCCCGTTTGGGCATCGCACAAGGAGCCCGATAAAGAAAGTACTAGTGAAATATACAAAATCGAGAGGATCATTTCTTTTCTAGGAACCAACAGTTTCACTATTCTTGAACCCCTGTAACCATTTATATATATGTCTATGTTGTATGCAGGACATTTTGTTCATGTGAGCCAAAATTTTCAGGTGAGTTGACGAAATTCTTGAACGGGTAAAAATCACTTAATTTATAGTCCTAGTTGGATCGTGCAGTAGTGGAATGATCAATTCATAATACTTAGTTGGATACATTATCATGCATCTGACCTTTTATATGCTAACATGCTTGAGATTGAAGAAAATCTCCAATTAAGTGGCTTGGCATCAAATCAGATGATGGTAATTTAATTTCTTTCTCGAGTTTTATGGACTAATTAATTAATTTAAATTAGCTAAGCACAGTTATGATATTATTTATTGGAGTAGCTGTAAAATGTATATATATGCCATGGTGAAAACACAGAAATAAGACATGTTTTAGTGGAATTAGACAATTAATTAGCTAATATTAGTATATTACTATGACTAGACAACAAGTCATCTCGTGGAAAAGTAATTTCACAAAATAGTCAGCTGAAACTAATTCATTCGAGAATAAACAGAACTGGTAATTGTTAATTGTTCATTTTTATAGTAAGAAGTCTGAGTAAGACTTATTCGTACATCAAACAATTCTGTGAAAACCGCGTCTAATTGTTTCCGGAGGGGTGTTGACATTAAGGTTGGGAATAGATAGAATTAAATAATAATATAATGAGTGCAAATTCAAATATTTGTGATATGCAATTCCGCATTCCATGGCCCACGTGACTTTTATGCAACGTTGTTAATTTGTTATCATCTGTGCGTGGCCTCCAAGCTAAAGGTTGACTTACGTTACAACCTATATTCTAAATATTTCATATTTTATTTCCAATATTAATATTATAATAACTTATATCGCTATACACATATGTACATACATACCATCTATACATGTTTGAATATACTCACTAAGATTTGATGGTTCGAATCCAATTCAAGCACAAAACTTCAAGTTCGGAGATGAAACCTGAAATCAATCAAAGAGTGTTAGAGGGAACCAGATGGGTGTCCCGACGTAGCCTCTCCGACACTCAAGTCAGATACGTGAAGGAATAAGAGAAAGAGGAGCTTGGACGTCCCTCAAAATGAAAGTGAATAATCTGCAAATAAATTGAGCAAATTCGTAGTTATATGAGGCAAGATAGAGGACCACAAACATTTTGTAGGGGACCACGTACGTGTAAATCACACGCTTTTTCATCTGAGGCTCGCCCTCCTCGGGCGATCCAAAGCAAGGCCTCGCCCTTGAGGCGAGGTTGAAACTAAGGGGCCTCGCCTTTGAGACGAAGCTTAGGCTAAGGGCTCGCCCACCTCACGTAGGGTCTACCTTAACTACTCAACTCCTTGCATCATCCCCACCTCTTTAGTACATCCTCACCTTCCCACCTCTTTCGCTCCACAACTCATAGACTCATCCTTAGCTCCTTAACACATCTTTGGCTTACCAACTCTTAAGCTCATCTTCAACTCCTTATCAAACCCTTGGCCATGACTCCAACTCCAACATGTCTCGCCTCCACCACCTACCCTCATGATAAAATCTTATCTCTAGACCTGGACCGAACCTTGTTTCTTTGCTATGGACTCCAATTGGGCCTAAACATGTAATGAACCTATTCATGGGATATCACCAGTATCCTCCTCCTAAGTTGAGTTGAATCTCATGTTCAAAACTCGATTGTTTGAGTTCCATATCCAAGATCTTGATTTTAAAATTTTAAGTAGAGACCGAGCTATACATGTAGTGACCTGCTCCGTAATCACCTACTAATCAGAAGTTTAAGCATGCATGTAATAAACTTAATTAAACAAAGGGAAAATTTCATTTTTAATCCTGTAGTTTTGTCACTTTGCGATTTTGGTCCTTTATGTTTTCATGTTTCAGTTTTAGTCCGCTATCTTTATTTTTTTTGGCAAGTTTAGTCTTTTTTTCTATGTGGCGCTGATGTGGCACCACTGCATTGCTGATGTGGAGCTGTCGTGTATAGTGCTACGTAAGAATTTTCGAAGAAAAAGGACTGAAATTGCCAAAAATCAGAACATGCAGGACTAAAACTGAAATATGAAAACATAGAGGACCAAAATTGCAAAGTGACAAACATAAAAGACCAAAATTACAGTTTTCCCTTAAACAAAATCAGAACAACAACAACGGCAAATAAACCATAATACTGAACTGACAGAATACAACCGGTAAATAAATCAAAAAGTGAAATAATACAACCTAATCGAATAAAATATAGCTTAGCAGCAAAACCTGCAAGCCTGCCTTAGTCACCAACTAATCCCAAGTCTCCAGGTGAACCACCTACAACTGCCCCATCGAATGGAGTGTACACGAAATACACAGAAATACGGACGTGAGCGAACTACGCTCAGCACAAGAGTATGAGTATACAAATGCTATATGAACATGAATGCAAGTGTACTAGGTTACCAAGACTCAAGGTCAAGAACACTGCTCAAAACAGACTCGGTTTCAAGGTATGTAGCACTCTGCGCCATCGAACCAAGAGGTGGCTCACATATCCAACAGTGGATATAGGTGACCTGATCATAAGTCCACATGTCTAACCATCCACTAACACTTAGGGTGAGAACCCTACTACAGGCTATCTCAAGGATAGAAGCTCAAGATGAAAATGCGTGAAGCATAATATCGTGACATAGATATGCAGATAAAATCATGCAATACAAATCATGCCATATAAAACATGCAACACATAGGAAATTGTATTATCAGTCAGGGTATCTCGAACAGTACTTTCGTACCTCATCAATTGTAATAGATGTCCCATCATCTACAGTTCACCACTACAAATCAAGATAATCTAGTATCACTAATACTGATATAAAAGCTTTAACTAGACTACTAGCTACTCCAAATAGCTACTAAGAGTCTAGACTTATACCTGCGTCCGTCGTCAGTACTTTGATGTTGATGGCCCCAAAACTTGGGCACAACTCCGCTACGACTCCGGAGACGCCTTTCCAAGGTCCGAACTATACGCTAATGGCTATAACCACCCAAAAAAACTAATGAAGAGGAAATACTCGGAAATTAGCAAAGAAAAAGGGCTCCTGAATGCCATATTTATCGGCGGAGACCGGACGTTCCGAACCCCCGATTGGAAGTTCCGATTACGACCGATCTCCCGATGAGACGTTCCGATCTCTACATGCTGGCCACGTTCCGAACTGCCACAATCGGAAGCTCCGATCTAAACTTCGGAAGTTCTGATCTCATGCATGCAGCTACGAGTTCAAACGTTAACGACACGTCACAAGTGTGCATGACCTAACTCGATCAGAAGCTCCGATCTCACATTCGGTGGTTCCGATCTCACCCTCAGCTTCCGAACTACATCGCTTGTTTAGATCACTTCGGATGTTCCGATCTTGACCATGACTCACGTTCGGACCTTCCGAACTCTCGAATGTTTGGACCCCTCCGGACCATTTTCGAACGTCCTGAATCCGATTTATAAACATGTTTAAATAACTTAATCTTGTAAAATGGGACTGGGTTACTACAATACATTTTGTCATTCTTCCATAGAAATATTTCCATTCCTCAATATTTTGCCAGCATCGACCCCACCATCTTCACCCTCTCCCACTTCTTACAACATAACTTACACCATTGACCTCACCCCCAATCTTCATCAACCCTTACCATTCTCGCCCTCCTACCCTTGTCTACATAATTTCGATCTCGACTAGCTTCTCCAGCATCCGCACTCCCTGCTCGACCATTTGCTTCACTCAAGAATACTCAAATGTTTGTTTGCCTGCTATGTCATCATAAATCACTACTAACTCCTCTACTACACATAGTCTTAGTAGGAAAAATATAAATTTTTTACCCCCCACCACTAACTCCTCTACTAGACATAGTATTAGTAGGAAAATGCACCAAAAGATCGTTAGTGGGGAACCGAAAGGTTTTCTGACGTGGTCACTCCGATGCTTAAGTCAGACTCAGATAAGGAGGGGGCTTATAAGGAAAATAGAGAGAGCAAATATAGTGATTTTAGGCTCAAGTGAACATACCATTAATAATATCTGATGGAAGGTATTTATAGGCCTTAGAGTGAGATGAATATTCCACATTTTCTGGGTATTGGCCAAGATCTGCATCATGTATGGTTAAGTTGGCCACGATCTGCATCGTGGATGGTTAACTTGGTCTTTCCGGCCCCCTCTTCCTCAAGTATCCACCTGAGACGAGCTACCTATCCAGCCATGAGCTAACGGCTCGACCCAGGATGTGAGGCCTCGATTCTAATCAACTAATATTAGAATAATGCAATTGATCAATGCAATTAAACAAAAGGATTAAAGAAATAATTTTTTTTTAAAAGGGGTGCTCGCTCGATCGGTAAGATCTTACCGATCGAGCGGCCAAAATAATCCAAGAATCTGCCAGGAAAATAAAAGGCTTCAGCTCGATCGGTAAAATCTTACCGATCGAGCGGACAAGAAATGCCCAACTCTCTGCCTCGGTACAGGGGTGCTCGCTCGATCGGTAAGATTCAACCGATCGAGCGAGATGCTCTGTACTAGAAAAATTCTGGTTTTCTACTTCCAAAACAATCTCAAATCAAACCATACCACAATAACATAATATCCCATTCAACAAGATACAAAAGGATAAGGTCTAGAGTTATACAATTCTCAAAATATAACATGCATAAAATCCATCTAGTTCGGAATTATTAAAAAACAAAAAGGAGTTCGAATACATAAACGACTCCTAATATCCAAGCCTCACTCTATCCTCTCAACCATCTAGCCATACTTCCTCTGACTCGGTCCTGCCCCACCTGTTTCCAAGTACACATACAAACAAAGACAACAACCGGATAATCCGGTGAGAATACAATTCCCAGTAAAAGAGACTAGCATACAATATCACATAATATATCAAAACATGATATATAATTAAATTCCACATAAACTTCAAGTAATCCCATTTACAAAATTGCAAGAAAAACCATCTCTATCAAGCATAGAAATAGATATAATGTTTTTGACCAAATCCGGAATATATAAAACATCTCTCAAAAATAACTTAAAATTGTTCTGGAAAACTAAATAAATGTCTCCTATAGCTTTGGCTTCGACTCTAGAACCATTCCCGAGCCTTAGCTGGGTCTCACCCATCCTTAGCTTACGACTTCTTGTCATCACCTGCAAATCATTGCAAATGTGAGATCCACATCCGGTATCCAATACCCAAGAAGAAGTATTAAGCGAAACATTTATTTCAATGTAAAACATACCCTTTGCAGTTCGCAACTGTTCGAGGTATTTCTTGCAGTTACGTTTCCAATGACCGGGTTTCTTGCAGTAATGGAAAACGTTTTCATCTTTTATTCCAATTGAAGCCTTAGCCTTTCCCTTCTTATTTGGTACAATCTTCTTGGGTGGGGCAGAACGTTTCTTACCCTTTCCACTTGGTCCTTTCTTAGAGTTAGAAGAGGATCCAACCAAGAGTACCGGTTTATCCTTCTTTAGTGTGGCTTCATAAGTCACAAGCATATTGACCATCTCTTCAAGGGTGACATCTATCTTGTTCATATTGAAGTTCATCACAAAACCATCAAACGACGAAGGAAATGAAAGAAGCAACAAGTCCGCGCTAAGTTCATGCTCCAAAGTCAAGTCGAGTGTTACCAACTTTTCAATGAGACCAATCATGCGCACCCCATGCTCACGGACCGAAGTCCCATCTCGCATGCGGCTCGTCATGAGCTCTCTGACGGTGGAATACCTCTCTGACCTTGACTGAGCTCCAAAGAGTTCCTTGAGGTTCTTGTGAATGTCAGCAGCATTCACGGCATCCTCGAATTTCCTTTGAAGCTCATCAGACATCGAAGCCAGCATGTAGCATTTGGCCTTGATATCATGGTCCCACCATAAATCAAGTTTGGCCAACTCTTCCAGACTTGTATTAGCCGGGGCTTCCTTCGGAGGTGGCTTCTCTAACACGTAGAAAGCTTTTTACGAAGTAAGAATAATCTTTAACTTACGGAACCATTCCGTATAGTTTGCGCCAGTTAATTTGTTTTGTTCGAGAATTGAAAATAGTGGATTGCGTGGATTCATCGTAATATAATACTGAAAAGGAAACAGACAATAATCAGTGATTTGTTTAATTAATTTACTAAGACATAAAATATGGTGAATTTCATTTTATGAATTACACTCCCACTATTTTGACGATTTCACTACCCTTTAGTGAAAACGAGAAACATTTTCTTTAGTGAGAACATGGAGTCCAATTGACAAACTATGGTCCCGAATAATATCAGCCAACCATAATTTTCAAAAGGTAGAGCCCAATTGCTTCCAAAGCAACCTCCATGTTTTTACCTAATGTCCAATAAGGGCCCAATAATATGACGCCGTTTATTGTGACATGTCAAGATGACCCATCAATATTAAGTTGTGATGGACGGTCGCCATGTGGATCCCCAATAATATGAGCCAATCCCATGGGAGTTCCACCCAACTTACAACATGTGTCGATCCAATGTACAGCTTTTCGACGAACGGGCCCCCCCAATAATATGAGCCGGACCGTATCCGCGGGTAGCATCACATACATTGATCGTTGATGGAAGGTAGGAATATTTAAACAATATTTAAAATTACCTTTTGTTTATCTTGATATCAATTTTAAATCATATTTAAAATGAGGGATTTTATTTTGAAAATTTGTCTCATCATGCAATTTATGTATGCTTGCGGGATTCATACAATTTATGTCTAAACATGCATACATCAATAATATCATATATTATTAAAGGATGATCGATCCCATTAACTATTCGACCCGTGGTTGCCAATCACGAGTCTAAGTCCAATCCTAGGTGATATGCAAGTATGCAATGCAATCCTATTACATTGTGCTTCCAATTTACATTTCTTCGGTCTTCATTGTCTGCTGGGCCCACCATTTCTTCAAATCTTTGTCTCCCACTAAGTCTTAAATTTACAATAAATTTCGATGACAAATATAGGATACATTTTTAGGGGTGGGAACGGGCCATAAACCAGACCCACTTTTAATACATATGATAATCATATTGGGCTATAAACCAAGCCCATTAATAAACACCAACAATAATAAGACAAATGTAAATCACCTAACATACACCTAAAACATTGGTCATGACAATCGATCATCATTTATCCATTAATTAATTCAATAATTAAATAATTGGATAAACATGCAATGACATCATAATTTAAAAGATAAAATCATATTTTATCTTATCCATCCATAAGATCATATCTTATCATCAATTGTACCAAAATAATTAATTTTATAAAATTTAATTTAACGGATAAAATTTATAAATTTTCCAAAAATTCAAATTTATCCAAAAATCAATTTTAAAAATTTCGGACTCGAACAATTCGATCCGATGCCTCGTGATCTAATCAAAAACAATTTTCGATCGGATCAAACATAAGAATTTCAAAAATTCAAAATTTTTAAAAAATTAAAATTTTAATTTTCCAGGCTGCCCGGGACAATCCCGGGCAGCTCGTGCCCCGACCGGGGCTCGGGCTGGGCAGCGCCGTGTGCTGCCCTGGGCAGCGACAATCGCTGCCCGTGTTTTGCCCGTCAAAATTTTGATTTTTTTTTTAAAATTTGTTTTGTTTAAAAAACGAGGCTTAAAAATTTTGTACAATCGATTAATTTAATCGTTTGATCTGAGCAACCTGGCTCTGATACCACTGTTGGAAAATGGTGTTCAGATCAATTAGAATTGATACCCGGTGCAGCGGAAGTTTAAAAATTTATTTTTATTAATATGGAACGATTCCATATCTGGGTATCAAAACTTTTGCGATTAAATTCATACAAGTAAAACAAATAATCACAATTAATGTTTTACCTTAAATCTCGAAACGAGATTATGGACTCCAACAGAATTTAATCTGCTCTTCTTGTATATCCCGGGAACTGATGGCGTCACGAACAATCACCGGAATAAGGTCCACGAACAGAAAACAGAAACCCTCTGATTGACTGCACTAGAAATCAATCAAAAGTTTTGCGTAGAAAATAAACAGATATGATCTGTTAATTCAGAATTGTAATTTTTCACAAAAATCACAATCCGAATTTTCTCAAAAAAGAGCAAGGAATTTTTGAAAAATCCCTTAAAATTATTTATGCAGTGTTCGAAAATTATAAGACACAACGCAGTTGATTTTCGAATCCAACACCTCTATTTATAGATAATTTGTAGTTATAATTGTATCAGGACTCTAACTCCTTAAAGCCCACAATCCATAATTTAAGCCCAACAAGCCAAGCCCGTTGTTATAGAAATTAATATAAAATTCATCGTGACTCCGATTGATAAACTGATTTTACCAATGTGCACAGAAACCATTTTTGCATCTTTTAGAGTCAAGATAATTTTTCTGAATCCGAATTCAGTGATTTTCAAAAATGCCCATCCCTATGTCATTTTAGGAAATCCCACTCCCTTTAGTTAAGAAGTCCAACTTCTCTTTCATTAAATTTAACTCTTTAAATTTAACTATCTCTACGGGATTTTAGTAATCCATTACTTGTATAACCCTCAATGGTTCAGGAATACAGCTAGCCGTGGGCTCACAACTCCTTGTAACTCGGAACAACAATTTCCGACTTACCCATCGAATCATGGTAAGAGCGCCTAGCAACATCACCCCATGATTCCCTAGGTATTACTGATAGTGCCTGCAAGAACCAGTAGATTTTGGTTAGCGTACAGTACGATCCCTTCAACCATATATCCCGATCGAATCAACAACCATTGGTATATCGAGAGTCGTTCGAGATTCGATAACTATGCATAACATCTTGGAGATCTATTAGTGACATCGCATGTGTTACTAGGATAACCCATTAACCTAAAACACATCATGTACTCTGGCCAGAGATTCGTCACACTAATATCTCCTCAGATCGCATAGGATATCCACACTAACAAGTATGTGGTGAATCCTTGACAACAAAGCATCGACTCCTATATGTGTCGTAACTGTACCCAATCCCGACACCTGATGACCCCAATAGAGTCGGTAAACGAGTCAAAGTACAGTACTAGCATATAGAGTCTCAATGATGTTTCAAGTAATAAGGACTAATGGTGTACAACCAAAACCGCGGACTTTATCCACTCGATAAGTGATAACCACTTGAAAAGTCCGAATAGGGTAGTTCGATCATTCATCATATGAATATCCATTTGCATGCTTTGAACATCTCTATGTTCCATACCAATGAAACGTGGTACTCGGCATCGCAAATGCTAGTCTCAATCTCGAGCGATCCTTATCCTTATTTGCGGACGGCTCAATTGACTAGGAACAGTTTAGAATATACAGTGACTATAAGATGTGTTTCATGATAGCCATCCCCATGTGCTACCACATCTTACATACACTATAGTATATTCAAGGTCTTTATCAAAACAACAATATTATATCATAATATAACAATATGAAGAAAGATAAAGTCAATACCATTATAAAAGTTTAAATTATATTAAACAAAAGATTGTTTTACATAGAGTCATAAAAGCCCTTAGCCACAAGTTGGCTAACCGGGCACCAACTCTTTCACGTTTAGCATGTCATTCTTATTATTTTTTTCTTGATGGTTATTCTGGTTATTTTCAGATTGCTATTGCGCCAGAAGATCAAGAGAAGACGACATTTAATTACCCGTTTGGCACCTTTGCATATCGACGGATGCCCTTTGGACTTTGCAATGCACCGGCCACATTCCAACGGTGTATTGTTAGTATTTTTTCTGATTTCATTGAGCATATCTTAGAAGTCTTTATGGATGATTTCACTGTCTATTGTGATTCATTCGAAAACTGTCTGTCTAAACTTGCTCTTTTCCTTAAGAGGTGTGTCGAAACCAACCTAGTCCTAAATTTTGAAAAGTGTCATTTTATGGTTGGGCAAGGTGTTGTGTTGGGTCATGTCGTCTTATCTAATGGAATAGAGGTAGAAAAAACAAAAATTAATATTATTCAATCTCTCCCTTATCCCACATGTGTGCGGAAAGTGCGTTTTTTTCTTGGCCATGCAGGTTTCTACAGGAGATACATTCAGGATTTTGCCAAGATCGCACCCCCATGTGTAAACTGTTGCAAAAAGATGTTCCGTTTGAGTTTGATGAACCATGCAAAAATTCTTTTGACAAACTCAAGGACTCATTAACATCTTCACCAATAACCCAACCACCAGACTGAAGCAAACCATTTGAGATCATGTGTGATGCCAGCGACTATGCTGTGGACGCGGTTTTGGGCCAAAAAGTTGGGAAAGCATCGCATGCTATCTACTACGCATCGCGTATTTTGAACGATTCCCAACTAAATTATTCTACCACTGAAAAAGAACTTTTGGCTGTTGTTTTTGCATTAGAAAAATTTCTCTCTTATTTACTTGGTGCTAAAGTCATTGTTTATTCTGATCATGCAGCTCTTCGCTTTCTGATGGCGAAGAAGGAGGCAAAACCAAGGCTAATAAGATGGATACTACTCTTGAGCGAATTCGATGTGAAAATCAAAGATAAAAGAGGGACAGAGAATCGAGTCGCAGACCACTTGAGCCGTCTAGTTCATATTGATGAGGAGCTGAGCTTGCAAGAAGAATTTCCTGATGAGCAACTATTTTCAGCAAGCACATAATTACCCTGGTACGCAAATATTGTCAATTATTTAGTTACTAAAGGGTTTCCCTCTGAATTTTCAAAGGCGCAAAAGGACAAAGTGAGAAGTGATGCTAAGTATTTTGTGTGAGATGATCCATACTTGTGGAAACACTGCGCTGATCAAGTCATACGACGATGTGTACCGGCAAGCGAGGTAATCCCTATTCTCACGTTTTGTCATTCATATGCTTGTTGTGGCCATTTTGGAGCGAAAAGGACAGCGAGAAAGGTGTTGGACTGCGGATGTTTCTGGCCATCCTTATTTCGAGACGCTTATGTTTTCTGTAAGTCGTGCGCTCAATGCCAGAAGACAGGTAATATATCCCAGCGCAAGGAGATGCCCCAGAAACATATTTTAGTTTGTGAAATCTTTGATGTTTGGGGCATCAACTTCATGGGACCTTTTCCAAGTTCGTATGGATATATATATATATATATATATATATATATATATATATATATTACTTGCTGTGGACTATGTCTCAAAATGAGTGGAAGCAAAGACCACTCGTACTGATGATTCTAAATTTTTTGCAAAGTTTATCAAGCACAATATTTTCTCTAGGTTTGGGATTCCACGAGCCATCATCAGTTATAGAGGAACGCACTTCTACAACCGAACTGTGGCTAGTTTGCTAAAAAAGTACCATGTGACGCACAGGATCTCCACTGCATACCATCCACAATCCAATGGTCAAGCTGAGGTTTCGAACAGAGAGATCAAGTCCATCCTAGAAAAGACCATGAATCCTACAAGAACGGACTGGAGCTTGCGCTTGGATGACGCTTTGTGGGCTTACAGAACCACGTTCAAGATGCCAATTGGAATGTACCCATATCGACTGATATTTGGGAAACCTTTCCATCTACCCGTAGAATTGGAGCATAGAGCCTACTGGGCTATAAAAAACTTTAACATGCAGATGGATGAGAGTGGCAAGCATCGGAAGCTGCAGTTGCAAGAATTAGAGGAGATACGCAATGATGCTTATGCCAGTTCAAAAATTTACAAGGACAAGACAAAGGCCTTCCACAACAAGATGATTTCTAGACGGGAATTCTAAGTCGGACAGAAAGTTCTGCTGTATCACTTACGACTTTGGTTATTTCTAGTTAAGTTGCGTTCACGTTGGAATGGTCCGTTTGTTGTCATTAATTTCTTTCCCCATGGTGCAGTCAAAATTCAGAGCTTGGACACATCCAAAAAATTCAAGGTGAATGATCACCGAATTAAACACTACTATGAAGGATTCCAAGAGAATGTTGGAGGGGACGAGCATGATCTCACTCTAGATGCTCCGCCAAATGTCGAGTGAATCGTAGCATGCAGTGGAGGTATAGACTGACTGCAAATTTAGCGCTGACTGGGAGGCAACCCAATGTTTTTCGTTTCATTTCCCTTGTTTTTATTTTTTTTGTTATTGTTATTTTTCTTATTTTCAATTTGTTTGTTTTTTTTTCAATTAGAAAAATTCAAAAATATTTTAAAAATTTTTAGGCCCGCTCGATCGGTCAATCTTTACCGATCGAGCGAGACGTTTATTTTGCATAGGCAGATATCTTGTATCTAGAACCCGTCTCAGATCATGTACCCAAAGCCATCCTTCAAATTCTGGATTCTTTATTTTATTTTATTTTAGTTTATTAAATTTTAAAATTTGATTTTCTAAACAAAGTTGAGATTATTTTAATTACAGGACTTGGTGTGAATATAAATTTTCAATCCTCGTGGGAACGATACTCTACTCATAATATATTAAAACTTGACACCGTGCACTTGCGGGCACAAAAATACGCAACAGCGTTTCGTATTTTTTGGCCGCTCGATCGGTTATTCTTTACCGATCGAGCGGGAGTTTTTTTAAAAGTGAGGCAGTAGGTTTGGGATTTTAGTCTAGCACGATCGGTCACATCTTACCGATCGAGCGAGAGCACTTTTATTACGGACAGTGAGTTTGGTTATTTTTGCTCGCTTGATCGGTCAATATTTATCGATCGAGTGAGCCCTTTTGTATGCGACTTAAATCGCGATCTGCTCTCTCTCACCCTCATTCTCCCCTCTTTTTCTATAAATCCCTAAATCCACAAATGAGGGCAATGCTTCATTTAAGTGTGTGTGTGTGTGGGGGGGGGGGGGGTGCATTCATACTGTTTCATTTGTTTTGATATGTTATCGCATTTAGTTTGTGATTTGTTGTGTCGTTGTTTGTGTTGTTTGTGTGTCATATGCATGAGTTGAGGATGAGATTGTTAGCCTATGATGATGACGTTATGTTGAGAAAAATTGAAAATTTTTGAAAATTTTACTCTTGATCAGATTTGAGAAACTGTATGTTGTTTGGTGAATAATTTAAAGCACGCATGTTTGACCGGTGAAGTGTAGTGATGTATTGGATTTTGTGGATGTTTGTTGGACCATTGCACTAAAAGAGTGGGTGCCCGGTTAGCCAACTTGTGGCTAAGGGCTTTTGTGACTCTATGTATAAACAATATTTGTTTAATATAATTTACATTCATTAATGGCATTTTCTTTGTCTTTCTTCATATTGTTATATTGTGATATACTATTGATGTTTTGATAAAGACCTTGAATATACTATAGTGTAAGTAAGATGAGATAGTGAATAAAGAGAGATCACTATTATGAAACACATCTTATAGTCACTGTATATTCTAAACAGTTCCTAGTCAATTGAGCCGTCCGCTAATAAGGATAAGGATCGCTCGAGATTGAGACTAGCGTTTGTGATGCCAAGTACCACATTTCATTGGTAATGGACATGGAGATGTTCAAAGCATGCAAATGGATATTCATATGATGAATGATCGAACTACCCTATTCGGACTTTCCAAGTGGTTATCACTTATCGAGTGGATAAAGTCCGCGGTTTTGGTTGTACACCATTAGTCCTTACTACTTGAAACATCATTGAGACTCTATATGCTAGTACTGTACTTTGACTCGTTTACCGACTCTATTGGGGTCAACAGGTGTCGGGATTGGGTACAGTTACGACACATATAGGAGTCGATGCTTTGTTGTCAAGGATTCACCACATACTTGCGAGTGTGGATATCCTATGTGATCTGAGGAGATATTAGTGTGACGAATCTCTGGCCAGAGTACATGATGTGTTTTAAGTTACTCGGTTTTCTTAGTAACACATGCGATGTCACTATTTGATCTCCAAGATGTAATGCATAGTTATCGAATCTCTAACGACACTCGATGCACCAATGGTTGTTGATTCGATCGGGATATATGGATGAAGGGACCGTACTGTACGCTAACCAAAATCTACTGGTTCTTGCAGGCACTATCAGTGATACCTAGGGAATCATGGGGCGATGTTGCTAGACGCTCTTACCATGATTCGTTGGGCAAGTCGGAAATTGTTGTTTCGAGTCACAAGGAGTTGTGAGCCCACGGCTAGCTGTATCCCTGAACCATTGAGGGTCACACAAGTAATGGATTACTAAACCCCGTTGAGATAGTTAAATTTAAAGAGTTAAATTTAATGAAAGAGAAGTTGGACTTCTTAACTAAAAGAGAGTGGAATTTCCTAAAATGATATAGGGATGGACATTTTTTGAAATCACTGAATTCGGATTCAAAAAAATTATCTTGACTTTAAAAGGTGCAGAAATGGTTTCTGTGCACATTGGTGAAATCGGTTTATCAATCGGAGTCATGATGAATTTTATATTAATTTCTATAATAACGGGCTTGGCTTGTTGGGAGTAAGTTATGGATTGTGGGTCCTAAGGAGTTAGAGTCCTAATACAATCATAACTTAATCTAGTCTAGAAATTATCTATAAATAGATGAGTAATGTTCGAAAATCACAAGAATTCATTCTAGCAATTTTCGAAAATCACTCATATTATTTCAAGGGGATTTTCGAAATCTTCTGTCCCTTTTTGAGAAAATTCATTTTGTGATTTTTTCGGAAAATTACATTCTGAATTGACAGATCAAATCTGTTTATTCTCATCGATAAACATCTGATTGATTTCTAGTGCAATCAATCAGAGGGTTTCTGTTTTCTGTTCGTGGACCTGATTCCGGAGATTGATCGTGAAGCCATTGGTTCCCGGGATATACAAGAAGAGCAGATTTAATTCTGTTGGTGTCCATAATCAAGCCGTTGCTTGAAGAGGTAAAAATTTAATTGTGATTTTATTTTTACTTGCATAATTTAATCGTAAAGTTTTGATACCCATGATATGGAATCGTTCCATATATAAAAATAAAATTTTTAAACTTTCGCTGCACCGGGTATCAATTCTTAATTGATCTGAACACGTTTTTCCAACAGTGATATCAGAGCTAGGTGCTCAGATCAAACGATTAAATTAATCGATTGTACAAAATATTTGGCCTCGTTTTTTTTTTTTTGAAAAACAAAACGAATTTTAAAATTAAAATTTTGATGGAACAGGGGCATTGGGCAGCGACGATGTTGCCCGCCTCCACGTGGGCAACCCTGTCCCACATGGAGGAGGGGGCTGCCCGGGAATGTCCCTGGCAGTCCGGGAAAATTAAAATTCAATTTTTAATTAAAATTTTGAAATTTAGAAATTCTAGTTTTTTGTCCGATCGAAATTTTTTTTTGATTGGTTCACGAGGCATCGGATCGAATTGTTTGAGTCCGAAATTTTTAAAATTGATTTTTGGATAAATTTGAATGTTTTGAAAATTTATAAATTTTATCCGTTAAATTAGATTTTATAAAATCAATTATTTTGGTACAATTGATGATAAGATATGATCTTATGAATGGATAAGGTAAAATTTGATTTTATCTTTTAATTATGATGCCATTGCATGTTATCCAATTATTTAATTATTGGATAAGGGATGATCGATTGCCATGACCAATGTTTTAGGTGTATGTTAGGTAATTTACATTTGGTTTTATTGTTGTTGGGTTTTATTAATGGGCTTGGTTTATAGCCCAATTTGAATTGTCATTTGTAATAAAAAGTGGGCTTGGTTTATGGCCCGTTCCAACCCCTTAAATATGTATCCCCTACTTGTCATCGAAATTTATTGTAAATTTTTTAGACTTAGTGGGAGATAAAGATTTCAAGACAATGGTGGGCCCAGCAGATGATAAAGACCGAAGAAATGTAAATGGAAGCTCAATGTAATAGGATTGCATTGCATACTTGCATATCACCTAGGATTGGACTCAGACTCGTGATTGGCAACCATGGGTCGATTAGATAATGGGATCGATCATTCTTAAATAATATATGATATTATTGATGTATGCATGTTTAGACTAAATTGTATGAATCCCGCAAGCATACATAAATTGTATGATGAGACAGATTTTCAAAAATTAAAAATCTCTCATTTTAAATATGATTTAAAATTGATATCAAGATAAACAAAAGGGAATTTAAATATTGTTTAAATATTCCTACCTTCCATCAACGATCAATGTATGAGATGTTACCCGCGGACACGGTCCGGCTCATATTATTGGGGGGCCCGTTCATCGAAAAGCTGTACATTGGATCGACACATGTTGTAAGTTGGGTGGAACTCCCATGGGATTGTCTCATATTATTGGGGATCCACATGGCGACCATCCATCACAACTTAATATTGATGGGTCATCTTGACATGTCACATTAAACGGCGTCATATTATTGGGCCCTTATTGGACATGAGGTAAAAACATGGAGGTTGCTTTGGAAGTAATCGGGCTCTACCTTTTGAAAATTATGGTTGGCTGATATTATTCGGGACCATAGTTTGTCAATTGGACTCCATGTTCCGCTGCACCGGGTATCAATTCTTAATTGATCTGAACACGTTTTTCCAACATGCACGACAATAGATGTTTGTGGAACTTGATAGTTTTTGAGTCTCGATGATCTTTTTGATATAGCATATACTCTCTTGAGTACACTTTAAAAAAAAAAAACTTTTATAACATGTTATGAGACATTGACTCCATCCGGGTTGCAAGAAAGATATTTGAAATCCTATTCGTCTTGTTTGTGGCTAAGTATGCTGATAAAATGGGGTTAAATCTTAAAAAAAATTAAATAAAAGTAATACCAATTCCATCCGAGCTTGGAATGTGAATGAAATCCTATTCACTATTTCATAGCTAAGTTTGCGGGTTTCATGGGATTGAAGTTCCAATTGGGCTATAGACGAGGGGATTAAAATTCGAATCCTTTCTAGTTATAGTTACGTATGCAGTTAATTTTTGGAATTTTATCCCAAGAGAGTTGTGTTGTGTTGATGGATTGTTGGGAGGAGAGTTCTTGATTGTGAGACTTGCACTGATTTGTTTTAGGTCGGCGAGCAGTCTTGAAACTTTGTCTTTTGAAGTTGCATGTAGCTGGGGTAGCATGTCACACACGCACGTTCTCATTCGACTGAAGGTGTATCAATGATGATCGAGAGTACTTGTGCACTTGTTTTTGTGGGGAGACTTGTCTGAGGCTAGGTTATGCATGATCATCCTTACTTATGTGTTTGTTCTGTTTCATTTTATTTTGCATGACTTACTCGAGGGCGAGTAAGGAGTAAGTGTGGGGGAATTTGATATTTATGTTTTTGTTGCATATTTTAATGTCATTTTGTTGTTGTTTTGCATTTGTTTATATGTTTTAATTATGTGTTTTGTTTGTATTGCATATTTTGTGTCTGCATAATTTGTTTCCTGGTTTGTTGATTAGGTTGTGCATTTTGGCGGATGCATGGATGAAATTGTGGAGCAAGAGACATGCTGAAGATTTTGGAAGAAAGTTCCTACCGCTCGATCTGCACCATTCAACCGATCGAGCGGTGCCAAGAATTATGAAGAACAGTAGAAGCTGGAATTCTCTACCGATCGATCGGTAACATCTTACCGATCGAGCATCCACCTTATATTTGAAGGACATTAGGCTATGGAATTTTGGCTCGATCGATCCGCAACATTTAACCGATCGAGCGGCTCGCAGAATTTGCAAAAGAAGTACATTTTTTGGCTCGCTCGATCGGTTACATCTTACCGATCGAGCGAGCGTCGCTATTCGAGAACGAATTGTTAATTTTAGAAACTCTTTTATTTTGGACTCTAGCTTTTATTAGGCTTTTTATTCCATTTTTCAGACTTAATTATCAGATTCTGAAGTCTCTCTTTGGTGGCTAGGTTTTGTATTACAATTTCTTCTTTAGATTTCTTCCTTTCTTTTAATTTTTCTTGAATTTTTCATGAATCGTTGTAGCTAAGTCTTAGAACTTGGTTGAGGAAGACAAGCCCTTGATTTTGTTTATTTATGAGATTCGATTTTCATGCTTTAATCCTTATTGAGTATCAATAGTTGATCTATTTTATTTCATGCTTGTATGTGAGATTTTAGGATTGGCCATCTTAGGATTTTGTTATACAAACTATAGCTAAATTAGAATTCAAATCCGTAATTGTTTGAATCAACTAATTTACGAAGCAACTACGTTTAATATCTTCTGATGTTGAATTTGTTGAATCGTAGGAACAACTTTTGACTAGATTAAATACAATCGCTGGTATTTGTGTTGTCTAGATTCATCAGTTTTACTCGTTTGAGTGCTACCTTAAATTTAAACCTAGATCGCTGGAATCCAGATTGATTTATTGGTAAGGGTTAATCTAGAACACTGGTGTCTAATTAACTAAGATTAAGGTAAAACAGAAATTTGATTTTCAATGATGAATATTTGATAGGATTAATTATTTTTAGGAATCGATGATCGAATGAATAAATATCAACGGTGTTGTCGACCGATACCAAGGCTTGTTTCTTATTGATTTCTTCAGTATAATTTTAATCTTGCATGTTAGTGGTAAACTTGAATTTTTAATTGCTTAAATTTTCAGTAGTTAATTTCAAAACTCAAAAACCCCCTTTTTTTTATTTTAGAACACATTAAATTTCCCTTTTCTCGTGGGAACGAATATCCCTACTCAAATTACTACATATTTTGATTATCTGATTGAGTTGGGTAATTTGGACGTGATGCGACTTAGCGCTACCAATTTCCGGCAGAATGCCCGGTTTTTGGATGACACCCCTTCATATTGGAAGGGTTGGAATGAAATATTATTTTATATCCAGCTACCTGCTGCCCATACCAAACACACCCGGTTCTTGAGAGCCCTTCCACCCCAACCTGAACTCCCCAAACACTTTAAGGCCGAAGAACCATACCTCCGCTGTCAAGAATTGGTAGAGAACAAAAAATTCCCTTCAGCCCCCCTTCTAGTGGAAAATAACTTGTTTTCTTATGGGCTGGGTGCCCGGGTGGTGGATCCGGTGGACAAGATAATCGATGAGTATGAAGCCTCGGGCTCAACTCCTGGTATGCCTTACTATTTTTACTTATTTGCCTTTTTCTTGATTTTAATCTCTAACTTGTGATCCTTCCAATGTTTCTTTTACAGAGGAACCAGCCCCAAAGAAGAAAAATAAATCCAGACTGATGAAGCAAGAATTTGCACAAAAGCGGGCAGCTGAGAAGGAGGCTACCAAAGAGAAAGAGAGGGTCCGGGCTACTGAGACAGAGAGAAAAGCTCGAACCCTGCAACTGGCCGAAGAGCGCTGAGCTCAAGGGGCTCCGAACCAAGAACTTCATCCCTCCCATACTGAATCTGCCCTGCTGGCCCCCACAGACTTCCCCTGCTCCTCAAATACCTGCAATTCAAGAGGTCGGGACATCTAACAGCCAGCACCAGATGTGGTTGAGCCCTCCCCCCTTATTAATCAGAAAAGAAAAGCAGCGGGGGAACCAGACATGGTCGTTCTGAGCGACCCGAAGGAAAAGACACCACTTTCCCCTTCCTTCCGCCACCTCGGCCCCTTCTACCAAGCTTCCTAGGGTTCCAGCCATCTAGGTGCCCAGGAAATTATCTTCTTGGCCAAGGCCTCTAGTCGGCGGGTACAAATGTTGAAGGACCACTTGACCCTCGCTAGTGCATAACCACCTCTACCACCAGGGCCCGACCACCAAATACTTTGAGGGTACCAACCGGATTTTGTCCGTAAGTTTGCTTTCTCCTGACTTTTCAATATTTATTTCTTCTTTCCTAACACTTATGCTTTCAGGGATTTCACATGCTGGTGGAAAGCTGCAAGGATGCAACTCGATTTGGTCGGATTGAAACTGACCGGGCCCAAATAGAAGCGGAGAGATCCCGGGCTGCCTCCGATCTGTTCAAAAAGCTGGAGCAGGACATGGAAATGATGAGGCAAACCCATGACCAACTGACCAAGGGGTGTCCAGCCTCCGATCTTCTTTGGAGCCAGCTAACCAAGGTCTTCATTGTGCCCAGGTAAACCTCGCCCAGTCCCAAGCTGAAGCTTGTCGGGCTCAGGACGCCTTAACTGCCACGACTGCTGAGCTGAGGGCTATTCAAGATCGGGCTGTAAAAGCTCAAGTTGCTGCTGCTACTGCTAAAGGTAAATCAGAGAAGGCAGTATATGCTCTAGAGACTCGCTTGAAGTCTGAGGTAGAGCTCAAGGCCATCTTTATTTCCTCATCCGAATTCCAGAAGGTTGTAGAAGACAAGTCATATTCCTTTTTCAAGACCGGCTTTGAGAAATTCCGTGACCAATTCGAAGAAGCCGGTCTTTGGTCTACCGACCAGAAGAAGTTTCCTGACTTGGACAAGGCTATTGATTCTCTTCCCACTTCAATAGGGCCTGACATTGCGGAGGCCTCCTAGTCCAAAGATAACCCGGCAGCTGAAGGCGAGGGTACCTCAGACAACCCCATAGTGTAGGCCTATTTTGTAATTGGACCACCGAACTCCCTCCGTTTGTAATTTCCTTTTATTAATGGAAGATATTTCCTATAGTATTCGTACTCTGTTTTAAGTATTTACTTCTTTCAACACCAATCCAAAAGCATGACTAACTAGTATCCCGACCCTTCAAAATAAACACCCATGTTTTAATGATCCTGGGCTGCATGTATCACCGAGACCTTTAAGCTAGTGCCGAGGTTTGGGGATCTTCTGAACTTTGCAGGGTGCCAAAGAATAACATACCTTGGGCTTTTGGATGAATGTCGGGGCCTAGTACCTCCCTGGATTTATAAAGTACCAAGGATTAGAACAGTTCGATGAGGTTCCCGTCGAGCCAAGTGTTGGCCGATGGTCCTTGAGAGAACTCTTGTATGACAATCTTTATTTTAATAATATTTGAATTATTTAATTATGCACACCTTTATCTGTATACTCATGCTAGTTGCATAGATAAAACCCTTGACTATACAAATAGTAGAAAGAAAATGAGATGGTCATGTGATGACTATCATGAAACTCATATTTGGAATACTGTATATTCTAAACAGTTCCTAGTCGATTCAGCTGCCACAAAGAAGGATAAAGGTCGCTCGAGCTTAAGACTAGTATTTGCGATGTGAGTACCACGTTTCATTGGTATGGGACATGGTGATGTCCAAGCATGCAAATAGGTACTCCTTGTAGAGTGCACTGAAAAACCCTCCCTAAAGGACTTTCCATGTGGTTCTCACTTATCGAGTGGAAATGTCCTAGTTTATGGTTGTTCAACATTAGTCCTTATAACACGGGACAACATGGAGACTCTATATGCTAGTGCTTCACTTTGACTTGTTTACCGACTCAACTAGGGTCATCAAGTGGCAATGTTGGGTGTTGTGTCGAAACATATAGGAGTCGATGCATTGTAGTCGGGGATTCAATGCTTACCATTGGGTATGGATATCCTATGTGATCTCATGCATATGTAGCTTGAAATATCTGATCAGAGTGGGTGGTAATTAAGAAAGGGGTTTCTTCAATGACACATTCGTTGCAACTACGACATGACACATAGTTATCGATTCTTTGACAACTCTCGATAGACCAATGGTTGTCGAATCGGTCGGGATATATGAGTTGAAGGGACCGTACTGTACGCTAACCATAATTGGTTTGTTCTTGCAGGCACTATCATTTGATACCTAGGGAGTCATGTAAGCGATGTTGCTAGACATTTAACATGACTGGTTGGGTACTATCAGACTTGAGTTTTCTGACGTTCTTATTATGAAGGGGTTGATAATTAAGAATGGAGTTATATAGGGTCACACAAGTACTAGCTTTCTAGATCCCGTTGAGAATAAGATTAGTTCAATGTGTTGAACGACATATAAAAGATTTTATAAGTGAGATAAATTAGAATTATGATTTCTAACAGAGAATAAATGGGAAAGCAACGTTTAATTTGTGAATGTGTTCCAAGATTAAAAGTTGACTTGAATAAATAAATATTTTTGTAAATGTTATTTACAAAACTATTATTATTATTATGAATTTATTAAATTAATTCAAGTATTGAATTAATTCAATACTAGTGGGCCTTGTAGATTCCAAATAATTAAATCAATTTAAGTATTGAATTAATTAAACACTATTGGATTTTGTAGAGCCCAAATGAAAATTGTGTTAAATAATTATTCTACTAGTGGGCTTGAATGAGTTCAAGTTGGATTTAATTAATTGATTGAATTTAAATCGGTTTAAGTTTGATAATTAATTAATAATTAAGTTCATGAGCCATGTATGTATATGTTTGACATATAATACATACAATACAAGAGAGAGAATGAATATGAAGGGTTAAAAGACAAGATACACAATTTTCTATGCATGCTTTAACTTTTTCTATGCATGCTTTGTATTTTGTCAAAACAAACTTTTTAAGTACCAAGACAAGCAATATTCCTCCTCTCATTCTCCATGGTGGCCGAACACTTCCTCATATTTTTCTCTCAATTTTGTCTTTCATCTTGGGAGAAAAGGCAGAGAAATTCTCAATGAAAAATGTTCTAAATATTCTAGTTCATATATAGAGTGGATGTAGTTTGACTATTCGTGGAACTAATTTGAAGAAAAGAGTCCTTTTTCAAGAAAGGTTTGCTCTTGGAAGCTTGTTCCATTTTCGAGCAAGGTGTGCTCTTGGAAGCTTATAGATAGTGTCTACCTTTTCAAGATCTACGTTGTTCACAACTTGGTTGGAACCATAAATCAATATTTTGAGATTTATAGGTAAAAATTTCTTAAACAACCTATGGATGTTTAATGTTTTTGAATGCTACACATGTGCTCGGTTTTTCCTTAAAATTTTAAATTTTCGCTGCTTTTTCGAGCACAAGAGAACCAATCCAACAAGTGGTATCTAGAGCCTAGGTTGCTCTTTATTATGTAGCATTTGTGGAATATTATGTTGAAGTCAATTTATAACCGCATGAGAAAATCATTTCAATCGATTTACTATTTCGAAAAAAATTTTGGGGGTCGTTTTGGGAAGCCCATGGGCTGCCCCTTTTTATAATTTTTTTTTTGTTGGCCAAAATCCGGAGACGGAGCTCTGGCAACGACTTTGACAACTAGGGTTTCCAAAAGATGTTTTGGGATATCAAAGTTTCATGGGCCCTATGTTGTTAAAATTGTAATAGTTGATTTTTGTGCAAAATTCAAAATTTTATAAAGTATGTATTTTCTCATGAAATAAATAATTAAAGTGAGACTTTGATTATTTATAGTAAATGGTGATTTATAGAAATACGATTATAAATAAATTGAAAGTAAACAAATGTGTTTTTTATTTTGTTAATTTAATTTATAATTGTGGCGGTTAGTGATTGGACCAAGATATATAATATTTGATCAATTGATTATTGTGATAATTAATTGCTGGTGTATTATATGTGATATTATGCATGAAGGATGATCAAAAGTCCAAGCCCAATTTTCTAGGTTTATGCTAGGATATTTTGTGTTGAATGGGTTGTAATAATTATTAAATGTAAAGTGGACTTGATTTATAGTTCGTTCCCTCCCCATGAGATGTATCCCTATTTGATATGGATATTTTAATGTAAAATATTTGATAGTGGAAGATCAAGATTGTAAGATGGTGGGCCAAGATGAATTATGAATATCCAAGACATGTAAATATTGGAAGCTTATGTAATTGTTGCATTTGCATCCCGTGCATTTCCTAGGATTGGACCTAGGCCCGTTTTGGCTCACACGAGCCAAATAGTATTGGGGCGATTGATCATCCTTGTTAATTTAATGTTTATAATATATGCATGATATATTATAAATAATGAGTATGTGCGTTATTATTTTATAATAACAAAGTTGCATCAATCCGACAAACATACAAACAAACATGGCGAGCTTTAAAAATTAATGATGAGATCATTTCAAAATTAAAAACACTCATTTTGAATTAGATTCAAAATTTATATCAAGCCCGAAAAAGGGAATTATAAAGTTATTAATAATTTCCATGTCTTCCATCGACAATGGGTGCATGATGAACGCTACACGCGGTCAATGCTCGGCTCATATTATTGGGGGGAGGGGGGCTTGGAAGCCGAAAAGATGTGACACCCATTGATATGGTGATGTGAACTACGTGGAACTCCCATGATTTCGGCTCATATTATTGGGGGAACTCATGATGACCGTCCATTAAGGTTCAATATTGATGGGTAAGGTTTGGCACGTAAAGATGAACGACGTCATATTATTATGTCCTAATCAAGAGTGAGACAAAAATTTACGTAAGAGTTGCATAGAGATGCAATTGGAAACTATCTTTTAGGAATTTTGATTGACTGATATTATTCGGGATCATGATTGACTAGTTGGACCTTATGTACCTACTGAGGAAAGGAGTTTCCCGTTTTTCACTAGAGATAGTGAAAATGTCAAAACAGTGAGATCAAAAATTTATAAAGTAAAATTCCATACTTTATATCTTACTAAATATTTTAAAATAGTCATTAACATTTATCTGTTATTTTTTTTTCAGTACATAGTTTTTGACATGTCATCAATTTGCAATCCGTTATCTGCAATACTCGACAAACATGTACTGACCGGTCCGAATTACCCCAATTGGCTAAGAAATATAAAAATCGTCTTGAATTCATAAAGGATAGAATATAAAATTGAGAAGTCGCCCCATGTTGAGGCTCCGACTAGATGTAGTCCTGAGGAGCTGCAGGCTTATAAGGATTGGTGTGACCATGACTTGAGAGCCAAATGTTATATGCAGGCTTCTATGAATGATGAGCTGCAGAGGCGTTTTTAGGGTGCAAAGCATGTTGCCGACATTCATTTGCATCTCAAAGAACTCTTTGGTGAGCAAACACGCCCGCTTAGACATGCGATAGTCAAGGAGCTGATCACTTTGCGCATGCGAGATGGGGCTTCGGTCCATGAGCATGGTGTGAGGATGATTGGGCTTATGGAAAAGCTCGTTGGCATGGATCTTGTGTTGCCAGCCTAGTTGACCACGGACGTGTTGCTCTTGTCACTGTCAAGATCGTTTGATTCTTTTGTGGTGAACTTCAACATGAACAAAATGGAACCGACACTTGAGGAGTTGGTTAACATTCTTGTTACGTATGAGTCCACAATCAAGAAAGAGAAGTCGGTTCTTTATGTGGGTTCTTCATCTGGTGCAAAGAAAAGACCACGTGAAAAGGGAAAGAAGCGTTCTGTTCCTCCTCCAAAGAAGAACGTGCCCTCGAAGAGGCAAGCTTCGAGTCCCGTTGTGGCATCCACACCAGTTAAGGCTGACAATACTAGTGACATCTGTCATTACTGCAATAAGCCTGGACATTGGAGGCGTAACTGCAAGGAATATCTTGACCAGAATGGTTCTGGAAAGGGTATGTTCACATTGAAGTAAACATTTCAATTAACTCTTCTTCTTGGGTATTGGATACCGGTTGTGGCTCACATCTCTGTAATGATTTGCAGGTGATGGCAAGAAGTAGAAAACTTAGGGAATGTGAGACCTTCTTGAGGATGGGCAATGGAGCAAGAGTTGCTGCCAAAGCCATGCGAGATGTTTACTTATTGTTGAACAATTATTTTAAATTAGTTTTGAGAGATGTTTTGTTTGTACCATATTTGGTGAAAAACATTGTTTCCATTTCTATGCTTGATAAAGATATCTATTCTTGTTCATTTGGCAAAGGTGTTTGCAATATTTACAAGAATGAATGTTTAATTGGTACAGGCGAATTGGAAAACGATCTCTATAATTTAAAATTGAAAGATATTCCATTGAATAATGTCCAGGAACTATCAACAACACACAAGCAAAAACAAGACACTCTGAATCCGGTACACTTGTGGCATGCTCAATTAGGTCATATTTCCCTAAGAAGGATGAACAAGCTAGTGGGAGAAGACATGTTTGATATGTCTGATATTAATTCTCTTACTACTTGTGAACCATGTCTAAAAGAAAAGATGACCAAAATTCACTTTAAGGGCAATGTGGAGCGAGCCAAAGGACTGTTGGATTTGATCAATACAGATGTGTGAGGTCCACTTAGCATCACCACTATGCATGGACATTCTTACTTCATCACATTTACTGATGATTTCTCAAAGTATGGGTAAGTGTATTTGATGAAATACAAATATGAAGCTTTTGAAAAGTTTCAAAGAATTCAGAAATTAAGTAGAGAAACAATTGGGACGAAACATCAAGATACTTCGATCGGATCGAGGTGGTGAGTAATTGAGTGCTGAATTCCAAGAGTATCTTAGGGAGAATGGTATTCTCTTGCAGTGGACTCCGCCTGCTACACCTTAGTTGAATGGTGTTTCAGAACGTCATAACCGGACATTGATGGACATGGTTTGGTCTATGATGGGGTTCACAGAGTTGCCGCCATCCTTTTGGGGATATGCGCTTGAAACAGCGGCACTGTTGTTGAACAATGTCCATTCAAAGGCAGTTGATAAGACACCATATGAGATATGAATGGTAAACCCTCATAAGTATTCTTATCTTAGAATATGGGGGTGCCCTACTTATGTGAAGCAGACAGTGGGAGATAAATTGTATGATCGATCCATTTTATGATACTTCGTGGGATATTCAAGGAATTTGGTTGAATAATATTTCTATCATCACAAAGAAACAAATATGTTTGTTCTAGGAATGAAACCTTCTTGCAGAAGGAATTTCTATTGGATAGAAAATGGGAGATGATAGAACTCGAAGATGTTCGAGAAACACCGACGGTTTTAGAGCCCATACTCGAACATCCAAGATAGGAGATACAAGCTTGTAGGAGATCCGATTGGGTCTCGAGACCACCTATGAGGTATGGTCTACTTCTTGAAAAAGGCCATGATGAGCATGACCATAGATGTGACCCAAGGACCTTCAAGGAAGAGTTATCTAATGACATTCATCCAAGTGGCTTGAAGCTATGGAATCTGAGATGAATTCCATGCATTCGAACCAAGTGTGGAATCTTGTATATCCACCAGAGGGAATTGTTCCTATAGGGTGTAAATAGATTTAAAAGAGGAAACTTGGGGCTGATGGGAAGGTGGTGACCTTCAAGGCGCGATTGGTAGCAAAAGGTTATACTCAAAGACAAGGAGTTGACTTTGAGAAAACTTTTTATCTAGTCGCAATGTTCAAGTCTATAAGGATACTGCTAGCCATAGCAGCATGATATGACAATGAAATATGGCAGATGGATGTGAAGACGGCCTTTCTTAAAGGGGATATTAAAGAGGAGATTTACATGTGTCAGCCTGAAGGGTTTACATCTATCGGAAGTGAGCATATGGTATGAAAACTTCAGAGATCTATTTATGGTCTGAAGAAGGCATCTAGGAGCTGGAACCTCAGATTTGACAGTACAATCAAAGAGTTTGGTTTTACTAAAAATCCTGAGAAACCCTGCGTGTATAAGAAAGTCAATGGGAGTTTTTTGACATTCCTGGTACTTTATGTTGATGACATTCTACTAATTGAGAATGATGTAGGAATGTTGCAATCAACTAAAGTATGGTTAGCGAGTAAGTTCTTGATGCAAGACTTGGGTGAAGCATCTTTTGTATTTGGAATACAAATCCATCGGGATAGATCAAAAAGATTGCTTGGTCTCACCCAGTATATATACATTGATACCATCGTGAAGAGGTTCTTGATGGAAAAGTCCAAGAGAGGACATCTACCAATGTGCCATGGCATGTCCCTATCCAAGTCCATGTCTCCCAAGACCGATGCAGAGATAGAGGCGTTGACACGCATTCCATATGCATATGCTATTGGTAGTATCATGTATGCGATGATATCTACACTTCCTGACGTGACATTTGTACTAAGTGTTGCAAGTAGATATCAATCAAACCCCGGTCATCCACATTGGAAAACTATGAAATACATCCTCAAGTACTTGAGAAGGACTAAGAATTTGTTCTTGGTCTATATGGGTGGAGAACTAAAATTGGAAGGCTATACCGACTCTAGCTTCCAAAGCGATATTGATGATTCAAAGTCAACTTCTGGGTTTGTATTCATGCTCAATGGTTCTGCTGCCTCTTGGAAGAGTTCCAAGCAAAACAACACTACGGATTCCACCACTGAGGCAGAATACATTGCTGCATCAGATGCAGCAAAGGAAGCTGTTTGGATAAGGAATTTCGTCCAAGATTTGGGCGTTATTCCTAATGGATTTGATCCAGTACCGGTGTACTGCGACAAAACGGGCATCGTTGCTCAGGCAAAGGAACCAAGGTCTCATCAAAAATCCAAACATGTACTGATAAAATACCACATCATCCGGGAGGTTGTGGAAAGAGGAGAGGTGTCGTTAGACAGAGTCGCCTCCGTAGATAATGTTATTGATCTACTAACTAAGCCTTTACCAGGACCATTATTCAAAAAGCATCGCGAATCAATGGGTTTGAAGTATATGGGTAGTTGGCTCTAGTGCAAGTGGGAGATTATTAGATTAGGTGCCCGCCGAGCCAAGTGTTGGCCGATGGTCCTTGAGAGAACTCTTGTATGACAATATTTATTTTAATAATATTTGAATTATTAAATTTCTCACACCTTTATCTGTATATCCATGCTAATTCCATAGATAAAGCCCTTGAATATACAAATAGTAAAAAGAATATGAGATGGTCATGTGATGACTATCATGAAACTCATATTTCGAATACTGTATATTCTAAACAATTTCTAGTCGATTCAGCCGCCACAAAGAAGGATAAAGGTCGCTTGAGCTTGAGACTAGTATTTGCGATGTGAGTACCAGGTTTCAATGGTAGGGGACATGGTGATGTCCAAGCATGCAAATAGGTGATCCTTGTAGAGTGCAGTGAACAACCCTCCCTAAAGGATATTCCAAGTGGTTCTCACTTATCGAGTGGAAATGTCCTAGTTTATGGTTGTACACCATTAGTTCTTATGACCCAGGACAACATGGAGACTCTATATGCTAGCGCTTCACTTTGACTTGTTTACTGACTCAACTGGGGTCATCAGGTGGCAATGTTGAGTGTTGTTTCGAAACATATATGAGTCGATACATTGTAGTCGGGGATTCACCGCTTACCTTTGGGTATGGAGATCCTTTGTCATCTCATGAATATGTAGCTTGAAATCTCTGATCAGAGTAGTTGGTAATTTCGAAAGGGGTTTCTTCAAGTACACATTCGATACAACTAAGACATGACACATAGTTATCGATTCTTTGACAACTCTCGATAAATCAATGGTTGTCGAATCGGTCGGGATATATGAGTTGAGGGGACAGTACTGTACGTAACCATAATTGATTGGTTCTTGTAGTCACTATCATTTGATACCTAGAGAGTCATGTTAGAGATGCTGCTAGACGTTTAACATGACTGGTTGGGTACTATCAGACTTGAGTTTTCCGACGTTCTTATTATCAAGGAGTTGATAAATAAAAATGGAGCTATATGGGGTATGCTCATATAAGGGACTTGTTGATCCCGAATCACATGGAGATGTGAACCCACTGTTAGTTGTATAATTGAATCATTGAGGGTCACACAAGTACTAGATTTCTAGATCCCGTTGAGAATAAGATTAGTTCAATGTGTTGAACGACATATAAATGAGTTTATAAGTGAGATAAATTAGAAGTATGACTTCTAACGGAGAATAAATGGGAAAGTAACTTTTAATTTGTGAATGTGTTCCAAGATTAAAAGTTGACTTGAATAAATAATTATTTTTGTAAATGTGATTTACAAAACTATTATTATTATTATGAACTTAATTAAATTAATTCAAGTGTTTAATTAATTAAATACTAGTGGGACTTGTAGAGTCCAAATAATTAAATCAATTCAAGTGTTGAATTAATTAAACACTATTGGGTCTTGTAGAGCCCAAATGAAAATAGTGTTGAATAATTATTCTACTAGTGGGCTTAAATGAGTTCAAGTTGGATTTAATTAATTGATTGAATTTAAATGAACTTATGTTTGATAATTAATTAAATATTAAGTTCATGAGCCATGTATGTATATGTTTGACATATAATACATACAATACATGAAAGATAACGAATATGAAAAAAGACAAGATGCACGCTTTTCTATGCATGCTTTAACTTTTTCATGCATGCTTTGTCCTTTGTCATAACACACTTTTTAAGTATCAAGACAAGCAATATTCCTCCTCTCATTCTCCATGGTGGCCGAACACTTTCTCATATTTTCCTCTCAATTTTGTCTTTCATCTTGGGAGAAAAGGCAAATAAATTCTCAATGAAAAATGTTCTAAATATTCTAGTGCATATTTAGAGTGGATCTAGTTTGACTAGTCGTGGACCTAATTTGAAGAAAAGAGTCCATTTTCACGCAAGGTGTGCTCTTGGAAGCTTGTTCCATTTCAAGCAAGGGGTGCTCTTGGAAGCTTGTAGATAGTTTCTACCTTTTCAAGAGCTAAGTTGTTCACAACTTGGTTGGAGCTATAAATAAATATTTTGAGATGGTTAGATAAAAATTTCTTAAATACCCTATTGATGTTTAATGTTTTTGAATGCTACACATGTGCTTGGTTTTTTCTTAAAATTTTAAACTTTTGCTATGTTTCCGGCACAAGAGATTCGATCCAACAAGAACACCTTGGGCTTTTAGATAAGTTTCGGGGCCTGGTACCTTTCGGGATTTGTAGGGTTCCAAGGCTTATAATACGTTGGGCTTTAGATGAGTGCCAAGGCCTGGTATCTCCCGGGCTTTATAAGGGTGCCAAGGCTTAGAATACCTTAGGCTTTATATGAGTGTCGGGGCCTGGTATCTCCCAGGATTTGTAAGAATGCTAAGGCTTAGAATACATTGGGCTTTAGATGAGTGCCAGGACCTAGTATCTCCCGGGCTTTGTAAGGGTGACAGGACTTAGGATACCTTGGGCTTTAGATGAGTGTCGGGGTCTGGTATCTCCCGGGCTTTGTAAGGATGTCAAGGCTTAGAATACCTTGGACTTTAAATTGGTGCCAGGGCCTGATATCTCCCGGGATTTGTAGCATGCCAAAGCTTAGAGTACCTTGGGCTTTAGATAGGTGCCGGGCCTGGTGTCTCCCGGGCTTTGTAAGGGTGCCAAGGCTTAGGATACCTTGGGCTTTAGATGAGTGTCGGGGCCTGGTACCTCCCGAACTTTGTAAGGGTGCCAAGGCTTAGAATACCTTGGGATTTAAATAGGTGCCGAGACCTGGTATCTCCCGGGCTTTGTAGGATGCCAAGGCTTAGAGTATCTTGGGCTTTAGATAGGTGCAAGGGCCTTGTATCTCCCGGGCTTTGTAGGATGCCAAGGCTTAGAGTACCTTGGGCTTTAGATATGTGCCGGGGCATGGTATCTCCTGGGCATTGCAGGAGACATTTGCTTCCGAAAATAAATGCTTTTATTGATAAATGCAGATATTGATTACAATAGTTTAAATAAAATACTTTTTGAGATGCATTGCATTTCATGGCCGTTTGAGTGTCCCTCCCTGGCCATCTTCCAAGTACCAAGTATTGATACCCACCCTCCTGATCAATTTATAAGGTCCTTCCCTTCGAGCATCTAATTTCCCGACTTCTCCAGCTGGATTAGTGATCGCTTAATTCGGTTATGACTAGCAAATATACTAGGTCAAGTAATATTAAGTGGACAGTGAGTCCAAGTATCGATCCCACAGAGACTGTAGTCAATTCTCAAGATGAGTCCAAGTATCGATCCCACAGAAACTGTAGTTAATTCTCAAGATTTAATTATTTTACTTAATCTAGAAAAAAAATAATAAAAAGGGGTGCAATGAAAATAAAAATTTAATTACTAAAAATAATAAAAATTAAAATATAAGAAAAATAAATTCAATTAAATTAGGACAACAAAGACACACGCAGGTATCGAACTAATTTATGCATCCACATGGCACAGACTGGAAATCATGTTTATTTCATTCAAGGTGAATTTTCCTATCTTATTCAAAAATCTATTTCTAGAATTGTTAAACCTATTCAAGTTGGATGGATTAATTATTTCTAATTAATTCTAATCAAACTCAAACGCATTCAATATTTATGAAAATTCAGTTTTCACCTAAAACCACATACTGAAACCAAATTTTATTTCTAGTCAGCTTAACCATATGTGATTGATATTTTTGAAGCTATCTTTAATCAATCCTCTTTCGATTTTTAATTAATCAACACACATGTAAACAGATGATCAGACTATTCACACGAAATATTAAACAACATCCATCAATAACTAAAAATATCCAAAATATAATCAAACATGAAACAAAGTCTCAAACATCAATTAGTTTTGACCCAATCTCGTGGTCTTGGTTGAAAAGAACTATTCAATAATCGAAATAATAATTCAAAAATAAAATAAAGAAGAAGAAAGAAGAAGAACTAGAATGGAGCGATCTTCTTATTCTTCAATCTCCGACGCCCTAGCCGCCGCCTCTGTCTCTGCTTTCTCTCCCATTCATCTGATATTGTATCTCCTTTTATATGGCTTTGAAAGCCCATAAAATAAAGCCTGACGAATTAAGAATTTTAAGTTCCAAAATCTTTAATTTTTCTGATTCACGATCGCCGAGCAATTTTTTGCCCAATTTTTTTTCCCGCAGCACAGGTCTCGCTCGAGCCGAAAAAAGTTGCGGCTCGGGCGAGCTCACTTTTTTCCAGCGCGCAACGTATTTTAAAAATTCATACTAAAGTTCTATCCGTCGGATCAAGTCGAAATTTGGACAGCAGCTTCAAAACATCTTGAAATTCAATTTGAACGGTGAAGATTGGATTTGAATCTCTATAGCAGCAAAAATAACTTTTTTACCATTAATGCTCCGTAATTCATTCTTTAGGCTCTTCTCTTGCTCCAAATTCTTGATTTCTTCAATATTTACTTCAAATAAAATCCGGAGAGTGAAATTCACATGCATGAAATAAATTATAAATAAAACATGTAAAAACACACATGAAAACATATGAATGCATGCCAAATAAACCTTAAAATATCACAAAATAATGCACACAAAATGCACTTATCAACTCCTCCATACTTAAACCTTGTTTTCCTTCGAGCAAGACATATGACAAACAAACACAAAACACAAACAAAAGTAGGAAAGATTAATGGCAAGTGTCAGCCTCAAAGAAGTTCTATTGACAACTAAAAAAAATCACAAAAAATATCTCGATTTTCCATAATACACCATCAGTTTAGCGAGAACGTGTGTGTGTGCCATGTTCTTTCAGCTACATGCAACTTAAAAAGAATCCATTCTATGACTGCTTAGCGACCTATGACAAATCAGTGCAAGTTTCACAATCAAGTGTTTCTTCCTCCCAACAATCTCTAACAAGCACAACTCCCATGAGATATTTTACACACCTCCGGATTTTACACCCGATTCTATTAAGCCCCAATAATTACTCGCAGACTTAGCTATAACTATGATAGGATTCGAATTTTATGAAAGAGTGGGTGCCCGATTAGCCAACTTGTGGCTAAGGGCTTTTATGACTCTATGTAAAACAATCTTTTGTTTAGTATAATTTACACTTTTATAATGGTATTGACTTTATCTTTCTTCATATTGTTATATTATGATATACTATTGTTGTTTTGATAAAGACCTTGAATATACTATAGTGTATGTAAGATGTGGTAGCACATGGGGATGGCTATCATGAAACACATCTTATAGTCACTGTATATTCTAAACTGTTCCTAGTCAATTGAGCCGTCCGCAAAAGGATCGCTCGAGATTGAGACTAGTATTTGCGATGCCGAGTATCACGTTTCATTGGTATGGAACATAGAGATGTTCAAAGCATGCAAATGGATATTCATATGATGAATGATCGAACTACCCTATTCGGACTTTCCAAGTGGTTATCACTTATCGAGTGGATAAAGTCCGCGGTTTTGGTTGTACACCATTAGTCCTTATTACTTGAAACATCATTGAGACTCTATATGCTAGTACTGTACTTTGACTCATTTACCGACTCTATTGGGGTCATCAGGTGTCGGGATTGGGTACAGTTATGACACATATAGGAGTCCATGCTTTGTTGTCAAGGATTCACCACATACTTGTGAGTGTGGATATCCTATGCGATCTGAGGAGATATTAGTGTGACAAATCTCTGGCCAGAGTACATGATGTGTTTTAGGTTAATGGGTTATCCTAGTAACACATACGATGTCACTATTTGATCTCCAAGATTTTATGCATAGTTATCGAATCTCAAACGACTCTCGATGCACCAATGGTTGTTGATTCGATCGGGATATATGGATGAAGGGATCGTACTGTACGCTAACCAAAATCTACTGGTTCTTGCAGGAACTATCAGTAATACCTAAGGAATCATGGGGCGATGTTGCTAGGCGCTCTTACCATGATTCGATGGGTAAGTCGGAAATTGTTGTTCCGAGTCACAAGGAGTTGTGAGCCCACGGCTAGCTGTATTCCTGAACCATTGAGGGTTACACAAGTAATGGATTACTAAAACCCCGTAGAGATAGTTAAATTTAAAGAGTTAAATTTAATGAAAGAGAAGTTGGACTTCTTAACTAAAGGGAGTGAGATTTCCTAAAATGACATAGGGATGGGCATTTTTGGAAATCACTGAATTCGGATTCAGAAAAATTATCTTGACTTTAACTGATGCAGAAATGGTTTCTGTGCACATTGGTAAAATCAGTTTATCAATCGGAGTCACGATGAATTTTATATTAATTTTTAGAACAACGGGCTTGGCTTGTTGGGCTTAAGTTATGGATTGTGGGCTTTAAGGAGTTAGAGTCCTAACACAATTATAACTTAACCTAGTCTAGAAATTATCTATAAATACAAGTAGTGGGTTCGAAAATTGTGTGTGATTCAGTGTTCAAATTTTCGAACACTGCATAATTATTTCAAGAGGATTTTCGAAAATTCCTCTGTCCCTTTCGGAGAAAATTCGGCTTGTGATTTTTATGAAAAATTACAATCTGAATTAACAGATCATATCTGTTTATTCTCTACGCAAACTTTTGATTGATTTCTAGTGCAGTCAATCAGAGGGTTTCTGTTTTCTGTTCGTGGACCTTATTCCGGTGATTGATCGTGACGCCATCAGTTCCCGGGATTTACAAGAAGAGCAGATTAAATTCTGTTGGAGTCCATAATCTTGCTTTGAGATTTTAAGGTAAAATATTTAATTGTGACTATTTATTTTACTTACACAAATTTAATCGTAAAGTTTTGATACCCAGATATGGAATCGTTCCATATTAATAAAAAAAATTTTTAAACTTCCGCTGCATCGGGTATCAATTCTAATTGATCTGAACACAGTTTTCCAACAGTGGTATCAGAGCCAGGTTGCTCAGATCAAACGATTAAATTAATCGATTGTACAAAATTTTTAAGCCTCGTTTTTGAAACAAAACAAATTTTTTAAAAATCAAAATTTTGACGGGCAAAACACGGGCAGCGATCGGATCGCAATCGCTGCCCAGGGCAGCGCACGGCGCTGCCCATGTGCAGTGATGTGATCGCTCCCCAGGGCAGCGATTGGCGCTGCCCAATGGGCAGCGACCGGAAAATTAAAATTTTAATTTTTTAAAAAATTTTGAATTTTTGAAATTCTAGTGTTTATCCGATCGAAAATTGTTTTTGATTAGATCACGAGGCATCGGATCGAATTGTTCGAGTCCGAAATTTTTAAAATTGATTTTTAGATAAATTTAAATTTTTGGAAAATTTATAAATTTTATCCGTTAAATTTTATAAAATTAATTATTTTGGTACAATTGATGATAAGATATGATCTTATGGATGGATATGATAAAATATGATTTTATCTTTTAATTATGATGTCATTGCATGTTTATCCAATTATTTAATTATTGAATTAATTAATGGATAAAGGATGATCGATTGCCATGACCAATATTTTAGGTGTATGTTAGGTGATTTACATTTGTCTTATTGTTGTTGGTGTTTATTAATGGGCTTGGTTTATAGCCCAATATGATTGTCATATGTAATAAAAGTGGTCCTGGTTTATGGCCCGTTCCCACCCCTAAAAATGTATCCCATATTTGTCATCGAAATTTATTGTAAATTTATTAGACTTAGTGGGAGACAAAGATTTGAAGAAATGGTGGGCCCAGCAGACAATGAAGATCGAAGAAATGTAAATTGGAAGCACAATGTAATAGGATTGCATTGCATACTTGCATATCACCTAGGATTGGACTTAGACTCGTGATTGGCAACCACGGGTCGAATAGTTAATGGGATCGATCATCCTTTAATAATATATGATATTATTGATGTATGCATGTTTAGACATAAATTGTATGAATCCCGCAAGCATACATAAATTGCATGATGAGACAAATTTTTAAAATAAAATCCCTCTTTTTAAATATGATTTAAAATTGATATCAAGATAAACAAAATGGAATTTTAAATATTGTTTAAATATTCCTACCTTCCATCAACGATCAATGTATGTGATGCTACCCGCGGATACGGTCCGGCTCATATTATTGGGGGGGCCCGTTCGTCGGAAAGCTGTACATTGGATCGACACATGTTGTAAGTTGGGTGGAACTCCCATGGGATTGGCTCATATTATTGGGGTTCCACATGGCGACCGTCCATCACAACTTAATATTGATGGGTCATCTTGACATGTCACAATAAATGGCGTCATATTATTGGGCCCTTATTGGACATGAGGTAAAAACATGGAGGTTGCTTTGGAAGCAATTGGGCTCTACCTTTTGAAAATTATGGTTGGCTGATATTATTCGGGACCATAGTTTGTCAATTGGACTCCATGTTCCCACTAAAGAAAATGTTTCTCGTTTTCACTAGAGGGTAGTGAAATCGTCAAAATAGTGGGAGTGTAATTCATAAAATGAAATTCGCCATATTTTATGTCTTAGTAAATTAATTAAACAAATCACTGATTATTGTCTGTTTCCTTTTTCAGTATTTCATTACTATGAATTCGCGTAATCCACTACTCTCAATTCTCGATCAAAACAAGTTGACTGGCGCTAACTATACGGAATAGTTTCGTAAGTTAAAAATCATTCTAAATTCGGAGAAGGCTTTCTACGTGTTAGAGAAGCGTCCTCCGAAGGAAGCCCCGGCGAACACTAGTCCGGAAGAGTTGAAAAAGCTTGACGATTGGTGGGACCAAGACGTCAAGGCTAAGAGTTATATGCTAGCATCAATGTCTGATGAACTCCAGAGGCGATTTGAGGATGCGGTGAATGCTGCTGACATTCACAGCGCACTCAAGGAACTTTTTGGAGCTCAGTCAAGGGCCGAGAAATTTGCGACTGTCAAAGAGCTCATGACATGCCGCATGCGAGATGGGACTTTGGTCCGTGAGCATGGGGTACACATGATTGGGCTCATTGAAAAGTTGGTTAAATTCGAACTGACATTAGAGCATGAACTCAATGTGGACTTGTTGCTTCTTTCACTTCCTTCGTCGTTTGACGGCTTTGTGATGAACTTCAATATGAACAAGATAGAGGCCACACTTGAAGAGATGGTCAATATGCTTGTGACTTATGAAGCCACACTAAAGAAGGATAAACCGGTACTCTTGGTTGGCTCCTCTTCTAACTCTAAGAAAGGACCAAGTGGAAAGGGTAAGAAACGTTCTGCCCCGCCCAAGAAGATTGTACCAAATAAGAAGGGAAAGGCCAAGGCTTCAATTGAGATAAAAGATGAAAACGTTTGCCATTACTGCAAGAAACTCGGTCATTGGAAACGTAACTGCAAGGAATACCTCGAACAGTTGCGAACTGCAAAGGGTATGTTTTACATTGAAATAAATGTTTCGCTTAATACTTCTTCTTGGGTATTGGATACCGGATGTGGATCTCACATTTGCAATGATTTGCAGGTAATGACAAGAAGTCGTAAGCTAAGGATGGGTGAGACCCAGCTAAGGCTTGGGAATGGTTCTAGAGTCAAAGCCAAAGCTATAGGAGACATTTATTTAGTTTTGCAGAACTATTTTAAGTTATTTTTGAGAGATGTTTTATATGTTCCGGATTTGGTCAAAAACATTATATCTATTTCTATGCTTAATAGAGATGGTTTTTCTTGCAATTTTGTAAATGGGATTTGCAATATTTACAAGAATGAATGTTTGATTGGAAATGGACAACTTGAAAACGATCTATATAGCTTAAAATTAAAAGAAGTTCCAATTAATTATGTTAATAAACCGGTAACAACAATTAAAAGGAAGGACGATAGTCAAAACCCAGCAAACCTTTGGCATGCTAGGCTAGGTCATATTTCCTCAAGGAGGATGAACAAGCTAGTGGGAGAGGGCATGTTTGATATGTCTGATATTAACTCTCTACCTACTTGTGAGTCCTGCCTAAAGGGAAAAATGACTAAATCTCCTTTCAAAGGGAAACCTGAGCGTAGTCAAAATCTGTTGGATTTGATCCATACAGATGTTTGCGGTCCATTTAGGATTGGTACTAAATGTGGCAACACCTACTTCATTACCTTTACTGATGATCATTCTAGGTATGGGTATTTATATTTAATGAAATATAAGTCTGAAGCATTTGAAAGGTTCAAAGAATTCAAGGCTGAAGTAGAAAACAAACTAGGTAAAAGTATTAAGGCACTTCGATCTGATCGAGGTGGAGAATACTTAAGTACCGAGTTTTTGGACTATCTAAAAGAGAATGAGATTCTCTCTCAGTGGACTCCTCCTATGACACCTCAGCTTAATGGTGTTTCGGAGCGTTGCAATCGAACTTTGTTGGACATGGTTCGATCCATGATGAGCTTCACTGAGCTCCCACCTTCGTTTTGGGGCTACGCGCTTGAAACGGCGCTATTGTTGTTAAAAAACGTCCATACTAAAGCAGTAAATAAAACACCATACGAGTTATGGAATGGCAAAGCTCCTAAGTATTCGTACTTGAGGATTTGGGGATGTCCTGCTTACGTGAAGCAGACAGTGGGAGATAAGTTGGATAGTCGATCCTCCTTATGTTATTTTGTGGGGTATACAAAGAATTCAATCGGATATTATTTCTATCATCCTAATGAAACAAAAGTGTTTGTTTCAAGGAATGCCACCTTCTTGCAGAAGGAGTTCTTATTGGATAAGAAAGGCAAGATGATGGAACTCAAAGAAATTCGAGAAGAACCCGAGATACAAAATAGCGATCCTACACCTCAAGAATCATCATAAGACACGCCTACTACTAGGAAATCCGAGAGGACTTCTAGGCCTCCTATTAGATATGGTCTTCTTCTTGAAGGGGATCAAAGTGAACCCGACATTGGATGTGATCCAAGAAACTTCAAGGAAGCAATTTCTGATGCGGATTCAAATTTATGGCTTGAAGCTATGCAATCGGAAATAGATTCGATGCATTCTAACCAAGTTTGGTCTTTAGTAGATACTCCCGATGGAATTGTTCCAATTGGGTGCAAATGGATCTACAAGAAAAAGCTTGGGCCTGATGGAAAGGTATTGACCTACAAGGCACGATTGGTGGCAAAAGGTTATACTCAAATACAAGGAGTTGACTATGATGAAACCTTTTCACCAGTCGCAATGTTTAAGTCCATAAGAATCCTTATTGCCATAGCAGCATGGTATGACTATGAGATATGGCAAATGGATGTAAAGACTGCATTTCTTAATGGAAACATTAAGGAAGAGATCTATATGACGCAGCCTGAGGGATACACATCCATGGGAAGCGAGCATAAGGTATGCAAGCTTCAGAGATCAATCTATGGTCTCAAACAAGCATCAAGAAATTGGAACTAGAAATTTGATGAAACAATAAAGGATTTTGGTTTCATCAAAAGCCCGGAGGAACCATGCGTGTACAAGAAAGTAGTTAAGGATGCGGTAACATTCTTAGTACTTTATGTTGATGACATTCTACTCATGGGAATGACGTAGGGATGTTGCAGTCAACAAAGATATGGTTATCAGGTAGATTCTCGATGAAGGATTTGGGTGAGGCCTCCTATATTCTTGGGATACAGCTCTATAGAGATAGATCTAAGAGAATGATATGACTTACTCAATCAACCTCCATCGAAACCATATTGAAAAGGTTTTTAATGGATGGGTCCAAGAGAGGACATCTACCTATGTGTCATGGAGTTTCTTTATCCAAGTCTATGTGTCCCAAGACTGACGAAGAGATAGAGAAGATGACACACATACCATATGCGTCAGCCATTGGTAGTATCATGTATGGGATGATATCTACCAGACCGGATGTGGCCTATGCTCTGAGCGTCACGAGCAGATATCAAGCCAATCCCGGTCAAATGCATTGGAAAGCCGTGAAGGATATTCTTAAGTACTTGCGAAGGACTAAGAATGTGTTCATGGTTTATGGAGGAAGAGAATTGAAGTTGGAAGGCTACACCGACTCTAGCTTCCAATGTGATGTGGATGACTCGAAATCAACCTCTGGATTTGTATTCGTGCTCAATGGCGGTGCTGTCTCTTGGAAGAGTTCCAAGCAGGACACCACAGCGGATTCCACCACTGAGGCAGAATACATTGCAGCATCAGCTGCTGCTAAAGAGGCAGTTTGGATAAGGAAATTCATCCAAGAGTTGGGTGTAATTCCTGAAGCTGTTGGTCCAGTCTCGGTGTACTGTGACAACACGGGTGCCATTGCTCAGGCAAAGGAGCCAAGGTCTCATCAGAAATCCAAACACGTACTGAGGAAATACCACATCATCCGGGAGATTGTGGAAAGAGGAGACATCAGTGTCGAGAGAGTGGCCTCTACAGACAATATCGCTGATCCGCTTACTAAGCCCTTGCCAGGACCATTGTTTGACAAACATCGTGAAGCAATGGGATTACATAGTATGACTAGTTGGCTTTAGGGCAAGTGGGAGATTGAAAGAGTGGGTGCCCGGTTAGCCAACTTGTGGCTAAGGGCTTTTATGACTCTATGTAAAACAATCTTTTGTTTAATATAATTTACACTTTTATAATGGTATTGACTTTATCTTTCTTCATATTGTTATATTATGATATACTATTGTTGTTTTGATAAAGACCTTGAATATACTATAGTGTATGTAAGATGTGGTAGCACATGGGGATGGCTATCATGAAACACATCTTATAGTCACTGTATATTCTAAACTGTTCCTAGTCAATTGAGCCGTCCGCAAAAAAGGATAAGGATCGCTCGAGATTGAGACTAGAATTTGCGATGCCGAGTACCACGTTTCATTGGTATGGAACATAGAGATGTTCAAAGCATGCAAATGGATATTCATATGATGAATGATCGAACTACCCTATTTGGACTTTACAAGTGGTTATCACTTATCGAGTGGATAAAGTCCGCGGTTTTGGTTGTACACCATTAGTCCTTATTACTTGAAACATCATTGAGACTCTATATGCTAGTACTGTACTTTGACTCGTTTACCGACTCTATTGGGGTCATCAGGTGTCGGGATTGGATACAGTTACGACACATATAGGAGTCGATGCTTTGTTGTCAAGGATTCACCACATACTTGTGAGTGTGGATATCCTATGCGATCTGAGGAGATATTAGTGTGACAAATCTCTGGCCAGAGTACATGATGTGTTTTAGGTTAATGGGTTATCCTAGTAACACATGCGATGTCACTATTTGATCTCCAAGATGTTATGCATAGTTATCGAATCTCGAACGACTCTCAATGCACCAATGGTTGTTGATTCGATCAGGATATATGGATGAAGGGACCGTACTGTACGCTAACCAAAATCTACTGGTTCTTGCAGGCACTATCAGTAATACCTAGGGAATCATGGGGCGATGTTGCTAGGCGCTCTTACCATGATTCGATGGGTAAGTCGGAAATTGTTGTTCCGAGTCACAAGGAGTTGTGAGCCCACGGCTAGCTGTATTCCTGAACCATTGAGGGTTACACAAGTAATGGATTACTAAAACCCCGTAGAGATAGTTAAATTTAAAGAGTTAAATTTAATGAAAGAGAAGTTGGACTTCTTAACTAAAGGGAGTGGGATTTCCTAAAATGACATAGGGATGGGCATTTTTGAAAATCACTGAATTCGGATTCAGAAAAATTATCTTGACTTTAACTGATGCAGAAATGGTTTCTGTGCACATTGGTAAAATCAGTTTATCAATCGGAGTCAAGATGAATTTTATATTAATTTTTAGAACAACGGGCTTGGCTTGTTGGGCTTAAGTTATGGATTTTGGGCTTTAAGGAGTTAGAGTCCTAACACAATTATAACTTAACCTAGTCTAGAAATTATCTATAAATACATGTAGTGGGTTCGAAAATTGTGTGTGATTCAGTATTCAAATTTTCGAACACTGCATAATTATTTCAAGAGGATTTTCGAAAATTCCTCTGTCCCTTTCGGAGAAAATTCGGCTTGTGATTTTTATGAAAAATTACAATCTGAATTAACAGATCATATCTGTTTATTCTCTACGCAAACTTCTGATTGATTTCTAGTGCAGTCAATCAGAGGATTTCTATTTTCTGTTCGTGGACCTTATTCAGGTGATTGATCGTGACGTCATCAGTTCCCGGGATTTACAAGAAGAGCAGATTAAATTCTGTTGGAGTCCATAATCTCGCTTCGAGATTTTAAGGTAAAATATTTAATTGTGATTATTTATTTTACTTACACAAATTTAATCGTAAAGTTTTGATACCCAGATATGGAATCGTTCCATATTAATAAAAATAAATTTTTAAACTTCCGCTGCACCGGGTATCAATTCTAATTGATCTGAACACAGTTTTCCAACATTTTAATCCCCTCGTCTATATCCCGGATGGAGCTACAATCCCATTGAACCCGCAAACTTAGCTATGGATCGGTGATTAGGATTTCAATCCCTTTCTAGTCCCGGATGGAATTATTATTGATTTTATTTCAAAATTTTAAATTTTCAAATTCTTAACCCCATTTAACCCGCATACTTAGTCAAGAACAAGGTGATTAGGATTTCAATCCCTTGCTCATAAAACGGATGGCGTTAAATTATTCACAAAAATTTTCAATTCATTTGGTGAGCCCAAGATCATACGTGCAATGTCATAAAATCATTGGAACTCAAAAGACACTATCAAGATCAATAAACACCTATTGCCGTGAAATGGTCAAACAGACACAAACATCATCAATGATATCGCTACACTTCACTGGTCTAACATGTGCGCTTAAAAATATTCAATACTCAACCTACGGTTTCTCATGTCCAATCAAGAGAAAAATTTTTCACAAAAATTCAAAATTTCATATCATCATCGGCTACCATTCCTCATCCTACTCATGCAAGAAAAAAACAAACACTAAACGAACGAAACACCATGACTTATAAAATTTACTATATGCATGTGACTAAAACAATATGAATGCAACACAAACACGACAAACAATGAAATAAACTAGTCTACCCCCATACTTATCCAAAGCATTGCCCTCAATGCTTCAGAAACAATGAACAGAATGCAAAAACAAACAAACACATGCAAGACGACATAAACACAAGAAAAATAAAACAACACTCCCCTGGTCTATGATTCTTCATCCTCCTCCGGCTATAGAGCATGAGCATCAACTTCTTTTAGCGGGGAAACATACTGCACATATAAAGGCGATGGGTAATGCAATGGATTAGCAAATAATAATAATAATAATAATAATAATAATAATAATAATAATAATAATAATAGAAAAGAAAAGAACAAAAATAGATAAAGGAAAGAAAACACTAGGTTGCTCACAGTAAGCGCTAAAATTATAGTCTATAGCCCTACTATGCAAAATCAACCATCAAAGAGCGGTTGCCGCCTATAGTAAGAATCATATGACTCAACGTATGGGTCTTGATTTCTTACGTCCTCAAGCTTGACGTGATATTGACATGAGAAGCTCTTCGGTCCAACGATACTCGCCATGAACTGAATATTTTGGCCAAATCTTGTGAACACTTGTTGGTTATCCATCTCCAAGTACCTCACAAGAAAAAAAAACAAAAAAATATTAAACAAAGAAAAAAATGTCTAGTCTCAAGCAAATAATCTATCCTAATATTAACTAAACAGTCCCTGGAAACGACGCCAAAAACTTGAACTCTTAATTCGGTTATTACTAGCAAGTATACTAGGTCAAGTAATAGTAAGTAGACAATGGGTCCAAGTATCGATCCCACAGAGACTGTAGTCAATTCTCAAGATTTAATTATTTTATTTAATCTAGACAAAAATAATAAAAAGAGGTGCAATGAATTAAATAAAAATTTAATTACTAAAAATAATAAAAATTAAAATATAATAAGAATAAATTCAATTAAATTGAGACAACCAAGACACACGCAGGTATCGAACTAATTTATGCATCCACATGGCACAGACTGAAAATCATGTTTATTTCACTCACTGTGAATTTTCCTATCTTATTCAACAATACATTTCTAGAATTTCTAAACCTATTCAAGTTGGATGAATTATTTATTTCTAATTAATTCTAATCATACTCAAACACATTCAATATTTATGAAAATTCAGTTTTCACCTAAAACCGCATACTGAAACCGAATACTATTTCTAGTCGGTTTAACCATATGTGATTGATATTTTGAAACTATCTTTAATAAATCATCTTTCGATTTGTGATTAATCAACACACATGTAAACAGATGATCAGGCTATTCACACGAAATATTAAACAACATCAATCAATAACTGAAAATATCCAAAATAGAATCAAACATGGAACCAAGTCTCAAACATCAATTAGTTTCGACCCAATCTCGTGATCTTGGTTGAAAAGAACTAATCAATAATCTAAAATATAATTTAAAAATAAAATAAAGAAGAAGAAAGAAGAACAAGAACAAGAACAAGAACAAGAATGGAGCGATCTTCCTATTCTTCAATCTTCGACTCCCTAGCTGCCGCCTCTATCTCTGCGTTCTCTCCCCTTCATCTGATATTTTATCTCCTTTTCTATGTCTTTGAAAGCCCATAAAATAAAGCCCGACGAATTAAGAATTTTTAGTCCCGAAATCTTTAATTTTTCTGATTCGCGATCGCTCGCTCTTGCCGCTCGAGCGAGAAACTTTCTGCCCAATATTTGTTTTCCCACAGCAGAGGTCTCGCTCGAGCCGCAAAAAGTTGCGGCTCAGGCGAGCTCACTTTTTTCCAACGCGCAACATTTTTAAAAAATTCATATTTGGAGTTTTAGCCGTAGGATCGAGCCGAAATTTGGACAACAACTTAAAAACATCTTGAATTCAATTTGAATAGTGAAGATTGGATTTGGATGTCTCTAGCATCAAAAATAATTTTTTTACCATTGTTGCTCCGTAATTCATTCTTTCGGCTCTTCTCCTGCTCCAAATTCTTGATTTCTTCAATATTTCCTTCAAATATAATCGGGAGAGTGAAATTCACACGCATGAAATAAATTATAAATAAAACATGTAAAAACACACATGAAACCATATGAATGAATGCCAAATAAACCTAAAAATAACACAAAATAATGCACACAAAATGCACTTATCAATTAGCTTTCTTCAAAACAAACTCCCCTTCCTAAAATTTCCGATGCTTGACATTTTGATTATAGGCTTTCATCACTCGAGCTCGGTAAGCCTCCATTATTTGAGCCGCTTTCTCCCTTCGCTCCTCTATTAAATCCAACTCCTGCATTTGGAATTCACCTCTGTTTCTTCATGAGCCTGAATCTGAGCTGAGGTGTAGTAACCCATATTCCCATTTTAAGATAATGATATGTTAAACATGATTAAGAGTTAGTAATTAACCAATTCCAGGACTTAATCGAACTTCAGAATTACCAGATGGATCACTACATATAAAGGTAGTATCCAAGTTCCACTTTACATGCTATGATATGGCATATAATTTTAAAAGTGGCAAAACAAGATTAATGTAAGGCCCGAAAATATTAAATTATTAATTATGGGATTTGAGAATTAAATTCCGTATTATGGGTTAATATCGATTTGAGAAGTGAAAGAAATTATAGATTTAATTTCTGAGCCGAAAATATTTAATTTGAGAATTTATGGATTTTGAGAATTAAATTCCGAGAATTCTTAAATTAAAATAATAAATATTCGATTTGAATATTTATGGGATTTAAGATTAAATTCCATGTTTCGGGAATTAACGAAGATTAATTTTGAAGATACAACCCGATCAGAGACTGATTTGCAAATATCGAAGTTGCAAGGGCTAAAGTGCAAACGGCCGGGATTATTTAATTAATTCGAATTTAATTTATTTTAATTCGAGTATATTTAATTTGGGAATATTTAGAGTTTCGATTCTAATTCTAATATTATTAAATTATTTTGGATTGAAATTGAATTAAAACGAAGGCCGAGGACTGAATTGAAATTAATGAAGACTTGAGGGACTAAATTGCAATTATGCAATACATATCCGATTTAGATTAAGATTATCAGCATGTGCACGTGGAGAAATCAGATTTCCTTCAGCAAAATTGAAGATTTCTGAACAGAGAGCCGAGAGCTCTTTCTTTTCCTTTGAATTCGATTTGTTCAAATCGCCGTAACTTTTGTTCCGCTTGTCCGATTTCGATTCTGAAATATGTTCTGGAATCCTTGCGACGAAGCCTTTGTATTGATGAAAGTATTTAATCCTTTCGGCATGTTTTGAAGAAGGAAATATGGCAGAGATCAGATTATGAAACTATGTTGTGTTTTTGAGTTCGTATGCCGTTCGATATCACAGTCAGATTGGAAATGAATTAAGAAACAAACTTGTCATGGTTTCAGCATGTTTTTGACTTGTTAACATGTGATTATAGCTGCTGATATGATGAATTGAATGATGAATTCAGCTGATATAAGTGATACGAATGACTGAATTGATTAGAAATGAATTCGGTACCGAGTCGGTTCCCGATTTTCAATCGCTACAACACCGGTTGATATTTTAGGATCAGTTTTGATAACCAAAGATTGAATTGAGATGTGAGTGAAATGTTAGCGATGATATAGCATTTTTATTTCTCAGTTTCAGTCACGTTTGAAAGATGAACGATGCAAGACTCCAAGTTATATCGAATAAGAAAAAGTTGAAGTTTGAAATGATGTTGATTGAATCTATATTGATGAGTTTGATTCAATTCTGAAATGATTGAATAGAATGAGGTTTGATTTGCATGTTTTTGATGATATGTTTCAGAGTTTAATAGGAGACTATTGACTCAAGAACCTCAAATTGAAACCGAAGAAGAAGTGATCAAGATGGAAGCGAATGTGAGTGAAGATGATTGATGTTTGAATGATCAGATTATTGTAGGCATTGTTGTTGTACTTCCTATTCAGATGTGGAACATCGTCAACTCGAGAATGAAAGGTATAATGACGACATCGCGAGTCAGGGACTGTGAAACTCAAGAACGACTATTCTTGAGTTATTCCGAACAAATCACATACTTGTTTAAGTACTTGTTCTTGAGGTAGAACTTATGTTATTGTCGATCCATCACAGGTAGTGGATCTTTATTGCTTTTGATATGATTGTATATTGAGTTGATTCTATGCCAAGGTTGCGGTTAACCTTATTTGCGAGTCGTTTACGAACTCGTTAGATGGATATCCATGTCAAGATCGTTTATGAATCTTGATGGCACTGAAGTGAGAAGAATCAATTCTTGAGATAAGCGCGCTATATAAATTGAAGTCTTGATTTGAAGTTGAGTCGATATATGCGTTATTTTTACTCTATTCTTGAGTTGATATGTTTAGAGTTGATATGAATTTATTTAACGCATTTATATGTCGATTATACTGAGAATGAATTCTCACCGGAGTTTATCCGGCTGTTGCTTTGTTTTGTATGTGTGCATTGCAACAGATGGGGCAGGAGCTGGTCTGAGATGACATTGACAGCTTGGGAGCGAGACTTAGCACGTGAGGACTCGGGTTTTAAGTTGAAAGAATGATACTTAGATACCATAGAAGCTCACCTTTGAAGATGTTGTGTAGCTTTTTGTTCCATATATTTATGCAATTTATTTGATGTAATAAGATTTTGTTATAATGCCTGAAACTTTTTATATGTAGATATGCATGTTGTAGAAGATTTAAACCATGTTTGAGTTGGCTATGAAAGCTGGTGTTTGATTATACAAGAGTTGACAGCAAGAATGGAAAGCTGAAATCTTCTGCTGCATGGTGCCCGCTCGATCGGTAGCTTTTGCCCGATCGAGCGCGGCAAGTAAATGGGCACACCCGAGAGTTTTGATTCATGGCTCGCTCGATCGGCTAACTTTGCCGGATCGAGCGAGGCTCGGAAATTTTAAAAAAAAAAAAAATTTCTGCTCTTGATTTAATATTTTTTTATTGTTTGATTAATTGTTTAATTAATCATTTGTTGCCCTAAAACAAGATTAGCAACCCGAGGTCCCCACATTAAAGAGTCCTTATTTGGTGAAAATAAGTGGAAAATCAGGTCCAAACCATTCGAAAATGGTAGGAAGGGTCCCGGGGGTCTCAATCAGTTCGGAGGCACCGAAATGAGTTCGGAGCATCCGAACTCAGATACCCAATTAGGACCATCCGAACCCAGCTCTTAGGAGGCTCCGAACCTAGTCAGGATCAGAGGCTCCGAACTCCCTCAGACAGCAATGCTAGATGACTAATCCGCTATTTTCGACAAGTGTCGTACATGCAGGTTCGGAGGGTTCGAACCCAATTAATAGTCTTCGAACTCCAATGGATTTTTGGCTATAAATAGGGCTCTTCGGATTCATAATTTGATCCGAATTCCCGAGTTTCCTTCTTCAGTTATATAGTGTGAGACATACACTTGAGGGCCCTATCGGTTATAATAGAGGTTCTAGAATAACAAAGAAGTTGTTATAGTCATCCAGAGTCAGCGACTTCGAAGGGCTTACTACGGACGAAGGTATGGTCCGGGAATCTATTTAAGTTTTGGGAGTACATATTAGCTTAGTTAAGGCTTATAGAACTTGTGTAGTGATACGGTGAACTTTTGAATATAGGCTTGGAACCTAAGATCCTACTAGACTTGAACTAGCCTAGAGGTACGTACACATTGACTGAAATTGCCAGCGAGTATACATGTTTATATGTTGCATTTATTTGGCATTATTATGTGGCATAATGTATGTTTTATCGCTTTCTATATTCATATATCATGTTCACATACACGTTGAGCCTATACCTTGATATACCTGATTATAGAGCCGCTCAGCTCTATACTCGATAGTCTGTCAATGAGAGTACCGCGATGGCGGGGGCATGTATGTCTGACTACTCTGGTGTACTAGACGACAGTGGTTGCACCCAGATATTGATCCGTGCGGTGGCAGCAGTCATGTGGCGCCGATACTGAGCATGACTTTTCAGATGACCCTTTACCAGTCATCATGTTGCATGCATTATATACATATGTTTACTCATGTTTATGTACTGGCCGTTAGCGCTCACGTTATAGTTATTATCTTGGACACCCTATTCCATGGGGCAGGTCGCAGGATGGATGGAGCCGGTAACTCGAGGCAGGACTAGGGAGCCGGAGCTTTTAAGGGGATTTTATACAACATGATTTGTTTAGCTATATAAATGTTTTAGACAGTTTATTTTATGCTTTTCGATATGGTTGTATCACTACAGTATTAAGCCTGGTTATGTTTTACTAAGATGATATGTAAATTATGGATTATGTTTCTGCACGTTTTACTCTGTTAAGCATTCTTGCTTTATTAAGTTTAATGCATGCTATTAGTTTTCAGTTAGTAGGTGATTCAATGCAGGGTTACTATATTTTTGGTATCAGAGCATGCTTATATTTTGGGATTAGTATTTGGGATTTAGTCTAGTCTTGAGTAATTATTGCGCATTTGGGATTTTAAATGTGCAAATCTTTTTCAGGATATGGCCGGGAGAGGTGATGAGAGCCATGGTAGTGTTGGTCAGGAAGGTGGTCATCATCATCGTCACCATCGCCATCATCATGAGGATCGACATCGTCCTCATGAGGGTACACGTCGCTATACTATCAATAAATTTATGCAAGTAGGACCGAAGCCTTTATTGGGTGGCAAAAATCCTGAACAAGCAAGAGGTTGGATGTCCAAACTCGAGAGTGCTTTTCGAGCTTTCGATTGCACTGAATAGCAGAAACTGGAATTTCTAGAATTTGTTCTAGAGGATCGAGCACGCTTATGGTGGGATGCCAAAGCTACTCAGGCATGTTCGGAGAGAGGACGGGTGACTTGGGGGGATTTTTGTCAGCAGTTTCAGAAACTATATTTTCATCCAGCAATTCGACAGACAGGATCTATGGAGTTGCTGACTCTGAGTCAAGGATCAATGACTATTGATCAATATCAACAACGATTTCTTGATCTTCTACCTTTCAGTCCTCATATCAATGACAGTGATACATTCAAGTATGATATCTGGCTGCAAGGCTTGAATCAAGATATCTATTCACAAGTTGTCGTCTGTGATGATCCGATATCTTATGAGACTTTGGTGAACCGTTGCCGTCAAGTGGAGAATAGTAATAGGCGGGCATAGTTGATGATGCTAGGACAACCTAGTAGATCTATTGGGCCTAGGGCTCAATCTGTTGTGCAATCTGGACCTATGTCTTCTTCTACTACTACTTCGTCTGGTTCTTGTGGCTTACTAGGTACATTCCATTTTGGGAAGAAGAAGAAGAAGGAGAAGTTTTGCAGTCATTGTGGTGGGAAGCATCCTGCAGCTTCGTGTCGGTAGTGTACTGGTGCTTGTTATATTTGTGGTGAGCAAGGACAACTACGGAGAGATTGTCCTCAGCGCATGGGTTCTGCGAGTGGATCGGGATCACAGGTTGGATCTCATGCTTCTACTTTTCCATGTCAGCAGCCAGCACCACAGAGTTCTTCTGGTTACCGTCCACAGACTCAAGGGCAGGTGTTTTCTCTATCACAGGAGCAGGCTTCTGAGGGAAGCGATCGCATGTTGGTAGGTACCTTTTTGTTATGTGGTATTCTTGCACTTGTTTTAATTGATACTGGAGCTTCACATTCCTTTATTTCTAGCCGTTTTGTTAAGAGACATAGATTATCTTATGTATCATTAGATATGGATTTAGTTGTATCTACTCCGCTAGAGCAGGAGGTAGTAACTAAGCGTCTAGTGATGGGTTGCATTCTAGAGTTTGAGGGTCATGTTTTATTGGCTAATTTGATGATATTAGCGATGGAATATTTTGATTGTATTTTGAGAATAGATATGCTGACTTTGTATCATGCTACTGTGGATTGTTATCAGCGTCTGGTACAGTTTTATCCTGTTGAGGGTGAGAGCTGGTACTCTTATGGTGAGGGTGCGCGACCTCCGATGCCACTTGTATAGGCTCTGAAGGCATGTCATGTCTTAGAGTTAGGTGGGGAGGGCTACCTCATTTATGCAGTTGATATGTCCATGAGTAGTTCGGGTATTGATCAGTTATCGGTTGTTAGCGAGTTTCCTGATGTATTCCCTGATGAAATTCCTGGTTTTCCTCCGGTTTGAGAGGTTGAATTTGGTATTGATTTAATACCAGGAACGACGCCTATATCCCGAGCACCTTATCATTTGGCACCATCAGAGATGAGGGAATTAAAACAGCAGTTGCAGGATCTGCTTGATAAAGGATATATTCGTCCGAGTGTTTCTCCGTGGGGAGCACCAGTTTTGTTCGTCAAGAAGAAGGTTGGATCGATGCGATTATGTATTGATTACAGGCAGCTGAATTGTGTCACCATCAAGAATAAGTATCCTTTGCCACGAATTGATGATCTGTTCGATCAACTACAGGGTACTTCTGTCTACTCCAAGATAGATATGAGATTAGGATACCACCGAATGCGGGTACGAGACTCAAATATTTCTACCACTTCTTTTAGAACCAGATACGAGCATTATAAATTTTTGGTGATGCCATTCGGTTTGACGAATGCACCGGCAGTCTTTATGAATCTGATGAATCAGATATTTCGATAATATCTGGATAGATTCGTCATCGTCTTCATGTATGATATTCTTGTCTATTCTCATGACAAGAATGATCATGCACAACATTTGAGGATTGTTTTGCAGACGCTACGAGATAAGCAGTTGTATGCGAAATTGAGCATGTGTGAATTTTGGCTTGATCGGGTAGTATTTCTCGGTCATGTGATTTCTAGTGAAGGAATATATGTTGATCCAAGTAAGATAGAGACACTGCTGAACTGGTCTCGTCCGACGACGGTTGCTGAGATTCGAAGTTTCTTGGGTCTAGCAGGTTATTACCGTCGGTTCATCGAGAATTTTTCACAGTTGGCCAGGCCTTTGACACAGTTTACATGGAAATATGTTGCTTTCATATGGTCCTCGTATTGTGAGGAGTCATTTCACGAGCTGCGTAGACGTCTTACTACTGCACCTGTGCTAGCTCCACCTTCTGGATCGGGAGGTTATGTTGTTTATACTGATGCCTCTGGTCAGGGGCTAGGATGTGTTCTGACACAGCATGGACATGTTATCCCCTATGCTTCTAGGCAGTAGAAGATGCATGTGGTGAATTACCCAGTGCATGATCTCGAGTTAGCCGCCATTGTATTTGCGCTCAAGATCTGGAGGCATTATCTTTATGACGAGAAATTTGAGATATTCACGGATCACAAGAGTTTGAAGTATTTATTCACTCAGACGGAGTTGAATATGCGACAGAGACGCTGGAAGGATTTGCTAAAAGATTATGACTGTGAGATTAATTATCATCCAGGTTCTGCTAATCTTACTGCTGATGCCTTGAGTCGGCAGGTGAAACTTTCTGCACTTCAGACTTGTGAATTATCTCATATGATTCGAGAATGTTGTTCATTGAGTTTTACACTCAAGCACAAGAAAGGAAGAAATGAGATTCGTTTGTATACTATATTATCTGAGCCGGCTTTGTATTTTCGGATTAGAGACGCTCAGATATCTGATGTTAAGACTCAGTGTTTGGCACGTCTATCCAATGGAGTTAACACATCTGGATTCCATTATCAGTCAGATGGTTTATTATGCTTATCGAATCGAGTAGTTGTACCTGATGTTGCGGAACTCAGGAATGATATTCTTTCTCAAGCTCACAGGAGTCGAATGTCAGTTCATCGTAGAAGTATGAAAATTTATAAGGACTTGCGAACTAGATTCTGGTGGAAAAGGATGAAGCGGAGTGTATATCAGTTTGTTTCGAGATGTTTGGTTTGTCAACAGGTCAAGGCTGAACACCGAAGACCAGGTGGATTACTGCAGAATCTTGAGATTCCCGAATGGAAGTGGGAGCACGTGACTATGGATTTTGTCACCCACTTTCCTATGACTTCACGTCAGTGTGACACTATCTGGGTCATTGTTGACCGTTTGACAAAATCAACACATTTCATTCCTTACAACCGGGAGTATTTTTATGATCGCATAGCACGCTTATACATCCAGGAGATAGTGCAATTGCATGGAATTCCAGTGAGCATAGTCAGTGATAGAGACCTGCGATTTACCTCACGTTTCTGGGGTAGTTTTCAGCAGGCGTTGGGTACCACTCTGAGATTAAGTACTGCATTTATCATCCAAAGACGAATGGGCAGTCAGAGCGCAAGATTCGTACGTTGGAGGATATGCTACGTTCTTCTGTCATGATTTTGGTTTGTCTTGGCCGTGTCAGTTACCTTTGATCAAATTTGCATACAATAACAGTTATCATCGTAGTATTGATATGCACATTTTGAGGCATTGTATGGTCGGCGATGTCATACTCCGTTATTCTGGGATGAGATCGGAGAACGACAAGTCGCGGGTCCTGAGTTGGTGCATCAGATTGTAGACAAGGTAGATTTGATCAAGATGAGGATTAAAGCTGCTCAAGCTCGGCAAGCCACTTATGCTAATATTAACTGTAGGCCACTTCAGTTCTGTTGGAGAACGGCGATCAGATCAATCAGAATTGATACCCGGTGCAGCGGAAGTTTAAAAAAAATTTTATATGGAACGATTCCATGATGGGTATCAACCTTACGATTAAATTGTGTGTGTAAAAATTAAATAACAATTATAAAATTTTTACCTTTAATCTCGAATCGAGATTTTGGACACCAACAGATTTCTCTGCTCTTGTTGTATATCCCTGGAACTGATGGACGAACTGTTCTTCAATCAGGTCCACGAACGGATATTTAATCCCTCTGATAGATTGCACTAGAAAATCTATCAGAAGTTTCTACGAAGAGAATTAACGAATTTGATCCGTTAAACCAGACTGCAAATTCAAAATTCACAGGCTGGGTTTTTCGAGCAGAGGGGAGAGGGCGACGGTCACAATAAATAAAATTAGGGTTTTCGAAAATTATTTTATGACCTGTTGTGTGTAATTTCTGTACTGCAATAACTTATTTATAATGTAGGCCACTAACAGCTTAGGGCCCATTAGTCATAAGTTCAAGCCCGACAAGCAAAGCCCGCATGTTCAGAAATTAATATAAAATTCATCGTGACTCCGATTGATAAACCGATTTCACCAATGTGCACAGAAACCATTTCTGCACCTTTTAAAGTCAAGATAAATTTTTCTGAATCCGAATTCAGTGGTTTCCAAAAATGCCCATCCCTATGTCATTTTAGAAAATCTTACTCCTCTAATCTTAAATAAGAAGTCCAACTTCGTCGTTCATTAAATTTAACTCTTTAAATTTAACTATCTCAACGGGGATTAAAAATCCATTACACTGTGTGACCCTCAATGGTTCAGGGATACAGCTAGCCGTGGGCTCACAACTCCTTGTGACTCGGAACAACAATTTCCGACTTGCCCATCGAATCATGGTATGAGCGCCTAGCAACATCGCCCCATGATTCCCTAGGTATCACTGATAGTGCCTGCAAGAACCAATAGATTTTGGTTAGCGTACAGTACGGTCCCTTCATCCATATATCCCGATCGAATCAACAACCATTGGTATATCGAGAGTCGTTCGAGATTCGATAACTATGCAATACATCTTGAAGATCAAATAGTGACATTGCATGTGCTACTAAGAAACCATTTCTTAAATCACATCATGTACTCTGGCCAGAGATTCGTCACACTAATATCTCCTCAGATCGCATAGGATATCCACACTCGCAAGTATGTGGTGAATCCTTGACAACAAAGCATCGACTCCTATATGTGTTGTAACTGTACCCAATCCCGACACCTGATGACCCCAATAGAGTCGGTAAACGAGTCAAAGCACAGTACTAGCATATAGAGTCTCAATGATGTTTCAAGTAATAAGGACTAATGGTGTACAACCAAAACCGCGGACTTTATCCACTCGATAAGTGATAACCACTTGGAAAGTCCGGATAGGGTAGTTCGATCATTCATCGTATGAATATCCATTTGCATGCTTCGAACATCTCCATGTTCCTTACCAATGAAACGTGGTACTCTGCATCGCAAATGCTAGTCTCAAACTCGAGCGATCCTTATCCTTATTATCGGACGGCTCAATCGACTAGGAACAGTTTAGAATATACAGTGACTATAAGATGTGTTTCATGATAGACATCTCCATGTTCTACCACATCTTACATACACTATAGTATATTCAAGGTCTTTATCAAAACAACAATAGTATATCACAATATAACAATATGAAGAAAGATAAAGTCATTGCCATTAATAAAAGTGTAAATTATATTAAACAAAAGATTGTTTATACAAAGAGTCATCAAAGCCCTTAGCCACAAGTTGGCTCACCGGGCACCCACTCTTTCAAGTTCGAGCCTGGTGAATATGTGTTTTTGCGAGTATCACCTTTCAGGAAGGTGATGATATTTGGTGTGAAAGGCAAATTGTCACCTCGTTTCATTGGGCCTTTCCAGATACTGGAAAAGATCGGAGATGTTGCATATCTTCTGTCTTTACCGACATATCTTTCCAGTATACATGATGTTTTCCATGTTTCGTTACTTTGACAGTACATAGCTGATGAATCTCATATTATCCATCCTACTGATATTCAGCTAGAGCCAGATTTGTCGTATGTTGAACGACCACTCCGTATCCTAGATAGGAAGGAAAAAGTGCTTCGGAACAAGACTATACCACTTGTGATGGTACAGTGGCAGCGTCGAGGCGTTGAAGAAGCAACTTGGGAAACAGAGAGTCGTATGCAAGCGGAATATCCTGAGTTTTTTGCTTTGTACTTTTGATTACCATGTAAAGATGTAATTACAGTTGTTGTAATAAAACATGGTTTGATGTTTCATATTGTTATCTTGATTTGTCTTTAGATTTTATTTCGCGGACGAAATGTCTAAAGGTGGGGAGAATTTAGTAACCCATATTCCATTTTAAGATAACGTTATGTTAAACATGATTAAGGGTTAGTAATTAACCAATTCCAGGACTTATCGGACTTCAAAATTACCAGATGTATAAAGGTAGTATCCAAGTTCCACTTTATATGCTATGATATGGCATATAATTTTAAAAGTGGCAAAACATGATTAATGAGTCCTTATTTAGTGAAAATAAGTGGAAAATCAGCTCCGGAAAGTCCGAAAATGGTAGGAAGGGTCCCGGGGGTCTCAGACAGTTCGGAGGCACCGAAATGAGTTCGGAGCATCCGAACTCAGATACCAAGTTCAAACCATCTGAACCCAGTCCGGAGGATCCGAACCCAGCTCTTAAGAGGCTCCGAACTCCCTCAGACAGCAATTCTAGATGATTAATCCGCGATTTTTGACAAGTGTCGTAGATGCAGGTTCGGAGGGTCCGAACCCAGTTCGGAGGCTCCGAACTCCGACGGATTTGTGTCTATAAATAGGTCTCTTCGGAGTCATAATTTGATACGAATTCTTGAGTTTCCTTCTTTTGTTATATAGTGTGAGACATACACTTGAGGGCCCTATCGGTTATAATAGAGGTTCTGGAATAACAAAGAAGTTGTTATAGTCATCCAAAGTCAGCGACTTCAAAGGGCTTACTACGGACGAAGGTATGGTCCGGGAATCTATTTAAGTTTTGGGAGTACTTATTAGCTTAGTTAAGGCTTATAGAACTTGTGTAGTGATACGGTGAAGTTTTGATTATAGGCTTGGAACCTAGGATCCTACTAGACTTGAACTAGCCTAGAGGTACGTACACATTGACTGAGATTGCCAGCAAGTATACATGTTTATATGTTGCATTTATTTGGAATTATTATGTGGCATGATGTATGTTTTATCGCCTTCTATATTCATATATCATGTGCACATACACGTTGAGCCTATACATTTATATACCTGATTATAGAGCCGCTCAGCTCTATACTCGATAGTCTATCACTGAGAGTACCGCGAAGGCGGGAACATGTATGTCTGACTACTTTGGTGTACTAGACGAGAGTGGTTGCACCCAGATATTGATCCGTGCGGTGGCAACACTCATGTGGCGCCGATACTGAGCATGACTTTTCAGATGACCCTTTACCAGTCATCATGTTGCATGCATTATATACATATGTTTACTCATGTTTATGTACTGGGCGTTAGCCCTCACGTTCTAGTTATTATCTTAGACACCCTTTTCCACGGGGCAGGTCGCAGGATGGACGGAGTCGGTAACTCGAGGCAGGACTAGGGAGTCGGAGCTTTTCAGGGGATTTTATACAACAGGATTTGTTTAGCTGTATAAATGTTTTAGACAGTTTATTTTAAGCTTTTCGATATGGTTGTATCACTACAGTATTAAGCCTGGTTATGTTTTACTAAGCTGATATGTAAATTATGAATTATGTTTCTGCACGTTTTACTCTGTTAAGCATTATTGCTTTGTTAAGTTTAATGCATGATGTTAGTTTCCAGTTAGTACGTGATTCAATGCAGGATCACTACATGAGGGTTGTCCAATCTCTACTGGTAATACGGCCTCGGATCCATATACCAAATTGAAAGGTGTCTATTGAGTGGCTGTATGAGGAGTAGTGCGGTAGGCCCATAGTACACCTAGGATATCCTCTACCCAATCTCTCCTGACCCAATGCAATAGAGCCTGAAGAGATTGGACAATAGTACGGTTGGTCACCTCGGTTTGCCCATTGCTTTGAGGATATGCTACTGAAGTGAAGACCTGCTTAATGTCCATTTTTGCACACCAATCTGCAAACTTCTACCCCAAAACTGTCGAGAATTATCCGAGACCAGCTTTCTCGGGAGCCCAAACCTGCATATTATATTCCTCCATAGAAATTTCATCACCTCCTCCTCTGTTATCTTTGCCAATGGCTCAACCTCCACCCATTTGGAAAAATAATCAACAGCAACCAACAAAAATTTCTTTTGAGCTTGGGCTCTGGGAAAAGGACCCACTATGTCGAGTCCTCATTGATCAAATGGGCAAGAAGCCCATACCGGGTTCAGATTACTCGTTGGACTATGCTGGAAATTTCAAAACCTTTGAAACCCTTCACAAGACCGAGTTATTTTCAGAGCATCTGCCTGCATATTAGGCCACCAGCACCCTGCCAATAATACCCTTCGTGCCAGACTCATAGATCCCCCATGGTTCCCACAACAACCTTCATGCACCTCCCTCAAGACATATTTTGTTTCTTCCTCTACCAAACACCTAAGCAATGGTCCTTGATAAGAACGCTGATATAACACACCATCAAGGATGGTGAATCGCGGTGCCTATATCCGAATCACCTGGGATCACCTTTCTTCCTCGGGATGACCTCCAGTTGTGAGATATTTCGCTATTGGGGCCATCCATGTATCATCTTGGGGAATAGGACCCGGGACTCCTATAGCGGCCACAAGCTCCAACTGCGTAAGAATTTCCTTATCACCATCACTCGCTAGAGTTATTGCCATCTTTTCCAGGACATTTGCTTCAACATTTTTCTCTCGAGGTATCTGCTCTATGCTCCAACCTATGAAGGCTACACCCAGTTCCTTAATCAACCCCAGATATCTTAGCAATCTTTCCTCCCGGGTAGTAAAAGCTCCCCGAATCTGCTGGACCACCAACTGCGAATCGGAATATATCATGATTTTGATCGCCCCGACCTCTCGAGCCTGCCTCATCCCTGCTATCACTGCCTCATACTCCGCCTCATTGTTAGAATCTTGGAAGGATAACTTCACAGCCATTTTGATTTTCTCTTGGGTAGGCTAAATTAAGATGACTCCTACACCACTCCCCTCCATGCTGCTGACTCCGTCCACAAAATTTCTCCACACCTCCTCTTGCCCAAAGGTGATCACCTCTGTCAAAAAATAAGATAAATCTTGGGCTTTGATGGATTTACGGGGCTGGTACTCAATATCATATTCACTCAGCTACAACGTCCACTTCACAATCCGGCCCGAGACATCCGGATGAGTCATGACCCGCCCTAGAGGACAGTCAGTAAAAACACTAATCGGGTGGGATAAGAAATAGGGTCTCAGTTTTCGTGCTGTAATTACCAGGGCCAGAGCCATCTTCTCAATATCAGTGTACCTGGTTTCTGGCCCCTTTAGGGCATGGCTGACATAATATACTGGCCTCTGACCTCCTGATCCATGGTGGACAAGTATATCCATAGCCGCTCCCTGGGTTCTGGTTTAACCAAAATGTGCAGATTGGCTAGATGTTCCTTCAATTCCTGGAAGGCCTGCTCACACTGCTCATTCCATCCAAACTTCTGAGCCTTACATAACACCTGGAAAAAATGACAACTGCGATGGTTTGACCGGGCTATGAATCGGGACAAGGCTGTAATTCGCCCGGTCAGCTGTTGGACCTCCCGGACAGATGTTGGTGAAGGCATTTCCCGTAGTATCTTAACTTTCTCTGGGTTCACCTCTATCCCTCTCCCCAAACATGCACTTTGCCGAGTTTAGCTTGATCCCGTACTGCCGAATTGTAGCTAAAGTTTCCTCCGGGTCTGCTATGAAGCAATCCCGGGTTTGGGATTTTATAAGTATGCCATCCACATACACTTCCACATTCCGCCCAATATGCTCCTGAAATACTTTATCCATCATCCTCTGATATGTGGCCCCGACATTCTTTAGTCTGAACGACATTACCACATGGCAAAAAGTACCTCCTGTGGTGATAAAGCTGATCTTATCTTGATCCTCCCGGGCCAGGGGGATTTGATGATACCCCTGGTATGCATTCATGAAGCAGAGCAATTCAAACCCGGACGTAGAATCTACCAACTGATCAATCTGGGGTAGAGGATAACAATCCTTAGGACAGGCTTTGTTCAGATCCCGAAAATCCACACACATTCGCTATTTTCCTGTAGCCTTTGGCACCAACACCACATTGGACAGCCAGGTAGGAAATTGCACATCCTTCATATGTCCAGCTCGGAGTAATTTCTGGACATGCTCAGCAATCACTTTATCTTTTTCAGCCCCGAAATATCTCTTCTTTTGCTTAACGGGCCGGGATCCTGGAACAATGTTCAATCGGTGTTCATCTGCATGAGATGGAATTCCTCCCAATTTGGAAGGGGACCAGGCGAAAAAATCAGCGTTATTGACCAGACAGGTCTTCAAGAGCTCCGCCAAAATCGACCCCAGTCCCAGGCAATCTTGGTAGTTTTCCTCTCTCGCCCGGGCACCAGCTCTATCTCTTCATGCTCTCCCTTGCCTTCCTCCACGGAACACATTTCCCTTCCTCCATGACACACATATTTCCCATCCTGTCTTGCCCATTTATAATCCACTCTGACCATTTTTGCATAACACTTCCTTGAAAAGGGTTGATCTCCTATAACTTCTCCCACCCTATCTACCACAGGGAACTTAATTTTTTTATGATAAGCAGAGGCTACGGCCCTGAAAGCATTCAGAGTTGGACACCCCAGAATGACTTTGTAAGAAGAAGGTGCTTCCACTATCGTGAACATTGACATGACTGTTTTCTTCAAATCCCCTGACCCTAAGGTTATGGGCAGCAACATCTCCCCTCGTGGTTGAACAGTATGCCCTGCGAAGCCATACAGGGCTGTTTTGACTAGGCTCATCTCATACCCTTGGAATTCCATCTACTCGAATGCATCTTGAAAGATAACATTCACCGAACTTCCCGAGTCCACAAACACTCGTCGTACATCATAATTGGAAACCCGGGCTTGTATAAGTAGGGCATCGTTGTGCGTTGTGTTAACTCCCTCCAGGTCTCGAGGTCCAAATATGATGACTAGACCTGAGTCTTGTCTCCTTACTTCCACCCCCAGACTCTCCCTCCGGCTCCAAGATTTCCTAGTTCGGTTCAAATCTCCATCACTGGATCCCCAGATATCATATTAATTACACCATTGGCTGGCCCATCCTCTTGCCTCTTATCTCTTTTCTTGGAACCCGGTTCTTGCTTCCCCCATTCACGGGGGAAAATATCGGGCTTAGAATGAGCTAAAACCTATGACCCCTGGATCCAAGGTGCACCCCGGGGTTTCTTCTGGACTGGCCTACCATCCCTTGCATAAGGTCTCTGTTGCTTTTGCTTGAGCATTCTGCACTCACTGGTATCGTGAGTGCCTTCCTGATGAAAGGAACAATACTTAAAAGGATTCTTCCTAGGAACAGGGCTCCAAGCTCAACTTCCTCTTCACACACATTTACGGCCCTGTCCCAGGCCCCCCCAATGCGGTGCATATTGGGGAAACCATCCCATCGAATCCCCGGTCCCACAATGTCTTCCCATATCCCGAATTCCTTTTTTCTGGGCTACCTCCTTCTTCTGCTTTTGAGCCTCCTCCATATTGATGTATTTCTCTGCTCGAGCCAACAAATCCTCGAAGGTTCGGGGTGCTTTTTTCACTAATGATTTGAAAAACTCCCCTTCCTAGAGCCCTTGAGTGAAGGCAGTATCTTAGTCTCTTGGGCACATGTCGAGAATTCCAAGGAAGCCTTATTGAACTTTCTGATGTAAGCTCTCAAAGACTCCTCTGTCGATTGCTTCACCTCAAATAGACTGTAGGCAGTCTTTTTGTATCTCTTACTACTGCTGAAATGCTGTAAAAATACTTGCTTAAATTCGGCAAATGACCGAATGCTTTGTGACTCTAGCTTTTCGAACCATCTTTGGGCTGAATCCACCAAGGTGGTTAGGAAAACTTTGCACTTAATTTTGTCCTCGTAACAATGCAGCATAGCCACATTCTCAAACCGAGCCAAGTGCTCCTCAGGATCAGTTCTCTCATCATATTCCCAGATCTTCGCAGATTTGTAGTGGGCTGGCAAGGGCTCCCCTATCACTTCCGGGGAGAAAGGAAACCTCTGCACCTTGGCACTCCGAGGCTGGGACCTGCTTCCTCCAACTTTTGTATCTTCCTTCGTAACTCGTGTAACTCATCCGTCATAGAAGGCTGTATGGAATGTATCCAGGAACTTTCTTCCTCTTCACCTCCTTTAGATTTTGCTTTAGGGTTTGAGTTACCCTAATTTTCCTCCTCCTCCACTACTGCTTCCCTCTCCTTTGGTGGTGCTATAGATGCTAAGAGTTTTTATACTACTCCATGGACATATGCTTCGAGTTGTTCAGCAGGAATGATAATATTTTGGCCTTGCTGAGGTTCCTCGGGTGGTGGTTGATCATGAGAAGTCATATCTACGTCTATAAAACAAGCTTCCCACAGATGACACCAATGATTTGGTTTTGATAAACCGGGTGCCCGGCTCAACAATGTAGATGAGTGGGCTTCGTTAACAGGCCGGTCTAAAGGGATTATAATATGGGTAATAAACTGGCTTTACCACTTTTCTTCCATGATGATACCTGCACACAAGGAAAATGTACCAAAAGCTCGTTAGTGGGGCACCGAAAGGTTTTTCGATGGGACCACTCTGATGCTTAAGTCAGACTCAGATAAGGAGTGGGCTTATAAAGAGAATAGAGAGAGAAAATATAGTGATTTTAGGCTCAAGTGAACATACCCTTAATAATACCTACTGGAAGGTATTTATAGGCCTTAGAGTAAGATGACTATTCCACCTTTTCTGGGTAGTGGCCATGATCTGTATCGTGGATGGTTAAGTTGGACACGTCCCTATTTTATGGGTAACCAGGCCGGGATGTTCGGGGTCATGACAACGTGGGAAACATGCTCCTAAAAATAGGCGTTGACTGGATCATTATGACTTGGTCTTTCCGGCCCACTCTTCCTCAAGTAACTGCCCAAGACGAGCTACCTATCCAACCTCGAGCTAATGGCTTGACCCTGGAACTTTTACCTCCTTTCCCCGAGTAATAAATCTGACACCCCTGCTTTCCCAGGGTATCACAACTCCTTCCTAAAATAGTCGGGCTAGAGCCCTGCTCGTTGTCCCGAGTACCAGTCCTGATACCCTTAACTTCCCGGGGTATCAGTAGAAAATTCAAAATTTTCATCAACACCCAATGGCAGGGAAAATACAAATTTTCGTCTCCTAGGTTCTACCCTCAATAGCAAAAATGTAAATTTCATCATCATCGCATCAAACTCTTCAACTTAGCCTTGATAGGATAAGCATGAACTTCAACCTTCACACTTCAAGCTCCTCGCCCTCCTCACTTCAAGATCTTCTACGATCATCCAACTTAGTAGGAAAGTCATGAACCTTCCCCCTCCATACCTCAAGCATATCATCCCAAGTCGAGTTGAATGACAGGTTCAAACTCGATTGTTCAAATTTTTTAATTTCGGTTTTGATTTTAAAATTTAAGCTGAAACCAATTAAGATTTTTATTTTTATCATTTCTTCTTGCACATACATCCTTAGAAATTTTGAAATAGTACAAGTCTGAGTAGTATTTGTCTGAGACTGTCACGCATCTTCCACCCTTCATCTCTTGAGTCCTCTCTAAGTCGGACATTTGAGCATGGTGATCCAAATTCCCCTTCGACCAACCTGAAAACTTTTCGGTGCGACAAAGTGACGACTTTCTCGGGATTAGTTGTTTGGGTATCACCTATGAATCCAATCATTCTTCTTCATTCTCCCTTTTCCTCTCTCCCCACCATATCCACGTCACCCCATGCTTCATGCTTGCCCTCACCCCTCGCCTTAGGCTCTCCCCTCCCCCTCAACTCGCCCCAACCTTTCACCCTCGTCCAACACACTCACTTGCCTTACACTCGCCCCAACCCTTCACCCTCTCCCATCACCCTCTCTATCCTTACACTCGCCCCAACCCTTCACCCCCGCCCATCACCCTCGTCTACCTCACCCTCGCCCATCACCCTCACCTGCCTCACATTCTCCCCAACCCTTCACCCTCACCCATCACCCCCAGTCTCGCCCTTCAGCACTGTCGCCCCATCACTCTCTCGCCCCACCTGCTTCACCCTCGCCCATCTGCACGAGCTCGCCCTTCAGCACCGTCACCCTCTCGCCCCACCTGCCTTACCCTTGCCCATCTGCCCCAGCTCTCCTTGCCCTATCACCCTCTCGCCCCACCAAATTCACCCTCGCCCATTACATTTCACATTGCACTCCACAAATTGTTCGATCAATTGTCAAGTTCAACTTGTTCGATTATTTCTCTCAATCAAGAATGCTAAATTGTTTACTTGACTTTACCAATTACTACCTCCTCAAATCATGATTTTAGCAAGAAAATTGAAATCTGTCTCGGCTTCCCACTAATTTCTCTACTATGCAGATCCTTAGTATAAAAATCGAAATTTTCATCCCTCTCAACTAAGCCATTAACTCCTCTACCTAGGGCGAGCCATGATAGGAAAATATGTAATTTTTCACCTTCCACCATCTAAAACCTCTACTTGGCCTTAGCCATAGTAGGAAAAATGTAAGATTTCACCTTCCACCCTCTAACTCATCGATTCAGCCTTAGCCATAATAGGAAAATATATAAATTTTCTCCTTTCACCATCTAACTCCTCTACTTGGCCCAATCCACAATAGGAAAAATGTAAGATTTCACCTTCAACCTTCTAAATCCTCTACTTGGCCTTAGTCATAGTAGGAAAAATGTAAGATTTCACCTTCGACCCTCTAACTCCTCTACTTGGACTTAGCCATAGTAGGAAAAAATGTAAAATTTCACCTTCAACCCTCTAACTCCTCTACTTGGCCTTAGCCATGGTAGAAAAAAATGTAAGATTTCACCTTCAACCCTCTAGATCCTCTACTTGGCCTTAGCCATGGTAGAAAAAAATGTAAGATTTCACCTTCAACTCTCTAACTCCTCTACTTGGCCTTAGCCATAGTAGGAACAAATGTAAGATTTCACCTTCAACTCTCTAAATCCTCTACTTGGCCTTAGCCACAGTAGGAAATTCACCTCAAACTCATCTACTTTTCTTAGCCATAGTAAGAAAAAATATAATATTTTACCTTCAACCCTCTAGCTCCTCTACTTTGCTTTAGCCACATTAGGAATAATACGGATAGGCAAAATACACCTAAGGTTCCAAGGCCTAGGGACCCAACAAAACCATCATTATCCCTTCGATCAAAATAACACTTATTACTTTAGAAAAATAAATTAAATTCATTGAAATTCAAACGATTACAGGAGTAATATTTAAAAATGAAATACATCAACGATTAGCTTAAGGATAATATTTTCTAAGGTGATAAGTGTTCCAAGACCCCTGTCATGTGCATATCCCTAGTAGTAAGCTCAAGAACTAAGTTTCTCCTCCCAGGACCCCAATTCTACTTCTTCATGCTTTTTCTCCTCCTCAAGTACCTGAATTTCTCCTTCCACTTCTTATAATGTTAAACTCCACTCGCGCCCTTTTTCCTCTCTCTCTCACTACCCCATCATAACATCGGTGTGCCACCATTTGATCCCCACGCAAGACCGCAACTTCTCTCCCTACTTGAAACTTGAGCTTCTGATGATATGTAGAAGAGATGACTTTAAATTTCTTCGTAGCCGGCCGACCCAAAATTCCATTGTACGATGAGGGAGAATTTACCACCTTGAAGCTCACCATCTCCGTTACCCTCTTAGGATCGCTTCCCATGGACACCGGGAGATCAATTTGGCCCATAGGTTGAATATCATGGCCTGTGAATATGTACAATGGTATAGAGATAGACTCTATTTCGAATCCTTGTATCTTCATTTGGTCCAACGTCCCTTTGAACAATATGTTCACTGAACTCCCACTGTCAACAAATATACTTGCTACATCAAAATTCACAATTCTAACTGTCACCACCAAGGCATCATTTTGTGGAGCCACAACACCTTGAAGGTCCTTGGGTCCAAAACTAGTAACGGGATCTTGTGGTAAATTCAGTTACTTGTAGCACTTAGTCATGTCGCGCCCAAATTAACCCAACTCAGATTAACTAAATAAACATGTCGTAGCGAGAGTAGGGATCGTTCCCACGAGGAAAGTGAAATTTATTTGTGTTCTTAAAATTACTAAAAATAAATAAAAGGGGATTTGGAATTTAAATCAATTAACATGCAAGATTAAATTAAACTAGAGAAATCAATTAAAAACAAGCATTGGTATCGGTCGACTACACCCTTGAAATCATTCACTCGATCATCGATTCTCTAAAAATAATTAATTCTCATTGAATATTCACCATTGAAAATTTAATTCATGTTTCACCTTAATTTTAGTTAATTAGACACCAGCGTTCTAGATTAACCCCTACCAATAAATCAACCCAAATACCAGCGATCTAGATTTAAATCTAAGGTAGCATTCATATGAGTGAAACTGATGAATCTAGACAACACATGCACCAGCGGATGTATTTAATCTAGTCAATTGTTGTTCCTACGATTAAACAAATTCAACAGCAGAAAATATTAAACACAGTTGCTTCACAAATCAGATTATTCAAACAATTATGGATTTGAATTCTAATTTAGCAATAGATTGTATAGAAAAATCCTAAGGTGATCAATCCTAAAATCTCACATACAAGCATGACAATAAATCCAAAACAACTCTTGATACTCAAATTGAATTAAACAATAGAAAACTGAATCTCACAAATTGAATAAAATCAAGGGTTTCGTCTTCCTTAACTAAGAATAAAAAAAAAACTAGAAATATTAAACTAAGAACAGGGAAAATAAAGCTTAGCCGCCTTGATGAATTTCCTCTACTTCAGCCGTCTCAGAAATCTGCTCCTCTTCTGTTCGATCCCCCCTTTTCTGAGTTCTAATATTTATATTTATATGGCTTGAAAGCCCACGGATTAAAGCCCGCAAAATAATAGTTTTAAAATCCCGAAATTATATTTTTTTTCCTGCGCGATTGGCTCGCTCGATCGGATGAATTGGATGGATCGAGCGAGCAATTTATGCCAACTATCTGCCTTTGATTTCTCAAGTGTCCCGCTCGATCGGGTGAGTTCCGCGGATCGAGCGGACTCTTTTACTCTTAAATCTGTACGCAAACAGCACTCGCGCAGCTGCGCTCCTTCCTTGCGCAAACGCGCGTCTGCTCTTTCTTCATTGTTGCATGACAGCGCATCCAACAGCGCCCTTCACGATCTTATTTGAGCGTTTGCGCTGTACAATAGCGCAACAAATCTCCAACCTTGCGTGTTTGCTCATTTCAGCCTTTCAACAGCGCATAAAATCTTGCTTCATCATTCATCCTTGCTCTTCTTCCTTGCAGTTCATCATCCTTGCACTCCATTCTTCATCCTTGCACTACCATCATCCTTGCAATTTCAACAACGCTTCATCCTTAGCACAGATACAAACTCAACAGCGCATCATCCTTCTCCTCCAAAGTACAGCTTCTTCATTACTTGCACAACAACAGAGCTCTTGTTATTCTCTTTTCACTTCTCCATGTATGCGCATCTATCAATTCTTCATATGCATATTTTCTGGCAAATTCATTACATCCTACACAATAAAACCGAAAGCACGTTTTGTAGACACGATGTATGAAATATAAACAAAAACTTAATTAAACAAATGAATGCATGCACAAACGACAATAAAACTTCATTAAAATATGCAACTAAAACACACCTATCAAATACCCCCACACTTAATCCTTGCTCGCCCTCGAGCAAGTTATGCAAAAACAATATGAAACAGAACAAACACATAAGCAAGGATGAATCATGAAATCATAGCCTCAGAGAAGTTTTCCCACAAAAAACAAACTCACTACGACTCTCGATTATCAATGATACACTTTCAGTCAAATGCGAACGTGCGTGTGTGACATGTTACCCCAGATACATGAAACTTCAAAAGACAAAGCTTCAAGACTATTTGCCGACCTAAAATAATTCAGTGCAAGTCTCACAAGCAAGAACTCTCCTCTCAACAATCTATCAACACAACACAACTCCCTTGAGAAATAATTACGCACCGTCGGATTTTGCACCCGACATTTTAAAAGTCCCAATAATTACCCGTAGATTTAGCTATAACTAGATAGGATTCGAATTTCAATCCCCTCGTCTATAGCCCGGATGGAACTACAATCCCATGGAATCCATAAACTTAGCTATGAAATAGTGAATAGAATTTCATTCACATTCCAAGCCCGAATGGAATTGTTATTTCAAAAAAATTTCAAAAGTTTAACCCCATTTTATCCGCATACATAGCCACAAAACTAGACGAATCGGATTTCAAACATCTCGCTCGCAACCCGGATAGAGTCAATTGCATTTTTTTAAACATAGCATAAAAATTGTTTAAAAGGTGCGCCCAAGAGTGTATATGCCATATCAAATAGATCATCAAGATTCAAGCACTATCAAGTTCCCCAAACACCTACTGTCGTGCAATGGTCCAACAGACATCCACAGTATCTAATACATCGCTACAATTCAACAGGTTAAACATGCGTGCTTAAAAATATTCAACAAACAACCTACGGTTTCTCAAATCTGATCAAGAGCCAAAATTTTTCAAAAATTCATCATTTTTCAACTACCTCATCATAGGCTAAAATCTCATCCCCAACTCATGCATTCGAAAAACACAAACAACGACACAACAAATCACAAATTAAATGCAATAACACAACAAAAAAAATGCAACAATATGAATACACCCCCCCACACTTAAATGAAGAATTGCCCTCAATGCATCAAAACACAAAACACAAACAAACAACTAAACACAATGCAATGCAAAAATGTAAAACAAAACTCCCCTGGTTTAAGTGTTGGCACTATCCTTTTCAACGTCTGACAGCATCACAGAAAAATCATATTGAAACTTTGACTGCGGAGGTGGCGGCATTCGGTTTCTGAAAACAACAAAAATAAACGCAAAAACAAAATGAAAGATAAAAACTAAAGAAAATAAAAAAAAAACTGGGTTGCCTCCCAGTCAGCGCCTCTTTTTATAGTCGTCGGCCCGAACCTCATAAGCACTCCTCAAAGAGCGGCTGACGCCCAAAGTAAGTGTCATATGACACCACAAATGGGTCTTTGTTCCACGTGCCCTCAAGCTTGGCTAGATGTAAACAGTTAATGCTCGTCACCTCAACAACACTCCATAGCGGCTGGTAAACATGGGAAGAGAACGTCTCAGTGGGCTCTTGGAAGTCAACATCTTTTGAAACTAGTACTGATGGACATGAATGATTTTGGGGATGTGTGTATGATAATACTATCGATGAGCTCAAATTGATAGACTCTTGAATTTTGTCATCCTCAAACTCGAGTGGCAAAATATTTCCATCATACCCTATTTCTTCCATAACATCTTTCGACTGCGGTTCAATAAGAAGAGAAGACTCAAACACCTCTAAATCTTCAGTAGGAATTGATTCGCACTCCCAATCTTGGTTCTCCGAGTCATCATAATTAAACCAAATTGGGTTGGTCACTGCTTGAGTATCTTGCTTCACTTCCTGTTCTTTGTGTTCATGGCAGATTGATCTCTTGATATTCTCAATTTTCTCCACAAGGTGACATCTAGAATTTTTTAGATTTTCTACAATTTCCACAGTCGATGCCACAAGCTTGCTCATGATATCCTCCAGCGGATGTAAGATCAACTGCGAACAACATCCCTCCTCCTTTTGAAGCTCAAATGTTTGGTCTGTAAAATCCTGGTATTGAGATCGCGAATACCGGTAATAGTCAAACTCTGCCATATCATCCAACAGGTATCTCATGGTATCCTTATCTCGGCAAAATATTGAAATACTGGTTGTGAAAGCTCCATCAATTACCCATCTTCTTGTCACTGCATCCAAACCATTAAGAAAATATGTAAGGAGAGAATAGTTAGAAAACTCATGATACCGGAAGATGGTTTCTAAATCTTTGAATCTCTTCCATGCTGCGTAGAATGGCTCTCCGTGTTGCTGGATAAAACTTACTAATACTTGTCGATTTGACATCTCGAAGTATCACACCAAGAGAATCCCCCTTCGCCTATGCAAAATTCTTTCTATCTCTGGGTCGTATGGAAATTCCTCTTTTTCCGAAGATTCACCTGCACGCACGAAAAAACCAGAGTAGCACTAGGAGGAATAAAAAAAATAAAAACAAAAACAAAAACAAAAATAAATTAAATGCCTTTCCCCGGCAACGACGCCAAAATTTGGTAGCACTTATTCGTGTCGCGCCCAAATTAACCCAACTCAGATTAACTAAATAAACATGTAGTAGCGAGAGTAGGGATCGTTCCCACGAGGAAAATGAAATTTATTTGTGTTCTTAAAATTACTGAAAATAATTAAAAGGAGATTTGGAATTTAAATCAATTAACATGCAAGATTAAATTAAACTAGAGAAATCAATTAAAAACAAGCCTTGGTATCGGTCGACTACACCCTTGAAATCATTCACTCGATCATCGATTCTCTAAAAATAATTAATTCTCATTGAATATTAAAAATTTAATTCATGTTTCACCTTAATTTTAGTTAATAAGACACCAGCGTTCTAGATTAACCCTTACCAATAAATCAACCCAAATACCAGCGATCTAGATTTAAATCTAAGGTAGCATTCATATGAGTGAAACAGATGAATCTAGACAACACATGCACCAGCGGATGTATTTAATCTAGTCAATTGTTGTTCCTACGATTTAACAAATTCAACAGCAGAAAATATTAAACCCAGTTGCTTCACAAATCAGATGATTCAAACAATTACGGATTTGAATTCTAATTTAGCAATAGATTGTATAGCAAAATACTAAGGTGATCAATCCTAAAATCTCACATACAAGCATGACAATAAATCCAAAACAACTTTTAATACTCAAATTGAATTAAACAATAGAAAACTGAATCTCACAAATTGAATAAAATCAAGGGTTTTGTCTTCCTTAACCAAGAATAAAAAAACTAGAAAGATTAAACTAAGAAGAGGGAAAATAAAGCTTAGCCGCCTCGATGAATTTCCTTTACTTCAGCCGTCTCAGAAATCTGCTCCTCTTCTGTTCGATCCCCCCTTTTTTGCGTTCTAATATTTATATTTATATGGCTTGAAAGCCCACGAATTAAAGCCCGCAAAATAAGAGTTTTAAAATCCCGAAATTATATTTTTTCCTGCGTGATTGGCTCGCTCGATCGGATGAATTGGATGGATCGAGCGAGCAATTTATGCCAACTCTCTGACTTTGATTTCTCAAGTGTCCCGCTCGATCGGGTGAGTTCCGTGGATCGAGCGGACTCTTTTACTCTTAAATCTGTACGCAAGCAGCACTCGCGCAGCTGCGCTCCTTCCTTGCGCAAACGCATGTCTGCTCTTTCTTCATTGTTGCGCGATAGCGCATCCAACAGCGCCCTTCACCATCTTATTTGCGCGTTTGCACTGTAAAATAGCGCAAAAAATCTCCAACCTTGCATGTTTGAGTTTCTCAGCCTCTCAACAGCGCATCAAATCTTTCTTCATCATTCATCCTTGCTCTTCTTCCTTGCAGTTCATCATCCTTGCACTCCATTCTTCATCCTTGCACTACCATCATCCTTGCACTTTCAACAACGCTTCATCCTTAGCGCAGATACAAACTCTGTAGCGCATCATCCTTGTCCTCCAAAGTACAGCTTCTTCATTCCTTGCACAACAACAGAGCTCTTGTTATTCTCTTTTCACTTCTCCATGTATGCGCATCTGTCAATTCTTCATATGCATATGTTCTAAAAAATTCATTACATCCTACACAATAAAACCGAAAGCACGTTATGTAGACACAATGTATGAAATATAAACTTCATTAAAATATGCAACTAAAACACACATATCAGTTACTTAGATATCTCAAATTTATCCATCCTCCTCCCATGTGCTCTACGTGCTCACCCAGAATCACCATCGGTTGCACCTCCTGAAATGATATGAATCATACCTCTTGCACGATTGCTAGCATCGTCCATTCTCCTCCTTCGTTGGTCAAATCCTTGAGGAGCACCCTGACCCTCTATCTCCATTCTCGGCCCCTTCGTTCCTTGATTTATCCAGAGAGGACCTGGCCCTCTCCCTTGCCACGGGGGCGAATGAAAATCTTTACTGCCTCTTGACGATGTCCTCGCCCTCCTCATAGGTGGAGGTAACTTAGGACCTTCAGCAATCCTCTACAAACTTCCTTGCCTTCTTTCTTTTTCATCCACCTCCATCACCTTGTCCTGGTTTTGAGCCAAGGGGACATAAGTTGAGAACTATCCCTTACCTCAAGATCGGATCTTCTCTTTCTACCATCCCTCACTTCCTACTTCCCTTATCCACCCCTTCCATGTTACCACCTCCTTGCCTTTGCTCAATCCTCCTGTGTATTTGAGCGTCTTCTAGATTCACGTATTTCTCCGCTCATGCCAAAAGATCATCGTAGCTTGATGGAGGCTTCTTAACCAAAGACTTGAAGAATTCACCTCATTTCAACCCTTGGTTAAAGGAACTTATCAGTATATCAGGAGTAGCAGTCGGCACTTCCAAAGCTACACCATTAAAGCGTTGGATAAATTCCCTCAAAGTTTCCTTGACTTCTTGCTTCATCACAAATAAACTCACGTAGCTCTTTTGGTACTTCTTATACTAGAAAATTGATGCATAAAAACCACAGTGAACTCCTCGAAAGACCTTATAGAACCGAGCTTCAACATGTTAAACCATTTCTGAGCGGACTTTATCAAAGTGCTCAAAAATACTCGGCATTTTATACCGTCGGAGTATTGATGCAACAAGGTGTCATTCTCAAATCTTTCCAAATGCTCCTCCGGGCTTGTACTTCCACTATACTCTCCCACGCTTGGCTTTTTGAAACTATCTGAAAGTTCTTCCTCCAAAATAGCGAGGAAAAATGGACTTTCCCTCTTAAGAGTCGAACCCTTTCTTCCAAGTTGTTGTCAAAACATCATTATCTCCTTCCACATTTTATCCTCTTGTTCATCCATACACGGAGGGGGCTGGGTTCCTCATAATTGACTCTGTTGGCCTACTGCATCCTTACCTTGCACTTGCACTAGCAATTGCTCCTGCTTTTGCTCATGACCTCGGCCTTGCAGGCTTCCTGATTTTTCTTCACGGCCTCTTCCACTACCTTAGTGATAAACTGACCAACTCTTCCAAAGTCATGTTCCCCACCATATTCCTCATTGGAGGCTCCTTCTTTCTCGGCCTTAGGCAAGACGAGGTAGTGTGAGATCTTCTGCTTCCTCTCCTTCAAACCATTTCTACATCTTAACTCAATGTTTCTACAGACGGCGCCAAGTGATGATCACTAAAATTTGATGGTTTGAATCCAATTCAAGCCCAAAGCTTCAGGTCCAGATATGAACCTGAAATCAAGCAAAGAGTGTTAGAGTGGGCCGGAAGGGTGTCCCGACATAGCTCCTCCGACGCTCAAGTCAGAGATGTGAACGAATAAGATAAAGAGGAGCTTGGGCACCCCTCAAAATGATAGTGAATAATCTGAAAATGAAGTGAGAAAACCTGTATTTATAGAAGGCAAGGTAGAGGACCACGAACACTCCGTAGGGGGTCACGTACATGTAGCTCACGCACTTCTTCATCCGAGGCTCGCCCTCCTCGGGTGATCCAAAGCACAGCCTCGCCCTTGTGGCGAGGTTGAATCTAAAGGGCCTCGACCTGGAGATGAAGCTTAGGCTAAGGGCTCGCCTATATCAGGTAGGCTCTACCCTAACTACTCAAATTCTTGCATCATCCCCACCTCTTTAGCATATCCTCACCTTCCCACCTCTTTTGCTCCCCAACACATAGACTCATCCTTAGCTCCTTAACACATCTTTGGCTTCCCGAATCCTAAGCTCATCTTCAACTACTTAGCACACCCTTGTCCATGGCTCCAACTCTAACATGCCTCGCCTCCACCACCTACCCTCATGATCCAATCTTACCTCTAGACCTGGACCCGAGCCTTTTTTCTTGGCAATTGATTCCAATTGGGCCTAAACATGTAATGGACCCATTCATGGGATATCAATGTTGATAAATTATGTTTTGATGATTTAACAATACAAGAAAATAAAACTAATTAAGTCAAAATCAAGCAAACTGAACAGGATTACTATGTACACAACTCAACTGAATGGAACTGAACTTAACTGGACTAACCAGTTGGACTATCAATACGAACTGGAACTTGACTGAGATTTCTGAGGCTATCAGACTAAAGAACATTATTAAACTAACATTCACTGAAGAATACTAGTTTACCTCATAATCACAGCTGAAATTGGATAAAGTATTCCGTTCAAAACTAACTCCGAGAAATCCACGAGCATTATCAAGTGTACTATTTTCAGAAAGAACAAATGACGCGGACAAGATAAATTAACATCTACTATATTTGGAACTGATACAAATTTTATTTATGTGACCATTATTTCAAACGTATATAAATAAAATATGGATCAGTCGGGCTACTAATTCTACAATCCTTGCATATTATCAAGTATTCAAAGCTTCCAAGAGCTTAACTGATCAAAGCAGTCAAGCACGCACACCATTGCAACCGTATAAATAGGCTTGAAGAATCACTTGAACAACTCTCTAACTTTCGCAATCTTTGAACTATCAATCATTCAGTCGCACATTCAACAAGTCTTCATACAACAAGTGATATACTCAAAGTAGCACACTCTCAAAGTTTTATATCTGATCAAGTGAGGATCAATTTGTGCTAAGTTTTCAAGTGTAAATTACTTTTCATTCAGTCGAGGATTGTATTTGTATCTAGTTGTGTACTAGGAGTTTCAGTCGAGACATTGTATAAGTCTTTGACTGAACTAGGGTCTCGTAAATTGTTTGTAATTCTGAAATCTTCTAGTGTATACCTTCCCAAAAGAAAGAAGGGGTGATGTAAGATTTGTTAAGTCTCTGAACATCCAGAAAGAATTCCTTGTGTTCTTCATTTTTCAATCGAACCATCTTTTTAGTGTTTGTATTTGTCATTTAGCCTTTTTCGCACAAATACTGTTTGTTGATGGACATTGACAGCCAAGAAGGAATGAGTGGTTCTGTTGAAAACTCAACTGAACTAATTTTTTTGAAGCAGAAAAGTTTGAAGTGTGTATTCACCCACACACACACACACACACACACACACACACCACACATTAACTGTCCAACAACATATTTTACTTTGCTGGTTTGACCGGGCTGGTCAAGCTGGCTTGTCCAAGCTGGTCTCAGCTAATTGATCACTTTTCTTTGTTAAGACTCTTTATTCGTCAATTTCTAGGAAAATGGATGACATAAAGTTGCAACTCTTTTTCTTAACTTGACACAAAATCAAGAATCGCTCATTACAAATTATGAAAATTGATTCATTCACACATTACTTCACCCAACACAATTTTCTCGCACATTTTCGCTCTTATTTTCTTGTATCACAATTTGACTTAAGCATCAGAGGGATACACCAGAAACACTTTTGGTGTTCCCTAACACTTGTTTGTCTGTGTAAACCCGATCCAATCCTATGTTGCTAACGCGAGATCATTAGTATATAATATTTGTGTAAACCCGAGCCAATCCTCTGTTGCTAATGCGAGGTCATTAGCTTAGAAGATTTGTTATCGAGACCAAATCCAAGGCAATTTTTTTGTTACAACAACTTCGTTTTCGTGCTTTTGAGAACCTTGATCATTATAATATTATTTGAACTTGTTGACTTGAAATTAATTTGGATATCTCCTTATGCATACATAATATTTTAAATTTTGTAGAAGTCATTTTCCAATGTTATGTCAAAGGATGTCATCAAGTGCAGAGCTATGGTTTAAGCGTCCTGGGCTGTAGCCTGGGTGTAAATTCTTTTTTGAAATAATTTATATATTAATTTTAGATTAATTTATCAATAGTCCGGTTTTTCCATTTAAAAAATAATAGGAGTTCAGCTCAATCCATAAAAAAAACGAGCTTAAAAAAGGGGGGTGTTTCTTTCGTTCATATGTTGTTTGTAATTGCGTATGTAGAAAAAAGAAGAAGAAGAAGAAGAAGAAGAAGAAGAAGAAAAAGAAGAAACGCGTGTCAGAGAGAGAGAGCGTATTTTCCGTAGAAGAAGAAGAAGAAGAAGAAACGCGTGTCAGAGAGAGAGCGTATTTTCCGTAGAAGAAGAAGAAGAAGAAGAAACGCGTGTCAGAGAGAGAGCATATTTTCCGTAGAGGGAATAAGAAGTGTTGTGCGATAGATAGGAATTGTACGTGAGAGAGTATGAATGAGTTAATTTTTTTCGTTTTTTAATTAAATGGAGCCAACAACTAAATTAATCTCATATATTTTTTCCTTCCCTTTCTCGGTGTTTTTTTAATATTTTTTATTATTAAAATAACTCTATATATTAATTTTTAAATATTGGTTATTATTTAGAAAATAATTAATGATAATACGATTATTTGATAGATATAAAACTTGAAATTATTAATTTATATTAATAATAATTAAACTGAATATACTTTATTTAATATATAATTATAAATTTCAACATTTTATTTTAAAATTATAATATTGGAGTAAATCTATCTTCCAAGTCTCAACTAAAGATGATGGTTGCTTGAACTTATAAGCTCTCCAAAACAACGTAAGCTGTTTTGGAGCATATAAGTTTTTCCAATTTGTTTGAAAATAATTTGATCAAATAGCTTATAAGCGATCAAAATAAGTCGTTTAACAGCTTATAAGCTGTTTTTAACAAAGTTGGGGTGACCCTACTCTTTTTTAAAAAAAGATATTATTTAAAAGTTTATTTCTCCAAAATAGCCCTCTATATTTTCATAAATTCCTCGTCATGTGCTCCATTATTAAATACTAAATATTTTTTAAATATGAAATTTCCTAAGAATATCAATTTTTTTAAATTAAAATATGATTTATTTTTTTTTTTTTTTTTGTAATATAGGTTTAATAATTGTGATGAAATTTTTAAACTATTTTAAAATAACATTCACAGTATTATATCATTTTTCGTAATTTTGACAATAAAATTTTTTTATAATGAGCTTAAAAAAGAGGGTTTCTTCTGTTCATATATGTTGTTTGTAATTGTATATGTAGAAAGAAGAAGAAGAAGAAACGCGTGTCAAAGAGAGAGTGTATTTCCGTAGATCAAAGAAGAAGCGTTGTGCGATAGAAAGGAGAGAGAGTATGAATGAGTTAATATTTTTTTTTTGGTTTTTTAATTAAATGGAGCCAACAACTGAATTAATCTCATATATTTTTTCCTTCTCTTTCCTAGTGTTTTTTTAAATATTTTTTATTATTTAAATTAAATAAATATATATTAATTTTTAAATATTGGTTATTATTTAGAAAATAATTAATGATAATAAGATTATTTGATATATATAAAACTTGAAATTATTAATTTATATTAATAATAATTAAACTGAATATATTTTATTTAATATATAATTATTAATTTCAACATTTTATTTTAAAATTATAATATTGGAGGAAATCTATCTTCCATGTCTCAACTTAAGATGCCAAAGGCTTCTAGCCTAAGTGGCACCAACACTCCAAAAAAAAGTTTTAACTAAAGATGATATTTGCCTGAACTTATAAGCTCTCCAAAACAACGTAAGCTGTTTTGGAGCATATAAGTTCTTCCAATTTTTTTGACAATAATTTTATCAAATAGCTTATAAGTGCTCAAAATAAGCTGTTTAACAGCTTATAAGCTATTTTTAACAAAGTTGGGGTGACCCTACTTTTTTTAAAAAAAGATATTATTTTAAAAGTTTATTTCTCCAAAATAGTCCTCTATATTTCCATAAATTCCTCGCCATGTGCTCCATGATTAAATATTAAATATTTTTTTTAAATGAAATTTCCAAAGAATATCAATTTTTTAAATTAAAATATGATATATTTTTATTTTTTTGTAATATAGGTTTAATAATTGTGATGAAATTTTAAAACTATTTTAAAATAACATTCACAGTATTATATCAATATTTTTCGTAATTTTAACAATAAAAAGATTTTATAATGAGCTTAAAAAAGAGGGTTTTCTTCTGTTCATATATGTTGTTTGTAATTGCATATGTAGAAAGAAGAAGAAGAAACGCGTGTGAGAAAGAGAGTGTATTTCCGTAGATGGAAGAAGAAGCGTTGTGCGATAGAAAGGAATTGTACGTGAGAGAGTATGAATGAGTTAATTTTTTTTTTTGGTTTTTTAATTAAACGGAGTACTCAACAACTAAATTAATCTCATATATTTTTTCCTTCCCATTCCCGGTGTTTTTTTTAATATTTTTATTATTTAAATTAAATAACTCTACATATTAATTTTTAAATATTTGTTATAATTATTTATAAAATAATTAATGATTATATGATTATTTGGTAGATATAAAATAGAACTTATTAATTTATCAAGTGTGTACAAACTAAGGATAAAATTGAAAATGCACAATGAAAAATTTTAACTTTGGTTCACATTTTTATAATTGATATAGATTATTAAAAAAACTTTTGATCCTCTGCACCTTAGAGTGCAAGATTTTCGTGAGCGACTACTAAAACCCGCAAGTGAGTTTTAGTTGTTTTTGTTTTTGTTCTTTTGTACCACGAAAATTTTGCACTCTATAGTGCAGGTGATCAAAACTATTATTAAAGATGAGTACCTCTTAGTAATTGTTTAGTGTCTTGGTCTGTTTTTGTATATAGAAAATATTACCCTCCATCTCCACGTTTTCTGATCTTCATTCTCTAATTTGTTTCCTTCAAACACGTACTGTGAAACAGTTTTCAATTCTCTCGCTCTCCCAATTTAAAAAACTGAATCCTCCACTTAACACACTCCATTTCAACTTCCATCCAATTAACACACTCAATTTTTATGCTAGAATGACGGTTTCAAAAGTCCAATTTCTCCATTTCATAAGCTAAATCATCCTCATTATTTGCCATTCCCTAATATTTTGTTTGGGTACTCTAATGTCGTATGATTATCTTTTTTAAAAGATAGGAATTCGATTTTGTGAAAACTGCGAAAGATTGGAAGAATAAGAACTCTGAATTTCGAAATATGACACGGTAATATACTTTTGATATTTCTTGAATATGTTTTCACAGTTTCTGATTAGTGTATAATGGCCAAGCATATTATTTATGATTTCCTTGCTATTTCTTGGTTTAAATTGTTTTGTTCTGTTTTTGTTGTTTTGTTGGTAGTAAGTTTCCTCCGTGTTCTTTTAGAAGATTGAATGGTATTGCTTACAAACTACTGTATATAGAAATGTCATACTTTAATCCTAAAATTTTTTTGTCAGACTTTGATTTCTGCATTCACGACATTCATTAATGTATTTGTTTAATAGATTTGACCATAATTTGTCAATTTATTAAAATTGTTTTAATTTTCTTACAACATTTTGATTGTGACTTCAACATATTTGAAGAAATAAAATCGAAAAGCCGAAGATTCTCATCCATAATAATGTTGGGTAAGAAAATGTTAATTCATACATGATACATCCATCAATTTAGATCCCTAATTTTTGATATATTAAATATATCCATTCGAACAAAATAATGGTAGAAATATGATAGACTTTGTGTAAACTACATGCCGAGGTAAAAATTAATATTCGTGTTAAACTCCATGTCGTTTGCACTGCTCCTGTACGTTTTCCAAAATTTAAATGTTGGCAACTGTTTATTTGAAACACTATGTATTGCTTTATGTTTTTTTCTTTTCCTTTTCTTTTTTAAGTTTATACTTTTCCATAGAAGAAAATCTAAGTTGCTTGGATTTCCCGAAGGGCAATAAAAGGTAAATTTTTTTTGGCTTTTCCCCATCGATCACTCATGGTTTATGATTACCTTTTACACTTTTCATATTCCAGTTGCTAAAAAATATAGTTTTGATGCTATTTTTTGGATCTGAATGACTTACGCAAGATGCAGTTCTTTCAACAAACGAGCCCCTTTTTCGTTGAGTTGCACAAACTTTGTTATATTCAATGATATCGTACAAAGCAGAGGAGAATTGTTAACATGTACGTGCTTGTCACAATTGACTCATAACTATATTTGATTGAGTTGCACGAGTTTTGGTAAAGTTTCATTGCAATTTAAGTTAGATATCGAGTCTTCATTATTTTTAATGGAGTTTATGTCCCATATATCTAATTTTTACTTGATAAATACAAAATTTAAAATTATGTTGTCGTGGTGATTTGTAATTTGAGATTCAATTGTTATACTTGTCAACTTCGGATACAGTTTAATACCCAATCAACAAATTTCTGGAATTAAGTGTTGCATTAATCTTAAATTTATAAAAGTAAACAAATTAATAAAGATTTTTTTTATTTTGTTCGTTGTGTGTGCCAGTTTGCTAGTATAAAATGAAATCTTAGAGTGATTTATTAATTCTCTGAAATTATTATTCATTACTAAGTGTGAAAGTGCATGGATACATCAGAAGACAACAATCAAGATAAAAATTGTAGAATAGATAAAAATGAATATCTGATCAGTTTAATGAATACAGAATCTATTGCAAACTAAAGTCTACATCGTTGATGCATGCAGCTAACAATCCCGCCCAGTGCTTATTATATGTTTGGTTTGATTTGCAGGTTACAAGTGTGAGTGTACAGTTTGTATTCTAACAATTTTAAAGCTGTATTTTCTTTTCTTCTTAACAATCAGAGTATGCCATGAAAATATCTTCAAGAAAAACATGAATTTTTGAACTAGGAGTTGGTTCATTTTAAGTAATCAGTTGAATTTATGGTAGTGCTAGAAATTTGGGGTCTGCGAAATGGCGAAATGGGAAACTATGTGCTCCACGTATGGACATAATTTGCTTACACAATCATACATTTCCCCCTTCTTCCCTGTCCCTAAAAGATTTGGGGTCTCTTTGTTCAAAATTCTTGCAAATTGCAACAACTTTCGACCAAACCGTAGTGCTAGAGCTCCAAATCCTCTTAACAAAATCTCTATTATTGTACAGGTATTTCAAAACAAAAATGGCAAGACAAGTTGCTGTGATACCCCCAGTGATTGCAAACAGTGCTTTAAAACTTGCCAGTGAAATTCTGGTCAAGCCACTCGTGCCATCTAGATCATTGTTATATGCTGGGCTTTTCATATTCCATTGACCCTCAATTTCAAATATCCTGCCACTGTCCATCAGCTCAATCAATGTACGAGAGACGTCAGCGACTAAAGGTGAGCCTTTTGGGAAAGCACAAGCGAATCCATCGGTCGGATAGGTTGGGCCAACTGTTGCGTACTTATCACCGTACTTTGATAAGAAAAGATTGGTATAAGGTCGAACAGAGAACAAGGCTGCTATGCCACCATTTTCGCTTCCTCTAGACAAGGCTTCCTGACAAAGCTCTGGACTCTTGTAAGTTCTTATCTTGGACTTGTTGAATCCCAAATGTTGCAAGTACTCAACAAGGAAGGAACCATTGTGACATCCCACATACACTTGAGCACGAATTAGTTCATTCGCATCAATAACAGGTGGTGACAGCCTTTGAACAGTTAATCTTGCTGAAAGGCTTGCCGTATAAGTTGAATTCAATATCAGCACCACAAACATCCATACCACCACAACCAACCGAGCTAAATTCGTCACAATTCTTTCACTATGCGCGAATACTAGAGACATGAAAGGAAAATAGAAGATCATGCCAGCATGTTGAGCAACGGGACCTCTATAAGCATGGTTAAACCTATGCTCAAGAATCCATAGTACCACACCGGTTAAAATGAATAGTGCTATAGCAGTTAACCAAAGTTCTTTACTTAGGGGCTTCAAGAAAATCCATTGGTTATTGGGGTCATCTTGTTTGATTGGAACTGTAATGGTTACTCCTCCGGCATCATATGGCATAGTGAAGTCCACATACTGTGATCGTTTGGACGTGATCGTGATGTCCCCAACAGTTGCATCAAAGTTCTGATAAAAGATATATTATCATCAGAAACACTGTTATAAATCGAGTTTTCAAAAAAAAAAAATTGACTATTAAATTTTTGAGTTGTATACCCCAAGATAAACTTGACGTGTAAGTTCATCGTAGGTTCCTGCACTAGAACCATCTGAATTTTCGAATGGGATATAGTCATATGACACAGCGTACGGCAATGCTTTCATGACAGCCTCAAATATGTCTATATAGCATCCACTAACTGTCACAACATTTGTCCCATTGTCCCTTTTCACTTCAACAAATTCCTTGAAACCAGGTTCTACTGGCACTCCAACCTTAAGCTTCCTACCACTGACTGGAACCTCCCATCCCCTTGGTACAACAATGGAGTCTCCAGGAAATATAATTCTTCTGAGTGTTTTATTCGAAGAACTAGTATCGTTTAGGTTTCTTCCGCTCCATATACCGAGAGAATGTGTCCATATACCTACCTCCTTCTCCCCCTTTCCAACTACATTCAATATTTGAAAAGCTGATGGCTGTAGTTGTCCTTCAACAAGATGGAAGTTACCGCCAAGGCCTTGAAATGTAACCCCCAACATGGCTTCAAGAATTTTTGGACCTGTCCTTGATATTTCAGTAGAGAACAAGTTTGTGGAATTAATAAAACTAGTGTTAATCTGAAAAGAAGCTGGCTCCTTATATCCGACTCTTTCAGCGGCCATAGCCAATGCCCACAAAGTATCATATGCCCACAGACCATAAAGGCTCATTTCAGCTTGTGAAGCATCAGGATTATCTGCAAGGAACTTTAGTTTCCACCTTTTAGCCAATGTATCGAGTTTTCTTGATATCGGAATCAAACGCTTCACTCCAAGAACACCTTGCATAGAATCAACGACATGTGAATCTAGCGAGTTAAATAAGTCCATCAGCCCACTTGTTATGATCCATGCATAGCCTTCGCTCATCATTCCTGCTTCTTCTGCTTTCAGAAATAGTTTGGAAGCTAGAGAACTTGAAACATGCACCACAAACACCCTTGTTTGCATAGTTTTCATCTTATATAACTCTTGCAACAGAAAATTATCAGTTGCTGCGAGAGGAATGACACTTTTGTACGAAACTCGAGTATTGATATCTTGAAATGCGTTAGACAGATAAGGGACTATCCCATTACCGTAATCTGAATCTTCGTATATCAGAACAACTTGATTCCAATGAAAGTATCCAACTATGGCAGCAATTGCACCTACTTGAGCTGCATCAGTCAGGGCAGTTTGAACAAAGTACCGAGATGTAGAATGAAGAGAAGGACTTGTGGCTGAAAAACAAATGATTGGAACATTTGCTCTGTCCCCAAGTCCAATCACAAAGCTTGCCTGTGAAGATTTTTGAGGACCGATTATTGCATCAACCTTTACATCCTTCAATAAATCTAGAGCTGAGTCCATGCAAGAAAGTATAATAAATCATGAATAAATAAAATAAGTAACTGAATATATAAAGTCAGCATGGATGTGTGGGGGGAAGATGTATATACCGTTAGCTGCTGCATCAATGACTTGTCCCTTTGAGTCCCTTAGATGTAGCTCAAGTCTTGTAGTGTAATTGGTGTTAGCTGAATAGAAATCGGAGACTGCCAAAGATAAGCTGGTCAGGCCTATACGCCCAACCAAAGAATCAAAATCAAGAAGCACACCAACTCCAAATGTTCTATTGACAACTCCCGTTTGTGCACTGCACAAGTAGCCAGATAAAGCAATAAGTGAGACGAATAAAATCGAAAACGGCATTTTCTTTTCGAGGAACGTACTGATACATGAACTCTTCTTGGCTGTGTATATAAGCAGGCCGTGGCCCGAATTCATTCAACTGAGCCAAACATCTTAATTACAAGATCAGAAGTATCTTGAATTGGTAAAAGTCCACTCTGTTTTTTTTTTAAAAAAGAAAAAGAAAAAAAAGGTAGTATAAGTCCAATCTTTTAATTTACAGTTTCACTGCTACGTTATCAATGAAGTCATAATAGATCTTGCAGTGTTCGATGAACGATCAATATTATATATAACTTAATTGGACGTGTGATGCTTGTGAGTTAATAAACACAAGTGGGTATGGAAGGAGCATTTTCTAATGCATCGGATGATGATATCTAAGATCCAAGCTTAATTCTTGAGTTGACGAGACTGACTTGCAGATTATGTTATTTAATGGAATAGTAAAATAGCATCGTCAAATCTGGAATAAGATATGTTTAAGTGATATTAGTTGTTATATATTTGTCCTTTGCTAAATTTGGTCCGATTGTTGAAGATTTCTTGTGTAGTCATATGGAGGAAAAATAATATCACAAAATGGATATAGATGAAATCAACAAAGTAATTAGAGTTAATTAATTTGTAATTCATAGTCAACTAACTAAGCAAATAGTTGAACTACCTCGAATTCTTGCGAAATGTTGAAATTGATCAGCTAGAACACAAATAAAAAGATTACTTTCAAGGTTGTCTTTTCGTTCTCCTCTCGTTTTTTAAGCATGTTTACATCTACTATTAAGAATATGTTCTCAACACGTAAGATCATATATTTTATATTCAATTAATTATATAATTGTATGAAAGAATTAAAGGAACGTGTGTTGTGATATCCGTGACCAAATTCACGATATAATAATGAAAAATATATTTATAAATTTATTGTACCTACTAGCTAGTGAAATAAAAATTAAGATTTCTAATTTCAATTTTTGGCTAAATCTCAGTTCTCATATTATACATATATTAAGGCTTTTAAAATAAATTTTACATGTAAAGAAAACTTTTTATATTTATTGACTAGTATTATTTTCAAAATAATTATTTATCTTAATTGTCATATTAATGTGGAGTTATTAGTGTTTAAAATTTGTAACCGGTTTTGTAAATTTATGTTCATTATTATATTAAATTCTTATTTTTAATTGAAAGCTTTTATGTTAGTCTTGGGTATAAATTCGTGCACAAAAATAAAGTAGAAACCTCATGCTTCTATTCTATAGATTTACTTTTTTTTTTATTTACAGGAAAATACATTAACTTGTGGGAATATATATATATATATATATATATATATATATATATATATTAGCTGATATATATTAACATGTCTTTATTATTTTTTAACAAATTATTAATATATATAGTTAAATTCACATTTATTAGAATTATTAGTTAGTCTTCAAGTCATAATTTATTTATATCCTAAATAGTCATTAAACATTCCTAACTTTCCTCTACTCACTAACTTATTATTATTATTTAATTTTGTTTTCTGTATAAAATCCCAAAACCACTTTCATTTTTGAAACAATTTAGAGAATTTTTGGGACAATTTAGAGAATTTTTGGGAAAGCCTTCTACATATTGTTGGTCACCACCTTGATTATTCAAGGATGTCCTAACTCACTTTTTTCTAAGTGTCCTGGCCACATCGCCACCTTATTTCTCTAAACTGAAAGTTTTTCTTATTTTTCAGCATCTATTTAATTTCTTCGTAGGCAATGAGTTTGTGTTATCGTAAATTTTATGATAGATCGAACTTCCAATGTAAGTATTTTCTAAAACTAGTAGTTGAGAACAATCAAGATTAAAACCAGAGAAGGGTTTTTGGCCACCGGAAATACTCTTCTGTCTAGAAGAGATGCTGGATATTTTTTATTTTGTGGAAGTTAAGGATTCTTGAGGTATATAATTCTTAAGCTATGCCATGAGGTTGATGATAGATGATGATCCACAATAGTTTTCCACTATATGAATTTGAGATCGATGTATGTGGGCTTTACATTTTAAAATTATATGTATGCTTCAAAAATTCGACCGTTCATGATATATTTTGAAATCTTGTTATGTAATTTTATTCTTGATGCAATCTGGTTAAAAGTATGTTTTAAGGGCACTGTTATGATTTGAATTATGAGTGGAAAGGAAATTTCTGAACAATGATATGTTAAGGCCCTAATGCGATGAGTAATAATAACTGACCAATGACATCACCTCTTAGAGGGATTACATATAGGGGATTGATCAGTTAGCCATGAATAAGGAGATGATTTTCAGTGCCTTGTCAAGTCAAGTTAAGTCATGTCAAATCATGTTATGATGAGTCAAGTTTTGTTATGATGTTTATGATATTCTATGATAAGACATGCTATGATTTAAATATATTTTGAAAGATGTCATGTTTGAATCCAAGTATGAATTTTTGTCAAATATATATGTATATATTTTAATCTATGATCGATCGGCCCCCATTTTCTGAGCGACATCCAGATCACTCACCCCCTTACTTCCCTCCCCAGATGAAAATAAAGAAGAACTTGAAGAGGAAGATCATAGCTAAGGTTGGATTGATGAAAAATTAGAAATTTAGAAGTGCTGCTATTATTTGAGTTTCTTTGTCTCTATGATCATAAGTTTTAGCTTTCGCTGATTTATTTGGTATATGATTTTCTTTATGGGATGTAAGAACAAATTTCGTCATGAAATAATATACTAGTTTTGGTTAAAGTCTGTCTATGAGTTTTGTTGTTTTTGAATTTTATTTGAAAGCAATACCGATGTCGACCAACCTTGATTTCGGGGCGTGACATGTGTTCCACAAAATTCTTTCCTATATGAGATTAAACTCTTATTAAGTGTTTGCCTTTCTAAGACTTATTTAAACATATTAGATATATGTCATCTTAAGTAATTGATTCCTAATGAACTCTTGTTTTCATATTTTGTAGAAATTTAATCGATGAAGGTTTTCCTAGGTCATCAAGACTCTATATATGTGAAGGAAACTGCTACCTACACACACATTGAAAACATACGCTTACTGCAGGATTTATAGAGCTTGAAGATCAAAGAAATCTTGAAGTAAATTCCGCCGATCTCTGCTGGTTTATCCTGTTTCGTGGTGTGTTGGAAACACTTGAAGATCACACAAGTGATATGTTGTTCGAAATTGGTTTCTTGTTGATTATCAAGTTTCGGCACGCGTGATTAACATTTAACACCCTTATTGGTTTTTTTGTTTTGGTTTTTATTTTTTTTATGGTGTTATCTATTTTCTCACTTTGTTGAGAAAAATAGCTTTTCATAGACAATCACTAGTATTATTTTTTGTAAACTGAATATTTTTCTAGTGGTTATTTTTCTTTGAGGCACCGCACAAGTACTGGTTACTTATGCATAATTATCTCTGAATTATTTATTGTTTAAGTTTATTTATTCTGCTGCATGTTGTCTTGAAGTATTGACAACACTGAGAGACAACACTTACTCGAAAATTTACAGTTACTAATTCCTGTTGAGACGTCAAATCCTTTCAAGTGGTATCAGAGCCAAAATTTGAAGATACTAAGTGAGATTTTGGTTTTTGTGTTTGACGAGAATTTATCATGGAAATATCATATACCATAACCGAACACCGACCACTGACCTTGGATGTATCCAACTATGCAATCTGGAAAGTCAAGATGCGATTTTTCATCAAATTCATTGATGAAAAAGTGTGGCAACATATTTTAAATGGCTGGAGTCCACCAAGGAGAACTGATGACAAAGAGATTTTACCATCAAACCGGAAACAGAATGGAATACAGATGAAATACAATCCTCAAGCCAAAATGCCGAAGCCTTAAATGATATATTTTCATCTGTTGATTCTAACATGTTTGCACTGATTACTAATTTTATTTGTGCTAAACAGGTTTGGAAAAAACTTCGAAATCACTTTGAAGGATCTAAAAGCATGTGAAGAAGTAAAAGAAGGATACTCACCTCTAAGTTCGAAAACTTGAGGATGGATGATAATGAGACAATTGATGAATATGAACGCCGCTTAAGAGAGATTGAGAATGAGGCGATCACTCTTGGAGAAGCTATAACGAATGAATGCCTTGTGATCAAGGTCATTCGGTCTCTTCTCGAGATATTTCACATGAAAATTTGTGTCATTGATGAATCAAAGAATACATCTACACTTGGAGTGGATGAGCTGATGAGCTCCCTGTAGGCATATAAGTTGGAGATGAACATGCAGAAAAAGGAAAAAAGTAAGACTATTGCCCTTCAAGTTTCAAATTACTCATAAAAATACTTTGTTGAATTTTCGCAGGAGGTCAATGAATCTAATTTAGGAGATGAATCCATTGCATTTATTACAAAAAACTTCGGTGATTACTTGAAAAGGATGAGGGACACAAAGAAATCTGGACAAAAATCTAAAGTCCCAGTCACTCCTACTCCTGAAAAGCCTTTTAGAATTGGTGGACCAGAACAACAAATCCACCAGCTAAAGGTCAATCTCGACCAAAAATTGAAGGAAGAATCCAGTCCATAGCCAAGAGAATTGACTCTGTGCAGTGTCGTGATTAGAGCTGTCAGACGGGCCAACCCATGGCGGGTCGGGCCAACCTACCAAAAACCCACCTTTTGGCAGGTCGAGGGCGGGCCGGCCCACCATCCCAGCGGGCTGTAAATCTTCAACCCAACCCAATCCAAATCAAGGTGGGTTGCGGATTAGGCAGGCGGACCCGCGGGTTGCGGGTCGGCCCGCTACAAATAAAAATATATAAAAGTCATTATAATTAATTATAAATTTCATTTCATAAATAAATATTAATAGAAACATATTAATAAAAATTTTAATTATTGATTCCATACGTGTAATATAAAGTAATTAATACAAAAAAAATTCACAACTTTCATTAAAAAATACATATACCACAATAAAAATAAAAATAAAATAATAATTCTCCAGGACTGCGGTGGGCCGTCCCGCGCGGGTCGCGGGCCTAGGTGGGTTAGCCCACCTTTAATTGTGTGGCGGGCGGGCTGACCCAGCGGGCCTAACCCAAATTGATGCTTCTAGTCATGAGTGCCAAGGATATGACCACTATGCAAATGAATGCACCAACAGACTTCGCAGAGATATGAAAATTTCATTGAGTGATGATGAGTCTGAAGAAGATCATGAACCAGGCGAAGAAGAAAATCACACTACCTTGACTGTCTTGATGCAAAAGAAAACAAGTGTTGCCACATGTGTTATAACACTTGGCGACAACACTTATCAAAAATCAATATGCATGAATGCTTGAGTAGCTGAAGAATCGAGCAATCAGGAAGCTGATGAGGATGAATTTTCTCTGGAAAATGTTCAAAAGACGTATGAAGAGTTGTATGTCGATTGGGTGATGAGGAACAAGTTGAATACTACTCTATCAAAGGAAAATAGTAAACTAAAAGCAGTTGTTTCCAAAATTGAAGTTATTCTAAGTAGGAAGAACTTGGAATTGTACATACTCAAATATATTCTTGGCAAGAAAACCGCTACTATTACCAAGTTTAATTCAAATAAAGCCAAACTGGAATCAATAATGATTATGGGGAAAGATGACAAAGCTGGTCTAGGCTTTGAAAATATCAAGTTTGAAGTAGGGGAGTAATCGAAACAAACTATCTTCATAAAGAAAAACAGTCATTCTACAAATATTCCAAATGTGACTCCTAAGGCAAATCTTGCTCCACCAAAATCTCAAGTCCATGTTCCGAGGACAAAGAAAAGGAAACGCCGCTTTGTATTCCATTACTGCCACAAACAAGGTCACATCAAGCCTTATTGTTTTAAACTCGGGTATGATTACATGTAGTGGAGTACCAATCAGGTGTTATCACCAGTGTTTCCCAACACCTACCGTAACTCTCACTTCCAAGAGGAAACACACTGTGAAAAAGGTTTGGGTACCAAAAGCTATATCCAACTATAATGTTGTTTATAACTCCTTGAAAACTAAAGTTGCAGGTAATTGGTATACTTCGACAGAGAAAGTTCACGCCACATGACAAGATCAAAGAAGTACCTCACGGATTATATTGAACAAGAAAAGGTAAAAGTGACGTATTGAGGTGGAGCTAAAGGAAAATTATTGGAAAAGGCAAACTTAATGTGGAAGGAGTTCCTATTAAGCTCCACAATGCCCTAAATGTCGAGGGATTAAATGAAAACCTGATTAGAATTAGTAAATTATGCGATGATGTTCATTACGTCAAGTTTGATAAGAGTATGTGTGAAGTGTTTGATCATAATAACTCATATGTTTTAACAAGTACTAGATTAGCAGACAACTGCTATCAACTTTAAGAAGAAATTGCATGCAAACACATAAAAGTAGATGATATGGAATTTTGGCATCAAAAGTTAGGTCATGCTAACTTTAAAACACTGAAGAAATTGAGTAAGTTTGATGTTGATCGAGGCATGTCAAATCTAATTTCTGTGGTTCCATACATTTGTGGAGCATGTCAAAATGATAAGCAAACTCGAGTGTCATACCCAATGTTGCAACACTTTGGGACAACATGCTGCCTTGAACTTTTGCACATGGATTTAGTGGGCCCTATGGAGGTTGAAAGTTGTGGAGGTAATAAGTACTCCTTTGTATGTATTGATGACTTCTCAAGGTTCGCATGAGTAAGTTTCTTAAGAGAAAAGTCTGATACATTCTATACTTTTAAAATTTTGGTAACAAGGATTACTAACTTGCATAATTTGAAGGTTTCCAGAATAAGAACCAACCATGGTAAGGAATTTTAAAACTCCTTGTTTGATCAGTTTTGTGAAAAAAAAGGTATCACATGAGTACTCTATCCCTAAGACACCCCAACAGAAGGTATTGATGAATGCAAAGACAGCCCTGCAAGTAATGGCTAGAGTGATGCTAAGCTCGTCAAATATTTCAAAATGATTTTGGACTGAGGCCTTGAACACAGCATGCCATATTTCAAACCGAGTCTATTTGAGGAAGGGTTCTACTATGACATCCTATGATATTCTCATGGGAAAGAGGCCAAAACTCAAGTATTTTCATATCTTTGGGTGAATATGCTATGTTTTGAATGACAGGGTGCACCTGACTAAGTTTGATTCCAAGAGTGATAAGTGTTTATTTCTTGGATATGCATCAAATAGTCGTTCATATCGGATGTTTAATTTAAGTACTAGGACGATTATCGAATCTATTAATGTTGTATTTGATGATTTTACAGATCTAAAAGGAAAAACAACTGAAGATAACATTGATGATACACCTCAAGAGGACTCAAGTGTTGTCCCATCCAGCACAACACCTATCCCAACACCTAGTCCAACACGTCCTCTAACCTCAACTGAACAAGATAGTGAACAGAATTCTGATGCATGCCCGAAGAAAATAAAAGATCAACTATCGAAAGATGTTGGTTTTGTATGCATGAGTTCCGCATACTCTCAGGTCAGATACTCTAGTTTTATTTCCTACATTGAACCAAAAAATGTAACTGAAGATCTAAAAGATGAATTTTGGGTCACTGCAATGCTTGAAGATCTTGAGCAGTTTGTGAGAAACGATGTTTGGTACTTAGTACCTCCACCTCATCATGGCAACATAATTGGAACAAAATGGATTTTTAAGAATAAAACTGATGAATCAGGAAATATCATAAAGAATAAATCTAGGTAGGTAGCTCAAGGGTATACGCAATTTAAGGGGGTTGATTTTGATGAAACTTTCACTCTTGCAGCCCGTATTGAGTCTGTCCGACTTCTGCTAGCCATTTCATGTCATATGGGAATGAAACTTTTTTCAAATAGATGTCAAAAATGTCTTTTTAAATGAAATCTTGAGTGAGGAGGTTTATGTGAGACAACCTAAGGGATTTGAAGATCCACAACACCTAGATCATGTGTATAAATTGAATAAGGCAATGTATGGATTGAAACAAACCCCTCGTGCTTGGTATGGAAAGCTGACAGAGTACTTTCTCAACCTTGGATTCAAAAGAGGTGAGGTAGAAAAAATATTTTTTGTGCAAAAGGTCAAGGAAATATTCTAATTTGTTAAATTTATGTAGATGACATAATATTTTGTGCTTCATCTCAAAAGCTTGTTAATGAGTTTTTTTTAAGTGTATGTCTTCTACCTTCGAAATGAGTAAGGTTGATGAGTTGAGCTATTTCTTGGGATTACAAGTAAACAAATGAAATGATATATTTTTATGTCAAAGCAAATATGCTACAAATTTAGTGAAGAAGTTCTGTAATGAGAATGTTAAACATATGAAAACACATATGGGGTCGAGTGAAAAGTTGTGTAAGGATGATGTTGCAGACAGTGTTGACAACACTTTGTACCGTAGCATCATTGGCATTCTGCTGTATTTAAGTGCGAGTCGTCTTGTTTAATGCATGCTTCTGTGCGAGATGTCAATATAATCCTAAGATCACACATTTAAAAGCCATAAAATTAATCTTGAAATATGCGGCAGGCACATTAGAATTGAGTTTGTGGTACACCAAAGAAACCAATACTAATTTGGTAGGCTCTAGTGATGCAGATTGGGCAAGAGATATTGATGAAAGAAAAATCACCATAGTTAGTTGTTTCTACTTGGGTAATAAATTAGTATCTTGATATAGTAGAAAACAAAATTGTGTGTCTCTTTCCACTGCTTAATCTGAATATGTAGCAGCTGGAAGTTGTTCACAACTCCTGTGCATTCATCAAATGCTAAATGACTATGGTCTTAAGAGTGAAACTCTCATTGTGTACTGTGATAACTCGAGTGCGATTGATATATCAAAAAACCCAGTACAACACTCTCGAACAAAAAACATTGTCATTAAACATCACTTCATTCGAGATTTAGTTCAGAAATGTATGATCCGTACGAAGTTTGTTGGAACTAATAACCAATTGTTTGATATATTTACAAAGGCATTAGATTTTGAGAGATTCACCAGCCTTAGGAAATCTATCAGCATGTGTTCACTTTAGTCACTCACGGAGGTCCCAAGTGTTGTCAACACGTAAGGTGTTGCGTATTTTTGTGCCCGCAAGTGCACGGTATCAAGTTTTAATAAAGTGATGAATAGAGTGTCGATCCCACGAGGAGTAATGGTGAAAATTATTCAGTACTTGTAATTAAAATAGTCTAAACTTTATCTAAGAAATTAAATAAATATTCTTGGTTTCCAACTTAAATAAATTAAAAAAAATTTAGCAAAGCGCGCACACAACTTCAGAACAATATCAATGAGTGAAAATGTCATAGAGGTTCATATTTCACCTCGTTTCGACAACTACCCTAATTAATTTATTTTCATGAATTTCATTCAATTAATAGCCAAGAACAGTTAGATTATATTATTTCCCTCTCCCGAACAATAAATAATATGTATCAACTAAGATTTAATTCCAATATCTCTATTAAAAATCTAGTCTTAGTGATATATGTAAAAAAATGTTCTTCCTAAGGCTCCATTAATGTTATATACTCTCCCGAGCTATATAAATAATTAACGGTGTAATTTCTATTGGTCCTATTAAAAATCTCATCTCCCGAGCAATGATTTCAAATAAATATAAAATTCAATTAGTGATCAATTAATTGAATAGACAATCAATACTAAAAAAATAATTAATCTAGGGGAATTCAATCCAATAAAATTAAAAACTTGTAAAAGTATCTACACCAGGTTCCATCATCCCTCTAGACTAAGAAAATTTAGTCCATGATCAAATTTAAACCAAAACATGTTCAGAAAAGTAGACATCAATTCAGAATTTAATAAATATAAGAAGGAAAACAAAGCCGAATATGCGACGCCGTGTCCGGTCAATCGATTCCGTCTTTGATGATTGATGTTCTTCTCCTCCAAACTCACGATCAAACTTCTCCAATCTCTTCTAATGTATTATGGTGGCTCTTCCCTCAATTGTGTCTCAAAATCTCCTTTTATATGCGCCTCAAAATCTTCCAAGAAAAGACCAAAGTAAACCCAAAGTTTCCTTCTCGAATTAAACTCTTCAAATCTGGAAACGCGACGTGCGGCACTCATTAACATGTGCGCATGGGCGCATAAATCTCAGTCCATTTATTTTACAACTTCTCACATCGAGCGCTATTGCGCTTCTATTATGCGCTTAAATCTCTCATCTAGCGCTACTGTGCTCCAAAGTAGCACTATTGATCTCTCTCAAGCGCTATTGTGCTTCAAATCTTCTTCATTCAGGCCAAACCAAGCGCTACAGCTCTTCCTTGGGAGCTACAGCTCTTCTTCATCGTGCAAGTGCGTTTCTGCAGCGCCGACAATTTTCAGAAAATCATATCTCGCAAACTAACCGTCGGATCGAGCTGAAATTTTGACATAAGCTTTAAAACATCCTAAAATTCATTATGAACAGTGAATATTGGATTTGGATGTCTAGAAAATTCCCAGTAATTTTTTGAATTTTTCTTTTACGTATTACGTCTTTCCGCTTCTTCTTGCTATTTTTTTTTCCAATCCTTGCATCTCACAAAAAAAAAAAAATATGCATAAAATCCACTCGATACATCATAAAATCGAAGTCAAATTATATAAATTAAATGCATAAATTGCACTTATCAAATTCCCCCAAACTTAGAATTTTGCTAGTCCCGAGCAAAACAATAATATGTAATATAATTGGCCTCCGAATTTTTACATTCCAAGATTAAATACACATGTATGCTAATTTAACAACAGAAGGCATGTAATGTGTGTGAAAAGTACGTGTTAAGAACTGGTGTTGGCAACATCTTCCCGCAACACTGTAGTCTTTAAAATATTTTTATGAAATTTTCACACTTACAGAGCCATGATTCATTAATTTTTAGTTCAGAAGTGGTAGTCTGCACACTAAAAGAAAGGTCTTCCTCGGACTCCTTTAGGTAGTTTTTTTTCCAATTTTCTTCTGATTTTTTCTTTGAGTTTGATTTCCATGACAGATTGGTAAGAGAAATTTTATTAAACTAGATTCTAAATTTACGAAACCACTTTTCACATGGGACAAGATCATGGAATAAACAAACATCTCTTAACTACTTTGTGGTTTAGTTAGAGCTAAATATCATGGCAAGTGTTTTATGAAATAACCTTTGCAGAACACTAAAACATGCTAGTTGATGTTAACAAATATTCAAAACAAAGTACATAATGAAAATGAAGAATTCCTATAGTCATAAAAATGCATATGCATTGTTTGTGTTGTCCTTATGATAAGTGCAATTTATGCACTTAATTTATATATAATTTTACTTGGCTTTTGTGATGTATCGAGTGGATTTTATGCATTTTTTTTTGTTTTTTTGAGATGCAAGGATTGGAAAAAAAAAGTAACAAGAAGAAGCGGAAAGACGTAATACATATCATAAAACTACAAAAAATTACTGGGAATTTTTTAAACATCCAAATCCGATCTCCACAATTCATAATGAATTTAGGATGTTTTAAAGCTGCTGTCAAAATTTCAGCTCGATCCGACGGTTAGTTTAGGAAATATGAATATTTTAAAATTGTCGCGCGCCGCAGAAGCGCACTTGCGCGAGGAAGAAGAGCTGTAGCGCCCAAGGAAGAGCTGTAGCGCTTGGTTTGGCCTGAATGAAGAAGATTTGAAGCGCAATAAGAGATCAATAGCGCTACTTTGGAGCGCAGTAGCGCTAGATGAGAGATTTAAGCGCAGAAGAGAAGCGCAATAGCGCTTATTCTAAGAGCAGTAGCGCTTGATGTGAGTAGTAGGTAAATAAAAGGACATAGATTTATGCGCGTCCGCGCATAATTTAATGAGCGTCCGCGCGTCGCGTTTCCAGATTTGAAGAGTTTAATTCGAGAAGGAAACTTTGGATTTTCTTTGGGCTTTTCTTGGACGATTTTGAGGAGCATATAAAAGGAGATTTTGAGACACAATTGAGGGAAGAGCCGCCATAGTACATTAGAATATATTGGAGAAGTTTGATCGTGAGTTTGGAGGAGAAGAACATCAATCAACAAAGACTGAATTGATCAAATGGACAAGGCATCGCATATTCGGCTTTGTTTTCCTTCTTATATTTATTAAATTCTAAATTGATGTCTACTTTTCTGAACATGTTTTGGTTTTGTTTGAATTTGATCATGAACTAAATTTTCTTAGTTTAGAGGGATGATGGAACCTGGTGTTGACACTTTTACAAGTTTTTAATTTTATTGGATTGAATTCCCCTAGATTAATTGTTTTTCTAGTATTGATTGTCTATTCAATTACTTGATCATTAATTGAATTTTTATATTTATTTGAAATCATTGCTCGGGAGATGGGATTTTTAATAGGACCAATATAAATTACACCGTTAATTGTTTATATAGCTCGGGAGAGTATATAACATTAATGGAGCCTTAGGCAGAACATTTTTTTACACATATCACTAAGACTAAATTTTTAATAGGGATATTGAAATTGAATCTTAGTTGATACACATTATTTGTTGCTCGGGAGAGGGAAATAATATAATCTAAGTGTTCTTGGCTATTAATTAAATGGAATTCATGAAAATAAATTAATTAGGATTAGTTGTTGTCGAAACCAGGTAAAATCTGAACCTCTAGACCATTTTCACTCATTGATATTTTTCTGAAGTTGTGTGCGCGCTTTGCTAAAATTTTCTGAATTTATTTAAGTTGAAAACCAAAAATATTTATTTAATTTTTTAGATAAAGTTTAGACTATTTTAATTACAAGTGATGAATAATTTTCACCATTACTCCTCGTGGAATCGACACTCTATTCATCACTTTATTAAAACTTGACACCGTGCACTTGCGGGCACAAAAATATGCAACACCTTACGTGTTGACCACACTTGGGACCTCCATGAGTGAATAAATTAACACATGCTGATAGATTTCCTAGGGCTGGTGAAACTCTCAAAATCTAATGCCTTTGTAAATATATCAAACAATTGGTTATTAGTTCCAACAAACTTCGTATGGATCATATATTTCTGAACTAAATCTCGAATGAAGTGATGTTTAATGTCAATGTTTTTTGTTCGAGAGTGTTGTACTGGTTTTTTTATATATCAATCGCACTCGAGTTATCACAGTACACAATGAGAGTTTCACTCTTAAGACCATAGTCATTTAGAATTTGATAAATCACCAATGTTAAGAGTTGAATCATCCAATTCACGCACAAAATTACAAAGCTTTTCTAATCACTCGGGTCTAAACAATCAAGACATAGTGCAATTTTTTGAGAACTCAAGATTAAATATAGCTAACATTGACAATTGCAGCACAAAAAATTATTATCATCATAGGCCAACACAATTACAACATCATGCCTTTGGGTGAATATGCTATGTTTTGAATGACAGGGTGCACCTGACTAAGTTTGATTCCAAGAGTGATAAGTGTTTATTTCTTGGATATGCATCAAATAGTCATGCCTATCGGATGTTTAATTTAAGTACTAGGATGATTATCGAATCTATGATGTAGCAGCTGGAAGTTGTTCACAACTCATGTGCATTGAAATCGAGGTAGATTTCTACAAGCTTAGAAATGATTTAGGAAATAAATTTTTTTATTGAATGATTAAAAGTTTCCAAAGCAACATATAAAATGTTTTTGTTAAAACATCTCCATCCGGGCCTGGAACGGGATTGAAATTCTAATCACCAATCCATGGCTAAGTTTGCGGATAAAATGAGGTTGATGCTCCATCCAGGTTATAGATGAGGGGATTGAAATCCGAATCCTATCTTTAGTTATAGTTAAGTCTGAGGGTAATTATTGGGGCTAAATAAAATAAAACATGGTGCAAAATCCGGCGATTTTATGAAAAACTATGATATAAAGTGAAAAGTCCTTTTTTTCTTAGTGAGTAGAAGTTGAACTTCGTAGAGAGTGTTTTAAAACTAGAGAGCGGAGTTGATGATTCTATGAAACAAACTTGTTGCACTAGTGATCGAAAGCGATGAGGATAGACAAGATTGGAAAATCACACACACAAAAACTCTTGAGAAATCTAATTACATTACATTATATTTTAGGCATAAATTAGGTAATTCATATCATAAATTGTGAATATATTTTGTTCATGGTTAAAAAAAAAAAAAAAATTGGAAAAATGTTCAACTAGCTAAAATTTGAACTGCTTTGTGATTGACAATGTTTCAGTGGTGTTGAATTGAAGAGGACTTATTTATAGGATGATATTGAAGTTGATCTTGAAGGTGAAATTATCGGGTAATTTCCTTAATTAATAAAGATTTTATTTCTAATTTTTGAAAGAGTTACCCGTTGGACTTTGTTACCGTTGGTAGTGTTTACCGCAAGTGCCTGTTACGAAGGTGAATAGGTGACTGCGTGTGATTGTGTTACAGTTTAACAGCTATTCACTTATATAGTGTGCATAATTTTGCTTATCACCCCACTGCCTTATTTTGCTACTCATCGCCTCCATATTATCCCTAATTCCCTACAAATTTTCCTTGTTTAACTCACTGACAAATTCCCTAAAAATGGTATGAAAGGGTTTTGATCCCCATGACATTCGTTTGAAGATGGGTTCTCAAGAGGAAGAAACATCACTTGAATTTTCCTCTCCAAACCCTTCTCTCGCAATTGTCCCAAATAGTGAACAACCTGCGCCGCTGGAAATCATTGCCCCTAGTGAGCCTAGAAATGAAATTGACGTGGAAAATCTGCCAGATTTCTCATTGTTGAACCAAGTGTTCTTAGCACGAAAGTCAAAATGCCAAGAAGGCTACAATCCTGACTTTACTCCTTCAAAGTGATTCTGAGGAAAGGGGGAGCCCTCTCGCCCGTTACTGGACGACCCAGATTTCTCCTCTGGAGATGATTCTTGTGATCAAGACTTTGAGGTAGTGGCTAGGCCAAAGACCTCTGGTCCTTTTGCTGTTGAGTCCGAGGAAGAAAGTTCCTCTTTTGATGAGGATGTGAGTCCTTCATTTGGTGTGGCTCTTACTGATAATGTGCCACCTGTCTCTACTGAAGATGATGATGCTACTGATCCTAGTGAGCTTTCTTTTTCTGATGACGATGAAGCCTCTTTGGCCAAATTCATGGATAGAATCAAAAGATAAAGAACTGAGTTGTCTATGCCTTCTCCCATACCATCTGAAGAAGAACCTAATGAAAGAGTGGGTGCCCAGTGAGCCAACTTGTGGCTAAGGGCTTTGATGACTCTTTGTATAAACAATCTTTTGTTTAATATAATTTACACTTTTATTAATGGCAATGACTTTATCTTTCTTCATATTGTTATATTGTGATATACTATTGTTGTTTTGATAAAGACCTTGAATATAATATAGTGTATGTAAGATGTGGTAGAACATGGAGATGTCTATCATGAAACACATCTTATAGTCACTGTATATTCTAAACTGTTCCTAGTCGATTGAGCCGTCCGATAATAAGGATAAGGATCGCTCGAGTTTGAGACTAGCATTTGCGATTCGGAGTACCACGTTTCATTGGTAAGGAACATAGAGATGTTCGAAGCATGCAAATGGATATTCATATGATGAATGATCGAACTACCCTATCCGGACTTTCCAAGTGGTTATCACTTATCGAGTGGATAAAGTCCGCGTTTTTGGTTGTACACCATTAGTCCTTATTACTTGAAACATCATTGAGACTCTATATGCTAGTACTGTGCTTTGACTCGTTTACCGACTCTATTGGGGTCATCAGGTGTCGGGATTGGGTACAGTTACAACACATATAGGAGTCGATGCTTTGTTGTCAATGATTCACCACATACTTGCGAGTGTGGATATCCTATGCGATCTGAGGAGATATTAGTGTGACAAATCTCTGGCCAGAGTACATGATGTGATTTAAGAAATGGTTTCTTAGTAGCGCATGCGATGTCACTATTTGATCTTCAAGATGCATTGCATAGTTATCGAATCTCGAGCGACTCTCGATATACCAATGGTTGTTGATTCGATCGGGATATACGGATGAAGGGACCGTACTGTACGCTAACCAAAATCTACTGGTTCTTGTAGGCACTATCAGTGATACCTAGGGAATCATGGGGCGATGTTGCTAGGCGCTCATACCATGATTCGATGGGCAAGTCGGAAATTGTTGTTTCGAGTCACAAGGAGTTGTGAGCCCACGGCTAGCTGTATCCCTGAACCATTGAGGGTCACACAGTGTAATGGATTTTTAATCCCCGTTGAGATAGTTAAATTTAAAGAGTTAAATTTAATGAACGAAGAAGTTGGACTTCTTATTTAAGAGTAGAGGAGTAAGATTTCCTAAAATGACATAGGGATGGCCATTTTTGGAAATCACTGAATTCGGATTCAGAAAAATTTATCTTGACTTTAAAAGGTGCAAAAATGGTTTCTGTGCACATTGGTGAAATCGGTTTATCAATCGGAGTCACGATGAATTTTATATTAATTTCTGAACATGCGGGCTTTGCTTGTCGGGCTTGAACTTATGACTAATGGGCCCTAAGCTGTTAGTGGCCTGCATTATAAATAAGTTATTGCAGTACAGAAATTACACACAACAGGCACAAAATTTTCGAAAACCCTAAGCTATTTTTCTTAAAGTGGCCGCCCCCTCTCCCTCTCTCTACTCGAGAAAAATTCCAGCCTGTGATTTTGAATTACAGTCTGGTTTAACGGATCAAATTCGTTAACTCTCTTCGTAGAAAACTTCTGATAGATTTTCAAGTGCAATCTATCAGAGGGATTAAATCTCTATTCGTGGACCTGATTGAAGAACTGTTCGTCCATCGGTTCCAGGGAGATACAACAAGAGCAGAGAAATCTGTTGGTGTCCAGAATCTCGATTCGAGATTAAAGGTAAAAATTTTATAATAGTTATTTAAATTTTTACACACACAATTTAATCGTAAAGATTTGATACCCAATATGTAATCGTTCCATATAATAAAAATTTTAAACTTCCGCTGCACCGGGTATCAATCTTGTTTGATCTGAAAGCCGCGTTTTCAACAGTGGTATCAGAGCCAGGTTGCTCAGATCAAGCGATTAAATTAATCGATTGTACAAAAATTTTTTAGGCCTCGGTTTTTGAAACAAAATAAATATTTTAAAATAAAAATATTTTTCGGGCAAAAACCCGGGCAGCGATTGGATCGCTGCCCGGGAGGGGCAGCGATGGTCGCTGCCCCGGGCAGCGCACCGCGCTGCCCAGGGCGGCGCACGGCGCTGCCCATGGGCAGCGATGTGATCGCTGCCCAGGGCAGCGATCGTCGCTGCCCTAGGGGCAGCCGGGCTGCCCGGCCCGGGAACGTCCCGGGCGGCCCGCAGGAAAAATTATTTTTAATTTTTTAAATTAAATTTTAATATGTTAAAATTCTATTTTTGGTCCGATCGAAAATTGTTTTGATTGGTCCACGAGGCGTCGGATCGAATTGTTCGAGTCCGAAAATTTTAAAATTGATTTTTGGATAAATTTGAATTTTTGGAAAATTTTAATATTTTATCCTTTAATTGAATTTTGAAATTAATTAATTTTTGGTACAATTGATGATAAGATATGATCTTATGGATATATTGAGTAAAATATGATTTTATGTATAAAATTGGATTTTATAGATAAAATATGATTTTATTTGATAAAAAGATAAAATATGATTTTATATGTAAAATAAGATTTTATGTATGAGATATGATTTTATCTTTTTAAATTTAAATTGCCATTGCATGTTATCCAATAAATTAATTTTGAATTAAATGTTATTGGATAAGGATGATCGATTGCCATGACCAATTTTGTAGGTGTATGTTAGGAATTTACATTTGTTTTATTGTTGTTGGTTTTATTAATGGGCCTGGTTTATGGCCCAATATGAATGTCATATGTAATAAAAGTGGGCTTGGTTTATGGCTCGTTCCCACCCCTTAAAAATGTATCCCCTACTTGTCATTGTTATTTATTGTAAATACATTAGATTTAGTGGGAGATCAAGATTTGAAGATGGAGGTGGGCCCAGCAGACAATAAAGACAGAAGAAATGTAAATTGGAAGCAAATGTAATAGGATTGCATTTCATACTGCATATTACCTAGGATTGGACTAAGACTCGTGATTGGCAACCACGGGTCGATTAGAAATGGAATCGATCATCCTATATAATATGTGATATTATAGTTGTATGCATGTTTTAGACAAAATTGTGTGAATCCGACAAGCATACAAAATTTTAAAAAAATTGATGAGACAAATTTTTATAATTAAAAATCCCTCATTTTAAATATGATTTAAAATTGATATCAAGATAAATAAAGGAAATTTAAATTTGTTTAAATGTTCCTACCTTCCATCAACGATCAATGTATGAGATGCTACCCGCGGATACGGTCCGGCTCATATTATTGGGGGGGCCCGTTCGTCGGAAAGCTGTACATTGGATCGACACATGTTGTAAGTTGGGTGGAACTCCCATGGGATCGGCTCATATTATTGGGGGATCCACATGGCGACCGTCCATCACAACTTAATATTGATGGGTCATCTTGACATGTCACAATAATCGGCGTCATATTATTGGGCCCTTATTGGACATGAGGTAAAGACGTGGAGGTTGCTTTGGAAGCAATTGGGCTCTACCTTTTGAAAATTATGGTTGGCTGATATTATTCGGGACTATAAGTTTGTCAATTGGACTCCATGTTCTCACTAAGGAAAACAGTTTCCGGTTTTCACTAGAGGGTAGTGAAATCGTTAAAATAGTGGGAGTGAGATTCATAAAATAAATTTCGCCTATTTTATGTCTTAGTAAATTGCTTAAACAATCACTGATATTTGTCTGTTTCTTTTCAGTATTTCATACAATGAATTCGCGTAATCCACTTTTCTCGATCCTCGAACAAAATAAGTTGACTGGCGCAAACTATACGGAATGGTTCCGTAAGTTGAAGATTGTCTTGACTTCGGAGAAGATGCTCTACGTGTTAGAGAAATCTCCTCCGAAGGAAGCACCAGCTGACATAAGTCCGGAGGAATTAGCCAAACTTGATACATGGTGGGACCATGATATCAAGACCAAATGCTATATGCAAGCCTCGATGTCTGATGAACTCCAGAGGCGATTTGAGGACACCGTGAATGCTACTGACATTCACGTTCAACTCAAGGAACTTTTTGGGGCTCAATCGAGGGCTGAAAGGTTCGCTACTGTAAAGGAGCTAATGACGTGTCGCATGCGTGAAGGGACTTCGGTCCGTGATCATGGGGTACGAGTGATTTGGCTCATACAGAAGTTGGTAACCCTTGATTTGGTGTTGGAGCATGAACTCAACGTGGACTTACTACTTCTGTCTCTTCCTTCTTCGTTTGACGGATTTGTGGTAAATTTCAATATGAACAAGATAGAGGCCTCCCTTGAAGAGATGGTCAATATGCTTGTGACATATGAATCCACATTAAAGAAAGATAAACCGGATTTCTTGGTGGGCTCCTCTTCTTCTGCTAAGAAGGGGCCAAGTACAAAGGGTAAGAAACGTTCTGCCCCACCCAAGAAAGTCGAACCCGAGAAGAAGTACAAGACAAAGGCTTCAAACATGGAAAAATCCAAGGATGTTTGCCATTACTGCAAGAAGCCCGGTCATTGGAAGCGTAACTGCAAGGAATATCTAGAGCAGTTGCGAACTGCGAAGGGTATGTTCTATATTGAAATAAATGTTTCACTTAATACTACTTCTTGGGTATTGGATACCGGATGTGGATCTCACATTTGCAATGATTTGCAGGTGATGACAAGAAGTCGCAGGCTTAGGATGGGTGAGACCCAGCTGAGGCTCGGAAATGGTTCCAGAGTTGAAGCAAAAGCCGTGAGAGATGTTTATTTAATTTTGCAGAACGGTTTTAAGTTACTTTTAAGAGATGTTTTATTTGTTCCGGATTTAATTAAAAACATTATTTCTGTTTCTATGCTTGATAGAGATGGTTATTCTTGCAATTTTGTGAATGGGATTTGCAATATTTACAAGAATGAATGTTTAATTGGAAATGGACAACTTGAAAACGATCTATACAACTTAAAACTAAAAGACGTTCCAATAAATTATGTTGATAAACCGGCAACAACAAACAAAAGGAAAATCGATGGCCAAAACACGGCAAACCTTTGGCACGCTAGGCTAGGTCATATTTCCTCAAGGAGGATGAACAAGCTAGTGGGAGAGGGCATGTTTGATATGTCTGATATTAACTCTCTACCTACTTGTGAATCCTGCCTAAAAGGAAAAATGACTAAATCTCCTTTTAAGGGGAAACCTGAGCGTAGTCAAAATCTGTTGGATTTGATCCATACAGATGTTTGTGGTCCATTTAGAGTTGGGACTCAATATGGCCACACCTACTTCATTACCTTTACTGATGATTATTCAAGGTATGGGTATTTATATTTAATGAAATATAAGTCTGAAGCATTTGAAAAGTTCAAAGAATTCAAGGCTGAAGTAGAAAACAAGCTAGGTAAAAGTATTAAAGCACTTCGATCGGATCGAGGTGGAGAATACTTGAGTACCGAGTTTTTGGACTATCTGAAAGAGAATGAGATTCTCTCTCAGTGGACTCCTCCTATGACACCACAGCTGAATGGTGTATCGGAGCATCGTAATCGAACTTTGTTGGACATGGTTCGATCCATGATGAGCTTCACTGAGCTTCCACCTTCGTTTTGGGGCTATGCGCTTGAAACGGCGGTATTGTTGTTGAACAACGTCCACACTAAAGCAGTGGACAAAACACCATACGAGTTATGGAATGGCAAAGCTCCTAAGTATTCGTACTTGAGGATTTGGGGATGTCCTGCTTACGTGAAGCGGACAGTGGGAGATAAGTTGGATAGTCGATCCAGCTTATGTTATTTTGTAGGGTATCCGAAGAATTCAATCGGATATTATTTCTATTATCCTGCTGAAACAAAGGTGTTTGTTTCGAGGAATGCCACCTTCTTGGAGAAGGAGTTCTTATTGGATAAGAAAGGAGAGATGATGGAACTCGAAGAAATTCGAGAAGAACCCGAAATACAAAATAACGATCCTACACCTCAGGAACCATTGCTGGACACGCCTATACCTAGAAGATCCGAAAGGACTTCTAGACCTCCTATTCGATATGGTCTTCTTCTTGAAGGGGATCAAGGTGAACCCGATGTTGGATGTGATCCAAGAAACTTCAAGGAAGCAATTTCTGATGCGGATTCAAATTTATGGCTTGAAGCTATGCAGTCGGAAATAGATTCGATGCATACAAACCAAGTTTGGTCTTTAGTAGATCCTCCCGATGGAATTGTTCCAATAGGGTGTAAATGGATCTACAAGAGAAAGCTTGGGCCTGATGGTAAGGTATTGACCTACAAGGCGCGATTGGTGGCGAAAGGTTATACTCAAAGACAAGGAGTTGACTATGATGAAACCTTTTCACCAGTTGCAATGTTCAAGTCCATAAGAATCCTTATTGCCATAGCTGCATGGTATGACTATGAGATATGGCAAATGGATGTGAAGACTGCTTTTCTTAATGGAGACATTAAGGAAGAAATCTATATGAAGCAGCTTGAGGGGTTCACATCCATGGGAAGCGAGCATAAGGTATGCAAGCTTCAGAGATCAATTTATGGTCTAAAACAAGCATCAAGAAGTTGGAACCAAAAATTTGTTGAAACAATAAAAGATTTTGGTTTCATCAAGAATCCGGAGGAACCATGCGTGTACAAGAAAGTAGTTAAGGATGCTGTGACATTTTTAGTACTTTATGTTGATGACATCCTACTCATTGGGAATGATGTAGGGATGTTGCAGTCAACAAAGATATGGTTATCAGGTAGATTCTCGATGAAGAATTTGGGTGAGGCATCCTATATTCTTGGGATACAGATCTATAGAGATAGATCTAAGAGAATGATAGGACTCACTCAATCAACCTACATCGACACCATATTGAAACGGTTTTCAATGGATGGGTCCAAGAGAGGACATCTACCCATGTGTCATGGAGTTTCTCTATCCAAGTCTATGTGTCCCAAGACAGATGAAGAGATAGAGAAAATGACACATGTACCATATGCGTCAGCCATAGGTAGTATCATGTATGGGATGATATCTACCAGACCGGATGTAGCATTTGCTCTGAGTGTCACGAGCAGATATCAAGCTAATCCTGGTCAAATGCATTGGAAAGCCGTGAAGGACATTCTTAAGTACTTACGAAGGACTAAGAATATGTTCATGGTATATGGAGGAAGAGAACTAAAATTGGAAGGCTATACCGACTCTAGCTTCCAAAGTGACGTGGATGACTCGAAGTCAACCTCTGGATTTGTGTTCATGCTCAATGGCGGTGCTGTCTCTTGGAAGAGTTCCAAGCAGGACACCACAGCGAATTCCACCACTGAGGCTGAATACATTGCAGCATCAGCTGCTGCTAAAGAGGCCGTTTGGATGAGGAATTTCGTCCAAGAGTTGGGCGTCATTCCTGAAGTTGTTGGTCCAGTCCCGGTGTACTGTGACAACACGGGTGCCGTTGCTCAGGCAAAGGAACCAAGGTCTCATCAAAGATCCAAACACGTACTGAGGAAATACCACATCATCCGGGAGATTGTGGAAAGAGGAGACATTACTGTCGAAAGAGTGGCCTCTGCAGACAATATCGCTGATCCACTTACTAAGCCCTTGCCAGGACCATTATTTGACAAACATCGCGAAGCAATGGGTCTACGTAGTATGACTAGTTGGCTATAGGGCAAGTGGGAGATTGAAAGAGTGGGTGCCCAGTGAGCCAACTTGTGGCTAAGGGCTTTGATGACTCTTTGTATAAACAATCTTTTGTTTAATATAATTTACACTTTTATTAATGGCAATGACTTTATCTTTCTTCATATTGTTATATTGTGATATACTATTGTTGTTTTGATAAAGACCTTGAATATACTATAGTGTATGTAAGATGTGGTAGAACATGGAGATGTCTATCATGAAACACATCTTATAGTCACTGTATATTCTAAACTGTTCCTAGTCGATTGAGCCGTCCGATAATAAGGATAAGGATCGCTCGAGTTTGAGACTAGCATTTGCGATGCGGAGTACCACGTTTCATTGGTAAGGAACATAGAGATGTTCGAAGCATGCAAATGGATAATCATATGATGAATGATCGAACTACCCTATCCGGACTTTCCAAGTGGTTATCACTTATCGAGTGGATAAAGTCCGCGTTTTTGGTTGTACACCATTAGTCCTTATTACTTGAAACATCATTGAGACTCTATATGCTAGTACTGTGCTTTGACTCGTTTACCGACTCTATTGGGGTCATCAGGTGTCGGGATTGGGTACAGTTACAACACATATAGGAGTCGATGCTTTGTTGTCAAGGATTCACCACATACTTGCGAGTGTGGATATCCTATGCGATCTGAGGAGATATTAGTGTGACAAATCTCTGGCCAGAGTACATGATGTGATTTAAGAAATGGTTTCTTAGTAGCGCATGCGATGTCACTATTTGATCTTCAAGATGCATTGCATAGTTATCGAATCTCGAGCGACTCTCGATATACCAATGGTTGTTGATTCGATCGGGATATATGGATGAAGGGACCGTACTGTACGCTAACCAAAATCTACTGGTTCTTGTAGGCACTATCAGTGATACCTAGGGAATCATGGGGCGATGTTGCTAGGCGCTCATACCATGATTCGATGGGCAAGTCGGAAATTGTTGTTCCGAGTCACAAGGAGTTGTGAGCCCACGGCTAGCTGTATCCCTGAACCATTGAGGGTCACACAGTGTAATGGATTTTTAATCCCCGTTGAGATAGTTAAATTTAAAGAGTTAAATTTAATGAACGAAGAAGTTGGACTTCTTATTTAAGAGTAGAGGAGTAAGATTTCCTAAAATGACATAGGGATGGCCATTTTTGGAAATCACTGAATTCGGATTCAGAAAAATTTATCTTGACTTTAAAAGGTGCAGAAATGGTTTCTGTGCACATTGGTGAAATCGGTTTATCAATCGGAGTCACGATGAATTTTATATTAATTTCTGAACATGCGGGCTTTGCTTGTCGGGCTTGAACTTATGACTAATGGGCCCTAAGCTGTTAGTGGCCTGCATTATAAATAAGTTATTGCAGTACAGAAATTACACACAACAGGCACAAAATTTTCGAAAACCCTAAGCTATTTTTCTTAAAGTGGCCGCCCCCTCTCCCTCTCTCTACTCGAGAAAAATTCCAGCCTGTGATTTTGAATTACAGTCTGGTTTAACGGATCAAATTCATTAACTCTCTTCGTAGAAAACTTCTGATAGATTTTCTAGTGCAATCTATCAGAGGGATTAAATCTCTATTCGTGGACCTGATTGAAGAACTGTTCGTCCATCGGTTCCAGGGAGATACAACAAGAGCAGAGAAATCTGTTGGTGTCCAGAATCTCGATTCGAGATTAAAGGTAAAAATTTTATAATAGTTATTTAAATTTTTACACACACAATTTAATCGTAAAGATTTGATACCCAATATGGAATCGTTCCATATAATAAAAATTTTAAACTTCCGCTGCACCGGGTATCAATCTTGTTTGATCTGAAAGCCGCGTTTTCAACACCTAATGCAGAGATGATGCAACAATATGAGGAGAATAGGCCTCAAGTTTCTGGAAGTTCCTCCTCTTCTATATTCGAGGAAGAAAATTATGAAGAGGCAGACACTTATGACTCTTCCAGTGAAGAGGAACAAATGGATGTTGAGGACAGTGTTGCCAACACTGCTGATACTGATGGTGAACTTGATCCTACTCTGGCCTTCAGCATCATGTTCTATCAAGAGTTTTTTGCTGCTGACTAGCCTTTTCATGCCGAAAGAGAATTCTGGGAAGAGGGTAATATTGATGAAGAAGCTTTTGAAAGGCAGAATCTGGTGAATTTTCTGAAGAAACAAGATATGTATGTTGTTGTTGTTTTTGTTGTTGTTGTGTTTATGCTGATGTTGCTGTTGTTGCTGCTGCTCCCTTCTCAAGGAAAGTTGTGTTGGATTTCTACAACAATCTTTCATCTCGAGCAGAAGATGAAAGCTTTGCTCAATTTGGACAGGTGTATGTCCGTGGAAAAGTCTACAATTTCACTCCTGTCCTGATCAATGAGTTCTACAACACTCCAAATGTGGAAGACGATACAGTGGCTGAGGATATGAACCACATCACTGCGGTGATTACTGGAGGAATGGTCACTCAATTCCCAGTGCATCCAGAAAGATTGTCTGCTGCCAAGCTGACCTCCTTATTTTTTGTGCTGCACAAGATTGCCACCAGAAATTGGATGCCATCCACCAACACTACAATGGTTACAAGGCCATCCCTGTCCCTACCAACATCATCCACTCCACCGTTATACTTTTGCTGAACTCCTCTGCAATCAAAGCCCAAATAGCACATGCTGAGCAGAAAGTTCTTCAAAACAAGAATGATATGGAGTAATATGAAGCCTTGCTAGTTGAGTACAGACTAAAACTCGGGTTGACTATCCATTTTGGACAAAAAAAAAGGAGATGATTCAAGTGCTGAAAATGGAATGAAATGGCACTGAAGAATATGAAGAATTTGACTAGAATAACTAGAATATTTCTTTCGCTTTTATGCTTTTTTTTCTTATGAAATTCCTAATATATATCTGTTTGTGATCCATCTTTTCTCTGATTCCTTTTTGTTAGTTAAAATTTTATCTAATATGCTACTATGCTAAGTGCTGCCCTGATCTAAAAAGTTTTGTAAGACAGTGTTGCCGACACGAATGAACACTCAGTCCTAAAACGATCAAATTCAGGGGGAGCATTAGTTATCTAACTCAGGGAAAGTTATTTGCACTTGTCTGTGTGCTTTTTGTCTAGAAAGGAAAAAAGAGAGATTGAAAGGAACGTGTGTTCTTCAAAATTCTTTCCTATATGCGATTAAACTCTTATTAATTGTTTATGACTTTTTAAAATTTATTTAAACATATTAGATATATATTATCTTAAGCAATTGATTCATAATGAACTCTTGTTTCCATATTTTGGAGGAATCTAATCAAGGAAGGTTCCCTGGGTCATCAAAACTCTATATATATGAAGGAAAGTGATATTTACACACACAGAGAAAACATAAGCTTACTGCAGGATTTATAAAGCTTGAAGATCAAAGAAATCCTGAAGTAACTTCCGGCCGATCGCTGCTGGTTTATTGTGTTGTGTTGGAAACACTTGAAGATCACACGAGTTAAGTGTTGTTCGAAAATGGTTTCTTGTTGATTATCAAGTTTTGGCACGCGTGATTAACACCCTTATTGGTTTTTTTTTTTTTGTTTTGGTTTTTATTTTTTTTTAGGGTGTTATCTATTTTCTCACTTTGTTGAGAAAAATAGTTTTTCATAGACAATCACTAGTATTACTTTTTGTAAACTTAATATTTTTCTATTGGTTATTTTTTCCTGAGGCACAGCACAAGTACTAGTTACTTGTACATAATTATCTCTGAGTTATTTACTTTTTAAGTTTATTTATTTCGATGCATGTTGTCTTGAAGTGTTGACAATACTGAGAGACTACACTTATTAAAAAATTTACATTTATTAATTCCTGTTGAGACGTCAAATCTTTTCAAAGATGATATTCATATTGAAATTGTGAAGGCCCAAAAAATGAGTGGAGCAGTTGACTGAGTTGAGCAGTTAACTGAAATGACTGACTGAACTGAACTAAAGATGACTGAACCAAGCTGAAAAAACACTAAAATGAATTGTAAGGAAACTAAAGTTGACCGAACTTAATATAGAAGCTGAACTGAACTGGAACTGAAGAGAAAAGACACTGAACTGAACTGAAAGAAAACAGATCATGTTAATTAGTTGAAGAAACTGACCAGTCGATGAACAAAAGCACTCAAACCAGTCCACCTGGCCAATCCAGTTTAGTTGGGACGACCAGTTGCCAATCCATAACAGACAACACCTAGTCTATGATTTTGAAACCGATAAATTAAATCATAATTAAGAAAATTCAATGGAATTAAATTGGCAGTATAAAAGTCAGAATTTTGCCTAAAATTAACACTCATTTATGATTAAGAGTTACACAATATTCTGAGCAAATACACACAGAAGTTCGAGTGAGAAAATTCAGTTGAGCATCTAGTCGAGCTTCAGTAGCAAGAGTAGAACCTCAAGAACAATCAAAATTTTTGTTAGAAATCTACTGTAAGTGGGCTTTCGGTTTTAAAGTTAATATTACGTTTTAAGTTCTGTTCTAGCATGTATATCGTTTTTCAAAGTATGAACTTCTGAAATTTGTGATGTTGATGCATTGATGCTTGTGAACTAGTTGTAGGAATATATATTTTTAACACTCTGCTCTGTTTCTATTCTGATTCGTCACCCTTTAGAGGATAAAAATATAAAGGGCTGATATCAGTTATCCACAAAAATCATAAGTTAATTTGGTTCATAATCAGATTTTGTATTTCGAAATTATATAAGACTTCAGTTCTGTAGTAGACCAGTTCCATTTTACAAGATTAATTTGCTAAACATGATTAAGTAATTGACCAAGGGATTTAAATGAGATTAAAAATAATGATTTGTGTGTTAAAATTATGTATTAGTAAATATCAGGTTATATACGAAATTAAAATACATATGTGATTTTTATAGCACACAAGAGTTGAAATAATTCAAATCGGGTCAATAAAAGAGTACACACATTTAAACACGTGTACACAGATTATACATATATATATATACATATATCATGCGTCTTCTCTCTCTTCCCTCCCGTCATTTTCTCTCTCCTGTATCACCATTTTCTCTCTCCATCGCTGCCGCATCAAACCATCATAACTCCGCCACCGGTTGTCCAAACTCGAAAGTAAATATACGGTTGGACTCCTTGCGATGAGAGCTAGCCATTGATACCCATTTCTCCTATTTAGAGCGACCCGACGAAACTCAAAATTCCGGCCGCCACTGCATTGCCTCCATGCGCTGCCCGTCACTGTCGATTGACCATGTCATTTTGTAGTTCTCGTCAAGGCGGTCATAACCATACCAAGAATCGTGAGTTTTAGTGTCCGATTGGGCGAGCACGAAGTCGAGAAGGGGGCGGGTCACTGTTCATAATCTTTCTCACGTGAAATGGTGGATTTGAGGTCCATTCTTGTTGTTTTTGAGGTGTTAAGAGGTTCTAGGATGTGTGTACAACATTTCCCAACCTCAAGATGTCATTTTCGGAGCATTTCAGGCATGTATCGGAGATGGAGCAAATCGCCGGCGCCGCCACTGTAAATTGCAATTTCCAGCAACGTCGGAACTCCGATCAAGTCAATTTTTATACCATTGCGATTGTCTCTTCAAGATGTACAAGTTTGCCAAGTTTCATTAATTTTGGAGCACTTTTTCCCATCGCCGCCGCGTCGCCGCCGTCTTCCCCAATTTCCGACGACCATCGACATGTTACCCATTTTTTATTGTCTCGACGTGATAGATCAAAATGTCCAAGTTTTGAGTCGAGCTTCAAAGCTGTGAAGCAATGAGAACGCAATAAAGTTTGCAATTTATCGGTCAAAGTTTGACCAAAGTTGACTAGGGTTGACTTTTGCATGCTTATGTGTTATTACTTGACCTTTAAGATTTTGCATTGTAGTGCGGACTATAGGCTTGGATTTAGAGCTGGTGTAGCTTGCCTAGTAACTAAGGTAAGTAAGTACTCACTAAAATATCCAGCGAGATGCATATTTATATGTTGCATTTATGTGCTATGTTTTTGCATGTTATTGCATGGATTATTATGTGGCATTTTCATATCATATAGAGCTAGTATTTCTTTCGAGAAAAGCCTGTGTGTACGGTGCTCAGCTCTTGTTAGGACGGTTTGGAGCACTGAGAGTCACTCGACCGACGGGCCGTTCCGTCTCTAGTGTTTCCAGGGGACATCCCAATTCCACGTCCGATTTGGAATGAGTGGTTGCGCACAGTGGTTTGATTCCCCGATGTGACGAGCTCATGTCCTAGGCGCCATTCTGAGCGGAGATTGATACAGTATACCTAGATACGATTCCGGATCACTTCATTGCATGCATCATATACGTATGTTTACCTGTATTTCCGTATTGTGCGTTTTATGCTCACGTCCAGTTATTTCTGTTGTCTGGACACCCTATTCGATGAGGCAGTGGCAGGTGGTACTCTCGGAGATTTGGAGATTAGGTGATGACCAATGCAGGATTGCGGGGTCAATCACTAGGTGTTTCTATACTGGTATTAGTTATTTTAGTTACTTCCGCATTTAATCTGATTAAGATTATTTATTTTTTAATTTCATGCCTAAGTTTCTAATTAGTAGGTGATCACGGTGCGGATCACTATATTTATGGTATCAGAGCCTGCAATAAGATTCTTTGGGACGTAGTACTGATAATTTTTTTGGACTAAATTGGGTTATAAATACTGTGTTTGGTAAACAGTATTTCAGTTTTAAGTATTGAATCATTGGTGTTAATGATTCTAGACGTGTGTTGTACCAGTTTCAGTTTAAAATTGTACATCATTCGATGTAATTGGATTCTAGTGATTTTTTTATTACATGGGATTGTAATAAGAATTGTACAGAACTGGGATTGGTGATTTTGGTCTTTGATCTTTTGAGACATTCTCGAGGTTAATCCAGTACTTAGTTGATCAGTGTTCAACTATAGTAACTTACTGGGTAATTGCATGTTTCCAGTTGGATAGTTCTAGATGTATTTCCTAGAATATTTCGTCGAGATATAAAATTTACCAGGGATGATATGTTTTCATCAGGGGAACAATGATGAGTTATACCAAGTACTGTGGACTGTGTGGATATATTAGTAGACGAAGAGGAAGTACGTCCCCATGTTTCTATTTCTCTGGAAACCTTTTGTGTTTCAGAGGGTGTCTGAGAGCTTTGCTTGCTTCCGATAGTTATCTAGGTGGAGACTACCTCAGTCTGGTGTTTTGTACCAGTCACAGTAGGGGTATAATTATTCGAATTCTCTCGTAGAGATTTAGTTATCGCCTGGCTTTCGTCAAAGATACAGATGTTGGATTTCTATTGTCAGGATTAGTCTTGGAAGAGATTTTCCTTGACAAGTGATTATTTTGAGCAGATAGGTTTTGTTTTCGATATTGTGATTTTACTAAATAGATATATCTAGTAGTTGGAAGGATTTCTACCAGTGAGTATTTAGAGTATCGTCTGACTTCGTTAGAGATGCAGTGTGATGTTCCTTTGGGGACAAGGAAGGTACCAAATATCAGATTGGGGGAAAATCTACTTTGTCTTTGTTCATTTTTGTGTTTATCTTGTGTGGATGTAATTAGTGGTAGTAGGTCAAGATTGGTATGGGATTAGTGCCAGTAACTACCCTTAGCTATCGTCTGACTCTATCAGAGATAGGAATGATGAGTTCAGTGCGAACTTTGTAATTCCAAGTGTTAGGAATTAGCAGACTTATGGTAACGAGATCAGATTTGTTGATCAAGCCATGTAAGTTATCAATGATCATTGGATTATCTTTTGACTATGTCATAGATATGAAATGAGATTTCATAGTGATCGAGGTTGTACAGGAAATAGAATTATCATTAGTCTAAAAATTAATTATACCAGTGTTTATGGTTTGGACAGGAACAGTTTGATGATAAATCCAGTTTGGTGCAGGATTTGTGCTAGTGATTACCTTTGATTATCGTCTGACATCGTTAGAGATAAGGATAATGAACTTGTTATTCCAATTATTTTGAATTCAGATAGTTCTCGTTGAGCAGAATCACAGAGATCATAGTTGTTGATCAATAGTGTGAGATTCTGGAAAATCGATAATTAGTGAATGATAGATTTAATTGATATATAGATCCTTTTGGGCTAGATATGAGCTAAATTGGATCAAAAGTAATGGATATGGATGTTAAGTCTAATCAGTACTGATTTGGGATATTATGGACTAGAAAGTACTAGAGACAGTTTTGTAAAGCTCGTCTGCTAAGAACATGGTTTGTAAGGTATATTTAGAATTTCGCAGAAAATGTGTTAGTTCATCTTTTGGATTTTCTTCTGTTAAAAAGGAATGATAAGATATAACACTTATGATTTTGGGAACCCAGTAAACTATGTTTTTATTTATCTGTAGTAGATACAGATGTTGTAACCCAGTAATGGGGGAGATTAATGTTTCTTTTGTAAAAAGTGCATTTTGGATTGAGCAATGGTTAATCATTGGGAAAAAAACTGATAAGATGAGTACAGTACTCAGGTATTCATTATTCAGGTATGTTTTCACAAGTATTTGTGGAAATTATTCATCAGATTTTGATATAGAAAGAGTTTGAATTTCAAATGGGTACTAATAGGATAGCATCAAGTGTGTAGACGTGGAAAAAGGACAAAATCCGAGATTTATTTGTTACCAGGTCTAGCGGGATTGTTGTCACTGGTTTTTCGGGATGTCTATTGGATGCCTTAGTCCATTGATGTGTCTGATTTGATAGGATCGAGCCAGAAGTTAGCTAGATTGAATTGATTTGAGGACTTCGCAAGGGAAGGATGAAACGGTTTTGTTCATCTAATAGCGTAAGTCAGAAATCAGCAAGGATTACTATTATCCGTGATAGCTAGGATAATCAGTATTGTTGTTTTGAGCATTATCTCATATTATGATATAGATGTCACTATTCGAACCAGATTATTAGTACTAGGGATGGTACTAATCGACTTTTGAGTCAACAGAATAAAAAATGAGTATTTCCAAGAAGAGAATCTGAAGGATTCAGGAAATCAAGAATTATAGATAACGACATTGTCACTTATGTTATGACAGGATGTTAGTCATTAGTACAAGAATTCTTCTGGTATACGAAGACTTGAGTACTCGATTTTGGTGGAAATTATGAAGTGATTTGGGTACCAGTATGTTTCTTAATATTGGTGTGTCAACATATTTAGACTGAACATCGGCAACCTGGGAGTTCGTATCATAGTTATCGATTTTTGAGAGGAAATGGGAGTTATCACGATGAACTTTTGTGACCCATTACCGGAATTCTCGAGGAATTATGATGCTATCAGGGTTGTGATGTATTGACTTACCAAGGCAATGCATTTCATTTCTTATAACCGAGATTATGGTTTTGTTCGGATGGCTTGCTTGTACATCCAGGAGATTGTTCGATTGCACGGAGTGCCTATGAGCATAGTTAGCGATTGAGATCCCAAATTTGTTTTCCAGATTCTGGGGAGTTTTCAACATGTCTTAGGAACTATTCTGAATACAGCCTATCATTCGGATAATGATGACCAGTCAGAGCGTACTATATGTACTTTTGAGAATATGTGACAAGCTTGTACTATGGATTTTGGTCCATCTTAAAAAGATCATTTGTCACTTATTGAATTCGTGTAAAACAACAGTTATCATCGCAGTATTGGTATGACACCATTTGGAGCGTTTTACGGTCGGAGATGTCATACTCCACTGTTCTGGGAAGAAGTGGGGGAGTGACATGTTGAAGAATCAGATTTAATGTTGATGTAATTGAGTTACTGAAAAGATATCTCTAAGTTTTATTGGTCCAATTGGGATGTCGAATAGTGAAGGAGATATAGTACAGACTAGTATTACAACTATATTGGTCTAGTATCTGCGATGTGTTTTATGTATCACTGTTGTAATGGTATGTGGCAGATGAGCATTACATCTTGCGACCGTTTGAGGTACAGTTGGATACAAATTTGACATATGTGAAGAGACCAAGGCATTTTCTGAATCATAAGAAAAAGTGTTGTGGAATAAGATTTTGCCTTTTGTGGTTCAGTGTCAGTGTTGAAGCACTAAGAAAGACACTTGGAAACCAAATTTGTTTGATGGTTCTTTGAATTTCAGTGTTGTATCTTGTAAAATGATATGATAAGAATATGTTGTTCTTATTTAGTTCATTTCAGTACTTAAGATGTATTTCGAGGACGAAATTATCTTAAGTGGGGGGAATGTAGTAGCTCACTTCTATTTTACAAGATTAATTGGCTAAACGTGATTAAGTAATTGACCAAGGGATTTAAATGAGATTAAAAATAATGATTTGTGTGTTAAAAATATGTATTAGTAAATATCGGGTTATAGACAATATTAAAATACATATGTGATTTTTATAGCACACAGGAGTTGAAATAATTCAAATTGGGTCAATAAAAGAGTACACGCATTAAACACGTGTACACAGATTATACAGATATATATACATATATCACGCATCTTCTCTCTCTTTCCTCCCATCATTTTCTCTCTCCTGCATCACCATTTTCTCTCTCCACCGCCGCCGCTTCAAACCACCATAAATACTCCATTGGTTTTCCAAACTCAAAAGTAATTATACGGTTGGTCTCCTTGCGATGAGAGCTAGCCATTGACACCCGTTTCTCCTATTTTAGAGCGACCCGAAGATACTCAAAATTCCGGCCTTGCTGCATTGCGGCCGTGCGCCGCTCGTCACTGTCGATTGACCATGACATCTTGTAGCTCTCGTTGAGGTGGTCACAACCATACCAAGAATCGTGATTTTTGGTGTCCGATTGGGCGAGCACGAATTCGAGAAGGGGGTGGGTCACTGTTCATCATCTTCCTCGCATGAAATGGTGGATTTGAGGTCCATTCTTTTTGTTTTTGAGGTGTTAAAGAGGTTCTAGGATGTGTGCACAACATTTCCCAACCTCAAGATGTCATTTTCGGAGCATTTCAAGCATGTATCGGAGATGAAGCAACTCGCCGGTGCCACCACTGTAAATCGCAGTTTTCGGCCACGTCGGAACTCCGATCAAGTCAATTTTTATACCATTGCGATTTTCTCTTCAAGCTCTACAATTATGCCAAGTTTCATAAATTTTGGAGCACTTTTGCCCATCGCTGCCACCGTCTTTCCCGATTTTCGACGACCATCGACATGTTACCCATTTTTTATCGTCTCGACGTGATAGATCTAAATGTCCAAGTTTCGAGTCGAGATTCAAAGCTGTGAAGCGGTGAGAACGCAATAAAGTTTGCAGTTTATCGGTCAAAGTTTGACCAGAGTTGACTTGGGTTGACTTTTGCATGCTTATGTGTTATTACTTGAACTTTAAGATTTTGTATTGTAGTGCGGGTTTATGGGCTTGGATTTAGAGCTAGTGTAGCTTCCCTAGTAACTAACGTACGTAAGTACTGACTGAGATATCCAGCGGGTTGCATATTTATATGTTGCATTTATGTGTTATGGTTTTGCATGTTATTGCATGGATTATTATGCGGCATTTTCATATCATATTGAGCCAGTATATCTTTCGAGATAAGCCTGTGTATAGGGTGCTCAGCCCTTGTTAGGACGGTCTGGAGCACTGAGAGTCACTCGACCAACGGGTTGTTCCGTCTCTAGTGTTTCCAGGGGACATCCCAGGTCCACGTCCAATTTGGAATGAGTGGTCGCGCACAGTGGTTTGATTCACCAATGTGACGAGCTCATGTCCTAGGCGCCAGTCTGAGCGAATATTGATTCAATATACCAAGATATAATTCCTGATCACTTCATTGCATGCATCATATACGAATGTTTACCCATATTTGCGTATTGAGCATTTTATTCTCACAAACAGTTATTCCTGTTTTCTGGACACCCCATTCGATGGGGCAGTGGCAGGTGGTACTCTCAGAGATTTGGAAATTAGGTGATGACCAAGGCAGGATTGTGGGGTCAATCACTAGGTGTTTCTCTACTAATATTAGTTATTTTAGTTACTTCCGCATTTACTCTGATTAGGATTATTTATTTGTTAATTTCATGCCTAAGTTTCTGATTAGTAGGTGATCACGGTGCGGGTCACTACATTTATGAAATCAGAGCATGCAATAAGATTCTTTGGGACTTAGTACTGATAATTTTTTTGGATTAACTTGGGTTATAAATACTGTGTTTGGTAAACAATATTTCAGTTGTAAGTATTGAATCCTTGGTGTTAATGATTCTAGACGTTTGTTGTACCAGTTTCAGTTTAAGATTGTACATCATTCGATGAAATTGGATTCTAGTGATTTTTCTATTACATGGGATTGTAATAATAATTGTACATAACTGGGATTGGTGATTTTGGTATTTGATCTTTTGAGACTTTCTTGAGGTTAATCCAGTACTTAGTTGATCAGTGTTCAACTATAGTAACTTACTGGGTAATTGCAAGTTTCCAGTTGGATAGTTTTAGATGTATTTCCTAGAATATTTCGTCGAGATATAATATTTACCAGGGATGATATGTTTTCATCATGGGTACATTGATGAGTTATACCAAGTACTGTGGACTGTGTGGATATATGAATAGATTTAGAAGAAGTACGACCCCATGTTTCTATTTCTCTGGAAACCTTTCGTGTTTCAGAGGGTGTCTGAGAGCTTTGCTTGCTTAAGATGGTTATCCAGGGGGAGACTACCTCAGTCTGGTGTTTTGTACTAGTCAAAGTAGGGGTATAATTATTCGGATTCTCTCGTAGAGATTTAGTTATCGTCTGGCTTTCGTCAGAGATGCAGATGTTGGATTTCTATTGTCAGGATTAGTCTTGGAAGAGATTTTCCTTGACAAGCGATCATTCTGAGCAGATAGGTTTTGTTTTTGATATTGTGATTTTACTAAACAGATAGATCTAGTAGTTGGAAGGATTTCTTCCAGTGAGTATTTAGAGTATCGTCTGACTTCGTCAAAGATGCGGAGTGATATTCCTTTGGGGACAAGGAATGTACCAAATATCATATTGGGGGAAAATCTGCTTTGGCTTTGTTCATTTTTGTGTTTATCTTGTGTGGATGTAATCAGTGTTAGTAGGTCCAGATTGGTACGGGATTAGTGCCAGTAACTACCCTTAGCTATCGTCTGACTCTGTCAGAGATAGGAATGATGAGTTCAGTGCGAACTTTGTAATTCTAAGTGTTAGGAATTAGCAGACTTATGGTAACGAGACCAGAGTTGTTGATCGAGCCATGTAAGTTATCAATGATCATTGGATTATCTTTTGACTATGTCATAGATATGAAATGAGATTTCATAGTGACCGAGGTTGTACAGGAAATAGAATTATCATTAGTCTGAAAATTAATTATAATAGTATGTATGGTTTGGACAGGAACAGTTTGATGATAAATCCAGTTTGGTGCAGGATTTGTGCTAGTGATTACCTTTGATTATCGTCTGACATCGTCAAAGATAAGGATAATGAACTTGTTATTCCAAGTATTTTGAATTCAGATAGTTCTCGTTGAACAGAATCATAGAGATCATAGTTGTTGATCAATAGTGTGAGATTTTGGAAAATCGAGAATTAGTGAATGATAGATTTAATTGATATATAGATCCTTTTGGGCTAGATATGAGCTACAGTGGATCAAAAGTAATGGATACGGATGTTATGTCTAATCAGTACTGATTTGGGATATTATAGACTAGAAAGTACTGGTGACAGTTTTGTAAAGCTCGTATGCTTAAGAACATGGTTGTAAGGTATATTCAGAATTTCTCAGGAAATGTGTTAGTTCATCTTTTGGATTTTCTTCTGTTAAGAAGGAATGATAAGATATAACACTTATGATTTTGGGAACCCAGTAAACTATGTTTTTATTTATCAGTAGTAGATACAGATGATGTAACCCAGCAATGGGGGAGATTAATGTTTCTTTTGTAAAAAGTGCATTTTGGATTGAGCAATGGTTAATCATTGGGAAAAAACTGATAAGATGAGTACAGTACTCAGGTATTCAGTATTCAGGTATGTTTTCACAAGTATTTGTGGAAAATATTCATCAGATTTTGATCTAGGAAGAGTTTTAATTTCAAATAGGTACTAACAGGATAGCATCAAGTGTGTAGACGTGGAAAAAGGACAGCATCTGAGATCTATTTGTTACCAGGTCTAGCGGGATTGTTGTCGCTGGTTTTCCGGGATGTCTATTGGATGCCTTAGACCATTGATGTATCTGATTTGATAGGATAGAGTCAGAAGTTAGCTAGATTGAATTGATTTGAGGACTTCGCAAGGGAGGGATGAAACGGTTTTGTTCATCTAATAGCGTAAGTCATAAATCAGCAAGGATTACTATTATCTGTGATAGCTCGGATAATTAGTATTGTTGTTTTGAGCATTATATCATATTATGATATAGATGTCACTATTCGAACCAGATTATTAGTACCAGGGATGGTACTAATCGACTTTTGAGTCAACAGAATAAAAAATGAGTATTTCCAAGAAGAGAATCTGAAGGATTCAGGAAATCATGAATTATGGATAACGACGTTGTCACTTATGTTATGACAGGATGTTAGTTATTAGTACGAGAATTCTTCTGGTATACGAAGACTTGAGTACTCGGTTTTGGTGGAAAAGTATGAAGTGATTTGGGTACCAGTATGTTTCTTAATATTGGTGTGTCAACAGATTTAGACTGAACATCGGCAACCTGGGAGTTCGTATCATAGTTATCGATTCCTGAGAGGAAATGAGAGTTATCACGATGGAATTTGTGACCCATTTCCGGAATTCTCGAGGAATTATAATGCTATCAGGGTTGTGATGTATTGACTTACCAAGGCAACGCATTTCATTCCTTATAACCGAGATTATGGTTTTGTCCGGATGTCTTGCTTGTACATCCAGAAGATTGTTCGATTGCACGGAGTGCTTATGAGCATAGTTAACGATTGAGATCCCAGATTTGTTTTCCAGATTCTGGGGGAGTTTCAGCATGTCTTGGGAACTATTCTGAATACAGCCTATCATTCTGATAATGATTACCAGTCGGAGCGTACTATCTGTACTTTTGAGGATATGTGACAAGCTTGTACTGTGGATTTTGGTCCATCTTGAAAAGATCATTTGTCACTTATTGAATTCGCGTAAAAAAATAGTTATCATCGTTGTATTGGTATGACACCATTGGAGCATTGTACGGTCAGAGATGTCATACTCCACAGTTCTGGGAATAAGTGGGGGAGCGGCAGGTTGAAGAATCAGATTTAATGTTGATGTAATTGAGTTATAGAAAAGATATCTCTAAGATTTATTGGTCCAATTGAGATGTCGGATAATGAAGGAGATATAGTACAGACTAGCATTACAAATATATTGGTTTAGTATCCGCGATGTGTTTTATGTATCATTGTTGTAATGGTATGTGGCAGATGAGCATTACATCTTGCAACCATCTGAGGTACATCTGGATACAGATTTGACATATGTGGAGAGACCAAGGCATTTTTTGAATCATAAGAAAAAGTGTTGTGGAATAAGATTTTGCCTTTTTTGGTTCAGTGTCAGTGTTGAAGCACTAAGAAAGCCACTTGGGAACCAAAGTTGTTTGATGGTTCTTTGAATTTCAGTGTTATATCTTGTAAAATGATATGATAAGAATCTGTTGTTCTTATTCAGATCATTTCAGTACTTAAGATGTATTTCGAGGACGAAATTATCTTAAGTGGGGGAGAATGTAGTAGCCCAGTTCTATTTTACAAGATTAATTGGCTAAACACGATTAAGGAATTGACCAAGGGATTTAAATGAGATTAAAAATAATGATTTGTGTGTTAAAAATATGTATTAGTAATGTTGGAAAACTGGCGAGTTCCCAGACCAATTACGATTGATACCCGGTGCAGCGGAAGTTTAAAAATTTTTCATGGAACGTTTCCATGGTATGGGTATCAACCGTTCATCGATTGAATTACGTGTGTGTGTAAAATTTAAATAACAATTAAATAAATTTTACCTCAAATCTCGCAACGAGATTAATGGACACCAACAGAACAATTCTGCTCTTGTTGTCTCTCCCTGGAACCGATGAACGCCTTCAATCAGGTCCACGAACAGAGGTTTAATCCCTCTGATAGATTGCACTAGAAAATCTATCAGAAGTTTTCTGCGAAGAGAATACACGAATTTGATTCGTTATTCCTTACTGCGATTCAAAATCACAGACCGGAATTTTCTCTGACAGAGTGGGAGGGTGATCGGCCGAATTGAGAGAAATAGGGGCTAGGGTTTTCGAAATTTTGTCTCTCAAAATTATGACCTGTTGTGTGTAATTTCTGTACTGAAATAACTTATTTATAATGCAGGCCACTAACACCTTAGGGCCCATTAATCATAAGCTGGGGCCCGACAAGCAAAGCCCGCTCGTTCAGAAATTAATATAAAATTCATCGTGACTCCGATTGATGAAACGATTTCACCAATGTGCACAGAAACCATTTCTGCACGTTTTAAAGTCAAAATAAATTTTCCTGAATCCGAATTCAGTGGTTTCCAAAAATGTCCATCCCTATGTCATTTTAGGAAATCCTACTCCCTTACTCTTATTTAAGAAGTCCAACTCCTTAGTTCATTAAATTTAACTCTTTAAATTTAACTATCTCAACGGGGATTAAAACTCCATTACACTGTGTGACCCTCAATGGTTCAGGGATACAGCTAGCCGTGGGCTCACAACTCCTTGTGACTCGGAACAACACTTTCCGACTTGCCCAACGAATCATGGTAAAGCGCCTAGCAACATCGCCCCATGATTCCCTAGGTATCACTGATAGTGCCTACAAGAACCAGTAGATTTTGGTTAACGTACAGTACGGTCCCTTCATCCAAATATCCCGATCGAATCAACAACCATTGGTATATCGAGAGTCGCTCAAGATTCGATAACTATGCAATACATCTTGAAGATCAAATTGGTGACATCGCATGTGCTACTAAGAAACCATTTCTTAAATCACATCAAGTACTCTGGCCAGAGATTTGTCACACTAATATCTCCTCAGATCGCATAGGATATCCACACTCGCAAGTATGTGGTGAATCCTTGACAACAATGCATTGACTCCTATATGTGTCGTAACTGTACCCAATCTCGACACCTGATGACCCCCTCAGAGTCGGTAAACGAGTCAAAGCACAGTACTAGCATATAGAGTCTCCATGATGTTTCAAGTCGTAAGGACTAATGGTGTACAACCAAAACCGCGGACTTTATCCACTCGATAAGTGATAACCACTTGGAAAGTCCGGATAGGGTAGTTCGACTATTCATCCTATGAATATCCATTTGCATGCTTCGAACATCTCCATGTTCCCTACCAATGAAACGTGGTACTCCGCATCGCAAATGCTAGTCTCAAACTCGAGCGATCCTTATCCTTATTATCGGACGGCTCAATCGACTAGGAACGGTTTTAGAATATACAGTGACTATAAGACGTATTTCATGATAGACATCTCCATGTTCTACCACATCTTACATACACTATAGTATATTCAAGGTCTTTATCAAAACAACAATAGTATATCACAATATAACAATATGAAGTAATATAAAGTCATTGCCATAAAAGTGTAAATAATATTAAACAAAAGATTGTTTATACAAAGAGTCAACAAAGCCCATAGCCACACAGTTGGCTCACTGGGCACCCACTCTTACAATCTCCCACTTGCCCTATAGCCAACTAGTCATACTACGTAGACCCATTGCTTCGCGATGTTTGTCAAACAATGGTCCTGGCAAAGGCTTAGTAAGTGGATCAGCGATATTGTCTGCAGAGGCCACTCGTTCGACACTGATGTCTCCTCTTTCCACAATCTCCCGGATTATGTGGTATTTCCTCAGTACGTGTTTGGATCTTTGATGAGACCTTGGTTCCTTTGCTTGAGCAACGGCACCCGTGTTGTCGCAGTACACCGGGACTGGACCAACAAATTCAGGAATGACGCCCAACTCTTGGACGAAATTCCTCATCCAAACGGCCTCTTTAGCAGCAGCTGATGCTGCAATGTATTCAGCCTCAGTGGTGGAATCCGCTGTGGTGTCCTGCTTGGAACTCTTCCAAGAGACAGCACCGCCATTGAGCATGAACACAAATCCAGAGGTTGACTTCGAGTCATCCACATCACTTTGGAAGCTAGAGTCGGTATAGCCTTCCAGTTTGAGTTCTCGTCCTCCATAAACCATGAACATATTCTTAGTCCTTCGCAAGTACTTAAGAATGTCCTTCACGGCTTTCCAATGCATCTGACCAGGATTAGACTGATATCTGCTCGTGACACTCAGAGCAAATGCTACATCCGGTCTGGTAGATATCATCCCATACATGATACTACCTATAGCTGACGCATATGGTACATGTGTCATATTCTCTATCTCTGCATCAGTCTTGGGACACATAGACTTGGATAGAGAAACTCCATGACACATGGGTAGATGTCCTCTCTTGGACCCATCCATTGAAAACCGTTTCAATATGGTATCGATGTAGGTTGATTGAGTGAGTCCTATCATTCTCTTAGATCTATCCCTATAGATCTGTATCCCAAGAATGTAGGATGCCTCACCCAAATCCTTCATCGAAAATCTACCTGATAACCATATCTTTGTTGACTGCAACATCCCTACATCATTCCCAATGAGTAGGATGTCATCAACATAAAGTACTAAGAATGTCACCGCATCCTTAACTACTTTCTTGTACACGCAAGGTTCCTCCGGGTTCTTGATGAAACCAAAATCTTTTATTGTTTCATCAAATTTCTGGTTCCAACTTCTTGATGCTTGTTTTAGACCATAAATTGATCTCTGAAGCTTGCATACCTTATGCTCGCTTCCCATGGATGTGTACCCCTCAGGCTGCTTCATATAGATTTCTTCCTTAATGTCTCCATTAAGAAAAGCAGTCTTCACATCCATTTGCCATATCTCATAGTCATACCATGCAGCTATGGCAATAAGGATTCTTATGGACTTGAACATTGCAACTGGTGAAAAGGTTTCGTCATAGTCAACTCCTTGCCTTTGAGTATAACCTTTAGCCACCAATCGCGCCTTGTAGGTCAATACCTTACCATCAGGCCCAAGCTTTCTTTTGTAGATCCATTTACACCCTATTGGAACAATTCCATCGGGAGGATCCACTAAAGACCAGACTTGGTTAGTATGCATCGAATCCAATTCTGATTGCATAGCTTCAAGCCATAAATTCGAATCCGCATCAGAAATTGCTTCCTTGAAGCTTCTTGGATCACATCCAATGTCGGGTTCATCTTGACCCTCTTCAAGAAGAAGACCATATCGAACTGGAGGTCTAGAAGTCCTCTCGGATCTTCTAGGTGCAGGCGTGTCCAGCAATGGTTCCTGAGGTGTGGGATCGTTATTTTGTATTTCGGGTTCTTCTCGAACTTCTTCGAGTTCCATCATCTCGCCTTTCTTATCCAATAAGAATTCCTTCTCCAAGAAGGTGGCATTCCTAGAAACAAACACCTTTGTTTCAGCAGGATAATAGAAATAATATCCGATTGAATTCTTCGGATACCCCACAAAATAACACAAGCTGGATCGACTATCCAACTTATCTCCCACTGTCCGCTTCACGTAAGCAGGACATCCCCAAATCCTCAAGTACGAATACTTAGGAGCTTTGCCATTCCATAACTCGTATGGTGTTTTGTCCACTGCTTTAGTGTGGACGTTGTTCAACAACAATACCGCCGTTTCAAGCGCATAGCCCCAAAACGAAGGTGGAAGCTCAGTGAAGCTCATCATAGATCGAACCATGTCCAACAAAGTTCGATTACGACGCTCCGATACACCATTAAGCTGTGGTGTCATAGGAGGAGTCCACTGAGAGAGAATCCCATTCTCTTTCAGATAGTCCAAAAACTCGGTACTCAAGTATTCTCCACCTCGATCCGATCGAAGTGCTTTAATACTTTTACCTAGCTTGTTTTCTACTTCAGCCTTGAATTCTTTGAACTTTTCAAATGCTTCAGACTTATATTTCATTAAATATAAATACCCATACCTTGAATAATCATCAGTAAAGGTAATGAAGTAGGTGTGGCCATGTTGAGTCCCTACTCTAAATGGACCACAAACATCTGTATGGATCAAATCCAACAGATTTTGACTACGCTCAGGCTTCCCCTTAAAAGGAGATTTAGTCATTTTCCCTTTTAGGCAGGATTCACAAGTAGGTAGAGAGTTAATATCAGACATATCAAACATGCCCTCTCCCACTAGCTTGTTCATCCTCCTTGAGGAAATATGACCTAGTCTAGCGTGCCAAAGGTTTGCCGGGTTTTGACTATCGATTTTCCTTTTGTTTGTTGTCGCCGGTTTGTCAATACAATTCACTGGAACGTCTTTTAGTTTTAAATTATATAGATCGTTTTCAAGTTGTCCATTTCCAATTAAACATTCATTCTTGTAAATACTGCAAATCCCATTCACAAAATTACAAGAATAACCATCTCTATCAAGCATAGAAATAGAAATAATGTTTTTAATTAAATCTGGCACAAATAAAACATCTCTCAACAATAATTTAAAACCATTATGCAAAATCAAACAAACATCTCCAATGGCCGTAGCTTCAACTCTGGAACCATTCCCGAGCCTCAGCTGGGTCTCACCCATTCTAAGCCTGCGACTTCTTGTCATCACCTGCAAATCATTGCAAATGTGAGATCCACATCCGGTATCCAATACCCAAGAAGTTGTATTAAGTGACATGTTTATTTCGATATAGAACATACCCTTTGCAGTTCCCAACTGCTCAAGATACTCCTTGCAGTTGCGCTTCCAATGACCCGGCTTCTTGCAGTAATGGCAAACATCCTTGGATTTTCCATCGTTTGAAGCCTTTGTCTTTTGCTTCTTCTCGGGTTCCACTTTCTTGGGTGGGGCAGAACGTTTCTTGCCCTTCATACTTGGCCCCTTCTTAGCAGAAGATGAGGAGCCCACCAAGAAAGCTGGCTTATCCTTCTTAAGTGTGGATTCATATGTAACGAGCATATTGACCATCTCTTCAAGGGTGGCCTCTATCTTGTTCATATTAAAATTTATCACGAATCCATCAAATGAAGAAGGAAGAGATAGAAGCAGCAAGTCCACATTGAGTTCATGCTCCAACACCAAATCAAGGGTCGCTAACTTCTGTATGAGCCAAATCACTCGTACCCCATGATCACGGACCGAAGTCCCTTCACGCATGCGGCACGTCATCAACTCCTTAACAGTAGAGAACCTTTCAGCCCTCGACTGAGCCCCAAAAAGTTCCTTGAGTTGCGTGTGAATGTCAGCAGCATTCACCGTGTCCTCAAATCGCCTCTGGAGTTCATCAGACATCGAGGCTTGCATATAGCATTTGGTCTTGATGTCATGGTCACACCATGCATCAAGTTTGGCCAATTCCTCCGGACTTATGTCAGCTGGTGCTTCCTTCGGAGGTGCTTTCTCTAACACGTAGAGCATTTTCTCCGAAGTTAAGACAATCTTCAACTTCCGGAACCATTCCGTATAGTTGGCGCCAGTCAGCTTGTTTTGTTCGAGGATCGAGAATAAAGGATTTCGCGAATTCATTGTATGAAATACTGAAAAGGAAAAACAGACATATATCAATGATTGTTTAACAATTTACTAAGACATAAAATAGGCGAATTTAATTTTATGAATCTCACTCCCACTATTTTAACGATTTCACCACCCTCTAGTGAAAACGGGAAACTTTTTCCTTAGTGAGAACATGGAGTCCAATTGACAAACTTATGGTCCCGAATAATATCAGCCAACCATAATTCTCAAAAGGTAGAGCCCAATTGCTTCCAAAGCAACCCCCATGTATTTACCTCATGTCCAATAAGGGCCCAATAATATGACGCCGTTTAAAGTGACATGTCAAGATGACCCATCAATATTAAGTTGTGATGGACGGTCGCCATGTGGATCCCCCAATAATATGAGCCGATCCCATGGGAGTTCCACCCAACTTACAACATTTGTCGATCCAATGTACAGCTTTCCGACGGACGGGCCCCCCCAATAATATGAACCGGACCGTATCCGCGGGTAGCATCACATACATTGACCGTTGATGGAAGGTAGGAACATTTAAACAATATTTAAATTTCCTTTATTTATCTTGATATAAATTTTAAATCATATTTAAAATGAGGGATTTTATTTATAAAAATATTTGTCTCATCATATTTAATTTATTGCATGCATTGCCGGATTCACGCAATTTATGTCTAAACATGCATACAATCATAATATCACATATTATATAGGATGATCGATTCCATTTCTAATTGACCCGTGGTTGCCAATCACGGGTCTTCGTCCAATCCTAGGTAATATGCAGTATGCAAATGCAATCCTATTACATATGCTTCCAATTTACATTTCTTCAGTCTTCATTGTCTGCTGGGCCCACCATCTTCAAATCTTGATCTCCCACTAAATCTAATGTATTTACAATAAATAACAATGACAAGTAGGGGATACATTTTTAGGGGTGGGAACGGGCTATAAACCAAGCCCACTTTTATTACATATGACATTCATATCGGGCCATAAACCAGGCCCATTAATAAAACCAACAACAATAAAGACAAAATGTAAATTCCTAACATACACCTACAAAATTGGTCATGGCAATCGATCATCCTTATCCAATAACATTTAATTCAAAATTAATTTATTGGATAACATGCTGTGGCAATTCAAATTTAAACAAGATAAAATCATATTTTATATATAAAATCACATTTCACATATAAAATCATATTTTATCTCCATATCAAATAAAATCATATTTTATCTATAAAATCCAATTTTACAAATAAAATCATATTTTATCTAATATATCATAAGATCATATCTTATCATCAATTGTACCAAAATAATCGATTTCAAAATTCAATTTACGGATAAAATATTAAAATTTTCCAAAAATTCAAATTTATCCAAAATCAATTTTAAAATTTACGGACTCGAACAATTCGATCCGAAATCTCGTGAACCAATCAAAAACAATTTTTGACCGGACCAAAAATAAAATTTTAAATATTAAAATTAATAAAAATATAATTTTTCCCGCGGGCCGCCCGGGACACTCCCGGGCCGGCCCGCACCCGGGGCGCGGGCCGGGGGCAGCCCGGCTGCCCCCTTAGGGCAGCGCCTGGCGCCGCCCCTGGGCGGCGCCGTGCGCTGCCCTGGGCGGCGCCGAGCGCCGCCCCTGGGCAGCGCCGAGCGCTGCCCTGCGCAGCGCACAGCGCTGCCCTGGGCGGCGCCGTGCGCCGCCCTGGGCGGCGACGGTCGCCGCCTTGGGCGGCGCCGTGCGCCCCCTTTGGGCGGCGCCGTGCGCCGCCCGGGGCAGCAACAATTGCTGCCCCACCGGGCAGCGATCCAATCGCTGCCCGGGTTTTGCCCCGAAAAATTTTTTTTTTTTATTTAAAATATTTATTTTGTTTCAAAAACCGAGACTCAAAAATTTTGTACAATTGATTAATTCAATCGATTGATCTGAGCAACCTGGCTCTGATACCACTGTTGGAAAACTGGCGAGTTCCCAGACCAATTACGATTGATACCCGGTGCAGCGGAAGTTTAAAAATTTTTCATGGAACGTTTCCATGGTATGGGTATCAACCGTTCATCGATTGAATTACGTGTGTGTGTAAAATTTAAATAACAATTAAATAAATTTTACCTCAAATCTCGCAACGAGATTAATGGACACCAACAGAACAATTCTGCTCTTGTTGTCTCTCCCTGGAACCGATGAACGCCTTCAATCAGGTCCACGAACAGAGGTTTAATCCCTCTGATAGATTGCACTAGAAAATCTATCAGAAGTTTTCTGCGAAGAGAATACACGAATTTGATTCGTTATTCCTTACTGCGATTCAAAATCACAGACCGGAATTTTCTCTGACAGAGTGGGAGGGTGATCGGCCGAATTGAGAGAAATAGGGGCTAGGGTTTTCGAAATTTTGTCTCTCAAAATTATGACCTGTTGTGTGTAATTTCTGTACTGAAATAACTTATTTATAATGCAGGCCACTAACACCTTAGGGCCCATTAATCATAAGCTGGGGCCCGACAAGCAAAGCCCGCTCGTTCAGAAATTAATATAAAATTCATCGTGACTCCGATTGATGAAACGATTTCACCAATGTGCACAGAAACCATTTCTGCACGTTTTAAAGTCAAAATAAATTTTCCTGAATCCGAATTCAGTGGTTTCCAAAAATGTCCATCCCTATGTCATTTTAGGAAATCCTACTCCCTTACTCTTATTTAAGAAGTCCAACTCCTTAGTTCATTAAATTTAACTCTTTAAATTTAACTATCTCAACGGGGATTAAAACTCCATTACACTGTGTGACCCTCAATGGTTCAGGGATACAGCTAGCCGTGGGCTCACAACTCCTTGTGACTCGGAACAACACTTTCCGACTTGCCCAACGAATCATGGTAAAGCGCCTAGCAACATCGCCCCATGATTCCCTAGGTATCACTGATAGTGCCTACAAGAACCAGTAGATTTTGGTTAACGTACAGTACGGTCCCTTCATCCAAATATCCCGATCGAATCAACAACCATTGGTATATCGAGAGTAGCTCAAGATTCGATAACTATGCAATACATCTTGAAGATCAAATTAGTGACATCGCATGTGCTACTAAGAAACCATTTCTTAAATCACATCAAGTACTCTGGCCAGAGATTTGTCACACTAATATCTCCTCAGATCGCATAGGATATCCACACTCGCAAGTATGTGGTGAATCCTTGACAACAATGCATTGACTCCTATATGTGTCGTAACTGTACCCAATCTCGACACCTGATGACCCCCTCAGAGTCGGTAAACGAGTCAAAGCACAGTACTAGCATATAGAGTCTCCATGATGTTTCAAGTCGTAAGGACTAATGGTGTACAACCAAAACCGCGGACTTTATCCACTCGATAAGTGATAACCACTTGGAAAGTCCGGATAGGGTAGTTCGACTATTCATCCTATGAATATCCATTTGCATGCTTCGAACATCTCCATGTTCCCTACCAATGAAACGTGGTACTCCGCATCGCAAATGCTAGTCTCAAACTCGAGCGATCCTTATCCTTATTATCGGACGGCTCAATCGACTAGGAACGGTTTTAGAATATACAGTGACTATAAGACGTATTTCATGATAGACATCTCCATGTTCTACCACATCTTACATACACTATAGTATATTCAAGGTCTTTATCAAAACAACAATAGTATATCACAATATAACAATATGAAGTAATATAAAGTCATTGCCATAAAAGTGTAAATAATATTAAACAAAAGATTGTTTATACAAAGAGTCAACAAAGCCCATAGCCACACAGTTGGCTCACTGGGCACCCACTCTTACAAGTAAATATCGGGTTATAGACGATATTAAAATACATATGTGATTTTTATAGCACACATGAGTTGAAATAATTCAAATCGGGTCAATAAAAGAGTACACGCATTTAAACATGTGTACACAGATTATACAGATATATATATACATATATCACGTGTTTTCTCTCTCTTCCCTCCCGTCATTTTCTCTTTTTTGCATCACCAATTTCTCTCTCCAATGCCGTCGCTTCAAACCACCATAACTCCACCACCGGTTGTCCAAACTCAAAAGTAAATATACGGTTGGACTCCTTGCGATGAGAGCTAGCCATTGACACTCATTTCTCCTATTTTAGAGCGACCCGACGAAACTCAAAATTTCGGCCGCCGCTGCATTGCCTCCATGCGCCGCTCGTCACTGTCTATTGACCTTGCCATCTTGTAGCTCTCGTCGAGACGGTCACAACCATACCAAGAATCGTGAGTTTGGGTGTCCGATTGGGCAAGCACGAAGTCGAGAAGGGGGCGGGTCACTATTCATCGTCTTCCTCGCGTGAAATGGTGGATTTGAGGTTGATTCTTGTTGCTTTTGAGGTGTTAAGAGGTTCTAGGATGTGTTTACAACATTTCCCGACCTCAAGATGTCATTTTCGGAGAATTTCAGGCATGTATTGGAGATGGAGCAACTCGGCGGCGCCGCCACTGTAATCGCAATTTCCGGCCACGTCGGAACTTCGATCAAGTCGATTTTTATACCATTGCGATTGTCTCTTCCAGCTCTACAAATTTTCCAAGTTTCATGAAGTTTGGAGCACTTTTGCCCATCGCCGCCGCCGTCTTCCCCGATTTCCGACGACCATCGACATGTTACCCATTTTTTATCGTCTCGACGTGATAGATCCAAATGTCCAAGTTTTGAGTCGAGATTCAAAGTTGTAAAGCGGTGAGAACGCAATAAAGTTTGCAATTTATTGGTCAAAGTTTGACCAGAGTTGACTAAGGTTGACTTTTGCATGATTATGTGTTATTGCTTGACCTTTAAGATTTTGCATTGTAATGCGGACTATAGGTTTGAATTTAAAGCTGGTGTAGCTTGCCTAGTAACTAAGGTATGTAACTACTGACTGAGATAGCCAGCGGGTTGCATATTTATATGTTGCATTTATGTGCTATGTTTTTGCATGTTATTGCATGAATTATTATGCGGCATTTTCATATCATATTGAGCCAATATATCTTTCGAGATAAGCTTGTGTATAGGGTGCTCAGCCCTTGTTAGGACGGTCTGGAGCACTGAGAGTCACTCGACCGACTGGTCGTTCCGTCTCTATTGTTTCTAGAGGACATCCCAGGTCCACGTCCGATTTGGAATGAGTGGTCGCGCACAGTGGTTTGATTCCCCGATGTGACAAGCTCATGTCCTAGGCGCCAGTCTGAGCGGAGATTGATACAGTATACCCAGATATGATTCCTGATCACTTTATTTCATGAATCATATACGTATGTTTACCCTTATTTGCGTATTGAGCATTTTATGCTCACGTCCAGTTATTTCTGTTGTCTGGACACCCCATTCGATGGGGCAGTGGAACGTGTTACTCTCGGAGATTTGAAGATTAGGTGATGACCAAGGCAGGATTGTGAGGTCAATCACTAGGTGTTTCTCTACTGGTATTAGTTATTTTAGTTACTTCCATTTACTCTGATTAAAATTATTTATTTGTTAATTGCATGCCCAAGTTTCTGATTAGTAGGTGATCATAGTGCGGGTTACTACAAGTTCAGTTTTGGTTTTTGTTTATATATAACATATCTGTTAAAAACTGATTTAAAATCTGGGATATTTCCCTTATTTACTGAAGTGACACTCATATCACTCACAGACCCAAAATCATCTCAGATAAGAACGAAGAACTCAAGGATGATGAGCAGAACCAATTTTGGGACTGGTGAAGACGATGACTGACTTATGTAATTTAGGTTTAGTATATTTTGTCTGCTGCGTTATTTTGTTATCAGTTTAAAATTCTATTATTTTATCAATCATTGTAAAGGAATATGTATTTAATTTTATGAATGAAAAGACTGGTTATTTCAAAATTATGTACTTTGAGGGTTGTTATTTAGTGTGAAAACGTTAAATAACTTAGTTATCAACTAGGCCCAATTTCGGAGCATGACATTGAAGTGGTATCAGAGCCAAAACCAAGTTTCATAAACTGAGGGGAGCCAGAATTCGAAAACAATAGAGAATTGAGCTCATTTTGATAGCCTGACTAAAATTGAATATGAGATATAGTTTGACTGAAACTGAATATAAGATAGCCTGAATAAAATACTCGATAGTTGGAAATCAGTAGATAATTTAAATTTAATAGGTTGATTGATAACTGAGTAGTTGATAGAATAACTGAAATAAGTAGTTGAAAGCATAACTGAAACTTATGTAAGTGATAATTCAGTTAGGTGAATAGAACTTTGTGAGTGAACCTATAGAACAAATGGGAAACTAGGCAACCGAAATGAGACAACAGGCCCGAGTTTTTGCATTGACTGAAGGACAAGCTCAAGCAGCACCTGACGATGTCATAGCAGGTAATTGTTCTATATTTGGTTATCCTACCTATGTATTGATAGATATAGGTGCATCACATACATTTATCTCTGAACAATTTGCTATGTTACATGCATTACCTTCTGAGCCATTGCCTGATGTAGTTTCTATCTCTTCACCTTTAGTGAGGGGAATTGCATCTGTGAGATTGATTAAAAATTGTGTACTACAGTACGAAGGTAATGTAATAGAGCTAGATTGTATTGTGCTTGGTTTTTCAGATTTTGACTATATTATCGGCATAGATATGTTAACCAAGTACAGGGCCACAGATGATTGTTTCCAGAAAATAGTCAAATTCAGACCAGATATGGTAGATGAATGGAAATTCTATGGTAAGGTCTCTACAGCTAAGATTCCATTGGTTTATGTATTGTCAATGACTCGATTATTGCATAAAAGAGCATAGGGATTCCTTGTTTATGCAATAGATGTGATGAAACCTAGCCCAGAATTGGCAGACTTGCCAGTGGTTAGTGAATTTGTTGATGACTTTACAGATGAAATTCCGGGATTGCCTCCAGTTCGGGAGATAGACTTCAGTATTGAACTGATGTCAGGTACATTACCTATTTCGAAAGCTCCTTACGGAATGACACCAGTTGAGTTGAAAGAATTGAAAGAACAGCTAGAAGATCTTCTGGCAAAAGGATACATTAGACCGAGCGTTTCTCCCTGGGGTGCTCTGGTTCTATTTGTACGAAATAAGGATGGATCAATGCGACTCTGTATCGACTACCGTCAATTGAATAAATCAACGGTAAAGAATAAATATCCACTGCCCAGAATAGATGATTTATTTGATCAGTTGCAGGGTTCATCTATTTATTCCAAGATCGATATGAGATCTGGATATCATCAATTGAGAGTTCGAGATGAAGATATTCCTAAGACTGCCTTTAGAACAAGGTATGACCATTATGAGTTTATAGTCATGCCATTTGTACTGACCAATGCTCCAGCAGTATTTATGGGACTTATGAATAGGGTATTTCAGAAGTATCTTGATGACTTTTTTATTATCTTTATTGACGATATTTTGATTTATTGTACGAATCTTTTTTATCATGCTGAGCATCTGAGAATTATCTTACAGACTTTGAGAATAGAGAAATTGTATGTCAAGCTATCAAAATGTGAATTCCGGCTGAAGAGAGTTGTATTTCTTGGGCATATTATCTCCGGATATGGGATTTCTGTTAATCCAAGAAAGGTCGAAGCCGTGATCAATTGACCAAGACCTACATCAGTCCTAGAGATACGCAGTTTTATGGGCTTAGCAGGATATTATTGCAGATTTATCAAAGATTTCTCCAGCATTGCCAAGCCTATTACTCAATTGACTCAGAATAATGCACCATATGTCTGGACAGAAGCTTGTGAGGCCATTTTCATTGAGCTGACAAAGAGATTAACCAGTGCACCAATATTGAATATTCCTTCAGGTACTGGTGACTTTACTGTATATTGTGATGCTTCTCACAGGGGATTAGGATGTGTGCTTATGCAGAGATGACATGTCATTGCTTATGCCTCGAGACAGTTGAAACCACATGAGACCAGATATCCTATCCATGATCTAGAGCTTGCATCCATTGTATTTGCTTTAAAGATATGTCAACATTATCTATACGGTGAGAAGTTTGAGATTTATTCTGATCACAAAAGTTTGAAATATTTGTTTTCGCAGTCTGAATTGAATATGAGGCCACAAAGATGGCTAGATTTGTTGAAAGATTTTGATTGCGAGATCAAATACTACCCATGAAAATCCAATGCAGCTGCAGATGCCTTGAGTAGAAAGATATGTTCTTTATCCTTATCTACGATAGGTGTATCCAGATTGGTAGAAGATTGTTGTATTTCTGGATTGGTATTTGAGACATATATACATCCTATTAGAGTTTGTGTTATTCAAGCAGAGCCAGATTTTTTATCAGAATTAAAGAAGCGCAAAAATCATATTTGAATATTTAGGAGTCAGTTGAGAGGGTCAAATCAGGGCATCAGTCAAAGTATCAGGTTAGTGATGACGGTGCTTTGTTTGTGAATAACAGAATTGTTGTACCAGATGTTTCAAATTTGAGACAACAGGTTTTGAAAGAATCTCATTGCAGTAGATTCAGTATTCATCCTGGTGGCAGAAAGATGTAAAATGATTTGAAGAATAAATATTGGTGGAAACAGATGAAATCTGATGTCACAGAATTTGTGTCTCGATGTCTGAATTGCCAACCGGTCAAAGCCGAAAGAAGGAAACCTGGTGGGCTTTTACATAGCTTGTCAATTACATAATGGAAATGAGATCATATTTCCATGAATTTTGTTACGAAGCTACCACGTTCATCCAGAGGTTGCAATGTCATTTGGGTAGTTATTGACAGATTGACGAAATCAGCATGTTTTATTCCGTACAAGATGAAGTACAAACATGATCAAATGGCAGATATTTACGTCAAATAAGTGGTAAGATTGCATGGTGTGCCTAAATCTATCGTTTTAGATCGAGACCCTAGATTTACATCTCATTTTTGGCAGAGTCTGCAGCAAGCTCTTGGTACTCGATTGCACCTGAGTACAGCATATCATCCTCAGAAAGACGGACAGTCAGAGCAGACTATCCAGACACTTGAGGATATGCTCAGATCTGTAGTGATAGATTTTGGCACTAGCTGACAATATTCCCTACCACTTGTGGAGTTCTCGTATAATAAAAACTATCAGACGAGTATCGAGATGGCTCCATTTGAAGCATTGTACGGGAAAAATTGTAGATCTCATCTCTATTGGGATGAAATCTCAGAAGCACTGGATATTGGGCCAGATATGATCCGAGAAATGACAGATAAAGTGAAGCTTATTCAGAAGAGAATGAAAACAGCTCAAGATCGACATGCCAAATATGCGAATATCAGACGCAGACCTTTATGTTTTGACCAGGGAGACAGAGTTTTTCTGAAGATTTATCCTTTCAGAGGCACTGTCAGATTTGGCAAGAGAGGGAAGTTCCCTCCGAGATTTATTCGTCCTTATGAGATTCTTGAGAAGATAGACGATCTTGCCTATAGATTAGCTCTTCCTCCAGCTTTGTCTGGTATACATGATGTCTTTCATGTTTCTATATTGCAGAAGTATCAACCTGATCTCTCTCATGTACTCCAGCCAAACGAGGCAGAATTAGGCGAGACTCTGAGTTATTTCGAGAAGCCAATACATATCCTTGATCAAAAAGAGAAGCAACTTAGAAATAAGTCTATTCCGTTAGTTAAAGTTCAGTGGAGTCGCCATGGAGTCGAAGAAGCTACTTGGGAATTTGAATCAAATATGAGACTGTGCTTTCCCGAGCTATTTCACTGATGTGACATCTTATTCCATCTTTCTGTTATTTCATTATCTTATATGTGCACAGATTTCATGCGATTTCGAGGACGAAATCATGTCTTAGAGGGGGAGAATTGTAAGGCCCGAGATTATTTAATTTTAATATGAAAATATTTAATTTTTGAATTTTTGGAGTTTAGATTTAAATTCCAATATTCTTAAATTATTTAGGATTGAAATTGAATTAAAAAGATCGACCGAGGACTGATTTGCAATTTATGAATAAATCAGGGGCAAAAGTGAAAAATCCTTATTTTAGTGGGACACATGGCCTTATATGCTTATATACGTGTATATGCATGTAAGTATCAGATTTCAGAAGCTTAAGAATCAAGAGTTTCCTTATTTCAGAATTCTTATCAATATTTCAATCTTCAAACTTTAGTTTCTCAAGATCCGGCCATCTGATTTCAAATCCGGACATAGTTTTGTAATCCTTGCAACAAGAGCTTCAAAAGGATGTAAGTATCTCTATGATTCAGCATGTTTCAAAATTTGGATATTGGAGAAATCAGAATTTGAGTATGTTTATGTGTTCTTGAGGTTATATTGATTGTTGTATTCAAGTCGGATCGAAGAAAGAAAGACGTATGCATTTGCTATGAATTTCCAGAATAATTTCGAAACCTTACACCTCTGATTTTGCTGATATATGATTATATTATTGCTGCATGTATGTGTTTGAAGTAGATTTGGTTGTTAGAATTGATAAAGTTGAGTTTCGGTTGCCGCTTTTGCTACCGTTACGTCGTCGGTTAAAAAACGATCAAGTTTGAGTCTAGATTGATTGAGCTGGACATTGTTGAGTTGATTGCTAATATATGTAGCATATTTATCCTTCCTTTCCAGATTTGTTTTAGGGCTTGACAATCTCGAGATTTCAGATTCGAGTCGGGAAAGAAAAGATCAAGGTTTGTGACTTTTATGCCTTGAAGATTGATTGAAGGTTGAGTAGATTTTTGATAAGGGACTTTGTTGTGCAGCTTGATCAGAATTGAAACATCCTTGAACCAAGAATTAAAGTTATAATACAACATCAAAGTAGAGGGGATTAAACACTCAAGATAGATTCACTTGAGTGTCCCTAAAACCACATACTTACTTGTTTATGTGACTTTGTGTTGTTATAGAATGATTGAGTTATAGATATTGATTGCTTGCTAGATTAGCTTGTTTATATGTTGGCTTTAATTCTAATGCTACTAGATTATGTTTCATTTATATTGAGCCAACTATTCTTTGAGATTTTGAATGGCAGATTCGCCGAAAGAATACGGATGTTTGGACGTATATTGAGGAACGTAGGAGAAAGATCGACTCCTATCGCCAGAATCTCGATATAGTGGACCAAAGTCCAAGAAGAAGAACTCAACGCCACCTAGAATGGGAGAGTAAGTCGGAGAGTTGTTGCATTTTTTTTTCCCAGAGATCCCAAGAACCCATACAGAGTTTATTAACCAATTTTGGAATCATGCATTGCAATTTATTTTGCCTATAGAAAAATTCTATTTCTTTCATACATGATTGAGTATATGCATGTACATGTTGTTTATACTGGGAATTATATTCTCACCGGAGTTATCCGGCTATTGTTGTGTTTGTATGTGTGCATGGCAATAGGTAGGGCAGGAGCTGATCAGAGACGACAAGCATAGCTCGAGATTGAGAGAATAGACGTGGAAACTTCGGGTTAAGAAACTAGAGGTTGATGTCATGACTTTGTGTTGAACTTTGTTGGTTGCCAAACACATTATTAGACTTGTGGTGTATCAACCTTAAAGAATTAATGTAGCAATACACGTGTAGATTGAGTTTTGTTGATGTTAACTTCCTGTGTATGTATTTTGAGTTGGTTGTAAGGGTTATACATCAGCAATTCTTCTTTGACAGCAAAAGAGCAAAAGTTGATTTTTTTTCTTCCCGTCTGAGCGCACCCGCGCCCTGATGAGAAAAGTTTTCTGCCAAGTTAGGCGTGGGGGCGCTGGCTAGGGCGCACCCACGCCCGTATAAAAAAAATTATCGATTGATTATGTTGTTATCGGTTGTAATTAATATTTATTGTGTATTAAAAATTGAGATTTGCATCCGAGGTGTAACACCCGGAAATTTTAATACGTAAATTCGCATTGCATAATTAGGGAAAACAATTATTTAAAAATTTATATTTGGGTTAAATGAAATTTATGTGTTATTATGTTAATTATATGCATGATTTAAATTTATTTTAGCATTTAACCCGTGATTTTAGAATTTTTAAATTTTTCAGAATTTTATTGATTTGATCGCGTAGACGGGACCGTGGACGGATGAGATATCAACTTGAGTCAAAAATATTTTATGAGATTTTATGAGCCTTAAAAAAATAATATTTTATGGTATTTTGTCGAAAAAATTTTAGTATTTAATTATATATTTATTCAAGGGTTGATTTTTAGCCAAAATAAGTCATTTTAATGACTTTTATTAATTTTTAAAAATAGTCTATTTATTTATTTCGGGATTTTGGTCTATTTATCAGATTGGTAGGTATTTTAAGAGTTTAAAATGTTAAGTTTATGATATATTATCTTTCTAAATAAATTATATTAGTTATTATTCTAATCTACCCAACATTACACCCAAAATCTCTCCTTACCCTACGCTCAAACCCCATCAGCCGCCAACCCCATCTCCTCCACCTCCTCCCTCACGATTTTCAGCAGATAGCAGCCTCCTTAGCCGAGTTCTTCAAGGATTATTCAAGTTTTTGGCCCGTTCGTCGTCTCGGAGCCCCGTATACGCATAAATCTTCGTTATAATTAACAAGGCATGTTTAATTTCTTTCCTTTACCACCATATAAGCTACTACTCACATTTTTCATCAGACTATATGGATTTGACATGATATTTACTGAACTTCTTCTGAAAAATCACATAGACTCCTTCACGTGCATGAGTTTTCTTGTTTTCTTCAAGGTTTGATCACGTTTTTCTCATGTGGCTCGGGTCCATGCTGTTGGCTATGGTTAGGATCGTGTCCTAGGTTCTGTAGTATCGAGTGAGGCAGGGGGGTTTGTGCCAAGAAGGGCCGGAACCGAAGCCAAAGAAGTTGGGTGCAGCAGATCGCGCAGATTGCGCAGCGTTGGGAGATTGGCTCGTTCTCGGTCCACAGAGCGTGTTTTAGGTTGATTCTAGTGGGGTTAGAACCCCAAGACCTTGGGGAAGATATTATAGGTGGTTCTCCGGCCGGTGGTTGCCGGAGATGGGCGGCCGAATGGCCTGAAGTTTCTGGTCGCGTTCTGCACGTGAGCAGAAACTAGGGGTAGATTGTTTTGGTTCGTTCTCCTTCTACAGAGCTCCGTTTGAGGTAAAATTTGTTGGGTTAGAACCGTCTGGATGTTGTCTAAGTATGGGCAATGGTTTTACGGCCAAAGGTTGCCGGAGAAGGCGGCACGGTCAGTTTTTCCAAAGTCGCTCAGGGCTGCCGTGAGTTAGGATTAAGGAAAGAAAGACTAAGGTTGTGTCTAGGCTTTAGGCAGGCCGGGCTTGGTGTTTTGGGTACGGGTCGGGTCCGGGTCTGGGTTATATTAGTTGGGCTCGAGTATTTTTTATTTTTAAGTTAATTATTAAGTTGGGCTGTAAATGGGCCAAGGCTAGTTCAATTAATTAATTGGGCCACATGTGAATTAAGTTATTGGGCTTTAGTAATTATTTAAGCGAGTCTATTAATTTTTATGGGCCTTGGGGCCCATGAAAATTATTGGACCAGTCTTTAGGTTTTTGGGTCATTGGGCCAAACTATGTAATTAATGGGCTTGGGTTTTGTTATTGGGCCAGGTATGTCATATTGGGCTTGAATAAATTATTTGGGATTAAATGTAAGTTAATGGGCTTAAGTTGAATTATTGTGCCAGTCTTAGAATTTATGGGTTTAAGTCTAAGGGGCCAGCAGTTGGACCAACCCATGAAAATAAACTAAGTTCGGAATATATATTTAATTAATTTTATGTATGAAGTCTATTTTAAGTAAAAGTATATTTATTATAAAAATTTTATTAAATATATATTACGGACATATTTTAAGTGCATGCATACATGAAGAATTTTTATGATGTGTTTATGATTAAGAATTGAGCATGAAAAATGTTTTTATGAAAATTGAAGTTATGTGGCGGCACAGAGGTGGTTTACCACTAGCACAGAGGTAGTTCTACTACCGGCATAGAAGTGGTTTTACCACTGGCACAGAGGTAGTTTACTACCATCATAGATGTGATTATTCACCGCCACGTACGATGGTTCTCAGACTGATCAGCCGCTCATGTTTACGAGCCACATTTACGGATATAACCTTCACAGTTATTTATGATTAAGTCATGCTTTAGTTATGTATGTATGTTATGATTAGTATGATGAGGCTATGTTATGAATTAAGTCGTTGCATGTAATAAGTTACATTGTATATTTTTAAGAGCATGCATGCATGTACATGTATATGTATTAGTATAATTATGTGATGCATTATTTTTAACCTTGCTATAAAGGGTTAGACATGTTGAGCCCCTAGGCTCACTACGCTTATATGGTGCAGGTGAGTCAGATGATTATAATGTTGCTCCTACCGGTGGCGAGGACGTATGAGCGAGCTGGTAGTGGACCCCGTGACCGTCGCAGATTTTAGTTGATGTTTAAGAAACATTTATTTTTATTATGTTGAGTTTTTAAACAAGTTCATTTTTTTCTATTTATGGGAATTTTGCATTATCAAACTTAGTATTTTTATTTCATGCATAATGATATTTTCAGCAGGTATTTGAGTTATTTTTATGTAGTAATATTATTTCTTTTATGTTTATACATATATGTATGGGCGTATATGTATAATATTATTTAAAAAAAAAAGTTTTCCGCATTTATTAGTAGTAGACGTTTCACGAGGTCCCCACACAAACCAAGGGCACCCAGTCCTCACAATCGAGTAAAGATAGACCAAAGTGTTCAACCTGTGGATTCAGTCATTTGGGTGAATGCCGCAAAATAAAATGGAGACTGTTTCCGTTGTGGGAAGCACGACCACCGCAAGGGGTGTTCATCGGCCGGTTCCGTTTTTGGTGTTTTATTTTGGTTTTTCCGGTTTTCAATTTTGGAAATATATAATCCGATATCCAAACCGTTTTTTTTCGGTTTGGTTCGGTTTTCTACAAAATTGATTCGGTTATTTCGATCGGTTAATTTGGTTTTGATATAATTATTTTAATTAATATTATAAATATATTTTAAAATATAATATGTTATCTTTTAAATGATTTCTCTATAAAAATTTTAAATTCAAAGTCTAAATGTCTTAAATAAACAACAAGAAACTAAAAATTATTATGATTATTTATTCACTAGATATCATCTCATAAAATATATAATATAAATAAATATATAATAAAATTATTAATTTAATAAAATTTCTGTTTTTTCGGTCGGTTCGATTTTGAGATATATAATCCGAAACCGAACCAAATAAATTTCAGTTTTCGGTTCGGTTCGGTTCGGTTCGGTTCGGTGTTTGGTTTTTCCGATTTGGATTTATGGTTTTTCCGGTTTTATCCAAAGTTTGAACACTCCTAACCACCACATTGCTCAGTACCCTCTTCCTGGTCCAAGGAATGCTCCAACAGCAGTCACAACTCCAAACAATCCCAAGGAGAATAAGCCAAACAAACGAATTTATTCTTTGACTCATGCAAACCAAACCGTAGAGACTCACACTTTATATCGAGACATCAGCATCAATATTGAAACTCAAGAGTTTAAGGCAGACCTAATCCAACTCAACATGGTGGCATTCACTTTAATTCTTGGAATGGATTGGTTAGCAAAGAATCATGTCATAGTGTACTGTCATGGAAAGACAGTAACTCTCAAAGCTCCAAGCCAAGAGAAACACTTATTTCATGGCAAGAGAAAGGAGCGTAAGACACTTCTCTCTACTTCTCAAACGTTGAAAGCTTTGAAATGGGGAGAATAAGTTTACCTTGCAATGATCAGTGAAGTTAAGAAGGAAGCCGAGGTCAAATTGGAACACCAGTGGTTAGAGAATTTTCGGATGTGTTTCCTGATGAGTTACTTGGGGAAACCTGGATCGAGATATTGAATTCGAGATCAACTTGACACCCGAGACAACACCTATTTCAAAGGCACCATACCAGATGGCACCAGCAGAGATCAAGGAACTCAAGAACCAACTACAAGAGTTGTTGGATAAGAAACAAATACGACCAATTGCATCACCTTGTGGAGCACCTGTCATATTTGTTAAAAATAAATACGGAAGCATGAGATTGTGTATCGACTATCGAGATCTGAATAAGATCACAATCAAGAACAAGTATCCGCTTCCAAGAATTGATGATCTATTTGATCAGTTGAAAGGAGCTAAGGTGTTTTCAAAGCTTGATTTGAGATCAGGAATACCATCAACTGAATATTAAGGCTGAAGACATTCGTAAGACAGCCTTCAGAACAAGATATGAGCATTATGAGTTCACAGTGATGTATTTTGGTTTAACGAATGCACCGAGAGAATTCATGGATTTGATGAATCGGGTGTTTAAGCAGTTTCTTGATAAATTTATGGTAGTATTCATTGACAACATCCTTGCATATTCTCCAAGCAAGGAAGACCATGAAATCACCTTCGGATGACTCTCCAAACTCCAAGAGAGATGGAGCTTTTCACCAAATTCAAGAAGCGTGAATTTTGGCTAGGTAGTGTGATATTCTTGGGTCACATTATATCTGCTGAGGGAGTATCGCTCGACCCTGAAAAGGTTAAAACCATCATGGAATGGACAAGGATGAAGAAAGTGACAAAAGTTCAGAGTATTCTAGGATTAGCGGGATATTATCAAAAGTTTGTAGAAGCAGAATTTTCCTTGATAGCAGTGCCACTCACTAAGCTCACACAAAAGAATGCTAAATTCAATTGGATCGAGGAATGTGACAAGTGTTGTGAGACCCCGTTTCTAATCATCTAAACTCATTTAATTAAACACAAACGAACACGAGGAGTCGCGGAAAAGAAACAAATTTTTTTTTTTTTTTAAAACGAGCTACAGGCGCGGGCGCGCCGGAATTTCGCAAAATGCGAAATTCCAAGCCCAGGAGAGGCGCGGGCGCTCCTCGAGTCGCGCGGGCGCGTTGGAATTTCGCAAAATGCAAAATTCCAAGCCCAGGGGAGGCGCGGGCACTCCTCGAGTCGCGTGGGCGCGCTGCCCCCTCGACCTGCACTGAAAAACACTCCCAAAAAGCAAATCTAAAGCTTGGGAAAGTGCAAAACCATAAACCAACTTAATCATAAACATGCATTGATATATCCGACTGTCAAAATACAATACATGAAGTTCTAGAGTTGTACAATAATCAATCTAGTAGGACATGCATCACTTCTAAGTTCTACAATCAAAATACAACAAGTACAACAGAGTTCGAAAACCAAATCGACTCCTACAATAACGAGGCCTCACTCTATCAAATCGACCACCTAGCCATGCGATCTCTGACTCGATCCTGTCCCACCTGCCGTCAAGTACACATACAAACAAAAAGACAGCCGGATAATCCGGTGAGAATACAATTCCCAGTAAAAGAGACAAAACATGCATATCAAATAATATATCGAACGCGATATATGAAATAACCAAACAATAGTTCCAATAGCATGTCAATAACTCCAAATCAATTGCATAAAGTGCAATGCATGTCTTTAAAACAAGGATTATCAAGTCTGGATAATCACAAGGTAAAAGGTTCTCTTTTCTCAATTGGGATCCCGAGGACAAAATATCACCAACACACCGACTCTCCCGATCAAGGTGGACGGTGCATATTTTTCTCCTCTAGACTCTGGGCACATATAGAGAGTGTTCCTCAACAATTGGTAAAAATCTGCTAACCAATGTCACTCAACTATAGTCCACAGAACATCTAACTCTTCTGGGCCTCTCTTGCCCACAAAACAAAGGTAATTGGCTCAATATGAATGCAATGCAAATCAAAACTCATACAACTGATTCCAGTAAATTAAATAACATATAATTCAAGAATCATGCAAGTATGTGATTTTCCCTAGGACACTCGAATCATTCCGGATTCGAGTTAATCGTCCTATTCCATTCCAAAGTCGTCTTTTACCTCTTCTTTGATTGACGTAGCTGAAATCCGGACAAGCTACAAGCACAAAAGGATCAATCAAACATCATTCGATTCAAATCAAATAATAAAGTAACCTCGATATCAAACCTCGATCAATTCGTCAACGATTCGAATTCTGTAATTTCTGTACTCCAAAATCTGCAAATGAATCTGAAAGGAGATATAAAAGAATTCCAATGTCAATCCATCCAAATCAACCATTCAAACTCAATTCCAACTCCTAAATCCAAAATCTCATCAATATAAACGATTGACATTCCAAAACTCAAACTGGCGGCATAACGGCTATAACTGATCAAACCGGAAATACAGACAGTATAATATCAATCCAATAAACTTAAATCAACCATCAAACCCAAAAATGACTAAAACCCAACAAAATCTCCAAAACCCAAATTTCGAATAATCTTCCAAAAATCAAAACAATTCCGAACGACGTCCAAATTCAAAACTGACTGAGAATAAAAAATCAGAACTCTGCCAAGAACAACATACTCGAAACTCAGTCGATTCTCACAACATCCAAAAAACGAAACGTATCTGATCGGAGAAATACTTACGGTATAACGGAGCTCTCGTTGCCGTGATCGCTAATCTGCCTTCAGAATTAAATTCCAACGGACGGATCGAGCTCGGACTGAAATCCCAAAGCTTGAGAAATGAGTCGGGGCATGAAAATGGAGGAGAGAGGCGAGGGAGAGAGGAAGAAGAAGGAGAAGGAATGGGGGAAGAAAAGTCAAAGCCTATTAAATATCTAACAATTTCCCCATTCTGCGTTTTAGTCCCTGAAAAATCCGAAATTTGCAAAAAGGATCCTGATCAAAAATCAAGTCGGCTCGTGAACTCTGAAATCTCTAATTAACTCAACTAAGCTCAATTAAGATAAATTCGGGGCGTTACAATTCTCCCCCTCTAAAAAATAGATTTCGTCCTCGAAATCAAAACAGTTCAATCTCATACGAACTAGATAGAGTCAAGACTGCAACAAAGATTCTTCTCTCAGGACTAACCCTGAATTTGCTGCTCCAAACAAACTCTGTTCTTCTCACTGCTTCTTCAAATCCGTAGCAACTTCACTGCACTAATACGAACTGAAACGGTTTATCTCAGAACTGTTCTGATTCAGGTCGAAACTCTGAATTAGTCATCTCAAGCGATTTGTCATCTCAACAAATCCGGTCTCATCAGTTAAAGAGCAAAAGAAATTCTGATCTGGTAACCCAACAACAAGGATTCGGTGATAATCCGCATCAAAAGAAGGAAAACACTACGTGAAAACCAGAAAGAGACGGAATAAAAAAAGTCTGTAGGAAGGATCGCCCATCATCTCCGGACTCTAATGATATTCAAAAAATCTCAGAGACGATTTATCTCTCTTCTCATCTCTGACAAATCTTTTTGAAACTCGGAGTCTTCCGAAATATTCGATCTTTCCGATCAAAATACAAAATTTTGCATCTAAAATCTAAATACTCCGACCGCTTAGTCCAAGTCATCTTCATTCTTGACACAAAATCATCAACTGATCAAAACCTCGAAACAATTCTTGTCCCAAAACAGGTGATTCAAAAGAAGAACCATCCCAATAAAATGGAGGTTTTCAATTCTGCTCGTACAACTCGTCAAAAGATTCCATCCAGATAATCATCTGATAGTTTTTCCTGTACAAAAACTTCATAAAAGTTAGCGACACTCGTCAGCTAGCGCAAGAGTCAAGCACCATGCTTCAGATTTTCCCATCCCGGGATCAGAGAGTTTCAATATCTTCCTCTCATTCGAACCATGGACCTTCAGGATCGGTACCATGATTTACCAAGTCTGGTTAAGGTTGAGCTTAAGAGAGGGCATCGACTGCTCATACAAAAACTTTTTCTAAACAAGAGGCAAACCTCTAATCCATATCATCTGTTCTGGCTGTCCATCGTTCTGAGGATAATCACTGAACTCAGGTGTACTAGAATAACAAAAGTCTCTTCGAAGACTAAACCAAAAGAAAGGCCATAACCAAGATCTCTATCTAAAATGACCAAATTCGACATTCAAACAATCTGACAAAAGTTCTGACAGAAACACTAACATCTGATCATGTTTGAGAACCATTCTGTAGGGAATACAATAGCAGATTCATCAATCGATCAATCAAACTTAGATGGCAATTCAAACTCAGACTGACCGGTAGCTCTGCAACAACACCTATCGAAAGTTCCCAATTCTATTCTGAAATAATAAACTGTACCACCGAAATCAGATCTCTCTCTCAGCTACCAGCTGTGGACAGTCCAGTCTATCAGTAGTTATTATTTAATCTTCCTTCTGTATCTGTTCTGAAAAGATCAATCCCTCAATTCTCTGAATATCCATCTGTCATCTGAAAGAATACTGAATAACTCAAAAGTGCCGATCTCTAGATACTCTGCTTTCTCGAAACATCTAACGTAACAAAACAATTACTCCCAACATACGATCTCAGCACTGAACTGAAACTCAAACTGTAACCCAATCTGAATTTCTTCAACGAATTCTCATACCTGCTTCAAACTCAAAATCGAAACTGTATCAATCGTCACTCTAAGAGAATTACCGATAGTAGATAAAATAAAAACATATCTTTTGGCTTAGAGCAACAACTGCTGCATTCGATATCCCAGGAATGAAACGATTCCAATCAGAAATTCCTCAGTACTTCTAATCATCTTCTCTTTCTTATACTCAGTCTGTACGGAAAATTATTACTACATCTACCCACATCAGGGAAGATTACGGAAATTTCCTCATAAGAAAAGCGATACAGATCTTCTAATCAATAAGATCGCGACGAGATCAAGGTCCAAATTCAAACATTGAGTCTCGAGCGTCTTCAGCTGTCTGGATGCTCAGGCTAATAATTGATTCTTCCAAACAAGAATAAACCTCAAATCTCAATAAGAATAAATGCAAAGCACCGTAAGGTATGCAATATAGAAGAATAAAGAATTCTGAAGTGCTGGTCAATCTCTTATTCAAATCTATAAGAATTGGTCTCATAAGATTAAGTCCAGACATAAGAATATATCCTGCTGAGTAATCGGCTTTACGAACAATAAGAATTTCTCACAGAATCTGCGATAGGACTCAAACATCTTCAAATTCTAGGTAAAGGCGTCGATACAGATCAATTTATTTTGTGCCGGTCGTGAGGTGATCAATAGAAATTCCACCTCCAGATAACATGGTTGATAAGAACACCTCGAACCAATCAAAATTCCGTCGGTAAAATAGCGTATCACTGCTCGGCATGCAATCAACGATCATCAACCAAGAATCTAAAAGATCAGTACAACTCTTCAAACAGATGAGAAATCCACCGATCGAATACTTACAAATCCATCTAACATCTCTGATAGGTTGAGTTCAAAGGGTCTATAAAACTGAAGACAAGTTTACAATTCAAACGGTACTACAACAGAATAAAAGCGGCCATACCTCATTCCGAATCCACTCTTCCATACCTCTTTCTTACTACTCTCAAATAACGATGTCTGATCTCAGGTCGTTACTGAAATTAACTTCATAAATCAGAGGCAATCACGGAATCTCATCTGGCAATACTAACAAACTCTCTAACCACTGATTTATCAACCAATTCGGGCTAGATTCTAAGACATCAACTGTATACAAAAAGAATTCCTCCGTACAATTCTGAAATCAAGCGATCATACAATAGACAAAAGCAACTATGGAATGCAAAAGCTCAAAAGGCAGAGGATGCATCATAGTAATATCCTCAGTTAAGAACAAGGAGCATAACAGAACTATCAGAATAAGAGCATAAAATCATACTCAACAATTACCTGTTGTGTCATCATCGGGTGCAACCCAAGTCTGCGGATCCTCATGGAGAGAAAGATTCAACGTCTGTTGAATCGGAGGTTGATTCATGATCGAAAAGCCTCTAGGCCGATTCTCGTGCGGCGGTTGAAATGAGTGAACTACATGATCTTGTCCCTCCTGTTGAACCATAGGTCTAAAAGAACTCCCCAACTGAGACCCACTGGTATAACGCTGAGGAAATCTCCTAGCAAAGTGTCCTGGCAGATGGCAGACATTGCAGCATCCAGAAATCCCAAGGCAATGCTCACTGAGGTGTTTACCTCCACAGTTATTGCAAGATGCACCGGAAGATCCTAAACTATGTTCGGAACCAGCTTGTTTCGTTTCGCTGGAGCTGAAAGAACTACTCCCATACTTCTTGAATGATCGTCCTCTCGGTTGCAAATGATCTCTAGTGGTACTCCCTCTGTACACGGTCAGTTTTTGGAACGGAATCTGTCTAAGAAATTCAGCTTTGAACAAACTCCACAAAACAACCAAACCTTGATTCTCTAATTCATTCTTCCTAGAAATCCACCAAATTTTGGCAGTCCCTTGCAATTGGTACATAACTAACCGAATTCTACGGTCATCGTTGTATTCCAGAGAATCAAATAACTGGTCGATTTCTTCTAACCAATTCACACATTCCACTGCACTCTCTGAACTTCTCAGGGTTGGGGGTTGAAAGGTCTGGAACCTCATCAACAAGGCTTCCATCGGTGTTGGAGTAACGTCCATTCTTCGGTCGTAGAACAACCTCGTTCAATCGAATTCCGATACGAAATATTCCTGTTCAAAAATTTATCGAGGAACGCATATTTCAAATTCGAGAGCATTAGGACACCACATCTCAATCTCAACTCAATCATCTCGTGTCCATAATCTCTATTCAATAATTTTCTTCTATCTCAGAAATATTCAGTTGCAATTGAGAAATAATTACAGTTTATATTCCAGATAATTCATGCTTCACAAATTAAACCACAAAATCATGCAGTTCAAATAATCTTCACGTAATAAAGCATGCTCGCATGGTATTTAAACAAACAATTAAATAACTCAATCACATGCGAGAATTCAATTCATGCGAACTCGATCTACCCTGCTCACTCTAATTCAGTCTAAGAAACTTATCGCTCTGATACCACTTAATGTGAAACCCCGTTTCTAATCATCTAAACTCATTTAATTAAACACAAACGAACACGAGGAGTCGGAGAAAAGAAATCAAAATTTTTTTTTTTTTTTTAAACGAGCTACAGGCGCGGGCGCTCCTCGAGTCGCGCGGGCGCGCTGCCCCCTCGACCTGCACTGAAAAACACTCCCAAAAAGCAAATCTAAAGCTTGGGAAAGTGCAAAACCATAAACCAACTTAATCATAAACATGCATTGATATATCCGACTGTCAAAATACAATACATGAAGTTCTAGAGTTGTACAATAATCAATCTAGTAGGACATGCATCACTTCTAAGTTCTACAATCAAAATACAACAAGTACAACCGAGTTCGAAAACCAAATCGAATCCTACAATAACGAGGCCTCACTCTATCAACTCGACCACCTAGCCATGCGATCTCTGACTCGATCCTGTCCCACCTGCCGGTACACATACAAACAAAACGACAGCCGGATAATCCGGTGAGAATACAATTCCCAGTAAAAGAGACAAAACATGCATAACAAATAATATATCGAACGCGATATATGAAATAACCAAACAATAGTTCCAATAGCATGTCAATAACTCCAAATCAATTGCATAAAGTGCAATGCATGTCTTTAAAACAAGGATTATCAAGTCTGGATAATCCCAAGGTAAAAGGTTCTCTTTTCTCAATTGGGATCCCGAGGACAAAATATCACCAACACACCGACTCTCCCGATCGAGGTGGACGTTGCATATTTTTCTCTTCTAGACTCTGGACACATATAGAGAGTGTTCCTCGACAATTGGTAAAAATCTGCTAACCAATGTCACTCAACTATAGTCCACAGAACATCTAACTCTTCTGGGCCTCTCTTGCCCGCAAAACAAAGGTAATTGGCTCAATATGAATGCAATGCAAATCAAAACTCATACAACTGATTCCAGTAAATTAAATAACATATAATTCAAGAAGCATGCAAGTATGTGATTTTCCCTAGGACACTCGAATCATTCCGGATTCGAGTTAATCGTCTTATTCCATTCCAAAGTCGTCTTTTACCTCTTCTTTGATTGACGTAGCTGAAATCCGAACAAGCTACAAGCACAAAAGGCTCAATCAAACATCATTCAATTCAAATCAAATAATAAAGTAACCTCGATATCAAACCTCGATCAATTCGTCAACGATTCGAATTCTGTAATTTCTGGACTCCAAAATCTGCAACTGAATCTGAAAGGAGATATAAAAGAATTCCAATGTCAATCCATCCTAATCAACCATTCAAACTCAATTCCAACTCCTAAATCCAAAATCTCATCAATATAAACGATTGACATTCCAAAACTCAAACTGGCGGCATAACGGCTATAACTGATCAAACCGGAAATACAGACAATATAATATCAATCCAATAAACTTAAATCAACCATCAAACCCAAAAATGGCTAAAACCCAACAAATCTCCAAAACCCAAATTTCGAATAATCTTCCAAAAATCAAAACAATTCCGAACGACGTCCAAATTCAAAACTGACTGAGAATAAACAATCAGAACTCTGCCAAGAACAACATACTCGAAACTCAGTCGATTCTAACAACATCCGAAAAATGAAACGTATCTGATCGGAGAAATACTTACGGTATAACGGAGCTCTTGTTGCCGTGATCGCTAATCTGCCTTCAGAATTAAATTCCAACGGACGGATCGAGCTCGGACTGAAATTCCAAAGCTTGAGAAATGAGTCGGGCGTGAAAATGGAGGAGAGAGGCGAGGGAGAGAGGAAGAAGAAGGAGAAGGAATGGGGGAAGAAAAGTCAAAGCCTATTAAATATCTAACAATTTCCCCATTCTGCGTTTTAGTCCCTGAAAAATCCGAAATTTGCAAAAAGGATCCTGATCAAAAATCAAGTCGGCTTGTGAACTCTGAAATCTCTAATTAACTCAACTAAGCTCAATTAAGATAAATTCGGGGCGTTACAAATGTTTTGTGACACTGAAGAAGAAGTTATCTACTATGATTTTGGCACAGCCCATTGAAGAAAAGGACTTCACCATTTGCAGTGATGCATCAAAACAAGGACTCAGTTGCGTTCTTATGGAAGAGGAGAGGGTCATTGCATACGTGTCAAGACAAATGAAGTCGTATGAACAGAACTACCCACACACGATCTTGAGTTAGCTTTGGTCGTGTTTTCTTTGAATATTTGGAGGCACTACCTATATGGGGCCAAGTGCGAAGTGTTCACGGATCACCAGAGTCTTAAGGCCATCACCAACTCATTACGCTATCTTAGTGTAACCTTAACTTCAAAATAATGTAATTCTTACACCAAATACAACACTAATATCCAACACATTAACTCTAAACTCTACACTAAAAAGAATATTATCGAAATATTCTTTATTATTTTATTCACAAAAATTAATTTATTCCACAAAATATTTTTAAACACAATAATTAAATTATCATTAATATCTAAAATAATAATTTCTATATAAAAATATTAATGAATTAAAAATTTTAATTACATATATTTTAAGAATTATTTTATAAAATTTAAAAAATTTAAATTTATTTATTAAAATATTTAAATTATTATTTATTTTAAGAATTTTAATTTTTTTATTTAAATAATTAATGAATTAATTAGAAACAAAAAAAAAAAAAAGAAAAATAAAAAGGATATCGTAGAGCAACGATGCAACACTGTTGCTTTGCTCCAACCTGGCGCTGAAAATATAGCTGGGTTGGAGCATAAAATGCAACACCAATTTGGTGTAATTAGTGTTGCATTAGAGATGGTCTAAGTACCTATTCACACCAAAAGAATTGAACATGAAACAAAGAAAATGGATAGAACTTTTGAAGGACTATGATCTGAAGATCAGTTATCATCCTGGAAAAGCCAACAAAGTGACTAATGCTTTGAGTCGCAACAACATGGGAAAGATGTTTCTCACAGCAGTAACTGCTGAACCATGTTTGCGTGAGAGGATAAAGCTAAGTCAAGATCAAGACACTGACTTGACAAAGATCAAATCCCAATTCAAGGAAGTCAAAAGTCTTGAACACAAATTTGATCAAAGTAATTTACTTTGGATGCAAGACCGATTGTGTGTACCAAACGTGGAAAACTTATGCCAAGAGGTCATGGCAGAAGCACACAAGTCAAAATTTTACATTCATCCGGGAAGCACCAAAATGTACAAGGAGTTAAAACAAGGATTTTGGTGGAATGGAATCAAGAGAGACGTCGCAGATTTCGTCTCTAAGTGCTTGGTGTGTCAACAAGTGAAAGCCGAACACCAAAGACCCGATGGGCTACTACAACCGTTAGAAATCCCCGAATGGAAATGGGAGCATATTTCCATGGATTTTGTTCGGACTGCAGAAATCACAACAGAGTCATGATGATATATGGGTAATTGTGGATAGACTTACTAAGTCCGCTCATTTTTTACCCATACGCATGAACTGAAACCTAGAAAAGTTGACAACTCTCTACATGGAAAATATTGTGAGATTACATGAAGTCCCAGTCAACATCATTTCGGATCGTGACCCAAGATTTTCCTCAATAGTTTGGAAAAGCTTTCAAGTTGCAGTGGGTACCAAGGTGAAAATGAGAACAACGTATCATCCACAGACCGATGGGCAAACTAAAAGAACTATGCAGACCCTCGAATACATGTTACGGGCTTATGCATTTACTTCAGTTCGCACAGGAGTAATCATCTAACTTTGGTATAATTTGCCTACAACAATAGTTACCACATCAGTCTGGGAATGGCACCATACAAAGCTTTGTATGGGCGAAAGTGTTGATCGTTGTTGTGGTGGGATGATGTGGGAGAGAATACCATCATCGGACCCGAGTTAGTCCAAGCCACTGTGGATAAGGTTAATATCATTCGAGAACGACTTAAGGCTTTCCAAGACCGGAAGAAAAGTTGGGCAGACATGAAAATAATACCCCTAGAGTTTGAAGTTGGAGAAAAGGTGTATGTAAAACTTTCTCTAATGAAAGGAGTGATCCAATTTGACAAGGCCGGAAAGTTGAATGCAAGATATGTGGGACCATTTGAGATTCTGAAAAAAATAAGGACACTGGCTTATCAGTTAGCCTTACCCCCTAAATTGACTCCAATTCACCCAGTCTTTCATGTATCACAGTTGAGAAAATACATACATGATCCAAGTCATGTACTTGAAATGGGACCCTTGAAACTCCAAGAAAATATGAAAGAGGATTTACATTAGGAAGAAGTTCCGATCCGCATAGTGGACACAATGGAACGAGTTTTGAGAAGAAGAACTATACCATATGTCAAATTTCAGTAGTCCAACCATACGGAATGTGAAACTACATGGGAATTGGAAGAGAATATGCATGAGCGATATCCTTATCTCTTCGAACCAGTAGAAGCATCAAGTTTCGAGGACGAAACTTCTCATAAGGAGGGAGAGATATGAAGACCACAAAAATCAGTGGAGCAGTTAACTGAACTAACTGAGTGAACTGAACTAAAGATGATTGAACCAAGCTGAAGAAACACTAAGCTGAATTGGAAGGAAACTAAAGTTGACCGAACTGAAGAGAGAAACCGAACTGAACAGAGAAATTGAACTGGAACTAATCTAATAAAGTCATGTAGTTAGTTTAATAAGATGAAGGGTGTATTAGGCGTATCTAAATTATGTCATGACTTCATATAGTTGGGCACCGCTTGGCTTGTGGATCGAATGATTAAATATACACAATCAATATTATATATTAAAATACAACCCCCTATTAATAAAGTTAAGGAATTTACAATAGCTAACTTATTTTAATTAATTACATAAATTTTCTACGTTTTAAATTTTTAAATTAATAAATTTTATTTTATATTTATATAAATTTTAAATATTTAATTTATCATATATCCTGAAATTAACACAAAAATTAATTAATGTAAAAAATTTATATATATGTACACATCTAGACTTTTGAACATTTAGTTCATGTATCAAATCATTCTTAAATTGTCACAAAAATTAATTAACAAAAAAATTTATACATGTGAACGCATCTAAAATTTTGAATATTTAATTCATCATACGTCCTGAAATTAACATATATATATATATATATATACATGCATCGCCTGCAAAAGACATTAGTATAAAGATAATAAATCAACATATTTGAATAAGATAATGATACATGATACTTTTTTTTAGAATGTGAGTCAATCATTAAATAAAACAAGGATGATAACTAATCAATGTATTATCATTCTAAATAAGCGATGCCTTAGTACATGGAGCTCTTATGTTATGTATAGTGAAAGAAATATGTACTAAAATATATGCATCATCTGCTCAACACTTTCAACAGTTATAAACAATCGAAAATCTCCATCCATGGCTGCCATCGTGAATTCGTGATTAATTATCGTGAAATTTGGACTTAACTAAATCTGAATTAGACTGCGGATTCATAAAATAAATTTGATTGACAGATCGGCCAATACATACATACATGCATATTTCCTGCTGAAATATTGTGGGGTATGTTCTGGGGGTTGGCCATGTTGCTCCCTCTCTCATCCTGCCGCTCGTGCACATCCCTCGATTTAACTCCCGCATGAACCAATGGGCCTCTGACTCATGTGGAATGGGGTCCCCTTCAGGGTCAACCCCCTTTTTTTTAGTATATTTAAGAACATATGTTACAGATGAGCATAACTCCTGCATGAACCAATGAACCTCTGACTCATGTGGGATGAAGTCCCCTTCGGGGTCAACCCTTTTTTTTTTTAGTATATTTAAGAACATATGTTACAGATGAGCATAAATTTGTGGAGTAAATAGTTCATTTTATGTAATCAGAAGCAAACCGAAGTAGCCTTCCAAAGTTGCAATAAAGTTTCTTGAGAGGGGATCGGAGTGTTATTTAATATTCCAAAAATTATTAATAGCACTTCATCTTAGTTAAATAATATATTATTAAACATGATTATCCTTATAATATCTTTCCTTATGTAATAAAATATTTTTCTACCTTTAAAAACATCAAATACAATACTTTTATATGTCAACAACTTAAATTTTAATATTTTTAAAAGTTTTTCATAATATTTTATCATATATAAATAAAATAACAAACATATTTTATTTTGATCATAAAATATTTACAACTTATCTCAAATATTAGTATGGTGATACAAAATATTAGACAATTTTTTTACGAAATATATGAAATGGTGGATGTAAAAAATTTTGATTTACCAAAATTTTATTTAAATTTGATATAATATACAAAGTATCTTAACATATAAGATAAAATTAAGATTTCTATGTTATTATATATTTTTTATTTTGTAATATATCCTTTGGTGATTAACAACTTGATTTTATAGTATAAAGATATGATTTGAATTTTATTTACCTTATGTAGATAAATACTAAATATTAATCTATGTTTATGTTTATTTTTTTATTTTGTACAATTTTAAATACAAAAATATATTAACTGAATATGAGAAAAGATATTATGCTTAATTAAAAATTTAATTCTTAATATATAATAAAAAAAATTACAAATATATGTAATAAAATTTTTAAAATAAAAACGGAACATCAATTGATACGAAAATTTGATAAAAATATATAATTTAGCACAAAATAAAAAAAATAGCAATTAGTTTTAAATTTTTTTATATTTATTTTTGCGTTTAATGATTAACAAATTTAACCATAATTTTTTGAGTAATTAATATATTTTAGGAATTTCTCATTGAAATCATTAATGAATTTACTAAAAATAAAACCAATCATGTAGAAGGTGTCATTGTCAATTTTTGTAAAAATATTAAAGATGAAGTGAAATTAACAAAAGATAAAGTGTAAATAACATTCCCCAACTTAAAATACAACAAAACTATGTGCCCAAAGGACGTTAATTCACTCTCAAACATTCCCCTCTTCTTCTCCGTCCCTAAAAGATTTGGGATCTCTTTGATCAAATTTTTTGCAAATCGCAGCAACTTTCGACCAAACCGTAGGGTAAGAGCTCCAAATACTCTTAAAATAATCTATATTATTGTACACATATTTCATAACAAAAATGGCAAGACAAGTTGTTGTGATGCTCCCTGTGATTGTAAAGAGTACTTTAAAACTCGCCAAGGAAATTGTGGTCAAGCCACTTGTGGGGTCGAGTTCATTGCTATACGCTGAACTTTTCATATTCCACTGTCCCTCGATTTCAAATATCCTGCCACTATCCATTAGCTCGATCAATGTACGGGAGACATCAGCAACTAATGGTGAACCCTTTGGGAAGGCACAAGCAAATCCATCAGTTGGATAGATTTTGCCAACCGTCGTGTACTTATCGCCATACTTTGATAGGAAAAGGTTAGTGAACGGTCGCGTAGAGAACAAGGCCGCTATGCCACCATTTTCACTCCCTTTAGATAAGGCATCCTCACAAAGATCTGGCTTGTTGTAGGTTCTAATCTTGGACCTATCGAATCCCAATCGTTGCAAGTACTCAATAAGGAAAGAACCACTTTGGCATCCAACATAGACTCCATTTTGAATCAATTCATTCGCATCAATAACAGGTGGGGAAAGCCTTTGAACTGTTAATCTTGCTGAAAGGCTCGCTGTATAGGTTGAACTCAGTATAAGCACCACAAACATCCACACCACCACGACCACTCGAGCTAAATTGGTCACTATTTTTTCCCTATGTGCAAATACTAGTGACATGAAAGGAAAATAGAATATCATGCCTGCATGTTGTGCGACGGGACCTCTATAAGCATGATTAAACCTATGTTCAAGAATCCAGATCACGACTCCGGTTAAAATGAAGAGTGATATAGCAGTTAACCAGAGTTCTTTGCTAAGGGGCTTCAAGAAAATCCATTTGTCATTGGGATCATCATGTTTGATTGGAACTGTAATGGTGACTCCTCCAGCATCATACGGCATCGTGAAGTCCACATACTGTGATCTTTTTGATGTGATCGTGATGTCTCCCACAGCTGCATCAAATTTCTGAAACAAGAAATATGGTTAGGGAAACTTTTATAAATCAAGTTATAATTAAGTAACTGTAGCTATTGAGCCTTAGAGTTGTGTACCCCAAGATAAACTTGATATACGAGTTCATCGTATGTTCCTGCGCTAGAACCATCAGATTTTTCGAATGGGACATACTCGTGTGACACAGCGTATGGCAATGCTTTAATGACAGCCTCGAATATGTCTATGTAGCATCCACTAACTTTCAATGCATTAGTTTCATGGTCTCTTTTCACTTCAACAAATTCCTTAAAACCCGATTCCACTGGCACCCCAACTTTAAGCTTCTTACCACTGACTGGAACCTCCCATCCCCTTGGCACAAGCGTAGAGTCTCCAGGAAATATAATGCTTCTCAGTGTTTTATTTGAAGAACTGGCATCATTTTTACCGTTTACTATTCCGAGAGAATCTGTCCATATTCCTACCTCCTTCTCCCCTTTTCCAACTACATTTAGTATTTGAAAAGTTGATGGCTCTAGTTGTCCCTCAATGAGATGGAACTTACCGCCAAGGCCTTGAAATGTCACCCCCAAAATTGATTCAAGAATTTTCGGTCCTGACTTTGATATTTCAGTACTGAACAAGTCTGTAGAATTAATAACACTTGTGTTGATATCAAAAGAAGTCGGCTCCATTAATCTAACCCTTTCAGCAGCCATAGCCAATGCCCACAAAGTATCATATGCCCACAGACTATAAAGGCTCAGCTCAGCTTGTAACATGTAAGGATTATCTGCAAGGAATTTACTTTTCCACCTTTTAGCAAAAGAATCAAGTTTTCTAGAGCTTGGAATCAAAGGCTTAACGCCAAGAATGCCCTGCATAGAATCCACAACATGGGAATCCAGTGAAAAAAATAAGTCCATCAGCCCACTTGTTACGATCCATGCATAGCCTTCACTCATCATTCCTGCTTCTTTTGCTTTTAGGAATAGTTTGGAACGGATAGAACTTGAAACGTGCACCACAAATACCCTTGTTTGCATAGTTTTCATCTTATATAGCTCTTGCAACAAAAAATCATCAGTTGTTGTCAGAGGGATGACACTTTTGTATGAAACTCGAGTATTGACATCTTGAAGGGCATTAGACAGATATGAAACTATCCCATTACCATAATCTGAATCGTCGTATATGATAACAACTTGATTCCAGCGAAAGTATTCAACTATAGCCACAATAGCACGCACTTGAGTTGCATCACTCAGGGCTGTTTGTACAAAGTACCGAGATATAGGATGGAGCAAAGGACTTGTAGCTGAAAAAGAAATGATTGGAACATTTGCTCTATCTCCAAGTCCAATCACAAAGCTTGCTTCTGAAGATTTTTGAGGACCGATTATTGCGTCAACTTCGACGTCTTTTAATAAACCGAGAGCTGTACTCATGCAGGAAGGTAAAACAGAACAATTAACTGATATATAAAAAATAATCATATGGATATGAATAATCAATGTGAGAACTGTGGGTTTGGGTGATGAATGTGTGGGAAAGAAGGTGGTGATGGTCAAACTGGCTATTTTAGAGTTCAAGTTCATTAAGCACAAACAAGTATATAATATACAGAGCATTATCTGATAGTACTTGATAGAAAATGGAAACAGTAGATGGCCTATACCTTTAGCTGCAGCATCAATGACTTCCCCCTTTGAGTCCCTTAGATGCAGCTCAAGTCTTGTAGTGTAATCGGTGTTAGTTTCATAGAAATCGGAGATTGCGAGAGACAAGCTGGTCAGGCCTATACGCCCGATCAAAGAATCAAAATCAAGAATCACGCCGACTTTAAATGTTCTATTAACAACTTCAGTCTGTGCTATGCACAAGGAGCCAGATAAAGAGAACAGCGAGATATATAAAATGAAGAAGAGCATTTTCTTTTCGAGCAACTGATGCATGTGCTATTCTCGACTACGTGTATATATATGTAGGCATTTGCGCGAATCGAAGAAACAGAGCCAAACTTCTCAGCAGGTTTAAGGACCTTGAATTGGTAAAAGTCCATTGTCCCTCCTCGCAAGAGTGAGAGAGACCACAACAATATATGACTTATTGAGATGTGTTAATATGCATGGAATTTGCATTCTCATTTCCTACAAAATCGGATGATGATAATGACGATCCGAATTCGCTCATGGATCGGAAATAGTAAAATATATGTGCATGAGAAAATCTCAAATAAGATATGCTTGAAGGGAAATAAAATAATATCACAAAATAGACATTAATTCACTGACTCGTACTCCAAGTCAACTAATTCACATTCAATAGTTAAACTTCCTCGAAATTCTTTCTTGCAAGGTGTTGATGTTTAAGTTGGTAATGAAATAATAAGATGACTTTCAAAGCAAAATATGTTGAATATAACGATTTTTTACTATGCCGCAAGCATTTGAAATTAGTTTTGGCCATAGGAGTTGAATGTATATGAATATAATTCTTACACAAGGTTGTCTTTCACGTCCTTTATCTTGTTTTTTTTTTTTTTTTTCATTTATCTATGTGATGGTTGATGACACGCTAACATAATAATATATATATATATATATATGTATGTATATTTCATATAACAATTCAATTTTAATTTTACCTACATGAGTTCCATATAATTTTTATAGAATATACATGTCTAAGACAGTGTTTGAAAGAGCTTCTAGAAAGCGCTTTTAAGCTTTTTCTTAAGAAAAAAATTGAAAAGTGCTTGCTAAAAGCTCTTCCAAATACTACCTAGATCAATTTTAGATTATATCATTTAATACTAAGATAATACTCTTATGCTTACATGAAATAGAAGAGACGATGAAAATAAAGTTTTCGACCTTGGAATTAAAACCCATCACACTGACGGAAGAAATATTTCTTAGAGCTAAACACGAACTATAGGGAAAGATCGATCATCTGGTCATAAAGGAAATGGGCTTGTCAATGCCCTTTTGTGCTTCCTGCTAATTAATAAAGTTTAGAGGTGAATAAAGAGAAAAATGACACCGAAGGACGAAAAAAACACATAAACTCTATATATAAGAAAACAAAAGGCACTTCAATAAGCAAATAAGACCTCAAAATCTATGGACCCTCAAATTTTGCTATTAAAGAGGGGAAATCGAGATAAATTCACAATTTAAGATTATACTTTTATATAGAAAATAGAAAAATAGAAATAAATAACAGGTCATAGAAAGAAAATTTTACTTAAAGTAAAATAATATTATTGTTACAATAGTATACAATACTTTTTGCTATAGATTGCAATTAATTAAAAACCAATTGAATTTGCTAACATTTAACATCGGAAATTGAACGTAAATAAATTCTTATTATTAAATAAAAAAATAATTAAACAAAATACTACTTTATACAAAAATCTTGCAATCAGGAGTGAATGAAAAAACAGGGAAAATGATCTTTGGATTACCTAGCATTAAGTATATTATTAAAGACTCTAAGCTAAATAAAAAGCCAAAATAGTAACCTCATAAATCAAACTAATATATTTATAGATAAAAAATAATAAAATAATAAGTATAGAACTTAAAGGGATAGATATAAATTATAACTAGTTGAGGACACTAATTTCATAACGCAATTCAAATTTGTAAAGCTATAAAGTTTCAAAGTCGAAGAGGGTACTGTTCTTGATTTGGGTGCAATCGTAATAAAGATGAGCGTACACAGTTAGTCAGTATATAATGCCCAACAAATTCACTTGCATTAATAATAAGCAGTTCATTGGCTTCAGTCATCACTGATGAAAAACACACCTAAGCACAAATCTCAGTCACAGCGGTTTCATTATTACCATTGAAATTTCGATTCAAACTTGGATGATAAAACATGGTCTCAAAAAACGAAACAGAAAATTATCTTCGAATGGAGAAGGTTTTAGCCAACACCTATCAGCAGTCGACGACGACTGACCTCATTCATGAGCTTCTGACCGGAGAGCTGAAAAACCAAAGGATTCAAAGGTGAGCGATGAAGTCAAAAGATCAATAAAATGGAGAAACAACAGTCGAGAGCAAACATCAGTCAGACTATACCATAAGAAACACTCCACGAAACAGTAATACATGAAAGAGAATGAATTATGAAAAGAACAGTCTGCCCACTCTGGAAGCATCTTCAATTCCTAAATATAATGTGCTACATGCAGCCATTTTGCTTTCAAAAACGCAATTTACTATGCCATGCTATAAAAAACTGATAACGCATTTACTGCAATTTGTTAACAGCAGAATTTGTGTTTGACACACATGACATCGCACTTAAGACCTTGAAGTACACGGAACACTTGTAGAAGAGGATAAAAGAAGGCCCCAACATCAAATCATTTAAAATTACAATCCGTATCTGCAAGATAAGCAGACAGACAAAAGTGAGATATTGGTTCACCCAGAGTGCTGGGGACGGATCCGGGAAGAAGGAATGAAAAACAAACTGAATATTGAGGGATAAAAAACGGAGAGGATCATGCCCACATATGCATATACATTGATTTTGTCGAATCTGATTTAAAGAGCCCTCCTCTAACAAGGTTCTCTCGTAGACAGCCATATAAAATGTTTCTCGAAATATGGAGTTGTTAATGAAAGAGGGAATATCTGTTCTAAGAACCTCTGGCATACAATCTCAATCCTCAGGCGTTCAAGTCACAATTAGAAGATTAACAATTACCCATGGTACTAAAACCCTGCTCCCCAACATGTTAAAATGAGCTGACCCTGTCCTATTCAAAGTACTAAGATATAAAGCCTTCATTATTTTCATGCTAAACCACATTTTGATGAGTGAAGCACAATACCCATAACTCACAAAAGGAAAAAAAACTTGTTCGAGGAATTCAGAAGATGGGAAAGTAAGTATTTCATTTTTTCCCTTGCATGCATACATACTTATTATTGAAGTCGCAATAAAGAATTTTTCATTCCAAATTCCATACACCAAAATAAGAAGTGAAGGAGCTAGTGTGTGCGTCACGGAATATCAAAGGCATTTATGAAGCACACACATTAACAATTTCCCACTTCCATGCACAAACCATTTCCAGTTCCAAAGATATCATCAAGATGTATTTCAAAACCAAAAACCAAGAAGCAGCGTCCCAGTATCAAAACAAAACCCAGTACTGAATGATCTTCAGAACCACTTACAGTTCCCATAAAGAATAGTGATGCAAACCATGGATGCCTGTCTAGGAAATTGTAATAAGTAATACTCATATTAGGACTTATCCATTTTCATTATGATGGTAAATGGGCAAACACTAAATATCAATCATTAACTAAGTCATGAGGACCATTCTTAGAGCAATCTTAAAGCTCTGCTCAAAACACAGCCACGTATCCAACAAAATAAGCAAACATAAACCAAAAGGAAAGAGGTACTCATATCAAGGATCCCCCTGCACAAAAGTTTGTTACACCCAATCATCGTGAAAACATATCCTTTCAGTAAAATCACAAGGCAAGTGAAGCGCCTCTAAAACAATTGCCTCCAACTTCAATCACTTTTACAAAACACACTGTTCTAAAAGGCGCCGCCTAGTTCCGCCTAGGCATCGCCTAGGCGCTAGGCTGTTGCTCACCGTCTCGCTTTTTTGCTAGGCTATGCATCTAGGCGTTGTCCGCCTAATCTCCCGCCTAGGCGGCGCCCAAGCTGCCTAGGCTGACAAAACGCCGCTTAGGTGGACAAAAATCCGCCTAGGCGATTACTATTTTTCGCAAAAAAATAATAATAATAAAAAACTAAAAAAGAGATTGGCGACGCGAGAAACAAACACCGAAAGAAAGAAGAAGCGCAAAAAATTAAATCTCATATTACATATGAAGACTTAATATCTATTAATATCTATGTAATTGTTGTTGTTATTATTATTATTATTAATAAAATTTTATAAGAGTTTCGTACAAAAACTGAAAAACATAAGACATAAAATTTATATTTTATAGTAAAACTCATGAATATTTCAAATTATTTATTATTTAGGTTTAAAAATAAAAATCACCTAGGCGGCTAGGTGGTGGGTCACCGCCCGCCTATCGTCTAGCGTTTTTTAGAACATTGACAAAACATAATTCCAACATCATACTAAATTCAGAATAAAATTCATGTAGCTACGAGTAGGTAAAAAAAATGGACTCTGCGGTAAACAAGGTCAATTAAAAGCTCAACTAGAGATTCTAAATACAATATTGAGCACCCCAAAATATATCATAGTCTTCAATTTAATCTTGGTCAAATTGGCTTAAAGGCGATCAACCTGAAGTGCAAAACACAATCTCAAAATAAGAAATTAACAATCCTTGTATAAACGCACAATAACATGCATCGAATCCCAATAAATGCTCGATACATTCACAGCACCCAAAAATTAAGAAGAAACGTACAGAAATTAGAAATATATAAAATGAAAAAGGAAATTACTTGTGTATAGTTTCAATTTATCCTAAGCTGAATGGCTCAGCCCCAGTTGTGGAGCATTTCTATTTTTAAATATAAAGTTCAATGAGTAGACAATATTTTTTTGAGAAAAAGGCAAGTTCACCCTGCCATTTAAGACGTACATGTATTGGTATTTGTTAACCACAGACTTTGTTAGTGTTTGGGAGAGCTATTAGGAAGCACTTCTCAACTTTTTCTTAACAAAATTTCAAAATTTTATTAATGAAAAGTTGAAAAGTGCTTCTTAAAAGCTCTCCCAAACGCTACCTTTGTCTGACACCTGATAAATCATACTTCAAATTTGTAGGCCTCTAATAGTTGTGGCTGATAAAATCCAAGCTCACCAGCGTCAAATCAATTAAAATCATAATCGGTATTTACAAGATGACTATACATGAAGCAAAAGGTGACATTGGTTTTTTGAGTAAGAAGGGTTTTAACTTCATGTGATCTTGCATGTTGAAAGTGAGTAAAAATTCATAACTGAGACATTAGCTCACTAAACTATTCGGGACAGATATGGACATAATAAAAGGCAAAGACAAGCTGTATACTTAGGATAGGAAGCAGAGGGATGGGAATCACTCCCACAAACCAAACAGATCGACTCTGCCGAAGAATCTTCTTTAAAGAGTTTTCGCCTTCTTACAATCCTTCCCAGTCTTATTGTGCATGCAAATGGTGACGAAGTGTAAAGAGCACATGTTGGCTCGTATGAGCACATCTTCATCACGGCCCAGTCAAACAGTCTTCAAATATATAGTTGTATTTTTAATAAAAAGAGAAAAGGAAGTCTATTGGTAAGCAATTTGCACATGTAATGTAAATATAAAAAGATAGTCAAATGTGATAATAAGGGAACCAAATTTGTTGTCATAAAAAAATCGAGATGATTCACTCCTGGAAGAATGTAACCACGAAATCTAGTTGATAAATAGTGTTTTTCAAAAATAAATAAACAAAGTCCAAGTAATAATCTAACAACAATACAAAGAACTAATAGCGGAACTTGAAGTGGCAAACATTAACACAGTCTGTCAGTCAGGACTCAGGGGTGCCATTAACCATAAGTCTCTATTGAAAAACATCCATCAATCCAAAATAATCACAAACAAATACCGAAGGCAAGAGAAACTTCTATCAAGGAGTACCATACCCCCCGAATGCAAAGTCGAATGTCAATCCATATACCCAATATAGTTTCGGTAAAATACAAACTGAAGCAACAATCGCGTATTTCTCCATAAATTAATAATTTTGACATGAAATCACATCACTAAAACCGGAGTTTTATGATTTTAGACATCACACTCCACAGCAAGACACCATAATCCACAACTTTAATCTGGTTATGAGTAGAGCAATCTGAAAGCAAGAAATTACAATTGGATCGTAGAGAAAATAGAAATGAAAAGGGAAAATTACTTGGCTTCTGGGGTTTTCCGTCAACCCATTGGGAGACAGCAAAATGGACCTTCTCTCGGTTCAAAGCTTCAGATTTGTAAGGTTCTTTGAGACACTGTCGCACCAAATTAGCGCAGAGATTGGAGTAAGTGATGTAAGTCATCCCCGCAGATCTCCAAAACGGCACCGCAGCGTTCGACGCCATTCGTTCCTTTCTTCTTCTTCTTGGCAGCCCTCTGATGGATCTCACCTCGTCGCAAAGTTGGTCTCTGGGCTTTTCTCCATATGACACCTTCTTTGGGCTGTCTGTACTGGGCCTTTTCGCCCGGGTTTCCACTTACTTTACACTCTTTGACTTCGTTTGCTTTCAAAAGTCAGACCAAAAAAACACTTTTAAGTGCTTTTCAGTTAAAAAACTGTTTGGTTGACCAAAAAAATGCTTATTTAATTCAAAATTAAAGTTTTTTAAAAGCAAAAAATTGTAGCTTTTAAAAACACTTATTTTAGAAAATCACTACAAAATCCAAACGGGTTCTTTAATTAATTAATTAAGGGTCAATTCTCAATTTAGTCCTTCATTTTAGATCGCTTTTTTGATTTAGTCATTCATTTTTCCATTGACCCAATTTATTCCTTCATTTTTCACCGTGTTTTCGTAATTGGTCCTTCCGTTCAATTAAGTGTTAAAATTAACAGGATTTACCTCCTTAGCACATTCAACTTTTTCTTCTCACCTCTACAACCGGTAAACCCATCGTTACCAATTTCATTCTCCCACAACGCTCTAAACCCTTAATTTTCCATACAATATAATCGTTCCACTCAAATCTGGTTACTCGAAGATATCATAAGTTTTCTTCCTTCTTTTTAGGTAACTTTTCAAGTTATTGGTGAAGAATTGAAAATACTGTAAGTTTTCATAGATTACGTTTTTTTTTTTTTGGGGTTACTCGAATTTGGCCACTCGAAAACACTTGAAATTTTTCGGCCAAATCTACGAATTGCATAGGGGATACTTTTAATCATTGTTATTTAAATTGAGAACTTGTTAGCCTTCTTGAAAAAGGCGACTCCTTCCACCTCTTCAAATGGGCAATCAAGAAAATCATTTTTTTCTCGCTCCTAGAAGAAAAAAATTTGAGGGTCTGAATCAAAGGCTCATAGAGATTGACTGATTTGATGTGCTTGTTATGACTCGTGTTAAATTTTACTAGTTGTGTTTGATTTTGAAAATTGTAATCGTGGAATATTTTTTATTTTTTAGATTTGGTTGTGCTTGTTAAAGTCAATCTTGTTAAAATGGTGAGCCGTGATTTTAATTTTGTTCTAATTCTTTATTATATCTTATACTTTTTTTCTTTGGAACTAATTGTTGAAGTGTGCTTCTATCAGCTTGACTGATAATAGTGAACAGATCAGATCAAAGAGTAGAGATCAGATGAGCTCAGCTGTAGTGACCATTACCGGATCACCTACTAAACAGAACTTATGCATGCAATTAACTTAATTAAACAGATAACAGAATAAAACTGCGGAAACCATAAACATTATACAATCCCAAGTAAAGGAATCTGTAATGTATCCAATAATATACAACCAAATCGAATAGCTGTATAAACCCAAAACAACAGTAATAAAACCTAAGCGAAGCTCCAGCCGGCCAACCGCTGACTAGCCCCTCCTGGATCCACCCTCCTCGTCCAAACGCAAACCTGCCCCATGGAATAGGGTGTCCAGAAAATACAGAGTACGAGACGTGAGCATAAAACGCTCAGTGCGAGAGTATGAGTATACATGCATGCAAAGTGAACTCCCTATAGACTCGAGGTCAAGGATCAGATAACAGAGACAGACCGGGCCCTGGTATGTAGCACGCTGTGCCGTCGCTTCAGGAGGTGGCTCCCATACCGAGATAACCGTGGATACGCCGGACCCAAATCGATGGAAGTCCATCCACTAACAGGATAGGGTACAACCCTACTAACAGACATCTCGAAAGAGATACAACAAGATGCAAATGAATGCAGCATAATATCATGGCATATAAATCATGCAGTCACATAATACATGCATACTCAGTCAGGATATCTCGAGCAGTACTGTCGTACCTCAATACAGTGCAAGCTCTACCAACTCTAGGTCCACGCCTATAGTCTGCTCTACACTGCCAAATGATACTACTATAATTAAAGTGCTCTAAAAGTCTTAACTAAGCTATTGCATACTCCTAAATATTTATAGGAAGCAAAAGCTATACCTTCGTCCATCGTTAGCCCTTTGATGTCGATGCCTCCAGAACTTGGGCACAACTCTGCTACGACTACCGAACGTCTCGCCGACCTCCGGACCAAGCCTAAGAAGACTAGAACAGCTCCAAAAGGACTAGAATGGAAAGGAGAACTCGGAATTTGCAAATGAAAGTGAAGCCTCGGCCTTCTATTTATAGACAACGATCGGAACTTCCGATCCTTGATCGGAACGTTCGAACCTCGATCGGAACGTCCGATCCTGCCATCGGAGCTTCCGAAGATCCTGATCTGCCACGTGTCAAAATATCACTTGTTGACTCCGGATAGGGGTGATCGGAGCTTCCGGTCCTGATCGGAGCTTCCGATCTTGCCACACGTCATGCCTGACGTAATATTGATCGGAGCTTCCGATCCTGTTCGGAGCTTTCGATCCTGATCGGAGCTTCCGATCTCACCTTCGGAGCTTCCGAACTCTACCCAAGTAATTATGATTAATTCCTTAATTACTGATTTGGTTACGGGCTACTACATTCTCCCCCACTTAAGATATTTCGTCCTCGAAATCAGATCTTAAGTACCGAATGCAAATACAAAAATCAGAAACATTCTTTATTCAAATCAAACGTTACAAAGTTTGCAACTGAATACAACTTTAAAGAATGAAATCAAAACAACTCAGGATGGTCTTTACGCATCCTGTCCTCAAGCTTCCAAGTAGCTTCCTCAGTGCCTCGGCGCTGCCACTGAACTAAAACCAAAGGAATGACTTTGTTCCGTAAAACCTTATCCTTATAATCCAGGATACGAAGAGGTTTCTCAACATAAGTCAAATCCTTGTCTACCTGAACCTCAGACCGCTGCAGAATATGAGATTCATCCGCCACATACCGTCGCAACAGAGATACGAGGAAAACGTCGTGAATACTGGATAGATGCGGTGGCAAAGCTAGTCGATAAGCCAAATCGCCAATGCTTTCCAAGATCTCAAACGGACAGATAAATCTGGGAGACAACTTGCCCTTAAGGCCAAATCTGAGAATCTTGCGGAAAGGTGACACTCTCAGAAACACTTTCTCCCCAACCTCGAACTGCAAAGGCCTACGCTTGATATTAGCATAGCTGGCCTGACGATCCTGTGCAGTCTTAATCCGTTTCTTGATTTGATCGACAATGCCTATCGCCTGCTGGATAAACTCCGGTCCCTCAGCCTGTCTCTCCCCCACTTCTTCCCAGAAGAGTGGAGTACGACAACGTCGCCCGTACAACGCCTCAAAAGGTGCCATCCCAATACTAGTATGATAGCTTTTGTTGTAAGCGAACTCGATCAACGGCAAATTATCCTGCCAGGCTGAACCAAAATCCATGACGCACGCTCTAAGAATATCCTCTAACGTATGGATAGTGCGCTCTGACTGACCATCAGTCTCCGGATGATAGGCTGTACTCAAACTGAGAGTAGTACCTATCACACGCTGAACACTTCCCCAGAATATAGAAGTAAACCTGGGATCCCGATCGCTGACAATGCTCACAGGCACTCCATGAAGTCGAACGATCTCCTGAATGTACATCCGTGCCATGCGATCCACAGAGTACTCTCGGCTATAGGCAATGAAATGCGCTGACTTGGTGAGTCGGTCCACCACAACCCAGATAGCATCACAGTTCCTCGGGGATACCGGCAAATGGGTCACAAAGTCCATTGTGATAAACTCCCATGTCCATTCCGAAATAGGCAGACTGTGAAGCAATCCTCCAGGTCGTCGGTGCTCTGCCTTGACCTGTTGACACACCAAACATCTCGAAACAAACTGATAAACACTGCGTTTCATTCCCTTCCACCAGAAACGAGTACGTAGATCCTTGTACATCTTGTTGCTCCCATGATGAATACTCAACTTAGTGCGATGCGCCTGAGACAAAATCTCCTCTCGCAACTCTTCATCCTGAGGAATCACAAGCCTACCAGACAAACACAGAAAGCCATCTGACTGATAATGAAATCCAGACGAGCTACCCTCGTTAGCTAGACGAGCTAAACGCTGGGTCTTCGAATCAGACATCTGAGCATCTCGGATCCGCGAATACAAGGCTGGCTCAGATAATATCGCAAACATCTGGATACTCTGCATACCTTTCTTATGCTTGAAGGTATAACCTGAAGTACAACAGTCACTGATCGCACTAGACATCGAACAAGTCTGAAGTGCGGATAATCGCACCTTGCGACTCAAAGCATCAGCGGTGAGATTAGCAGCTCCCGGATGGTACTTAATCTCGCAATCATAGTCCTTAAGCAAGTCCATCCAACGTCTCTGCCTCATGTTCAACTCCGCCTGAGTGAACAAATACTTGAGACTCTTATGGTCGGTGAAGATCTCAAATTTCTCGCCATACAGATAATGACGCCAGATCTTCAAAGCGAACACAATGGCTGCTAACTCCAAATCATGGACTGGATAGTTGTCCTCGTGAAGCTTCAGCTGTCTAGAAGCGTATGCGATCACATGCCCATTCTGAGTCAGGACACAGCCTAACCCCTGAAGAGAAGCATCCGTATATACCACATACCCCCCAGATCCTGACGGTAATGCCAACACCGGAGTAGAAGTCAACCGCCGTCGAAGCTCACGGAAATTCTCCTCACACTCGGAGGACCACTCAAAATCCACACCCTTGCGGGTAAGTTGCGTCAACGGTCGAGCTAACTGAGAGAAGTTCAGAATGAAGCAACGATAATACCCTGCTAGACCCAGAAAACTACGGATCTCAGCAACCGTCGTCGGACGCGACCAATTAAGTACCGCTTCAATCTTGCTTGGATCAACAGAAATCCCCTCCCTGGATATGATATGGCCAAGAAAGACCACTCTATCCATCCAGAACTCACACTTGCTCAGCTTGGCGTACAACTGCTCATCTCGAAGAGTCTGTAGTACCAACCGCAAGTGAGAAACATGCTCTTCCGTATTACGCGAATACACCAAGATGTCGTCAATGAAGACCACGACAAACTTGTCCAAGTACTCCCTGAAGACACGGTTCATCAAATCCATGAATATAGCCGGCGCATTAGTCAAACCAAATGGCATCACTAGGAACTCGTAATGCCCATAGCGAGTACGGAATGCAGTCTTGGCTACATCCTGATCACGGACTCTCAACTGATGATACCCAGATCTCAAGTCAATCTTGGAGTAAACTGACGTGCCCTGCAGCTGATCGAACAAGTCATCAATACGAGGCAACGGATACTTGTTCTTCACAGTGACTCGATTTAGCTGCCGATAGTCAATGCACAGCCGCATCGACCCATCCTTCTTCTTTACGAAGAGAACAGGAGCTCCCCAAGGAGACACACTAGGACGAATGTACCCCTTGTCCAAAAGATCCTGTAGCTGATTCTTCAACTCACGCATTTCTGACGGAGCCAGACGATACGGTGCTCTAGAAATAGGTGAAGTACCCGGCATCAACTCTATGCCAAACTCGACTTCCCTAGCAGGAGGAAAACCCGGAATCTCATCAGGAAACACATCTGGAAATTCATCCACAACAGGAATGCTCTCTATCCCAATACTCTCAGCGGACAAATCAACTGCATAGATAAGGTAGCCTTCCCCGCCAGACTCTAGAGCTCGACAGGCTCTCAAAGCTGATACCAAAGGCATCGGGGGTCGCGCTCCCTCACCATAGAAAAACCAACTCTCACTCCCTTCCGGATGAAAGCGTGCTAATTTCTGATAGCAGTCCACTGAAGCTCGATAGGTAGTCAACATATCTATTCCCAGAATGCAATCAAAGTCGTCCATCGCCAGGACCATGAGATTCGCCAACAGAATGTTCCCTTCGAACTCTAAAGGGCAACCCATCACTAGACGCTTAGCCATAGCAGATTGGCCCGTCGGAGTAGAAACAGACAGCACTACGTCTAGTACAATGCATGGTAACTTATGCCTCTTAACAAAACGTGCAGAAATGAAGGAATGAGATGCACCAGTGTCAATAAGTACAAGAGCAGGTATACCATAAAGCAGAAATGTACCTGCGATGACTTTCTCATTCTCCTCCACAGCCTGATCATGTCTCAGGGCAAACACCTGGCCAGAAGCTCATGGCCTCAAATGAGAACTCCCAGCAGACTGTCCCTGCGACCTCTGCTGTACGGTGGTCTGAGAGCCCGATCCTGAACCAGAACCAGAACCGCCTCCCCCAGATAGTGGACAATCCCTCCGAATATGACCAGTTTCTCCACAACGGAAACAAGCTCCAGAAGCTCTACGGCACTTGTCGGATGGATGGTTCTTCCCACAGTGATCACACTTGTCCTTCTTACCGTAACGGACAACACCTCCAGAACCAGAGGAAGAAGAAGATCCAGACTTCTTGAAAGTTTGGGCACGGGGACCCAAATAACTAGCAGGCCTCGACTGAGGGAAAGACCTGTTCCGCCGAATGCTGTCCTCCGCCTGGTGACAACGGCTCACCAAACCCTCGTAGGACATGTCGTCGCCAACCGCCACACGGTCATTGATCTCAGGGTTAAGGCCCTGAAGGAACAGATTATACTTCATCTCTGAGCTATCAGCAATCTCGGGGCAATAGGATAGCAGATCAAAGAACCTCTGCTGATACTCATCGATAGACATGGCTCCCTGTCGCAGACTCAGTAGCTCGCCTGCCTTCGACTGACGGAGTGCAGGAGGAAAATACCGCTTTTGGAAAGCTGTGCGGAACTCGGCCCAGGTGGCCACTCCTCTCGCCGCAACAAAAGGTGCAGAAGTAAACCTCCACCACCTGCGCGCACGCCCATCCAGAAGATAGCCAAGGGTCTCCACCTTCTGCTCCTCGGTGCATTGAAAAGTCTGAAAATTCGTCTCCATGCGGTCTAACCAGTTCTCCGCATCCTCCGGAGACTCACCTCCAACTAAGGGCTTAGGACCCATAGCTAAGAATCGACGCACAGTGAAACGCTCGTCGTCATGGTGACGATGACGCCGTTCTCGACGAGGCTCCCGGTCGGCATCACCCCAACGCCCACCAACACTGCCATGAGAACTCTGGTCGTCACGATTTGACATCTACAAAAATACCTCAAGATGAGACTAAATCCCAAGAATTCTTTTGCATGCTCTGATACCATAAATGTAGTGACCCTTACCGGATCACCTACTAAACAGAACTTATGCATGCTATTAACTTAATTAAACAAATAACAGAATAAAACTGCGGAAACCATAAACATTATGCAATCCCAAGTAAAGGAATCTGTAATGTATCCAATAATATACAACCAAATCGAATAGCTGTATAAACCCAAAACAACAGTAATAAAACCTAAGCGAAGCTCCAGCCGGCCAACCGCTGACTAGCCCCTCCTGGATCCACCCTCCTCGTCCAAACGCAAATCTGCCCCAGGAAATAGGGTGTCCAGAAAATACAGAGTACGAGACGTGAGCATAAAACGCTCAGTGCGAGAGTATGAGTATACATGCATGCAAAGTGAACTCCCATATAGACTCGAGGTCAAGGATCAGATAACAGAGACAGACCGGGCCCTGGTATGTAGCACGCTGTGCCGTCGCTTCAGGAGGTGGCTCCCATACCGAGATAACCGTGGATACGCCGGACCCAAATCGATGGAAGTCCATCCACTAACAGGATAGGGTACAACCCTACTAACAGACATCTCGAAAGAGATACAGCAAGATGCAAATGAATGCAGCATAATATCATGGCATATAAATCATGCAGTCACATAATACATGCATACTCAGTCAGGATATCTCGAGCAGTACTTTCGTACCTCAATACAGTGCAAGCTCTACCAACTCTAGGTCCACGCCTATAGTCTGCTCTACACTGCCAAATGATACTACTATCATTAAAGTGCTCTAAAAGTCTTAACTAAGCTATTGCATACTCCTAAATATTTATAGGAAGCAAAAGCTATACCTTCGTCCGTCGTTAGCCCTTTGATGTCGATGCCTCCAGAACTTGGGCACAACTCCGCTACGACTACCGAACGTCTCGCCGACCTCCGGACCAAGCCTAAGAAGACTAGAACAGCTCCAAAAAGACTAGAATGGAAAGGAGAACTCGGAATTTGCAAATGAAAGTGAAGCCTCGGCCTTCTATTTATAGACAACGATCGGAACTTCCGATCCTTGATCGGAACGTCCGAACCTCGATCGGAACGTCCGATCCTGCCATCGGAGCTTCCGAAGATCCTGATCTGCCACGTGTCAAAATATCACTTGTTGACTCCGAATAGGGGTGATCGGAGCTTCCGGTCCTGATCGGAGCTTCCGATCTTGCCACACGTCATGTCTGACGTAATATTGATCGGAGCTTCCGATCCTGTTCGGAGCTTCCGATCCTGATCGGAGCTTCCGATCTCACCTTCGGAGCTTCCGAACTCTACCCAAGTAATTATGATTAATTCCTTAATTACTGATTTGGTTACGGGCTACTACATCAGCGATCAGATGAGTTCATGGTTAGATCAACTACTGAGATCAAATCGAAGTAATATGGGCATATGAGTTCTTCATATGAGTTCAGAAATATCGATTGCTCGAGTACTGGAACTTGGTCGGAAGTCAGATGGATTGTCTGTAGAGCTGGAGTGAAGCTTGAAGGCAGATCAATGTATAAGAGCATATGAGACTGATGTTGGAGGGCTTATTTGGTTTGGGACATATTGACATAATGAATGGGCCGGAACAATTAGTTAACCTAAATCCCAAGAAGTAAAGTCGGTTACTTCCCTATTTAAGCAGATGAAAGCTGGTATAACAGAATTACAAAAACATAACAGAATCTTCAACCTCCAAAAAAATATTTTGAGAAAGAAGATAAGAGAGAATTCAGAGAGAGAGAACTGAGGCGCAGATTGTCACGGGATAATTCAAAGTGTTTAAGTTTGAATTGTGTTTGTATCTAGCGTTAGAGTTTTCTGGTCTGGTTATGTAATAAACTCTGGTTTGAGCTTGGATTTTTTTTTGTTCGTGATTAATAAAAGTGTTGTGTTGCTCTCCCGTGAACGTAGGTAAATTTTTTTCCGAACCACGTAAATACTTGTGTTGTTTAATCGCTTTTGCGTGAGTTGGTATTTGATCTGTGTTGTGTGATTTTATTCAAAATATGGGATTGCGTTCTTAAGTTTGCTGTGGGTGTTTGTGCGTGGTGAATTCTCTGGTATATCGAATTTGCTCTGATTGATTTCTAACAAGTGGCGCCGTCCGTGAGAAACTAAGCAAAGATAGTGGGATCAATGAAATTTTATATTGAGAAGTTTACTAACAAGAACGATTTCTCGCTCTGGAGAATCAAGATGCGAGCGATCTTGATATAGCAAGGGTTGGTGGAAGCCCTCAAGAAAAAGGAGAAGATGTCTGACGATATCAAGAACAAGGATGAATTACTCGAGAAAACACACAGTGCGATAATTCTCTATCTGGGTGATAGACCTCTTTGAGAGGTGGCAAGAGAAGAATCTACAACGGGTGTGTGGCTTAAACTTGAGAATTTATACATGAAGAAATCCTTGGCTAATCGTCTGTATATGAAACAGAGGTTGTATTCCTTTGTGATAAATGATGATAAGAATCTTGAAGACCAGATCGAGGAGTTCACCAAGATATTGAATGATTTAGAGATTATAGAAGTAAATCTTGAGGGTGAAGATTGGTCTTTGATACTTCTGAAAGAACTTCCTAAAACTTATGAGAAATTTAGGGATGCATTGCTCTATGAAAGAGAACAGATGATAACGTTGAAAGAGGTTATGTCTTCTATTCAATCCAAGTAACTTCAAAGAAATTCTAACACAAACACTGAATCACATGGAGGGGGTCTTATGGTAAGGGGCAGAAGTGATAAGAGGACATCCAATGAGAAATATAGGCCAAAATCCAGATCTAAGAGTCAAGGAAGATACAAGAACAGAAATTTGGGGAATCTAAAGTGATTTGCATGTCATAAGGTTGGGCATCTTAGGAGAGATTGTCAAGAAAAGAAAGGGAAGCAGCAAGAAAAACCCAAAGATGATTGTACTCTGGTCATAGCTTCAGATGGATATGACTCAACAGAAGTATTGGTGGTTTTTAAATGTGATGTAAACCACGAATGGATACTAGATTCAGGGTGCTCTTTTCACATGTGTCCTATAAGGTCCTAGTTTGAGAAGTTGGAAGAATCTGATCAGGACATGGTACTGTTGGGAAACAATCAATCATGTAGGATAAAGGGCTCTAAGAATATCAGAATAAGGATGCCTGATTGGATTGACAGAGTACTCACTAATGTGAGGTATGTGCCCGAGTTGAAGAGAACTTGATATCATTGGGGACACTTGATGCTCAGGGTTACTCATTTAAATCTGGAGCAGAAAGTCTCTCAGTGTCTAAAAGGTCTCTGGTCATAATGAAGGCTGTCAAAAGGAACCTCCTATATGTACTACAAGGTGAGACAGTCACAGGAAGTACAGCAAGTATTCAGGAACAGCAGGACAAAACCAATCTATGAAATCTGAGGCTTGGAAATGTAAGTGAGAAGGGATTACATGAACTGTCTAAACAAGTTCTGTTGGGTGGAGATAAGATCGAATCACTGGATTTGTGTGATAGTTGTGCTCTTGGAAATCAAAAAGAGTATCATTTGCTCAAGGAAGTCACACAATTGAGAAACCATTGGCCTACATTCATTCAGATCTATGGGATCCTTCTCGGACAGAAACACATGGTGGAGGCAGGTATTTCATGTCTTTGATAGATGATTACTCAAGAAGAGTATGGATAATCATCTTAAAGACTAAGGATGAAGATTATAACAAATTCAGAGAATGGATGCTGGAAATTGAGAACAAGAGTGATCGAAGAGTTAAACACATGAGAACAGATAATGGGTTGGAATACTTATCAGATAATTTTGTTAAGATATGTAAGGAGAAAGACATTACCAGACATAGAACAGTGGCAGGAACACCATAGCAGAATGGCCTAGCAGAGAGGATGAACAGAACTCTTCTGGAAAGGGTCAGATGTATGTTGATCAATGCTTCTCTTCCTAAGTCTTTCTGGGGAGAAGTATTATCTATTGTGTGCTATCTGGTAAATAGGTGCCCATCCAGTGCAATTGGCTTCAAGACTCCAATTGAAAAGTGGAGTGGGACACTTGTAGACTATTCAAACTTGAGGGTATTCGGATGTCTTGCATATGCTCATCTGAAACAAGACAAGTTGGAAGCAAGGGCAGTGAGATGCATATTCATTGGGGTATCCAGATAGTGTGAAAGGATATAAAGTTTGGAACATGGAGTCAAGAGGTCCAAAGTGTTTCAACACCAAATATGTAAAGTTTGATGAGACCAACCTGGGATATAAAATGAATATGGATGGTAAGGACAGTCAGATCAGTGAGAACCTCAAATTACCGTTTGAGGTGGAGTCTTCTTTAACAGATACAGGTTCAGAAGAGGTGCAAGATGAGAATGTGACAAAAAGTGATCCAAAATAGGACTTGAGTACTTATAATCTTGCCAGAGACAGAACCATAAGAGATATCAAAGATCTAAAGAGGTTTGGAGAAGCTGATCTGGCGTAATATGCACTTACAGTAGTTGAGGACGTGGAGTATTCAGAGCCTAATACATATGATGAAGCTATGCCAAGTGAAAAAATAAAATAAATGGATATAAGCTATGAATGAAGAGATGAACTCACTAGAAAAGAATCAAATCTTGACATTTGTGGACAGACCGAAGCATCAGAAGACTTTGGGATGCAAATGGTTATATAAATAGAACGAAGGAACTCCTAGTACAGAACAGATCAAGTATAAGGCCAGATTGGTTGCAAAGGGTTTTGGTCAAGTAGAAGGGATAGATTTTAATTAAGTCTATTATCCAGTGGTCAAACATTGTTTCATCCGGATTATGTTAGCACTGTTGAACCAGCTTGATTTGGAGCTTGAGCAGCTTGATGTGAAAACTACTTTCCTACATGGTGACCTTGAAGAAACCATCTATATGGAAAAAACGAAGGGATACATACATCATAAAACACATAATAAAGTCTTCTTACTGAGGAAATCATTGTATGGGCTTAAGAAAAGTCGGAGGAAGTGGAACATAAGGTTTGATGAGTTCATTATTGGTATTGGTTTTGTGAGAAGCCAATATGAAAGATGTGTCTCTTTGAATAAGGATGAAGAACATGTGTATCTTGTACCTACTGATTTACGTTGATGATATCTTGTTTAAAAGTAAAATTAGGGCAAAGATATTATCCTTGAAACAACAGCTCAACTCAAAGTATGAGATGAAAGATTTAGGATAAGCAAAGAGAATTTTGGGCATAGACATAATGTGAAACAGAAAAAGGCAGGAGATTTATCTGATTCAGAAGAAATATTTGAGGAAAGTAGTTCTGAAGTTTACCATGAATCAAGCAAAATCTGTTTTGACCCATCTGGGACAATATTTGAAGCTATCAGCAAGTCAGTCACCTGAAAGTGAGGAGGACAAGATGAAGATGGCTAGTATTTCATATGCTAGTAGAGTTGGGAGTCTCATATATGGAATGGTATATAGTAGGCCTGATCTGGCATATGCAATCAGTGTTGTGTCAAGGTTTATGGCTAATGTAACGCCCCAATTTTATTTTAATTGATTTTATTGGAGATAATCAGAGATTATAGAGTTCAAGAGCCGACTTGTTTTTTATCAGGGTCTATTTTGCAAATTTCGGATTTTTCAGGGACTAAAACGCAAATATAGAGTTTTATATATTATCTTGGCATGTTTGACTCTTTTTCACTCCCCATCACCACCTCCAACACGCCTCTCCACCATTGTTGTGCCCCAAAGCTTTCTTCAAGCTTTCAGATTTTAGTTTCCGGTCAATCCGTCCGTTAGAATTTATTTCTGAAGGCAGATTAGCGATCACAGCAGCGAGAGCTTCGTTCTATCGTAAGTATTTAACCCGATCAGTTGCACTTCTATTTTCGGATGTTGTTAGAATTGATTGAGTTTCGGTTATGTTGCTCTTGAGATAGTTCCTATCGATAATTCTCAGTCGATTTTGAAGTAGAGCGTCGTTCGGAATTGTTATGATTTTTGGAAGCCTATTTCGAAAATGGAGTTTTTGAGATGTGTTGGATTTGAGTTGTTTTTTATGTTTTAGAATTGAATTGAGTTGTTTGCAATGCTGTACTGCTGTCTGTGTTTTCGGTTTGATCAGTTTATAGTCGTTATGCCGCCGGTTTGAGTTTTGGGATTTTTGAACTGTTTGAATTGTAGAATTATAGCATTAGGTTTGTTCGCCGTTGTTGATCATATTTTGCCTCCGTAAAGATTCGTTTGAGGTTGTCGAGCCCAGAGTTAGCAGCAGTCGATCGTCAAAGAGTTGGACGAAGAGCGATAAAGAGTTTACCTTGAGCGTTGTTGTTGTTTAGGTTGTATAGATTTTGATATTGCCTCTTTTGTAGCTTATCCAGAGTTGGATCTACTCGAATTGAAAGGTACAAGCAGACATCGTTTTAGCGGGATAGCACACTCAAGACATTTGGTTCTTGAGTTTCCCTTAAATCACATAATTACATCAATACTTGTTCTAGAATGGGGAACTTGTATTTTGTGTTTGAACTTTTGTTATTAATTGATTTATGGTTAAGGTTTGTGCTTTCTTTATGCATTCATCTTGAGCCTAAATCTTTGATTTCAGCGGGCAAAATGACCCTTTTTGTTTAGATGATTTGGGGGCTATAATCGAGTGTCCTGGGTGTAGAAGTTCACCTAGTGTTAACATACTCCTTGTAGTCACACCAAAGTCTAGAGGATGGAGATACGTGGCACCACCTCGATCGGGAGAGTCGGTGAGTTGTCACGTGATCTCATCCTCGGGATCCCAAAGTATAGCAGCAAGTCCTTGATTATCAGAATTGATACCCTAATTTTAAAGACATGCATTTCATTCGTATTAACTTTGAATACGTTGTCTTTATATCTTGCTTTTGAGATATTACTTGTTATTGCATGTTATGTTGCTTTTACTGGGAATATCATTCTCACCGGAGTTATCCGGTTGTTGCTTTGTTTTGTATGTGTACTTGGAAACAGGTGGGGCAGGATCGAGTCAGAGAAGACTTGGTTAGCATCGAGATCAAGGGATAGAAGTGAGACTCGGTTTAGAAGTCGATTCAGCATGTCAATCTAGTTTATGTTTTGCGAGCATGTTAAGAATTCGAACTTATTGTATTGTGTTTTGTAAGCGAGAATTGAATGTATTTCAACTTTAGACTCTTGACCGGCTAAATCGGTGTGATATAAATCTACTGGCAAGCGTACCAGGTCAAGTAATAGTAAAGTGGACTGAGAGTCCAAGTATCGATCCCACAGGGACTGTTGTCAATTCTCAAGAATTAATTATTTTACTTAATCTAGACAAAATAATAAAAAGCAATTTGATTTAAATAAAATAAGAAAATAAAATAAAACTTCTTAAGAAAGAAGAATAAAAATAACTGAAAATAAAAATAATTAAAACAAAGACAACCAAGACACACGTAGGTACCAAACAAATCATGTAACATGCAGTCGATTCAGGACTCATATTTAATCTTAATTCACGGGAATTCTCCTAATTTGTTTAAAGAACTATTTCTAGAACAATCAAACCTATTTAAATATTGACAGATTAATCTTTCGTAATTCTAATCAAATTTGAACGCATTAAATATTTGTGAAAATTCAGTTTACACCCAAACCGCATACTGAAACCGAATTTTATTTCTAGTCGGTTTTACAATATGTTGATTACCAGAGTGATCGAAATCAATACCTCCTCTGTCGACTTGGAATCGATTAACATGCAAGCAAACAGTTGATCAAACTATTTATAAGACAAATATAATGTTGGAAAACGGTGATCAGATCAATCAGAATTGATACCCGATGCAGCGGAAGTTTAAAAATTTTTATATGGAACGATTCCATATCATGGGTATCAAAACTTTACGATTAAATTGTGTGTGTAAAAATTAAATAACAATTATAAATTTTTACCTCCAATCTCGAAACGAGATTATGGACATTAACAGATTACTCTGCTCTTGTTGTATATCCCAGGAACTGATGGACGAACAATTCTTCAATCAGGTCCACGAACGGAAATTTAATCCCTCTGATAGATTGCACTAGAAAATCTATCAGAAGTTTCTACGAAGAGAATTAACGAATTTGATCCGTTAAACCAGACTGCAAATTCAAAATTCACAGGCTGGAATTTTCGTGCAGAGAGGGGAGAAAGGGGGCGGCCACTTTTTAAAAACACAGCTAGGGTTTTTCGAAAATTGTGAGCCTCTGTTGTGTAATTTCTGTACAGCAATAACTTATTTATAATGTGGGCTGCTAACAGCTTAGGGCCCATTAGTCATAAGTTCAAGCCTGACAAGCAAAACCCGCATGTTCAAAAATTAATATAAAATTCATCGTGACTCAGATTGATAAACCAATTTTACCAATGTGCACAGAAACCATTTCTGCATCTTTTAAAGTCAAGATAAATTTTCTGAATCCGAATTCAGTGATTTCCAAAAATGTCCATCCCTATGTCATTTTAGGAAATCTTACTCCCTCTACTCTTAAATAAGAAGTCCCACTTCTTTGTTCATTAAATTTAACTCTTTAAATTTAACTATCTCAACGGGGATTAAAAATCCATTACTTGTGTGACCCTCAATGGTTCAGGGATACAGCTAGCCGTGGGCTCACAACTCCTTATGACTCGGAACAACAATTTCCGACTTGCCCATCGAATCATGGTAAGAGCGCCTAGCAACATCGCCCCATGATTCCCTAGGTATCACTGATAGTGCCTACAAGAACCAATAGGTTTTTGTTAGCGTACAGTACGGTCCCTTCATCCATATATCCCGATCGAATCAACAACCATTGGTAAATCGAGAGTCGTTCGAGATTCGATAACTATGCAATACATCTTGAAGATCAAATAGTGACATCGCATGTGCTACTAGGAAACCAATATAACAATATGAAGAAAGATAAAGTCATTGCCATTAATAAAAGTGTAAATTATATTAAACAAAAGATTGTTTATACATAGAGTCATCAAAGCCCTTAGCCACAAGTTGGCTCACCGGGCACCCACTCTTTCAATCTCCCACTTGCCCTAAAGCCAACTAGTCATACTACATAGACCCATTGCTTCGCGATGTATGGTCCTGGCAAGGGCTTAGTAAGTGGATCAACGATATTGTCTGCAGAGGCCACTCTCTCGACAGTGATGTCTCCTCTTTCCACGATCTCCCGGATGATGTGGTATTTCCTCAGTACGTGTTTGGATCTTTGATGAGACCTTGGTTCCTTTGCCTGACCAACGGCACCCGTGTTGTCACAGTACACCAGGACTGGACCAACAACTTCAGGAATGACGCCCAACTCTTGGACGAAATTCCTTATCCAAACGGCCTCTTTAGCAGCAGCTGATGCCGCAATGTATTCTGCCTCAGTGGTGGAATCCGCTGTGGTGTCCTGCTTGGAACTCTTCCAAGAGACAGCACCGCCATTGAGCATAAACACAAATCCAGAGGTTGACTTTGAGTCATCCACGTCACTTTGGAAGCTAGAGTCGGTATAGCCTTCCAATTTCAGTTCTCTTCCTCCATATACCATGAACATATTCTTAGTCCTTCGTAAGTACTTAAGAATGTCCTTCACGGCTTTTCAATGCATTTGACCGGGATTAGCTTGATATCTGCTCGTGACACTCAGAGCAAATGCTACATCCGGTCTGGTAGATATCATCCCATACATGATACTACCTATGGCTGATGCATATGGTACATGTGTCATTTTCTCTATCTCTTCATCAGTCTTGGGACATATGGACTTGGATAGAGAAACTCCATGACACATAGGTAGATGTCCTCTCTTGGACCCATCCATTGAAAACCTTTTCAATATGGTTTCGATGTAAGTAGCTTGAGTAAGTCCTATCATTCTCTTAGATCTATCTCTATAGATCTGTATCCCTAGAATATAGGATGCCTCACCCAAATCCTTCATCGAGAATCTACCTGATAACCATATCTTTGTTGACTGCAACATCCCTACATCATTCCCAATGAGTAGGATGTCATCAACATAAAGTACTAAGAATGTCACAGCATCCTTAACTACTTTCTTGTACACGCACGGTTCCTCCGGGTTCTTGATGAAACCAAAATCCTTTATTGTTTCATCAAATTTCTGGTTCCAACTTCTTGATGCTTGTTTGAGACCATAGATCGATCTCTGAAGCTTGCATAACTTATGCTCGCTTCCCATGGATGTGTATCCCTCAGGCTGCGTCATATAGATCTCTTCCTTAATATTTCCATTAAGAAATGCAGTCTTCACATCCATTTTCCATATCTCATAGTCATACCAAGCAGCTATGGCAATAAGGATTCTTATGGACTTGAACATTGCAACTGGTGAAAAGGTTTCATCATAGTCAACTCCTTGTCTTTGAGTATAACCTTTCGCCACCAATCGCGCCTTGTAGGTCAATACCTTACCATCAGGCCCAAGCTTTCTCTTGTAGATCCATTTACACCCTATTGGAACAATTCCATCGGGAGGATCTACTAAAGACCAAACTTGGTTTGTATGCATCGAATCTATTTCCGACTGCATAGCTTCAAGCCATAAATTTGAATCCGCATCAGAAATTGCTTCCTTGAAGTTTCTTGGATCACATCCAACGTCGGGTTCATCTTGATCCCCTTCAAGAAGAAGACCATATCGAATAGGAGGTCTAGAAGTCCTCTCGGATCTTCTAAGTATAGGTGTGTCCTCTGAAGATTCTTGAGGTATGGGATCATTATTTTGTATTTCGGGTTCTTCTCGAATTTCTTCGAGTTCCATCATCTCGCCTTTCTTATCCAATAAGAACTCCTTCTCCAAGAAGGTGGCATTCCTTGAAACAAACACTTTTGTTTCATTAGGATGATATAAATAATATCCGATTGAATTCTTCGGATACCCTACAAAATAACATAAGATGGATCGACTATCAAACTTATCTCCCACTGTCTGCTTCACGTAAGCAGGACATCCCCAAATCCTCAAGTACGAATACTTAGGAGCTTTGCCATTCCATAACTCGTATGGTGTTTTACCTACTGCTTTAGTGTGGACGTTGTTCAACAACAATACTGTAAGAGTGGGTGCCCAGTGAGCCAACTGTGTGGCTATGGGCTTTGTTGACTCTTTGTATAAACAATCTTTTGTTTAATATTATTTACACTTTTATGGCAATGACTTTATATTACTTCATATTGTTATATTGTGATATACTATTGTTGTTTTGATAAAGACCTTGAATATACTATAGTGTATGTAAGATGTGGTAGAACATGGAGATGTCTATCATGAAATACGTCTTATAGTCACTGTATATTCTAAAACCGTTCCTAGTCGATTGAGCCGTCCGATAATAAGGATAAGGATCGCTCGAGTTTGAGACTAGCATTTGCGATGCGGAGTACCACGTTTCATTGGTAGGGAACATGGAGATGTTCGAAGCATGCAAATGGATATTCATAGGATGAATAGTCGAACTACCCTATCCGGACTTTCCAAGTGGTTATCACTTATCGAGTGGATAAAGTCCGCGGTTTTGGTTGTACACCATTAGTCCTTACGACTTGAAACATCATGGAGACTCTATATGCTAGTACTGTGCTTTGACTCGTTTACCGACTCTGAGGGGGTCATCAGGTGTCGAGATTGGGTACAGTTACGACACATATAGGAGTCAATGCATTGTTGTCAAGGATTCACCACATACTTGCGAGTGTGGATATCCTATGCGATCTGAGGAGATATTAGTGTGACAAATCTCTGGCCAGAGTACTTGATGTGATTTAAGAAATGGTTTCTTAGTAGCACATGCGATGTCACTAATTTGATCTTCAAGATGTATTGCATAGTTATCGAATCTTGAGCGACTCTCGATATACCAATGGTTGTTGATTCGATCGGGATATTTGGATGAAGGGACCGTACTGTACGTTAACCAAAATCTACTGGTTCTTGTAGGCACTATCAGTGATACCTAGGGAATCATGGGGCGATGTTGCTAGGCGCTTTACCATGATTCGTTGGGCAAGTCGGAAAGTGTTGTTCCGAGTCACAAGGAGTTGTGAGCCCACGGCTAGCTGTATCCCTGAACCATTGAGGGTCACACAGTGTAATGGAGTTTTAATCCCCGTTGAGATAGTTAAATTTAAAGAGTTAAATTTAATGAACTAAGGAGTTGGACTTCTTAAATAAGAGTAAGGGAGTAGGATTTCCTAAAATGACATAGGGATGGACATTTTTGGAAACCACTGAATTCGGATTCAGGAAAATTTATTTTGACTTTAAAACGTGCAGAAATGGTTTCTGTGCACATTGGTGAAATCGTTTCATCAATCGGAGTCACGATGAATTTTATATTAATTTCTGAACGAGCGGGCTTTGCTTGTCGGGCCCCAGCTTATGATTAATGGGCCCTAAGGTGTTAGTGGCCTGCATTATAAATAAGTTATTTCAGTACAGAAATTACACACAACAGGTCATAATTTTGAGAGACAAAATTTCGAAAACCCTAGCCCCTATTTCTCTCAATTCGGCCGATCACCCTCCCACTCTGTCAGAGAAAATTCCGGTCTGTGATTTTGAATCGCAGTAAGGAATAACGAATCAAATTCGTGTATTCTCTTCGCAGAAAACTTCTGATAGATTTTCTAGTGCAATCTATCAGAGGGATTAAACCTCTGTTCGTGGACCTGATTGAAGGCGTTCATCGGTTCCAGGGAGAGACAACAAGAGCAGAATTGTTCTGTTGGTGTCCATTAATCTCGTTGCGAGATTTGAGGTAAAATTTATTTAATTGTTATTTAAATTTTACACACACACGTAATTCAATCGATGAACGGTTGATACCCATACCATGGAAACGTTCCATGAAAAATTTTTAAACTTCCGCTGCACCGGGTATCAATCGTAATTGGTCTGGGAACTCGCCAGTTTTCCAACAGTGGTATCAGAGCCAGGTTGCTCAGATCAATCGATTGAATTAATCAATTGTACAAAATTTTTGAGTCTCGGTTTTTGAAACAAAATAAATATTTTAAATAAAAAAAAAAAAATTTTTCGGGGCAAAACCCGGGCAGCGATTGGATCGCTGCCCGGTGGGGCAGCAATTGTTGCTGCCCCGGGCGGCGCACGGCGCCGCCCAAGGCGGCGACCGTCGCCGCCCAGGGCAGCGCTGTGCGCTGCCCAGCGCAGCGCCGAGCGCCGCGCGGCGCCAGGCGCTGCCCTAAGGGGGCAGCCGGGCTGCCCCCGGCCCGCGCCCCGGTGCGGGCCGGCCCGGGAGTGTCCCGGGCGGCCCGCGGAAAAATTATATTTTTATTAATTTTAATATTTAAAATTTTATTTTTGGTCCGGTCAAAAATTGTTTTTGATTGGTTCACGAGATTTCGGATCGAATTGTTCGAGTCCGTAAATTTTAAAATTGATTTTGGATAAATTTGAATTTTTGGAAAATTTTAATATTTTATCCGTAAATTGAATTTTGAAATCGATTATTTTGGTACAATTGATGATAAGATATGATCTTATGATATATTAGATAAAATATGATTTTATTTGTAAAATTGGATTTTATAGATAAAATATGATTTTATTTGATATGGAGATAAAATATGATTTTATATGTGAAATGTGATTTTATATATAAAATATGATTTTATCTTGTTTAAATTTGAATTGCCACAGCATGTTATCCAATAAATTAATTTTGAATTAAATGTTATTGGATAAGGATGATCGATTGCCATGACCAATTTTGTAGGTGTATGTTAGGAATTTACATTTTGTCTTTATTGTTGTTGGTTTTATTAATGGGCCTGGTTTATGGCCCGATATGAATGTCATATGTAATAAAAGTGGGCTTGGTTTATAGCCCGTTCCCACCCCTAAAAATGTATCCCCTACTTGTCATTGTTATTTATTGTAAATACATTAGATTTAGTGGGAGATCAAGATTTGAAGATGGTGGGCCCAGCAGACAATGAAGACTGAAGAAATGTAAATTGGAAGCATATGTAATAGGATTGCATTTGCATACTGCATATTACCTAGGATTGGACGAAGACCCGTGATTGGCAACCACGGGTCAATTAGAAATGGAATCGATCATCCTATATAATATGTGATATTATGATTGTATGCATGTTTAGACATAAATTGCGTGAATCCGGCAATGCATGCAATAAATTAAATATGATGAGACAAATATTTTTATAAATAAAATCCCTCATTTTAAATATGATTTAAAATTTATATCAAGATAAATAAAGGAAATTTAAATATTGTTTAAATGTTCCTACCTTCCATCAACGGTCAATGTATGTGATGCTACCCGCGGATACGGTCCGGCTCATATTATTGGGGGGGCCCGTCCGTCGGAAAGCTGTACATTGGATCGACAAATGTTGTAAGTTGGGTGGAACTCCCATGGGATCGGCTCATATTATTGGGGGATCCACATGGCGACCGTCCATCACAACTTAATATTGATGGGTCATCTTGACATGTCACTTTAAACGGCGTCATATTATTGGGCCCTTATTGGACATGAGGTAAATACATGGGGGTTGCTTTGGAAGCAATTGGGCTCTACCTTTTGAGAATTATGGTTGGCTGATATTATTCGGGACCATAAGTTTGTCAATTGGACTCCATGTTCTCACTAAGGAAAAAGTTTCCCGTTTTCACTAGAGGGTGGTGAAATCGTTAAAATAGTGGGAGTGAGATTCATAAAATTAAATTCGCCTATTTTATGTCTTAGTAAATTGTTAAACAATCATTGATATATGTCTGTTTTTCCTTTTCAGTATTTCATACAATGAATTCGCGAAATCCTTTATTCTCAATCCTCGAACAAAACAAGCTGACTGGCGCCAACTATACGGAATGGTTCCGGAAGTTGAAGATTGTCTTAACTTCGGAGAAAATGCTCTACGTGTTAGAGAAAGCACCTCCGAAGGAAGCACCAGCTGACATAAGTCCGGAGGAATTGGCCAAACTTGATGCATGGTGTGACCATGACATCAAGACCAAATGCTATATGCAAGCCTCGATGTCTGATGAACTCCAGAGGCGATTTGAGGACACGGTGAATGCTGCTGACATTCACACGCAACTCAAGGAACTTTTTGGGGCTCAGTCGAGGGCTGAAAGGTTCTCTACTGTTAAGGAGTTGATGACGTGCCGCATGCGTGAAGGGACTTCGGTCCGTGATCATGGGGTACGAGTGATTTGGCTCATACAGAAGTTAGCGACCCTTGATTTGGTGTTGGAGCATGAACTCAATGTGGACTTGCTGCTTCTATCTCTTCCTTCTTCATTTGATGGATTCGTGATAAATTTTAATATGAACAAGATAGAGGCCACCCTTGAAGAGATGGTCAATATGCTCGTTACATATGAATCCACACTTAAGAAGGATAAGCCAGCTTTCTTGGTGGGCTCCTCATCTTCTGCTAAGAAGGGGCCAAGTATGAAGGGCAAGAAACGTTCTGCCCCACCCAAGAAAGTGGAACCCGAGAAGAAGCAAAAGACAAAGGCTTCAAACGATGGAAAATCCAAGGATGTTTGCCATTACTGCAAGAAGCCGGGTCATTGGAAGCGCAACTGCAAGGAGTATCTTGAGCAGTTGGGAACTGCAAAGGGTATGTTCTATATCGAAATAAACATGTCACTTAATACAACTTCTTGGGTATTGGATACCGGATGTGGATCTCACATTTGCAATGATTTGCAGGTGATGACAAGAAGTCGCAGGCTTAGAATGGGTGAGACCCAGCTGAGGCTCGGGAATGGTTCCAGAGTTGAAGCTACGGCCATTGGAGATGTTTGTTTGATTTTTCATAATGGTTTTAAATTATTGTTGAGAGATGTTTTATTTGTGCCAGATTTAATTAAAAACATTATTTCTATTTCTATGCTTGATAGAGATGGTTATTCTTGTAATTTTGTGAATGGGATTTGCAGTATTTACAAGAATGAATGTTTAATTGGAAATGGACAACTTGAAAACGATCTATATAATTTAAAACTAAAAGACGTTCCAGTGAATTGTATTGACAAACCGGCGACAACAAACAAAAGAAAAATCGATAGTCAAAACCCGGCAAACCTTTGGCACGCTAGACTAGGTCATATTTCCTCAAGGAGGATGAACAAGCTAGTGGGAGAGGGCATGTTTGATATGTCTGATATTAACTCTCTACCTACTTGTGAATCCTGCCTAAAAGGGAAAATGACTAAATCTCCTTTTAAGGGGAAGCCTGAGCGTAGTCAAAATCTGTTGGATTTGATCCATACAGATGTTTGTGGTCCATTTAGAGTAGGGACTCAACATGGCCACACCTACTTCATTACCTTTACTGATGATTATTCAAGGTATGGGTATTTATATTTAATGAAATATAAGTCTGAAGCATTTGAAAAGTTCAAAGAATTCAAGGCTGAAGTAGAAAACAAGCTAGGTAAAAGTATTAAAGCACTTCGATCGGATCGAGGTGGAGAATACTTGAGTACCGAGTTTTTGGACTATCTGAAAGAGAATGGGATTCTCTCTCAGTGGACTCCTCCTATGACACCACAGCTTAATGGTGTATCGGAGCGTCGTAATCGAACTTTGTTGGACATGGTTCGATCTATGATGAGCTTCACTGAGCTTCCACCTTCGTTTTGGGGCTATGCGCTTGAAACGGCGGTATTGTTGTTGAACAACGTCCACACTAAAGCAGTGGACAAAACACCATACGAGTTATGGAATGGCAAAGCTCCTAAGTATTCGTACTTGAGGATTTGGGGATGTCCTGCTTACGTGAAGCGGACAGTGGGAGATAAGTTGGATAGTCGATCCAGCTTGTGTTATTTTGTGGGGTATCCGAAGAATTCAATCGGATATTATTTCTATTATCCTGCTGAAACAAAGGTGTTTGTTTCTAGGAATGCCACCTTCTTGGAGAAGGAATTCTTATTGGATAAGAAAGGCGAGATGATGGAACTCGAAGAAGTTCGAGAAGAACCCGAAATACAAAATAACGATCCCACACCTCAGGAACCATTGCTGGACACGCCTGCACCTAGAAGATCCGAGAGGACTTCTAGACCTCCAGTTCGATATGGTCTTCTTCTTGAAGAGGGTCAAGATGAACCCGACATTGGATGTGATCCAAGAAGCTTCAAGGAAGCAATTTCTGATGCGGATTCGAATTTATGGCTTGAAGCTATGCAATCAGAATTGGATTCGATGCATACTAACCAAGTCTGGTCTTTAGTGGATCCTCCCGATGGAATTGTTCCAATAGGGTGTAAATGGATCTACAAAAGAAAGCTTGGGCCTGATGGTAAGGTATTGACCTACAAGGCGCGATTGGTGGCTAAAGGTTATACTCAAAGGCAAGGAGTTGACTATGACGAAACCTTTTCACCAGTTGCAATGTTCAAGTCCATAAGAATCCTTATTGCCATAGCTGCATGGTATGACTATGAGATATGGCAAATGGATGTGAAGACTGCTTTTCTTAATGGAGACATTAAGGAAGAAATCTATATGAAGCAGCCTGAGGGGTACACATCCATGGGAAGCGAGCATAAGGTATGCAAGCTTCAGAGATCAATTTATGGTCTAAAACAAGCATCAAGAAGTTGGAACCAGAAATTTGATGAAACAATAAAAGATTTTGGTTTCATCAAGAACCCGGAGGAACCTTGCGTGTACAAGAAAGTAGTTAAGGATGCGGTGACATTCTTAGTACTTTATGTTGATGACATCCTACTCATTGGGAATGATGTAGGGATGTTGCAGTCAACAAAGATATGGTTATCAGGTAGATTTTCGATGAAGGATTTGGGTGAGGCATCCTACATTCTTGGGATACAGATCTATAGGGATAGATCTAAGAGAATGATAGGACTCACTCAATCAACCTACATCGATACCATATTGAAACGGTTTTCAATGGATGGGTCCAAGAGAGGACATCTACCCATGTGTCATGGAGTTTCTCTATCCAAGTCTATGTGTCCCAAGACTGATGCAGAGATAGAGAATATGACACATGTACCATATGCGTCAGCTATAGGTAGTATCATGTATGGGATGATATCTACCAGACCGGATGTAGCATTTGCTCTGAGTGTCACGAGCAGATATCAGTCTAATCCTGGTCAGATGCATTGGAAAGTCGTGAAGGACATTCTTAAGTACTTGCGAAGGACTAAGAATATGTTCATGGTTTATGGAGGACGAGAACTCAAACTGGAAGGCTATACCGACTCTAGCTTCCAAAGTGATGTGGATGACTCGAAGTCAACCTCTGGATTTGTGTTCATGCTCAATGGCGGTGCTGTCTCTTGGAAGAGTTCCAAGCAGGACACCACAGCGGATTCCACCACTGAGGCTGAATACATTGCAGCATCAGCTGCTGCTAAAGAGGCCGTTTGGATGAGGAATTTCGTCCAAGAGTTGGGCGTCATTCCTGAATTTGTTGGTCCAGTCCCGGTGTACTGCGACAACACGGGTGCCGTTGCTCAAGCAAAGGAACCAAGGTCTCATCAAAGATCCAAACACGTACTGAGGAAATACCACATAATCCGGGAGATTGTGGAAAGAGGAGACATCAGTGTCGAACGAGTGGCCTCTGCAGACAATATCGCTGATCCACTTACTAAGCCTTTGCCAGGACCATTGTTTGACAAACATCGCGAAGCAATGGGTCTACGTAGTATGACTAGTTGGCTATAGGGCAAGTGGGAGATTGTAAGAGTGGGTGCCCAGTGAGCCAACTGTGTGGCTATGGGCTTTGTTGACTCTTTGTATAAACAATCTTTTGTTTAATATTATTTACACTTTTATGGCAATGACTTTATATTACTTCATATTGTTATATTGTGATATACTATTGTTGTTTTGATAAAGACCTTGAATATACTATAGTGTATGTAAGATGTGGTAGAACATGGAGATGTCTATCATGAAATACGTCTTATAGTCACTGTATATTCTAAAACCGTTCCTAGTCGATTGAGCCGTCCGATAATAAGGATAAGGATCGCTCGAGTTTGAGACTAGCATTTGCGATGCGGAGTACCACGTTTCATTGGTAGGGAACATGGAGATGTTCGAAGCATGCAAATGGATATTCATAGGATGAATAGTCGAACTACCCTATCCGGACTTTCCAAGTGGTTATCACTTATCGAGTGGATAAAGTCCGCGGTTTTGGTTGTACACCATTAGTCCTTACGACTTGAAACATCATGGAGACTCTATATGCTAGTACTGTGCTTTGACTCGTTTACCGACTCTGAGGGGGTCATCAGGTGTCGAGATTGGGTACAGTTACGACACATATAGGAGTCAATGCATTGTTGTCAAGGATTCACCACATACTTGCGAGTGTGGATATCCTATGCGATCTGAGGAGATATTAGTGTGACAAATCTCTGGCCAGAGTACTTGATGTGATTTAAGAAATGGTTTCTTAGTAGCACATGCGATGTCACTAATTTGATCTTCAAGATGTATTGCATAGTTATCGAATCTTGAGCGACTCTCGATATACCAATGGTTGTTGATTCGATCGGGATATTTGGATGAAGGGACCGTACTGTACGTTAACCAAAATCTACTGGTTCTTGTAGGCACTATCAGTGATACCTAGGGAATCATGGGGCGATGTTGCTAGGCGCTTTACCATGATTCGTTGGGCAAGTCGGAAAGTGTTGTTCCGAGTCACAAGGAGTTGTGAGCCCACGGCTAGCTGTATCCCTGAACCATTGAGGGTCACACAGTGTAATGGAGTTTTAATCCCCGTTGAGATAGTTAAATTTAAAGAGTTAAATTTAATGAACTAAGGAGTTGGACTTCTTAAATAAGAGTAAGGGAGTAGGATTTCCTAAAATGACATAGGGATGGACATTTTTGGAAACCACTGAATTCGGATTCAGGAAAATTTATTTTGACTTTAAAACGTGCAGAAATGGTTTCTGTGCACATTGGTGAAATCGTTTCATCAATCGGAGTCACGATGAATTTTATATTAATTTCTGAACGAGCGGGCTTTGCTTGTCGGGCCCCAGCTTATGATTAATGGGCCCTAAGGTGTTAGTGGCCTGCATTATAAATAAGTTATTTCAGTACAGAAATTACACACAACAGGTCATAATTTTGAGAGACAAAATTTCGAAAACCCTAGCCCCTATTTCTCTCAATTCGGCCGATCACCCTCCCACTCTGTCAGAGAAAATTCCGGTCTGTGATTTTGAATCGCAGTAAGGAATAACGAATCAAATTTGTGTATTCTCTTCGCAGAAAACTTCTGATAGATTTTCTAGTGCAATCTATCAGAGGGATTAAACCTCTGTTCGTGGACCTGATTGAAGGCGTTCATCGGTTCCAGGGAGAGACAACAAGAGCAGAATTGTTCTGTTGGTGTCCATTAATCTCGTTGCGAGATTTGAGGTAAAATTTATTTAATTGTTATTTAAATTTTACACACACACGTAATTCAATCGATGAACGGTTGATACCCATACCATGGAAACGTTCCATGAAAAATTTTTAAACTTCCGCTGCACCGGGTATCAATCGTAATTGGTCTGGGAACTCGCCAGTTTTCCAACAAATACCGCCGTTTCAAGCGCGTAGCCCCAAAACGAAGGTGGAAGCTCAGTGAAGCTCATCATGGATCGAACCATGTCCAACAAAGTTCGATTACGACGCTCCGATACACCATTCAGCTGAGGTGTCATAGGAGGAGTCCACTGAGAGAGAATCCCATTCTCTTTCAGATAGTCCAAAAACTCGGTACTTAAGTATTCTCCACCTCGATCCGATCGAAGTGCTTTAATACTTTTACCTAGCTTGTTTTCTACTTCAGCCTTGAATTCTTTGAGCTTTTCAAATTCTTCAGACTTATATTTCATTAAATATAAATACCCATATCTTGAATAATCATCAGTAAAGGTAATGAAGTAGGTGTGGCCAAATTGAGTACCAATTCTAAATGGACCACACACATCTGTATGGATCAAACCCAACAGATTTTGACTACGCTCAGGTTTCCCTTTAAAAGGAGATTTAGTCATTTTTCCTTTCAGGCAGGACTCACAAGTAGGTAGAGAGTTAATATCAGACATATCAAACATGCCCTCTCCCAATAGCTTGTTCATCCTCCTTGAGGAAATATGACCTAGCCTAGCATGCCAAAGGTTTGCCGGGTTTTGACTATCGATTTTCCTTTTGTTTGTTGTTACCGGTTTATCAACATAATTTATTGGAACGTCTTTTAATTTTAAGTTATATAGATCGTTTTCAAGTTGTCTATTTCCAATCAAACATTCATTCTTGTAAATATTGCAAATCCCATTCACAAAATTGCAAGAATAACCATCACTATCAAGCATAGAAACAGAAATAATGTTTTTAATCAAATCTGGAACAAATAAAACATCTCTCAAAAGTAACTTAAAATCGTTATACAAAATTAAATAAACGTCTCCCACAGCTTTGGCTTCAACTCTAGAACCATTTCCGAGCCTCAGCTGGGTCTCACCCATTCTAAGCTTGCGACTTCTTGTCATCACCTGCAAATCATTGCAAATGTGAGATCCACATCCGGTATCCAATACCCAAGAAGTAGTATTAAGTGAAAAATTTATTTCAATATAGAACATACCCTTCGCAGTTCGCAACTGCTCTAGATATTCCTTGCAGTTACGTTTCCAATGACCGGTTTTCTTGCAGTGATAGCAAATATCCTTGGACTTTTCCATGTTTGAAGCCTTTGTCTTGTTCTTCTTCTCGGGTCCGATTTTCTTGGGTGGGGCAGAACGTTTCTTACCCTTTGTACTTGGCCCCTTCTTAGCAGAGGAAGAGGAGCCCACCAAGAGAACCGGTTTATCCTTCTTTAAAGTGGCTTCATATGTTACAAGCATATTGACCATCTCTTCAAGGGAGACCTCTATCTTGTTCATATTGAAATTCACCACAAAACCATCAAATGATGAAGGAAGAGAGAGAAGTAATAAGTCCACGTTGAGTTCATGCTCCAACACCAAATCAAGCGTTACCAACTTCTGAATGAGCCAAATCACTCGTACCCCATGATCACGAACCGAAGTCCCTTCACGCATGCGACACGTCATTAGCTCTTTTACAGTAGCGAACCTTTCAGCTCTCGATTGAGCCCCAAAAAGTTCCTTGAGTTGTACGTGAATGTCAGCAGCATTCACGATGTCCTCAAATCGCCTCTGGAGTTCATCAGACATCGAGGCTTGCATATAGCATTTGGCCTTGATATCATGGTCCCACCATGTATCAAGTTTGGCCAACTCTTCCAGACTTATGTCAGCTGGTGCTTCCTTCGGAGGAGATTTTTCTAACACGTAGAGCATCTTCTCCGAGGTCAAGACAATCTTCAACTTACGGAACCATTCCGTATAGTTTGCGCCAGTCAGTTTATTTTGTTCGAGAATAGAGAATAGTGGATTGCGCGAATTCATCTTTATGAAATACTGAAAAGAAACAGACAATTATCAGTGATTGTTTAATTAATTTACTAAGACATAAAATAGACGAAATTTATTTTTTGAATCTCACTCCCACTATTTTAACGATTTCACTACCCTCTAATAAAAACGGGAAACTGTTTTCCTTAGTGGGAACATGGAGTCCAATTGACAAACTATGGTCCCGAATAATATCAGCCAACCATAATTTTCAAAAGGTAGAGCCCAATTGCTTCCAAAGCAACCTCCACGTTTTTACCTCATGTCCAATAAGGGCCCAATAATATGACGCCGTTTATTGTGACATGTCAAGATGACCCATCAATATTAAGTTGTGATGGACGGTCGCCATGTGGATCCCCCAATAATATGAGCCGATCCCATGGGAGTTCCACCCAACTTACAACATTTGTCGATCCAATGTACAGTTTTCCGACGAACGGGCCCCCCCAATAATATGAGCCGGACCGTATCCGCGGGTAGCATCTCATACATTGATCGTTGATGGAAGGTAGGAACATTTAAACAATATTTAAATTTCCTTTATTTATCTTAATATCAATTTTAAATCATATTTAAAATGAGGGATTTTAATTTTGAAAATTTGTCTCATCATTTATAATTTGTATGCTTGCGGGATTCATACAATTTAGTCTTAAACATGCATACAACGATAATATCATATATTATATTTTAGGATGATCGATTCCATTACTAATCGACCCGTGGTTGCCAATCACGAGTCTAAGTCCAATCCTAGGTAATATGCAGGTATGCAATGCAATCCTATTACATTGAGCTTCCAATTTACATTTCTTCAGTCTTTATTGTCTGCTGGGCCCACCTCCGTCTTCAAATCTTCATCTCCCACTAAGTCTAATGTATTTACAATAAATAACTATGAAAAGTAGGGGATACATTTTAAGGGGTGGAAACGGGCCATAAACCAGGCCCACTTTTATTACATATGACAATTCATATTGGGCCATAAACCAGACCCATTAATAAATCCAACAACAATAAAAACAAATGTAAATTCCTAACATACACCTACAAAATTGGTCATGACAATCGATCATCCTTATCCAATAATATTTAATTCAAAATTAATTTATTGGATAACATGCAATGGCAATTTCAATTAAAAGGATAAAATCATATTCCATATATAAAATCTTTATTTTACATACAAAACATATTTTATCTTTTTATAAAATAAAATCATATTTTACATATAAAATCCAATTTTATACATAAAATCATATTTTACTCAATATTTCCATAAGATCATATCTTATCATCAATTGTACCAAAAATAATTAATTTCATAAAATCTGATTTAACGGATAAAATCTTTAAATTTTCCAAAAATTCAAATTTATCCAAAAATCAATTTTAAAATTTTCGGACTCGAACAATTCGATCCGACGCCTCGTGGACCAATCAAAAATTTTTTCGATCGGACCAAAAATAGAATTTTAACATATTAAAATTTTAATTAAAAAATAAAAATTAATTTTCCCGGGCCGCCCGGGACGATCCCGGGCAGCCCGCGCCCCAAAAGGGGCTCGGGCCTGGCAGCGCCGTGCGCTGCCCTGGGCAGCGACCATCGCTGCCCGTGTTTTGCCCGAAAAAAAAAATTTTATTTTAAAAAATTTATTTTGTTTCAAAAACCAAGGCTTAAAAATATTTGTACAATCGATTAATTTAATCGCTTGATCTGAGCAACCTGGCTCTGATACCACTGTTGGAAAACGGTGATCAGATCAATCAGAATTGATACCCGGTGCAGCGGAAGTTTAAAAATTTTTATATGGAACGATTCCATATCATGGGTATCAAAACTTTACGATTAAATTGTGTGTGTAAAAATTAAATAACAATTATAAATTTTTACCTCCAATCTCGAAACGAGATTATGGACACCAACAGATTACTCTGCTCTTGTTGTATATCCCAGGAACTGATGGACAAACAATTCTTCAATCAGGTCCACGAACGGAAATTTAATCCCTCTGATAGATTGCACTAGAAAATCCATCAGAAGTTTCTACGAAGAGAATTAACGAATTTGATCCGTGAAACCAGACTGCAAATTCAAAATTCACAGGCTGGAATTTTCGTGCAGAGAGGGGAGAAAGGGGGCAGCCACTTTTTAAAAACACAGCTAGGGTTTTTCGAAAATTGTGAGCCTCTGTTGTGTAATTTCTGTACTGCAATAACTTATTTATAATGTGGGCTGCTAACAGCTTAGGGCCCATTAGTCATAAGTTCAAGCCTGACAAGCAAATCCCGCATGTTCAGAAATTAATATAAAATTCATCGTGACTCAGATTGATAAACCAATTTTACCAATGTGCACAGAAACCATTTCTGCATCTTTTAAAGTCAAGATAAATTTTCTGAATCCGAATTCAGTGATTTCCAAAAATGCCCATCCCTATGTCATTTTAGGAAATCTTACTCCCTCTACTCTTAAATAAGAAGTCCCACTTCTTTGTTCATTAAATTTAACTCTTTAAATTTAACTATCTCAACGGGGATTAAAAATCCATTACTTGTGTGACCCTCAATGGTTCAGGGATACAGCTAGCCGTGGGCTCACAACTCCTTGTGACTCGGAACAACAATTTCCGACTTGCCCATCGAATCATGGTAAGAGCGCCTAGCAACATCGCCCCATGATTCCCTAGGTATCACTGATAGTGCCTGCAAGAACCAATAGATTTTGGTTAGCGTACAGTACGGTCCCTTCATCCATATATCCCGATCGAATCAACAACCATTGGTAAATCGAGAGTCGTTCGAGATTCGATAACTATGCAATACATCTTGAAGATCAAATAGTGACATCGCATGTGCTACTAAGAAACCATTTCTTAAAACACATCATGTACTCTGGCCAGAGATTCGTCACACTAATATCTCCTCAGATTGCATAGGATATCCACACTCGCAAGTATGTGGTGAATCCTTGACAACAAAGCATCGACTCCTATATGTGTCGTAACTGTACCCAATCCCGACACCAGATGACCCCAATAGAGTTGGTAAACGAGTCAAAGCACAGTACTAGCATATAGAGTCTCAATGATGTTTCAAGTAGTAAGGACTAATGGTGTACAACCAAAACCGCGGACTTCATCCACTCGATAAGTGATAACCACTTGGAAAGTCCGGATAGGGTAGTTTGATCATTCATTGTATGAATATCCATTTGCATGCTTTGAACATCTCTATGTTCCATACCAATGAAACGTGGTACTCGGCATCGCAAATGCTAGTCTCAATCTCGAGCGATCCTTATCCTTATTAACGAACGGCTCAATCGACTAGGAACTGTTTAGAATATACAGTGACTATAAGATGTGTTTCATGATAGTCATCCCCATGTACTACCACATCTTACATACACTATAGTATATTCAAGGTCTTTATCAAAACAACAATAGTATATCACAATATAACAATATGAAGAAAGATAAAGTCATTGCCATTAATAAAAGTGTAAATTATATTAAACAAAAGATTGTTTATACATAGAGTCGTCAAAGCCCTTAGCCACAAGTTGGCTCACCGGGCACCCACTCTTTCATATAAATCTGACAATCAATAAAATAAAATCAACTCTGAAAAATCCCAAACAAACATCCAAGTTTTCTACATAAATTTGTTCGGCCCAATCACGCCGCCTTGGTTGAAAATAAACTACTCAATAATTAAAAAAAATAATTCAAAAATAAAAATAAAAAGAAGAAAAGAAAAGATAAATCTTCTCTCCCAAGCCTGTAGCCGCTTCCTCTGTGTTGTGCGCGTTCTGGAACTTCGGAACCCTAAAAAATATGTTGTATCTTCTATTTATAGTGTCCGGAACCCATACCAATTAATTTCCTTTCAAAACAAGGATTTTTCGGAACGACACCAAAACACGCGCGCATACACGAAATAGGTCTCGCGCGTGCATAGCACATAAAAACAGAGGTCTGGAACTCCGACTCGCACGCGCGCGAGCTTGATTCTCACGCGCGCGCAGTACAAAAATTCTGCTGCGAGCGACGATTTGCAAAAATTCATATCTCGAGATCTAGCCGTCGGATCAAGTTGAAATTTGGACAGCAGCTTCAAAACATCTTGAAATTTAATCTGAACATTAGAGATTGGATTTGGATTTCTGTAAAATTAAATTTGAGTTTTCGAACAAAGCCGTTCCGCAATTCATACTTCAAAAATACATTTTCCTACAAAATCAACCCGAGGAGTGAAATACACACACATGCACTAAAACACATGAAAACTGATAGTTGTGTTTTTGTTGCATTTGTTAGTATCATTTTAGTGTCGTTTAGCATGCATTTATATGTTTTATTTTAGCATTTTGTTAATTTTGCATTTTCAGTGTTTGCATGATGGGATTCTTGTTTTTATGGTTAGGTCGCTTATTTTGCGGACTAAGAAGGAACCCCGGAGGAACGGAAGTTTGAAGCAAAAGAAAAGGGCCGGGAATTTTCTGGGAAGCATCTCTCGCTCGATCTGCAGAAGTATGCGGATCGAGCGAGCGCACACATTATGAAGACAGTAGGATGATGAAGTTGGTCTCGCTCGATCCGCAGGAGTTTACCGATCGAGCGAGACCTTTTTTCCGCAAGACAGTAGCATCTGCATATTTCTCTCGCTCGATCCGCAGAATGTTGCAGATCGAGCGAGAGCCGTGTTTTGGAAAATTTTTTTTATTTTTTGCAACTTTGTTAATTTAGTTCCTAGCCTTTATTAGACTTTTATTCTGTTTTTATTAACTTTTATCAGATGTTTTTTGAGAGGATTGGAGGCTAGGGTTGGTTCTTGTAGATTAATTCCTAAGTTTTCTTCTTTTCTTTGAATTTTTATGAATTTTATTATGAATTGTGTTGGCTAGTTTTTAATACTTGGTTAAGGAAGACGAAGCCCTTGATTAATTTATTCGTGAGATTTTTGTTTTACAGAGTTTGATTATTGTTGAGTATCAAGTATTATTCTGATTTATTTCATGATTGTATGTTTGATTATTAGATTGATCACCTGATAATTCTTATATATAATCTAATGCTAAATTGGAGTTTGAATCCGTAATTGTTCGAATTATCTGATTTGCGAAGCAACTACAATTAATAATCGTCCGCTTGTGAGATTAGGAATTGTAGGGATAATAATTGACTAGGCTAAATTCATCCGCTTGTGTATGAGTTGTCTAGATTTATCAGTTTTACTAGTTTGCATGCTATCGTGAGTTTAAATCTAATCGCTTGTATTGGGTTGATTCATTGATAAGGGTTATCTTAGAACGCTTGTGTCTAGTTAACTAAGATTAAGGTAAAACAGGAATTTAATTTCCAATGATGAATATTCAACGTGATTAAAGATTTTTAGATAATCGATGATAGAACGAATGAAATCAAGGGTGTAGTTGACCGAAACCAAGTCTCGTCTCTTATTGAATTTCTTCAATCTTTATTTAATTTTGCATGCTAGTGAATTTTAGTTGCTTAAATTTCTTAGTAGTTAATCCAAACTTGAAAACCCCTCTATTTTATTTATTTAGAACACTTTTAAATTTACCCTTCCTCGTGGGAACGATCCCTACTCACACTATTACATTTTTAGTGATTATCTGATTGAGTTGGGTAATTTGGGCGTACACGATAAGCGCGACCAAATTTTGGCGCCGTTGCCGGGGAACGGTGTTAATTTATTGTGTTCTTTTTCTTTTTGTTTTTATTTGCATTAAGCTCACTCTCTTGTCTTTTCTTTGTCACTAGTTCTCGCTAGTTCATGCTTTCAGGTGATTTTACTGAGGAAGACTTTCTCTACAATCCTGAAATTGAAAGAACCTTGCATAGACGAAGGAGAGAACTTCGTAGGCAACAACAAGAAGCCGCTGCTCGAGCTGCTTTTCCTGAAGAAGAAGAGATGGCTGATAATGCGAACCTGAGCCTCAGACAATTGGGCACTCCAGATTTGAATCAACAACCCTTATGCATTACTTTTCCCCCATTAGAAAATAATGCTACATTCGAATTAAAATCTGGATTAATTCACTTGTTGCCTTCTTTCCATGGTCTTGCAGGTGAAGATCCTCATAAGCATCTGATGGAGTTCCATGTAGTGTGCATTAGCATGAAGCCACTGTTGGATAACTGGCGGTCAGATCAATCACAATTGATACCCGGTGCAGCGGAAGTTTAAAATTTTTATCATGGAACAATTCCATGGTGTGGGTATCAATCATTCAACGATTAAATTATTGTGTGTGTAAAATTCAAATAACAATTAATTAAATTTTACCTTCAATCTCGAATCGAGATTAATGGACACCACACAGATTTCTCTGCGCTTCTTGTATCTCCCAGGAACTGATGAACTCCTTCAATCAGGTCCACGAATGGGGTTTAAATCCCTCTGATAGATTGCACTAGAAAATCTATCAGAAGTTTTTCTGCGAAGAGATTAAACGAATCTGATTCGTTATTCCTGACTGCAATTCAAAAATCACAGACCGGAATTTTCTCTGACAGAGTTAAAGGGGGGCGGCCGAAAACTTGAGAGGAGGCTAGGGTTTATTTTCGAAAATCCTGTCTCTCAATAATGACCTGTTGTGTGTAATTTCTGTACTGCAATAACTTATTTATAATGCAGGCCACTAACACCTTAGGGCCCATTAGTCATAAGCTAGGGCCCGACAAGCAAAGCCCGCACGTTCAGAAATTAATATAAAATTCATCGTGACTCCGATCGATGAACCAATTTCACCAATGTGCACAGAAACCATTTCTGCACATTTTAAAGTCAAAATAAATTTTCCTGAATCCGAATTCAGTGGTTTCCAAAAATGTCCATCCCTATGTCATTTTAGGAAATCCTACTCCCTAACTCTTATTTAAGAAGTCCAACTCCTTAGTTCATTAAATTTAACTCTTTAAATTTAACTATCTCAACGGGGATTAAAACTCCATTACACTGTGTGACCCTCAATGGTTCAGGGATACAGCTAGCCGTGGGCTCACAACTCCTTGTGACTCGGAACAACACTTTCCGACTTGCCCAACGAATCAAGGTAAAGCGCCTAGCAACATCGCCCCATGATTCCCTAGGTATCACTGATAGTGCCTACAAGAACCAGTAGATTTTGGTTAGCGTACAGTACGGTCCCTTCATCCATATATCCCGATCGAATCAACAACCATTGGTATATCGAGAGTCGCTCAAGATTCGATAACTATGCAATACATCTTGAAGATCAAATTAGTGACATCGCATGTGCTACTAAGAAACCATTTCTTAAATCACATCAAGTACTCTGGCCAGAGATTTGTCACACTAATATCTCCTCAGATCGCATAGGATATCCACACTCGTAAGTATGTGGTGAATCCTTGACAACAATGCATTGACTCCTATATGTGTCGTAACTGTACCCAATCTCGACACCTGATGACCCCCTCAGAGTCGGTAAACGAGTCAAAGCACAGTACTAGCATATAGAGTCTCCATGATGTTTCAAGTCGTAAGGACTAATGGTGTACAACCAAAACCGCGGACTTTATCCACTCGATAAGTGATAACCACTTGGAAAGTCCGGATAGGGTAGTTCGATTATTCATCCTATGAATATCCATTTGCATGCTTCGAACATCTCCATGTTCCCTACCAATGAAACGTGGTACTCCGCATCGCAAATGCTAGTCTCAAACTCGAGCGATCCTTATCCTTATTATCGGACGGCTCAATCGACTAGGAACAGTTTTAGAATATACAGTGACTATAAGATGTATTTCATGATAGACATCCCCATGTTCTACCACATCTTACATACACTATGGTATATTCAAGGTCTTTATCAAAACAACAATAGTATATCACAATATAACAATATGAAGTAATATAAAGTCATTGCCATTAATAAAAGTGTAAATAATATTAAACAAAAGATTGTTTATACAAAGAGTCATCAAAGCCCATAGCCACACAGTTGGCTCACTGGGCACCCACTCTTACAATCTCCCACTTGCCCTATAGCCAACTAGTCATACTACGTAGACCCATTGCTTCGCGATGTTTGTCAAACAATGGTCCTGGCAAGGGCTTAGTAAGCGGATCAGCGATATTGTCTGCAGAGGCCACTCGTTCGACAATGATGTCTCCTCTTTCCACAATCTCCCGGATTATGTGGTATTTCCTCAGTACGTGTTTGGATCTTTGATGAGACCTTGGTTCCTTTGCTTGAGCAACGGCACCCGTGTTGTCACAGTACACCGGGACTGGACCAACAAATTCAGGAATAACGCCCAACTCTTGGACGAACTTCCTCATCCAAACGGCCTCTTTAGCAGCAGCTGATGCTGCAATGTATTCAGCCTCAGTGGTGGAATCCGCTGTGGTGTCCTGCTTGGAACTCTTCCAAGAGACAGCACCGCCATTGAGCATGAACACAAATCCAGAGGTTGACTTCGAGTCATCCACATCACTTTGGAAGCTAGAGTCGGTATAGCCTTCCAATTTGAGATCTCGTCCTCCATACACCATGAACATATTCTTAGTCCTTCGCAAGTACTTAAGAATGTCCTTCACGGCTTTCCAATGCATTTGACCAGGATTAGACTGATATCTGCTCGTGACACTCAGAGCAAATGCTACATCCGGTCTGGTAGATATCATCCCATACATGATACTACCTATAGCTGACGCATATGGTACATGTGTCATATTCTCTATCTCTGCATCAGTCTTGGGACACATAGACTTGGATAGAGAAACTCCATGACACATGGGTAGATGTCCTCTTTTGGACCCATCCATTGAAAACCGTTTCAATATGGTATCGATGTAGGTTGATTGAGTGAGTCCTATCATTCTCTTAGACCTATCTCTATAGATCTGTATCCCAAGAATGTAGGATGCCTCTCCCAAATCCTTCATCGAAAATCTACCTGATAACCATATCTTTGTTGACTGCAACATCCCTACATCATTCCCAATGAGTAGGATGTCATCAACATAAAGTACTAAGAATGTCACCGCATCCTTAACTACTTTCTTGTACACGCAAGGTTCCTCCGGGTTCTTGATGAAACCAAAATCTTTTATTGTTTCATCAAATTTCTGGTTCCAACTTCTTGATGCTTGTTTTAGACCATAAATTGATCTCTGAAGCTTGCATACCTTATGCTTGCTTCCCATGGATGTGTACCCCTCAGGCTGCTTCATATAGATTTCCTCCTTAATGTCTCCATTAAGAAAAGCAGTCTTCACATCCATTTGCCATATCTCATAGTCATACCATGCAGCTATGGCAATTAGGATTCTTATGGACTTGAACATTGCAACTGGTGAAAAGGTTTTGTCATAGTCAACTCCTTGCCTTTGAGTATAACCTTTAGCCACCAATCGCGCCTTGTAGGTCAATACCTTACCATCAGGCCCAAGCTTTCTTTTGTAGATCCATTTGCACCCTATCGGAACAATTCCATCGGGAGGATCTACTAAAGACCAAACTTGGTTTGTATGCATCGAATCCAATTCTGACTGCATAGCTTCAAGCCATAAATTCGAATCCGCATCAGAAATTGCTTCCTTGAAGTTTCTTGGATCACATCCAATGTCGGGTTCATCTTGATCCCCTTCAAGAAGAAGACCATATCGAACTGGAGGTCTAGAAGTCCTTTCGGATCTTCTAGGTGCAGGCGTGTCCAGCAATGGTTCCTGAGGTGTAGGATCGTTATTTTGTATTTCGGGTTCTTCTCGAACTTCTTCGAGTTCCATCATCTCGCCTTTCTTATCCAATAAGAACTCCTTCTCCAAGAAGGTGGCATTCCTAGAAACAAACACCTTTGTTTCAGCAGGATAATAGAAATAATATCCGATTGAATTCTTCGGATACCCTACAAAATAACATAAGCTGGATCGACTATCCAACTTATCTCCCACTGTCCGCTTCACGTAAGCAGGACATCCCCAAATCCTCAAGTACGAATACTTAGGAGCTTTGCCATTCCATAACTCGTATGGTGTTTTGTCCACTGCTTTAGTGTGGACGTTGTTCAACAACAATACCGCCGTTTCAAGCGCATAGCCCCAAAACGAAGGTGGAAGCTCAGTGAAGCTCATCATAGATCGAACCATGTCCAACAAAGTTCGATTACGACGCTCCGATACACCATTAAGCTGTGGTGTCATAGGAGGAGTCCACTGAGAGAGAATCCCATTCTCTTTCAGATAGTCCAAAAACTCGGTACTCAAGTATTCTCCACCTCGATCCGATCGAAGTGCTTTAATACTTTTACCTAGCTTGTTTTCTACTTCAGCCCTGAATTCTTTGAACTTTTCAAATGCTTCAGACTTATATTTCATTAAATATAAATACCCATACCTTGAATAATCATCAGTAAAGGTAATGAAGTAGGTGTGGCCATGTTGAGTCCCTACTCTAAATGGACCACAAACATCTGTATGGATCAAATCCAACAGATTCTGACTACGCTCAGGTTTCCCCTTAAAAGGAGATTTAGTCATTTTTCCTTTTAGGCAGGATTCACAAGTAGGTAGAGAATTAATATCAGACATATCAAACATGCCCTCTCCCACTAGCTTGTTCATCCTCCTTGAGGAAATATGACCTAGCCTAGCATGCCAAAGGTTTGCCGGGTTTTGACTATCGATTTTCCTTTTGTTTGTTGTCGCCGGTTTATCAACATAATTCACTGGAACGTCTTTTAGTTTTAAGTTGTATAGATCGTTTTCAAGTTGTCCATTTCCAATTAAACATTCATTCTTGTAAATATTGCAAATCCCATTCACAAAATTGCAAGAATTACCATCTCTATCAAGCATAGAAATAGAAATAATGTTTTTAATTAAATCTGGCACAAATAAAACATCTCTTAACAATAATTTAAAACCGTTCTGCAAAGTCAAACAAACATCTCCAATGGCCGTAGCTTCAACTCTGGAACCATTCCCGAGCCTCAGCTGGGTCTCACCCATTCTAAGCCTGCGACTTCTTGTCATCACCTGCAAATCATTGCAAATGTGAGATCCACATCCGGTATCCAATACCCAAGAAGTTGTATTAAGTGACATGTTTATTTCAATATAGAACATACCCTTTGCAGTTCCCAACTGCTCAAGATATTCCTTGCAGTTGCGCTTCCAATGACCCGGCTTCTTGCAGTAATGGCAAACATCCTTGGATTTTCCATTGTTTGAAGCCTTTGTCTTTTGCTTCTTCTCGGGCTCGACTTTCTTGGGTGGGGTAGAACGTTTCTTGCCCTTCATACTTGGCCCCTTCTTAGCAGAAGATGAGGAGCCCACCAAGAAAGCTGGCTTATCCTTCTTAAGTGTTGATTCATATGTAACGAGCATATTGACCATCTCTTCTAGGGTGGCCTCTATCTTGTTCATATTAAAATTTATCACAAATCCATCAAATGAAGAAGGAAGAGACAGAAGCAATAAATCCACATTGAGTTCATGCTCCAACACCAAATCTAGGGTCGCCAACTTCTGTATGAGCCAAATCACTCGTACCCCATGATCACGGACCGAAGTCCCTTCACGCATGCGGCACGTCATCAACTCCTTAACAGTAGCGAACCTTTCAGCCCTCGACTGAGCCCCAAAAAGTTCCTTGAGTTGCGCGTGAATGTCAGCAGCATTCACCGTGTCCTCAAATCGCCTCTGGAGTTCATCAGACATCGAGGCTTGCATATAGCATTTGGTCTTGATGTCATGGTCACACCATGCATCAAGTTTGGCCAATTCCTCCGGACTTATGTCAGCTGGTGCTTCCTTCGGAGGTGCTTTCTCTAACACGTAGAGCATTTTCTCCGAAGTTAAGACAATCTTCAACTTCCGGAACCATTCCGTATAGTTGGCGCCAGTCAACTTGTTTTGTTCGAGGATCGAGAATAATGGATTTCGCGAATTCATTGTATGAAATACTGAAAAGAAAAAAACAGACATATATCAATGATTGTTTAACAATTTACTAAGACATAAAATAGGCGAATTTAATTTTATGAATCTCACTCCCACTATTTTAACGATTTCACCACCCTCTAGTGAAAACGGGAAACTTTTTCCTTAGTGAGAACATGGAGTCCAATTGACAAACTTATGGTCCCGAATAATATCAGCCAACCATAATTCTCAAAAGGTAGAGCCCAATTGCTTCCAAAGCAACCCCCATGTGTTTACCTCATGTCCAATAAGGGCCCAATAATATGACGCCGTTTAAAGTGACATGTCAAGATGACCCATCAATATTAAGTTGTGATGGACGGTCGCCATGTGGATCCCCCAATAATATGAGCCGATCCCATGGGAGTTCCACCCAACTTACAACATTTGTCGATCCAATGTACAGCTTTCCGACGGACGGGCCCCCCCAATAATATGAGCCGGACCGTATCCGCGGGTAGCATCACATACATTGACCGTTGATGGAAGGTGGGAACATTTAAACAAATTTAAATTTCCTTTATTTATCTTGATATAAATTTTAAATCATATTTAAAATGAGGGATTTTTAATTATAAAAATATTTGTCTCATCATATTCATTTTATTGCATGCTTGCCGGATTCACGCAATTTATGTCTAAACATGCATACAATCATAATATCAAATATTATATAGGATGATCGATTCCATTTCTAATTGACCCGTGGTTGCCAATCACGGGTCTTAGTCCAATCCTAGGTAATATGCAGTATGCAATGCAATCCTATTACATGTGCTTCCAATTTACATTTCTTCAGTCTTTATTGTCTGCTGGGCCCACCGTCTTCAAATCTTGATCTCCCACTAAATCTAATGTATTTACAATAAATAACAATGACAAGTAGGGATACATTTTAGGGGTGGGAACGGGCTATAAACCAAGCCCACTTTTATTACATATGACATTCATATCGGGCCATAAACCAGGCCCATTAATAAAACCAACAACAATAAAAACAAAATGTAAATTCCTAACATACACCTACAAAATTGGTCATGGCAATCGATCATCCTTATCCAATAACATTTAATTCAAAATTAATTTATTGGATAACATGCAGTGGCAATTCAAATTTAAACAAGATAAAATCATATTTTATATATAAAATCTCATTTCACATATAAAATCATATTTTATCTCTATATCAAATAAAATCATATTTTATCTATAAAATCCAATTTTACAAAAAATCATCATTTTACTCAATATATCATAAGATCATATCTTATCATCAATTGTACCAAAATAATTGATTTCAAAATTCAATTTACGGATAAAACATTAAAATTTTCCAAAAATTCAAATTTATCCAAAATCAATTTTAAAATTTACGGACTCGAACAATTCGATCCGAAATCTCGTGAACCAATCAAAAACAATTTTTGACCGGACCAAAAATAAAATTTTAACATATTAAAATTAATTTTTAATAAAAATAATAATTTTTCCCGCGGGCCGCCCGGGACACTCCCGGGCCGGCCCGCACCCGGGGCGCGGGCCGGGGGCAGCCCGGCTGCCCCCTTAGGGCAGCGACTATCGCTGCCCTGGCGGCGCCTGGTGCCGCCGCTGGGCGACGCCGTGCGCCGCCCTGGGCAGCGCCGTGCGCCGCCCTGGGCAGCGCCGAGCGCCGCCCTGGGCAGCGCCGAGCGCTGCCCTTCGCAGCGCCCAGCGCTGCGCTGGGCAGTGCACCGCGCTGCCCTGGGCGGCGCCGTGCGCCGCCCTGGGCGGCGCCGGTCGCCGGCCTGGGCGGCGCCAAGCGCCCCGTTTGGGCGGCGCCGTGCGCCGCCCGGGGCAGCAACAATTGCTGCCCCACCGGGCAGCGATCCAATCGCTGCCCGGGTTTTGCCCCCGAAAAAAAAAATTTTTTTATTTAAAAATATTTATTTTGTTTTCCAAAAACCGAGATTCAAAAATTTTGTACAATCGATTAATTTAATCGTTTGATCTGAGCAACCTGGCTCTGATACCACTGTTGGATAACTGGCGGTCAGATCAATCACAATTGATACCCGGTGCAGCGGAAGTTTAAAATTTTTATCATGGAACAATTCCATGGTGTGGGTATCAATCATTCAACGATTAAATTATTGTGTGTGTAAAATTCAAATAACAATTAATTAAATTTTACCTTCAATCTCGAATCGAGATTAATGGACACCACACAGATTTCTCTGCGCTTCTTGTATCTCCCAGGAACTGATGAACTCCTTCAATCAGGTCCACGAATGGGGTTTAAATCCCTCTGATAGATTGCACTAGAAGAAAATCTATCAGAAGTTTTTCTGCGAAGAGATTAAACGAATCTGATTCGTTATTCCTGACTGCAATTCAAAAATCACAGACCGGAATTTTCTCTGACAGAGTTAAAGGGGGGCGGCCGAAAACTTGAGAGGAGGCTAGGGTTTATTTTCGAAAATCCTGTCTCTCAATAATGACCTGTTGTGTGTAATTTCTGTACTGCAATAACTTATTTATAATGCAGGCCACTAACACCTTAGGGCCCATTAGTCATAAGCTAGGGCCCGACAAGCAAAGCCCGCACGTTCAGAAATTAATATAAAATTCATCGTGACTCCGATCGATGAACCAATTTCACCAATGTGCACAGAAACCATTTCTGCACATTTTAAAGTCAAAATAAATTTTCCTGAATCCGAATTCAGTGGTTTCCAAAAATGTCCATCCCTATGTCATTTTAGGAAATCCTACTCCCTAACTCTTATTTAAGAAGTCCAACTCCTTAGTTCATTAAATTTAACTCTTTAAATTTAACTATCTCAACGGGGATTAAAACTCCATTACACTGTGTGACCCTCAATGGTTCAGGGATACAGCTAGCCGTGGGCTCACAACTCCTTGTGACTCGGAACAACACTTTCCGACTTGCCCAACGAATCAAGGTAAAGCGCCTAGCAACATCGCCCCATGATTCCCTAGGTATCACTGATAGTGCCTACAAGAACCAGTAGATTTTGGTTAGCGTACAGTACGGTCCCTTCATCCATATATCCCGATCGAATCAACAACCATTGGTATATCGAGAGTCGCTCAAGATTCGATAACTATGCAATACATCTTGAAGATCAAATTAGTGACATCGCATGTGCTACTAAGAAACCATTTCTTAAATCACATCAAGTACTCTGGCCAGAGATTTGTCACACTAATATCTCCTCAGATCGCATAGGATATCCACACTCGTAAGTATGTGGTGAATCCTTGACAACAATGCATTGACTCCTATATGTGTCGTAACTGTACCCAATCTCGACACCTGATGACCCCCTCAGAGTCGGTAAACGAGTCAAAGCACAGTACTAGCATATAGAGTCTCCATGATGTTTCAAGTCGTAAGGACTAATGGTGTACAACCAAAACCGCGGACTTTATCCACTCGATAAGTGATAACCACTTGGAAAGTCCGGATAGGGTAGTTCGATTATTCATCCTATGAATATCCATTTGCATGCTTCGAACATCTCCATGTTCCCTACCAATGAAACGTGGTACTCCGCATCGCAAATGCTAGTCTCAAATTCGAGCGATCCTTATCCTTATTATCGGACGGCTCAATCGACTAGGAACAGTTTTAGAATATACAGTGACTATAAGATGTATTTCATGATAGACATCCCCATGTTCTACCACATCTTACATACACTATGGTATATTCAAGGTCTTTATCAAAACAACAATAGTATATCACAATATAACAATATGAAGTAATATAAAGTCATTGCCATTAATAAAAGTGTAAATAATATTAAACAAAAGATTGTTTATACAAAGAGTCATCAAAGCCCATAGCCACACAGTTGGCTCACTGGGCACCCACTCTTACAGCCACATGAAGTAACAGAGGAGCAGATCCAGCTTCGAGCCTTTCCTTTCTCTTTGAAGAGTGCTGCTAAGGATTGGCTATACTACTTGCCCTCTGGATCGATTACAACCTGGACTGACATGAAAAGAATTTTTCTTGAAAAATATTTTCCAGCATCGAGAGCAGCAAACATCAGGAAATAGATCTATGGAATCAAACAGATGACGGGGGAATCACTTCACGAATATTGGGAGCGGTTCAAAAAGCTATGCGCTAGTTGCCCGCAACATTAGATAAGTGAAAACCTCTTAATTCAATATTGCTATGAAGGTTTGCTACCTCATGAAAGGAGTATGCTAGATGCTGCTAGTGGAGGAGTTTTTGTGGATAAAACTCCGGTGCAAGCAAGGAACTTAATAGAGAATATGGCTGCCAATTCTCAGCAATTTGGCACCAACAGAACTGATCATGCACCGAGGAGAAACAATGAGGTAAATGTCTCTTCCCTTGAACAGCAATTAATTGAATTAACCACTCTTGTGCATCAGATGGCTGTAGGGAATGGACAGACTGCGAAGGCATGTGGCATCTGCGCTGCAATAGGACACACCACTGATATGTGTCCTACACTTCAAGAGAACTCAGTTGAACAGGTAAACGCTACTGGCGGATTTCCTGGACCACCACAACGGAAGTATGATCCGTATTCCAACACGTACAATCCTGGTTGGAAGGATCATCCTAATTTTAGATACGGGAATCAACAAGCAATTCAACCTGTAGCTCAGTCTCCACCGCAGAATCAAGCTTTTAGGCCACCATTTCAACCACAACAGCAGCGCCCTCAGATTCCTGCACCAGGTGAGTTTCTTGAAAAGATAGTTAAGGATCTTGCAACTAACACTTTGGCTTTCCAATAGGACACTCGGACAAGTATCCAAAACTTAACTACTCAAATGGGACAGCTCGCTACCGCAATCAACAAGCTGGAATCACAAAATTCCGGCAGTTTGCCTTCCCAAACTGTGGTGAACCCAAGAGAGAACGCAAGCGCAATAACTCTAAGAACTGGGAAAGAATTGAAGGTGAAAGAGAAAGAAGTTGAGGTTGAGCCCCAAGAGAAGCTTAAGGAAGAAGAAGAGAAAAAGGTGAGTGAAGAAAAATCATCCAAGGATGATTCGTCAAGAGGTAAGTTTCCTCCTCTATCTGAATATAAGCCTGTTGCCCCTTTCCCCTTAGCTCTTAAGGACTCTAGGAAAGGTGAGGGAATTAAAGAGCTATATGAAACTTTTCGTAGATGTAAGGTTAACATTCCATTGCTAGATGCCATCAAGCAGGTACCTCAATAAGCAAAGTTTTTGAAAGAGTTATGCACCACAAAGAGGAAACAAACTTTGAAGGGTTGTCAGAAAGTGGAGTTAGGTGAGAATGTATCTGCAGTGATCCAAAGAAAATTACCCGCCAAATGCAAGGATCCAGGTATGTTCTCCATCCCATGCACTATAGGAAATATTAGACTTGAAAAGGCCATGTTAGATCTAGGAGCATCAATCAATGTCATGCCATACTCTATTTATGCATCCTTGAAACTTGGCCCACTGAATAAGACTGGAATTGTCATACAATTAGCTGATAGGTCTAATGCATATCCTAGGGGCGTGGTTGAAGATGTGCTAGTGCAAGTGAATGAGTTAGTTTTTCCTGCAGACTTTTATGTGCTAGACATGGAAAAAGGTGATCATAATAGTCCTATTTTGTTAGGCAGACCATTTTTGAAAACATCCATGACTAAAATTGATGTTCACAGTGGCACACTGACTATGGAATTTGATGGCGAGGTTGTGAAATTTAATATCTATGATGCTATGAAATTTCCTGATAGTGATGATTGTGTGTTTTCTGTTGATATTGTGGATTTCTTGGCCCAAGATGTTTTTGAGCATGCAGGAAAAGATGAGCTAGAGGTGGCTATTACAGCATCCACTATGAAGACAGAAGAAGGAATTAGATGCAGACGAGAAGTGGATGAGATTGAGGATATTCTGAAAAGTGCTCCTGAGCTACCACAGTCAGGTGATGTATCTTATTTGTCTTTATCGATCTCTAACACTCGGCGCCTTCCATATGTTTTGCAGGCACCAGTGGTTGAGCTAAAAATGCTTCCAACCCACCTTAAGTATGTTTTCCTTGGAGAAGGAGAAACGCTACCTGTTATCATATCCAGCAGCTTGGAAGCCGAGCAAGAGGAACAACTGGTCAAGGTTCTAAAAGAAAATAAAACTGTTATTGGGTGGACCATAGCATATATCAAGGGAATTAGCCCTTCCACATGCATGCACCGAATTCTGATGGAAGATGGTGCAAGTCCCTCACGGCAACCGCAGAGGAAGTTGAATCCACCTATGATGGAGGTGGTAAAAGCTGAAATTCTGAAGCTACTTGAAGTTGGGGTCATCTACCCAATTTCTGATAGTCAGTGGGTCAGTCCAGTACAGGTGGTACCCAAGAAAACTGGAATTACAGTGGTGAAAAATAAGGACGACGAATTGGTTCCCACCCGCATTCAAAATGGGTGGAGGGTTTGTATTGATTATAGGAAGCTTAATGCAGGAACCCGAAAGGACCACTTCCCTCTCCCCTTTATTGATCAAATGATTGAGAGGTTAGCATGTCATCCTTACTATTGTTTTCTTGATGGTTATTCTGGTTATTTTCAGATTGCGATTGCACCGAAAGATCAGGAGAAAACGACATTCACATGCCCATTCGGAACTTTTGCATATCGACGCATGCCCTTTGGTCTATGCAATGCACCGGCTACTTTCCAACGGTGTATGGTTAGTATATTTTCTGACTTTGTAGAGCATATATTAGAAGTATTTATGGATGATTTTACTGTTTATGGTAACTCGTTTGAAGACTGTCTGGCTAATCTTTCTCTAGTTCTTAAGAGGTGTGTCGAGACCAACCTGGTTCTTAATTCTGAAAAATGTCATTTTATGGTTGGACAAGGTATAGTATTGGGTCATGTTGTCTCATCTAAGGGGATAGAGGTAGATAAAGCAAAAATTGATATTATTCAGTCTCTACCTTACCCCGTAAGTGTGCGGGAGGTGCGCTCTTTTCTTGGCCATGCAGGTTTTTACAGGAGGTATATTCAGGATTTTGCCAAAATTGCATCCCCTATGTGCAAACTGCTGCAGAAGGATGTGTCGTTTGAATTCAATGAGCCATGCAAAACTGCTTTTGATAAACAAAAGGACTCATTGACTTCAGCACCAATCATTCAACCACCGGACTGGACCAAGCCATTTGAAATTATGTGTGACGCCAGTGATTATGCCATAGGAGCGGTATTGGAACAAAAAGTTGTGAAGGCATCACACGCTATCTACTACGCTTCGCGCATTCTGAACGATGCCCAACGAAACTACTCCACTACTGAAAAGGAGCTTTTAGCAGTAGTGTTTGCTTTAGATGGCGAAGAAGGAGGCAAAACCAAGACTGATAAGATGGATACTACTGCTGAGCGAATTTGATGTGGAGATTAAGGACAAGAGGGGGACTGAAAATCAAGTGGCTGACCACTTGAGTCGGCTAGTTCATGTTGACGAAGAGCTGAAGTTGCGAGAAGAATTTCCCGATGAGCAACTATTTTCAACCAGCACGGAATTACCATGGTACGCAAATATTGTGAATTATTTAGTTACTAATGGATTTCCGTCTGAATTCTCTAAGGCACAAAAAGATAAGGTCCGAAGTGACACTAAATATTATGTGTGGGATGATCCATACTTGTGGAAGCACTACGCTGATCAAGTCATACGACGATGTGTATCTGCTAGCGAGGTAATCCCAATTCTCACATTTTGTCACTCATATGCTTGTGGTGGCCATTTTGGAGCACAGAGAACAGCTAGGAAGGTATTAGAATGTGGATTTTTTTGGCCATCCATATTTCGAGACTCTTACATGTTTTGTAAGTCCTGCGCTCAATGCCAAAAGACAGGTAATATATCCCAGCATAAGGAGATGCCTCAGCAACCCATTTTAATATGTGAAATCTTTGATGTATGGGGCATCGACTTCATGGGGCCTTTTCCTAGCTCATATGGTTTTAACTATATATTACTTGCTGTGGATTATGTCTCGAAATGGGTGGAAGCCAAGGCCACCCGTACTGACGATTCCAAAGTAGTTGCAGAGTTCATTCAGCATAATATTTTCTCTCGATTTGGAATCCCAAGAGCCCTCATTAGTGATAGAGGAACGCACTTCTGCAACCGGACTGTGGCTAGTTTATTGAAGAGATATCATGTGACGCACAAACTCTCCACTGCGTATCACCCGCAATCGAATGGCCAAGCGGAGGTCTCAAATCGAGAAATCAAATCCGTTTTGGAGAAGACAGTGAATCCTACTAGGAAATACTGGAGTTTGCGTTTGGATGATGCACTGTGGGAATACAGAAACGCGTTCAAGACACCGATTGGGATGTCCCCATATCGGTTGATTTTTGGAAAACCATGCCATCTGCCTGTCGAATTGGAGCATCGAGCCTACTGGGCTATTAAAAATTTCAACATGCGGATGGATGAGAGTGGAGCGCACAGGAAGCTGCAGTTGCAAGAACTAGAAGAGATACGCAATGATGCATATGTGAGCTCAAAGATTTATAAGGAAAAGACAAAGGCCTTCCATGATAAGATGATATCTAGACGGGTGTTTGAAGTCGGTCAAAAAGTTTTGCTGTATCACTCACGACTTCGATTATTCCCAGGTAAGTTGCGTTCTAGATGGATTGGCCCGTTTGTTATCACTGATGTCTTTTCTCATGGTGCAGTGGAAATAAAAAGCTTAGAGACGGCAAAAACATTCAAGGTGAATGGCCAACGTTTGAAACATTATTTTGAAGGGGCCAAAGAAAATGAAGAAGAGTATGCGCATGAGCGCACTGATAGCAAGGAATTCTATGCCAATGCAGCTGAGCGCACTGATAGCAAGGAATTTGTACGGGGGAAATTGATCTCTTTTCTCCCCCATGAGCTCAATGCCTTATTAGAAATACCGAAGGTAGACGACTTGCTCTACCAAAGCATGCAGAACGGTCCGCTTTTGACCGAATTACTTGACCAGCTGGCGTTCCCCGGTGCTACATGGGTCGGCCCCGCTTCTATACTGAGCTTCAAGGAGCAGTTCTTGCGTGTGATACCTGCTACATGGTATGGCTTTGTGATTCGGCGTCTGATGCCGATCTTGCATTCTAGCGAAGTCAGTCTAGAAAGCGCCACCATTCTTTATGCATTGGAATTCGGTGCACCCATTAACGTGGGACGGATTCTGCATAGTGAGATCCACCGGTCCATCCATAATATCACACTGGGTCTCTACTTCCCCACGATCATCTCTTGTCTATGCTTGAACGCCGGTGTTGCATTTAGGAATGATGAAGAGTGGTTGTCACCTCAGTGACCACTCGACTCCGCTTTCATCGAAGCAAAGAGGGCACACCGTGCTAAGCACTTTATGAGGGACGACCACTTCCAGCCACCGCAAGCTCCGCTAAGACCACCACCCCCTGCTCGACAATCTCAAGCTGACACCATCCGCAAGCTTACAGCTTTTGCCCATCATCAGAATGCCTACAATACGGTAGCGGCGCATAATGCGCAGGCTTTGGATGCTTTGTTGCGTAATCTGACGATCCATCATGGTCTTGATCCAAATGCCGTGCCAGCCGCTATGCCGTACCCGCCACCCTTCCCATTTCAATACGCTGCCCCTGTCCTTCCTCCGGAGGCTGAAGAGGAAGATGCCGCCGACCAATAGACCAGGGGAGTCCCGTTTTGTGTTTTTGCATTTCATTATGTTTAGTTATTTGGTTGTGTTCTTTTGTTTTTGCATTTGCATTGAGGACAATGTATTGTTTAAGTGGGGGGGGGGGGTGCATTACATGCATTTTGTTTCATTGTTACATTCTGTTTTGTTGTTATGAATCGTATTGTTGTTATGTTCGTTTGTATTGTTCAATTACATGAGTTAAGGATGATTTCTAGTCTTTTTAGCCTATGACGAGTTAGTTGAAAAAAATGGATTTTTTTTTTAAAATTTAACTCTTGATTGGATTTGAGATACCGTAGGTTGTTTGTTGAATAATCTTAAGCACGCATGTTTAACCAGTGAAGTGTAGTGATGTATTAGATATCGTGGATGTCTGTTGGACCATTGCACGACAATAGGTGTTTGTGAAACTTGATAGTTTCTTGAACCTTGATGATTTTTTTGATGTGACACCGACGATCTTGGGCGCACCTAGAAAAAAATTTTTATATAATAAATGTACAACTCCATCCGGGCCTTGACAGGATTTAAATCCTAAAAGAGCAAGATCAAGGCTAAGTATGCGGATAAAATGGGGTTGATGCTCCATCCGGGCTATAGACGAGGGGATTGAAATTCTAGTCCTGTCTTTGTTGTAGCTAAGTTGCGGGTAATTATTGAGGCTATTGCAATACCGGGTGCAAAATCCGGAGGTGCGTAATTATTCTCAAGAATGTTGTGTTGTGTTGAAGGATTGTTAGGAGGAGAGTTCTTGATAGTGTAGCTTACACTGAATTGTTAATAGGTCGGCAAACAGTCTTGAAACTTTGTCTTTTGAAGTTGCATGTAACTGGAGTAACATGACACACACACACATTCGCATTCGACTGAAGGTGTATAATTGATAATTGAGAGTTGCAACGAACTTATTTTTAGTTGAGCGGTTTTCTCTGAGGCTATGCTTTGCATGATTCATCCTTGCTTGTGTTTTTGTTCTGTTTCATTTTGTTTTGCATAATTTGCTCGAGGGCGAGCAAGGTTCAAGTGTGGGGGTATTTGATAGTTGTGTTTTTGTTGCATTTGTTAGTATCATTTTAGTGTCGTTTAGCATGCATTTATATGTTTTATTTTAGCATTTTGTTCATTTTGCATTTTCAGTGTTTGCATGATGGGATTCTTGTTTTTATGGTTAGGTCGCTTATTTTGCGGACTAAGAAGGAACCCCGGAGGAACGGAAGTTTGAAGCAAAAGAAAAGGGCCGGGAATTTTCTGGGAAGCATCTCTCGCTCGATCTGCAGAAGTATGCGGATCGAGCGAGCGCACACATTATGAAGACAGTAGGATGATGAAGTTGGTCTCGCTCGATCCGCAGGAGTTTACCGATCGAGCGAGACCCATTTTCCGCAAGACAGTAGCATCTGCATATTTCTCTCGCTCGATCCGCAGAATGTTGCAGATCGAGCGAGAGCCGTGTTTCGGAAATTTTTTTTTATTTTTGGCAACTTTGTTAATTTAGTTCCTAGCCTTTATTAGACTTTTATTCTGTTTTTATTAAATTTTATCAGACGTTTTTTGAGAGGATTGGAGGCTAGCGTTGGTTCTTGAAGATTAATTCCTAAGTTTTCTTCTTTTCTTTGAATTTTTATGAATTTTATTATGAATTGTGTTGGCTAGTTTTTAATACTTGGTTAAGGAAGACGAAGCCCTTGATTAATTTACTCGTGAGATTTGTGTTTTACAGAGTTTGATTATTGTTGAGTATCAAGTATTATTCTGATTTATTTCATGATTGTATGTTTGATTATTAGATTGATCACCTGATAATTCTTATATATAATCTAATGCTAAATTGGAGTTTGAATCCATAATTGTTCGAATTATCTGATTTGCGAAGCAACTACAATTAATAATCGTCCGCTTGTGAGATTAGGAATTGTAGGGATAATAATTGACTAGGCTAAATTCATCCGCTTGTGTATGAGTTGTCTAGATTTATCAGTTTTACTAGTTTGCATGCTATCGTGAGTTTAAATCTAATCGCTTGTATTGGGTTGATTCATTGATAAGGGTTATCTTAGAACGCTTGTGTTTAGTTAACTAAGATTAAGGTAAAACAAAAATTTAATTTCCAATGATGAATATTGAACGTGATTAAAGATTTTTAGATAATCGATGATCGAACGAATGAAATCAAGGGTGTAGTTGACCGAAACCAAGTCTCGTCTCCTATTGAATTTCTTCAATCTTTATTTAATTTTGCATGCTAGTGAATTTTAGTTGCTTAAATTTCTTAGTAGTTAATCCAAACTTGAAAACCCCCTATTTTATTTATTTAGAACACTTTTAAATTTACCCTTCCTCGTGGGAACGATCCCTACTCACACTACTACATTTTTAGTGATTATCTGATTGAGTTGGGTAATTTGGGCGTACACGATAAGCGCGACCAAAAACACTTAAAAATAATATAAATGCACACAAAATAGACATAAAACTATCACGAAATAATGCATACAAAATGCACTTATCAACACCCCCATACTTAAACCTTGCTCGCCCTCGAGCAAGACATGCAAAAACCATATTCACAAAAAAACATAAGTAAGGACGATTCATGAGAGTTCACAGCCTCCGAGAACTTCAATCACAAAACCAAAAACACAGACATGCTCTCAACTTTTCATAATACACTTTCGGTTTAACGTGAACGTGTGTGTGTGAAATGTCATTCCAGTTTCATGCAACTTAGACCGAATTCATCTCAAAACTGCTTAGCGACCTATGACAAATTAGTGCAAGTTTCACTCTTCAAGTGCCCATTCTTTCCAACAACCTCTAGACTAAACTCACCTCCCTTGAGATAATGAATTACACACTTCCGGATTTTGCACCCGGCATTGTTTTAGCCCCAATAATTACCCGCTAACTTAGCTATAACTAAAATAGGATTCAAAAAAATTTTCTCTTCTTTTTTTCTTTCTTCTAATCCCCTCGTCTATAGCCCGGATGGAGCATCAACTCCATGTTACCCGCATACTTAGCTAAGGAGCAATGATTAGAATTTCAATCATTGTCCAAGCCCGGATGGAGTTATAAATTTTTTTTTTCTCTAGGTGCGCCCAAGATCATAAGTGTAAATTAGAGCCTCATCAAAATTCATAGAGCACAATTAAGATCCAAAAACCACCTATTGTCGTGCAATGGTCAAACAGACAAAAACTTCATCAAATCTTTCGTTACACTCCACTGGTCTAACACAAGTGCTTATAAATATTCACAGTTCAACCTACAGTTTCTCATGTCCAGTCAAGAGCAAATTTTTTCAAAAATCCATTTTTTTTCAAATAAACTTCATCATCATAAGCTACCACGACTCATCCTATTCATGCAAGACAACACAAACAACAACAAAATGATATGCATGATTACGAACCAAACACAAAAACTAAACCAAATGAATGCAAACAGAATGAACACAAAATATAATAACCAATGTAATAAACTAGTCTACCCCCCATATTTATCCAAAGAATTGCCCTCAATGCTTCAAAACAATGAACATAATGCATACAAACACACAAATGCAAAGACGAACAAAAACACAATGAGAACAAAAATAACACTCCCCTGGTTTTCGATTCAACCTCTTCCTTCTTGACAATATCAGCTGGGACAACAACATCAGACTGTGTATATCGGCAGGCTCAGCAAACTGGCATAGGAAAGAAACAAAAATTCAAATAAAAAGAAACATAAACAAATATTAAAATAAAGAGCAAGGAAAAGAACACTGGGTTGCCTCCCAGTCAGCGCTAAGTTTATAGTCTACAGCCCGACTATGCAGAAGCAACCATCAAAGAGCGGCTGCCACCCATAGTAAGAATCATACGACTCTACGTATGGGTCTTGATTTCCTTCGCCCTCAAGCTTGGCGTGATATATACTTTGTAAGCTCGTCGGTCCAACAACACTTGGTCTGAAATTTTTCTTTTGGAAGGAGACTCTGAATTTAGGCTGAAGCTCATAGAGGATGGAATATGCTGGAGGTGGCGTCAATGACAAGAAAGAATCTTCTAACGGTGTACATGAAACGACCATTGACGAGGTAAAATATGTAGCCTCGTATGTTTCTTCCTTCTCCATTGTCACTTTTGATTCATCCTTACAAGAAGATTCCTCAAAAAATATTTCCTCATGCTCTGGCTCAATTACTTCACGCTCTTGGCAGATCTTAGAAACTGGTTCTCTATGAAGCGCAATCTGTTCATCCAAAAGACTCAAAAATTTGTTGCGGCTTTCGAAGAACTGGTTTGTCTCTTCCTGCCTTTTCACAAAATTCTCCAACTGAGCCACATGATCTTCAAAATACCCTACAAACTCTTCTTGATGCTCCGGTGGTTTGTTCGCAAAATTTGTGGAGTTGAATTCTATAGGATATTTGTGACTTCAACCTTGCAATGAAGGATCACAATGCCAATGGTAGTCGAAATCCGCCATATCATTTAACAAGTGCATAGCACTGTCTTCATCTCTTCTGAACAGGTGACTGCCAGTGGCCAAAGCTCCATAATCCACCCAGCTTCTTGTAGTCTCATCCAAACCACCATAAAAAATTTGACTGAGCGTGTAGTTCGAAAATTGATGACATGGAAATCTGTTCGCCAATTCATTGAATCTCCCCCAAGCAGCATAGAAAGGCTCTGAGTATTGTTGGCCAAATCTTGTGAACACCTGTCGATAATCCATCTCCAAGTACCTCACAACACTACAAGAAATATGGTCATTGACAACAGTGGAAAGACAACGCTTTTGACAAAAAGCGTTGTAAAAAAAATAAGCACAACGCTTTTATAAGAAAACGTTGTCATAAAACTTTTTTTTTTGTTATCCACAACGCTTTTTAAAAAAGCGTTGTAGTAGCTTTAAAAAAACGCTCATCCACAATGCTTTTTAAAAGGCGTTGTGGATGAGCATTTTTTTAAAGCTATACTACAATGCTTTTAAAAAAAACGCTCATCCACAATGCTTTTTAAAAGCGTTGTGGATGAGCGTTTTTTTTAAAACATACCACAACGCTTTATTGAAATAGGGTTGTCCAATCCTGACCCAAAATAAAATATATGCTTACTATTATTTTTCTCTCTCCTTGAATTCTCTCTCTCTCGGCCGATCTTCTTCCTTTCTCCCATCACCGTTAAAAAATTTCAAGCTCCGATCTACGCCGCCTCGTTGCTTGAAAAAATGATTTGAGCATAGATTTAGAATCCTCTCGTCGAGGGATATCTTCCAGTACCTATTTCCCTAATTTTTAAGCACGCTCCGTCGAACCCTTTTTCTTGCCGCCATCGTTTCGCCATCCCTTTCCCATCGCCGTCCGTCGCCTAGGCTAGGAGGAAGGTTGTTTAGGTTGTTTGGAGCTTTATTTCGAATCCTGGAGGTATATTTTGAATTCTAGGTTTTTCGATTTTTGGAATTTTTTGTTTTCGAATTGATAATCACTTGGTTTCACAAGGAACGTGGAAACTTTTGGTTAATCAACTTGGTTAATTAATTTTTTGTGTTTGTGTTTAATATCAGGTCTTAAGTACTCCATACAAGAAAAATGGAGCTCCCGTTCAGCGCCATCAGGTCTTGGGATTCTCTTTGATTTCACGGCATCGCCCACTTCTACGGTTTTATTCGCCAACTCTGTAATTCCTTTGGTTTGTCGCTCGTGGATTTTGTGTTCTTGATTAATTAATTTATATGCTCACTCGGTTAACTCTATAACTTATTTTATTCTTGATTGAATGTTAATTTAATTTGTAATTTATATTATTGCTCGCTCGAATTATTTCTTTATCTTGTGAAATCATTTGGATTAGATGAGTTTCGTTGAGATGATATATATCCTTTGCCTATTGCCTTTCATGCAGGGACTAAGATATTATCATGCCTCGTGCTTCTGGAACTATGGCCTTTCCCAGGTCTCTTTGAGCCGTAAGTTAAGTAATTATGTCTTCTGATTTGCATTTTCTAGCAAATTGGCAGAATGGGAGTTTGCATATTTTTGGAATAACGTCTTATGACTTAGGATTTGTGTAGTAAATTATTTTCATTGGAGGAAAATAAAAGCATATGAGGCAATTAAAGCAATAAAAGAATTCGAGGAAAAATAGAGTGGGGGCGAGGAGGAGAGGGGAAACGGTGACACTTTTAGGTATACTAATTTAAAATGGATATTAGGTATTATACGCGGAGTCCAGTACATTTTTCTTGATGGAACCATAAAGATATATTGGCTTAAGGTAAATAACATGGTAAACAACGCTTGCAACTTGAATCTTTTGTTTTCGAGCCACATATTTTGCCTCGAACATTTTATATAAATGAATTGATTCTGCCGAAAGATCTGTCTAGTGTCTCCTCCACGTATATAGGGAACTCCTTCTATTGGTGCTGGAAAATTAATGTTTTTAGTTCTTGCCGTCTTGTCTTAACTTCATCTGCTTGTCTCAATCATTTTTTGTTAGATATAAATGAATCCAAAACATATATGATAGGACTAATCGAGGTGTGTCATATGGCTAAACGGTTCAAAAAACATCAAATCGATGCGTTGAATGAAGTGTTTGAAGAATCCAAACACTTGACTAAACAGAAGAAGCTCGAGCTTGTGGGAGTTACAGGACTGGATGTGGAGCAAATTACGAGCCAGTTCAACAGAGAACGATCCAAGAAACGATGCCGGGAGAAGATGGAGGACTTGGAGAAAATTACCAATCTCGTGGTCAGGTACGTGCTTATCAATAATTTTGCCTTTTTCTTTCTCCCTGGTTTTTACTTGGTATGTTTTAGGCAGGATGCCTTTACATTCGACGTGTTGGAGGTGCCTCAAGGATCAGGTTCTGGATTTGTATGGGATACTCTGGGCCACATTGTCACAATTATCATGTCATTCGGGGTGCTTCAGATCTCAAGTACCTTCTTCAATCAATTTTTTTTTTCTGTAATAGATTTTGCTTCTTTTCATTAAATCAACCCTTGTTGGTTTCAGGGTCACTCTTGCAGACGAAACCACTTGTATTTACCTTATCAAATCTTATACCCACGTTGTATTTTCAAATGGTTAGACAAAATGACTTGACTAGTAATTTTTTGTAGTGGGTCTTGTATTCATATTGTTAAAGTAATTTCCTGGGCATATAGTGTAAGGATTCCACTTTAATGTTCTAAAAATCATTTCATCCAGCATCTTGCTTTTATGATTTTTTGTTTTTCATTTCTACTTGATAGATCTCTGTTATTCTCTTTCCATTTGTGACTTTTATGTTATTTTTATTTCCTTGTGTCCAGCGGTTAAAAAATTTTTACTGGATGCAAATTTTATTTTAATGACTGATATCTTCTTCTTCTCTCTCTATTTTTTTTCAATAATCTGTTAACTAGTATTTGTTTTGGAAACAAGAGCAAAATGAGGCAGTAAAATTACTATGCAAGATGTAGAGATTGTTGGCGTTGGAATTGCTGGCCTAGCAGCAGCCTTGGGACTTCAAAGGTATCTCTGATTTTGCTGTATATAAAAAATTAATCATGGGTTTTAAGAAAATTAAATCGAATCTTTTTTTTGTAAACTAGCTATTATATATTTGATTTCACAGGTTGGGAATCCGGAGTCTAGTGTTGGAATTGGCAGACTCCTTGAGAACAACATTCAACTTTCTTGGAATGTGGCCGAATGCTTGGAAGGCAATGGATGCACTTGGTGGCATTGGACAGACCCTTCGTGCAAAACACACACAGCTTACTGGGTGACATCTATACCATTCAAATGCATTCCTTATGTAAAACACTAGTTTTGTTGCCTTGGATACGTGTTGTTTTGCCTTTATGAAGTACATAACTTTTCCATTTAAGTTTTTAGCTATAAATTGAAACCGCTACATCTTCCTACTAATCAATGTTTCATTAGGAAGTTTCTCTTTCTCTTCCTCTTTCCTCTTTTTCCTCTCCCTCCCCTTCGAAGACTTGTCACGCATGATATTTATCATGATGATTGATGCTTGACTTTTATGTCTGTGTGCGCTTAGTCTTGTGTATCTAAAAATGTCACTGCTTTTCAGTGCTGTTGTACCCTTTATTTTTCTAATTTAGCTATGCATATGATTTACATATTTTGCACTTTCAAATAAAATATTGTTCTTTAATATGGTGGTGCCAAATGTAACATTAGGTTTGCCATAGAGGGACAGGCCCGTTGTTAGTTCAATGCCTGAAGTTATTCCATGTTCACATTTCTCTTAATTGGCACTTTAATCCCAGGTTGGTGTTATTGCTTAATCATCCAGAAGTTTCTTGTTTGACCCAATGTACAATAGCTGTACAGCATATTGACTCTCTGGAGTTGCCTGCAGGATTATGATCTTGGCTTTGGCCTCTTTTAAGCATCCTGGAGAAAATTTTACTCACATTTTGGAATTACTCTCTTTAATAAATGTGGAACCTTCCACTTGATTGATTACTTTGTAAGGAGGAAAGCATTAACTCATACTTGGCTATGCCGTTTGTCCTAGGTGCTGATTATAGGTTAACTACAATATCTTTTTTATTAATGTGGAAGTGTATATCTTAACTTTCATGTTTTTCTTGTTCTAAAGAAGATACAAAGAGAAAAAAAAAGAAGTGGCAGTAGCTGATCCTGAACGAGATCAAAGGACAGTTTTTGCTTATCAGGTAGTTAAACCACAAAATAAGCAATTTTCTGTTGTTTGCTTATATCTGAATGCTCTCTAACTCAGCCTGTTACAATTTCCGTAGAAGGCAAGTGAAAGAGACGTCTATGATTTCTTCTCTAGGGCTGGCAAGGTTGTCCTTCTTATTTGATGAGTCATTTTATGTGATCTTTCTAGTTAAAAGGTTGACTTACAATTGCTTTTTGGTCTTGTAATGCATTATACTGTTGCATCATTACCGCTTAAGTAGCAAAATAGTTACGTTGAACTAATCTTGGGTTAACATCTCGTTGCTCTCTCTAAGGTATCTGTCTATAGAAACGCTATATATCAAAGCAAATGAAGCTTACCATGCGAGCTAGACTTTTATTTTGTTTGTCCATGAAGTATGAATTATTGAGCCCTTGTTGGGCTAAGGAAATGCACGTGACTGGTTCCTTGGAGAGTTTATCTTGTTTTGTTTATTTTTCATTTGTAGATTTTAATTTTGTTTTTACTTCTTTTATGAATATTGTAGGACTTCCACCCTTCGGACATGTATCGTATTGCAAGCTGTGGAATGGATAACACTGTAGAGAAATTTTTGCTAAAATTTCAAAATAACTTCGTGCAAGGATCAAGCTCTCGAGCCCTTAAATTTCAAATAGAGGAATTTCATTTTAATTTATTTTATATTTTATCATAGTTTTGATTTTCCATTTCATCAATAAAATTTATGCTTCTTCATTAATTCCAATAATTGAGATTTGTGTCTAACAGTAATATAATCTGCTAACATGATTCTACCTGGACTTATGGTAGCTGACATAAATTGAATTTGATTCAGAATTCTGGACGTACGTGGAGAAATCATTTACTTGGACAGACCTACCTTCCAAGTTTCCCACTAAATATGTACAGTTCCCTGTAAGTAGTTTTTCTTCTCATCCTTTTTCTCCTTTTTTTTCCCTTGAATGTCAGGTAGCTGGAGTGAGTTATTTTCCCATTGATCTGAATCAACATTTTTGTGTTTCAGATATTTATTGCATCAGTACACACTAATTATGTTGACTGCAATTGGTGGATTGGTGACTTTATACTGTCTAAGGTGAAGGGCTTAATGTTTTTTATAAATTTTTTATATATAGGAATTACATTCATCATCGGTCATATACATATGTGGCATTTTGTAACACGATATGTTATTTTGCATTGTCGAAGCGAGCTTAGAGAAAGAAGGAATTTTTATTGATTTGTTTGAATCACATTAAATTATGTTGTTGTTAGTGTTATCTATCTACAAGGGGGCACTACGCCTTTATAAAAAAAATATGCATTGGAAGTTGTAAAATTAGCTTTTATGTTTTAGAGCCTTGTATGCATCAATCATATTTTGCATGTTTTGTGCATATATAGATTCAAGTATCTTCAGGACTGCCGTATATTCCTCCGCAAAGACATCAAATGAGACACAAAGTAGCCCGTCTAACTTCTTGGCTGAATTGTGTTGTCAAATTTGTTTTCATTTTAATTTTCTTCTTTGATGTTTGATTTATTGTGTCATTCATAACCATGGCTTTGAAATTTTATTCTTGTTTGCTCCTATTGTTCAGCACATTCCCAGTCCTCCAAATGGATTTAGTATTCTGAGAGTTGGTCTGATCGCCGACTCGGTTTGAGGCAGAAAGCAGAGCGCACATGGCCGAGATAAACATGAAGAATTCGATTATTTGTTATATTTGAATGATTTTTGTTATATTTGAATAATTTATAACATTGAAATACTGTATATTAGATTTAATTTTTTAAAATTTTGAATATTGAGTGATTTATAATATTGAAAATTTGTGAATTAAATTTTATTTTTTTTGTTTTTTATATGAGAAAAGACAACGCTTTTTAAACGTTGTCGTAGGTAGTTTAAACGTTGTCGTTGCTAAAAAAGACAACGCAGAAAAAGCGTTCTCTTTTTTAAATATCACAACGCTTTTTCCGCGTTGTTATTGTTACGAAAAAACGTTGTCGTAGCCAGTGTTGTGAAAGACCGCGGTCAAAGACAACGCAGAAAAAGCGTTGTCGTTTTGAGCAAAGACAAGTCTTTGACCGAAAAGCGTTGTCTTTGCTCAAAACGACAACGCTTTTTCCGCGTTGTCTTTGACCGCGATCTTTCACAACACTGGCTACGACAACGCTTTTTCGTGACAATAACAACGCGGAAAAAGCGTTGTCGTTTGCCATTTTTCTTGTAGTGCAAGCAAAAGAAAAAATCAAAATCAAAATTAAAAATAACGAAAAGAACGAAAAGATAGAAGAGAAAAAAAAATCTAGTCTCAAGTAAATAATCTATCCTAATATTAACTAAATAGTCCCCGGCAACGGCGCCAAAAACTTGACCGGCTAAATCGGTGTGATATAAATCTACTGGAAAGCGTACCAGGTCAAGTAATATTAAAGTGGACTGAGAGTCCAAGTATCAATCCCACAGGGACTGTTGTCAATTCTCAAGAATTAATTATTTTACTTAATCTAGACAAAATAATAAAAAGCAATTTGATTTAAATAAAATAAGAAATTAAAATAAAAACTGCTTAAGAAATAAGAATAAAAAAAACTGAAGATAAAAATAATTAAAACAAAGACAACCAAAGACACACGTAGGTACCGAACAAATCATATAACATGTAGTCGATTCAGGACTCATATTTAATCTTAATTCACGGGAATTCTCCTAATTTGTTCAAAGGACTATTTCTAGAAAAATCAAAACTATTCAAATATTGACGGATTAATCTTTCGTAATTCTAATCAAATTTGAATGCATTAAATATTTGTGAAAATTCAGTTTACACCCAAACCGCACACTGAAACCGAATTCTATTTCTAGATGGTTTTACAATATGTTGATTACCAGAGTGATCGAAATCAATACCTCCTCTGTCGACTTGGAATCGATTAACATGCAAGCAAACAATTGATCAGAATATTCACAAGACAAATATAAATCTGACAATCAATAAAATAAAATCAACTCTGAAAAATCCCAAACAAACATTCAAGTTTTCTACATAAATTTGTTCGACCCAATCACGCCGCCTTGGTTGAAAATAAACTACTCAATAATTAAAAAAAATCCAAAAATAAAAATAAAAAGAAGAAAAGAAAAGATAAATCTTCTCTCCCGATCCTGTAGCCGCCTCCTCTATGTTGTGCGCGTTCTGGAACTTCGGAACCCTAAAAAATATGTTGTATCTTCTATTTATAGTGTCCGGAACCCATACCAATTAATTTCCTTTCAAAACAAGGATTTTTCGGAACACGTATGACCCCAGAACACGCGCGCGCGCGCGCAGTACAAAAATTTTGCTGCGAGCGACGATTTTCAAAAATTCCTATCCCGAGATCTAGCCGTCGGATCGAGCTGAAATTTAGACAGAAGCTTCAAACATCTTGAACTTTAATCTGAATGGTCGAGATCGGATTTGGATGTCTGTAAAAGTAAATTTGATTTTTCGAACAAAGCTACTCCGCAATTCACACTTCAAAAATACATTTTCCTACAAAATCAACCCGAGGAGTGAAATACACACACATGCACTAAAACACATGAATTAAAAATAATATAAATGCACACAAAATAGACATAAAACTATCACGAAATAATGCATACAAAATGCACTTATCAACTCTTCATGTTTTGTTCTTGGATTGTGGGATATTTTAAATACATGCTTTGAGGTTTGGAATGCAGTTGTTTAGTTGGATTGGCATGTTGGATAGAGGGTCCGGTGCGGGCGCGCGACTTAGGGAAGGGGCGCGCAGCTTCTTGCGAGGAGCAAGCGCGGGCTCACACTCGGAGCGCTTGGGCGCACTTGCTTTTAGCGAGGCTCGGGCGCGGTCGCGCCTTTTTCAGCGCGGGCGCGCGGTCGCCTTTTAAAAAAAAAAAAGTTTTGTGGCTTCATTTCATGGCTTGTTGTTGCTTGATAGTTTAATCCTTTTTTAGATGTTTAGAACCGAGGTCTCACATTAAGTGGTATCAGAGCGATAAGTTCTTGTTTAAACTAGAAGTGAGCGGGGTAGATCAAGTCCGCGTGTAATGGCTCCTCGCATGTGATTGAGTTATTTTATTGTTATTTAATTCCATGCGAGCATGCTTTATTATTTGAGAATTAATTGAATTACATGATTATGTGATTTAATTTATAAAGCATGATCTACTTGAGATATAACTGTTTTGTTTAACGACTGGTATCCGATTTTTGAGAGGTTGAAAGGGTACCGATTTTTAGCGGTTGAGATATCTCGTGTCTTAAACTTTGATTATCAGATGAGTCCTTGTAAAATAATTAACAGAAACCCACCGCCAGTTACTCCTCCGAATGAGCAAGCTAGTACTGAAATTGATCAGATGGATGCCACAGCGACGCCCATGAAAACCTTGCTGAAGAGGTTTCAGTCGTTTAACCCGCCTTTGTTGCAGGGTACAGAGAATCCTGTTGACTGTGAGAGCTGGTTGGACGACATTGATCAGTTGTTCGATTCCTTTGATTATTCAGATGACCGCCGAACCAGGTTAGTCATTCATCAGCTTCGAGGTGTTGCTAAGAACTGGTGAATTACGACGAAGAGAGCCATGGAGAATTGAGGTACAGTTATTACTTGGACTCTTTTCAAAACTGAGTTTTATAAGTGGTTTTTCCCTATTTCGTACCGAAAGGATAAGGGAGCCGAGTTTGCCAATCTGAGACAAGAAAACTTGAACATTGAGGAGTATGTAGCCAAGTTTGACAGTTTGCTGAGATTTGCACCGCACATTGTCGACAATAAAGAAGCAAAAGCCGACCAGTTCATTAATGGTTTGAACCCCGACATCTTTACGTTGGTAAAAACTGCTAGGCCTGATAACTTTGCGGATGCCATGAATCATGCAAAGGGAGCTGAAGCAGGTTTGTGGAGATAGAGAGGAGCTCCGTTTGTGCCTCAGCATCCGAGACAGCCTCAGAACCAACCGTCTCAGTATCAGAATCAACCATCTCAGTATCAGAACCAACCACAGAGGTATGAAGGAGGAATCAGTGGGGGTAACAAGAAAGGATCATTTCAGAGCAAAAGGGAAACAATTCAAGAATCAGGGGAATAGTTCTTCTAGCTCCAGTGGTTCCAAACAGTTCGGTTCAGGATAGAGTTTTGGATTTTCATCTTTGTTCTGTAACAAGTGTGGGGGTAGACACCCCCAAGATCAGTGTGTATGAGTCTTTGGGAACTGCAATATCTGTCAGCAGCTAGGACACTTTGCTAAGGTATGCCCCCAGCGAGGTAAAGATCGAGCTCAGAGCGGGATTTATTCTAGATCTACAACTCAGCCTGAGAGGCAAACTTCTGTGGTTCACTCCTTCCAGCCTCAGCAGCAGAACAGACAGGGAGGTAACCCGAGTGTGAACCAGCCTTCGAGACAGCAGACACGAGTCTTTGCTTTGACTGAGGATCAGGCTCAGGTAGCACCTGCCGATGTTATAGAAGGTAACTGTTTGATTTAAGGTTATTCTGCTCATGTATTGATAGCTACAGGTGCTTCTCATTCCTTTATCTCTGAAAAATTTGTGTTGATGCATGCTTTGCCTACTGGGATTTTGCCTACTGTAGTAGCCGTTACTTTACCTTTGGGTGGAGGAATTGTTTCTGTCAGATTAGTCAGGAACTATGAACTTAATTTCGAGGAAAATTTGTTAGAATTCGACTGTATTTTACTTGGGCTATTAGATTTTGACTGTATTATTGGTATAGATGCTTTAACCAAGTACAGGGCAACCGTCGATTGTTTTTGAAAGGTTGTCAGATTCAGACCTGAAATGGTAGATGAGTGGAAATTCTTCAGTAAGGGTTCTCAATCTAGAATTCCTTTGATTTTTGTGTTATCGATGACTCGTTTGTTACAGAGAGGTGCAGAGGGATTTTTGGTTTATGCAGTTGACGTACTGAAATCTAGCCCAGAATTGGTAGATATACCAGTGGTTAGAGATTTTGCTGACATTTTTCCAGATGTGATTCCTGGATTTCCGCCTATTTGAGAGATCGAATTCAACATTGATTTATTTTCATGTACTCAACCTATTTCCAAATCTCCTTATCATATGGCACCGGTTGAATTGAGAGAATTGAAAGAACAGCTTGAGGATTTGATTGCCAAGGGATACATCAGACCTAGTGTATCGCCTTGGGGTGCTCCTGTTCTGTTTTTTCATAAGAAGGATGGTTCTATGCGGCTCTGTAATGATTACCATCAACTGAATCAAGCAACGGTAAAGAACAGGTATCCTTTACCTAGAATAGATGACCTTTTTGATCAACTGCAGGGTTCTTCTATCTATTCGAATATTGATCTGAGGTCAGGATATCATCAGCTGAGAGTGCGAGAGGAAGATGTTCCTAAGACCGCATTCAAAACGAGGTATGGTCATTTCGAGTTTATAGTCATGCCGTTTGGTTTGACTAACGCTCCAGCGGTTTTTATGGGTTTGATGAACCGTATCTTTCAGCTTTATTTGGATGAGTTTGTTATTATCTTCATCGATGATATTCTTATATATTCGAATAACTGTACTGACCATGCAGAGCATTTGAGGATCATCTTGCAGATTTTGCAGGTTGAGCAGTTGTTTGTCAAGCTGTCTAAGTGTGAGTTCTGGTTGGATCGAGTTGACTTTCTCGGTCATATTATTTCAGGAGATGGGATTTCTGTCGATCCCAGAAATATCGAAGCGGTTATGAATTGGCCTAGACCAACATCAGTGCCTGAGATCAGAAGCTTTATGGGTTTAGCTGGTTATTATCGCCGATTCATGGAGGGATTCTCATCTATTGCCAAGCCGATTACCCAGCTGACTCAGAAGAATGCGCCTTATCTGGACTGCAGATTGTGAGGCTAGCTTTGTTGATTTGAAGAGGAGACTTACCACTGCTCCGATTCTTTCTTTTCAATCAGGTACTTGAGGTTTTACCGTTTATTGCGATGCTTCTAACTAAGGTTTGGGATGCATTCTTATGCAGCATAAGCATGTGATAGCGTATGAATCGAGGCAGCTGAAGCCGCACGAGACTCTTTATTCGGTTCATGATCTTGAACTCGCTGAGATCTTTTTTGCTTTGAAGATCTGACATCACTATCTGTATGGTGAGTCTTTTGAGATCTTTTTTGATCATAAGAGCCGTAAGTATTTGTTTTCACAGGCAGATCTGAATATGAGACAGAGAAGATGGTTAGATCTGTTGAAGGATTTTGACTGTGAAATCAAATATTACCCGAGAAAGTCGAATGCAGTTGCAGATGCCTTGAGAAGAAAGCTTTGTTCTTTATCTCTTTCTACTATCGGTGTTTCTCAGTTGATCGATGATTGTTGCACTTCTGGTTTGGAGTTTGAAACAGATAGGAAGACTATCCAAGTATTTGCTATTCAAGCCGAGCTAGAGTTATTTATTCTGATCAAGGAAGCACATAAGTCTGATCCGGTCACTCAGATTTCAGTAGAGAAAGTCAGATCAGGGCATCAGTATGAATTCCAGGTTAGAGATGATGTTTTGTTTGTGAATAACCGTATTGTTGTGCCTGATATTTTGGAGTTGATGCAGCGTATTCTTCGAGAGGCACATTGCAGTCGGTTCAGTATTCATCCTGGAGGTCGTTAGATGTACAATGATCGGAAGAATCAGTTTTGGTGGAAGAAGATGAAGAGCGATGTAGCAAGATTTGTATCTCGATGTTTGAACTGTCAGCAAGTGAAAGCAGAGAGGAAGCGACCAGGTGGTCTGTTGCACAGTCTATCTATTTCTGAGTTGAAGTGGGATCACATTTCGATGGATTTCATCACAAAGCTACCGCGATCTGTTCGAGGATGCGATGCTATTTGGGTAGTGATCGATAGATTGACGAAGTCTGCTTGTTTTATTCCGTACAGGATAACGTATTGTCACGATCAGTTGGCTAAGTTATATGTTAGCAATGTTGTGAGATTGCATGGTATGCCGAAGTCGATCGTTTCAGACCGAGACCCTAGATTCACTTCGCACTTTTGGCACAGTCTTCAAGAGGCACTTGGTACTCGATTGCATCTGAGTACATCATATCATCCTCAGACCGACGGACAGTCAGAAGGGACTATCTAGATGTTAGAGGATATGCTTCGAGCCGTAGTGCTAGACTTTGGCACTAGTTGGCAGGATTCTTTGCCTTTTATCAAGTTTTCTTACAACAACAATTATCAAGCGAGTATTGGTATGGCGCCTTTTGAGGCTTTGTACGGTAGAAAGTGCCGATCTCCTTTGTTTTGGGACGATGTGTTCGAGTCACCTGATTTGGGACCGGATATGCTTCGAGATATGACAGAGAAAGTAAAGATCATTCAGTCTAGAATGAAGTCAGCTCAAGATAGACATGCGAAGTATGCAAATATCAGACGCAGACCTCTGAGTTTCGATCAGGGAGACCGAGTATTCTTGAAGATTTATCCTTTCAGAGGCACTAATAGATTTGGAAAGAGAGGGAAGTTATCTCCGAGATTCATCGGACCGTACGAGATTCTCGAGAAGTTGGGCGATCTTGCCTACAGACTTTCACTTCCTCCGTATTTATCTGGTATTCACGACGTTTTTCACGTTTCTATGTTGCAGAAGTATCATCTAGATCCTTCTCATATTCTTGAGCCTGATGAAGCCGAGCTTGATGAGACTCTAAGCTACTTTGAGCAACCGATTCAGATCTTTGACCGAAAGGAGAAGCAACTTAGAACCAAGTCGATTCCTTTGGTGAAAGTAGTGGAGCCGTCACGGAGTCAAGGAAGCGACTTGGGAGACAGAATCTGACATGAGACAACGATTTCCAGAGTTATTCGGATGACGTAAGTTCTTCTTACTGTCTTTTGTTCTTTATTCTATCTTATGAGTTGTGATTCTTATTGATTTCGAGGACGAAATCTCTTCTTAGATGGGGAGAATTGTAACTCCCCAATTTTATCTTAATTGAGTTTATTTGAGATAATCGGAGATTACAGAGTTCAAGAGCCGACTTGTTTTTTATCAGGGTCTATTTTGCAAATTTTGGATTTTTTAGGGACTAAAACACAAATATGGAGTTTTTTATATTATTGGCATGTTTTACTTCACTCCCCATCACCACCTCCAACATGCCTCTCCACCATTGTTGCGCCCCAAAGCTTTCTTCAAGCTTTCAGATTTCAGTTTCCGGTCGATCCGTCGATTAGAATTTATTTCTAAAAGAAGATTAGCGATCACAGCAGCGAGAGCTTTGTTCTATCGTAAATATTTATCCAATCAGTTGTACTTATATTTTCGGATGTGGTTAGAATCTATTGAGTTTCGATTATGTTTCTCTTGAGATTGTTCTTATCGATTATTCTTAGTAGTTTTTGAAGTAGAGCGTCATTCGGAATTTTTATGATTTTTGGAAGCCTATTTAGAAAATGGAGTTTTTGAGATGTGTTGGATTTGAGTTTTTTTTGATGTTTTAGCATTGAATTGATTTTTTTGCAATGCTGTAATGCTGTCTGTGTTTTCGGTTTGATCAGTTTATAACCGTTATGCCGCCGGTTTGAGTTTTGGGATTTTTGAACCGTTTGAATTGTAGAACTTTGGCATTGGGTTTTTTCTTCATTGTTGATCATCTTTTGACTCTGTAAAGATTCGTTTGAGGTTGTCGAGCCCAGAGTTAGCAGCAGTCGATCGTTGAAGAGTTGGACGAAGAGCGATAAAGAGTTTACCTTGAGCGTTGTTGTTGTTTATGTTGTATAGATTTTGATATAGCCTCTTTTGTAGCTTATCCAGAGTTGGATCTACTTGAATTGAAAGGTACAAGCATACATAGTTTTAGCGGGATAGCACACTCAAGACAGTTGGTTCTTGAGTTTCCCTTAAATCACATACTTGCATCAATACTTGTTCTAGAATGGAGAACTTGTATTTTGTGTTTGAACTCTTGTTATTAATTGATTTATGGTTAATGTTTGTGCTTTCTTTATGCATTCATCTTGAGCCTAAATCTTTGATTTCAGCGGGCAGAATGACCCTTTTGTTTAGACGATTTGGGGGCTATAATCGAGTGGACTGGGTGTAGAAGTTCACCTAGTGTCAGCATACTCCTTGTAGTAGCACCAAATTCTAGAGGATGGAGATATGTGGCACCACCTCGATCGGGAGAGTCGGTGAGTTGTCACGTGATCTCATCCACGGGATCCCAAAGTATAGCAGCAAGTCCTTGATTATCAGAATTGATACCCCAATTTTAAAGACATGCATTTCATTCGTATTAACTTTGAATACGTTGTCTTTATATCTTGATTTTGAGATATTACTTGTTATTGCATGTTATGTTTCTTTTACTGGGAATATCATTCTTACCGGAGTTATCCGGCTGTTGCTTTGTTTTGTATGTGTACTTGGCAACAGGTGGGGCAGGATCGAGTCAGAGAAGACTTGGTTAGCATCGAGATCAAGGTGTAGAAGTGAGGCTCGGTTTAGAAGTCGAACTTATTGTATTGTGTTTTGTAAGCAAGAATTGAATGTATTTCAACTCTAGACTCTTCATGTTTTGTTCTTGGATTAAGGAATATTTTAAATACATGCTTTGAGGTTTGGAATGGAGTTGTTTAGTTGGATTGACGTGTTGGAGCGAGGGACCGGCGCGGGCACGTGACTTAGGGAGGGGGCGCGCGGCTTCTTGCGAGGTGCAAGCACGGGCGCGCGCTCGGAGCGCGAGGATGATCTTGTTTTTGGCAAGGCTTGGGCACGGGCGCGCCTTCTTAAGAGCGGGCATGCGGTCGTCCTTTAAAAAATTTTTTTTGTGGATTCATGCCATGGGTTGTTGTTGCTTGATAGTTTAATCCTTGTTTAGATGTTTAGAACCGAGGTCTCAAAGCTAATCTAGGTAAATATCATTGGGAAGCTCTTAAATGGATTCTCAGATATCTCATAAACACTACTGGGCTTGGGTTGAATTTTGAGAAACAACTAGATAAAATTGATCCGGTAGTTGGATATGTGGATTCAGATTTTGCTGGGAACTTAAACACGATGAAGTCATTGACAGGATATGTGTTCACATTTTATGGCACAACGATCAATTGGAAATCTAATATACAGTCAATGGTTTCCCTCTCTACCACTGAAGCAGAATTCACAGTTGTTACCGAGGCCATAAAAGAAGGTTTGTGGCTAAAAGGGATGATAGCGGAGCTTGGTGTAAAACAAAATCAAGTTGTAGTACACTGTGATAAACAAAGTACAATACACTTGAAAAAACACCAAGTCTATCATGAACGATCGAAACACATAGATGTGAAGATGCATTTTGTCAGAGTCACTGCCATATTCTAAGTTCCAAAAATGTTTGGACTTAGTTAATCCGGTGGTTGGAAATTAGCCAAAGGAGTCTAGATGGAGAGAAGCAGTCAACCTGAAAGAATCAAGGTGGAGATTATTGAAGTGTAATTCTATCAACTTGACTTGGAATAGAGAAAGGATCAGATCAAAGAGTAGAGATCAGATGAGCTTAGTGATCAGATGAGTTCATGGTCAGATCAACTACTGAGATCAGATCGAAGTAATATGGGCAGATGAGTTCTTCAGATGAGTTTAGGAAGGGCGATTGCTCGAGTACTGGGAATTGGTCGGAATTTAGATGGATTGTCCGTAGAGTTGGAGTGAAACTTGAAGGCAGATCAATGTATAAGAGCATATCAGACTAATGTTGGAGGGCTTATTTGGTTTGGGCCATATTGACTTAATGAATGGGCCGGAACAATTAGTTGACCTAAAGCCCAAGAAGTAAAGTCGGTTACTTCCCTATTTAAGCAAATGAAAGCTGGCAGAACAGAATTACGAAAACATAACAGAATCTTCAACCTCCAGAAAAAGATTTCGAGAAAGAAGAGAAGAGAGAATTCAAAGAGAGATAACTGGGGCGCTGATTGTGACATGATAATTCAAAGTGTTTAAGTTTGAATTGAGTCTGTATCTAGCGTTAGAGTTTTCTGGTCTGGTTCTATAATAAGCTCTGGCTTGAGCTTGGATTTTTTTCTTGTTCGTGATTAATAAAAGTGTTGTGTTGCTTTCCTGTGGACGTAGGCAAATTTCTTGTCGAACCACATAAATACTTGTGTTGTTTAATCTCTTTTGCGAGTTGATGTTTGATCTGTGTTGTGTGATTTTATTCAAAATATGGGATTGCATTCTTAAGTTTGCTATGGGTGTTTGTGCGTGGTGAATTCTCTCGTATATCGAATTTTCTCTGATTGATTCCTAACACTAATGCTCATTAAAATTTATTTTCTAATCTAGGGGAAAACATATTTTGTGTTATTTGGATGTAAACCCGGTATCTATGATAGTTGGGAAGAATCACATTGTGAAGTTAATAAATTGAGTGGTATGCGCTTCCCATAAATCATATTGGAGTAGGGAAGAGGTCGTGAAAGCTTTTGATTTATTTTTGAAGAAACAAGCGAAATAGTCCGCAACTACTTCTTTTTCTTCCAGTGACAAGAATTGTTCGACTTCAACTTCCAGTTCAATTACCACACCTGAAAAATCTAAAATAATGGCTAAACTGTTGGATGCTCAATTGGAGTTAGCACGTGAGAATCACGATCACGCATTACGAGTTGCGAAGGTGTATGAAGATATGGAAACAACAATGAAATCCTTTTAGCTGTGATGATGATTGAACTTCTTGTTGCTACAATATTAAGCTATTGTGTTATTGACTAAAAACTTTTTCATTTGATCACTTTGTAAGACATGAACATTTGTGTTAGTTTGTGTACTCGTCTATTTTTGTTTGTTTGTGTAATCATATTTATTTCTTCAAATCTTTATGCAAGTAGTTATAACCTTGAACAAAAACATATCCTATGAGATTATTTCAGGTGTGCAGGGTTATTCACTTACCCAAGAACCTATGATCTCATCCATGCTAATGGAGTATTCAAGTTATATCATGACAGGAAACTATTACTCGATCCCACTTTTTTAGTATGCATGTTTGATTTTCTTGTTTAGAATTTGTTTGACTGGAATTAGGATCTGTTTTCTTCCTTGTTAATATCTGAAAATGAATAGGATTCGGCAGCCCGAAGGAACGGTAATTTTTCAACATGAAAAATCAACATTTGTAATTTCAAAGGCTCTTTGTTTTTGTGTGTACTCTTATTTGTATTGTACAGAAAGAATAGATATAAATTCATGAGACATTGATAGACTTCAAAGCCCTGTACTTATTAGTTACTCTCGGTTAAATAAATCCAACTTATAAATAAGTATGCAATGCAGCTAGATAGGTAGACAACCATGTGCAAAATGAATGAATGTTAAAAAATCCAACTCCATGATCATTCTGGAACTACTGATATAAATAGAACAAGATAAAAAAAAACCCAAAAAATAATAAAAATCCAGATGTGCATTAGAACTGAAAGATTGTTGTTGCATCCTCTCATATATACAAGTGCACGATATTTTCAAAAGTAGCCAAAACACATATCCAACCTAACATTATAAAGAGGACAAAGTAGCCACAACACACATCCAACCTAACCAAATCTGAATATTCTGGCTACACTTCATAGTACTTGTAACAAAATAATACATCGAACCTAACCAAAACAAAATAACCACCAATACCAAATCATTTCTTGCTGACCGAAGCTTGTGAAGAAGTTATTTTCTTCTCCTTTGAGAAATTTGGTCCACAGTTAGGCTTTGATACTGGGGAAACTGGTTGAGATGCTGATTGAACTTGTATTTTTGGACCATTCGAGGCAGATCTTAGCCGGGAAATCTTGGTGTAATTTCTACCACCTTTGACAAACACTGGTTTGTGAATGATGGTATATTGATTCACCTAAAACAATTTAAATCAAAAAAGAAAATTACAATCAAGAACTTATTCAACTTACATTCAAACCATGCCCAAGAAAAACAAAAATTATTTTAAGAACAACCTTCCATATCATCATCACCATAAAAGAAAGAAAAAATCAGATCAGAATTAACAAAAATCAACAAAAACAATAAAATAAAACAAGAAAATATTAAAAAGAAAACTTTTCAAGATGATACTTAGACATGTATGAAAGAAATGTATGAAATAACTATAGACATGAAAAACACAAATTAACTTCATAGTATGAATTCTTACATATTGGAGCTTTGGAGAAAGCCTGTCAAAACCACAGGGAATAACTAACAAATTCGAGCTAGTGCAAATATAGAACACCAATAAGATATTCGAAAAACAAATGTGAAAAGTGTTGCTACTGGAAGCAATAAAAATTGTAGTAGGACCTAATTAAAAGAATCAAATAAAGGACAGTTCCTAACAACCATAATGAAATCAGAACCCGTAGAATCTAATTTAACATGAATTGATTGAATTCTAATTTTCAAGAATATAAAAAATCCAATTTACATAAAGATCAAACGTAGAAAACTAAAAGAAACAACACAAAATATTTCATAAAAGGATGTAAACATAAATTTTTTGATTACCGAATCTATCTCCATTAATTGGACATTTCTTTGTTGTGAATTTGTCTCTTGTTGTTAATTTTCCTTATTCGTAAAAGTCCTTTGATTTTGACCTAATCAACCACAACTCTTGCACTTGTTTTGTCTTTCTGGACCTTTCAATTTGGTGTGACTCGAGGCTGGGGGTTCATCAGCTTTCCTTCTTCTCAATTTGGCTGGTCTTCCAACTTTGTTCTTCTTAAAAACAAGAGGCAGTGGAAAATCACAATTAGGCCACAACTCAGGTCCATTCATTGGTATTACTGACCTTGAATAAAAAATTTTGTAAGCTTCATTTGTGTAATAGTGACTAACATAAGTCTCCACATCTTCATGCTTGAACCAAAGAGCGCATATTGCATGCTTGCTTGGAATATCTGTCAAATCCCATTCTCTACAACTGCAAGACTTTGTTGAAAGGTCTAATGTGTATTGTTCCTGACTGTTTGATGCCTTAATTTGGAAGTTCATATCATCTGATTTCATGGGAATTTGTTTGGCAGCCTCCAAATAATATTTTTTAAGATGCCTCTTATCTTTGGACAGATTCTTGTATTCCATTTTTGGCTTTCTTGTGATTTAACTGAAACCGCAACATCAAGAGATTTATGATTGCTTCAAACATTTAAATTATTGAATTCTCTATTGCATCCAAAATAAAGCTATTGAAGCATTCACACATATTATTTAATAATATGTCGCATTTGGGGGTAGTGCTAAAATATGCCTTAATCCAACGATTTGAAGGCTTCTTTGCGAACCACTAGTAAGCATTGCGATCAATTTCCTTCAACTCCTGCATCCGTCTATGAAATTCGTCAGCTCTATTCGACTTCGCAGATTCCCCCAAAGTATTTTTAGCATCCACACTTTTGAATCTATCATTCTTCATGTTTGTATGCAAATGTCATACACAAAATCTGTGTTCAGCATTCGGAAATAAACTCTCCGAAGCATGAATCAATCCTTTATTTTTGTATGACATAAATGTCCATGCATAATCATTCTCTAACTTTATGTCTACTGCTAACAACTGCAAAAACCACATCCAAATATCTTTTGTCTCTCCCTCAACCAATTCATAACATACGGGTAATATGTTATTATTTGCATCTAACCCAACAACGAACAACAGCTATCCCCTCGTCCTTGATTTAAGAAAACAACCATTAACGCCAATCACATGCCTAAAAGCATCTTGGTATCTGAACTTACATGCAAAAAAGCAAACATATATTCTTTGAAACCTCTGTCTACCTTCATCCCCAGTCAACTTCAAAATCACAGTGGCATCTTTATCAGTCATTTTTAACTCAGCACAATAGTTTCTAATTTTACTACATTGCTCCTCAATGCTGCCCTATGCCAAACTCAATGTTTTTCTCTTTGCTAAATAAGCCACTTTCATGGTAACATCATAATTCAACTATTCACGAACTTGATTCTTGAACTCCACGCTTCCTAACTTAGGATTTGATGTGAATTTTTGGGAAAATGTTTTCCCTAACCAATTTGAGTTCATGGTTTTGTTTTTCAAAAGCCAAAAGAAATTTTTGGCCCCGTTTGGATTTGATAGACATTTTTTAAAAAAAGCACTTTTTTAAGCTATAATTTTTGGCTTTTCAAAAATCTCTAATTTTGACTTAAAAAAGTGCTTATTTAAGCACTTTTTTGATCAACCAAACACTTTAGCACTTAAAAAAGTGCTTTTTTGGTCTAGCTTTTGAAACCAAATGGGCCCTTTATGTTCCCCTTGAAACGTTTTCACTTGACAATAACTATCATGTTTCATCATTGATACGTGAATTACCCATCCACAGTCATTGTTTCTACATTGTGCTCAAGCCTCTTGCCATCATTTTTTACAAACCTGACTGACATTCCTCTTCTGATGAAATGACTCTCAATTGCAAATTTTGCTTCTTTCTTTGACCTAAAAATCAGCCCAAACATTAATTCTAGGTTTTCGGATTCAGTCTTTGGATCAAACAAATGAAAATTTCGCATATCATCATCATCATCAGAACTCAATGGAATCCCCGATCCATCATCATTCACGCAATCATCATCCCCCTCATTTTTTGCATCCACGAAGCAAATCCTCAGATATATGGCCATCATCATTATACCCACTGAAAACACCATCACGATCTACGAAAGTATCAAACAACTCATCAAATTCGTAATCACTTTCGTTAAATGCATCAACAACTTCATCTTCACCGTCAGTATTATGTATCTCAGATTCCCAAATTCCTTTCTCCATCCTAATGAATATGCTACCCAATCTCTTCTAACTGCTCGCACCATCATTATGTTCAATGTATATTTCAACCTCGCAATTCCTTGGAATAAAAGGGATAATGTCCATAACATCTATGTCATTTTCCAAATATCTTCCATCTTCCAATGTTTCTCCAAATTTATGCCAAAATTTGATACACCGTTTGTCTGGAAATCCTACATCCTCTGCATAACCCCACAATTAGATCATCCCTAATTTATCTTTATCAACATAGTCAAAGTACTCATATTTTCCACCGATGTATTCTTTGTACTGAAGACCAGATTTCATATCCCCGTTATAATGTAGTTTACTCATAAGAAAATCTGGTCGTCCGCAAATTCCTAAAAATACATGAAAAAATTAGAACTCAATAAATAATGGTAATCATCATAGTGATAGTATGAAAATCATATACATATATGTGTGTATTACCATAATTTGGAGTCTGAGTTAAGCGAGATTTACTACGTTGAGCCATTAAATCTCATCAAACCGAAATCGAGTGTGATATCAACAAATGAGCTTCCGTTAGAATTTTCAAACCTGAAAATAATTTAAATAAGTAGAGTTTAAGATTCATATATAACCTAAATAAAGTGAAACTAAGATAAAATCAAAACTTTGGTTAAACAAGCTGTAAAGCCTAATAAGGTGAAACTAAAAGAAAAATCAAAACTTTGGTAAAACATGATAATTAACATAGAAACTGTAAACAAAATAGATTCTACATATGTTATAAATATTTTTAACATAAAAACTACATTCTAATTCTAATGAAATTGTGTGTCTTAATATCAAAATCCAATTAGTTGTGTGCGTGGATGTGAACATGAATTAAATTAGTCTGCTTATTTGGTTAAAGATCTAGCATTTATTGGCAGGCTAAAATGTGATGTTTTATCACTATCAAGATTCTTAAAGGAATGGATGGATTTGCTACAAATTAATAATCAATAATTTCTTAAACGATTCATTCCCAAAAAGTAAAAATAAAAAAATCTGAAATTTCAACCTACCCACTGCTTGGTTTGAAGAGCCAATCCAGGAGGAAACAAGTGTAGATTCGAGCTAAAGAGAGCTTCGATCCTATGCAAGGATAGCTACAAATCAATCTACGCTCAAAGAGAAAGATTCAAAGAATTTGAATCTCGAACCCTAAGCTGCCGGAATTAGGGAACCGTTGCAGTTGGCCGTCTGTGGAAAGACACCGTCACGGTAGATGGGCCACCCCAAGACTACATAACGGAGGGAGTAGATTAGGTTTAGAGCATTGAGGAGAATGAAATTGGTAAAGATGGGTTTTTCGGTTGTAGAGGTGAGAAGGGAAGGTTGAATGGGCTGAGGAGGTAATCCCGTTAATTTTAACACTTAATTGGACGGAAGGACTAATTGCGAAACCACGGTGAAAAATGAAGGACTAAATTGGGTCAATGGAAAAATAGAGAACCAAATCAGGAAGACGACCTAAAATGAGGGACTAAATTGGGAATTATCCCATTAATTAATTAATTTTTTGGATAAAGACATCGTGGATAAAAAGCTTCTATTTTGGTTTACGAAAACACAATAAGAATGAATGAAATAATAATGAGTCATGCTACAGGAATAACGAAATTTGTACAACAAAAAAAATTCAAAACAAAATTTCAGTTATCACAATCTGGGATAATTCCCAATTTGGTCCCTCGTTTTAGGTCCTCTTCCTGATTTGGTCCTTCGTTTTTTCATTGATCCAATTTAATCTTTCGATTTTCATCGTATTTCCGCAATTGATCCATCCGTCCAATTAAGTGTTAAATCTAACAGGGTTGACCTGCTTAGCCCATCAAGCTTCACTTCTCACCTATTCAACCTGTAAACCCATCTTCTTCAATTTTCTTCTCTTAAACTTCTCCAGTGGACCCTAAAGTTCTTGATGCTATGCTATCTTTATATCTTTCCCAATTCGGGAACCCTCACTCCCGCACCCACCTTTACGGGTGGGAATTCGAACGGGTTTTCGAGGCGGCCCGAGCCCAAATATCGTCCCTAATCAATGCCTCGTCGAAAGAAATAATCTTTACCTCCGAGGTCACCGAGTCTAACAACATCTCGATCAAGGGTGTTTTGAACTTTTACAAAGAGAATAAGCGTCATGTTATCACCACCTAGACCGAGCACAAATGTGTATTGGATTTCTGCCTTCATTTATAGCATGAGGGGTTTGAGGTTACTTATCTTCTAGTAAAGTCCGACGGGCTTGTAGATTTGGAAAAGCTCCGGGCTTCCATTCGGCCTGATACCGGCTTGGTATCTATAATGATGGTTAATAATGAGATTGGTGTTATTCAGCCGATGGAAAGAATTGGTAAAATATGCAAGGAGCTTAATGTTCCTTTGCATACTGATGCTGCACAGGCATTGGGGAAGATTCCCATTGATGTGGACATGATGAATATTAGTATAATGTCTTTGAGTGGTCATAAGATTTACGGGCCTAAGGGCATTTGGGTATTGTACATGAGAAGAAGGCCGAGAATTCGAGTGGAGCCACAAATGAATGAGGGTGGACAAGAGAGGGGTATTAGGAGTGGAACTGTCCCTATGCCGTTGGTTGTTGGGTTTGGTGTTGCGTGTGAGCTAGCAATGAAGGAAATGGAAATGAAGCTTGAATGGGCTAAGCAGGTCAACCCCGTTAGATTTAATGCTTAATTTGACTGATGGACCAATTGCGGAAACACGATGAAAATCGGAGGACTAAATTGGGTCAATGAAAAAACGGAGGACCAAATCAGGAAGGAGACCTAAAATGAGGGACCAAGTTGGAAATTATCCCTCAAAATCTCATAATACATTGAATATAAAATCTCTCAATATAATAACAAAATCTTACGATATATTTGTTGTAAATATTGTTGTCCACGATATTTGTTGTACCTTTAGCATTATTCAATAATAATATTATTATTTGCGAGCTAGAAGTGGGCCCCGCTCCCCACACGCGTAGACAATGGGTGTGTCTCTCACCTCCACCTCTTTTTTTTCTTCTTCTTTTCTTTGAACTAATCAGCAGGTATTGGGTGCCATCCATGTTCAACTTCTACAAAAAAAATCATGTACTCAAAATGGTGTTTTTAAAAAACTCACCTTGTTTTCAAAAAATTCAGATTTTTGGATTTACTAAACCTACCATTGCAGTCGCCCTTAGACATGTTTTGTGGAAATGATAATGCACTAAAAGAAGACAGATTTTTTGTTTTGTTAAACTGGTTCAATTTATGCAAATTATTAGAATCCACACAATTAGGAGGTGAATGTAATTTTTTTTTTTAAAAAAAAATGTTACCTCTTAATGTGTCTTCAACGCTACGCTAAAATACTATGAAATGTCATTTTAGCGCAGCTTTCCATTGGAGCTAAAACCGTCAATTTGGGTTAGATCCGTCGGGTCGGCCTGCCTCGCCACACAATTTAAGTGGGTTGGGTTCAAATTTTTCAACCCAACTAAAAGCGGGCGCAGGTTGGCTTGCGGGCCTGGAAATTTTTTTATTTATTTTTTTTACTTCTATGGTGATATGTACATGTATTTTTTTAATGAATGTTGTGATTTCTATCGTATCAATTATTTAATATAAAATTTACACGTGTGAAATCAATAATTAGAAATTTTATTAATATGTTTTTATTAATATTTATTTATGAAATGAAATTTATAATTAATTATAATGATTTTTATTTTTATTTATTTATTTTTATTTTTTAGTGAGCCAACCCGTGGGCTGGCCGCCTAACCCGCAACCCACCTTGGGTTGGGTTGAGTTGGGTTGAGGATTTTCAGCCCGCCGAGATGGTGGGCCTTGCCGGCCCGCACTCGACCCGCCAAACGGTGGGTTTTTGGTGGGCCGCCCCGCCCCGCAATGGGTTGACCCATCTAACAGCTCTAGTTGGAGCACTTAAAGTTTTGGTGTTAACAAATTTTATAGGAAAAACTGATATAAGAACAGAACTAAAAGTCTACAAGCTTAACTGAAGTATCGAACTGGACAAACCTAACTGAATAACTCATTTTGTCCTTGAGCTAAGCTGAAGTTATTTGGACTGGGAAAAGTTACCATAACTAAAATTACTCGAACTGAACAATATGACAAAACTAAATCATCCAGTTAAACTGAATTAGAAATTCAACTGAAATATTTAAAGGTCATTAGTCAGAGTCCAACAAATATTCCTAAAGACCAATCAATTTGCATCAGAGACTAAACTAATATTGGATAAGTTTTCCCGTACATAAACGGTTGCCTAAGATTTCATGTGCACTAAATTTGTACGGATGTCAGGGAATATGACATAGAAAACAAGACAAAACAATGGTTACTATATTTACAACGGATCCTTTTTTAAAATGTTATCGTTGCAGTGTTATGTCTATATATAGTCATCGAGATCAGTTTGGTACTCTCTCTGTAATTTTTTCTTACTCGTGTATCTTAAAGTTTTCAAGTTCTCAATCAATCAAACTAATCAAAAGCACTCAAAGCATACTTTACATAGATTTGTATGTGATCATTTGAGAAATTTTTTGCTAGGGATCAAAGTTGTAAACCTTTTTATTAGAATCAATTTGCGTACTGCATTCATTCAGTTGAGTATACTAAGAGTTTCAATTTGGAAGTGTTTAATTCCAAGATGAACTGGGGTTTTCCAAAGGAGTTGTAAAATTTAAAAAAAATTTAGTGATATCTTTCCTGCATTGGAAGAAGTGACATAAGAGTTCTTTAAACATCCAGAAACAAACTTGTGTCTACTTACTCTCAGTTTTGCATCATTCAAGCCATTTTATAGTTGTTCTAATATGTCAGTTTAGCTTATTTCCACACATATTTTGTTAGCCAACTGACATTGACACTCGAGAATATTAGAGTTTAGTTGCCAATCCAACTGAATTAATCTTTGAATTTGAAATTATTACAAGTGTTTATTCAAACCCCCCTTCCCTTCTAAACACTTGACCAATCCTTATAAGTGGTATTAGAGCGAGGTATTTTCTTGATTCTCAATGTAAGTTCCCAATGTTCTCCAAGGAAGATTTGGATAATTGGAAAATAAGGATGCATGTTTATCTAGCTGCTCAAGATGGCGATATATGGTACATCATAACTGATGGACCAATGATAATCACTAGGCAAATACAGCAGTTTCTATCACAGGGGGTGCAACCCAGACAATAGAAAATCCGATGAGTGAATGGACAAATGAAGATAAGAAGAAATCAACATTGGACAATGTGGCCAAGGAAATTCTATATAAAACATTTTTCAAAAATATTTTTAGCAAAATCAAGATTCGTAAACTGCGAAAGAAATCTGGGAGAACTGATCCAACTATGCGAGAGAATGAGAAAATTAAAGAGAATAAACAATTTATGGCTATATAGAGATTTGATAATATCAAGACGAAGCTTGGTGAATCTATTACTGACTTATATGAAAGAGTCAACAACATAATAATTAAATTAAGTGCACTTGGAAAGGCATACAAAGACTGAGAAGTGATTTTGAAGGTGATGAGAGGACTATCAAAAGAATGAGATGTAAAAATTATGGCTATGCGTGAGTCCATAGACCTGAAAAAATTGGAGTTACATGATCTGTTCAAAATTTTCAAGGCATATGAATTCGAACTAAAATCAATGGAGGATGATCAGTCTAACTTTCAGCTAACAAAAGTGTTACGTCTTAAACACATACAAATCTCGTGTTATGAGATTAATGTTTTTAATGTATCAACAAGTCTCAAATATTATGTTTTGATGATTACAAAACTAGTTTAATTGTTACTAATATTTTAAAGTGAGAAAATTGCATATATTAATATTTCTCGTCAAATAAAAATATTGGAAGCAAGTACCGATAGCCAAAAATTAAAGAAAATATTCGAAGTGTTCGAATTGCAGAGTTCAGAGGATCCGAAGACAAGTTCGGACGGTCCGAAGTATTTCCATCATTTTAAAATGTTCGGATGCTAATTCGGATGCTGCGAAGTCCAGAGTTCGGATGATCCGATGGATGATCAGATGGATGATCAGATGGTTCGAAGTATTTTCCATATTATTTAATTCTTCGAAAGCTGATTCGAATGCTGCAATGTGAAGGAGTTCGGACGCTCCGATGGAGTTCGGATGATCCGATGTATTTCAACAAATATTTTATTTTTCGGAACCAAGTTCGGAGGCCACAAAGCATATGTTCGGACGATCCTAAAATCGATCGGACGCTCTGATCTCTTTATGGCGATGGCAGATCTTGTCCGGAGACTTTTGCTTGACAATGAATTTAATGTAGCTGATCGGACAATCCGATCTTCAGTTCGAACGATCCAAACAGTGCCACAGCCGCATAAATTTGAATTTGAATCAGTACAGTTCGGAATCTCCGAAGCCCAGATCGGACGTTCCGATCTTACCAATTTAAGCATTATAAATAGAGACATTCCGAGGCTATTTGGAGACACAACTCACATTCCAACTCTCTCATCTATTCAAGCATCATTTGAGCGATTCTTCAAGCATTCTAATCCTATTTCAAGTCCCTCAAAATATATTTGTGTATCGAGTTGTATAAGTGCTTGAAAATCGTAGTTGTGTATACTCGAGTGTGAAGCCGAGTTATTGAGTTGTTGAGAGGCTATCCTTGGAGCCCTTAAGGCCAAGTGTTTTGAGTTGTTGTGAGGCTATCCTTGGAGCTCTCAAGGCCAAGATACGCGGTTATCGTGTTATTGTTGTATCGGATAACTTTGAGCCATCAAGGCCTAGATGAAGTGCTAGTGATACCTTGGTTAATCGATTTTAACCAAGAAGGGGAGACGTAGACGATTTATCGTCGAACTTCCATAAACATATCCTCTCTTATTTACCATTTTATTTACTTTCCATCATTTACTTTATTTACTTATTGCGTTTATATTTGACTGCCCTAAGTCTTCCGCTTGCGCTTTTGCAAAACCATTTTAAATTGCTAGTTGCCAATAGAACCTAATTCCCCCCCATTAGGTTCTAACAAGTGGTATCGAAGCCACATTTTGAAAATATTTTTCAAAAGGCTCTATGGTTAATCTAGCGAGTGATTATGCTCAAGGAAAATCAACCAATTGTCCTCCTCTTTTCAACGGCATAAATTACGGGTATTGGAAAAATAGAATGTCTCTATATATCCAATCCGTAGACTATGACATTTATAAAGTGACGGTGAAAGGTCTCTACGTACCTTTGAAAATAATGGATGGTATTGAAGTTCCGAAGGAATGAATGACTTTTCAAAAGAGGATATGCGATTAATTTCTCAAAATGATAAAGCTATGAATATTTTGCATTGTTATCTAGATATGAACGAGTACAACCGGATCTATATGTGCTCCTCCGCAAAAGAGATTTGGGACAAATTGGAGATTTTTCACGAAGGAACAAATCAAGTGAAGGAAACAAAGATTGATCTTCTACAACTAAAATATGAGACCTTCGAGATGGATGCAAAGGAAGATATTGATACCATGTTACGAAGACTCACTTAAATCATCAATGAGCTTGCCCAACTAGGCGAAAATTATCCAACCAAACAAGTATGAAGAAGTGCACTTTGAGCACTATCCAAGGAGTCGGATGCAAAGATAACGACGATCATTGAATCCAACAAAGTGACATTGCCTCCTATGATCTTGATCAACTTCATGGGACCCTAAAAACCCATGAACTAGAGTTATCCAGAAGAAAGGAGATAAAGAGGAAGATGAAAAGATCAAAGCAAAGGGTATAGCCTTATGAAGACAAGTTGAAGAATAAGATGAAGATGATATGGCGCTCTTTGCAAGGAAATTCAAAAAATTTATACGAGGGAATAAATTCAAAAAGAAGAAGAAGTCAGAGAAGGAAGTGACATGCTAAAACTGTCAACAACAAGGACACTATGAAAATAAATGCCCTCTCAAGAAGAAAATTGACAAAGGTAAAAGGAAGGCACTCATAGCAACGTGGAGCGACAGTGACAACGAAGACGAGGAAGCCAACATCTGTCTCATGGCTAATGATGATGAAATCGTCTCTGACGACGACGATGAGGTACCTTCCTATGATGAATTAATACATGCTTATAAACTTATGTTTGATATGAATAAATCACTTAGAAAGGAAAATAGAAGTTTTAAAAATGAATTAGAATCTAAGGAGCATGAAAACTTAAGATTAAAGGGTGATATAGCTCACTTAAAAAATAATTTAAAAAATTCAATGTTAGTAGTAATAAATTGAACAATCTTCTGAGCATGCAAAAATGTAGCTTTGATAAAGGAGGAATATGGTATGGTAGTAAATCTATAGACTTCATTAGTATTATTGCTAAGGCTAAAATGATATCACCCATATCTGTACTTATTGTTGTAAAACTGAATATGTTAGACCAAGTGTAGATCACTAAGACATCAGTATAATGAAGGAATTTATTTGAAATGGAGACCTAATATTTCTCAATAATCATGAGGTGACATTATGAAAACATGATCTAAGGGGGTTCTTCACATACCGGTTTAATCTGCCTTGACTTACGACTGATCTCCCTGATGAACGTTGCTCTGTCTATGGACATAGGTTTTTAAAGAGGCCTTAGCCCTACCTATCTTTCCTGGGAGCACTCTTGGAAAGTGTTGATTATGTTACCAAGTGACTATTGTTAAATCCCTAACAATGATAGATTCAAAGAACTAAAGGGTACCAAAAATTTATATTTCAGGGACAGAAAAAAAGTATGTCACCAAGCATATGGTATCTTGATATTGGTTTCTCCAGATACATGACGAAAAACAAGGAGCTGCTTCAATCAATCAAACCAAAAGAAAAAGGTATGGTTACTTTTGGAGACAACATTAAAGGAATAATTGAGGGCATCAGATCAATAGGTATATCTAACTCTACTATTATTGATGATGTTCTTCTTGTAAAAAAACTTAAGCATAACCTACTAAGTATAAGTCAATTATGCGATAGAGATTATGAAGTCAATTTCACTTCTCAACACTGCATTGTATCACTAATGTCTAACAAATCCATAAATTTCAAAGGATATAGAAGTGAAAATTTTTATAAGGTTTCTTTAAATATTTAATAGTTTTCAAAAATCAAAAGCCTTGTATCCTTGAATGTTGATGACAACATTCTTTGGCATAGATGATTAGGTCATGTTGGTCCTAGTAACATTGAAAAACTTTTTAAACTTGATCTAGTTGCTGGTATTCCAAAGCTTAATTTAAAATTAGATAATGTTTGTGATGCGTGTCAGCTTGGCAAACATACAAAGGAGTCTTTTAAAAGTAAAAATCTTGTATCCACTTTTATTCCCCTTGAACTTCTCCACCTCGATCTATGTGGTCCCTCGAGGAACGCTAGCCTAGGAGGAAAGCTTTATGAATTTGTCATTGTTGATGATTTCTCACGTTCCACTTAGACATTGTTTTTAGCCCACAAAAATGATGCCTTTGACTATTTCAAATCTTTTGTCAAAAGAGTTGAAAATGAGAAAAATCTTTCTATCAAACAAATCCGTAGTGACCCTCGAGCTGAATTTCAAAATGAAAATTTTACAAACTTTTGTGTAGACAAAGACATTGGTCATAATTTTTCTTGCCCTAGGACTACTCAACAAAACGGTGTTGTTGAGAAGAAAAATATGACACTTGTAGATATTGCGAGGACCATGTTATGTGAGAATTATCTACCAAAATATTTTTGGGGTGAATAAATGAGCACTGCTTGTTACATCATCAATCGTGTATCAATAAGGTAAATTCTCAAGAAAACTCATACGAGTTATGAAGGGGGAGAAAGACTAACATTTCATATTTTCGTGCATTTGGATCTAAGTGCTTCATTCATAACAATGGTAAGGACAATCTTGGCAAGTTTGATGCCAAATTCGACAAAGGTATTTTCTTAGGTTATTCTACTTGGAGTAAGACATATAGAGTTTTAATAAACACACTTTACTTGTAGAAGAATCAATGCATGTTGTATTTGATGAATCTATTTCTATATCTTCTTGTACTAACAATGACGATGTAGAATTACTCGAAGAAGAGATGGCCTCCTCGAGCTTAAAAATATAACAATGACACGAGTGAGGACACATCCCTTCCAAAAGAATGGACACTTCACAAAGACCATCTTATGGATCTCATCATTGGAAGTCCATCAAAGGGAGTATCTAATCGTTCATCTCTTAATAATTTATGTAATAATTTTGCATTTGTTTCTCATGTTGAGCCTAAATATATAGATGATTCATTATTAGATGATTCATAGATTATTGTTATGCAAGCTGAGTTGAATGAATTCAAGAGAAATAATGTATGGTATCTTGTTCCTAGACCTGATGATAGACCTGTTATAGTTACTAAATGGGTGTTTAGAAATAAACTTGATGAGCATGGTACTATCACTATGAATAAATCTAGACTTGTAGCTAAGGGTTATAGTCAAGAAGAAGACATTGATTATGATGAGACTTATGCACCTGATGCTAGACTAGAATCCGTTCGCATGCTACTTTATTTTGCTTGTTCTAGAAATTTTAAGTTGTTTCAAATGGATGTTAAGAGTGCATTCTTGAATGGTGATTGGAAAGAAGAAGTTTATGTTGATCAACCATCTAGATTTATCGATACTCATTTTCCTGATCATGTTTACAAACTTGATAAAACCTTGTATGGATTGAAACAAGCTCTTCGAGCTTGGTATGAAAAACTTTTTTCGTTTCTTATCTCTAATGGTTTTTCTAGAGGTGTTGTTGATATTACTTTGTTTACCTTGACTAAAAATGATGATTTATTGATTGTGCAAATTTATGTGGATGATTTCATTTTTGATTCTAATAATGAAACTCTTTTCCATGAATTCTCCAAGCTTATGCAGGACCACTTTGAGATGAGCATGATGGGGGAACTTAATTATTTTCTCGGATTGCAAATCAAGCAATGCAAAGATGTGTTCTTGACCGCTTAATTCGGTATTTACTAACAAGTGCACTAGGTCAAGTAATAGTAAAGTGGACAGAGAGTCCAAGTATCGATCCCACAGTGACTATAGTCAATTCTCAAGAATTATTATTTTACTTAATCTAGACAAAAAAATAAAGAGCGATTTGATTTAAATAAAATAATAATTTAAAATAAAAAAAATGCTTAAGAATTAAGAATTAAAATAGTTGAAAGGAAAATTTAATTAAAACGAGACAATCAAGACACACGCAGGTACCGAACAAAGCATGTAAAATGTAGTTAACTCAGGACTCAGATTTAAATTTTAAATTACGGTGAATTCTCCTAACTTGTTTAAAGGTCTATTTTTAGAACAATTAAACCTATTCAAATATTGACAAATTAATTTTCATAATTCTAATCAAACTCAAATGCATTAGGAATTGTGAAAATTCAGTTAACACCTAAAACCGCACGATGAAATCGAATACTATTTCTAGTCAATTTTACCTCGTGTTAATTATTATAGTGATCGAAATAAATTCCTCCTCTGTCGACTTGGAATCGATTAATATGAAAGTAAACAATTGGCTAAATCATTAACAAGACAAATATAAATCTAATAATCAATAATATAAAACCAAATCTTAAAAATCCCAAACAAACATCCAAGTTTTCTACATATATTTGTCCGGCCTAATCACGTGGTCTTGGTTGAATAAAAACTAATCAATAATTCAAACAAAAATTTTAATCATAAAAAGAAAAGAGAGGAAGAAAAACTCGATTGGAGCGTTCTTCAATCTCCAAGCTTCCGCCTAGCCGCCTCTTCAATCTACGTGAGATCTCCCCCCTTTCATCTGCTGTTAAGTCCCCTTTTATATTTCTTTGAAAGTCCATAAAATAAAGCCTGCAAAATAAGACTTTTAATTGCCGAAAATTCTAATTTTCTGATCTGCGCGATATCTCGCTCGAGCGGTAGAAAATCCTGCTTAAGCGAGCAACTTTCTGCCCAAAAATGTATTTTTCCAGCCCAGGTCTCGCTCGAGCGGTACAAAATTCCCGCTCGAGCGAGCAAGTTTCAGTCTAGTGCGAGCGTTTTTAAAAAATTCATATCTGGAGTTCTAGCCGTCGGATCGAGCCGAAATTTGGACAACAGCTTCAAAACATCTTGATCTGTAATTTGGATGGTAGAGATTGGATTTGGATTTCTCTAGCATTAAAAATAAATTTTTGACCATTGCTGCTCCGTAAATCATTCATGCGGCTCCTCTCTTGCTCCAAAAATCACGATTTCTTCTTAAATTCCTAAAAACATCAACCCGGAGAGTGAAATACACATGCATGAGATTAATTATAAATAAAAAATATAAAAAAATACATGAAACCATATGATTTATGCCAAATAAACCTAAAAATAACACAAAATAATGCACACAAAATGCACTTATCAACACCCCATACTTAAACCTTGCTCGCCCTCGAGCAAGACACATGACAAACAAAAACAAAACACAAACAAAAGTAGGAACGATTCACGGTAAGTGTCAGCCTTAGAGAAGTTCTATTGTCAACTAAAAAACACGAATGCTCTCAACCTTTCATAATACACCTTCGATTTAATGTGAACGTGTGTGTGTGCGATGTTATTCCGGATAATGCAACTTAGAAAGAATCCATTTTAAGACTGCTTAGCGACCTAATAACACACCAGTGGAAGAGTCACTTACATGCATCCATTCCTTTTAATTACCTCTGACATACAGACCTTCATTTAGATTATTTTTACGCATCGCCGGATTTTGCACCCAGCTTTCTTAAAGCCCCAGTAATTACCCGCAAACTTAGCTATAACTGTGATAGGATTAGAATTTCAATCCCGTCGTTTATAGCCCGGATGGAGAATCAACCCCATTGAATCCACAGACTTAGTTTCACTAGGCGATTAGGATTTCAATCCTTTGTCCGAAACCCGAATGGAGTTATTATTATTTTTTTCAAAAGTAAAAATTATTCTTCAACTCAGTTTTTTTTTCCAAAAAATTTGGTGCGCCCAAGATCATAAGTGCAATTTTAGAGGATCATCAAAATTTATAAGACACAATTGAGATCACTTAACACCTAGTGTCGTGCAATGGTCAAACAAACACAAACATCATCAATTTTTTCGTTACAATTCACTGGTCTAACATGAGTGCTTAAAAATATTCACGGTTCAACCTACAGTTTTTCATGTCAAGTCAAGAGCAAAAAAAAAAAAATTTCACAAAAAACAAAACTTCAAATCATCATTGGCTCCCAATTATCATCCCACTTACACACATGCAAAACAATTACTAAAACTGACCTGAACAAACACGAAACGAACTAAAAATGCAAACAAACAAAATCATTACGAATGCAACAACAAAACAATAAAATAAACTAGACTACCCCCCATACTTATCCAAAGAATTGCCCTCAATGCTTCAGAAACAATGAACAAAATTAAAAAACGAACAAACACATGCAAGACGAACAAAAACACAATGAAAACAAAAATAACACTCCCTTGGTTTTAGATTCGTCCTCTTCCTCCATCTGCAAAATTCCAAAGCAACTTCTCTTATTGGGTCAACCTATTGAACATGGAAAGCGACGGGTAAGGCGGTGGATCAGCAAAAGAGAAAAAAAATAAAAATAAAAAACATTAAAAATAAAGGAAAGAAAACACTGGGTTGCCTCCCAGTCAGCGCTAAAAGTCTATAGTCCGACTATGCAGTAGCAACCATCAAAGAGCGGCTTCCGCCCATAGTAAGAATCATACGACTCTACGTATGACTCTTGATTTTCTATGCCTTCAAGCTTGGTGTGATATTGACTTTGTAAGTTCGTTGGTCCAACAATACTCTTCATGAACCGATTATTTTGGGAAAAGACTCGGAATTCATGCTGAAGCCAGTGGCGGAGCCACGTTCAAGGGTACCCGGGCTTTATCTCGGGTGGCCCGAATTTTTTTTGAATTTTGTATATAAAATTTTGAATAATTTTGGTTTAATTTGGTGTTAACCCGGGTATCTCAATTCAAAATATTAAAGGATACGAGATCTTAGAATTTTAGCCTGGATACACTAAAATTTCTGGCTCCGCCATTGGTTGAAGCTCATAGAGGACGTAATATTGTGGAGTTGACATTAATGGAAAGAACGGATCTTCTAATGTTATATATGTAAAGTCCATTGACAATGTCATATCTGTCTCCTTGTATGTTTCTTCCTCCTCCACTGTCACTTAATTAGGCTCCTCGTCACATGAAGATTCTTCAAAAAATATTTCTTCTTGCTCTAGCTCAATTACTGCTGCAGGATCACATGCCCGTGTTAACTGATCAACACAAATCGGTTCAGTCTCTTGGCGAATCTCAGAAGATGGTTCTATAAGAAGCGCAATCTGTTCATCCAAGAAACTCACAGAGTTGATGTGACTTTCAAAGAATTTATTTATCTCAGTATGCTTTTTCACAATGTTCTCCAACTGAGCCACATGATCTTCAAAACGCCCTATACACTCTTCTTGATGCTCAGGTGGTTGGTTTGAATGCCAATGGTAGTCAAAATTTGTCATATCATTTAACAAGTGCATCACACTGTTGTAATATCTATGAAACAAGTGACTGCTAGTTGACAAAGCTCCATAATCTACCCAACTTCTTGTTGGCTCATCCAAACCACCATAGAAAATCTGAGTTAACGTGTAGTTTGACAAATCATGGTATCGAAATATGTCTGCCAAATCATTGAATCTCCCCCAAGCAACATAGAATGGCTCCGAGTATTGCTGACCAAACCTTGTGAACACCTGTCAATGATCCATCTCCAAGCACCTCACAAGTAAAAAAAAATAAAATTAATAATAATTAATTAATAAATAAAAATAATAAAATGTCTAGTCTCAAGAAAATAATCTATCCTCCTAATATTAACTAAACAGTCCCCGGCAACGGCGCCAAAAACTTGACCGCTTAATTTGGTATTTACTAGCAAGTGCACTAGGTCAAGTAATATTAAAGTGGACAGAGAGTCTAAGTATCAATCCCACAGTGACTGTAGTCAATTCTCAAGAATTAATTATTTTACTTAATCTACACAAATCATAAAGAGCAATTTGATTTAAATAAAATAAGAATTTAAAATAAAAACTACTTAAGAAATAAAAATTAAAATAGTTGAAAGGAAAATTTAATTAAAACGAGACAACCAAGACACACGCAGGTACCGAACAAATCATGTAACATGTAGTTAACTCAAGACTCAGATTTAAATCTTAAATTACGGTGAATTCTCCTTGTTTAAAGGTCTATTTATAGAATAATTAAACCTATTCAAATATTGACGGATTAATTTTCATAATTCTAATCAAACTCAAATGCATTAGGAACTGTGAGAATTCAGTTAACACCTAAAACCGCACGATGAAATCGAATACTATTTCTAGTCAATTTTACCTCGTGTTAATTATTAGATAATCGAAATCAATTCCTCCTCCGTCTACTTGGAATCGATTAACATGCAATTAAACAATTGGCCAAATCATTCACAAGATAAATATAAATCTAATAATCAATAATATAAAACAAATCTGAAAAATTTCAAACAAACATCCAAGTTTTCTACATAAATTTGTACGGCCCAATCACGTGGTATTGGTTGAAGAAAAACTAATCAATAATTGAAAATATAATTCAAACAAAAGTTTTAATCATAAAAAGAAAATAGAGGAAGAAAAACTCGATTGGAGCGTTCTTCAATCTCCAAGCTTCCGCCTAGCCGCCTCTTCTATCTATGAGCGATCTCCCCCCTTTCATCTACTGTTAAGTCCCCTTTTATATGGCTTTAAAAGCCCATAAAATAAATCCCGCAAAATAAGACTTTTAATTGCCGAAAATTATGATTTTCTGATCTGCGCAATATCTCGCTCAAGAGGTAGAAAATCCCGCTCAAGCGAGCAACTTTCTGCCCAAAAAATGTATTTTTCCAGCCCAGGTCTCGCTCGAGCATTACAAAATTCCCGCTCGAGCGAGCGAGCTTCTTTCTAGCGCGCAGCGTTTGTAAAAAATTCATATATGGAGTTCTAGCCGTCGGATCGAGTTGAAATTTGGACAGCAGCTTCAAAACTTCTTAAAATCTAATTTGGACAGTAGAGATCGGATATTAAAAATGAGTTTTTTACCATTGCTTCACCGTAAATCATTCATACGGCTCTTCTTTTTCTCCAAAAATCATAATTTCTTAAATTCCTAAGAATATCAATCCGGAGAGTGAAATGCACATGCATGAGATTAATTATAAATAAAACATATAAAAACACACATGAAACCATATGAATACATGTCAAATAAATCTAAAAATAACACAAAATAATGCGGGCTAATTGCATTCGGACCCCTGTGAAAGTTCTAATTTTCGTAAAACCCCCTGTGATAAATCAATAGGCTTAATGCTCCTCGTAATTTTAAAACTTTGGAACACGTCACACCTTCAACTGGTTGTGTGAGTAAACGCGTTGTACATGCGAAGTTTTATTGAATTTTGGTACTTTTTGCACATGGTCTGACTTAATTTCCCTATTTATTCTCTCTTTTTTGTTGTTTTCTCTTTCTTTCACAAGTCGTTAGTTTGTTTGGCTGTATAAGAGTAGGAATAGTAATTTAAGGCAGTAGCAATGGAATCTCAATCTCAAAGCAGATGCAGAAAATCCACAAAGCCCAACTTGGATTTAAGATATCCGAACACACCAACTTGTTTCTGCAAGATTTTGGCCGATATTAGGGTTGTGGGTTCTGAAAAAAAAATTAAAAAGGAATGTTGTATTACTGTTGTTCGAAGAATCATTGTGAATTTTTTCGTTGGTGTAAACCCCAAAGCTATAGTTTGCTACCAAATGGAGGTGAAGGTGAATCATTTGGTGACATAGGTGCAAGTTACAATAGCTACGATGGTGTTGAGAGGCAACATAAAAAGCAGAAGTTCTGTCCAAGGTGCAAGAGACCACGAACGATTCACTTTCCACTACAAGTGCTTCACTTTCCACTGGATATGTTCATGTTAAATGGGTTGCTGTGATTTTCTTCCTCTTGGTGCTCATCGTTCTCTTGGTCAAGTGAAGCGTGTATTGTATTTGAATGGTGTTTGTACTCTTTTAGTTTCTGTCAACTTGAATTAGGCAGATGAATATAATGTAGTTAATTCCTGCCATATTTTGTTGTTATGAATGAAGAAAGTTTGATTGTGGTAATCAATATTTTGTATTTCCTTTGTTAAGGTTAGCTTAATGTGGATTTGGAAACAAGATTGCAATAAAAATTGTATATTGATCATAATAAAATGGTAACAACACAAAATGAAACCAAATATAACAATCTGGATAATGGATCAAAATGGTATTCTGCAATTCATAAAGTACCAAAACATACACTAAAAACTAAAATACAAAAAATTGCATCATGTTTGTTCCATCCCATCTAAAAAAACTAGCATATCCACCTCTGTTCCAAGACATATATAAAAAACTAGCCAGAATTATTTCATTCCAAAGACTCTACTACCAATTATTCCAGATAAACAGGAGCATATCCACCTCTGAATTTTTCATCTTAAAGCACTTGCACTTGAGCTTGCATTTTTTCCTCCAACATGAGCTGTTGCACTAGATCTTGCACTTCTTCCTTGAGTTAAACCATGGATAGTGGCAGTTGCAGCTGCTTTAGAGATTCCTTCTCCAGTTGCAGCGGCTCTTGCTCTAGCTCTTGAACTTGCACTAGCACTAGCACTGACACTTCCATGTAGACTGTCCATTGCACTGGATTGAATATTGGCTCCTCTTCTTACCCTTGAATGACAATTTGATGCTCTGGTTGAAGATTCTTGAGGAAATCTTTCAGCTTCTTGTGTTTCCTGCCATAAATTTTAAAATTTATATACATAAATACATGAACACAAGATCATTTGACAGATACCTGAGGATTTGTATTTGGAACTTGGCTTGCTGGCCTCCTTGGTGCCTGTCTTGGTTCTGTAGATGACTGTGTTTCTGGGCCTTCAATTCTTTGTCCAGCAGCTCCCTATAATTGAAAGTTTGGTCAAAATGTTTGAGAAACATTGTATTGAAATATCTGAATCGATTGTTACTTTGCACATTTTTTATTTTGGATGAACTGGATTTTTTAAAGTTGCTCTGTTGTGTCCAAGCTCCTAGAACTTTGAACAAGTATGAGTGAGTCCCTTTCTTGTATACATGTTACTGCCACCCTCATCTGCTTCTCTTCTTCTCATTCTTTGAGGTCTTCCTTGTTGGAACACGGTCGTTCTCTGGATTGAAAAAGAAAGTGATACCCGGTGCAGCGGAAGTTTTAAAATTTTATATGGAACGATTCCATATGGGTATCAAATTCCTACGATTAAAATTGATAATATAAAATTTAAACAATATAAATTTTACCTTAAAATCTCGAAACGAGATTATGGACACCAACAGATTAAACTGCTCTTGTTGTATATCCCAGGAACTGATGAACGAACTATTCTTCAATCAGGTCCACGAACAGAAATTTAATCCCTCTGATAGACTGCACTAGAAAGTCTATCAGAAGTTTCTAAGAAGAGAAATAATAGATTTGATCTGTTAAACCAGACTGCAAATTCGAAATTCACAGGCTGGAATTTTCGAACAGAGAGAGGAGAGGGGGCGGCCACACCTAGAGAGAACAACTAGGGTTTTCGAAAATTTTGCGACCTCTGTTATATAATTTCTGTACTGCAATAACTTATTTATAATGTGGGCTGCTAACAGCTTAGGGCCCATTAGTCATAAGTTCAAGCCTGACAAGCAAAGCCCGCATGTTCAGAAATTAATATAAAATTCATCGTGACTCAGATTGATAAACCAATTTCACCAATGTGCAAAAAAACCATTTCTGCATCTTTTAAAGTCAAGATAAATTTTCTGAATCCGAATTCAGTGGTTTCCAAAAATGACCATCACTATGTCATTTTAGGAAATCTTACTCCCTCTACTTTTAAATAAGAAGTCCCACTTCTTTATTCACTAAATTTAACTCTTTAAATTTAATTATCTTAACGGGGATTAGAAATCCATTACTTGTGTGACCCTCAATGGTTCAGGGATACAGCTAGCCGTGGGCTCACAACTCCTTGTGACTCGGAACAACAATTTTCGACTTACCCATCGAATCATGGTAAGAGCGCCTAGCAACATCGCCCCATGATTCCCTAGGTATCACTGATAGTGCCTGCAAGAACCAATAGATTTTGGTTAGCGTACAGTATGGTCCCTTCATCCATATATCCCGATCGAATCAACAACCATTGGTAAATCGAGAGTCGTTCGAGATTCGATAACTATGCAATACATCTTGAAAATCAAATAGTGACATCGCATGTGCTACTAGGAAACCAAGTAACCTAAAACACATCATGTACTCTGGCCAGAGATTCGTCACACTAATATCTCCTCAGATTGCATAGGATATCCACACTCGCAAGTATGTGGTGAATCCTTGACAACAAAGCATCGACTCCTATATGTGTCGTAACTGTACCCAATCCCGACACCTGATGACCCCAATAGAGTCGGTAAATGAGTCAAAGTAAAGTACTAGCATATAGAGTCTCAATGATGTTTCAAGTAGTAAGGACTAATGGTGTACAACCAAAACCGCAGACTTTATCCACTCGATAAGTGATAACCACTTGGAAAGTTCGGATAGGGTAGTTCAATCATTCATCATATTAATATCCATTTGCATGCTTTGAACATCTCTATGTTCCATACCAATGAAACGTGGTACTCGGCATCGCAAACGCTAGTCTCAATCTCGAGCGATCCTTATCCTTATTAACGGACGGCTCAATTGACTAGGAACTGTTTAGAATATACAGTGACTTTAAGATGTGTTTCATGATAGCCATCCCCATGTGCTACCACATCTTACATACACTATAGTATATTCAAGGTCTTCATCTAAACATCTTATAGTATGTCACAACATAATAATATGATAAAAGATAAAGTAAATGTCATTATAAAAGTGTAAATTATATTAAACAAAAGATTGTTTATACATAGAGTCATAAAAGCCCTTAGCCACAAGTTGGCTCACTGGGCACCCACTCTTTCAATCTCCCACTTGCCCTAAAGCCAAATAGTCATACTAAGTTGTCCCATTGCTTCGCGATGTTTGTCAAATAATGGTCCTGGCAAGGACTTAGTAAGTGGATCAGCGATATTGTCTGCAGAGGCCACTCTCTCGACAGTGATGTCTCCTCTTTCCACGATCTCCCGGATGATGTGGTATTTCCTCAGTACGTGTTTGGATCTTTGATGAGACCTTGGTTCCTTTGCCTGAGCAACGGCACCCGTGTTGTCACAGTACACCGGGACTGGACCAACAGCTTCAGGAATAACGCCCAACTCTTGGACGAAATTCCTCATCCAAACGTCCTCTTTAGCAGCAGCTGATGCCGCAATGTATTCTGCCTCAGTGGTGGAATCCGCTGTGGTGTCCTGCTTGGAACTCTTCCAAGAGACAGCACCCCCATTGAGCATGAACACAAATCCAGAGGTTGACTTCGAGTCATCCACATCACTTTGGAAGCTAGAGTCGGTATAGCCTTCCAATTTCAGTTCTCTTCCTCCATAAACCATGAATACATTCTTAGTTCTTCTCAAGTACTTAAGAATATCCTTCACGGCTTTCCAATGCATTTGACCGGGATTGGCTTGATATCTGCTCGTGACACTTAGAGCAAATGCCACATCCGGTCTGGTAGATATCATCCCATACATGATACTCCCTATGGCTGACGCATATGGTATGTGTGTCATTTTCTCTATCTCTTCGTCAGTCTTGGGACACATAGACTTGGATAGAGAGACTCCATGACACATAGGTAGATGTTCTCTCTTGGACTCATCCATTGAAAACCTTTTCAATATAGTGTCGATGTAGGTAGCTTGAGTAAGTCCTATCATTCTCTTAGATCTATCTCTATAGATCTGTATCCCTAGAATATAGGACGCCTCACCCAAATCCTTCATCGAGAATCTACCTGATAACCATATCTTTGTTGACTGCAACATCCCTACATCATTCCCAATGAGTAAGATGTCATCAACATAAAGTACTAAGAATGTCACAGCATCCTTAACTACTTTCTTGTACACGCACGGTTCCTCGGGGTTCTTGATGAAACCAAAATCCTTTATTGTTTCATCAAATTTCTGGTTCCAACTTCTTGATGCTTGTTTGAGACCATAGATCGATCTCTGAATCTTGCATACCTTATGCTCGCTCCCATGGATGTGAATCCCTCGGGCTGCATCATATAGATTTCTTCCTTAATGTTTCCATTAAGAAATGCAGTCTTCACATCCATTTTCCATATCTCATAGTCATACCATGCTGCTATGGCAATAAGAATTCTTATGGACTTGAACATTGCGACTGGTGAAAAAGTTTTATCATAGTCAACTCCTTGTCTTTGAGTATAACCTTTTGCCACCAATCGTGCCTTGTAGGTCAGTACCTTTCCATCAGGCCCAAGTTTTCTCTTATAGATCCATTTACACCCTATTGGAACAATTCCATCGGGAGGATCTACTAAAGTCCAAACATGGTTTGTATGCATCGAATCTATTTCCGACTGCATAGCTTCAAGCCATAAATTCAAATTTGCATCAGAAATTGCTTCCTTGAAGTTTCTTGGATCACATCCAATGTCGGGTTCACTTTGATCTCCTTCAAGAAGAAAACCATATCTAATAGGAGGCCTAGAAGTCCTCTCGGATCTTGTAGTAATAGGCGTGTCAACCAATGGTTCCTGAGGTGTAAGATCATTATTTTGTATCTCGGGTTCTTCTCGAATTTCTTCGAGTTCCATCATCTTGCCTTTCTTATCCAATAAGAACTCCTTCTCCAAGAAGGTGGCATTCCTTGAAACAAACACTTTTGTTTCAGTAGGATGATAGAAATAATATCCGATTGAATTCTTCGGATACCCTACAAAATAACATAAGGTGGATCGACTATCCAACTTATCTCCCACTGTCTGCTTCACGTAAGCAGAATATCCCCAAATCCTCAAGTACGAATACTTAGGAGCTTTACCATTCCATAACTCGTATGGTGTTTTGTTCACTGCTTTAGTGTGGACGTTTTTCAACAACAATACCGCTGTTTCAAGTGCATAGCCCCAAAACGAAGGTGGGAGCACAGTGAAGCTCATCATGGATCGAACCATGTCCAACAAAGTTCGATTGCGACGCTCCGAAACACCATTAAGCTGAGGTGTCATAGGAGGAGTCCACTGAGAGAGAATCCCATTCTCTTTTAGATAGCTCAAAAACTCGGTACTCAAGTATTCTCCACCTCGATCCGATCGAAGTGCTTTAATCCTCTTACCTAGTTTATTTTCTACTTCAGCCTTGAATTCTTTGAACTTTTCAAATGATTCAGACTTATATTTCATCAAATATAAGTACCCATACCTAGAATAATCATCAGTAAAGGTAATGAAGTAGGTGTGACCAAATTTTGTACCAATACTAAATGGTCCGCAAACATCCGTATGGATCAAATCCAATAGATTTTGACTACGCTCAGGTTTTCCTTTGAAAGGAGATTTAGTCATTTTTCCTTTCAGGCAGGACTCACAAGTAGGTAGAGAGTTAATATCAGACATATCAAACATGCCCTCTCCCACTAGCTTGTTCATCCTTCTTGAGGAAATATGACCTAGCCTAGCATGCCAAAGGTTTACCGGGTTTTGACTATCGATTTTCCTTTTGTTCGTTGTTATCGGTTTATCAACATAATTTATTGGAGCGTCTTTTAATTTTAATTTATATAGATCGTTTTCAAGTTGTCCATTTCCAATCAAACATTCATTCTTGTAAATATTGCAAATCCCATTCACAAAATTGCAAGAAAAATCATCTCTATCAAGCATAGAAACAGAAATAATGTTTTTAATCAAGTCTGGAACAAATAAAACATCTCTCAAAAGTAACTTAAAATCGTTCTGCAAAATTAAATAAACGTCTCCCACAGCTTTGGCTTGAACTCTAGAACCATTTCCGAGCCTCAGCTGGGTCTCACCCATTCTAAGCTTGCGACTTCTTGTCATCACCTGCAAATCATTGAAAATGTGAGATTCACATCCAGTATCTAATACCCAAGAAGTAGTATTAAGTGAAACATTTATTTCAATATAAAACATACCCTTCGCAGTTCGCAACTGCTCTAGATATTCCTTGCAATTACGTTTTCAATGACCGGGTTTCTTGCAGTGATGACAAACATCCTTGGACTTTTTCATGTTTGAAGCCTTTGTCTTGTTCTTCTTCTCGGGTCCGGTTTTCTTGGATGGGGCAAAACGTTTCTTACCCTTTGTACTTGGCCCCTTCTTAGCAGAAGAAGAGGAGCCCACCAAGAGAACCGGTTTATCCTTCTTTAAAGTGGCTTCATAAGTTAAAAGCATATTGACCATCTCTTCAAGGGAGGCCTCTATCTTGTTCATATTGAAATTCACCACAAAACCGTCAAACAATGAAGGAAGAGAGAGAAGTAATAAGTCCACATTGAGTTCATGCTCCAATACCAATTCAAGCGTTACGAACTTCTGAATGAGCCAAATCACGCGTACCCCATGATCACGGACCGAAGTCCCTTCACGCATGCGACACGTCATTAACTCTTTTACAGTAGCGAACCTTTCAGCTCTCGATTGAGCCCCAAAAAGTTCCTTGAGTTGTACGTGAATGTCAGCAGCATTCACGGTATCCTCAAATCGCCTCTGGAGTTCATCAGACATCGAAGCTTGCATATAGCATTTGGCCTTGATATCATGGTCCCACCATCTATCAATTTTGGCCAACTCTTCCGGGCTTATATCAGCTGGTGCTTCCTTCGGAGGAGATTTTTCTAACACGTAGAACATCTTCTCCGAGGTCAAGACAATCTTCAACTTACGGAACCATTCCGTATAGTTTGCGCCAGTCAGTTTGTTTTGTTCGAGAATTGAGAACAGTGGATTGCGCGAATTCATCTTAATGAAATACTGAAAAGAAACAAACAATAATCAGTGATTGTTTAATTAATTTACTAAGACATAAACTAGGCGAAATTTATTTTATGAATCTCACTCCCACTATTTTAACGATTTCACTACCCTCTAGTGAAAACGAGAAACATTTTCTTTAGTGGGAACATGGAGTCCAATTGACAAACTATAGTCCCGAATAATATCAGCCAACCATAATTTTCAAAAGGTAGAGCCCAATTGCTTCCAAAGCAACCTCCATGTTTTTATCTCATGTCCAATAAGGGCCCAATAATATGACGCCGTTTATTGTGACATGTCAAGATGACCCATCAATATTAAGTTGTGATGGACGGTCGCCATGTGGATCCCCAATAATATGAGCCAATCCCATGGGAGTTCCATCCAACTTACAACATGTGTCGATCCAATGTACAGCTTTCCGACGAACGGGCCCCCCCAATAATATGAGCCAGACCGTATCCGCGGGTAGCATCTCATACATTGATCGTTGATGGAAGGTAGGAACATTTAAACAATATTTAAATTTCCTTTATTTATCTTGATATCAATTTTAAATCATATTTAAAATGAGGGATTTTTAATTTTGAAAATTTGTCTCATCATTTAAAATTTGTATGCTTGCGGGATTCATACAATTTAGTCTAAACATGCATACAACGATAATATCATATATTATATTTTAGGATGATCGATTCCATTACTAATCGACCCGTGGTTGCCAATCACGAGTCTAAGTCCAATCCTAGGTGATGTGCAAGTATGCAATGCAATCCTATTATATTGTGCTTCCAATTTACATTTCTTCAGTCTTTATCATTGCTTGCTGGTCCCACCTCCATCTTCAAAATCTCCCACTATTTCTAGTGAATTTACAATAAATTACTATGACAAATAAAGGAATACATTGTAGGGGTGGGAACGGGCCATAAACCAGGCCCACTTTTATTACAAATGATAAAATCAAATTTGGGCTATAAACCAGGCCCATTAATAAAACCCAACAATCAATAATAAAGTCAAATGTAAACAACCTAACATAAACCTATAATATTGGCCATGGCAATCGATCATCCTTATCCAATAATATTTAATTCAAAAATTAATTTATTGGATATCATGCAATGGCAATAAATATAAATAGATAAAATCATATTTCATACATAAAATCTTATTTTATATATAAAATCATATTTTATCTAGTTTATCCATAAAATCATATTTTACATATAAAATCCAATTTTATACATAAAATAATATTTTATTATCAATTGTACCAAAATTAATAATTAAAGATTTAATTTATGGGATTAAATTTATAAATTTCCAAAATTCAAAATTTATCCAAAAATTAATTTTCTTAAAAATTTTGGGCTCAAACAATTTTGACCCATTGCCTCGTGGACCAACTGAAACAATTTTCAATCGGGTCAAAAACTGGGCCCAAAACCATTTTGGGCTAGAATTCATAATTCACGAAAAAATTTAATTTTTAATTAAAAAAAATTTCTGGGCAGCCCGGGACAATCCCGGGCTACCCGCCCGTCGCTGGGCCGCTCCATGCGGCCCATCTGCGTGGGCTAGGGCAACGCTTGCCCTAGCTCGCGCAGGGCTGCTGCGTGCAGCCCATCTGCGCGCAGGCTGCAAGCGGCGCTGCTCGCTGCCTTCGGGCAGCGGGCAGCCCCGAAAATATATTTTTTTTCTTTTCCGTTTTATTTTTCTGAAAAATCGAGGCTTTGTACAATCGATAAAATTTTAATCGTAAAATCCGAGAACAGCCTGTCTCTGATACCACTGTTGGAACACGGTCGTTCTCCGGATTGAAAAAGAAAGTGATACCCGGTGCAGCGGAAGTTTTAAAATTTTATATGGAACGATTCCATATGGGTATCAAATTCCTACGATTAAAATTGATAAAATAAAATTTAAACAATATAAATTTTACCTTAAAATCTCGAAACGAGATTATGGACACCAACAGATTAAACTGCTCTTGTTGTATATCCCAGGAACTGATGAACGAACAATTCTTCAATCAGGTCCACGAACAGAAATTTAATCCCTCTGATAGACTGCACTAGAAAGTCTATCAGAAGTTTCTACGAAGAGAAATAACAGATTTGATCTGTTAAACCAGACTGCAAATTCGAAATTCACAGGCTGGAATTTTCGAACAGAGAGAGGAGAGGGGGCGGCCATACCTAGAGAGAACAACTAGGGTTTTCGAAAATTTTGTGACCTCTGTTATATAATTTCTGTACTACAATAACTTATTTATAATGTGGGCTGCTAACAGCTTAGGGCCCATTAGTCATAAGTTCAAGCCTGACAAGCAAAGCCCGCATGTTCAGAAATTAATATAAAATTCATCGTGACTCAGATTGATAAACCAATTTCACCAATGTGCACAGAAACCATTTCTACATCTTTTAAAGTCAAGATAAATTTTCTGAATCTGAATTCAGTGGTTTCCAAAAATGTCCATCACTATGTCATTTTAGGAAATCTTACTCCCTCTACTTTTAAATAAGAAGTCCCACTTCTTTATTCACTAAATTTAACTCTTTAAATTTAATTATCTCAACGGGGATTAGAAATCCATTACTTGTGTGACCCTCAATGGTTCAGGGATACAGCTAGCCGTGGGCTCACAACTCCTTGTGACTCGGAACAATAATTTTCGACTTACCCATCGAATCATGGTAAGAGCGCCTAGCAACATCGCCCCATGATTCCCTAGGTATCACTGATAGTGCCTGCAAGAACCAATAGATTTTGGTTAGCGTACAGTACGGTCCCTTCATCCATATATCCCGATCGAATCAACAACCATTGGTAAATCGAGAGTCGTTCGAGATTCGATAACTATGCAATACATCTTGAAGATCAAATAGTGACATCGCATGTGCTACTAGGAAACCAAGTAACCTAAAACACATCATATACTCTGGCCAGAGATTCGTCACACTAATATCTCCTCAGATTGCATAGGATATCCACACTCGCAAGTATGTGGTGAATCCTTGACAACAAAGCATCGACTCCTATATATGTCGTAACTGTACCCAATCCCGACACCTGATGACCCCAATAGAGTCGGTAAACGAGTCAAAGTAAAGTACTAGCATATAGAGTCTCAATGATGTTTCAAGTAGTAAGGACTAATGGTGTACAACCAAAACCGCGGACTTTATCCACTCGATAAGTGATAACCACTTGGAAAGTCCGGATAGGGTAGTTCAATCATTCATCATATTAATATCCATTTGCATGCTTTGAACATCTCTATGTTCCATACCAATGAAACGTGGTACTCGGCATCGCAAACGCTAGTCTCAATCTCGAGCGATCCTTATCCTTATTAACGGACGGCTCAATTGACTAGGAACTGTTTAGAATATACAGTGACTTTAAGATGTGTTTCATGATAGCCATCCCCATGTGCTACCACATCTTACATACACTATAGTATATTCAAGGTCTTCATCTAAACATCTTATAGTATGTCACAACATAATAATATGATAAAAGATAAAGTAAATGCCATTATAAAAGTGTAAATTATATTAAACAAAAGATTGTTTATACATAGAGTCATAAAAGCCCTTAGCCACAAGTTGGCTCACCGGGCACCCACTCTTTCATTCCTTTCTTTCTCTTATATATTGGTGCATTCAATGGTTCACCTTGTGTTTTGCACCAATCAGCTTGTCCAGGCACGACATGAATCATGTGTGAATAAATCCTCAAATATTCACTCTTGCTATAATATCTATCAACAAAATCCTCCAATTTCTATCTATTTTCACCGATGGCAGTGCATGCATGAGTGCAAGGATACCCACAAAGCTGAAACATACCACATGTACATGTCTTCTTGTTCAAATCAACCACATATTGACTAAGTAAACCTTGAGAAGACAAGCACTGAATTTGGAATTCATTTTCCCCACAGTATTTTGCAAAAAAATTTCTGGAGAATTTTTTATTCTTATTGATCCTTCTCATTATATTGGGACAAATCTCACCAATATATCTCTCTATTCCAATTTTCTTTTGTTGAATCCTCTTCATCATTTTATTCCTTATACACTCCAACATTGTTATTATTGGTTTGTCCCTAGCCTCCAAGATCGATCTATTGAATGATTCAAACAAATTGTTCACTACTACATCTGACAAACAAACAGTGGGAAAATGACTTCTAGCCCAATGAATCGGTGGAATGTTTTGGAGCCACTCATAAGCTGTCTCATAGGTAGCATTTATCTTCGGATCAATTTCAAAAATCTTCTTCATGTGAACATCAAAATCATTTTTATTTGCGGTAGTACCAGCTTTCCAAAACAGACCCTTCAATTCTACTCCCCTGTATTTTTTTTGAAGTTTTGATACATGTGTCGTAAGCAATACCTATGCTGAGAATTAGGCACCAAATCCTTCAAAACCTCAATAAGAAATTTTTTTTATCTGAGATAAAAGTCCATAAATCCTCTCCCAAACCTCCTATGTCTTCTAGCAACTCACTTAGAAACCAAGTCCAGTTTTCTCGGTTCTCTACTTATACTATAGCCAATGCAATAGTAACCATGTTGTCATTACCATCCCTACCAACAACAGCTAATATCTGTCCACCATGTAGTGTTTTCAGAAAACAACCATCAAGTCCAATAATAGGTCTACACCCTGACAAAAAAATCCTTTCATTGCTTGCAAACTGTAATACAACTTATCAAAGGTTGGTGGCTCAAAGTCTTCTCTCTTCCTAATTATAATATTACTGTCTGGATTATATTTCAACACTGTCTCGCAATAATCTCTAAGTAGCTGGTACTGGACACCATCAACCCCTCTTATCTTCTGAACAACAGTTTTCTTTGCCCTTAAAACTTTCCAATAACCAACTTCTACTGCACATTTTCTCAATATTATATTCTGTAGTTGATCGATCTTGATATCTGGATTATCTCTTACAATATTTTCAATTTTTCTGCCCAAGTACTTGTAGTTAGCAAATCTGTTGGTATGAGTTATTGCACAAGTGTGAGCTCCTTTGATTGTTTTGATTTGGAATGTTGGACCACCTTGAACCAGTGAAGCATGAATCCTCCAATCACAACCGTGTTACAAACATTAGTTATCCTACTTTTCTCATTATTTTTCAACACCAACTCATAACCTATTATAACCATGCAATCTCTAAGAACCTCCCAGAACTCTGTTGCATTCTTGAATTTCATACCAACCACAAGTATGAAATCCTTCATATTCTGCCCCTCTTTATAAGTTGGATGCTTAGGGCCATCATTATCAGATCCATCAAGAGTAATGAGGTCATATTCCTCACCATCATCACTTGCCCAGTTAGCTGCACTATTTGAATCTTCATTCCTCTTCCTCTTCTCACAAACTTTGCTCTTACCTTTTTTGTCTTTCCTAATCATACTCTCTCTCATCCCTTCTCTTACAAAACCTACTTCAGCAAAAATATCTTCTTCATCACTCCCAAGAACACCTTTCAACATTTTATCTGTTGAATCATCATCGAAACTTGACTTCTCAACTCCAACTGAATAGTTTTCATCTGAAGAATCATCAAATTCACTGCCATCACTAATACCTTCATGAATGTCATTGTAGTCATCATAAAAGTTACGTGGCTGTTGATTGGAAGCATTGTCTCCAACATTTTAAGTAGGATTTGGTTCAGATTCAGATAAATTAGGACCAAAGCAAGAAAAAGTCTCATGGACTTGCGTATTATCAGCAAGGGATTCATCATCTAAGATAACATTCTCAGTAGGTTTAGAGCTAGATACAGATTCCTTGTGATATTCAATATAACCTACTGGTTTTGAGTGAATAAACTCCACTGCATCAATGACATTTCCATCTGGGTCCAAAACCATATCAGACAATGGCATTGTCTCCTCAATCCAAATAGTTACCAATTCTAATTCCTTATGCATTCATACATATCACTGACCTCTGTTGGAGAACGCGGCGATCAGATCAATCAGAATTGATACCCGGTGCAGCGGAAGTTTAAAAATTTTATATGGAACGATTCCATATTGGGTATCAAAACTTTACGATTAAATTGTGTGTGTAAAAATTAAATAACAATTATAAATTTTTACCTCCAATCTCGAATCGAGATTATGGACACCAACAGATTGCTCTGCTCTTGTTGTATATCCCTGGAACTGATGGACGAACTGTTCTTCAATCAGGTCCACGAACGGATAATTAATCCCTCTGATAGATTGCACTAGAAAATCTATCAGAAGTTTCTACGAAGAGAATTAACGAATTTGATCCGTTAAACCAGGCTGTAATTCAAAATTCACAGACTGGATTTTCCGAGCAGAGGGGAGGGGGCGGCGGCCACACTAAATAAAATTAGGGTTTTTTTCGAAAATTATTTTGTGACCTATTGTTATGTAATTTCTGTACTGCAATAACTTATTTATAATGTAGGCCACTAACAGCTTAGGGCCCATTAGTCATAAGTTCAAGCCCGACAAGCAAAGCCCGCATGTTCAAAAATTAATATAAAATTCATCATTACTCCGATTGATAAACCGATTTCACCAATGTGCACAGAAACCATTTCTGCACCTTTTAAAGTCAAGATAAATTTTTCTGAATCCGAATTCAGTGATTTCCAAAAATGCCCATCCCTATGTCATTTTAGGAAATCTTACTCCTCTACTCTTAAATAAGAAGTCCAACTTCTTTGTTCATTAAATTTAACTCTTTAATTTTAACTATCTCAACGGGGATTAAAAATCCATTACTCTGTGTGACCCTCAATGGTTCAGGGATACAGCTAGCCGTGGGCTCACAACTCCTTGTGACTCGGAACAACAATTTCCGACTTGCCCATCGAATCATGGTAAGAGCGCCTAGCAACATCGCCCCATGATTCCCTAGGTATCACTGATAGTGCCTGCAAGAACCAATAGATTTTGGTTAGCGTACAGTACGGTCCCTTCATCCATATATCCCGATCGAATCAACAACCATTGGTAAATCAAGAGTCGTTCGAGATTCGATAACTATGCAATACATCTTGAAGATCAAATAGTGACATTGCATGTGTTACTAAGAAACCATTTCTTAAAACACATCATGTACTCTGGCCAGAGATTCGTCACACTAATATCTCCTCAGATCGCATAGGATATCCACACTCGCAAGTATGTGGTAAATCCTTGACAACAAAGCATCGACTCCTATATGTGTTGTAACTGTACCCAATCCCGACACCTGATGACCCCAATAGAGTCGGTAAACGAGTCAAAGCACAGTACTAGCATATAGAGTCTCAATGATGTTTCAAGTAGTAAGGACTAATGGTGTACAACCAAAACCGCGGACTTTATCCACTCGATAAGTGATAACCACTTGGAAAGTCCGGATAGGGTAGTTCGATCATTCATCGTATGAATATCCATTTGCATGCTTCGAACATCTCTATGTTCCCTACCAATGAAACGTGGTACTCTGCATCGCAAATGCTAGTCTCAAACTCGAGCGATCCTTATCCTTATTATCGGACGGCTCAATCGACTAGGAATAGTTTAGAATATACAGTGACTATAAGATGTGTTTCATGATAGACATCCCCATGCGTATATTCAAGGTCTTTATCAAAACAACAATAGTATATCACAATATAACAATATGAAGAAAGATAAAGTGTAAATAATATTAAACAAAAGATTGTTTATACAAAGAGTCATCAAAGCCCTTAGCCACAAGTTGGCTCACCGGGCACCCACTATTTCAATCTCCCACTTGCCCTAAAGCCAACTAGTCATACTACGTAGACCCATTGCTTCGCGATGTTTGTCAAATAATGGTCCTGGCAAGGGCTTAGTAAGTGGATCAGCGATATTGTCTGCAGAGGCCACTCTTTCGACAGTGATGTCTCCTCTTTCCACAATCTCCCGGATGATGTGGTATTTCCTTAGTACGTTTTTGGATCTTTGATGAGACCTTGGTTCCTTTGCCTGAGCAACGGCACCCGTGTTGTCACAGTACACCGGGACTGGACCAACAACTTCAGGAATGACACCCAACTCTTGGACGAAATTCCTCATCCAAACGGCCTCTTTAGCTGCAGCTGATGCTGCAATGTATTCTTCCTCAATGGTGGAATCCGCTGTGGTGTCCTGCTTGGAACTCTTCCAAGAGACAGCACTGCCATTGAGCATGAACACAAATCCAGAGGTTGACTTCGAGTCATCCACGTCACTTTGGAAGCTAGAGTCGGTATAGCCTTCCAATTTTAGTTCTCTTCCTCCATATACCATGAACATATTCTTAGTCCTTCGTAAGTATTTAAGAATGTCCTTCACGGCTTTCCAATGCATTTGACCGGGATTAGCTTGATATCTGCTCGTGACACTCAGAGCAAATGCTACATCCGGTCTGGTAGATATCATCCCATACATGATACTACCTATGGCTGACGCATATGGTGCATGTGTCATTTTCTCTATCTCTTTATCCGTCTTGGGACACATAGACTTGGATAGAGAAACTCCATGACACATGGGTAGATGTCCTCTCTTGGACCCATCCACTGAAAACCGTTTCAATATGGTGTCGATGTAGGTTGATTGAGTGAGTCCTATCATTCTCTTAGATCTATCTCTATAGATCTGTATCCCTAGAATATAGGATGCCTCACCCAAATCTTTCATCGAGAATCTACCTGATAACCATATCTTTGTTGACTGCAACATCCCTACGTCATTCCCAATAAGTAGGATGTCATCAACAAAAAGTACTAAGAATGTCACAGCATCCTTAACTACTTTCTTGTACACGCATGGTTCCTCCGGGTTCTTGATGAAACCAAAATCCTTTATTGTTTCATCAAATTTCTGGTTCCAACTTCTTGATGCTTGTTTTAGACCATAAAGTGATCTCTGAAGCTTGCATACCTTATGCTCGCTTCCGATGGATGTGTACCTCTTAGGCTGCTTCATATAGATTTCTTTCTTAATGTCTCCATTAAGAAAAGCAGTCTTCACATCCATTTGCCATATCTCATAGTCATACCAAGCAGCTATGGCAATAAGGATCCTTATGGACTTGAACATTGCAACTGGTGAAAAGGTTTCATCATAGTCAACTCCTTGTCTTTGAGTATAACCTTTCGCCACCAATCGCGCCTTGTAGGTCAATACCTTACCATCAGGCCCAAGCTTTCTCTTGTAGATCCATTTACACCCTATTGGAACAATTCCATCGGGAGGATCTACTAAAGACCAAACTTGGTTTGTATGCATCGAATCTATTTTCGACTGCATAGCTTCAAGACATAAATTTGAATCCGCATCAGAAATTGCTTCCTTGAAGTTTCTTGGATCACATCCAACTTCGGGTTCATCTTGATCCCCTTAAAGAAGAAGACCATATCGAATAGGAGGTCTAGAAGTCCTCTCGGATCTTCTAGGTACAGGCGTGTCTATCAATGGTTCCTGAGGTGTAGGATCGTTATTTTGTATTTCGGGTTCTTCTCGAATTTCTTCGAGTTCCTCATCTCGCCTTTCTTATCCAATAAGAACTCCTTCTCCAAGAAGGTGGCATTCCTTGAAACAAACACCTTTGTTTCAGCAGGATAATAGAAATAATATCCGATTGAATTCTTCGGATACCCTACAAAATAACATAAGGTGGATCGACTATCCAACTTATCTCCCACTGTCTGCTTCACGTAAGCAGGACATCCCCAAATCCTCAAGTACGAATACTTAGGAGCTTTGCCATTCCATAACTCGTATGGTGTTTTGTCCACTGCTTTAGTGTGGACGTTGTTCAACAACAATACCGCCGTTTCAAGCGCATAGCCCCAAAACGAAGGTGGAAGCTCAGTGAAGCTCATCATAGATCGAACCATGTCCAACAAAGTTCGATTACGACGCTCCGATACACCATTCAGCTGAGGTGTCATAGGAGGAGTCCACTGAGAGAGAATCCCATTCTCTTTCAGATAGTCCAAAAACTCGGTACTCAAGTATTCTCCACCTCGATCCAATCGAAGTGCTTTAATACTTTTACCTAGCTTGTTTTCTACTTCAGCCTTGAATTCTTTGAACTTTTCAAATGCTTCAGACTTATATTTCATTAAATATAAATACCCATACCTAGAATAATCATCAGTAAAGGTAATGAAGTAGGTGTGGCCATATTGAGTACCAACTCTAAATGGACCACAAACATCTGTATGGATCAAATCCAACAGATTTTGACTACGCTCAGGTTTCCCCTTAAAAGGAGATTTAGTCATTTTTCCTTTTAGGCAGGATTCACATGTAGGTAGAGAGTTAATATCAGACATATCAAACATGTCCTCTCCCACTAGCTTGTTTATCCTCCTTGAGGAAATATGACCTAGCCTAGCGTGCCAAAGTTTTGCCGGGTTTTGGCTATCGATTTTCCTTTTGTTTGTTGTTGCCGGTTTATCAACATAATTTATTGGAACGTCTTTTAGTTTTAAGTTATATAGATCATTTTCAAGTTGTCCATTTCCAATCAAACATTCATTCTTGTAAATATTGCAAATCCCATTCACAAAATTGCAAGAATAACCATCTCTATCAAGCATAGAAACAGAAATAATGTTTTTAATCAAATCTGGAACAAATAAAACATCTCTCAAAAGTAACTTAAAACCGTTCTGCAAAATTAAATAAATATCTCCCACAGCTTTAGCTTCAACTCTGGAACCATTTTCGAGCCTCAGCTGGGTCTCACCCATTCTAAGCCTGCGACTTCTTGTCATCACCTGCAAATCATTGCAAATGTGAGATCCACATCCGGTATCCAATACCCAAGAAGTAGTATTAAGTGAAACATTTATTTCAATATAGAACATACCCTTCGCAGTTCGCAACTGCTCTAGATATTCCTTGCGGTTACGCTTCCAATGACCGGGCTTCTTGCAGTAATGGCAAACATCCTTGGACTTTTCCATGTTTGAAGCCTTTGTCTTGTACTTCTTCTCGGGTTTGATTTTCTTGGGTGGGGAAGAACGTTTCTTACCCTTTGTACTTGGCCCCTTCTTAGCAGAAGAAGAGGAGCCCACCAAGAAAGCCGGTTTATCCTTCTTTAAAGTGGATTCATATGTCACAAGCATATTGACCATCTCTTCAATGGAGGCCTCTATCTTGTTCATATTGAAATTCACCACAAATCCGTCAAACGAAGAAGGAAGAGATAGAAGTAGTAAGTCCACGTTGAGTTCATGCTCCAACACCAAATCAAGGGTTACCAACTTCTATATGAGCCAAATCACTCGTACCCCATGATCACGGACCGAAGTCCCTACACGCATGCGACACGTCATTAGCTCCTTTACAGTAGCAAACCTTTCAGCCCTCGATTTGAGCCCCAAAAAGTTCCTTGAGTTGTACGTGAATGTCAGCAGCATTCACGGTGTCCTCAAATCGCCTCTGGAGTTCATCAGACATCGAGGCTTGCATATAGCATTTGGCCTTGATATCATGGTCCCACCATGTATCAAGTTTGGCCAACTCTTCCGGACTTACATCAGCTGGTGCTTCCTTCGGAGGAGATTTTTCTAACACGTAGAGCATCTTCTCCGAGGTAAAGACAATCTTCAACTTACGGAACCATTCCGTATAGTTTGCGCCAGTCAGTTTATTTTGTTCAAGGATAGAGAATAGTGGATTACGCAAATTCATCTTTATGAAATACTGAAAAGAAACAGACAATTACCAGTCATTGTTTAATTAATTTACTAAGACATAAAATAGGCGAAATTTATTTTATGAATCTCACTCCCACTATTTTAACGATTTCCTTACCCTCTAGTGAAAACGGGAAACTGTTTTCCTTAGTGAGAACATGGAGTCCAATTGACAAACTATGGTCCCGAATAATATCAGCCAACCATAATTTTCAAAAGGTAGAGCCCAATTGCTTCCAAAGCAACCTCCACGTTTTTACCTCATGTCCAATAAGGGCCCAATAATATGACGCCGTTTATTGTGACATGTCAAGATGACCCATCAATATTAAGTTGTGATGGACGGTCGCCATGTGGATCCCCCAATAATATGAGCCGATCCCATGGGAGTTCCACCCAACTTACAACATGTGTCGATCCAATGTACAGCTTTCCGATGAATGGGCCCCCCCAATAATATGAGCCGGACCGTATCCGCGGGTAGCATCTCATACATTGATCGTTGATGGAAGGTAGGAACATTTAAACAAATTTAAATTTCCTTTATATATCTTGATATCAATTTTAAATCAAATTTAAAATGAGGGATTTTAATTTTGAAAATTTGTCTCATCATTTTTAAAATTTTGTATGCTTGCCGGATTCACACAATTTTGTCTAAAACATGCATACAACAATAATATCACATATTATATAGGATGATCGATTCAATTTCTAATCGACCCGTGGTTGCCAATCACGAGTCTTAGTCCAATCCTAGGTAATATGCAGTATGCAATGCAATCCTATTACATTGAGCTTCCAATTTACATTTCTTCTGTCTTTATTGTCTGCTGGGCCCACCTCCATCTTCAAATCTTCATCTCCCACTAAATCTAATGTATTTACAATAAATAACAATGACAAGTAGGGGATACATTTTTAAGGGGTGGGAACGGGCCATAAACCAAGCCCACTTTTATTACATATGACAATTCATATTGGGCCATAAACCAGGCCCATTAATAAATCCAACAACAATAAAAACAAATATAAATTCCTAACATACACCTACAAAATTGGTCATGGCAATCGATCATCCTTATCCAATAACATTTAATTCAAAATTAATTTATTGGATAAAATGCAATGGCAATTTAAATTTAAAAGGATAAAATCATATTTCATATATAAAATCTTATTTTACATACAAAATCATATTTTATCTTTTTATCAAATAAAATCATTTTTTATCTATAAAATCCAATTTTATACATAAAATCATAATTTACTCAATATATCCATAAGATCATATCTTATCATCAATTGTACCAAAAATAATTAATTTTAAAATTCAATTTAACGGATAAAATATTTAAATTTTCCAAAAATTCAAAATTATCCAAAAATCAATTTTAAAATTTTCGAACTCGAACAATTCGATCCGACGCCTCGTGGACGAATCAAAAACAATTTTCGATCGGACCAAAAATAGAATTTTAACATATTAAAATTTTAATTTAAAAATTAAAAATAATTTTTCGCGGGCCGCCCGGGACGTTCCCGGGCTGCCCGCGCCCCAAAGGGCTCGGGCCGGGCAGCGACGATCGCTGCCCGGGTTTTGCCCAAAATTTTTTTTTTTATTTTTAAAATATTTATTTTGTTTCAAAAACCGAGGCTTAAAAAATGTTTGTACAATCGATTAATTTAATCGCTTGATCTGAGCAACCTGGCTCTGATACCACTGTTGGAGAACGCGGCGATCAGATCAATCAGAATTGATACCCGGTGCAGCGGAAGTTTAAAAATTTTATATGGAACGATTCCATATTGGGTATCAAAACTTTACGATTAAATTGTGTGTGTAAAAATTAAATAACAATTATAAATTTTTACCTCCAATCTCGAATCGAGATTATGGACACCAACAGATTGCTCTGCTCTTGTTGTATATTCCTGGAACTGATGGACGAACTGTTCTTCAATCAGGTCCACGAACGGATAATTAATCCCTCTGATAGATTGCACTAGAAAATCTATCAGAAGTTTCTACGAAGAGAATTAACGAATTTGATCCGTTAAACCAAGCTGTAATTCAAAATTCACAGACTGGATTTTCCGAGCAGAGGGGAGGGGGGCGGCGGCCACACTAAATAAAATTAGGGTTTTTTTCGAAAATTATTTTGTGACCTGTTGTTATGTAATTTCTGTACTGCAATAACTTATTTATAATGTAGGCCACTAACAGCTTAGGGCCCATTAGTCATAAGTTCAAGCCCGACAAGCAAAGCCCGCATGTTCAGAAATTAATATAAAATTCATCATGACTCTGATTGATAAACCGATTTCACCAATGTGCACAGAAACCATTTCTGCACCTTTTAAAGTCAAGATAAATTTTTCTGAATCCGAATTCAGTGATTTCCAAAAATGCCCATCCCTATGTCATTTTAGGAAATCTTACTCCTCTACTCTTAAATAAGAAGTCCAACTTCTTTGTTCATTAAATTTAACTCTTTAATTTTAACTATCTCAACGGGGATTAAAAATCCATTACTCTGTGTGACCCTCAATGGTTCAGGGATACAGCTAGCCGTGGGCTCACAACTCCTTGTGACTCGAAAAAACAATTTCCGACTTGCCCATCGAATCATGGTAAGAGCGCCTAGCAACATCGCCCCATGATTCCCTAGGTATCACTAATAGTGCCTGCAAGAACCAATAGATTTTGGTTAGCGTACAGTACGGTCCCTTCATCCATATATCCCGATCGAATCAACAACCATTGGTAAATCGAGAGTCGTTCGAGATTCGATAACTATGCAATACATCTTGAAGATCAAATAGTGACATCGCATGTGTTACTAAGAAACCATTTCTTAAAACACATCATGTACTCTGGCCAGAGATTCGTCACACTAATATCTCCTCAGATCGCATAGGATATCCACACTCGCAAGTATGTGGTGAATCCTTGACAACAAAGCATCGACTCCTATATGTGTTGTAACTGTACCCAATCCCGACACTTGAGGACAAATGGTGTACAACCAAAACCGCGGACTTTATCCACTCGATAAGTGATAACCACTTGGAAAGTCCGGATAGGGTAGTTCGATCATTCATCGTATGAATATCCATTTGCATGCTTCGAACATCTCTATGTTCCCTACCAATGAAACGTGGTACTCTGCATCGCAAATGCTAGTCTCAAACTCGAGCGATCCTTATCCTTATTATCGGACGGCTCAATCGACTAGGAACAATTTAGAATATACAGTGACTATAAGATGTGTTTCATGATAGACATCCCCATGTTCTACCACATCTTACATACACTATAGTATATTCAAGGTCTTTATCAAAACAACAATAGTATATCACAATATAACAATATGAAGAAAGATAAAGTCATTGCCATTAATAAAAGTGTAAATAATATTAAACAAAAGATTGTTTATACAAAGAGTCATCAAAGCCCTTAGCCACAAGTTGGCTCACCGGGCACCCACTCTTTCAACCTCTTTATCCCCCATAATTTCTACCAGACCCTGTTCTATTACCCACCCAGGAATCCTATAATAAAATCGAACATTCAACTTGTTGCCACCACAGAGCTTATAAAGAGAAAATAAATCTGTCGTATTAAACCTATCAAAGTTCACTCTCTTAAACTGGTGTTTTATCCCCCCAACATAAGAAATTCTCGGATGTTCACCTTCTAATTTTTTCTTGAACACACCTCCATACCAAACGTCAAAATATATTTCTAAATCCATGATACTAGAAAGAAGAGCATAATTACTTGCACCTATTCCATAATTTTAATCACATCGATGTCTCAATTTCTATTCAAAACTCCGCTGGTTAAAAATTAGGGTTCGCGATCAGAGAATCGCCACTCCTCGCGTCTGTATGTTCCTTCAAGATTTTTTTTGAATACGACAACGTATTATTTGTTTATATATGAGGTTATAATAGACATTTGCTAATTGAATTTAATTAAAATAGAGAAATGGGCACGTGTGCCAAAGTTTTAAAATCACGAGGAGCATTAAGCCTATTGATTTATCACAGGGGGTTTTATGACAATTAAAACTTTCACAGGGGTCCGAATGCAATTAGGCCAAATAATGCACACAAAATGCACTTATCAGTTTTTTTTCAACCAAAAAAAAATACATTAAGGAGATTCTCAAGAAGTTTGGCATGGAGAACTCAAAAGCATCATCTACCCTTATGAGCACATCAATAAGACTCGACAAGGATGAGAATGATAAAACTGTAGATTAACAATCTTTTCGTAGCATGATTGGCTCCCTACTTTATGCAACTACTAGTAGACCTGACATTGTGTTTAGTGTTTTCCTGTGTGCACGATTTCAATCATGTCCAAAGAAATCACATTTGTTCACCTTAAAATGAATTTTCAAATATCTTTCAAATACTCCAAATCTTGGCTTATGGTATTCCAAAAATTTCTTTTTCGATTTAAAAGCTTATTGTGATGGCGACTTTGGTGGATATAAGGTGGATAGAAAAAGCACTATTAAAACTTTTTTCTTTTTGGGAAACTGTTTAGTATCTTGGTTTTCAAATAAACAAAATTGTGTTGCGTTGTCCACGACCGAAGTCGAATACATGGTTGTTGTTAGTTGTTGTGCGCAAATTCTTTGGATGAAGCATCAATTGCTTGACTATGGTGTATCGTTTCTAAAATTCCTATTTTTTGTGATAACACTAGTGCCATATGTCTTACAAAGAATCCGATTCAACACTCTCGCACCAAACATATTGATATTCGAGATCATTTTAATCATGATCACATCAAACAAAATGAATTTTAACTTGAATATGTTGACACTAAAAATCAGCTTGCTGATATTTTTACAAAACCACTAGCGTTTGCGAGGTGAACTTGGCATGATTGAGTTGTAATCACATTTAGACATAAATTAAATTTAATGTCTAATTGAGGGAGAGATTATAATAATTTTGAGCAATTTAATATTGGATAATACAAATTAATTGTATTTATTCAAAATTATAAGCTCACATTTTATATGAATTAATTGTTAAAGACTTAAATGAAATTTATAAAAGCTAAGGGTCATATCTGTAATTCTGAACTCGAGCAGTTCGGATCCTCCGAACCCAGTTCGGATCGTTCGAATTGTTTACCTCCCATTCAGTTAAATTTTTTTGAATTTTACCCCCAAAAATCAAATCGGATCGTCCGAACCTCTTCGGACCATCCGAACCACCCCATGGTTAAATTAAAAATTTATTATCCCTCATATTTCGGATCCACCGCCCAAAATTCGGATGCTTCAAACCCCTTCGGATGCTCTGAACTGTCAAACCTTATCCACTTCAATCAAAAATTATTAAATTTTCTAGGGTTTCGGAAGCGCCGTCAGGGATCGGACGATTCAAACTACTTTGGATCCTCCGATCTATTCAAACTTTATCCGAAAAATCAGAAAACTTATCCCTTGGTAAATAAAATTGGACCGTCTGAACCCTCTTCTATAAATAAGCTTCGGATCTCCCGAATTATTCACACCTTTTGATCCTTTCTCTCTTATATTTATTCGAAAAACCCCTCTAAAATGCCTCGTCGCAATATTGAATTTGGCGGTTCGAGTCGCAATACTCGACCCCGCATTGAGCATATCCCTTGTGACCCAAACCAACCCGCCGAATCTCGTCCAATTCTCGATGATTACCCCTCACACCCAATCCTTCACGGTCGACTTCTCAACATCGACCATCTAGTGATCTCTCATTTTCTTTTGTTGGGCCTTATCAATGCTCAACAATGGGCTTCTTTTTTCCTATCTTTTATTCCTGACCTCATTTTCCCTTCTCTTCTCTTTGAGTTCTACGCCAGCCTTGAACTCGAACTGGGCGGTGATGATATTCATATTGCCACAGTTGTTCAAGGTCGGCATATTTATTTTTCTTCCGCAGATCTCGATGATTGGTTCGGCCTTCCTAGGAACGGACCAAGTCTCTTCTTTTCTAATCAATGTCCTCAAAAAGATCCTACTTTTGATCGTGATGAAGCCTTATCTACTATTCTTGATCGTCCTGCCAGTGTCGCAGACAATCGTCTTCTTCTCAAAAATCTGTCCTGATTTTCAAATTGTTCAAAAACTTATCACTTTGTCTATCGTTCCTCGCAGTAGAGACACCTCCACCTGCAAATATCTCGACCTTTATGTTATTTTTCACATCATTTCCTCTCGTCCTTTTAACCTTCCTCGCTTTGTTATGCAAGTTATGCATAACACGACTAAAACTTCGAAGCGAGTGAGTCTTCCTTTTGCTCGCTTTATTAATCGAATTTTGACTCATTTCGATATTACTTTTGATGGCATGGAGCACTTAACTATTCCTGACTCTCACATATTTAACCATGCCACTATCACCAAGATGGATTTATCTTGGAATCCTGTTTTCTCTCGTTGGGTTGACGACCCAACTCGTGCATTTTCTAAATTCCATCCCGTTAGAGATTTTTTCATTACATATTCAAATCTTCTTCCCTATGTTCAGTTGAAGGGATTTCCTTCTGGACCTCCTCTCGAAGAAGTTCCTTCTTCTTCCAGTCTTCACTGTAGTCCACCTTATATTGGTGATCTTTCTTTTCTTTATCCTAAGGTTCCTCCAACTCCTCTGAATCAATTTTCATTTGATCATTTCTCGGAGCAGTTGAATCGCATTGAGAACCTTTTGATCAACCACTCTAATGAGTCTAGAGCTTTATTTCCCGAGTTGAACACTCGAGTTACTTCTTTGGAGACTCGTTTTGATCACTACATGTCACATCCTCTGCCGCAAAATGAAGATGACTATTAGATTTTATTTATTTTTGCATTTAAGTTTTAATTTTAAATTTAAATGTAATTTCTATTTACTTGTTTAATGAAATTAGTTAATGTTTTATTTTCTCTCTTTTAAATTATAAGTTTTTTTATTATCGCAAAAAAGGGGAGAATAAATTTGGTTAAATAATAAATTAATTAAATAGTTTAATTTAAAATATGTTGTTTATTTGAGGGGGAGTTATTTAAAGGTTTATGCTATTTATTTTAATGAATATTTATTTCTCCTATTTAACCAAGTTTTGTGATCATCAAAAAAGGGGAGATTGTTACGCCTTAAACGCATACAAATCTCGTTTGTGAGATTAATATTTTTAATGCAACAAGCCTCAAATATTATGTTTTGATGATTACAAAACTAGGTTAATTGTTACTAATATTTTAAAGTATAAAATTGCAGATATTAAATTTGAATTTAATGCAGCCAATAAGAAGATCCGATCTTCAGTTCGGACGATCCGAGTAGTGCCACAGTCGCATAAATTTGAATTTGAATCAGTACAGTTTGGAGTCTCCGAAGCCCAAATCGGACGGTCCGATCTCACCCGATTCAGCACTATAAATAGAGCCATTCTGAGGCCATTTGGAGACACAACTCACATTCCAACTCTCTCATCTATTCAAGCATCATTTGAGCAATTCTTCAAGCATTCTAAGCCTATTTCAAGTCCCTCAAAATATATTTGTGTATCGAGTTGTATAAGTGCTTGAAAATCGTAGTTGTATATACTCGAGTGTGAAGCCGAGTTATTGAGTTGTTGAGAGGCTATCCTTGGAGCCCTTAAGGCCAAGTGTTATAAGTTGTTGTGATGCTATCTTTGGATCCCTCAAGGCCAAGAGACGTGTGATCGTGTTATTATTGAATCGGCTAACTTGGAGCCATCAAGGCCAAGACAAAGTGCTAATGATACCTTGGTTAATCGATCCTAACCAAAAAGGGGAGACGTAGACGATTATTGTCGAACTTCCATAAACATATCCTCTCTTATTTACTTCTTTATTTAAATTCCGTCATTTACATTATTTACTTACTGCGTTTATATTTGGCTGCCCTAAGTCTTTCGCTTGCGTTTTTGCAAAATCATTTTAAATTTCTAAAGTTTCCAATAGAACCTAATTCCCCCCCCCCCCCCCCCCCCCACCCACCCATTAGGTTCTAACAAAAATGCTTGACAAATATGAAATTGTAACTTTAAGTTTCAGTTGAGAAATCTTCAGAACAAATAAGCAACGATGTTATATCACTATTTTTGAATAAATTTGGAAAATTTCTGAGATAGATCCAAGGAGGTTCTTATAGAATATCCAATCATAATGAATCAATTTAGGACTCAATTTATTTTTATAAATGTGGAAATACAGACCACTTCATAGCTGACTGCACCAAACCCAAGAAAGATAAGTGAGTCTAAAGACTCAACAAGCATACATATGTAATAAATTATACAAAATAAAAATCTTAAAACATTTTTTGGACGTGTCTAACAACATAATCATACATAGCAAATGAAAATCAACCACTTCATTTAAGGGTGACGAAATATGTGTAAATGTGGCAATCATTAGATCTTTTGGATCCTATGATCATGGTCGTTGTACAATAAGCCTATAATTCGGTATATCTTATATCAGCCTTGTGCCAATATGCTTACGATCATCGTCGATATGCAAATTAAACTTTCATTCTTTTGGAAAGGCCCTCCCCAAAGCTCATCCCAGGGTACCAATCCCATATTGCCACCACAAATCCACACAAGACATTAAAATATTTACATGCATACATAACATCATTCATCATCTTCTCATAAACTTCTTCATGTTTCATCATTTTCTCTCATAAACATCAACATATCATAAGGAACATAGCCTTTCAAACTATTACATGTTATGGACCTTAAATCGTTCGTGCTTGAAATCATGCATGCTAGCTAAATAAAAATGAGTACATCATCTTTGAATTCATAAAACTTCATGTTTTCATAATGAACATAACTTTCGTGAAGAAAAGTGCATATAGATTCTCTAAATAGCTAGATCAATCCACGTGAGTCGTTCTTTCCATTCTAACTTCAAAACTTGAAAATACTTCCATGAAACATCTTAAAAAGATTTCAAACACCTTAAAAAACCTTAAAATGAATTTTGGGATTCAAAACATCATTAAAAAAGGTTTTCAGGGTAACACCCAGCGCTGAAGCGCCCGGGCCATGCTAGGTAGCATCTAGTCGTCAGGGCTTCGGCCCTGGAAGCTTCTAGGCACCTCTGGTTGGCGCTTATGCTAGAGTTTTGACCTTGGCGGAACCTAAGCATCTTTGGTTGCGCCTCAGCACCTGCCTGCTACGAAAAACGAAGAAATTTTGTGATTTTGGTCCTTTTCGGTCATTTTCGATTCTGATTCAAACATACTCATTTACACATTGAAACTTTTGATCATACACATGAAAAACTTCAAAAACTCGAAAAAGATTCACCCAAAAAAGACAATTTTTCCAATTATTTGCATCAAAACTTTTCATATCATAAACACACATCAAAAATGTGAAAGTGACACATCCCAAGCCATACTTCTCAACAAAATTTACATCAAAACATCAAGAATACTCCACGCTTCACGAATCTACATCATGTTCTTAAAAATCTATGCAAAATAATACATACACACATCAACATGAATATTTTCATATCAAAATACATATACTCTCGAATGGTGGTTTCAAAGACATTTAAAACTTGTCTTTCTTTCATGGTTAGGGGAAATCTGGACGTAGAGTACGATCTAGCCTTCACATGAATGACAAATCTTCCTTCAAAAGTGTGCAGATTTTCAAAAAGTGAGGGTTAAGGGTGGGAGGCGATTGCGTTAGACGTGAAAAGAGGGGAAAGGGAAGAAAAGATTTGACGCTTAAGTTTGGTAGTAAAAACTATGGGTTGAAAGTAAGTCCGACAACTTAAATACTCAGAACTCCCTTTAAACTTTTAAAATTAAATGTCAAGCCCAACTTTTAAATAAAAAGCTGCACAAATACATATTTGAAATTTTAAAATAAAAATCTGTGTAATTAAACACATTTGACTTAAAATTACTTATAATTCGTTCGTAGGCTAGTCTCGACTCCCTTGGTTACCGGAATTAACCCATACCTGAAAAATATAAAAAATAACATTTTTGCATAAAATCTCATAATCTAGACAATTAAACACATGATTTTTAATACTATTTAAATAATTCCTTGTGAATATGTTTTGTGGATGTTTGGACCTTACATGATAGATCGTCGATCGGGATTATGATATAACCATAACGATGACTTCAAGATTAATGGGCTTGAAGAGTCTAAGCCAATTAGGACACTTTATTAGAATCCTAGTTGGACTAGGAAAGATACTAGTCCAGTTAAACTGGAATAATATACTCCTAGTAAGACTAAGATAGTAAAATTTTATTATAAGACTAGGTTGTTAGAATCCTAGTTGGACTATGAGGATCTTCAAGATATGGATAAGATCAAATCTTGAATAACTAGAATTCAAGTCAACTATGCATTTGGTATCCTAATCTAACACTTTAATTCTTGAACACATCTATAAATATATGAGATTTATTTTTGAAAATACTGCTCCACTTTTAGACCACAATTCAGCCACCATAATTCCAAGTGCTATAATTTTTGTGTCGCTTGATTTTCCAATTTTAAAAATAAAATAATATATGTTTGGTTTTCTAGTTAGATCAAGGGAAAGAACTTGGAAATAAATCATGGACCTGATTGATTAAATAAAAGGCGTATCTAGTTGATCATTCGTCGGGATTTACAAGAAGAACTATATCCACTTAAAATCCGAAGTAGTTGGTGCCAAAAGATTATCGCTAAAGGTAAAATACTCTAGAACACCTTATGAATGATTTTATCTTTAAATCCATACAACATCCAAGAAATATTTGTATTAAAAATTTATATTAAAAATTTTAAATTACACAACGTTCTTGGATGCAAGAATCAAGAATCTCAACATTTCTTTTAGAAACCTTGTCAATTAACTCAATGTTGGAAGATAGAACAACATTTATGTTTCCATATTTCGAATTCTAAGCCTTTGAAATTTTTTAGTTTTTTCCTTGTGCCAATGCAGTGTTTAAAGTTGTTGATGAGAAAGTCATCTTCAAATTACCAGAAAATATTCATAAGTTTTTTGGTGAGTTTGGTTATGAATAATTGAAGAAGGTAATGAAAAAAGTGACCAATAAGTTGAGACTAGTATTGAACACTATTTATTTAAGAATATTTTCTCCGCTACTGGTGTGTTTCGGAATACAAAAATCTTTTTTCAAGATATAACAACTTCAACTTGCGATAATATAACAATAAATTACAAATTCAATAACCAAATAAAGGATAAAACTATATTTTGGTTGAACGAAAAGGAAAACACTTCAATATAAATATTCAAATGAATGAAAAATCTAATAGATATGAAAAATGATTTTGATCTTCTAATTTTATGTTGTTTGTTTGTAGGAATATGTTTTTCCATCATGTAGTGTGTCTTTTGGTTCACATGATCTAAAAGAACCATCAAAAGACACCTTTGGAATAAAAGGATATCAGAAAACTCAAAAAATCCTTGCAACGTATCATGAAACATCGCAAACGGCGCAATGGAACCACTTTCCAAGTGCCTCCACGCTCCCTTTTGGATGTCCCTGCGATGCTCACGTTGCCTGAAATTTCCAGGCAGTATGCGCCCCCTTTTGGACTATAGTGACCCACACTGTGATCACCTACTAATCAGAACTAAGCATGCAATAATCTAAATAAAAAAATAATCAGAGTTAAACTGCAGAAACTGATAAAGCTATACAATCCCAAGAGAAGAAATCTGCAAACTTAATTATTACAACCAAATCGAATAACAAGATTCTCAGTACTAGCATCCTCGAAAAACAACATTGTAATGATAAACTTCCACACTAAAAACATCGACACCTAGGATCTCCCAGCATCTCCTGCGCTATCCAACCTGAGACATGCCCCATCGAATAGGGTGTCCAATAATCACAGAAATAAAGGACGTGAGTGAACTACGCTCAGTACGAGAGTATGATTATATAATATTATATGTTCATGAATGCAAGTGTACGCGTTACCAAGACATGAGGTCAAGAATATCTGGTTCAAGAACAAACTCGGGCCCTAGGTATGTATCACTCTGCGCCGTTGCACCAGGAAGTGGCTCACATACCCGACAATGGATATATGTGACCTGATCACGAATCTACGTGTCCAACCATCCACTAATAGGATTGGGTGGAAACCCTACTATAGGATATTACAAGGATACAAGCTCAAGATGATCATGTATGAAGCATAATAATGTGACATAATATATGCAGATAAAATCATGCCATATAAATAATGCAACACATAACATGCATACTCAATCAGGGTATCTCGAACAGTACTTTCGTACCTTAATTCTACTAGGCAAGCTACACCAGCTCTATTATCCAAGCCTATAATCACAAGATTACTAGATCACTAAACAATATATAAAAGTCTTAACTAAGCTAATATATACTCCCAAACTATTTATAGGATCTAGGGTATACCTTCGTCCGTCGTCAGTCGTTTGATGTCGAATGCCCCGTAACTTGGGCACAACTATGCTACGACTCCTGGACGCCTTGCCAAGGCCCGCCCCTAGCCAAAGGAAGGCTGGAAACCCCTAAGAACTACCAAGAAATGAGATGGGAAAGATGTGAATGAGCAAGGAAAATGGCTCCCGGATGCCTTATTTATAGAACGAGTTCGAGCTCCGAACTCCCCTTCGGAAGCTATGAACTCACATGCCTGCCACGTTGCAGAAATTCAACGATCGGAAGCTCCGAACTCCTCTTCGAAAGATCCGATCTTCTACGTGTCCGAACTCCTTGACACGTCGATAATGCGCATGGCCTAAATACGATCGGAAGCTCCGATCACACTTCGGACGTTCCGAACCGTCCATAGCCTTCGAACCCTGAACTTTGCTTCTGAAGTGTTCGGACTCTCCGAACTTGGGTTTGGACCTTCCGAACTCTCCTTAACCAAAAATCATAAATTTCCAAATTAAATCCAAATTAAGTACTTAATCAATGATTAATCAATTTAATCTTGTAAAATGGGACCGGGTTACTACATGGACGCCCTTGAATTGTCCTTGCTGCCTGAATTTTCTAGGCAACACTTTAGAACGCGGGCTTTCTTCCGATGCTTTTGTTTTGAGTTTTTCCTTATTTTCTTTGAGTTTAATTTCCATATTCATTAAGCCTAAAATTCCAACCGTTATTGTAATAGCTCGTATCCAAATTAAGTTAATCAAGTGTCTAATAATGATTAATTGGCTAAAACATGATTAAGTAATTCTCAAATGAGTCTAAGGAGTTTAAAAAGGATTCAGAACACTCGAAAATGGCCCAAAGGGTTCCAAGCTATCAGAAGAATTGGATGATCCGAACCCCAGGATCTAACCATCCGAAGTGCATGAAGTTCGGAATCATATTTTGAGATCGGCGGCTCCGTAGAGATCGGACGAATCGATCGTGTCTGGATAATTGGATATGATTTGATTTGACAACCCATGGAGATCGGACGATCCGAAGGTTGAGATCGGATGATACGAACATATTACGTAAGCAGTGACGTTATAGCGAGGAACACGTGTTCGAAGAGGGTTGAAAAGGGAGATCGGACGATCCGATTGCAGGGATCGGACCATCCGATCTATGCCTATAAATAGGGTTCGAGAGCCCCCATTTTCACTCGCACCAATTCCTCTCCTCTCCCTTTTTAGCTAGGTTTTAGGGACTTTTAGGCATCCTATTGAAGAATCATCAAATTCACTGCCATCACTAATACCTTCATGAATGTCATTGTAGTCATCATAAAAGTTACGTGGCTGTTGATTGGAAGCATTGTCTCCAACATTTTAAGTAGGATTTGGTTCAGATTCAGATAAATTAGGACCAAAGCAAGAAAAAGTCTCATGGACTTGCGTATTATCAGCAAGGGATTCATCATCTAAGATAACATTCTCAGTAGGTTTAGAGCTAGATACAGATTCCTTGTGATATTCAATATAACCTACTGGTTTTGAGTGAATAAACTCCACTGCATCAATGACATTTCCATCTGGGTCCAAAACCATATCAGACAATGGCATTGTCTCCTCAATCCAAATAGTTACCAATTCTAATTCCTTATGCAGTCATACATATCACTGACCTCTGTTGGAGAACGCGGCGATCAGATCAATCAGAATTGATACCCGGTGCAGCGGAAGTTTAAAAATTTTATATGGAACGATTCCATATTGGGTATCAAAACTTTACGATTAAATTGTGTGTGTAAAAATTAAATAACAATTATAAATTTTTACCTCCAATCTCGAATCGAGATTATGGACACCAACAGATTTCTCTGCTCTTGTTGTATATCCCTGGAACTGATGGACGAACTGTTCTTCAATCAGGTCCACGAACGGATAATTAATCCCTCTGATAGATTGCACTAGAAAATCTATCAGAAGTTTCTACGAAGAGAATTAACGAATTTGATCCGTTAAACCAGGCTGTAATTCAAAATTCACAGACTGGATTTTCCGAGCAGAGGGGAGGGGGCGGCGGCCACACTAAATAAAATTAGGGTTTTTTTCGAAAATTATTTTGTGACCTGTTGTTATGTAATTTCTGTACTGCAATAACTTATTTATAATGTAGGCCACTAACAGCTTAGGGCCCATTAGTCATAAGTTCAAGCCCGACAAGCAAAGCCCGCATGTTCAGAAATTAATATAAAATTCATCATGACTCCGATTGATAAACCGATTTCACCAATGTGCACAGAAACCATTTCTTCACCTTTTAAAGTCAAGATAAATTTTTCTGAATCCGAATTCAGTGATTTCCAAAAATGTCCATCCCTATGTCATTTTAGGAAATCTTACTCCTCTACTCTTAAATAAGAAGTCCAACTTCTTTGTTCATTAAATTTAACTCTTTAATTTTAACTATCTCAACGGGGATTAAAAATCCATTACTCTGTGTGACCCTCAATGGTTCAGGGATACAGCTAGCCGTGGGCTCACAACTCCTTGTGACTCGGAACAACAATTTCCGACTTGCCCATCGAATCATGGTAAGAGCGCCTAGCAACATCGCCCCATGATTCCCTAGGTATCACTGATAGTGCCTGCAAGAACCAATAGATTTTGGTTAGCGTACAGTACGGTCCCTTCATCCATATATCCCGATCGAATCAACAACCATTGGTAAATCAAGAGTCGTTCGAGATTCGATAACTATGCAATACATCTTGAAGATCAAATAGTGACATTGCATGTGTTACTAAGAAACCATTTCTTAAAACACATCATGTACTCTGGCCAGAGATTCGTCACACTAATATCTCCTCAGATCGCATAGGATATCCACACTCGCAAGTATGTGGTGAATCCTTGACAACAAAGCATCGACTCCTATATGTGTTGTAACTGTACCAAATCCCGACACCTGATGACCCCAATAGAGTCGGTAAACGAGTCAAAGCACAGTACTAGCATATAGAGTCTCAATGATGTTTCAAGTAGTAAGGACTAATGGTGTACAACCAAAACCGCGGACTTTATCCACTCGATAAGTGATAACCACTTGGAAAGTCCGGATAGGGTAGTTCGATCATTCATCGTATGAATATCCATTTGCATGCTTCGAACATCTCTATGTTCCCTACCAATGAAACGTGGTACTCTGCATCGCAAATGCTAGTCTCAAACTCGAGCGATCCTTATCCTTATTATCGGACGGCTCAATCGACTAGGAATAGTTTAGAATATACAGTGACTATAAGATGTGTTTCATGATAGACATCCCCATGTTCTACCACATCTTACATACACTATAGTATATTCAAGGTCTTTATCAAAACAACAATAGTATATCACAATATAACAATATGAAGAAAGATAAAGTGTAAATAATATTAAACAAAAGATTGTTTATACAAAGAGTCATCAAAGCCCTTAGCCACAAGTTGGCTCACCGGGCACCCACTCTTTCAATCTCCCACTTGCCCTAAAGCCAACTAGTCATACTACGTAGACCCATTGCTTCGCGATGTTTGTCAAATAATGGTCCTGGCAAGGGCTTAGTAAGTGGATCAGCGATATTGTCTGCAAAGGCCACTCTTTCGACAGTGATGTCTCCTCTTTCCACAATCTCCCGGATGATGTGGTATTTCCTCAGTACGTTTTTGGATCTTTGATGAGACCTTGGTTCCTTTGCCTGAGCAACGGCACCCGTGTTGTCACAGTACACCGGGACTGGACCAACAACTTCAGGAATGACGCCCAACTCTTGGACAAAATTCCTCATCCAAACGGCCTCTTTAGCTGCAGCTGATGCTGCAATGTATTCTTCCTCAATGGTGGAATCCGCTGTGGTGTCCTGCTTGGAACTCTTCCAAGAGACAGCACTGCCATTGAGCATGAACACAAATCCAGAGGTTGACTTCGAGTCATCCACGTCACTTTGGAAGCTAGAGTCGGTATAGCCTTCCAATTTTAGTTCTCTTCCTCCATATACCATGAACATATTCTTAGTCCTTCGTAAGTATTTAAGAATGTCCTTCACGGCTTTCCAATGCATTTGACCGGGATTAGCTTGATATCTGCTCGTGACACTCAGAGCAAATGCTACATCCGGTCTGGTAGATATCATCCCATACATGATACTACCTATGGCTGACGCATATGGTGCATGTGTCATTTTCTCTATCTCTTCATCCGTCTTGGGACACATAGACTTGGATAGAGAAACTCCATGACACATGGGTAGATGTCCTCTCTTGGACCCATCCACTGAAAACCGTTTCAATATGGTGTCGATGTAGGTTGATTGAGTGAGTCCTATCATTCTCTTAGATCTATCTCTATAGATCTGTATCCCTAGAATATAGGATGCCTCACCCAAATCCTTCATCGAGAATCTACCTGATAACCATATCTTTGTTGACTACAACATCCCTACGTCATTCCCAATGAGTAGGATGTCATCAACATAAAGTACTAAGAATGTCACAGCATCCTTAACTACTTTCTTGTACACGCATGGTTCCTCCGGGTTCTTGATGAAACCAAAATCCTTTATTGTTTCATCAAATTTCTGGTTCCAACTTCTTGATGCTTGTTTTAGACCATAAATTGATCTCTGAAGCTTGCATACCTTATGCTCGCTTCCGATGGATGTCTACCCCTCAGGCTGCTTCATATAGATTTCTTCCTTAATGTCTCCATTAAGAAAAGCAGTCTTCACATCCATTTGTCATATCTCATAGTCATACCAAGCAGCTATGGCAATAAGGATCCTTATGGACTTGAACATTGCAACTGGTGAAAAGGTTTCATCATAGTCAACTCCTTGTCTTTGAGTATAACCTTTCGCCACCAATCGCGCCTTGTAGGTCAATACCTTACCATCAGGCCCAAGCTTTCTCTTGTAGATCCATTTACACCCTATTGGAACAATTCCATCGGGAGGATCTACTAAAGACCAAACTTGGTTTGTATGCATCGAATCTATTTCCGACTGCATAGCTTCAAGCCATAAATTTGAATCCGCATCAGAAATTGCTTCCTTGAAGTTTCTTGGATCACATCCAACATCGGGTTCATCTTGATCCCCTTCAAGAAGAAGACCATATCGAATAGGAGGTCTAGAAGTCCTCTCGGATCTTCTAGGTACAGGCGTGTCTATCAATGGTTCCTGAGGTGTAGGATCGTTATTTTGTATTTCGGGTTCTTCTCGAATTTCTTCGAGTTCCATCATCTCGCCTTTCTTATCCAATAATAACTCCTTCTCCAAGAAGGTGGCATTCCTTGAAACAAACACCTTTGTTTCAGCAGGATAATAGAAATAATATTCGATTGAATTCTTCGGATACCCTACAAAATAACATAAGGTGGATCGACTATCCAACTTATCTCCCACTGTCTGCTTCACGTAAGCAGGACATCCCCAAATCCTCAAGTACGAATACTTAGGAGCTTTGCCATTCCATAACTCGTATGGTGTTTTGTCCACTGCTTTAGTGTGGACGTTGTTCAACAACAATACCGCCGTTTCAAGCGCATAGCCCCAAAACGAAGGTGGAAGCTCAGTGAAGCTCATCATAGATCGAACCATGTCCAACAAAGTTCGATTACGACGCTCCGATACACCATTCAGCTGAGGTGTCATAGGAGGAGTCCACTGAGAGAGAATCCCATTCTCTTTCAGATAGTCCAAAAACTCGGTACTCAAGTATTCTCCACCTCGATCCAATCGAAGTGCTTTAATACTTTTACCTAGCTTGTTTTCTACTTCAGCCTTGAATTCTTTGAAATTTTCAAATGCTTCAGACTTATATTTCATTAAATATAAATACCCATACCTAGAATAATCATCAGTAAAGGTAATGAAGTAGGTGTGGCCATATTGAGTACCAACTCTAAATGGACCACAAACATCTGTATGGATCAAATCCAACAGATTTTGACTACGCTCAGGTTTCCCCTTAAAAGGAGATTTAGTCATTTTTCCTTTTAGGCAGGATTCACATGTAGGTAGAGAGTTAATATCAGACATATCAAACATGTCCTCTCCCACTAGCTTGTTCATCCTCCTTGAGGAAATATGACCTAGCCTAGCGTGCCAAAGTTTTGCCGGGTTTTGGCTATCGATTTCCTTTTGTTTGTTGTTGCCGGTTTATCAACATAATTTATTGGAACGTCTTTTAGTTTTAAGTTATATAGATCATTTTCAAGTTGTCCATTTCCAATCAAACATTCATTCTTGTAAATATTGCAAATCTCATTCACAAAATTGCAAGAATAACCATCTCTATCAAGCATAGAAACAGAAATAATGTTTTTAATCAAATCTGGAACAAATAAAACATCTCTCAAAAGTAACTTAAAACCGTTCTGCAAAATTAAATAAATATCTCCCACAGCTTTAGCTTCAACTCTGGAACCATTTCCGAGCCTCAGCTGGGTCTCACCCATTCTAAGCCTGCGACTTCTTGTCATCACCTGCAAATCATTGCAAATGTGAGATCCACATCCGGTATCCAATACCCAAGAAGTAGTATTAAGTGAAACATTTATTTCAATATAGAACATACCCTTCGCAGTTCGCAACTGCTCTAGATATTCCTTGCGGTTACGCTTCCAATGACCGGGCTTCTTGCAGTAATGGCAAACATCCTTGGACTTTTCCATGTTTGAAGCCTTTGTCTTGTACTTCTTCTCGGGTTTGATTTTCTTGGGTGGGGCAGAACGTTTCTTACCCTTTATACTTGGCCCCTTCTTAGCAGAAGAAGAGGAGCCCACCAAGAAAGCCGGTTTATCCTTCTTTAAAGTGGATTCATATGTCACAAGCATATTGACCATCTCTTCAAGGGAGGCCTCTATCTTGTTCATATTGAAATTCACCACAAATCCGTAAAACGAAGAAGGAAGAGATAGAAGTAGTAAGTCCACGTTGAGTTCATGCTCCAACACCAAATCAAGGGTTACCAACTTCTGTATGAGCCAAATCACTCGTACCCCATGATCACGGACCGAAGTCCCTACACGCATGCGACACGTCATTAGCTCCTTTACAGTAGCGAACCTTTCAGCCCTCGATTTGAGCCCCAAAAAGTTCCTTGAGTTGTACGTGAATGTCAGCAGCATTCACGGTGTCCTCAAATCGCCTCTGGAGTTCATCAGACATCGAGGCTTGCATATAGCATTTGGCCTTGATATCATGGTCCCACCATGTATCAAGTTTGGCCAACTCTTCCGGACTTACATCAGCTGGTGCTTCCTTCGGAGGAGATTTTTCTAACACGTAGAGCATCTTCTCCGAGGTAAAGACAATCTTCAACTTACGGAACCATTCCGTATAGTTTGCGCCAGTCAGTTTATTTTGTTCAAGGATAGAGAATAGTGGATTACGCAAATTCATCTTTATGAAATACTGAAAAGAAACAGACAATTACCAGTCATTGTTTAATTAATTTACTAAGACATAAAATAGGCGAAATTTATTTTATGAATCTCACTCCCACTATTTTAACGATTTCCTTACCCTCTAGTGAAAACGGGAAACTGTTTTCCTTAGTGAGAACATGAAGTCCAATTGACAAACTATGGTCCCGAATAATATCAGCCAACCATAATTTTCAAAAGGTAGAGCCCAATTGCTTCCAAAGCAACCTCCACGTTTTTACCTCATGTCCAATAAGGGCCCAATAATATGACGCCGTTTATTGTGACATGTCAAGATGACCCATCAATATTAAGTTGTGATGGACGGTCGCCATGTGGATCCCCCAATAATATGAGCCGATCCCATGGGAGTTCCACCCAACTTACAACATGTGTCGATCCAATGTACAGCTTTCCGACGAATGGGCCCCCCCAATAATATGAGCCGGACCGTATCCGCGGGTAGCATCTCATACATTGATCGTTGATGGAAGGTAGGAACATTTAAACAAATTTAAATTTCCTTTATATATCTTGATATCAATTTTAAATCAAATTTAAAATGAGGGATTTTAATTTTGAAAATTTGTCTCATCATTTTTAAAATTTTGTATGCTTGCCGGATTCACACAATTTTGTCTAAAACATGCATACAACAATAATATCACATATTATATAGGATGATCGATTCAATTTCTAATCGACCCGTGGTTGCCAATCACGAGTCTTAGTCCAATCCTAGGTAATATGCAGTATGCAATGCAATCCTATTACATTGAGCTTCCAATTTACATTTCTTCTGTCTTTATTGTCTGCTGAGCCCACCTCCATTTTCAAATCTTCATCTCCCACTAAATCTAATGTATTTACAATAAATAACAATGACAAGTAGGGGATACATTTTTAAGGGGTGGGAACGGGCCATAAACCAAGCCCACTTTTATTACATATGACAATTCATATTGGGCCATAAACCAGGCCCATTAATAAATCCAACAACAATAAAAACAAATGTAAATTCCTAACATACACCTACAAAATTGGTCATGGCAATCGATCATCCTTATCCAATAACATTTAATTCAAAATTAATTTATTGGATAAAATGCAATGGCAATTTAAATTTAAAAGGATAAAATCATATTTCATATATAAAATCTTATTTTACATACAAAATCATAATTTATCTTTTTATCAAATAAAATCATATTTTATCTATAAAATCCAATTTTATACATAAAATCATATTTTACTCAATATATCCATAAGATCATATCTTATCATCAATTGTACCAAAAATAATTAATTTTAAAATTCAATTTAACGGATAAAATATTTAAATTTTCCAAAAATTCAAAATTATCCAAAAATCAATTTTAAAATTTTCGAACTCGAACAATTCGATCCGACGCCTCGTGAACGAATCAAAAACAATTTTCGATCGGACCAAAAATAGAATTTTAACATATTAAAATTTTAATTTAAAAATTAAAAATAATTTTTCGCGGGCCGCCTGGGACGTTCCCGGGCTGCCCGCGCCCCAAAGGGCTCGGGCCGGGCAGCGGCGATCGCTGCCCGGGTTTTGCCCGAAAAAAAATTTTTTATTTTTAAAATATTTATTTTGTTTCAAAAACCGAGGCTTAAAAAATTTTTGTACAATCGATTAATTTAATCGCTTGATCTGAGCAACCTGGCTCTGATACCACTGTTGGAGAACGCAGCGATCAGATCAATCAGAATTGATACCCGGTGCAGCGGAAGTTTAAAAATTTTATATGGAACGATTCCATATTGGGTATCAAAATTTTACGATTAAATTGTGTGTGTAAAAATTAAATAACAATTATAAATTTTTACCTCCAATCTCGAATCGAGATTATGGACACCAACAGATTGCTCTGCTCTTGTTGTATATCCCTGGAACTGATGGACGAACTGTTCTTCAATCAGGTCCACGAACGGATAATTAATCCCTCTGATAGATTGCACTAGAAAATCTATCTGAAGTTTCTACGAAGAGAATTAATGAATTTGATCCGTTAAACCAAGATGTAATTCAAAATTCACAGACTGGATTTTCCGAGCAGAGGGGAGGGGGGCGGCGGCCACACTAAATAAAATTAGGGTTTTTTTCGAAAATTATTTTGTGACCTGTTGTTATGTAATTTCTGTACTGCAATAACTTATTTATAATGTAGGCCACTAACAGCTTAGGGCCCATTAGTCATAAGTTCAAGCCCGACAAGCAAAGCCCGCATGTTCAGAAATTAATATAAAATTCATCATGACTCCGATTGATAAACCGATTTCACCAATGTGCACAGAAACCATTTCTGCACCTTTTAAAGTCAAGATAAATTTTTCTGAATCCGAATTCAGTGATTTCCAAAAATGCCCATCCCTATGTCATTTTAGGAAATCTTACTCCTCTACTCTTAAATAAGAAGTCCAACTTCTTTGTTCATTAAATTTAACTCTTTAATTTTAATTATCTCAACGGGGATTAAAAATCCATTACTCTGTGTGACCCTCAATGGTTCAGGGATACAGCTAGCCGTGGGCTCACAACTCCTTGTGACTCGAAAAAACAATTTCCGACTTGCCCATCGAATCATGGTAAGAGCGCCTAGCAACATCGCCCCATGATTCCCTAGGTATCACTAATAGTGCCTGCAAGAACCAATAGATTTTGGTTAGCGTACAGTACGGTCCCTTCATCCATATATCCCGATCGAATCAACAACCATTGGTAAATCGAGAGTCGTTCGAGATTCGATAACTATGCAATACATCTTGAAGATCAAATAGTGACATCGCATGTGTTACTAAGAAACCATTTCTTAAAACACATCATGTACTCTGGCCAGAGATTCGTCACACTAATATCTCCTCAGATCGCATAGGATATCCACACTCGCAAGTATGTGGTGAATCCTTGACAACAAAGCATCGACTCCTATATGTGTTGTAACTGTACCCAATCCCGACACTTGAGGACTAATGGTGTACAACCAAAACCGCGGACTTTATCCACTCGATAAGTGATAACCACTTGGAAAGTCCGGATAGGGTAGTTCGATCATTCATCGTATGAATATCCATTTGCATGCTTCGAACATCTCTATGTTCCCTACCAATGAAACGTGGTACTCTGCATCGCAAATGCTAGTCTCAAACTCGAGCGATCCTTATCCTTATTATCGGACGGCTCAATCGACTAGGAACAGTTTAGAATATATAGTGACTATAAGATGTGTTTCATGATAGACATCCCCATGTTCTACCACATCTTACATACACTATAGTATATTCAAGGTCTTTATCAAAACAACAATAGTATATCACAATATAACAATATGAAGAAAGATAAAGTCATTGCCATTAATAAAAGTGTAAATAATATTAAACAAAAGATTGTTTATACAAAGAGTCATCAAAGCCCTTAGCCACAAGTTGGCTCACCGGGCACCCACTCTTTCAACCTCTTTATCCCCCATAATTTCTACCAGACCCTGTTCTATTACCCACCTAGGAATCCTATAATAAAATCGAACATTCAACTTGTTGCCACCATAGAGCTTATAAAGAGAAAATAAATCTGTCGTATTAAACCTATCAAAGTTCACTCTCTTAAACTGGTGTTTTATCCCCCCAACATAAGAAATTCTCGGATGTTCACCTTCTAATTTTTTCTTGAACACACCTCCATACCAAACGTCAAAATATATTTCTAAATCCATGATACTAGAAAGAAGAGCATAATTACTTGCACCTATTCCATAATTTTAATCACATCGATGTCTCAATTTCTATTCAAAACTCCGCTGGTTAAAAATTAGGGTTCGCGATCAGAGAATCGCCACTCCTCGCGTCTGTATGTTCCTTCAAGATTTTTTTTTGAATACGACAACGTATTATTTGTTTATATATGAGGTTATAATAGACATTTGCTAATTGAATTTAATTAAAATAAAGAAATGGGCACGTGTGCCAAAGTTTTAAAATCACGAAGAGCATTAAGCCTATTGATTTATCACAGGGGGTTTTATGACAATTAAAACTTTCACAGGGGTCCGAATGCAATTAGGCCAAATAATGCACACAAAATGCACTTATCAGTTTTTTTTCAACAAAAAAAAAATACATTAAGGAGATTCTCAAGAAGTTTGGCATGGAGAACTCAAAAGCATCATCTACCCTTATGAGCACATCAATAAGATTCGACAAGGATGAGAATGATAAAACTGTAGATTAACAATCTTTTCGTAACATGATTGGCTCCCTACTTTATGCAACTACTAGTAGACCTGACATTGTGTTTAGTGTTTTCCTGTGTGCACGATTTCAATCATGTCCAAAGAAATCACATTTGTTCACCTTAAAATGAATTTTCAAATATCTTTCAAATACTCCAAATCTTGGCTTATGGTATTCCAAAAATTTCTTTTTCGATTTAAAAGCTTATTGTGATGCCGACTTTGGTGGATATAAGGTGGATAGAAAAAGCACTATTAAAACTTTTTACTTTTTTGGGAAACTGTTTAGTATCTTGGTTTTCAAATAAACAAAATTGTGTTGCGTTGTCCACGACCGAAGTCGAATACATGGTTGCTGTTAGTTGTTGTGCGCAAATTCTTTGGATGAAGCATCAATTGCTTGACTATGGTGTATCGTTTCTAAAATTCCTATTTTCTGTGATAACACTAGTGCCATATGTCTTACAAAGAATCCGATTCAACACTCTCGCACCAAACATATTGATATTCGAGATCATTTTAATCATGATCACATCAAACAAAATGAATTTTAACTTGAATATGTTGACACTAAAAATCAGCTTGCTGATATTTTTACAAAACCACTAGCGTTTGCGAGGTGAACTTGGCATGATTGAGTTGTAATCACATTTAGACATAAATTAAATTTAATGTCTAATTGAGGGAGAGATTATAATAATTTTGAGCAATTTAATATTGGATAATACAAATTAATTGTATTTATTCAAAATTATAAGCTCACATTTTATATGAATTAATTGTTAAAGACTTAAATGAAATTTATAAAAGCTAAGGGTCATATCTGTAATTCTGAACTCGAGCAGTTCGGATCCTCCGAACCCAGTTCGGATCGTTCGAATTGTTTACCTCCCATTCAGTTAAATTTTTTTGAATTTTACCCCCAAAAATCAAATCGGATCGTCCGAACCTCTTCGGACCGTCCGAACCACCCCACGGTTAAATTAAAAATTTATTATCCCTCATATTTCGGATCCACCGCCCAAAATTCGGATGCTTCAAACCCCTTCGGATGCTCTGAACTGTCAAACCTTATCCACTTCAATAAAAAATTATTAAATTTTCTAGGGTTTCGGAAGCGCCGTCAGGGATCGGACGATTCAAACTACTTTGGATCCTCCGATCTATTCAAACTTTATCCGAAAAATCAGAAAACTTATCCCTTGGTAAATAAAATTGGACCGTCGGAACCCTCTTCTATAAATAAGCTTCGGATCTCCCGAATTATTCACACCTTTTGATCCTTTCTCTCTTATATTTATTCGAAAAACCCCTCTAAAATGCCTCGTCGCAATATTGAATTTGGCGGTTCGAGTCGCAATACTCGACCTCGCATTGAGCATATCCCTTGTGACCCAAACCAACCCGCCGAATCTCGTCCAATTCTCGATGATTACCCCTCACACCCAATCCTTCACGGTCGACTTCTCAACATCGACCATCTAGTGATCTCTCATTTTCTTTTGTTGGGCCTTATCAATGCTCAACAATGGGCTTCTTTTTTCCTATCTTTTATTCCTGACCTCATTTTCCCTTCTCTTCTCTTTGAGTTCTACGCCAGCCTTGAACTCGAACTGGGCGGTGATGATATTCATATTTCCACAGTTGTTCAAGGTCGGCATATTTATTTTTCTTCCGCAGATCTTGCTGATTGGTTCGGCCTTCCTAGGAACGGACCAAGTCTCTTCTTTTCTCATCAATGTCCTCAAAAAGATCCTACTTTTGATCGTGATGAAGCCTTATCTACTATTCTTGATCGTCCTGCCAGTGTCGCAGACAATCGTCTTCTTCTCAAAAATCTGTCCTGATTTTCAAATTGTTCAAAAACTTATCACTTTGTCTATCGTTCCTCGCAGTAGAGACACCTCCACCTGCAAATATCTCGACCTTTATGTTATTTTTCACATCATTTCCTCTCGTCCTTTTAACCTTCCTCGCTTTGTTATGCAAGTTATGCATAACACGACTAAAACTTCGAAGCGAGTGAGTCTTCCTTTTGCTCGCTTTATTAATCGAATTTTGACTCATTTCGATATTACTTTTGATGGCATGGAGCACTTAACTATTCCTGACTCTCACATATTTAACCATGCCACTATCACCAAGATGGATTTATCTTGGAATCCTGTTTTCTCTCGTTGGGTTGACGACCCAACTCGTGCATTTTCTAAATTCCATCCCGTTAGAGATTTTTTCATTCCATATTCAAATCTTCTTCCCTATGTTCAGTTGAAGGGATTTCCTTCTGGACCTCCTCTCGAAGAAGTTCCTTCTTCTTCCAGTCTTCACTGTAGTCCACCTTATATTGGTGATCTTTCTTTTCTTTATCCTAAGGTTCCTCCAACTCCTCTGAATCAATTTTCATTTGATCATTTCTCGGAGCAGTTGAATCGCATTGAGAACCTTTTGATCAACCACTCTAATGAGTCTAGAGCTTTATTTGCCGAGTTGAACACTCGAGTTACTTCTTTGGAGACTCGTTTTGATCACTACATGTCACATCCTCTGCCGCAAAATGAAGATGACTATTAGATTTTATTTATTTTTGCATTTAAGTTGTAATTTTAAATTTAAATGTAATTTCTATTTACTTGTTTAATGAAATTAGTTAATGTTTTATTTTCTCTCTTTTAAATTATAAGTTTTTTTATTATCGCAAAAAAGGGGAGAATAAATTTGGTTAAATAATAAATTAATTAAATAGTTTAATTTAAAATATGTTGTTTATTTGAGGGGGAGTTATTTAAATGTTTATGCTATTTATTTTAATGAATATTTATTTCTCCTATTTAACCAAGTTTTGTGATCATCAAAAAAGGGGAGATTGTTACGCCTTAAACGCATACAAATCTCGTTTGTGAGATTAATATTTTTAATGCAACAAGCCTCAAATATTATGTTTTGATGATTACAAAACTAGGTTAATTGTTACTAATATTTTAAAGTATAAAATTGCAGATATTAAATTTGAATTTAATGCAGCCAATAAGAAGATCCGATCTTCAGTTCGGACGATCCGAGTAGTGCCACAGTCGCATAAATTTGAATTTGAATCAGTACAGTTTGGAGTCTCCGAAGCCCAAATCGGACGGTCCGATCTCACCCGATTCAGCACTATAAATAGAGCCATTCTGAGGCCATTTGGAGACACAACTCACATTCCAACTCTCTCATCTATTCAAGCATCATTTGAGCAATTCTTCAAGCATTCTAAGCCTATTTCAAGTCCCTCAAAATATATTTGTGTATCGAGTTGTATAAGTGCTTGAAAATCTTAGTTGTATATACTCGAGTGTGAAGCCGAGTTATTGAGTTGTTGAGAGGCTATCCTTGGAGCCCTTAAGGCCAAGTGTTATAAGTTGTTGTGATGCTATCTTTGGATCCCTCAAGGCCAAGAGACGTGTGATCGTGTTATTATTGAATCGGCTAACTTGGAGCCATCAAGGCCAAGACAAAGTGCTAATGATACCTTGGTTAATCGATCCTAACCAAAAAGGGGAGACGTAGACGATTATTGTCGAACTTCCATAAACATATCCTCTCTTATTTACTTCTTTATTTACATTCCGTCATTTACATTATTTACTTACTGCGTTTATATTTGGCTGCCCTAAGTCTTTCGCTTGCGTTTTTGCAAAATCATTTTAAATTTCTAAAGTTTCCAATAGAACCTAATTCCCCCCCTCCCCCCCCCCCCCACCCACCCATTAGGTTCTAACAAAAATGCTTGACAAATATGAAATTGTAACTTTAAGTTTCAGTTGAGAAATCTTCAGAACAAATAAGCAACGATGTTATGTCACTATTTTTGAATAAATTTGGAAAATTTCTGAGATAGATCCAAGGAGGTTCTTATAGAATATCCAATCATAATGAATCAATTTAGGACTCAATTTATTTTTATAAATGTGGAAATACAGACCACTTCATAGCTGACTGCACCAAACCCAAGAAAGATAAGTGAGTCTAAAGACTCAACAAGCATACATATGTAATAAATTATACATAATAAAAATCTTAAAACATTTTTTGGACGTGTCTAACAACATAATCATACATAGCAAATGAAAATCAACCACTTCATTTAAGGGTGACGAAATATGTGTAAATGTGGCAATCATTAGATCTTTTGGATCCTGTGATCATGGTCGTTGTACAATAAGCCTATAATTCGGTATATCTTATATCAGCCTTGTGCCAATATGCTTACCCGATCATCGTCGATATGCAAATTAAACTTTCATTCTTTTGGAAAGGCCCTCCCCAAAGCTCATCCCAGGGTACCAATCCCATATTGCCACCACAAATCCACACAAGACATTAAAATATTTACATGCATACATAACATCATTCATCATCTTCTCATAAACTTCTTCATGTTTCATCATTTTCTCTCATAAACATCAACATATCATAAGGAACATAGCCTTTCAAACTATTACATGTTATGGACCTTAAATCGTTCGTGCTTGAAATCATGCATGCTAGCTAAATAAAAATGAGTACATCATCTTTGCATTCATAAAACTTCATGTTTTCATAATGAACATAACTTTCGTGAAGAAAAGTGCATATAGATTCTCTAAATAGCTAGATCGATCCACGTGAGTCGTTCTTTCCATTCTAACTTCAAAACTTGAAAATATTTCCATGAAACATCTTAAAAAGATTTCAAACACCTTAAAAAACCTTAAAATGAATTTTGGGATTCAAAACATCATTAAAAAAGGTTTTCAGGGTAACGCCCAGCGCTGAAGCGCCCGGGCCATGCTAGGTAGCATCTAGTCGTCAGGGCTTCGGCCCTGGAAGCTTCTAGGCACCTCTGGTTGGCGCTTATGCTAGAGTTTTGACCTTGGCGGAACCTAAGCATCTTTGGTTGCGCCTCAGCACCTGCCTGCTACGAAAAACGAAGAAATTTTGTGATTTTGGTCCTTTTCGGTCATTTTCGATTCTGATTCAAACATACTCATTTACACATTGAAACTTTTGATCATACACATGAAAAACTTCAAAAACTCGAAAAATATTCACCCAAAAAAGACAATTTTTCCAATTATTTGCATCAAAACTTTTCATATCATAAACACACATCAAAAATGTGAAAGTGACACATCCCAAGCCATACTTCTCAACAAAATTTACATCAAAACATCAAGAATACTCCACGCTTCACGAATCTACATCATGTTCTTAAAAATCTATGCAAAATAATACATACACACATCAACATGAATATTTTCATATCAAAATACATATACTCTCGAATGGTGGTTTCAAAGACATTTAAAACTTGTCTTTATTTCATGGTTAGGGGAAATCTGGACGTAGAGTACGATCTAGCCTTCACATGAATGACAAATCTTCCTTCAAAAGTGTGCAGATTTTCAAAAAGTGAGGGTTAAGGGTGGGAGGCGATTGCGTTAGACGTGAAAAGAGGGGAAAGGGAAGAAAAGATTTGACGCTTAAGTTTGGTAGTAAAAACTATGGGTTGAAAGTAAGTCCGACAACTTAAATACTCAGAACTCCCTTTAAACTTTTAAAATTAAATGTCAAGCCCAACTTTTAAATAAAAAGCTGCACAAATACATATTTGAAATTTTAAAATAAAAATCTGTGTAATTAAACACATTTGACTTAAAATTACTTATAATTCGTTCGTAGGCTAGTTTCGACTCCCTTGGTTACCGGAATTAACCCATACCTGAAAAATATAAAAAATAACATTTTTGCATAAAATCTGATAATCTAGACAATTAAACACATGATTTTTAATACTATTTAAATAATTCCTTGTGAATATGTTTTGTGGATGTTTGGACCTTACATGATAGATCGTCGATCGGGATTATGATATAACCATAACGATGACTTCAAGATTAATGGGCTTGAAGAGTCTAAGCCAATTAGGACACTTTATTAGAATCCTAGTTGGACTAGGAAAGATACTAGTCAAGTTAAACTGGAATAATATACTCCTAGTAAGACTAAGATAGTAAAATTTTATTATAAGACTAGGTTGTTAGAATCCTAGTTGGACTATGAGGATCTTCAAGATATGGATAAGATCAAATCTTGAATAACTAGAATTCAAGTCAACTATGCATTTGGTATCCTAATTGTTGGAAAAAACTGGCGGTCAGATCAATCACGATTGATACCCGGTGCAGCGGAAGTTTAAAATTTTTATCATGGAACAATTCCATGGTGTGGGTATCAACCGTTCAACGATTAAATTATTGTGTGTGTAAAATTTAAATAACAATTAAATAAATTTTACCTCAAATCTCGCAACGAGATTAATGGACACCAACAGATTTTATCTGCTCTTGTTGTCTCTCCCTGGAACCGATGAACTCCTTCAATCAGGTCCACGAATGAGGTTTAAATCCCTCTGATAGATTGCACTAGAAAATCTATCAGAAGTTTTCTGCGAAGAGATTAAACGAATCTGATTCGTTATTCCTGACTGCGATTCAAAATCACAGACCGAAATTTCTCGGGCAGAGCAGGAGGGGGACGGCCGAAAATTCTTTGAGAGAGAAGGGTTTCGATTTTTGCTCTGTCTCAAAAATTATGACCTGTTGTGTGTAATTTCTGTACTGAAATAACTTATTTATAATGCAGGCCACTAACACCTTAGGGCCCATTAATCATAAGCTGGGGCCCGACAAGCAAAGCCCGCTCGTTCAGAAATTAATATAAAATTCATCATGACTCCGATTGATGAACTGATTTCACCAATGTGCACAGAAACCATTTCTGCACATTTTAAAGTCAAAATAAATTTTCCTGAATCCGAATTCAGTGGTTTTCCAAAATGTCCATCCCTATGTCATTTTAGGAAATCCTACTCCCTTACTCTTATTTAAGAAGTCCAACTCCTTAGTTCATTAAATTTAACTCTTTAAATTTAACTATCTCAACGGGGATTAAAACTCCATTACACTGTGTGACCCTCAATGGTTCAGGGATACAGCTAGCCGTGGGCTCACAACTCCTTGTGACTCGGAACAACACTTTCCGACTTGCCCAACGAATCATGGTAAAGCGCCTAGCAACATCGCCCCATGATTCCCTAGGTATCACTGATAGTGCCTACAAGAACCAGTAGATTTTGGTTAGCGTACAGTACGGTCCCTTCATCCATATATCCCGATCGAATCAACAACCATTGGTATATCGAGAGTCGCTCAAGATTCGATAACTATGCAATACATCTTGAAGATCAAATTAGTGACATCGCATGTGCTACTAAGAAACCATTTCTTAAATCACATCAAGTACTCTGGCCAGAGATTTGTCACACTAATATCTCCTCAGATCGCATAGGATATCCATACTCGCAAGTATGTGGTGAATCCTTGACAACAATGCATTGACTCCTATATGTGTCGTAACTGTACCCAATCTCGACACCTGATGACCCCCATAGAGTCGGTAAACGAGTCAAAGCACAGCACTAGCATATAGAGTCTCCATGATGTTTCAAGTCGTAAGGACTAATGGTGTACAACCAAAACCGCGGACTTAATCCACTCGATAAGTGATAACCACTTGGAAAGTCCGGATAGGGTAGTTCGATTATTCATCCTATGAATATCCATTTGCATGCTTCGAACATCTCCATGTTCCCTACCAATGAAACGTGGTACTCCGCATCGCAAATGCTAGTCTCAAACTCGAGCGATCCTTATCCTTATTATCGGACGGCTCAATCGACTAGGAACGGTTTTAGAACATACAGTGACTATAAGATGTATTTCATGATAGACATCTCCATGTTCTACCACATCTTACATACACTATAGTATATTCAAGGTCTTTATCAAAACAACAATAGTATATCACAATATAACAATATGAAGTAATATAAAGTCATTGCCATAAAAGTGTAAATAATATTAAACAAAAGATTGTTTATACAAAGAGTCATCAAAGCCCATAGCCACACAGTTGGCTCACTGGGCACCCACTCTTACAATCTCCCACTTGCCCTATAGCCAACTAGTCATACTACGTAGACCCATTGCTTCGCGATGTTTGTCAAACAATGGTCCTGGCAAGGGCTTAGTAAGCGGATCAGCGATATTGTCTGCAGAGGTCACTCGTTCGACAATGATGTCTCCTCTTTCCACAATCTCCCGGATTATGTGGTATTTCCTCAGTACGTGTTTGGATCTTTGATGAGACCTTGGTTCCTTTGCTTGAGCAACGGCACCCGTGTTGTCGCAGTACACCGGGACTGGACCAACAAATTCAGGAATGACGCCCAACTCTTGGACGAAATTCCTCATCCAAACGGCCTCTTTAGCAGCAGCTGATGCTGCAATGTATTCAGCCTCAGTGGTGGAATCCGCTGTGGTGTCCTGCTTGGAACTCTTCCAAGAGACAGCACCGCCATTGAGCATGAACACAAATCCAGAGGTTGACTTCGAGTCATCCACATCACTTTGGAAGCTAGAGTCGGTATAGCCTTCCAATTTGAGTTCTCGTCCTCCATAAACCATAAACATATTCTTAGTCCTTCGCAAGTACTTAAGAATGTCCTTCACGGCTTTCCAATGCATTTGACCAGGATTAGACTGATATCTGCTCGTGACACTCAGAGCAAATGCTACATCCGGTCTGGTAGATATCATCCCATACATGATACCTATAGCTGACGCATATGGTACATGTGTCATATTCTCTATCTCTTCATCAGTCTTGGGACACATAGACTTGGATAGAGAAACTCCATGACACATGGGTAGATGTCCTCTTTTGGACCCATCCATTGAAAACCGTTTCAATATGGTATCGATGTAGGTTGATTGAGTGAGTCCTATCATTCTCTTAGACCTATCTCTATAGATCTGTATCCCAAGAATGTAGGATGCCTCTCCCAAATCCTTCATCGAAAATCTACCTGATAACCATATCTTTGTTGACTGCAACATCCCTACATCATTCCTAATGAGTAGGATGTCATCAACATAAAGTACTAAGAATGTCACCGCATCCTTAACTACTTTCTTGTACACGCAAGGTTCCTCCGGGTTCTTGATGAAACCAAAATCTTTTATTGTTTCATCAAATTTCTGGTTCCAACTTCTTGATGCTTGTTTTAGACCATAAATTGATCTCTGAAGCTTGCATACCTTATGCTCGCTTCCCATGGATGTGAACCCCTCAGGCTGCCTCATATAGATTTCTTCTTTAATGTCTCCATTAAGAAAAGCTGTCTTCACATCCATCTGCCATATCTCATAGTCATACCATGCAGCTATGGCAATTAGGATTCTTATGGACTTGAACATTGCAACTGGTGAAAAGGTTTCGTCATAGTCAACTCCTTGCCTTTGAGTATAACCTTTAGCCACCAATCGCGCCTTGTAGGTCAATACCTTACCATCAGGCCCAAGCTTTCTTTTGTAGATCCACTTACACCCTATCGGAACAATTCCATCGGGAGGATCTACTAAAGACCAAACTTGGTTTGTATGCATCGAATCCAATTCTGACTGCATAGCTTCAAGCCATAAATTCGAATCCGCATCAGAAATTGCTTCCTTGAAGTTTCTTGGATCACATCCAATGTCGGGTTCATCTTGATCCCCTTCAAGAAGAAGACCATATCGAACTGGAGGTCTAGAAGTCCTTTCGGATCTTCTAGGTGCAGGCGTGTCCAGCAATGGTTCCTGAGGTGTAGGATCGTTATTTTGTATTTTGGGTTCTTCTCGAACTTCTTCGAGTTCCATCATCTCGCCTTTCTTATCCAATAAGAACTCCTTCTCGAAGAAGGTGGCATTCCTAGAAACAAACACCTTTGTTTCAGCAGGATAATAGAAATAATATCCGATTGAATCCTTTGGATACCCTACAAAATAACATAAGCTGGATCGACTATCCAACTTATCTCCCACTGTCCGCTTCACGTAAGCAGGACATCCCCAAATCCTCAAGTATGAATACTTAGGAGCTTTGCCATTCCATAACTCGTATGGTGTTTTGTCCACTGCTTTAGTGTGGACGTTATTCAACAACAATACCGCCGTTTCAAGCGCATAGCCCCAAAACGAAGGTGGAAGCTCAGTGAAGCTCATCATGGATCGAACCATGTCCAACAAAGTTCGATTACGACGCTCCGATACACCATTAAGCTGTGGTGTCATAGGAGGAGTCCACTGAGAAAGAATCCCATTCTCTTTTAGATAGTCCAAAAACTCGGTACTCAAGTATTCTCCACCTCGATCCGATCGAAGTGCTTTAATACTTTTACCTAGCTTGTTTTCTACTTCAGCCTTGAATTCTTTGAACTTTTCAAATGCTTCAGACTTATATTTCATTAAATATAAATACTCATACCTAGAATAATCATCAGTAAAGGTAATGAAGTAGGTGTGGCCATGTTGAGTCCCTACTCTAAATGGACCACAAACATCTGTATGGATCAAATCCAACAGATTTTGACTACGTTCAGGCTTCCCCTTAAAAGGAGATTTAGTCATTTTCCCTTTTAGGCAGGATTCACAAGTAGGTAGAGAGTTAATATCAGACATATCAAACATGCCCTCTCCCACTAGCTTGTTCATCCTCCTTGAGGAAATATGACCTAGTCTAGCGTGCCAAAGGTTTGCCGGTTTTGACTATCGATTTTCCTTTTGTTTGTTGTCGCCGGTTTGTCAATACAATTTACTGGAACGTCTTTTAGTTTTAAATTGTATAGATCGTTTTCAAGTTGTCCATTTCCAATTAAACATTCATTCTTGTAAATATTGCAAATCCCATTCACAAAATTACAAGAATAACCATCTCTATCAAGCATAGAAATAGAAATAATGTTTTTAATTAAATCTGGCACAAATAAAACATCTCTCAACAATAATTTAAAACCATTCTGCAAAATCAAACAAACATCTCCAATGGCCGTAGCTTCAACTCTGGAACCATTCCCGAGCCTCAGCTGGGTCTCACCCATTCTAAGCCTGCGACTTCTTGTCATCACCTGCAAATCATTGCAAATGTGAGATCCACATCCGGTATCCAATACCCAAGAAGTTGTATTAAGTGACATGTTTATTTCGATATAGAACATACCCTTTGCAGTTCCCAACTGCTCAAGATACTCCTTGCAGTTGCGCTTCCAATGACCCGGCTTCTTGCAGTAATGGCAAACATCCTTGGATTTTCCATTGTTTGAAGCCTTTGTCTTTTGCTTCTTCTCGGGTTCCACTTTCTTGGGTGGGGCAGAACGTTTCTTGCCCTTCATACTTGGCCCCTTCTTAGCAGAAGATGAGGAGCCCACCAAGAAAGCTGGCTTATCCTTCTTAAGTGTGGATTCATATGTAACGAGCATATTGACCATCTCTTCAAGGGTGGCCTCTATCTTGTTCATATTAAAATTTATCACGAATCCATCAAATGAAGAAGGAAGAGATAGAAGCAGCAAGTCCACATTGAGTTCATGCTCCAACACCAAATCAAGGGTCGCTAACTTCTGTATGAGCCAAATCACTCGTACCCCATGATCACGGACCGAAGTCCCTTCACGCATGCGGCACGTCATCAACTCCTTAACAGTAGAGAACCTTTCAGCCCTCGACTGAGCCCCAAAAAGTTCCTTGAGTTGCGTGTGAATGTCAGCAGCATTCACCGTGTCCTCAAATCGCCTCTGGAGTTCATCAGACATCGAGGCTTGCATATAGCATTTGGTCTTGATGTCATGGTCACACCATGCATCAAGTTTGGCCAATTCCTCCGGACTTATGTCAGCTGGTGCTTCCTTCGGAGGTGCTTTCTCTAACACGTAGAGCATTTTCTCCGAAGTTAAGACAATCTTCAACTTCCGGAACCATTCCGTATAGTTGGCGCCAGTCAGCTTGTTTTGTTCGAGGATCGAGAATAAAGGATTTCGCGAATTCATTGTATGAAATACTGAAAAGGAAAAACAGACATATATCAATGATTGTTTAACAATTTACTAAGACATAAAATAGGCGAATTTAATTTTATGAATCTCACTCCCACTATTTTAACGATTTCACCACCCTCTAGTGAAAACGGGAAACTTTTCCTTAGTGAGAACATGGAGTCCAATTGACAAACTTATGGTCCCGAATAATATCAGCCAACCATAATTCTCAAAAGGTAGAGCCCAATTGCTTCCAAAGCAACCCCCATGTATTTACCTCATGTCCAATAAGGGCCCAATAATATGACGCCGTTTAAAGTGACATGTCAAGATGACCCATCAATATTAAGTTGTGATGGACGGTCGCCATGTGGATCCCCCAATAATATGAGCCGATCCCATGGGAGTTCCACCCAACTTACAACATTTGTCGATCCAATGTACAGCTTTCCGACGGACGGGCCCCCCCAATAATATGAGCCGGACCGTATCCGCGGGTAGCATCACATACATTGACCGTTGATGGAAGGTAGGAACATTTAAACAATATTTAAATTTCCTTTATTTATCTTGATATAAATTTTAAATCATATTTAAAATGAGGGATTTTATTTATAAAAATATTTGTCTCATCATATTTAATTTATTGCATGCATTGCCGGATTCACGCAATTTATGTCTAAACATGCATACAATCATAATATCACATATTATATAGGATGATCGATTCCATTTCTAATTGACCCGTGGTTGCCAATCACGGGTCTTAGTCCAATCCTAGGTAATATGCAGTATGCAAATGCAATCCTATTACATATGCTTCCAATTTACATTTTTTCAGTCTTCATTGTCTGCTGGGCCCACCATCTTCAAATCTTGATCTCCCACTAAATCTAATGTATTTACAATAAATAACAATGACAAGTAGGGGATACATTTTTAGGGGGTGGGAACGGGCTATAAACCAAGCCCACTTTTATTACATATGACATTCATATCGGGCCATAAACCAGGCCCATTAATAAAACCAACAATAATAAAGACAAAATGTAAATTCCTAACATACACCTACAAAATTGGTCATGGCAATCGATCATCCTTATCCAATAACATTTAATTCAAAATTAATTTATTGGATAACATGCTGTGGCAATTCAAATTTAAACAAGATAAAATCATATTTTATATATAAAATCTCATTTCACATATAAAATCATATTTTATCTCTATATCAAATAAAATCATATTTTATCTATAAAATCCAATTTTACAAATAAAATCATATTTTACTTAATATATCATAAGATCATATCTTATCATCAATTGTACCAAAATAATTGATTTCAAAATTCAATTTACGGATAAAATATTAAAATTTTCCAAAAATTCAAATTTATCCAAAATCAATTTTAAAATTTACGGACTCGAACAATTCGATCCGAAATCTCGTGAACCAATCAAAAACAATTTTTGACCGGACCAAAAATAAAATTTTAAATATTAAAATTAATAAAAATATAATTTTTCCCGCGGGCCGCCCGGGACACTCCCGGGCCGGCCCGCACCCGGGGCGCGGGCCGGGGGCAGCCCGGCTGCCCCCTTAGGGCAGCGCCTGGCGCCGCCCCTGGGCGGCGCCGTGCGCTGCCCTGGGCGGCGCCGAGCGCCGCCCTGCGCAGCGCCCAGCGCTGCGCTGGGCGGCGCCGAGCGCCGCCCCTGGGCAGCGCCGAGCGCTGCCCTGCGCAGCGCCGAGCGCTGCCCTGCGCAGCGCCCAGCGCTGCGCTGGGCAGCGCACAGCGCTGCACTGGGAGGCGACGGTCGCCGCCTTGGGCGGCGCCGTGCGCCCCCTTTGGGCGGCGCCGTGCGCCGCCCGGGGCAGCAACAATTGCTGCCCCACCGGGCAGCGTTCCAATCGCTGCCCGGGTTTTTGCCCCGAAAAAATTTTTTTTATTTAAAAATATTTATTTTGTTTCAAAAACCGAGACTCAAAAATTTTGTACAATTGATTAATTTAATCGTTTGATCTGAGCAACCTGGCTCTGATACCACTGTTGGAAAAAACTGGCGGTCAGATCAATCACGATTGATACCCGGTGCAGCGGAAGTTTAAAATTTTTATCATGGAACAATTCCATGGTGTGGGTATCAACCGTTCAACGATTAAATTATTGTGTGTGTAAAATTTAAATAACAATTAAATAAATTTTACCTCAAATCTCGCAACGAGATTAATGGACACCAACAGATTTTATCTGCTCTTGTTGTCTCTCCCTGGAACCGATGAACTCCTTCAATCAGGTTTACGAATGAGGTTTAAATCCCTCTGATAGATTGCACTAGAAAATCTATCAGAAGTTTTCTGCGAAGAGATTAAACGAATCTGATTCGTTATTCCTGACTGCGATTCAAAATCACAGACCGAAATTTCTCGGGCAGAGCAGGAGGGGGACGGCCGAAAATTCTTTGAGAGAGAAGGGTTTCGATTTTTGCTCTGTCTCAAAAATTATGACCTGTTGTGTGTAATTTCTGTACTGAAATAACTTATTTATAATGCAGGCCACTAACACCTTAGGGCCCATTAATCATAAGCTGGGGCCCGACAAGCAAAGCCCGCTCGTTCAGAAATTAATATAAAATTCATCATGACTCCGATTGATGAACTGATTTCACCAATGTGCACAGAAACCATTTCTGCACATTTTAAAGTCAAAATAAATTTTCCTGAATCCGAATTCAGTGGTTTCCAAAAATGTCCATCCCTATGTCATTTTAGGAAATCCTACTCCCTTACTCTTATTTAAGAAGTCCAACTCCTTAGTTCATTAAATTTAACTCTTTAAATTTAACTATCTCAACGGGGATTAAAACTCCATTACACTGTGTGACCCTCAATGGTTCAGGGATACAGCTAGCCGTGGGCTCACAACTCCTTGTGACTCGGAACAACACTTTCCGACTTGCCCAACGAATCATGGTAAAGCGCCTAGCAACATCGCCCCATGATTCCCTAGGTATCACTGATAGTGCCTACAAGAACCAGTAGATTTTGGTTAGCGTACAGTACGGTCCCTTCATCCATATATCCCGATCGAATCAACAACCATTGGTATATCGAGAGTCGCTCAAGATTCGATAACTATGCAATACATCTTGAAGATCAAATTAGTGACATCGCATGTGCTACTAAGAAACCATTTCTTAAATCACATCAAGTACTCTGGCCAGAGATTTGTCACACTAATATCTCCTCAGATCGCATAGGATATCCATACTCGCAAGTATGTGGTGAATCCTTGACAACAATGCATTGACTCCTATATGTGTCGTAACTGTACCCAATCTCGACACCTGATGACCCCCATAGAGTCGGTAAACGAGTCAAAGCACAGCACTAGCATATAGAGTCTCCATGATGTTTCAAGTCGTAAGGACTAATGGTGTACAACCAAAACCGCGGACTTAATCCACTCGATAAGTGATAACCACTTGGAAAGTCCGGATAGGGTAGTTCGATTATTCATCCTATGAATATCCATTTGCATGCTTCGAACATCTCCATGTTCCCTACCAATGAAACGTGGTACTCCGCATCGCAAATGCTAGTCTCAAACTCGAGCGATCCTTATCCTTATTATCGGACGGCTCAATCGACTAGGAACGGTTTTAGAACATACAGTGACTATAAGATGTATTTCATGATAGACATCTCCATGTTCTACCACATCTTACATACACTATAGTATATTCAAGGTCTTTATCAAAACAACAATAGTATATCACAATATAACAATATGAAGTAATATAAATTCATTGCCATAAAAGTGTAAATAATATTAAACAAAAGATTGTTTATACAAAGAGTCATCAAAGCCCATAGCCACACAGTTGGCTCACTGGGCACCCACTCTTACACTAATCTAACACTTTAATTCTTGAACACATCTATAAATATATGAGATTTATTTTTGAAAATACTGCTCCACTTTTAGACCACAATTCAGCCACCATAATTCCAAGTGCTATAATTTTTGTGTCGCTTGATTTTCCAATTTTAAAAATAAAATAATATATGTTTGGTTTTCTAGTTAGATCAAGGGAAAGAACTTGGAAATAAATCATGGACCTGATTGATTAAATAAAAGGCGTATCTAGTTGATCATTCGTCGGGATTTACAAGAAGAACTATATCCACTTAAAATCCGAAGTAGTTGGTGCCAAAAGATTATCGCTAAAGGTAAAATACTCTAGAACACCTTATGAATGATTTTATCTTTAAATCCATACAACATCCAAGAAATATTTGTATTAAAAATTTATATTAAAAATTTTAAATTACACAACGTTCTTGGATGCAAGAATCAAGAATCTCAACATTTCTTTTAGAAACCTTGTCAATTAACTCAATGTTGGAAGATAGAACAACATTTATGTTTCCATATTTCGAATTCTAAGCCTTTGAAATTTTTTAGTTTTTTCCTTGTGCCAATGCAGTGTTTAAAGTTGTTGATGAGAAAGTCATCTTCAAATTACCAGAAAATATTCATAAGTTTTTTGGTGAGTTTGGTTATGAATAATTGAAGAAGGTAATGAAAAAAGTGACCAATAAGTTGAGACTAGTATTGAACACTATTTATTTAAGAATATTTTCTCCGCTACTGGTGTGTTTCGGAATACAAAAATCTTTTTTCAAGATATAACAACTTCAACTTGCGATAATATAACAATAAATTACAAATTCAATAACCAAATAAATGATAAAACTATATTTTGGTTGAACGAAAAGGAAAACACTTCAATATAAATATTCAAATGAATGAAAAATCTAATAGATATGAAAAATGATTTTGATCTTCTAATTTTATGTTGTTTGTTTGTAGGAATATGTTTTTCCATCATGTAGTGTGTCTTTTGGTTCACATGATCTAAAAGAACCATCAAAAGACACCTTTGGAATAAAAGGATATCAGAAAACTCAAAAAATCCTTGCAACGTATCATGAAACATCGCAAACGGCGCAATGGAACCACTTTCCAAGTGCCTCCACGCTCCCTTTTGGATGTCCCTGCGATGCTCACATTGCCTGAAATTTCCAGGCAGTATGCGCCCCCTTTTGGACTATAGTGGCCCACACTGTGATCACCTACTAATCAGAACTAAGCATGCAATAATCTAAATAAAAAAATAATCAGAGTTAAACTGCAGAAACTGATAAAGCTATACAATCCCAAGAGAAGAAATCTGCAAACTTAATTATTACAACCAAATCGAATAACAAGATTCTCAGTACCAGCATCCTCAAAAAACAACATTGTAATGATAAACTTCCACACTAAAAACATCGACACCTAGGATCTCCCAGCATCTCCTGCGCTATCCAACCTGAGACATGCCCCATCGAATAGGGTGTCCAATAATCACAGAAATAAAGGACGTGAGTGAACTACGCTCAGTACGAGAGTATGATTATATAATATTATATGTTCGTGAATGCAAGTGTACGCGTTACCAAGACATGAGGTCAAGAATATCTGGTTCAAGAACAAACTCGGGCCCTAGGTATGTATCACTCTGCGCCGTTGCACCAGGAAGTGGCTCACATACCCGACAATGGATATATGTGACCTGATCACGAATCTACGTGTCCAACCATCCACTAATAGGATTGGGTGGAAACCCTACTATAGGATATTACAAGGATACAAGCTCAAGATGATCATGTATGAAGCATAATAATGTGACATAATATATGCAGATAAAATCATGCCATATAAATAATGCAACACATAACATGCATACTCAATCAGGGTATCTCGAACAGTACTTTCGTACCTTAATTCTACTAGGCAAGCTACACCAGCTCTATTATCCAAGCCTATAATCACAAGATTACTAGATCACTAAACAATATATAAAAGTCTTAACTAAGCTAATATATACTCCCAAACTATTTATAGGATCTAGGGTATACCTTCGTCCGTCGTCAGTCGTTTGATGTCGAATGCCCCGTAACTTGGGCACAACTATGCTACGACTCCTGGACGCCTTGCCAAGGCCCGCCCCTAGCCAAAGGAAGGCTGGAAACCCCTAAGAACTACCAAGAAATGAGATGGGAAAGATGTGAATGAGCAAGGAAAATGGCTCCCGGATGCCTTATTTATAGAACGAGTTCGAGCTCCGAACTCCCCTTCGGAAGCTATGAACTCACATGCCTGCCACGTTGCAGAAATTCAACGATCGGAAGCTCCGAACTCCTCTTCGGAAGATCCGATCTTCTACGTGTCCGAACTCCTTGACACGTCGATAATGCGCATGGCCTAAATACGATCGGAAGCTCCGATCACACTTCGGACGTTCCGAACCGTCCATAGCCTTCGAACCCTGAACTTTGCTTCTGAAGTGTTCGGACTCTCCGAACTTGGGTTTGGACCTTCCGAACTCTCCTTAACCAAAAATCATAAATTTCCAAATTAAATCCAAATTAAGTACTTAATCAATGATTAATCAATTTAATCTTGTAAAATGGGACCGGGTTACTACATGGACGCCCTTGAATTGTCCTTGCTGCCTGAATTTTCTAGGCAACACTTTAGAACGCGGGCTTTCTTCCGATGCTTTTGTTTTGAGTTTTTCCTTATTTTCTTTGAGTTTAATTTCCATATTCATTAAGCCTAAAATTCCAACCGTTATTGTAATAGCTCGTATCCAAATTAAGTTAATCAAGTGTCTAATAATGATTAATTGGCTAAAACATGATTAAGTAATTCTCAAATGAGTCTAAGGAGTTTAAAAAGGATTCAAAACACTCGAAAATGGCCCAAAGGGTTCCAAGCTATCAGAAGAATTGGATGATCCGAACCCCAGGATCTAACCATCCGAAGTGCATGAAGTTCGGAATCATATTTTGAGATCGGCGGCTCCGTAGAGATCGGACGAATCAATCGTGTCTGGATAATTGGATATGATTTGATTTGACAACCCATGGAGATCGGACGATCCAAAGGTTGAGATCGGATGATACGAACATATTACGTAAGCAGTGACGTTACAGCGAGGAACACGTGTTCGAAGAGGGTTGAAAAGGGAGATCGGACGATCCGATCGCAGGGATCGGACCATCTGATCTATGCCTATAAATAGGGTTCGAGAGCCCCCATTTTCACTCGCACCAATTCCTCTCCTCTCCCTTTTTAGCTAGGTTTTAGGGACTTTTAGGCATCCTATTGGAGGGCCAAAAGTGGCGGAGCACTGCGGGGATAGTAGCGGAGCAATGCCTAAGTTTTGAGGCAGTCACCATCATCGGGCTGACGATTGATGAAAGTATATCATTGGATCTCTATAGAGATTAGGGAGTTTGTAATAGCTTAGTTAAGGCTTTTAGAGTATTATAAGTGATATGGTGATTATTTCTTATAGGCTTGGACTTTGAGTAACTGGGCTGCTAACTTGCTAGGTTTCTTGAGTTGTCTGGATAGAGGTACGAACGTATTATCCGAGATACCATGTTGAATATACATGTATTATGTATGCATGTTTTCTGTGGCATTTGTATATGCATTGATATTATGCTGCATGCATGAACATGTTGAGTTTTATGCCGTGATTTGCATAGTCGTAGTAGGTGTTGCTCAGACCTATATTTTTAGTGGATGGATTCCATGGATTTGGGTTCGGATATATCCATAATTTTATGGTATGGGAGCCACCTCCTGATGCGATGGCCCAGCGTGCTACATATCATGGCGCCTTGACAGAGCAGTCTTCTAGATAGGTTTTCCAGTACCCGCCATATTGCATGTACATGCATGGTATATATATATTTGTACTTCTATACTGAGCATTTTATGCTCAAGTCCATAGTGTTTTTGTGTTGGACACTCTAGCTTATGTGGCAAGGCTTAGGTTGGATGGACCAGGAGGTAGCAGTCGTTGAGCTGTAGTGGTTCCGTGGTTTTGCCTATTTTTGTATCAGGTTTTTAGTTATGGATTTCAGTGATTTCCATTCGATGGGGTTGTATAACATTATTCGATTTTAGCCATGTTGTTCTGCCGATGATTTTGTATTTCTGGTTTAAGTTTTTGCTGAAATTAATTTTTGCCTTTTAAGATTTAATTCCATGCTTAAGACTCTGTTATTCTTGTCTGGGTCACTACAATTATTGGTATCAGAGTATGCATTGAATTTGGGATTTAGAAATACATTTTTTGGGATAATCATTTTTACCTTTTATCAGATGGCGGACTGTGATGAGAGTCACGTGAAAGAGTGGGTTCCCGGTGAGCCAACTTGTGGCTAAGGGCTTTTATGACTCTATGTATAAACAATCTTTTGTTTAATATAATTTACACTTTTATAATGGCATTTACTTTATCTTTTATCATATTATTATGTTGTGACATACTATAAGATGTTTAGATGAAGACCTTGAATATACTATAGTGTATGTAAGATGTGGTAGCACATGGGGATGGCTATCATGAAACACATCTCAAAGTCACTGTATATTCTAAATAGTTCCTAGTCAATTGAGCTGTCCGTTAATAACGATAAGGATCGCTCGAGATTGAGACTAGCATTTGCGATGCCGAGTACCACGTTTCATTGGTATGGAACATAGAGATGTTCAAAGCATGCAAATGGATATTCATACGATGAATGATCGAACTACCCTATCCGGACTTTCCAAGTGGTTATCACTTATCGAGTGGATAAAGTCCGCGGTTTTGGTTGTACACCATTAGTCCTTACTACTTGAAACATCATTGAGACTCTATATGCTAGTACTGTACTTTGACTCGTTTACCGACTCTATTGGGGTCATCAGGTGTCGGGATTGGGTACAGTTACGACACATATAGGAGTCGATACTTTGTTGTCAAGGATTCACCACATACTTGCGAGTGTGGATATCCTATGCAATCTGAGGAGATATTAGTGTGACGAATCTTTGGCCAGAGTACATGATGTGTTTTAAGAAATGGTTTCTTAGTAGCACATGCGATGTCACTATTTGATCTTCAAGATGCATTGCAAAGTTATCAAATCTCGAACGACTCTCGATTTACCAATGGTTGTTGATTCGATCGGGATATTTGGATGAAGGGACCGTACTGTACGCTAACCAAAATCTATTGGTTCTTGCAGGCGCTATCAGTGATACCTAGGGAATCATGGGGCGATGTTGCTAGGCTCTCTTACCATGATTCGATGGGAAAGTCGGAAATTGTTGTTCCGAGTCACAAGGAGTTGTGAGCCCACGGCTAGCTGTATCCCTGAACCATTGAGGGTCACACAAGTAATGGATTTTTAATCTCCGTTGAGATAATTAAATTTAAAGAGTTAAATTTAGTGAATAAAGAAGTGGGACTTCTTATTTAAGAGTAGAGGGAGTAAGATTTCCTAAAATGACATAGTGATGGACATTTTTGGAAACCACTGAATTCGGATTCAGAAAATTTATCTTGACTTTAAAAGATGCAGAAATAGTTTCTGTGCACATTGGTGAAATTGGTTTATCAATCTGAGTCACGATGAATTTTATATTAATTTCTGAACATGCGGGCTTTGCTTGTCAGGCTTGAACTTATGACTAATGGGCCCTAAGCTGTTAGCAGCCCACATAATAAATAAGTTATTGCAGTACAAAAATTAGAGAAGATAGGTCATAATTTCGAAAACCTAGAAAGCCTCCTCTCTTGAGAATTCGGCCGCCCCCTCCCCTACAGAGTTTGAAAATCCAGTCTGTGAATTTTTGAATTTGCAGACTGATTTAACAGATCATTTCTGTTCTATCTCTTCGTAGAAACTTCTGATAGACTTTCTAGTGCAGTCTATCAGAGGGATTAAACTTCTGTTCGTGGACCTGATTGAAGAATTGTTCGTTCATCAGTTTCTGGGATATACAACAAGAGCAGTTTAATCTGTTGGTGTCCATAATCTCGTTTCGAGATTTTAAGGTAAAATTTATATTGTTTAAATTTTATATTATCAATTTTAATCGTAGGAATTTGATACCCATATGGAATCGTTCCATATAAAATTTTAAAACTTCCGCTGCACCGGGTATCATTTTTCAATCCGGGGAACGACCGTGTTCCAACAGTGGTATCAGAGCCGGGCTGTTCTCGGATTTTACGATTAAAATTTTATCGATTGTACAAAGCCTCGATTTTTCAGAAAAATAAAACGGAAAAGAAAAAAAAATATATTTTCGGGCTGCCCGCTGCCCAAAGGCAGCGAGCAACGCCGCGTGCAGCCCTGCGCGAGCTAGGGCAAGCGTTGCCCTAGCCCGCGCAGCTGGGCCGCATGGAGCGGCCCAGCGACGGGCGGGCAGCCCGGGATTGTCCCGGGCTGCCCAGAAATTTTTTTATTAAAAATTAAAATTTTTCGTGAATTATGAATTCTAGCCCAAAATGGTTTTGGGCCCAGTTTTTGGCCCGATTGAAAATTGTTTCAGTTGGTCCACGAGGCAATGGGTCAAAATTGTTTGAGCCCAAAATTTTTAAGAAAATTAATTTTTGGATAAATTTTGAATTTTGGAAATTTATAAATTTAATCCCATAAATTAAATCTTTAATTATTAATTTTAGTAAAATTGATAATAAAATATGATTTTATGTATAAAATTGGATTTTATATGTAAAATATGATTTTATGGATAAACTAGATAAAATATGATTTTATACATAAAATAAGATTTTATGTATGAAATATGATTTTATCTATTTATATTTATTGTCATTGCATGATATCCAATAAATTAATTTTTGAATTAAATATTATTGGATAAGGATGATCGATTGCCATGACCAATAATATAGGTGTATGTTAGGTTGTTTACATTTGACTTTATTATTGATTGTTGGGTTTTATTAATGGGCCTGGTTTATGGCCCAAATTTGATTTTATCATTTGTAATAAAAGTGGGCCTGGTTTATGGCCCGTTCCCACCCCTACAATGTATCCCTTTATTTGTCATAGTAATTTATTGTAAATTCACTAGAAATAGTGGGAGTTTTTGAAGATGGAGGTGGGACCAGCAAACAATGATAAAAACTGAAGAAATGTAAATTGGAAGCACAATGTAATAGGATTGCATTGCATACTTGCATATCACCTAGGATTGGACTTAGACTCGTGATTGGCAACCACGGGTCGATTAGTAATGGAATCGATCATCCTAAAATATAATATATGATATTATCGTTGTATGCATGTTTAGACTAAATTGTATGAATCCCGCAAGCATACAAATTTTAAATGATGAGACAAATTTTCAAAATTAAAATTCCTCATTTTAAATATGATTTAAAATTGATATCAAGATAAATAAAGGAAATTTAAATATTATTTAAATGTTCCTACCTTCCATCAACGATCAATGTATGAGATGCTACCCGCGGATACGGTCCGGCTCATATTATTGGGGGGGCCCGTTCGTCGGAAAGCTGTACATTGGATCGACACATGTTGTAAGTTGGGTGGAACTCCCATGGGATTTGCTCATATTATTGGGGATCCACATGGCGACCGTCCATCACAACTTAATATTGATGGGTCATCTTGACATGTCACAATAAACGGCGTCATATTATTGGGCCCTTATTGGACATGAGGTAAAAACATGGAGGTTGCTTTGGAAGCAATTGGGCTCTACCTTTTGAAAATTATGGTTGGCTGATATTATTCGGGATCATAGTTTGTCAATTGGACTCCATGTTCCCACTAAAGAAAATGTTTCTCGTTTTCACTAGAGGGTAGTGAAATCGTCAAAATAGTGGGAGTGTAATTCATAAAATAAAATTCGCCATATTTTATGTCTTAGTAAATTATTAAACAAATCATCGATTATTGTCTGTTTCATCTCAGTATTTCATTACAATGAATTCGTGATCCACATGTTTCAATTCTCGAACAAAACAAATTTTCTGGCGCAATCTATACAGGATGGTTCCATAAGTTAAGATTGTCATGAGTTCGGAAAAGATTTTCTAAGTGTTAGAAAAGGCTTCTCCAAAAACAGCCTCGGATGATATAACTGCCGAAAGGTTGGCCGAACTAGAGAAATGGTTGGACCATGATCTCAAGGCCAAATGTTACATGCAAAATTCGACAAGTCTAAACAAGTTTGCCATTACTGCAAGAAACCCGGTCATTGGAAACGTAACTGCAAGGAATACCTCGAGCAGTTGAGAACTGCAAAGGGTATGTTTTACATTGAAATAAATGTTTTACTTAATACTACTTCTTGGGTATTGGATACCAGATATAGATCTCACATTTACAATGAGTTGCAAATGATGACAAGAAGTAATAAGCTAAGGATGGGTGAGACCCAGCTAAGGCTCGGGAATGGTTCTAGAGTCGAAGCCAAAGCTATAGGAGACATTTATTTAGTTTTGCAGAACAATTTTAAGTTATATTTGAGAGATGTTTTATATGTTCCGGATTTGGTCAAAAACATTATATCTATTTCTATGCTTGATAGAGGTGGTTTTTCTTGCAGTTTTGTGAATGAGATTTGCAATATTTACAAGAATGAATGTTTAATTGGAAATGGACAACTTGAAAACGATCTATATAGCTTAAAATTAAAAGACGTTCCAATTAATTATGTTGATAAACCGGTAACAACAATTAAAAGGAAGGACGATAGTCAAAACCCGGCAAACCTTTGGCATGCTAGGCTAGGTCATATTTCCTCAAGGAGGATGAACAAGCTAGTGGGAGAGGGCATGTTTGATATGTATGATATTAACTCTCTACCTACTTGTGAGTCCTGCCTGAAAGGAAAAATGACTAAATCTCCTTTCAAAGGAAAACCTGAGCGTAGTCAAAATCTATTGGATTTGATCCATATGGATGTTTGCGGACCATTTAGTATTGGTACAAAATTTGGTCACACCTACTTCATTACCTTTACTGATGATTATTCTAGGTATGGGTACTTATATTTGATGAAATATAAGTCTGAATCATTTGAAAAGTTCAAAGAATTCAAGGCTGAAGTAGAAAACAAACTAGGTAAGAGGATTAAAGCACTTCGATCGGATCGAGGTGGAGAATACTTGAGTACCGAGTTTTTGAGCTATCTAAAAGAGAATGGGATTCTCTCTCAGTGGAATCCTCCTATGACACCTCAGCTTAATGGTGTTTTGGAGTGTCGCAATCGAACTTTGTTGGACATGGTTTGATCCATGATGAGCTTCACTGAGCTCCCACCTTCGTTTTGGGGCTATGCTCTTGAAACGGCGGTATTGTTGTTGAACAACGTTCACACTAAAGCAGTGAACAAAACACCATACGAGTTATGGAATGGTAAAGCTCCTAAGTATTCGTACTTGAGGATTTGGGGATGTCCTGCTTACGTGAAGCAGACAGTAGGAGATAAGTTGGATAGTCGATCCACCTTATGTTATTTTGTAGGGTATCCGAAGAATTCAATCGGATATTATTTCTATCATCCTACTGAAACAAAAGTGTTTGTTTCAAGGAATGCCACCTTCTTGGAGAAGGAGTTCTTATTGGATAAGAAAGGCAAGATGATGGAACTCGAAGAAATTCGAGAAGAACCCAAGATACAAAATAATGATCCTACACCTCAGGAACCATTGATTGACACGCCTATTACTAGAAGATCCGAGAGGACTTCTAGGCCTCATATTAGATATGGTTTTCTTCTTGAAGGGGATCAAAGTGAACCCGACATTGGATGTGATCCAAGAAACTTCAAGGAAGAAATTTCTGATGCAGATTCGAATTTATGGCTTGAAGCTATGCAGTCGGAAATAGATTCGATGCATACAAACCAAGTTTGGACTTTAGTAGATCCTCCCGATGGAATTGTTCCAATAGGGTGTAAATGGATCTATAAGAGAAAACTTGGGCCTGATGGAAAGGTACTGACCTACAAGGCACGATTGGTGGCAAAAGGTTATACTCAAAGACAAGGAGTTGACTATGATGAAACTTTTTCACCAGTCGCAATGTTCAAGTCCATAAGAATTCTTATTGTCATAGCAGCATGGTATGACTATGAGATATGGCAAATGGATGTGAAGACTGCATTTCTTAATGGAAACATTAAGGAAGAAATCTATATGATGCAGCCCAAGGGATTCACATCCATGGGAAGCGAGCATAAGGTATGCAAGCTTCAGAGATCGATCTATGGTCTCAAACAAGCATCAAGAAGTTGGAACCAGAAATTTGATGAAACAATAAAGGATTTTGGTTTCATCAAGAACCCGGAGGAACCGTGCGTGTACAAGAAAGTAGTTAAGGATGCTATGACATTCTTAGTACTTTATGTTGATGACATCTTACTCATTGGGAATGATGTAGGGATGTTGCAGTCAACAAAGATATGGTTATCAGGTAGATTCTCGATGAAGGATTTGGGTGAGGCGTCCTATATTCTACGGATAAAGATCTATAGAGATAGATCTAAGAGAATGATAGGACTTACTCAAGCTACCTACATCGACACTATATTGAAAAGGTTTTCAATGGATGAGTCCAAGAGAGGAAATATACCTATGTGTCATGGAGTCTCTCTATCCAAGTCTATGTGTCCCAAGACTGACGAAGAGATAGAGAAAATGACACACATACCATATGCGTCAGCCATAGGGAGTATCATGTATGGGATGATATCCACCAGACCGGATGTGGCATTTGCTCTGAGTGTCATGAGCAGATATCAAGCCAATCCCGGTCAAATGCATTGGAAAGCCGTGAAGGATATTCTTAAGTACTTGAGAAGAACTAAGAATGTATTCATGGTTTATGGAGGAAGAGAACTGAAATTGGAAGGCTATACCGACTCTAGCTTCCAAAGTGACGTGAATGACTCGAAGTCAACCTCTGGATTTGTGTTCATGCTCAATGGCGGTGCTGTCTCTTGGAAGAGTTCCAAGCAGGACACCACAGCGGATTACACCACTGAGGCAGAATACATTGCGGCATCAGCTGCTGCTAAAGAGGCTGTTTGGATGAGGAATTTTGTCCAAGAGTTGGGCGTTATTCCTGAAGCTGTTGGTCCAGTCCCGGTGTACTGTGACAACACGGGTGCCGTTGCTCAGGCAAAGGAACCAAGGTCTCATCAAAGATCCAAACACGTACTGAGGAAATACCACATCATCCGGGAGATTGTGGAAAGAGGAGACATCACTGTCGAGAGAGTGGCTTCTGCAGACAATATCGCTGATCCGCTTACTAAGCCCTTGTCAGGACCATTATTTGACAAACATCGCGAAGCAATGGGACTACGTAGTATGACTAGTTGGCTTTAGGGCAAGTGGAAGATTGAAAGAGTGGGTGCCCGGTGAGCCAACTTGTGGCTAAAGGGCTTTTATGACTCTATGTATAAACAATCTTTTGTTTAATATAATTTACACTTTTATAATGGCATTTACTTTATCTTTTATCATATTATTATGTTGTGACATACTATAAGATGTTTAGATGAAGACCTTGAATATACTATAGTGTATGTAAGATGTGGTAGCACATGGGGATGGCTATCATGAAACACATCTCAAAGTCACTGTATATTCTAAACAGTTCCTAGTCAATTGAGCCGTCCGTTAATAAGGATAAGGATCGCTCGAGATTGAGACTAGCATTTGCGATGCCGAGTACCACGTTTCATTGGTATGGAACATAGAGATGTTCAAAGCATGCAAATGGATATTCATACGATGAATGATCGAACTACCATATCCGGACTTTCCAAGTGGTTATCACTTATCGAGTGGATAAAGTCCGCGGTTTTGGTTGTACACCATAAGTCCTTACTACTTGAAACATCATTGAGACTCTATATGCTAGTACTGTACTTTGACTCATTTACCAACTCTATTGGGGTCATCAGGTGTCGGGATTGGGTACAGTTACGACACATATAGGAGTCGATGCTTTGTTGTCAAGGATTCACCACATACTTGCGAGTGTGGATATCCTATGCAATCTGAGGAGATATTAGTGTGACGAATCTCTGGCCAGAGTACATGATGTGTTTTAAGAAATGGTTTCTTAGTAGCACATGCGATGTCACTATTTGATCTTTAAGATGCATTGCATAGTTATCGAATCTCGAACGACTCTCGATTTACCAATGGTTGTTGATTCGATCGGGATATTTGGATGAAGGGACCGTACTGTACGCTAACCAAAATCTATTGGTTCTTGCAGACACTATCAGTGATACCTAGGGAATCATGGGGCGATGTTGCTAGGCGCTCTTACCATGATTCGATGGGCAAGTCGGAAATTGTTGTTTCGAGTCACAAGGAGTTGTGAGCCCACGGCTAGCTGTATCCCTGAACCATTGAGGGTCACACAAGTAATGGATTTTTAATCCCCGTTGAGATAATTAAATTTAAAGAGTTAAATTTAGTGAATAAAGAAGTGGGACTTCTTATTTAAGAGTAGAGGGAGTAAGATTTCCTAAAATGACATAGTGATGGACATTTTTGGAAACCACTGAATTCGGATTCAGAAAATTTATCTTGACTTTAAAAGATGCAGAAATGGTTTCTGTGCACATTGGTGAAATTGGTTTATCAATCTGAGTCACGATGAATTTTATATTAATTTCTGAACATGCGGGCTTTGCTTGTCAGGCTTGAACTTATGACTAATGGGCCCTAAGCTGTTAGCAGCCCACATAATAAATAAGTTATTGCAGTACAGAAATTATAGAAGATAGGTCATAATTTCGAAAACCTAGAGAGCCTCCTCTCTTGAGAATTCGGCCGCCCCCTCCCCTACAGAGTTCGAAAATCCAGTCTGTGAATTTTTGAATTTGCAGACTGATTTAACAGATCATATCTGTTCTATCTCTTCGTAGAAACTTCTGATAGACTTTCTAGTGCAGTCTATCAGAGGGATTAAACTTCTGTTCGTGGACCTGATTGAAGAATTGTTCGTTCATCAGTTCCTGGGATATACAACAAGAGCAGTTTAATCTGTTGGTGTCCATAATCTCGTTTCGAGATTTTAAGGTAAAATTTATATTGTTTAAATTTTATATTATCAATTTTAATCGTAGGAATTTGATACCCATATGGAATCGTTCCATATAAAATTTTAAAACTTCCGCTGCACCGGGTATCATTTTTCAATCCAGGGAACGACCGTGTTCCAACATCACGGTAGCGGGGGTGGACTCTGGGGTGACGAGGAAAATCATGATCATCGTCGAGGCCATCGTCATAATCGTGATGATCGTCGTCGTTTTAGTATGCATAGGTTCATACAGATGGGTCCCAAACCTTTGGTTGGAGGCGAGTCTCCGGAGGATGCGGAGAATTGGTTAGAGCGCATGGAAAACTGCTTCAGGGAGTTTCAGTGCACAGAGAAGCAAAAGATGTAGACTGTTAACTTTCTTGTGGAGGGGCGTGCTCGGAAGTGGTGGAAGTCCATGTCTGCACCTTTCGTGGCCGAGCGAGGCACAACTACTTGGGCAGAGTTTCGCGCAGCCTTCCAGAAAATGTATTTTCCTCCTGCACTTCGACAATCAAAGGCTAGTGATCTACTGAGTCTGAAGCAGGGCACGATGTCTATCGACGAGTAACAACAAAAGTTCTTTGAGCTATTGCCATATTGTTCGCATATTGCTGCCAGCTCCATGGAAAAATATGATATTTTCCTTCAGGGTCTTAGTGCAGAGATCCATGACCGTGTTGCTGTTAGTGACGACATGACTTACGAGGGTTTGGTTAGCCGATGTCGTCAGGCGGAAGACATCCTTTGGCGTAACAAGTATTTTCTCTCATCTAGACCAGCTAGTTCTTTGGGTCCGAGGACTCAATCTTTCAAGAAACAGGGTGTGTCTTCTTCTTCTTCTGGTTTTGGTTTAGGTGGTGTTCACCATTTTGGGAAGAAGAAAAGCCAGGGTCAGTGTGTGACTTGTGGAGGCCATCATCCGACTGAGAAATGTCGTAGGACAGGTGCTTGTTTCCGTTGTGGCGAGGTTGTCCACATGAAGAGAGTTTGCCTGTAGGCTGCCGGAGGATCAGCGTCTGGTTCTGGTTCTCAGCCTTCCATTCCGCAGAGGTATCAGGGACAGTCTATAGGGAGCACCAATCAGAGGTCTCGTGTTTTCGAGAAGGTGTTTGCGCTCAGTCAGGATTAGATTCAGCAAGATAACGAGAATGTTATTGCAGGTACATTTCTTCTATGCGGTATTCCTATATTCGTTCTCATTGATACTGGTGCATCACATTCTTTCATTTCTTCACGGTTTGTTAAGCATCATAGATTGTCGTATGTGTCTCTAGAGGTAGTGGTTTCTGTTTCTACCCCGACTAGTCATTATGCTTTAGCTAAGAAATTAGTCTTGGGTTGCTATTTAGCATTCGAGGGTTCTGAGATAGCACCGAATCTTATGATTCTAGCGATGGAGGATTTTGATTGTATCTTGGGCATAGATCTTTTGACTGCGTATAGAGCTACTGTGGACTGCTATCAAAACATAGTAGAGTTTTGTTCGGTTGAGGGAGATAACTGGTTTTTCTATGGTAAGGGAGTGCGACCCCCTATGTCTTTGGTATCAGCTTTGAGAGCTTGTCGGGATTTTGAGGCTGGTGGGGAAGGCTACCTTATCTATGCTATTGATGTGTCCACGAGGATTAGGGCGCTTGAGGATTTTCCAGTTGTCTACGAGTACCCAGATGTTTTCTCGATGAGATTCCAAGGTTTCCCCCAGTCCACGAGATTGATTTCGGGATTGAGCTCGTTCCAGAGACGGCACTGATTTCTCGTGCACCTTATCGTCTGGCTCCATCAGAGATGAGGGAGTTGCAGCAGCAGCTGAAGGATTTGTTGAACAAGGGATATATTCATCCAAGCATTTCGTTTTGGGGACCGCCAGTGTTATTCGTAAAAAATAAAGATAGTTCTATGTGTCTCTGTATGGATTACAGACAATTGAACCGAGGAATGATTAAGAATAAGTATTCTTTACCACGCATTGATGATTTTTTCAATCAACTTCAGGGTAGTTAAGTGTACTCCAAGATTGACTTGAGATCAGGATATTATCAGTTGCGAGTTTGTGATGAGGATGTTTCAAAGACTGAATTTCGTACGAGGTATGGTAAATATGAGTTCTTAGTGATGTCTTTCGGTTTGACGAATGCACCATCAGTGTTAATGGATTTAATGAACATGGTTTCAGAGATTACTTGTATAGGTTCATCGTGGTGTTTATCGATGACATTCTGATTTATTCCCGCAGCATCTAGGAGCATGCTCAGCACTTTATAGTTGTACTGCAGATTCTTCGAGAGAGGCAGTTGTATGCCAAGTTCAGCAAGTGCGAGTTCTGGATTGATCGAGTAGTGTTTCTCGGTCATGTAATTTATCGGGATGGTGTTTCAGTGGATCTGAGTAAGACGGAAGCTATTATGAATTGGTCATGTCCAAAGACAGCTTCTGAGATTCTTAGTTTCTTGTGTTTGGCAGGATAATACCGACGATTCATCAAGAATTTCTCACAGATTTCCAGAACATTGATGCAGTTGACGAGGAAGGATGTTTCTTTTGTCTGGTCCGCGAAATATGAGCAGATCTTCGATGATTTGAGGGGATGTTTGACTAGCGCGTCTGTACTTGCTTTACCATCGGGTTCTGAAGGTTATTTGGTTTATACAGACACATCTCTCCAATGTTTGGGATGTGTGTTGACACAGAATGAGCGTGTGATTGCATATGCTTCTAGACAATTGAAGGCTCATGAAGGAAATTATCCAGTGCATGACTTAGAGCTTGTTGCGATAGTGTTTGCATTCAAGATTTGGCGAGATTACATGTACGGTGAACGTTTTGAGATTTATTCTGATCATAAGAATTTTAATTATTTGTTCACTCAGGCTGAGCTGAACATGAGGCAACGTCGCTGGATGGATCTTCTCAAGAATTATGATTGTGAGATCAAGTATCATCCGGGTTCAGCGAATCCAGCTGCAGATGCACTCATCCGTAAGGTTTACGTTAGTGCCCTTCATACTAGTGAGGTGTCTAGTGTTGTTCTTGAGTGGTGTTCTTTGGGTTTCAATTTTCGCCACAAGAGAGATCAGCAAGGGATTCGAATATTTTCAGTGTTAGCCGAGTCGGCATTGTTTGCTCGTATCCGAGAAATTCAGCTTTCTGATCTAAAGACGCAAAATTTATCCAGACTCGCTTAGGGAGACAACACCTTTGGTTTCCATTTTCAGTCTGATGGTTTGTTGTGTTTGTCTGGTAGAGTGATTGTGCTTGATGATTCGTCTTTTCGAGAGAAAATTTTGTCCCAAGCTCATCGTAGTAGATTCACTGTACACCCAGGCAGTGCTAAGATGTATAAGGATCTACGTACGAGATTCTAGTGGAAAGGGATGAAGCGCAGTGTTTACCAGTATGTCTCTCGATGCCTTGTTTGTTAGAAGGTTAAGGCGGAGCATCATCGATGGGTTGTCTGATGCATAGTTTGAAAATTCTAGAGTGGAAGTGGGAGCATGTGACGATGGATTTTGTCACCCACTTGCCGATGTCTTTCAGGCATTGTGATGCCAATTGGGTTATGGTGGAAAGATTGTCCAAGTCTGCTCATTTTCTCTCGTACAATCGCGAGTTCAGTTTTGATCGCATGACGAGATTGTACATCCAGGGTATTGTACGGTTGCATGGAGTGCCATAGAGTATTGTCAATGACAGAGATCCGAGGTTCACCTCACGGTTTTGGGGAAGTTTTCAGCGAGCCTTGGGTACCACTTTGAGTCTCAACACAACGTATCATCCAAAGACTGACGGTCAGTTCAAAAGGAATATCGGACCTTAGAAGATAAGATGAGGGCTTCAGTGATGGATTTTGGGTTTTCCTAGAAAGATCATCTGCCGATTATAAGTTCGCTTATAACAATAGCTATCATTGCAGTATCGGCATGGCACCGTTTGAGGATCTTTATGGTCGAAGACAGGTTGAGGGACCAGAGTTGATCCAACAGATTGTGGATAAATATTATCTGATCAAGAAAAGGATCAAGACTCCACAGGATAGGCAGGCTAGCTATGTCAACACCAAGCGTAGACCTTTACACTTTGAATCAGGAGAGCATGTTTTCTTGCAAATTTTGCCTTTACGAAATGTGATGAGATTCAGTCTCAAGGGAAAGTTAGAACGTAGGTTCATTGGTCTGTTTGTGATCTTGGAAAAAGTGGGAGATATGGCTTATCGTTTGGCATTACCGCCGTAGCTTTCCAACATTCACAACGTGTTCCACATGTCATTACTTTGATAGTACATTGCAGATGAGTCGCACATTATGCATCCGACAGAAGTACAGTTAGATCCGGATTTGTCGTATGTGGAGAGACCCTTGATGATTCTCGATAGAAGGGACAAAGTGCTTCGGAATAAACGCATTCCTCTAGTCATGGTTCAATGGCAGCGTCGAGATATTGAGGAAGCGACTTGGGAGCTAGAGAGTCATATGTGAACTAAACATCCGGAGTTATTTTGATTCAAATTGTATTTCAGCAGTTCAGTTGTCAACTAAAATATTGTAATAACAAGTTGTTTCAGTATTATTTTGCTCTGTTATCCTAGTCCTGATTTCGATGATGAAATATCTTAATTGGGGAGAATTAGTAGCCCGTATCCAAATTAAGTTAATCAAGTGTCTAATTATGATTAATTGGATAAAACATGATTAAGAAATTCTCAATTGAGTCTTTGGAGTTGAAAAATGGATTCAAAACACTCGAAAGTGGGCCGAAGGGTTCCAAGATATCAGAAGGATCGGATTATCCAAACCCCAGGATCAAACCATGTTGGAAAACTGGCGAGTTCCCAGACCAATTACGATTGATACCCGGTGCAGCGGAAGTTTAAAAATTTTTCATGGAACGTTTCCATGGTATGGGTATCAACCGTTCATCGATTGAATTACGTGTGTGTAAAATTTAAATAACAATTAAATAAATTTTACCTCAAATCTCGCAACGAGATTAATGGACACCAACAGAACAATTCTGCTCTTGTTGTCTCTCCCTGGAACCGATGAACGCCTTCAATCAGGTCCACGAACAGAGGTTTAATCCCTCTGATAGATTGCACTAGAAAATCTATCAGAAGTTTTCTGCGAAGAGAATACACGAATTTGATTCGCTATTCCAGACTGCAATTCAAAATCACAGACCGGAATTTCTCAGACAGAGAGGGAGGGGGGGCGACGGCCAAGCTTGAGAGAGGGGGCTAGGGTTTCGATTTTTTTCTCTCAAAATTATGAGCTATCGTGTTTTAATTTCTGTACTGAAATAACTTATTTATAATGCAGGCCACTAACACCTTAGGGCCCATTAGTCATAAGCTGGGGCCCGACAAGCAAAGCCCGCTCGTTCAGAAATTAATATAAAATTCATCGTGACTCCGATTGATGAAACGATTTCACCAATGTGCACAGAAACCATTTCTGCATGTTTTAAAGTCAAAATAAATTTTCCTGAATCCGAATTCAGTGGTTTCCAAAAATGTACATCCCTATGTCATTTTAGGAAATCCTACTCCCTTACTCTTAAGAAGTCCAACTTCTTTATTCATTAAATTTAACTCTTTAAATTTAACTATCTCAACGGGGATTAAAACTCCATTACACTGTGTGACCCTCAATGGTTCAGGGATACAGCTAGCCGTGGGCTCACAACTCCTTGTGACTCGGAACAACACTTTCCGACTTGCCCATCGAATCATGGTAAAGCGCCTAGCAACATCGCCCCATGATTCCCTAGGTATCACTGATAGTGCCTACAAGAACCAGTAGATTTTGGTTAACGTACAGTACGGTCCCTTCATCCAAATATCCCGATCGAATCAACAACCATTGGTATATCGAGAGTCGCTCAAGATTCGATAACTATGCAATACATCTTGAAGATCAAATTAGTGACATCGCATGTGCTACTAAGAAACCATTTCTTAAATCACATCAAGTACTCTGGCCAGAGATTTGTCACACTAATATCTCCTCAGATCGCATAGGATATCCACACTCGCAAGTATGTGGTGAATCCTTGACAACAATGCATTGACTCCTATATGTGTCGTAACTGTACCCAATCTCGACACCTGATGACCCCCTCAGAGTCGGTAAACGAGTCAAAGTACAGTACTAGCATATAGAGTCTCCATGATGTTTCAAGTCGTAAGGACTAATGGTGTACAACCAAAACCGCGGACTTTATCCACTCGATAAGTGATAACCACTTGGAAAGTCCGGATAGGGTAGTTCGACTATTCATCCTATGAATATCCATTTGCATGCTTCGAACATCTCCATGTTCCCTACCAATGAAACGTGGTACTCCGCATCGCAAATGCTAGTCTCATACTCGAGCGATCCTTATCCTTATTATCGGACGGCTCAATCGACTAGGAACGGTTTTAGAACATACAGTGACTATAAGATGTATTTCATGATAGACATCTCCATGTTCTACCACATCTTACATACACTATAGTATATTCAAGGTCTTTATCAAAACAACAATAGTATATCACAATATAACAATATGAAGTAATATAAAGTCATTGCCATAAAAGTGTAAATAATATTAAACAAAAGATTGTTTATACAAAGAGTCAACAAAGCCCATAGCCACACAGTTGGCTCACTGGGCACCCACTCTTACAATCTCCCACTTGCCTTATAGCCAACTAGTCATACTACGTAGACCCATTGCTTCGCGATGTTTGTCAAACAATGGTCCTGGCAAAGGCTTAGTAAGTGGATCAGCGATATTGTCTGCAGAGGCCACTCGTTCGACACTGATGTCTCCTCTTTCCACAATCTCCCGGATTATGTGGTATTTCCTCAGTACGTGTTTGGATCTTTGATGAGACCTTGGTTCCTTTGCTTGAGCAACGGCACCCGTGTTGTCGCAGTACACCGGGACTGGACCAACAAATTCAGGAATGACGCCCAACTCTTGGACGAAATTCCTCATCCAAACGGCCTCTTTAGCAGCAGCTGATGCTGCAATGTATTCAGCCTCAGTGGTGGAATCCGCTGTGGTGTCCTGCTTGGAACTCTTCCAAGAGACAGCACCGCCATTGAGCATGAACACAAATCCAGAGGTTGACTTCGAGTCATCCACATCACTTTGGAAGCTAGAGTCGGTATAGCCTTCCAGTTTGAGTTCTCGTCCTCCATAAACCATGAACATATTCTTAGTCCTTCGCAAGTACTTAAGAATGTCCTTCACGGCTTTCCAATGCATCTGACCAGGATTAGATTGATATCTGCTCGTGACACTCAGAGCAAATGCTACATCCGGTCTGGTAGATATCATCCCATACATGATACTACCTATAGCTGACGCATATGGTACATGTGTCATATTCTCTATCTCTGCATCAGTCTTGGGACACATAGACTTGGATAGAGAAACTCCATGACACATGGGTAGATGTCCTCTCTTGGACCCATCCATTGAAAACCGTTTCAATATGGTATCGATGTAGGTTGATTGAGTGAGTCCTATCATTCTCTTAGATCTATCCCTATAGATCTGTATCCCAAGAATGTAGGATGCCTCACCCAAATCCTTCATCGAAAATCTACCTGATAACCATATCTTTGTTGACTGCAACATCCCTACATCATTCCCAATGAGTAGGATGTCATCAACATAAAGTACTAAGAATGTCACCGCATCCTTAACTACTTTCTTGTACACGCAAGGTTCCTCCGGGTTCTTGATGAAACCAAAGTCTTTAATTGTTTCATCAAATTTCTGGTTCCAACTTCTTGATGCTTGTTTTAGACCATAAATTGATCTCTGAAGCTTGCATACCTTATGCTCGCTTCCCATGGATGTGTACCCCTCAGGCTGCTTCATATAGATTTCTTCCTTAATGTCTCCATTAAGAAAAGCAGTCTTCACATCCATTTGCCATATCTCATAGTCATACCATGAAGCTATGGCAATAAGGATTCTTATGGACTTGAACATTGCAACTGGTGAAAAGGTTTCGTCATAGTCAACTCCTTGCCTTTGAGTATAACCTTTAGCCACCAATCGCGCCTTGTAGGTCAATACCTTACCATCAGGCCCAAGCTTTCTTTTGTAGATCCATTTACACCCTATTGGAACAATTCCATCGGGAGGATCCACTAAAGTCCAGACTTGGTTAGTATGCATCGAATCCAATTCTGATTGCATAGCTTCAAGCCATAAATTCGAATCCGCATCAGAAATTGCTTCCTTGAAGTTTCTTGGATCACATCCAATGTCGGGTTCATCTTGACCCTCTTCAAGAAGAAGACCATATCGAACTGGAGGTCTAGAAGTCCTCTCGGATCTTCTAGGTGCAGGCGTGTCCAGCAATGGTTCCTGAGGTGTGGGATCGTTATTTTGTATTTCGGGTTCTTCTCAAACTTCTTCGAGTTCCATCATCTCGCCTTTCTTATCCAATAAGAACTCCTTCTCCAAGAAGGTGGCATTCCGTGAAACAAACACCTTTGTTTCAGCAGGATAATAGAAATAATATCCGATTGAATTCTTCGGATACCCCACAAAATAACACAAGCTGGATCGACTATCCAACTTATCTCCCACTGTCCGCTTCACGTAAGCAGGACATCCCCAAATCCTCAAGTATGAATACTTAGGAGCTTTGCCATTCCATAACTCGTATGGTGTTTTGTCCACTGCTTTAGTGTGGACGTTATTCAACAACAATACCGCCGTTTCAAGCGCATAGCCCCAAAACGAAGGTGGAAGCTCAGTGAAGCTCATCATGGATCGAACCATGTCCAACAAAGTTCGATTACGACGCTCCGATACACCATTAAGCTGTGGTGTCATAGGAGGAGTCCACTGAGAGAGAATCCCATTCTCTTTTAGATAGTCCAAAAACTCGGTACTCAAGTATTCTCCACCTCGATCCGATCGAAGTGCTTTAATACTTTTACCTAGCTTGTTTTCTACTTCAGCCTTGAATTCTTTGAACTTTTCAAATGCTTCAGACTTATATTTCATTAAATATAAATACCCATACCTAGAATAATCATCAGTAAAGGTAATGAAGTAGGTGTGGCCATGTTGAGTCCCTACTCTAAATGGACCACAAACATCTGTATGGATCAAATCCAACAGATTTTGACTACGTTCAGGCTTCCCCTTAAAAGGAGATTTAGTCATTTTCCCTTTTAGGCAGGATTCACAAGTAGGTAGAGAGTTAATATCAGACATATCAAACATGCCCTCTCCCACTAGCTTGTTCATCCTCCTTGAGGAAATATGACCTAGTCTAGCGTGCCAAAGGTTTGCCGGGTTTTGACTATCGATTTTCCTTTTGTTTGTTGTCGCCGGTTTGTCAATACAATTTACTGGAACGTCTTTTAGTTTTAAATTGTATAGATCGTTTTCAAGTTGTCCATTTCCAATTAAACATTCATTCTTGTAAATATTGCAAATCCCATTCACAAAATTACAAGAATAACCATCTCTATCAAGCATAGAAATAGAAATAATGTTTTTAATTAAATCTGGCACAAATAAAACATCTCTCAACAATAATTTAAAACCGTTCTGCAAAATCAAACAAACATCTCCAATGGCCGTAGCTTCAACTCTGGAACCATTCCCGAGCCTCAGCTGGGTCTCACCCATTCTAAGCCTGCGACTTCTTGTCATCACCTGCAAATCATTGCAAATGTGAGATCCACATCCGGTATCCAATACCCAAGAAGTTGTATTAAGTGACATGTTTATTTCGATATAGAACATACCCTTTGCAGTTCCCAACTGCTCAAGATACTCCTTGCAGTTGCGCTTCCAATGACCCGGCTTCTTGCAGTAATGGCAAACATCCTTGGATTTTCCATCGTTTGAAGCCTTTGTCTTTTGCTTCTTCTCGGGTTCCACTTTCTTGGGTGGGGCAGAACGTTTCTTGCCCTTCATACTTGGCCCCTTCTTAGCAGAAGATGAGGAGCCCACCAAGAAAGCTGGCTTATCCTTCTTAAGTGTGGATTCATATGTAACGAGCATATTGACCATCTCTTCAAGGGTGGCCTCTATCTTGTTCATATTAAAATTTATCACGAATCCATCAAATGAAGAAGGAAGAGATAGAAGCAGCAAGTCCACATTGAGTTCATGCTCCAACACCAAATCAAGGGTCGCTAACTTCTGTATGAGCCAAATCACTCGTACCCCATGATCACGGACCGAAGTCCCTTCACGCATGCGGCACGTCATCAACTCCTTAACAGTAGAGAACCTTTCAGCCCTCGACTGAGCCCCAAAAAGTTCCTTGAGTTGCGTGTGAATGTCAGCAGCATTCACCGTGTCCTCAAATCGCCTCTGGAGTTCATCAGACATCGAGGCTTGCATATAGCATTTGGTCTTGATGTCATGGTCGCACCATGCATCAAGTTTGGCCAATTCCTCCGGACTTATGTCAGCTGGTGCTTCCTTCGGAGGTGCTTTCTCTAACACGTAGAGCATTTTCTCCGAAGTTAAGACAATCTTCAACTTCCGGAACCATTCCGTATAGTTGGCGCCAGTCAGCTTGTTTTGTTCGAGGATCGAGAATAAAGGATTTCGCGAATTCATTGTATGAAATACTGAAAAGGAAAAACAGACATATATCAATGATTGTTTAACAATTTACTAAGACATAAAATAGGCGAATTTAATTTTATGAATCTCACTCCCACTATTTTAACGATTTCACCACCCTCTAGTGAAAACGGGAAACTTTTTCCTTAGTGAGAACATGGAGTCCAATTGACAAACTTATGGTCCCGAATAATATCAGCCAACCATAATTCTCAAAAGGTAGAGCCCAATTGCTTCCAAAGCAACCCCCATGTATTTACCTCATGTCCAATAAGGGCCCAATAATATGACGCCGTTTAAAGTGACATGTCAAGATGACCCATCAATATTAAGTTGTGATGGACGGTCGCCATGTGGATCCCCCAATAATATGAGCCGATCCCATGGGAGTTCCACCCAACTTACAACATTTGTCGATCCAATGTACAGCTTTCCGACGGACGGGCCCCCCCAATAATATGAGCCGGACCGTATCCGCGGGTAGCATCACATACATTGACCGTTGATGGAAGGTAGGAACATTTAAACAATATTTAAATTTCCTTTATTTATCTTGATATAAATTTTAAATCATATTTAAAATGAGGGATTTTATTTATAAAAATATTTGTCTCATCATATTTAATTTATTGCATGCATTGCCGGATTCACGCAATTTATGTCTAAACATGCATACAATCATAATATCACATATTATATAGGATGATCGATTCCATTTCTATTTGACCCGTGGTTGCCAATCACGGGTCTTAGTCCAATCCTAGGTAATATGCAGTATGCAAATGCAATCCTATTACATATGCTTCCAATTTACATTTCTTCAGTCTTCATTGTCTGCTGGGCCCACCATCTTCAAATCTTGATCTCCCACTAAATCTAATGTATTTACAATAAATAACAATGACAAGTAGGGGATACATTTTTAGGGGGTGGGAACGGGCTATAAACCAAGCCCACTTTTATTACATATGACATTCATATCGGGCCATAAACCAGGCCCATTAATAAAACCAACAACAATAAAGACAAAATGTAAATTCCTAACATACACCTACAAAATTGGTCATGGCAATCGATCATCCTTATCCAATAACATTTAATTCAAAATTAATTTATTGGATAACATGCTGTGGCAATTCAAATTTAAACAAGATAAAATCATATTTTATATATAAAATCACATTTCACATATAAAATCATATTTTATCTCCATATCAAATAAAATCATATTTTATCTATAAAATCCAATTTTACAAATAAAATCATATTTTATCTAATATATCATAAGATCATATCTTATCATCAATTGTACCAAAATAATTGATTTCAAAATTCAATTTACGGATAAAATATTAAAATTTTCCAAAAATTCAAATTTATCCAAAATCAATTTTAAAATTTACGGACTCGAACAATTCGATCCGAAATCTCGTGAACCAATCAAAAACAATTTTTGACCGGACCAAAAATAAAATTTTAAATATTAAAATTAATAAAAATATAATTTTTCCCGCGGGCCGCCCGGGACACTCCCGGGCCGGCCCGCACCCGGGGCGCGGGCCGGGGGCAGCCCGGCTGCCCCCTTAGGGCAGCGCCTGGCGCCGCCCCTGGGCAGCGCCGAGCGCTGCCCTGCGCAGCGCCCAGCGCTGCGCTGGGCAGCGCACAGCGCTGCCCTGGGCGGCGCCGTGCGCCGCCCTGGGCGGCGACGGTCGCCGCCTTGGGCGGCGCCGTGCGCCCCCTTTGGGCGGCGCCGTGCGCCGCCCGGGGCAGCAACAATTGCTGCCCCACCGGGCAGCGATCCAATCGCTGCCCGGGTTTTGCCCCGAAAAAATTTTTTTTTTATTTAAAATATTTATTTTGTTTCAAAAACCGAGACTCAAAAATTTTGTACAATTGATTAATTCAATCGATTGATCTGAGCAACCTGGCTCTGATACCACTGTTGGAAAACTGGCGAGTTCCCAGACCAATTACGATTGATACCCGGTGCAGCGGAAGTTTAAAAATTTTTCATGGAACGTTTCCATGGTATGGGTATCAACCGTTCATCGATTGAATTACGTGTGTGTAAAATTTAAATAACAATTAAATAAATTTTACCTCAAATCTCGCAACGAGATTAATGGACACCAACAGAACAATTCTGCTCTTGTTGTCTCTCCCTGGAACCGATGAACGCCTTCAATCAGGTCCACGAACAGAGGTTTAATCCCTCTGATAGATTGCACTAGAAAATCTATCAGAAGTTTTCTGCGAAGAGAATACACGAATTTGATTCGCTATTCCAGACTGCAATTCAAAATCACAGACCGGAATTTCTCAGACAGAGAGGGAGGGGGGGCGACGGCCAAGCTTGAGAGAGGGGGCTAGGGTTTCGATTTTTTTCTCTCAAAATTATGAGCTATCGTGTTTTAATTTCTGTACTGAAATAACTTATTTATAATGCAGGCCACTAACACCTTAGGGCCCATTAGTCATAAGCTGGGGCCCGACAAGCAAAGCCCGCTCGTTCAGAAATTAATATAAAATTCATCGTGACTCCGATTGATGAAACGATTTCACCAATGTGCACAGAAACCATTTCTGCATGTTTTAAAGTCAAAATAAATTTTCCTGAATCCGAATTCAGTGGTTTCCAAAAATGTACATCCCTATGTCATTTTAGGAAATCCTACTCCCTTACTCTTAAGAAGTCCAACTTCTTTATTAAATTTAACTCTTTAAATTTAACTATCTCAACGGGGATTAAAACTCCATTACACTGTGTGACCCTCAATGGTTCAGGGATACAGCTAGCCGTGGGCTCACAACTCCTTGTGACTCGGAACAACACTTTCCGACTTGCCCATCGAATCATGGTAAAGCGCCTAGCAACATCGCCCCATGATTCCCTAGGTATCACTGATAGTGCCTACAAGAACCAGTAGATTTTGGTTAACGTACAGTACGGTCCCTTCATCCAAATATCCCGATCGAATCAACAACCATTGGTATATCGAGAGTCGCTCAAGATTCGATAACTATGCAATACATCTTGAAGATCAAATTAGTGACATCGCATGTGCTACTAAGAAACCATTTCTTAAATCACATCAAGTACTCTGGCCAGAGATTTGTCACACTAATATCTCCTCAGATCGCATAGGATATCCACACTCGCAAGTATGTGGTGAATCCTTGACAACAATGCATTGACTCCTATATGTGTCGTAACTGTACCCAATCTCAACACCTGATGACCCCCTCAGAGTCGGTAAACGAGTCAAAGTACAGTACTAGCATATAGAGTCTCCATGATGTTTCAAGTCGTAAGGACTAATGGTGTACAACCAAAACCGCGGACTTTATCCACTCGATAAGTGATAACCACTTGGAAAGTCCGGATAGGGTAGTTCGACTATTCATCCTATGAATATCCATTTGCATGCTTCGAACATCTCCATGTTCCCTACCAATGAAACGTGGTACTCCGCATCGCAAATGCTAGTCTCATACTCGAGCGATCCTTATCCTTATTATCGGACGGCTCAATCGACTAGGAACGGTTTTAGAACATACAGTGACTATAAGATGTATTTCATGATAGACATCTCCATGTTCTACCACATCTTACATACACTATAGTATATTCAAGGTCTTTATCAAAACAACAATAGTATATCACAATATAACAATATGAAGTAATATAAAGTCATTGCCATAAAAGTGTAAATAATATTAAACAAAAGATTGTTTATACAAAGAGTCAACAAAGCCCATAGCCACACAGTTGGCTCACTGGGCACCCACTCTTACAAACCATACAAAGTGCACGAAGTTCAGAAGCATAGTTTGAGATCGGAGGCTCCGTAGAGATCGAAAGATCCGAACAGGGATCGGACAATCCGATCGTGTCTGGATAAGTGGATATGGATTTGATTTGACAACCCATGGAGATCGGACAATCCAAAGGTTGAGATCGGACGATCCAAACATATTACGTAAGCAATGATGTCAAAACGAGGGACAAGTGTTTGGATGGGTTGAAGGGGGAGATCGGACGATCCGATCGCAGGGATCGGACCATCCGATCTATGCCTATAAATAGGTGATAAGTGCATTTTATGCAATTATTCTATTTATGATTTTAATTGAATTTTGTTTAGTTTCGAGCAGAATTATGTGTTCTTGGTGTTGTTTGTGTTTATCTACCAATATTCATAAATTGGTGGAATTTGAGATGAAAAGACGAAGAAATTGGAAGAAAGAGAAAATAAAAGAAAAGAAGAGCAAGTGCATATGCGCTCTGTAGTGCGCTTCTGCGTGAAAAGCCGAGGAAGAAAAGCGCTTCTGCGCATAAATTCAAGCAACTGCGCAACTTTGACAATTTGAAGGGGTGCGCTTCTGTGCATCGAAAGAAGCCTCTGTGTGTTGTGAACGAAGAGAGGGCTTGTGCTTCTGCGCTTCATCATGTGCCTCTACGCGAATTACACAGAAAAGGAAAAATTAAAGAGTTTGGAAATCCTTGAAGTTGTGATCTTGGGTTTTCTTGATGGGCTTTCAAGTACATATAAAGGGAATTTTGTAGGTCAAAAATTGGAAGCAGCCGCCACAACATAACAAAAATCAAAGAGGGATTCGAGAGATTTGGAGAGAAATTTGGAAGAAGAAATCTTGGCAAAGAACGTGAAGAATAAATTGCAACAAAGACGAAGATCGATCGACCGGACACGACATCGAATATTCGGATTTGTTTTTTTCCTTTTGAATTTTTTTTATTATTGAATTGATGTCTAGATTTATGAACATGATTTATTTTTTCAAGAATTTGATTATGAACTAATTTTCTTAGTCTAGAGGTTGATGGAACCTGGTGTAGACTCTTCTACAAATTGTTAATTTTATTGGATTGAATTCTACTAGATTGATTGTTTTTTTTCTAGATTTGATTGTCGTTTCAATTAATTGATCACTAATTGAATTTTTATATGTACTTGAAATCATTTCTCGGGAGAGGGGATTTTGAATAAGACCAATAGAAATTACACTGTTAATTGTTTATATAGCTCGGGAGAGTATATAACGTTAATGAAGCCTTAGGAAGAACATTGTTTTACACATATCACTAAGACTAGATTTTTAATAGGGATATTGGGATTAAATCTTAGTTGATACATATTATTTGTTGCTTGGGAGAGGGAAATAATACAATTAAGTCTTCTTGGCTATTAATTGAATGGAATTCATGAAATTTAATTATTTAGGAGTAGTTGTTGTCGAAACCAGGTGAAATTTGAACCTCTAGACCATTTTCTCTCATTGATACTTTTTTGAAGTTTTGTGCGTGCTTGGATAAAGTTTTTTGAATTTATTTAATTTTAAAAATCAAAATTCTCTTATTTAATTTTTTAGATAAAGTTTGTATATTCTAATTACAAGCACTGAATAATTTTCACATTACTCCTCGTGGGAACAATACTCTATTCATCACATTATTAAAACTTCATATTGTGCACTTGCAGGCACAAAAATATGCAACAAGTTTTTGGTGTCGTTGTCGTGGATTAATTTGTTGATTTTATTTAGTATTGTTACCAATTAGTCTATATTTTAATTTAGAGCTTTTTTATTTTATTTTTAGTTGCTAATTGATTTTAATTCTTCTTACTTGCAGTGTATGCGAAGATCCCAAAGTGATAATTCTCTAATGTTTGATCCAGAGATCGAATGCACTGCAAGAGCACTGAGACGATTGAGAAGAGAAGAATTACATAGATGGCTGAAGATAATTCAAATCAAGCTCCCTTGGTGCCAATTAGAGATCACTTCCGGCCGACGATCCAGGCTCACTAATCTGTAATCGCTTGAGAAAGCATAAATGCAAACAACTTTGAGCGAAACCCGGCATTGATCAACATGGTTCAGCAGAACCAATTCAATGGGAGCGCCTCAGCTGATCCTCATCTGCACCTGCGAACTTTCTTGGAAATCACTGATATGGTAAAGATAAACGGTTTTTGTGAGGATATTATTTGTTTACGTTTGTTTCCATTCTCTCTCAGGGACCAAGCCAAGAGTTGGTTACAATCATTGTCGTTGGGAAGCATTACTACGTGGGATGAAATGGCAGCGGAGTTTTTGGCAAAGTATTTTCCACCTGCAAAATCCACCCAGCTGAAGATTGAGATCACCACCTTCAGGAAGCTTGATTCAGAGCAATTATATGAGCCGTGGGAAAGGTACAAGGATTTGTTAATAAGTTTTCCTAACCACAATTTTGAAGACTGGGAGCAGATCGAGTGGTTTTACAATGGGTTAAATACGCCAAATCGAATGTCGGTGGACTTTGCTGCTGGAGGAACAATATTCTCAAAGGAACCCATTCAAGCCTATGATATGCTGGAGCAAATGATGATCAATAGTTCTCAATGGTCATCTGAACGTATGGGAGTCAAGAAAGCAGTGTATGCAGTGGATCCTCCACTTCCATCTCTGCCCAATTATCTGCATTAACTACGCAAGTGGCTGCGTTGAATAAGGTGAGTGTTGCAGATCCAGCAGGTGTGTCGGTTGCAATGGAAGAATCTCATCCTCATGACCAAGCTCAGTACATCAACCAAAGAGGTTATTGAGGCTACAGAGGTAATCCTATTCTTAATACTTACCATCCTAGCTTATGTAACCATGAAAACTTTTCATATGACAACAATCAAAATGTGTTGAATCCCCCTCCGGGGTTCAATACAAACAAGGGTGAGGGGAAGACGTCATTGGAGGATGTGGTATCTACGTTTGTTACTGAATCTGGTAAGAGGATGGCGAGAACTGAGTCTCTCCTTGACAGCCTAGAGTCGCATGTGAGTAATATCAGTGCCATGATGAAGTCTATGGAAACGCAAATTGGGCAGCTGGACAATGCACTGAAAGATAACAATCGAGGTCAGTTCCCAAGAAGAGCCGAAGTGAACCCCATTGAGCATTGCAACTCAATAGAGTTGCGGAGTGGGAAACAAGTACTGAAGAAAGAAAACCTGAGTGTGAAAGATCTGAGGGGACCAAAAATTCAGTAGAGTAGAAGAAAGTTTAAGATGCTGCAGTTGAGAATAAATTTGAGAAAGACGTGGAAGAGAAAGAGAGTGAACCTGAGCCTAAACCGATGTACAAGCCTCCACTTCCATATCCCCAGAGGTTCAAGAAGAAGGCATTGGATGAGCAATTCTCAAAATTCTTGGAAATTTTCAAGAAGATACATATCAACATCCCTTTTGATTATGATTTGGAGCAAATGCCAAACTATGAAAAGTTTATCAAAGAGGTGATTGTCCAAGAAAAGAAGGCTGCGAGAGAACGAGGTGGTGAACTTAAATGAAGAGTGTAGTGTTGTGCTTCAAAATAAGATGCCACAAAAGCTGAAGGATCCAGGGAGTTTTACTATCCCTTGTTCAATTGGTGGATCTCATATTACTACTGTTTTATTTGATTTAGGGGCCAGTATTAATTTAATGTCATTTTCTGTTTACAGGGCCTTGGAGCTGGGAGAGATGAAACCGACATCGATCACACTGTATTTGGAAGATAGAAGCATCAAATATCCACGTGGAATTATAGAAGATGTCCTCGTAAAGGTAGAAAAATTTATCTTTTCGGCTGATTTTGTGATCATGGACATGGAAGAAGACCAAACTACTCCATTGATTTGCAATAGACCGTTCTTGGCCACCGACGATGCCAAGATAGAGGTGAAGAAGGGTGAGTTGTCTATGGGTGCAGACGATGAGAAAGTAACTTTTAGCATATTCATGAAGGCAATTAATTCATCCATCGAGGAATTATGCATGGTGGAGCGAGCGAAGAAGCTGAATTGCCATCACAAAACTGTCAGTAAAGAATAGTTTCCAATGGAGAGAAGGTCGAGCGTACCAAAGAAGAAAACTCAGAAGAAGAAAGAAAAATTCAAAATGTGGTCTGTGGAATATGTGTGGAGAGTGAAAGAGAAGGGAAAGACTCCCAACAAAATGACAACCATCTAAGACCGGTGAAAGTCGGGCTAACGACTCTAAACCAAGCGCTTCATGGGAGGCAACCCATGTTTTATGCTTTATTTTTATTATATTTTATTATTTGATTTTTTTTTCTGTTCATGCTTGACTTTAATTTGACTTCAATTTTCATTGGTTGGTGTAGAGTACAAAGAAAATTCCGAACATCATTCACGCATCTGCGCATGAAATTGCACTTTTGCGCGCTATCTACGAGAGACAAAGGCGCATCTGCGGAATTTTCAACGCTTTTGCGCAACATATTCGAACCACAATGACGCTTCTGCGACCCATTCCACGCTTCTGCGAATCTATGCGAGGAACAATCACGCAGAAATGTGATATATTGCGCATGTGCGCACTCCGTAAGAAATTCTGGCATGCTTCTGCGTTTAATTCTCGAATTTGCGCCCTCCCTCAGATTTAAGAATTAAGACGCATCATCGTATGCTTCACTTTTACATCTTCAACCCTATTCACTGCTCCAGAACAATAATTGCAGCGGCGACACTCTTTCTTACAAATCTCAAATTTCATTCCTGCTCAAGAACTATCACAGAATTACATATTGATAGGGCCTCTGTTCCGAGTCCTCTCCATCCTCAATTGAAACTAGGGTTCTCACCATTGCACAACTGCTTCTCCAATCGCTCCAACGCATTGTTGCTACTGACCAAATTTCTTGAAAATAACAAGGTAATTGGCTAATCTCTTATTGGTGTTCAAAAATTTTGAGAAATTTTGAGAATAGATGCAGTGTTGAATATTGCACATAAGGTATTTGTTGGATTGCCCAAGTGAAGTAATATTGATTGTTGACTTGTGATTTTGGAGAGTGGGAATTGTTTGAATTATGTGATATACGAGTAGTGGGTATTGTGCTGAGTTGATTGATTATGACTCCAAAAACCAAAGGCAAGGGTGTCGCTTTGTCGTCATCCCAAGCGTCGTTTGATACACATCATTTTTGGGATGCGGATGCGGCAGCAAATTATGTGAAGTTATCAGAAAAGACTATGCAGAGAGAGCGGGGTATGTACATGAGGGAATATGAGGCCCTTACTTTGATCGAAGCTTGCCGACGAGGGTGGGCCTATTTTGTGAAGCAACCTCAGAATTCCGTGATGTCACTGGTGCGTGAATTTTACGCCAATTTTTTAATTAAGCATGACAATTTCAAGGTGAAGGTGCGCGGAAAAATGGTGTCTTTTGATAGTAAAACGATTAATGATATGTATCACATCCCTCCGATTGAAAAAGATGAATATGCAAAATTCAAAGAGAGCCAATTCCCATCTGATGAAGTTCTCACTACACTATGTGAAGAGGGTGCAGAGTGGAAGATTAATTGGAAGCACGAGCCTATAACTTTCTTTTTGAGATTTCTTAAGAGGGAGGCTAATAACTGGCATGAGTTTGTGGTTGCGAGGATGATGTCATCCGGGCATACTTATGAAGTTACTTTGGCCAGATCAAAGTTAGTTTATTGCTTGGTGACTGGACGAGCGATCGATGCGGGGAGTGTACTTCAAGACTTGATCAGTGATGCTGCAAAGGGTTCGTCCATTAGTAGCTTTCCGCACTCCTCCTTGATTACTGATCTGTGCAAATATGTGGGGGTTGTGTGGAACAACCAAGAGCATATTTTACCCACTAAGGCCCCTATAGTCCTCACTAGCGTTCGCAAAAGAGATAAGAAGAAGGCGGAGCAATCCTCTGAAGCCCAGCAGCTTCCACCACAGCCTTTCACAGCACGTCACTGCTGACAATCTCCCACTACCACCTCCGCAACCATCACAGCCGCCTCTATCCTCGCTACCTGCTACTGAGCACCATCAGTTTTTGCCTTTCGAGAAAACTGTATTTGATATATTTGATTCTTTGGAAGGACGTTTGACGTCCTATTGGGAGATAACACGGTAGCACATGGCCTATGTTCATGACTTCCATGTCGTTCTTGCTCAGCGCTTTCCTCCCACTGACCCCTCTGGTCTTGCTTATCCCGCTCCATCACCTTGGTCACATATGTCAATTTCTGGAGATTATTGTTCTAATGAAGGTGGAGATGATGATGATGATATGGATGTCGAGTCCTGATGCTTGACATCTGAGGTACTTGTCCCTTGCTCTTGTTATTTTTAAATCATTAGGGACAATGATTGTAATAAGTTTGGGGGTTGCAGCATTTAGAAAATTGATTAATTGTTTTGTTATGGTAGTTGTTGACGTGTTTGAGTTGATGAGTAGTGGTTTAGTATTTGATAAAAAAAAAATTTGTTTTTAGTTTGGTTATTGTGAGTTGTTGGGAGTCAAGAAAGAAAGAAAAAAAAAGGCCTATGATGATGAATGATAAAGAAAATAGAATTTGAAATCTAGTGTTGGTAAAAAAATTTCTTGAGTTCTCACAAAATATGCACTATGCCTTGATTGTATAGACCTTAGCGATTAGAGAAACTTTGTGATTTTGTGCGTGAATTGGATAATTCGATTCTTAACTTTGGTGATTTATATTTGAAACCGAGGTAGTCTTCTACAAACTTAGAAATGATTTAGGCAAATATATTGAAAGCTAAAAATTTGCCAAAGCAACAAAGAATTTTTTTTAACAACAAAATCCGGGCCTGGAAAGGGATTGAAATCTTAATCACCAATCCATGGTTAAGTTTGTGGATAAAATAGGATTGATGATTCATCCGGGCTATAGACGAGGGGATTGAAATCCGAATCCTATCTTTAGTTATAGCTAAGTTTGCGGCTAATTTATGGGGCTAAAATAAAACTGGATGCAAAATCCGACGATTTTATGATAAACTGTGATATAAATTGAAAAGTCCTTTTGATATTAGTAAGTATAAGTTGAACTTGGTTGAGACTGTTTTGAAACTAAAGAGCAGAATTGATGAATCTATGAAACAAACTTGTTGCATTAGTGTATCAAAAGTTAGGTGGATAGACAAGATTAGTAATTCACATACGCACGAGAACTCTTGAGAAATTTAACTACACATGGATTAATTGTTGGATATCTGAGGCCGACTGGTTTTGCAAAAGAAATTTTATATTTGCGTGTATGTTGTTAGTTCATGGTTTGTTTTTTTGTTGTGTTAAAATTTTGCTCGGGACTAGCAAACATTTAAGTTTGGTGGAATTTGATAAGTGCATTTTATGCAATTATTCTATTTATGATTTTAATTGAATTTTGTTTAGTTTCGAGCAGAATTATGTTGGTGTTTTTTGTGTTAATGTAGCAATATTCATAAATTAGTGGAATTTAAGATGAAAAGACGAAGAAATTGGAAAAAAGAGCAAAACAAAGAAAAGAAGAGCAAGTGCATCTGTGCTTTGTAGTGCACTTCTGCATGAAAAGCCGAGGAAGAAAAGAGCTTCTGCGCATAAATTGAAGCAACTGCGTGACTTTGAGAATTTGAGGGGGTGCGCTTCTGTGCATCGCAAGACTCCTCTGCGTGTTGTGAAGGAAGAGAGGGCTTGTGCTTCTGCGCGAATTACACAGAAAAGGAAAAATTACAGAGTTTGGAAATCCTTGGAGACGTGATCTTGGGTTCGCTTGATGGGCTTTCAAGTACATATGAAAGGAATTTTCAAGGTCAAAAATTGGAATCAGCCGCCACAACATAACAAAAATCAAAGAGGGATTTGAGAGATTTGGAGAGAAATTTGGAAGAAGAAATCTGGGCAAAGAACGTGAAGAATAAATTGCAACAAAGACGAAGATCGATCGATTGGACACGACGTCGAATATTTGGATTTGTTTTCTTCATTTTGAATTTTTTTTTATTGAATTGATGTCTATATTTCTGAAAATGATTTATTTTTGCAAGAATTTGATTATGAATTAATTTTCTTAGTCTAGAGGTTGATGGAACCTGGTGTATACTCTTCTAAAAATTGTTAATTTTATTGGATTGAATTCTACTAGATTAATTATTTTTTTCTAGATTTGATTGTCGTTTCAATTAATTGATCACTAATTGAATTTTTATATTTATTTGAAATCATTTTTCGGGAGAGGAGATTTTGAATAGGACCAATAAAAATTACACTGTTAATTGTTTATATAGCTCGGGAGAGTATAGCGTTAATGAAACCTTAGAAAGAACGTTGTTTTACACATATCACAAAGACTATATTTTTAATAGGGATATTGGGATTGAATCTTAGTTGATACATATTATTTGTTGCTCGGGAGAGAGAAATAATACAATTAAGTCTTCTTGGCTATTAATTGAATGGAACTCATGAAAATTAATTAATTAGTAGTTGTTGTCGAAACCAGTTGAAATCTGAACCTCTAGACCATTTTCTCTCATTGATATTTTTCTGAAGTTGTGTGCGCGCTTGGCTAAAGTTTTTTGAATTTATTTAATTTTAAAAATCAAAATTCTCTTATTTAATTTTCTAGATAAAGTTTGGACTATTCTAATTAGAAGCACTTAATTATTTTCACATTAATCATCGTGGAAATGATATTCTATTCATCACTTTATTAAAACTTGATACCGTGCACTTGCGGGAACTAAAATACGCAACAATAGTGGTCGAGAGCCCCCATTTTCACTCGCACCAATTCTTATCCTCTCCCTTTCTAGATAGTTTTTAGGGACTTTTAGGCGTCCTATTTGAGGGCCGGAAGTGGCAGAGCACTGCGAGGATAGTAGCGGAGCAATGCCCAAGTCTTGAGACAGTCGCCATCAGCGGGCTGACGACGGACGCATGTATATCATTGGATACCATTAGAGATTAGGGAGTTTGTAATAGCTTAGTTAAGGATTTTATAGTATTATAAGTGATATGGTGATTATTGCTTATAGGCTTGGACTTTGAGACTGCTAGCTTGCTATGGTGATTGAGTTGTCTAGATAGAGGTACAGACAAATTATCCGAGATACTAGGTTGAATATAAATGTATTATGTTTTCATGTTTTCTGTATTATTTGTATTTGCATTGATATTATGATGCATGCATGAATATGTTGAGCTTTATGCCTTGATTTGCATAGCCATAGTAGGGGTCGCTCAGCCCTGTATTTTTAGTGGATGAATTCTATGGAGTTGAGTTCGGATATATCTACAATTTTATGGTATGAGAGCCATATCCTGATGCGATGGCCCAGCATGCTACATACCATGGCGCCTTGAGTGAGCAGTATTCTGGATAGATTTTCGAGTACCCTTCATATTGCATGCGCTGAAAGAGTGGGTGCCCGGTGAGCCAACTTGTGGCTAAGGGCTTTGATGACTCTTTGTATAAACAATCTTTTGTTTTATATAATTTACATTTTTATTAATGGCAATGACTTTATCTTTCTTCATATTGTTATATTGTGATATACTATTGTTGTTTTGATAAAGACCTTGAATATACTATAGTGTATGTAAGATGTGGTAGAACATGGGGATGTCTATCATGAAACACATCTTATAGTCACTGTATATTCTAAACTGTTCCTAGTCGATTGAGCCGTCCGATAATAAGGATAAGGATCGCTCGAGTTTGAGACTAGCATTTGCGATGCAGAGTACCACGTTTCATTGGTAGGGAACATAGAGATGTTCGAAGCATGCAAATGGATATTCATATGATGAATGATCGAACTACCCTATCCGGACTTTCCAAGTGGTTATCACTTATCGAGTGGATAAAGTCCGCGGTTTTGGTTGTACACCATTAGTCCTTACTACTTGAAACATCATTGAGACTCTATATGCTAGTACTATGCTTTGACTCGTTTACCGACTCTATTGGGGTCATCAGGTGTCGGGATTGGGTACAGTTACAACACATATAGGAGTCGATGCTTTGTTGTCAAGGATTCACCACATACTTGCGAGTGTGGATATCCCATGCGATCTGAGGAGATATTAGTGTGACGAATCTCTGGCCAGAGTACATGATGTGTTTTAAGAAATGGTTTCTTAGTAGCACATGCGATGTCACTATTTGATCTTCAAGATGCGTTGCATAATTATCGAACCTAGAACGACTCTCGATTTACCAATGGTTGTTGATTCGATCGGGATATATGGATGAAGGGACCGTACTGTACGCTAACCAAAATCTATTGGTTCTTGCAGGCACTATCAGTGATACCTAGGGAATCATGGGGCGATGTTGCTAGGCGCTCTTACCATGATTCGATGGGCAAGTCGGAAATTGTTGTTCCGAGTCACAAGGAGTTGTGAGCCCACGGCTAGCTGTATCCCTGAACCATTGAGGGTCACACAGAGTAATGGATTTTTAATTCCCGTTGAGATAGTTAAATTTAAAGAGTTAAATTTAATGAACAAAGAAGTTGGACTTCTTATTTAAGAGTAGAGGAGTAAGATTTCCTAAAATGACATAGGGATGGGCATTTTTGGAAATCACTGAATTCGGATTCAGAAAAATTTATCTTGACTTTAAAAGGTGCAGAAATGGTTTCTGTGCACATTGGTAAAATCGGTTTATCAATCGGAGTCATGATGAATTTTATATTAATTTCTGAACATGCGGGCTTTGCTTGTCGGGCTTGAACTTATGACTAATGGGCCCTAAGCTGTTAGCGGCCTACATTATAAATAAGTTATTTCAGTACAGAAATTACATACAACAGGTCACAATTTTCGAAAAAACCCTAGTTTTCTCTCTAACAGTGGCCGCCCCCCTCCCCTTTGCTCAGGAAAATCCAGCCTGTGAATTTTGAATTACAGTCTGGTTTAACGGATCAAATTCGTTAATTCTCTTCGTAGAAACATCTGATAGATTTTCTAGTGCAATCTATCAGAGGGATTAATTATCCGTTCGTGGACCTGATTGAAGAACAGTTCGTCCATCAGTTCCAGGGATATACAACAAGAGCAGAGCAATCTGTTGGTGTCCATAATCTCGATTCGAGATTGGAGGTAAAAATTTATAATTGTTATTTAATTTTTACACACACAATTTAATCGTAAAGTTTTGATACCCATTATGGAATCGTTCCATATAAAATTTTTAAACTTCCGCTGCACCGGGTATCAATTCTGATTGATCTGATCGCCGTTCTCCAACAGTGGTATCAGAGCCAGGTTGCTCAGATCAAGCGATTAAATTAATCGATTGTACAAACAAAATTTTAAGCCTCGGTTTTTGAAACAAAATAAATATTTTAAAATAAATTTTTTTTTTTCGGGCAAAACCCGGGCAGCGAGCGATGGTCGCTGCCCAGCGCAGTGCCAGGGCGGCGCACGTCGCTGCCCTAGGGGCAGCCGGGCTGCCCGGCCCGAGCCCTTTGGAGCGCGGGCAGCCCGGGCGTGTCCCAGGCGGCCCGCGGAAAAATTAATTTTTAATTTTTAAAATTAAAATTTTAATATGTTAAAAATCTATTTTTGGTCCGATCGAAAATTGTTTTTGATTGGTCCACGAGGCATCGGATGGAATTGTTCGAGTCCGAAAATTTTAAAATTGATTTTTGGATAAATTTGAATTTTTGAAAAATTTATATATTTTATCCGTTAAATCAGATTTTATGAAATTAATTATTTTTGGTACAATTGATGATAAGATATGATCTTATGGAAATATTGAGTAAAATATGATTTTATGTATAAAATTGGATTTTATATGTAAAATATGATTTTATTTGATAAAAAGATAAAATATGATTTTGTATGTAAAATAAGATTTTATATATGGAATATGATTTTATCCTTTTAATTTAAATTGACATTGCATGTTATCCAATAAATTAATTTTGAATTAAATGTTATTGGATAAGGATGATCGATTGCCATGACCAATTTTGTAGGTGTATGTTAGGAATTTACATTTGTTTTTATTGTTGTTGGATTTATTAATGGGCCTGGTTTATGGCCCAATATGAATTGTCATATGTAATAAAAGTGGGTCTGGTTTATGGCCCGTTCCCATCCCTTAAAATGTATCCCCTATTTGTCATGGTTATTTATTGTAAATACATTAGACTTAGTGGGAGATGAAGATTTGAAGATGGAGGTGGGCCCAGCAGACAATAAAGACAGAAGAAATGTAAATTGGAAGCTCAATTTAATAGGATTGCATTGCATACTGCATATTACCTAGGATTGGACTAAGACTCGTGATTGGCAACCACGGGTCGATTAGAAATGAAATCGATCATCCTATATAATATGTGATATTATTGTTGTATACATGTTTTAGACAAAATTGTGTGAATCCGACAAGCATACAAAATTTTAAAATGATGAGACAAATTTTCAAAATTAAAATCCCTCATTTTAAATATGATTTAAAATTGATATCAAGATAAATAAAGGAAATTTAAAATTGTTTAAATGTTCCTACCTTTCATCAACGATCAATGTATGAGATGCTACCCGCGGATACGGTCCGGCTCATATTATTGGGGGGGCCCGTTCGTCGGAAAGCTGTGCATTGGATCGACACATGTTGTAAGTTGGGTGGAACTCCCATGGGATCGGCTCATATTATTGGGGGATCCACATGGCGACCGTCCATCACAACTTAATATTGATGGGTCATCTTGACATGTCACAATAAACGGCGTCATATTATTGGGCCCTTATTGGACATGAGGTAAAAACGTGGAGGTTGCTTTGGAAGCAATTGGGCTCTACCTTTTGAAAATTATGGTTGGCTGATATTATTCGGGACCATAGTTTGTCAATTGGACTCCATGTTCTCACTAAGGAAAACAGTTTCCCGTTTTCACTAGAGGGTAGTGAAATCGTTAAAATAGTGGGAGTGAAATTCATAAAATAAATTTCGCCTATTTTATGTCTTAGTAAATTAATTAAACAATCACTGATATTTGTCTGTTTCTTTTCAGTATTTCATAAAGATGAATTCGCGTAATCCACTTTTCTCGATCCTCGAACAAAATAAATTGACTGGCGCAAACTATACGGAATGGTTTCGTAAGTTGAAGATTGTCTTGACTTCGGAGAAGATGCTCTACGTGTTAGAAAAATCTCCTCCGAAGGAAGCACCAGCTGATGTAAGTCCAGAAGAGTTGGCCAAACTTGATACATAGTGGGACCATGATATCAAGGCCAAATGCTATATGCAAGCCTCGATGTCTGATGAACTCCAGAGGCGATTTGAGGACACCGTGAATGCTGCTGACATTCACGTACAACTCAAGGAACTTTTTGGGGCTCAATCGAGGGCTGAAAGGTTCGCTACTGTAAAAGACCTAATGACGTGTCGCATGCGTGAAGGGACTTCGGTCCGTGATCAATGGGATACGAGTGATTTGGCTCATACAGAAGTTGGTAACCCTTGATTTGGTGTTGGAGCATGAACTCAACGTGGACTTACTACTTCTATATCTTCCTTCTTCGTTTGACGGATTTGTGGTGAATTTCAATATGAACAAGATAGATGTCTCCCTTGAAGAGATGGTCAATATGCTTGTAACATATGAATCCACTTTAAAGAAGGATAAACCGGCTTTCTTGGTGGGCTCCTCTTCTTCTGCTAAGAAGGGGCCAAGTACAAAGGGTAAGAAACGTTCTGCCCCACCCAAGAAAATTGAACCCGAGAAGAAGTACAAGACAAAGGCTTCAAACATGGAAAAGTCCAAGGATGTTTGCCATTACTGCAAGAAGCCCGGTCATTGGAAACGTAACTGCAAGGAATATCTAGAGCAGTTGCGAACTGCGAAGGGTATGTTCTATATTGAAATAAATGTTTCACTTAATACTACTTCTTGGGTATTGGATACCGGATGTGGATCTCACATTTGCAATGATTTGCAGGTGATGACAAGAAGTCGCAGGCTTAGAATGGGTGAGACCCAGCTGAGGCTCGGAAATGGTTCCAGAGTTGAAGCCAAAGCTGTGGGAGATGTTTATTTAATTTTGCAGAACGATTTTAAGTTACTTTTGAGAGATGTTTTATTTGTTCCAGATTTGATTAAAAACATTATTTCTGTTTCTATGCTTGATAGAGATGGTTTTTCTTGCAATTTTGTGAATGGGATTTGCAATATTTACAAGAATGAATGTTTGATTAGAAATGGACAACTTGAAAACGATCTATATAACTTAAAATTGAAGGACGTTCCAATAAATTATGTTGATAAACCGGCAACAACAAACAAAAGGAAAATCGATAGTCAAAACCCGGCAAACCTTTGGCATGCTAGGCTAGGTCATATTTCCTCAAGGAGGATGAACAAGCTAGTGGGAGAGGGCATGTTTGATATGTCTGATATTAACTCTCTACCTACTTGTGAATCCTGCCTGAAAGGAAAAATGACTAAATCTCCTTTTAAGGGGAAACCTGAGCGTAGTCAAAATCTGTTGGATTTGATCCATACAGACGTTTGTGGTCCATTTAGAATTGGTACTCAATTCGGCCACACCTACTTCATTACCTTTACTGATGATTATTCTAGGTATGGGTATTTATATTTAATGAAATATAAGTCTGAAGCATTTGAAAAGTTCAAAGAATTCAAGGCTGAAGTAGAAAACAAGCTAGGTAAAAGTATTAAAGCACTTCGATCGGATCGAGGTGGAGAATACTTGAGTACCGAGTTTTTGGACTATCTAAAAGAGAATGGGATTCTCTCTCAGTGGACTCCTCCTATGACACCACAGCTGAATGGTGTATCGGAGCGTCGTAATCGAACTTTGTTGGACATGGTTCGATCCATGATGAGCTTCACTGAGCTTCCACCTTCGTTTTGGGGCTATCCGCTTGAAACGGCGGTATTGTTGTTGAACAACGTCCACACCAAAGCAGTGGACAAAACACCATACGAGTTATGGAATGGCAAAGCTCCTAAGTATTCGTACTTGAGGATTTGGGGATGTCCTGCTTACGTGAAGCAGACAGTGAGAGATAAGTTGGATAGTTGATCCACCTTATGTTATTTTGTAGGGTATCCGAAGAATTCAATCGGATATTATTTCTATCATCCTGCTGAAACAAAGGTGTTTGTTTTAAGGAATGCCACCTTCTTGGAGAAGGAGTTCTTATTGGATAAGAAAGGCGAGATGATGGAACTCGAAGAAATTCGAGAAGAACCCGAAATACAAAATAACGATCCTACACCTCAGGAACCATTGATAGACACGCCTATACTTAGAAGATCCGAGAGGACTTCTAGACCTCCTATTCGATATGGTCTTCTTCTTGAAGGGGATCAAGATGAACCCGATATTGGATATGATCCAAGAAACTTCAAGGAAGTAATTTCTGATGCGGATTCAAATTTATGGCTTGAAGCTATGCAGTCGGAAATAGATTCGATGCATACAAACCAAGTTTGGACTTTAGTAGATCCTCCCGATGGAATTGTTCCAATAGGGTGTAAATGGATCTACAAGAGAAAGCTTGGGCCTGATGGTAAGTTATTGACCTACAAGGCGCGATTGGTGGCGAAAGGTTATACTCAAAGACAAGGAGTTGACTATGATGAAACCTTTTCACCAGTTGCAATGTTCAAGTCCATAAGAATCCTTATTGCCATAGCTTCTTGGTATGACTATGAGATATGGCAAATGGATGTGAAGACTGCATTTCTTAATGGAAACATTAAGGAAGAGATCTATATGATGCAGCCTGAGGGATACACATCCATCGGAAGCGAGCATAAGGTATGCAAGCTTCAGAGATCAATCTATGGTCTAAAACAAGCATCAAGAAGTTGGAACCAGAAATTTGATGAAACAATAAAGGATTTTGGTTTCATCAAGAACCCGGAGGAACCATGCGTGTACAAGAAAATAGTTAAGGATGCTGTGACATTCTTAGTACTTTATGTTGATGACATCCTACTTATTGGGAATGACGTAGGGATGTTGCAGTCAACAAATATATGGTTATCAGGTAGATTCTCGATGAAGGATTTGGGTGAGGCATCCTATATTCTAGGGATACAGATCTATAGAGATAGATCTAAGAGAATGATAGGACTCACTCAATCAACCTACATCGACACCATATTGAAACGGTTTTCAATGGATGGGTCCAAGAGAGGACATCTACCCATGTGTCATGGAGTTTCTCTATCCAAGTCTATGTGTCCCAAGACTGATGAAGAGATAGAGAAAATGACACATGTACCATATGCGTCAGCCATAGGTAGTATCATGTAAGGGATGATATCTACCAAACCGGATGTAGCATTTGCTCTGAGTGTCACGAGCAGATATCAAGCTAATCCCGGTCAAATGCATTGGAAAGCCGTGAAGGACATTCTTAAGTACTTACGAAGGACTAAGAATATGTTCATGGTATATGGAGGAAGAGAACTAAAATTGGAAGGCTATACCAACTCTAGCTTCCAAAGTGACGTGGATGACTCGAAGTCAACCTCTGGATTTGTGTTCATGCTCAATGGCGGTGCTGTCTCTTGGAAGAGTTCCAAGCAGAACACCACAGCGGATTCCACCACTGAGGCAGAATACATTGCAGCATCAGCTGCTGCTAAAGAGGCCGTTTGGATGAGGAATTTCGTCCAAGAGTTGGGCGTCATTCCTGAAGTTGTTGGTCCAGTCCCGGTTTACTGTGACAACACGGGTGTCGTTGCTCAGGCAAAGGAACCAAGGTCTCATCAAAGATCCAAACACGTACTGAGGAAATACCACATCATCCGGGAGATTGTGGAAAGAGGAGACATCACTGTCGAAAGAGTGGCCTCTGCAGACAATATCGCTGATCCACTTACTAAGCCCTTGCCAGAGCCATTATTTGACAAACATCGCGAAGCAATGGGTCTACGTAGTATGACTAGTTGGCTTTAGGGCAAGTGGGAGATTGAAAGAGTGGGTGCCCGGTGAGCCAACTTGTGGCTAAGGGCTTTGATGACTCTTTGTATAAACAATCTTTTGTTTTATATAATTTACATTTTTATTAATGGCAATGACTTTATCTTTCTTCATATTGTTATATTGTGATATACTATTGTTGTTTTGATAAAGACCTTGAATATACTATAGTGTATGTAAGATGTGGTAGAACATGGGGATGTCTATCATGAAACACATCTTATAGTCACTGTATATTCTAAACTGTTCCTAGTCGATTGAGCAGTCCGATAATAAGGATAAGGATCGCTCGAGTTTGAGACTAGCATTTGCGATGCAGAGTACCACGTTTCATTGGTAGGGAACATAGAGATGTTCGAGGCATGCAAATGGATATTCATATGATGAATGATCGAACTACCCTATCCGGACTTTCCAAGTGGTTATCACTTATCGAGTGGATAAAGTCCGCGGTTTTGGTTGTACACCATTAGTCCTTACTACTTGAAACATCATTGAGACTCTATATGCTAGGACTGTGCTTTGACTCGTTTACCGACTCTATTGGGGTCATCAGGTGTCGGGATTGGGTACAGTTACAACACATATAGGAGTCGATGCTTTGTTGTCAAGGATTCACCACATACTTGCGAGTGTGGATATCCTATGCGATCTGAGGAGATATTAGTGTGACGAATCTCTGGCCAACATGATGTGTTTTAATAAATGGTTTCATAGTAGCACATGCGATGTCACTATTTGATCTTCAAGATGCGTTGCATAGTTATCGAATCTAGAACGACTCTCGATTTACCAATGGTTGTTGATTCGATCGGGATATATGGATGAAGGGACCGTACTGTACGCTAACCAAAATCTATTGGTTCTTGCAGGCACTATCAGTGATACCTAGGGAATCATGGGGCGATGTTGCTAGGCGCTCTTACCATGATTCGATGGGCAAATCGGAAATTGTTGTTCCGAGTCACAAGGAGTTGTGAGCCCACGGCTAGCTGTATCCCTGAACCATTGAGGGTCACACAGAGTAATGGATTTTTAATCCCCGTTGAGATAGTTAAATTTAAAGAGTTAAATTTAATGAACAAAGAAGTTGGACTTCTTATTTAAGAGTAGAGGAGTAAGATTTCCTAAAATAACATAGGGATGGGCATTTTTGGAAATCACTGAATTCGGATTCAGAAAAATTTATCTTGACTTTAAAAGGTGCAGAAATGGTTTCTGTGCACATTGGTAAAATCGGTTTATCAATCGGAGTCATGATGAATTTTATATTAATTTCTGAACATGCGGGCTTTGCTTGTCGGGCTTGAACTTATGACTAATGGGCCCTAAGCTGTTAGCGGCCTACATTATAAATAAGTTATTGCAGTACAGAAATTACATACAACAGGTCACAATTTTTGAAAAAACCCTAGTTTTCTCTCTAACAGTGGCCGCCCCCCTCCCCTCTGCTCAGAAAAATCCAGCCTGTGAATTTTGAATTACAGTCTGGTTTAACGGGTCAAATTCGTTAATTCTCTTCGTAGAAACTTCTGATAGATTTTCTAGTGCAATCTATCAGAGGGATTAATTATCCGTTCGTGGACCTGATTGAAGAACAGTTCGTCCATCAGTTCCAGGGATATACAACAAGAGCAGAGCAATCTGTTGGTGTCCATAATCTCGATTCGAGATTGGAGGTAAAAATTTATAATTGTTATTTAATTTTTACACACACAATTTAATCGTAAAGTTTTGATACCCATTATGGAATCGTTCCATATAAAATTTTTAAACTTCCACTACACCGGGTATCAATTCTGATTGATCTGATCGCCGTTCTCCAACAGCGGTATCAGAGCCAGGTTGCTCAGATCAAGCGATTAAATTAATCGATTGTACAAAAAAAATTTTAAGCCTCGGTTTTTTAAACAAAATAAATATTTTAAAATAAAATTTATTTTTTTTTTCGGGCAAAACCCGGGCAGCGCACGGCGCTGCCCAGCGCAGCGCTAGGCGCTGCGCAGGGCGGTGCACGTCGCTGCCCGGCCCGAGCCCTTTGGGGCGCGTGCAGCCCGGGAGTGTCCAGGACGGCCCGCGGAAAAATTAATTTTTAATTTTTAAAATTAAAATTTTAATATGTTAAAATTCTATTTTTGGTCCGATCGAAAATTGTTTTTGATTGGTCCACGAGGCATCGGATGGAATTGTTCGAGTCCGAAAATTTTAAAATTGATTTTTGGATAAATTTGAATTTTTGAAAAATTTATATATTTTATCCGTTAAATCAGATTTTATGAAATTAATTATTTTTGGTACAATTGATGATAAGATATGATCTTATGGAAATATTGAGTAAAATATGATTTTATGTATAAAATTGGATTTTATATGTAAAATATGATTTTATTTGATAAAAAGATAAAATATGATTTTGTATGTAAAATAAGATTTTATATATGGAATATGATTTTATCCTTTTAATTTAAATTGACATTGCATGTTATCCAATAAATTAATTTTGAATTAAATGTTATTGGATAAGGATGATCGATTGCCATGACCAATTTTGTAGGTGTATGTTAGGAATTTACATTTGTTTTTATTGTTGTTGGATTTATTAATGGGCCTGGTTTATGGCCCAATATGAATTGTCATATGTAATAAAAGTGGGTCTGGTTTATGGCCCGTTTCCATCCCTTAAAATGTATCCCCTATTTGTCATGGTTATTTATTGTAAATACATTAGACTTAGTGGGAGATGAAGATTTGAAGATGGAGGTGGGCCCAGCAGACAATAAAGACAGAAGAAATGTAAATTGGAAGCTCAATTTAATAGGATTGCATTGCATACTGCATATTACCTAGGATTGGACTAAGACTCGTGATTGGCAACCACGGGTCGATTAGAAATGAAATCGATCATCCTATATAATATGTGATATTATTGTTGTATACATGTTTTAGACAAAATTGTGTGAATCCGACAAGCATACAAAATTTTAAAATGATGAGACAAATTTTCAAAATTAAAATCCCTCATTTTAAATATGATTTAAAATTGATATCAAGATAAATAAAGGAAATTTAAAATTGTTTAAATGTTCCTACCTTTCATCAACGATCAATGTATGAGATGCTACCCGCGGATACGGTCCGGCTCATATTATTGGGGGGGCCCGTTCGTCGGAAAGCTGTGCATTGGATCGACACATGTTGTAAGTTGGGTGGAACTCCCATGGGATCGGCTCATATTATTGGGGGATCCACATGGCGACCGTCCATCACAACTTAATATTGATGGGTCATCTTGACATGTCACAATAAACGGCGTCATATTATTGGGCCCTTATTGGACATGAGGTAAAAACGTGGAGGTTGCTTTGGAAGCAATTGGGCTCTACCTTTTGAAAATTATGGTTGGCTGATATTATTCGGGACCATAGTTTGTCAATTGGACTCCATGTTCTCACTAAGGAAAACAGTTTCCCGTTTTCACTAGAGGGTAGTGAAATCGTTAAAATAGTGGGAGTGAAATTCATAAAATAAATTTCGCCTATTTTATGTCTTAGTAAATTAATTAAACAATCACTGATATTTGTCTGTTTCTTTTCAGTATTTCATAAAGATGAATTCGCGTAATCCACTTTTCTCGATCCTCGAACAAAATAAATTGACTGGCGCAAACTATACGGAATGGTTTCGTAAGTTGAAGATTGTCTTGACTTCGGAGAAGATGCTCTACGTGTTAGAAAAATCTCCTCCGAAGGAAGCACCAGCTGATGTAAGTCCAGAAGAGTTGGCCAAACTTGATACATGGTGGGACCATGATATCAAGGCCAAATGCTATATGCAAGCCTCGATGTCTGATGAACTCCAGAGGCGATTTGAGGACACCGTGAATGCTGCTGACATTCACGTACAACTCAAGGAACTTTTTGGGGCTCAATCGAGGGCTGAAAGGTTCGCTACTGTAAAAGACCTAATGACGTGTCGCATGCGTGAAGGGACTTCGGTCCGTGATCAATGGGATACGAGTGATTTGGCTCATACAGAAGTTGGTAACCCTTGATTTGGTGTTGGAGCATGAACTCAACGTGGACTTACTACTTCTATATCTTCCTTCTTCGTTTGACGGATTTGTGGTGAATTTCAATATGAACAAGATAGAGGTCTCCCTTGAAGAGATGGTCAATATGCTTGTAACATATGAATCCACTTTAAAGAAGGATAAACCGGCTTTCTTGGTGGGCTCCTCTTTTTCTGCTAAGAAGGGGCCAAGTACAAAGGGTAAGAAACGTTCTGCCCCACCCAAGAAAATTGAACCCGAGAAGAAGTACAAGACAAAGGCTTCAAACATGGAAAAGTCCAAGGATGTTTGCCATTACTGCAAGAAGCCCGGTCATTGGAAACGTAACTGCAAGGAATATCTAGAGCAGTTGCGAACTGCGAAGGGTATGTTCTATATTGAAATAAATGTTTCACTTAATACTACTTCTTGGGTATTGGATACCGGATGTGGATCTCACATTTGCAATGATTTGCAGGTGATGACAAGAAGTCGCAGGCTTAGAATGGGTGAGACCCAGCTGAGGCTCGAAAATGGTTCCAGAGTTGAAGCCAAAGCTGTGGGAGATGTTTATTTAATTTTGCAGAACGATTTTAAGTTACTTTTGAGAGATGTTTTATTTGTTCCAGATTTGATTAAAAACATTATTTCTGTTTCTATGCTTGATAGAGATGGTTTTTCTTGCAATTTTGTGAATGGGATTTGCAATATTTACAAGAATGAATGTTTGATTAGAAATGGACAACTTGAAAACGATCTATATAACTTAAAATTGAAGGACGTTCCAATAAATTATGTTGATAAACCGGCAACAACAAACAAAAGGAAAATCGATAGTCAAAACCCGGCAAACCTTTGGCATGCTAGGCTAGGTCATATTTCCTCAAGGAGGATGAACAAGCTAGTGGGAGAGGGCATGTTTGATATGTCTGATATTAACTCTCTACCTACTTGTGAATCCTGCCTGAAAGGAAAAATGACTAAATCTCCTTTTAAGGGGAAACCTGAGCGTAGTCAAAATCTGTTGGATTTGATCCATACAGACGTTTGTGGTCCATTTAGAATTGGTACTCAATTCGGCCACACCTACTTCATTACCTTTACTGATGATTATTCTAGGTATGGGTATTTATATTTAATGAAATATAAGTCTGAAGCATTTGAAAAGTTCAAAGAATTCAAGACTGAAGTAGAAAACAAGCTAGGTAAAAGTATTAAAGCACTTCGATCGGATCGAGGTGGAGAATACTTGAGTACCGAGTTTTTGGACTATCTAAAAGAGAATGGGATTCTCTCTCAGTGGACTCCTCCTATGACACCACAGCTGAATGGTGTATCGGAGCGTCGTAATCGAACTTTGTTGGACATGGTTCGATCCATGATGAGCTTCACTGAGCTTCCACCTTCGTTTTGGGGCTATGCGCTTGAAACGGCGGTATTGTTGTTGAACAACGTCCACACCAAAGCAGTGGACAAAACACCATACGAGTTATGGAATGGCAAAGCTCCTAAGTATTCGTACTTGAGGATTTGGGGATGTCCTGCTTACGTGAAGCAGACAGTGAGAGATAAGTTGGATAGTTGATCCACCTTATGTTATTTTGTAGGGTATCCGAAGAATTCAATCGGATATTATTTCTATCATCCTGCTGAAACAAAGGTGTTTGTTTTAAGGAATGCCACCTTCTTGGAGAAGGAGTTCTTATTGGATAAGAAAGGCGAGATGATGGAACTCGAAGAAATTCGAGAAGAACCCGAAATACAAAATAACGATCCTACACCTCAGGAACCATTGATAGACACGCCTATACTTAGAAGATCCGAGAGGACTTCTAGACCTCCTATTCGATATGGTCTTCTTCTTGAAGGGGATCAAGATGAACCCGATATTGGATATGATCCAAGAAACTTCAAGGAAGTAATTTCTGATGCGGATTCAAATTTATGGCTTGAAGCTATGCAGTCGGAAATAGATTCGATGCATACAAACCAAGTTTGGACTTTAGTAGATCCTCCCGATGGAATTGTTCCAATAGGGTGTAAATGGATCTACAAGAGAAAGCTTGGGCCTGATGGTAAGGTATTGACCTACAAGGCGCGATTGGTGGCGAAAGGTTATACTCAAAGACAAGGAGTTGACTATGATGAAACCTTTTCACCAGTTGCAATGTTCAAGTCCATAAGAATCCTTATTGCCATAGCTTCTTGGTATGACTATGAGATATGGCAAATGGATGTGAAGACTGTATTTCTTAATGGAAACATTAAGGAAGAGATCTATATGATGCAGCCTGAGGGATACACATCCATCGGAAGCGAGCATAAGGTATGCAAGCTTCAGAGATCAATCTATGGTCTAAAACAAGCATCAAGAAGTTGGAACCAGAAATTTGATGAAACAATAAAGGATTTTGGTTTCATCAAGAACCCGGAGGAACCATGCGTGTACAAGAAAGTAGTTAAGGATGCTGTGACATTCTTAGTACTTTATGTTGATGACATCCAACTTATTGGGAATGACGTAGGGATGTTGCAGTCAACAAATATATGGTTATCAGGTAGATTCTCGATGAAGGATTTGGGTGAGGCATCCTATATTCTAGGGATACAGATCTATAGAGATAGATCTAAGAGAATGATAGGACTCACTCAATCAACCTACATCGACACCATATTGAAACGGTTTTCAATGGATGGGTCCAAGAGAGGACATCTACCCATGTGTCATGGAGTTTCTCTATCCAAGTCTATGTGTCCCAAGACTGATGAAGAGATAGAGAAAATGACACATGTACCATATGCGTCAGCCATAGGTAGTATCATGTAAGGGATGATATCTACCAAACCGGATGTAGCATTTGCTCTGAGTGTCACGAGCAGATATCAAGCTAATCCCGGTCAAATGCATTGGAAAGCCGTGAAGGACATTCTTAAGTACTTACGAAGGACTAAGAATATGTTCATGGTATATGGAGGAAGAGAACTAAAATTGGAAGGCTATACCAACTCTAGCTTCCAAAGTGACATGGATGACTCGAAGTCAACATCTGGATTTGTGTTCATGCTCAATGGCGGTGCTGTCTCTTGGAAGAGTTCCAAGCAGAACACCACAGCGGATTCCACCACTGAGGCAGAATACATTGCAGCATCAGCTGCTGCTAAAGAGGCCGTTTGGATGAAGAATTTCGTCCAAGAGTTGGGCGTCATTCCTGAAGTTGTTGGTCCAGTCCCGGTGTACTGTGACAACACGAGTGCCGTTGCTTAGGCAAAGGAACCAAGGTCTCATCAAAGATCCAAACACGTACTGAGGAAATACCACATCATCCGGGAGATTGTGGAAAGAGGAGACATCACTGTCGAAAGAGTGGCCTCTGCAGACAATATCGCTGATCCACTTACTAAGCCCTTGCCAGGGCCATTATTTGACAAACATCGCGAAGCAATGGGTCTACGTAGTATGACTAGTTGGCTTTAGGGCAAGTGGGAGATTGAAAGAGTGGGTGCCCGGTGAGCCAACTTGTGGCTAAGGGCTTTGATGACTCTTTGTATAAACAATCTTTTGTTTTATATAATTTACATTTTTATTAATGGCAATGACTTTATCTTTCTTCATATTGTTATATTGTGATATACTATTGTTGTTTTGATAAAGACCTTGAATATACTATAGTGTATGTAAGATGTGGTAGAACATGGGGATGTCTATCATGAAACACATCTTATAGTCACTGTATATTCTAAACTGTTCCTAGTCGATTGAGCCGTCCGATAATAAGGATAAGGATCGCTCGAGTTTGAGACTAGCATTTGCGATGCAGAGTACCACGTTTCATTGGTAGGGAACATAGAGATGTTCGAAGCATTCAAATGGATATTCATATGATGAATGATCGAACTACCCTATCCGGACTTTCCAAGAGGTTATCACTTATCGAGTGGATAAAGTCCGCGGTTTTGGTTGTACACCATTAGTCCTTACTACTTGAAACATCATTGAGACTCTATATGCTAGTACTGTGCTTTGACTCGTTTACCGACTCTATTTGGGTCATCAGGTGTCGGGATTGGGTACAGTTACAACACATATAGGAGTCGATACTTTGTTGTCAAGGATTCACCACATACTTGCGAGTGTGGATATCCTATGCGATCTGAGGAGATATTAGTGTGACGAATCTCTGGCCAGAGTACATGATGTGTTTTAAGAAATGGTTTCTTAGTAGCACATGCGATGTCACTATTTGATCTTCAAGATGCGTTGCATAGTTATCGAATCTAGAACGACTCTCGATTTACCAATGGTTGTTGATTCGATCAGGATATATGGATGAAGGGACCGTACTGTACGCTAACCAAAATCTATTGGTTCTTGCAGGCACTATCAGTGATACCTAGGGAATCATGGGGCGATGTTGCTAGGCGCTCTTACCATGATTCGATGGGCAAGTCGGAAATTGTTGTTCCGAGTCACAAGGAGTTGTGAGCCCACGGCTAGCTGTATCCCTGAAACATTGAGGGTCACACAGAGTAATGGATTTTTAATCCCCGTTGAGATAGTTAAATTTAAAGAGTTAAATTTAATGAACAAAGAAGTTGGACTTCTTATTTAAGAGTAGAGGAGTAAGATTTCCTAAAATGACATAGGGATGGGCATTTTTGGAAATCACTGAATTCGGATTCAGAAAAATTTATCTTGAATTTAAAAGGTGCAGAAATGGTTTCTGTGCACATTGGTAAAATCGGTTTATCAATCGGAGTCATGATGAATTTTATATTAATTTTTGAACATGCGGGCTTTGCTTGTCGGGCTTGAACTTATGACTAATGGGCCCTAAGCTGTTAGCGGCCTACATTATAAATAAGTTATTGCAGTACAGAAATTACATACAACAGGTCACAATTTTCGAAAAAACCCTAGTTTTCTCTCTAACAGTGGCCGCCCCCCTCCCCTCTGCTCAGGAAAATCCAGCCTGTGAATTTTGAATTACAGTCTGGTTTAACGGATCAAATTCATTAATTCTCTTCGTAGAAACTTCTGATAGATTTTCTAGTGCAATCTATCAGAGGGATTAATTATCCGTTCGTGGACCTGATTGAAGAACAGTTCGTCCATCAGTTCCAGGGATATACAACAAGAGCAGAGCAATCTGTTGGTGTCCATAATCTCGATTCGAGATTGGAGGTAAAAATTTATAATTGTTATTTAATTTTTACACACACAATTTAATCGTAAAGTTTTGATACCCATTATGGAATCGTTCCATATAAAATTTTTAAACTTCCGCTGCACCGGGTATCAATTCTGATTGATCTGATCGCCATTCTCCAACATGCGCATACATGACATATGTATATTTGTACATCTGTACTGAGCGTTTTATTCTCACGTCCATAGTGTTTTTGTGTTGGACACCCTATCCTATGGGGCAGGGCTTAGGTTGGACGGACCCGGAGGTAGCGGTCGTTGAGCTGCAGTGGCTCCGTGGTTTTTCCTGTTCTGTATCAGATTTTTAGTTATGGATTTTAGTGCTTTCCGTTCGATGGGGTTGTATAACATTATTCGATCTTAGCCTGGTCGTTCTGCCGGTAATTTTGTATTTCTGGTTTAAGTTTCCGCTGAACTTAAGTTTTGCGTTTTAAGATTTAATTGCATACTTAAACTCTGTTAGTAGTTGATTCCGGTCTGGATCACTACAGTTATTTTGTTAAAACTAATTAATTCAACTATTTTTTAATATTTACATATTTTAAAATATTTTTACTGAAATATTTATTTTTAAATATTTTTACTAAAATCTTCGGAATTTTCAATTATTTATTATATATTTTTAAAAAATATATAGGAAGTATTCCATGAAACGTCAATGGAACTAGCCTCCATGATGTCGAGCGCTGTCCTTCCATGGTTATGGGATGGAAGCCCAATATGTTAATTAATAATATAAGCCCAAAATTTTGAGCCTAAGATACAAGGGCCCAAGCCCGCGAAGCACTCCTAAAACATCTATAAATAGATGTGTCTCTCTTATATCCAAGGTACATTCTCATTTTTTCCTCTATAACTTGAGCTCTCTTATTTTTTGAGATTATCATTGTGCTCTCTGCTGACTTGAGCGTCGGAGTGCCTATGCCGGAGAACCACCCGATGCCTCTGATGTGTGTTCGTGACGCATGTGACGATCCACAAAGTTTCATGTTACGTACCTTACATTGCAAGGTTCAGCTTACGCTATGTAAATACTCTACGTTGCAAGGTTCAGATTACGCACCTTACGCTGGCAAGCTTACGGACCTTACGCTTATGAGATTCCGCTTGCAAACCAGTTGGATTCCGTACCCTGATTTACGTAGTTTGAGTACTTGTATTTTTTTGGATACATCAGCTTGGCGCCATCTTTGGGAATGCAGACTTGGAAAACCTCTTGAGATGAACACAACGATGTCCTAATAATTTCTGCCACAATTTCTAACTTTTGGGTAAAAAAGATACTTGTGGACTACAGAAGTTCAGCATATATCATTTTTTACGGGGCATTCCAGACAATGGGAATTAGCAACACACAGTTGATGCCAGTGAAAACTTCTCTCGTCGATTTTTCAGGAGAGATAGTTGAAGCAGCAGGGGAACTCACGTTGCCACTTTCTTTAGGATCATATCCCCAACGAACCACCAAAATGGTGAAATTCTTAGTTGTTAAGGCCCTTTTGCCTTACAATGTAATACTTGGATGTCCAAGTTTGAATCTATTTCAAGAAATAACATCCACGTATCACATGAAATTGAAATTTCCAACTTCTGATGGAATTTGGGAGGCGATCGGAGATAGTTGGCTTGCAAGGGAATTCCATGCATCTATCCTATGGAACTCTACAAGAAGTCATAGACAGCCAGGTCCCTGTGAAGACTCACTGAAAGGAAAGAAGCAAAAGCTTGATTGTGATACATTTGGAAACAAAATACACCTTATCGAGGGTGAATCACAAGATCAAGAGAGAATAAAGGCCACAGAAACCCTCAAATACAAAGAGATAGTGCCCAGAGATCCAAAGAAAGTCCTAAATATTGGATCAGATTTGCCAGTAGAAGAGGAAAAGGTTTTGACAAACTTTTTGCAGCATAATGTTGATGTCTTTGTTGGGGAGATGAGGCCTTACCAGGTATACCTCCAGAACTTGCACTTCATCATCTTAATGTGGACCCATGAACGAAACCAATCAAGCAAAAAAAAGGATCTTTCGGACCAGACAAAAACAAACATATCGTTGCAGAGGTTGAAAAGCTTTTAACAATGAAATATATCAGACCGGTTTCATACCTAGAATGGCTGGAAAATGTCGTATTGGTCCCAAAACTCGGAGGAAAGTGAATTATTTGCATAGATTATATCGATTTAAATAATTCTTGCCCAAAGGATCTTTTCCCATTGCCTCGCATAGAAATTTTGGTCGATTCTACTACAGGCTGCGAGCTGCTTAACTTCCTTGATGCGTACCAAGGGTACAATCAAATAGGCCTAGCCCTCAATGACCAAGAAAAATCAAGTTTTATCACTGAACGTGGAATTTATTGCTATGATGTAATGCCTTTTGGCCTCAAAAATTCCGGAGCCACCTATCAGAAATTTACGCAACATGGAGGTATAAATAGATGACATTCTAGTTAAGAGCATCCAAGCAAACAAACATGTGGAGGGCCTTTCCGAGTGTTTTGAAATATTGAGAAAGTATCAGATGAAGTTGAACCCCAAAAAGTGATGGTTTCACAAAGAATAATAAAGGTGAATACCGAAAAGATTAAAGTTGTTCTAGGCATGCAACCCCCACAGAGCGTTAAATGAACACAGGAGCTGACTGGAAGAATAACAACATTAAACCGCTTCATTTCTCGTTCTGCAGACAAAAGTTTGCCATTCTTCAAAATATTACGACAAGGAAATAGATTCCAATGGACCGAAGCATGTCAACAAGCGTTTGAAGATTTGAATAAATATCTATCAACACCGTCACTCCTAACCAAACCTCGTGAAGGAGATACTTTGCTACTTTATTTATAAATATCATCAGAATCAGTTAGTGTTGTACTGGTAGTTGAAGAAGGAAGAGAGCACAAACCCGTGTATTACACAGGCCGAATATTGCAAGGAGCAGAACTTTGGTACACCAACATAGAAAAGCTAGCATTTGCTTTAATGACTCCAAAAATGAAGTTACGTCCATACTTCCAATCTCATCAAGTGGTAGTACTGACCAATCATCTGCTCAAGCAAGTTCTCGTAAGACCAGAGGCGTCTGGTAGAATGGTTAAATGGGTCGTCGAATTGAGTGTGTACGGAATTGAGTTCCAGCATTTTTGGGCTATTAAAGCACAAGTTCTTGCGGATTTTGTCGTTGAGATGACAACTGCTGATGCAGAATCCTCAGCCTCAACCTGGAAATTGTATGTAGATGGATCCTCCACATCACACGGAAGTGGAGCCGGAATTGTGCTAGAAAGCCCTCAATAGGACAAGTTCCAATACGTTGTCAAATTTCAAGTTCCCGCATCAAACAATGAAGCTGAACACGAATCACTCATCGTTGGCATCAAGTTGGCCCTCTCGATAGGAGCAACAAAGTTGATCATGCACAGTGATTCCCAACTAATAGTGAATCAAGTTCATGGGATTTATGAAACCAAAGAAGAAAAGTTGCGCGCGTACTTGACTCGAGTTAGAGCTACTTGCCTTGCTAGAGAACTACGAGATCAAACAAGTGCCCATGAATGAAAATGAAAATATGTACCGTCTTGATAAGAAAGCAAGCTCCTTAGCCAACATAGATAATCGAAAGATAACATTCTTGACACTCAGTAAGAAAGAGGCTGATAAGGTTGGTTTTAATGTTTTTGCCATAGATAACTGGAAAGACGAAATTATTAACTACCTGACAAGTGACAACCTCCCTTCAGACCCTGCCACTGCACGGAAGCTAAAAATACGAGACGCCAAATTTGCCATAATAGATGGAGAATTATACAAGAGAGGTTACTCCCACATTCCTAAAATGTCTCACTCCAAGTAAAGCAAATTACGTTCTTTGGGAAATCCACGAAGGAATATGTGGAAACCATTTAGGGGGAAAAGAACTGGCCGGAAAAACATTACGTCACGTATACTTTTGGCCAAGCATGAAGAAAGATGCTTTGAAACTAGTTCAACATTGTCAGCCATACCAAGAGCATGCCAATATTCACCACCAACCCGCAACACTGTTAAAACCGTTGGATAGCCCACTACATTTCGCCCAATGGGGAATGGACCTGGTGGGCCTTTTCCTCCTGCTACGGGGCAAAGAAAATTTCTGATTGTTGCGGTGGATTATTTCACAAAATGTGTCAAGGCGGAGCCTTTGGAAAAAATTACTGAGAAAGATGTCATTGGTTTCCTTTGAAAAAACATAGTGTGCAGGTTCGGAATTCCGCGAGCACTGATCTCAGATAATGGCACCCAATTTTTCGGAGCAAAGATAAAAACTGGTGCAAAGGCCTGTCTATCCATCAGTTTTTCACATCAGTCGGCAACCCACAAGAGAACGGCCAAACAGAAGTTACTAACCGAACAATCTTGCAGCATCTTAAAACCCGCTTGGGTAATGCTAAATGAAAGTGGGTAGAAGAGTTACCAAGCGTACTATGGGCTTATCGAACAACACCCCGCGCATCAACAGGAGAATCACCATTCAATCTAGCTTATGGTGTTGAGGCTGTAGCTCCAATAGAAATAAGAGAAACCTCTTGGCGGTCAAACAATATGAATCGTCCTAGAATGATCAAGCACTTCGACACTCTTTGGATTTCATCGATGAACTGAGAGAAGAAGCATCAGTTTGTGCAGAAAGTTATAGGGCTCGCATGGCTAAAGCTTGTAATAATTTAGTGAAACCTCGATCTTTCCAAGTAGGAGATCTCGTTATGAGAAGAGCGGATGTTCTGCACCCGGTCGGAAAGCTCGATCCAAAATGGAACGGCCCATATAAAGTGATTAAAATTATCAAGATGGGCACTTATAGGCTCTAATATACCGATGGAAGAATACTCCCCCGACCGTGGAATGTGGCGAATTTGAAAAGATTTTATTCTTAAGATCTGTTTTAAGCGAGTCACAAATTTGTTCATATATGGTCAACTCCTCACCTTACGTTGTGCAGTTTCATCAATACCAGTTTCAATAAAGTTAACAGTTCTTTTATCAATCACACCTTGTTTTACTATGCGCCATAAAAATTTCTCTCGTTCTCCATGCTTAAGGAAAACGTCACCGACCCAAGTAGTCGTTAAAGGTTAATAAACCCAAAAACAACGACTCCGTAAGAGGCTAATGATGAACACGAGTCCCGGGATACCTCACCACCTATAAGGTGGGTTTAGGACTTCTCCTTGAAACAAAATCTTGAGAGACTGATCTCCTCTCAAGTACACACCAGTTAAGCATTACAAAGCGCAACATACATCAACAAATACATGAAAGATAATAATCATGCGAACGTGAGTTTCACAAGTATGTCATCCAACACCTCACGTAGATACCCGACATCATGCCAAGTCAATGAACTATTATGGCTACACTTCACATTTTCACTCGATTCAAGATCGTCATCTAACGAGGGACTCTTAAGATAAAATCTACAATTTTTCCACAAAATCTACTCTCGAACATCTTCATTACATGAATTCCTTCAAGAGTGGGGGCTTATGATGGGATGGAAGCCCAATATGTTAATTAATAAAATAATCCCAAATTTGTGAGCCTAAGATACAAGGTCCCAAGCCCGCGAAGCACTCCTAAAACATCTATAAATAGATGTGTCTCTCTTATATTCAAGGTACATTCTCATTTTTCCTCTCTAACTTGAGCTCTCTTATTTTTGGATAATATCATTGTGCTCTCTGCTGACTTGAGCGTCGGAATGCCTATGTCGGGGAACCACCCGACGCCTTTGACGTGTGTTCGTGACGCATGTGACGATCCACGAAGTTTCATCTTACGCTACGTAAATACCTTACGTTGCAAGGTTCAGCTTACGCTACGTAAATACTCTACGTTGCAAGGTTCAACTTACGCACCTTACGCTGTCAAGCTTACGGACCTTACGCTTACGAGATTCTGCTTGCAAACCAGTTGTATTTCGTACCCTGATTTACGTAGTTTGAGTACTTGTATTATTTTGGCTACATCACATGGTAACCATGTTATCTGTGGTAGCGATGGAGTACTGACAAATTACATTTAATTTTCTGAATTGGTATATCATTTTTCGGTATGATTTTGAAATTTGTGTTTTTTTATATATTTAGTTCTCACTATTATCTAAATTTATATATAATATTATGTTTTCAAATTTATTAGATAATAGCGTCGTCGTGAATTTTTGGTATATTGAATTTTTGGTAATTGATATTATTGTTATGAATCTTAAACAAAAATTTAATAAAAATATTTTTTAACGTGTTCTAAAAAAATAATTATTTTTTTATCAAAACTTATTCATTTAAATGAATGACAAGAATTTGAATTTTTGAAAAATATTTATTTATTTGTGTTAAGTTAAATCTATTTTGGTGATGGCAAATGACCTAATAAAATGAGTTGACGATCAAAACTAAGCTGATCAATTTACTTGAGCAAGTCAATTTACCCGAACAAAACAGTTGGAATCAAACGTACCGTCGCAAGTGTAACGTCCCAATTTTCAATCGGAGCGTTACTCAACATACATACTTAAAATTTTGGGGAAAATAAAATCTTTGTGGAAGCATCATCTTCTTTATTAAATAAAAGTGTTAAAAATGCACAAACATAAAAATAAATCACATAATTAAACATAACAATTAAATATTATAAATATCATGAAATAAATCATATAATTTAATTAATTAATCGTGATTAAGCTAGTGGACTTTTTGGACCTTAAAACTCTACCCTCCTTTAAGAGAATTTCGTCTTCGAAATTCAACTTACCAAAAAACTTAGGATAGTGTGCTTGCATATCCTTCTCGGTTTCCCAGGTAGCTTCCTCAAACAACTGGTTGCGCCATAGAATCTTCACCATCGAGATTTTCTGTTCATCAACCTACAAACTTTTCTGTCCAATATTTGAACAGGAATTTCCTCGTAGGACAGGTCTGGCGTCCATTCAACTGGCTCATGATGAATAACATGAGAAGGATTCGCAACATAATTCCTTAGCATGAAGATATGGAAGACGTTGTGTACACCCTCCAAGTTTGGAGGTAGAGCTACTCGGTAAGCTCGAGCCCCAACTTTCTTTAGGATCTCGAAAGGTTCTATATATCTTGGACTCAATTTACCTCTCTTTCAAAATCTCATAACACCCTTCCATGGTGACACCTTCAAAAATACATGGCCGCCTACTTAAAACTCCAAATCTCTACGATGCTGATCGACATAAATTTTCTGTCGACTTTGAGCTGTCAACATTATGTCTCGGATCTTGGCTATTACATCTACTGTCTGAGTCACTATTTCTGGAACCAAAACATCTCTCTCCAACTTCATCGCAGTGTAAGGGAGTTCTACATCTTCTCCCATACAATGCCTCATACGGAGCCATGCCAATAGTTGCTTGATAACTATTGTTGTAAGTAAACTCCACTAAAGGCAATTTAGATTCCCAATTACCTCCAAAGTCGATCATACAAGCCCTCAACATATTTTCGAGTATCTGAATTACTCGTTTTTACTGACCATTTGTCTGTGGGTGGAATGTTGTGCTAAAAGCTAACTTCGTTCCCAAACCTCGGTGTAAGCTTCCCCAAAAATTCGAGGTGAAATTGGGAACTCTATCAGATACTATTCTCATTGGCACTCCATGCAGTCTGAATATTTCTCGAATGTACAGCTCTGCATACTGATTCATTGAGAAATTATTCATGACTGGAAGAAAATGAGCTGACTTCATTAGCCTGTCAACTATCACCCAAATCGAATTCATACTTCGCGGTGTAACTGGCAATCCCACCACGAAATCCATCGTAACATCTTCCAACTTCCATGTGGGTATTGGCAATGGTTTCAGAAGTCCTTCTGGCCTTTGGTGCTCAATTTTCACCTGTTGACAAGTCAAACATTCACTAACAAATCTTACAATATCCTTCTTTATACCTGACCACCAATATAAGGATTACAGGTCCTTATACATCTTCGTACTCCCTGGATGAAAGGAATATGGAACAGTATGAGCTTCAGTCATCACTTCAATTCTCAGTGAGTCTACAGAAGGCACCCCCATTCTACCTCTGTGATGAACAATTTCATCTTTGACGGTATACAGTGCACCACCCTTAGCCTCATCTCTATTTCTCCACGCCATCAACTGTTCATCAGAAGGTTTCCTTGCTCTAATTCTATCAAGCAAACTAGGTACTACTGTTAAGGCTAATAGAGTGCATACCTCCATTGGTTCGAATACCTCCAAACTCATCCGCTCAAAATCAGCAATTAACTCTTGTTGAACTGTCAATTGGTTCAATGTCTCAGACTTGCGACACAGTGCATCTGCTAATACATTATCCTTACATGTATTGTATCTAATGTCACAGTTGTAGTCCTTCACCAATTCCAGACATCGCCTCTGCCTCATTTTCATCTCCTTCTGAGTGAAGAACTACTTTAGGCTTTTGTGATCAGTGAAAATCTGACACCTCTTGCCATACAAGTAGTGTCTCCACAGCTTCAAAGCAAATACAACTGCCGCCAACTCAAGATCATGAGTCGGATAGTTCTTCTCATGGACCTTCAGCTGTCAAGATGCATATGCTATTACTTTATCATCCTGCCTCAAAACAACCCCTAATCCACTCTTAGAAGCATCGGTGTAAACCACAAAACGACCTGTTCCTTCTGGAAATGCTAACACTGGCGCTGTCATAAGTCTTTCCTTCAACTCTACGAAGCTTTTCTCACACTGATCTGACCACACAAACTTCACACATTTCCGAGTTAGAGAAGTCATTTGTAGAGCCATCTTGGAGAAATCTTGAATAAATCTCCTGTAGTACCCTGCTAAACCCAAGAAACTCCGTATTTCTGTAGCATTATTTGGAGTACCCCAATTTCGGACCGCTTCTACCTTAGAAGGATCCACCTCAATTCCCTTAGCTGAAACTGTATGACCCAAAAATGCAATTTGCTCAAACCACAATTCACACTTACTTAACTTAGCATAAAATTGTTTTTCTTTCAAAATCTGCAACACTGTAGACAAGTGCTGACGATGCTCCTCTAGACTGCGAGAGTAGATCAATATGTCATCTAAGAAGTGTAACGCCCCAAATTTATCTTAATTGAGTTTATTTGAGATAATAGGAGATTACAGAGTTCAAGAGCCGATTTGATTTTGATTAGGGTCTATTTTGAAATTTTTGGATTTTTCAGGGACTAAAATGCAAATAAGGGTTTTTATATATTATCTACACTTGGTTTGAGTTGAAAAAGTATTCATCCCCTTCCTCTTTTTCCTCTCCACGCCATCCTATCCATTTTTGAAGCAAAGCATGACTTCAAGCTTTGTGATTTCCATTTTTGGTCGATCCGTCCATTGGAATTTATTTCTGAAGGCAGATTAGTGATCACTGCAGTGAGCGCTTCATTCTATCGTAAGTATTTCTCCGATCAATTATACTTATAATTTTGGATGTTGTTAGAAGCGATTGAATTTCGGTTATGTTGCTCTTGAGATAGTTCTTATTAATTATTCTCAGTCGGTTTTGAAATAGAGCGTCGTTCGGAATTGTTATGATTTTTGGAAGAATTTTTGAAAAATTGGATTTTGAGATGTGTTGGATTTGAGTTTTTATTTTTGTTTTAGCATTGATTTGAGTTGTTTGCAATGTTGTACTATTGTCTGTGTTTCCGGTTTGATCAATTTATAGTCGTTATGCCGCCGGTTTGAGTTTGGGATTTTGAACCGGAGTTGTTGAACTTTGGCTATTGAGGTTGTTCTTCGTTGTTGATCTTTTTTTGTCTCTGAACAGATTCGTTTGAATTTGTCGAGCCTAGAGTTAGCAGCAGTCGATCGTCAAAGAGTTGGACGAAGAGCGGTAAAGAGTTTAGCTTGAGCGTTGTTGTTGTTTAGGTTGTATAGATTTTGATATAGCCTCTTTTGTAGCTTATCCAGAGTTGGAGCTATTGCATTGAAAGGTACAAGCAGACATCGTTTTAGAAGGATAACACACTTGAGACAGTTGGTTCTTGAGTTTTCCTTAAAATCACATACTTGCATCAATACTTGTCCTAGAATGTGGGACTTGTATTTTGTTGTTTGAGATTTTATTATATGGCTTAAATGCTTTATGTTTTTCTTATGCATTCATCTTGAGCCAAACCTTTGATTTCAGTGGGCAGAACTGCCCTTTTTGTTTAGACGTTTTGGGGGCTATACTGCGAGTGGCCTGGGTTGTAGAAGTTTACCTAGCGTCAGCATACTCCTTATAGTCGCAGCAAAGTCTAGGGGTATAAGATACATGGCACCACCTCAATTGGGAGAGTCGGTGAGTCGTTACGTGATCTCATCCTCGGGATCCCAAAAGCATAGCAGCAATCCATTGTTTATCAGAATTGATATCCCCATTTTAAAGACATGCATTTCATTCATCTTAGCATTGTATATGTTGTCTGGATAACATGTTGTTGCTATATTCTTGTATTGCATGTTATGTTACTTTTACTAGGAATATCATTCTCATCGGAGCTATCCGGCTGTTGTTTTGTTTTGTATGTGTACTTGGCAACAGGTGGGACAGGATCGAGTCAACAAAGGCCTGGTTAACGACAAGAGTGAGAGATAGAAGTGGGACTCGGTTTAGAAGTCGAATCAGCATGTCAATCTAGTTTATGTTGGAACATGTTTAGAATTCAAACTTCTTATTATATGTTGTATCGTTTATGCGAGTATTGAGGTTTGTATGCTGTTGTTGCATGTATTTTATACTCTTTGTGATGTATTGTATGAATTTTTGAGTTGATTTGGTATGTTTAACTTTTGGAAATTCTTGTTCAGAGCTGGCCGCTCGATCGGTAGAGTTTAACCGATCGAGCGAGAGAGCAACAACCTATTCTCTGTTTTTGCAAAAAGCTTTCCCGCTCGATCGGTTTAACTTTACCGATCGAGCGGTGCTGGTATTTTCAGCCAGGCAGAAAGTTTTGGATTTCTTGCTCGGTCGATCGGTTGAGTTCTACCGATCGAGCGAGGCACTGCTTATTTTTTAAAAACAATTTCTTTATTGATTTTAGTCTTGGATCTTGTATGCTTATTTATTGTTTAATCCGAGATTAGATGTTTAGAACCGAGGTCTCACATTAAGTGGTATCAGAGCAATAAGTTCTTGGTTGAACTAGAGTGAGCTGGGTAGATCAAGTCCGCGTGTATTGGCTCCTCGCATGTGATTGAATTATTTTTTTTGATTATTTAATTCCCTGCGAGCATGCTTTATTATTTGAGAATTATTTGAATTACATGATTATGTGATTTGATTTATAAAGCATGGACTACTTGAGATATAACTATTTTGTTTATCGACTGGTATCTGATTTCTGAGAGGTTTAAAGGGCACCAAATTGTAGCAATTGAGATATCTCATGTCCTAACCTTTGATTATCAGATGGGTCCTCGTCGAGTAATTAACAGAAACCCTCCGCCAGTTACTCCTCCGAATGAGCAAGTTAGTACTGAAACTGATCAAATGGATGCCATAGCGACGCCTATTAAAACCTTGCTGAAGAGGTTTCAGTCATTTAACCCGCCTTTGTTGCAGGGTACAGAGAATCGTGTTGACTGTGAGAGCTGGTTGGACGACATTGATAAGTTGTTAGATTCCGTCGATTATTCAGATGACCGCCGAACTAGGTTAGTCATTCATCAGCTTCGTGGTGTTGCTAAGAACTGGTGGATCACGACGAAGAGAGCCATGGAGAATCGAGGTACAGTTATTACTTGGACTCTTTTCAAAACTGAGTTTTATAAGCGGTTTTTCCCTATTTCGTACCAAAAGGATAAGGGAGCCGAGTTTGCCAATCTGAGACAAGGAAACTTGAACATTGAGGAGTATGTAGCCAAGTTTGAAAGTTTGCTGAGATTGGCACCGCACATTGCCGACAATAAAGAAGCAAAAGCCGACCAGTTTATTAATGGTCTGAACTCCGACATCTTCACGTTGGTAAACACTCCTAGGCCTGATAACTTTGCGGATGTCATGAATCATGTAAAGGGAGCGGAAGCAGGTTTGTAGAGCCAAAGGGAAACAGTTCAAAGAAGCAGGGGAACAGTTCTTCTAGTTCCAGTGGATCCAAGCAGTTCGGTTCAGGACAGAGTGCTGGATTTTCATCTTCGCTTTGTAACAAGTATGGGGGTAGACACGCCCAAGATCAGTGTGTATGAGTCTTCGGGAACTGCAATATTTGTCAGCAGCCAGGACATTTTTCTAAGGTGTGGCCTCAACGAGATAAAGATCGAGCTCAGAGTGGGAGTTCTTCTAGATCTACAGCTCAGCCTGAGAGGCAGACTTATGCGGTTCACTCCTTACAGTCTCAGCAGCAGAACAGAAAGGGAGGTAACCCGAGTGCGAACTAGCCTCCGAGACAGCAGACACGAGTCTTTGCTTTGACTGAGGATCAGGCTCAGGCAGCACCTGACAATGTTATAGCAGGTAACTGTTCGATTTTCGGTTATTCTGCTCATGTATTGATAGATACAGGTTCTTCTCATTCCTTTATCTCTGAAAAATTGTGTTGATGCATGCTTTGCCTACCGAGCTTTTTCCTACTGTAGTAGCTGTTACTTTTTCTTTGGGTGGAGGAATTGTTTTTGTCAGATTAGTCAGGAACTGTGAACTTCGATTTGAGGAGAATTTATTAGAATTCGATTGTATTGTACTTGGGATGTCAGATTTTGACTGTATTGTTGGTATAGATGCTTTAACCAAGTACAGGGCAACCGTCGATTATTTTCAGAAGGTTATCAGATTCAGACCTGAAATGGCATACAAGTGGAAATTTTTCGGTAAGGGTTCTCGATTTAGAATTCCTTTGATTTATGTGTTATCGATGACTCGTTTGTTACAGAGAGGTGGAGAGGGATTTTTGGTTTATTTAGTTGACGTACTAAAATCTATGGAATTTTGGTTTATGCAGTTGACGTACTAAAATCTAGCCCATAATTGGTTGATATACCAGTGGTTATAGAATTTGCTGACGTTTTTCCAGAGGAGATTCCTGGATTACCGCCTATTCTAGAGATCGAATTCAGAATTGATTTAGTGTCAGGTACTCAACCTATTTCCAAAGCTCCTTATCGTATGGAATCGGTCGAATTGAGAGAATTGAAAGAACAGCTTGAGGATTTTATTTCCAAGGGATACATCAGACCTAGTGTGTCGCCTTGGGGTGCTCTTGTTCTGTTTTTTCGTAAGAAGGATGGTTCTATGCGGCTCTGCATTGATTACCGTCAACTTAATCAAGCGACGTTAAAGAACATGTATCCTTTACCTAGAATAGATGACCTTTTTTATCAACTACAGGGTTATTCTGTCTATTCGAAGATTAATCTGAGGTCAGGATATCATCAGCTGAGAGTGCGAGAGGAAGATGTTCCTAAGACCGCATTTAGAACGAGGTATGGTCATTTCGAGTTTATAGTCATGCCATTCGGTTTGACTAACGCTCCAGCGGTTTTTATGGGTTTGATGAACCGTATCTTTCAGCGTTATTTGGATGAGTTTGTTATTATCTTCATCGATGATATTCTTATCTATTCAAAGAACCGTACTGAACATGCAGAGCATTTGAGGATCGTCTTTCAGATTTTGCGAGTTGAGCAGTTGTTTGCCAAGCTGTCTAAGTGTGAGTTCTGGTTGGATCGAGTTGTCTTTCTCGGTCATATCATTTCAGGAGATGGGATTTTTGTCGATCCTAGCAAGATCGAAGCGGTTATGAATTGGCCTAGACCGACATCAGTGCCTGAGATCCGAAGCTTTATGGGTTTAGCTGGTTATTATCGCCGATTCATCGAGGGATTCTCATCTATTGCCAAGCCGATTACCCAGCTGACTCAGAAGAATGCGCCTTTTATCTGGACGGCAGATTGTGAGGCTAGCTTTGTTGATCTAAAGAGGAGACTAACCGGTGCTCTGATTCTTTCTATTCCATCAGGTACTGGAGGTTTTACCGTGTATTGCGATGCTTCTAACCGAGGCTTGGGATGTGTTCTTATGAAGCATAAGAATGTGATAGCGTATGCATCGAGGCAGCTGAAGCCGCATGAGACTCTTTATCTGGTTCATTATCTTGAACTCGCTGCGATCGTATTTGCTTTGAAGATCTGGCGTCACTATCTTTATGGTGAGTTTTTCGAGATCTTTTCTGACCATAAGAGCCCTAATTATTTGTTTTCACAGGCAGATCTGATTATGACACAGAGAAGATGGTTAGATCTGTTGAAGGATTTCGACTGTGAAATCAAATACTACCCGGGAAAGTCGAATGCAGTTGCAGATGCCTTGAGCCGAAAGCTATGTTCTTTATCTCTTTCTACTATCGGTGTTTCTCAGTTGATCGATGATTGTTGCACTTCTAGTTTGGAGTTTGAAACAGATAGGAAGACTATCAGAGTATTTTCTATTCAAGCCGATCCAGAGTTATTTATTCTGATCAAGGAAGCACAGAAATCTGATCCGAGCACTCAGATTTCAGTAGAGAAAGTCAGATCAGGGCATCACTCTGAATTCCAAGTTAGAGATGATGTTTTGTTTGTGAATAACCGTATTGTTGTGCCTGATATTTCGGAGTTGAGGCAGCGTATTCTTCGAGAGGCACATTGCAGTCGGTTCAGTATTCATCCTGGAGGTCGGAAGATGTAAAGCGATCTGAAGAATCAGTTTTGGTGGAAGAAGATGAAGAGCGATGTAGCAAGATTTGTATATCGATGTTTGAACTGTCAGTAAGTGAAAGAAGAGAGGAAGCGACCAGGTGGTCTGTTGCTAAGTCTATCTATTCCTGAATGGAAGTGGGATCATATTTCTATGGATTTCATCACGAAGCTACCCCGATCAGTTCGAGGATGCGATACTATTTGGGTAGTGATCAACAAATTGACGAAGTTTGCTTGTTTTATTCCGTACAGGATAACGTATCGTCACAATCAGATGGCTGAGTTATATGTTAGCAACGTTGTGAGATTGCATGGAGTGTCGAAGTCGATCGTTTTAGATCGAGACCCTAGATTCACTTTGCACTTTTGACACAGTCTTCAAGAGGCATTTGGTACTCGATTGCATCTGAGTACAACATATCATACTCAGATCGACGGACAGTCAGAGCGGACTATCCAGACGTTAGAGGATATGCTTCGAGCAATAGTGCTAGACTTTGGCACTAGTTGGCAGGATTCTTTGCCTCTTGCCGAGTTTTCTTACAACAACAGTTATCAAGCGAGTATCGGTATGGCGCCTTTTGAGGGTTTGTACGGTAAGAAGTTCCGATCTCCTTTGTTTTGGGACGATGTGTCCGAGTAACCTGATTTGGGACCGGATATTCTTAGAGATATGGTAGAGAAAGTGAATATCATTCAGACGAGAATGAAGTCAGATCAGGATAGAAAGGTGAAGTATACGAATATCAGACGCGGACCTCTGAGTTTAGATCAGGGAGACCGAGTATTCTTAAAGATTTTTCCTTTCAGAGGCACTGTTAGATTTGGAAATAGAGGGAAGTTATCTCCGAGATTCATCGGACCGTATGAGATTCTCTAGAAGTTGGGCGATCTTGCCTACAGGCTTGCACTTCCTCCATCTTTATCAGGTATTCACGACGTTTTTCACGTCTCTATGTTGCGAAAGTATCATCGAGATCCTTCTCATATTCTTTAGCCTGACGAAGCCGAGCTTGACGAGACTCTGAGCTACTTTGAGCGACGGATTCAGATCCTTGACCGAAAGGAGAAACAACTCAAAACCAAGTCGATTTCTTTGGTGAAAGTGCAGTGGAGCCGTCACGGAGTCGAGGAAGCGATTTGGGAGACATAATCTGATATGAGACAGCGTTTTCCTGAGTTATTTGGATGACGTGAGTTTTTCTTACTGTCTTTTGTTCTTTATTCTATCTTATGTGATTGATTCTTATTGATTTCCAGGACGAAATATCTTCTTAGAGGGGGAGAATTTTAATGCCCCAAATTTATCTTAATTGAGTTTATTTGAGATAATCCGAGATTACAGAGTTCAAGAGACGACTTGATTTTGATCAGGGTCTCTTTTGCAATTTTCGAATTTTTTAGGGACTAAAATGCAAATAAGGGTTTTTATATATTATCTACACTTGGTTTGAGTTTAAAAAGTCTTCATACCCTTCCTATTTTTCCTCTCCACGCCATCCCCTCCATTGTTGAAGCAAAGCGTGACTTCAATCTTTGTGATTTCCATTTTCGGTCGATCCGTCCGTTGGAATTTATTTCTGAAGACAGATTCGTGATCACCACAGTGAGAGCTTCGTTCTATCGTAAGTATTTCTCCAATCAATTATACTTCTAATTTCGGATGTTTTTAGAAGCGATTGAGTTTCGGTTATGTTGCTCTTGAGATAGTTCTTATTGATTATTCTCAGTCGGTTTTGAAATAGAGCGTCGTTCGGAATTGTTATGATTTTTGAAAGCATTTTCGAAAAAAGTGGATTTTGAGATGTTTTGGATTTGAGTTGTTATTGTTGTTTTAGCATTGATTTGAGTTGTTTGCAATGCTGTATTGCTGTCTGTGTTTCCGGTTTGATCAGTTTATAGCATTTATGCCGCCAGTTTGAGTTTGGGATTTCGAACCATTTTGAGTTGTTGAACTTTGGCTATTGAGGTTGTTTTTCATTGTTGATCTTTTTTTTTGTCTCTAAACAGATTCGTTTGAATTTGTCGAGCCTAGAGTTAGCATCAGTCGATCGTTGAAGAGTTGGACGAAGAGCGGAAAAGAGTTTACCTTGAGCGTTTTTGTTGTTTAGGTTGTATAGATTTTGATATAGCCTCTTTTGTAGCTTATCCAGAGTTGGAGCTATTGCATTGAAAGGTACAAGAAGACATCATTTTAGCGGGATAGCACACTCGAGACAGTTGGTTCTTGAGTTTCCCTTAAAATCACATACTTGCATCAATAGTAATTGTCCTAGAATGTGGGACTTGTATTTTGTTGTTTGAGATTTTATTATATGGCTTAAATTATTTATATTTTTCTTATGCATTCATCTTGAGCCAAACCTTTGATTTCAGTGGGCAGAACGGCCCTTTTTGTTTAGACGTTTTGGGGGCTATACTGCGAGTGGCCTGGGTTGTAGAAGTTTACCTAGCGTCAGCATACTCCTTATAGTCGCACCAAAGTCTAGGGGTATGAGATACGTGGCACCACCTCAATTAGGAGAGTCGGTGATTCGTTACGTGATCTCATCCTTGGGATCCCAAAAGCATAGCAGCAATCCATTGTTTATCAGAATCGATATCCCAATTTTAAAGACATGCATTTCATTCATCTTAGCATTGTATATGTTGTCTGGATAACATGTTGTTGTTATATTCTTGTATTGCATGTTATGTTGCTTTTACTGGGAATGTCATTCTCACCGGAGCTATCCACTGTTGCTTTGTTTTGTATGTGTACTTGGAAAAGGTGGGGCAGGATCAAGCCAGCGAAGACCTGGTTAACATTAAGAGTGAGAGATAGAAGTGGGACTCAGTTTAGAAGTCGAATCATCATGTCAAACTAGTTTATGTTGTAACATGTTTAGAACTCGAACTTCTTATTATTTGTTTTATCGTTTATGCGAGTATTGATGTTTGTATGCTGTTTTTGCATGGATTTTATACTCTTTGAGATGTATTGTATGAATTTTGGAGTTGATTTGGTATGTTTAACTTCTGGAAATTCTTGTTCAGAGCTGGCCGCTCGATCGGTAGAGTTTAACCGATCGAGCGAGAGAGCTGCAGCCTATTCTTTGTTTTTGCAAAAAGCTTGCCCGCTCGATCGGTTGAACTTTACCGATCGAGCGGTGCTGGTATTTTCAGTCGGGCAGAAAGTTTTGGATTTCTTGCTCGCTCGATTGGTTGAGTTCTACCGATCGAGCGAGACACTGTTTATTTTTTTAAAAAAATTCTTTATTGCTTTTAGTTAATCCGAGATTAGATGTTTAGAAGCGAGGTCTCACATGAAGACTATGACAAACTGATCCAAGAAAGATTGAAACACCCTGTTCATAAAATCCATGAACACTGATGGTGCATTGGTCAACCCAAACGGCATTACTAAGAACTCGTAGTGGCCATAGCGAGTCCTGAATGCTGTCTTTTGCACATTTTCATCTTTAACCTTCATTTGGTGGTAGCCTGATCTTAGATCGATTTTAGAAAACACCAGGAAAAACCTCTGGAAAATCCTTCACCACTTCCACCTCTTCGAGTTTCGGTCGCTTCAACTCCTGATCACCAGATAGGCTTGCAAGAAAACCTGTACAACCCTTATTCAACAGTTGCCAGGCCTTACCTGCTGAAATCACATACGTTGTGCTCTTCTTAGATGCAGCATAGAGCACAAACGGTTTCCCATTCTGAACTTTCAAAGACACTATTCTCTGCTTATAGTCTATGGTAGCCTCGTGATGAGACAACCAATCAATCCCAAATATCACATCAAAATCTGACATCTCCAATACAATGAAATCTGCATAAAAATATAAACCCTACATCTGAATCTTACAATTTCTTACTCCGTTGCTGCTCTTCAATTCTTCTCCTGAGGGCAACGACATACTAAACCCCGGAACGAACTCATCCGGCACGATTCTCGATTTCATCATAAAATTAACAGACATAAAAGAATTTTTAGCTCCCGTTGTCCACATGTCCACATGCTCAATCACGTTCATACATATTCAACATACTTGAAACATACATAACTCAAAAATCTTACATACTATCATGCATCTTAATCAATTAATAACATAAAAACTTACAGACATGAAGACGAAGCATAGGGTCGTGGTGAGTATGCATGCGTGCGATGAATCCCAGAGCGAACTGCTCTGATACCAAGCTGTAACGTCCCAATTTTCAATCAGAGCGTTACTCAACATACGTACTTAAAAGTTTGGGAAAAATAAAAACTTTGTGGAAGCATCATCTTCTTTATTAAATAAAAATGTTAAAAATGCACAAACATAATAAAAATAACATCCAAAAGATTTTTCCAAACATGGCCATCAAAAAAAATAATAAAGCTTGTTTCCCCTCAACATCATAAAATGGTTTGAACAACTTTCTTTCATAAATCTTTAGCACACATGCATCACCCACTGGACCGACCTCTGCCTCTTCTTCATGTCCGCCCACATAATCATCAATGAATGCATCAACATCTTCGTTACCTGCACCATTCAAGTATAGTGAATCTAAATACTCAGCAAGAAAAATGCTTAAAAAAAGGATTTTTTTTATCTAAATTTCAAAAGAGAAGACATTATCATATACTTTCATGCTAAACGTAACATAAAATCAACTTAATGAAGCCATAACATAAACAATCTGGGTTGATGAAGTATGTGAATTGTGGTAAATGTCATAAAGAGTCATTCATAGTTTTTTGTTGTACAAGAAGCATATGGCATTACGCTCATAAACTTTCATTTTTTGGATAGCCGCTCCGTAGCTCATCCCGAAGTACATACCCCGTATAATCACCACAAGACGCATAAGTCATCAAAATATTTTCCATACAACATAACATTCATCTTATCATATCATAAGGTGTCATATCGTCAACTTTCTTCTCGTAACTTCGTAAAAATCATGCTCTTAAAACTTTACCGTGATTCAACCATGCGTGAAATCATTCAAAACATTTCATGAAAAAGGGTTTTTATGAGAAATTCACATAAACATACAATACATAACTTTAACGATCCACGTGAGCCGTTCCGTCCATCTCGGACAATTCATATTGAAACTTTCTCCAATAGAATGTCTTAAAAACATTTAAAAGAGCTTAAAAGATCATAAACTTGAATTTCGAACTGAAAATACAAAGTTTAAAAATTTGGGACAGAACCCTGCTCGCTCAAGCGCAGAAAGTTGCCGCTCGAGCGAGCTGTGCATCTCGCTCGAGCGGCAACAAGTTGCGCTCAAGCGAGAGGCTCGCTGCCGAGATGCCAAGGCAGCGACGCACAGATGCCCATAAGCCCTCTTATTTTTGATTTTTTTGATCTAAACGCCTCTTTTCACCATCAAATATTTTCTTTTGAAAGGAATTAATCCAGGACAAGAAAAACTTCAAAACTTGAAAAGAATTCGCCCCAAAAACAACCAATATCAACAGTTTGATTCAAAGTTTTCAAAAACACCATAACACATCAAATTTTTTGCATCTTAACTTGAAAATTCATTAAACCTCAATACATCTACATCAAAGACATCAGGAACACCTCACGCTTCACGTTTAACATCATACTCATGAAATTTTACAAGAAACATGCATAATCATCATACAAACCACTTAAGGCTACAACTTCAAAATAGATATAGTCTTGAATGGATTTCAAAACAGTAAAAATTTGTCTGAACCATTTGATTGGAATTAACCTGGAATGCGGAACAATCTAATCTCGAGAAGAAAGAACCCTAGCCTTGGATGCACGTTTGAATGAGAAGAAGGAAAATTTGGAGAGAATAAGCAGCGTTCAGATTAGAGAAAAGAAAAGAACTTTGAATGCTTGAATTGTTTTGTGACTAATGGGCTCCCTATACGGCGCATTAGTTACACTTAAAAGTCTTTAAAATTTCAACTCTCCCAATTAATAAAAATACACTGCATCAACTTAAACTTATTTAATTAAAACATTTTCTTAATGCTCTCAAAGGCTAGACTCGTCCCTACGACCCAAAATTAAATATCATTCTGAAAACTTTAAAAATCACATCACATCACATAAAATTTCAAGCGCTAAAATAAATCACATAATTAAACATAACAATTAAATATTATGAATATCATGCATTAAATAATATAATTTAATTAATTAATCGTGATTAAGATAGTGGAATTTTTAGACCTTACACCAAGGACTTAATCGGATTATAAAACTTGGTTAAAAGATTGCTTTGGACAAAGACAAATGGATATGGAATCTCTGATCAGATCAATTCTACTCGTCGTATTGCTATCCAGACCAATCTAGGGTTATTCAAGACCAGTTTGATTTTCCAGATCATATTGATTTACTGGACCGGATCAGTTAACCAGATTATATGAATTCTCTATCGAAATATCGTACCTTTCAAAGTTGATCCGAGTTGTTGGAAATAAAACAAAGAGAGTATATAAAGTCGTTGTTTCCATATTCAGCTAACATCTAAATAAGCCGCGCGCCATGATACTATTTTTGGAATAATGACGGAGACACGTGGTACTATACACGCTACATAACTGTCGGCTATTTTTGGAACAAATTTGCACCAACTAGATTCTGTAACGTTGGATCTCTACATCTATAAATACTTAAAGATTATGAATATTTGAGTGACTTTTGAATCGAGATTCTAAGAATTTGCTGATGCTCTGTCTTAAATCCTCTAAAGCTTTAGAAAGAGATCAGATCAATATTTTTGAGCTGCAAGCACACGCCTAGGTACTGCCTTATCAGATCAAAACTGTGACCAACCAGTGCTACATTCCTAAGCTCACGGAGCTCATACACTTGTGTCTTCTTACTTGTAATTCTATCAGAAGTGTTCTGAATTGAGGAAAAGGTCTTGTTAAGACTAGTTGGTATGAGTTTTAATTGAGTGTCAATTGAATTGAGTTTGTACAAGTTGTATAAATCAAAGTCTTATAGTTAAAATTCTTCTAGACATTAAAAAAAAAAAAAGACGTAGAAGCTTATACTTCGAGCTTCCATAAAAAATCTCCGCGTTATTTACTTTATTGTATATTCTATATCTGTTTAAGTAATCAGCTCAACTTTGTAATGCAAGATTTTTCCACACTGACCAGACCATTTCTCGCACCAATTTGACTGTTAAGAAAAATTCGATAATCAAGCTGGTAGCTCAGATTAATTGTCTTTAAAAGTTTTAAAATAATTTTAATTGTATATTCACCCCCCTTCTACACATATTTTTTTTTATAATAACAATTTTTTAAAATTTTGATAGATAAAATAACAAATAATTTGTTAAATTTTTTTATATTTTTATTAGTAATAATTGTTCCATCTCGTCAAAGATATTGAATGCAATAGTAAAAAAAAGTCAATTTAACAAAATATTGTTATCTACTTAACTTCATTGGAGCATGATCTCAAATAACATAAATATTTTCGATATATTAATTTATTTGAAATTTAAATATATTTATTACGTACATAGAATAAATAATTGTAAATAATTATATATATTTTAAAATATAATTTTAAATAATTTTTAAACTCTTATATTAATTAATTAATTAATTTTAATCATTATCAATTTTTGTTTTAACACATTTCAAGCTAGAGTTACAGCGGACACTAGGACCGAGGAGTCATTGTCTAGAAGGTGAAACGGCACTTGCAAACGAAGTTGGAAAGTCTATGTCTGTGCTATTATAATGCATGCTATCTCACGGAACCATTTCTTATGTTGGCTCTCAAAGCGACGAAAATTAATTATGTGAGCACAGATTTATCCATTTGAATTGAATAATCTATAATGATTCATGTTCCAATCCTATTCCTATTCCTATATAATAAGTATCACGGTTGTTATCATCATTGATCTTAGTCGTCTCATCTGGTTTCTTGATTTCGACTACGGCCATGGCTGCAGCTGATGAGAAAGTCCAGTTCTCTTTGAACGTAGTTGCGATCAAAGAAAGCTCCAAGGTTTTATATGCCCAAGTGGATAGCGATTTTGCTGATGTTTTATTGAGTTTCCTAACATTACCGCTCGGAACAATAGTCCGACTCCTCATCAAGCACTACGGAGACAACGTTCCGGTTCTTGGAAGTTTGAACTCTTTGTATGCAGGTTTACTGAATATGGACACCAGGCATTTCTGGACAGAGGCCGGTAAACTGATGCTGCTCAATCCGAGAAACTCGTCTCAAGTCCAATGTAGCAGGCTTAAACTCCAGATTGAAACCACTCCCCCCATTCAGCACTTTGTCTGTGGGAATTGGACGTGTGTAAGCACGTACAATAACGTGAAATGCCTTTGTCGTGATCCAAGAAATACGATGACTAGGGTCGATTTAGAAGTTGAGGCCCAAAGTCGAGACAATAGTATCTTCACTCTGCAAACAGCATCTTTTCTTTTAACTGATGATCTGCAGATTCTTGCTAATACCTCAGCATCGATTTTCCAGATTTTGAAACAAAATGGTATTGAAGACACAGGCGTACTCGTGGAAAAAACTCTAATCTTTTGGTTGAAAGAGGTTAATATTTGTCATATATATATTATTTACTTGCAAGTAATATTACTATATTTCTCCCCTGGCTCTCTGATTTCTCTGTTCTTCACAGATAATGGAGCTGCTCAAGCATTCTTTAGTTTCGAAAACACCGGTTACTGATACCGTTCGCTGCAATATTTCGCCGGCACCTACTCTCCGGAAAAGAAAAAGGCCGGTTGCGTCGAGTACTTCCGCACCAGCACCAGCACCAGCACCAGATGCTCTACCTGAGACTCAGGCCAGCAAACACTCAAGTTCAGGTTCTAAGAGGATTACTGTGAAAGCCCTTGTGCAAAAATCAACTAACAGGATTTTGTTTGCTCAAGCTTGGCAGGACTTTATCGATTTTCTTTTCAGTTTGCTCGCCATTCCCTTAGGAACTGTTCAGTTTCTATTGGGCAGTAACAATTGTCTTGGTAGTATAAATAATTTATACAGGAGCATATCAAATTTGGAAAGCATGAAGTATATGAAGAATAGGGAGATAATATCTAGATTACTCGAACCCCAAATTCCTCCACACTACCTCTCTTCTTATCAGATTTTCTCACTTAGCCAGCAAACTTTTCAGACGTTGCATAGGTATTACGATATTTCTACGTTCAAACTATCTTCCTCTCCTCCCTCTCATCGTAGGGAATATCCAATGAAAGTGATCGACCCCAAAGGCCGAGATAGCTTTGTGAAAGGACCTGCGATGTTCACGGTGACTGATGATTTGTTAGTTGTCACTCCACCTTCAACTTCCATCATATCCACTCTCAACCAGATGAAAGTTTCTGTTTCTGATGTCGAGGAGCGGGAGATTGACATTGGAATGGCGGAGGTACGGTGGTCGTAGCTTTTAAACTCTGATCTCTTCAAGGATGCATGCCTGATTTGTTGCAAAGTTATATATCACTAACGGGATTCTTTTTGTTTTTGTAGGCTTTAAGCATACTGAAAGCCTCCCTTACCTCAACTTGTGCCTTAACTGAGGGCCTCAAACCATTCTTGAAGAGACCATCCATGAAGACAGTGCCAAAGCAAGAGAAGCTATGAAATTTTCGGGCTTCTACCGTGTTAAAAAAAACGTTTGTTGTCTCGCTGAAATTTGGTTTCTCACTAAGAATTAATATATTATTGCTTCAGAATTTCCTATGTTTTCCCTATTACTTTATTTATATGCAAATTAAATAAAAATATATAAATCTCATTATTTCTTTTTATATATAATACAAGATCCCTGTATAATGTAGTCGGTAGATCATCCAAATGCTCTCACAATCAAGGAGAAAATTTTGCTTCATGCTGCCGCTAAACCTTTATCAACTTCGTTTGCATCTGAACACAACACGAACACATGAAATGCTGCTGGAAGTTGATGAATCCAACCGAACACTTAATACCTATGATATGTCTCATAGAGAAGGTAGAAAATTTTTAAACCGTTGAAAATATATTACTTAATGGAAAATATTTAAGAAGGACTTTAACTACATTAGTTTATATATATGAATATTTAGAATTTTTTTATGTATAATTTATAATTCCATTAATCTGTTTTATAAAATTTATTATATTTTAATAAATAATTGTATTTTTTAAAAATTTATTTGAACATATTATTAAATATACTTCTTTATTAGATATTCATAAATTTCCAACTCTCAATTTTACTATTTTCTCCAAATAAAATACGTGAATCCATTAATTGCAGGTCTCCAGAATTTCTACTCACGATCACCTGCAACAAGCAGCATCTCCTCAAGAGTGGAGACTATGATGGGCGGCAATGGCATTATCCAATCCCCAATTTAATTAAAAATATAAGAGGTCGTTTGGATTTTGTAGATATTTTTTTTAAAAAGTATTTTTTTAAACTATAATTTTTTGCTTTGAAAAAGCTCTAATTTTGATTTTAAAAAAGTGTTTTTTGATACCAAACGGGGTCTAAATCTAATATATACTTAATTGTTTTTTCAAGTGCGCAATTTTGAGATATAAATAAGAAAATAACAACTAAAATAAACCCCGAGATTTAGATGAAAAATCCCTAAAAATTATTAAAGGTACAATAGGAAAAATAAAAAGATTCCACCTATAATATTTTGGAAAATCATATTTACACTCCAAAGATTTATAAACGCACTTCACTCTTAACATTTACCGTAATTTATTACAAAATTACCTCCACTTAATTATTTCATATTTTTTAAGGCTAATATAACCTTCTTTGTATACATGTCTTTCCAAATCATGAATTCACTACATTTATGGGTTATAAAGAGCATCTCGCTTCCTCATCAAAATTATTTTTGATAAGATTTTAAAATGCAATAGATTAATGATTTACAAAGTTTGATTTGCAATCGTAAGATGTAATCATAAATTTTGAAAAACTTAATAAATTGGTGATTTTTGAAAAATTGGTTGATAAATATTTCGATAGCGGAAATTATTTCAAAAAATAAAAAAAATACTTATTAAATTATTATTATTTTTGAGAGAGTGACAACAATCTTCGTAAGAATTTTCTTTAATTTAATATATATATTTTGGAAGATGCTGCTTTTATTATTTTTCTCAATATCATCAACAAATTATAAATTTGAAATAATATCATCATTCTCTCACGTTACGTAGAGCGAAAGACGAACAAAGAAATGAAAATTTTTAAATGATCTAAAATAAATAAATAAAATATAACAGAAAAAGTAATAAGTAGTAAGATTGAATGATTGATAAAAGGGCATATTAGTATAATAAAAAATAGAATAATTAAGTGGGAGTAATAATGTAAGAAAATACATTAATAATCAAAAATAAATTGCAATTATAAATTTTTGGAGCGTAAATATCATTCTTGGGTTACAACCTCTCTTTTCATTCCAAAGAGAAACAATACTCTCTAAATAGTGGTGAATTAAATTGAACTCTAAATTAATTTTGGAATTTATTGACACTAAATGAAGTGGTTAATAAGTGTAGAATTTATTACAGACTCATTGAACATGTAATATGGTTAATCTATCATATTTTGGAAATGATGAAACTCAAAACCGGTAGATGAGATTCTAGCATATGGGTAATACCTAAATCATGCATCCAACGATTCGTATTTTTACACATATGCGTAATTAATTATATATTGTACGTTGACGTGGCAAATCATGGGACATTAGATCTATCATTGGGGTATTACTCATATGCTAGATTGAAATCTACTCTCAAAACCATTTATTCTCACGTGTTCAACATATCCGATCTTAAATGACATTCAAACAAAAATCACTTTATATAAGAAACATTCACATGAATCAATGTTTTACGATGCTTTGGTTTTTTTAACACCACTTTACAGTAACTCAACTTAATGAATTAACCATATGTGTATTCTTGGTTCGATTTAATTGAAATTTATAAATAGTTTTTAATTAATATATACTCAAATATGAGAAAATATCGAATCTTTATTAATTGTTGTACGTAGAAATAAAAACTCATCATGGAGCTAGTCCCATTTGAACAAAATGATCTTAAAAAGCTTAGGATGCATCGCTTTAGTTAAAGGATCAACTATCATCAATTCAGTGCTGATGTGTTTAATTACCACTTTTTTTTTTCTTTAGCATGTTCTTTATGGCTAAATATTTTATGACTACATGCTTATTCGACTATCGCTTTTTTTTTTTTGGGGGAAATAAATATAGCTGCTAAATTTTCATGAAACATTTTTATGGCGTAGATATTGAGTCTACAATTTTCAGCCCAAAAATGGAACTCTTCAATCATACACCATGTGAAGTAGTCTCAAAATAAGAAATAAACTCGGACTCCATAGTGCAAGTAGCAACCAATGTTTGTTTTGCACTCCTCTAAGATACATCCCACCAGCAAGTAGGGGTGATCGTTTAATATCGGGTATCGGTTATCCGACCTAACCCGATCTGATTGTTAGTTTTTCAAAAATCCGGATTCGGGTAGAACCTAAACCCAAAAATATATTGAATGTCGGTTGGTGTCGGGTATTTTTCTGATACCCAATCGATATCGGGTACCCTACATTTTTATTATTTTTTCAAATTATACCTTGAAGCTTGAGAAACCTGTGTTGTCTTCTTTCTCTGAAACCACCATCCAACTAGAGGTATCAAAATGGGCTAGGCCTATTAGGTTGGCCCGCCCCGCCCTGCCAAATGGTGGGTTGGGGTGGATTGTGGGTTGGCCCGCCAAAACTCGCCAAATTACACGTAGGCCCGCCCCGCCACTTAAAATAGGTGGGTTGGGTTGGGTTGGTGTTTTCTCAACCAGCCTAAAAGGTGGGCACACCTGCCCCGCTCCGCCTAATGGTGAGTTGCGGCGGGTTGTGGGCCAGCTCGCCATGCTAGTCTGTTTTGACACCTGTACACCCAACTGTGATGTCTTCTCTCTTAGTGAGTAATAAAACTAATTCATGAAGTTTCCAAAAGGGTGTTCAAGTTGGTAGAGTAGGTGAACTCTTGTCAGAGATCAGGAGTTCGATTTCCTTTGCCAACACCTTCTTGGACTAGCTTATCGCACGTGGCATGTCCAGTGCGGTTTACCTGACTAGCGTAGTTTGTAGGTTATTGCGTTTTTCCGAGGGTTTACCTAGTACGCAGCGAAAGGTAGCGACTGCGGATTCCCATGTTATAAAAAAAGAAATAAATAAAACTAATTCTAGAAGCAGATTTCCTTTAAATTTTAAATCTTTTTTCGTACTTTACCTGAGAGTATCTAAAGAGGGAATGGAGCTAAAAAAGGACTTGGAGGAAAGGGAATGAAATTAGTAGTGGGATGAATTTGGATGAGATTCATTGGTAGTGTAAGTAAGTTTCCAAGAAACGTCAATGGAGATAAAAGGCTGGACTCAACACAAGCAGTCTACGGTGAGAAGATGAACGCGACCAATTTGGAGATGAAGAAGATGGAAATAGTTGGGAGGCGTGGATCTTGGAGATGGTGCAGCTGGACTTTAACTTTACGTTGTGCTTCATCTAGGATTGTTAGGATTTGAATTTGTGTCCACAAAAGCTTTTTGGTGGCGAGAATAATGAGTGCGAGAGAGTGTGGCTGAAATTTCGGGTAACCGAAGTAGGGAACCTGAAACTACCCAATTTTTTTTTGGGTATCCAAAATTCGGGTAGTGCTTTTGCTCAGGTCGGGTTTGGGTAGTAAAAATCACTACACGATTTTTCGGGTACTCGACCCCAACTACCCAAATTTGGAAAACCCGACTCGACCCTCACCTCTACCAGCAAGAATAATCACGTAATGTAATGTCTGAGAAACCAAAATTCCAATCGCGAGAACTTAATTAATTATTATGAAAAATTATGTGTTTAAATGTTTAGATTATGAGTTTTTATGCAAAAATTTAGTTTTGACGTTTTTCAAGTATTCGTATAATTCATGTGACAAAGGGAATCGAGACTAGCCTATGAATAAAATTTAAGTATTTTTAAAGCAAAATATGTTAACTGTGCAAATTTTTATTGTAAAATTGTGCACTGTATTAAATTTAAAAGTTTAGGGAAGAGAATATTTTTTAAAGAATATATCTTAAGTTTATTGGTCAACTTTGGGCCCATAAGTTATCTGAGAATTTAAATTCAGATTTCAAAATTCAGATTTCTTTCTCTCCTCAATTCACGTTCGAACCTGTCATATTCCCCTTACCCTAGTTCAAATTCTCTAAATGATTCATATATTTTTGTGTCGTTCGATCATGAGAAGGCTAGGATCGTGTTCCCATAGTAAGGATTTCTCATACCAAACATAAAAAGGTAATTTTTATTAAATTCTTGAACCATCAATATCCAAGAAAAATTATATTTTTTGATATGGTTATATGTATTCTAATGTATTTTTTTTTTCTTGCGAGAAATCCTAATGATTGTGAAAGAGCGATGTATGATGGCATGTATTCGTGAAATGTGAGTCGCTTTAGATGAGTTGTGAATATTGATAGGATCGATTGAACCTGTAATGGATCCTCGATTGGTCACTAGTCGGCTGGTCTGCTACTTCGATTGTGATTTTGGTTGTGGTTAGCAACTGGACTCTAGTCTTTTTTGTGCGTCGATGTTAATTGAACAACAGATTGATTATGTACGGAAATAGACCAATTAACAGATTGAACAAGTATCAAATTTCTTGACTGAATATTTGTGTGAGAGAGAGTGCTTAATTGACACAAAGAATTTTTTTCTGGATGTTCGGAGACTGAAACTCCTACGCCACCCCTTTTTCCACCTCGGAAAAATCCATTCTAGAAGGCTTTGACTATTACAATCATTTTACAACAGCCCAATCTAAGACTAGAACTTACACGCAATTGCCTATCTTAGAATTCCTAGAATTAACACAAATTCAGTCCTCGACTGAAATCACTTATAGCTGAATGCATGTGTACAACACTTAACTGATCTATATATAGAGTATTACAATTCGATAGAATTTGCACAATTGATCCTATATTTGATCAAATATATCTTGAGACGTGTGCTTGATCAGTTTGCTTCAATTGTTCTTGAAGCTCTTTGGTTAACTGAGTGAATGCTTTGATAATGCGAGAATATACAGAGTGTGAGAGTTCCACACTTCTTCATATTTCTCAACTGATCTTCATCTGATATTTATAGCTTTGGATTGCAATGATTACATTTGAATTAAATCCGTTCAAACACATATATAATTGTTGCTTTGTCTTTTAGCTTCTGACATCCGTACTCTGTTCTGTGCATTCTTCTCTTCTGCTATTGTGTACATGAAATCTTATTCAAAGGTTATTGTCTTTGACTGATGGTCTCTGAGAAGTTGAACGAATGAACGTACTGTGTTACTTCCAGTTGAGCTTTTATTTAGTTTTCTTGATATATTCAGTCTCGCAAATTGCTTTACTAGTACAATCGTGGTTTCAGTACTCTTGTGGACTAGTTCAATCGTATTTTCATTCAGTTGAGCTTCAGACCAATTAAATTCTTTCGTTGAATTGTCCAGTTTAGTTGGACCATATAAATTGAGTTCTTGGACCGAGTCATTTTAGTTTCAGTTCTTCTGAAAAATTTTCTCAAACACCGAATCCTAGAAAACTAATTTACCAACAAGTATGTTTTGGGTTCAAGGGTTTCAAAGTGTCAAACATTTGGGTTTTTGGGTATTGAGTTGATTTTGATGCGTTTTTGGATTCACCATAGTTTTTTCTATGTTAAGCCCTATATCATGCATGCATGATTCCGAGTGAACTCTTGTGTGCTTGATGCATGAAGTTATCATCGAGTACGTGGAGAACGGCACACGAATAGAGATAACTATACGTAATGCATGATTATTGAAGTATTTTCTTTCCATGAAAGTTATTTTAGATATGAAAACATGATGTTTTATTAAAAGTTAAAGGACGTGTTTACTTCTTTCTAAATAGCGTGAATTTTTTTCAAGAATGAAAGTTTTACGAGCATGATATGAATGAGAATGAATTATAATGATATGATGAGCATAAAAATGTTATTTTGATGTTTATGTGTACTTGTGGTTACAGTACGGGACTGCTGGTGCCCCGGGATGAGCTCCGAGGAGGATCTTTCCAAAACCAAAAATGAAAGAGGTGCATATTGGCTTCGGCTAGTATGAAAAATTACGCATATTGGCTTCGGCTACTATGGGTTGTACGAAATGATTGCTACAACTTAAATTGTAATTCATCCAAGTGTAGGTTGTCTGCAAGTAATATACTCGTGAGTACGAGATCGATCCACGGAGAGGATGTTGTAAGTTTAATTTTAGCAATAATATATTATAGATGAAAATATTATTATAAAACTTCAAATACACAAAATATAAAATTGTCAAGGTTTCAAAGGTTCATTGTTGGTTTATTTAAGATTGTTTAATAAAAATAAATAAAAGAAACTAAAATAAGAATAAACATAAAAGAACAATGAAATATTTAAACAAGTATATCATATAATATAGTTCCCACTATATTAATATCAGTCGATATTTAATACATGGTACCCATAATATATATATAAATGCATAAATATAAATTGACATAAAAGTAAATGTTAGATCAAATCACAATATTTCATTTAGAACAACCGGCAGAGCCACGCTATCGTCAAAATAAAATATATGACTTTATGTTAGATGCGATAAAGTAAATGTTAGTTGCGGAAAAGTAAATGTTATATGCGAGAAAGTAAATGTTAGTTGCGGAAAAGTAAATGTTAGTTGCGATAAAGTAAAAGTTAGATGCGAGAAAGTAAATGTTAGTTCAAATCACAATATATTATTTAGAACAACCGACAGTGTCACGCTATCGTCTAAATAATATATATGACTTTATTATAAATAGATACATATATTTATAGTATATAATTATTGTAGTATTTATTGTATCATATTTGACAACAAATCAAGGTAACCACATTCAAGGTACCAAGCATTTGATGTAAATAGATAACAACAAATCATCCAAAATTATACCTACAAATAAAGATCAATTAGTAAAAATAAAAATAGAAAAGAAAAGAATATACAAAATATAAACAATCTTACTTGACCAACAATGAAACCTTTTCACCTTGACATAAATAGATTTAGCTTTCCATTAACATGAAACTCAAGAATAAAGATAAAAGAAATTTCATACTTGAACTTGAGAAACTTGCACACTCAAACTTTTATTCTCACACACACAATATTTATTTTACAAATGAAGAATTCTCTACACTCTTGCACACTACAAAGCTTATACAACACATCTATTTATAGGCCAAATGAGAGCAAGAGTCCAAGGCTCATTAAATGTGAAATAGTAAAGTTGGTGGGTGCTTGTCTCCTTGAATGTCAATACCATGACCCAACTTTAATTGGCATGTTTGATGCCTTAGACCACCGATTCAGCCTTTCTTTTCAACATAGAACACGTAGGATATTTTGTGTAGATGTGTTTGGACAACTCATTCACCCCTTTTGGATAAAATATGAAATACTTATGATATTTTTACTCCAAGCTAGTCATAGTAAAAGTAAATCTATCTCCATTTTGATGTTTGATTATTTTGATCATCTTAATGAAGTTTTTGGAATTTCTTGTCTTCTACAAAGTTGAAGATGCCTCTTTTGTGATTCTACAGGTTTTGAGGTTACTCCATTATGACCTCTGTAGCTTGAGTAATTTTATTTTTACCAAACCTGCGCAAACCGTAAAATACAACATTTTAGTAAAACATTTAAATATAAACACATAACACTAAAATAATACAACTTCATAATTTTAATTAAACTTAAAATTTAAAACACACTTTTTAACATATAAATAATTACAAATTTTAAGTTTCATCACACCCCCAAACCGGCTAATTACTAGTCCCTTAGTAATAAAATATCATAAAATATCATAAAATATCATAAAATCACAAGTTAGATTTTTATTCCTTAATATATATATTCAAATTTGCAAACTTTGAAATTTTAAAAACACACTTGTGAGGAGATCATATGTTTATTTATAAATCTCATTATCAACCAATATATTAATATGTAATTGGATGGGCTATACATATATATTTCACACAATATCAAAATATTAAATATATATAATTTTTTTTACATAAATATTTTCTAAAAACTTTGAGAATAATATAATTAAAAGGATAATAGAAATCATTTTCATAACATGTATATCATCAGGAATATTAATGTAAAAGTCTCAACTCCATATTCTCTCGGGTTAAAGTATTTCATATATAGCTGTTTTTCACTCATGGAGTTGGAAGAAAATTATACACTCTTTGAAAATGGCTAGTAAAGCAGACAATCAAATAACCTAATATTGAAAATAAGATAGGATGATTTACAAAGAATAAACCCATTTTTTTTTTTGTTTTTTTTTTTTTGTTTTTTTGTTTTTTTTTTGTTTTTTTTGTTTTTTTGCTTGGCTGCAAAATTGTTTTTACATAATCAAATACCTCCAATAAACTTTGAAAATGTAACATTTTTTTTCAAAGTTTATTTATTTTTTTTATTTTTTATGAGGTAAATCTATTACATTAATAATTATAGTAGAGATATTAATACTCTACATCTTTACAATCAAACTTCAAACAACTTTGCAGCCAATTTTCATTTTTCTTTTTTTTTTCTTTTTTTTTTTTTCAAAATGGGTTTAATCTAGTAATCAACCATTTCTTAATAATCAATAAAAGCTTATAAGTTGTTTTCTCAATTCTTACCCCTCACTCACAAAATTTATGTGAGTAACTATTGAACTTTTACAAATTAATTCCCTCAATTATACATGTTATTATTTATTCAATCAATATCACTTTAATTATATACTCATAAAAGTTTTAGAAAATATGTATTTGAAAACACACAATTATATATTATTTATAACTTATATCCCATCAATTATATATTTTCTATTAAATTGATAAAAAGAAGAATAAATAAACATCTATACAAAAAGACTTCATTTTCTTAGTAGTTTGCAATTTAAATATATACGGAATATTAAAATCTAATCTATTGTGATAAGATGATAAATAAAAACTAATGCGTGTCAGGAGTTTTTGACTCCTTACTCTGCCATTGAAAAAGAAAAATAAATATTATTATAGAAATATATTTTTTTAAAAATTTTAAATTTTTTTTTTTTTTTTTTAAGAAAAATAAAGAGTACATGATGAAAGAGATATCACCTGGAATTATTGAAGATGAGGAACAAACACAAACCATTTCATGACATGTTGAATCAATGATCCAGTTTTCTTTTCTTACTGGTTGGTTGAGACCAATTGATCTTTGTTATAGCTGAATCAGGTTGATGAACAAAAGCTTGGAGATCATCAATTAATTGGTCTTCATTCGAAGCAGAGATGAGCATCCTTCGTGAATTTTCTGAAATAAAATTTTGTTCCACGGCTACATCAAGAAAAGTCAACAAACCATCATAATAGTTATTGATATTCAACAAGCCAACAGGTTTATTATGGATATTAAGTTGTGCCCAAGAAACAACATGAAAAATTTCTTCTAAAGTACCAAAACCACCAGGCAAGGCAATAAAAGCATCAGAATTTTCTATCATTTTAGTTATTCTCTCGTACATTGATGAAACTTTCAACTCTTCCCCAACCGTAACACCTGTAATATTTCCTTCAGCTAAAGCTGTAGGAATAATACCCAAAACCTGACTACCTCCAAGATGAGCTGCTGTTGAAATAGATCCCATTAACCCAATATTGCCTCCTCCGTAAACCAAGTGAATTTTTCTCTCTGCTAAATTTTTTTCAAGATTAATTGCTGTATCAACAAATATTTCATTCTTTCCAGTATTAGAACCACAAAAGACACAAATATTTTTCAATTTTTGTGAAGAAGATCCTGTCATGTTTTTTTCTTTTCTTTTAAAAAATATAGAGAGAGTTGAGTGATTTTATAAGGAAAACAAGGAATAAGACAGAAATAGGAATACAGATGTGAACAAAATGATGAAAATAGTAAAAAAAAATAATATATAATAATAACATGCATGCGTATAAACAGTGATGTGATTGTGGCTCACAGTGTTCCTTCAATATTTATGAGTCGAGGGTTGTCTTACCATCCAATTTTCTTATAAATTGGCAAATAGGGTCTTTTTTAGTCAGATTCTCAAGACCATCACCATGACGCTGCGCTTGGAATAGTTTTCATAAACGGAGAAGTTGACCTTGTACATCTCCACTAGAATGCGTCTCAAGAGTCAATGAGATATCATCCAATGACTCTTTACTCAGCCCATTCTTAATGAAATCAATTTTATCTTCTCTATTTGTGGAAACATATCCCAAAGATCTGCATTGTCTATTACAAGTCCATCTGGCACAATTATGACAAACATCTAACCTTTTAGCCCTTCTTTTCTTCGCATAGGTACTTTTTCCTAGTCCAGACATATTTCGAACAAGTAAGAATTTTGGAACTTCACCACCTAATCGAACCTTGGCTTCAATTATAAGACGAATATCCTCCGGGATTCCTTTTTGCATAAGCATTCTCAATCTTTCACATCTGCCTTCATAAATCATTCTCAGAATTTTTTTAGAAACAGATGGAAAATATTTACCAAGTTTTTTGATAGCTTCATCCATAATATATATTTATATATATATATATTCAATTATTTTGGGAAATTGAAATAAAACCGACTGAAAGTAGTCACGGAGTACCGTTATCCGCCACTTAACCGGGAAGTGAACTCAATTCTGCAAAAATAAAATAAAAATATAAGTAACAATTAAGTTGGATCATATAAAGGCATAAACTCTTCATTAAGAACTTCATTTTTTATAAACGGTTTAAGTCTTTGCCCATTAACTTTAAATACATTATTATTTTTAGGATTTTTAACATCAACAGCACCATGAGGATAGACAAATTTAACAATAAATGGTCCAGACCATCGCGATCTAAGTTTTCCTGGAAACAAATGCAAGCGAGAATTATAAAGTAAAACTTTTTGTCCGATTTCAAAAGATTTTCTCATAATATTTTTATCATGAAATGCTTTTGTTTTATCTTTATAAATCTTTGCATTTTCATATGCATCATTTCTTAATTCTTCTAGTTCATTTAATTGCAATTTTCTTGATTTAGATGCATCATCTAAATTAGTATTAAACGCTTTAATTGCCCAATAAGCTTTATGTTCAATTTCAACAGGTAAATGACAATGCTTTCCAAAAACTAATCTATATGGTGACATCCCCAATGATGTTTTAAATGCAGTTCTATATGCCCATAATGCATCACTTAATCTTAAAGACCAATCTTTTCGATTTGGATTGACTGTTTTTTCCAAAATTTGTTTTATTTCTTTATTTGCAAGTTCAACCTGACCATTCGTTTGAGGGTGATATGGAGTAGAAACTTTATGTGTAATACCATATTTTCTTAACAACGAAGAAAATGATTTATTTATAAAATGACTTCCCCCATCACTTATTATAGCTCTAGGTATTCCAAATCGACTAAAAATATTTTCTTTCAAAAATTTTATCACAACTTTATGATCATTAGTTCTACATGCAATTGCTTCAATCCATTTTGAAACATAATCGACAGCTACTAAAATATAAGTGAATCCAAAAGATAATGGAAATGGACCCATAAAATCTATTCCCCAACTGTCATATATTTCAATAATCATGATTTGATTTAAAGGCATCATGTTTCGTTTTGAAATTGAACCCATTTTCTGACAATTTTCACAAGATTTGCAAAATGAATGTGTATCTTTGAATAAAGAAGGCCAATAAAATCCACATTGAAAGATTTTTGCAGCTGTTTTCTTTGACGAAAAATGACCTCCACATGCCTCAGAATGACAAAATTTAATGACACTACTTACCTCATTGTCGGGTATGCATCGTCGAAAAATTTGATCAGGACAATACTTAAACAAATAAGGATCATCCCAATAAAATTTTTTGACCTCTTTCAAGAATTTATTTTTATCTTGTGAACTCCAATGAGAAGGCATTTTATTTGTCACAAGAAAATTTACAATATTAGCAAACCAAGGCATAGTAGTAGCATAAAATAGTTGATCATCCGGAAAATTTTCATTTATTGGTATTTCATTTTGAGATGATTCAGAAATTATTCTTGATAAATGATCGGCTACTACATTTTTTTTCCTTTTTTATCTTTTATTACAAGATCAAATTCTTGTAACAACAAAATCCATCTTATTAATCTCGGCTTAGCATCTTGTTTATTTGATAAATATTTTATGGCAGAATGATCAGTGTAAACAATAGTAGTAGAACCAATTAAATAGGATCGAAATTTATCTAATGCAAACACTACTGAAAGTAATTCTTTTTCAGTTGTTGAATAATTGATTTGAGCACTATTTAAGGTTCTACTTGCATAATAGATCACATAAGGTTTACCTTCTTTTCTTTGTCCTAACACGGCTCCTACAGCATAATCACTTGCATCACACATTAATTCAAATGGTAAAGACCAATCAGGAGGTTGTAAAATAGGTGATGTAGTTAAAAGATTAATTATTTTTTTAAAAGCAGTTTCACATTCTTGAGTCCATTCAAATTGTGCATCTTTTGTTAAAAGATTTGAAATTGGTTTCGATATTATGCTAAAATTTTTTATAAATCTTCTATAAAATCCCGCATGACCCAAAAATGATCGAATTTCTTTGATCGTGTTTGGTGATGGTAGATTAGCAATAACATCAACCTTAGCTTTATCAACTTCAATTCCTTTTTCAGATATGACATGCCCTAACACAATTCCGGATTTAACCATGTAGTGACATTTTTCCCAATTTAAAACAAGATTTTTTTCTTCACATCTTTTTAAAACTTCTTCCAAATTTTTAAGACAGTTTTCAAATGAGTTTCCAAAAACAGTTATATCATCCATAAAAACTTCCACAAATTCTTCAATCATGTCACTAAAAATACTTAGCATGCATCTTTGAAAAGTAGTCGGGGCATTACATAAACCAAATGGCATTCTTTTAAAAGCAAAAGTTCCGAACGGACAAGTGAAAGTAGTTTTTTCTTGATCTTCTAATGATATTGGTATTTGATAATACCCCGAATACCCATCAAGAAAACAATAATAAGGATTACCTGCCACTTTCTCTAAAATTTGATCTAAAAATGGTAACGGAAAGTGATCTTTTCTAGTTGCATCATTTAATTTTCTATAATCAATGCACATACGCCAACTAGATGGAATCCTAGCTTGTAATAATTCTCCCTTTTCATTTTTTATAACAGTGATGCCTGATTTTTTTGGTACTACTTGTGTTGGACTTACCCATTTACTATCCGAGATTGGATAAATTATTCCGGCATCTAATAGTTTTAAAACTTCATTTTTAACAACTTCTTTCATGTGTGGATTTAATCTTCTTTGTGGTTGTTGATATGTTTTAGCATTTTCTTCCAAATGAATTTTATGTGTGAAGATTAAAGGATTTATACCTTTTATATCTTGCAAAGTCCATCCAATTGCATTTTTGTGTTTTTTAAGTAGTGTTATTAAATCTTCTTCTTGTTTTGGTAAGAGGGTAGAAGATATTACAATAGGATATGTTTGATTTTCACCAAGAAAAGCATATTTTAGTTCTATTGGCAAGGGTTTTAATTCAAGTTTTGGATGATCATTTTCTTTTACTTCTTCAAGTTCATTAATTTCTTCAAATAACTTTGATTTAAAAACATTTTTTGAATCAAAACTTTCCACTAAACAAACTTCAGATTGTTGATTTAAGTTTTCTTGGTGTATATTTTCTTCCACAATTGTTTCTATTGCATTATCATCTTCATCTTCATTAATACTTGGTTGTTTACATAAATTGAACACATTAAGTTCTAAAGTCATATTTCCAAAAGACAATTTCATTATTCCATTTCGACAATTAATTAAAGCATTTGAAGTTGCTAGAAATGGACGTCCCAATATTACTGGAATTTCGTTATGTACTTCTATTGGTTGTGTATCCAAGACAATAAAATCCACAGGATATATGAATTTATCGACTTGAACTAACACATCTTCTACGATACCTCTAGGTATTTTGATTGACATATCAGCTAGTAAAAGAGTAACAGATGTAGGTTTTAAATCTCCCAACTTAAGCTTTTCATAAACTGAATAAGGAATTAAATTCACACTTGCTCCCAAATCTAACAAAGCTTTTTTAATTTTATTTTTTCCAATAATACATGAAATTGTTGGACAACCGGGATCTTTATATTTCAAGGTAGAATTATTTTGAATAATAGAACTTACTTGCTCCGTTAAGAATGCTTTCTTCTTTACATGCAATTGTCTTTTTACAGTACATAAATCTTTTAAAAACTTTGCATAAGAAGGCACTTGTTTAATAGCATCTAATAATGGAATATTTATTTTTACTTGTTTAAAAACTTCATAAATATCAGAATCATTTTTTTGTTTTTTATTATTAACTAATGCATGAGGGAAAGGAACATGTTTATTTGACTCACATATTATTTCAGATAATTTATCATCAACTTTCTTAATCTTAGGACTCAAAGTATCATCTTTCTCGAAAGTATCAAGATTTTCATCCTTACTCTTTGAGTTTGACTGATCTTTGTTTTCATCACTATATGGATCATTAACTATTTTACCACTTCTAAGAGTAATAACAGATTTTACTTGATCAAATTTTTCTTGATTTTGATTTTTAGGATTAGGTTGTGGTTGAGATGGAAATTTTCCTTTTTCATGAATATTAAGTGCAGATGCAAATTTTGCAAGAGTTTCTTTCAAATCATTCATAGATTGAATGTTTTGAATATTGATAGACTCTTGCTTTTGAATGTATGCATGAATTTCATCTTCAAAATTTTTTCTTGGAGGTGGGATATAAGGAGCATAACCTTGATGATTTTGGTTATTTTGAAAAGGTTGTTGTGAAGGTTGTGCATTATTATCGTTCCTCCAACTAAAATTGGGATGATTTCTCCAACCAGGATTGTATGTTTGTGAAAAAGGATCTAATGTTGGTTTTTTAAAATTGTTAACATAATTGGCTTGTTCATGGAGACATTCTTTAAATGAAGGCAAAGTAGGACAATTTTTTGTAAGATGATCATGTGTGTCACATATATGACAAACAATTTCTTGAACACTTTTTAATTGATCACTCTTTTTCATTTCTAATGACTCGATTTTTCTTGCTAAAGATGCAAGTTTAGCTTGAACATCTACATCATCTTTAAGATGATAAATACCACCCCTATTTGTTGAATTATTGGTTTTACTTGGTGGTTCAATTGAGCCTATATTATCCCAATTTTGAGCATTTTCTGCTAATGACTCCAAATATTCCATAGCTTCATTTGGGTTTTTATCTTCAAAAGTTCCATTACACATGAATTCTATCATTTGCCTATCTTTAGGTATTAAACCTTCATAAAAGTGAGAAACTATTCTCCATATTTCAAAACCATGATGTGGGCATGTATTAAGTAACTCTTTATATCTATCCCAACATTGATAAAATGTTTCCCCTTGTTTTTGAGAAAAAGTTGTAATTTGTCTTTTAAAAGAGTTTGTTCTATGGGAAGGAAAAAACTTTTTTAGAAATTGTTGTTGCATTTCTTCCCATGATCTTATTGAACTTGATCTCAAATTTCGCAACCATGTTTTAGCTTTATCTTTTAAGAAAAAAGGGAAAAGCTTTAATCGAACAGTATCCATGCTACAATTTTGATCATTATAAGTGTTGCAAACCTCCTCAAATTCTCTTAAATGCAAATATGGATTTTCAGAATCTAAGCCATGAAAATTTGGTAAAAGTTGAATGACTTGTGGCTTAAAATTGAAATTAGATGCATCAGGAGGAAAAACTAAACAAGATGGTGTACTAGTTCTATTGGATTCATATGGTGCCTAAGTGTTCTTGGTTGTTCATGTTCTTGATGATGATGATTATTATTATTATCATCTTGATTATTAGAATTATCGTCCATGTTTAAAATATTTTCAGTTACTCGAACAAGTCTACCACTTTGTTTACGACTCCAAACAATCATACAATAAAAAACAACATACTATTTACATAATAACAAAATTAAACTTAATTTATACCTCCCCGGCAACGGCGCCAAAAACTTGCTACAACTTAAATTGTAATTCACCCAAGTGTAGGTTGTCTGCAAGTAATATACTCGTGAGTACGAGATCGATCCACGGAGAGGATGTTGTAAGTTTAATTTTAGCAATAATATATTATAGATGAAAATATTATTATAAAACTTCAAATACACAAATTATAAAATTGTCAAGGTTTCAAAGGTTCATTGTTGGTTTATTTAAGATTGTTTAATAAAAATAAATAAAAGAAACTAAAATAAGAATAAACATAAAAGAACAATGAAATATTTAAACAAGTATATCATATAATATAGTTCCCACTATATTAATATCAGTCGATATTTAATACATAGTACCCATAATATATATATAAATGCATAAATATAAATTGACATAAAAGTAAATGTTAGATCAAATCACAATATTTCATTTAGAACAACCGGCAGAGCCACGCTATCGTCAAAATAAAATATATGACTTTATGTTAGATGCGATAAAGTAAATGTTAGTTGCGGAAAAGTAAATGTTATATGCGAGAAAGTAAATGTTAGTTGCGGAAAAGTAAATGTTAGTTGCGATAAAGTAAAAGTTAGATGCGAGAAAGTAAATGTTAGTTCAAATCACAATATATTATTTAGAACAACCGACAGTGTCACGCTATCGTCTAAATAATATATATGACTTTATTATAAATAGATACATATATTTATAGTATATAATTATTGTAGTATTTATTGTATCATATTTGACAACAAATCAAGGTAACCACATTCAAGGTACCAAGCATTTGATGTAAATAGATAACAACAAATCATCCAAAATTATACCTACAAATAAAGATCAATTAGTAAAAATAAAAATAGAAAAGAAAAGAATATACAAAATATAAACAATCTTACTTGACCAACAATGAAACTTTTTCACCTTGACATAAATAGATTTAGCTTTCCATTAACATGAAACTCAAGAATAAAGATAAAAGAAATTTCATACTTGAACTTGAGAAACTTGCACACTCAAACTTTTATTCTCACACACACAATATTTATTTTACAAATGAAGAATTCTCTACACTCTTGCACACTACAAAGCTTATACAACACATCTATTTATATGCCAAATGAGAGCAAGAGTCCAAGGCTCATTAAATGTGAAATAGTAAAGTTGGTGGGTGCTTGTCTCCTTGAATGTCAATACCATGACCCAACTTTAATTGGCATGTTTGATGCCTTAGACCACCGATTCAGCCTTTCTTTTCAACATAGAACACGTAGGATATTTTGTGTAGATGTGTTTGGACAACTCATTCACCCCTTTTGGATAAAATATGAAATACTTATGATATTTTTACTCCAAGCTGGTCATAGTAAAAGTAAATCTATCTCCATTTTGATGTTTGATTATTTTGATCATCTTAATGAAGTTTTTGGAATTTTTTGTCTTCTACAAAGTTGAAGATGCCTCTTTTGTGATTCTACAGGTTTTGAGGTTACTCCATTATGACCTCTGTAGCTTGAGTAATTTTATTTTTACCAAACCTGCGCAAACCGTAAAATACAACATTTTAGTAAAACATTTAAATATAAACACATAACACTAAAATAATACAACTTCATAATTTTAATTAAACTTAAAATTTAAAACTCACTTTTTAACATATAAATAATTACAAATTTTAAGTTTCATCAATGATATACCTAGGTTGTGCAACTATTTACATTATCATGGAAGTCAATGAATATGCTCTAATAGTTTCCACATTTGCATGTATTTTATCACCCAAAAGTAAAGAAAGTTTTATCCTTACGATTTGATCACGTCCTACGCATGTCTTATGATTTCATTATGTATTCAATATTACTTGGGTTTTCTTGTTAAGTTTTTAGACTTACAATTCTTTGATGATGCATGTGAGGAAGATACTGCTAATGGTCTTCATGTTTGACAAGAAACGGAGTAGCGTGGAAGCGAGGAGTTGCATGACCCGGCTGTCCGAGAACATTATGTCGAGCATGTACATGAAAATTTATGCATCTTAATTTCGTTAGGCATGTTTTATGATTCATTATTTAGCGTATTATTTTAATATATAAAATTTTATAGTTTCATGTTTTGCATGTATGAAGAAGTTTTTACGTTCCCGTATGAGAATCGTGTGATAATCAAATTTTTAACATTTTTATTTTCTTCAAGGATTTTTTTATACAAGTATTTGAGTCATTTGAATAAATTTAATCTTAGGCATGATATTTGAAATTGAGAGCACGAAACATGTTTTTGTCTTTACAAAAAAATAAAATTATTTCAGCATGTTTCCGCATCCTAGCTATTTTCATGAAAATGAATGAGAAATCCAGGATGTCACAGTTGGTATCAGAGTGGTCGTTTTTGTGGACAATACGTGCATGCATCTCGCTAAGGACTCGAATACTTTCATCGCCATGTCTGTAAGATTTATGTTTTAATGATAAAGTTATGATTTTATTTATATTTATGATCACGTATTGTATGAAAACCGTGAGTTGGTGATTTTGATGGATTCATGAATTTATAATTGTCAAGTGTAACCGATCTATTTAAGAGTAGCGTAGAATCGATTATTGTATTACTGCAATTTTTTTTCACGAAAGTTATGTTCATTATGAAAGCAAGAATTTTTATGAATATAAAGATGATGTGATCATTTTCTTTAATTAGCATGTATGATTTTGAAGCACAAAAAAATTTAAAGAGCATGACATGAAAAGTTTATGATGATGTTTCATGACGATGATATATGATTTGAAGTTATGTATGCATGAAAGAAAATATTTTGATGTGTATGTGTTCTTGTGATAGCAGTATGAGATTGATACTCCGGATTGAGCCCCGAAAGAGCCTTTCTAAAAGAATGAAAGTTTGATGTGCATATCGAAGACGGTCATTATGGACGATACACTTATTGGATTCGGCTGGTATGGGTTGTACCAAATTTTATATGTTTGTTGTACAACGACCGTGATCATGAGAACCCAATGTGCTCATAAATGGTGGCTACCACAATTTCATGTATTTCATCACGCAAAAGGGAAGAATTTTTATGTCCATTATTTCATATGCATGATGTGATTTTCTAGTCACGCCTATGTATTATGTTTTTATTATGTACTAGTTATGTAATGAAAGTTTCTTTTTGAGTCCTTAGAATCACTATGCTTGAATAGTGTAGGTGAAGATGCCTTAAATGATTTCATTGATGAGTTCACAGAGGGACATGAGGAGGAGTAGCTGAGAGGGCGGGAAAAGACATGCACATGTGCGCTGTCCGAAGAAGCCTTTTTTTTAAATTGAGCATCATTAAACACTTGTGTTTTTGTAAAATTTTGGGAATATGGTTGTAAAATAAAGAACAAAGTTTTATTCTTTTGAGCATTTTATGAATGTTCTTCGGTGCTCAATTATTTTTAAATTAAATTTTTTTATTATGTATTTTTAAGAATTTAAATGGATGTATGTTCTCAAGTGGCGCCCTCGAGAGTCGGGGACTTCACAGCTTGGAATCAGAGAGGTTGGTTCTGTAAGACAGCACGTGCATGCACTCTCGCCAACAACTCGGATGCTTCGTCTTCATGTGTGTAAGATTTTAAGGTTTTCATTGATAAAACTTCAAGATATTATGATAGGGTTACGATTTATGTATGTTAAAGGTTATATTTTTACTATGTAAAAGTCGTGAATGAGTGATGTTGAAACGAACCTAACTCATAATTTTTTTTTAAATATTACATATATGCCCATACATATATGCATCTATACTTAAAAATATATTTTCATGAAATTTAATACATAATAAAAAACGATTTCATTCAAAACTTAAATATTCGAACACATTATAAATTCATGCGTAAATATTAAATAACGTAAAATGCGGAAAATATTTTGATACAATCCCATAATCGTTGAAACATAAAAGCGCGAAGGTCACGGGTGTGCTAGCTTGCCACGAATGCTCAGAGGTCCTCGCCGCCAGTCAGGACCACAACATCATGACTAACATCATACTCACCTGCACACCATTTAGATCTAGTGAGCCTAAAGGCCCAGCATGCTCTACCTTTAATAACGAGTACTACTAAATAAAACCACATGCAAGCACATAACGTATATAAAAATAACCTGAGGATTCTAATGCATAAACTTCGTCGTAATCTAAATCATAATATAATACGTAACATAATACATAACATAAGCATTGAAATATCATAAACATAAAAATTATTTTCCTGTGGGTCATATCAGTGAAGTGTGACCATAAACATAAGCGATTGATCAATTTATAAACCAACATATGCGGCAGCGATGTTCACCCAGCCTTAACACGGGGATTCCCTACGCCTCTTATGCCACTTCACCCAACCTTAACACGGGGATCCGTAGGCTCTGAACATAATTGTCCCAATTCACATCAACTTCCCAAAAATATTTCCTTTACATGCCCTTAATATTAACATAAAATATATGCATGAAGCATAAACTTCAAAATATCATCTTCCTTAAAATTATGCCCGTAAATATATATTTAATTTATTTTCCATAAAAATCATATTTATATCAAAATATACATATACATCTATTAAATATATATTTACGAACTATTTTGTTTGTCACTGACTAGTTCGAGTTGCTGCCCCTTAACTAAAGCCCTTAAACTTATATCCGTTCGATAACACTTAGATTGACTCATTAACACTTAAACTGACCCAATAATACTTAGACTAGCCCAATCACACTTAAATTGATCAAATTAGACTAAGATTGACCCAATAGTACTTAGTCCAACTTAGAACTTAGCTCAACAAATAAATTAAACAACTAAGGCTCATTAACAAATTTAGCTCAATTTTTAAATTAAGCCTCCAATACTATATTAAGCCTCATAAGCATGGCTCAATAAATAAATCAATTCATTCAAGCCCAAATAACACTTTATCGCAAATAAACAACTCAAGCCCAATAAATAAGTTAAGCTCAATAAACATTTTAGGTCCAATAACTAAATTAAGCTCAATGAATAAACTAAACACTTAGACTCTTAAATAAATTATCCGGCCCAAAATAAATAATCCAGACCCAAATCATAACATATGATCCTAATTGTAACGCCCCGTTTTTATCTTAAATGAGTTTATTTGAGTTAATCGAAGATTACAGAGTTCACGAGCCGACTCGATTTTGATCAGGGTCTATTTTGTAAATTTTGGATTTTTCAGGGACTAAAACGCAAATATCGGTTTTATTAGATATTTATAAGGGAAATGACTTGTATTATTCATTCATCACCTTCCCTTAGCCGCCTCCCCTCCATTGAAACGCTTTAAACCTTTCTCCAAGCTCCCAGATTTCAGTCCGAGCTCGATCCGGCCGTTGGAAATTATTTCTGAAGGCAGATTATCGATCACTACAGCGAGAGCTCCGTTATATTGTAAGTTCTTCTTTGATCGGATACATTCTAGTTTTTGGATGTTGTTAGAATCGTTTGAGATTCGAGAATGTTGTTCTCTACAAAGTTCTGATCGTTTATTATCTGTCGGTTTTGAATTAGAGCGACGTTCGGATTTGTTATGATTTTTGGAAGCCATTTTCGAAAATGTGGATTTTGAGATTGATGGGTTTGCTTTGTTTTGGTTGTCTTAGCATTGTTATGAGGTTATATCGCTATTGAACTGCTGTCTGCATTGTCGGGTTGTTCAGTTATAGCCGTTATGCCGTCGGTTTGAGTTTTGGAGATTTGAACCGTTTTTGAAGTTGTTGAACTTGTATTGTAAGTTGATCTTGGTTATTGATCTTGTATTTCATCTGGACAGATTCGTTTGGAGTTTGTCAAGCCAGAGTTAACAACATTTTGATCGTCAAGAGTTGGACGAATATCGGTAAAGAGTTTTACCTTGAACCGTTGTTGTTGTTTAGGTTGTATAGTTGTTGATACAATCTTTTGTTGTAGCTTTTTCGGAGTTGGATCTACGACATTGAAAGGTAAAAGCAGTCATCGTAGCGGGATAGCATACTCGGGACAGTTGGTTCTCGAGTTTCCCTTTCAAATCACATATTGCATCAATACTTGTTCTAGCATGTGGAACATGTATTTTGGGTTGTTATTTGAGTTGTTTATGTGGCTTATGTTTATGTTTCTGTTCTGCATTCATCTTGAGCCTACGTTGATTCAGCGGGCAGAACCGCCCTTTTTGTGTGGACGTTTGGGAACTATGATTGAGTGGCCTAGGTCGTAGTCGTATCGCCTAGTGCTAGCATACTCATTATGGTTGCTCAAAGTCTAGAGGAGCGAGATATGTGGCACCACCTCGATTGGGAGAGTCGGTGAGTCGTCACATGATCTCATCCTCGGGATCCCAAAAGCACAGCAGCAATCCTTTGTTTATCAGACTTGATATCCCGGTTTAAAGACACGCATTTCATTATGTTGTTATTGATTGTGTTGTTGTCTTGAAAGCATGGTTATTGTTGTATTACTTGATATGTTGCTTTTTCTGGGATTATCATTCTTACCGGTTATCCGGGTGTTGCTTTGTTTTTTTATGTGTACTTGGCAACAGGAAGGGCAGGATCAAGTCAGCATAGACCTGGTTAGCGTCCAGAGCAAGAGATAGAAGTGAGACTCATTTAGAAGTCGAATCAGCATGTCAACCTAGTTATGTTTTGCGAACATGTTTAGTTATTCGAACTTCTCGTAATTGTTTTGTAAACAAGAATCGATGTAGGTACTACCGTATTGAATGTTTCTCTTCCCTAAACCTTTCTTGTATTGTTTTGGCATGTCAAATACTCTTAATGCAAGTGTTTAGGTTTTGATTGGGTAAATTTCAGTGCTTTCACTTTTCTGGGCGAGGGTACGGCGCGGGCGCACGTTTGTTGGCGCGGGCGCGCGGCCTCCTTGCGAGGTTTGGGCGCGTGCGCTCTTATTTAGAGCGCGGGCGCGCTGCTTTAGGCGCGGGCGCGCTGGTAATTGCGGGGCTTAGGCGCGGGCGCGCTGATGTCAGCGCGGGCGCGCGAGTCTTCTTTAAAAAAAAAATAAAATAAATTATTGGTTTCTTGTTTACATATCGCTTTCTTCTCTGATTTTAGTGGATTAGAAACGAGGTCTCACATTAAGTGGTATCAGAGACCGTTAAGATTCTTGGTCGAACTAGAGTGAGCGGGTAGATCGAGGGTGCGTGTATTGACTCCTCGCATGTGTTTGAATTATTTTAACTGTGTACTTAATTCCATGCGAGCATGCTTTATTATTGAGAATTATTGAATTACATGGTTATGTGATTTAATTTATAAAGCATGATCTACTTGAGATATAACTGTTTCTGTTACCGACTGGTATCCGGTATTCCAAGCGGTTGTAAGGGCACTGATTGTGGCGATTGAGATATCTCGTGTCCTAACCTTTGATTATCAGATGGGTCCTCGTCGAGTGATAAACAGAAACACACCACCAGTTATCCCTGCGACTGAGCAGGCTAGCACTGAAGTTGATCAGTTGGATGCTTTAGCAACGCCTATGGAAACCTTGCTGAAGAGGTTTCAGTCGTTCAATCCGCCGTTATTGATGGGTTCAGAAAATCCAGTTGACTGCGAGAGTTGGTTGGATGATATTGATCAGCTGTTCGATTCCATTGATTACACAGATGACCGCAGAATCAGGTTAGTCATTCATCAGCTACGTGGGGTTGCTAAGAGCTGGTGGATCATGACAAAGAAAGCAATGGAGAGTAGAGGTACGGAAGTTACTTGGACTCTTTTTAAATCTGAGTTTTATAAGCGGTTTTTCCCTATCTCGTATCGCAAAGATAAGGGAGCAGAGTTTGCCAATTTGAGGCAAGGGAATCTGAACATTGAAGAGTACGTGGCTAAGTTCGATAGTCTGTTGCGTTTTGCACCGCTAATTGCCGGAGATGAAGAAGCTAAGGCAGATCAGTTCATCAATGGTTTGAACCCCGACGTCTTCACGTTGGTAAACACCAACAGGCCTAACAACTTTGCGGATGCTATGAATTACGCAAAGGGAGCGGAAACAGGCTTGTGGAGGTAAAGAGGTAACCAGGTAGCACCTCAGCAATAGAGACAGTATCAGAACCCACCATCTCAGTATCAGAATCACCCACCGCAGCATCAAAACCAGCAGCAAAGGTATGAAGGTGGAAACAGTGGGGGAAACAGAAAAGATCAGTACAAAGCAAGAGGTAAACAGTTCAAGAGGCAGGGGAATAGTTCTTCGAGTTCCAGTGGTTCGAAGTAATTTGGTTCCGGACAGAGTTCTGGATCTTCAGCCTTGTACTGCAGCAAGTGTGGGGGAAGACACTCACCGGATCAGTGTGTGGGAGTCTTCGGTAATTGTAACATATGTCAGCAACAGGGACACTTCTCTAAAGTGTGCCCTCAACGTAATAGAGATAGAGCTCAGAGTGGGAGTTCGTCTAGACCTGCAGCTCAACCGGAGAGGCAGTCGTCTGCAGTGCACTCTTTCCAACCTCAGCAACAGCAGAACAGACAGGGAGGTAGCACTAGTGCGAACCAGCCTCCGAGACAACAAGCACGAGTCTTTGCTCTGACAGAGGATCAGGCTCAAGCAGCACCTGATGATGTTATAGCAGGTAGCTGTTCGATTTTCGGTTATTCTGCTTATGTCTTGATAGATACAGGTGCTTCCCATTCCTTTATCTCTGAGAAATTTGTGTTATTGCATGCTTTGCCAACTGAATTGTTGCCTACAGTAGTAGCTGTTACTTCACCTTTGGGTGGAGGAATTGTTTCTGTCAGACTAGTCAGGAACTGTGAACTTTGTTTTGAGGGAAAGTTGTTAGAATTCAACTGTATTGTGCTTGGGTTGTCAGATTTTGATTGTATTGTCGGTATAGATGCTTTGACCAAGTACAGGGCAACAGTTGATTGTTTTCTGAAGGTTATCAGGTTCAGACCTGAAATGGCAGACGAGTAGAAATTCTTTGGTAAGGGTTCTCGATCTAGAATTCCTTTGATTTCAGTGTTATCTATGACTCGTTTGTTACAGAGAGGTGCAGAAGGATTTTTGGTTTATGCGGTTGATGTACTGAAATCTAGCCCAGCTTTGGTTGACTTACCAGTGGTTAGAGTTTTTGCTGATGTGTTTCCGGAAGATGTTCCTGGATTGCCACCCATTCGAGAGGTTGAATTCACCATTGACTTAGTGCCAGGTACTCAACCTATTTCAAAAGATCCTTATCGTATGGCACTTATTGAATTGAGAGAGTTGAAGGAGCAGCTTGAGGATTTGATTGCCAAGGGATACATCAGGCCTAGTGTATCGCCTTGGGGTGCTCCTGTGCTTTTGTTTGGAAGAAGGATGGTTCTATGCGGCTCTGTATTGACTACCGCCAATTGAATCAGGCTACAGTTAAGAACAGGTATCCTTTACCCCGAATAGATGACCTTTTTGATCAACTGCAGGGTTCTTCTGTCTACTCTAAGATTGATCTGAGGTCAGGTTATCACCAGTTGAGAGTGCGAGAGGAAGACGTTCCTAAGACCGCATTCAGAACGAGGTATGGTCATTTTGAGTTTATAGTCATGCCGTTCGGTTTGACTAACGCTCCAGCGGTTTTTATGGGTTTGATGAACCGTATCTTTCAGTGTTTTTAGATGAGTTCGTCATTATCTTTATCGATGATATTCTTATCTACTCGAAGAACCGTACTGACCATGCAGATCACTTGAGGACCGTACTCCAGATTTTATGAGCTAAGCAGTTGTTTGCCAAGCTGTCTAAGTGTGAATTCTGGTTAGATCGAGTTGTCTTTCTCGGTCATATTATTTGTGAAGATGGGATTTCTGTCGATCCCAGCAAGATTGAAGCGGTTATGAATTGGCCTAGACCTACTTCAGTGCCGGAGATCCGAAGCTTCATGGGTTTAGCTGGTTATTACCGTCGTTTCATCGAGGGTTTCTCGTCTATTGCCAAGCCTATTACCCAGCTGACTCAGAAGAATGTGCCTTTTGTCTGGACTGCAGATTGTGAGGCTAGCTTTGTTGATCTGAAGAGGAGACTGACCAGTGCTCCAATTCTTTCTATTCCGAAGGGTACTGGAGGTTTCACAGTCTATTGTGATGCTTCTAACCGAGGCTTGTGTTGTGTTCTTATGCAGCATAAGCATGTGATAGCGTATGAATCGAGACAGCTGAAACTGCACGAGATTCGTTATCCGATTCATGATCTTGAACTAGCTGCGATCGTCTTTGCTCTGAAGATCTGGCGTCACTATCTTTATGGTGAGTCTTTCGAGATCTTTTCTGACCATAAGAGCCTTAAGTACTTGTTTTCACAGGCAGAGCTGAATATGAGACAGAGAAGATGGTTAAACCTGTTGAAGGATTTCGACTGTGAAATCAAGTATTATCCGGGGAAGTCGAATGCAGTTGCAGATGCCTTGAGCCGAAAGCTTTGTTCCTTATCTCTTTCTACTATTGGTGTTTCTCAGTTGATCGATGATTGTTGCACTTCTGGTTTAGAGTTTGAAACAGATATGGAGACTATCAGAGTGTTTGCTATTCAAGCCGAACCGGAGTTGTTTGTTGCAATCAGAGAAGCACAGAAGTCTGAGCCGAGCATTCAGGTTTCAGTAGAGAAAGTCAGATCTGGGCATCAGTCTGAATTCCAGGTTAGAGATGATGTACTGTATGTGAATAACCGTATTGTTGTGCCTGATATTTCGGAGTTGAGGCAGCGTATTCTTCGAGAGGCTCATTTCAGTCGGTTTAGTATTCATCCTGGAGGTCGTAAGATGTACAACGATCTGAAGATTCAGTTTTGGTGGAAGAGAATGAAGAGCGACGTAGCGAGGTTTGTATCTCGGTGTTTGAATTGTCAGCAGGTGAAAGCAGAACGGAAGCGACCAGGAAGTCTGTTGCACAGTCTATCTGTTCTTGAATGGAAGTGGGATCACATTTCCATGGATTTCTTCACGAAGATACCACGATCCGTTCGAGGATGCGATGCCATTTGGGTAGTGATCGACCGATTGACGAAGTCTGCGTGTTTTATTTCGTACAGGATGACGTATCGTCATGATCAGATGGCTGAGTTGTATGTTAGCAATGTTGTGAGACTGCATGGTGTGCCGAAGTCGATCGTTTCAGACAGAGATCCTAGATTCACTTCTCACTTCTGGCACAGTCTTCAGGGGGCACTTGGTACTCGATTGCATCTGAGTACAGCTTATCATCCTCAGACCGATGGACAGTCAGAGCGGACCATCCAGACGTTAGAGGATATGCTGCGAGCGGTAGTGCTAGACTTTGGCACTAGTTGGCAGGATTCTTTGCCTCTTGTCGAGTTTTCTTACAACAACAGCTTCCAAGCGAGTATCGGTATGGCGCCTTTTGAGGCTTTGTATGGTAGAAAGTGCCGATCTCCGTTGTTTTGGGATGAATTGTCCGAGTCACCAGATTTGGGACCGGAGATGCTTAGAGATATGGCAGAGCAGGTTAAGATCATTCAGACCAGAATGAACTCAGCTCAAGATAGACAGGCGAAGTATGCGAATGTCAGGCATAGACCTCTGAGTTTTGATCAGGGAGACCGAGTCTTTCTGAAGATTTCACCTTTCAGAGGCACTGTCAGATTCGGTAAGAGAGGGAAGTTATCTCCGAGATTCATCGGGCCGTACGAGATTCTCGAGAAGATAGGCGATCTTGCCTACAGACTTGCACTTCCTCCATCTTTATCTGGTATTCACGACGTTTTTCACGTCTCTATGCTGCGAAAGTATCAACCAGATATTTCTCATATCCTTCAGCCTGACGAAGCCGAGTTAGACGAGACTCTGAGCTACTTTGAGCGACTGATTCAGATCCTTGATCGGAAGGAGAAACAACTCAGAACCAAGTCGATCCCGTTAGTGAAAGTGCAGTGGAGCAGTCACGGCGTCGAGGAAGCGATTTGGGAGACAGAATCTGACATGAGATAGCGATTTCCGGAGTTATTCGGATGACGTGAGTTCTTCTTACTGTCTTTAGTTCTTTATTCTATCTTATGAGTTGTGGTTCTTGTTGATTTCGAGGACGAAATCTCTTCTTAGTGGGGGAGAATTGTAACGCCCCGTTTTTATCTTAAATGAGTTTATTTGAGTTAATCGTAGATTACAGAGTTCACGAGCCGACTCGATTTTGATCAGGGTCTATTTTGCAAATTTTGGATTTTTTAGGGACTAAAATGCAAATATCGATTTTATTAGATATTTATAAGGGAAATGACTTGTATTATTCATTCATCACCTTCCCTTAGCCGCCTCCCCTCCATTGAAACGCTTTAAACGTTTCTCCAAGCTCCCAGATTTCAGTCCGAGCTCGATCCGGCCGTTGGAAATTATTTCTGAAGGCAGATTATCGATCACTACAGCGAGAGCTCCGTTATATTGTAAGTTCTTCTTTGATCGGATACATTCTAGTTTTTGGATGTTGTTAGAATCGTTTGAGATTCGAGTATGTTGTTCTCTACAGAGTTCTGATCGTTTATTATCTGTCGATTTTGAATTAGAGCGACGTTCGGATTTGCTATGATTTTTGGAAGCCATTTTTGAAAATGTGGATTTTGAGATTGATGGGTTTGCTTTGTTTTGGTTGTCTTAGCATTGTTATGAGGTTATATCGCTATTGAACTGCTGTCTGCATTGTCGGGTTGTTCAGTTATAGCCGTTATGCCGTCGGTTTGAGTTTTGGAGATTTGAACCGTTTTTGAAGTTGTTGAACTTGTATTGTAAGTTGATCTTGGTTATTGATCTTGTATTTCATCTGGACAGATTCGTTTGGAGTTTGTCAAGCCAGAGTTAACAACATTTTGATCGTCAAGAGTTGGACGAATATCGGTAAAGAGTTTTACCTTGAACCGTTGTTGTTGTTTAGGTTGTATAGTTGTTGATATAATCTTTTGTTGTAGCTTTTTCGGAGTTGGATCTACGATATTGAAAGGTAAAAGCAGTCATCGTAGAGGGATAGCATACTCGGGACAGTTGGTTCTCGAGTTTCCCTTTCAAATCACATATTGCATCAATACTTGTTCTAGCATGTGGAACATGTATTTTGGGTTGTTATTTGAGTTGTTTATGTGGCTTATGTTTATGTTTCTGTTCTGCATTCATCTTGAGCCTACGTTGATTCAGCGGGCAGAACCGCCCTTTTTGTGTGGACGTTTGGGAACTATGATTGAGTGGCCTAGGTCGTAGTCGTATCGCCTAGTACTAGCATACTCATTATGGTTGCTCAAAGTCTAGAGGAGCGAGATATGTGGCACCACCTCGATTGGGAGAGTTGGTGAGTCGTCACATGATCTCATCCTCGGGATCCCAAAATCACAGCAGCAATCCTTTGTTTATCAGACTTGATATCCCGGTTTAAAGACATGCATTTCATTACGTTGTTATTGATTATGTTGTTGTCTTGAAAGCATGGTTATTGTTGTATTACTTGATATGTTGCTTTTTCTGGGATTATCATTCTCACCGGTTATCCGGCTATTGCTTTGTTTTTTTATGTGTACTTGGCAACAGGAAGGGCAGGATCAAGTCAGCATAGACCTGGTTAGCGTCCAGAGCAAGAGATAGAAGTGAGACTCGTTTAGAAGTCGAATCAGCATGTCAACCTAGTTATGTTTTGCGAACATGTTTAGTTATTCGAACTTCTCGTAATTGTTTTGTAAACAAGAATCGATGTAGGTACTACCGTATTGAATGTTTCTCTTCCCTAAACCTTTCTTGTATTGTTTTGGCATGTCAAATACTCTTAATGCAAGTGTTTAGGTTTTGATTGGGTAAATTTCAGTGCTTTCACTTTTCTGGGCGAGGGGAAGGCGCGGGTGCGCGGCCTCCTTGCGAGGTTTGGGCGCGGGCGCTCTTATTTAGAGCGCGGGCGCGCTAGTCTTTGCGCAGCATAAGCGCGGGTGCGCTGCTTTAGGCGCGGGCGCGCTGATGTCAGCGCGGGCGCGCGAGCCTCCTTTAAAAAAATAAAAATAAAAAATAAATTATTGGTTTCTTGTTTACATATCGCTTGCTTCTCTGATTTTAGTGGATTAGAAACGAGGTCTCACACTAATACACTTGACCCGACCCGGATAACCCACTTGCCCGAGTCCTGCCTGAGCTTCCCGCTAGATAGACCACCCTTACAACCATCCAACTGTTCACCTAGTCGACACTAGTTCAAGACATCTTAAACCAAGATCCAAAGGGACCTAACCCAGCCATCAACCAGTGAACAGCAACTAAGACCCAGCCATGACAGAAAAATCATTCACAACCAAGTCACAATGCATAAAAACGTGAATGATGCATGAATTAAAACTTGAGCTACCATATCCACATACAAATGCAATAACACGATTTTAATCTTCAAATAGTGAATATACTGATCTAAATGGTGTGAGAAAGGAAGGTTATAACATGCCTTTGCGTTTAAAACGCACGAAAAACTAATGCGGTTGCGGTTGCGTATATCGGGATTTGAGAATCTCACAACTTTCCAATTCTAAAAAGCTCAAATCCCTAAATTGCTGATTTCTGCCTCTAATTATTTTCAATTAGCTTCCGAACTACGAAAAATCACATAATGATCAAAAGTCAACCCTAGTCAACTTTGGTCAACCTTTGAGCAAAAATTACCAAAATTTATTGTACTCTCACCGCTTAACGATTTTGAATCTCAACTCGAAACTTGGATGTTTGGATCTGCCACGTTGAAAAGATCAAAAATGGTAAACATGTCAAAACTCGCCAGAAAATTGGGGAAGACGGCGGTGATGGCGGCGGCACGGTGGCGATCTGCAAATCGCTCCAAAATTCATGAAATTTTACAAGCTTGTAGAGCTCGACGAGACAATTCCAACGCATTAGGCCACGACGAGATCGAACCACCGAGGCGGCGTAGATCGGAGAAAAACAGCCGGAGGCGGCGTGAGCTTCCGAGCTTAGATCCGTCCGATTTTCTCACGACAAATGCTGAAAAAAGCTTGGGAAATGATCTTAACACATCCTACTACCAAATAGAAGCTCAAAAACCAACTCAATTGAGCTAAAATCCGTAAAATACGCGCGAGGAAGATGATGAATAGTGACCTGCGCAGACCCATCTGTTCTTCATCATTTTCCCGACGACCCAACCGTCCGATCTTGATTTCTTGGTACCAATAGAATTGCCATGATCTTAGCTACAAAGTGACCGTTCGGATTTTCCATCGGAGCTCCGAAAAATGGCCGATAAAGGCAAAAAAAAGGACTGCTACAGTAAAGTCGAGAATTCCGGGAAAATTCGGGAGAAAATATTTGATCTGTGTTTTATTGAGTGTGCTTCAGTGTGTGTTTTTAGATTTATATCAAATCAATAATTTTTTTTCCAGATTAATTTATTTGATATCCAACTGGTAAAATTAGTCTCTATTCTGATATTTTTTTCTGGTACACACACCCAACCTCTATAAGCACCAATTTCAGAAATATACAAAATTATTGACTAATTGACACGTGTATTTTATAAATACACTATGTAACTCAGTTGGCCACAATAATTATTTTATCCACTCAATAATTATTTTAATTGCCAATTAATTCGATAATAAATTTTTGGGGTGTTACGGATGTGGATGATATTGGACATTTAGGCTTATGGATGGCGTTAGGAACCAAAACATAGAATGGTTTAGGGTGTGAAGTTTGAGTGGTCAGACAAGTGCGAGGAGAGCTTTGTTAAGTTGAAGGAGATATTGATGACAGAACTAGTGCTAGCGATTCCGGAAGTCACATGTTGATTGGTGGTCTATGCATATGCTTCCAAGAGTGGTTTGGGGGCTGTTTTGATGATAGATGAAAATGTGATAGCTTATGCATCTGGACAGCTGAAAGTTCATGAGCGAAACTACCCGACTCATGATCTAGAGTTGGCAGCAGTTGTGTTCGCTTTGAAATTGTGGAGACATTATCTCTATGGTGAGAAGTGTCAGATTTTCACCGACCACAAGAGGCTTAAGTATTTCTTCACTCAAAAGAAGTTTAATATGAGGCAGAGGCAGTGGTTGGAGTTGGCAAAGGGCTACGACTGTGACATTAGCTACCATTTGGGTAAGACTAATGTGGTGGCAGATGCTTTGAGTCGCAAGTCTGCGACTTTGAACCAATTGAAAACTCAGAAGGAGTTTATTTCATAATTACAGAGGTTGAGGTTGGAATTAGTTGAGTAGAAGGAAGTGTGCAATTTATCAACCTTGTTAGTAGTGCCAAGTTTGCTTGACAGGATTCGAACAAGACCAGCTTTGGATCAAAAATTGGTCGAGTGGAAGGGCACAGGTGAGGCTAAGGGCAGTACCTTGTACACAGTGAAGAATGGAATCATACAGTACAAGGGTAGAATTTGGGTTCTAGCAGTGGACTTACTGAGGGCATATGTGATGACCAAAACGTATAATTCTCCGTATTCCATTCACCCTGAGAGTACAAAGATGTCTAAGGATCTGCAGTCATTGTTTGTGTGGTCAGGCATGAAGAAAGATATTATTAAGTTTGTGAACGAGTGTCTAACATGTCAACAGGTTAAATTCGAGCGTCAGAGGCTAGCAGGACTTCTGAAACCTCTTACAATTCCCACGTGGAAGTGGGAGGATTCCACCATGGATTTCATGGTAGGGTTGCCGGTTACACCACGAGGGATTAATTCCATTTGGGTGATAGTTGGAAGATTGATGAAGTCGGCTCATTTTCTACCATTTTAGACTACTTTCTCGATGAATCAGTATGCAGATTTGTATATCAGAGAGATAGTTAGACTACATGGAATTCCTTCCAGGATAGTTTTTGACAGAGACCCTAGGTTTACTTCGGGGTTTTGGGGGAGTTTGCACGTTGGGTTAAGCACGAAGTTGGCATTCAGTACATCATTCCACCTACAGACAGATGGGCAGTCAGAGAGAGTTATCAAAATTCTTGAGGATATGCTCAGGGCCTGTGTAATCGGCTTTAGAGGCAATTGAGAGTTAAAGTTGCGTCTAGTGGAGTTCACCTACAATAATAGTTACCATGCGACGTTTGGTATGGATCCGTATGAAGCCTTGTATGGGAAGAGAGGTAGAACTCCTTTGCATTGGGATGATGTAGGAGAATAAGCTGTCTTAGGATCGGATATAGTGAATCAATCTGTGAGGGCTTGGGTCGCTAATACAATCCTCGGGCATTGCTTAATTAATTCATAATTAATCCCAAGTTCAAGTAAAAACAAAATTTTTTTTTAAAAAATATTGCATCTCGCTCGATCGGTACACTACTGCCGATCGAGCGAGCAGAAAAGTTCGATGTTCTATTTTGGAAAAAATAGGCCTCACTCGATCCGTGGATTTTAATGGATCGAGCGGCCAAAAATATGCATTTCTCTATTTTGAGAATTTCCAGGCCGCGCTCGATCCGTCAAGTTCCATGGATCGAGCGGCCATGCCCTGCTCAAAAATCTGGAATCCATTTTACTGTCAATTCTGATTCCAAGCCATCCAAATCTCATTATCTCAATTTTGGAACATATTAATTCAAGTCTAGAAACTACACATATCCATGTATCAAGTTTCCAAGAAAAATATCATGTGTTTATTACATCTAACAAGTAGTTGAATATCAACATAAAAGTTAACTACATAAGATATAAAACTTATTCTTCAACTACAATTCATAAGTTTGGATCCAACTCATTGTTTGACAGCTAACATACATACTTCTCAACTAAACCCAAGTCCACACTTGATACATCTCTCACTTAAGCTTTCAAGAATGTCTCTGTCCAGCTCCTGCCCCTCCTATTGCCATGCACAAATATGAAAATCAAGGATACATAGACTACAAATCTCAGCAACAACTCAAATAATACTGCAGCTCAATCATAGGCATCAAAACAACTTCAAATCAAAACCGGCGCATATCAGCAAGCATACATGTTGCATATTGGCTGGAAAATCATAACAATCTCAAACGACATCCGTTCTTCCATCCGACTTTGAGAGAACAATACTCATAATCTCAAGCACACATATCTATAAACAGAACCTGATTTCTCCCACATCACAATTTCGAAACTATCTAAGTCAAAGAAATAAATACATCAAATCAAAGCCATTCTTGCAAGGATCGCAGCGCTATGTTCGGAATTGAAATCGGATGGCTGAATCATAAACTATGAAGGATTGAAGATCAAATTCCACAAAGAAAATGAAGGTCTCGGCTTTATCAGGATAAGTATGATGAAAAAGAGATACATACACGTTGGGTTTCAAGAATAAAACAAGTGTCCAAGACATTTATCCATATTTGCATTTCGGCCCCTCAAGTTTCCACTATTTGCAATTCAGTCCCCGAAAACTCAATATAATTCAATTTCAAGTCTAAATAATTTAATAATATTAGAATTTAAAGCTAAACTCTAAATATTCCCAAATTAAATATTCTCGGATTAAAAATTACATAATTTCGGGGTTTTACAATTCTCCCCCTCTAAGACATGATTTCGTCTTTGAAATCTCAAATACTCTGTATGCACATAATATAAGAAGGTAATAACAGTAATGAATAAGACTCACATCAGTGGAATAGCTCTGGAAATTTCTGTCTCATGTCTGATTCAGTCTCCCAGTTAGCTTCTTCAATGCCATGTCGATTCCACTAAACCTTGACTAACTGTATCGTCTTGTTCAAAGTTACTTTTCTTTAGAATCAAGTATCTGAATAGGGTTCTCGCAATAAATTAGAGTTTTGTCAAGTTCAGCTTCATCGGGTTGCAAAATATGTGATACATCTGGCTGATACTTTCGAAGCATAGAGACGTGGAATACATCGTGGATACCAGACAAAGATGGAGGAAGAGCGAGTTGATAAGAAAGATTTCCTATCTTCTCAAAAATCTCATACGGACCAATAAATCGTGGAGATAGTTTCCCTCGCTTTTCAAATCTAACTATGCCTCGGAAAGGTGAGATCTTTAGGAATACCTTGTCTCCTTTCTCAAAACACAATGGTCTTTGTCTGATATTGGCATACTTCGCTTGTCGATCTTGTGCCGTTTTCATTCGTTTCTGAATCAGTTTTACCTTCTCAGTCATCTCTCTGATCATATCAGGTCCAACATCAGGAACTTTAGATACATCATTCCAATACAATGGTGATCTACACTTCTTCCCATACAATTCTTCAAAAAGAGTCATTTCAATACTTGTTTGATAGTTATTGTTTTATGAAAACGCCACCATTGGTAATGATTCTTGCCAAATAGTGGTAAAATCTAACACCACAGCTCTCAACATATCCTCAAGTGTATGAATAGTTTGTTCAGATTGTCCAAAAGTTTGAGGATGGTAAGCAGTACTCAAATGTAACTTCGTACATAGAGCTTGTTGCAAACTATGCCAAAAATGAGATGTGAATCAAGGATCTCTATCAGATACGATAGACTTTGGCACTCAGTGCAATCTTACCACTTCTGTGACATATAAATTTGTCATCTGGTCGTGTCTATATGTCATTTTATATTGAATGAAGCATGCATACTTTGTCAATAGATCAATGATCTCCCATATAGCATCGCATCCTCGGGATGATCGTGGTAACTTCGTTACAAAATCCATGGAAATGTGATCCCATTTCCATTCAGGAATCGATAAGCTATGCAGTAAACCACCTGGTTTCTTCCTCTCAGCCTTCACCTGTTGTCAATTCAAGCATTTAGACACAAATTCAGTCACATCAGACTTCATTTGTTTCCACCAATACTGCTTCTTCAAGTCATTGTACATTTTCCTACCTCCAGGATGTATACTGAATCGACTGCAATGAGCTTCTTTCAGAATATCCTATCTCAAATCAGATACATCTGGAACCACAAGTCTGGTATTCAAATATAAGATATCATCAATACTAACCTTATATTCAGACTGATGTCCTGTTTTGACCATTTCAATCAATTTCTGAACATTCATATCTGATTTATGTGCTTCTCTGATTCTAATCAACAAGTCTGGTTCAGCTCGAATGGCACAAACTCGAATTGGTTTCACATCTATTTCAAATATTAATCTAGAAGTACAAAAATCATCTACTAAATGAGAAATACCAATAGTAGATAGAGAAAGAGAGCATATCTTTCGACTAAGCGCATCAGCAGCTGCATTGGACTTTTCTTGATAATATTTAATTTCACAATCGAAGTCTTTCAATAAATCAAGCCATCTTCGTTGCCTCATGTTCAATTCAGACTGTGTAAACAGATATTTTAGACTTTTATGGTCAAAAAACATTTCAAAGTTCTCACCGTACAGATAGTGTCGCCAAATCTTTAATGCAAAGACAATAGCTGCCAATTCCAGATCATGAATTGGATATCTGATTTCATGCGATTTTAATTGTCTCGAGGCATATGCAACCACATGTCCTCACTGCATCAGAACACATCCTAGACCTCTGTGAGAAGCATCACTATATACAACAAAATCACCAGTACCTGAAGGAATTGTCAAGACTGGTGCACTCGTCAATCTTTTCTTTAGTTCAAGAAAACTAGCTTCACAAGATTCATACAATATATACGGTGAAATTTTTTGTGTCAGCTGCGTAATAGGCTTCGCAATAGAAGAGAAATCTTTGATAAATCGACGGTAATACGCGGCTAATCCCATGAAACTTTGTATTTCGGGTACAGATGTCGGTCTCGGCCAATTAATCACTTCCTCAACTTTACTCGGATCAACTGAAATACCATCACCTGAAATGATATGTCCGAGAAACACAAATTTTTGCAATCAAAATTCACATTTTGACAGTTTAGCATATAATTTCTCTTCTCGCAATGTTTTCAAAACAATCCTCAAGTGGTCAGCATGATCACACAGATTCTTGGAATATATCAAAATATCATCAATAAATATAATCACGAAATCATCGAGATACTTTTGAAATACCCTGTTCATCAATCCCATAAACACTGCTGGTGCATTCGTTAGACCAAAAGGCATGACAATAAACTCATAATGTCCATACCTGGTTCTAAAAGCGGTCTTGGGGATATCTTCATCTCATACCCTCAATTGATGATAACCAGATCGGAGATCAATCTTTGAATATACTGAAGTACCCTACAACTGATCAAACAAATCATCTATACGAGGTAAAGGATATCTATTCTTTACCGTGGCCTTGTTCAGTTGCCTATAATCGATGCAAAGCCTCATTGAACCATCTTTCTTTCGTACAAACAAAACCGGTGCACCCCAAGGTGAAACACTCGGTCTGATGTACCCTTTGGCAAGTAGATTTTCTAACTGCTCTTTCAGTTCTTTTAATTCAATAGGATCCATACGATAAGGAGCTTTAGAAATGGGTTGAGTACCTGGCATTAACTCAATACTGAAGTCTACCTCTCGAGTCGGAGGTAATACTGGAATCTCGTCAGGAAAGACATCATCAAACTTACTAACCACTGGCAAGTCAGCCAATTTTGGGCTAGTTTTCAACACATCTATGGCATAAATGAGGAATCCCTCTGCTTCTTTCTGCAATAAACCAGTCATCGAAAGAACATATATCAAAGGAATTCGGGTTTGTGAACCCGTACCATAAAATTTCCATTCAGTTGCCATCTCTGGTTTGAATCTCACCAACTTCTGAAAACAATCCACTGTAGCTCTGTACTTGGTTAACATGTCGATGCCTATAATACAATCAAAGTCGGACAAACCAAGCACAATACAGTCTATTTCAATCTCGTTACCCTCATACTGCAACATACAATTCCTAAATGATTTCACAGATATGATACCGCTCCCCAGAGGTGAAGAGATTGATACAATAGTAGATAACGATTCAACAGGCAATGAATGTGCTAACACAAATTGCTCAGAAATAAACATGTGTGAAGCACCTGTATATACTAACACATAAGCAGGATAACCATAAATAAATAAGTTACCTGAAATCACATCATAAGGTGCCGCCTATGCTTGCACTTCGATCAATGCAAACACTCTAGCCTATTGCCTAGGAGGTTGATTAACTGTCTGACTTCCTCCTGCTCTACTTTGTGATTGTGGCTGTGGTTGAAACGAGTGAACAGACCTCTCAGGCTGAGTCACTTATCGAGATGATCCAGTACCCTGTGAACTACCAGAACCACGTTATGGACTGAAAGAGTGGGTGCCCAGTGAGCCAACTTGTGGCTATGGGCTTTGATGACTCTTTGTACAAACGATCTTTTGTTTAATGTAATTTACACTTTTATTAATGGCAATGACTTTATATTTCTTCATATTGTTATATTATGATATACTATTGTTGTTTTGATAAAGACCTTGAATATACTATAGTGTATGTAAGATGTGGTAGAACATGGGGATGTCTATCATGAAATACATCTTATAGTCACTGTATATTCTAAACTGTTCCTAGTCGATTGAGCCGTCCGATAATAAGGATAAGGATCGCTCGAGTTTGAGACTAGCATTTGCGATGCGGAGTACCACGTTTCATTGGTAGGGAACATGGAGATGTTCGAAGCATGCAAATGGATATTCATAGGATGAATAATCGAACTACCCTATCCGGACTTTCCAAGTGGTTATCACTTATCGAGTGGATAAAGTCTGCGGTTTTGGTTGTACACCATTAGTCCTTACTACTTGAAACATCATGGAGACTCTATATGCTAGTACTGTGCTTTGACTCATTTACCGACTCTATGGGGGTCATCAGGTGTCGGGATTGGGTACAGTTACAACACATATAGGAGTCGATGCATTGTTGTCAAGGATTCACCACATACTTGCGAGTGTGGATATCCTATGCGATCTGAGGAGATATTAGTGTGACGAATCTCTGGCCAGAGTACTTGATGTGATTTAAGAAATGGTTTCTTAGTAGCACATGCGATGTCACTAATTTGATCTTCAAGATGTATTGCATAGTTATCGAATCTTGAGCGACTCTCGATATACCAATGGTTGTTGATTCGATCGGGATATATGGATGAAGGGACCGTACTGTACGCTAACCAAAATCTACTGGTTCTTGTAGGCACTATCAGTGATACCTAGGGAATCATGGGGCGATGTTGCTAGGCGCTTTACCATGATTCGTTGGGCAAGTCGGAAAGTGTTGTTCCGAGTCACAAGGAGTTTTGAGCCCACGGCTAGCTGTATCCCTGAACCATTGAGGGTCACACAGTGTAATGGAGTTTTAATCCCCGTTGAGATAGTTAAATTTAAAGAGTTAAATTTAATGAATAAAGAAGTTGGACTTCTTAAATAAGAGTAAGGGAGTAGGATTTCCTAAAATGACATGGGGATGTACATTTTTGGAAACCACTGAATTCGGATTCAGGAAAATTTATCTTGACTTTAAAATGTGCAGAAATGGTTTCTGTGCACATTGGTAAAATCGGTTTATCAATCGGAGTCACGATGAATTTTATATTAATTTCTGAACGTGCGGGCTTTGCTTGTCGGGCCTCAACTTATGACTAATGGGCCCTAAGCTGTTAGTGGCCTGCATTATAAATAAGTTATTGCAGTACAGAAATTACACACAACAGGTCATAATTTGAGACAGGTTTTTCGAAAACCCTAGCCTCCTCTCTCTCAAAGTGGCCGAACACCCTCCCTTCTCTGCGTGAGAAATTCCGGTCTGTGATTTTGAATTGCAGTCTGGAATAGCGAATCAAATTCGTTTATTCTCTTCGTAGAAAACTTCTGATAGATTTTCTAGTGCAATCTATCAGAGGGATTAAACCTCTATTCGTGGACCTGATTGAAGGAGATTAAAGTTCATCAGTTCCAGGGAGAGACAACAAGAGCAGATTAAATCTGTTGGTGTCCAGAATCTCGATTCGAGATTAAAGGTAAAATTTAATAATTGTTATTTAAATTTTACACACACTTATAATTTAATCGTTGAACGGTTGATACCCACACTATGGAATTGTTCCATAATAAAATTTTTTAAACTTTCGCTGCACCGGGTATCAATCGTGATTGATCTGAACGCCAGTTTTCCAACAGTGGTATCAGAGCCAGGTTGCTCAGATCAAACGATTAAATTAATCGATTGTACAAAAATTTTTGAGTCTCGGTTTTTGAAACAAAATAAATATTTTTAAATAAAAAATAAAAAAAAAAAATTTTCGGGGCAAAACCCGGGCAGCGATTGGATCGCTGCCCGGTGGGGCAGCAATTGTTGCTGCCCCGGGCGGCGCACGGCGGCGCACGGCGTCGCCCAGGGGCGGCGCTCAGCGCCGCCAGGGCAGCGCTCGGCGCTGCCCAGCGCAGCGCTGGGCGCCGCCCATGGGCGACGCTCGGCACCGCCCAGGGCGGCGCACGGCGCCGCCCAGGGGCGGCGCCAGGCGCCGCCAGGGCAGCAACTGTTGCTGCCCTAAAGGGGCAGCCGGGCTGCCCCGGCCCGCGCCCACGGGTGCGGGCCGGCCCGGGAGTGTCCCGGGCGGCCCGCGGGAAAAATTAAATTTTTATTTAAAATTAATTTTAATGTGTTAAAATTTTATTTTTGGTCCGGTCAAAATTGTTTTTGATTGGTTCACGAGATTTCGGATCGAATTGTTCGAGTCCGTAAACTTTAAAATTGATTTTTGGATAAATTTGAATTTTTGGAAAATTTTAATATTTTATCCTTAAATTGAATTTTGAAATCAATTATTTTTGGTACAATTGATGATAAGATTTGATCTTATGGATATATTGAGTAAAATATGATTTTATTTGATAAAGAGATAAAATATGATTTTATATGTAAAATGAGATTTTATATATAAAATATGATTTTATCCTGTTTAAATTTGAATTGCCACTGCATGTTATCCAATAAATTAATTTTGAATTAAATGTTATTGGATAAGGATGATCGATTTCCATGACCAATTTTGTAGGTGTATGTTAGGAATTTACATTTGTTTTTATTGTTGTTGGTTTTATTAATGGGCCTGGTTTATGGCCCAGTATGAATGTCATATGTAATAAAAGTGGGCTTGGTTTATGGCCCGTTCCCACCCCTAAAATGTATCCCCTACTTGTCATTGCTATTTATTGTAAATACATTAGATTTAGTGGGAGATCAAGATTTGAAGATGGTGGGCCCAGCAGACAATAAAGACGAAGAAATGTAAATTGGAAGCTAATGTAATAGGATTGCATTGCATACTGTATATTACCTAGGATTGGACTAAGACTCGTGATTGGCAACCACGAGTCAATTAGAAATGGAATCGATCATCCTATATATAATATATGATATTATGATTGTATGCATGTTTTAGACATAATTGCGTGAATCCGGCAAGCATGCAATAATTTGAAATTGATGAGACAAATTTTTATAATTAAAAATCCCTCATTTTAAATATGATTTAAAATTGATATCAAGATAAATAAAGGAAATTTAAATTTGTTTAAATATTCCTACCTTCCATCAACGGTCAATGTATGAGATGCTACCCGCGGATACGGTCCGGCTCATATTATTGGGGGGGGCCCGTCCGTCGGAAAGCTGTACATTGGATCGACACATGTTGTAAGTTGGGTGGAACTCCCATGGGATCGGCTCATATTATTGGGGGATCCACATGGCGACCGTCCATCACAACTTAATATTGATGGGTCATCTTGACATGTCACTATAAACGGCGTCATATTATTGGGCCCTTATTGGACATGAGGTAAATACATGGGGGTTGCTTTGGAAGCAATTGGGCTCTACCTTTTGAGAATTATGGTTGGCTGATATTATTCGGGACCATAAGTTTGTCAATTGGACTCCATGTTCTCACTAAGGAAAAAGTTTCCCGTTTTCACTAGAGGGTAGTGAAATCGTTAAAATAGTGGGAGTGAGATTCATAAAATTAAATTCGCCTATTTTATGTCTTAGTAAATTGCTTAAACAATCATTGATATATGTCTGTTTTTCTTTTCAGTATTTCATACAATGAATTCGCGTAATCCATTATTCTCGATCCTCGAACAAAACAAGTTGACTGGCGCAAACTATACGGAATGGTTCCGGAAGTTGAAGATTGTCTTGACTTCGGAGAAGATGCTCTACGTGTTAGAGAAATCACCTCCGAAGGAAGCACCAGCTGACGTAAGTCCGGAGGAATTGGCCAAACTTGATGCATGGTGGGACCATGACATCAAGACCAAATGCTATATGCAAGCCTCGATATCTGATGAACTCCAGAGGCGATTTGAGGACACCGTGAATGCTGCTGACATTCACGCTCAACTCAAGGAACTTTTTGGGGCTCAATCGAGGGCTGAAAGGTTCGCTACTGTTAAGGAGCTGATGACGTGTCGCATGCGTGAAGGGACTTCGGTCCGTGATCATGGGGTACGAGTAATTTGGCTCATACAAAAGTTAGCGACCCTTGATTTGGTGTTGGAGCATGAACTCAACGTGGATTTACTGCTTCTGTCTCTTCCTTCTTCGTTTGACGGATTTGTGGTAAATTTTAATATGAACAAGATAGAGGCCACCCTTGAAGAGATGGTCAATATGCTTGTGACATATGAATCCACACTTAAGAAGGATAAGCCAGCTTTCTTGGTGGGCTCCTCATCTTCTGCTAAGAAGGGGCCAAGTACGAAGGGTAAGAAACGTTCTGCCCCACCCAAGAAAGTCGAACCCGAGAAGAAGCACAAGAAAAAGGCTTCAAACAATGGAAAATCCAAGGATGTTTGCCATTACTGCAAGAAGCCCGGTCATTGGAAGCGCAACTGCAAGGAATATCTAGAGCAGTTGGGAACTGCAAAGGGTATGTTCTATATTGAAATAAACATTTCACTTAATACTACTTCTTGGGTATTGGATACCGGATGTGGATCTCACATTTGCAATGATTTGCAGGTGATGACAAGAAGTCGCAGGCTTAGAATGGGTGAGACCCAGCTGAGGCTCGGGAATGGTTCCAGAGTTGAAGCTACAGCCATTGGAGATGTTTGTTTAATTTTGCAGAACGGTTTTAAGTTATTTTTAAGAGATGTTTTATTTGTTCCGGATTTAATTAAAAACATTATTTCTGTTTCTATGCTAGATAGAGATGGTTATTCTTGCAATTTTGTGAATGGGATTTGCAATATTTACAAGAATGAATGTTTGATTGGAAATGGACAACTTGAAAACGATCTATACAACTTAAAACTAAAAGACGTTCCAATAAATTATATTGATAAACCGGCAACAAACAAAAGGAAAATCGATAGCCAAAACCCGGCAAACCTTTGGCACGCTAGGCTAGGTCATATTTCCTCAAGGAGGATGAACAAGCTAGTGGGAGAGGGCATGTTTGATATGTCTGATATTAACTCTCTACCTACTTGTGAATCCTGCCTAAAAGGAAAAATGACTAAATCTCCTTTTAAGGGGAAACCTGAGCGTAGTCAAAATCTGTTGGATTTGATCCATACAGATGTTTGTGGTCCATTTAGAGTTGGGACTCAACATGGCCACACCTACTTCATTACCTTTACTGATGATTATTCAAGGTATGGGTATTTATATTTGATGAAATATAAGTCTGAAGCATTTGAAAAGTTCAAAGAATTCAAAGCTGAAGTAGAAAACAAGCTAGGTAAAAGTATTAAAGCACTTCGATCGGATCGAGGTGGAGAATACTTGAGTATCGAGTTTTTGGACTATCTAAAAGAGAATGGGATTCTCTCTCAGTGGACTCCTCCTATGACACCACAGCTGAATGGTGTATCGGAGCGTCGTAATCGAACTTTGTTGGACATGGTTCGATCCATGATGAGCTTCACTGAGCTTCCACCTTCGTTTTGGGGCTATGCGCTTGAAACGGCGGTATTGTTGTTGAACAACGTCCACACTAAAGCAGTGGACAAAACACCATACGAGTTATGGAATGGCAAAGCTCCTAAGTATTCGTACTTGAGGATTTGGGGATGTCCTGCTTACGTAAAGCGGACAGTGGGAGATAAGTTGGATAGTCGATCCAGCTTATGTTATTTTGTAGGGTATCCGAAGAATTCAATCGGATATTATTTCTATTATCCTGCTGAAACAAAGGTGTTTGTTTCTAGGAATGCCACCTTCTTGGAGAAGGAGTTCTTATTGGATAAGAAAGGCGAGATGATGGAACTCGAAGAAGTTCGAGAAGAACCCGAAATACAAAATAACGATCCTACGCCTCAGGAACCATTACTGGACACGCCTGAACCTAAAAGATCCGAGAGGACTTCTAGACCTCCTGTTCGATATGGTCTTCTTCTTGAAGGGGATCAAGATGAACCCGACATTGGATGTGATCCAAGAAACTTCAAGGAAGCAATTTCTGATGCGGATTCAAATTTATGGCTTGAAGCTATGCAGTCTGAATTGGATTCGATGCATACAAACCAAGTTTGGTCTTTAGTAGATCCTCCTGATGAAATTGTTCCAATAGGGTGTAAATGGATCTACAAGAGAAAGCTTGGGCCTGATGGTAAGGTATTGACCTACAAGGCACGATTGGTGGCAAAAGGTTATACTCAAAGGCAAGGAGTTGACTATGATGAAACCTTTTCACCAGTTGCAATGTTCAAGTCCATAAGAATCCTTATTGCCATAGCTGCATGGTATGACTATGAGATATGGAAAATGGATGTGAAGACTGCCTTTCTTAATGGAGACATTAAGGAAGAAATCTATATGAAGCAGCCTGAGGGGTTCACATCCATGGGAAGCGAACATAAGGTATGCAAGCTTCAGAGATCAATTTATGGTCTAAAACAAGCATCAAGAAGTTGGAACCAGAAATTTGATGAAACAATAAAAGATTTTGGTTTCATCAAGAACCCGGAGGAACCGTGCGTGTACAAGAAAGTAGTTAAGGATGCTGTGACATTCTTAGTACTTTATGTTGATGACATCCTACTCATTGGGAATGATGTAGGGATGTTGTAGTCAACAAAGATATGGTTATCAGGTAGATTCTCGATGAAGGATTTGGGTGAGGCATCCTACATTCTTGGGATACAGATCTATAGAGATAGATCTAAGAGAATGATAGGACTCACTCAATCAACCTACATCGACACCATATTGAAACGGTTTTCAATGGATGGGTCCAAGAGAGGACATCTACCCATGTGTCATGGAGTTTCTCTATCCAAGTCTATGTGTCCCAAGACTGATGAAGAGATAGAGAATATGACACATGTACAATATGCGTCAGCTATAGGTAGTATCATGTATGGGATGATATCTACCAGACCGGATGTAGCATTTGCTCTGAGTGTCACGAGAAGATATCAGGCTAATCCTGGTCAAATGCATTGGAAAGCCGTGAAGGACATTCTTAAGTACTTACGAAGGACTAAGAATATGTTCATGGTATATGGAGGACGAGATCTGAAATTGGAAGGCTATACCGACTCTAGCTTCCAAAGTGACGTGGATGACTCGAAGTCAACCTCTGGATTTGTGTTCATGCTCAATGGCGGTGCTGTCTCTTGGAAGAGTTCCAAGCAGGACACCACAGCGGATTCCACCACTGAGGCTGAATACATTGCAGCATCAGCTGCTGCTAAAGAGGCCGTTTGGATGAGGAAGTTCGTCCAAGAGTTGGGCGTCATTCCTGAATTTGTTGGTCCAGTCCCGGTGTACTGTGACAACACGGGTGCCGTTGCTCAAGCAAAGGAACCAAGGTCTCATCAAAGATCCAAACACGTACTGAGGAAATACCACATCATCCGGGAGATTGTGGAAAGAGGAGACATCACTGTCGAACGAGTGGCCTCTGCAGACAATATCGCTGATCCGCTTACTAAGCCCTTGCCAGGACCATTGTTTGACAAACATCGCGAAGCAATGGGTCTACGTAGTATGACTAGTTGGCTATAGGGCAAGTGGAAGATTTAAAGAGTGGGTGCCCAGTGAGCCAACTTGTGGCTATGGGCTTTGATGACTCTTTGTACAAACGATCTTTTGTTTAATGTAATTTACACTTTTATTAATGGCAATGACTTTATATTTCTTCATATTGTTATATTATGATATACTATTGTTGTTTTGATAAAGACCTTGAATATACTATAGTGTATGTAAGATGTGGTAGAACATGGGGATGTCTATCATGAAATACATCTTATAGTCACTGTATATTCTAAACTGTTCCTAGTCGATTGAGCCGTCCGATAATAAGGATAAGGATCGCTCGAGTTTGAGACTAGCATTTGCGATGCGGAGTACCACGTTTCATTGGTAGGGAACATGGAGATGTTCGAAGCATGCAAATGGATATTCATAGGATGAATAATCGAACTACCCTATCCGGACTTTCCAAGTGGTTATCACTTATCGAGTGGATAAAGTCCGCGGTTTTGGTTGTACACCATTAGTCCTTACTACTTGAAACATCATGGAGACTCTATATGCTAGTACTGTGCTTTGACTCGTTTACCGACTCTATGGGGGTCATCAGGTGTCGGGATTGGGTACAGTTACAACACATATAGGAGTCGATGCATTGTTGTCAAGGATTCACCACATACTTGCGAGTGTGGATATCCTATGCGATCTGAGGAGATATTAGTGTGACGAATCTCTGGCCAGAGTACTTGATGTGATTTAAGAAATGGTTTCTTAGTAGCACATGCGATGTCACTAATTTGATCTTCAAGATGTATTGCATAGTTATCGAATCTTGAGCGACTCTCGATATACCAATGGTTGTTGATTCGATCGGGATATATGGATGAAGGGACCGTACTGTACGCTAACCAAAATCTACTGGTTCTTGTAGGCACTATCAGTGATACCTAGGGAATCATGGGGCGATGTTGCTAGGCGCTTTATCATGATTCGTTGGGCAAGTCGGAAAGTGTTGTTCCGAGTCACAAGGAGTTGTGAGCCCACGGCTAGCTGTATCCCTGAACCATTGAGGGTCACACAGTGTAATGGAGTTTTAATCCCCGTTGAGATAGTTAAATTTAAAGAGTTAAATTTAATGAATAAAGAAGTTGGACTTCTTAAATAAGAGTAAGGGAGTAGGATTTCCTAAAATGACATGGGGATGTACATTTTTGGAAACCACTGAATTTGAATTCAGGAAAATTTATCTTGACTTTAAAATGTGCAGAAATGGTTTCTGTGCACATTGGTAAAATCGGTTTATCAATCGGAGTCACGATGAATTTTATATTAATTTCTGAACGTGCGGGCTTTGCTTGTCGGGCCTCAACTTATGACTAATGGGCCCTAAGCTGTTAGTGGCCTGCATTATAAATAAGTTATTGCAGTACAGAAATTACACACAACAGGTCATAATTTGAGACAGGTTTTTCGAAAACCCTAGCCTCCTCTCTCTCAAAGTGGCCGAACACCCTCCCTTCTCTGCGTGAGAAATTCCGGTCTGTGATTTTGAATTGCAGTCTGGAATAGCGAATCAAATTCGTTTATTCTCTTCGTAGAAAACTTCTGATAGATTTTCTAGTGCAATCTATCAGAGGGATTAAACCTCTATTCGTGGACCTGATTGAAGAAGATTAAAGTTCATCAGTTCCAGGGAGAGACAACAAGAGCAGATTAAATCTGTTGGTGTCCAGAATCTCGATTCGAGATTAAAGGTAAAATTTAATAATTGTTATTTAAATTTTACACACACTTATAATTTAATCGTTGAACGGTTGATACCCACACTATGGAATTGTTCCATAATAAAATTTTTTAAACTTCCGCTGCACCGGGTATCAATCGTGATTGATCTGAACGCCAGTTTTCCAACATAGACATACTCAAGAAAAATGTCCGGTTTGATTGCATATATGACAACTACCAAATACCCCTCTGCATTGGTCATTGGCATGTCGTCCACCACATTTATTGCAATACACCAGCAGAACCAGAACCCTGTCCAGATTTGGATCTTCGTTGGCCACTAGAACCTGAGGAACTACTAGTCGACTTCCTAAACTTCTTTCCCTTAGGCTTGAAGAATTCCCTTCGACTGCTACTACTACTGTCTGATTCAAATTAAGGTAGTGGTTGAGGAACCGATGGTTGATCATAAGATGGTACAGGTATAGCTGGTGGTGGTATGAATGGTATTCCCTGCTGTCTAACTAACCCAGCTTCAGCACCCTTGGCTTTGTCAAGTGCATCAGCAAGGTTGTTAGGTCTTCCAGTATTCACCAAGGTAAAGATGTCTGAATTCAGTCCATTCACAAAATGATCTACCTTAGCTTCTTCATTTTCATCCACATGTGGTGCAAATTTCAATAGAGCTGAGAACTTGGCCACATAATCTTCCACATTCAAGTTGTCTTGCTTCAAATTGGCAAACTCAGCTCCCTTGTCATTCTTATATGACACTTGGAAAAATCGTTGATAAAACGGAGTTTTAAATAGATTCGAAGTCACTGTCATACCTTTGTTCTCCAGAGTGTTCTTGGTACTGATCCACCAACTCTTGGCCACTTCATGAAGTTGATGTATCAATAATCGGAGCTGACGTTCATCAGTGTAATCTAGGGATTCAAACAGTTGATCGATATCTTCCAATCAGTTCTCGCAGTCAACAGGATTCTCTGTCTCCTTCAAATTCGGAGGTTTAAATGATTGGAATCTTTTCAACAGTGTCTCCATTGGAGTGGCAGCCACATCCATCGGATCCCCGGAAGTACTACCCTGTTCAGGTCGAGGAGCTTCAGTTACTTGAGGCACCATCGGTGCTACAACTGCTTATTCTGGCACTAGAACTGCACCTATCTGTCTAGTCAATGGTCTTCGAGGCATATTTGATAATCAAACAGATTAGCGCATAATTCAGCAATATATATCAGACCACAGTTTTGTTTCAGTCTTCCTCTGATTAGAACAATTATGCCTTTTCAAGATATTGAATCTGATCAAGAATCCATGCTGATTCATTCTCAATAATACATACTTCCAATTACATCAGGTATTCAATAAAATATATAAGTCTTAAAGCAGTAAGTAAATTCGAATCATAATCAAGCTTTAAGAATAAATCAATCAATCAGAATGACTCGATCTACCCCTCTCATTCTAGTTCAAGTCCAAGAACTTACTCTCTGATACCACCTGTTGTGAGGACTCGGGTAGCTAATACAATTCTTGGGCATTGCTTAATTAATTCATAATTAATCTTAAGTTTAAGTAAAAACAGATTTTTTTTAAAAAAATATTGCATCTCGCTCGATTGGTACACTACTGTCGATCGAGCGAGCAGAAAAGTTCGATGTTCTGTTTTGGAAATAACAGGCCTCGCTCGATCCGTAGAGTTCAATGGATCGAGCGGCCAAAAATATGCATTTATCTGTTTTGACAATTTCCAAGCCGCGCTCGATCCGTCAAGTTCCATGGATCGAGCGGCCATGCCCTGCTCAAAAATATGGAATCCATTTTAATGTCAATTCTGATTCCAAACCATACAAATCTCATTATCTCAATTTTGGAACATATTAATTCAAGTCTAGAAACTACACATATCCATGTATCAAGTTTCCAAGCAAAATATCATGTGTTTATTACATCTAAAAAGTAGTTGAATATCAACATAAAAGTTAACTACATAAGATATAAAACTTATTCTTCAACTACAATTCATAAGTTTGGATCCAACTCATTGTTTGACAGCTAACATACATACTTCTCAACTAAACCCAAGTCCACACTTGCTACATCTCTCACTCGAGCTTTCAAGAACGTCTCTGTCCAGCTCCTGCCCCTCCTATTATCATGCACACATAAAAAACAAAGCAATAGCCGGATAAACTCCGGTGAGAAATCATTCTCAGTATGAAAGATATATACATGCTTTAACAATCATCAAGAAACTCAAGATATAAATTAAAGCAGTAACACTTCGTAACCGACGTCTGTCATCGAGATTTTAAGCCACTCACAGCCTCAAGATTCATATCTGAACCCCGGTGTCAAGATTTGTATCCGATCTTAACATGGATATCCATTCTCTTCGCTTCGTAATCAACAAGACATCATTAACATCAATATAATTAAAGATCCACTACCTGAAATGGATCATAATCAATTCTAAATCAAGACGCATAATCAACGAGTATGTGATTTTCTTCGGGACTACTCAAGATACTTCAACCTCGAGTACCAAAATTCCCTTTTTGAGCGATATCATTTTATACCTTTCAATCTTGTTCCGGAATGCTTCAAATCTGAACATTAGAATTAAGAACACCTATATCAAAACCTATTCAAATCTCATCATTCCATTCTCAAGAATTAACGTCCAACCTTGATCAAATCTTCACCGATTGAAGTCGAAGTTCCCAAGTCGATAGCCGTCAATGCAAATCTGAAAATGAGGATACATAGACTACAAATCTCAGCAAAAACTCAAATAATACTGCAGCTCAATCATAGGCATCAAAGCAACTTTAAATCAAAACCGGCGGCGTAGCAATACAAAATCGGTAAACGAAACGATATCGAACTCCATTCTAACAATCATATATATCACCTATACACCTCATATCAGCTGTATATCAATCAAAACCCAGCATATCAGCAAGCATACATGTCGCATATTGGCTGGAAAATCATAACAATCTCAAACGACATCCGTTCTTCCATCCGACTTCGAGAGAACAATACTCATAATCTCAAGCACACATATCTATAAACAGAACCTGATTTCTCCCACATCACAATTTTGAAGCTATCTAAGTCAAAGAGATACTTACATTAAATCAAAGCCCTTATTGCAAGGATCGTAACGCTATGTCCGAAATTGAAATCGGATGGCCGAATCATAAACTATGAAGGATTGAAGATCAAATTCCACAAAAAAATGAAGGTCTCGGCTTTATCTGGATAAGTTTGATGAAAAAGAGATACATACACATTGGGTTTCAAGAATAAAACAAGTGTCCAAGCCATTTAGCCATATTTGCTTTTCGGCCCCTCAAGTTTCCACTATTTGCAATTCAGTCCCCAAAAACTCAAAATAATTCAATTTCAAGTCTAAATAATTTAAGATTATTAGAATTTAAATCTAAACTCTAAATATTCCCAAATTAAATATTCTAGGATTAAAAATTACATAATTTTGGGGTTTTACACAAACAGTGGGTATGATATCTAAAATCAGAGATAGAATGCTGACTGCCCAGAGCCGTCAGAAAAGCTATGCCGAACCATCGGCGTAGGGATTTGGAATTCGAGGTTGGAGATAACATTTTTCTGAAGGTGTCACCTTTGAAGGGAGTAATGAGGTTTGGAAATGAAGGGAAGCCGAGTCCGAGATATATGGACCTTTCGAGATCTTAGAGAAAGTTGGGGCTCTAGCTTACCGAGTTGCTTTACCTTCGAAATTATCAGGCGTACACAATGTATTTCATATCTCCATGTTGAGGAATTATGTCTCGAACACTTATAATGTGATTCTCCGCGAACCAGTTTAGTGGACGCCAAAATTTTCATATGAGGAGATATCAGTTCAAATCTTGGAAAGACACGTCAGAAAGTTGAGAAACCGAGAGATCGGGAATGTGAAAGTTTTGTGGCATAACCAGCTGATATAGGAGGCTACGTGGGAGACTTAGGATGATATGCATAGTTGTTACCCAGAGCTGTTTGGTAAGTGGAATTTCGAGGACGAAATTCTTTTAGATAGGGTAGTTTGTAAGGTCTAAGAGTCCACTAGTTCACTCACGGGCGTTTTTTTTAATGAAAACTCAGGTTTTTGGTGTGTGTAATTGATACACAGATTTTGACTCAAATCTTTTGAATTTAAACATATTTGGGTGAATCCTTTCTGAGTTTTTGAATTTTTTCATGAGTATGATCAAAAGTTTCAATGGGTGAGTGTGTATTTTGAGAAAAACATCGCAAAATACCAAAACGAGGCCAGGGGTTGCATAGGAGTGTCCGCGCGGCGCTGCCTGGTTTCCCAGGCCGCATGCTTTGCGCAGCAATGTGCTCCCGAGCGTGTCGAGTCCTGCCCAAGACAATGATTTTTGGGTTTTAAGGGTCTACATTCATTTTTAAAGCATTTTAAGTTGTATCGAGTCTTTTTAAGAGTTCCTATGTGAAAATTTTTAAAATTTGATGTCAAGAACGGAAATAACGACTCACGTGGATCGATTTATCTATATAGTGCATCTACATGTATTTTTTATTCACGAAAGTTATGTTAATTATGAAAGCATGAATTTTTATGAATGTAAAGATGATGTGCTCATTTTATTTAATTAGAATATATGATTTTCAAGCACAAAAATAATTTGAAGGGAATGCCACGAAAAGAAGTTTATGTTGATGTTAATGATGATGATATATGATTTGAATTTATGTATGCATAAAAGAAAATATTTTGATGTGTATGTGTTCTTGTGGTAGAAGTATGGGATTGATACACCAGATTGAGCCCCATAGGGGCCCTTCTAAAAGAACAAAAGTTTAATGTGCATATCGACAACGGTAGGTATGAGACGGTATGCATATTGGCTTCGGGTGGTATGGTTTGTATCAAATGTTATATGCTTGTTGTACAAAGACTGTGATAGCGAGAACCCAATATGCTCATAAATGATGGTTATCACAATTGCATGTATTTCATCATGCAAAATAAAGAATTTTTATGCCCATGATTTCATATGCATGATGTGATCTAGTCACGCCTATGAATTACGTTTTTATTACGTACTAGTTAAGTAATGAAAGTTTTTTGTTGAGTCCTTAGACTTACTATGCTTGAATGATGCAAGTGACGAAGCCTTAAATGATTTCATTGATGAGTTAACAGAGGGGCATGGGGAGGAATAGCCGAGAGGGCGGGAAAAGAGAAGCGCATGCGCACTATCCAAAGATTCTTTTTTTAAAAAAAGAAATAATATTGAGCATCGTTAAACACTCGTGTTTTAGTAAAATTTTGGGCCTACGGTTGTAAAAGAAAAAGCACAGTCTTATTATTTCGAGCATTTTATAAATGTTCTTTGGTGCTCATTTATTTTTAAATTAAAATTTATTTATTCCGCATTTTTAAGAATTTAAACGAATGTATGTTTCCGAGTGGTGCCCTCGAGAGTCGGGGACATCACATTATTGGTTTGTAGAATGCGGATTCGGGTATTAAATTAGGTTTAAATCATTTGACAAAAATTGGTGAATGTCGAATATATGTCATATATTTTGTTGAGAAGGTAAACCCAAGTGGCCCATGTGTGATCGTCTATAAATGTGATAAACATTCGTTACCATTATGTGTCATGTAGTAACCCAAACCGTGATCACTTACTAATCAAAAACTTAAGCATGCAATAATCTTAAGTAAAACATAACCTGATAAAACACAGCGGAAACTAAAACAATTTTACAACCCAAGGTACTGAATCTATAAATAATGAATTTATTACAACCATATCGAATAAAATTACTCAGTATCAAACCAGATAGCAAAATACGAACAAAAATTCCTGCTTAACTAACTCCCTCTAACTGCCAAAACCTGCAACTAAGTCCTCCCTGAACCTCCTGCTCCGTCCAACCTAAGGCCTGCCCCGTCGAATGTGGTGTCAAAGAAACACAGAAACATGGACGTGAGCGAACTACGATCAGCACGAGAGTATGAGTATACAAATACTATATGAGCATGAATAAAAGTGTACGGGTTACCAAGACTCAAGGTCAAGAATACTGCTCAAAAGACTCGGGCCCAAGGTATGTAGCACTCTGCGTCGTCGCGCTAGGAGGTGGCTCACATACCCAAAAGTGGATATAGGTGACTTGATCAAGAGTTCACGTGTCAAACCATCCACTAATACTTAGGGTGAGCACCCTAATATAGGCTATCTCAAGGATAAAAACTCAATATGATAATGCATAAAGTATAATATCGTGACATAAAATATGCAGATAAAATAATGTCATATAAATTATGCAACACATAGGACATGTATACTCAGTCAGGGTATCTCAAACAATACATTTGTACCTGATCAATTGTCCTAGATATCCCAGCATCTACAGTCCAGTACTACAAGTCAAGATGATCTAGTATCATTAATATTGATCTAAAATTCTTAAATAGAGTACTAGCTACTTCCAATAGCTACTAAGAGTCTAGAGTTATACCTGCGTCCTTCGTCAGCCTTTTGATGTTGATGGCCCCAAAACTTGGGCACAACTCCGCTACGACTTCGGAAACGCCTTGCCAAGGCCCGCCCCTTGCAAAAAAGAATAAACCCTTAAAAACCACTAAATAAACGAAAGGTAAGAGGTGAAATCGGTAAACAAATATGAATTTTGGACCCCCTATCTATAGACGGAGATCGGACGTTCCGAACTTCTGATCGGACGTTTAGATCTCCGCATGCATGCCACGTTCCATACTATCACGATCGAAAGCTCCGATCCCTACTTCGGAAGTTCCGATCTCATTCATGCAGCTACGTGTTCAAACTTTAACTACACGACCTAACTCGATCAAAAGTTCCGATCTCACCTTCGGACGTTCCGATCTAGCTTCCGAACACCATCGCTTGATCTGATCACTTCGGATCTTTCGATCTCGTTCGGACCTTCCGAAATTGTCTAAGTCCACTTCGACCATTTGACCATTTCTGATGTCCTGGAGTTGATTTCTTGGTCCGATTAATCAAATTAAAATCACTTAATTAAGTTTAACCATTTAATCTTGTAAAATAGGCTAGGTTACTACATTCTTCCCCACTTACAAGATTTCATCCTCGAAATCAGGTCTTAAGTAGCCAAAACTCAATATTGAATAAAACTTTATTTAATCACATATGAACATTTTACAAGATATCGCACTGAAACCCAAAAGAACAATCCAAAATACGCAAAGGTCTCTCTACATATGTCAAATCTGTATCCAGATGTACCTAAGACGGTTGTAATATGTGAGACTCAACTACCATATACCGTCGCAATATGGATACATGAAAAACATCGTGGATACTAGTCAAATACTGCGACAATACTAGTATTTAAGATAAATCTCCAATATTTTCCAAAATCTCAAATGGATCAATGAACCTCGGAGATAACTTTCCTTGGAGACCAAGTCTCAAAATCTTGTGGAACAATGAAATTCCAAGAACACCTGTACCAATCTGAATACAATCTGTCTGATATCACTCTACTGTATTCCAAAATTTAGTATCAAATTCTACCATATACGAATTACAAACACTGTTGGCCAAGCCACAAAATTCAATCATCGAATCTCTTAATTATTTGGCTGAATTCAAATGACAATCTAATAACTCCAATATCTAGCAGATACTCAAGATTGGAGTCATTCTTTAGTCCTAATAAATCATACAGAAGTTTACATTGAACTAGTAAACAGAATCTGAAATCCACAAATTTCACCAAATATCACTGACAAATCATTAAGTGATTTCTTGAAATCTTAACAGATCTCAAAGACGGTCAATTTATCACAATGGATGTTATCTTTCTATGAGATTCCTCTGATATCTAATACATATTAATAATCATCAATGGTGCAACCTTAACCATTCTTTCCATCTATGGATAGACATTGCTTCTTAGCAACATCTTAAGATGATACAGGTAGTTCTTTAAACTATTAACCATTCCATCGCAACAGGAAATTAACACTAGCTTGCACTAATATCCTCAAGCAAAATCGTTGTTCTATCAACAACTTACTACATCAATCAGATAGACTCGATACAACTTCATTGTATCACTAATTCAGTCTGTCAATGATCACTATATCCCCAATGTCAAACCACATTTGGAACTGTCTACAATATATTGGCAAGTCCATGCCAATTCCAAAAGAGAAAGTCAATATATCCTTTATCATCAAAGACTAAATCCTTATAACCGAAAGGATACTATCAATATAAAATAGCCAAATATCTTCCATTACCTAGTACTATAACAACGTCGTTGTCCACAATATTTGTCCTCCAGGAACATTTAAGTTTATACTTGGAACCAATTTACAACTTTTTGAACACTCTGGTCGATTAACACCACTCTTGGTACTAATATTCTGGATTGAACAGTTACATCTGTCTCACAGCGTACTGCTTGAAATAATATTACCAAAATGCCGATCAAATGATGCTGATTATCATCTTACTGATAGAAATAAACCTTCATCAGATCCTGACTAACTAGTCATGAAAAACACAATCTGAGTCACTCGATAGATGCAAAGTCCTAAAACCCTGCTTGTAGCGACCCGACCCGGATCCACTACCTAATCAGAGTTAAGAGTATAATTAAGCATGCATTAAATATAATCGCTGTGGAAGACTTAAATACAAGCAGACCAGCAGAATACAACCGGCTAACAAACTCGATTTATACAACCCAATTGAATTACTTAGATAAAAACCTACAGCTAAATACTGCTGTCTTCAAGGTCGCTGGCTCCTCCAGGCTCCTGGTGCTCAATCCTGCACCTACACCTGCCCGTCGAATAGGGTATCCAGATACACAGAAAATACTAGACGTGATCTCTAAGCTCAATACGAAAGCATGGATAAACATACAAATATGATGCATGCAAATAACAGGGTATCCATATCTGGGATAACTGTATACGAACTGCTCAGACTGGCCCCTGGAATATAAGCTCGTCACATCGGGGTAGCTAACCATTGTGCGCGACCACTTGTTCTCGAATCATGGATGCGGACCACGGAGTCCTTCAGGTATCAGTACCTAAGTGTACTCGATATCAAACGTCCTAACAGGGCTGAGCAACCCTAACTGGCTCATCTCGAAAGATATACAGATGTACAGGCACAAGATGATATGCACATTCCGCATAACAATAATAACATGCAAACACATAAATGCAACATATAAGCATGCATATCTGCTGGCAATCTCAGTCAGTACTTACGTACCTTTCTAAGGCAGTCCTAGTAGTCCCACTCTAGGTTCCAAACCTATCATCAAGTCTACAATGCAAATACCCATGCATCATTTAATAAGCTCTAAAAGCCTTAACTAAGCTATTGCATACTCATAAATAATTTAAGGAGACCATAGCTATACCTGCGTCTGTCGTCAGCCCACTGATGGCGACTATTTCGCAACTAGGGGTACACCCCTGCTGCAGCTCCATAGCTTCGAGCACTGCTCTGCTACATGAGCACTGCTCCGCTACTGTGTCAGACACTGTCTGACTATACTAAAATATGTTCCCTACTCCAACTCTAAAATAAGAGTACCCAAAGCCCTAAAATAGAGCCACATGGGCAAAGGAGAGGAACTCGGAATTCGCACCAAATGAGGAGCTCGGACCTCATATTTATAGAGCACGTTCGGATCGTCCGATCCTGACTTTGGATCGTCCAAACTGCTTCGGGTCGTCCGATCGTCTCATGGGATCTTCCGATCTCCGCCATGCGTCTAACCAATCGCATGCAACCATACACCTGTCCAATACACTGTTCGGGTCGTCCGAACTGGCTCTTCGGATATTCCGAACATCTCCCGGATGATGTCACCAATGACGTATTATTTTGGGACAGCTGGCCGCATGAGTTCGGATCGTCCGAACCCACTTCGGACCATCCAAAGTCTTCAGAGCCTCCGAAGCCTGGCTCCATCCATGTTCGGATTGTCCGAACTCAAGTTCGGAGCGTCCGAACCTGCCGAACCATATCCACCATTTTTGAGTGTCCTGGATCCATTTCTGGACTCCGTTAATTCATCTAGAATTTCCTTAATCATGTTTTACTTAATCTCAACATGAATATATGATTAATTACTCATTAATCATTAGTTTTGGATATGGGCTACTACATTCCCACCACCTTAAAAGGATTTCGTCCTCGAAATCTAGAGTAAACCCCGGGAATATAGTATAAACCATTCGTCCAATTCATTAATAGTTCCGGTTCAAAACATTGGGTCGAATAACCTTCGACAACCCCAATCCTTGCTAAAATTGTGTCACACTACTGACTATCGTCAGTTATCCATCGATAACCGCAACAACACGGCACCTTTGGTCCAAATTGCCGACTGTATCAGCCACACTGCCTACAAATCTTAGCAATGACACTCCTGCTAAGGTTGTAACTAGCCATCAGCAATTCTCTAGACATGCACGAACTCCATCGGTGTCCACGATAAAAACAGATACAACGCATTGTATTTCACTGGTCTAATGGTAACATCGCATCCCTTGATGTTATCGCAAAGTTCTAAACAAATTGATCTAGATTCGACTCTCGGTCAAATCCTAGATATCCCTTTTTCAAGAACTCGTGTGGGTTACTTTTTATCACAAAGGATAAAATGTATCTTCCAAAACAGTACCTTATGCGAATAGAAATGGCAACTACCGGCCACCAGCTCACAGATCAATCGCACCACTGTACACGACTCTAACCATCTGAAACCCTCAGACTGATTGCAATAAACCTTGATCCGAATCCCGCTATCGTAGATAGCATCTAATTTATCTCCTTAGTCATCCTATCATGGATAACAACCAAATCCTGACAATTCTTGGCATCATAGTACGTACCTTTAGAACTTACTTTTCCCAATGAATGTTTCCCAAAGAGTACTAACTAAGTAAACAGATGACAAAATCTCTGCTTATTAACCCCAATTGCTACAAAATCCTTGTACATAATTTCTTGTTTTAATGCACCCTTCGAGGTCGTCGCCTCGAAATTCACTATCATCCTGCTGAAACTCCCAGATGGACCAACACCATCCTCAGCAGTAGTCTATATCAGATGCTTACTTCTATCTCGGAACTAGAGATAGTATCGAAAAAAATGATTCCTGTTAATCCTGTTCCAGATAACCAAATCCTTGGCTCCCTAGCGGGGATAACCAAACGGATTCAACTATATCCCGCACAAAATCTATCAATACTAGCGGCAATCCCGCTATCTCAACCTCTCAATGACACATCATATCAAAACGCACTGGGATATCAGTGACAACAACCCTGCCAGACTCAGAAAAACAAGTCTCAGCTACTGTCTCATCCCATGAAATGACTAATGCTAACTTGCTAATGCTCATTGAAATCCATAAGCACTTGTCGAATCACCTCTCAAGAACAACTCTTGATACATATATTGGAAGCACCCCAAGTAAAACACTCTGACCAACAGTCCCCAAAATTTGTCCACTGACAATCCTGGGACAATCACTAAATCCTATTTCCTCAAACTGGATCAATAATTGCTAACACCAAGCAATGCTCAGATCAAAATCCGTCACTGGTAGCCAAAGCAACGTTACCAACAACTACGATCACAAGAGCCAACTAATGACCACTTTCGTGATCCGCAGAATCCAAAAGTCTGAATTCCCGCATTCCTGGAGATCCCTTAGCGACTAAAGAATTTCCTAAATGCACTTGAATCGTTATATCAAAGCATACCATACTTAAAGTACCATTCCCAGTACTTCTTGATTCACTATATCCCATCTGTACCGATTGGAATAATCTGATCAATCAAATCGATATACTGTAGCTCTCGCCATGCCTGACGATATCAACCCTAATCAGACAATCACTGATCAATGAAACTCTCATGGCTCGATCAATATCGATGATCACACTGCCACACGTCCGCATATCCCAAATACTTGGAATCAAAAGAATCACAGCTGATTCAATCACTCATCTTTGACAGAGTCAGACAACAGTTACAAGTAGTCACTAGTGCTAAACCTGCACCAGTCTGGACATACTATCACTGTCTATCTTCATCCAAGATGATCATAAGGACTTGTTCAACCCAAGCCGCAATACAAGTCCGAAATATTTCAACTATCGTTGAACATGCTCCTGATAACTATATCTCTTGCTAAGACTGCAACAAATCGAGACTGAGGTTACTTGCCACGGTGTCCCACCTGAAATCACCACCAAGTGTACACTGGCATAAATCACGCTATCCTCACGCCTCAAATAGTCATGTACAATCCTTAGCATCGGATATAATCTATCACTTAAGGAAACCATCAATGCTGAAAACTACTCATCCCCGAGTCAAATGTTTCAGGAATTTCACAAACCCATCTCCTGGATAGCCCCTATCACAAGAGCATCCAAACCCCGACTAGATCCACTAGTCTAGCAGTATCCAATAGACTAAAACTATCTGCTCAGAGTACGCACTCATCAAGGAAAATCACTCCAAGACTGGTCCTTATGACAAAACTGCAAACCAATATCTCTGACGACAGTCAGACGATATCTAAACCGCCGATACCTAACCAGGCATCCAATCCAATGTCATGCCCCGTCGTGACTGTTACCAAAAATCTAGACTAAGTAGCCTTCCCACCGCCAAATCCTGAAGCACGAAGGCTTCCAGGCATTCTCCGAAGTACGAAAGACTCCCAGAGTAACACTAGCATAAGGTCGCGCTCCATCATGTCTAGTCATGGTCATAGTCCACAACTCTCGGCATATACTCGACTTGGTATCCCAATAAAATCCCATCATCACAAAGTCTCAACCTATGAAGGTCAATCAGACTACTGTCCTAAGGAAACAACTTAGAACAAAAACTCAAAATTCCAAACAAGATCAATATTTCCATGCCCCCAGATGAATTACCTCATCAATGGCACTAACCCAGTCAAACGACTAATTAGGTCAATCCTAGGAAAACACCTAGACTAAACCCATGTCAATCCGTTACCGCTGGCTTACTCAAAATCCATGAGCTATCCTAGTTGATTACCAATCAACTAATTCCAAGCCAAACTTTATAAAATTACTTGCAATCAATCACGAATTGCTGAATAAGTAACACATGTATCATTACTTCAAGTTTGTACAATTTTTTTATTACAATCCCATGTAATATCATTACAGTATTCCGAAAATACAACAACATGTACATCCAATAACTTGAAATGATATAACTAAATTCTGATGATATATTACAATTGAAATACTGTTTACAAATACATCAATACAGTATTTAAAATCATTGAAATTGTCTTCGCTCCTTGAGCATGAAGCTTCCAATCAACACACGCATTGATACAAGCATACTTCCATCCAAGTCTCTCTCTACATGTCCTCCACCGAAGAACTCCGGAGAAATGGCACGTGATAGCTAACCAGCTATGCTCTGCGTCAGTGCATGTCAGTCGACTTCTTCTGCTCACGATCTACCATCAGCGTTCTTCTTGTACCCAAATCATGCTTTTGAACATGAAGTTTCCCGTATGCCTACCAAAAGCATCGATAAAAGCATACCAGCAAAACCATGTTCTACACGAGTTTACAGACCTTACGCTAGAAACCTGTCATGCTTAAGGCACTCAAGGTATCTCCGGTGAAGGTCTATCTGACAATCTCTCCAGCTACGAGTGGAGAATCTTCAAGGACTGGAACCACATGGATTACTAAACACCATTCGTTCCAAAAAAGCCCTCAGAGGTATCTGACGTGATATACTTGATCTTCTCTTCTAGTCTTCCCTGGTTGGAATCCATATATTCCTCGATCAGCATTCCAATGCAACGAATGATGAACTGTCCACAGCAGTCAGTCTATCTATCGATATGCTACTACTGGTGTTCTCATCACTGCTGCATTCCTTATAGTGAAGACTTATGCCGCAAACCTCGGCAATGAAGAACCAAATCTTCTTTCGCTAGGCCTCAATCAATCCTACAAGGATAATCAAGAAGTCTTATTATCAATTTCCTAAGTCCCTTGCATGCAGCTCTGATACCATAAATGTAGCGACCCGACCCGGATCCACTACCTAATCAGAGTTAAGAGCATAATTAAGCATGCATTAAATATAATCACTGCGGAAGACTTAAATACAAGAAGACCGGCAGAATACAACCGGCTAACAAACTCAATTTATACAACCCAATCGAATTACTTAGATAAAAAACTACAGCTAAATACTGCTGTCTTCAAGGTCGATGGCTCCTCCAAGCTCCTGGTGCTCAATCCTGCACCTACACCTGCCCGTCGAATAGGGTATCCAGATACACAGAAAATACTAGACGTGAGCTCTAAGCTCAATACAAAAGCACGGATAAACATACAAATATGATGCATGCAAATGACAGGGTATCCATATCTGGGATAACTATATACGAACTGCTCAGACTGGCGCCTGGAATATAAGCTCGTCATATCGGGGTAACTAACCACTGTGCGTGACCACTCATTCCCAAATCACGAACGCGGACCACGGAGTCCTTCAGGTATCAGTACCTAAGGGTACTCGATATCAAACGTCCTAACAGGGCTGAGCAACCCTAACTAGCTCATCTCGAAAGATATACAGATGTACAGGCACAAGATGATATGCACATGCCGTATAACAATAATAACATGCAAACACATAAATGCAACATATAAGCATGCATATCCGCTGGCAATCTCAGTCAGTACTTACGTACCTTTCTAAGGCAGTCCTAGTAGTCCCACTCTAGGTTCCAAACCTATCATCAAGTCTACAATGCAAATACCCATGCATCATTCAATAAGCTCTAAAAGCCTTAACTAAGCTATTGCATACTCCTAAATAATTTAAGGAGACCATAGCTATACCTGTGTCCGTCGTCAGCCCACTGATGGCGACTATCCCGCAACTAGGGGTACACCCCTGCTGCAGCTCCGCATCTTCGAGCACTGCTCTGCTACACAAGCACTGCTCCGCTACTGTGCCAGACACTGTCTAACTATACTAAAATATGTTCCCTACTCCAACTCTAAAATAAGAGTACCCAAAGCACTAAAATAGAGTCACGTGGGCAAAGGAGAGGAACTCGGAATTCGCACCAAATGAGGAGCTCGGACCTCATATTTATAGAGCACGTTCGGATCGTCCGATCCTGACTTCAGATCGTCCGAACTGCTTCGGGCCGTCCGATCGTCTCATCGGATCGTCCGATCTCCGCCACGCGTCCAACCAATCGCATGCAACCATACACCTGTCCAATACACTGTTCGGGTCATTAGAACTAGCTCTTCGGATCATCCGAACATCTCCCGGATGACATCACCAATGACGTATTATTTTGGGACAGCTGGCCTCATGAGTTTGGATCGTCCAAAACCACTTCGGACCGTCCGAAGTCTTCAGAGCCTCCGAAGCCTGGCTCCGTCCATGTTCGGATTGTCCGAACTCAAGTTCGGAGCGTCCGAACCTGCCGAACCATATCCACCATTTTTTAGTGTCCTGGATCCATTTCTGGACTCCGTTAATTCATCTGGAATTTTCTTAATCATGTTTTACTTAATCTCAACATGAATATATGATTAATTACTCATTAATCGTTAGTTTTGGATACGGGCTACTACACTGCTCAAATCGACTCTATATAATCAGTCCCAACAATTATTTAACGCATCCAAAATACACCCCAAGAAATCGGTGATAATAATCCCGCCAGACCCGAAAACTATAGGTCTCAGCTACTATCCTTTCCACATGTCTAATAATGATGCTATCCTGTTAGATCAAAACCTTTCGATAATCATCTCAAAAAGACTACAAAGATTCTTGAGTGCCATGCTCTATAAACCATTCCTCGTGTAATGCCCCGATTTTATTATAATTGAGTTTAATCGAGATAATCAGAGTTTTCAGTATTCAAGAATCGTATTGATATTCGCAGGGGATCATTTTGCAAACTTGGAGAAATAAAGGACTGAAATGCAAAAATTGGATTTTGTATAATATCTTAAGGCAACTTGCCTCACCATCACATCAAATCATTTCTCTCCTCCCCCTTCTCCTCTCCATTCAACGTACCGAACAGGAAGCCATGGGAGATGCCATTTTGAGCTCCTTCTTCCTTCGATTCGCTCGATCTGACCGTTAGATTTTCATTCCGAGTTGAGATTCACGATCACCGCAGCGAGGGCTTCATTCTGACGTAAGTTTTGCTTCGATCCTCGAACTTTGAATTTTGTTGGTGTAACGCCCCGTTTTTATCTTAAATGAGTTTATTTGAGTTAATTGGAGATTACAGAGTTCACGAGCCGACTTGATTTTAATCAGGGTCCTTTTTGCAAAAATTGGATTTTTCAGGGACTATAATGCAAATATTGATTTTTATATATTATCTACAACTTGATTGGATTGAGAATAGTCTTCTCCTTCTTCCTTCTTGCACGCCATCTCCATTGAAGCCGACCCAATGAGTTTCCAAGCTTTGTGATTTCATTCCGAGCTCGATCCGGCCGTTGGAATTTATTTCTGAAGGCAGATTATCGATCACTGCAGCGAGAGCTCCATTATACCGTAAGTTTCTCTACGATCAGATACATTCTAGTTTTTGGATATCATTAGAATCGTTCGAGATTCGAGTATGTTGTTCTTGACAGAGTTCTGATCGTTTATTATCTGTCGGTTTTGAATTTGAGCGACGTTCGGAATTGTTATGATTTTTGGAAGCCATTTTCGAAAATATTGATTTTGAGATTTGTTGGGTTTGCCTTGTTTTGGTTGTATTGGCTTTGATATGAGTTGATATCAGTATTGAACTGCTGTCTGCGTTTCCGGTTTGTTCAGTTTATAGCCGTTATGCCGTCGGTTTGAGTTTTGGGGATTTCGAACCATTTTTGAGTTGTTGAACTTGGCTTGTAAGTCGATCATGGAAATTGATCTTTGATTTGTATCTGAAGAGATTTGTTTGGAGTTTGTCAAGCCCGTGTTAGCAGCATTGTTCGTCAAGAGTTGGACGAAGAACGGTAAAGAGATTACCTTGAACCATTGCCTTTGTTGTTGGATTGTTCAGTTGTTGATTAAACCTTTTGTTGTAGCTTATCCAGAGTTGGAACTACTGCATTGAAAGGTAAAAGCAGACAACAATAGCGGGATAGCATACTCAGAACAGTTGGTTCTCGAGTTTCCCTTAAAATCACATACTTGCATCTACACTCGTTCTAGCATGATGAACTTGTGTTTTGTTGTTTTGATTGAGCGTTTGTTATGTGGCTATGTTTTATGTTTCTGTTATGCATTCATCTTGAACCAATCTTGTTTTCAGCGGGCAGAACCGCCCTTTTTGTTTAGACGTTTGGGAACTATGATTGAGTGGTCTAGGTCATAGTCGTTTCACCTAGTGCTAGCATACTCATTATAGTTGCTCAAAGTCTAGAGGAGTGGGATACGTGGCACCACCTCGATTGGGTGAGTCGGTGAGTCGTTACGTAATCTCACCCTCGGGATCCCAAAAGCACAGCAGCAATCCCTCGTTATCAGATTTGATATCCCGATTTAAAGACATGCATTTCATTACATCGTTATTGATTTCGTTGTTGTCTTGAAAGCATGTTTATTGTTGTATTACTTGATATGTTGTTTTTTTACTGGGATTATTATTCTCACCGGTTATCCGGCTGTTGCTTTGTTTTGTATGTGTACTTGGCAACAGGTGGGGCAGGACCAAGTCAGCGAAGGCCTGGTTAGCAACAAGAGGGAGAGCTAGTAGTGAGACTCGGTTTAGAAGTCGTGTCAGCATGTCTACCTAGTTGTTTTGGAACATGTTTAGATCTCGAACTTCGTTGTTTATGTTGTATCGATTATGCGAGTCTTATGTTGAATGTTATAGACTGGTTCGTAGTTGATCAACGTTAGCATTTCATGTAATGACTGGAGAAGTTATGTTTTTAATGCAGGAATTTGAGTTAGATGTATGGAATAACTTATAGCTTGAGATGCCAAGCTTTTTCTGCTCTGTTCTGTTTCTGCTGCAGGGGGGGCGCCCGAGCTGCAGTTTTTAGCAGCCCGAGCGCACCCCAGTTCGAGTAATCCAGCAGCGCTGGAGTTTAGGGCGCGCTCGAGCGGCAGTTTTTTCCCGCCCGAGCGCACCCCCCTTTTAAAAAAAAATAATAATTCTTTCTTACTTTGGTCTTGGATCTTGTATGCTTGATTGTTGTTTAAGCCGAGATTAGTTGTTTAGAACCGAGGTCTCACAGTTGGGTTGTCAGAATTTGATAATATTGGAGTATGTCGTTCTTGAGCTAATAATACAGGAATCACTTGAAGCTTCGAGAAAAGGTAAAAGTCGACAATGAAACGAATGGGAACGAATACTCGAGATCGACTTATTTTCGAGTTCTCGAAAATCACATACTACATGTTTATTTGCTTGAGTGAATTTGATTGTTATTCTATTTTCACTTGCATTCCATATTGAGCCGATTTCTCGATTCGTTTTGAAATTAGACGATTTAGGGAGCTATATTGAAGTGGCTTTGGATTTTGAATTTTTCCAATTGCCAGAATACTTCTTATAGTTGCTCTGAAGTCTAGGGGTTGAGTTGAACGACATCCACCCCGAATGGGTGTGTTGGTGAGTTGTTGTGAGGACTTGGCCCCGGGATCCCAACCGAATAACGATTGATATTTCGATTATCTGATTTGATAGTCCCGAGTTTTGAAATCATGCATTCATTCATTCTCATTTTGATTTGTTACTGATTATTACATTTCAGTCTGAGGTGTTTACTTGATATTGCATGCCTGTCTCTTTTACTTAGAAATTATATTTCTAACCGGTTTATCCGGCTGTTGTCTTTGTTTGTATGTGTACTTGGCAACAGGAGCATCAGGAGCTGGACCTAGTCGTTTGGGTTAGCTCGGGGTGAGATGATAGAAGTGAGACTTCTTGTGTCGTAGGGTTGCTTTTGGACTTGTATTCTATTTTTTTTAGTCAAACAATTACTACCGTCGAACTGGTATTATTAAACATCGTCCTGTTGGTGTTTCAAATGCCTTATTTCATGTTTAAGCTATGATTGGAACCTTGGTTGTTTAGATTATCATTTTGAGCTTGTAGAGTCAATATTTTCTTGCCTAGGTTTCAGCAACCCGAGGACTACGCGCGGGCGCGCGTGGCTGGCCGAGAAGTATGCGCGGGCGCACGACTTGACGAGCGGGCGCGCTTCATTGTGCAAAAATTTTGGTTTTTCTACCCGAGGGCTATGCGCGGGCGCGCGAGTTTTACCTGAAAGAGTGGGTGCCCGGTGAGCCAACTTGTGGCTAAGGGCTTTTATGACTCTATGTATAAACAATCTTTTGTTTAATATAATTTACACTTTTATAATGGCATTTACTTTATCTTTTATCATATTATTATGTTGTGACATATTATAAGATGTTTAGATGAATACCTTGAATATACTATAGTGTATGTAAGATGTGGTAGCACATGGGGATGGCTATCATGAAACACATCTTAAAGTCACTGTATATTCTAAACAGTTCCTAGTCAATTGAGCCGTCCGTTAATAAGGATAAGGATCACTCGAGATTGAGACTAGCGTTTGCGATGCCGAGTACCACGTTTCATTGGTATGGAACATAGAGATGTTCAAAGCATGCAAATGGATATTCATATGATGAATGATTGAACTACCCTATCCGGACTTTCCAAGTGGTTATCACTTATCGAGTGGATAAAGTCCGCGGTTTTGGTTGTACACCATTAGTCCTTACTACTTGAAACATCATTGAGACTCTATATGCTAGTACTTTACTTTGACTCGTTTACCGACTCTATTGGGGTCATCATGTGTCGGGATTGGGTACAGTTACGACACATATAGGAGTCGATGCTTTGTTGTCAAGGATTCACCACATACTTGCGAGTGTGGATATCCTATGCAATCTGAGGAGATATTAGTGTGACGAATCTCTGGCCAGAGTACATGATGTGTTTTAGGTTACTTGGTTTCCTAGTAGCACATGCAATGTCACTATTTGATCTTCAAGATATACTGCATAGTTATCGAATCTCGAACGACTCTCGATTTACCAATGGTTGTTGATTCGATCGGGATATATGGATGAAGGGACCGTACTGTACGCTAACCAAAATCTATTGGTTCTTGTAGGCACTATCAGTGATACCTAGGGAATCATGGGGCGATGTTGCTAGGCGCTCTTACCAAGATTCGATGGGCAAGTCGAAAATTGTTGTTCCGAGTCACAAGGAGTTGTGAGCCCACGGCTAGCTGTATCCCTGAACCATTGAGGGTCACACAAGTAATGAATTTCTAATCCCCGTTGAGATAATTAAATTTAAAGAGTTAAATTTAGTGAATAAAGAAGTGGGACTTCTTATTTAAAAGTAGAGGGAGTAAGATTTCCTAAAATGACATAGTGATGGACATTTTTGGAAACCACTGAATTCGGATTCAGAAAATTTATCTTGACTTTAAAAGATGCAGAAATGGTTTCTGTGCACATTGGTGGAATTGGTTTATCAATCTGAGTCACGATGAATTTTATATTAATTTCTGAACATGCGGGCTTTGCTTGTCAGGCTTGAACTTATGACTAATGGGCTCTAAGCTGTTAGCAGCCCACATTATAAATAAGTTATTGCAGTACAGAAATTATACAACAGAGGTCACAAAATTTTCGAAAACCCTAGTTGTTCTCTCTAGGTGTGGCCGCCCCCTCTCCTCTCTCTGTTCGAAAATTCCAGCCTGTGAATTTTGAATTTGCGGTCTGGTTTAACAGATCAAATCTGTTATTACTCTTCGTAGAAACTTCTGATAGACTTTCTAGTGCAGTCTATCAGAGGGATTAAATTTTGTTCGTGGACCTGATTGAAGAATTGTTCGTTAATCAGTTCCTGGAATATACAACAAGAGCAGTTTAATCTATTGGTGTCCATAATCTTGCTTCGAGATTTTAAGGTAAAATTTATATTGTTTAAATTTTATATTATCAATTTTAATCGTAGGAATTTAATACCCATATGGAATCGTTCCATATAAAATTTTAAAACTTCCGCTGCACCGGGTATCACTTTCTTTTTCGATCCGGAGAACGACCGTGTTCCAACAGTGGTATCAGAGCCAGGTTGCTCTCGGATCATACGATTAAAATTTTATCAAAATTGTACCATGCCTCAATTTTCAAATAATAAATAAAAAAAAAATAAATTTGGGGTGGGGCTGCCGGCTGCCCGGAAGGGCAGCGGGCAGCCGCCGCCCGCCCGCCGGCGCGCAGCAAAGACTGCGCGCCGCTGGGCTAGGGCAACAGTTGCCCTAGCCCATCATCCAGCTGGGCCACGTAAGGCGGCCCAGCAGCCTGGCGGCTGGGCCAGGGCAAATGTTGCCCTATCCCAGCGCGCAACTGAGCCGCAGGTGGCGGCCCAGTGGCCCAGCAGCTGGGCTAGGGCAAATGTTGCCCTAGCCCAGTGCGCAACTGGGCCGCAGGTGGCGGCCCAGTAGCCCAGCAGCTGGGCTAGGGCTACTGTTGCCCTAGCCCAGCGCTCGGCTGGGCCGAAAGCTAGGCTGGGCTGCCCAGCCTAGCAGATAATCCCGGGCAGCCCCAAAAATTAAATTTAAATTTTTATTATTATTTTATAATTTTAGAAATTATAAATTTTAGACCAATTGAAAATTATTTGGATTAGTCCATGAGGCAATTGGTCAAAATTGTTTGAGCCCAAAATTTTAAGAAAATTAATTTTTGGATAAATTTTGAATTTTGGAAATTTATAAATTTAATCCACTAAATTAAATCTTTAATTAATAATTTTGGTACAATTGATAATAAAATATGATTTTATGTATAAAATTGAATTTTATATTTAAAATATGATTTTATGGATAAACTAGATAAAATATGATTTTGTATATAAAATAAGATTTTATATGTGAAATATGATTTTATCAATTTAAATTTATTGCCACTGCATGTTATCCAATTAAATTAATTTGGAATTAAATATTATTGGATAAGGATGATCGATTGCCATGACCAATATTATAGGTATATGTTAGGTTGTTTACATTTAGTTTTATTATTGATTGTTGGGTTTTAGTAATGGGCCTGGTTATGGCCCAAATTTGATTTTATCATTTGTAATAAAATTGGGCCTGGTTTATGGCCTGTTCCCACCCCTATAATGTATCCCTTTATTTGTCATAGTAATTTATTGTAAATTCACTAGAAATAGTGAGAGATTTTGAAGATGGAGGTGGGACCAGCAAGCAATGATAAAGACTGAAAAAATGTAAATTGGAAGCACAATATAATAGGATTGCATTGCATACTTGCATATCACCTAGGATTGGACTTAGACTCGTGATTGGCAACCACGGGTCGATTAGTAATGAAATCGATCATCCTAAAATATAATATATGATATTATCGTTGTATGCATGTTTAGACTAAATTGTATGAATCCCGCAAGCATACAAATTTTAAATAATGAGACACATTTTCAAAATTAAAATCCCTCATTTTAAATATGATTTAAAATTGATATCAAGATAAATAAAGGAAATTTAAATATTGTTTAAATGTTCCTACCTTCCATCAACGATCAATGTATGAGATGCTACCCGCGGATACGGTCCGGCTCATATTATTGGGGGGCCCGTTCGTCAGAAAACTGTACATTGGATCGACACATGTTGTAAGTTGGATGGAACTCCCATGGGATTGGCTCATATTATTGGGGATCCACATGGCGACCGTCCATCACAACTTAATATTGATGGGTCATCTTCACATGTCACAATAAACGGCGTCATATTATTGGGCCCTTATTGGACATGAGGTAAAAACCATGGAGGTTGCTTTGGAAGCAATTGGGCTCTACCTTTTTGAAAATTATGGTTGGCTGATATTATTCGGGACTATAGTTTGTCAATTGAACTTCATATTCCCACTAAAGAAAATGTTTCTCGTTTTCACTAGAGGGTAGTAAAATCGTTAAAATAGTGGGAGTGAGATTCATAAAATAAATTTTGCCTATTTTATGTCTTAATAAATTAATTAAACAATCACTGATTATTGTCTGTTTTTTTTCAGTATTTCATTAAGATGAATTCGCGCAATCCACTATTCTCTATTCTCGAACAAAACAAACTGACTGGCGCAAACTATACGGAATGGTTCCGTAAGTTGAAGATTGTCTTGACCTCGGAGAAGATGTTCTACGTGTTAGAAAAATTTCCTCCGAAGGAAGCACCAGCTGATATAAGTCCGGAAGAGTTGGCCAAACTTGATAAATGGTGGGACCATGATATCAAGGTCAAATGCTATATGCAAGCTTCGATGTCTGATGAACTCCAGAGGCGATTTGAGGATACCGTGAATGCTGCTGACATTCACGTACAACTCAAGGAACTTTTTGGGGCTCAATCGAGAGCTGAAAGGTTCGCTACTGTAAAAGAGTTAATGACGTGTCGCATGCGTGAAGGGACTTCGGTCCGTGATCATGGAGTACGCGTGATTTGGCTCATTCAGAAGTTGGTAATGCTTGAATTGGTATTGGAGCATGAACTCAATGTGGAATTATTACTTCTCTCTCTTCCTTCATCGTTTGACGGTTTTGTGGTGAATTTCAATATGAACAAGATAGAGGCCTCCCTTGAAGAGATGGTCAATATGCTTGTAACTTATGAAGCCACTTTAAAGAAGGATAAACCGGTTCTCTTGGTGGGCTCCTCTTCTTCTGCTAAGAAGGGGCCAAGTACAAAGGGTAAGAAACGTTCTGCCCCATCCAATAAAACCTGACCCGAGAAGAAGAACAAGACAAAGGCTTCAAACATGGAAAAGTTCAAGGATGTTTGTCATCACTGCAAGAAACCCAGTCATTGGAAACGTAACTGCAAGGAATATCTAGAGCAGTTGCGAACTGCGAAGGGTATGTTTTATATTGAAATAAATTTTTCACTTAATACTACTTCTTGGGTATTGGATACCGGATGTGGATCTCACATTTGCAATGATTTGCAGGTGATGACAAGAAGTCGCAAGCTTAGAATGGGTGAGACCCAGCTGAGGCTCGGAAATGGTTCTAGAGTTGAAGCCAAAGCTGTGGGAGACGTTTATTTAATTTTGTAGAACGATTTTAAGTTACTTTTGAGAGATGTTTTATTTGTTCCAAACTTGATTAAAAACATTATTTCTGTTTCTATGCTTGATAGAGATGGTTTTTTCTTGCAATTTTGTGAATGAGATTTGCAATATTTACAAGAATGAATGTTTGATTGGAAATGGACAACTTGAAAACGATCTATATAACTTAAAATTAAAAGATGTTCCAATAAATTATGTTGATAAACCGGTAACAACGAACAAAAGGAAAATCGATAGTCAAAACCCGGCAAACCTTTGGCATGCTAGGCTAGGTCATATTTCCTCAAGGAGGATGAACAAGCTAGTGGGAGAGGGCATGTTTGATATGTTTGATATTAACTCTCTACCTACTTGTGCGTCCTTCCTTAAAGGAAAAATGACTAAATCTCCTTTCAAAGGAAAACCTGAGCATAGTCAAAATCTATTGGATTTGATCCATACGGATGTTTGCGGACCATTTAGTATTGGTACAAAATTTGGTCACACCTACTTCATTACCTTTACTGATGATTATTCTAGGTATGGGTACTTATATTTGATGAAATATAAGTCTGAATCATTTGAAAAGTTCAAAGAATTCAAGGCTGAAATAGAAAACAAACTAGGTAAGAGGATTAAAGAACTTCGATCGGATCGAGGTGGAGAATACTTGAGTACCGAGTTTTTGAGCTATCTAAAAGAGAATGGGATTCTCTCTCAGTGGACTCCTCCTATGACACCTCAGCTTAATGGTGTTTCGGAGCGTCGCAATCGAACTTTGTTGGACATGGTTCGATCCATGATGAGCTTCACTGAGCTCCCACCTTCGTTTTGGGGCTATGCTCTTGAAACGGCGGTATTGTTGTTGAACAACGTCCACACTAAATCAGTGAACAAAATACCATACGAGTTATGGAATGGCAAAGCTCCTAAGTATTCGTACTTGAGGATTTGGGGATGTCCTGCTTACGTGAAGCAGACAGTGGGAGATAAGTTGGATAGTCGATCCACCTTATGTTATTTTGTAGGGTATCCGAAGAATTCAATCGGATATTATTTCTATCATCCTACTGAAACAAAAGTGTTTGTTTCAAGGAATGCCACCTTCTTGGAGAAGGAGTTCTTATTGGATAAGAAAGGCAAGATGATGGAACTCGAAGAAATTCGAGAAGAACCCGAGATACAAAATAATGATCCTACACCTCAGGAACCATTGGTTGACACGCCTATTACTAGAAGATCCGAGAGGACTTCTAGGCCTCCTATTAGATATGGTTTTCTTCTTGAAGGGGATCAAAGTGAACCCGACATTGGATGTGATCCAAGAAACTTCAAGGAAGCAATTTCTGATGCAAATTCGAATTTATGGCTTGAAGCTATGCAGTCAGAAATAGATTCGATGCATACAAACCAAGTTTGGACTTTAGTAGATCCTCCCGATAGAATTGTTCCAATAGGGTGTAAATGGATCTATAAGAGAAAACTTGGGCCTGATGGAAAAGTACTAACCTACAAGGCACGATTGGTGTCAAAAGGTTATACTCAAAGACAAGGAGTTGACTATGATGAAACTTTTTCACCAGTCGCAATGTTCAAGTCCATAAGAATTCTTATTGCCATAGCAGCATGGTATGACTATGAGATATGGCAAATGGATGTGAAGACTGCATTTCTTAATGGAAACATTAAGGAAGAAATCTATATGATGCAGCCCGAGGGATTCACATCCATGGGAAGCGAGCATAAGGTATGCAAGCTTCAGAGATCGATCTATGGTCTCAAACAAGCATCAAGAAGTTGGAACCAGAAATTTGATGAAACAATAAAGGATTTTGGTTTCATCAAGAACCCGTAGGAACCGTGCGTGTACAAAAAAGTAGTTAAGGATGCTGTGACATTCTTAGTACTTTATGTTGATGACATCTACTCATTGGGAATGATGTAGGGATGTTGCAGTCAACAAAGATATGGTTATCAGGTAGATTCTCGATGAAGGATTTGGGTGAGGCGTCCTATATTCTAGAGATACAGATCTATAGAGATAGATCTAAGAGAATGATAGGACTTACTCAAGCTACCTACATCGACACTAATTGAAAAGGTTTTCAATGGATGAGTCCAAGAGAGGACATCTACCTATGTGTCATGGAGTCTCTCTATCCAAGTCTATGTGTCCCAAGACTGACGAAGAGATAGAGAAAATGACACACATACCATATGCGTCAGCCATAGGGAGTATCATGTATGGGATGATATCTACCAGACCGGATGTGGCATTTGCTCTAAGTGTCACAAGCAGATATCAAGCCAATCCCGGTCAAATGCATTGGAAAGCCGTGAAGGATATTCTTAAGTACTTGAGAAGAACTAAGAATGTATTCATGGTTTATGGAGGAAGAGAACTGAAATTGGAAGGCTATACCGACTCTAGCTTCCAAAGTGACGTGGATGACTCGAAGTCAACCTCTGGATTTGTGTTCATGCTCAATGGGGGTGCTGTCTCTTGGAAGAGTTCCAAGCAGGACACCACAGCGGATTCCACCACTGAGTCAGAATACATTGCGGCATCAGCTGCTGCTAAAGAGACCGTTTGGATGAGGAATTTCGTCCAAGAGTTGGGCATTATTCCTGAAGCTGTTGGTCCAGTCCCGGTGTACTGTGACAACATGGGTGCCGTTGCTCAGGCAAAGGAACCAAGGTCTCATCAAAGATCCAAACACGTACTGAGGAAATACCACATCATCCGGGAGATCATGGAAAGAGGAGACATCACTGTCGAGAGAGTGGCCTCTGCAGACAATATCGTTGATCCACTTACTAAGCCCTTGCCAGGACCATTATTTGACAAACATCGCGAAGCAATGGGACTACGTAGTATGATTATTTGGCTTTAGGGCAAGTGGGAGATTGAAAGAGTGGGTGCCCGGTGAGCCAACTTGTGGCTAAGGGCTTTTATGACTCTATGTATAAACAATCTTTTGTTTATTATAATTTACACTTTTATAATGGCATTTACTTTATCTTTTATCATATTATTATGTTGTGACATACTATAAGATGTTTAGATGAAGACCTTGAATATACTATAGTGTATGTAAGATGTGGTAGCACATGGGGATGGCTATCATGAAACACATCTTAAATTCACTGTATATTCTAAACAGTTCCTAGTCAATTGAGCCGTCCGTTAATAAGGATAAGGATCGCTCGAGATTGAGACTAGCGTTTGCGATGCCGAGTACCACGTTTCATTGGTATGGAACATAGAGATGTTCAAAGCATGCAAATGGATATTCATATGATGAATGATTGAACTACCCTATCCGGACTTTCCAAGTGGTTATCACTTATCGAGTAGATAAAGTCCGCGGTTTTGGTTGTACACCATTAGTCCTTACTACTTGAAACATTACTGAGACTCTATATGCTAGTACTTTACTTTGACTCGTTTACTGACTCTATTGGGGTCATCAGGTTTCGGGATTGGGTACAGTTACGACACATATAGGAGTCGATGCTTTGTTGTCAAGGATTCACCACATACTTGCGAGTGTGGATATCCTATGCAATCTGAGGAGATATTAGTGTGACGAATCTCTGGCCAGAGTACATGATGTGTTTTAGGTTACTTGGTTTCCTAGTAGTACATGCGATGTCACTATTTGATCTTCAAGATGTATTGCATAGTTATCGAATCTCGAACAAATCTTGATTTACCAATGGTTGTTGATTCGATCGGGATATATGGATGAAGGGACCGTACTATACGCTAACCAAAATCTATTGGTTCTTGCAGGCACTATCAGTGATACCTAGGTAATCATGGGGCGATGTTGCTAGGCGCTCTTACCATGATTCGATGGGCAAGTCGGAAATTGTTGTTCCGAGTCACAAGGAGTTGTGAGCCCACGGCTAGCTGTATCCCTGAACCATTGAGGGTCACACAAGTAATGGATTTTTAATCCCCGTTGAGATAATTAAATTTAAAGAGTTAAATTTAGTGAATAAAGAAGTGGGACTTCTTATTTAAAAGTAGTGGGAGTAAGATTTCCTAAAATGACATAGTGATGGACATTTTTGGAAACCACTGAATTCGGATTCAGAAAATTTATCTTGACTTTAAAAGATGCAGAAATGGTTTCTGTGCACATTGGTGGAATTGGTTTATCAATCTGAGTAACGATAAATTTTATATTAATTTCTGAACGTGCGGGCTTTGCTTGTCAGGCTTGAACTTATGACTAATGGGCCCTAAGCTGTTAGCAGCCCACATTATAAATAAGTTATTGCAGTACAGAAATTATACAACAGAGGTCACAAAATTTTTGAAAACCCTAGTTTTTCTCTCTAGGTGTGGCCGCCCCCTCTCCTCTCTCTGTTCGAAAATTCCAGCCTGTGAATTTCGAATTTGCAGTCTGGTTTAACAGATAAAATCTGTTATTACTCTTCGTAGAAACTTCTGATAGACTTTCTAGTGCAGTCTATCAGAGGGATTAAATTTCTGTTCGTTGACCTGATTGAAGAATTGTTCGTTCATCAGTTCATGTGATATACAACAAGAGCAGTTTAATCTGTTGGTGTCCATAATCTCTCTTCGAGATTTTAAGTTAAAATTTATATTGTTTAAATTTTATATTATCAATTTTAATCGTAGGAATTTGATACCCATATGGAATCGTTCCATATAAAATTTTAAAACTTCCGCTGCACCGGGTATCACTTTCTTTTTCGATCCGAAGAACGACCGTGTTCCAACAGTGGTATCAGAGCCAGGTTGCTCTCGGATCATACGATTAAAATTTTATCAAAATTGTACCATGCCTCAATTTTAAAATAATAAATAAATAAAAAAAAAAAATTTGGGGTGGGGCTGCCGACTGCCCGGAAGGGCAGCGGGCAGCCACCGCCTGCCGGCCGGTGCGCAGCCTTTGGGCTAGGGCAACAGTTGCCCTAGCCCATCATCCAGCTGGGCCGCGTAAGGCGGCCCAGCAGCCTGGCGGCTGGGCTAGGGCAAATGTTGCCCTAGCCCAGCGTGCAAATGGGCCGCAGGTGGCGGCCCAGTGGCCCAGCAGCTGGTCTAGGGCAAATATTGCCCTAGCCCAGCGCGCAACTGGGCCGCAGGTGGCGGCCCAATAGCCCAGCAGCTGGGCTAGGGCTACTGTTGCCTTGGGGTGCACCCATCGCGCAACTGGGCCGCAGGTGGCGGCCCAGTTAGAAGATTTGATTGTCAAGGGATACATCCAACCTAGCGTTTTGCCTTGGGGTGCACCAGTACTTTTTGTTAGGAAGAAAGACGGTTTTATGCGACTTTGCATCGACTACCATCAGTTGAATCAAGAGACGGTCAAGAATAAGTATCCTCTTCCGAGAATTGATGACCTTTTTGATCAACTGCAAGGTTCTTCAGTGTATTCGAAGATAGATCTGCGATCAGGGTATCATCAGCTGAGAGTTCGCGACGAGGATGTGCCGAAGACAGCTTTCAGAACCAGATATGGGCATTTTGAATTCATAGTCATTCCGTTTGGTTTGACCAATGCTCCAACAGTTTTTATGGATCTGATGAATCGTATCTTTCAGCGGTATCTAGATGAGTTCGTCATCATCTTCATCGACGACATTCTGATCTATTCGAAGAACCATTCTGATCATGCCGAGCATTTGAGAATCGTATTGCAAACTTTGGGAGCCGAATAGTTGTATGCTAAGCTATCAAAGTGCGAGTTCTGGTTGGACCGAGTTGTTTTTCTAGGCCACATTGTATCAGGAGATGGAATATTTGTGGACCCCAGTAAGATTGAGGCAGTTATGAATTGGCAGAGACCGATATCAGTGCCAGAAATCTGAAGCTTCATGGGTTTAGCCGGGTACTATCGCAGATTTATCGAGGGTTTCTCTTCCATTGCAAAGCCGATTACTCAGTTGACCCAGAAGAATGCACCGTTTGTTTGGTTTGAGTAGTGTGAGGCCAGTTTCATTGAGTTGAAGAAGAGATTGACGAGCGCTCCAATCTTGTTTATTCCATCAGGTACTGGAGGTTTCTCTATGTACTGCGATGCTTCTCACCGTGGTCTCGGGTGTATTCTTATGCAGAGGAAGCACGTCATAGCTTATGCTTCGAGGCAGCTGAAGCCTCACGAGACTCGCTATCCGATCCATGATCTCAAGCTAGCTGCAATCGTGTTTGCTTTGAAGACTTGGCGCCATTACCTGTATGGCGAGTCGTTTGAGATATTTTCTGACCACAAGAGCCTGAAATACTTGTTTTCTCAGTCCGAGCTGAATATGAGGCAAAGGAGATGGATGGATTTGCTTAAGGACTTCGACTGCGAGATCAAGTATTATCCTGGAAATTCGAATGCAGCTGCAGAAGCTCTTAGTCGAAAGCTTTGTTCTTTGTCTCTTTCTACGATTGGTGTCTCTCGATTGATTGAAGACTGTTGTACTTCTGGTTTGGAGTTTGAGACCAATAGGAGATCCATCAGAGTTTTTGCGATTCAGGCCGAGCCAGAGTTGTTTCAGTCGATCAGAGAGGCTCAGAGATCTGATCTGAGCATTCAGAGTTCGATAGAGAAGGTCAGATCAGGTCACCAGTCATAGTTTCAGGTCAGGGATAATGTGTTATTTGTGAATAGCCATATTGTTGTGCCCGATGTTTCTGAGTTGAGACAGCGTATTCTTTGAGAGGCGCATTTTAGTCGGTTCAGTGTTCATCCTGGAGGCCGGAAGATGTATAATGACTTGAAGACTCAATTCTGGTGGAAGCAGTTGAAAGGAGACGTCACGAGGTTTGTATCCCGTTGTCTTAATTATCAACAGGTGAAAGCTGAGAGGAAGAAGCCCGGAGGATTATTGCACAGTTTGCCTGTCCCGAAATGGAAATGGGATCATATCTCAATGGATTTTGTCACGAATCTATCGCGTTCGGTCAGATGTTGTGATGCGATTTGGGTAGTGATTGACCGGTTGAGGAAATCTGATTGTTTCATTCCTTACCGTATGGCATACCGTCACGATCAGATGGCCGAGTTGTATGTCAGAGAGGTTGTGAGATTGCACGGCGTGCCAAAGTCGATAGTATCAGATAGAGATCCGAGGTTCACCTCTCACTTTTGGCACAGTCTTCAGGAGGCTTTGGGTACTCGTTTGCACTTAAGCACAGTGTATCACCCTCAGACCGACGGTCAGTCCGAGCGTACGATCCAGACGTTGGAGGATATGCTTCGGGCTGTAGTGCTTGATTTTGGCTCAGGTTGGCAAGATTCCTTGCCTCTAGTGGAGTTTTCGTACAATAACAGCTTCCAGGAGAGCATTGGAATGGCACCTGAAGCTTTGTACGGGAAGAAGTGCAGATCTCCGTTATTTTGGGATGAGATTTCAGAATCACCTGAGTTGGGTCCAGATATGATTCGCAATATGGCAGAGCAGGTGAAGTTGATCCGAGTCAGAATGAAGACAGCCCAAGAACGACAGGCCAAGTATGCGAATGTCCGACGCAGACCACTGTCTTTTGATCAGGGAGACCGTGTATTTTTGAAGATTTCTCCGTTCCGTGGTACTGTCAGATTTGGAAAGAGAGGGAAGTTGTCGCCGAGATTCCTTGATCCGTATGAAATTCTGGAGAAGATATGCAATCTTGCCTATAAGATTGCTCTTCCTCCGTCTCTTTCAGGTATCCACGATGTGTTTCACGTCTCGATGTTGCAGAAATATCATCCGGATCCGTCCCATTTTCTTCAACCAGACGAGGCCAAACTTGATGAGACTCTGAGTTACTTCGAACGAACGATTCAGATTCTTGACAGAAAAGAGAAACAGCTCAAAAACAAGTCGATTCCGTTAGTGAAGATTCAGTGGAGTCGTCACGGAGTTGAAGAAGCAACCTGGGAGACCGAATCCGATATGAGGCAGCGATTTCCAGAGTTATTCGATTGAGGTGAGTTCGTCTTCAGTTTGTTTCGTTCTTGTTCAGTCTGTGATCTGTCAGATTTCGAGGACGAAATCGGATCTTAGAGGGGGAGAATTGTAATGCCCCGATTTTATTATAATTGAGTTTAATCGAGATAATCAGAGTTTTTAGTATTTAAGAATCGTATTGATATTCGCAGAGGATCATTTTGCAAACTTGGAGAAATAAAGGACTGAAATGCAAAAATTGGATTTTGTATAATATCTTAAGGCAACTTGCCTCACCATCACATCAAATCATTTCCCTCCTCCCCCTTCTCCTCTCCATTCAACGTACCGAACAGGAAGCCATGGGAGACGCCATTTTGAGCTCCTTCTTCCTTCGATTCGCTCGATCCAACCGTTAGATTTTCATTCCGAGTTGAGATTCACGATCACCGCAGCGAGGGCTTCATTCTGACGTAAGTTTTGCTTCGATCCTCGAACTTTGAATTTTGTTGGGTTGTCAGAATTTGATAATATTGGAGTATGTCGTTCTTGAGCTAGTATAGATTGTGTATTCGAAGTCGGTTTGGAAAAAAAATGAAGTTTGGATTTTATATGATTTTAGAGGTGAAATTCAAAAATGAGGATTTTGATTGAGGTTGGATTTGAGTTGTTTTGATGGGTTGGGATGATGATTGAGTTATTGTGATTGTTGTTTGATGGTTTGTATTTCCGGGTAATCAATTTATAGTCGTTATGCCGTCGAAATCGAGTTTGAATTGTCGGTTTTTTTTGGTTCGGTTTAGTTGAATATCGAATTTGATTGAGTTTGAATTCCGAGTTGATATTGAGTCCTTATTCGATGTTTTGACAGTTGATTGAGGATTCGGGAGTTGATCAAACTTGGAGACTTGTTTATCGATTGAAGAATTGAAGACGGTATATTATTTATTATTGTATCGACTTTGAGTTTGTTATCCGAATAGACTATGATATCGAGTTATCTCTTGTTGACAGGAATCACTTGAAGCTTCGAGAAAAGGTAAAAGTCGACAATGAAACGAATGGGAACAAATACTCGAGATCAACTTATTCTCGAGTTCCCAAAAATCACATACTACGTGTTTATTTGCTTGAGTGAATTTGATTGTTATTCTATTTTCACTTGCATTCCATATTGAGCCGATTTCTCGATTCGTTTTGAAATTAGACGATTTAGGGAGCTATATTGAAGTGGCTTTGGATTTCGAGTTTTTCCAATTGCCAAAATACTTCTTATAGTTGCTCTGAAGTCTAGGGGTTGAGTTGAACGACATCCACCCCGAATGGGTGTGTCGGTGAGTTGTTGTGAGGACTTGGCCCCGGGATCCCAACCGAATAACGATTGATATTTCGATTATCTGATTTGATAGTCCCGAGTTTTGAAGTCATGCATTCATTCATTCTCATTTTGATTTGTTACTGATTATTACATTTCAATCTGTTGTGTTTACTTGATATTGCATGCCTGTCTCTTTTACTTAGAAATTATATTTCTAACCGGTTTATCCGGCTGTTGTCTTTGTTTGTATGTGTACTTGGCAACAGGAGCATCAGGAGCTGGACCTAGTTGTTTGGGTTAGCTCGGGGCAAGATGATAGAAGTGAGACTTCCTGTGTCGTAGGGTTGCTTTTGGACTTGTATTCTATTTTGTTTAGTCGAACAATTACTACCGTAGAACTGGTATTATTAAACATCGTCCTGTTGGTGTTTCGAATGCCTTATTTCATGTTTAAGCTATGATTGGAACCTTGGTTGTTTAGATTATCATTTTGAGCTTGTAGAATCAATATTTTCTTGCCTAGGTTTCAGCAACCCAAGGACTACGCGTGGGCGCACGTGGCTGGCCGAGAAGTATGTGCGGGCGCGCGACTTGACGAGCGGGCGCGCTTCATTGTGCAGAAATTTTGGTTTTTCTACCCGAGGGCTATGCGCGGGCGCGCGTGAGTTCTTTTAAAAAAAAAAAATTTGATTCGTTTTTTCGCGGCTCATCGTGTTTGATTTTGTTTAATTATTCGAGAATAGTAGATTAGAAACGGGGTCTCACATCATTCGACGGGACATGCCTTAGGTTGGATGGTGCAGGAGATGCTGGGAGATCTTAGGCGCTGTGATGTTGGCATATGGAGTTCTATCCTTGCAGGGTTGTTTGTTGTTCAGGGTTTTTAGTGCTAATAGCAAATAGTTCGATTTGGTTGTAATAATTAAGTTTGCAGATTTCTTCTCTTGATATTGTGTAACTTTATCTGTTTTCATAGTTTAACTCTGATTATGTTTCTATTAAGATTATTGCATGCTTAGTTTCTGATTAGTAGGTTATCACAGAGCGGGTCACTACAAGTTGTAAGGTCCAAAAATATTAAGTTATTAATTATGAAATTTGATATTTAAATTTCGAATATGAGAAAATATTTATTTGAGAATTTATGGAATTAGATATTTAAATTTCGGGTCGAAAATATTTAATTTGAGAATTTACGGATATTAAGATTTTAAATTCCAGAATTCTTAAATTAAAAGAAAAAAATATTTTAATTGAATATTTATGGGATTTAAGATTTAAATTCCAAGATTAAAAATAAAGAAGACTCAATTAGAAGTGAAAGATTGAATAAGGACTAAATCGTAAATAGTAAAAATATGGGGGACCAAAGTGAAATTTCCCTTGAAAGTGGGAAATCACACGTGTGTGCATGTATATTAGTGTAAATACATGCCATTCCCATCAGATTCAGCAATAGAGAAGCCTAAGGAAAGGAAAAGAAAATGGTTTCTTCATTTCAAAGTTTGGATTAAATTTGATTCGCCCGGTAGAATTTCCGATTGATCGTATATTTGCGATCCTGGAGTCAACGACTATGTTTTGACGTAAGTTTCATTAAGATTTACCAAGTTTGAATTTTAAGATGTTAGAATTAAGATTTGATTGTATAAATGTGTTCTAGTATATACGACGATAGCATATCTAAGTTGGATCGCAAAAAAATCGTCATTCGAACATGTTTATTAATTTTTGAATATTTTCTGAACTTTTGGAAATATTATGCTGCGGAATTAGTGTATTTCTGGTGGAAATTGATATGAAAATGAGTTTAAATTATTGATAAGATGATGTTACTGCCTTTGGGATTTTCGGTTTCGTTCTGTTATACCGTCGGTTCGAGATTTCAAATTACTTAAGCCTTGAATGAGTTAGGCAATGAATACAAGCTGAAATTTGATATTAAATAGGCTTGAAATATTCATTTCAGATTGAAGTTGAAGATATCAAATTCGAATCGACGAGTTCAAAAGGCAAGAAGTTGAATCAAGAAGTAGAGCAACTAGACGCTTGAACGAGTAAAGATGGCTTGAGCAGAATTTGATGGTAGATTTGAATAACTTGTTCTTGATCAGCATTTGCAAGAGGTTGAGAAGTTTGAACCAAGATAGATAGGTATGAATAGACATTAGATAAGATGGGAAGAACAACTCGAGATCGTTATGACTTCAAGTTTTCTAAATCACATACTTGTATGATTAATTGCTCCTATTTGTGTTACTTGATTTATAAGATGATATTTTTTGATTGAGCATGCCTTATATGATGTAAATTGATGTTATAGATTTTTATACCTCTACTTGATTGTGGTATGATGCTTACAGATTATTATGCATTCATCTTGAGCCACAATCCTTTGAATTTTGAATCCATATTTGCCAAGATAAGATGGACGTTTGGACTTATATTGAGTGGCATTGGAGATAGATTTTTCTCCTAGAGCCAGATTACTCAATATAGAGTACCAAGTTCATGGAATGAAACTCAACGCCACCTCGATCGGGTAAGTTGGTGGGAGATTGTTGTGTATTCTATTCTCGGGATCCCAAAATAACCTAGATCAGAATTGATTCCAAGAATTCAGAACCCCTTGTGTTTTCAACATGCATTGCATTTATGCATTAACCTAGAGATTTCTATGATTTAGATTATGCGTTTATAAATGCTAGCATGTTATAGTATACCGTTCAAGATGTGATTGTGTCTATATTATTGGTATGATATTACCATAAAATAACGGTTATGCGTTAGATTTAAGAATTGATTATGCTTCTATAATTTACATGTTTTAAAATGTTTTGTGATTCCAGATTATTATGGCATATAGATTTTTGTAGGCTTAAAAGATTTATATGTATGTTGTTCATACTGAGATTTATTCTCACCGGAGTTATCCAGTTGTTGCTTTGTTTTATGTGTGCATTGCATCAGGTTGGAGCATGAGCGTGTCTGAGATGACTGGGATAGCTCAAGAATGAAAGATATGGAAGTGGAGACTCGGATTAAGAAATAGGTGTTGTCAAATTCATGTCAAATGCATGTTAGAAGTTCTTAGATTGAGCTAAGAATTGTCAAACTAGTTTTGAATGTATTGTAACGCACTCTTGGAGTCATGTATGAGATGCATATGTTTAAACTTCATGTTATATATGGTGTTTAGATCTTCCTAGAATTGATTGGATATGGTTATTTGTTGTATTACACTGTATAAATGCATGAGAGAGCACATGAGAAGATCTGCATTTTTTCCCCGAGCATCTCTCGCTCGGGCACAGCTTTCTGCCGCTCGAGCGAGGCCCCTTGTGATTGTCGGGAAGAGTTACGCTCACTCGAGCGGTGGATTGCTACCACTCGAGCGAGGCCCTTGTTTAAAAAAAAATTAGACGGCTTACATCTTGTGCTTACTTGATCAGATTGATTACTTGTAAGCTTTGTTGTTTAATTATCATATTGTTATTTATTGTGTTTAAGAATTGAGATTAGCACCCGAGATCCCCACACAAGCACTATGTGTCGTCGCACTAAGAGGTGCCTCACATACCCAACAGTGGATATAGGTTACCTGATCACGAGTCCACGTGTCCAACCATCCACTAATACTTAGGGTGAGCACTCTACTACAGGCAATCTCAAGGATAAAAACTCAATATGATAATGCATGAATCATAATATCGTGAAATAAAATATGCAGATAAAATCATGTCATATAAATCATTGAACACATAGGACATGTATACTCAGTTAGGGTATCATGAACAATACTTTCGTAACTGATCAATTTTCTTAGATATCCCTGTTGGAAAACTGTGTTCAGATCAATTAGAATTGATACCCGGTGCAGCGGAAGTTTAAAAATTTTATTTTTCTAATATGGAACGATTCCATATCTGGGTATCAAAACCTTTTACGATTAAATTTGTTCAAGTAAAATAAATAATCACAATTAAATATTTTACCTTGTCAAGCAAAGGCTTGATTGTGGACTCCAACAGAATTTAATCTGCTCTTCTTGTAAATCTCGGGAACTGATGGCGTCACGATCTTTCTCCGGAATTAGGTCCACGAATGAAAAACAGAAACCCTCGGATTGACTGCACTAGAAATCAATCAGAAATTTGCGTAGAGAATAAACAGATATGATCTGTTAATTCAGAATTGTAATTTTTCACAAAAATCACAAGACTGAATTTTCTCCGAAAAGGGACAAGGATTTTCGAAAAACCCTTAGAAAATAATATGTGTGTTTTCAAAAATTTGATGAATGAATTGCTTGTAATTTTCGAACACTGCACATATATTTATAGATAATTTCTAGACTAGATTAAGTTATAATTGTATCAGGACTCCAACTCCTTAAAGCCCACAATCCATAACTTAAGCCCAACAAGCCAAGCCTGTTGTTATAGAAATTAATATAAAATTCATCGTGACTTCGATTGATAAACTGATTTCACCAAAGTGCACAGAAACCATTTCTGCATCTTTTAGAGTCAAGATAATTTTTCTGAATCCGAATTCAGTGATTTTCAAAAATGCCCATCCCTATGTCTTTTTAGGAAATCTCACTCCCTTTAGTTAAGAATTCCAACTTCTCTTTCATTAAATTTAACTCTTTAAATTTAACTATCTCTACGGGGTTTTAGTAATCCATTACTTGTGTAACCCTCAATGGTTCAGGAATACAGCTAGTCGTGGGCTCACAATTCCTTGTGACTCGGAACAACAATTTCCGACTTACCCATCGAATCATGGTAAGAGCGCCTAGCAACATCGCCCCATGATTCCCTAGGTATTACTAATAGTGCCTGCAAGAACCAGTAGATTTTGGTTAGCGTACAGTACGGTCCCTTCATCCATATATCCCGATCGAATCAACAACCATTGGTGCATCGAGAGTCTTTCGAGATTCGATAACTATGCATAACATCTTGGAGATCAAATAGTGACATCGCATGTGTTACTAGGAAAACCCATTAACCTAAAACACATCATGTACTCTGGCCAGAGATTCGTCACACTAATATCTCCTCAGATCGCATAGGATATCCACACTCGCAAGTATGTGGTGAATCCTTGATAACAAAGCATCGACTCCTATATGTGTCATAACTGTACTCAATCCCGACACCTGATGACCCCAATAGAGTCGGTAAACGAGTCAAAGTACAGTACTATCATATAGAGTCTCAATGATGTTTCAAGTAATAAGGACTAATGGTGTACAACCAAAACCGCGGACTTTATCCACTCGATAAGTGATAACCACTTGGAAAGTCCGAATAGGGTAGTTCGATCATTCATCATATGAATATCCATTTGCATGCTTTGAACATCTCTATGTTCCATACCAATGAAACGTGGTACTCGGCATCGCAAATGCTAGTCTCAATCTCGAGCGATCCTTATCCTTATTTGCGGGCGGCTCAATTGACTAGTACAGTTTAGAATATACAGTGACTATAAGATGTGTTTAATGATAGCCATCCCCATGTGCTACCACATCTTACATACACTATAGTATATTCAAGGTCTTTATCAAAACAACAATAGTATATCATAATATAACAATATGAAGAAAGATAAAGTCAATGCCATTATAAAAGTGTAAATTATATTAAAACAAAAGATTGTTTTACATAGAGTCATAAAAGCCCTTAGCCACAAGTTGGCTAACCGGGCACCCACTCTTTCAATCTCCCACTTGCCCTAAAGCCAACTAGTCATACTACGTAATCCCATTGCTTCGCGATATTTGTCAAACAATGGTCCTGGCAAGAGCTTAGTAAGCGGATCAGCGATATTGTCTGTAGAGGCCACTCTCTCAACACTGATGTCTCCTCTTTCCATGATCTCTCGGATGATGTGGTATTTCCTCAGTACGTGTTTGGATTTCTGATGAGACCTTGGTTCCTTTGCCTGAGCAATGGCACCCGTGTTGTCACAGTACACCAGGACTGGACCAACAGCTTCAGGAATTACACCCAACTCTTGGATGAATTTCCTTATCCAAACCGCCTCTTTAGCAGCAGCTCATGCTGCAATGTATTCTGCCTCAGTGGTGGAATCCGCTGTGGTGTCCTGCTTGGAACTCTTCCAAGAGACAGCACCGCCATTGAGCACGAATACAAATCCAGAGGTTGATTTCGAGTCATCTACGTCACATTGGAAGCTAGAGTCGGTATAGCCTTCCAACTTCAATTCTCTCCCTCCATAAACCATGAGATATCATCCCATACATGATACTACCTATGGCTGACGCATATGGCACGTGTGTCATCTTCTCTATCTCTTCGTCAGTCTTGGGACACATAGACTTTGATAGAGAAACTCCATGACACATAGGTAAATGTCCTCTCTTGGACTCATCCATAGAAAACCTTTTCAATATGGTGTCGATGTAGGTTCATTGAGTGAGTCCTATCATTCTTTTAGATCTATCTCTATAGATCTGAATTCCTAGAATATAGGATGCCTCACCTAAATCCTTCATCGAGAATCTACCTGATAACCATATCTTTGTTGACTGCAACATCCCTACATCATTCCCCATGATTAGGATGTCATCAACATAAAGTACTAAGAATGTTACCGCATTCTTAACTACTTTTGAAACGACCCTAACTACTAGACTAAAAATAATTTAAATGAAAATTTGCGGATTTTTAAAAATTTTTGCAATGACTTGTTTGCAAAGCAAACAAGCCATCTTAACCCAGTCAACAATTCAAATAAGGAAAGAAAAATTGACTTAAAAACTCAAGTGCGCTAATCATAAACATGCAATCCTAGTAACCACCTCCCGGTTACAGCATAAAGTAAAATAAGGCATTTAAAAGTTCGCAATAATCATAAACATGCATAGGTGTAGACCTACTACAAATTCATCAACTGTAGCACAGGGAATGCACATCCTGGCTATAAATACTGAAAGTACTCAAATAACTCTTCATTATTACATAACAGAGTAATGTGCGGAAAAACGTAAACATAAAGAAGCAACGGTCACTGGGCCTTGCACCGCCGATGGCCTCATCCCAGTAGATCATGCCCCTCCATCTCAACAACAGTCTCCTCACCTGCAAACATTCAAGCATAGTGAGTCGAAAGACTCAACAAGTATAAATAGTGTAATAACAAGGGTTTAAAATACGTGATGCAATAGCTCAACTTTAACTGTAATATGCATGAAACTAGAAGGTATAGAAAACATGCACTGATCTCACGCTATAAAAGACTTTCAACTTTCTTAACATCAACCTCATACTTTACTTAACCTCATGCATGACTGACTGACATCAATGTAAGACGAGTCAACTGAAATAATGAAACTTTAACTTTTAAACTTTTCTTTTCCTTTTCTTTTTCCTCATAGAAATCAGTTCCTTGATTTGTGACCCTCTGTTTCGATCATGATCATGGCTGCAGTGCACTATGCCGGCAAGACGACGAGATTTCTCCTGACGAACTTAACCCCTATGTGGCAAGGAGACCGAGATAACTCCCGATCCCACATTGCCCCTCTGTGGCAAGGAGACCGAGATTACTCTCGATCCCACATTGCCCTCTGTGGCAAGGATAAACAAGATGTCTCTTGCTCCCTACCTAAACCTCTATAACCTCTTGGTGAGTAGACCGAGGCATCTCCCGGCCTAGCAACACCCCTCTTTGTCACAAACAAATCACTTCATTCAAAAACATTTACTTTCTTTTCCTTTTCATTCATTAAGACTCGACTCACACCTATTTATAGCATGCAAAACAAGAAAACTTCCTTTCACTTTATGAAACTCAAGAACATGTCATATGCACACGAATAGGCAACCTTTAAGACATGAGACTCAACTCAAAAATGTGGGTGTAAGGTGGATGAGTGGCTGCCCCTATGACAAAAGAAACACTTCACTCAACAATTTCCCTCAAACTTGACTTAGCCCAAGAAAGAGAACCGTAAGACCCTAAACTTTGTCATGCCTTAACCAAAACCTGTCCCGCTTGAACCGACACTTAACAAACACTTCAAATTACCCCTAGGAATAGGTGGTAACATCAAATGATCAAACGAGCTAATTGACAAGACAAGAAAATTGGACAGCCCCTTTTTACAAAGAAAAATCTGCACCTACACCTCCAACTTAAAAGACTCATAACTTGGTCCAAACTTATCCGAAATAAGCCCATTTTATACCGACACGACCACAACATCATGAACTTTATTATGGTACAGCCCTAACACTGCCCAGACCTCAGACAAGACCTGCCCTACCCCATGAACAGTACTGCCCTGCACACTCAACAACACCCAACTTACCTCTAACTCAAAAATTCAACCCCATAACCCTCTTTCCTCAACTTTTCTCCATACCAAACATCAATACACCTCAAATAACATCACTTAGGACTTTTCCCAAGCACTTGGACAACACCCAACCGCACTTTCACCTCACATTTCGAAAACTTCAAATTTTAAGCATCAAAAGCCTCAAAATATTGGGTAATCAATCAAGACTCATGCAAATCAATTAAATGCCTCAACATCATTTCAATTCCAGCCCTTACACATGCAAAACTTCAAAATTTAGGGCACCTCACTTCTGAATTTTCGAAATTATGCAAACCCAATCATAAAAATCCATGTCATAGCTTCTAAATTCATCATTTAATCACATAAACACAACTCAAATGCAATACTTAAAAATAAACAGCCCTACCTCCACTAAATCATGCAAAAACCGAACCCTACATACATATACATCATGCATTTCGAAATTTTGCAAAAGAAACTTAAGGGTGGGGATAGATATTGCTTGAATGAAAGCCCAAGAACAATTTATACTTGCCTTCCCACTTTTTACCACAAAAATTCGAAAATAAAAGAAGATGGAGGGCTGAACACTAGCTAAACTCCAAGCTAAGCTCCTTGTGAAGCTTCTCCGGTGGTGGAAACGGTGGTGGACGGCGGCTAGGGGCAGCGGTAGAGGCGGCCGTGAGGGATCTCCAAGGAAGGAGAGGGGGGGGGTGGCTACTTGAAGGGGAAAGGGCTAGGGTTTTTAATTGTTGTACATGATATATATATATAGAGGGAAAATATTGGGAGTGAAAATATGTGTGTAGTGTTTTAAAGTTGCTTTTGTACTTGTAAAAGTGCTATTGTACTATTACAACTTTTCACCACAAAACTTGTGCACCTTTAAAACTTCTAAGTTGAAAACCTCAACTCTAAACATTTTCATTGAAATTAAACTAGCCCGGATTTTATAAAATCCTATTTTATGAAAAGTTTAGGAAATAATCCAAGAAAATGATAAAATTGCTTTTTGACCCCTTAAAAGTTCAAAATTCACATTTTTGGCCAAAATCCCCTTTTTCCTCTAACTTAAAATCTTAAAAACGAAAGTCTTGAAAATATACCACCGAAGCCCACCATCGTCGCCTGCCGGGATAGAAACTCACTAACTAAACAATTAAAGGCATTTAATTCAAATAAGTCAAGCAATGCTATCTTTAACTGAAACTTAAACAATTAACTTCAAGAAATTAAAAAATATAAATACTGAAAATAATTTTAGGCATGATATTCAAATTTTAAAAGTTCTTGGTGTTACAATTCCTCCCTCCCTAATAAGGAATTTCGTCCTCGAAATTAAAACTCACCAAAAAGCTCCGGATAGCGATCTCTGAAATCTGCTTCTGCTTCCCAAGTGGCCTCTTCATCCGAATGGTTCTGCCATCTCACCTTGATCATTGGAATTGACTTGTTACGGAGTCTTCTCTCCTGTCTATCCAAAATCCGGATGGGCGTCTCCTCATAGGACAGGTGAGGAGATAGTTGAAGCGGTTCCGAACTGAGCACATGGGATGGGTTCGAGATGTACTTCCTCAACATCGACACATGGAAGACACTATGGTTCTTATCAAGGTTAGGCGGCAGGGCCACTCTATAAGCCAGTGCCCCTACCCTATCCAAAATCTCGAAGGGTCCTATAAACCTCGGTGCCAACTTTCCTTTCTTCCCAAACCTCAAAACTCCCTTCAGCGGCGCTACACGGATGAATACATGATCACCCACCGAGAACTCCAAGTCTCTCCTCCTGTGATCTGCGTAGCTCTTCTGCCTACTCTGGGCAGTCCTTATCCTATCACGGATCTTAGCTACTACCTCGGTGGTCAACTGAACAATCTCCGGACCAAAGTCTGATCTCTCACCTATCTCATCCCACAACACTGGAGATCTACACTTCCTCCCATAAAGTGCCTCATAGGGAGTCATGCCAATAGTGGACTGAAAACTGTTATTATACGCGAATTCCACTAGGGGTAGTCTCGACTCCTAACTATCTTGAAAGTCAATAGCACAAGCCCTCAAAAGGTCCTCCAAAATCTGAATCACCCTCTCTGACTGGCCATCAGTCTGCGGGTGGAAGGCGGTGCTAAAAAGTAGCTTCGTACCCATAGCGGAATGAAGACTCTTCCAAAAAGACGAAGTAAACCGTGGATCTCTATCAGACACTATGGAGACTGGAATACCATGTAGTCTGACTATCTCCCGGATATACAACTCCGCGAACTGAGTCATCGTGAAAGTCATCTTCACCGGTAAAAAGTGAGCCGACTTAGTGAGACGGTCTACAATAACCCAAATAGCATTTGAACCTCTCACTGTCTTCGGCAATCCCACAACATCGCTAGGGAACACATCCTCAAACTCCCTGACGACAGCCACATCAGAAATAACTGGTCGCTCTGGCAGCTCTGTCAAAGATAAACTGGCTAGAAATGACTCGCACCCACTAAGTACAAGCCTCTGAGCTTGCATGGTAGAAATGACTCGAGTCTTCCTCAAGCTCTTAGCAGCCTCGAACCAAAACGGTTCCTCGCCCTCAGGCCTGACTAGCACTGATCTCTGCTGGAAGTCTATCATCACCGCATTCTTCGTCATCCAATCCATCCCAAGAATCAGGTCAAACTCTGGCAAAGGTAGCACTATGAGGTCTGCTACCACTGACTGACCCTGCAAAAGCAATACAAGATCTCTCACCAAGCTCCTGGTGGATAGCTCTTCCCCTGAGGGGATAGTAACTGAGAATCCGACCTCCAATTCCTCGCTCTGAATGCCCCTCTCAAGGGCAAAAGACTCCGATATAAAGGAATGGGTAGCCCCTGAGTCTAATAAGGCTCTCGTGGCTACTCCTGCCACAACAATCCTACCTTCATAGCAGCAGTTACAACGACGAAAAGGTTGAAGTTAAAACCACGAGTTCTACTTAGGCTCATTCTAATTCAACAATTCCCAAACAAGATACTATTCATGCTAAACAGTCAAAGGTCCTAAGACATGCAACAAGTTACTAGAGTAAAACCTCAAACAAGCAAAGACTTAGAGTCACATGCATCAACAAATCTTTAACTGCTCTAACCCAAAAGTTAAGATATTACCTGTGAGAAGAGTAGTGTCTGGGTCGGCCTGCTCGGCCTCCATCACGAACACTCTGCCCTGCACGGGCCTCCTCAGCTCTGGACAATGGGTAGAGATATGGCCTGGCTTCTTGCACTTGAAGCAAACTCCAGCATCCTTCAAACATCTCCCAAAGTGCGGGCGGTGGCAAACCTGGCAAATAGGCTTCTCCCCAGCCTTGGGAGGAGCCTGTTTCTGGGCCTGACGCCCCTGTGGTGCCTGCTGTCCCTACTGTCTCGGTGGTCCATGATACGGCTTCTTGCCATGCTGCTGCTGCTGAGAGTGGCCCTGATGAGGGAAGGGCCTCTTGCCATGCGCCTCCGCGCTAATATCTCTCAGTGTCTGCTCGGACCTCAAGGCACGCCTCAGCGCTGAAGCATAATCAGCTGGCTCCGCCATAAGTACATCCCTACGGATGGCGGGTCGAAGCCCCACAAGAATGTGCTCCAGCTTCTCCTTCTCGTCATCTCCAATCAAAGGCACAAAATGGAAGCCCCTCTCGAACTTCACCACAAACTGTGCCACCGACAAATCTCCCTGTCTCAAGCTCATAAACTCCGTCTTCAAACGGGCTCTCACATCAGCAGTAAAATACTTCTCAAAGAACAGCTTCTTGAACTCAGTCCAAGGTAGAGTAGCTGGGTTCACAATCTTCTCCATTCCCTCCCACCAGAGGGCGGCATCATCCTGGAGGAGAAACACAGCACACCTCACTCTATCTGGATCTCCCAGCTGCATATAGCGAAAGATCACCTCCAGAGAACGGATCCAACCCTCCGCTATCAACGGATTAGTGGTGCCAGCGAAGTCCTTCGGATTCATCTTTCGGAACTGCTTACAAACAGTCCCCACTCCAGCTCTAGGAGCATCCACATGACGCTCGAGAATGCGGGCCAATCCCGCTAGCACCTGTCCTCCTACATCCACCTGCGGCGGTGGTGAAGGCGACGGCCGTGGAGGAGGCGGTGGTGGAGGCATAACTGCACGCTGATCACGACGACGAGCCATCTAAACGCATTGAGAAAATCCAACATTCAAATTTCATGCCTTAGAAAATATTTTTACTTCAAATTTAAATTTCTCAATAACTCAAGAAACTAATACATCAAAACTTAAACAGATAGAGACATTAAACTTAAATCTTACAGACTTTGAGGCGAGATCCCCTGAGTTTCAGCAACCGGCAGTAAGCTCAGCCCAAACCAAGACCGTGCTCTGATACCAACTGAAACGACCCTAACTACTAGACTAAAAATAATTTAAATGAAAATTTGCGGATTTTTAAAAATTTTTGCCATGACTTGTTTGCAAAGCAAACAAGCCATCTTAACCCAGTCAACAATTCAAATAAGGAAAGAAAAACTGACTTAAAAACTCAAGTGCGCTAATCATAAACATGCAATCCTAGTAACCACCTCCCAGTTACAGTATAAAGTAAACTAAGGCATTTAAAAGTTCGCAATAATCATAAACATGCATAAGTGTAGACCTACTACAAATTCATCAACTGTAGCACAGGGAATGCACATCCTGGCTATAAATACTGAAAGTACTCAAATAACTCTTCATTATTACATAACAGAGTAATGTGCGGAAAAACGTAAACATAAAGAAGCAACGGTCACTGGGCCTTGCACCGCCGATGGCCTCATCCCAGTAGATCATGCCCCTCCATCTCAACAACAGTCTCCTCACCTGCAAACATTCAAGCATAGTGAGTCGAAAGACTCAACAAGTATAAACAGTGTAATAACAAGGGTTTAAAATACGTGATGCAATAGCTCAACTTTAACTATAATATGCATGAAACTAGAAGGTATAGAAAACATGCACTGATGAACTCACGCTATAAAAGACTTTCAACTTTCTTAACATCAACCTCATACTTTACTTAACCTCATGCATGACTGACTGACATCAATGTAAGATGAGTCAACTGAAATAATGAAACTTTAACTTTTAAACTTTTATTTTCCTTTTCTTTTTCCTCATAGAAATCAGTTCCTTGATTTGTGACCCTCTGTTTCGATCATGATCATGGCTGCAGTGCACTATGCCGGCAAGACGACGAGATTTCTCCTGACGAACTTAACCCCAATGTGGCAAGGAGACCGAGATAACTCCCGATCCCACATTGCCCCTCTGTGGCAAGGAGACCGAGATTACTCTCGATCCCACATTGCCCTCTGTGGCAAGGATAAACAAGATGTCTCTTGCTCCCTACCTAAACCTCTATAACCTCTTGGTGAGTAGACCGAGGCATCTCCCGGCCTAGCAACACCCCTCTTTGTCACAAACAAATCACTTCATTCAAAAACATTTACTTTCTTTTCCTTTTCATTCATTAAGACTCGACTCACACCTCTTTATAGCATGCAAAACAAGAAAACTTCCTTTCACTTTATGAAACTCAAGAACATGTCATATGCACACGAATAGGCAACCTTTAAGACATGAGACTCAACTCAAAAATGTGGGTGTAAGGTGGATGAGTGGCTGCCCCTAAGACAAAAGAAACACTTCACTCAACAATTTCCCTCAAACTTGACTTAGCTCGAGCAACAGAACCGTAAGACCCTAAACTTTGTCATGCCTTAACCAAAACCCGTCCCGCTTGAACCGAAACTTAACAAACACTTCAAATTACCCCTAGGAATAGGTGGTAACATCAAATGATCAAACGAGCTAATTGACAAGACAAGAAAATTGGACAGCCCCTTTTTACAAAGAAAAATCTGCACCTACACCTCCAACTTAAAAGACTCATAACTTGGTCCAAACTTATCCGAAATAAGCCCATTTTATACCGACACGACCACAACATCATGAACTTTACTATGGTACAGCCCTAACACTGCCCAGACCTCAGCCAAGACCTGCCCTGCCCCGTGAACAGTACTGCCCTGCACACTCAACAACACCCAACTTACCTCTAACTCAAACATTCAACCCCATAACCCTCTTTCCTCAACTTTTCTCCATACCAAACATCAATACACCTCAAATAACATCACTTAGGACTTTTCCCAAGCACTTGGACAACACCCAACCGCACTTTCACCTCACATTTCGAAAACTTCAAATTTTAAGCATCAAAAGCCTCAAAATATTGGGTAATCAATCAAGACTCATGCAAATCAATTAAATGCCTCAACATCATTTCAATTCCAGCCCTTACACATGCAAAACTTCAAAATTTAGGGCACCTCACTTCTGAATTTTCGAAATTATGCAAACCCAATCATAAAAATCCATGCCATAGCTTCTAAATTCATCATTTAATCACATAAACACAACTCAAATGCAATACTTAAAAATAAACAGCCCTACCTCCACTAAATCATGCAAAAACCGAACCCTACATACATATACATCATGCATTTCGAAATTTTGCAAAAGAAACTTAAGGGTGGGGATAGATATTGCTTGAATGAAAGCCCAAGAACAATTTATACTTGCCTTTCCACTTTTTACCACAAAAATTCGAAAATAAAAGAAGATGGAGGGCTGAACACTAGCTAAACTCCAAGCTAAGCTCCTTGTGAAGCTTCTCCGGTGGTGGAAACGGTGGTGGACGGCGGCTAGGGGCAGCGGTAGAGGCGGCCGTGAGGGATCTCCAAGGAAGGAGAGGGGGGGGGCGGCTACTTGAAGGGGAAAGGGCTAGGGTTTTTAATTGTTGTACATGATATATATATATATATAGAGGGAAAATATTGGGAGTGAAAATATGTGTGTAGTGTTTTAAAGTTGCTTTTGTACTTGTAAAAGTGCTATTGTACTATTACAACTTTTCACCTCAAAACTTGTGCACCTTTAAAACTTCTAAGTTGAAAACCTCAACTCTAAACATTTTCATTGAAATTAAACTAGCCCGGATTTTATAAAATCCTATTTTATGAAAAGTTTAGGAAATAATCCAAGAAAATGATAAAATTGCTTTTTGACCCCTTAAAAGTTCAAAATTCACATTTTTGGCCAAAATCCCCTTTTTCCTCTAACTTAAAATCTTAAAAACGAAAGTCTTGAAAATATACCACCGAAGCCCACCATCGTCGCCTGCCGGGATAGAAACTCACTAACTAAACAATTAAAGGCATTTAATTCAAATAAGTCAAGCAATGCTATCTTTAACTGAAACTTAAACAATTAACTTCAAGAAATTAAAAAATATAAATACTGAAAATAATTTTAGGCATGATATTCAAATTTTAAAAGTTCTTGGTGTTACAACTTTCTTGTACACGAATGGTTCCTCTGGGTTCTTGATGAAACAAAAATCCTTTATTGTTTCATCAAATTTCTGGTTCCAACTTCTTGATGCTTGTTTGAGACCATAGATTGATCTCTGAAGCTTGCATACCTTATGCTCGCTTCCCATGGATGTGTATCCCTCAGGCTGCATCATATAGATCTCTTCCTTAATTTTTCCATTAAGAAATGCAGTCTTTACATCCATTTGCCATATCTCATAGTCATACCATGCTGCTATGGCAATAAGGATTCGTATGGACTTGAACATTGCGACTGGTGAAAAGGTTTCATCATAGTCAACTCCTTGTCTTTGAGTATAACCTTTTGCCACCAATCGTGCCTTGTAGGTCAATACCTTTCTATCAGGCCCAAGCTTTCTTTTGTAGATCCATTTTCACCCAATTGGAACAATTCCATCGGGAGGATCTACTAAAGACCAAACTTGGTTAGAATGCATCGAGTCTATTTCCGATTGCATAGCTTCAAGCCATAAATTTGAATCCGCATCAGAAATTGCTTCCTTGAAGTTTCTTGGATCACATCCAATGTCGGGTTCACTTTGATCCCCTTCAAGAAGAAGACCATATCTAATAGGAGGCCTAGAAGTCCTCTCGGATCTCCTAGTAATAGGCGTGTCTTGTGATGATTCTTGAGGTGTAGGATCGCTATTTTGTATCTCGGGTTCTTCTCGAATTTCTTCGAGTTCCATCATCTTGCCTTTCTTATCCAATAAGAACTCCTTCTCCAAGAAGGTGGCATTCCTTGAAACAAACACTTTTGTTTCAGCAGGATGATAGAAATAATATCCGATTGAATTCTTCGGATACCTACAAAATAACATAAGGTGGATCGACTATCCAACTTATCTCCCACCGTCTGCTTCACGTAAGCAGGACATCCCCAAATCCTCAAGTACGAATACTTAAGAGCTTTGCCATTCCATAACTCGTATGGTGTTTTATTTACTGCTTTAGTGTGGACGTTGTTTAACAACAATACCGCCGTTTCAAGCGTGTAGCCCCAAAACGAAGGTGGGAGCTCAGTGAAGCTCATCATGGATCGAACCATGTCCAACAAAGTTCGATTGCGACGCTCCGAAACACCATTAAGCTGAGGTGTCATAGGAGGAGTCCACTGAGAGAGAATCCCATTCTCTTTTAGATAGTCCAAAAACTCGGTACTTAAGTATTATCCACCTCGATCCGATCGAAGTGCCTTAATACTTTTACCTAGTTTGTTTTCTACTTCAGCCTTGAATTCTTTGAACCTTTCAAATGCTTCAGACTTATATTTCATTAAATATAAATACCCATACCTAGAATGATCATCAGTAAAGGTAATGAAGTAGGTGTTGCCACATTTAGTACCAATCCTAAATGGACCGCAAACATCTGTATGGATCAAATCCAACAGATTTTGACTACGCTCAGGTTTCCCTTTGAAAGGAGATTTAGTCATTTTTCCCTTTAGGCAGGACTCACAAGTAGGTAGAGAGTTAATATCAGACATATCAAACATGCCCTCTCCCACTAGCTTGTTCATCCTCCTTGAGGAAATATGACCTAGCCTAGCATGCCAAAGGTTTGCCGGGTTTTGACTATCGTCCTTCCTTTTAATTGTTGTTACCGGTTTATCAACATAATTAATTGGAACGTCGTTTAATTTTAAGCTATATAGATCGTTTTCAAGTTGTCCATTTCCAATCAAACATTCATTCTTGTAAATATTGCAAATCCCATTCACAAAATTGCAAGAAAAACCATCTCTATCAAGCATAGAAATAGATATAATGTTTTTGACCAAATCCGAAACATATAAAACATCTCTCAAAAATAACTTAAAATTGTTCTGCAAAACTAAATAAATGTCTCCTATAGCTTTGGCTTCGACTCTAGAACCATTCCCGAGCCTTAGCTGGGTCTCACCCATCCTTAGCTTATTACTTCTTGTCATCATTTGCAACTCATTGTAAATGTGAGATCTATATCTGGTATCCAATATCCAAGAAGTAGTATAAAGTAAAACATTTATTTCAATGTAAAACATACCCTTTGCAGTTCTCAACTTCTCGAGGTATTCCTTGCAGTTACGTTTCCAATGACCGGGTTTCTTGCAGTAATGGCAAACTTGTTTAGACTTGTCGAATTTTGCATGTAACATTTGGCATTGAGATCATGGTCCAACCATTTCTCTAGTTCGGCCAACCTTTCGGCAGTTACATCAGCCGAGGCTGTTTTCGGAGAAGCCTTTTCTAACACTTAGAAAATCTTTTCCGAACTCAGGACAATCTTAACTTATGAAACCATCCTGTATAGATTGCGCCAAAAAATTTGTTTTGTTCGAGAATTGAAACATGTGGATTACGAATTCAATGTAATGAAATACTGAGATGAAACAGACAATAATCGATGATTTGTTTAATAATTTACTAAGACATAAAATATGGCAAATTTTATGAATCACACTCCCACTATTTTGACGATTTCAGCACCCTCTAGTGAAAACGAGAAACATTTTCTTTAATGGGAACATGGAGTCCAATTGACAAACTATAGTCCCGAATAATATCAGTCAACCATAATTTTCAAAAGGTAGAGCCCAATTGCTTCCAAAGCAACCTCCACGTTTTTACCTCATGTCCAATAAGGGCCCAATAATATGACGCCGTTTATTGTGACATGTCAAGATAACCCATCAATATTAAGTTGTGATGGACGGTCGCCATGTGGATCCCCAAAAATATGAGCCAATCCCATGGGAGTTCCACTCAACTTACAACATGTGTCGATCCAATGTACAACTTTTCGACGAACGGGCCCCCCAATAATATGAGTCGAACCGTATCTGCGGGTAGCATCTCATACATTGATCGTTGATGGAAGGTAGGAATATTTAAACAATATTTAAATTCCCTTTTTATTAATCTTGATATCAATTTTAAATCATATTTAAAATAAGGGATTTTAATTTTGAAAATTTGTCTCATCATGCCATTTATGTATGCTTACGGGATTCATACAATTTAGTCTAAACATGCATGCATCAATAATATCATATATTATTTAAGGATGATCGATCCCATTAACTAATCGACCCGTGGTTGCCAATCACGAGTCTAAGTTCAATCCTAGGTGATATGTAAGTATGCAATGCAATCCTATTACATTGTGCTTTCAATTTACATTTTTTCGGTCTTCATTGTCTGCTGGGCCCACCATTTCTTCAAATCTTTATCTCCCACTAAGTCTAATAAATTTCGATGAAAAATATGAGATACATTTTTAGGGGTGGGAACGGGCCATAAACCAGGCCCACTTTTATTACATATGACAATCATATTGGGCTATAAACCAAGCCCATTAATAAACACCAACAACAATAAGACAAATGTAAATCACCTAACATACACCTAAAATATTGGTCATGGCAATCGATCATCCTTTTATCCAATAATTAATTTAATAATTAAAATAATTGGATAAACATGCAATGGCATCATAATTAAAAGATAAAATCATATTTTATCTTATACATCCATAAGATCATATCTTATCATCAATTGTATCAAAATAATTAATTTTATAAAATCTAATTTAACGGATAAAATTTATAAATTTTCCAAAAATTCAAATTTATCCAAAAATCAATTTTAAAAAATTTCGGACTCGAACAATTCGATCCGATGCCTCGTGATCTAATCAAAAACAATTTTCGATCGGATCAAATACTAGAATTTCAAAAATTCAAAATTTTTTTTAAAAAATAAAATTTTAATTTTTCGGGCTGCCCGGGACAATCCCGGGCAGCCCGTGCCCCGACCGGGGCTCGGGCTGGGCAGCGCACAATCGCTGCCCGTGTTTTGCCCGTCAAAATTTTGATTTTTAAAAAATTTGTTTTGTTTCAAAAATCGAGGCTTAAAAATTTTGTACAATCGATTAATTTAATCGTTTGATCTGAGCAATCTGGCTTTGATACCACTGTTGGAAAATTGTGTTCAGATTGATACCCGGTGCAGCGGAAGTTTAAAAATTTTATTTTTCTAATATGGAACGATTCCATATCTGGGTATCAAAACCTTTTACGATTAAATTTGTTCAAGTAAAATAAATAATCACAATTAAATATTTTACCTTGTCAAGAAAAGGCTTGATTGTGGACTCCAACAGAATTTAATCTGCTCTTCTTGTAAATCCCGGGAACTGATGGCGTCACGATCTTTCTCCGGAATTAGGTCCACGAATGAAAAACAGAAACCCTCTGATTGACTGCACTAGAAATCAATCAGAAATTTGCGTAGAGAATAAACAGATATGATCTGTTAATTCAGAATTGTAATTTTTCACAAAAATCACAAGACTGAATTTTCTCCGAAAAGGGACAAGGATTTTCGAAAAACCCTTAGAAAATAATATGTGTGTTTTCGAAAATTTGATTAATGAATTGCTTGTAATTTTCGAAAACTGCACATATATTTATAGATAATTTCTAGACTAGATTAAGTTATAATTGTATCAGGACTCCAACTCCTTAAAGCCCACAATCCATAACTTAAGCCCAACAAGCCAAGCCTGTTGTTATAGAAATTAATATAAAATTCATCGTGACTCCGATTGATAAACTGATTTCACCAAAGTGCACAGAAACCATTTCTGCATCTTTTAGAGTCAAGATAATTTTTCTGAATCCGAATTCAGTGATTTCCAAAAATGCCCATCCCTATGTCATTTTAGGAAATCTCACTCCCTTTAGTTAAGAAGTCCAACTTCTCTTTCATTAAATTTAACTCTTTAAATTTAACTATCTCTACGGGGTTTTAGTAATCCATTACTTGTGTAACCCTCAATGGTTCAGGAATACAGCTAGCCGTGGGCTCACAACTCCTTGTGACTCGGAACAACAATTTCCGACTTACCCATCGAATCATGGTAAGAGCGCCTAGCAACATTGCCCCATGATTCCCTAGGTATTACTGATAGTGCCTGCAAGAACCAGTAGATTTTGGTTAGCGTACAGTACGGTCCCTTCATCCATATATCCCGATCGAATCAACAACCATTGGTGCATCGAGAGTCGTTCGAGATTCGATAACTATGCATAACATCTTGGAGATCAAATAGTGACATCGCATGTGTTACTAGGAAAACCCATTAACCTAAAACACATCATGTACTCTGGCCAGAGATTCGTCACACTAATATCTCCTCAGATCGCATAGGATATCCACACTCGCAAGTATGTGGTGAATCCTTGACAACAAAGCATCGACTCCTATATGTGTCGTAACTGTACCCAATCCCGACACCTGATGACCCCAATAAAGTCGATAAACGAGTCAAAGTACAGTACTAGCATATAGAGTCTCAATGATGTTTCAAGTAATAAGGACTAATGGTGTACAACCAAAACCGCGGACTTTATCCACTCGATAAGTGATAACCACTTGGAAAGTCCGAATAGGGTAGTTCGATCATTCATCATATGAATATCCATTTGCATGCTTTGAACATCTCTATGTTCCATACCAATGAAACGTGGTACTCGGCATCGCAAATGCTAGTCTCAATCTCGAGCGATCCTTATCTTTATTTGCGGACGACTCAATTGACTAGGAACAGTTTAGAATATACAGTGACTATAAGATGTGTTTCATGATAGCCATCCCCATGTGCTACCACATCTTACATACACTATAGTATATTCAAGGTCTTTATTAAAACAACAATAGTATATCATAATATAACAATATGAAGAAAGATAAAGTCAATGCCATTATAAAAGTGTAAATTATATTAAACAAAAGATCGTTTTACATAGAGTCATAAAAGCCCTTAGCCACAAGTTGGCTAACCGGGCACCCACTCTTTCAATTCCAGCATCTACAAGTCAAGATAATCTAGTATTACTAATACTGATCTAAAAGTCTTAACTAGACTACTAGCTACTTTCAATAGCTACTAAGAGTCTAGACTTATACATGTGTCCGTCATCAGCCCTTTGATGTCGATGACCCCAAAACTTGAACACAACTCTGCTACAACTTTGGAAACGCCTCGCCAAGGCCATCCCCTTGCCAAAGAAGACTAAAACCCTTAAAATCATTAAAGAAACGTGATCGAAGATGTTAAAAATTCGTGATTTGGTAAACCATGTCATCACATAATATATACAATAATAATTTTATTTAAAAAAAAAAAAAAAAAACAACCACCACCAATAAATAACATTCACAATAAATAAATAATAAAAATGATAAATATACACAGTTGTATGTCTATATCTTTGTGAATGCATCAATGTATATATATGTATGTGTCTATCTCCGCCACGTCCTCCGCCGCCATCATCGTCAGCCCCGATCCTCGCCTCCATCACCGTCAGCCTTGACCACCTCCGCCAGTCACCATCCCCTCTCAGTCCCATCTTCTACCGGCTGCTTCTCAGCCCAATCACGCTCCGCTGCCTACATCTCCTCCAGGGCTGCGCGTCGTCTCCTGCATCTCCTTCAGATCTGCAGCCGCTGCCTGAGTCTCTTCTAGATCTTCCGCCGCTACATGCGACTCATCAAGATCTGCTCGCCGTCGCCTACGACGCCTGCAGATCTGCTCGAGCCTCACCATTAGTCGCGGATCCTTGCTGCTCGACGTTCACCGCTCGTCTTCGCCTCCCTCTTGACGTCGGCCAATTATGGGACAAAATTTTATGGAGATGGTGGAGAAGATATACATATATGGATACACATTATAGATGCATATACACATAGATACATACACACATATATATACGTACAGTAGTTTCTTAGTACTTTCCATGTCGATTAATTTGACTTATCTCTTTTCTATTAATTTTAGGCATGCGAAACCCGAAATAAAAAATCAGAAACAACTTTCAGTTAACGGGTTATGGAGAAAACACTGCAGTTTAATTTATAACAGTGATTCCAGCTAGATTTATACTGAGATTCTAAATTATAATTATTGCAGGATTTTGCTTCAAACTATCATTGAAACACCGCACCGCAATCCTACTGAAGTTCTTCCAACAAATCATTTTGAAAACTCCTATTCTCGGCCATCTCGCTAACGTGACATGCCCGAGAGTGGGGGGCTTATGATGGGTTATAACCCAATTTGACTTTCTCCCGGGCCTAAGGACTCAATCCATTTGGGTCTAATATTATTTAGTTATTTATTTGGACACTTTATCAAGTCTCATAAATTTCAAAAAGCCTGTAAGAGGCTCAAGCCCATGAAACTCTAAATAGCTCAAGTCATCTCATTTTTAATGTACGCTCTCTATAGTCACATGCTCTAGTTCTCTAGAATTTTTATTGGGCAAATACTGACTTGAGCGTCGGAGTTTCTTCATCAGACAACCTCTGATGTCACTCACTTTGCTTTGTGATTCAGTTAACAACCCACGAAGTTTGTTCTTCGGAATAGTTCGAGTATTAATCCGGCCACCCGGATCTCCAAAAATTATCTAGATTTTTTCCAATCGGGTAATATCAATTTTTGGCTACATCAGTATCCTTAGTCAGTTTACTGACAGAGATCAGATTACACGTCAAGGAGGGGACATGAAAAATGGATTTAAGGATAATATCAATTGAAAATTGAATATTTCCAACACCTACAACAAGATTTAGGGAACCATCGACTATTCTAGTGGTAGTACGGCTAGTGTAAGGAATATAATTGGAAAAGAGATTAGAGTATCTCGTCATATGATCGGAGGCTTTGGAATCGACAATCCAAGACTCTGCAACACAAGAATTTATGGTAGAATGGATTGTACCAGTTTTGGTAATGGATCAAGAGCCAACAGGTGGACTTGGAGATGGATTGAAAGAGGACTGACGTAGAAATGACAATATAGTTAAATTTGCTCTATTTGTTCCTTTGTGAATGGTGCAGTGATGCCAGAGGTTGCAGGTTGCTCTTGGGATGTTTGGGTTTGGAAGCCACGGACTTGGGGTCTTTTCCCTTACTTCCAGTCCACTGGTTTGCCGTAGATTTCCCAGCACTTTTACTTGGTATGTCCGGGACATTGGAAGTGTTCGCACCAAGGGCATTTGCCTTGGCACAGTCCTTGGCCCTGGCTGTTGGATTTTTTTGAGATCAAGTCAGGGACTTCCAGGGCAGAAGGTGCAGCTGGTAAGGATGTGGGAAACATGACTTTACGACGGTCTCTTCACGTCGTACCTCAACGAATGCATCCTCAGGAGATGGGAATGGCTCTCGTGCAACAACACGTCCTCGAACATCATCAAGTTCCTGATTCAGTCCTGCCAAGACATCAAAGACACGTCCTTTTTCCAGATTTTGACAAACTTTTACTATAGCAACCCAACTCGGATCCACTACCTAATCAAATTTAGAGTATAATTAAGCATGCACTAAATTAAAATATTTGCTTCGGAAGATTCAAATAAATGCGGGTCGGCGGAATACAACCAACTAAACAAATTTGATATACAACCGAATCGAATTAAATAAAGCCTACAGTTAATCCTGTTGTCTTCAATGATCGTTGGCCTCTCCAAGCTACTGGGCGCACTACCTGCACCTGCATCTGCCCCGTCGAATGGGGTGTCCAGACATACAGAAAATACTGGACATGAGAGACTACTCTCAATACGCAAGCAATGATATATAAAAATATATGCAGCACATAAATGACTTTAAAACAAGGATAAATCAGTCTACTCAGGGCGCCATGAATATACAGCGCCGTGCTGGATAGCTAGTCCGCGGGGCACTCGTATATTTACCCATCAACTATAGCGTCTACTCCACCGTCGTGGTCGCTCCTAGTGATAGCAAAACCAAGGGTTGAGCCTCCCCAGACACGAATCCATAAGGAGTAACTCATCATCGATGGAAACTATCATGACTCACATCTCACGGGATGTAGTCCAGTATGTATAAAAATATGCATGTGCTAAAGCAGTAAAACATGGGAAACACATACCACATACTCATGCAACACATATATCATATATCATGTTGGTCATCTCAGTCAGTACTTACGTACCTTACTATAGGTAGTCCTAGCAGTTCGACTCTAGGTTCCAAGGCTATCATCAGCTCTACAATACAAATTACTCGTGCATCATTAATTAAGCTCTAAAAACCTTAACTAAGCTATTGCATACTCCTAAATAATTTAAGGAGATCATAGATATAAATGCGTCTATCGCCAGCCTGCTGATGGCGACTACCTCAAAACTTAGGCACAGCTTCGCTACGACGCCGAGATCGCTCCACTACTTTCGGATTCCCAATAGGATGCCTAAAAAATCCATAGATCTGACTAGAAAGGCTAAGGACAAGAGAGAGAAGAGAGGAAAGAGACGAGTTGAAATGAGGCCTCGGAACCCCTATTTATAGACGGAGATCAGACCGTCCAAACCCTCATCGGAGCGTTCGTTCTCGATCGGATCATCCGATCGCCTCATCGGAGCGTTCGATGTCACCTCACATGCGTAAGCAGTGACGTCAACATGCTGACGTTGATGATGACGCAAGCCCTAGCCAGATCGGAACGTCTGTTCCTGCCAACGGAGCGTCCGATCCCATCGGATGGTCCGGTCTTAAATCGAACCGTCCAATCCTTACCGACCCTTCGAGCCACTTCCGAGCGTTCTGGATCCATTTTCGGACACCGTTAATCCATAGGAAATTTCCTTAATCATGTTTTTCTTAATCTAAACATGACCACTTAATTAATTACCATTAATCAATAATTTCGGATACGGGTTACTACATCTACACTGCAATCAACACAAGTTGGAGTGTTGTCCAGAAAGAGATCCAACTCTTGCCACAAGTCTTGAAGATCTGTGAAGTATTGGGTCACGGAATTAGAACCCTGCTTTGGTTCCTTGAGTTTTGATCGAAGCTCGAAAATTTGTGAGGCATTCCCAAGGTCGAAATACATCCGACGAGCAGCGTCTCATACTTCTTTCGCAGTTTGGAACCACAAATAACGGCGGCTAATACTGTTCTCCATGGAATTGATGAGACATGAGAGAACAATGGAATTTTCAGTCACCCAAGTTTTGTACGAAGGATCTGACTTCTTTGTTGAAGCAAGTTCTCTAGTGAGATATCCCATTTTCCAAGCCACATACTACAATTTTGACAGATTGCGCCCACTGTAAATAATTGTGGTTGTTGTGGGCAATGATTTGAAGAGAGGAAATATCGCTCCCGAAAGATGAGCAGGAGTCGCCGACGATTTTTCAAACGTTTCAGACTTCGCATCAGTCTTGGACGCTTCCGATGACATTTTTTTATTTTTTGTAAGTTGAAGACTGCGAGGAGGTTAACAGATGACGAAGGATATTTCAAACCCTCCGGCTCGTGATACATGCAAAAAACAAGAATTGGGGAAAAAATATTTATGTATATTTTTATTGGCTACAATTTACACATTTGAATAGAATACAAGTAGTGTATCTAATCTCTTGAAATTAGAAAGATAATATCCTTCTACCACGGTTAGGATATTTGACGAACCCTACCAAATTTCATCTAAATAATAAAATATTCACAAAAACTACACCATATTTTATTTTATTTTATTTTATTTTACATATACTCGTGATCTTTATCCATGCAGTTTATGAAAACCCTACCAAATTTCATCTAAATAATAAAATATTCACAAAAACTACACAATATTTTATTTTATTTTATTTTACATGTACTCATGATCTTTATTCATGCAGTTTATGAAAACTGGTCGCCTACTGTCATACATTGAAATACTAGTTGAATTAATATGAAAGCACAAAAGGTTATTCTTCGTGCACGCAAATGATGCACGAATTGATTAAACTTTCAAAGACAATTTGTAGGGTGGTTTCATATCATCTCCAACTTGAGACCTATCCCATATTGGCCTACCTGCTATCAAAGGCACCGTTAGACCTTGAACACATAATGATTACTCAATTGGCAATCAGTCCAATTTCCTTCGAAAAAAATGCTCGGGAAAGGACCTTGACCTGATATAGATTACCCTATCGAATAACTTTTTATAATAGACGATGAAATAAGGATTCGGGTTCCTATTTAAGCTAATGACAATAAAATTGCCCAAAAATTCAATGAACTGAGTTGGTACAATGCTAAACAAAACAAATGCGTGCAAAACAAAATGGCCCTCGCCAGTTCTTCTACACAAGCAAAACAGCATTGATACAACCATCGTTTTCAGGATTATTTGTGACTTGAGCATATTTCCCTGCGTTAAGATAAATAAAGAAGGTAAAAATTTACGTAACTCAAATCTCTGCCTACATTATTGAGAAGAAAGAGCTTACCCCAAACAACTTTTCCAGCAGGAGTGACTAGACCAAGTTCACTAACATTCACCTGAAATATGTAAAAGAGATGGTATGATGAGCATTCAATAACAAGATAAACCTCAAAAAACTTCAAGTTGCGAAGCGCAGATTTAAGGAGGAGCATGGACCTCAATTATGCTCCCTTTGGTCATAACACCGAGAGAAGTATACATGGGTCCATTTGGGTTTTTCTTTACACCGATAATCTCTAAATTAAAGGTACATTTAAGCTCCGGGTGAGTCACATGGGCTTTTGTAAAACGCAACCCAGATGGGCGAATGAAACGCTCATATTTTGGAGGTTTCCTTGTAAAACTTGGTCCAACAAACGTTGCCTTTGTTATCATCCTCTTCCATTGCTTAGCTGCATATTGGGACACATTTACCAAAAGAATTGGCATCAGTTGTTTCATAAGTGGCAGTAGGATAAAAAACAGTAAAAATCTTCCCAACAACAATTACAGATACTAAATCATATAACAAAAAGGAAACATCCACATCAGTGGCATACTTACTCTTCCGTTTGCCAGATCTGACAACCCTAAACATCTCATCTTCAGCGACGGGTCTGACCTATAAAGTCAATAAACATTCTAATTCAGAACTTTCTTGAATTCAAATTAGAACAATTTATCACCACATTGCTGAACACAATCATGCGCATAAGCATGATAAGGCAAAGACGCACACCATGTTTTCTAAGGGTCACAAAAATGTCACTTGATTTTCGTTATTCCGCAAATAACTGAATCTCATTAGACTCGCAATCTAACTTAAGAAATTATCAACATCATATATCATATGGTTAAGTTTTCTACATTACTTCAGTAGACAGCACACCATTAAAATGTTTTCAGAAATATAACTGCCCAAAGAAGATAAGATAAGGCAGTGCTAATAAATGACGAGGAGACCTCTTAAATGGCTATCTCAAATGGATTTAAGTACAAAGATCAAATATCTAAAACACATCAAAGTGAATTGTCAATCTGTGTTCCATCTCAAGCCCCCACAAGAAAAGGAACGTCGCATGACATGAGAGAAACTGCAATGCATACCTTTGGTAGAGGCACCTCCCACTTCCCGGCTTTTTCTTTCCTCTTCTGTTTTATCGTGTTGCTAAGCAGCTGGATATTGAAGGATGATATTTTCAGAAGTGTTTAAATATGGTGATTTTTATCCAAGGTTCACGTTTTCAAGGAAAAAATTACGAAATCAAGCAAACCTAGGAAAATACAAGACTACCTTAGCCCTTGTTGTCTCATCACGATCAAGAAGATAAGCAGGAATGGCACCTTCATGTACATTGTCATCAACCTTGCGCCTGACTGATGATTCTTCATGCATAAGCAATCTGTCAACATAACACCAAAGGAAGTATGCCAATTACCACAAGCACCAACACATTCATGAAAGGAAAAAAATGATCTTGAAGAGATGTGGAATATGATATCAATGAGTATAATAAGCTAATAAACAAAGGAAATTTAGCACCTGAGAATTATCAAAATGTTAAAGAAATGTGATGATGCCAACTTGAAACTTAAAATACAAAGCCTTTTAACACAACAACAAACGCAGTTGAACATTTCAAAATCATTCCATCTTTATCCACTTCACCAAAATTACATCTAGGGCAAAGCTAAAATTCAAGCAGACACGGAAAAAAAAAAAAAAGTAAATTTCAAGAAAAGAGCAGCTAAGCAATACAGAACAAAGATGAAAAGATTCCATCCAGGGAAAAAAGACAGTTTAATACCACGAAGCCGCATGAGAATCTTACTACAAACCATCTATTCCTTGACTCTAAAATAAACCAAACATTGTCTGGAAGTTCATACCGTAGCCAAAACCAAACAAAATCCAGTTAACAGCCTTTCACAGTTGAAATGCATCATCACAAAAAAAAAAAGAAAAGAAAAAAAGAACATAGCGGTATACAGTAAGAGAAAAATGCCAGAGAAGCTTACGTTTTCTTCATTAGCGCCTTTTCAGCATACCGCTTCTTCGCAATCATCTTACCCTTGATACCCAACGTCTGCTTCGACCAAATAAAGAGTTACAGCCTCAAATCTTTACCTCAAAGACTGAAATAAATAGAAATAAAGAATAACCTTTTGAGCGATTTCCGATCGTTTATGAACTTCTCGCGCCTCCTTCTTGCGTTTCCGCTCGAAATGGTCATGGCGGTAGCCATGCCTTTTCCTGTGAAGCTCTATGTAATCTCCTTGCGGCTGAAAATTTGAAATTTTTAAATACAAACCCAATTCAAGTAAAAGAACGAACATTCTCAGGAAGACTCATCGATATTTCAGAAAGATGCATACCATGATGAATGTTTTTGAAACCCTAGTATTCGTTAGTCTCTGAAATCCTCTTTTCATCGAAAATGTAATGGGCCGGGCCTCAGGAATGTTGACCCAATTACCAAACCCAGCCCATCAAGAACCTCTAATTTTTAATATTGATATTGATATAATAATAATAATAATAATAATAATAATAATAATAATAATAATAATAATAATAATAATAATAATAATAATAATAATAATAATAATAATAATAATAATAATAATAATTAAAAAAAAAATAGAAAGACTTCGGGCGTCGTTCGTAGAACAGAAGAATTCAGCTCTGTTATTGTTATCGTCTTCCAATATCTATCTGCCTCTCCCAAACAGTCAAATTTTCGGTGCATCAATTCGAATAAATTCTCAAATTTCGATCCCAAATGCTTCCACACATCCAAATTAACGCCTCCACTGTTCCTCCTTTACGTTTCCCTGCAACCCATTTTCCCTCTCCTCTTGTTTTCTTGAAGCCATCGAAAGCTGCCCGTAAGCCTTTGAAATGCTCGGTTTCAGTGGTTTCAGAACCGCTCCACTTGGAGTCAACCAACGGCCAGAAGCCTATTCCAGCTGAGGTTTCTAGAACTATTATGGAATTATCCACTGCCGGCACCCTTTCAACGGTGACGCCAGAGGGTTGGCCTTTGGGTTTTGGCGTTCGCTTTGCTGTTGATGCGAATGGAACTCCGATTCTGTGCTCGAATGATTTCGGAAAAAGATTATCTGTTGATAGGTGTAGTCTTCATGTTCAGGTGCGTCGATGATAGATTCTGTTTCCTCTGGTAAAGTTTGATTCTTGATGGTCTTTTACTGGTTTCTTGGTTGTGCCCATTTGTGATCGATGTATAATATCTGCGTGAATTTGATTTTTCCCCTTCATATGTGTGTGGAAAGAAGAAGTATGTATATGTGATTTGAGTTTATTTATGCCAGTTAGAGCAATGTGGGGTAAGGACGCCACAGTGCACGATTCAAGGGAACCTCGAAAAACCTGGAGATAGGATAGCTCTACGTGTAAGAAGATATTTCCTTATTTTCTTCAGTTTGTTTTCTCCAGCTGAATTTAAGTTTCCAGCGTCCTTCTAGATAATTTGCAGTCTGTATTATAGTTCATATCCATCTTAAGAAATTGGTGCCTGTTCAAACGAGATGACTGATAGATTGATTATTTAAATTTCTGTGAACAAATGCATGCATCCACTAGCTGATATTGTCTGTAGTTAGACTAGGGGCCATGAAAGTGCATAGTGCAGAGTACATTTAGCATAAGTTAAATCCTCATTTGCGTTTTCAAGTTCAACAGAAACTCTATTCAGCATGGAAGAAACGATTTAATGAGGAAGTAGATGAAAGCTACATTTATGCTATTAATGTTGAGCGCGTGCTTCAGATGGAAGATTTTACTGAGGTATGTTGTTAATTCAGTGTTGTCTTTCTTTAGTTCTCATGATATTTATCGTGAACAGATATTAAGAAATTGTGGATGGATTCTAGAAATTTGCTTAATAATGAATGATAAAGAACTATTTCAGGATGGTATATGGGTAACGTCTCTGGAATATTCATCAGCAGACCCGGATCCCCTTCGAGATTGCGCAGAAAAGATTGTAGATGAGATAAATACCCACAACTTTGAAGATGTTTATCGTTTTAGCAATGTTTTTGTGGATTTGGATTTCCAGGTTTGCGCCTAATCCAATACCAACTTTCTGATTATTTTTCGGGCTGTCCATATTTATTGATTTGAGTTCCTGTTTTAACAATTTGTGGGGTCACAAACTTCATCTAGTATCTGTTACTTTTATAGCTAAATTTATAACTTTGATAGAGTTTTATTTATTTGTTTTCGAGAGGTTTGCTTTAGAACATGGGATAGCTACACCAGAATTCCATGTTGGGTCCAACAAATTGATCAATCATGAGATTTTGCGAAGCAATAAGAAGTAATCAAGTGTAAGCATGACAGACATCTTATAATGTTGAAGGACTGAGAATTTCATGCAATTGATAAATGGAGTCATGTCAATTGATGCTTGATCAAGGGACTGTAGATTTTGTTGATGAATGAAAATTTAGTTGATCGAGAATAAGCTATTTTTTGGGCCCACGTCTTTCAAACTAAAATCATGCCAGTGCTATAAATGGTTGCATTCAACTGAATGTAACAATTGGATATTTTTCTGTCGGTAAGTAAACTCATCGCATGTGATGTTTAATCAGGTGTTAGATGCCAAAATGGTGTGGATTGATCGTCTAGGCTTTGATCTACACCTGAGATCAGTTCAAAAGGATGTATACGAGGTTCGAATACCTTTCCCTAGAGAAGTGGCTGACGAAAAGGGGGCAAAATCTTCTTTCAACGGAATGTCTCAGCTTGCTTGGGAGGTGGAAAAGAATTTCTATGTTCCTGAATTTAGTAAAGTGAAGCATCTGAAGAAGATTTCAAACATTGCAGTATCAGTTGAATGAGATTTATTTGAAATTTTGATACCCCTTTATGCACAATTTTCTGCAACGTTTCATTCCTGGATTTATATGATTTTTGAGACAATTTTTTGTAGTTTCTGGTGAGACATCTTACAATGTTGTTGAGTTGTTTATCACTAAAGATAACATTGTGTTCGAATGAAAACGCTTACACGGAAATTCTTCTTCATCTTTCTCTGTGCAGAGGACTTTTGTACTTTTATCCTTTTGTCGGATTCATTTTGTTTCGCATAGCATTTGGTTTGAAACATCTTCGTGAGATTTTAGTTCTGGGAACAAACCAGTAATTTGCAGAATAATTTGTTAGTGTTACGTCCGAGGGCAATGTAGATTACAACTAAATCCAACACAAAATCAATTAATGAGATCCTATGGTGTACTCATGACTACCTCTTAATTTTACGGGTCTAACGATTATCATTAGGCCAAACATGGGAGGTTCGTATCTCACGAGCTTTAGCTATTGGTTTGCTATCAAACTATGTACATAAGTATTGTTTGGAAGAGTTTTTAGTAAGCATTTTTCAGTTTTTTTTTTAACAAAATTTTGTCAGTGTATGGTAGTGTTTTGTAGAGGTTTTAGGAAGCACTTCTCAGCTTTAGAGCATGAGAGATGTTTTTTTTTAATAATTTTTTATATGTGTTTGGATAGGCTCTTTAGTGTTTAAAAAGGCACTTGGTGGTTTTGAAAAAGCCCAAATTTAGAGCTTAATTTTCAAGTGTTTATTTATGAGTTATTTGCACCAAATACCCCTGTAAAATATTGAAAATGCACACTTCTCCACTGTGAAATTTTAATAGACAACTTCAGACCCGACCTTTTACAAAATTAGCACAAAATTAGTTTAATATTTTGGTACGTTTAGGTATTTAAATCATTGTTTATTAATGAATGTTTAATGGAGAAATTGAAAACACGAAGTGATTTAATAAAATAATGATATGAAGATAAAGTAATAATATTTTTTTAGAAACAAATTAATTAATAATAATAAATTTAAAATAAAAATAAAAATTTATAAAATGTAAATGTTTGATAAATATTTTATAATTGGATTTTATGTGTTAAATAGATTTAAAAATTATATTCTTAAGTGATTAAATATATAATTTTAATTTTTACCGGGGTATTTGGTGTCAAAAAAATTAAAATATTGACACAGTCGCATGAGGAGCGCGTGCGCAACAATCGCTCATATGAAGGGGCGCGTGTGCTAATTTTATAAAAGGTCAAGATTGAAGATACCTGTTAAATTTTCACAGAGGAGAAGTGTGTATTTTAAATATTTCACATGATATTTATTGCAAATAACTTGTTTATTTATTATAGGCACGATTTGCTAATGCTTTTCAATTTCATGGTTTTCATATAATTATCTATGCGGCACACCTTACTCACGTCACCCACCACCACCAACCTTGAATGTCTTGTATTGAATTTGATGTATAATGATTTTGTGAATTGTCATGTACTCCTTCAATATGCTAATTAATATATTTATGGCTTACTCCTTGAATCTGACGCCACCCACCATCACCAACTTTCAAATTCTTATGTTACTCCTTGAATATGCTAATTAATTTATTTATGGCTTACACTATCATGCATAATTCTTCTACCCTATTCTTAAATCATGGCATGATCACGTGAACCTGAGTATATGAGCCATCCATATTTTGTTCTCTTTTAATCTATTATTTCATGAAATATCAGTTTACGTGTATATATTATAATTATGTTTAGAAATTTTTATTGATGAATATCATATGATTCTTAATTTTTCTTTTTTATAGATTTCATCATGTTGAATATCTCAAAGCTTGAATTTGCCGCTCTTGATATCTCCGGCAAAAATTATCTCTCTTGGATACTAGATGCTGAAATACATCTAGATGTTATGGATATTGGAGATACCATCAAATAGGAAAATAATGAATCACCGCAAAATCGTGCAAAGGCTATGATATTAATTCCTTCGTCATCATCTTCATGATGATTTGAAAATTGAGTATTTGACGATAAAAGATCATCTTGATCTTTGAAATAATTTGAAAGAGAGATATAGCAATCAAAAAACGGTGATTCTCCCAAAAGCACGCTATGATTGAATGCATTTGCGCTTACAAGATTTTAAGTCTGTAAGTGAATATAATTCTGCATTATTTCGCATTAGTTCACAATTGAAATTGTGTGGAGAAAAAATAACTGATGATGTTTTATTGGAAAAAAAACATATTCCACGTTTCATGCCTCTAATGTTCTCCTGCAACAGCAGTATAGAGAGAAAGGCTTCAAAAAGTATTCTGAATTGATTTCATGATTTCTTATGGCTGAGCAAAATAATGAATTATTGATGAAAAATCATGAAATTCGTCCCACTAGAGCCAACCCATTCCCTGAAGTGAATGCGGCAATGCATAATGAAAAGAGGAAACAAAATAAGACCGAATTTGGTCGTGGTCATGGTCGTGGACATGGACATGGACGTGGCCGTGAGCGCCTTCGAGGACGCTTTCATCCATATAGTCGTGAGCATGAAAAGCCACGTGACTATAGTAATTGCAATCAAAAGAATACAAATTATCAAAAATGGGGTAATGACCAAGCAAAGAAAGTTGAAAGTGGTCAAAATAATAAGCCAAAGAAATCAGAAAATAAGTGCTATAGATGTGGAATAAAAGGGCATTGGTATCAAAATTGTCGTACGCTCAAGCACCTTGTTGATCTCTACCAAGCATCAAAAGAGAAGGCAAGAGATACAGAGACTAATTTTATTTATCGAGGTGAAGATTTGAGTCAAGTCCCATATTTCTCAGTACCTTTCGATGTTTCTGATTTCTTTGAGGACCCGGATGAGAGAATTGATCATTTGATTGGAGACGAAAGCGTGCAGAATTATTAAATATTTTATCTATCGTTTATTTATATGTTTTGATTTATTTAAGTGTAATGTTTATGAGTTATTTATATGGCTTATTTAAAACAGTATTAAGTTGGTTTAATTGTTTTTATTATGAATAAAAGTTATTTATTTCATATTGTCTTTATTATGAATATTTTTTATTATTCTTATTAATTTTATTATTTTGAATAGAATATGGACTTTGAACATGAAGTCAATGATGGAGATTTATGTCTTGTTGATAGTGCGACAACACATTCCATATTTTAGAAGAATAAATATTTCTCATATTTGCAAATGAGAAAAAGTAGTGTCCACACAATTTGTGGTCGTACAAGCATTATTTAAGGCTCCGGAGAGCAAATATTATATTACATGGAGGGACAAATTTTATTATCAATAATGCGTTATTCTCTCCTAAGTCTCAAAGGAATTTATTGAGTTTTCAAGATATCCGATGGAATGGATATCATATTGAGACTATAAGCCAAGAAGGAAAAGAAAATATTTTTATTACGAAAGAAATGTCGGGAAAGAAATACATTATTGAAAAATTACCAACATTTAATTCTGCTTATACTACACAAAAATAAATGTAGTGGAGATCAATGCCACAGTTGAACACAAATTCATTGATATGAATACTTTTATGCAGGGCCGTCTCAAGAATATTAGAGGCTCTAGGCAAATATTTAGTGGAGATGACTATATAATTTTTTTAATTAAATATCGATTCAATTACTTCATCGTATAAAAATTAAAATTTCAAATTTTTGTAACTAAAAATAATAACATAAAAACAATTGAATCGAAATATGAAAAATAAAACTAAAACTAAAAAAGAACTCAATTAATTCTCAAATCTCATGAGTTAGAGATGAATTAATGCATAATACAAATAGAATAAGATTTTTCAAATTAAGGAAGCATAGATAATATATTTTTGTCACAACAAATCTCATGAAAAATATATATTATAATTTAAATAGACATAGACAAAGAATAATTATAATCTAATTAAGTAAAAATCATTTTTATTGTAGAATTAAAAACATTATAAGATTTTAATATATCGAGACTAAAAATTAAATCAATTAAAAAAATCAACCGCAGCATAAAAATATACAAAAATAAATCTCATTCAATAAATAAACGTAAAAAAAATGATTAGCCCAATTTGAATAACATAACTCATCTGAGTTGATCAATTTAACGAAAAAAAATATTTTTGTTTAAATAGAACATTTTAGTTTTTTACTAAAAAAATAATGGAAAAAAATTATAAAAAATTGACCACGATTTCGAATTTTAAACAAAATAAATAGACTCACACAATATTTTAAATATACAAATAATACTTAAAAAAATTTTAAAAAAAATTGAGGCCTTTGCCAAGGGGAGGCCCTAGGCAGCTGCCTAGGCCGCCTCTACTTGGAGCCGGCCATGCTTTTATGACTTGGCATAACCGATTGGGACATCTTGGTTCTATAATGACACGAACAATTATTGAGAATTCACATGGGCATCAATTAAAGAACAAGAAGGTTCTCAATTTTAAAGAATTCTCATGTGGTGCATGTTCTCAAGACAAATTAATTATTAGGCCTTCACCAACTAAAGTTGGTATTGAATCACCTACATTTTTGAAAATAATACAAGGTGATATTTGTGGACCAATTCATTCATCATGTGGACCATTTATATATTTTATGATTTTGATTAATGCATCAACAAGATGGTCACATGTGTGTTTACTATCATCTCGCAACTTAGTTATTGGCTCAAATAATTCGATTAAAAGCACAATTCCCATAATATCCTATTAAGAGGATTCGTCTTGATAATGCTGGTGAATTCACATCCCAAAATGTCAATTGGAATAATTGTTGAACATTCTGTTGCTCATGTTCATACACAAAATGGTCTTGCCGATTCATTGATTAAACGTCTCCAATTAATATCTAGACCATTAATGATGAGAAGGAAACTCCCCACGTCAGTTTGGGGACATGTTATTTTGCATACAGCAACACTTATACGCATCAGACCGACTAGTTATCATGAATTCTCCCCTTTACAATTAGTTTTTGGCCAAGAGCCTAATATTTATCATATAAGAATTTTTGGGTGTCTATGTTCCAATTAGTCCACGACAATGCACTAAAATTGGTCCTCAAAGAAGATAGGGAATATATGTTGGATATGATTCTCCCTCGATTATCAAATATTTAGAGCCCACAATGGGAGATATTTTCACGGCACAATTTGTTGATTGTCATTTTGATGAAACAAAATTTCCAACATTAGGAGGAGAAAATATGAGATCACCAAGTGAATTAACTTGGAATGCATCACTACATCAATTTGATCATCGGACAAGTGAATGTGAACTTGAAGTTCAAAGAATAGTACATTTGAAAAATATTGCAAATAAATTATCTGATACATTTAGTGATGTGAAAAGGGTGACTAAGCCATACCTACCGGCTGCTAATGCTCCAGCACATATTATTGTTCCCAAAGAAACATCAAACGATGAGTCAATTGCTCGACTCAAGCGTGGTAGACCAATTGGGTCCAAAGACAAAAATCCACGAAATAGAAAAGGAGCAAATGATATTAATCAGCATATTGATAAATCTGATTCATTGATTGATAACTCTGAAAATATTGATGATCAAATCCCCAATGAAGTTCAAGTACTTGACAATGAAGAGATCTTGATAAATTATGTCAAGACGGGGAACCGATTAAATCGAGCAGAAACTATTGTCGACAATAAGTTTGCATATGCCATGGCTTTTGATGTTGTTAATGAAAATGTTGATCTAGATCCTAAATCTGTTAATGAATGTCGTAATAGACATGATTGGCCAAATTGGAAAAGGGCAATACAAGAAGAGTTAAACTCACTAGCAAAACGTGAGGTTTTGGGACCTGTGGTCCAAACACCAAAAGGGGTAATTCCCGTGGATTGTAAATGGGTTTTTGTACGAAAACGAAATGAGAAAAACGAAGTGACTAGATATAAAGCTCGATTAGTAGCACAAGGTTTTTCTCAAAGATCCGATATTGATTATGAAGAGACGTACTCTCCTGTGATGGATGCAATTACATTCCGATATCTTCTTGGCATGGCCGCACAAGAAAAACTTGAAATGCGTCTTATGGATGTTGTTACTGCATACTTGTACGGAAAACTTGATAATGATATTTACATGAAAATCCCTAAAAGATTTAAGATATCAGAAGCATTTGCTTCAAATTTTACAAATGTTTGCTCCATTAAACTACAAAGATCCTTGTATGGACAAAAACAATCTGGGCACATGTGGTACAAGAGACTTAGCGACTATTTGTTGCAAGAAGGCTACAAAAATGATCCAATTTGTCCATGTGTTTTTATTCAAAATAATGGATCAAAGTTTGTCGTTATTGTTGTATATGTGGATGATTTTAATATAATTGGAAGTCTTGAAGAACTTAAAATACAGTTGATGTCTTGAAAAAAGGAATTTGAGATGAAAGATTTAGGAAAAACAAAATTTTGTCTTAGTTTACAAATTGAACATCTTGCGAATGAAATTTTAGTCCATCATTCTACATATACTAAAAAGGTGTTGAAGCGGTTTTATATGGATAAAGTTCATCCATTGTGTTCGCCCATGGATGTTCGATCCCTTGATGTGGAAAATAATATTTTTCGACCTTGTGATGAGCAAGAATAACCACTTGGTCCAGAAGTACCGTATCTTAGTGCAATTGGTGCATTGATGTACCTTGTTAATAGCACTAGACCGGACATAGCATTTGTTGTAAATTTGTTGGCAAGATATAGTTCTTTTCTTACACGAAGGCATTGGAATGAAGTTAAACATTTATTTAGATATCTTCAGGGCACTCATGATTTGGGTTTATTTTACTCTAATGCTTGTAATTTGAAATTGATTGGTTATGCAGATGCTGGGTATCTATCTGATCCACATAAAAGGAAAATCACAGATTGGGTACTTATTTACTTATGGTGGAATAACTATATCCTGGAGATCTACGAAGCAAACCATGGTCGCCACTTCATCAAATTATGCAGAAATACTTGCAATCCATGAAGCTAGTCGAGAATGTGTCTGGTTGAGATCAATGATTCATCATATTAAAGAGGAATGCGGCTTGTCCTTTACTAAAAACATGACAACAATAGTCTACGAAGACAATGCGGCATGTATTGCTCAACTGAAAGATGTATACATCAAAGGTGATAGGACAAAGAATATATCCCCCAATTTCTTTTTCACCCATGATTTGCAAAATAAAGGTGATATTGAAGTTCAACAAATTCGCTCAAGTGATAACCTTGTCGATCTTTTCACAAAATCATTGCTCACATCAACTTTTGAGAAATTGGTGTACAAGATCGGAATGTGTCGACTTAGAGATTTCAAGTGATGTTCGCAACAGGGGGAGTTAATCTAAACTGCACTCTTTTTCCCTTATCCATGATTTTTTCCAAGTGGTTTTTCATGACAAGGTTTTTAACGAGGCAGTTAAGCAACAACAAGGGATGTTGTACTCTTTTTCCTTCACTAGGCTTTTATCCCATTGGGTTTTTCCTAGTAAAGTTTTAACGAGGCACATCCGTCGAATGATATCCAAAGGGGAGTGTTATAATATTATGGATGTCAAAGATTTGGGTGGTCGAATAAAATCATAATCAAATCTTCAGAAGATGGTAAAGAATCAAGATAATATCACTTCCTTGTAATAGCATAGTTATCATATCCGAGAATTTCTTCTACGCATAAATAAGTCACTCATGTAATACTTTTCATATATTGAATTATTTGTTTTCTTTGCATAATATTATTTGGTTAGTTTCCTTTTTATTTTACAACATTCATATGTTTGTTTTAGGATTGACATTACTCGTCATTGATTCAAAGAGTAAACAAAAATCGAGTTATTGAATTATAAGCGATAGCCCTAGGTATTATTCGGTACACTGAAATTAGGTTAAACTTGAAATTTATGATAAGTGTTTAATTGATAAATATTTATATTTTATAATCTAAATGTTAGATTATTGAAGATATTTTGAATATATTATAATTATGTTTTATTGTATTTTTTCTTAATTAACTTAGTCGTAATAGAAAATAATATTAGCAGGATAGTGCATATCAATTATGGATTTTTTAATTAGAGTTATTCTTTAACTAGTTGATGTTGTAAATGAAAGAATATATAAATATCAGTGTTTTCAAAATCGGATTGATCGATTCGACCGAAAATCGGTCACAAGTTCGATTCGAAACACTCAAAAACCGTTGTAGCGGTCAAATCGGTCAAAAATGGTTGAATCGGTTTTTGATTTTTTTTTATAACAAAGTATTTTTTATTTTTTCAAAAACAATTAATTTTTTTAAAAAACATTAATTAAATATTTTATTATATACATACATGATTATTTGAAATTTGTATTTCATTAAAAATATTATTTTAGTAATACTAGAGTTTATTTAATTATTTTTTATTTTAAAAAATGTATAACTATAATTGATATTTTGAATATATTTATATAGTTATTTTATTTTCAAACATTAAATATATATATATATAATTTTTAGGTTTTTATTTAAAATGTATTATTCATTATATTATTTTATATAAATGATTTTTTGGTCCGATCATTCGGTTAAACCGATCCAATCAGTTAGATCATTTTTTTTAAAATAGAAAGGTTCGATCACCGATCCGATTATGAAAATATTGGTATATATTTTTAGCATGTGATCTGGAATAATCAAGCATATAAAATTTCTTTCTAATTCTTATTTCATAATTCATGGTATTAGACACACGGGTAATGGTGCGGTGGTGCCTCGTTTCTCTCACTTTCCTGTAAACCAACCAACAAAAATGGCCTTCGAGGAATCTTCTATTATCGTAAACCATGTTACTTTTGACAGCCATTCTCTGTAAATCACTCAACAAATTAAATGGAATGAATTTTCGAGAATTGTTTCAGTTTGTTATTCTTTTCATCAAAGGGAGAAAAAAAAATTGAGTATTTGACATGAACAATAACAGTCCATTCGAACACAATGGCTGATTGTATATAACACTAACAAAAAAAATGACAATAACGACAACAAATTTTGTCGCTATTCCGTCGCTAAATGACAATAATGACGGAATAGCGAGAGAAATAGAGTTCTCCTCGAAATCTTTGTCGCCAGTGAATATTAGGACAAAATTATATTTCTGTCACTATATAGCAACAAAATTTTTTTCTATCCTTGAAATTTAACGATGGAATTTATTTTTTGTCGTTAAATTTAATGACAAATACCTTAATTATGTCGCTAAAATCACCGACGGATTTAAGGTTTCTGTCATGAAATTAACGACAAATTGCTCGTTTATGTCGCTGATTTTACCGACATATTTAACATTTTTGTCGTTATTTTAACGACATATTTATTTATTTTGTCATTAAATATAACGACGAAATGTCTTATTCTATCGAGATTCCGTCGCTACTTCTTATACCCACCCAACTTCCGTTTCCCAGTAAGAATTACCCCTATCCAAAAATAGTCAAAAAAACACCAAAAACAATCATCTCATATATAATCCATCATCCCATCACTTAAAACCCAACCGAGTTCCCTCTCAGCTCTAATTCTGATATTCATCATCCTTCTCCAAGTAGGAGAAACATTCTGCAAGAGCTGAATTGCCACAGGGGGCGAACGCTTGCAGTATCTACTGAACAAGGATCTACTCCAGATGGAGTCAACAGTCCTGAAATGAACCCAAAGTTTAATATAGAAGGTTGTCACATTGTCTTTTAATTTCTGAATACCCAAACCACCCTCCGATACTGGAAGGCAAACCCTCTCCCAGGCGATCCAATGAATTTTATGATCTCATGTCGTAGAACCCCATAGGAACTTAGCACAATGCATTTCAAAACGGTGCAGAACAATTCCTAGGGGCTGTAATACCTGGAATAGATATATAGGCATGGAACATAACACACTCTTAATCAATACCAATCTACTCCCGAACAATGGAATTTTAGCTTCCCAACCCTGCAATCTCTTCGAAGCCATGGCTAACAAGTTAGCAAAATAAAATCTTTTTCGAGGACCCAAAAACAAAGGGGAACCAAGATACCGTATTGGAAGAACTCCTTCACGTTAGGAGTGCCTTAGATTTCCTTAAGTTTCCTCCATTAGCTTCCTCCATGCAAGGTAAGTTTTCTCTTCTTTCCTTTTTTTTTCTTGTGTAGCTGTAAGTTTTCTATAATCATATGCAGCCCTAACTTTCCTTCTTCATTAATTCTAGGTGTTGGCCAAAATTAGGGTGTAGGCATACCCTAATGGGCCAAAAATTTTAAGGCTCCGAAAGGCTTTATCATGGGCCTGCATTGGGCTCCCTTGCATGCAAAGAAAAATCTTGGGATTTACATAAGTGTACTGAATCAAATTGGTTCAACACCAATCATTCACAAGACACCGTGCACGACAAGCACGAAGAATGATCAATGCTTTCCCCACGTCACCTTCCATAGTTTCCATGGTTGTGGTTCCAAATATAGTGGAAGTTCTCCCTACCAAGCTCTGGCTATGATTCATCCACAAAATACCTTGTTTATTTAGCTAGACATGTGGAAGCACGATGGAAAGCTCGCCACAAGAAAAAAATAGAAGCCTCAAAATGGTGGTGTGCCCTAGTGAAGGCAGTGTAAAGACTGTGGATCATAGTATAAGAGCCGACGAAGTGGTCCTGATATCTTGGGTCCACCAGTAGGATTAGGTGGGTGAGGAAACATGGGCGAACGAGTGAACCGGGTAGAGCAACGAGCAATTACAACTCAAGGGAAAGGGTGTGTTGATGTGCATCTAAAATAGTCGTTGGATCAAAGAGGTTTAAAACATCCTGGTATTATTGACGGAGACATCTGATAAGGAGAGAGACCAATTGATCATCGGTTTCATGGATATCCATGCGAGTAAGTAGCAGCAAGAACTCTGTGGTGTAATCATCCACTGAATTAGGACCCGATGTAGATTTTAAAGGAATTGATAAAGCACGCGAGTGTAATTATAGGGAAAAACATACTCTTCATGTGTTTATGTAACTTGGACCATAATTCAATATGTGAAAGAGTGGGTGCCCGGTGAGCCAACTTGTGGCTAAGGGCTTTGATGACTCTTTATATAAACAATCTTTTGTTTAATATAATTTACAATTTTATTAATGGCAATGACTTTATCTTTCTTCATATTGTTATATTGTGATATACTATTGTTGTTTTGATAAAGACCTTGAATATACTATAGTGTATGTAAGATGTGGTAGAACATGGAGATGTCTATCATGAAACACATCTTATAGTCACTGTATATTCTAAACTGTTCCTAGTCGATTGAGCCGTCCGATAATAAGGATAAGGATCGCTCGAGTTTGAGACTAGCATTTGCGATGCAGAGTACCACGTTTCATTGGTAGGGAACATAGAGATGTTCGAAGCATGAAAATGGATATTCATATGATGAATGATCGAACTACCCTATTCGGACTTTCCAAGTGGTTATCACTTATCCAGTGGATAAAGTCCGCGGTTTTGGTTGTACACCATTAGTCCTTACTACTTGAAACATCATTGAGACTCTATATGCTAGTACTGTGCTTTGACTCATTTACCGACTCTATTGGGGTCATCAGGTGTCGGGATTGGGTACAGTTACAACACATATAGGAGTCGATGCTTTGTTGTCAAGGATTCACCACATACTTGCGAGTGTGGATATCCTATGCGATCTGAGGAGATATTAGTGTGACGAATCTCTGGCCAGAGTACATGATGTGATTTAAGAAATGGTTTCTTAGTAGCACATGCGATGTCACTATTTGATCTTCAAGATGTATTGCATAGTTATCGAATCTCGAGCGACTCTCGATATACCAATGGTTGTTGATTCGATCGGGATATATGGATGAAGGGACCGTACTGTACGCTAACCAAAATCTATTGGTTCTTGTAGGCACTATCAGTGATACCTAGGGAATCATGGGGCGATGTTGCTAGACGCTCTTACCATGATTCGATGGGCAAGTCGGAAATTGTTGTTCCGAGTCACAAGGAGTTGTGAGCCCACGGCTAGCTGTATCCCTGAACCATTGAGGGTCACACAGTGTAATGGATTTTTAATCCCCGTTGAGATAGTTAAATTTAAAGAGTTAAATTTAATGAACAAAGAAGTTGGACTTCTTAATTATGAGTAGAGGAGTAAGATTTCCTAAAATGACATAGGGATGGCCATTTTTGGAAATCACTGAATTCGGATTCATAAAAATTTATCTTGACTTTAAAAGGTGCAGAAATGATTTCTGTGCACATTGGTGAAATCGGTTTATCAATCGGAGTCACGATGAATTTTATATTAATTTCTGAACATGCGGGCTTTGCTTGTCGGGCTTGAACTTATGACTAATGGGCCCTAAGCTGTTAGTGGCCTACATTATAAATAAGTTATTGCAGTACAGAAATTACACACAACAGGTCACAAGAATTTTTGAAAACCCTAGTTAATTTTCTAAAAGGTGGCCGCCCCCTCTCCCTTTGCTCGAAAAGAAATCCAGCCTGTGATTTTGAATTACAGTCTGGTTTAACGGATCAAATTCATTAATCTCTTCGTAGAAACTTCTGATAGATTTTCTAGTGCAATCTATCAGAGGGATTAAATATCCGTTCGTGGACCTGATTGAAGAACAGTTCGTCCATCAGTTCCAGGGATATACAACGAGAGCAGAGAAATCTGTTGGTGTCCAAAATCTCGATTTGAGATTAAAGGTAAAAATTTTATAATTGTTATTTAATTTTTACACACACAATTTAATCGTAAGGTTGATACCTATTATGGAATCGTTCCATATAAAAATTTTTTAAACTTCCGCTGCACCGGGTATCAATCCTAATTGATCTGATCGCCGCGTTTTCCAACAGTGGTATCAGAGCCAGGTTGCTCAGATCAAGCGATTAAATTAATCGATTGTACAAAAAAATTTTAGGCCTCGGTTTTTGAAACAAAATAAATATTTTAAAATAAAAATATTTTTCGGGCAAAAACCCGGGCAGCGATTGGATCGCTGCCCGGGGCAGGGGCAGCGCACGGCGCTGCCCTGCGCAGTGCTGGGCGCTGCACACGGCGCTGCCCATGGGCAGCGATGTGATCGCTGCCCAGGGCAACGATCGTCGCTGCCCGGCCCGACCACATTAGGGCGCGGGCAGCCCGGGAATGTCCCGGGCGGCCCGCGGGAAAAATTATTTTTAATTTTTAAATTAAATTTTAATATGTTAAAATTCTATTTTTGGTCCGATCGAAAATTGTTTTGATTGGTCCACGAGGCGTCGGATCGAATTGTTCGAGTCCGAAAATTTTAAAATTGATTTTTGGATAAATTTGAATTTTTGGAAAATTTTAATATTTTATCCTTAAATTGAATTTTGAAATTAATTATTTTAGTACAATTGATCATAAGATATGATCTTATGGATATATTGAGTAAAATATGATTTTATGTATAAAATTGGATTTTATAGATAAAATATGATTTTATTTGATAAAAAGATAAAATATGATTTTGTATGTAAAATAAGATTTTATGTATGAAATATGATTTTATCCTTTTTAAATTTAAATTGCCATTGCATGTTATCCAATAAATTAATTTTGAATTAAATGTTATTGGATAAGGATGATCGATTGCCATGACCAATTTTGTAGGTGTATGTTAGGAATTTACATTTGTTTTATTGTTGTTGGTTTTATTAATGGGCCTGGTTTATGGCCCAATATGAATGTCATATGTAATAAAAGTGGGCTTGGTTTATGGCCCGTTCCCACCCCTTAAAAATGTATCCCCTACTTGTCATTGTTATTTATTGTAAATACATTAGATTTAGTGGGAGATCAAGATTTGAAGATGGAGGTGGGCCCAGCAGACAATAAAGACAGAAGAAATGTAAATTGGAAGCAAATGTAATAGGATTGCATTGCATACTGCATATTACCTAGGATTGGACTAAGACTCGTGATTGGCAACCACGGGTCGATTAGAAATGGAATCGATCATCCTATATAATATGTGATATTATAGTTGTATGCATGTTTTAGACATAATTGTGTGAATCCGGCAAGCATACAAAAATTTTAAAAATGATGAGACAAATTTTCATAATTAAAAATCCCTCATTTTAAATATGATTTAAAATTGATATCAAGATAAATAAAGGAAATTTAAATTTGTTTAAATGTTCCTACCTTCCATCAACGATCAATGTATGAGATGCTACCCGCGGATACGGTCCGGCTCATATTATTGGGGGGGCCCGTTCGTTGAAAAGCTGTACATTGGATCGACACATGTTGTAAGTTGGGTGGAACTCCCATGGGATCGGCTCATATTATTGGGGGATCCACATGGCGACCGTCCATCACAACTTAATATTGATGGGTCATCTTGACATGTCACAATAATCGGCGTCATATTATTGGGCCCTTATTGGACATGAGGTAAAAACGTGGAGGTTGCTTTGGAAGCAATTGGGCTCTACCTTTTGAAAATTATGGTTGGCTGATATTATTCGGGACCATAAGTTTGTCAATTGGACTCCATGTTCTCACTAAGGAAAACAGTTTCCCGTTTTCACTAGAGGGTAGTGAAATCGTTAAAATAGTGGGAGTGAGATTCATAAAATAAATTTCGCCTATTTTATGTCTTAGTAAATTGCTTAAAAAATCACTGATATTTTTCTGTTTCTTTTCAGTATTTCATAAGATGAATTCGCGTAATCCACTTTTCTCGATCCTCGAACAAAATAAGTTGACTGGCGCAAACTATACGGAATGGTTCCGTAAGTTGAAGATTGTCTTGACTTCGGAGAAGATGCTCTACGTGTTAGAAAAATCTCCTCCGAAGGAAGCACCAGCTGACGTAAGTCCGGAGGAGTTAGCCAAGCTTGATACATGGTGGGACCATGATATCAAGACCAAATGCTATATGCAAGCCTCGATGTCTGATGAACTCCAGAGGCGATTTGAGGACACCGTGAATGCTGCTGACATTCACGTTCAACTCAAGGAACTTTTTGGGGCTCAATCGAGGGCTGAAAGGTTCGCTACTGTAAAGGAGCTAATGACGTGTCGCATGCGTGAAGGGACTTCGGTCCGTGATCATGGGGTACGAGTGATTTGGCTCATACAGAAGTTGGTAACCCTTGATTTGGTGTTGGAGCATGAACTCAACGTGGACTTACTACTTCTGTCTCTTCCTTCTTCGTTTGACGGATTTGTGGTAAATTTCAATATGAACAAGATAGAGGCCTCCCTTGAAGAGATGGTCAATATGCTTGTGACATATGAATCCACATTAAAGAAGGATAAACCGGCTTTCTTGGTGGGCTCCTCTTCTTCTGCTAAGAAGGGGCCAAGTACAAAGGGTAAGAAACGTTCTGCCCCACCCAAGAAAATCGAACCCGAGAAGAAGTACAAGACAAAGGCTTCAAACATGGAAAAATCCAAGGATGTTTGCCATTACTGCAAGAAGCCCGGTCATTGAAAGCGTAACTGCAAGGAATATCTAGAGCAGTTGCGAACTGCAAAGGGTATGTTCTATATTGAAATAAATGTTTCACTTAATACTACTTCTTGGGTATTGGATACCGGATGTGGATCTCACATTTGCAATGATTTGCAGGTGATGACAAGAAGTCGCAGGCTTAGAATGGGTGAGACCCAGCTGAGGCTCGGAAATGGTTCCAGAGTTGAAGCTAAAGCCGTGGGAGATGTTTATTTAATTTTGCAGAACGGTTTTAAGTTACTTTTAAGAGATGTTTTATTTGTTCCGGATTTGATTAAAAACATTATTTCTGTTTCTATGCTTGATAGAGATGGTTATTCTTGCAATTTTGTGAATGGGATTTGCAATATTTACAAGAATGAATGTTTAATTGGAAATGGAAAACTTGAAAACGATCTATACAACTTAAAACTAAAAGACGTTCCAATAAATTATGTTGATAAACCGGCAACAACAAACAAAAGGAAAATCGATAGCCAAAACCCGGCAAACCTTTGGCACGCTAGGCTAGGTCATATTTCCTCAAGGAGGATGAATAAGCTAGTGGGAGAGGGCATGTTTGATATGTCTGATATTAACTCTCTACCTACTTGTGAATCCTGCCTAAAAGGAAAAATGACTAAATCTCCTTTTAAGGGGAAACCTGAGCGTAGTCAAAATCTGTTGGATTTGATCCATACAGATGTTTGTGGTCCATTTAGAGTTGGGACTCAATATGGCCACACCTACTTCATTACCTTTACTGATGATTATTCAAGGTATGGGTATTTATATTTAATGAAATATAAGTCTGAAGCATTTGAAAAGTTCAAAGAATTCAAGGCTGAAGTAGAAAACAAGCTAGGTAAAAGTATTAAAGCACTTCGATCGGATCGAGGTGGAGAATACTTGAGTACCGAGTTTTTGAACTATCTAAAAGAGAATGGGATTCTCTCTCAGTGGACTCCTCCTATGACACCACAGCTTAATGGTGTATCGGAGCGTCATAATCGAACTTTGTTGGACATGGTTCGGTCCATGATGAGCTTCACTGAGCTTCCACCTTCGTTTTGGGGCTATGCGCTTGAAACGACGGTATTGTTGTTGAACAACGTCCACACTAAAGCAGTGGACAAAACACCATACGAGTTATGGAATGGCAAAGCTCCTAAGTATTCGTACTTGAGGATTTGGGGATGTCCTGCTTACGTGAAGCGGACAGTGGGAGATAAGTTGGATAGTCGATCCAGCTTATGTTATTTTGTAGGGTATCCGAAGAATTCAATCGGATATTATTTCTATTATTCTGCTGAAACAAAAGTGTTTGTTTCAAGAAATGCCACCTTCTTGGAGAAAGAGTTCTTATTGGATAAGAAAGGCGAGATGATGGAACTCGAAGAAATTCGAGAAGAACCTGAAATACAAAATAACGATCCTACACCTCAGGAACCATTGCTGGACACGCCTATACCTAGAAGATCCGAGAGGACTTCTAGACCTCCTATTCGATATGGTCTTCTTCTTGAAGGGGATCAAGATGAAACCGATGTTGGATGTGATCCAAGAAACTTCAAGGAAGCAATTTCTGATGCGGATTCAAATTTATGGCTTGAAGCTATGCTGTCGGAAATAGATTCGATGCATACAAACCAAGTTTGGTCTTTAGTAGATCCTCCCGATGGAATTGTTCCAATAGGGTGTAAATGGATCTACAAGAGAAAGCTTGGGCCTGATGGTAAGGTATTGACCTACAAGGCGCGATTGGTGGCAAAAGGTTATACTCAAAGACAAGGAGTTGACTATGATGAAACCTTTTCACCAGTTGCAATGTTCAAGTCCATAAGAATCCTTATTGCCATAGCTGCATGGTATGACTATGAGATATGGCAAATGGATGTGAAGACTGCGTTTCTTAATGGAGACATTAAGGAAGAAATCTATATGAAGCAGCCTGAGGGGTACACATCCATGGGAAGCGAGCATAAAGTATGCAAGCTTCAGAGATCAATTTATGGTCTAAAACAAGCATCAAGAAGTTGGAACCAAAAATTTGATGAAACAATAAAAGATTTTGGTTTCATCAAGAATCCGGAGGAACCATGCGTGTACAAGAAAGTAGTTAAGGATGCTGTGACATTCTTAGTACTTTATGTTGATGACATCTTACTCATTGGGAATGATGTAGGGATGTTGCAGTCAACAAAGATATGGTTATCAGGTAGATTCTCGATGAAGAATTTGGGTGAGGCATCCTATATTCTTGGGATACAGATCTATAGAGATAGATCTAAGAGAATGATAGGACTCACTCAATCAACCTACATCGATACCATATTGAAACGGTTTTCAATGGATGGGTCCAAGAGAGGACATCTACCCATGTGTCATGGAGTTTCTCTATCCAAGTCTATGTGTCCCAAGACCGATGAAGAGATAGAGAAAATGACACATGTACCATATGCGTCAGCCATAGGTAGTATCATGTATGGGATGATATCTACCAGACCGGATGTAGCATTTGCTCTGAGTGTCACGAGCAGATATCAAGCTAATCCCGGTCAAATGCATTGGAAAGCCGTGAAGGACATTCTTAAGTACTTACGAAGGACTAAGAATATGTTCATGGTATATGGAGGAAGAGAACTAAAATTGGAAGGCTATACCGACTCTAGCTTCCAAAGTGACGTGGATGACTCGAAGTCAACCTTTGGATTTGTGTTCATGCTCAATGGCGGTGCTGTCTCTTGGAAGAGTTCCAAGCAGGACACCACAGCGGATTCCACCACTGAAGCTGAATACATTGCAGCATCAGCTGCTGCTAAAGAGGCCGTTTGGATGAGGAATTTCGTCCAAGAGTTGGGCGTCATTCCTGAAGTTGTTGGTCCAGTCCTGGTGTACTGTGACAACACGGGTGTCGTTGCTCAGGCAAAGGAACCAAGGTCTCATCAAAGATCCAAACACGTACTGAGGAAATACCACATCATCCGGGAGATTGTGGAAAGAGGAGACATCACTGTCGAAAGAGTGGCCTCTGTAGACAATATCGCTGATCCACTTACTAAGCCCTTGCCAGGACCATTATTTGACAAACATCGCGAAGCAATGGGTCTACGTAGTATGACTAGTTGGCTATAGAGCAAGTGGGAGATTGAAAGAGTGGGTGCCCGGTGAGCCAACTTGTGGCTAAGGGCTTTGATGACTCTTTGTATAAACAATCTTTTGTTTAATATAATTTACAATTTTATTAATGGCAATGACTTTATCTTTCTTCATATTGTTATATTGTGATATACTATTGTTGTTTTGATAAAGACCTTGAATATACTATAGTGTATGTAAGATGTGGTAGAACATGGAGATGTCTATCATGAAACACATCTTATAGTCACTGTATATTCTAAACTGTTCCTAGTCGATTGAGCCGTCCGATAATAAGGATAAGGATCGCTCGAGTTTGAGACTAGCATTTGCGATGCAGAGTACCACGTTTCATTGGTAGGGAACATAGAGATGTTCGAAGCATGCAAATGGATATTCATATGATGAATGATCGAACTACCCTATTCGGACTTTCCAAGTGGTTATCACTTATCGAGTGGATAAAGTCCGCGGTTTTGGTTGTACACCATTAGTCCTTACTACTTGAAACATCATTGAGACTCTATATGCTAGTACTGTGCTTTGACTCGTTTACCGACTCTATTGGGGTCATCAGGTGTCGGGATTGGGTACAGTTACAACACATATAGGAGTCGATGCTTTGTTGTCAAGGATTCACCACATACTTGCGAGTGTGGATATCCTATGCGATCTGAGGAGATATTAGTGTGACGAATCTCTGGCCAGAGTACATGATGTGATTTAAGAAATGGTTTCTTAGTAGCACATGCGATGTCACTATTTGATCTTCAAGATGTATTGCATAGTTATCGAATCTCGAGCGACTCTCGATATACCAATGGTTGTTGATTCGATCGGGATATATGGATGAAGGGACCGTACTGTACGCTAACCAAAATCTATTGGTTCTTGTAGGCACTATCAGTGATACCTAGGGAATCATGGGGCGATGTTGCTAGACGCTCTTACCATGATTCGATGGGCAAGTCGGAAATTATTGTTCCGAGTCACAAGGAGTTGTGAGCCCACGGCTAGCTGTATCCCTGAACCATTGAGGGTCACACAGTGTAATGGATTTTTAATCCCCGTTGAGATAGTTAAATTTAAAGAGTTAAATTTAATGAACAAAGAAGTTGGACTTCTTAATTATGAGTAGAGGAGTAAGATTTCCTAAAATGACATAGGGATGACCATTTTTGGAAATCACTGAATTCGGATTCAGAAAAATTTATCTTGACTTTAAAAGGTGCAGAAATGGTTTCTGTGCACATTGGTGAAATCGGTTTATCAATCGGAGTCACGATGAATTTTATATTAATTTCTGAACATGCGGGCTTTGCTTGTCGGGCTTGAACTTATGACTAATGGGCCCTAAGCTGTTAGTGGCCTACATTATAAATAAGTTATTGCAGTACAGAAATTACACACAACAGGTCACAAGAATTTTCGAAAACCCTAGTTAATTTTCTAAAAGGTGGCCGCCCCCTCTCCCTTTGCTCGAAAAGAAATCCAGCCTGTGATTTTGAATTACAGTCTGGTTTAACGGATCAAATTCGTTAATCTCTTTGTAGAAACTTCTGATAGATTTTCTAGTGCAATCTATCAGAGGGATTAAATATCCGTTCGTGGACCTGATTGAAGAACAGTTCGTCCATCAGTTCCAGGGATATACAACGAGAGCAGAGAAATCTGTTGGTGTCCAAAATCTCGATTTGAGATTAAAGGTAAAAATTTTATAATTGTTATTTAATTTTTACACACACAATTTAATCGTAAGGTTGATACCTATTATGGAATCGTTCCATATAAAAATTTTTTAAACTTCCGCTGCACCGGGTATCAATCCTAATTGATCTGATCGCCGCGTTTTCCAACAATATGTGCTTTCCCCGGCCCTCGTGAGATCGTGACAATTTGAGTTGTTTCCACCAAGTAGCAGCGCAGCCTCAAAAATGGGTCACCACAAGTACAGATTGTTTGTGACCGGGAACCTCTTTGACCAACATAATTTCATCCACCTTTACACAAAAAAAATCAAGCAATTTACCAGGCTTTAACTTCCCAAAGATCTCAGAAATATCCACCTTAAACGCCGCTTCCCAATGGTGATCCTCATTGATAGCAGGGTGTGCATACGGGTTCTCGCCTTTATCGGTGTCATCGTAGTGAAGAATATTGTTGCAATTAGCATGCAACTCTGCAACCTCCGAAGGTCATCTCTTCAACAAAGGTGGTAACAAATCGTGATTATTAACAATGTTGCAGCTTGGAGGAATTGTCACTCTCCGAAACTGAGACGCGACATCTAAATTGTTAAACATTTTAATATAAGAACAATAAGCCTCGTATTTCATCAAAAAACCATAAAGTCAGTCTATTACATAAAACTAAATTTTCTTTTACAATACAAAATATGAATGCGGAAGAGATGACATAAAAGAAACCAAATTAAAACAATTCCAGAGGTCTTCTTGTCTTGAAACTTTATTACCAACCCCAAAATATGTTTTGTTCATCATCGTCCACTCGATATTCGTTCTTATATGGGAGATAAGTAAGGGATGAGTGTTTGTGGAAATACTCAGTAGGTGGAAGACGTTCATACTGTTATAGTAGGTGCCCGTCGAGCCAAGTGTTGGCCGAGAGTCCTTGAGATAACTCTTGTATGACAATCTTTATTTTAATAATATTTGAATTATTTTATTTGGCACATCTTTATCTGTATACCCATGTTAGCTGCATAGATAAAGCCCTTGAATATACAAATAGTAGAAAGAATATGAGATGGTCATGGGATGACTATCGTGAAACTCATATTTGGAATATTGTATATTATAAAATGTTCCTAGTCGATTCAGCCGCCATAAAGAAGGATAAATGCCGCTCGAGCTTGAGACTAGTATTTGCGATGTGAGTACCATGTTTCATTTGTAGGGGACATGGAGATGTCCAAGCATGCAAATAGATGCTCCTTGTAGAGTGCACTGAACAACCCTCCCTAAAGGATTTTCCAAGTGGTTCTTATTTATCGAGTGGAATAGTCCTAGTTTATGATTGTACACCATTAGTTCTTATGACCTGGGACAACATGGAGACTATATATGCTAGTGCTTCACTTTGACTTGTTTGCCGACTCAACTGGGTCATCAGGTGGCAATGTTGGGTGTTGTGATGAAACATATAGGAGTCGATGCATTGTAGTCTGGGATTCACCTCTTACCTACGGGTATGGATATCCTATGTGTTCTCATGCATATGTAGCTTAAAATCTCTGATCAGAGTAGGTGGTAATTAAGAAAGAGTTTCTTTAATTACACCTTTGATGCAGCTACGGCATGACACATAGTTATCGATTCATTGAAAACTCTCGATATACCAATGGTTGTCGAATCGATCGGGATATATGAGTTGAAGGGACCGTACTGTACGTTAATCATAATTGATTGGTTCTTGCAGGCACTATCATTTGATACCTAGGGAGTAATGTAAGCGATGCTGCTAGACGTTTAACATGACTGGTTGGGTACTATCAGACTTGAGTTTTCTGACTTTCTCATTATCAAGGAGTTGATTAATAAGAATATAGCTATATAGGATATGCTCATATAAGGGACTTGTTGATCCCGAATCGCATGGAGATGTGAACCCGCTGCTAGTTTTATCAATGAACCATTGAGGGTCACACAAATACTAGCTTACTAGATCCCGTTGAGATTAAAATTTGTTCAATGTGTTGAACAACTTATAAATAAGTTTATAAGTAAATTAAATTAAAAGTATGACTTCTAATGGAGAATAAAAGGGAAATTAACTTTTAATTTGTGAATGTGTTCCAAGATTAAAAGTTGACTTGAATAAATAATTAGTTTTTGAAAATGGTGATTTTCAAAACTATTATTTGAACTTAATTAAAATTAATTCAAGTGTTGAATTAATTTTATACTAGTAGACTTTGTAGAGCCTAAATAATTACATTAATTCAAGTGTTGGATAAATTAAACACTATTGAGTCTAGTAGAGCTCAAAATAAAATAGTGTTGAATAATTAATTTACTAGTGAGCTTGAATGAGTTCAAGATTGGATTTAATTAGTTGATTAACCTTAAATGGGTTTGAGTTTAATAATTAATTAAATATTAAATTCAAAGGTCATGCATATATATATATATATATATATATATATATATTATATACTTATATATTATATGTGAGAGGAAATATGAAAGGTTAAAGGTTGGATGAAATTCTCCATGCATGGTTTAATTGCATATTTATATTATCTTTGACCATGATTAAAAGTTAATCAATATTCCTCCATAAAATAAGAGACATGGCCATCCCCTTCGCATCTCTAATTCTCCAAGTTTTTGTCTTTTGATTTTGGGAGAAAAGGCAAGAAATATCTCAATGAAAAATTCTTTAAATATTCTAGTTCATATTTAGAGTGAATCTAGGTTGTCTAGTCGTGGACCTAATTCGAAGGAGGAGCTATTTCGAAGAAGGTATATTCTTGAAGGCTTGAATCCATTTGAGCAAGGTGTGCTCTTGAAAGCTTGTAGATAGTGTCTACCATTTCAAGAGCTAAGTTGTTCACAACTTTGTTGGAGCCATAAATCAATCTTTCGAGATTGATAGGTAAAATCTTCTTAAACACCCTGTGGATGTTTGATGATTTGAATGCTACACAAGTGCTTGGTGTTTATGTTAAAAAATTTAAATTTTTGCTGCGTTTTCGGGCATGAGTTAACCGATCCCCAACAGTAGTATCATAGTCAGGTTACTCTTTTTGTGTAGCATTTGTTGAATATTATGTTGAGGTCAATTTCTAACCGAATGAGAAAATCATTTCTTCAACTTTTGGGGCTGTTTTTGAAAAAAATTTATAAAATGAGGGGCTGCCCATTTTGGGCAGTTTGGGCAGCCAAGGGCTGCCCCATGGGCAGCTCAAATTTTAATAAAAAAATAAAAATTTGGCCGGAATCCGTCGATGGAGTTTCGGTAACGACTATGACGACTTGTGTTTCCAAAAGGTGTTATATCAAGTGTCATAGGCCCTTGCTAAAATCATTATAGTTGATTTTTGTAAAAAATTAAACTTTATAATGTATGTATTTTCTCATGAAATAAATAATTAAAGTGTGACTTTGATTATTTATAGTAAATGATGATTTACAAGAAATTCGGTTATAAATAAATTAATTGAAAAGTAAACAAATGTGTTTGTTTATTTTGTTAATTTAATTTATAATTGTGGCGGTTAGTGATTGGACCAAGATATATAATATTTGATCAATTGATTATTGTGATAATTAATTGATGGTTTATGATATGTGATATTATGCATGAAGGATTATCAAAAGCCCAAGACCAATTTGCCAGGTGTATTCTAGGATATTTTGTGTTGAATAGATTGTAATAATTATCAAATTATAAAGTGGGCTTGGTTTATAGCCCGCTCCCACCCCCATGAGATGTATCCCTATTTGCCATGGATATTTTATTGTAAAATATTTGATAGTGAAAGATCAAGATTGGAAGATGGTGGGTCTGATGAATTGTGAAGATCCAAGACATGTAAATATTGGAAGCTTATGTAATTGTTGCATTTGAATCCCGTGCATTCTCTAGGATTGGAACTAGGCCCGTGTTTGGCTCACACGGGCCAAATAGTTTTGGGACGATTGATCATCCTTGTTAATTTATTGTTTATAATAAATGCATGATATATTATAAATAATGAGTATGTGTGTTATTATTTTATAATAATAAAGTTGCATGAATCCGGCAATCATACGATCAAACATGGCGATTTTTAAAATTAATGATGAGACCATTTCAAAAATTAAAAAACTCTCATTTTGAATTAGATTCAAAATTTATATCAAGCCCGAAAAGGAAAATTATAAATTTTTTTATAATTTTCATGTCTTCCATCGACAATGGGTGCATGTTGAACGCTACCCGTATTCAATGCTAGGCTCATATTATTGGGGGGGGGGGAGGTGGGGGGGGGGGGGGTTTGGATGCCGGAAATCTGTAACATCCATTGAAATGTTGATTTGAACTACGTGGAACTCCCATGGCTTCGGCTCATATTATTGGGGAAACTCATGGCGACCGTCCATTAAGGTTCGATATCGATAGGTAAGGTTTGTCGTGTAAAGATGAATGACGTCATATTATTGGTCCTAATCAAGCGTGAGACAAAATTTTACGTAAGGGTTGCATGGAGATGCAATTGGAAACTACCTTTTAGAAATTGTGATTGACTGATATTATTCGGGATCATGATTGGCTAATTGGACCTTACGTACCTACTGAGGAAATGTGTTTTCCGTTTTCACTAGAGGGTAGTGAAAATGTCAAAACAGTGGGAGTAAAAATTTATAAAGTTAAAGTTCATACTTTATATCTTATTAAATATTTTAAAATAGTCAATAACATTTATCTGTTATGATTTTCAGTACAAAACTTTTGACATGTCATCAATTCGCAATCCGTTATCTGCAATACTCGACAAACATGTACTGATTGGTCCAAATTACCTCGATTGGCTAAGAAATCTGAAAATTTTCTTGAACTCAGAGAGGATTGCATATACACTTGATAAGTCGCCTCTTGTTGAGGCTCCGACTGGATGTAGCCTTGATGAGTGTTGAAACTACTCGTTTCCAGAAAACAAGATATTTCACAATCCAAAAGTTCAGCAAAACACTTACGAATAGCAAACCAAAAGAAATAATCAGAAAAACAATAAAACTCAAGAACACAGGGAATTACTTGGTTAGGATTATACAAATCCTACATCCAAGGTTCTGGGATCAATCCCATAAGAATCCACTAATCAACAAACCAGATATAGTTCAATACAACCCTCGACAATATGAATCTCCAGCTATAAACCAGCTTAGAACAGAATCAAAACAAGAACAGAAGCATACTCCTTATTCAAGATTCCAGCAGCCAACAAAGAGCCTCTTCGATTGAATCTGTAACCCAGAAGTAAGCATACACGTTCTTAGAGGATTTTGAACGAAACAAGATGTGAATCAGAAGCTCTCGATCTCTCGTAGAGAAAGAATGAAAAACTCTCTTGCTCTTCAGATCTGAAACTTCAAGATGAATGACTCAAACCGAGAAAACTCCTTTTTAACAGATCTTAGCTCACTTAACTGCCTAACTACCAAGGCTTTTAAATCTCAGCCTTTAGATCAACTAATTAATCAATAAGGAAGATCTTGACCGTTAAATGAAACTAATGCTAATTCAACACTAAGTCTTCACAATTCTCCACCTTTGACTGATTTGCTTTCATAACATGAATTCTATGAAATCCCAGTATTTAGGAGTGTATCTTACTCCACCAGTTTGAGCAATCCCAAAGCATGTATGAGTTTGCTCACAGGCACCACCTTTGTTAAAATGTCAGCTGGATTAATCGATGTATCTATCTTTTGGATCTTAACTAGACCTCTTGATATAATATCCCTCACAAAATGCAACCTCACGTCTATATGTTTTGTCCTCTCATGAAAGACTGAGTTTTTAGATAAATGAATTGCACTCTGTGAATCACAAAAGATAGTAACATCCTTTTGTTTAAGTCCCATTTCTGATACAAAACCAGTGATCCAAATCCCTTCCTTAACTGCTTCGGTTAAGCTGATGTACTCTGCTTCAGTAGTTGATAAAGCTACCACATTCTGCAAGCTAGATTTCCAACTCACCACATTTCCTCCAACTGTGAAAACATATCCAGAAATTGATCTCCTTCTATCTAAATCAGCAGCATAATCAGAATCACAGTATCCAGTGACTGAATTCAAAGTGTGATCTGTGTATGTTAACTTTAGCTGTGTGGTTCCCTTTAAATACCTAAGTAGCCATTGCATTGCTTTCCAATGTTCTCTACTAGGTTTGCTCATGAATCTACTTACCAGACTCAAGCCATAGGTGATGTCTGGTCGAGTTGAAATCATCAAGTACATTACACTTCCTACAGCATTAGAATAAGGTATATTTTTCATATGAATGCTCTCTAATTCCTCCTGATCCTGTTGTACGGCCATAAGCTTGAAATGAGCATCAATAGGAGTGCTAACAGCCTTTGATTCAGACATCTTGAAGAGATTCAATACCTTATTAACATATCTTCCTTGTGACAATGTCAAAGTTCTAAGCTTTCTGTCCCTTCGAATCTCAATTCCTAAAATCTGTTTTGCTGCACCGAGATCCTTCATCTCAAATTCAGAGTTAAGCTGATGTTTCAACCTCTGAATTTCACTTAGATCTTTACATGCTATAAGCATGTCATCAACATAAATCAATAAGTAGATATAAAACTGATTTTGAAGCTTCCTGAAATAAACACAACTATCATATTTTGATCTCATATATCCCTGCTGTAGCATGAAGACATCAAAACGTTTATACCATTTCCTAGGTGATTGCTTTAAGCCATAAATTGACTTCTGCAGCAAACACACTTTTCCAGCTTGAGGATCTGTTTCAAAACCTTTTGGTTGAGCCATTAGTATCTTTTCATCAAGATTCCCATATAAGAAAGCCGTTTTGACATCTAATTTCTCAAGCTCCAAATCTTGAATTGCTGTGATTGCAAGTAAAATTCTAATAGATGAGTGTTTTACCACTGGTGAAAAAACCTCATGATAATCGATTCCTTCAACCTGAGAGAATCCTTTTGCAACCAATCTGGCCTTAAACCTTGGCCCTTCAACTCCTGGAACTTCTGGTTTCCTTTTAAACACCCACTTACAGCCTATCACCTTCTTGTATTTTGGTTTATCAATTAACACCCATGTGTTATTCTTGATTAAAGAACTAAATTCATCTTTCATGGCTTTCAACCATTTTTCAATGTCCTTACTGTTCACAGCCTCTTCATAAGTATTAGGTTCTTCTAAATCCATCAAATCAGCTACATTTAGTGAAAAGGCTGTGAATTCGGAAGATGCAAATCTAGCAGGCAATCTAATTTCTCTTCTAACTCTGTCTCTTGCCAGTAGATAGTCATCTTGTTGATGGTCACTGAGTGTCTCATCACTGTGATCCTTTTTTATTTCATCCAATACATCAGTGTCATTCTGTAATCTCTCATTTTCTGTATGATTCATGTCAAAAAATTCTTCAAATTGCTTGAGATCAGCTCCACCTTGATCATTCTCAGGAGAATTTCTTTCTGTATGCAGCTGTTCATTTCCCTGAAAACTCTGCTCAGCTTGTTTAGAGCTGGCTAAATCTGGAGCAAGTTTGTTAGCTTTATAAAATATAGATTCATTAAAGACCACATCTCTACTGATTGCACACTTGAGGTCATCCAATAGCCATACTTTATATCCTTTTACCCCAGTAGGGTATCCAAGTAGAATGCCTTTCTTAGCTCTAGGACTTAATTTACCTTGGTTTGAATGAATGTACACAACACAACCAAAAGTTCTTAGATGTTTGTAATTAGGTTTCAAACCAGACCATTTAAATTCTGGAAATAAAAAATCGATAGCAGAGGATGGTGATAAATTGATCAAGTAACATGCAGTAGAGGCAGCCTCTGCCCAAAATTTGAATGGTAATCCACTTTCACTAAGCATACATCTAACTTTATTCATGATAGTCCTATTCATACGTTCGGTTACTCCATTTTGTTGTGGTGTATATGTGCATGTCCTATGTCTAGCGATGCCATTTTTGGAACAATATTCATCAAACTCATGATTACAAAACTCCAAACCATTATCTGTTCTTAAGGTTTTAATTTTGTTTCCAGTTTGATTTTCTACTAAACGTTTCCATTCAACAAACTTACTAAAAGCTTGATCCTTAGTTTTTAGAAAGTAAATCCAAACTTTTCTTGAGTAATCATCAATCAAAGAAACAAAATATTGGCATTTAGACAGTGAATAAGGTACCTTAGACGAGCCCCAAAGATCAGCATGAATATAGTCCAGAGGTGACTTTGTATTGTGTATTGCTGTCTTAAAACTCAGTCTATGTGTCTTACCTAATATGCAGTTTTCACAGAAGTCCAACTTGTTGATATGCTTTGAGTCCAGAAGTCCTTGTTTACATAGCTCCTGTAGCCCCTTTAAACTCATATGTCCTAGCCTTTGATGCCAAAGGAGAGTTTGATTCTTATCAGATGTAGTTACATGAGTTTCAGAAGATAAGGTAGATCCTTGAAGAAAATACAACCCTTGTTTCAGAATGGCTTTCATTATAACTAGTGAACCCTTCACTACCTTGAGAATGCCACCTTGAGCTTTATAGGTTAGTCCTTTCTGATCTAATGTACCTAAGGAAATCAAATTTCTCTTTAGATCAGGGATATATCTTACATCAGTCAGAATCTTGACTGATCCATCCCACATTTTCAACTTCACTGATCCAACTCCCAGAATTCTGCAAGACTCATTATTTCTTAGTAGGACATAACCTGTTTCTGTCTCTCTAAAATCTGAGAACCAATCTTTTCTTGGAGACATGTGATAAGTACATCCAGAATCAAGGATCCATTCATCAGTTGGATTATCAGATGAGATAGTTAGGACTTCGGCTTCTTCATAACCTTTCATTATATTTGCTGCATCAGTGTTAGAAGATGTATCTTGTCCTGGATTGGTTTTCATTTGAGGACAGAATCTTCTTATATGTCCCTCCTTTTTACACAGCCAACAAGTCCTCTTTGATCTTGACTTAGACCTCGATCTGGATCTCCATTTACTAGTTGAACCCTTTCTCTCAAGAGATCTCCCCCTTACATTCAACCCTTCACCAGCAGGCTTTTGAAGCATTCCATTAGCTTTCAAATCCAATTCTTTAGAATATGCAGCCCCTGTCACTTCTTCAAGAGTAAGTGTTTCCCTGCCATACTTTAAGGTATCTCTTAACTGATCATATGCTTTCGGCAGAGAGTTGAGCAGAAAAATTGCTTGGTCTTCCTCATCAATATTCACTTCCATGTTCTCAAGATCCGATAACAGCTTGGTGAATTCATCAATGTTCTCATCAATGGACTTGTTTTCATCCATTTTGTAGCTATAGAATTTCTGTTTTAGATATATTCGATTGGGTAGTGCTTTTGTCATATACAACTGTTCCAGCTTTAGCCACATATCAGCAGCTGTCTTTTCCTTTACAACCTTCCTTATAATTTGGTCACTTAAGCTAAGAACAATAGTGTTTCTTGCCTTCTTTAGAATATCTGCCTTGTTCTCCACAGTGCTTGGAATCTTGGATTCTCCTTGCAAAGCATCGTCCAGACCAAGATTACCAAGATGAGCAATCATCTTTTCACGCCACAAATTAAAATCGTTCTTCCCATCAAATTTCTCCACCTCAAATCTAGAAGTAGACATTGCTAAAGAATGCCCCTGGCCAGTAGACATCCTTCTCAAGAAATCTTTAAATAGAGACGAGATAGAGACTTATAACAGAAAGTTCTAATATAACAAGATCGCAACTTTGAGCCCAAGATTTAAAATCTCAGGCTCTGATACCAATTTTTGAAACAACTCGTTTCCAGAAAACAAGATATTTCACAATCCAAAAGTTCAGCAAAACACTTACGAATAGCAAACCAAAAGAAATAATCAGAAAAACAATAAAACTCAAGAACACAGGGAATTACTTGGTTCGGATTATACAAATCCTACATCCAAGGTTCTGGGATCAATCCCATAAGAATCCACTAATCAACAAACCAGATATAGTTCAATACAAACCTTGACAATATGAATCTCCAGCTATAAACCAGCTTAGAACAGAATCAAAACAAGAACAGAAGCATACTCCTTATTCAAGATTCCAGCAGCCAACAAAGAGCCTCTTCGATTGAATCTGTAACCCAGAAGTAAGCATACACGTTCTTAGAGGATTTTGAACGAAACAAGATGTGAATCAGAAGCTCTCGATCTCTCGTAGAGAAAGAATGAAAAACTCTCTTGCTCTTCAGATCTGAAACTTCAAGATGAATGACTCAAACCGAGAAAACTCCTTTTTAACAGATCTTAGCTCACTTAACTGCCTAACTACCAAGGCTTTTAAATCTCAGCCTTTAGATCAACTAATTAATCAATAAGGAAGATCTTGACCGTTAAATGAAACTAATGCTAAGTCAACACTAAGTCTTCACAATGAGCTACAGACTTACAAGGATTGGTGTGACCATGACTTGAAAGCCAAGTGTTATATGCTGGCTTCTAAGTCTGATGAGCTGCAGAGGCGTTTTGAGGATGCTAAGAATGCTGCTGACATTCATCTGCATCTCAAAGAGCTCTTCGGTGAGCAAACACGCCCACTTAGGCATGGACATTGTAAGCGTAACTGCAAGGAATATCTTGACCAGAATGGTTTTGGAAATGGTATGTTCTACATTGAAGTAAACATTTCAATTAACTTTTCTTCTTGGTTATTGGATACCGGTTGTGGCTCACATCTCTGTAATGATTTGCAGTTGATGACAAGAAGTGGGAGACTCAGGGAAGGTGAGACCTTCTTGAGAATGGGCAATGGGGCAAGAGTTGCTTCCAAAGCTGTGGGAGATGTTTACTTATTTTGAACAATGATTTTAAATTAATTTTGAGAGATGTTTTGTTTGTACCAGATTTGGTGAAAAATATTATTTTCATTTCTACGCTTGATAAAGATGGATATTCTTGTTTATTTGGCAAAGGTGTTTGCAATATTTACAAGAATGAATGTTTCATTGGTACATGCAAATTGGAAAACGATCTCTATAATTTAAAATTGAAAGATATTCCAATGTATAATGTCCAAGAGATATCAAAAACATCCAAAACAAGATACTCTGAATCCGGCACACTTGTGGCATGCTCGATTAGGTCATATATCCTTAAGAAGGATGAACAAGCTAGTGGGAGAAGGCATGTTTGATATGTCTCATATTAATTCTCTTACTACTTGTGAATGCTGTCTAAAAGGAAAGATGACCAAAATTCCCTTTAAGGGCCATGTGGAGCGGGCCAATGGACTATTGGATTTGATCCATACAGAAGTGTGTGGTCCACTTAGCATCACCACTAAGCACAAACATTCCTACTTCATCACCTTTACCGATGACTTCTCTAGGTATGGGTACATGTATTTGATGAAATACAAATCTGAAACTTTTGAAAAGTTCAAAGAATTCAGAAATGAAGTGGCGAAATAATTGGGAAGAAGCATCAAGACACTTCGATTGGATCGAGCTGGTGAATACTTGAGTGCAGAATTCCAAGAGTATCTTAGGTATAATGAGATTCTCTCGCAGTGGACTCCACCTGCTACACCTCAGTTAAATTGTGTCTCAGAACGTCGTAACCGGACTTTGATGAACATGGTTCGGTCTATGATGGGGTTCATGGAGTTGCCGCCATCCTTTTGGGGATATGCACTTGACACAGCGACACTATTGTTGAACAATGTCTATTCAAAGGCAGTTGATAAGACACCATATGAGATATGGATGGGAAACCTCCTAAGTATTCTTATCCTAAAATATGAGGGTGCCCTGCTTATGTGAAGCAGACAGTGGGAGATAAATTGGATGTTTGATCCATTTTACGCTACTTCGTGGGATATCCAAGGAATTCGGTTGGATATTATTTTTATCATCCAAAAGAAACAAAGGTGTTTGTTTCTAGGAATGCAACCTTCTTGGAGAAGGAATTTCTATTGGATAGAAAATGGGGGATGATAGAACTTGAAAAAGTTCGAGAAAAACCCACGATTGTAGAGCCCATACCTGAACGGCCAAGAGAGGAGATACAAGCTCCTAGAAGATTCGAGAGGATCTCGAGACCACCTATGAGATATGGTCTGCTTCTTGAAGAGGACCAAGATGAGCCTGACCATGGATGTGATCTAAGGACCTTCAAGGAAGCATTATCTAATGCCGATTCATCCAAGTGGCTTGAAGCTATGGAATCTGATATGAATTCCATGCATTCGAACCAAGTGTGGAATCTTGTGGATCCACCTAAGGGAATTGTTCCTATAGGGTGTAAAATGAATTTACAAGAGAAAACTTGGAGCGGATGAGAAGGTGGTGACCTTCAAGGCGAGATTGGTAGCAAAAGGGTATACTCAAAGGCAAGGAGTTGACTTTGAGGAAACTTTTTCTTGTTCAAGTCTATAATGATAATGCTTGCCATAGATGCATGGTATGACTATGAAATATGGCATATGGATGTAAAGACAGCTTTTCTTAATGGGGATATTAAGGAAAAGATTTACATATCTCAGCCTAAAGGATTCACATCTATCGGAAGTGAGCATAAAGTATGCAAACTTCAGAGATCTATTTATCGTCTAAAACAAGCATCTAAGAGTTGGAACCTCATATTTGATGGTACAATCAAATATTTTGGTTTTATTAAGAATCCTGAGGAACCATGTGTGTATAAGAAGGTCAGTGGGAGTGCCGTGACATTCCTGGTACTTTATGTTGATGACATTCTACTCATTGGAAATGATGTAGGAATGCTGCAATCAACTAAAGTATGGCTAGCGAGTAAGTTCTCGATGAAGGACTTGGGTTAAGCATCTTTTGTATTGGGAATACAAATCTATCGGGATAGATCAAAAAGATTTCTTGGTCTCACCCAGTCTGCATATATTGATACCATCGTGAAGAGGTTCTCGATGGAAGAGTCTAAGAGAGGACATCTACCAATGTGTCATGGCGTGTCTCTATCCAAGTCCATGTCTCCCAAGAATGATGCAGAGATAGAGGCGATGACACGCATTACATATGCATCTGCTATTGGTAGTATCATGTATGCGATGATATCTACACGTTCTGAAGTGGCATTTGCACTGAGGGTTGCAAGTACATATCAATTGAACCCTGGTATTCCACACTGGAAAGCTTTGAAAGACATCCTCAAGTATTTGAGAAGGAATAAGAATATGTTCTTGGTTTACGGGGGTGGAGAACTAAAATTGGAAGGCTATACCGACTCTAGCTTCCAAAGCTATGTTGATGATTCGAAGTCAAATTTTGGTTTTGTATTCATGCTCAATGGTGCTGCTGTTTGTTGGAAGAGTTCCAAGCAAAACAGCACTGCGGATTCCACCACTGAGGCCGAATACATTACTGCATCCGATGCAGCAAAGGAGGGTGTTTGGATAAGGAATTTCGTCCAAGAGTTGGGCGTTATTCTTAATGGAGTTGCTTCAGGTCTCATCAGAAATCCAAATGTGTACTGAAAAAATACCACATCATCCAGGAGATTGTGGAAAGAGGAGAAGTGTCGTTAGACATAGTCGCCTCTGCAGATAATGTTGTTGATCCACTAACTAATCCTATACCAGGACCATTGTTCGAATAGCATTGCGAATCAATGGGTTTAAAGCATATGGTTAGTTGGTTCTAGTGCAAGTGAGAGATTGTTAGAGTAAGTTCCCGTCGAGCCAAGTGTTGGCCAAGGGTCCTTGAGATAACTCTTGTATGATAATCTTTATTTTAATAATATTTGAATTATTTTATTTGGCACATCTTTATCTGTATACACATGCTACCTGCATAGATAAAGCCCTTGAATATACAAATAGTATAAAAAATATGAGATGGTCATGGGATAACTATCATGAAACTCATATTTGAAATACTGTATATTCTAAACTGTTCCTAGTCGATTCAGCCGCCATAAAGAAGAATAAAGACCGTTCGAGCTTGAGACTAGCATTTGCGATGTGAGTACGATGTTTTATTGGTAGGGAACATGGATATGTCCAAGCGTGCAAATAGGTTCTCCTTGTAGAGTGCACTGAACAACCCTCCCTAAAGGATTTTCCAAGTGGTTCTTATTTATCGAGTGGAATAGTTCTAGTTTATGGTTGTACACCATTAGTCCTTATGACCGGGACAACATGGAGACTCTATATGCTAGTGCTTCACTTTGACTTGTTTACCGACTCAACTGGGGTCATCAGGTGGAAATGTTGGGTGTTGTGACGAAACATATAGGAGTCGATGCATTGTAGTCGGGGATTCACCGCTTACCTAAGGGTATGGATATCCTATGTGTTCTCATGCATATGTAACTTAAAATCTCTGATCAGAGTAGGTGGTAAATAAGAAAGAGTTTCTTGAATTACACCTTCGATGCAACGACGGCATGACACATATTTATCGATTCATTGAAAACTCTCGATATGCCAATCAACTCGAATCGATCGGGATATATGAGTTGAAGGGACCGTACTGTACGTTAACCATAATTGATTGGTTCTTGCAGGCACTATCATTTGATACCTAGAGAGTCATGTAAGCGATGATGCTAGACGTTTAACATGACTGGTTGGGTACTATCAGACTTGAGTTTTCTAACATTCTCATTATCAAGGAGTTGATTAATAAGAATGGAGCAATATAGGGTATGCTCATATAAGGGACTTGTTGATCCCGAATCGCATGGAGATGTGAACCCACTGCTAGTTGTATCAATGAACCATTGAAGGTCACACAAGTACTAGCTTACTAGATCCTGTTAAGATTAAAATTTGTTCAATGTGTTGAACAACTTATAAAGGAGTTTATAATTAAATTAAATTAGAAGTATGACTTCTAATGGAGAATAAAAGGAAAAATAACTTTTAATTTGTGAATGTGTTCCAAGATTAAAAATTGACTTAAATAAATAATTAGTTTTTGAAAATGGTGATTTTCAAAACTATTATTTGAACTTAATTAAATTAATTCAAGTGTTGAATTAATTTTACACTAGTAGACTTTGTAGAGTCTAAATAATTAAATTACTTGTTGGATTAATTAAACACTATTGAGTCTAGTAGAGCTCAAAATAAAATAGTGTTGAATAATTATTTTACTAGTGGGCTTAAATGAGTTCAAGATTGAATAATTAATTGATCGAAACTGACAACATCGGTTCGGTCTTTGATCACCAAAATTATGCACTCCACTAGATCCAGATGAAGAATAAGAAGTACCTCCTGTCTTCTTTAAAGACTACCCAAAGTACTGGCACTCGCTGACCTGGAAGAAGAAGAGAAAAGTCATCTGTTCCTCTGAATACTGTCCTCCGCCTGGCGGCAACGGTCCACCAAGTCCTCGTAGGTCATATCACCCCCACAGCAACCATCCGATGAATCTCAGGATTCAGACCCTAAAGAAAATGGTTGTACTTCGCCATAGAACTATCAGCAATGTGAGGACAATAAGGTAGCAGATCAAAGAACTTCTGCTGGTACTCCTTGATCGTCATCGTGCCTTGTTGCAAACTCAGTAACTCACTAGCTTTTGCCTATCATAGAGCTGGAGGAAAATACAGTCTCTGATAAGCAGTACGGAACTCGACCCACGTATCTGCTCCCCTCGCTGCTATGAATGGTGCGGAATTAAATCTCCACCACTTCCTTGCTCGACACTCAAGCATAAAGGCAATAATCTCCATCTTATCCTCGTCTGTGCAACGGAACTCCTGGAAACAATGCTCCATTCTCTCAAGCCAATCCTCAGCCTCCTCAGGCGTTTCACCTCCTGTCAAGGGCTTCGGGCTAACCTCCTTAAATCTGCGCATGCTCACTCGTCTGCGCTCCTCATGCTGACCTCGATGACGTCTACGATCATTCGGATCGCCCCATCGACCGCCGCCTCCGCTATCGTGGCTCTTATCGTAATCTGCCACCTGTTTCATAAGAACAGATAATTAATTAATCCACTTTTACGAAATTCCCAGTGCAATGCGCTCTGATACCAGAAAGTGTAGTGACCCAACCCGGATCCACTATCTAATCAGAGTTAATTAGCGCATGCAATAATACTTAAAGCGTAAGGAGTGGATAATTTTATAATACAACAAATCCAATCGGCAGAATACAACCGACGATAACAAACGTGTATAAATACCATTATACAACCAAATCGAAGGTTCAGGGTAAACAAATCTCTACCCTCTAAAACCTCACACTCTCGGATCCTTAATCCTGCTGAGAGCTGCCAGGACCTTCCAGACTCAAACCTGCCCCGCCACAAGGTACACCACAATACCCAAACATAGGGACGTGAGCGACAACACTCAATACATAAGCAATGATATATGTACTAATATGTGCACACAGATGATTTAAAATCCCAGGTTAAACACTTTTCTCAAGGCGTCAAGAATATACAGTACCGGCTAGAGAGCAACTCCGCGGGGTACTCGTATATTCTATATCAGGGCTGAGCCAACCCCATCCTAACCCGAATCCAAAACATGATACAAGTCCCATATGGAAACTGTCATATCTGACTCGAGTCCAACATGAGATCACTATTCCCTATGGAGACTGTCAATGACTCACATCTCTTGGGATGCAGTCATACGTAAAATCGTGCATGTGCTAAGGCGGTAAAACATGCTAAAACATGATTAAACATAGAGCACATACTCATGAAACATACATGAAAATATATCATGCCGGCTATCTCGGTCAGTACTTACGTACCTCTAACACTGCTGGTCAAAACCTAGCTCCGCTAGTCTAGAATCCAAGTCTACTAGTCCAGTCTACTGCTACTACAATGCAATTACCCATGCATCATTAATTAATCTCTAAAAGCCTTAACTAAACTATTATATGCTCCTAAATATTTTTAGGAAGCCAAAGTTATACCTGCATCCGTCGTTAGCCCTTTGTTGTCCCTTGCCTCAAAACTAGGCCACAGCTCCGCTACGACGCCTGGATCGTTATGCCACTTCCGGATTCCTCATAGGATGCCTAGATCTCTCTAGATCTGAGTTAAAAGGCCTAGGAATTGAGAGAGAAGAGAGGAGAGAGGTGCGAGGAAAATGAATTTCGGATCCCCTATTTATAGCCATAGTTCGGAGCCTCCGAACTCGACTTCGACCTTCTGAACTGGTTCGGATCCTCCGTTTCTGACTTCGGAGCCTCCGTTCCTGTTCGGAGCCTCCCATCCTGACTTCAGATCCCCCGAAGTCTCATCAGTGACTTCACCCATGACGTAATATCTTCGGAGCCTCCTATCCAATTTCGGATCCTCTGGTCTAGTTTGGAGCCTCCTAACCCGGTTCGGAGCCTCCGAACCATCCGAACCCTCGGAACCCCCTCGGCCATTTTTGAGTGTCCTGGATCCATTTTTGAACTCCTTAGAGCCTTTTGGAAACTCCTTAATCATGTTTTACTAATTTTAAACATGGTCACATGATTAATTACTCATTAATCATTAATTCTGGATACGTGTCACTATAGTACATGACTTTCAAAAGGACAAAACAAAATATAAATATCTAAATGGAATGCGAACAATGATTTAAAGCATCGTGGTGAAGCCCTCGGGATCATTTCCGATCGTTCTGAATCCGATTTTCAATTTCTTAAACTCAAATTAGTATTCTTTAATCATGTTTTGACTAATTAAACATGTTTAAATAGTTGATTAACTTAATTAGGGATCGAACTACTATACTACCTTTATATCAAAACGTCTTGGAAGTGATCGCAGAGTCTTTCTAACAATTTTTTCATTGGAATACTTATCTCAAATCATGAATGCCTAATTTGAATAAATCGTTATTAATTATTCTTAATTTTGATTTGGATCAAATTTTATTATTTATTAATTTTCTTTTCTTGTTTTAATTAGATTCCTATATGTGTTTGCAGTATTGTAGTTTATGTGAAAATGTCAAATTTTTTATTCACTATTCTTCGATTTAGAGATTGAAATGACTATGAAAGCATGAAAGCATTGAGAAAAGCGAGACGAGAGCATATGGTCAAGAACAAAAAAAAAATGGAAATGGAGAGACAAATAACAACACGATGCTAATCAAAATCATTTCAGGTCAGTTATTGACATTAATTACTTCGGAATTTCTTGTCAAACCATCACTGCCAACAAATTTGAGCTGAAACCGATATTGATAATTGATAAATATGATACAATATAATCAGTTTCAAGGTATGACCTCTGAGGATCATAATCAACATCTATGGACCTTCTGGAGATCGCCGATTCAATCAAAATACATGGTGTTACTGAAAACTCCATTAGATTTCGATTATTCTCATTCTCTTAGTGACAGTGGACGAAGATGACATTGATCTTTGCATCTGGGTAGCATCACAACATTGGAGACGTGGCCTCAAGATTTCTAACCTATGTTTTCCTCCGGTAGAGCTGTCAAAATGGGTCAGGTCCGTCGGACCAGCACACCCCACCATGAAAAATTGACGGGTTGGGTTATGGTTGTACTAACCCGTTTGAAGGCGGGCATAAATGGGCTAACGCAAACAGTACACGGGTTGAGGCGGGGCGCACAGGTCCGCCAATTTTTTAGAAAAATAAAAGTTTCATTTTAAAAAAATTATGGCATAAAAACCTTTATTTTTAAATTATTTTTTCTAAAAATTTTTAACTAATATTTGATGTATTTTTAACATCTTATAATATTAGTTTTTTACGGTTAAATATATACATATGTTATTCATATTATTTGAATATGTTTTTTATACAAAATATAGTAGTTAACATCAAAATTTTATAAGATTTGTTTGATTGTGACATTTATTATTTGTTATTGTGTAACATTGTTAATCTATGTTTTTCAATCTCAAATACAAATGCTGTTTTTTGTATTACTTTTTTAAAAAAAAAAATTTGACGGGTTGGATTGCCTAGCCCGCAACCCGCAGTGTGGTGAGGCGGGGCGGTTTGGGGTTTTAATGGTCCATTTGGAGGCGGGCTGTAAGTTTTGGGATTATTTAATTTTAATCCAAAAATATTTAATTTGGAAATATTTAGAGTTTAGAATTAAATTCTAATATTCTTAAATGAATAAGGATTGAAATTGAATTAAATCGCTTTTCTGGAGACTGAATTGCAAATAGCCAAAATTTTAGGGACTAAACTGTAAATAGGCTTGTATTTATCTAAATATCCACCTAATTATCCTCATTCACACGTGAACCATCAGATTAGAAGGGAAGAAAGGCAAAAACACGGCTGAAAACCCCAAGACGTCCCTTAAAAGCTTCGATTTTTCGTGATCCGGTCGTCAGAAATTTGAGATAAATATATATCTGCGATCACCGCTCCGAGAGCTACGTTTTGGTACAAGTTTCATTCACTTTTCTCAGATTTTATTTTTATGTTGAAGATGGGTTGTTCTTATTTTTGATTATATATGTGATTGAGCTAGTACCGGTTACGTATTCGCAGACGGTTCGGAAAAAGACTGTCGTTCGGATTTTATATGAATTTAGAAGCAAAATTCGAAATATATCATTTCTGATATGTTGCTGAACGTGTATATATATTGATGTTTTGTTGAAGATTATGGTTGGTATGGATTGTTAGATTGATTTGGATATCGTTTGGATTGCCGGTTTTTAGTCGTTACGCCGCCGATTTACGATCACAAGCTGTTTTGAGTTGTATGATTAAACCATAGATTGAATACTGATTTTCAGTTGTACATACATGTTATTTTCAGATTGTATTGATGTGATCAAGCTCAAGAATTCAGATTTGAATCGGCAAAGAAGTCAAGAAGGTTTGAAGCCTTTTGCAATTGAAGTTTGAACTAGCAAGTTGAGAAGCCTTTTGATATGAATTATCATTGATGTAATTGCAGATTTGAAGTACTTTAAGACGTGATATTGAAAGGTATAAATGAAAGCTAATCCAGAGGGAATAGAACGCTCGAAATAGCTCTTATTCTCGAGTATTCCCTTGTTAATCACATACCTATTTGATTATATGTCTTTATGTGCTTTTGATTCTTTGGTTGCTTTATTTGCTTATGTGCTTAGATGTTCAAGATGTTTTACAGTCTTTAATGCATACAGATTATGTTGCATTCATCTTGAACTCCAGCCTGAAAAGCATAGAGGGTTGAAAGGCCTAGAGTGCATATGACGTTTGGAGGGCTGTAGTTGAGTGGCACGGAATGTAGAGTTACTTCCAGAGCCAGAAGACTCACTATAGTTGCACCAAAGTCAGGGGATATAAAATACTTGACGTCACCTCGATTGGGTGAGTTGGTGATTCGTCTGAGAATTTTATTCCCCGGGATCCCAAGAACCAATATTCGATTGATATCAGACTTGATAGCCTTCATTTGAAACATGCATTGCATTCATGTTTATTATATTGCATGTTTTGTTGTTTATACTGGGATTTTATTCTCACCGGAGTTATCCGGCTATTGCTTTGTTTTGTATGTATGCATAGCAATAGGTGGGGCAGGAGCTGGTCAGAAACGACAGGGATAGCTCGAGATAGAATTTTAGCATGTGAGGACTCGGGTTTTTAGCCAATAGAACATGTCTTTTGAGTTGTTAAACATGTTAGAATACAAACAAGAACCTTTTTATATATGTTTGCGAGTACTCGTTTATATTTGATGTTGTGTGTCCTAGATGAAGGGATTAATGTAGTTTACATGTTTATGACTGTGTAGTTGAATCAGAATGCATGTAAATGAGGTTTGAGATTGAATAAGAGTTGTATATCTCATGTTTATAGCCTTGAAATGTTAAATTCTGATTTTTCAGTACAGGGCACAGACCCCTTGCCAAGGTCCGTGCAAGGCTCCGGATGCACTCTATCTTGGAATCCCGTTTTTGTTGCATTCAGCCATGGGCACGGACCCTGGTCCAAAAGAGGAACGGACCCCGTGCCTTGGGTCCGTGCAGGGCCCGGACCTAGGTTCGTGTGTGTTCTGTCCGAAAAAACAAAATTTATTCTTTTCGCGACGTGTTTTCGCGTCGCCAGAGGTAAGGTTTTGCATCGCCAAATGTCTTGTATTATTTATTTGATTATTAAGCAGACTAATATTCAGACTGAATATTTCTAGTTATTAATTGCCCTGTAAGATTAGATTAGCACCCGAGGTCCCCCACAACGGGTGGTATCAGAGCATAAGTTTCTGGATTCAAAGATAAGTTGATGAGCAGGGTAGATTGAGTCTGTCTGACTGCTTGATATTGCATGAGATTACATGTATCTTATTATGTGCACTATATGCTAGCATGCTTTATATTGCAATAATTATGTGATTGCATGATTATGTGCTTTCATTGCTACTGCATGTTATATATGCAATTGTATTCCAGAGTATCCTCAGTCAGAACCTGAATTCTCATGAGAATGCTTATCAAAGAAGGATGGAATAAATTGCTGCATATGATATTGTGTATGCACTAATCTGTTTGACAATCAGATATGCCTCCCCGTAAAGCACCGGCCACTAGTCATCCATTAGTGGTTCCCAAGGCCGAACCAGCATCAGTACCATCGCCAGTTGCTGAACCTCAGAATGCACAGGGTAGTACATCTGCTGATTCTATGGATGCTACTGCTACTCCGATGGAGACACTATTGAAACGATTTCAATCGTTCAAACCGCCAAAACTGAAAGGAACAGAAAATTCAGTTGATTGTGAAAATTGGTTAGAAGACATTGAACAGTTGTTTGAGTCACTTGATTATTCAGATGGCCGTCGTATCAGATTAGTTATACATCAACTTCATGAAGTTGCCAAAAGTTGGTGGATTACTACAAAGAAAGCGTTAGAACATCGAGGTACGACTATCACCTGGACTGTCTTTAAAACTAAATTCTATCAACGTTTCTTTCCAGTCTCCTACATGAAGGATAAGGGTGCTGAATTTGCCAATCTGAGGCAAGGCAACTTGAATATCGAATAATATGTGGCCAAATTTTCAAGTCTTTTGAAGTTTGCTCCACATATAGCAGCGACTGATGAAGCCATGGAAGACCAGTTTATCAATGGCCTCAATCCAGATGTGTTTACTCTGGTGAACAGTGGACGACCCAATACCTTTGCTGACGCTTTGAACAAAGCTAAGGGAGCAGAAGCAGGTATATTGAGACAACGAGGAACACCGTTCATTCCACAACCAGCTCCACAGCTTGTATCAGCATCAGTTCCACAGAATCCGCCACAGTTTCAGCAACCATCTCTCAGATTTGAGGGAGGAAGCAGTGGCAGAAAGGATTCTAGATTCAGGTCTAAAGGTAAACAATTTAAGAATTCTGGCAATAGTTCTTCCAGTTCTAGTGGACAGAGACAGTTTGGTACAGGGCAGAGAACTGGTGAGTCAGGAGTATTTTGTGGTAAGTGTGGTGGACGACATGCTATTGATCAGTGTAGAGGTGTGTTAGGGAATTGTAATATTCGTCGTCAACCAGGTCACTATGCCAAGGTATGTCCTCAACGAGCTATTGGTGAAAGTTCTTCTCGACCAGCACTTCAGGCAGAAAGACAATCAGTGCATTCATTTCAGCCTCAGCAACAAACTAGAGTAGGAGGAAGCCAGACTGTGACTCAACCTCCTAGACAACAGACACGAGTGTTTGCATTGATGGAGGAGAAGGCTCAGGCAGCACCTGATGATGTTATAGCAGGTAACTTCTTTATCTTTGGTTATCCTGCCTATGTTTTGATAGATACAGGTGCATCACATACATTCATATCTGAAAAATTTGTTATGATGCATTCTTTATCGTCTGAGCCATTGCCTACTGTTGTTGCTATTTCTTCACCTTTGGGTGAAGGCATTGTATCTGTTAGACTGATTCAAAACTGTGCACTACGATATGACGGGAATGTGATAGATTTGGATTGCATAGTACTTGGATTATCAGATTTCGATTGCATTATCGGTATAAATATGTTAACCAAGTACAGGGCGACTGTAGATTGTTTCCAGAAAGTGGTCAGATTTAGACCAGACATGGCAGCTGAATGGAAATTCTATGGTAAGAGTTCTTGAGCTAAGATCCCTTTGATATCTGTGTTATCTATGACCCGTTTATTGCAGAGAGGTACAGAAAGATTTTTGATTTATGCAGTCAATGTATTGAAATCCAGTCCAACAATGACAGATATTCCAATGGTGCATGAATTCGCTGATGTATTTCCTGATGAAATTCCTGGTTTACCTCTAGTTCGAGAAATAGATTTCAGCATTGAGTTAATGCGAGGTACACAACCAATATCCAAAGCTCCTTATAGAATGACACCTATTGAATTGAAGGAGTTGAAGGATCAGTTAGAAGATTTACTTGCTAAAGGGTACATTAGACCGAGCGTTTCACCTTGGGGTGCTCCGGTACTTTTTGTACGAAAGAAAGATGGGTCTATGCGATTGTGTATAGATTATCGTCAACTGAACAAGGTAACGATAAAGAATAAATATTCCATTGCCTAGAACAGATGATTTGTTTGATCAGCTACAGGGTTCAACTATCTATTCTAAGATTGATTTATGATCCGGATATCATCAGCTAAGGATAAGAGATGAAGATATTCCTAAAACTGCTTTCAGAACAAGGTACGGACATTATGAATTTATTGTCATGCCTTTTGGTTTAACCAATGCTCCTGCAGTATTTATGGGATTGATGAATCGGGTATTTCCGAAATACTTGGATGACTTTGTCATTATTTTTATTGATGATATCTTGATATATTCCAAGAATGTACATGATCATGCTGAACATCTCAGAATCATTTTAAAGACTTTCAGAAATGAGAAATTATATACCAAGTTATCAAAATGTGAGTTTTGGTTGCAGAAAGTTGTATTTCTTGGGCATATCATTTCAGGTGATGGTATTTTGGTGGATCCAAGCAAGGTAGAGGCTGTACTGAATTGGCCTAGGCCTACATCAGTGCAAGAAATACGGAGTTTTATGGGCTTAGCAGGATACTATCGTCGATTTATTAGAGATTTTTCCAGCATTGCCAAGCCTATTACGCAATTGACTCAGAAAAATAAGCCGTATGTCTGGACTGAAGCTTGTGAAATGAGTTTCTTAGAGTTGAAGAAGAGACTTACCAGTGCACCTGTATTGACGATTCCTTCAGGTACAGGTGATTTTGTTGTATATTGTGATGCTTCTCACAAGGGTCTGGGTTGTGTGCTTATGCAGCGAGGTCATGTTATCTCTTACGCTTCGAGACAGTTGAAGCCACACGAGACTCGGTATCCTATCCATGATTTGGAGCTTGCCGCTATTGTCTTTGCATTGAAGATATGGAGACATTATCTTTATGGTGAGAAGTTTGAAATCTTTTCTGATCACAAAAGTTTGAAATATCTGTTTTCGCAATCAGAATTGAATATGAGACAGCGTAGATGGCTTGATTTACTGAACGATTTCGATTGCGAGATCAAATATTATCCAAGAAAATCCAATGCAGCTGCAGATGCCTTAAGTAGAAAGGTATGTTCATTATCCTTATCTACGATAGGTGTATCTCAAATGGTAGAAGATTGTTGTATTTTTTGATTAGTATTTGAAACAGATATGCAGCCTATCAGAGTTTGTGCTATTAAAGCTGAGCCAGAATTGTTGATACGAATCAAAGAAGCACAAAAAGTGGAGCAAAATATTCAAAAATCGATTGATATGGTCAGATCTGAGCATCAATCTGAATATCAGGTCAGTGCTGATGATGTTGTATATGTGAATAACATACTTGTTGTTCCAGATGCTTCAGATTTGAAACAGCAGATATTGAAAGAGGCTCACAGCAGTAGATTCAGTATTCATCCTGGTGGCAAAAAAATGTATAATGATCTGAAAATGCAGTATTGGTGGAAATAGATGAAGTCAGATGTGACTGAATTTGTATCCAGATGTTTGAATTGCCAACAGGTGAAAGCTGAACGAAAGAAGCTAGGTGGTTTCTTGCAGAGTTTATCAGTTCCAGAATGGAAATGGGATCACATTTCCATGGATTTTGTCACACAACTATCACGTTCATCCAGAAGGTGCCATGCCATTTGGGTGATTATTGATCGTTTGACGAAATCATCATGTTTCATTCCGTACAAGATGACGTACAGACATGATCAGATGGCAGAAATCTACATCAGAGAAGTGGTAAGATTACATGGTGTGCCTAAATCTATCGTTTCAGATCGAGACCCTTGATTTACATCACACTTTTGGCATAGCTTGCAACAAGCTCTTGGTACTCAATTGCATCTGAGTACAGCTTATCATCCTCAAACAGATGGACAGTCAGAGCGGACTATCCAAACACTTGAGGATATGCTGAGAGCTGTAGTACTAGACTTTGGTACTAGTTGGCAAGATTCATTACCTCTTGCAGAATTTTCTTATAATAACAGCTATCAGACTAGCATTGAGATGACTCCTTTTGAAGCATTGTACGAAAATAAATGTAGATCACCATCATATTGGAATACTGATTTTCAGTTGTACATACATGTTATTTTCAGATTGTATTGATGTGATCAAGCTCAAGAATTCAGATTTGAATCGGCAAAGAAGTCAAGAAGGTTTGAAGCCTTTTGCAATTGAAGTTTGAACTAGCAAGTTGAGAAGCCTTTTGATATGAATTATCATTGATGTAATTGCAGATTTGAAGTACTTTATGACGTGATATTGAAAGGTATAAATGAAAGCTAATCCAGAGGGGATAGAATGCTCGAAATAGCTCTTATTCTCGAGTATTCCCTTGTTAATCACATACCTGTTTGATTATATGTCTTTATGTGCTTTTGATGCTTTGGTTGCTTTATTTGCTTATGTGCTTAGATGTTCAAGATGTTTTACAGTCTTTAATACATACAGATTATGTTGCATTCATCTTGAACTCCAGCCTGAAAAGCACAGAGGGTTGAAAGGCCTAGAGTGCATATGACATTTGGAGGGCTGTAGTTGAGTGGCACGGAATGTAGAGTTAATTCCAGAGCTAGAATACTCACTATAGTTGCACCAAAGTCAGGGGATATAAAATACTTGACGTCACCTCGATTGGGTGAGTTGGTGATTCGTTTGAGAATTTTATTCCCCGGGATCCCAAGAACCAATATTCGATTGATATTAGACTTGATAGCCTTCATTTGAAACATGCATTGCATTCATGTTTATTATATTGCATGTTTTGTTGTTTATACTGGGATTTTATTCTCACCGGAGTTATTCGGCTATTGCTTTGTTTTGTATGTGTGCATGGCAATAGGTGGGGCAGGAGCTGGTCAGAAGCGACAGGGATAACTCGAGATAGAATTTTAGCATGTGAGGACTCGGTTTTTAAGCAAGAGAACATGTCTTTTGAGTTGTTAAACATGTTAGAACACAAACAAGAACCTTTGTATATATGTTTGCGAGTACTCGTTTATATTTAATGTTGTGTATCCTAGATGAAGGGATTAATGTAGTTTACATATTTATGACTGTGTAGTTGAATCAGAATGCATGTAAATGAGATTTGAGATTGAATAAGAGTTGTATATCTCATGTTTATAGCCTTGAAATGTTAAATTATGATTTTTCAGTACAGGGCACGGACCCCGTGCCAAGGTCCGTGCAAGGGTCCGGATGCACTCTGTCTTGGAATCCCATTTTTGTTGCATTCAGCCATGGGCACGGACCCCGTGCCTTGGGTCCGTGCTGGGTCCGGACCTAGGTCCGTGTGTGGTCTATCCGAAAATAAAAAATTTATTCTTTTCGCGACGTGTTTTCGCGTCGCCAAAGGTAAGATTTTGCGTCGCTAAATGTCTTGTATTATTTATTTGATTATTAAGCAGACTAATATTCAGACTGAATATTTCTAGTTATTAATTTTCTTGTAAGATTAGATTAGCACCCAAGGTCCTCACATGGGCCTAAATGTGCCACATGTTGAGGGAGGCCGAGGCGGGCCAACTTGTTTGACAGCTCTACCTACCGGCCAAATCTGCCCAATTGAAGATACAAAATATGTAATACCAAAACAAGCCTATCCAAAATATCCAATCAACAATCTTACAAAACTTAAGCACCTTATAGAAATTGTTTTTGTCCAACTTATTTATACAATATCGAATTTCAGATATAAACCTGAAAAGTGAAATTTCCTCAATTGTGTCCCAAACATTCTATGTAAATATATGTTTCATTTTATATACTTATTAACATTTTTTGACACAGTATACCAATATTTCTCCACATTTTTCTCTAAAACAATTTGCAATTATTTTAGTATATAATTTTTTAATATTTAACTATCATTTAAACATAAAAATTATATTTAAAACAATTATTTTTAAAATTTAAAATATATTTAAAACAAATAGTATTTATATATTATATTACACAATATGTATACCACATCACTATTTGCTAATAAGAACTAGCGTTTTTTGCATGTATCGTGTATATATATAATTTTTTTTATATTAATTAATTTTTATGTTATTTTTAAAATTCACATGATGAATTAGATATTTAAAAGTTTAAGAGTGATAATTATATAATCTAAAATTTTAAAAATACAAACAAAGATAGTGAGCGTTATTTTGGTAAATAAGATAAATCTAATGGCTAAAAAAAAGCAGACCATATAAAATAATTAATTTGTCTAATAATTTGGTTTTATAAAAATTAAATTAGAATATAATCATAATTTAATCTCAAATTTCACGAATTAACCACGTAATTATTAATTTTAAAAGCCAAATATTTCGATGTCTAAACACGGTAGAGTAATGAGGGGCAGGTGCGTGAATTGACTGACGGCTTCACCCGACATTTGATAAGAGTAGACTCCTTAATTAACGCCTTCATTCACTAATACTTTTTTCTTTGTTACGTCAGCTAAATCACGTGAGGGTCGTTAACATTTCACCATTTGTAATATTAATCATAGTTATAATATGGGATAACTAATAATTTTTGCCCCAAAAGGGTGGATATTGTTTTCTTAGGAAAATAATATGAAATCACGACATTATATTAGATTAAATTATATTACAGAAATAGAAAAAATAAATAAATAAATTCCCAGTTGAAATATGTTCGTACAGATAGAAATTAGGAGGACAATCGTTTTCGGCAAAGTGTCGGTGCTTCGTCGGCTTCTCCTCTCCCTGTTTTTCTTCACTCACTCATATACTCAGCCTTTGTCCGAAAAAACCGCTGTTAAATCTTGATCGTTTCTCTCTCTCAGCAATGGCGGTTGATCCCAGACAAGTACTGGCAGCTGTGCTGACCTTCACCATGTTCGCAATGCTGGCCAACATGATTAAGCGCGATCATTTCGATTCTGTTCATGTAAGTTCTTCTTGCCCGAATCTTCTTTTGTCAACGTGTGTCTGTCTTCTTGGTATGTTCGAATTGATCTTCTGATTTTTTTTAAGCTTAAGAGTGTGTAGAAATGGGAGATTTTACATGGGTTGTCTTTCCTTTGCGTGCAAGCTTCGACCTTTGCATTGGATTTCGTGTCTTTTGGTTTCTCAATCTGATGTGTACTTGGATCCAAATTTATTGGACTTTTGTGCTTTATGGTACTGTAAGATCTAATCTTGTCAACTTCTCTATTTTTTCCCTCATTTTGATTCGGTCGAAGTTGTGCTTCTGTTCCTCTTGTCTGAGTATGCGTAGTGTGGAGGGCCGGGATTTGGGATCTGTAATCTCAGTCTGGTCCGACTACAAATCTACAATTCTACAGTGCTTTATATTTTATCAATCTGCTTCAGTCATTCTTGTTGTGGATCTGATTATAAGCGAATTAATTGAGAAATTGTGTAATTTTTTTTTTCTTTTTTTCTGTTTCTGAAGCCAACCGTTCATGAGACCAACAAGGCTTCTGATAACAGCCTTGCTAGTGTCACAAAAGGGGATGATGGACCTTGGAAGGAGGATGGGTTAACCTTGAAGCCTTGTTGGGAGAATCCAGTTTTGCGTTAGTAGAAGATAAATTCAGCTCTATCTTTTGTTCTTCTTAATTTTGGATTATCATGTAATGTGCTTGTGTTATGTGTTTTATTGGCAACAGAGGAGACAGACGAATCACGAGGATATGTCACCTTCTCATTGACTAATGGCCCTGAATACCACGTCTCTCAGGTAGTGTGAGTTATCACCTGAACTTCGATTTCGGAAAAGAAGTAAAATAAGATGCATGTATGAGTAGTTGGTTATATCAGTTAATTATATTATCAAAAATTGAAACAGTTTCTTTGCATTGAACTTGTTTCTTCTGGTCTATTTCTTTCAAAAGCTATTTATGATTGTGTCAATGAGCATTAAATTCCCTAGGGGGCTCCGCTTGAATGGAAGTATTTCAAATCAATGGATTTCAAATACATTTTTGTTGTTTAGAGAAATAGCACCACAAACATCAAATTCACTTCTTTTATGTTTATATGGTAATTCATGTTAGTTAGGATGAATTTTAAGTTCATCCAATAAAGTGGTGATTTAGAATCTTTTTTAATCTATCATGTATAAATATTTAAACTATGAATTTGAGATTTCTCTATGTTTGATGGTTAACACTAAAATTATAATCGAAATCCATGTATTTGAAATATTTCAATCCAAACGCAACCTAGCAGATTGGAAAACGGAATTTCCATGGAATCAAATTTATTATATTATATTATTTTTTATAGTCCCTTATATTGAGAATCCCCTTTGAGCAACAATGCACTTTCGTGGCAGAATTAATGGCCATGATGATGTGAACCTTCTCAGACTATACAAAAGTTTATCCGTGCATTTCCCGGGCCAAAACTTTCACCAATTGCTAAATTTGTTACTTGTGTCTCTGATAAAAACAAGTTGACTTCAGTACGAGGCATCTTCTTAATTTTCTGTTTAGTTGCTTCAATATTATTAATCTAACATTCTTCATTTCACTGTAATTCATTAGATTGCTGATGCGGTGGTAGTGGCCAGGTATCTACGGGCTACCATTGTAATCCCAGATATTAGAGGAAGCAAACCTGGTGATAAGAGGTTGAAGCCAATTTCTTTAATTAGAAATATTTTGTGCTTGTATTTTTGTTTGCATGTGTATTTTCTTTTGGCGTTTTCTTAGGTTTGCTTCTTGCTCTAATAAATGGATTTGGCATTAGTAAAGTTATCTGCTAAAATAAGTTGCTGCATATATCTTTCAGACTCAGAGCAGGAAAAAGAAAGATGTAATTTGTGCATTTGGATTTTCATTATGTACTAGTGGTTATATCTCTCTCACTTTTTGCTTCATCTTGTGTGCATTTGGCGCCTTTCAGCCATCAGCAGTTTGGGATATCGTAAAGAATTACGTTCATTTACCGTCTGCAATAATCGTGGAAGGCTACTATTTTTTCCCATTTTTTTAAAAATGTCCCTGTTATCACTGCTGTATAGCGAATCTTCTTTCATCAGCAAACCTATGTGCAATATCTTTTGATTGTCATCAGCATGGGTATTTCTTTGTGATTATTATCTTAAGTGAATGACTTTGTTCAGCTTCTTTGGTGGCCATCTTGGATCTCAAGCTGAATATGTATGAAAATTTCTGTAGCTGTCACTAAATGCATGTCAAGTACAATAATGTTCTTGCTGTTAATGCAATTATCAACAAATTAAATATTTGTGACTTTCAGGAACTTTGAGGATGTCTATGATGTTGAAAAATTTGTAGCAAGCCTCGAAGGCGTGGTCAAAGTCGTGAAATCCCAGCCTACTGATATATCGGCTCGTAATCTAGCAGTAGTGAAGATTCCTAATCGGGTTACTAAAGAGAACATTGCAGAAAATGTAGAACCAGTTTTCAGAACAAAAGGAAACGTAAGGATATCCACTTACTTCCCTTCAGTGAACATGAAAAAGACAAAGGTAAAAACCAATACAGACTCTATTGCATGTCTGGCAATGTTTGGAACCCTGGAGCCACAATCTGGAATTCGCGAAGTGGTTGACTCAATGATTGACCGCCTAAAAACTGTAAGTCGGAAATCAAATGGTCAGTTTGTGGCAGTTGACTTAAGAGTTGATATATTGGAGAAGAAGGGGTGTCACAAAGACAATGGTTCTCCAGGATCCAAAAGCTGTTATGGTCCACAAGAGATAGCTCTCTTTTTGAGAAAGATTGGCTTCGACAAGGATACTACAGTGTATGTGACTCAAACAAGATGGGACAGCAGCCTTGATGCTCTGAAAGACTTCTTCCCAAAAACTTATACAAAGGTAGATTTGTCATTGTCCTGTGTTTTCCTTGAAATAATGATGTTCCTTTTTGTCTCCCACTGTTCATCTTTTCGGAGATTAATTTAGTTTTTTTCTAGCATGATAAGAGAGTTTAACTTCACTAACAGTTTTCACTGCCTTCATAACAATCTCAGGAGGCAATAATGCCTATGGATAAAAAGGATGAATTTCTCAACTCCGAAACTTCTGAATTTGAGAAGGTTATTGACTTCTACATTTCTTCCGAGAGCGATGTCTTTGTTCCGGCCATCTCAGGCTTATTTTATGCCAATGTTGCTGGAAGGAGAATCGGTTCTGGCAGAACTCAGATACTTGTTCCCACAGATATTCCTGACTCTTCGGCTTCTTCCAAAGACTTCATATCACATTATGTTTCGAAGAAGAACCACTTTGCCTATTCATGTTTTTGCTAGCTCATTGTGTACAAAAGGAAACACAAATACTCACAGATCAAAATGATTGAGGTTGAGTTGTTGGAGTTCATAATGAAAGGAACTCAAAGCATTGGTTTGCTGTTGTATTATATTGTGTTTGATTTTAAGAAGAGATGTATCTCAGTGTTTCTGCCTACAAGGTTTTTGGTAGGAATGTAATAGTCACAGGTGTCTGTTTGCATTGTAAGACGATATTTCTATTTACTTGATGTTTCCTGTAACTAATGCCACATCCATGTTTTCATATGGACTCTGAACAAGTTTCGATTACTCTCACTGAGAAATACATTTGCTGATGATTTTGTTCGAGCGCAAGTATAATCATTGGACCATTCCCATGTGCATGTACTACCTTTATATCAGAAACATACATCATAGCTTTAAAATCCAGCTGATATGTATGCGTACGTCTAGATATTAATTTCTAGCAACATTTCCTTGTTTTCAGTCACGTACTAAGGATGTACTAAAGTATGACTAACGTTGCTACATGTTAGACCACTACGGAAAAATAGAACTTTTATGGAAGATTATCTATTCATGAACATGTTCGTTAATAGTCTCGTAAATCAACTCTTAGGTACCGCTTGGCAGGGGCGGATCCACCATGGCCCCCCCAAAAATAAAAATAAAAAAAAAAATTAGTACTCTATAACTATTATTTTTATGATACTCAATATATACTGACGGTTCCAGTAACTAATAATGAAAGCGGTTGCAGCTTAGTGGTAAAAGGTTACTTCATAGCCTCACCATATCAAGGTTCAATTCCTCCACCTCTCAACATTTATTTTCTTTTTTTCTCTTATTATCTCTCTTTTGTTTTCTTTCTTCTCTCTCACATCCTATTTTGTTTTCTTATTTCCATCTTTTTTTTAATGTCACCAAATATCTAAATTATTATTATTATTTAACTAATAATAAATTATTTATTTATTGAAAATTTAAAAAATTATTCTCTAAATTATGTAAAACAAAATGACATTATAGTAACAAATAAAATAAAAAAAATATCATATTAATCGAAAAAACAATTACAAATATCTAAAATATTTATATATTTATTGATATCTTTAAAATTAATTTATGTTCTAAAATTATACTATGTCATATATAATCACTTTTTCATATTTTTTTTTCCAAAATATTTATACTTGTATGATAATTAATAATATTTTTTTCGGTTTTTTCATTAATATTCTCATATAATTAATTAAACTTTTCATTAAATATATAGATTACTTTCAATAATTTTTTACGACATATAAGTATTCATTAAATTAAACTTGAAAAGTTATTTTATCAATTGACATTCCAAAAACAAATTATTGATATGTGTGAAAAAAATATAAGTATATATATATATATATATATATATATATATATATATTTGAAGATAGACATATATATATTTTTAAAGTAATAAAATAACATATTTGAAATACATAAAAGATTATGAGCAAATTAAATGGAGAATGATTTTTTCTTGGATGCATTGATGATGTGTATTGAAAGAGAAATTGCTAAAAAAATTTGTATTGATGTTATCATCGAAACTTTAAAATTCTAATGAACGTCGAGTTCCTTTAATATATAAATATTTTGTTCGAAACATACATTTGATCTTAATTGGTTGAATATAACTGATACTGTAATTTGTCTTTTCTCTCGAGCTTGTAGGCGGCCCCCCATGACCGAAATCCTGGATCCGCCCCTGCCGCTTGGTATGATGAGATAAATAATAAATAGATAAGTAATATAATGTAATAAAAAAATAAATAAAAATGATAGTGATATAATACTTGATTTGATTGATGGATTATAATTTATTGATTTGATTGATAAAATTTTATATTAAAAATGACAAATTATCATTTTACCCTTTTAATAATAAATAAAATATGAATAATATTATTTATAGGAGTAATATAGTAATTTAAATTAAATGATTTGATTGATGTGAGATAAATAATTTATGATTTGATTGATGTAAAATAAATAATTTATAGATGGATAAATAATATGATGAGAAGAACATGTGATTTGATAGGACAAGTTATACATATATTAATAATATAAGCTACCAAACGGAGTCTTAGATTTAAAAAAAATAATAGTTCTGATATTTGATGTACAAATTTTACACTTTTGCTTAAGATAAAAATATTAAATTTATTTATTAACATAAAATTACAAATTTTAATAGAAATATTGTATTTTCTATAAATATAAAATTGTTGAAAAATATATTATTATTATTATGTTGAATATTGAATATTGAATGTTGAATGTTGAATATTGAGTTGTAAAATGTGGAAAATTAGTGTGTGATGATGTAGATGATGATGTATTAATTTTTGAACTAATCTCAAATGTGAATCTATAAATAGGTCTTCATTTGTGATGAAAAATACAATTGAGTTGAGAGAAAAATATTATAAAGTGTAGAGTTTGATATATTTTGAGTTTTGGAGTTTTTAGTTTTTAGCATAATTTTTACTTTTTCACAACACGTTATCAGCACGATCGCTCGAAGGTTTTGTAAAATTTCCAAAGCTCACAAACACAAGAAAAAGGTAACACGAGTATGAATATTTATTTTATTGTTTATTTATTTATTGTGTATATATTTAATATATAATATCATGTTATGAAAAAAAATAAGTTTTTTTTAAAAACTTGTTATAAATCCTGGGAGGATGTTAAGACGACATCCCACACTCCCGGTAAGGGATACGACAAGTATAAAAGTCTCTAAGGTTCTTAAACAATATAATCATATTTGTATAATTTCATGTTATTATATAAAAGGTTGTCTATGACACCGATCTTATAATAATGTGATATGATATACTATACTTGACTTTATACTAATTATATTGGTATAATTTCACAATATTATAAAAGGGTTGTCTACGACACTGATCTTATAATAATGTGACATGATATAATATACCTGACTTTATACTAACTATATTGGTATAATTTCACAATATTATATAAAAGGCTGTCTACGACACTGACCTTATAATAATGTGATATGATATACATAATTATTTAATTTATCATTATATGCATTGCATCATTATCACGAATTTTTATTCAACATATACTCGATTTTTTCTTTACCCCCAACGGTCACAAACGACTAGTTTTTGGCCTATAAATATGTTCACTCAAACTCATTTTCAATCACACCAAAATTCACTCTTTGTCTCAAAATATTTTCTCCTCGGTTCTTTCGAAGATGAAGATGATGGCATTTCTAAGGCTATTTTTCATAACGATTATGATCATCATGCTCACGAGTCTTGTACTCACCAGCGATTTTCCACCACATACTTTTTCTCTATTTGTACACGCACTTGTAATCTTCGTTCTTTCATTATTTTGTATTGTCATATTAATGGAAATTAACTTATAAAATGCATTGTTATTTTTCTATTACCACCATGTCAAATTTGACAAAGCTTAAATTTGTTGCTCTCAATATCACTAGAAAAGAGCAAAGAAATGTTAATGAGAAATCATCAAATCCCGACTCAATGTATCTACGGCATTTCCAGAAGCAAATGTCGTAAGTAAAAATGAAAACCAAAATCAAAGGCATAAACTAGATTTTGGTCGAGGTCGAGGATGTGGCCATAAACGTGGACGTAGAAATGATCACGATCGTGGTTATGGCCGTGAATATGAAAATAATCGAGATAGTTACTTCAATAACTAATCTCAAAAGAACGTCACGAACCACCCAAAAGGGCAGCATGAAAATATGAGTGAAAATAAAAATCACTCAAAAAGATATGAAAGTGCTTGTTATAAATGTGACACTCCAAGACATTGGTCACGTACCCCTGAGCATTTATGTAAGTTCTTTAAAGTATCGATAAAGGGGAAAGAAAAAGAGACCAATCTTGTTGAAAACAGTAACCATTTAATTGGTTCAACTAGTTTCAATGCTGCAGATTTTATGAATGATTTCGAATACATTGATTAAAAGATTGGTGGGACTAGAACAAATTTGTATTTTTCATGCATTCTTGTATTATAAAGAATGTTACATTTTGCATTTGTATTGTACTTATTTTTTATTTATTGCATTTTGTGAAGTTTGATATGGAAAATGCTATGAGCAAACATGAAAATAATACCATGGAAATTTGTATACCAGATAGTGGTACCACACACACTATTCTGCGAGATGAAAGATATTTCTTGGAAATAAAACCAACAAAAAAAATGGTGAATACAATATCAGGTCCTGTAGACTTGATTGAAGGTTGTGGTAAAACACAATTTTTGTTATCAAATGGTACAAAATTTCTGATAAATGATGCTTTATATTCACCACAATCGAAAAGAAATTTGTTGAGTTTTAATGACATATATTCTCATGGATATGATACTGAGACAATAACTGATGGAAATCAGAAATATATGTGTCTTACCACATATAAATCAGGAAAGAAATATGTGGTTGAAAAATTATCAATGCTTCCTACTGGATTGCATTATACACATATAAGTCCAATCGAATTAAATATGGTGGTTAATAGTTCTTCAATATTAACAAATTGGCATGATCGATTGGGACATCCTGGTTCAATAATGATGCGAAGAATTATTGAAAATACGCATGGTCATCCATTGAAAGACCAGAAGATCTTTCAGAATAATAAGTTTCAATGTAAAGCACGTTCTCTTGAAAAACTTATTATAAGACCATCGCCAGCTAAAATTCAAACAGAATCACCCATATTTCTTGAACGCATTCAGGGTGATATTTCTGGGCCAATTCACCCACCATGTGGACCATTTTAATATTTTATGGTATTGATCGATGCCTCTAGCAGATGGTCACATGTATGCTTATTGTCAACTCGGAATGTGGCATTTGAAAGATTAATGGCTCAAATAATAAAATTGCGGAATCAATTTTCCGTTTATACAATCAAGAAAATAAGACTTGATAATGCTGGAGAATTTACTTCCCAAACTTTCAATGACTATTGTATGTCAATGGGAATTACTATTGAACATCTTGTTGCTCATGTTCATACACAGAATGAATTAGCTGAATCATTGATTAAACGTCTACAACTGATTGCTAGACCAATGATTATGAGAACAAAACTCCCTAGTTCTATATGGGGACGTGCAATTTTACATGTTGCGGCATTAATTCGCATCAGACCAAGTGCATATCATAAATTCTCCCCATTGCAGCTTGCATTTGGTAAAGAACCAAATATTTCTAATCTGAGAATTTTTGGATGTATGGTGTATGTGCCTATTGCACCACCTCAACGATAAAAAATGGGTCATCAAAGAAAAATCGGTATTTATATCGGTTATGATAGCCCATCAATCATTCGATATCTTGAGCCTCAGACAGGGGATGTGTTTACAGCACGTTTTGCTGATTGTCATTTTAATGAAGAAATCTTCCCAATGTTAGGGGAAGAAAAGAAACACATCGAAAAAGAAATCACATGGTATGTACCATCATTGTTACATTTGGATCCAAGGACCAAATAATGTGAGAAAGATGTACAGAAAATTGTGCACTTGCAAAGAATTGCAAATCAAATGCCAGATGCATTTGCAGACACAAAAGGGGTAACAAAATCATATTTACATGTTGTAAATGCCCCTGCTCGAATTGAAATTCCAAAAAAACAAATTGAAGACACTCATGATGTCATAAAACGCTTGAAGTGTGGAAGGTCAGTCGATTCCAAGGATAAAAAATCCTCGAAAAAGAAAAGGCATAGAGAAACACGATGATCATAAAATAGAAAATGGTGTTCCAGAAGAAACACCTGATGATGAAAATGTTCTGTCAGAACCACAAACTGACGAGAATCGTGAAATCTCTATCAATTATATTAATACTGGAAAAATATGGAACCGAAAAGATATAGAAGATATTGATGAGATATTTTCTTATAATGTGGCATGTGACATCATAAATGAAAACGAGATCATGAACCAAAAACCTTTGGTGAATGTAAAACTCGTCATGATTGGGCAAAATGGAAAGATGTCATCCAGGTTGAATTGGATTTGCTGAATAAACGTAATGTTTTTGGACCTATAATCCTCACACCTGAAGGTGTAAAACCTGTTGGATACAAATGAGTTTTTATTCGAAAGCGAAATGAGAAAAATGAAATAGTCAGATATAAAGCTAGACTTGTTGCACAAGGTTTTTCTCAAAGGCCTGAAATTGATTATGAAGAAACGTATTCTCCTGTTATGGATGCAATTACGTTTCGATATTTGATTAGTTTGGCAGTGTCTGAAAATTTGAAAATGTGTCTTATGAATGTTGTTACAGCTTATTTATACGGATCACTTGATAGTGATATATACATGAAAATCTCTGAAAGATTTAAGATGTCTGAAGCACAAAATTCAAAACCTAAACAATTTTATTCTGTGAAATTGCAAAGATCATTATATGGGTTAAAGCAATCCGGTCGAATGTGGTATAATCGGCTAAGTGAGCACTTGATGAAAAAAGGATATGTAAATGATCCAATATGCCCTTTTGTTTTCATCAAGAAAACAACATTCGGATGTGTAATTATTGCTGTATATGTTGATGATTTAAACATCATTGGAACGAATAAATAAATTCAAGAAGTTATGATGTACTTGAAGGAAGAATTCGAAATGAAGGATCTTGGAAAAACCAAGTACTGTCTGGGTTTGCAAATAGAACAAAAAGAATGCGGAATTTTTGTTCACAATATAAATTATATAGAAAAGATCCTTAAACGTTTTAATATGGATAAATCAAATCCATTAAGTACTCCAATGGTTGTAAGATCATTAAACATAGAAAATGATCCATTCCGTCCATGTGAAGATGATGAAGTTATTCTTGATCTAGAAGTACCATATCTAAGTGTCATTGGTGCCCTTATGTATCTTGCAAATTGCACTAGACCTGATATATCTTTTGCTGTAATAAGTTCATGAACCATGAATATATTTATTAATAAATCTCGACCTCGATTCGATTATAAATAAATCTGATATATCTTTTGCTGTAATAAGTTCATGAACCATGAATATATTTATTAATAAATCTCGACCTCGATTCGATTATAAATAAATCTGATATATCTTTTGCTGTAATAAGTTCATGAACCATGAATATATTTATTAATAAATCTCTCTCTCTCTCTCTCTCTCTCTCAGTCAGCATGCTGCTTGAACATTTGCCTTCACACTTGTATTAGATCAAGCTAATTTCAGTTCCTCCAGGACCATAAGAGTTAATTGTAAATCTCATTTGACTTGTAATATTACTTTCCCGCTATCTGTGCTTCTACACTACATTATTCTCGTTCAAATCCTTTCATAGTTCAATTTTGTATGTATGAATTTGCATGAATGATGAATGGCCACAGTTGCAAGCCTCGTCTGTTTTGTCGGATAACTATTACCAGAAAACAAAACCTCACCAATATTAGAGACCGTTGCAAGCCTATCATTTAGTTTGTTTCTAACAGTGTCAACAATCATAGCACACAAAGAATAGAGTACAAACCAGATTTCTGACTGTCACATCCACCATCACAGAAGTAAATCAGTTTCTCGCTAGCATCTCGTCTCAACTTCCACTACGAAAGCTGAACTCAAGCCTATTTTACACAAAGTTAAACTCATTTCACTGTGTTATCATAACCCAACATGTATTGTATGGGTACTATATGTATGGTATAGATACGTTGTCATGATGAATCATTAGCATTTCCAGGACCTGTAGCACTCAACACCATTTCATTCGCTTCCATGTTACCATTCTGCGTTGTGAAAAACAAGACAGGTCAGATCCTCAAATATCTCTACCCATACTTTGCACGATTTGTATATAGCATGCATACCTCCTCACTCCTGTTATGTAGGGGAGTTGTTCCCAACGAGGTGGTTGTAGCCTTTGAAAGGTCTCGCAGAGTTCCCTAAAACATTCATGTATATGTCATTCAAATCTTGTAAACTTACAAAATCAATCAATCTAGTTACAAAAATAGTAAACCCACTGCCAAAAATTTGGTCCAAAGTGCAGATGATTGGTAAACAAAATGAAGCCGAAATAACAGCAAATTTTTCCAGTTCCCAGAGCACGCTAGTAGTAACAACACAAAACCAAGCCGAAATAACAGCAAATATTTCCAGTTCCCAGAGCACGCTAGTGGTAACAACACGAAATTCATTATATAGGGTGTAACAAAGGGTGATCCTCGTAGGACAATAGAGTGATGCCAAGGTCCTGGTCTAGTTCAGTGTGAGTAAGGTTGGAAGAGCAGTTCAGAGTCTAATATCGTGTGAGCAAGCTCTTAAATCTTGGATTTAGTTGTCATGTTGGAAGATATTGCGAGAACAGTATAATGATTACAGCAACAAATTTCACATATATTTGGGTGCGAATAAACTGAATCTAGTTGAATGCTAGCCTCATACGTTAATACAAACTTGAGCTCAAAGATTTGATAGGTGACCTCAGTCATTTTTGAAGATTAATACAAACTCACTGTCACATGTTTGAATCCAAACAGAAATCAAGAAAAGCATACCATCTTCACTCGCAAAAACCATAAAATCACAAATGGCATTGCGGATATATCATAAAATGTGGTTTACAGCGGCTTCTGGTAGGCCTTCTAAAACTTGGGGTTTTCAGGCTGAGTACCAACGGCACAAAAATATCAGAAAATGAATAATTTACCTTTCAAAAGTTCGTGATTTGTGACTATGGTGTGCATCTCATCAAGTTGAGCACACAGCATGAAATCATATGTCAATGATAGAAAACAAACCAGAGAAAGAATCATTATACCAACCCCCAAATTTACCTTATTAGCCCACATGAGTCCACATGCATTACAAAGTGTCCTCGGTCCTTCAGGTCCCCGGCGCATCATTGGGGTAGTTTTTTCATTAATACCACAATGCCGGCAGCTGGCAAATATGTTGTGAAAAAATCAGATGTATACTCTTTTTTAACTGATGCAAAAACTAAACATATAAAGCATTCATAAACACTCCTGCTCAATGACTAGTTAACAAAGGAACAAGAGAATTTTTTAATATAAAGAGGAATCGGGAGAAATGTGTTGGGAAAAGATCAAATTGCGGGCTTCTATGTGGATTAGGAATCATAAAGAGTTTGTTATGTTCTCGATTCTAGATTTAATCAGCGATTGAAGCTTTTATATTGTTGATATATTTTGAGTTTTAGGGGCTCCCGGTGCGGATATCTTATATAACATGATCTCGTTTCTTATCCAAAAAAACAAGAACTAGTTAACAGAGAAAGCTTCTCCCCACCTGAACAATCGAATTCTCAGCACTAGACTTTATCTCATTTGAAGAATGCTCTGAAAAAATCCACAGGGAACGAGAACCATAAAAAATGATAGCGTGATCTCCCTCCCAATGTCCATTTTTAACATGCCAATTTTTTCTTCTTCCATTAAACAACTATTAATCTGTTTTGAGCAATTAGCAGTACTTCTGAAAGATTTTGCACACTCATCTGGACTCCTATGAGCAGTCATAAGCGTCTACATGACTTCATCTGCCTGCTTTTCATGCAAGTCATCTTCACAATACTATAAACTATGATAAACATCGATCTAGTATATAATCTTTCCAATATCTTGTTATTAGCTATACAACTGCAAATAGCAGAGTCACAAATCAAAACTTGAAATAAAAAAGGAATGAATCATTTAACCATAAGCGATGAAGTCAATTTCAGGAATCCCCGCATCATTTTCCCAAAAATCAAGTGGATTAAAAACAAGTGAGAGGTAACATACAATGTCAAGAAGTGGTATAGCACAAGTTAATCAAAAGAGACAGACAGCAGATTCTTTTTTATTATTATTATTTTTTATTTGGGGGAAGATTTAAAATTAGATCTCGAACCAAGATAATTCTTAAGTGAGAGTGAGCAATATGTCATTGCCAACAGAAAGCAAAATTCTGGGTGTTACTGTGAAAATATGCAAGAATTGCACGGATGACTTTACTCACAAAGAATCTTGAGTCTGCGACCCATGGCCATCAATTCCCCAGCTTTGATTTGAGTCCCAGCTCGACGCAGCTGATGCAGAATCATCAAGGTTGGGCTTCGAGGATGTAAATTGTCCTTTATTCCGTTGCATTCTTTAAAAGATTAATAGAAAATAATTTTCAACAAAAAAATTGAAACATCTCGAGCATTAAAGCTGTCATCTCAATCCAGACATAAAACTTCATAAAAAAAGGACTCCCATACCTCAAAGCAACTTCCTTGCGAACAGTATAACGTATTTTCTTGTCAAAATTTCGTTCTTTCCGCTTCTCACGAAATCTTATAAGTGAAGCCAATCTCTGAGGAACATTTAGCTTTTGTGGGGTACTGGATAAACCCTATTGGAAAAGTATCAAAGGGTGCCACCAGAAACAAACACATAATATCATTTCAGAGTCGAATACAGAGAGTAACCGTACTCTGCTATTAGGAGTAGACATTGGAGCTGTAGGAATGATAGGGGGTACTTCGCGCCCTCCCAATAGTAGAAGTACAGCTTGAACCTGAAACACATAATCAAAGCAAGTTGACTCAATAGTCTAAAGGAAACAGTTGAAGACATTAATAAGAACCCCAAGAAAACATAACAGATTAATCAACACAACTTATTTTCTGAAATCACAGCACAATATACCTTAGAATTAAATTGTAAATGCTTCAAAGTAAAACTCAGTATATCGTCATAAATTTTCATCAAGTTACATGTGAAAGCCTTTCATCATGATGCAGGCACAAAAAGTCTTGAATTACCTAACCATTATTAATACATTAGATTCATAATTAACATAAGAGACCACAAATTGGATACTAAAGTGGTGTAAAAGGACCCAAGATTTTTCCATTTGGAGGAATAGTCTCTAAATGTTTTGTGGAGAAAAATTTACAAATTCCAAAAAAGTTCCCGAAAAATTATACTGCTTTAAATGACCAAGCAAAAAACATATAGAAAAGACACCTAAATGAGCCCACGAACAATGCTTTGTGCCAGTCGGGTATAAAGGTGAGAACTCCATGGCAGATTTATACTGTGGAAATTGAAATAATATCGAATAAACCAATTCAGATTATAATTATATGAGTGGAACCTTCAACAAAGGTTGCCAAGTGCACTATCGAAATAATTTACCAGACCGGTATCCTACTCTATGTGCAACTACCAATTTGAATGATTTGAAATGGGGTAACTGAAAAAGATACTTTCAATAAGGCCCTATAAATAGTAGAAAACTGGACCGGTTAAAAGGCATGGTTATGTTGAATCAAGAGCGTGTCGACATGAAAGCAAATCCAATTGAACAGTCCTGCGTTGAAGATTAACAAACCAGAAAGTATAGAGCAGCAACATAATCAGTGTTCGAAATTTCGGCCTAGGCGGCCGCCTCCGGCCGAAACGGAAAACATCTAATCGGCCGTCCTAGGCGGCCAGCCGCCTAGGCGGTAGGAGGCGGCTTGCAGATTTTGATTAGGTTTTGTTTTGGGCTTTTAATTAAAAGCCCAAAAAAAAAACGGGCAGTCAAAAAAATAAAAGGGCTTTTTGTTGTTGGCTTGCCCTAAAACATCTTCAGACTTCATCCTCGTCAGTCGTCATTTGAGAGGCATCGATAGAAGAAGCGACTCGTTTTTTTCCCCTTCAATGTCTGATTCCAGGTTTTAAGTCGGACCCTTTATTTGCTTACCAGCTTGATTCGAAGGCAGCCAGAAAATAGAAGCTCGATTCCAGGCTCCTGCTATTCACTTGGCAAATAGTTGATGAAGCAACTGGAGCAGATGAAAATATACAACTCCGAAGAAGCTCTAGAGTGAGAGAACTTCACGAGGATGATTTTGCATCCGACGAAGAGGATGATCACAATGAAGATATTGAGTTTGTGTCTGATGAAGAACAAGTTGTTGAAAATTATGGAGAAGATGAAGTAGACCAGTAGACTAAATTTGAGACATTCTATTAGTTGTGTAATTTTTGAACTCATTTTAAAATTTGATGTTTTTTTATGTTGGGAGTTATATAATGTGATTTTTTAGTTGATCCGCCTAGGCGGCCTAGGCGCTGGTCGGGCCCCCGACTAGCGCCTAGCGAATTTTAGAACCTTGAACATAATGCAGTCTTCATGCAACACTGAAACAAGTGAACTCTTCGCTTGTAAATACAAGCGGTAGATTTTTCACATGAAGCACACCATATATCATCATATCACTCGGACATGTGATCAGATACCTTTTGTAAACAGAAAATGAATTTATCATATGCTTGTATCCTAAAAGGTACACAGTGAGCTATCTAGTCTTCAATACTACCGGCAAGTTCGTCATAATAATATGAAATTTACGAATAGACTCAAATAAAACAAATAAGTAAAAAGATTGCAATGTAAAAACAACAATGGTATAAATTTCAGTTTATACATCATATGGCTATACAGGAAACCTTTTCTGGAGAGACGGAGTCGAACACATAAACTTGACCCTGAAAGGACAGTGTGAGCTGGTTATTGTTCTCGCTATGCGGCACCAATGCACCATGGTTATCAGCTCGATTCCCCATATCAGCTGAAACATCGCCATCAAGAACTTCATTCACCACACTACTACTACCAACATTATTATTGTCGTCATGCTCGTCTTGATCTATTACACTCCCGTTACTTATGTGATGATGCAACCCATGATGATGCTGATCTTGCAAGTAATGCATCATTCCCGATTCGGTTCCATGCATTCCATCCATATTCAGCCTATACAGTAACAGTCAAACACCGACCACTTTCGTTCTTTCTTAAATAGGAATCGCATCCATTAATAAAAGAACTCTACTTTGATCCCACACAGAACTTCTCTAATTCTTGCCAGCCTGAATTGCTTCAGCAACAACATAGACACAAATTTAAAAAAAAAAGGAAAAATTAAAATATAATATAAGAAAAAAGAAAATGAAGTGGGTGCTTTTAAAAAATGAATAACATTCAACGTGTTAATTAATTACCAAGAATATGAGAGATTAAATATATTAGAGAAAAGAACAAGAATGCTAGTGGAGAAGATGGTGGTAAGACGGCGGAGATCGGAAATGTGGGGCAATGAACGGCGGAGAATGGGGAGATGCAGTGAAGATGAAGATCGGTGGTGGGCCGCCTCGCTCTCTAGGGTTTCGAGCGATTGATTAGTACTAATAATGGACGGTGTTTTTATTTATTATCGACAATGTGGCACGTGATTTTCAAATAATTCAATTATTTGAGAAAAAATATAAAAATTTATAATAAAGAAAAAAAATATCATTGTTATGCAAAAATAAAAATTTATGATAAAAAATAAAAATTTTAAAATTCAAAATATATAAACTCTACACCACAAATTTTTCTCTCTCAATTCAGTTGTATTTTTCATCACAAATAAAGACCTATTTATATATCTCATTTGGAGATTAGTCCAAAAATTAATTCATGATCATCTACATCATCACACACTAATTTTTAAAATTTTAAAACTCAATTTTCAACATTCAACATTCAACATTATATAATAATAATATATTTTCAACACTCCCCCTTGTGATGATGATCGTGATATAATGTGTAACACCCGGTATTTTTAATTACATAAATCCGCCTGCATAATTAGGATATTTAATTATTTAAATTTATGATTTATGGGTTAAATAATTATGTGAATTATTTATGCATGATTTAATTTATTTTTAAGCATTTAACCCATAATTAGTGAATTATATGATTTTTAGTATTTTATTATTTAATCGCGTAGACGGGACCGTGGACGGACGAGATGACAACTTTCTAGCCAAATTATTTTATGAGTCTTTTTGGAGCCTTAAAATATTATTTTGAGTTTTATTATCTCAAAATCTTAAGTATTTAATTTTATATAATTTTAGGAGTCCTTTTTATCCAAAATTAGCCAAAATATTGACTTTTTAGTATTTTTAAAATTTCCCTAAATTAATATTTCGAGATTTATTTTATGTTTCAGATTTTTTTAAAAGGTTTCTTTTAGAGTTTTAGTTGAGTTATATTTTATATATATTATATCCTTAATTATAGAATTAATTACCCTATTTTCTATTAAAATAAAACCTAAATCTACCCAACCCCACCCAAAACCTCACGTCACTCTCAACTTCAGCCGCCACCCCCACTCATTGTCTTCATCCTCTCGACCCAGCAGTCCCAGAGAAGCCATAGCCAAGAGGTTCGAAGCTCCAAAAGCCCGTATTTTCGTCCCGTCGTCCCGGAACCGTCCCACGTTCGTATTCCTCGTCATTTATCGGTGAAAGGCATGCGTTTCTTTCTCTTTTATCATGCTATATCAGTGTATATTCGAGTGTGTGCGTGTGCATCAGAATATTTTTCTTAAATTTTTCAGAAACAGTCGGGTTTAGTTTTGTATCATGTTCATGTTGAATTTAATTTTTTATTGCATCGTTTTTCTTGAGCCATGATGAGTTCTAGCTGCTGGTTCAAGTGTCATAGTAAGCCTCAGGGTCCCTAGAGTCGGCTGTGGTCAGGGGATCGAGCCAAGGTAGGGCTGGACAGGAGCTTTATCGGCAGATGGTGGAGACGGGCGCAGTTTAGGGTTCGGGAGAAAGAGGTGGTGGCTCGGGTGGCTGGGCTGCATGGGGTTGGACCACCAAGCAGGTTAGGTCCGGCAGGACCTCGGGAGGGTCCTGCCGGCGATGGTCCGGCCAGGGGTGGCCGGACTGGCGCGGCAGCAGCCCTCGAAGGGCTGCTGCACGCAGCCGAGGGAATTTGGGAGAGGGGGCCATCGGGTTGGGCTGGGTTAGGGGTCTGGGTCGGGTCTGAGTGGTCCGGGTCGGGTCGGTTAGGTAGTGGGTCGGGTTAGTGAGTTCGGGTCCGAGTTTGGTGGGCCGGGCTCGAGTTTTTTTATTTTTAAAGTATTTTACAAATTTATGGGTTTTTGAGTCAAATAAATTGAAATAAAATTATTTGGACCCCCAAATAATTTTATTTGGACTTTTAAAATTTTAATTAAGTTAGTCCATTAATTTTATGGGCTTTTGGGCCCATAAAAGTTAATGGGCCAGTCTTTGGGTTTTGGGCCCAATGGGCCAGTTTAAGTGTTATTGGACTTAGTGTAATTTTAATGGGCTTAATTAATTTAATTGGGCTTAGATTAATTAATTGGGCTTAAAGATTAAGATATTGGGCTTAAGTATGTTAATGGGCCAGATTTAAGTTAATGGGCTTGAGTGTAAGGCCAGCAGTCCAGAACCATCCATGAGAAAATTGCATGTGTCTTGATTATATATTTAATTATTTTTATGCATTTAAGTTATTTTAATATTTATATGTTAGTAAGAAAATTAAATTAAATATATATGAAGGACACACAATTTATTTAAGTACATGCATTCATGAAATCAATTTTTATGCTATGATTGAAATTCTATGGTTGAGCAAATAAAATATTTTAGGTGGAAGTTGAAGTAGTGTGGCCATTTATGGGCAGTTTTCTGCCATTTATGTATGGGCAGTTTCTGCCATTTATGTATGGGTGGTTCGCCACCAGCCTCGTACGATGGTTTCTTAGACTGATCAGTCGCACTATAAGTATGGGTCACACTTACGGATAGGACCATTCGATGTTAAGAAAATAAGTGCTCAACAACTCAGTATGTATGATATTATGTATGTTATGTATTTATGTTATTAAGTTATGTTATGAAATTTTAAGCATGCTCATTTATGTATATGTATGTATTAGTATTAAATTGATTTAAATTATTTTAAACCCTTGTTAGTATGCATGTTGGGCCTCTAGGCTCACTACACTGATATGGTGCAGGTGAGTACGTAGAAGAGCAGGTTACTCCTACCGGTGGTGAGGACGTATGAGCAGCGCTGCAGTAGCCCCGTGACCGTGACAGCTTTTGAGTCACCGTGCATGATGTCATGTGATACATTTTAATATTTTTAGTGCATGCACACATTTTAATTATTTTATTTATGCAGTACATTTTAATTATTGTTTTGACTCAGATAGTTATTTAAAAGAATGCCTTTTCTTAAGTATTTAATTATTTATTTATTTAGTCGTGTATTTATTTTAAGATTTTATTCTGTGCATATATGTACATATTTTATTTAGTAGTATAAAAAAAAAAAAAATTTTCCGCATATTTATTTATTATAGAGTTAGGGTCGTTTCAGTTGGTATCAGAGCACGGTCCTTGGAGGGGTCACTACTGCTATGCTAGCTCAGAAATCCACGCTACCGGTCTGTAAGTTTTAATGTTTATAGTATGATTTAATTTCTATAATTTAAGTTAGCCTTAAATTTTAAACACTTAGTTATGCATGGCGATTTACGTAAAGTAATATGTGGTGGTGCAGAATGCCTCCCAGACCAGTGAACCGACGTGGGGGACCTCCACCTCCACCTCCACCGCCACCTCAGCAGCACCCCATGACAGCACTGGAGCAGGCCAGTGCCACGATGATGGCGGGTATTACTGCCTTGCTGGAGCAGCAGGCTGCCCGTCCCAGACTGTCCCACGAGGAGGACGTCGCAGAGAGGTTCCAGAAGAAGGGGCCTAAGGAGTTTGTGGGGACCACCGATCCGTTGGTGGCTGAGGGATGGATTCGCTCTCTTGAGTCCATCTTCGATTATATGGGGATCACAGACACCGACAGGGTGAGCTGTGCGACGTACATGATGCGAGGCGATGCAGCCCTTTGGTGGGAGGGTGCAGTCAGAGGAGTCCATCTACCTACACTGACGTGGGCCGAGTTCAGGCGTATCTTCTACGCCAAGTACTTCACCGAGGATGTGCGCAGTCGCATGATCCGTGAGTTCATGAGTCTCCGTCAGGGGGACAGGTCGGTTGTGGAGTATGTGAGCCAGTTTGAGAGGGGCTGTCACTTTGTGCCCATGATTACTGATAGTCCGCAGGAGAAGCTGCGACAGTTTGTGGAGGGCCTGAAGGCTGAGATCAGGCATGACGTACGTATGGCAGACGTCTTTACATATGAGTCTGCAGTTAGCAGGGCCTTGCGTTCCGAGGAGGGACCGAGGGAGATACAGAGAGAGCAGCAGGGTAAGAGGCAGTTTGTGCAGACAGGGTATCAGCGACCATCTTCGCAGCCACCTGCGAAGAAACAGTCTACAGGGCCATCCAAGGGCCCGAATCAGCAGAGGCCTCAGGGGAAGCCACAGCAGCAGACTAGGGGCGGGGCCCCTACTCCAGGGAGATATCCAGTGTGTCCGAAGTGTCAGAAGATGCATTCCGGGCAGTGTCTTATGGGAGCAGGAGTCTGCTATCGTTGCAAGGAGCCAGGGCATCAGATTGCCAACTGCCCGCATAGGCAGAATGTCAGTGGGCGAGTTTATGTGATGCAGGCTGAGGAGGCAGACCCAGATACCTCCTTGATCACCGGTATACCTAACCCCTAGAACTTTTTCAATTCTTTGCTTTTTTGCGATTATATCTGAATGCCTGTTACACAAGTTTAATTATCAGCATGCTAGAATAAGAATTTTGTTTCTTTGTGATTAGAATTAAGGATTTTAGTGTTTTAACCTTGGGAGCATAGTGGTATGAATTGTTGGGAATCTTCTGCGTGCAGGAAGAATTCTAGTTGGAGGCAACTCCACGTTTGCGTTGCTAGATTCAGGAGCCACGCATTCGTTTATCTCCCGAGATTTTATCAGACGGATAGGCATTTCACCGGAGGTTGTAGACAGTGGTTACGATGTTACCATGCCATCCGGACAGATTATCACTACCACTAGTGTCATCAGGGATCTGGCATTGGAGTTGCAGGGACACTCCATTCGAGCAGATCTAGTGGTTCTTCCATTGACTGGGTTTGACTTGATTTTGGGTATGGACTGGCTATCAGTTAATGGAGCTTCGATTGATTTCCGACGTAGGACAGTGTCAGTGAAGCCAGCAGGAGGTGAGATGTTTACTTTCTTTGCATCTCAGTCTAGCAGTATTCCTCAGATGATATCACTTGTTCGTGCGAGGAAACTGTTGCGCAATGGATGTCAGGGTTTTCTTGCTAGTGTGGTCACTACCTCAGACGTTTCTAGCAGATCTCTATCAGATATAGAGGTGGTACGTGACTATCCAGATGTTTTTCCTGACGATGTTGCAGGAGTTCCACCAGTGAGAGAGGTGGAGTTCAGTATTGAGTTGTTGCCGGATACTGTGCCTATCTCTAAGGCACCGTATCGACTTGCTCCTACAGAGATGAGAGAGTTGAAGGAGCAGATTCAGGAGCTGTTGGAGAAGGGCTTTGTTCGTCCTAGCTTTTCTCCATGGGGAGCTCCAGTGTTGTTTGTGAAGAAGAAGGACGGCAGCATGAGATTGTGCATCGACTACCGAGAGCTCAACAGAGTCACAGTGAAGAATAAGTATCCACTACCGAGGATAGAGGATTTATTCGATCAGTTGCAGGGAGCTTCGGTATTCTCCAAGATCGATCTGCGATCTGGTTACCATCAGTTGAGAGTCAGAGATTCAGACGTGTCTAAGACTGCCTTTAGGACACGATATGGGCACTATGAGTTCTTGGTGATGCCCTTTGGGTTGACCAATGCTCCAGCAGTTTTTATGGATCTCATGCATCGTGTCTTCCAGCCGTATCTAGATCAGTTTGTCATTGTATTCATTGATGACATATTGATCTACTCGAGGAGCATTGAGGAGCATACACAGCATTTGCATACAGCCTTGCAGACTTTGAGGGAGCATCGACTGTTTGCAAAGTTCAGTAAGTGTGAGTTTTGGTTGGAGCAGGTGGCGTTTCTAGGCCACATTATTTCTAGGGATGGGATTGCAGTGGATCAGTCCAAGGTGCAGGCAGTGAGGGATTGGGGGATTCCAAAGAATGCATCGGAGATTCGTAGCTTCTTGGGTTTAGCAGGATACTATAGGAAGTTCATCAAGGGTTTTTCCTCTATTGCAGTATCCTTGACTTCCTTGACCAAGAAGAACGCGAAGTATAGTTGGAGTCCAGATTGTCAGAGGAGCTTTGATCAGCTGAAGGATGCACTTACTTCAGCACCGGTGTTAGCTATGACAGTGCCACATGAGGAGTTAGTGGTGTACACCGACGCGTCCAAGCTTGGTTTGGGCGCAGTACTTATGCAGAGTGGCAGAGTTATCGCATATGCGTCGCGACAGTTGAAGATTCATGAGCAGAACTATCCGACGCATGATTTGGAGCTTGCAGCAGTGGTATTTGCGTTGAAAATCTGGAGGCACTATCTTTACGGCGAGAAGTGCAAGATTTTCACCGACCACAAGAGCCTCAAGTACTTCTTCACCCAGAAGGAGTTGAACATGAGGCAGCGCAGATGGCTTGAGCTTGTTAAGGACTATGACTGTGACATTAGCTACCATCCGGGTAAGGCTAATGTAGTGGCAGATGCTTTGAGTCGGAAGTCGTCAGCGGTATCATGTTTGACTGTACAGTTACCACTACAGACCGAGATTCAGAGATTTGGTTTGGAGTGCTATCCGAGCGGCCATGCACCGAGCTTGTCAGTGTTGACGGTGCAGCCCGTTTTGAGAGATCGGATTAGAGAGGGACAGTCCACTGATGAGGAGCTACAGCGATGGAGACAGAGAGATGAGGCCAGAGGTAGTCTCTTATATACAGTGGAGGATGGCATCGTTCAGTACCGTGGGAGGATGTGGGTACCGAACGTTGATCAGTTGAGAGCCGAGATTCTAGCAGAGGCTCATGCGTCTCCGTACTCCATTCACCCCGGAAGTACGAAGATGTACCGAGACTTGCAGTTATTGTATTGGTGGCCTGGGATGAAGAGTGACATCGGGAGAGTGGTGTCAGAGTGCTTGACTTGTCAGCAAGTCAAAGCAGAGCATCAGCGTCCAGCAGGACTCCTTAGACCTCTTCCCATTCCGGAATGGAAATGGGAGAATATTACGATGGACTTTGTGGTTGGCTTGCCGAGGAGTGCCAGAGGTTGCACAGCGATTTGGGTGATTGTGGATAGACTCACCAAGTCAGCTCATTTCTTGCCGGTGAGGACTAACTATACTTTGACACAGTATGCAGAGCTTTACATTAGAGAGATTGTTAGACTGCATGGCATACCAGTGTCTATTGTGTCAGACAGAGATCCGAGATTCACATCTGCGTTTTGGAAGAGTCTGCACACAGCTTTGGGGACTAGGCTTCTGTTCAGTACAGCATTTCATCCCCAGACAGATGGTCAGTCTGAGAGAGTGATCCAGGTTCTCGAGGATCTTTTGAGAGCTTGTGTCATCGATTTTCGAGGATCTTGGGAGACTAGACTGCCATTAGTGGAGTTTACCTATAACAACAGCTTTCAGTCGTCTATAGGTATGGCTCCATATGCAGCACTTTATGGGAGGAGATGCAGATCTCCAGTGCATTGGGATGAGGTTGGTGAGAGGATTTTGTTGGGTCCAGAGATTGTGCAGCAGACAGCTGACATCGTGACGCAGATTCGAGATAGGATGAGGACTGCGCAGAGTCGGCAGAAGAGTTATGCAGATGCCAGACGACGCGATTTGGAGTTCGCAGTAGGTGATCACGTATTCTTGAAGGTGTCACCTATGAAGGGAGTAGCGCGTTTTGGACGGAGAGGCAAGCTTAATCCGAGATATATAGGGCCATTCGAGATCTTGGAGCGAGTTGGCACGTTGGCCTATCGTTTAGCTCTACCTCCAGGGCTAGCGGCAGTGCACAACGTTTTCCATGTATCCATGCTTCGGAGATATGTCTCCAACCCGTCGCATGTGTTGGATTTCGAGCCCTTACAGTTGCCACCAGATCTTGTATACGAGGAGAGACCAGTGCGGATCTTGGCTAGAGAGGAGCGGAGGCTTAGGACGCGGGTCATACCGATGGTCAGAGTCCAGTGGCTGAATCACTCGGAGGAGGAAGCTACTTGGGAGACCGAGGAGGATATGAGGACTCGCTACCCGGAGTTGTTCGGGTAAGTACTTTAATTTCGAGGACGAAATTCAATTTAAGGGGGGGGAGAATTGTAACACCCGGTATTTTTAATTACATAAATCCGCCTGCATAATTAGGATATTTAATTATTTAAATTTATGATTTATGGGTTAAATAATTATGTGAATTATTTATGCATGATTTAATTTATTTTTAAGCATTTAACCCATAATTAGTGAATTATATGATTTTTAGTATTTTATTATTTAATCGCGTAGACGGGACCGTGGACGGACGAGATGACAACTTTCTAGCCAAATTATTTTATGAGTCTTTTTGGAGCCTTAAAATATTATTTTGAGTTTTATTATCTCAAAATCTTAAGTATTTAATTTTATATAATTTTAGGAGTCCTTTTTATCCAAAATTAGCCAAAATATTGACTTTTTAGTATTTTTAAAATTTCCCTAAATTAATATTTCGAGATTTATTTTATGTTTCAGATTTTTTTTAAAGGTTTCTTTTAGAGTTTTAGTTGAGTTATATTTTATATATATATTATATCCTTAATTATAGAATTAATTACCCTATTTTCTATTAAAATAAAACCTAAATCTACCCAACCCCACCCAAAACCTCACGTCACTCTCAACTTCAGCCGCCACCCCCACTCATTGTCTTCATCCTCTCGACCCAGCAGTCCCAGAGAAGCCATAGCCAAGAGGTTCGAAGCTCCAAAAGCCCGTATTTTCGTCCCGTCGTCCCGGAACCGTCCCACGTTCGTATTCCTCGTCATTTATCGGTGAAAGGCATGCGTTTCTTTCTCTTTTATCATGCTATATCAGTGTATATTCGAGTGTGTGCGTGTGCATCAGAATATTTTTCTTAAATTTTTCAGAAACAGTCGGGTTTAGTTTTGTATCATGTTCATATTGAATTTAATTTTTTATTGCATCGTTTTTCTTTAGCCATGATGAGTTCTAGCTGCTGGTTCAAGTGTCATAGTAAGCCTCAGGGTCCCTAGAGTCGGCTGTGGTCAGGGGATCGAGCCAAGGTAGGGCTGGACAGGAGCTTTATCGGCAGATGGTGGAGACGGGCGCAGTTTAGGGTTCGGGAGAAAGAGGTGGTGGCTCGGGTGGCTGGGCTGCATGGGGTTGGACCACCAAGCAGGTTAGGTCCGGCAGGACCTCGGGAGGGTCCTGCCGGCGATGGTCCGGCCAGGGGTGGCCGGACTGGCGCGGCAGCAGCCCTCGAAGGGCTGCTGCACGCAGCCGAGGGAATTTGGGAGAGGGGGCCATCGGGTTGGGCTGGGTTAGGGGTCTGGGTCGGGTTTGAGTGGTCCGGGTCGGGTCGGTTAGGTAGTGGGTCGGGTTAGTGAGTTCGGGTCCGAGTTTGGTGGGCCGGGCTCGAGTTTTTTTATTTTTAAAGTATTTTACAAATTTATGGGTTTTTGAGTCAAATAAATTGAAATAAAATTATTTGGACCCCCAAATAATTTTATTTGGACTTTTAAAATTTTAATTAAGTTAGTCCATTAATTTTATGGGCTTTTGGGCCCATAAAAGTTAATGGGCCAGTCTTTGGGTTTTGGGCCCAATGGGCCAATTTAAGTGTTATTGGACTTAGTGTAATTTTAATGGGCTTAATTAATTTAATTGGGCTTAGATTAATTAATTGGGCTTAAAGATTAAGATATTGGGCTTAAGTATGTTAATGGGCCAGATTTAAGTTAATGGACTTGAGTGTAAGGCCAGCAGTCCAGAACCATCCATGAGAAAATTGCATGTGTCCTGATTATATATTTAATTATTTTTATGCATTTAAGTTATTTTAATATTTATATGTTAGTAAGAAAATTAAATTAAATATATATGAAGGACACACAATTTATTTAAGTACATGCATTCATGAAATCAATTTTTATGCTATGATTGAAATTCTATGGTTGAGCAAATAAAATATTTTAGGTGGAAGTTGAAGTAGTGTGGCCATTTATGGGCAGTTTTCTGCCATTTATGTATGGGCAGTTTCTGCCATTTATGTATGGGTGGTTCGCCACCAGCCTCGTACGATGGTTTTTTAGACTGATCAGTCGCACTATAAGTATGGGTCACACTTACGGATAGGACCATTCGATGTTAAGAAAATAAGTGCTCAACAACTCAGTATGTATGATATTATGTATGTTATGTATTTATGTTATTAAGTTATGTTATGAAATTTTAAGCATGCTCATTTATGTATATGTATGTATTAGTATTAAATTGATTTAAATTATTTTAAACCCTTGTTAGTATGCATGTTGGGCCTCTAGGCTCACTACACTGATATGGTGCAGGTGAGTACGTAGAGGAGCAGGTTACTCCTACCGGTGGTGAGGACGTATGAGCAGCGCTGCAGTAGCCCCGTGACCGTGACAGCTTTTGAGTCACCGTGCATGATGTCATGTGATACATTTTAATATTTTTAGTGCATGCACACATTTTAATTATTTTATTTATGCAGTACATTTTAATTATTGTTTTGACTCAGATAGTTATTTAAAAGAATGCCTTTTCTTAAGTATTTAATTATTTATTTATTTAGTCGTGTATTTATTTTAAGATTTTATTCTGTGCATATATGTATGGGCATATATGTACATATTTTATTTAGTAGTATAAAAAAAAAAAAAATTTTCCGCATATTTATTTATTATAGAGTTAGGGTCGTTTCATAATGACTGTCTTCATTACGTGTTTTATAATGCCTCGTTAAAAATCTTACTAGGAAAAACCCATTGGGATAAAAACCATAGTAAAAAAAAAAAGAGTGCAGTCAAGTAAACTCCCCCTCATGTTAACACGAACGATTCTTCACATACTTCGTAGATTGCGCATCTCAATGTTATATATATGCTTTCTGAATATCGTCGTGAGAAGTGCCTTTGTGAAGATATCTGATGAGTTCTCACTTGATTGAATGTAACAGATATCAATATCTTTATTCTTCTCAAGCTCTTGAGTGAAGGCAAAGAACTTTGGGGGATATGTTTGGTTCTGTCACTTTTGATATATCATTCTTTCATTTGAGCAACACATGCAGCATTATCTTCATATAGTGTCACAGGCTTCTTGTCTACTGATAATCCACAAGAAGTTTGGATATGTTGGGTCATTGATTTTAGCCACACACATTCACGGCTTGCTTCATGTAATGCAATAATCTCGGCGTGATTTGATGAAGTTGTTACGAGTATTTGTTTCTGTGAACGCCAAAAAATTGCAGTGCCTCCACGAGTAAATATATATCCGATTTGAAAACGTGCCTTATGTTGATCAGATAAATATCCAGCATCAGCATAACCAATTATACTTTGATTTGTATCTATTGAATACAAAAGTTCCAAATCTGTCGTTCCTCGTAGATAACGGAATATATGTTTAATTTCGTTCCAGTGCCTCTTTGTTGGATATGAGCTGAATCTTGTCAATAAATTTACAGCAAAAGATATATCAGGTCTAGTACAATTTGCAAGATACATAAGGGCATCAATGACACTTAAATATGGTACTTCTGGACCAAGAATAACTTCATCATCTTCACATGGACGAAATGGATCCTTTTCTATGTTTAATGATCTTACAACCATTTGAGTACTTAATGGATTTGATTTATCCATATTAAAATGTTTAAGCACTTTTTCTGTATAATTTGCCTGGTGAACAAAAATTTCACATTCTTTTTGTTCGATTTGCAAACCCAGACAATACTTGGTTTTTCCAAGATCCTTCATTTCAAATTCTTCCATCAAGTAAATCATAACTTCTTGAATTTCCTTATTCGTTCCAATGATGTTTGAATCATCAACATATACAACAATAATTACACATCAAGATGTTGTTTTCTTGATGAAAACACAAGGACATATTGGATCATTTACATATCCCTTTTTCATCAAGTGTTTACTCAGCCGATTATACCACATTCGGCCGAATAGCTTCAACCCATATAATGATCTTTGCAATTTCACATAATAAAATTCTCTGGGTTTTGAACTTTGTGCTTCAGGCATCTTAAATCCTTCAGGGATTTTCATGTATATATCTCTATCAAGTGATCCGTATTTAAGCTGTAACAACATCCATAAGACACATTTCCAAATTTTCAGACACTACCAAACTAATCAAATATCGAAACGTAACTGCATCCATAACAGGAGAATACGTTTCTTCATAATCAATTTCAGGCCTTTGAGAAAAACCTTATGCAACAGTTCTAGCTTTATATCTTACTATTTCATTTTTCTCATTTCGCTTTCGAATAAAAACTCATTTGTATCCAACAGGTTTTACACCTTCAGGTGTAAGGACTATAGGTCCAAAAACATTACGTTTATTTAGCGAATCCAATTCAACCTAGATGACATCTTTCCATTTTGCCCAATCATGCCGAGTTTTACATTCACCAAAAGATTTTGGTTCATGATCTTTGACCGGTTATTTCGGTATGAATAAATTCTACTGGCAAGCGAACCAGGTCAAATTATAATAAAGTGGACAAAGGTCCAGATGTCGAACCCACAGGGACTGTAAAAATATGATTACCAAAATCTATTTATTTCTACTTAATCTAGACTAATGAAAAAGGTTGATTTCAGATTTTAAACTAATGAAGAAAATTTCAAATAAAATTAAATTAAATAAAAACGCAGCAGAAAACTTGGGATTACTTAAAATTTGGGAAAAGTTCGATCAAGGACACACGTAGGTACGATACAATTCATGCAACAAGCAATTGATCTAAGATATCAGACTTAATCTTAATTTACGGGAGTTTTCCTAATTTATTCGAAGGTCTATTTCTAGAACAATCAAACCTATTCAAATATTGATGAACTAATCTTTCGTAATTCCAATCAAATTTGAATGCATAAATCACCGTGAAAATTCAGTAGATACCTAAACCGCATAATGAAACCGAATTCTAATTCTAGTCAGTTTTACACTATGTTGAAAATCAAAGTGATCGAATTCGAGACCTCCTCTGTCGACTTAGACTCGATTAACAAGCAAACAAATAATTGGCCAAGAAATTTGTAAGACGAAGATAAATTTGATAATCAATAAAATCAATTAAGTCTGAAAATCTCAAATAAACAAATCAAGTTTTTACATAAACTGTCTGGCCCAATCACGTGGCCTTGATTGAAGAAAAGAAACTACTCACTAACAAACATGATTCAATAAATCAAGTTTAAAAACATAAAATAAAAATACTAGAATAGAAGAAATTCTGAAGAAATTCGCTCCACAGCCGCCGTAAGCTTTGCCCGTACTCAAAAAGATCAAAAAGTCCTTGAAAATAGCATAAAAATTCTATTTATACGGCCGCGTCAATTGGAGTCCTTTTCAAACTAAAAAAAACTCGAAATTAGGTTATGTGGACGTGCGCGCGCGCGCCTAGGCAGTCTCGCGCGCGCGCAACGTAAACAAACAGTGCATCCTTGATTATCTCGCGCGCGCGCGACTTCTCTGTAACTCTCTGGACATCTCTTCTGCGCGCGCGTGGGGCATGAGATCGCCCCCGCGCGCCTCTTCTATTCATGCTCTGAACTTTTCTTCTGCGCACGCGCGAGCAAGGGACTCGCGCGCGTGCGCCTTGGACGAACATAAGTCCCAATTTTTGCTTAATTCCCTACAAAATTCAACCAGATGAGTCTAATGCAAACATATAACAAAAGACACTAATAAAACTTACGAAATTAACCTAAATGCATGCAAACTAAACAAAAAATGCTATAAAATAATGCATACTAAACACACTTATCAACACCCCCAAACTTAAACCTTGCTCGCCCTCGAGCAAGATTAAACAACACACACACAAGAATCAAGAACTACTATGAAGCAATAATGGCCTCAGAAAGAAAAAAAAAAAATTTTAAACAAAAATTCACATCCAATCCCATCAAACCTACTAACACGTAAATTTTATAAATAAACTAGTTTACCGCATAAACTTATAATCTCTTCAACTCATGTTCCAAAGTACCTTCATCCAAATTCAATACATACATTCCTAAATCATGAGGACTTCTTAAAGGTAAACAGGGGATCAAACAGATGAAATAAACACACTCATAAGCAATTTAATACCAATAAAAATAGTGCGTGCGTGTTTTGATCACAAATTCATATTTATCAACAGTGTCTGTCAACGATCCATATGCTAAATTCTCACAACTCTTCTCCACTAGTATATTGGGCAACTGTGACTCGGTCAAGAGAACTTAATAAGCTTGTAACGTTAGGCCTGACTTATGGCTACAAATGAAGGACAACAGTTCAAAGCAAGGAGTAAATTATGACTACACCATTTTTATTCACCTCCTTTTTCTTGTTTCATTTTAAATCACCTCATTAAACCATTGATTCACGTATTTTTCGATTTCTCTTTTCCACCCATTCTATCAATTCTCTTCTTTTTTCTCTTTTTCACAACTACACATTTTTTTTTCTTCTTTTTTTTTTCACACTACTCCACTCTTCAAATTCAAACACAGGAGGACATATCATTTACACATGCAATTTACTCCTTTTAAAGTGGGAATTAGTGTTTAAGCTAGTAGTTGGTAGTGAATGTAGGTCCGTAAAAAGATGATGAATGGGGTCTACCACACGTGTTCACGCATGCCATTCGATTTCATTAAAGCTCAAATAAGGTACTAGGGATAGAATGTATCAATGGGTAGCTTGAAAGGCTCAATCGATTCACAGAAAAATTGCCTAAATCATCCCTAATCACAGTTTTTTTGCCCGTATTGCGCCTCGAAGAGTGTTCGAACTAGTTCTAGACACGTTTCAATTCACCATCAACTCATACAAATTCAATTAGTGCAGAAACAACCAATCATCAACAGTGAACAATGATTATTAACAAATTCAGAAAATGTACCTCACGTACTCATATAAGTGTGGTCTCAAAGGGGCAACTAGAGATAATGAATTCAAAGAAAATTAGGTCCAAGCTACAAAATTCCAAATTGCGCTTCGCTTGCTTAGATGTAGCAAGCTTTTTGTCGACGGTCTTGAAAGGTGGGAGCCACTCCTCATCGGAACTAATCGGTACACCTGCCTGGTGACATAGGGCTGTGATGGTGTGGGGAAAATAGAAACCCACCGTCGGATTCATCATCGAATACTGAATGGAATCGTGGACAAGGGTGCCCACATCAACCGGCCACCTCTTCGTGATAGCATATACCAGTATAGCCCTATCGGCTTGCACGTCAACAGTATGGAGCACGGGTATAAGTCGTCGGGCAATGAAAGCATGCCTTGGTAGTTTCATTACCTCAAACAACTGCTCATCTGGAAAATCATCATGAATTATTTGCGTTTCAGCTCCTTGATTTTCCAAGCGTGAAAGGTGGTCTGCAACTTGATTCTCCGCGCCTTTCCTGTCAACAATTTTTAAATCAAATTCTTGCAACAGTAAAACCCAACGAATTAACCTGGGTTTAGCATCCTTTTTGGTCATCAAATATTTCAATGCCGAGTGATCTGTGTGAACTATGACTTTGCTTCCCACTAAATAAGATCTGAACTTGTCCAAGGCAAACACGACTGCGAGAAGCTCTTTTTCAGTTGTTGCGTAATTCAATTGAGCCGCTGACAGGGTGATACTAGCGTAGTAAATCACATGAAGTAATTTTTCCCTCTTTTTTCCAAGCACGGCTCCCAATGCAGTATCACTGGCGTCACACATCAATTCAAACGGCAGATTCCAATCAGGCGCTACTATCACTGGTGCAGTTGTTAATTTCTGCTTCAAAATCTGAAAGGCCTGCAAGCACTCAGCAGAAAAATTAAAAGGCACCTCTTTGATTAACAAATTAGTAAGGGGTTTAGCAATAGAAGAAAAATCCTTAATAAATCTCCGATAGAAACCCGCATGCCCAAGAAAACTTCGAATTCCTTTCAAATTCGTGGGAGGTGGAAGTTTTTCAATTACTTCAAGTTTTGCTCTGTCCACCTCCACACCTATCTCGAATACCTTATGTCCTAAAACAATGCCCTCTTTCATCATGAAATGACATTTTTCCCAATTCAGCACAAGATTGCTCTCCTCACATCTTTGCAACACTTTTTTCAGATTTAATAAACATGCATCAAATAACGATCCAATCACAGAGAAATCATCCATAAACACTTCTATAAACTTTTAAACCATATCATGAAAAATAGCCATCATACAACGCTAAAAAGTAGCAGGTGCATTACACAAACCAAACGACATCCGTTTATATGCAAAAATACCATAAGGACAAGTAAAAATGGTTTTGTGTTGGTCCTCAGGTGCTATAGGAATTTGCATATATCCGGAATAACCGTCCAAAAAACAATAAAACGCATGCCCTGCAAGTCGCTCAACCATTTGATCAATAAAGGGAAGGGGAAAGTGATCCTTACGGGTAGCATCATTCAATTTCCTATAATCAATGCAAACCCGCCACCCCGTAACAGTTCTCGTAGGAATTAATTCATCATTGGCATTTTTAATAACAGTTATCCCTCCCTTTCTAGGCACTACTTGAATTGGACTAACCCATTCACTATCAGATATAGGGTAGATAATACCTGCATCAAGGAGCTTGATTACCTCCTTTTTCACTACCTCTTGCATTGCTGGGTTGAGTCGCCTCTGTGGTTGAGTCGATGTCTTGTGTTCTGCCTCCATCAAGATTTTGTGCATGCACATGGTTGGACTAATCCCCTTGATATCGGCCAAGCTCCATTCTATGGCTCTTATGTGTTCTCGAATCACTCGCAACAGCTTTTCCTCCTCGCAACCTATCAAAGAAGATGAACAAATTACTGACAGTTTATCGTTCTTTAATAAATACAAATATTTTAAGTGAGAAGAAAGTGGTTTAAGTTCAAGAGTAGGGGGATCTTCGGTGGATGGCTTCAGCGGTTTTGGAGTATGGTTGAGCTCCCCCATCTTGGTATTGATGAGTCTGTCAAAGGGTAGACTCCAGTCCAAATACCGTGCTACTTCATGAAATTCCTCACTAACAAGCTCTTCATCAGTTTTACCTGTCAAACATATTTCTAATGGATCCACCGACAACTGTTCCTGCAGAGAACACTCAACCAAATCATTAGTAACATCAATTCTGAAACAATCAGAATTGTCTGCAGGATATCGAATGCCATGAAAAACATTAAAAATTACTTTTTCATCATTCATACGCAAAATCAACTCTCCCTTATGCACATCAATCAATGCCTTTCCAGTGGCTAAAAATGGTCTACCCAAAATAAGAGGTATCTCACGATCCTCTTCCATATCAAGCACAACAAAATCCACTGGAAATATAAACTTATCAACTTTTACCAACACATCCTCTACAATCCCCCTTGGATATTTTATAGATCTATCAGCTAATTGTAAGGAGATAGTAGTTGGCTTAACTTCACCAATTCCTAGCTTTTCAAAACATGAATAAGGCATAAGATTAATACTTTCACCTAGATCACATAAAGGCTTATTAAAAAATGATTTTCCAATAGTGCATGGAATTGAAAAGCTACCGGGATCCTTAAGTTTCGGAGGAAGTTTATTTTGTAAAATGGCAGAACACTCCTCCGACAACTTCACAGTTTCAAAATCCATCAGTTTTCTTTTGTTAGACAAAATCTCTTATAAAAATTTTGCATAACTAGGCATTTGAGCTAAAGCGTCTGCAAAGGGAATATTAATATGAAGATTTTTGAAAGTATTTAGGAATTTTGCAAATTGATTGTCCAATTGCAGTTGCTTTGCTCTCTGGGGGAAGGGAAGTTTACTCAAGTCGATATTTTCATTAATAACAGGGTGAGATGACTTTCCTTTCTTGCCCGTAGGCGTCGAGTCTGACAGCTTTGATGCTTCCTCCAGCTCTTTTTCCTTAACTAGCTCACTTGCTTCTTCATCCTCAGTATTGTTTGCTTTCGTATCTGCTTGCGATCTAGTTACCGCCAGAATAGCATTGACATCCTTTGGATTCCTCTCAGTATTGCTAGGCAACGATCCTGCTGGCCTAGTTGATAGCTGTGTTGCTATCTGGCTCATCTGTGTCTCTAACTTCTGCAACATTGCCTCCTGATTCTGTAGAAGGGTCTCAGTACCAGCTACATATTTCATCATAATTTCTTCAAAGGAGGGCTTCTTCTCTACTGGCTTCGATGTATTAGCCGTAGGATCTGCAGCTTTCCAAGAGAAGTTTGGATGGTTCTTCCAGCCAGGATTGTAAGTGTTGCTGTAGGGATTGTACTGCTGTTTCCCTTGATTTTCCATAAAGTTCGCAGCATAAACGTCAAATACTTGCTGGTCGTCAGGCTGTTGGACTTGCACTTGATTGGCTGAAGATGTCTGCATAACCGTCATCTGATGAGTAAGTGCATCGATCTTGGCATTAAGTGATGTTAGTGCATCGACTTCTAGAACGCCAGCTTTTCTTTCCTTTTTAGCAACTGGCCATCCAATATTGCTTTCAGCCATATTTCCAATGATTTCCCATGCATCTGCTGGTGTCTTCCTGAATAGACTTCTGTTAGCAGCGGAATCCAACATGGATCGGACAGATTGATCAGCCCCATTGTAGAAAGTCTGAGTCTACTGGCTCTGAGTGAGATTATGTTGAATACACATCCTCAACATCTTTTTGAATCGAGTCCAAGCAGCATTTAAAGATTCAGCTTCCTTCTGCCTGAATGAGATGATATCTGAGAACAGTTTCGCCATCTTTGGGGGAGGAAAATATTTATTCAGAAAGGTCTGAACAAGTTGATCCCATGTAGTAATAGACCCAGCAGGCAGATCATCTAGACATTCAGTAGCTTCTCCTTGTAGAGAGAATGGGAATAACCGCAGTCGTACTGCATCAGATGTTACCCCATTCACTTTGAACGTGTCGCAGATCGACAAAAAATGCTCCATATGAGCGTAGGGGTTTTCTACAGATGAGCCCCTGAATCTAGCTTGCAATTGAATCAGCTGAATAGTAGAGGGCTTCAGCTCGAAATTGTTCGCCTCAACAGCGGGGCGAACTATGCTAGATCCATAACCTTCAGTTGGCGGACGGATAATATCCCATACAGTACGGTTGTCTGCCATTCAGATTCAGATTCTGACTCTAGTTCAAGATTGAAAGATTTCTTGGCTTTTCGGATCCTGCTAAGTGTGCGCTCGATCTCCAAATCAAGTGGTAGTAGTTTCCTTGATCGAGTTCTATGCATGCACAACAGAAAGTACCAGAAAATCACCAAGAAATTATAGTAAAAAATTCAGAAGATAAGTAATGTCTAATCTCAAGAGAAATAAAAATTCTGATATCAACACAAGTCCCCGGCAACGGCGCCAAAAACTTGACCGGTTATTTCGGTATGAATAAATTCTACTGGCAAGCGAACCAGGTCAAATTATAATAAAGTGGACAAAGGTCCAGATGTCGAACCCACAGGGACTGTAAAAATATGATTACCAAAATCTATTTATTTCTACTTAATCTAGACTAATGAAAAAAGATGATTTCAGATTTTAAACTAATGAAGAAAATTTCAAATAAAATTAAATTAAATAAAAACGCAGCAGAAAACTTGGGATTACTTAAAATTTGGGAAAAGTTCGATCAAGGACACACGTAGGTACCAGAAAATTCATGCAACAAGCAATCGATCTAAGATATCAGACTTAATCTTAATTTACGGGAGTTTTCCTAATTTATCGAAAGTCTATTTCTAGAACAATCAAACCTATTCAAATATTGATGAACTAATCTTTTGTAATTCTAATCAAATTTGAATGCATAAATCACCGTGAAAATTTAGTAGATACCTAAACCGCATAATGAAACCGAATTCTATTTCTAGTCAGTTTTACACTATGTTGAAAATCAAAGTGATCGAATTCGAGACCTCCTCTGTCGACTTAGACTCGATTAACAAGCAAACAAATAACTGGCCAAGAAATTTGTAAGACGAAGATAAATTTGATAATCAATAAAATCAATTAAGTCTGAAAATCTCAAATAAACAAATCAAGTTTTTACATAAACTGTCTGGCCCAATCACATGGCCTTGATCGAAGAAAAGAAACTACTAACTAACAAATATGATTTAATAAATCAAGTTTAAAAACATAAAATAAAAATACTAGAATAGAAGAAATTCTGAAGAAATTCGCTCCACGGCCGCCGTAAGCTTTGCCCGTACTCAAAAAGATCAAAAAGTCCTTGAAAATAGCATAAAAATTCTATTTATACGGCCGCGCCAATTGCAGTCCTTTTCAAACTAAAAAAAACTCGAAATTAGGTTCTGCGGACACGCGCGCGCGCGCCTAGGCAGTCTCGCGCGCGCGCAATGTAAACAAACAGTGCATCCTCGATTATCTCGCACGCGTGCGCGAGAGATCTCGCGCGCGCACGGCTTCTCTGTAACTCTCTGGACATCTCTTCTGTGCGCGCGCGGGGCATGAGCTCGCCCACTCGCGCCTCTTCTATTCATGCTCTGGACTTTTCTTCTGCGCACGCGCGAGCAAGGGACTCGCGCGCGCGCCCAACCTGGACGAACATAAATCCCAATTTTTGCTTAATTTCCTACAAAATTCAACCAGGTGAGTCTAATGCAAACACATAACAAACGACACTAATAAAACTTATGAAATTAACCTAAATGCATGCAAACTAAACAAAATAAATGCTATAAAATAATGCATACTAAACACACTTATCAATCTTCATTCTCATTTATGATGTCATATGCCACATTATAAGAAAATATCTCATCAATATCTTCTATACTTTTCGGTTCCATATTTTTCCAGTATTAATATAATTGATAAAAATTTCACAATTCTCGTCAGTTTGTGGTTCTGACAGAACATTTTTATCATCAGATTTTTCTTTTGGAACACCATTTTCTATTTTGTGATCATCGTGTTTGTAGTGACCCGCACCGTAATCACCTACTAATCAGAACTTAAGCATGTAATTAATTAATAAAATAATCTTAAGTCAGAGTAACTGCGGAATTAATGTAAGTCAAATACCAGTAAGCAAAACCTAGTGGTCAACCCCGTTATCCAGCCTTGGTCACCACCTAACCTCCCTGTCTCCGAGAGAACTACCTGCATCTGCCCCATGGAATAGGGCATCCAGCCAACAGAAAATAACCGGAAGTGAGCCTAACATGCTCAGTACGAGAGTATGAGTATACACTATTAAATGTGCATGAATGAAAATGAACTGGGTACCAAGACACTCAGGTCAAGAAACAAGCTCAAAGACTGGGCCCAGGGTATATAGCACGCTACGCCGTCGCATCAGGAGGTGGCTCATATACCCAGTGTATAATGGTGACCTGATACTGGTACATGTGTCCAACCATCACGGTGACCTGACACAAGACTTAGGTATCCAACCATCCACAAACTCGTAGGGTGAACGCCCTACTACAGGATACCTCTAAGGTAAAGGCTCAATATGCTCATGTATGCAACATACAGTCGTGACATGCTGTATATAAAGACATATAAAACATGCAATCACATAATTCATGCAAACACATAATACATGCATACTCAATCTGGATATCTCGAATAATACTTCCGTACCTTACTAAGGAAGATCCTAGAAGCTCCCCCTCTAGGTCCAAGCCTACCATGCACCACTACAGCATAAATAACCATGCATTACCTATCATGCCAAACATCACCTACTAGGCTCTAAAAGCCTTAATTAAACTATAGCCTACTCCCTATTTACTATAGGGAACCAAAGCCATACCTTTGTCCGTCGTCAGCCCGCTGATGTCGCATGCCCCAGAGCCTGGGCATAGCCTAGCTACGACTCCTAGACGCCTCGTCAGAGCTCCGCCGCTTGGCTGCTACTGCGGACACTGTTCGCTATAAAATAAACTATTTCCTACTCCAACTCTTAAAGAAAGAGTCCCGAAGCCCTTAAATAGAGCGATTACCGGGAGAGGAGAGGGAAAATTGCACTTAAAAATGAGGGATTCGGACCCCTATTTATAGGCCACGATCGGAAGCTCCGATCGGTGCATGTTTGCCACGTTTTGGACGGCCGAGATCGGAAGCTCCGATCACAGGATCAGAAGCTCCGATCTCCTGCATCTGGCCACGTGTTTCAATCTCCTTGACACCTATTTCTGGTTGAGATCGGAAGCTCCGATCTGCCCGGTAGCTCCGAACTGTTTCTCATGCTTCCGAACTGGTTTTGGTCCTCCGGGACCCTCGGGACCTACCCTACAATTTTCGGACGTTCCAGATTTGATTTTCCACTTATTTTAGCCAAATAAGGACTCCTTAAACATGTTTTGACACTTTTAAAATTATATGTCATTTTCTAACATGTTTAAAATCACTTAATCTTGTAAAATGGAACCGGGCTACTACATTCTCCCCCTACTTAAGATATTTCATCCTCGAACAATCTTAAGTATTGAATACAGTAAAATACTGAATAAACATCTTTTATTCAAACTGATTCATTTTACAAGTTACAATCTGAAAATACAACAATTCAAAATCGCTCTGGATAATCTGTACGCATACGACTCTCAAGTTCCCAAGTGGCCTCCTCAGTGCCTCGACGCTGCCACTGAACTAAACAAGAGGAATGGTATTGTTGCATAACACCTTATCCTTGTGACCTATGATACGCAAAGGTCTCTCCACGTATGTCAAATCCGAGTCCAACTGTACCTCAGACGGCTGTAAGATATGAGACTCATCCGCCACATACCGTCGTAACAGTGAAACATGGAACACGTCGTGGATACTTAGACAAATACGGGGTAAAGCCAACCTGTAAACCAGATCTCCAACACTTTCCAATATTTCAAATGGATCAATAAACCTAGGAGATAGCTTAACCAAATCTCAAAAATCCTGCGAAATGGTGAGACTTTCAGGAATACTTTCTCACCCACCTCAAACTGTAAAGGTCTGCGCTTGACATTCGCATAGCTAGCTTGTCGATCCTACGCAACCTTAATTCTCTTCTTGATCTGTCCAACAATATCAACAGCTTGCTGGACTAACTCTGGTCCCTCAACCTGTCGCTCCCCCACTTCCTCCCAGAACAGTGGAGTACGACATCATCGCCCGTACAACGCCTCAAATGGAGCCATCCCAAAAGTGCGATGGTAACTATTGTTGTACGCGAACTCAATCAATGGCAACTGATCTTGCCACGCTGGACCAAAATCCATAGAACATGCTTGCAACATGTTTTCAAGAGTACGGATCGTGCGCTCTGGCTGCCCGTCAGTCTCTGGGTGATATGCTGTACTCAAGCTAGGAGTAGTACCCATAGCGCGCTGAGGACTCCCCCAAAACCTGGAAGTAAACCTTGGATCTCGATCGCTGACTATGCTCACAGGCACTCCATGCAATCGAACAATTTCCTAGATGTAAAACCGTGACATCCTATCAAAACTGTAGTCCCGATTATAAGGAATGAAATGTGCTGACTTGGTGAGTCGATCCACCACAACTCAGATAGCATCACAATTCCTCGAGCTCACCGGTAAATGGGTCACGAAGTCCATCATGATCAACTCCCATTTTCACTCAGGAATGAATAAACTGTGAAGCAATCCTCCAGGTCGTCGGTGCTCTACCTTGACCTGCTGACACACCAAACATCTAGAAACATAAAGATACACACTCCTTTTCATTCCTTTCCACCAGAAAGAACATCGTATGCAAATCTTTGTACACCAAAAGGATTCTCATACTTTATGACTAACACTTGTCATAACACCCGTGACAACGTCGTTGTCCACAATTCTTGATTTCTTGAATCCCTTAGGTTCTCTTCTTGGAAATATCAATACAAATATTATTTTTGACTCAAAAGTTGATTAGTACAATATCTAATACTAATATAATGACATCTATCTCATAACTTGAGATAACATCTGAAAATGAGAATACTGATTATCCTGCTATGGATAACAATTTCTTGCTGAATTCTAACTTACTTTATTAGATGAACAAAACTGTTTCATCATTCTATGGAAAATCCTTAAACCAAAACAATCTAGCTAACCCCTGATTCAGTCTCATTGAATCATACTTATAAATGACCTAACGCATCCAATAGACATCCCGGGAAAATTGGTGATAACAATCCCGCTGAATCTGATAACCTTAGATCTCAGCTGCTATCCTTTTTCCATGTCTAAAAACTTGATACTATCCTGTTAGTATCCATTAAAATTCAAATGCTTGCTAGATCAATTTCTGTCACTGAAGTCCGAGAATTACTTCAAATCATTCCTGAGAACTGAATATCTGAGTACTATACTCATCTTATCAGTCTACCAAAAATTGAATAATTCCAATCGTTCTTTATGCAAAAGAATATTTAGCTCCTCCGTCACGGGGTTATAATATCTGTATCTACCTTAGACAAATAGTTGCAAATAGTCATTTGCACCAAACTTGCACCAATTTAACTGACCATTTCAAAATATACATGAACACCTAAGTGCTCAGCTTTCACTAACCAAGTGAATTCTCATAATGATGAATCAATGCTGTAACTTAGCAGGCTCATGATATCTGTAAATAGAATTGAGTATCTTTTCAAGGTTATCAAATTGACACCAAACTATATTTTTAACATAACTGTTGCAATGATCTCTAGACTGAGTAAATTTTCCATCCTTTCCTGAAGTACAAAAGACTTCCAGAATAATGGAAATATATTCTCCCATGTCTATCGTTGATCATAGTTCACGTCTCCCAGTATAAGTCATCACAGTGCCCTGATAAAATTCTTCTTTGCTTGACAATCCATCGATCGAATTCCAATTCTTACAGGAAAATTTACCTAAGTAAACTCATCACTTAGAATTTCCTGTTCATCTCGTAATCAAAATCCTGATCACTAAAATACCTCTGATAGAATTAGACAATACTGGTAAAACCTCCTGGTTCTCCCCCAGTATCACGTGCGAGAACTACCCGTCCAGAATATTCACTTGTCAAGGAATCCTTTCCAAGACTATTCTGTCCACGAAAACGAAAGTCTGTATCTCTGATGAAGTCAGACGATAACTCAAATCCCTTGGAACTAATCCAGTACCAAGTATAACTCCAGAAGACTCAAATAAATCCTGAATATTCTCCTGATAATTATACCTATTGCTATGACTATACAAACAATGAGACTGAGGTAAGTCTTCCTATAATGCCAAACTGGAACAAAAGAATCCTTCCAGAGTACACCGGCATAAGGTCGCACTTACTATACCATCTCGGAACCCGACAGTCAAGAGCACCCTGGCATAACTCATCCCCGAGTCTCTGATATTATGCAATAATTCCTTTCTGGACCAAAATCATTGGTCAAGGAAAATTCTCTGTAGAGGCACAACTCAAATCCCGAATCTGCAAGCATCTGATAATTAAATCCTGTTGAATATCAATTCAACTAATCTCCTGGATTAAATCCCGATATCACAAATAAAGATAAAAAACTTATCTACTCAGAACAATTACTTGTCAAGGAAAAATCCGTTCCAAGACTGTTCTGACAATGGAACATCTTTATCTCAAATAAACGATAACTAAACCTTGATACCACACCTGATATCTGTCCTATCCAAAGTCATACCCTGTTGTGACTGTTGCCAAATTTCCAAACTGAGTAGCCTTCCCTATATAGTCCCTGGAGCACCAAGGCATCCAAACAATCTCCGAAGTATAGAAACTTCCAGAGGAATAACCGACTAAGGGTGGCGCCCCCTCATGTCTAGTACTGGTCACCATCCACAACTCTTGGTATTAGTTAATCTGTCATCCTGATGAAAATCCATCATCACTAGGTAACAACCTAAAAGGATCAAAGCAGCCAACTGTTCTAAGAAAATACGTCTAGAACAAACATTCATGCGTCTTGATGAGTCACATCATCCCTGGCAAACACTTGGCTTAATAGAATATTCTAGGTAAAACATCTAGAACTATTCATTGAAAACATGCAAAATTCCCAAGTACTCATTTAAACAATGATCAATATTTTATTCAATATAACCAAGTTATTCTCAAGATTACAACACTTGAATCACAAATCCAGGTTCTATTACAATCTTTATTACAATCCCATGTAATATATAACTTAACCAAAAGATTACACTGAAAGATGTACAATACAACAATAACTGAGTACATCAAATACTGAAATCTTTAATAAATCTGATTACAACTGAAATACTGTTTACAACCAAATACAGTATTTAAATTCATGCGGAAGTCTTTCATTCCGTCTACTGATCTTGAACGTGAAGTTTCCCGTCTGCTACTCATGTCAGCAGAACTTCTACCTCACAAGATCTCAAAGAATAAAATCTTGCTAATCTATCGGATCCTTCCAATATTGTTGGGTTCCTTATCTGGTAGATGAGACAAGATTTTCCAGTCAATCTCTCCAACTACTAGAGGAGAGTCTTCCGGGGTGGCTTCCTTGGTCAACTCAGAATGGATGACTACATGTCACACATTCCTTTCAACCTGGAGAAGCACCTGGCGTTGAAAACTGGATCTTCTCTACCAGCTCCATCCTGCTGGGATCCACATAATACGAACTTCTGCTGCCAACCTTGGCAATGACGATCTTGGAAAAGCCTAAACATCTTGCTATTCCAATTCCTGATAATGCTATCGATATTGAATCCAACTTGTAACCCTACAAAGGATAACCCAAAATCAATACTATGTCCCAAAGAATCTTATTGCATTCTCTGATACCATAAATGTAGTGACCCGCACCGTGATAACCTACTAATCAGAACTTAAGCATGCAATTAATTAATAAAATAATCTTAAGTCAGAGTAACTGCGGAATTAAAGTAAGTCAAATACCAGTAAGCAAAACCTAGTGGTCAACCCCGCTATCCAGCCTTGGTCACCACCTAACCTCCCTGTCTCCGAGAGAAATACCTACATCTGCCCCATGGAATAGGGCATCTAGCCAACAGAAAATAACCGAAAGTGAGCCTAACATGCTCAGTACGAGAGTATGAGTATACACTATTAAATGTGCATGAATGAAAATGAACTGGGTACCAAGACACTCAGGTCAAGAAACAAGCTCAAAGACCGGGCCCAGGATATATAGCACGCTGCGTCGTCACATCAGGAGGTGGCTCATATACCCAGTGGATAATGGTGAACTGATACTAGTACATGTGTCCAACCATCACGGTGACCTGACACAAGACTTACGTATCCAACCATCCACAAACTCGTAGGGTGAACGCCCTACTACAGGATACCTCTAAGGTAAAGGCTCAATATGCTCATGTATGCAACATACAGTCGTGACATGCTGTATATAAAGGCATATAAAACATGCAATCACATATTTCATGCAAACACATAATACATGCATACTCAATCTGGATATCTCGAATAATACTTCCGTACCTTACTAAGGCAGATCCTAGAAGCTCCCCCTCTAGGTCCAAGCCTACCATGCAGCACTACAACATAAATAACCATGCATTACCTAGCATGCCAAACATCACCTACTAGGCTCTAAAAGCCTTAATTAAACTATAGCCTACTCCCTATTTACTATAGGGAACCAAAGCCATACCTTCGTCCGTCATCAGCCCGCTGATTTTGCATGCCCTAGAGCCTGGGCATAGCCTAGCTACGACTCCTAGATGCCTCGCCAGGGCTCCGCCGCCTGGCTGCTATTGCGGACACTGTCCGCTATAAAATAAACTATTTCCTACTCCAACTCTTAAAGAAAGAGTCCCGAAGCCCTTAAATAGAGCGATTACCGGGAGAGAAGAGGGAAAATTGCACTTAAAAATGAGGGATTCGGACCCCTATTTATAGGCCACGATCGGAAGCTCCGATCGGTGCATGTTTGCCACGTTTTGGACGGCCGAGATCGGAAGCTCCGATCGCAGGATCGGAAGCTCCGATCTCTTGCATCTGGCCACATGTTTCAATCTCCTTGACACCTGTTTCTGGTTGAGATCGGAAGCTCCGATCTCGGAAGCTCCTATCTCGGATCGGAGGCTCCGATCTGCCCGGTAGCTCCGAACGGTTTCTCATGCTTCCGAACTGGTTTTGGTCCTCCGGGACCCCCGGGACATACCCCACCATTTTCGGACGTTCCAGATTTGATTTTCCACTTATTTTAACCAAATAAGGACTCCTTAAACATGTTTTGACACTTTTAAAATTATATGTCATTTTCTAACATGTTTAAAATCACTTAATCTTGTAAAATGAAACCGGGCTACTACAGTGTTTCTTTATGACTTTTTTTTCCGAGGATTTTTATCCTTGGAACCGACTGGCCTTCCACGCTTCAAGCGTTTTATGACATCATGAATGTCTTCAATTTGTTTATTTGGAATCTCAATTCGTGCTGGGGCATTTACAACAGGTATATATGATTTTGTTACCCCTTTTGTGTCTGCAAATGCATCTGGCATTTGATTTGCTATTCTTTGCAAGTGCACAATTTGCTGTACATCTTTCTCACATTGTTTAGTTCTTGGATCCAAATGTAACAATGATGGTACATACCATGCGATTTCTTTTTCGATGTGTTTCTTTTCTTTCCCTAACATTGGGAAGATTTCTTCATTAAAATGACAATCAGCAAAATATGCTGTAAACACATCGCCTGTCTGAGGCTCAAGATATCGAATGATTGATGGGCTATCATAATCGATATAAATACCGATCTTTCTTTGAGGACCCATTTTTGATCGTTGAGGTGGTGCAATAGGCACATACACCATACATCCAAAATTTCTCAGATGAGAAATGTCTGGTTCTTTACCAAATGCAAGCTGCAATGGGGAGAATTTATGATATGCACTTGGTCTGATGCGAATCAATGCAACAACATGTAAAATTGCATGTCTCCATATAGAAATAAGGAGTTTTGTTTTCATAATAATTGGTCTAGAAATCAGTTATAGACGTTTAATCAATGATTCAGCTAATCCATTTTGTGTATGAACATGAGCTACATGATGTTCAACAGTGATTCCCATCGACATACAATAGTCGTTGAAAATCTGGGAAGTAAATTCTTTAGCATTATCAAGTCTTATTTTCTTGATTGTATAATCAAAAAATTGATTCCGAAATTTTATTATTTGAGCAATTAATCTTGCAAATGCCACATTTCAAGTTGACAATAAGCATACATGTGAACATCTTCTAGAGGCATCGATCAATACCATAAAGTATTGAAATGGTCCACATGGTGGATGAATTGACCCACAAATATCACCCTGAATACGTTCAAAAAATATGGGTGATTTAGATTGGATTTTAGCTGGTGATGGTCTTATAATAAGTTTTCCAAGAGAACATGATTTACATTGAAACTTATTATTCTGAAAGATCTTCTAGTCTTTCAGTGGATGACCATGTGTATTTACTATAATTCTTCGCATCATTATTGAACCAGGTCCCAATCGATCATGCCAATTGGTTAATATTGAAGAATTATTAACCACCATATTTGATTCAATTGGACATATATGTGTATAATGCAATTCAGTAGGGAGCATTGGTATTTTTTCAACTACATATTTCTTTCCTGAATTATATGTGGTAAGACACATATATTTCTGATTTTAATCAGTCATTGTCTCAATATCATACACATGAGATTACATGTCATTAAAACTCAACAAATTTCTTTTTGATTGTGGTGAATATAAAGCATCATTTATCAAAAAACTTTTACCATTAGGTAACAAAAATTATGCTTTCCCATAACCTTCAATCAAGTCTACAGGACCTGATATTGTATTCACCATTGTTTTTATTGGTTTTAGTTTTAAGAAATATCTTTTATCTCGGAGAATAGTGTGCGTTGTACCACTATCAAGTATGCAAACTTCCATTAGATTATTTCCTTGTTTGGCTTTACTCATAGCAATTTCCATATCGAACTTCAAAAAATTATTCAATAAAGAAAAATTAAGTACAATACAAATGCAAAATATAAAATGTTTTGTAATAATACAAGAATGCATGAAAAATACAATATGTTATATTCTTGTCCCACCAATATATTAATCAATGTCTTCAAAATCATTCAAAAAATAAGCAGCATCTAAATGAGTTGAACCACTTAAATGGTCACTATTTTCAACAAAATTGGTTTATTTTCCATTCCCCTTTATCGATTCTTTATAGAGCTTACAAAGGTGCTCAGGGGCTCGGCAAGTACGTGACCAATGTCCTGAAGTGCCACATCTATAACAAACACTCTCAGATCTTTTTGAGTGATTTTCAATTTTACTCATGTTTTCATGCTGCCTCTTTGGTGGGTGGATCAAGATGCCCTTTTGAGATGAGTTATTAAAGTAACCATCTCGATTATTTTCATATTCACGGCCGCGACTATGATCGCGATCATTTCTACGCCCACATCCACGCCCACGCCCACGACCAAAATCTTGTCTATGCCTTTGATTTTGGTTTTCATTTTTAATTACGACATTTGCTTCTGGAAATGCCGTTGATCCAGTGGGTCGGGATTGATGATTTCTCATTAACAATTCGTTGTTCTTTTCCGCCACAAGAAGACATGCGATGAGTTCAGAATATCTCGAAAATCCACGCACTCTATATTATTGCTGTAGAGTTATATTTGATGCGTGGAATGTGGAAAATATTTTTTCAAGCATTTTCATTTCAGTAACAACATGTCCAAAAAATTTTAATTGCGAGACAATTCGATACATCGCAGAATTGTAATCATTGGCTTTTTTAAAGTCTTGCAATCTCAACGTATTCCATTCATCACGGCGGTCGGAAGTATAACTTCCCCTATATGCTCAAATCTTTCCTTCAGACCTTTCCATAAAATCATTGGGTCTTTTTCTGTGAGATACTCACATTTCAATCATTTATCAAGATGTCGGCGTAAGAAAATCATATCCTTTGCTTTTTCTTGTGAGGATGATATATTATTTTCTTTGATGGTATCACTTAGACCCAATGAATCAAGATGCATTTCTACATCGAGAGTCCATGACATATAATTCTTTCCAGTGATATCGAGCGCAATGAATTCAAGCTTTGCCAAATTTGACATGGTGGTACTTGAAAAATAACAATGCATTTTATTAGTTAATTTCCATTAATATGACAATACAAAATAATGGATAAACGAAGAGCACAAGTATGTTTAAAAATAGATAAAAAGTGCGAGGTGGATAATCACCGATAAATACAAGACTCGTGAGTATAATAACCATAATAGTTATAAAAATAGCCTTAGAAATGTCATCATCTTCTTCGAAAAAAAAAAAACCGAGGAAAAAATATTTTTTGAGAAATAGTGAATTTTGATGTGATTGAAATGTGTTTGAGTGATCATATTTATAGGGAAAAACTAGCCGTTTATTACCGTTTGTGACCGTTGGAGGTAAGAAAAAAAATTGATTATGTGTTGAATAAAAATTTATGATAATCATGTGATGTATATAATGATAATCATAATTAAATAATTATGTATATCATATCATATTATTATAAGGTCGGTGTCGTAGACATCCTTTTATATAATAGTGTGAAATTATACAAATATGGTTAGTGTATATATACACAATAATATATATCATATCACGTTATTATAAAATCGGTGTCAAAGACAATATTTTATATAATAACATGAAATTATATATTAATATAGTTAGTATATATTCATAATAAATATATATCATATCACGTTATTATAAGGTCGGTATTATAGACATTCTTTTATATAATAACATGAAATTATATATTAATATAGTTAGTATATAGTCAGGTATTGTATATCACATCACAATATTATAATGAGGTGTCATAGACTCCTTTTATATAATATTGTGAAATTATACAGATATATTATAATATATGCACAATAAAAATATATGATCAATAATATATAATTCACATCACATTATTATAATATGGTGTCGTAGACATCCTTTTGTATAATAACATAAAATTATATATTAAGATATATATATATATATATATATATTATATATATATACATAGTAAAAATATATAAACAGTAAAATAAATTATCTTACTTGTTGAATATTTTTGTCTTTTCCTCGTGTTTTGGAGCATCGGAAACTATAGAGAACCTTCGAGCGATCGTGCTGATAACGTGTTGTGAAAAAATAAAAATTTATGGTAAAAAGTAAAAACTCCAAAACTCAAAATATATCAAACTTACACTTCACAAATTTTTCTCTCTCAATTCAATTGTATTTATCATCACAAATGAAGACCTATTTATAGATCTCATTTGAAGATTAGTCCAAAAATTAATTCATCATCATCTACATCATCACACAATAGTTTTCAAAATTTTACAACTCAATTTTCAACATTCAACATTATATAATAATAATAATATATTTTCAACGGTCATCACTTTTTAGAAATTAAAGAAATTTTTAAAAATGTATTCGGATAATTTAATTAAAATGACTAATTAAATTTGAAAAATAAGATAAACAGAAAGTAAGATAATGATTTTAGAAAAAAAAAAAAGAATACATTAGTCATCTATATCTATATAACGCGTGTGCACAATAACAATCAGCATGATTTTATGAGAGAAGTCATATTTTAGATGAGAGAAGTTATATTTAGTGGGGGAGTGAATAGTTAGCCTACATGTGAAAAAAGAAATGAGAAAAGAGGGGTAAAATGAAAAAAAAAATGGTGTCCTCAAGAAATAGTTTTTCTAGCATGCTCAACTATTATAAAATAGTAGAGACAGTAGAGATATATATATTATCATCATCATCATCATCTATATAAAAGCAGAGTTTTTACTAAATATAGTAATTTCCCGCCAAAACAAAATTACTAAAAAAGGAAGGGGGTGTATTCAAAGTTGGAGAAATAATGACTTTTAAAGAGTCTTGTGAAATTTAAAAGTCAAGAGGTATTCAATCTAGACTTTTACAAACTCTATGAAAATCTAGAGGTATTCAAAATAAACTTTCATTGAGTTTTAAAAAGTCATATGATATTCAACCTTGACTTTTAAAACCTCTATAAAAATCCATAGGTATTCAAATTTTAGATAGATTTTTAATGACTCCATGAAAGTCAATAAAGAACAAAATTTAAAAGATAAAGTACAATAATAAAATATCAAGAATTATCTTTGCTTGTACCCAAAGATTTGGATGGATTTCTAATTTCATTTTCCTCCAATTTTTTCTTTCACCCCATATAAATTTCCTACGAAACTTTTTACAATTTGAAATCAAAATTAAAAATTTTAAAATCCATAAATTTCAATTTTTTGAATTTTGACCGTCATAAATTTTGGAAATGATTTTTTAATACCATTACGGATTTTAATTATACCAATTAGTAAAGTTTCGCTCATGTTTGTTTAAAAATTTCAATTATACCATTAATTTAAATTATAATAAAAGTAAAAAAAAAGTTACAACATTGTTTATTTTTTAAACAGTTGAAAGTAATAATAAATTATTTTTAATATTCAAATTTGATTTTTTATTCGCATTATATATGTGTATGCTTGTTGTGCTTTAATCAAATTTTAATGTAATTTTAAAAATTTACGAAAATATATACATCAACACACACTGACACACAAAAATATGTATATACACACACATATAAAGGATAATTATATGAAAAAAATTTAAATGATATTAATTAAATGTATTTTAATTAATTAATTTTTATGTTTAGGCATAACTTATTTATTTTCATTATAAATTCCATTGAAATATGTTAAAAACTTTACAAATGTCTGTAAAAGTCTTTCAAAGTAAATCCACAAGAGTCTATGAAAATCTTTCATAACTCTATAGAATTATATAAAAGTCAGTAAAAATCAATCAACTACACAGAAGTCTATTATCTTAAAAAAGTCGAGGGGTGTATTCAATCCAAACTTTTAATGACTTTCTGTGACTTTTAAAAATGACAGACTTTTGTGGAGTTGATAGATTTTTATTGAATTTTTATAGAATGTCACATGTTGGGTTTGAAAATGCAAGCAGTCTTGATTTTGATGATAACAAAACTTGTCATTGTGTTTCTAATATATTTACTAAGTGTGCAGCTGATAGAAGACAAATTGGAAGTGCTAAGTTGTTGGAATACAATCTTATCTCAACTTAGGTTTTAGTGCAACTTCTTGTTTTGAGAATATCTCATTGCTCAATGATCCAAATGACCAGCCGCCTAAACCGTTGCATAGCCAACACAACATTCTACAAGTCATGTCTTATGACAGTTGGACAAATTTGGATGATATCCAGGTCAAACTGCTACCTCAAGAGTGAACTAGATGAACAAGATGACAGCAGATGTATTGACATACCAGTTCTGGTGTAATGACCATATCTCTCATCTCTGTGATCCAAATGTAATGATTCAGTATGCGTTGTAAAGATATGAAGATCTAAAAATCATATTCACAAGTCAAAGTCCGTATCAGATATTAAGAAGATGATAAAGCACATTGAATTTTCTGGTTCTGCACAGGTTGATAACAGAACTTGAGGCTGTACACAGTCTGGTAATTTGAGCATATCTCTCTCAAATGAGGTCAAAATGGAGTGATTCTTGATGCGTTGGAAAGCCAAGGCAAAGTAATACAACTTTTATGTTCACAACTTTTCCCAAAAATTAACACATCAAGATATAAAAGCCCTCGACCAATCAACATCTCCTCGACCGACTTGGTCCTCGACTGATGTTGTGCAGCTCTGGTATTTTGGACATAACTTTCTCAAATAAACTCCGATCTGAGTATTGTTGTGGAGTTGGAAAGACAATATCAAGGAATACAATGTTTATGTTTAACAATTTGCCCAAAATTCAACACAGAAAGAGTTACAAGCATCTGAACAGACAGCATCAACTCAAGCAATCGAGAATCTCACTCGACTGCTCACCAAGCTTGTCACCTACACTATGTCAACCGACTTGAAGATATCAACCGATCTAAGCATGACAACCAACTCGAAGATATCAACTTCTTACCAAGCTTGTCACCTGATCTCACCTGTTACTGCTCCAGATCCAAATCTAGTCAACCGGTCAAAGCTACAGTCCAGAAAGAGAAATATGAATGTTGTGATATCAGAACCTTTTCCAACGGTCATATTTCTTGTATCTAACGTCTATATTATTCTTGGAGGCTATAAATACAAGATCTAGAGATTGAAGGAAAGAGAGAGTGGACACCCAAAAGAATATTCAGCTTGTTAGAGCTTTTCCACATGAAGAGGGAGTCAAAATAGATTATTTAGCTTATTCAAGAGCTTGCTCTTGGTGTGAAGAACATAACAGATTTCTTGAGCTTTCACAATCAAGTTCTTCATATCCCAACCCAACTCACTCACACACATATGAGAGATGATTTGTAAACATTAGTTGAGTGAGAGTCTTAACACAAAGACGTTAAAGATTTTGTTTGTATGTTTTGGCTTAAAGACGTTAAACATTATTCGGATTGTGAGGTTGTGGCCTACAATCGAGTATGAATCTAGGAGTTCCGATTTAGGCATTGGGTAAGTCCTAGATTTGGAGTGGGGTGATTACAAGACATTATAATGCTCAAAGTCTTTTAGTGGATCCTTCCATGAGGAAGAAGGGGTTACATAGGTAGACCTGGCCAAGGGCCGATTTTGACCCGGACCCGACCTGGAACCGGCCCGTGGTCAACGGGCCGGTTAACCGGGTCAATGGGCTGGACCCGAAACCGGGACCGGACCCGCAAATGTTCGGTCTGATCCGGTCCAGTCCCGATTTTCCTTTGGAAAACCAAAAACCCGGCGGGTCCAACCCGCCGGGTTGAACGGGTCTGACTCGCCGGGTTGGAACCGTCCAACCCGGCGGGTTGGACACGTGGACAACCACTAGCAAGTGGCCATTGGAGCTCTCAATGGCCACGATTTCGTGGCCGTTAAAACCCGGCTGACCCGCCGGACCCACCGGGTCTTTCGAATTTTTTTTTTAAAAAAACTACTTTTTATCTATAAATACCCCCAACCCCCTTTTATTTTGTTTACACAATTCTCTCTTCATTCTCTCCATTCTCAATTCCCTTTTAATTTCTTGAATTATAAAAAATATCAATTTTCGATTATTGGTTTATTGTCAATTGTTGATTTATTTTCATATTTATACAATTACAAATGTTCGGAGCGGGATCAAGTCGTAGGGGTGAAAAAAGAAAAGGAAAGGAAAAGAGCATCATACCACCCGAGGTCGAGTATCCTTAATTCAATATCGATGGCTTTGATCTTGAATATTCCGATGATGAAATTCAAGAAATTCGACAAGAGGCTCAACAAAGACAACAAGTTGAACAACCACCACGTCATCATGCAAGTCAAGAAAGTATGAACGATCCGCGGGCCTCTCAAAGACAAACTCGAGCGGTTCCTCGCCTGACATCCGATATCTTCACCAAATATTTCGACAAGGTGACGCTTCCCTCCGATGATTTGCAAGCCAAATGCAAATATTGTTTAAAATGTTACAAATTTAAACAAGGAGGTGGTTATGGAACTTTGACGCGCCATATCGAGAAAAATCATCCGGTGGAAATTGGATTGATCGTGCTCAAACTCAAATTCCGGCATTCTCTTCTAAATCGGGTAATGAATCTCAACTATTTAAATATAACGAAGCTAGATTTAGAGAAAAAACGACTAAATTTTGTGCGGTTGAACAACTTTATTTTAGTTTTAGCGATAAATTATTTTTTGAAAATTGGCTTTCTACAAGTGCAAATCCTTATATTAGATGTATTCCAAGAAATAGTCTCAAATGCACAATGAAAAAGTTAGTTGTCGATCAAAAGAAAGAATTAATTAAGAAATTTTATAGTTTGAATAATAAAATTTCTTTGTGTTCCGATATGTGGAGTGATCATTGGCAAAGTTGTTCATATATGGGTATTACATGTCATTGAATTGATAATAATTGGAACATTAAAAAAAGGTTGCTTGCATATAGATGTTTCAACGAATCACACACGGTACAAAATATTTCTCAACTTATATTTGTTATTTTAGAAGAATATGGTCTAACTACCAAAGTTTTTTCAATGTCTTTTGATAATGCTAGTGCAAATACTTCTAGTATTAGTGAGCTTATTGAAATATGTAAACCATCACTAGGTGGCAAATTTTTTCATATTAGATGCACATGTCATATTTTAAATTTGTGTGTTCAAGATGGGCTAAAAAGTTTAGGCATACATATTCAACCAATTAGGAACGCTATTCATTATTTATGCACGCATCCTCAAGTTATGAAGCAATGTGGAAAATTTTATTGAGTAAATGGTATGAAGCCTAAGCGGTTTGCACGAGATGTTCCAACTCGTTGGAATTCAACATATAAATTGTTATTATCCTATTTTGAATATAAAAATTTATTATGTACATTTTTTCATCAATTTGTTCAAGCTTGTGATATTTATTTGTTTTCAAATCAATGGAACATATGCACTAGTATTTGTGAAATTTTAAAAGTTTTTAATGATGCTAGTGACCAATTATTAGGTGTTTATTATCCTACTTCACATTTAGTTTTAACACATTGTTGCAACATTGCTTGTGTTTTTTCATGAACATGTTAAATCTAATGATAGTGTTTTATCTCAATGTATTCTCGTCATGAAAGCAAAATGGGAAAAATATTTTTTGCTCATTCCTGAAATTTTTTTATGTGCTTTTGTTTTAGATCCTAGACTTAAATTAGATGGCTTAAGCGACATGTTAACATTATATTATGAATCTTTGGAGCCTATTGCGAAAACGATTCCTTCTATCTCATTGATTTTGTTTAATATTAAAAGTCATTTACTTGATATTTATAATGAATATAACATCAAATATGGTGGACAAATTGTTTCACATGAAACACAATCTACTGCAACTAGTAATGTTACTTCTAAACTTACTAAAGCACAACTTTTATTAAGGGAACAGACGAAACATCCACGAGGATCCTCAAGTTCCAGTCAGGAACTTGAGAATTATTTTACCACTACTTTTGATTTTAGTGATACAGATGAGAAAAACTTCGACATTTTGAGATGGTGGTCGCAAAAAAACACAAATATATCCAATTTTGACTATAATGGCAAAAGAAATTCTAGCTTGTCCGATTTCAACAGTTGCAGTGGAGCAAGCATTTAGTATTGTAGAAAATACATTGGACAAGAGACGTTCTAGCTTAAGGCCGAAAAATTTGGAAGCCCAATGTTTGCTCAATGATTGGTCAAAAGCTGCTACTCAAACACAACATATTCAAAGTGATGAAGAAGACCAAGATGATACCGAAGGAACATCAGAAACTACGACGGGAAGAAATGCGAGTGAAGCAGAATAAAATGTAATAGATATTGAAATTCTAATATATATTTATTTAATAAATGTAATATATATTTGTTATAGAGATATGAACTATTTGATTGAGTTTATTTAAAGAATATGTCTTACAAAAAATATTAAAAAATTTTTGAAGAGCAAAAATTAGTTTAGCGCCCAGGAGGCGCGACCGCGCTTCTCATTTGGGCGGTCGAGCCTCTCATTTGGGCGACCGCTTCGCAGAAAATAATGCGCAGCAGCCGCGCGGCCGCGCAAATGATAGGCGCGGGCGCGCCACGCCTACGCATTTAAAAAATGGCGCTATTTGTTTTTTAAAATTATAAGGGTTGACCCGGACCCGTACCCGTCGGTTAACCGGACCCGAACCCGGACCAGAACCGCCGGTTCATCAACCGGGACCAGAACCGACCATGGGCGGGCCAGTTAAGGGTTGGTAAAACACCAACCCTAACCGGCGGGTCCGATCCGGACCCGGACCGTGGCCAGGTCTAGACGTAGGAGATTGATCTCCGAACATCCATAAACAAATTCGTGCTTCTTTACTTTATCGCCTTTACTTATTGTTGCTGTTTTTGGATGATTTGTTGAGGAATTTTATATGTTTCTTTAAAGTATCAAAATATTGCATACAAAGGGTTTGATAAAATGCTTCAACCAAAATGTTATTACTATCGCAACTTGTAATCTTTTTAAACGATTTCTCAAATGCTTAATTAGTTTTTAGATGGATTATTTCGAGTGTTTTTCGCTTGGTTTTGTAACCAAACTCAATATAATTTATCGGTGCTCGGTTCGTATTCGAACATTTTAAGAACGAGCTATTGTATCTCAAAATATTTTTAAAGTGTGTATTCACCCCCCTCTACACACATGACTGATCCTATCATCACAGAATTGTAAAAAGAATTCTATGGATTCCTGCGGACTTTTTTTGACAAACTTTCATGGACATTTTTTTAATGGAATTCTATAGATTTTATAACTTGAACGGTGTTGAAAATAGAGATAGTCAAGTATGTACAAACAAGTACAAACTTTTTAAAATTATAATGTATTGACGAAAATAATAAATCTATCAATCATAATATGTTTATTTTAAATTATAATAATCGAGATATGTTTACGAAAATTATTTGCTAAGAATCCATCAAACAAACATATCATAAATTTCAAAAAAATTCTTAACACATTGCCTCAAAACAAAAGAAATTTTTATTTAAAAATAATACAAATTATATTAAAATTGTTAATACATAACAACACGATTATCCAGTGAAGTAGTACCATTTTATTATAAATTTGATGCCTCTAAAAAATATATGGGTCTAATCTGACCCGAGCCCAACAATCCATATCTTTGGAAGGGTACTTTGAAGCTCATCTAGTCCTATTTTATGAAAATCCCAGTCTGAAATAGCTCATCTAGGGTGAATGATGGTGATTTGAGACACAAGCCTTAGCCGCAAAGACCCGTTTGGGCCGAACTCCATTGGGGTAAGGAAAACCCGAGCTGGGCACAACATGGGTGGGCCAAAGGTGGAATGAAAGACCAATTAAATATCTGAGGCAGTTCCTGATGTAAAGCCTTAGTTATTGAACTCCTTGGCATAAGTCTGAATTGGGTAATATGGTTGCCCGGCCCAGGCTCAGGTCGAGCCCAGTTTCTAGAACCTTCAGTCGTCACAAGATACACGAAGATCTGTGACAGATAAGGATAAAAACCCAACGAATCTAGGATTTGTTAGGGTTTAAGGCTCCTAGTTGCTTTGGTAATTGAGTTCTACTTGATGTGGGTTCTTACCTTAAGGAGAATCCTACCCTAACACAAATTATACCTCAACAAGGTAACTTACTCCTCTAGCCCCTATAAATACAGGTGTGATTCATGTTTTTACACATTCTCTTTTCTACTCATTTCTTGCTCACATATTCACGCACGCATATTCTTTTGCTCTTATTTTTGTCACACTCTTTGTCTTTCGAGAACTGACTTAGGCATCGGAGGGGTCATGTCGAAAACACCTTCGGCGCCCCTTAACGAGGTTTTTGTCTGTGCAGTGCACCGTCATACCCAAACCTATCTGATTTATTGAAGATTTAAGATTCGCTCTACCAGGCCGAACCCAAGGTAAATTTTTGGTAACATCAATAGGCGCCGTCTATGGGAATTTGAAGAAGAAAGAGTTGAGATGGCTGACGCGAATGGAGAAAATCTGGAACAACTTGTTGTTGCTGCTGTTGAAAGGGCCTTAACTGCAAGAGGGGAAGCCAATCTTCCTCCACCAGATCAAAATGCCCAGTTGGAAGAAATCAAAAGATTGAAGAAAGAGATGGAACTCTTAAAGAAAAAGAAATCTGGGTACCTAGTTACTCCGGTGCGTAACGTCCCTTTATCCGCCGAAATACTAGAGTCGGAACTCCCCAAAAATTTTAAGTTTCCACACATTGGGAAAACGATGGAAAGGGGGATCCGGAAGAGCACCTGTCCCGCTTTGAGAATGCCGCCTTGCTGCACAAATATTCCAATCCGATCAAGTGTCGGATCTTCCTCACTACTCTGATAGGGCCAGCACAACAATGGTTCAACCTATTGCGCCCGAAGACATTAATGAGTTCAAGAATTTTAGCAAGGCTTTTCTTCATCACTTTGTCAGTAGTAAAAAGCATCCCACGACTACTTTTAGTCTTTTTGCTATCAAAAAACGAGACCAAGAAGACTTGCGAGCGTATATTCGCAGATTTAGTGCCTTGGCCCTCGAGGTACCTGCAGCTACAACTGATTTGCTCATCAGTGCTTTCATCCAAGGGCTTGCCACCGGAGATTTTCTCAAATCATTGTTAAAAAAACCACCTTCCACGTATGATGAATTACTAGCTCGGGCCGAGAAATACGTGAATTTGGAAGAGATACAATTTTTTCAATTGAACAAAAAGATAGACAATCCTAAATGCCCGAAGAATGCTAGGTCTTTCAACATGCCTCGAAAGGGTGGACCACCACCCCAACCTGAACTGCTTGCACAATTCACTTATTTCACTCCTTTAAAGATGAGCAAAACATGAGCCCTCCAGATATGTGAAGAAAAATGGCTTTTGCAAAGGCCCCCGTGGAGTGAGCATGGGCCTCGCAGGCCAAAATCAGATCAATATTGTGACTTTCACAATGAGTATGGACATAACACCAACAATTTTTGAAAATTGGAACAAGAGATTGATAGGATAATTCAACAGAATCCAGGGATGAAGGATATATTAGCATGGCAAAAGGGATGATATCAATCGAATAAAAGGGGTCGAGACGGTTCCGACCATCCAGGACAGAGAGCAAGACTCGAGCCGCCACGAGGTAAATTTCAGCGCCCAAACCAAAATCAAGCCGGTAACAATCAAGGGCCACCCCCTCCTACGAGAGGAGTTATTAACATGATATCCGGAGGACTGAAAGATGGGGATTCCAATAGAGCAAGAAAGACAACCAGTCGGAAGCTGAGCAACATGGAGATCACTGATCAAGTAGTTCGGACATGCCCGATCATCTTTTTTGGTCCAGGGGATCTAAAGGGTATATCTGATACTCATAATGATGTGCTGGTTATCCGAGCTATGGTGGCTAATTATGATGTGGCTCGGATCTTCGTGGATTCTGGAAGCTCGATTAATGTGCTATTTCAAGAAACGATAAATCAGATGGATCTAGGAAAATATAAGATGGAACCAGTGGTGACCGAATTTTTTGGATTTACTGGGCATGCCATCCGACCCATAGGGTTAATTAACTTGCCACTTACCTTAAGCAAGGGTCACATGGGTAAGACCAGGATTGTTAGTTTCATTATCCTGGATGCACCCTCAGCATAAAATGCTATCTTGGGGAGGCCAGCCATGACCACTTTCATGGCCGTGGCTTCAGCACTGCATCAGAAAATTAAATTCCAGTAGGCAATGAAGTTGGCGAAGTTCAAGGAGATAAAAAAACCTCCCGAAAGTGTTACGTGGAAGAAGTGCGAATAGAACAAAAAGTGGTCAAAATAAATCACCATGACCAACCCAGACCACGAGGTCGGGAACAAGTTCACTTTTTGGAAGAAAATGCACCGATCACCACGGAGGAAGAAAGCGAGGAGGTCTTGATATGCCCTCCAAACAGGTCGGTGAAAGTTGCTCGGACACTAGAAGCCTCTCTCAAGGAACAATTAATAACATGTTTGATGGAAAATAAAGATGTTTTTGCATGGGCCATATCCGATCTCTTGGGGGTACGGAAGGAGTTAATGGAACACAGGCTGAATGTTATTAGGGAATATCGCCCCATCATTCAGAAGAAACAACACTTTGGACATGAAAAAGATGCCATGATCCAAGGACAAGTGGAAGAACTCTTGAAGGCCGGGCACATCCAGGAAGTATATTTCCCGACCTGGTTATCAAATGTGGTATTGGTAACCAAGTCCTCGGGTAAGTGGCGCATGTGCATGGATTTTCGAGATCTGAACAAGGCATGTCCGAAGGATTGCTACCCCTTACCCATAATAGATCAGCTGGTAGATTCTACATCTGGGCATGAGTTGTTATGTTTCTTGGATGCCTACCAGGGATACCACCAAATTCCCCTTGCCAAAAAAGATCAGGATAAGGTGAGCTTTGTCACTTCCACATGAACTTATTGCTATGTGGTTATGGGGCTACTTATCAAAGGTTAATGGACAAAGTGTTCAGACAACAAATAGGGAAGAACATCAAAGTGTATGTGGATGACATCCTGGTCAAGACCCGAACAACCGAGCAGTTCATCGCCGAGCAAGTGCACGTTCGGAGTGCAAACTGGGAAATTTTTAGGGTACATGGTTACAAGGAGAGGAATTGAAGCTAATCCAAAAAAGGTCCAAGCCATTATTTCCATGGGATCTCCCAAGAATATTCAGGAAGTACAAAGATTACTTGGAAAAATTGCGGCTCTGGTCCGGTTCATATCAAGATTAGCAGATAAAAGATTCCCTTTCTTCAGAGCACTCAGGAAAACAAAAATTTTTGAGTAGGACGAACAAAGTGAACAAGCCTTCCAAGAACTGAAGACATACTTAAAAGAGTTGCCCGTACTGAACAAACCAGTCCAAGGGGAAGAACTTTTTGTCTACCTAGCCGTCACTCCCCGAGCTGCCAGCTCAGTTTTGGTTAGAAACATGGATTTGATGAACAGGGTTTTTTGCGACTTTTTGGATAAGTTTGTGGTGGTGTTCATCGATGATATTTTGGTGTTTTCTCGCAGTATGGACAGGCACGCTTTCCATCTCCATATCGTATTATTGATACTGAGAGAGAGTCAATTGTATGCTAAGTTGAGAAAGTGTGATTACTGGATTGACCAAGTTGTCTTCCTTGGTCATGTGATTTCACGATACGGTGTTTCAGTTGATCCTAGTAAGACGAAAGCTATTTTGAATTGGTCGCGTCCGATGACAGTCTCGAAGATTCAAAGTTTTCTTGGAATGGCAGGCTACTACCGTAGATTCGTGGAGAAATTTTTTCAGATTGCTAATCCTTTGACGCATTTCACGAAGAAGGATGTGCCTTTCGTTTGGACGTCGGAGTGCGAGGAGAGTTTTCATGAGTTACATCGCCGTCTGACTTCAGCTCAAGTGCTAGCTCTACCGTCTGGATCAGGTGGTTACGTGGTTCACATCGATGCTTCTCTCTAGGGTTTGGGATGTGTGTTGTCACAAAGAGGTCACGTGATTGCCTATTCCTCTAAGCAATTGAAGACTCTAGAGGAGAACTATCTCGTACATGATTTAGAGCTTGCAGCTATTATCTTTGATCTTAAGATATGGCGTCATTATTTTTACGATGAGAGGTTTGAGATCTTCACTGACAACAAGAGTCTGAAGTATTTGTTCACTCAGGCTGAGTTGAACATGAGGCAGCGGCGATGGATGGATCTACTGAAGGACTACGATTGTGAGATCAAGTACCATCCAGACTCTTCTAATCCAGTTGCGGATGATCTTAGCCGAAAGATTTATGTGAGTTCCCTTCATACCAGCTCAGTTGCACGAGTGGTAGAGGAGTGTTGTTCCTTGGGGTATACTTTCCGTCATAAGAAAGAACAACAGGGAGTTCAAGTTTCATCTGCACTTTCCAAACCAGCTTTGTATACTCGTATACGTGAGTCTCAGGCCGGTGATCCGAAGAAACAGAAGTTAGCCCGATTGGCTCAGGATGGAGGTACTTCTGGTTTTCATTTTTAGAATGATGGTTTTTTGTTGTGTTTTTCTGGACGTGTGGTGGTTGTTGATGATTCCGCACCGAGAGAGAAGATTCTGTCACAGGCTCAGCGTAGCAGATTCTCTGTGCATACAAGTAGCATGAAAATGTACAAGGATCTATGTACAAGGTTCTGGTGGAAAGGAATGAAGTACAGCGTTTATCAATTCGTGTCTCAATGCCTTGTGTGTCAGCAAGTCAAGGCAAAATTTCGACGACCCAGTGGATTGCTCCAGAGTTTAGAGATTCCTGAGTAGAAGTGGGAACATGTGACGATGGATTTGTCACCCACTTGCCTATGTCTTCCAGGAATTGCAATGCTATTTGCGTTTTGTTGATCGATTGTCGAAGTCTGCGCATTTCCTTTCGTATAATTGGAACATTACTTTCGATCTAATGTCATGTCTATATGTGCAAGAGGTTGTTCGCCTGCATGGGATTCCGTTGACCATCGTCAGTGACCGAGATCTGAGGTTTACCTCTAGGTTTTGGGGTAGCTTCGAGCGAGCTCTTGGTAATACGCTGAGTCTGAGTACAACTTATCATCCAGATACTGATGCATAGAGTGAGAGGACTATTTGTACCCTCAAGGATATGTTTCAAGCGACAGTGATGAATTTTGGTCTAGCGTGGCATGACCACTTGGTGTTGGTGGAGTTTGGTTATAATAACAGTTACCATCGCAAAATTGGCATGATACCTTTTGAGGCCTTATATGGACGCCACTGTCGTACACCTTTATTTTGGGATAAGGTATGCGAGCATCAGGTTGAAGGTCAACAACTGATTCAACAGATGATCGATATAGTGGAGTGGATTCGTAGGAGGATTAAGGCTTCCTAGGATCGACAGGCGAGATAGGCTAACACTCATCGCAGACCATTGCACTTTGAGGTAGGAGAGAATGTATTTTTGCGAGTATCACCTTTCCAGAAGGTAATGAGATTTGTTCTCAAGGGCAAGTTGTCGCCAAGATTCATAGGGAAATTCTTTAAGTGGGGGAGAATGTAGTGACCCGTACCCAAAATAAGGTGATTAAGGGATTAATCACAATTAATTGACTTAAATTGAGATTAAAACATGATTAGGAAATCTCCAAGGTTTTGACGATCCGAACTGGGGGTTCAAAGGGTACGAAGTGTAGAGGAGTTCGGATTGTCCAAACCGGATCGGAGGCTCCGAACTCTAGCAGCCAGCTGTCCGAGATATTACATCATTGATGATGTCACTGAGGAGGCTTCGGACGCTCCGAAGGCGGATCAGAGGCTCCGAACTAGTGTCGGAAGACGTCCTCTAGAAGCTAGACACGTGTATGGTCAGGAGAGATCGGACGGTCTGAACTGGATCAGAGGCTCTGAACCCAAGATCGGACGCTCCGATATCCGCCTATATAAGGAGGTGCTGAGTTCATTAGGAATTGCACCAAGTTCCTTTCTCCTATCTTGCTTCTTAGTATATTTATGCAATTTCTAGGCTTTTTAGGCGTTCTATTGACGAGCCGCAATTGACTAGGCGCTATGAGACTAATAGCGGAGCTGTGCCTAAGTTTTGTGGCAACGTCATCAGCGGGCTGACGACGGACGCAGGTATAACTTTGACTTCCTAAAAACATTTATGAGTATGGAATAGTTTATTTAATGCTTTTAGAGCTTAAATAGTGATGCATGGGTATTTGCATTGTAGACGCAGAAGTGTGGACTTGTAGGCGTGATATAGATCGATGTGCTAGGATTGACATACTGCGATAGAGGTACGTAAGTACTGACCGAGATAACCGGCATGATATATATATGCTTATATGTTGCATTTGTATGTGCTATATGCTTATCATGCTTTACTGCTTTAGCACATGCATGATTTTATACCGCATCTTACGAGAGATGAGTCATGACAGTTTCCATATGGAGCTCGTATCACATTATGGATTCGAGTCAAGTATTGACAGTTTCCATATGAGGTTTGTATCCTATTGTGGATTCGGATCGGGATTTGGGGAGGTTCATCCCTTGGTTTTGCTATCACTAGGAGCGACCACGACGGTGGAGTAGACGCTATAGTTGATAAGGAATATACGAGTACCCCGCGGAGTCGCTCTCTTAGCACGGTACTGTGTATTCATGGAGCCCTTGAGCAGATTGTTTTACCCAGGATTTTAAAGTCATTTGCATGCTCATATTTGTTTATATATCATTGCTTTTGTATTGAGTGTAGTCGCTCACACCCCTTGGTTTGTTGTTCTTGGAATACCTCGTGGCGGGGCAGGTTGAGGCTGGTCTCTGAGTGGAGGTAGATGATAGGGGTTTGATACCCTAAACATTTTCAACATGGTTGTATAAGAGTATGATACACTGTTTATTGTCTTCAGTTGTATTATGCCGATCAGATTTGTTGTATTTAAATTATCCAATCTTTATGCTTTAATTATTTACTGCATGCGCTAATTACTCTGATTAGGTAGTGGATCCGGGTAGGTTTCTACAGTTCATGACCTCAAATCACATTTGGTGATAACTCCAAAGGTGAACCATGGATAAGGGTAAGATTATCCACAGTAACACTCTTATTGAGGATGTTTCTGTTAGTTGATCACTTAAAATACAATTTGATAAGCATCAGTCATCTATGTGACAAAGGATACACAGTCAAGTTCATGAAATATAGTTTTTTAGTAAAATATTCTTTGGTGATTTACTCTTAACATGTAATAGGTATGGAACCAAAAGCTCTTAAAATCGATCTAACATGGGCCAAGGTGAGGATACATTTGCTTTTTAAAAATGAGACCTCGGACCCCTATTTATAAGATTCGATTGGACGCTTTGATCTTACCCGATCGAAACGTGGCACTCATGCACGGATCGGAGCATGATCCCACTTTGGATGCTCCGATCCCTTGCATGCAGCTGCTTGTTCAAGTCTTATAGTCACGTGCATGGCACTGGGCTCGGATGCTCCGATCTATGTTTGAACGCTCCAATCTGCCCCTAAGCTTCCGAACTCCATCGATGGCTCCGATCTGGTTCGGACCTTTCGAACTCAGTTTGGATCCTACAAACTTCCCGAGCCCAATAAACCCATTAACCATTTTTCTGGCACTCTGGACCCAAATCCTTGTTCCGTAAGATCATATTAAAAATTTCTTAATCATGTTTTATTAATTCTAAACATGATTAGCAAATTAATCTTGTAAAATGAAATCGGACTACTATAGGTTAAGTGAATTGACGAACTCTGATAAGTGCGTTTTATGCACTTAATTTACTTATGAGTTTTATTGAATTTTGTTGTGTTTTGAGCGGAATTATGTGGTTTTGTTATTGTTTGTGTGTATGTAGAAATTGTTGAAGAATTAAAGAAAAATGCTCAGGAAAAAGAAAATGCAGATATCGAAAATCTGGAGTATGCGCTTCTGCAGAAAAATTCCAGAAACTTGAGAAAAAACGACAAAGCTTCTGCATGCATTTTGCGCTTTTGCGGGAATGAAGAGAAGAGAGGATGCGCAGTTGTGGAAGATATGTGCCTCTGCGCAATATAAACAGAAACAGGCAAAATTTTATACAAGAATTTGCGCATGAATTGAGCAATTGCGCATGAATTGAGCAAGTGCGTAAGAAGTAAGCTGGTGTGCATGATTCAAGCAATTGCGTGAGATTTGAGCTATTGCGTGGGAGTTGAGATGTTGCGTGAAATAGATGCTTCTGCGTGAATTGCACTAATTTGGAAAAGAAAATCGGATTTTGGAAATTTTCGAGACGTGATTTTGGGCTTTATTACTGGGCTTTTGGGTGACAATATAAAAATGAATTGAAGTCATAATCAGATGGGAGAGAGCCGCCACACACATACATACATATCAGAGATGAGATTTGAGAGCTGATCATGGAAGATTTCTGAAGAATTCTGGGCGTACTCGAAGAACGAAGATGGAGATCGATAGACCGAACACGACATCGCACCGACGGATTTGTTTTATTTATCTTTTATTTATTTATTTATTTCTGAATTGATGTCTGGATTTATAAACATGAATTGTGTTTATCCATTTTTGATCATGAACTAAATTTTTAGAGTCTAGAGGTCGGATGGAACCTGGTGTAGACACTTTCATGAATTTTTGATTTTATTGAATTGAGTTTATTCTAGATTAATTGTTTTTCTAGATTTGAATGTCTTTTCAATTACCTGATCAATAATTGATTTGTTATTTTATTTGAAATCTCGTACTCGGGAGAGGAGATTTGGAATAGGACCAATAGAAATTACACTGTTAATTATTTATATAGCTCTGGAGAGTGTATAATTTTAACAGAGCTTTGAAAAGAACATTGTTTTGTATAAATCACTGCGAGTAGATTCTTAATAGAGATATTGGAATTAAATTGTAGTTGACAAAAATTATTTGTTGCTCGGGAGAGGGAAATAATAAACTTAAGTGTTCTTGGCTATTAATTGATTGGAATTCATGAAGATAAATTAATTAGGATTGATTAATGTTGTTGAAACCAGATGAAATCTAAACCTCTAGACCATTTTCCTCTGATTTATTTTTATCTGAAAGTTGTGTGCGTGCTATCAAAAACTCATTGATTATTTTATTTTTCTGAAAAATTCTTGATCATTGATTTTATAAATAAAATTAAGACTATTTTAATTACAAGTACTGAATATTTTCATTTTACTCTCTGTGGGAACGATACTTGATTCATCACTTTATTAAAACTTGACACTCGTACGCTTGCAAGCATTTTTCACAACAAGTTTTTTAAGCCGTTGCCGGGGAGTAAATTTTGATTTTTGTTTAGTCTTTTTACCAATTAGTCTAAGTTCTAATTTAGATTTTTTATTTTATTTTAAGTTACTAATTGATTTCTTCTTATTTTTAATTTTCAGTTCATGCGAAGATCTCAAAGTGCAAATTATCTACTGTTTGATCCGGAGATCGAGAGAACTGCACGTGCTTTAAGAAGAGCGAGAAGAGAAAAAGTTAATAGAATGGCTGAAGATAATCAAGCTACCTTGGTGCCAATTAGAGATAACTTCAGGTCAGTAATCCAGGCTCATTACTCTGGAATAGCTCGTGGAACTATCAATGCTAACAATTTTGAGCTAAAGCCTGCATTGATCAACATGGTTCAATAGAACCAGTTAAATGGGAGTGTAACTGCTGATCCTCACCTACACCTGCGCACTTTCCTGGAGATAACAGACACGGTAAAATTTAATGGAGTTTCTGAAGATATAATTAGACTGCGTTTTTCCTTTTTCTCTCAAGGATCAGGCAAGGAGTTGGCTACAATAACTGCCGTTGGGCAGTATCACTACATGAGAGGAGATGGCGGAAAAATTTCTTGCAAAATATTTTTCACCTGCCAAATCCACCCAACTGAAGATTGAAATCAACACATTCAGGCAGATGGACTCTGAACAGCTCTATGAGGCATGGGAAAGGTATAACGAGTTATTAAGATGTTGTCCTAACCATAAATTTGCAGATTGGGAGCAAATTGAGCTGTTCTATAATGGGCTGAATGTGCCTACTCGATTGTCGGTGGACTCTGCTGCTGGAGGCACCATTTTTGCTAAGGACCCTGTACAGGCCTATGATATGTTGGAGCCGATGACGATCAATAGTTTTCAATGGCCATCTGAGTGTATGGGAGTCAAGAAGCCAGTTGGAGTGTATGCAGTGGATCCTCTCACATATATCACTGCTCAATTATCTGCACTGACTACACAGGTAGCTGCTTTGAATAAAGTGAGTGTTGCAGAACCAGAAGGTGTGCCAGGTGCTATGGAAGAGTATCACCATCCTGAACAAGTGCAGTACATAAATCAGAGAGGTTATGGAGCTTACAGAGGTAATCTTGTACCAAATACTTATCACCCTAGTATGCGTAATCATGAAAATATTTCTTATGCTAACAATAAAAATGTGTTGAATCCTCCGGGGTTCATTACAAAAAAGGGTGAGGGTAAGCCTTCTTTGGAGGATGTTGTTAGTAGTTTTTTGCAGGAATCTGGTAAGAGGATGACGATGACTGAGACTCGCCTTGATAGTTTAGAGACACATGTGGCCAACATGGGTGCTGTATTGCAATCCATGGAGACTAGCATTCGGCAGTTGGCAAACGTACTGAAGGATAATAACAAAGTCAGTTCCCTAGTATCACAGAGGTAAATCCCAAGGAGTAGTGTAATGCTATCACGTTGAGGAGTGGGAAGCAGGTGGATAAGAAAGAAGGCAAACCTGAGAGCAAGACGTCTAAAAAAGTATCAGTTGAAGAGAAGAAGGTAGAGGAAAAGGAGCTTGAACTTGAGCAGAAACCGATGTACAAGCCTCCTCTTCCATATCCCCAAAGATTCAAGAAGAATTTGTTGCATGAACAGTTTGCCAAGTTTCTTGAGATCTTCAAGAAACTTCATATCAATATTCCATTCGCCGATGCTTTGCTGCAAATGACGAATTATGCCAAATTCTTGAAGGAAGTGATGTCGAGGAAGAGGAATTTGGAAGAGTTCGAGACAGTGAATCTGATTGAGGATTGTAGTGCTATCCTGCAAAAGAAGCTACCACAAAAATTAAAAGATCCAGGGAGTTTTACGATTTCTTGCATTATTGGTTCTTCTCATTTTAATAATTCACTTTGCGATTTAGGAGCTAGAATTAATTTGATGTCTTTGTCTGTTTTCAAAAACTTAGGACTTGGCGAGGTGAAGCCCACGACGATCGCATTACAGCTAGCTGATATATCTCTCACATATCCACGTGGAATCATCGAGGATGTTCTGGTAAAAATAGATAAGTTTATTTTTCCTGTGGATTTTATGGTGTTGGATATAGAGAAGATGGAAATATGCCATTGATATTGGGGAGATCGTTCTTGGCTACTGCAGATGCCAAGATTGATGTTAAGAAAGGTGTGTTGACAATGGGGATAAACGGTGAGAAAGTTACTTTTAATGTGTTCAAGGAGGCTGAAAAACCATCCACGGAGAAGGTGTTCCTGATTGAACAATAAAAAAAGATGAAATTTTGCTGCAAAGTTGTTAGTGCTGTAAAATTGCCAAGAGAAAATAATCCAAAGTTGGTGAAGATGAAGAAAAAGAAAAAGCGATCTAAGTTCAAGAAGGTTGTTGAGTTTGTTTGGAGGGTGAAGGAGAATGAAAAAACCTCCAACAAATCGAGTGATTCGGGCTGAAAGCGGCATAGAGTCGGGCTATGGACTATAAACTAAGCGCTTCTTGGGAGGCAACCCAAGCTATTTTTGTTATTTGCTTTATTTTGATTTTATTTTATTTTATTTTATTTTTGTGCATGAAGAGACTAGACATCAATAATGATTTTGAGTTGTGCAGGTAATATTGCGGAGCTGAAGGAGTTTAAATGATACCCCTGAAGAATATCTTGAGTGATTAAGACAGTTTCGAGTACTGACGCTTGGTACCCAAGGTACGTGTCCTTGTTTTAATTTAATTTTGTACATTGAAGACAATTCACAGTTTAAGTTTGGGGGGGGGGGGGTGTTTAAAAAATTCTGAAAATTTTTGAAAATATTTCATGAGTTAGTTTGAGTTGAATAAATGATGTGTACTTGTGTTGGCCTATGATGAATGCCATGATTTTTGATACTCCTAGCAATTAGAGAAAATATGTGGATTTGTGATGTGGATTAGAGGATTTGATTCTTAACTCTTGTTATTTTTACTTGAAACTGAGGTAGATTTTTAAGAGCACAAAAGTGATTTAGGCATTTTCAAATTCGTTCAGCCTTTTTAGCCATTATTCATTTGTTAGTCATATAAATCATGAAAAAATCCAAAACAAATTTAGTAGCTAAAAAGTTGAAAGAAAAGTAATGGCGGAGAAAGTAAGGTGAGGGAAGGCCTTGAAAAGAAAAAAATGGATTGAAATTCTAGTCCAAAGACAAGGCATAAAGATGGAGATGTATGGAGTACATGAGTAGAAGAAAGCCAAGACTAATGTCTGACAATGCAAATAAAAAATTTTAGCTACTCATCATCCTGCACAAATTGAAAATATTCAATTCCCTTTCCTTTGAATTCTGAGTCCTTGTTTACATTGATATACATATGGATGCTTATCTCCTGTTGATTATCCTTGAGCCTAATGTTAACCGAAAAAGTACTGTTGATCTATGCAATTATAAGTTGAACTTGGTGGAGAGTGTCTTGAAACTTGAGGGCAGGATTAATGAATCTGTGAAGCTTAGGGATTGCATGATTTTATCGAAAGTTGGGTGGGTAGATGAGATTGGCGAAATCACACACATACACGAGAAATCTTGAGAAAATTAGCCTACATGTGAATTGCGTTTTGGGAATATAAAATTTGGAGGCCGCCGATAGATTGCTCATTATTTTTTTGCTCGGGACTAACAAATACTTAAGTTTGGGAGAATTTGATAAGTGCGTTTTATGCACTTAATTTATTTATGAGTTTTATTGAATTTTTTTGTGTTTCGAGCGGAATTATGTGGTTTTGTTATTGTTTGTGTGTATGTATAAATTATTAAAGAATTAAAGAAAAATGCTCAGGAAAAAGAAAATGCAGATATCGAAAATCTGGAGTATGCGCTTCTGCGGAAAAATTCCAGAAACTTGAGAAAAAACGACAAAGCTTCTGGGTGCATTTTGCGCTTCTGCGGGAATGAAGAGAAGAGAGGATGTGCAGTTGCGGAAGATATGCGCCTTTGCACAATATAAACAGAAACAGGCAAAATTTTGGACAAGCACTTGCGCATGAATTGAGCAAGTGCGTAAGAAGTAAGCTGTGTGCATGATTCAAGCAATTGCGTGAGATTTGAGCTATTGCGTGGGAGTTGAGCTGTTGCATGAAATAGATGCTTCTGCGTGAATTGCACTAATTTGGAAAAGAAAATCGGATTTTGGAAATTTTAGAGACGTGATTTTGGGCTTTATTACTCGGCTTTTGGGTGACGATATAAAAAGGAATTGAAGTCAAAATCAGATGGGAGAGAGCCGCCACACACATACATACATATCAGAGAAGAGATTTGAGAGCTGATCATGGAAGATTTCTGAAGAATTCTGGGCGTGCTCGAAGAGCGAAGATGGAGATCGATAGACCGGACACGACATCACATCGACGGATTTGTTTTTTTTTTTTTATCTTTTATTTATTTATTTCTAAATTTATGTTTGGATTTATAAACATGAATTGTGTTTATCTATTTTTGATCATGAACTAAATTTTTAGAGTCTAGAGGTCGGATGAAACCTGATGTAGACACTTTCATGAATTTTTAATTTTATTGAATTGAGTTTCTTCTAGATTAATTATTTTTCTAGATTTGAATGTCTTTTCAATTACCTGATCAATAATTGATTTGTTATATTTATTTGAAATCTGGCACTCGGGAGAGGAGATTTTGAATAGAACCAATAGAAACTACACTGTTAATTATTTATATAGCTCGGGAGATTGTATAGTTTTAACAGAGCTTTGAAAAGAACATTGTTTTGTATAGATCACTGCAAGTAGGTTCTTAATAGGGATATTGGAATTGAATTGTAGTTGATAAAAATTATTTGTTGCTCAGGAGATGGAAATAATAAACTTAAGTGTTCTTGGCTATTAATTGATTGGAATTCATGAAGATAAATTAATTAGGATTGATTATTGTTGAAACTAGATGAAATCTAAACCTCTAGACCATTTTTCCTCTGATTTATTTTTATCTGAAAGTTGTGTGTGCGCTATCAAAAACTCATTTATTATTTTATTTTTCTGAAAAATTCTTGGCCATTGATTTTATAAATAAAATTAAGACTATTTTAATTACAAGTACTGAATATTTTTATTTTACTCTCCGTGGAAACGATACTTGATTCATCACTTTATTAAAACTTGACAATCAAGCGAGCATTTTTCAAAACAAGCTCTTGAAATTTTCATAATATAGATGATTCATCATGAGAATCATCTTCATAAGAATAGTTTTTAGTTGATCATTGATTATGATTAGAGTTATTTTAGATTTAATGATCTTTATTTCAACATGTATGATGACTTGAGATATCTGTTGCACTTCTTCAGTTGATCACTCAAGGTATCAGTGTGATATAATGTCAGTTGATGGTAAATACCAAAACTGATTTTCCGAGCTCCTCAGTTCATGTTATTTTCAAGCACAAACAGAGATTTTGATCAACTTAAATGATAGACCCTTTATTGTTTTCCACCAGGTTGGTTCTTGTGAAGAAACTTGTGGGTGATATGTATGATATACACTGTGTTGTGGGTGATGTGTATTTAGTCTAGAATGTTGTTTCACCCTTCTCACATCACGAGCCTGCCTATATCGTCCTTGAACAGAAATTTCGTAAAGACTTTGGTTATACTTGCCATTCATTGAGCCATGCCTAGCTCGACTAGTCTTCCAGTCTTCCTTTACATTTGAAATTTTTGTACATAACTAAGTCCAAACTTTCTGATGTTGTTTTTAAACTCAACTAGTTTGTCATTTTGTGAGGCAGGGTTAATAAGTTCATGTACCAAACTAGACCTAAAAAAATAAATGTATTTTCATTGGCACATACCCAGTTGTGGTTGAGTATCAACTTCAAAACTACTCATATTATCTTTAAAACCTAGATCAGTTTTTTATCCGACTGATCTCTGCATTTCTTGCATTTTAGTCAAGGCGACGGAAGACTTGTTCCTAGTCTATAACACTTCAAAAGATTTAGTTTATCTGATTCTAAATACTGATTCAACTCGGATCATGTCATTCTCAGTTTTTAGCTCAAAAATCTATGCATCAAGTTTTATCTTGAAAACTGACTTTAGACAACTAGGTTCAGTCGAGAGAATTTTTTAGATAACTTTTCCTAGATTTGACATCCTCGTATGTCAAGGAAAGTCTTTGATACTCATTAATAATTTCTTGTAATGAATCAATTGTATCTTCTAGTGTCGTTAATGTTTGAAGTCAAATACCTACTTATTGTGGATTCCAATTCAACATCAGTTCTGGTCTGCAGATAGATTATCTCTTCTTCGACATTAGAGCTTGTGGATACTTGATCATCATTGGTCATTGACCGGCTAAATCGGTATGATAAAAAAATCAACTGGCAAGCGTACCAGGTCAAGTTATAATATAGTGGACAAAAGTCCAGATGTCGAACCTACAGGGACTGTATAAATATGAATACCAAAATATATTTATTCCTACTTAATCTAGACCAATGAATAAAAGTCATTCAGATTTTAAACTAATAATTAAAATTGCAAATAAAATTAAATTAACTAAAATGAATGTAGCAGGAAAATTTGGATTAATTCAAATATGGGAAATGTTCGATCAAGGACTCACGTAGGTACCAGACAATTCATGTAACAAACAGTCAATCTAAGACATCAGACTTAATCTTAATTAACGAGAATTTTTCTAATTTGTTCAAAGGACTATTTCTAGAACAATCAAACATATTCAAATATTGACGGATTAATATTTTGTAATTCTAATCAAATTTGAATGCATGAATAACTATGAAAATTCAGTTTACACCCAAATCGCATAATGAAACCGAATTATATTTCTAGTCGAAGTGATCAAAATCGAAACCTCCTTTGTTGACTTGAAATCAATTAACATGCAAGCAAATAACTGGCCAAAAAATTCACAAGACAAATATAAATTCGATAATCAATAAAATAAAATCAAGTCTGAAAATCTCAAATAAACAAATCAAGTTTTATACATAAATTGTCTGGCCCAATAACGTGGCCTTGATCGAAGAAAAACTACTCAATAAATAAATTCATGATTTAAACAAGGTTTTTAATCATGAAAAATCAAAAGAAAATAAGAAAAGAAGAAATCTTCTCCCAAGCAGTAGCCGTAACCACCTTGCGTCGTCTCCTTCTCGAAATTCTAGAACTGGGAACCCTAAAAAATAATTAAGATCTTCTATTTATAGTGCTTCGATCCCCTACCGATTAATTTCCTTCCCGAAATATAATTCTCAAAATATTTCTGACTCAGAGACACGCGCGCGTGCCTGAAAGTGTCCTCGCGCGCGCGCAGCTCAAATAGGCAGTGGCATCGTAAACCTCTCGCGCGCGCGAGACAGGAGCTCGCCCGTGCGCGATTCCCCTTGAACTCTCTGGAACTTTCTTCTGCGCGCGCGCGAGAAGGGATATCGCCAGCGCGCGTTTCTTTTTCCTCCATGCAGTGCGATTGTGCAACCTTCAGCCCGGTTCACCTTGCTTCTTGCGCTATTCTTCTTCATTGTTGCGCGTTAGCACTAATTGTAGCGCCAACCTCATTTCTGAAGTGCGATTGCGCTACTTCTTGTGCGTTTGCACTACATGTAGTGCAAACAATTCTTTAGTGCTTAAGTTTTTTTTTTCTTTTCTTTTCTTTTCTCCTCTCTTCAAAACTCTTCTCTTCTCCTCAAAACTCTTTTAATTTTCATTTTTCCTACAAATAGAACCCGAAGAATGAAATGCACACAAATGCAATAAAACACATAATAACACACAAACTAATATGAATGCACACAAAATAAACATAAAAATATCATGACTAATGCATACAAAATGTACTTATCAACACTCCCATACTTGAACCTTGCTCGCCCTCGAGCAAGACATGAAAAAACAATATGCACACAAAAACATAAGTAAGGACAATTCATGAGAGTGTACAATCTCCGAGAAGTTCAATCACAAAAACAAAATCACCGACATGCTCTCAACTTTTCATAATACACCTTCGATTTAACGTGAACGTGTGTGTGTGAAAAGTCATTCTAGTTTCATATAACTTAGACCGAATTCGTTTCAAAACTGCTTAGCGACCTATGACAAATCAGTGCAAGTTTCACTCTTCAAGTGACCATTCCTTCCAATGACCTCTAGACTAAACACACCTCCCTTGAGATAATGAATTACACACCTTCGGATTTTGCACCCGGTATTGCTTTAGCCCCAATAATTACCCGCTGACTTAGCTGTAACTGGCTAGGATACGAAAAATCTTTTTCTTTTTTTTTATCCCCTCGTTTATAGCCGGGATGGAGCATCAACCCCATTTTACCCGCAATCTTAGATATGGAGCAATGATTAGGATTTCAATCATTGTCCAAGCCCGGATGGAGTTGCAAAATTTTTTTTTTCTAGGTGCGCCCAAGTTCATAAGTGTAAACTAGAGCCTCATCAAAATTCATAGAACACAATCAAGATCCACAAACCACCTATTGCCGTTCAATGGTCAAACAGACAGAAACTTCATCAAATCTTTCGTTACACTCCACTGGTCTAACACAAGTGCTTATAAATATTCACGGTTCAACCTATAGTTTCTCAGGTCTAGTCAAGAGCAAATTTTTTCAAAAATCCATTTTTTTTTTCCAAATAAACTTCATCATCATAGGCTACCATGACTTATCCTACTCATGCAAGACAAAACAAACAACAACAAAATGATATGCATGATTACGAACCAAACACAAAAACTAAACCAAATGAATGCAAATAGAATGAACACAAAACATAATAACTAAACAACAACACAATAATCAATGCAATAAACTGGTCTACCCCCCCATACTTATCCAAAACATTGCCCTCAATGCTTCAGAATAATGAACAGAATGCATACAAACACACAAATGCAAAGACGAACCAAAACACAATGAAAACAAAAATAACACTCCCCTGGTTTTCGATTCATCCTCTTTCTCCTGGACGGTATCCGTTGGGTAAGGTAGCATCCGTTTAGATTTATTGGCAGGCATGACCAACTGGCATGGGAATGAAACAAAAATAAAAAATAGATAAAATAACTATTAAAAAATGCAAAAAAAAACTAAAAATTAAAGTAAAGAACACTGGGTTGCCTCCCAGTCAGCGCTAAATTTATAGTCTATAGCCCGACTATACTCCTCTCTTCAGTGGCGACATTCAAGGTGGCTTATCCACCGTCTCTAAAAAACTCAGATCAGTCCTGTCCTTGCATGCTTCAACTTTATAGAAATTTTGCAATGGACTAATTCCTGTGGAAAGCTGAACCTGCAGAGATTCATCACCATAGTCATGAATCACATCGATAAATTTGACAACAGAGCAAGATTTTAAAGTTGGTCTCTCAGTAGCCGACTAAAGCATATTAAAAATCAGTTGCTCATCATTCATTCTCAACACTAACCCTCCTTTTTCCACATCAACTAACACTCTACTAGCAGCAAGAAAAGGACGCCCTAAAATCATAGGCACCTCACAATCCTCATCCATGTAAGGATAACAAAATCTACAGGATAAATCAGCTTGTCTATCTTGACTAGGACATTTCTACTATCCCTCTCGGATATTTAATAGATCCATCAGCAAATTTGAGAGAGATAAAGACATGTTCAATATTTTCTATGCCTAATTTTTGAGCAAGAGAATAAGGCATTAAATTTATGCTCGATCCTAAATCACACAAAACATTAACAAATGATAAACTTCCAATTTGACAGGGTATAGAATAACTCTCTGGATCCTGAGATTTTGGTGGAAGCATATTTTTTTGCACTGCCGAGCACTCCTCATTCATTGTAACCTGCGTCAGATCATTCAGCTTCTTTTTATTTCTCAGTAAATACTTCAGAAATCTTGCATAATTCGGCATCTGAGCTAATGCATCTGCAAAAGTTATGTTAATATGTAGTTTCTTGAAAATTTCAAGAAACTTTTTAAATTGAGAATCAAATAACAGTTGCTTAGCTCTATGGGGGAAAGGTAAGGTAGAAATATCAACATTATCATTAACTTCAAATTTTGAAGTTTTACCTTTCTTACCTGCCTTTGAGGAATTTTCAGCACGCATATCTTCCTTAGACTCTGAACTTTTTGGCTCTTCCATCATCTTCTCTTTGTCCATTTGCTGCTCCTTAGATTGTGCTTGAGTCACGACCATGATAGCATTCATGCCTAGCGCGATTGCGCAACCTTCAGCATGGTTCACCTTGCTTCTTGCGCTATTCTTCTTCATTGTTGCACTTTAGCACTAATTGTAGCGGTAACCTCATTTCTGAAGCGCGATTGCGCTACTTCTTGCTCGTTTGCACTACATGTTGTGCATTTGCACTACATGTAGTGCAAACAATTCTTTAGAGCTTAAGTTTTTTTTTTCTTTTCTTTTCTCCTCTCTTCAAAACTCTTCTCTTCTCTTCTCCTCAAAACTCTTTTAATTTTCATTTTTCCTACAAATAGAACCCAAAGAATGAAATGCACACAAATATAATAAAACACATAATAACACACAAACTAATATGAATGCACACAAAATAAACATAAAAATATCACGACTAATGCATACAAAATGTACTTATCAGTCATCAGACATGTGGTTGGTTTATTATGTTTGGAAAATCCATAAATCCACTCACGAGTATTAAAGGGATTTAAAATGAATTTTAAATGATTTTCTTTTATTTTATTATGTTTTAAAAGTTATGTTTAATTAAATAATTTTATGTGATATTAATGATTTAAATTTTATGTTTAAAATATTTTGTCCTATATATATTCCATGGGGTTTTATGTTTAAAATTTGAGTTTTTGGGTGTTAAAATATATGTTTTAATATGGTGTTAAATGATTTAATGTTATATAATTTTGTGTTAAAATATATGCTTTAATGTGGTGTTAAATGATTTAATGTTATGTAATTTTCTTGGGTTTTAATGGTTACAAGTTAGTTTTATTGTTTTTAGGTTTGAGATTAATTTTAGACTGAGCTTACGAACGAGGTTAAAAAAATATTTTAATATTTATTTTAACTTTTTTTAGGTGAATATTTATTTTAAGTTAATGTTGGAGAAGTTGTATTTATAAAAGTCAGTATTTGCAACTAATGACCGACTTCAAAGCCCGTTAGTTACAATAAAATAGGCATCAAGTTTTATTTTCTTCTTCCTCAATCTTTTCTCTAAAAAAACACACCGCTTACTCCATCTCCTTATCCCTCCTTGTTCAAAATGTACACCAAGGAAGAAGAAAAACTCTGAATCTCGTTCGTGCAAGGCTAAATCGCTATCGAGGTACCAGTTAATCACAACCTACAAGTATCATGCATGTTTTAAACGCTTTTGAAATCACCATTTGAGAATATGTGTATTTTGATATGAAAAGCTTGTATGTTGGTGTGAATGTAATGTATATTACATTGATTTTAAGAGATTTTGAAGAGAATGATGCAGAACTGTGAAACAAGAATCGTTCTTGACGTTTTATGAAAAGATTTTAGATATTTGATGACAAAATATGTGTGAATCTTAGAATTTTGGTTTGTGTACTTTAAATGAAATATTTTGATACAAATCTTTTGAACATGGATGTTTTTGGGTGAATCCTTTTCACATTTTGAAGTTTTCATGTGTTTGATCATAAGTTTCAATAAATGAGTGAGTAGATTTGAATTGGGAATGAAAAGTAACCAAAAAGATGAAAGAAAACGATATTTTGGCACCCTGCTCCGTTGCCTGCGTTCGAAGACAGCAGGCCAGTGCATGTGCACCCGAGGCTTCAAACTAGGGCGCGCCCCAGTGCCCATGGCCATGCCAGGGCGCAAAAATGGGTGGCCTAGAAGCCCGAGCATTTTGTTTTACAAAATTGAGGTCCTAAATTCATGTTTACGGTCTTTTAAGGTGTTTTAAGTATTTTTAAGAGTTCATATGCAGAAAGTTTCAAGTTTTGATGTCATGAACGAAATGAATGACTCTCGTGGATCAATTTAGCTATGTAAGACATTAAACTTTCAGATTTTAGTGTGATTAGCACAATTATTAAGTGTTCCACATGCTCATTTAATTTCTTGCTATACACCAATATGCCATCAAAATAAACAACAACAAATTTTTCAATATATGCACGCAAGACATGATTCATGAGTCTCATAAAAGTGCTAGGTATATTAGTTAATCCGAAAGGCATAACTTACCACTCGTACAAGCCATATTTAGTTTTAAAAACAGTTTAAAATTCATCACATTCCCTCATTCTAATTTTATGATAACCACTTTTAAGATCAATTTTGCTAAAAATTCTAGAGCCATGCAACTCATCCAACATATCATCTAGTCTAGGTATAGGATGCCTATACTTGATGGTTATTAATGTGTCTACAATCCACACACATTCTCCACAAACCATCTTTCTTTAGTACTAACAATACATTCACAGCGCACGGTGACATAGTTTCACGCACGAAACCTTTATCTAAAAGTTCACTTACCTATTTTTGTAGCTCCTTAGTCTCCTCTTGGTTGCTTCTATACACTGGAAGATTTTTCAACATATTTCGGGTAAGAAATCAATTTGATGCTAAATTCCTCTCAAAGGTGATAATCCTTGGGATAGCTCCTCCGTAAATAAGTCTTCAAATTCTTGCAAGATAGAGACAACATTGCTCGGAAGATCTCTGGCTATATCACTTGTGTTGAGGAGAAAATCCTTATAAATAATTAACACAAGTGGAACGTGTGTATGCAAACTATCTCTCAACTCGCTCTTTTGGGACATACATATTTTTTTTCGTCCTATTTTCTCTCAATTGTTTTTCATATTTTTTTTCTCATTTTTTTAAAAAGGTCATCTCACTTTTTTTGTTCACTTTTTTTTCGGCCTCTTCTTTCTTTTTATTTTTCAATTTATCCTTCAATACTTGCTTTAGAGTGATAGGCAACAATACAATAGGTTTCTTTTTCAAAGTAAAGAATAAAAATTTCTGAAACCTCATGTACCACGCTCCTATCAATAATAAGGCTGCACACCTTTTTATTCACAAAAAATCTAGTATGAAATAAAATTTCCCTTTGGTTTTCTTCCTCTTCCTTATGTTGCACGTTCAAAATTCTCCTAGTCACCAAAAATTCTCCAACAACCGCACCATATCCCACATCATCAGGATCCTCCAAGTAAGACATATCATCATAATTTTTAACATCCTCATCACTTTCAGACTCAATTTCACCACATGCATTCACAATCATTATTTTTTATTTGGGAATTGGCTAGCAATATGACCAACCCCTTCACATCTAAAGCATTTAATATCTCTATAACAATTAATAGAAGTTTCAGATTTACCTTGTGCTCTTTGATTATATGTCTCTTGCTTGGTGTCAATTTTTGGTTTGTACACCATCTTGCCATCCTCTCGTTTTGCAACGTTTGTACGTCAAGAAGTTGAAGAACATCCAGCTGAAGAATTTTGTCCGATACCTCATCTCTTGAGTTGTTGCTCCACTTTCATAGCAGTTTGAGCCATCTCCTCAAGATCAATACAATGCCGAAGTTCCACCTGGTCTTGAATCTCCCTATTCAAGCCACATGAAAATCAAGCCATGGTTGCCTCATGGTCCTCCTCAATGTTATTCCGAATCTTGGTAGTCTCCAATTACTTTGGGGTTCGAGATTATCTAAAATCGGATAATCAATGGGAAATTCTTTCTTTGATTGGGATCCCGAGGCCAAGATATATCACCACATCTCACAGACTTTTCCGATCGAGGTGAATGCAGTATATCTTGCTTCCTCTAGACTCTGGGAGCATCTATATAGAGTTGATCGGGCTATTGGAGTACCAATCAACGACCAATGCCACTCGACTATAATCCTCAAATCGTATAATTCGTTAGGTAATCAAATCTTCCGGCTCAATATGAATGCATATGCAATTCGAAATGCATTCAAATAATTCAATTCAAGTACCTAATCAATCAAAACAAGTAAACATGCATGTATGTGATTTCAGGGACTCGAGAATCAATCTAAACTCGTCCCTTTTTGATTCGATGTAGACTATTACCTTTTTCTTTGATTCGACGTAGATGCAATCTGGACAAGCTACAAGAACAAAAATTTCCAATAAAAATTCTATTCAATTGTAATTCAACGATTAAAGTAACTCTTTACCAATACTCGATCAAATCTTCAACGATTCGAATTCTGCCAATTCTGAATTCCACGATCTTGAACCAAATCTGTACGGAGATATAAAAGAATCCAATATCAATCCATCCAATTCAAAACCATTCAAAAACTTAATTCCAACTCCTAAAATCCAAAATTCTCAAACCGACGGCATAACGGCCATATATTCGACTAATCGGAATTACAAACATCAATATAACGATTCCAACAACTCATAACAACAATAATTCATCCAATCGAATTCAATTCCAACAAATCTCAAAACCCATATTTTTGAATTATGCCTAAAAATTCATAACAAATCCGAACGTCGTTCTTTTTCCGATACGACTTTGAATAAACGATCTATGCCAGCTCAAGTAAAACATATCCGAAAATCATCAAATTCTAACGGCATCCAGAAATTGACATAAAGCCGATCGAAGAAAAACTTACGGTAAACCGGAGCTCTCGCAGCCGTTATCGCTAATATACCTTCGAATTTAAAATATAACGGACGGATCGAGCAGAAACTAGAATCAGAAGAGCTTGGAGACACTTTAATGGAGGGAATAGGCTATGAGGAGAAAGGTAGAAGAAGAGAAGATGAGTCACATGTTCCATTCTCCTTTTAAATATTAAATACCAAGTCAAATACAACAATTTTCACTTTGATCCCCGAATTCTTCAAAAATTGCAATTCAGTCCCTTATCGAATATCAATTCAACCCTCAAATATCATAATCTCAAATTATCAAAATAATCTCCTATAATATCGATTAATCAAAATTTGGGTCGTTACAATTCTCCCCCTCTAAGAACTGATTTTGTCCTTGAAATCGAATATAGTTAAATCACATAAGAAAGAAAAGAATCAAACATTGCAATAAGAATTTACCTCATAAAGTAACTCTTAAATTCGCTGCTTCATATCGAACTCTGTCTCCCAAATGCTTCTTCAAATCTGTATCGAATCCACAGCACTTACACAAACTGAATCGGTTTGTTTCGGGGCTACTTCTCTTTTTCGTCAAGATTCGGAATCGATCGTTTCAAGCAATTCGGCGTCTCATCAATTTCGATCTCAACAGCTAAAGAACAAAGAAAATCTGGTCGGTTAATTCAGCAACAAGGATCTGGTGATATTTCGCAACAAAAGAAGGAAAATACATCGTGAATACCAGAAAGAGACTTTACAAACGCACGTCTAAAGGCAAGATCACCTATCTTCTTCAGAATCTCCTAAAAATCGGTCAATATCGGTGACGATTTCTCTTTTCTCAAATCCGACAAAGCCTCTGAAAGTAGAATTCTTCTGAATTACTCGGTCTCCCTGATCAAAATACAGAGATCTGCGTCTGAAATTCGCATAGTTCTTCTATTTGTTCTGGTCCATTGTTAATCTCATCTGATAACTCTTCATCTATCCATCCAAACCTCGAATCAAATCTGGTCCCAATACAGGGGACTCAAAAAAATCATCCCAATACAAATGAAATGTTCATTTATGCTCGTACAACTCCTCGAAAGATGCCATCAAGATAATCATTTGATAGCTGTTGTACAAAAACTTCATAAGAGTGAAGAATTTTCTGCCCACTAGTGCTAAGTCAAGCACTACGGCTTGGCACATCCTCTAACATCTGAATCATCTGATCTGGCTATCCGTCATTCTGAGGATATACAACTGATCTCAGATGTAATCGAATAAAAAATTTCTCAAAAGACTATGCCCAACAGAAAGGTAAAACGAGGATTTCTGTCTGAAATGACCAAATTCGGCAAATCAAGCAATCTAACAATCTTTTTGACAAAAACCTCAGTCATCTGACCGTGTCTTAAAATAATTCAGTACAAAATACAGAAATAGATTCCATTAATCTGTCAACCATACTCAGATAACATCTCGATCTCATACTGATCGACAGCTTCACGACAAAACATGTCGAAAATAATCCCAATTCTATTCTGAAACAGATAAATTGTACAACCGACAATCAGGTCATTCTCTCTCTCTGCTTTCAGCCGCTGACAGTTCAGAACATCGGAATCCATAGCTCGAACATCATTCCTTATCTGCTCCTAAAAGGATTGATTCCGCAAATCGTTTAATATCTTTCGGTCATCTGAAGGAATACTGAACTCATACTGTGCGCATATCTAACTCTTCTTCATCTAATTCTCCTTTCTGCTTCAAAATCTAATCAAAAGTGCAGCAAACATCATTCAAAAGAAAGACATCGATAAGAATAATGATAGAGAATGGAGCATTCGGCTAAGAGTATCAGTTACTGTCTTCAATTTCTCGTATAGAATTAGATTCCACAGTTAAAGTCATTCAAGAGATCTAATCAATTCTATTCTTCATCTCCAAAATTAGTTCAATCTGCGGAAACAACTACTTCAAACTTTTCAGATCAGAAAAGGTTTTGGAAATCTCCTCGTAAGAAAAATGACACCAGATCTTCCAATCAATAAGATCGCTGCGAGCTCAATTCCAAAATTAGACATTGAGTCTCAAGCGTCTTCAGCTGCCTCGATGGCTAGACTATCGCGAGATTCCTTTGAATAAAAAAAATATTCCAAATCTCGATAAGAAATGCAATGCACTGAAGATCATCAGTACAAAAAGGAATAAAGGATACTGAAGCACTGATGAATCTTCACTTCAGGTCAAAAAACTGATATCATAAGATTCGGTCCAGATAAAAGTGCATTCTTCGGAGACAGTTGAGTCCGAAGTTGAGTAATCGGCTTCACATACGATAAAAATTTCTCGATGAATCTGCTATATAAACTCGTTAAATCAAAAAATTTTCAAATTCAAGTACAGATACCTGTCTAGATCAATTCATACCAGCTTCGGTCTTGAGGTGATCAACATAAATTCCAGCTTCAAAGATAATATGATCGATAAAGGCAACTCGATTCCATCAAAATTTAGACGTCGATAGAATAACATACAACTGCTCGGAACGCAAATCTGTAAGACGATTCTCAAATGCTCTGCATGATCAGTACGATTCTCGTTCCAAAAGGACAAGAAAATCATCGATAAGAAAAGTCACGAATGCAGCTAAATACTTCTGAAAGATTCATTTCATAAGATCCAAAAACACTGCTGGAGCATCTTCAATTCAAACGATAAGATTATAAAAATTTAAAGCGGCCATACCTCGTTCTGAATCCGATCTTAAGTACATCTTCCTCTCGAATTCTCGGCTATGATATCCTGCTCTCAATTCGATGTTGCATTCAACCCCACTAATCGGAGGCAAATCCGGAATCTCATCCGGAACAACGTCAGCAAACTCTATTACCTCGGGTACATCAATCAATTCGGGCTGAATTCCAGGACATCAACTGCAATATTGAGAATCCTTCTGCACCTTTCTGTATCAAACAGTCATCGGTAAAATAGAAATCAAAAGAATCCTTAAATCGAGAATTCTTACCGGAGGGTCTCCACTTGTCCATCGACTCGGATCTGAATCTGACAACTTTCTGAAAACATTCACGGTTGCCATGTACTGATAAAAGTAGCTAAATAGACAATAAAATCAAGATCTGATACTTCAGTACCATACCGCCCAGTTCAATCACATTCCCATTAAATAAAAGTTCAAAATTTCGGACTAACATTGCAACAACTCTATTCCTCCTCTCAAACGAAGAATTTCAACTACAGTAATCAAGAGCTCAACAAGCAGAGATGCAGCAAATAATTCCTCAAATAAGAAGGTAGGGAAATCACCAATATCTATCATTCAAAAGGCAAAAAACCAAAATCAACGGTTACCTGCCAATTCATCGTTGGGTGCAGCCTGAGTCTGAGGATCCTTGTTAAGAGCAAAGACTAAGGCCTGTTGCCTCGGAGGTTGATTCAAATTCTGATTAACTTCAAATCGATTTTGTTGTTGAAGTTGAAAGGAGTGAAAATTCTGAGATCGTTCAGCACCTCTCTGAGGACAAATCTTAGCATAGTGTCCGGGCTGCTTACAGATATGAAATCTTCCAAAGATTCCCTGACAAAGCTCACTGAGGTGACGACCTCCACAATTGTTACAAGTCACACCTGAAGTTCCCGAGCTCTGTCCTGAGCCAATCTGTTTCGAATTGCCGGAACTAGAAGAACTACTCCCAGACTTCTTGAATTGTTTTTTCCTTGGTTGAAGATGATCTCTTAAGTTGCTACCTCTATATCTGGTCGATTGTTGGAAAAGAATACGTTGAAGAAATTTGGTTTTAAATAGATTCCAATAGATGATCGTACATTGATTCTCTAATGCTTTCTTCTTCGAAATCCACCAACTTTTCGCAATACCTTGAAGTTGGTACATCACTAAATGAATTCGACGGTCATCAGTGTAACCCAGAGAATCAAACAACTGATCAATTTCCTCTAACCAGCTTCCACACCTATTGGCATTTTCAGTACTCTTCAGAGTCGGTGGGTTAAACGACTGAAACCTCATCAGTAACGATTCCATCGGTGTCGAAGTGACATCTATCAGTTCAGTCGCAGTACAATTCTATTCAATCAGGGTTCACTGCTGAATGTTTCCTGTTCAATATTCATCGAGGAAACATATCTCAAATCCAAGAGAATTAGGACACAATTATCTCAATTTCAGTAATTTCTTGTCCATAATCTCTATTCAAAAATTTAATTCCATCTCAGGAATATTAAAATTCGCATTTCTAGTATAACATGATTTACTATTTAAACAAATAGTCATGCTTCGTAATTTAAATCACAAAATCATGTAATTCAAATAATTCAAATAATTTACAAATAATAAAGCATGCTCGCATGGAATTCAAATAATCAATAAAGAATTCAATCACATGCGAGAAGAATTAAATCAAGTGGACTCGATCTACCCCGCTTACTTCTAATACAGTCCAAGAACTTATCGCTCTGATACCACTTAATATGAGGAACTCGATTATAAGCATCTAATCAAAATAAATCATTAAATAATTGATAGAGAGTCAGGACCACAAAGGTCAAGAATATTTTTTAAAAGACATGCGCGGACCCCGTGCACCCTCCGTGCCCGAGTCCGTGCATTAATCTGTAGCCAAGGGTTTGGAGGCCATAAAATACACGAACCCCAACTCCACTCTCTGTTTTATGCACGGAAACCGTGCACCCTCCGTGCTCGGGTCCGTGCCCAACTTTTCAAAAACACAATGTTTCTACATCGAACATTGTTCTCATGGACCCATGCACGGATGCATGTTCGGGGACCATGCATGAACAAATTCCAACATTTAAAACAAGCGAAGGTACACGGACCCCTACACAGACGTAGGCACGGGGTCCATGCCCTGTACATTTTCTGAAAAATGAAAGAGCAGACAACAGATCATGCAGTCCAAATCCAACCTCAGAATCCTCATATCTCCATATAAAACATGCATACATCCAATACATGATTGTTCTAAGTTGTACAAATATTCGAACGGGTAGAACATGCATCAATTCTAAGTTCTACAATTAAAAATACATTACAAGATACAGCGAGTCGAATACAAAGTTCGACTTCTAAAGCAAGTCCTCACTTCTATCATTCCCAACTCGATCTAGTCATGCTGCCTCTGACTCAAACCTGTCCCACCTCTTGCCAAGCACACATACAAAGACAAGACAACAGCCGGATAAATCTGGTTATAATACAATTCCCAGTAAAAGCAACAAGACAGGCAAGATCAATTAATATATCAGGACATGCTATATCGACAATAAGACAATTACTTTCAAGTAGTAAATCAACAACCTGAATAACAATAACTCAGTTCAAAATGCAACAAAATGCAATACATGTCTTTGGGGTTCAAGATTATCTAAAATCGGATAATCAATGGGAAATTCTTTCTTTGATTGGGATCCCGAGGCCAAGATATATCACCACAACTCACCGACTCTCCCGATCGAGGTGAATGCGGTATATCTCGCTTCCTCTAGACTCTGGAGCTTCTATAGAGAGTTGATCGGGCTATTGGAGTACCAATCAATGACCAATGCCACTCGACTATAATCTCCAAATCGTATAATTCGTTAGGTAATCAAATCTTTCGGATCAAATGCATATGCAATTCGAAATGCATTGAAATAATTCAATTCAAGTACGCAATCAATCAAAAAAATCAAACATGCATGTATGTGATTTCAGGGACTAGAGAATCAATCTAAACTCGAGTATTCGTCCCTTTTCGATTCGATGTCGACTATTAACTTTTTCTTCGGTTCGATCAACAATTTGAATTCTGCCAATTCTGAACTCCACGATTTTCAACCAAATCTGTACTGAGATATAAAAGAATCCAATATAAATCCATCCAATTCAAAACCATTCAAAAACTTAATTCGAACTCCTAAAATCCAAAAATCTCAAACCGACGGCATAACGACTATATATTCGACTAATCGGAATTACAAACATCAATATAACGATTCCAACAACTCATAACAACAATAATTCATCCAATCCAATCCAATTCCAACAAATCTCAAAACCCATATTTTTGAATTATTCCTAAAAATTCATAACAAATCCGATTGTCGTTATTTTTCCGATCCGACTTCGAATAAATGATCTATGCTAGCTCAAGTACAACAAATCCGAAAATAATCAAATTCTAATGGCATCCAGAAATTAACATAAAGCCGATCGAAGAAAAACTTACGGTACAATGGAGCTCTTGCAGCCGTGATCGCTAATATACCTTTGGATTTAAAATCTAATGGACGGATCGAGCAGAAACTAGAATCAGAAGAGCTTGGAGACACTTTAATGGGGGGAATTGGCTATGGGGAGAAAGGTATAAGAAGAGTAGATGAGTCACACGTTCCATTCTCCTTTTAAATATTAAAGACCAAGTCAAATACAACAATTTGAACTTTGGTCCCCGAATTCTTCAAAAATTGCAATTCAATCCCTTATCAAATATCAATTCAACCCTCGGATCTCATAATCTCAAATTATCAAAATAATCTCCTATAATCTCGATTAATCAAAATTTGGGGTGTTACAATTCTCCCCCTCTAAGAACTGATTTTGTCCTCGAAATCGAATACAGTTCAATCACATAAGAAAGAAAAGAATAAAATACTGCAATAAGAATTTACCTCACAGAGTAACTCTTGAATTCGCTGCTTCATATCGAACTCTGTCTCCCAAATGCTTCTTCAAATCTGTATCGAATCCACTGCACTTACACAAACTGAATCGGTTTGTTTCGGGGCTACTTCTCTTTTTGGTCAAGATTCAGAATCGATCGTTTCAAGAAATTCAGCGTCTCATCAATTTCGGTCTCAACAGCTAAAGAACTACATCATGAATACCAGAAATAGACGGAACAAATGCATGTCTAAAGGCAAGATTGCCTATCTTCTTCAGAATCTCCTAAAAATCGGTCAATCTCGGAGATGATTTCTCCCTTATCAAATCAGACAAAGCCTCTGAAAGTAGAATACTTCTTAATTACTCAGTCTCCCTGATCAAAATATAGAGATCTGCGTCTGAAATTCATATAATTTGTTTATTTGTCCTGGGCCATCGTTAATCTTGTCTGATAACTCTTCATCTATCCATCCAAACATCAAATCAAATCTGGTCCCAATACAGGGGACTCAGAAAAATCATCCCAATACAAATGAAATGTTCATTTCTTCTCGTACAACTCCTCGAAATATGCCATCAAGATAATCATCTGATATCTGTTGTACAAAAACTTCGTAAGAGTGAAGAATTTTTAGCGGGATAGCACACTCAAGATAGATGGTTCTTGAGTTTCCCTTAAATCACATACTTGAATCAATACTTGTTCTAGAGTGGGGAACTTGTATTTTGTGATTGAACTCTTGTTATTAATTGGTTTATGGTTTAATGCTTTGTGTTTTCTATATGCATTCATCTCGAGCCTAAATCTTTGATTTCAGCGGGCAGTACGACCTTTTTTGTTTAGACGTTTTGGGGGCTATATTGTGAGTGGCCTGGATTGTAGAAGTTTACCTAGTGTCAGCATACTCCTTGTAGTCGCACCAAAGTCTAGAGGATGGAGATACGTGAAACCACCTCGATCGGGAGAGTCGGTGGGTTGTTTACGTGATCTCATCCTCGGGATCCCAAAAGCATAGCAGCAATTCCTTGAGTATCATAGTTGATATCCCCGTTTTAAAGACATGCATTTTATTTGTATTAACATTGAATATGTTGTCTGTATATCATGTTTTGAGATCACTACAACAAAATGATCATTGACAACAGTTGAAAGACAACGCTTTTTACAAAAAGCGTTGTTAAAAAAAGAAACACAACGCTTTTATGAGAAAGTGTTGTCTTTGTTTTTTTAATATATAAAAGACAACATTTTTTTTGTCATCCACAACGCTTTTTAAAAAGCGTTGTGGATGAGCGTTTTTTTTATTTCTTTTACAACACTTTATTCAAAAATGTTGTGGATGTGCGTTTTTTTATTTCTTTTTTTATTTCTTTTACAACGCTTTTTATACTACAACTCTTTAATTTGTTTAAAATCTAAATAAATAATTATAATTAAATATACTACAGCTATCCGGCTCTCAAAGAAATCGATTGAAACCTAGATCCCCATCAAATCTCTCACCGTCTTCGCGATATTCTCCCGCGTCACATCCCCCTCGATCTTCAATTCGTCTGCTGCTCCGCGAAAAATTACCAGAAAAAGCAAATAATCGGTACGCCTTCTGAAATACTCTCCATGTTCGAGTTCCATACTAAATGAGTCAAGAAGACGACCGGGATTATGAGTGCCGATTTGTTTTCGAGAATGGTTGGGGAAGTTTTGACGGGTCACAGAGCTTTCCACTGTTGTGAGCATCCACCAAGCCGTGCCAAAATATGCCAAGAAGGTAACCAATGTTCCCGAAAACTTTTATTATTCTCCAACTTTTATTATTCACGAACAAGTTGCGATTGCTTTGACTAGGGTGGGTTTTGATTTCCACTACATTACCTAATTTTTCCATCTGTTATTGGGCTTAGTTGTTGTGGGCTGCCATTTCGCAGTAGCAAAAATCTCTGCAGGGCGTGATCTGTGTTTCTTTGATATTGATTTCTGCTAGAACGTAGGTTTTGGTGGTCTTTTAGAGTCTTGTGGTGGTGTTTTTACATTTGTTTGTGGTAGATTTCTTCCTTACACTGTTGATGCTGCATGGGTTACTTATTTCTGCCCGCAAGGTGTTTGGTTTTATGCTTCTTACAGTGTACTCGACATCTCGAAAAAATACGCAGGGGAGCCTAACAAAGTTGCGCACCTAAAAGCACTGGAAGGAGCCAAAGAGAGACTGCAGCTGTTCGAAGCCGACTTGATAAAAGAAGGGTCTTTCGATTCAATCGTACATGATTGTGTATGTGTGTTTCACACTGCATCTTGAAAGAGTAGGTGCCCGGTGAGCCAACTTGTGGCTAAGGGCTTTGATGACTCTTTGTATAAACAATCTTTTGTTTAATATAATTTACACTTTTATTAATGGCAATGACTTTATCTATCTTCATATTGTTATATTGTGATATAATATTGTTGTTTTGATAAAGACCTTGAATATACTATAGTGTATGTAAGATGTGGTAGAACATGGAGATGTCTATCATGAAACACATCTTATAGTCACTGTGTATTCTAAACTGTTCCTAGTCGATTGAGCCGTCCGATAATAAGGATAAGGATCGCTCGAGTTTGAGACTAGCATTTGCGATGCAGAGTACCACGTTTCATTGGTAAGGAACATAGAGATGTTCGAAGCATGCAAATGGATATTCATACGATGAATGATCGAACTACCCTATCCGGACTTTCCAAGTGGTTATCACTTATCGAGTGGATAAAGTCCGCGGTTTTGGTTGTACACCATTAGTCCTTACTACTTGAAACATCATTGAGACTCTATATGCTAGTACTGTGCTTTGACTCGTTTACCGACTCTATTAGGGTCATCAGGTGTCGGGATTGGGTACAGTTACAAAACATATAGGAGTCGATGCTTTGTTGTCAAGGATTCACCACATACTTGCGAGTGTGGATATCCTATGCGATCTGAGGAGATATTAGTGTGACGAATCTCTGGCCAGAGTACATGATGTGTTTTAAGAAATGGTTTCTTAGTAACACATGCGATGTCACTATTTGATCTTCAAGATGTATTGCATAGTTATCGAATCTCGAACGACTCTCGATTTACCAATGGTTGTTGATTCGATCGGGATATATGGATGAAGGGACCGTACTGTACGCTAACCAAAATCTATTGGTTCTTGCAGGCACTATCAGTGATACCTAGGGAATCATGGGGCGATGTTGCTAGGCGCTCTTACCATGATTCGATGGGCAAGTCGGAAATTGTTGTTCCGAGTCACAAGGAGTTGTGAGCCCACGGCTAGCTGTATCCCTGAACCATTGAGGGTCACACAGAGTAATGGATTTTTAATCCCCGTTGAGATAGTTAAATTTAAAGAGTTAAATTTAATGAACAAAGAAGTTGGACTTCTTATTTAAGAGTAGAGGAGTAAGATTTCCTAAAATGACATAGGGATGGGAATTTTTGGAAACCACTGAATTCGGATTCAGAAAAATTTATCTTGACTTTAAAAGGTGCAGAAATGGTTTTTGTACACATTGGTGAAATCGGTTTATCAATCGGAGTCATGATGAATTTTATATTAATTTCTGAACATGCGGGCTTTGCTTGTCGGGCTTGAACTTATGACTAATGGGCCCTAAGCTGTTAGCGGCCTACATTATAAATAAGTTATTGCAGTACAGAAATTACATACAACAGGTCACAAAATAATTTTCGAAAAAACCCTATTTTTCTTAAGAGTGGCCGCCGCCCCCCTCCCCTCTGCTCGGGAAAAATCCAGTCTGTAAATTTTGAATTACAGTCTGTTTTAACGGATCAAATTCGTTAATTCTCTTCGTAGAAACTTCTGATAGATTTTCTAGTGCAATCTATCAGAGGGATTAAATATCCGTTTGTGGACCTGATTGAAGAACAGTTCGTCCATTAGTTCCAGGGATATACAACAAGAGCAGAGCAATCTGTTGGTGTCCATAATCTCGATTCGAGATTGGAGGTAAAAATTTATAATTGTTATTTAATTTTTACACACACAATTTAATCGTAAAGTTTTGATACCCATTATGGAATCGTTCCATATAAAAATTTTAAACTTCCGCTGCACCGGGTATCAATTCTGATTGATCTGATCGCCGCGTTCTCCAACAGTGGTATCAGAGCCAAGTTGCTCAGATCAATTGATTAAATTAATCGATTGTACAAAAATTTTTTAAGCCTCGATTTTTGAAACAAAATAAATATTTTAAAAATAAAATTTTTTTTTTCGGGCAAAACCCGGGCAGCGATTGGATCACTGCCCGGGGGGGCAGCGATGGTCGCTGCCCATGGGCAGCGATCGTCGCTGCCCTAGGGGCAGCCGGGCAGCCCGGCCCGAGCCCCTTTGGGGCGCGGGCAGCCCGGGAGTGTCCCGGGCGGCCCGCGAAAAATTATTTTTAATTTTTAAATTAAAATCTTAATATGTTAAAATTCTATTTTTGGTCCGATCGAAAATTGTTTTTGATTGGTCCACGAGGCGTCAGATCGAATTGTTCGAGTCCGAAAATTTTAAAATTGATTTTTGGTTAAATTTGAATTTTTTGAAAATTTAAATATTTTATCCGTTAAATTGAATTTTGAAATTAATTATTTTTGGTACAATTGATGATAAGATATGATCTTATGGATATATTGAGTAAAATATGATTTTATGTATAAAATTGGATTTTATAGATAAAATATGATTTTATTTGATAAAAAGATAAAATATGATTTTGTATGTAAAATAAGATTTTATATATGAAATATGATTTTATCCTTTTAAATTTAAATTTCCATTGCATGTTATCCAATAAATTAATTTTGAATTAAATGTTATTGGATAAGGATGATCGATTGCCATGACCAATTTTGTAGGTGTATGTTAGGAATTTACATTTGTTTTTATTGTTGTTGGATTTATTAATGGGCCTGGTTATGGCCCAATATGAATTGTCATATGTAATAAAAGTGGGCTTGGTTTATGGCCCGTTTCCATCCCTTAAAAATGTATCCCCTACTTGTCATTGTTATTTATTGTAAATACATTAGAATTAGTGGGAGATGAAGATTTGAAGACGGAGGTGGGCCCAGCAGACAATAAAGACAGAAAAATGTAAATTGGAAGCACAATGTAATAGGATTGCATTGCATACTGCATATTACCTAGGATTGGACTAAGACTCGTGATTGGCAACCACGGGTCGATTAGAAATGGAATCGATCATCCTATATAATATGTGATATTATTGTTGTATGCATGTTTTAGATAAAATTGTGTGAATCCGGAAAGCATACAAAATTTTAAAAAATGATGAGACAAATTTTCAAAATTAAAATCCCTCATTTTAAATATGATTTAAAATTGATATCAAGATAAATAAAGGAAATTTAAATTTGTTTAAATGTTCCTACCTTCCATCAACGATCAATGTATGAGATTCTACCCGCGGATACGGTCCGACTCATATTATTGGGGGGGCCCGTTCGTCGGAAAGCTGTACATTGGATCGACACATGTTGTAAGTTGGGTGGAACTCCCATGGGATCGGCTCATATTATTGGGGGATCCACATGGCGACCGTCCATCACAACTTAATATTGATGGGTCATCTTGACATGTCACAATAAACGGCGTCATATTATTGGGCCCTTATTGGACATGAGGTAAAAACGTGAAGGTTGCTTTGGAAGCAATTGGGCTCTACCTTTTGAAAATTATGGTTGGCTGATATTATTCGGGACCATAGTTTGTCAATTGGACTCCATGTTCTCACTAAGGAAAACAGTTTCCCGTTTTCACTAGAGGGTAGTGAAATCGTTAAAATAGTGTGAGTGAGATTCATAAAATAAATTTCGCCTATTTTATGTCTTAGTAAATTACTTAAACAATCACTGATATTTGTCTGTTTCTTTTCAGTATTTCATAAAGATGAATTCGCGTAATCCACTTTTCTCGATCCTCGAACAAAATAAATTGACTGGCGCAAACTATACGGAATGGTTCCGTAAGTTGAAGATTGTCTTGACTTCGGAGAAGATGCTCTACGTGTTAGAAAAATCTCCTCCGAAGGAAGCACCAGCTGACATAAGTCCGGAATAGTTAGCCAAACTTGATACATGGTGGGACCATGATATCAAGGCCAAATGCTATATGCAAGCCTCGATGTCTGATGAACTCCAGAGGCAATTTGAGGACACCGTGAATGCTGCTGACATTCACGTTCAACTCAAGGAACTTTTTGGGGCTCAATCGAGGGCTGAAAGGTTCGCTACTGTAAAGGAGCTAATGACGTGTCGCATGCGTGAAGGGACTTCGGTCCGTGATCATGGGGTACGAGTGATTTGGCTCATACAGAAGTTAGTAACCCTTGATTTGGTGTTGGAGCATGAACTCAACGTGGACTTACTACTTCTATCTCTTCCTTCTTCGTTTGACGGATTTGTGGTGAATTTCAATATGAACAAGATAGAGGCCTCCCTTGAAGAGATGGTCAATATGCTTGTGACATATGAATCCCCTTTAAAGAAGGATAAACCGGCTTTTTTGGTGGGCTCCTCTTCTTCTGCTAAGAAGGGGCCAAGTACAAAGGGTAAGAAACGTTCTGCCCCACCCAAGAAAATCGAACCAGAGAAGAAGTACAAGACAAAGGCTTCAAACATGGAAAAGTCCAAGGATGTTTGCCATTACTGCAAGAAGCCCGATCATTGGAAGCGTAACTACAAGGAATATCTAGAGCAGTTGCGAACTGCGAAGGGTATGTTCTATATTGAAATAAATGTTTCACTTAATACTACTTTTTGGGTATTGGATACCGGATGTGGATCTCACATTTGCAATGATTTGCAGGTGATGACAATAAGTCGCAGGCTTAGAATGGGTGAGACCCAGCTGAGGCTCGGAAATGGTTCCAGAGTTGAAGCTAAAGCTATGGGAGATATTTATTTAATTTTGCAGAACGGTTTTAAGTTACTTTTGAGAGATGTTTTATTTGTTTCGGATTTGATTAAAAACATTATTTCTGTTTCTATGCTTGATAGAGATGGTTATTCTTGCAATTTTGTGAATGGGATTTGCAATATTTACAAGAATGAATGTTTGATTGGAAATGGACAACTTGAAATGATCTATATAACTTAAAACTAAAAGACGTTCCAATAAATTATGTTGATAAACTGGCAACAACAAACAAAAGGAAAATCGATAGCCAAAACCCGGCAAACCTTTGGCATGCTAGGCTAGGTCATATTTCCTCAAGGAGGATGAACAAGCTAGTGGGAGAGGGCATGTTTGATGTGTCTGATATTAACTCTCTACCTACTTGTGAATCCTGCCTGAAAGGAAAAATGACTAAATCTCCTTTTAAGGGGAAACCTGAGCGTAGTCAAAATCTGTTGGATTTGATCCATACAGATGTTTGTGGTCCATTTAGAGTTGGTACTCAATATGGCCACACCTACTTCATTACCTTTACTGATGATTATTCTAGGTATGGGTATTTATATTTAATGAAATATAAGTCTGAAGCATTTGAAAAGTTCAAAGAATTCAAGGCTGAAGTAGAAAACAAGCTAGGTAAAAGTATTAAAGCACTTCGATCAGATCGAGGTGGAGAATACTTAAGTACCGAGTTTTTGGACTATCTGAAAGAGAATGGGATTCTCTCTCAGTGGACTCCTCCTATGACACTTCAGCTGAATGGTGTATCGGAGCGTCGTAATCGAACTTTGTTGGACATGGTTCGATCCATGATGAGCTTCACTGAGCTTCCACCTTCGTTTTGGGGCTATGCGCTTGAAACGGCGGTATTGTTGTTGAACAACGTCCACACTAAAGCAGTGGACAAAACACCATATGAGTTATGGAATGGCAAAGCTCCTAAGTATTCGTACTTGAGGATTTGGGGATGTCCTGCTTACGTGAAGCAGACAGTGGGAGATAAGTTGGATAGTCGATCCACCTTATGTTATTTTGTAGGGTATCCGAAGAATTCAATCGGATATTATTTCTATTATCCTGCTGAAACAAAGGTGTTTGTTTCAAGGAATGCCACCTTCTTGGAGAAGGAGTTCTTATTGGATAAGAAAGGCGAGATGATGGAACTCGAAGAAATTCGAGAAGAACCCGAAATACAAAATAACGATCCTACACCTCAGGAACCATTGATAGACACGCCTATGCTTAGAAGATCCGAGAGGACTTCTAGACCCCCTTTTCGATATGGTCTTCTTCTTGAAGAGGATCAAGATGAACCCGATGTTGGATGTGATCCAAGAAACTTCAAGGAAGCAATTTCTGATGCGGATTCAAATTTATGGCTTGAAGCTATGCAGTCGGAAATAGATTCGATGCATACAAACCAAGTTTGGTCTTTAGTAGATCCTCCCGATGGAATTGTTCCAATAGGGTGTAAATTGATCTACAAGAGAAAGCTTGGGCCTGATGGTAAGGTATTGACCTACAAGGCGCGATTGGTGGCGAAAGGTTATACTCAAAGACAAGGAGTTGACTATGATGAAACCTTTTCACCAGTTGCAATGTTCAAGTCCATAAGAATCCTTATTGCCATAGCTGCTTGGTATGACTATGAGATATGGAAAATGGATGTGAAGACTGCTTTTCTTAATGGAGACATTAAGGAAGAAATCTATATGAAGCAGCCTGAGGGGTACACATCCATGGGAAGCGAGCATAAGGTATGCAAGCTTCAGATATCAATTTATGGTCTAAAACAAGCATCAAGAAGTTGGAATCAGAAATTTGATGAAACAATAAAGGATTTTGGTTTCATCAAGAACCCGGAGGAACCATGCGTGTACAAGAAAGTAGTTAAGGATGCTGTGACATTCTTAGTACTTTATGTTGATGACATCCTACTCATTGGGAATGACGTAAGGATGTTGCAGTCAACAAAGATATGGTTATCAGGTAGATTTTCGATGAAGGATTTGGGTGAGGTATCCTATATTCTAGGGATACAGATCTATAGAGATAGATCTAAGAGAATGATAGGACTCACTCAATCAACCTACATCGACACCATATTGAAACGGTTTTCAATGGATGGGTCCAAGAGAGGACATCTACCCATGTGTCATGGAGTTTCTCTATCCAAGTCTATGTGTCCCAAGACGGATGAAGAGATAGAGAAAATGACACATGTACCATATGCGTCAGCCATAGGTAGTATCATGTATGGGATGATATCTACCAGACCGGATGTAGCATTTGCTCTGAGTGTCACGAGAAGATATCAAGCTAATCCCGGTCAAATGCATTGGAAAGCCGTGAAGGACATTCTTAAGTACTTACGAAGGACTAAGAATATGTTCATGGTATATGGAGGAAGAGAACTAAAATTGGAAGGCTATACCGACTCTAGCTTCCAAAGTGACGTGGATGACTCGAAGTCAACCTCTGGATTTGTGTTCATGCTCAATGGCGGTGCTGTCTCTTGGAAGAGTTCCAAGCAGGACACCACAGCGGATTCCACCACTGAGGCAGAATACATTGCAGCATCAGCTGCTGCTAAAGAGGCCGTTTGGATGAGGAATTTCGTCCAAGAGTTGGGCGTCATTCCTGAAGTTATTGGTCCAGTCCCGGTGTACTGTGACAACACGGGTGCCATTGCTCAGGCAAAGGAACCAAGGTCTCATCAAAGATCCAAACACGTACTGAGGAAATACCACATCATCCGGGAGATTGTGGAAAAAGGAGACATCACTGTCGAAAGAGTGGCCTCTGCAGACAATATCGCTGATCCACTTGTAGGCACTATCAGTGATACCTAGGGAATCATGGGGCGATGTTGCTAGGCGCTCTTACCATGATTCGATGGGCAAGTCGGAAATTGTTGTTCCGAGTCACAAGGAGTTGTGAGCCCACGGCTAGCTGTATCCCTGAACCATTGAGGGTCACACAGAGTAATGGATTTTTAATCCCCGTTGAGATAGTTAAATTTAAAGAGTTAAATTTAATGAACAAAGAAGTTGGACTTCTTATTTAAGAGTAGAGTAGTAAGATTTCCTAAAATGACATAGGGATGGGAATTTTTGGAAACCACTGAATTCGGATTCAGAAAAATTTATCTTGACTTTAAAAGGTGCAGAAATGGTTTCTGTACACATTGGTGAAATCGGTTTATCAATCGGAGTCATGATGAATTTTATATTAATTTCTGAACATGCGGGCTTTGCTTGTCGGGCTTGAACTTATGACTAATGGGCCCTAAGCTGTTAGCGGCCTACATTATAAATAAGTTATTGCAGTACAGAAATTACATACAACAGGTCACAAAATAATTTTCGAAAAAACCCTATTTTTCTTAAGAGTGGCCGCCGCCCCCCTCCCTTCTGCTTGGGAAAAATCCAGTCTGTGAATTTTGAATTACAGTCTGTTTTAACGGATCAAATTCGTTAATTCTCTTCGTAGAAACTTCTGATAGATTTTCTAGTGCAATCTATCAGAGGGATTAAATATCCGTTCGTGGATCTGATTGAAGAACAGTTCGTCCATCAGTTCCAGGGATATACAACAAGAGCAGAGCAATCTGTTGGTGTCCATAATCTCGATTCGAGATTGGAGGTAAAAATTTATAATTGTTATTTAATTTTTACACACACAATTTAATCGTAAAGTTTTGATACCCATTATGGAATCGTTTCATATAAAAATTTTAAACTTCCGCTGCACCGGGTATCAATTCTGATTGATTTGATCGCCACGTTCTCCAACACATCTCCCGTCTTGTATTCCATTACTGATCCACAGGTTCGTTCGTGCATATATATATATATATATGTTCTTGTTTTTTTTTGTTTTCGTTTCCAGTCGTTAGCCAGCTGGTATATATTTCAAGTAGTGGCACAAATTTATCAGGAACAACTGATTGAACCAGCGGTGAACGGGACGCTTAGCTTGCTCAAGTAATGCGCCAAATTGCCGTCTATCAAACGAGTTGTGGTGACATCTTCTATAGCTGCAGTGATACTCAACAGAAATCCCCGTGGCCCGGGTACTGTAATGGATGAGACCTGGTTTTCAGACATCGAATTATGCAAAGAAACAAAGGTTTTTTTGTATATATATATATCTGCACTCTATATATATATATATATATATATATAGTCCAGAATTATATATATAAATATATATATATTTGGTGAAAAATTATCAGTTTTTATGAGTGCCTTTATTTTATTTCTTTCAGCAATGGTATTGGCTTGCCAAGACATTAGCAGAGCAAAGTGCGGTGAAGTATGCAGAGCAGAATGGGATTGACTTGGTGGTGATGAATCCGAGGTTTGTGATCGGTCCTCTCCTTCAGCCAACTCTCAATACTTCGTCTCGCTTTATCTTGGACCTCATAAAAGGTACTGCATATATATATATATATAAGCTTCAATAATAGTAACAACTAACAACTAACAAAGTATCTGTATGTTGTTAATTGGCTCTGTATTCACTCCCTGTTCTACACACATGGCACACTAGTGCAAACCTTAATTCAAAGTTCATGCTATGTAACATATGCTCCTAGCACAATTTCATCTGTCATTTGACTGAACCGAGTAATTGCAGAGTCTAGATGAGATCTCCGAGAAATCACTCCGAAGCGACGATGTCTCAAACATATGCCAAGATTTCGTTAGTTTAGTTGAAGCATGTTTCTCCAAAATTTGCCTGGCTTATCTCTTCCATTTGTGGAAGTTACTTTTGATGGGACTGTGTCTGTAGCAAAGGCAGAGGGCACTGGTGGGGTTATAAATTTTTGCACTTGTGCTGAACAGCTTCTATATGAAATTGGAGATCCAAGTGCTTATATCACTCCAGCTGTGGTAATTTTAGTTGCCCATTTTATTTTTTTTCTAAAACCTGGTGAATGGATGGAATAAATAATAATAGAGATCGTTTTTCCTGTTAACAGATTATAGACCATCGAAATGTTACATTTCATCCATTGTCTGATAGCAAAGTCCTATGCTCATGAGCAAAGCCTTCTTTTGAACCAGTACCTGAAAAATTGTTGTGCCTGGGATCAAAGGTAATCTTCCCTCTATCTCCCTTAAAAAGCTGTACAGACAAGTTGGTTCCTTATGCACACACATAGCACTTTATCTTGGTGTTTGTTTGATTTTAAAGATCTTCATTCACTGTATAGTACGTTTACTCCATTTGATTTTGAAAGAGTGGGTGCCCGGTGAGCCAACTTGTGGCTAAGGGCTTTGATGACTCTTTGTATAAACAATCTTTTGTTTAATATTATTTACACTTTTATTAAAGGCAATGACTTTATCTTTCTTCATATTGTTATATTGTGATATACTATTGTTGTTTTGATAAAGACCTTGAATATACTATAGTGTATGTAAGATGTGGTAGAACATGAAGATGTCTATCATGAAACACATCTTATAGTCACTGTATATTCTAAACTGTTCCTAGTCGATTGAGCCGTCCGATAATAAGGATAAGGATCGCTCGAGTTTGAGACTAGCATTTGCGATGCGGAGTACCACGTTTCATTGGTAAGGAACATAGAGATGTTCGAAGCATGCAAATGGATATTCATATGATGAATGATCGAACTACCCTATCCGGACTTTCCAAGTGGTTATCACTTATCGAGTGGATATAGTCCGCGGTTTTGGTTGTACACCATTAGTCCTTACTACTTGAAACATCATTGAGACTCTATATGCTAGTACTGTGCTTTGACTCGTTTACCGACTCTATTGGGGTCATCAGGTGTTGGGATTGGGTACAGTTACAACACATATAGGAGTCGATGCTTTGTTGTCAAGGATTCACCACATACTTGCGAGTGTGGATATCCTATGCGATCTGAGGAGATATTAGTGTGACGAATCTCTGGCCAGAGTACATAATGTGATTTAAGAAATGGTTTCTTAGTAGCACATGCGATGTCACTATTTGATCTTCAAGATGTGTTGCATAGTTATCGAATCTCGAACGACTCTCGATATACCAATGGTTGTTGATTCGATCGGGATATATGGATGAAGGGACCGTACTGTACGCTAACCAAAATCTATTGGTTCTTGTAGGCACTATCAGTGATACCTAGGGAATCATGGGGCGATGTTGCTAGACGCTCTTACCATGATTCGATGGGCAAGTCGGAAATTGTTGTTCCGAGTCACAAGGAGTTGTGAGCCCACGGCTAGCTGTATCCCTGAACCATTGAGGGTCACACAGTGTAATGGATTTTTAATCCCCGTTGAGATAGTTAAATTTAAAGAGTTAAATTTAATGAACAAAGAAGTTGGACTTCTTAAATATGAGTAGAGGAGTAAGATTTCCTAAAATGACATAGGGATGGGCATTTTTGGAAATCACTGAATTCGGATTCAGAAAAATTTATCTTGACTTTAAGAGGTGCAGAAATGGTTTCTGTACACATTGGTGAAATCAGTTTATCAATCGGAGTCACGATGAATTTTATATTAATTTTTGAACATGCGGGCTTTGCTTGTCGGGCTTGAACTTATGACTAATGGGCCCTAAGCTGTTAGTGGCCTACATTATAAATAAGTTATTGCAGTACAGAAATTATACACAACAGGTCACAATTTTCGAAAACCTAAGTATTTTCTATCAATAGTGGCCGCCCCCCCTCCCTCTTTACTCGGTAAAATCCAGCCTGTGATTTTGAATTACAGTCTGGTTTAACGGATCAAATTCGTTAATTCTCTTCGTAGAAACTTCTGATAGATTTTCTAGTGCAATCTATCAGAGGGATTAATTATCCGTTCGTAGACCTGATTGAAGAACAGTTCGTCCATCAGTTCCAGGGATATACAACAAGAGCAGAGAAATCTGTTGGTGTCCAAAATCTCGATTCGAGATTAAAGGTAAAAATTTTATAATCGTTATTTAATTTTTACACACACAATTTAATCGTAAGGTTGATACCCATTATGGAATCGTTCCATACAAAATTTTAAACTTCCGCTGCACCGGGTATCAATCATAATTGATCTGATCGCCCTGTTCTACAACAGTGGTATCAGAGCCAGGTTGCTCAGATCAAGCGATTAAATTAATCGATTGTACAAAAATTTTTAAGCCTCGGTTTTTGAAACAAAATAAATATTTAAAAATAAAATTTTTTTTTTCGGGCAAAAACCCGGGCAGCGATTGGATCGCTGCCCGGGGCAGGGGCAGTGATTGGATCGCTGCCCGGGGCAGGGGCAGCGATCGTCGCTGCCCCGGGCAGCGCCGGCGCTGCACAGGGCGGCGCACGGCGCTGCCCGGCGCAGCGCTGGGCGCTGCGCAGCCCGGGGCAGGGGCAGCGATCGTCGCTGCCCCGGGCAGCGCCGGCGCTGCACAGGGCGGCGCACGGCGCTGCCCGGCCCGAGCCCTACGGGGCGCGGCAGCCCGGGAATGTCCCGGGCGGCCCGCGGGAAAAATTATTTTTTAATTTTTTAAATTAAATTTTAATATGTTAAAATTCTATTTTTGGTCCGATCGAAAATTGTTTTGATTGGTCCACGAGGCGTCGGATCGAATTGTTCGAGTCCGAAAATTTTAAAATTGATTTTTCGATAAATTTGAATTTTTGGAAAATTTTAATATTTTATCCTTAAATTGAATTTTGAAATTAATTATTTTTGGTACAATTGATGATAAGATATGATCTTATGGGTATATTGAGTAAAATATGATTTTATGTATAAAATTGGATTTTATAGATAAAATATGATTTTATTTGATAAAAAGATAAAATATGATTTTGTATATAAAATAAGATTTTATGTATGAAATATGATTTTATCCTTTTAAATTTAAATTGCCATTGCATGTTATCCAATAAATTAATTTTGAATTAAATATTATTGGATAAGGATGATCGATTGCCATGACCAATTTTGTAGGTGTATGTTAGGAATTTACATTTGGTTTTATTGTTGTTGGTTTTATTAATGGGCCTGGTTTATGGCCCAATATGAATGTCATATGTAATAAAAGTGGGCTTGGTTTATGGCCCGTTCCCACCCCTTAAAATGTATCCCCTACTTGTCATTGTTATTTATTGTAAATACATTAGATTTAGTGGGAGATCAAGATTTGAAGATGGAGGTGGGCCCAGCAGACAATAAAGACAGAAGAAATGTAAATTGGAAGCAAATGTAATAGGATTGCATTGCATACTGCATATTACCTAGGATTGGACTAAGACTCGTGATTGGCAACCACGGGTCGATTAGAAATGGAATCGATCATCCTATATAATATGTGATATTATAGTTGTATGCATGTTTTAGACAAAATTGTGTGAATCCGACAAGCATACAAAACTTTAAAAATGATGAGACAAATTTTCATAATTAAAAATCCCTCATTTTAAATATGATTTAAAATTGATATCAAGATAAATAAAGGAAATTTAAATTTGTTTAAATGTTCCTACCTTCCATCAACGATCAATGTATGAGATGCTACCCGCGGATACGGTCCGGCTCATATTATTGGGGGGGCCCGTTCGTCGGAAAGCTGTACATTGGATCGACACATGTTGTAAGTTGGGTGGAACTCCCATGGGATCGGCTCATATTATTGGGGGATCCACATGGCGACCGTCCATCACAACTTAATATTGATGGGTCATCTTGACATGTCACAATAAACGGCGTCATATTATTGGGCCCTTATTGGACATGAGGTAAAAACGTGGAGGTTTCTTTGGAAGCAATTGGGCTCTACCTTTTGAAAATTATGGTTGGCTGATATTATTCGGGACCATAAGTTTGTCAATTGGACTCCATGTTCTCACTAAGGAAAACAGTTTCCCGTTTTCACTAGAGGGTAGTGAAATCGTTAAAATAGTGGGAGTGAGATTCATAAAATAAATTTCGCCTATTTTATGTCTTAGTAAATTGCTTAAACAATCACTGATATTTGTCTGTTTCTTTTCAGTATTTCATAAGATGAATTCGCGTAATCCAATTTTCTCGATCCTCGAACAAAATAAGTTGACTGGCGCAAACTATACGGAATGGTTCCGTAAGTTGAAGATTGTCTTGACTTCGGAGAAGATGCTCTACGTGTTAGAAAAATCTCCTCCGAAGGAAGCACCAGCTGACGTAAGTCCGGAAGAGTTAGCCAAACTTGATACATGGTGGGACCATGATATCAAGACCAAATGCTATATGCAAGCCTCGATGTCTGATGAACTCCAGAGGCGATTTGAGGACACCGTGAATGCTGCTGACATTCACGTTCAACTCAAGGAACTTTTTGGGGCTCAATCGAGGGCTGAAAGGTTCTCTACTGTAAAGGAGCTAATGACGTGTCGCATGCGTGAAGGGACTTCGGTCCGTGATCATGGGGTATGAGTGATTTGGCTCATAAAGAAGTTGGTAACCCTTGATTTGGTGTTGGAGCATGAACTCAACGTGGACTTACTACTTCTGTCTCTTCCTTCTTCGTTTGACGGATTTGTGGTGAATTTCAATATGAACAAGATAGAGGCCTCCCTTGAAGAGATGGTCAATATGCTTGTGACATATGAATCCACATTAAAGAAGGATAAACCGGCTTTCTTGGTGGGCTCCTCTTCTGCTAAGAAGGGGCCAAGTACAAAGGGCAAGAAACGTTCTGCCCCACCCAAGAAAATCGAACCCGAGAAGAAGTACAAGACAAAGGCTTCAAACATGGAAAAATCCAAGGATGTTTGCCATTACTGCAAGAAGCCCGGTCATTGGAAGCGTAACTGCAAGGAATATCTAGAGCAGTTGCGAACTGCGAAGGGTATGTTGTATATTGAAATAAATTTTTCACTTAATACTACTTCTTGGGTATTGGATACCGGATGTGGATCTCACATTTGCAATGATTTGCAGGTGATGACAAGAAGTCGCAGGCTTAGAATGGGTGAGACCCAGCTGAGGCTCGGAAATGGTTCCAGAGTTGAGGCTAAAGCCGTGGGAGATGTTTATTTAATTTTGCAGAACGGTTTTAAGTTACTTTTAAGAGATGTTTTATTTGTTCCGGATTTGATTAAAAACATTATTTCTGTTTCTATGCTTGATAGAGATGGTTATTCTTGCAATTTTGTGAATGTGATTTGCAATATTTACAAGAATGAATGTTTAATTGGAAATGGACAACTTGAAAACGATCTATACAACTTAAAACTAAAAGACGTTCCAATAAATTATGTTGATAAACCGGCAACAACAAACAAAAGGAAAATCGATAGCCAAAACCCGGCAAACCTTTGGCATGCTAGGCTAGGTCATATTTCCTCAAGGAGGATGAACAATCTAGTGGGAGAGGGCATGTTTTATATGTCTGATATTAACTCTCTACCTACTTGTGAATCCTGCCTAAAAGGGAAAATGACTAAATCTCCTTTTAAGGGGAAACCTGAGCGTAGTCAAAATCTGTTGGATTTGATCCATACAGATGTTTGTGGTCCATTTAGAGTTGGTACTCAATATGGCCACACCTACTTCATTACCTTTACTGATGATTATTCGAGGTATGGGTATTTATATTTAATGAAATATAAGTCTGAAGCATTTGAAAAGTTCAAAGAATTCAAGGCTGAAGTAGAAAACAAGCTAGGTAAAAGTATTAAAGCACTTCGATCGGATCGAGGTGGAGAATACTTAAGTACCGAGTTTTTGGACTATCTAAAAAAAAATGGGATTCGCTCTCAGTGGACTCCTCCTAAGACACCACAGCTTAATGGTGTATCGGAGCGTCATAATCGAACTTTGTTGGACATGGTTCGATCCATGATGAGCTTCACTGAGCTTCCACCTTCGTTTTGGGGCTATGCGCTTGAAACGGCGGTATTGTTGTTGAACAACGTCCACACTAAAGCAGTGGACAAAACACCATACGAGTTATGGAATGGCAAAGCTCCTAAGTACTCGTACTTGAGGATTTGGGGATGTCCTGCTTACGTGAAGCGGACAGTGGGAGATAAGTTGGATAGTCGATCCAGCTTATGTTATTTTGTAGGGTATCCGAAGAATTCAATTGGATATTATTTCTATTATCCTGCTGAAACAAAGGTGTTTGTTTCAAGGAATGCCACCTTCTTGGAGAAGGAGTTCTTATTGGATAAGAAAGGCGTGATGATGGAACTCGAAGAAATTCGAGAAGAACCCGAAATACAAAATAACGATCCTACACCTCAGGAACCATTGATAGACACGCCTGTACCTAGAAGATCCGAGAGGACTTCTAGACCTCCTATTCGATATGGTCTTCTTCTTGAAGGGGATCAAGATTCACCCGATGTTGGATGTGATCCAAGAAACTTCAAAGAAGCAATTTCTGATGCGGATTCAAATTTATGGCTTGAAGCTATGCAGTCGGAAATAGATTCGATGCATACAAACCAAGTTTGGTCTTTAGTAGATCCTCCCGATGGAATTGTTCCAATAGGGTGTAAATGGATCTACAAGAGAAAGCTTGGGCCTAATGGTAAGGTATTGACCTACAAGGCGCGATTGGTGGCGAAAGGTTATACTCAAAGACAAGGAGTTGACTATGATGAAACCTTTTCACCAGTTGCAATGTTCAAGTCCATAAGAATCCTTATTGCCATAGCTGCTTGGTATGACTATGAGATATGGCAAATGGATGTGAAGACTGCTTTTCTTAATGGAGACATTAAGGAAGAAATCTATATGAAGCAGCCTGAGGGGTACACATCCATGGGAAGCGAGCATAAGGTATGCAAGCTTCAGAGATCAATTTATGGTCTAAAACAAGCATCAAGAAGTTGGAACCAGAAATTTGATGAAACAATAAAAGATTTTGGTTTCATCAAGAATCCGGAGGAACCATGCGTGTACAAGAAAGTAGTTAAGGATGCTGTGACATTCTTAGTACTTTATGTTGATGACATCCTACTCATTGGGAATGACGTAGGGATGTTGCAGTCAACAAAGATATGGTTATCAGGTAGATTCTCGATGAAGGATTTGGGTGAGACATCCTATATTCTAGGGATACAGATCTATAGAGATAGATCTAAGAGAATGATAGGACTTACTCAAACAACCTACATCGACACCATATTGAAAAGGTTTTCAATGGATGGGTCCAAGAGAGGACATCTACCCATGTGTCATCGAGTTTCTCTATCCAAGTCTATGTGTCCCAAGACTGATGAAGAGATAGAGAAAATGACACATGTACCATATGCGTCAGCCATAGGTAGTATCATGTATGGGATGATATCTACCAGACCGGATGTAGCATTTGCTCTGAGTGTCACGAGCAGATATCAAGCTAATCCCGGTCAAATGCATTGGAAAGCCGTGAAGGACATTCTTAAGTACTTACTAAGGACTAAGAATATGTTCATGGTATATGGAGGAAGAGAACTAAAATTGGAAGGCTATACCGACTCTAGCTTCCAAAGTGACATGGATGACTCGAAGTCAACCTCTGGATTTGTGTTCATGCTCAATGGCGGTGCTGTCTCTTGGAAAAGTTCCAAGCAGGACACCACAGCGGATTCCACCACTGAAGCAGAATACATTGCAGCATCAGCTGCTGCTAAAGAGGCCGTTTGGATGAGGAATTTCGTCCAAGAGTTGGGCGTCATTCCTGAAGTTGTTGGTCCAGTCCCGGTGTACTGTGACAACACGGGTGTCGTTGCTCAGGCAAAGGAACCAAGGTCTTATCAAAGATCCAAACACGTACTGAGGAAATACCACATCATCCGGGAGATTGTGGAAACAGGAGACATCACTGTCGAAAGAGTGGCCTCTGCAGACAATATTGCTGATCCACTTACTAAGCCCTTGCCAGGACCATTATTTGACAAACATCGCGAAGCAATGGGTCTACGTAGTATGACTAGTTGGCTTTAGGGCAAGTGGGAGATTGAAAGAGTGGGTGCCCGGTGAGCCAACTTGTGGCTAAGGGCTTTGATGACTCTTTGTATAAACAATCTTTTGTTTAATATTATTTACACTTTTATTAAAGGCAATGACTTTATCTTTCTTCATATTGTTATATTGTGATATACTATTGTTGTTTTGATAAAGACCTTGAATATACTATAGTGTATGTAAGATGTGGTAGAACATGGAGATGTCTATCATGAAACACATCTTATAGTCACTGTATATTCTAAACTGTTCCTAGTCGATTGAGCCGTCCGATAATAAGGATAAGGATCGCTCGAGTTTGAGACTAGCATTTGCGATGCGGAGTACCACGTTTCATTGGTAAGGAACATAGAGATGTTCGAAGCATGCAAATGGATATTCATATGATGAATGATCGAACTATCCTATCCGGACTTTCCAAGTGGTTATCACTTATCGAGTGGATATAGTCCGCGGTTTTGGTTGTACACCATTAGTCCTTACTACTTGAAACATCATTGAGACTCTATATGCTAGTACTGTGCTTTGACTCGTTTACCGACTCTATTGGGGTCATCAGGTGTCGGGATTGGGTACAGTTACAACACATATAGGAGTCGATGCTTTGTTGTCAAGGATTCACCACATACTTGCGAGTGTGGATATCCTATGCGATCTGAGGAGATATTAGTGTGACGAATCTCTGGCCAGAGTACATAATGTGATTTAAGAAATGGTTTCTTAGTAGCACATGCGATGTCACTATTTGATCTTCAAGATGTGTTGCATAGTTATCGAATCTCGAACGACTCTCGATATACCAATGGTTGTTGATTCGATCGGGATATATGGATGAAGGGACCGTACTGTACGCTAACCAAAATCTATTGGTTCTTGTAGGCACTATCAGTGATACCTAGGGAATCATGGGGCGATGTTGCTAGACGCTCTTACCATGATTCGATGGGCAAGTCGGAAATTGTTGTTCCGAGTCACAAGGAGTTGTGAGCCCACGGCTAGCTGTATCCCTGAACCATTGAGGGTCACACAGTGTAATGGATTTTTAATCCCCGTTGAGATAGTTAAATTTAAAGAGTTAAATTTAATGAACAAAGAAGTTGGACTTCTTAAATATGAGTAGAGGAGTAAGATTTCCTAAAATGACATAGGGATGGGCATTTTTGGAAATCATTGAATTCGGATTCAGAAAAATTTATCTTGACTTTAAGAGGTGTAGAAATGGTTTCTGTACACATTGGTGAAATCAGTTTATCAATCGGAGTCACGATGAATTTTATATTAATTTCTGAACATGCGGGCTTTGCTTGTCGGGCTTGAACTTATGACTAATGGGCCCTAAGCTGTTAGTGGCCTACATTATAAATAAGTTATTGCAGTACAGAAATTATACACAACAGGTCACAATTTTCGAAAACCTAAGTATTTTCTATCAATAGTGGCCGCCCCCCTCCCTCTTTACTCGGTAAAATCCAGCCTGTGATTTTGAATTACAGTCTGGTTTAACGGATCAAATTCGTTAATTCTCTTCGTAGAAACTTCTGATAGATTTTCTAGTGCAATCTATCAGAGGGATTAATTATCCGTTCGTGGACCTGATTGAAGAACAGTTCGTCCATCAGTTCCAGGGATATACAACAAGAGCAGAGAAATCTGTTGGTGTCCAAAATCTCGATTCGAGATTAAAGGTAAAAATTTTATAATCGTTATTTAATTTTTACACACACAATTTAATCGTAAGGTTGATACCCATTATGGAATCGTTCCATACAAAATTTTAAATTTCCGCTGCACCGGGTATCAATCATAATTGATCTGATCGCCCCGTTCTACAATAGATTTAACATTTTGGCTATCTAATTTTGGTGGGAGCGGTCTTAAGAAGATTCTGGTATTTTATCTTTCCAATTCTTTCTGAACATCTTAAATGTGACTGCCTTTGAGATATTATTTACAACCTTTCATTTGATTTCATGAATAACAGTCACTAGTATTCATTTTAGATATTTCTAAAGGACAATGAAGAAAGGCTGAGCAGCCTTAAAAATGAATGGGGCAGTGAAGTTTATGAGGCTGTGACCTCAGCCTTGATCGAGCTTCGCGAGTATAATTTGAGTGGATGCTATGAGGTTCCTGAACTTTAAAACTTTAAAAGGAACGGAAAGGCGAATTTGAATGAAATCATCCACTACGTTTTCAGGCAGCTGAAAAATCTCAAGCGGAAGAGATATTAAACACGTGTACTCGCTGTCTCTCTATTTGTTTTCATTTAAGTACCAAGTCATGCACCTCACTGATTTTCAATTAAAGTAATGAACATTGAATGATTTTTCCTTTTTTTCCTTTTCTATTTAGGTGGATGAATGTTAAGTTCATCTATTGTCGGTCATGCAATTTAATTATTTGTCGTGGTTGATAATCTTTAGTTTTTCATAAATTCTGGAACCATAATGTTTTACTGTCCCTCCTCCATTATAGTTATTTTGGAAAATTTGGAATTAAGAATATGCGGAAAAAAATGAAGCAAACGAGCCCCACAAGGAGGAGAATTCATAATTGGTTGAGGGGTACGTACTAGGAAAGCCTTTTTTCCTCTTTAATTTTCTTGTGCATAATTGTTGGGTGTTTGTTTTTATCCTAATCCCAGCCGCCCCAAACATGAAGCTGTTATAAATTTTCTAAAGGTTTACAAAAGCTTCCGAAGGAGGAGAAAGCTAGCTGATTGCATGCGAGTAGTATTCTCTTATAGGATTCCACGGTATTGTATCCATGTAACAAATGGGAGTAGTGCCCTCTCTGAAATAGTACAGGTGAACATAGTAAAAGAAAAATTAATCTTTGTTTTATATTCTTACATGGACTAAAGTTGATTAATTTATTTTATGTTTGTCCGAAAAAGGTGTGTGTCGCAGCCATCCGGAACAGAAGGCTTAAACTCCCTGATGAATTTAATGACTTGTATGAGATCAATAACGACAGGGAATCAGCGAATCAATAAGAAGTTTTACCACACACCAATGCTTTCAGGTTCCCTAATTTTCAAAGGAATTTAAATTTGTACTTTAAAAAGGTCAGTTCAACAATATAAAATTAAGAATTGTTTAATCCTGAATTCCCTAGGACATGTCTTATTCATGGAAAAGAACAAATAGGAGCTCCAAGCTATGGCCCGAGAACTCAGTGAAATCAATAAAGGTCAGTCCATTCTGTTAAATCTTTTGCTAACTGGAACTAGATAAACTTGCTAGAGGAGAACTATAAACTCATAAAATATCCTGCCTGTGTGTTCATTTGTTAACATGGTAATTTGTTCAAGAGAAACATGTCTTATTTATTCCTTCTCACAGTGAATATACGTGACTCTTTCCTTCATGTTATTTTTTTCATTTTATGTTTTTACAAAACTTACGAACTTCTGCTTGGTTTTTGTGATTTCATTGGGTTTTCCTTTTTTCTCTTCTCATTGTGTAGGTATTTTTCTTTTGCTTCCGAAATGTTTTTAAGGCCCTTAAAGGTGATCATTGTCTTCTAAATGAATAGAAATTAATAGAGTTTTATGTATCTGAGCATTGCATCATAGATATATTGGTTGAGAACCAACTTATGTAAATTCTGTGCCGTGTTTCGTGTATTTTTGCTAGATTTCTACTACTTTTTAAATTCTACATAGGCTGCTCTGTCAAAATTAAAAAATTTAAGAGGATGGACGCACTGGACCAAGATACTTAATACACTGTTGCTGAAGCTTTGACCGAGGGCACTTCTCCATGAGATTGAGCTCTTTAACTTCTCCTATGTCTAGCCTGAAAGAATTTACATCGCTTAGAAAATACAATAACATTGAAGGCCAGCCTCTTGAATAATAGTTTATGGAAGTTTAAAAGATAATTACCAGTAGAAGAAGGGCTCTTTACTTTGAGAATTCAACCACTTCACATAATAGAAATGTAGATTGTGCCCATAGCGCTGCCTTGGATCAATCTGCTCGATACCAATTACCAATTCAGTTAAATCAGTATATTTTTCAGTTTGATATAAGTTTTTAAAAGACAAAAGAGATAATTGATTCACATACAGCTTCAAGCCAATGTTGTAAGGCAAGTTTCTGAGCTTTCCCATTCTTTGACAATCCTTTTCCAACCTGGAATCGGTAAGATAAATCGCATAAGTTTATGAATGAAAATTAGAAAAAGTATATTTTGTGGACGCTTATGTATGTTTTAATTGAAAGCTTACCTTAGCAGCCCTTGTTCTTGCTCTTGTCCACCGTGAAATAGCAGTCTCATGTTTCTCAAGATCAAAAAAAGAAACCGAACTGTGCTTAAGAATATTACATTTCTTTTCCTTTTTCTCTGTGTGAAGATCGATTAGGCATGTAAAGGAATGTAAGTCTTTAGTTTTTTTCTGTCCACTGACTGAAGTTTGGTATAGGTCACGATTGTTGTTGTTGCGGTTCTTGGAGGGCTTCCATTGGCAGTAACCTTGACGTAAGTATGTCATTAAGTTGTCTGTTATCAGCCACCTACCATTTTCCCATCTCCAATCTTGTTATTCATGAGCTTGATTTCTCTTTAATTTCCTACAGTCTAGCGTACTCAATGAAGAAAATGGTGGCTGACAAGGCCTTGGTATGTCATTAATTATGGTTTTCTGTCGAGCTTTGTTCAGTGTTGATATTGTATTCTTCAAGAAATTGCTGATACAAATAGATCTACAGGTGCGTAGGATTTCAGCTTGTGAAACTATGGGATCAACAACTACCATTTGCAGTGATAAGACATGAACTTTGACATGGCCGAGATGAACATGAAGAATTCGATTATTTGTTATATTTGAATGATTTTTGTTATATTTGAATGATTTTTAATATTGAAATATTGTATATTAGATTTAATTTTCAAAAATTTTGAATATTGAGTGATAATATTGAAAATTTGTGAATTAATTTTTTTTTTTTGTTTTTAATTTGAGAAAATACAATGCTTTTTAAACGTTGTCGTAGGTGGAAAAAGCGTTGTCGTTACTAAGCGTTGTCTTTTTCAAATATCACTGCGTTGTCTTTGCTCAAAACGACAACGCTTTTTAAGCGTTGTCTTTGACCGCGACCTTTCACAATACTGGCTACGACAACGCTTTTTTTGTGACAAAGAAAACGCGAAAAAAGCGTTGTCGTTTTTAGATACCACAACGCTTAAAAAAGCGTTGTATTTTCCAAAAATGACAACGCTTTTTTCGCATTGTCTTTGAGCGTGGTCTTTTACAATACTGGCTACTACAATGCTTTTTTGGGGACATTAACAACGCGGAAAAAGCGTTGTCTTTGGCCGTTTTTCTTGTAGTGGATATTACTTGTTATTGCATGTTATGTTGCTTTTACTGGGAATATCATTCTCATCGGAGTTATCCGGCTGTTGCTTTATTTTGTATGTGTACTTGGCAACAGGTGGGGCAGGATCGAGTCAGAGGAGACTTGGTTAGCATCTAGATCAAGGGATAGAAGTGAGACTCGGTTTAGAAGTCAAACAACATGTCAATCTAGTTATGTTGGAACATGTTTAGAACTCGAACTTCGTTGATTATGTTGTATCGATTATGCGAGTTTTGAGGTTGTATGCTGTTGTTGCATGTATTTTGTACCTCATTATGTATTGAATGGATTTTGTAGTTGAAATTGCTAAGTTTATTTCTAGAAAATTGTTCAGAGTTTCCCTCGCTCTATCGGTAGAGTTTGACCGATCGAGCGAGATGTCTGTATCCTCTTTTCTATTTTTCAAAACCTTTCCTGCTCGATCGGTTGAGTTTTATCGATCGAGCAGAGCTGGTCCTTGGACGGGCAGCAGAGTGTAGAACATTTTCCGCTCGATCGGTTGAGTTTTACCGAACGAGCGAGGCATTGTTCACCAAAAAATTTTTAAATTTTTTTATTGCTATTTAATCTTGGATCTTGTATGCTTAGTTATCGTTTTAATCCGAGATTATATGTTTAGAACCAAGGTCCTACATTAAGTGGTATCAGAGCGATAAGTTCTTGGTTGAACTAGAAGTGAGCGGGGTAGATCGAGTCCGCGTGTATTGGCTCCTCGCTTGTGATTGAGTTATTTATTTGATTATTTAATTCCCATGCGAGCATGCTTTATTATTTGAGAAGTATTTGAATTACATGATTATGTGATTTAATTTATAAATCATGGACTACTTGAGATATAGCTGTTTGTTTATCGGCTTGTATCCGAAATTCTGAGAGGTTGAAGGGCACCGAATTGTAGCGATTGAGATATCTTGTGTCCTAAACTTTGATTATCAGATGGGTCCTCGTCGAGTAATTAACAGAAATCCTCCGTCAGTTACTCCTCCTCCGAACAGGTTAGTACTGAAACTGATCAGATGGATGCCACAGCAACTCCTATGGAAACCTTATTCATGAAGTTAGTTGATTGAATTTCGAATTTTATTGCATTCATATTGAGCCTTCATCTTTGATTTGAAAGGCAGAACCGCCCAAATGCAAAATAGACATTTTGGGAACTATATTTGAGTGGTCTGGTTTGTGTGAGTTCTCTCCAGTGTCAAAATACTCCTTATAGTTTCTCAAGGTCTAGAGGACGTAGATAAGTGACCCCACCCCGATCAAGAGAGTCGGTGGAAAGTTACAAGGTCTGGTCCTCGGGATCCCAACCAAAAAAACGAATTTTCTTTTGATTATCCGATATGATAATCCCGAGTTTTTAAAGAAATGCATTTCATATTTAGTATTATCGAATAACATGTTTGTCATATCATGATAATGATATGCTAATTGATATTGCATTTTTATGTTGCTTTTACTGGGATTTATTCTCACCGGAGTTATTCGGCTGTTGCTTTGTTTTGTATGTGTACTTGGCAATAGGTGGGGCAGGATCGAGTTGGAGGAGACTTGGTTAGCATCGAGATTGAGGAATATAAATGGGACTTTGTTTTAGGATCTATTACCATGTCGAACTTTTGTTGTTTTGAAAGCATGTTAAAACTCGAATTGGTTTGTAACTCGTTGTATCAAATAATAGAATGTTGATGTTGAATGTTGATGTCACATGTATTTGTATCTCAGCATGTTTATGTTTGATATAAAGTTGGAGTATTTAATGAGTTGAATTCAGAGCAGGTCTCGCTCGAGCGAAGGTTTATTCTCGCTCGAGCGAGGGGCCTTTTTTTTTTAGGCAGTTCTTTGCCCGCTCGAGCGGATGTTTCTTACCGCTCGAGCGAGGGATCTTCAGGAGGTCGGACAGAGTTCTGCTCGCTCGAGCGGGCATTTTTCACCACTCGAGCGAGGCACTGTTTAAAAGAATTTTTTTTTATTTACTGTTTTTCTATCTTGGTTCTCGTATGATTATTGAATGGATTATTCTTGATTAGATGTTTAGGATCGAGGTCTCACAAGTATCCTCTTCTGCGGATAGATGATCTGTTTGATCAGCTGCAGGGTACTTCGGTCTATTCAAAGATCGATTTGCGATCTGTTTACCATCAGTTGTGGGTGAGAGAGGAGGATATGTTTAGAATCGATGTAAGGCCCGGGATTATTTAATTTTAATCCGAGAATATTTAATTTGGGAATATTTAGAGTTTAGAATTAAATTCTAATATTCTTAAATTGAAAAAGATTGAAATTGAATTAAATCGCTTCTCCGGGGACTGAATTGCAAGTAGCCAAAAGTTCAGGGACTAAAGTGCAAATATGCTATATATATCTCATTCTCCACTTGAATTATTCTGAATTACACGTGACATATCAGAATTTGGAGAAGGAAAAACAGAGAAATCGATTTCACCCTCCAAGATACCATTTTCATCCGTAAAAGCTCCGATATCTTTTGATCCGATCGTCAGAATTTTGAAAGAAATATTTATCTGCGATCACCGCTCCAAGACCTTCGTTTTGGTACAAGTTTCATTCACTTTTTTCAGACTTTATTTTTATGTTGAAGATGGAATTTTATGATTTTAAGATATAGTCATATATGAGTTGTACCGATTGTGTATTCGCAGACGGTTCGGCAAAAGACTATCGTTCAGATTTTATACGATTTTAGCAAGCAAAATTCGAACCCTACCCTATCTGATTATGATGCTTTTGATTGTATTGAGATGATATTATGAGTTATCTTAATTGTTGGATTGATTTGGATATTGTTTGGATTGCCGGTTTGTAGCCGTTACGCCGTCGATTTGCAAAATGTCGAGACTTTGATATTATTGATTAAAAGAAGCATGGTTTGAGTTGCATCTGATTTTGTTAGTTATTCGATATGTTATTTCTCAGCTTTATATCGAAGTTGCCGAACTCGAGAGTTCCGATTCGAACCGAGAAGGAGTTGAAGCAAGGTTTGCTAGCATTTGTACTTGAGATTGAGTTGAGAAATTGAGCAACCTTTTGATATGATTTATCATTGATGTCATTGCAGATTTGAAGTAATTCCACACGTGCTAGTGAAAGGTATAAATGACAGCGAATCCAGATGGGATAGAACACTCGAAATAGCTATTGTTTCGAGTATTCCCTTGTTAATCACATACTTGGTTGATTATGTATTTTATGTGATTAGATGCTTTGATTGCTTTACATGCTTATGTGATTAGTTGTTCAAGATGTTTTATAGCATTTAATGCATACAGAACATGTTGCATTCATCTTGAACTCCAGCCTGAAAAGCACAGAGGGTTGAAAATCCTAGATTGCATATGACGTTTGGAGGGCTGTAGTCGAGTGGCACGGATTGTAGACTTACTTTCAGAGCCAGAAGACTCACTATAGTTGCACCAAAGTCAGAGGAAATAAATTATTTAACTTCACCTCGATTGGTTGAGTTGGTGTTTGTTGAATATTTTATTTCCTCGAGATCCCAAGAACTTATATTCGATTGATATCAGCTGGATAGCCTCTTTTGACATATGCATTGCATTCACGTTTATTATCTTGCTCTTTATGTTGTTTATACTAGGATTTTATTCTCACTGGAGGTATCCGGCTATTGCTTTGTTTTGTATGTGTACATGGCAATAGGTGGGGCAGGAGCTAGTCAGAAAAGACAGTGATTACTTGAGGTAGAATCATAGCAAGTGTGGACACGGGCTTTAGCAGCAAGACATGTACTTTGAGTTGATAAACCATGTTAGAAATGATACAAAAACATTGTATATTGTGGTTGAATCAATATTAGCTTATGTATCATGTGTATGGAAGCTTATAAGATGTCATGAGATAGCATGTATCTTATTTGGTAGCTTGTACAAGAGATTATGGTTTTATGTTTCCTCATTGACAGCAAAATGTTGCAGCAGAATTTTCTGAGTTTGGAGCCCGCTCGATCGGCTGAAGTTCACCGATCGAGCGAGGCCCTTATTTTGCAAGGCAGAGAAATCGAATTTTGTTGCTCGCTCGATCGGTAGAAATTCACCGATCGAGCGAGGCCTTGAATTATGAAACAGAGATTTTGAGCTTTTGAGCTCGCTCGATCGGTCAAGTTTAACCGATCGAGTGAGGCACTGTATGTTTTAAAAAAAAAATTTAAGCTCTTGGTTCTTTAATGGTTTTGGAGTACTTGTTTTATTGTTCTTTACATTAAATTGCCCTAAGATAAGATTAGCAACCCGGGTCCCCACAATAGGTGGTATCAGAGCGTAAGTTTCTGGATTTAGTTAGAAGTTAATGAGCGGGGTAGATTGAGTCTGTCTGATTGTTTGATCTTATGACATGAGATGACATGTTGTATTTAATTATGTGCACTCTATGCTAGCATGCTTTATATTTCAATAACTATGTGATTGCATGATTATGTGCTTTTATTGCTACTGCATGCTATATATGCAATTGTATTCCAGATTATCCTCAGTCAGAACCTGAATTCTCATGAGAATGCATGAGAATGCTTATCAGAGAAGGATGGAATAAATTGCTGCATATGATATTGTTTATGGACTAATCTGTTTGACAATCAGATATGCCTCTCCGTAAAGCATCGGCCATTAGACATCCATTAGTGGTTCCTCAGGCTGAACCAGCACCAGTACCACCGCCAGTTGCTGAATTTCAGAATGCACAGGGTAGTACATTTGCTGACCCTATGGATCCTACTGCTACTCCAATGGAGACTTTGTTGAAGCGATTTCAGTCATTCAAACCACCAAAACTGAAAGGAACGGAAAACTCAGTTGATTGTGAAAATTGGCTTGAAGATATAGAACAATTGTTTGAATCACTTGATTATACCGATGATCGTCGTATCAGATTAGTAATACATCAACTTCACGACGTTGCCAAAAGTTGGTGGATTACAACAAAAAGGGCATTGGAACAACGAGGTACGATTATCACCTGGACTGTATTTAAAACTGAGTTCTATCAACGTTTCTTTCAAGTCTCCTACAGGAAGGATAAGGGTGCTGAATTTTCCAATCTAAGGCAAGGCAACTTGAATATCGAAGAATATGTGGCCAAATTTTCAAGTCTTTTAAAGTTTGCTCTACATATAGCAGCGACTGATGAAGTAATGGCAGATCAGTTTATCAATGGCCTCAATCCGGATGTGTTTACTTTGGTGAATAGTGGACGACCTAATACTTTTGCCGATGCTTTGAACAAAGCTAAGGGAGCAGAAGCAGGTATATTAAGACAACGAGGAACACCGTTCATTCCCCAGCCAATACCATAACCTGTATCAGCATTACTTCCACAGAATCCGCCACAGTTTCAGCAACCATCTCTCAGAGTTGAGGGAGGAAGCAATGGAAGAAAGGATTCTAGATTCAGGCCGAAAGGGAAGCAATTCATGAGGGAAGGCAGTAGTTCTTCCAGTTCTAGTGGACAGAGACAGTTTGGTATAGGGCAGAGAACTGGTGAGTCAGGAGCATTTTGTGGTAAGCGTGGTGGACGACATGCAATTGAATAGTGTAGAGGTGTGTTAGGAAATTGTAATATCTGTCACCAACCAGGTCATTATGCCAAGGTATGTCCTCAACGAGCTATTGGTGAAAGTTCTTCTCGACCAGCACCTCAGGAAGAAAGGCAATCAGTGCATTCATTCCAGCCTCAGCAACAGACCAGAGCAGGAGGAAGCCAGACTGTTACTCAACCTCCTAGACAACAGGCTCGAGTATTTGCACTTACTGAGGAACAGGCACAGGCAGCACCTGACGATGTCATAGCAGGTAACTGCTCTATTTATGGTTATCCTGTCTATGTTTTGATAGATACAGGTGCATCACATACATTCATCTCTGAAAAATTTGTTATGATGCATTCTTTATCGTCTGAGCCATTGCCTACTGTTGTTTCTATTTCTTCACCTTTGGGTGAAGGTATTATCTCTGTTAGAATGATTCGAAATTGTGCTTTGCACTATGAAGGGAATGTGATTGATATAGATTTTATAGTACTTGAATTATCAGATTTCGATTGTATTATTGGTATAGACATGTTAACCAAGTACAGGGCGACTGTAGATTATTTTCAGAAAGTGGTCAGATTTAGACCAGAAATGGCATCTGAATGGAAATTCTACGGTAAGGGTTCTCGAGCCAAGATCCCTTTGATATCTGTGTTATCTATGACCCGTTTATTGCAGAGAGGGGCGGAAGGATTTCTGATTTATGCAGTCGATGTATTGAAATCCAGTCCAGCAGTAACAGATATTCCAGTTGTACATGAATTTGCTGATGTATTTCCTGATGAAATTCCTGGTTTACCTCCAGTCCGAGATATAGATTTCAGCATTAATTTAATGCCAGGTACGCAACCAATATCCTTACAGAATGGCACCTATTGAATTGAAGGAATTGAAGGATCAACTGGAAGATTTGTTAGCCAAGGGGTACATTAGACCGAGTGTTTCACCTTGGGGCGCTCCGGTACTATTTGTACGAAAGAAAGATGGTTCAATGCGCTTATGCATCGATTATCGTCAATTGAACAAGGTAACCATAAAAAATAAATATCCACTTCCTAGAATAGATGATTTGTTTGATCAATTACAGGGTTCGAGCATCTATTCTAAGATTGATTTGCGATCTGGATATCATCAGCTGAGAGTACGAGATGAAGATATTCCAAAAACTGCTTTCAGAACAAGGTATGGACATTATGAATTTATTGTCATGCCTTTTGGTTTAACCAATGCTCCTGCAGTATTTATGAGATTGATGAATCAGATATTTCAGAAATATTTAGATGATTTTGTCATTATCTTCATTGATGATATCTTGATATATTCCAAGAATGTGGATGATCATGCTGAACATCTCAGAATCATTTTACAGACTTTGAGAAATGAGAAATTATATGCCAAGTTATCGAAATATGAATTTTGGTTGCAGAAAGTTGTGTTTCTTGGGCATATTATTTCAGGTGATGGGATTTCAGTGGATCCAAGCAAGGTTGAGGCTGTACTAAATTTTCCTAGACCTATATCAGTGCCAGAAATACGGAGTTTTATGAGCTTAGCAGGTTATTATAGACGTTTTATCAGAGATTTTTCCAGCATTGCAAAGCCTATTACGCAATTGACACAGAAAAATAAGCCGTATGTCTGGACTGAAGCCTGTGAAACTAGTTTCTTGGAATTAAAGAAGAGGCTTAAAAGTGCACCTATCTTGACAATTCCATCAGGTACAGGTGATTTTGTTGTATATTGTGATGCTTCTCAGAAGGGTCTGGGTTGTGTGCTCATGCAGCGAGGGCATGTTATTGCTTATGCATCGAGACAATTAAAGCCACACGAGACTCGGTATCCAATCCATGATTTGGAGCTTGCCGCTATTGTCTTTGCATTGAAAATATGGCGACATTATCTTTATGGTGAGAAGTTTGACATCTTTTCTGATCATAAAAGTTTGAAATATCTATTTTTGCAATCAGAATTGAATATGAGACAGTGTAGATGGCTTGATTTACTGAAAGATTTCGATTGTGAGATCAAATATTATCCAGGAAAATCTAATGCAGCTGCAGACGCCTTGAGTAGAAAGGTATGTTCCTTATCCTTGTCTACGATAGGTGTATCTCAATTGGTGGAAGATTGTTGTATTTCTGGACTAGTATTTGAAACAGATATGAAACCTATCCGTGTTTTTGCTATGAAAGCTGAGCCAGAACTTTTGATAAGAATCAAAGAAGCACAGAAAGAGGATCCGACTATTCAGAATTCGATTGCTATTGTCAGATCTGGACATCAATCTGAATATCAGGTCAGTGCTGATGATGTGTTATATGTGAATAACAGACTTGTTGTTCCAGATGTTTCAGACTTGAAACAGCAGATATTGAAAGAGGCTCACAGCAGTCGATTCAGTATTCATCCTGGTGGCAGGAAAATGTATAATGATATGAAGACACAGTATTGGTGGAAACAGATGAAAGAAAATGTCACAGATTTTGTGTCTAAATGTTTGAATTTCCAACAGGTAAAAGCAGAAAGAAAGAAAACAGGTGGTTTATTGCAGAGTCTATCAGTTCCAGAATGGAAATGGGATCACATTTCCATGGATTTCGTTACACAGCTACCACGTTCATCCAGAGGGTGCGATGCCATTTGGGTGATTATCGATCGTTTGACGAAATCAGCATGTTTCATTCCGTACAGAATGACGTACAGACATGATCAGATGGCAGAGATCTACGTCAGAGAAGTGGTACGATTACATGGTGTACCTAAATCTATTGTTTCAGATCGAGACCCTAGATTTACATCACACTTGTGGCATTGCTTGCAACAAGCTCTTGGTACTCAATTGCATCTGAGTACAGCTTATCATCCTCAAACAGACGGACAGTCAGAGCGGACTATCCAGACACTTAAGGATATGTTGAGAGCTGTAGTACTAGATTTTGGTACTAGTTTGCAAGATTCATTACCACTTGCAGAATTTTCTTATAATAATAGCTATCAGACGAGCATTGAGATGGCTCCTTTTGAAGCACTGTACGGAAAGAAATGCAGATCACCGTTTTATTGGGATGATATCTCAAAAATTCCTGATGTTGGGCCGGATATGATCAGAGAAATGACTGAAAAGGTGAAGCTTATTCAGAAAAGAATGAAAACAGCTCAGGACAGACAAGCAAAGTATGCGAATATCAGACGACGACCTTTATCTATTGATCAGGGAGACAGAGTTTTCTTGAAGATTTCTCCATTTAGAGGTACAGTCAGATTTGGAAAGAGAGGAAAATTATCTCCGCGTTTTATTGGTCCGTATGAGATTATTGAGAAGATAGGCGATCTTGCTTATCGACTCGCTCTTCCTCCATCTTTGTCTGGTATTCATGATGTATTCCATGTCTCCATGCTACGGAAGTATCAGCCTGATCCTTCCCATATTCTTCAGCCTGATGAAGCTGAACTTGACGAGACTCTCAGTTATTTTGAGCAGCCTATTCAGATTCTTGATCGCAAAGATAAATAGCTCAAAAATAAGACAATTCAGCTAGTCAAAGTTCAGTGGAGTCGACATGGCACTGAAGAAGCGACTTGGGAGACTGAGTCAGACATGAGACAAAGATTTCCAGAGTTATTTCATTGATGTGAGTTCTTATTCGGCTTTATGTTATTTCATTCTCTTATGTGTATACAGATTATCTATACAACTTGCTTATGAATTCGAGGACGAACTCATGTCTTAGTGGGGGAGAAATGTAAGGCCCGGGATTATTTAATTTTAATCCGAGAATATTTAATTTGGGAATATTTAGAGTTTATAATTAAATTTTAATATTCTTAAATTGAAAAGGATTGAAATTGAATTAAATCGCTTCTTCGTGGACTGAATTGCAAATAACCAAAAGTTCAGGGACTAAAGTGCAAATATGTTATATATATCTCATTCTCCACTTGAATTTTTCTGAATTACACGTGACATATCAGAATTTGGAGAAGGAAAAACAGAGAAATCAATTTCACCCTCCAAGATACCATTTTCATCCGTAAAAGCTCCGATATCTTTTGATCCGATCGTCAGAATTTCGAAAGAAATATTTATCTGCGATCACCGCTCCGAGACCTTCGTTTTGGTACAAGTTTCATTCACTTTTCTCAGACTTTATTTTTATGTTGAAGACGGAATTTTATGATTTTAAGATATAGTCATATATGAGTTGTACCGATTGTGTATTCGCAGACGGTTCGGCAAAAGACTGTCGTTCAGATTTTATACGATTTTAGCAAGAAATATTCGAACCCTAACCTATCTGATTATGATGCTTTTTATTGTATTGAGATGATATTATGAGTTATCTTAATTGTTGGATTGATTTGGATATTGTTTGGATTGCCGGTTTGTAGCCGTTACGCCGTCGATTCGCAAAATGTCAAGACTTTGATATTATTGATTAAAAGAAGCATGGTTTGAGTTGCATCTGATTTTGTTAGTTATTCGATATGTTATTTCTCAGCTTTATATCGAAGTTGCCAAACTCGAGAGTTCCGATTCGAACCGAGAAGGAGTTGAAGCAAGGTTTGCTAGCATTTGTACTTGAGATTGAGTTGAGAAATTGAGCAACCTTTTGATATGATTTATCATTGATGTCATTGCAGATTTGAAGTACTTCCAGACGTGCTAGTGAAAGGTATAAATGACAGTGAATCCAGATGGGATAGAACACTCGAAATAGCTATTGTTTCGAGTATTCCCTTGTTAATCACATACTTGGTTGATTATGTATTTTATGTGATTAGATGCTTTGATTGCTTTACATGTTTATGTGATTAGTTGTTCAAGATGTTTTATAGCATTTAATGCATACAGAACATGTTGCATTCATCTTGAACTCCAGCCTGAAAAGCACAGAGGGTTGAAAAGCCTAGAGTGCATATGACGTTTGGAGGGCTGTAGTTGAGTGGCACGGATTGTAGACTTACTTCCAGAGCCAGAAGACTCACTATAGTTGCACCAAAGTCAGAGGAAATAAAGTATTTAACTTCACCTCGATTGGTTGAGTTGGTGTTTGTTGAAGATTTTATTTCCTCGGGATCCCAAGAACTTATATTCGATTGATATCAGCTGGATAGCCTCTTTTGACATATGCATTGCATTCACGTTTATTATCTTGCACTTTATGTTGTTTATACTGGGATTTTATTCTCACTGGAGGTATCCGGCTATTGCTTTGTTTTGTATGTGTGCATGGCAATATGTGGGGCAGGAGCTAGTCAGAAAAGACAGTGATAGCTCGAGGTAGAATCATAGCAAGTGTGGACACGGGCTTTAGCAGCAAGACATGTACTTTGAGTTGATAAACCATGTTAGAAATGATACAAAAACATTGTATATTGTGGTTGAATCAATATTAGCTTATGTATCATGTGTATGGAAGCTTATAAGATGTCATGAGATAACATGTATCTTATTTGGTAGCTTGTACCAGAGATTATGGTTTTATGTTTCCTCATTGACAGCAAAATGTTGCAGCATAATTTTTTGAGTTTGGAGCCCGCTCGATCGGCTGAAGTTCACCGATCGAGCGAGGCCCTTATTTTGCAAGGCAGAGAAATCGAGTTTTGTTGCCCGCTCGATCGGCAGAAATTCACCGATCGAGCGAGGCCTTTTGAGCTTTTGAGCTCGCTCGATCTGTCAAGTTTAACAGATCGAGCGAGGCACTGTATGTTTTTTAAAAAAAAAATTTAAGCTCTTGGTTCTTTAATGGTTTTGGAGTACTTGTTTTATTGTTCTTTACATTAAATTGCCCTAAGATAAGATTAGCAACCCGGGTCCCCACAATCGAGGTCTCACAAGTATCCTCTATTCCAGTTGGTTTCATGGATTTGATGAACAGGGTTTTTCATGACTTCTTGGATAAGTTTGTAGTGGTGTTCATCGATGATATCCTAGTGTATTCTTGCAGTATGGACGAGCATGCTTCCCATCTCCATACTATTTTGCAGATTCTGAGAGATAAACAATTGTATGCGAAGCTGAGTAAGTGAGATTTCTGAATTGACCGAGTTGTTTTTCTTGGTCATGTGATTTCACGTGACGGTGTTTATGTCGATCCTAGTAAGACGGAAGCCATTCTGAATTGGTCGCATCCGACGACAGTCTCGGAGATTCGTAGTTTTATTGGGATGACAGGTTACTACCAAAGATTCGTGGAGAATTTTTCTCAGGTTGCTAAGCCTTTGACGCATTTGACTAAGAAGGATGTTCATTTTGAGTGGACGTTAGAGTGCGAGGATAGTTTTCATGAGTTGCGGCGCCGTCTGACTACAGCTCCCATATTGGCTCTACCGTCTGGATCAGGTGGTTATGTGGTTCACATTGATGCTTCCCTCCAGGGCTTGGGATGTGTGTTGACACAGAAAGGTCATGTGGTGTTCTATGCCTCTAGAAAATTGAAGACTCACAAGGAGAACTATCCCATACACAACTTGGAGCTTGCATCCATTGTCTTTTCTCTTAAGATATGACGTCATTATTTGTACGGCAAGAGGTTAGAGATCTTCACGGACCACAATAGTTTAAAATATTTGTTCACTTAGGCTGAGTTGAACATGAGGCAGCGACGCTCGATGGATCTTCTGAAAGATTATGATTGCGAGATCAAGTACCATCCAGGTTCTTCAAATCCGGTTGCTGATGCGCTTAGTTGCAAGGTGTATTTGAGTTCCTTTCGCACCATTTCCATTTTGCGAGAGGTAGAAGAATATTGTTCCTTAGGATTTACCTTTCGTAATAAGAAGGAACAGCAGGGAGTTCGTGTTTCTTCAGTAATTGCGGAGCCAACTTTGTATAGACGAATCAGAGAGGTTCAGAGTTCTGATCCGAAGACTCAGAAGTTAGCCCGATTGGCCGAGGGTGAGAATAATTCTGGTTTTCATTTGCAGGCAGACGATCTGTTGTGTATTTCTGGCCGTGTGGTAGTACCTGATGATTCAACATTGAGGGACGAGATCTTGTCGCAAGCTCATCGCAGTAGATTCTCCATGCATCCTGGTAGCATGAAGATGTACAAGGATATTTTTACTCGATTTTTGTGAAAAGAAATAAAACGCAGTGTGTACCAGTTTTTAGCCCAATGACTTGTGTTCTAGCAGGTTAAGGCGACGTCCCGAAGGATTGCTCCAGAGTCTAGAGATTCCTGAGTGGAAGTGGGAGCACGTGACGATGGACTTTGTCACCCACTTGCTGATGTCTTCCAGGAATTGCGATGCGATCAGGGTTGTTGTAGATCGACTATCTAAGTCGGCGCATTTCCTTCCGTATAATCGAGACTTCACTTTTGACAGAATGGTGAGTCTCTACGTGCAAGAGATTGTCCGATTTCATGGTGTTCCATTGATCATAGTCAACAACAGAGATCCGAGGTTTACCTCTAGGTTTTGGGCTAGCCTTCAGCAATCCCTTGGTACGACTTTGAGTCTAAGTACGGCTTATCATCCAGAGACAGATGGACAGACTGAGCGTGCTATCCGTACCCTCGAGGACATGCTTCGAGCGACAATCATGGATTTTGGACCGGCATGGCATGACCATTTAGCGTTGGTGGAGTTTGCGTACACTAATAGATACCATCGCAGTATTGGCATGGAACCATTTGAGGCTCTATATGGACGACGTTATCGTACATCCTTGTTTTTGGATGAGGTTGGCGAACGTCAGGTAGAGGGTCCACAGTTGATTCAACACATGACTGAGGCATTAGAGTTGATCCGGCGTAGGATTAAGGCGGTCCAGGATCGACAGGCCAGCTACGCTAACACTCACCATAGACCATTACACCTCGAGGTGGGAGAGCACGTGTTCTTGCGAGTGTCACCTTTTCGGAAGGTGATGAGATTCGGCCTCAAGGGTAAGTTGTCGCAGAGATTTATCGGTCCGTTCGAGATTCTCGATAAGATTGGAAACGTGGCTTACCGTTTAGCTTTGCCACCATATCTTTCCAGAATCCATGATGTGTTTCACGTGTCCTTGTTGAGGCAGTACGTGGCAGACTTGTCACACATCTTGCATCCGACCGAGGTGCAGCTGGATCATGATTTATCTTATGTGGAAAGACCTCTCAGGATTCTCGACAGGAAGGACAAGGTACTTTGCAACAAATGCATACCTCTGGTGATGGTATAGTGGCAGCGTAGAGGAACTAAAGAAGCAACTTGGGAATTGGAAAGCCGGATGCGAGCTGAGCATCCAGAGTTGTTTTGATATATTGTACTTTCTTTGTGTGAAAGAATTGTACTATGTTCAGTTTTAATAGAGAACATTTGTGTTGAATTCTGTACTTTTCCTCAGACTTAAATTTCGATGACGAAATTTCTTAAGTGGGGGGAGAATGTAGTGACCCGTTACTTATTAAGGTGATTAAGGGATTAAATGAAAAAAATAAGGAATTAAGACCCAGAGCAGATCCGACGCTCCGAAGTGGAGATCGGACGATCCGTCTGCAGGATCGGATGATCCGATCAGGGCTAGGGCTTACATCATCATCAACATCAGCAAGGTGACATCATGGATGATGTGTGGATGGGACTTCGGACGATCAAATGTTGGTATCGGAATCTCCGATCGTGTTCGGAGGCTTCGAACGGAGTTCGGACGGTCCAAACATCGCCTATCATCGCCTATAAATAGAGGAGCCGAGATTCATTTTTAGGCGCACCAAACTCCTCTCTTATCTCATTTCTCTAGCCTTCTAGCTTAGTTCTAGGGAATTCTAGGCATCTTATTGGAATCTTGAAGTGGCATAGCAATCCTGGCGTTGTAGCGGAGCTGTGGCCTAGTTGTGAGGCTATCAACCACAAAGGACTGACAATGGACGCAGGTATAACTTTGGCTTCCTAAAAATATTTAGGAGTATAGAATAGCTTAGTTAAGTCTTTTAAAGCTTATTGAGTGATGCATGGGTAATTGCATTGTAGGCTCAGTAGTCTTGAATAATAGGCTTGGAACGTAGACCAGCGGAGCTAGGTGTTGACCAGCAGTATTAGAGGTACGTATGTACTGACCGAGATAGCCGGCATGATATATATTCTTATATGTTGCATGAGTATGTGCTATGTGTTTTACCATGTTTTACGGCTTTAGCACATGCATGTTTTTACGCTAGACTGCATCGGCTATGATGTGAGTCATGATAGTTTACATCGGTGAGGAGTTACTTCTTATGGATTTGTGTCTGGGGAGAGTCAGTCCCTGGTTTTGCTATCACTAAGAGCAGCCACGACGGTGGTCTTGGACGCTATAGTTGATAGGGGAATATACAAGTACCCCGCGGAGTCGTTCTCTTAGCACGGTACTGTATAGTCATGGCGCCCTAAGTAGACTGTTTTACCCAGTATTTTAAACTCATTTGCCTACTGCATATTTGTTTATATATCATTACTTTTGTGTTGAGCGTTTTCGCTCACGCCCCTATGTTGGTGTTTTTGGGATACCTTATGGCGGGGCAGGTTTGAGGCTGGACAGTCCAGGTGATTCGCAGCAGGGTTGAGGTTGTTATCCGTTGCAGCGAGAGTTTAGTGGTATGTCTTGTGACCCTAAAATCTTCGATTTGGTTGTATAATAGTATTTATACACTGTTATTGTCGTCGGTTGTATTCTCCCGATTGAATTTGTTTTATTTTAATTATCCGCTCTTTACGCTTAAGTATTTATTGCATGCGCTAATTAAACTCTGATTAGGTAGTGAATCCGGGTTAGGTCTCTACATCCATGGAGTTTATAAAATTTTAAATTGAATACATAATGACTTTTAAATTCCATGAGACTCTTTAAAAGTCACGATTTCTCCCACTTTGAATGCACGCCCCTAAGTATAGATAAATCTATTTATTTGTTTAAATTTTTGGAAGATAATTATATAAATTTTTAATATAGAAATAGCTCATAAAAATTAATATTTTTTTGATTAAATTTCGTAATATATAATTATAGGTTTTTCAAAGCCTGTTAAAAGTCCTTAATATGGTTTATTTTGGTGAAAATTGGACTCCTATATATCTATCTATATTAAAACTATAATTTTCTGAAAAATACCTTAAAATAATAATTTAAGGCTCATAAAATATTTTGAGTAAAAATCCTTCATCTCGTTCATCCATGGTCCCGTCTCCGCGATCGAAAAACAATATTTCTAAAAATTTCATAAATAGAAAAATTACTGGTTCAATGCTAAAAATATAATTTAAAACATGAAAAATTAATTCACATAAATTCATTTAGCACATTTTCTAAATTTTTATTTAATTATTTTCCTAATTATTTATGTGGGTTTACGTAAACGAACTTCCTGGCGTTACAATTCTCTCCCCCCCCCCCCCCCCCCTTAAATGGAATTTCGTCCTCGAAATTCAAATTATCAAAAGTCTAAAAAAAATTCAATTTACTAAATCCTCATTTACAAATCTAGTTCCCAAGTTTCAGTATTCCAAAAGTCATGTTTCCGTTGCGCACTCTGATAAACAACATATTTTATTGGTCCCATATGCCTGTTTTTTCTCTATCAAGCCTACATTTATAAACCTTCGTTGTTAAACACTTAGTAAAGAGAATTATTAAAACTTACTTACATCCCATTATAACCCAAATTTTACATTTTATATAATTTTTAGTACTATAATGAAAGTACAACCACATGCTTACCTCAACTTATACATAAAACCCAGTTATTTAATTCTACTACTCATCTTCCCAAATACAACAATCGCATTATACCAAAACTTGACTGATTACATAAGCTTATATAGTCCATTTTATATATCTCCCAACATTTGAGAGCCGAACTTTTGTTCCGAAATTTGACATTTAAACATAACACTTAAAATATCAACTCTTATAATAAACTTAACTTAGCAAGACTTTATCATGCAAACTCAAAAATAACATCACATATCAACTATGTTCCATGTCATAACTAAATCCCAAAGATCATAACATGCACAAGTAAACCGTAGTTCCCAAATAATTCCTCATAAATCTGAAATTCACGAGTTAAATAATTACATTTATAATATACTCTAAGTGCTAATCCTACAATCAATTTAACCAATAATTCACCCATTAAATCATTATACCTTAAAATCAATAAGTTGTTACAAAAAATCCAAATCTCAAACTTACATCTCATAAATTATCAAACTTAGTTTCCAAAAATATAAAGTTCTGGTCGTCCTTGCTTGCAACACATCTCGGAGATATACTGTAATTTCCATAAATCCCTCACGTAACCACCATGTGATAAGTGTGTTGAGTATACATTATTTTGTGTCATTTTTATATTTATTTCGCATGCATTTATTTTATTTTCGTGAGTTTTGTTAGTATTTTATTTTATGTGCATGTATTATACTCTCATGGTTGAATTTTGTAGGATAATAGAGTTTTTAAGAAGTGACTATGCAAAAGACTCATGCGCCCGCGAGAGCCCTTCTCGCGCGTGCGCTGTGTAAGATTCCAGAGACGTCAAAGCCAAGGCGCGCTTGGGCGAGATTACTCTTCGCACGCGCGTAGAAGGAAGTTCCAGAGAGTTCAGGGGAAGCCGCGCGCGGGCGAGCTCCTATCTTGCACGCACGCGAGAAGTTGATCGAGCCACTTTCTATTTGAACAGCGCGCGCGCAAGATGCAGCCCATGCGCGTGCGCGTGTTCGGAAATTTGTGTTGTTCGAGAATTTTTTTTAGGTCAAGGAGGATTCTAATTGGCGCGGACCCTATAAACAGAAGTTTGATGATCTTTTTGAGGACTTTTGTCTTTTTGATTACGCGCAAAGGCTGACGGAAGCTGCTTGAACAATTTTTCAGTTTTTCTTCTACTCTCGTATTTTCTAGTTTATGGTTTTAGACTTTGTTTGATTAATTATGTTTATTAGTGAGTAGTAGTTTTTCTTCGATCAAAGCCACGTGATTGGTTTAGACAATTTATGTAGAAAACTTGATTTGTTTATTTGAGATTTTCAGACTTGATTTGATTTTATTGGTTATCGAATTTATATTTGTCTTGTGAATTTCCTGGCCAGTTATTTTCTTGCATATTAATTGATTCCAATTCGACAGAGGAGGTTTCGATTTTGATCACTTCGATATTCAACATAGTGTAAAAATGACTAGAAATAGAATTCGGTTTCATTATGCGGTTTGGGTGTAAACTGAATTTTCACAGTTATTCATGCATTCAAATTTGATTAGAATTACAAAAGATTAATCCGTCAAAATTTGAATAGGTTTGATTGTTCTAGAAATAGTCCTTTGAACAAATTAGGAAAATTCCCGTGAATTAAGATTAAGTCTGATGTCTTAGATCGACTGCTTGCTACATGAATTGTATGGTACTTACGTGAGTCCTTGATCGAGCTTTTCCCAAATTTGAATTAAATCCAAATTTTCCTGCTGCGTTTTAGTTAATTTAATTTTATTTGCAATTTTAATTATTATTTTAAAATCTGAATCACTTTTATTCATTAGTCTATATTAAGTAGGAGTAAATATATTTTGGTATTCATATTTATACAGTCCCTGTGGGTTCGACATCTGGACATTTGTCCACTATATTATAACTTGACCTGGTACACTTGCCAGTTGATTTTTATCATACCGATTTTAGCGGTCAAGTTTTTGGCGCCGTTGGCTGGGACTGTTTGATATCAGAATTTTTATTTTTCTTGAGATTAGACATTATTTATTTTCTTAAATTCTGACTATAATTTCTTGGTGATTTTCAGGTACCTTCTGTTGTGCATGCATAGTATTCGATCTCAGGAAATATTACCACTTGATTTAGAGATCGAACGCACGCTTAGCAGGATCCGAAAAGCCAAGAAATCTATAAATCTTGAATTAGAGTCAGATTCTGAATCAGAAGTAGATATGGCAGACAACCGTACTGTTTGGGATCTGATTAGGCCGCCAGTTGAAGGTTATGGTTCTAGCATAGTTTGCCCCGCTGTTGAGGCGAACAATTTTGAGCTGAAACCCTCTACTATTCAGCCGATCCAACTGCAAGCAAGATTTTGAGGTACATCTGTGGAGGATCCCTACGCTCATCTGGAGCGTTTTTTATCGATCTGCGGCACGTTCAAAGTGAATGAGGTAACATTTGATGCAATGTGACTGCGGTTATTCCCATTCTCTCTATAAGGCGAAGCTGTTGAGTGGCTAGATGATTTGCCTACTGTTTCAATTACTACATGGGATCAACTTGTTCAGACTTTTCTGAACAAGTATTTTCCTCCCACGAAGATGGCAAAACTATTTTTTGACATCATCTCATTCAGGAAGAAGGAAGCTGAATCTCTACATGCGGCTTGGACCCGATTCAAAAAGATGTTGAGGATGTGTCCTCAACATAACCTTACTCAGAGCCAGCAGACTCAGACCTTTTACAATGTGGAGGATTAATCTGTTCGATCCATGTTGGATGTTGCTGCTAACGGAAGCCTATTCAGGAAAACATCGGCAGAGGCATGGGAAATCATTGGAAATATGGCTGAAAGCAATATTGGATGGCCAGATGCTAAGAAGTAGAAAAAGGCTGGAGTACTAGAAGTCGATGCACTGACAGCACTGAATGCCAAAATCGATGCTCTTACTCATCAGATGGCAGTTATGCAGACAACTTCAGCCAATCAAGTGCAAGCTCAACAGCCCGAGGAACAACAAGTATTTGAGGTTTATGCGGAGAATTTCATGGGAAATCAAGGGAGACAGCCATACAATCCCTACAACAATACTTACAATCCTGGCTGAAAGAATCATCCAAACTTCTCGTGGAAAGCTGCAGATCCTATAGCCAACACATCAAAGCCGGTCGAGAAGAATCCCTCCTTTGAAGAAATCATGATGAAATATGTAGCGGGTACTAAAACTTGCCTACAAAATCAGGAGGCTATGCTGCAGAAGTTGGAAATTCACATGGGTTAGATTGCAACCCAATTGTCAAATCGCCCTACTGGAACTTTACCGAGTAACACCGAAACAAACCCCAAGGGCGTGAATGCTATCATGGTCGTGACTCGAGCACAATCTGAAATATCTGAGCATATGGTAGAAGAGAAAAATATGGAGGGGACGAAAATTTCAGAAGTCAAGGAGGATGTGCGCACTGAAAATTTCTCCATGGCAGGTAAGAAAGGTAAGACTTTAAAATTTTAAGTTAATAATGATGTTGATATTTTTACATTACCTTTCCATCATCGAGCGAAGCAGTTATTATTTGATCATCAATTTAAAAATTTTCTTGAAATCTTCACGAAACTACATATTAACATACTTTTTGAAGATGCACTAGCTCAGATGCCGAACTATGCCAAATTTCTAAAGGACTTGCTGAAAAAAAAAAAAAGAAGTTTAATGATGTGACGAAGGTCACAATAAATGATAAGTGTTCGACTGTGCTACAGAAGGAACTCTCACAAAAATTTCACGATCCAGGGAGTTTCTCCATACCTTTTCATATTGGAAAATTCTCAGTCGATAATGTTTTGTGTGACTTAGGATCGAGTATAAATTTGATGTCTCATGCACTTGCTAAGAAATTTGGTATATGCAACATTGAACCGGAAATATTTCTCTAAAATTTGCTGATGGATCTAGTAAATACCCAAGGGGGATAGTTGAGAATGTTTTAGTCAAGATTGGTAAGTTTATTTATCTTATTGATTTTGTTATTCTTGACATGAATGCAGATTGTGATGTGCCTCTGATTTTAGGGCGTCTATTTTTATCCATGAGTAGGGCGTTAGTAGATGTTGAAAAGGGAGAGTTAATGTTGAGGTTGAATGACGAGCACATTATTTTCCATATGTTTAAATCGGCTAGCGATTGCTCAATTTTAAAATCTTGCTCGGCGGTCAATTTTATTGATGTAATTCTCGATATTGGGGAGTGTCAGCAGGTTCAGCTCTCCGAAGGAATTTGTCCCTTGAAGAATATATATAAGGGTGAAGCATACCATGGCAGGAGTGATATGAGTTTTTCCAAGCGGGTGGATGAACCACCTTGAATGTTGCCAGTCAAGAGAGGAACAGTCGGGATATAGACTATAAATTTAGCGCTGGCTGGGAGGCAACCCAGTATTTATTTTTATAGTTTTTTTTTTTTTTATTTTGGTTGCGTTTTTTATTTTTTATTTTTCGTTTTTAGTTTTAATTTTAATTGTTCTTCTTTTGCAAAGCTAGAAAGCCCATGTTATATTGAACCGCACGCGCGCGAGCCTTATACCTCGCGTGTGCGCAGTTCAGAAATCCAAAAGGCCTCAGACTTGGTCGGGCGCGTGCGCAGCGTCACTATCCAGAAGCCTCATAATCCCGTCTCGCGCGCGCGCGCGCGAGTGAGACAGACTGAAAAGAAAACTGGATTCTTAATTTTTTCCCCCATTCTCCTCTTCATCTTCTCTCTTCTCTCCCATAAACCCTAAACCCCCAATTCCCTACTCTCCAAATTCTTACTAAATTCCTATCAAATTTTCCCATATTTTGCAGATATTTGGAGTTTCTAGCCAATATTCAAGTTGGTGTCCGCCAATTTCTGTCAGAATCATCTTGTTTCACGCTCCTCACCGCCACGCCGCTGCTCACCACCACCACGCCGCCGCGGACCGCCTCTGATTCCGGCCGACCACCACCTTTCCAGTCAAAAGAGTCCGTTCGTGAAAGAGTGGGTGCCCGGTGAGCCAACTTGTGGCTAAGGGCTTTGATGACTCTTTGTATAAACAATCTTTTGTTTAATATAATTTACACTTTTATTAATGGCAATGACTTTATCTTTCTTCATATTGTTATATTGTGATATACTATTGTTGTTTTGATAAAGACCTTGAATATACTATAGTGTATGTAAGATGTGGTAGTGAATGGGGATGACTATCATGAAACACATCTTATAGTCACTGTATATTCTAAACGGTTCCTAGTCGATTGAGTCGTCCGTTAATAAGGATAAGGATCGCTCGAGATTGAGACTAGCATTTGCGATGCCGAGTACCACGTTTCATTGGTATGGAACATAGAGATGTTCAAAGCATGCAAATGGATATTCATACGATGAATGATCGAACTACCCTATCCGGACTTTCCAAGTGGTTATCACTTATCGAGTGGATAAAGTCCGCGGTTTTGGTTGTACACCATTAGTCCTTACTACTTGAAACATCATTGAGACTCTATATGCTAGTACTGTACTTTGACTCGTTTACCGACTCTATTGGGGTCATCAGGTGTCGGGATTGGGTACAGTTACAACACATATAGGATTCGATGCTTTGTTGTCAAGGATTCACCACATACTTGCGAGTGTGGATATCCTATACAATCTGAGGAGATATTAGTGTGACGAATCTCTGGCCAGAGTACATGATGTATTTTAAGAAATGGTTTCTTAGTAGCACATGCGATGTCACTATTTGATCTTCAAGATGCATTGCATAGTTATCGAATCTCGAACGACTCTCGATTTACCAATGGTTGTTGATTCGATCGGGATATATGGATGAAGGGACCGTACTGTACGCTAACCAAAATCTATTGGTTCTTGCAGGCACTATCAGTGATACCTAGGGAATCATGGGGCGATGTTGCTAGGCGCTCTTACCATGATTCGATGGGCAAGTCGGAAATTGTTGTTCCGAGTCACAAGGAGTTGTGAGCCCACGGCTAGCTGTATCTCTGAACCATTGAGGGTCACACAGAGTAATGGATTTTTAATCCCCGTTGAGATAGTTAAATTTAAAGAGTTAAATTTAATGAACAAAGAAGTGGGACTTCTTATTTAAGAGTAGAGGAGTAAGATTTCCTAAAATGACATAGGGATGGGCATTTTTGGAAATCACTAATTCGGATTCAGAAAATTTATCTTGACTATAAAAGATGCAGAAATGGTTTTTGTGAACATTGGTGAAATTGGTTTATCAATCTGAGTCACGATGAATTTTATATTAATTTTTGAACATGCGGGCTTTGCTTGTCAGGCTTGAACTTATGACTAATGGGCCCTAAGCTGATAGCAGCCCACATTATAAATAAGTTATTGCAGTACAGAAATTACACAACAGAGGCTCACAATTTTCGAAAACCCTAGTTGTTTTTATTAAAAGTGGCCGCCCCCCTTCCCTCTCTGCTCGGGAAAATCCAGCCTGTGAATTTTGAATTGCATTCTGGTTTAACGGATCAAATTCGTTAATTCTCTTCGTAGAAACTTCTGATAGATTTTCTAGTGCAATCTATCAGAGGGATTAAATCTCTGTTCGTGGACCTGATTGAAGAACAGTTCGTCCATCAGTTCCTGGGAGATACAACAAGAGCAGAGTAATCTGTTGGTGTCCATAATCTCGATTCGAGATTGGAGGTAAAAATTTATAATTGTTATTTAATTTTTACACACACAATTTAATCGTAAAGTTTTGATACCCATTATGGAATCGTTCCATATAAAATTTTTAAACTTCCGCTGCACCGGGTATCAATCCTGATTGATCTAATCGCCGTTCTCCAACAGTGGTATCAAAGCCAGGTTGCGGCGACGTGATCGCTGCCCAGGGCAGCGATCGTCGCTGCCCTAGGGGCAGCCATGGGCAGCCCGGCCCGAGCCCCTTTGGGGCGCGGGCAGCCCGGGAGCGTTCCGGGCGGCCCGCGAAAATTAATTTTTAATTTTAAAATTAAAATTTTAATATGTTAAAATTCTATTTTTGGTCCGATCGAAAATTGTTTTTGATTGGTCCACGAGGCGTCGGATCGAATTGTTCGAGTCCGAAAATTTTAAAATTGATTTTTGGATAAATTTTAATTTTTGGAAAATTTATAGATTTTATCCGTTAAATCAGATTTTATGAAATTAATTATTTTTGGTACGATTGATGATAAGATATGATCTTATGGAAATATTGAGTAAAATATGATTTTATGTATAAAATTGGATTTTATATGTAAAATATGATTTTATTTGATAAAAAGATAAAATATGATTTTGTATGTAAAATAAGATTTTATATATGGAATATGATTTTATCCTTTTAATTTAAATTGTCATTGCATGTTATCCAATAAATTAATTCTGAATTAAATATTATTGGATAAGGATGATCGATTTCCATGACCAATTTTGTAGGTGTATGTTAGGAATTTACATTTGTTTTTATTGTTGTTGGATTTATTAATGGGCCTGGTTTATGGCCCAATATGAATTGTCATATGTAATAAAAGTGGGCCTGGTTTATGGCCCGTTCCCACCCCTTGAAATGTATCCCCTACTTGTCATGGTTATTTATTGTAAATACATTAGACTTAGTGGGAGATGAAGATTTGAAGACGGAGGTGGGCCCAGCAGACAATAAAGACAGAAGAAATGTAAATTGGAAGCTCAATGTAATAGGATTGCATTGCATACCTGCATATTACCTAGGATTGGACTTAGACTCGTGATTGGCAACCACAGGTCGATTAGAAATGGAATCGATCATCCTATATAATATATGATATTATAGTTGTATGCATGTTTTAGACTAAATTGTATGAATCCGGCAAGCATACAAATTATAAATGATGAGACAAATTTTCAAAATTAAAATCCCTCATTTTAAATATGATTTAAAATTGATATCAAGATAAATAAAGGAAATTTAAATTTGTTTAAATGTTCCTACCTTCCATCAACGATCAATGTATGAGATGCTACCCGCGGATACGGTCCGGCTCATATTATTGGGGGGGGCCCGTTCGTCGGAAAGCTGTACATTGGATCGACACATGTTGTAAGTTGGGTGGAACTCCCATGGGATCAGCTCATATTATTGGGGGATCCACATGGCGACCGTCCATCACAACTTAATATTGATGGGTCATCTTGACATGTCACAATAAACGGCGTCATATTATTGGGCCCTTATTGGACATGAGGTAAAAACGTGGAGGTTGATTTGGAAGCAATTGGGCTCTACCTTTTGAAAATTATGGTTGGCTGATATTATTCGGGACCATAGTTTGTCAATTGGACTCCATGTTCTCACTAAGGAAAACAGTTTCCCGTTTTCACTAGAGGGTAGTGAAATCGTTAAAATAGTGGGAGTGAGATTCATAAAATAAATTTCGCCTATTTTATGTCTTACTAAATTAATTAAACAATCACTGATAATTGTCTGTTTCTTTTCAGTATTTCATAAAGATGAATTCGCGCAATCCACTATTCTCTATCCTCGAACAAAATAAACTGACTGGTGCAAACTATACGGAATGGTTCCGTAAGTTGAAGAATGTCTTGACTTCGGAGAAGATGCTCTACGTGTTAGAAAAATCTCCTCCGAAGGAAGCACCAGCCGATGTAAGTCCGGAAGAGTTGGCCAAACTTGATACATGGTGGGACCATGATATCAAGGCCAAATGCTATATGCAAGCCTCGATGCCTGATGAACTCCAGAGGCGATTTGAGGATACCGTGAATGCTGCTGACATTCACGTACAACTCAAGGAACTTTTTGGGGCTCAATCGAGAGCTGAAAGGTTCGCTACTGTAAAAGAGCTAATGACGTGTCACATGCATGAAGGGACTTCGGTCCGTGATCATGGGGTACGAGTGATTTGGCTCATACAGAAGTTGGTAATGCTTGATTTGGTGTTGGAGCATGAACTCAACGTGGACTTATTACTTCTATCTCTTCCTTCTTCGTTTGACGGATTTGTGGTGAATTTCAATATGAACAAGATAGAGGCCTCCCTTGAAGAGATGGTCAATATACTTGTAACATATGAATCCACTTTAAAGAAGGATAAACTAGCTTTCTTGGTGGGCTCCTCTTCTTCTGCTAAGAAGGGGCCAAGTACAAAGGGTAAGAAACGTTCTGTCCCACCCAAGAAAACCGAACCCGAGAAGAAGTACAAGACAAAGGCTTCAAACATGGAAAAGTCCAAGGATGTTTGCCATTACTACAAGAAACCCGGTCATTGGAAACGTAACTGCAAGGAATATCTAGAGCAGTTGCGAACTGCGAAGGGTATGTTCTATATTGAAATAATGTTTCACTTAATACTACTTCTTGGGTATTGGATATCGGATGTGAATCTCACATTTGCAATGATTTGCAGGTGATGACAAGAAGTCGCAAGCTTAGAATGGGTGAGACCCAGCTGAGGCTCGGAAATGGTTCCAGAGTTGAAGCTAAAGCTGTGGGAGATGTTTATTTAATTTTGCAGAATGGTTTTAAGTTACTTTTGAGAGACGTTTTATTTTTTCCAGATTTGATTAAAAACATTATTTCTGTTTCTATGCTTGATAGAGATGGTTTTTCTTGCAATTTTGTGAATGGGATTTGCAATATTTACAAGAATGAATGTTTGATTGGAAATGGACAACTTGAAAACGATCTATATAACTTAAAATTAAAAGACGTTCCAATAAATTATGTTGATAAACCGGTAACAACAAACAAAAGGAAAATCGATAGTCAAAACCCAGCAAACCATTGGCATGCTAGGCTAGGTCATATTTCCTCAAGGAGGATGAACAAGCTAGTGGGAGAGGGCATGTTTGATATGTCTGATATTAACTCTCTACCTACTTGTGAGTCCTGCCTGAAAGGAAAAATGACTAAATCTCCTTTTAAGGGGAAACCTGAGCGTAGTCAAAATCTGTTGGATTTGATCCATACAGACGTTTGTGGTCCATTTAGAATTGGTACTCAATATGGCCACACCTACTTCATTACCTTTACTGATGATTATTCTAGGTATGGGTATTTATATTTAATGAAATATAAGTCAGAAGCATTTGAAAAGTTCAAAGAATTCAAGGCTGAAGTAGAAAACAAGCTAGGTAAAAGTATTAAAGCACTTCGATCGGATCGAGGTGGAGAATACTTAAGTACCGAGTTTTTGGACTATCTGAAAGAGAATGGGATTCTCTCTCAGTGGACTCCTCCTATGACACCTCAGCTAAGTGGTGTATCGGAGCGTCGTAATCGAACTTTGTTGGACATGGTTCGATCCATGATGAGCTTCACTGAGCTTCCACCTTCGTTTTGGGGCTACGCGCTTGAAACGGCGGTGTTGTTGTTGAACAACGTCCACACCAAAGCAGTGGACAAAACACCATACGAGTTGTGGAATGGCAAAGCTCCTAAGTATTCGTACTTGAGGATTTGGGGATGTCCTGCTTACGTGAAGCAGACAGTGGGAGATAAGTTGGATAGTCGATCCACCTTATGTTATTTTGTAGGGTATCCGAAGAATTCAATCGGATATTATTTCTATCATCCTGCTGAAACAAAGGTGTTTGTTTCAAGGAATGCCACCTTCTTGGAGAAGGAGTTCTTATTGGATAAGAAAGGCGAGATGATGGAACTCGAAGAAATTCGAGAAGAACTCGAAATACAAAATAATGATCCTACACCTCAGGAACCATTGATGGACACGCCTATACCTAGAAGATCCGAGAGGACTTCTAGACCTCCTATTCGATATGGTTTTGTTCTTGAAGGGGATCAAGATGAACCCGACGTTGGATGTGATCCAAGAAACTTCAAGGAAGCAATTTCTGATGCGGATTCAAATTTATGGCTTGAAGCTATGCAGTCGGAAATAGATTCGATGCATACAAACCAAGTTTGGTCTTTAGTAGATCCTCCCGATGGAATTTTTCCAATAGGGTGTAAATGGATCTACAAGAGAAAGCTTGGGCCTGATGGTAAGGTATTGACCTACAAGGCACGATTGGTGGTGAAAGGTTATACTCAAAGACAAGGAGTTGACTATGATGAAACCTTTTCACCAGTTGCAATGTTTAAGTCCATAAGAATTCTTATTGCCATAGCTGCTTGGTATGACTATGAGATATGGCAAATGGATGTGAAGACTGCATTTCTTAATGTAAACATTAAGGAAGAGATCTATATGATGCAGCCTGAGGGATACACATCCATGGGAAGCGAGCATAAGGTATGCAAGCTTCAGAGATCAATCTATGGTCTCAAACAAGCATCAAGAAGTTGGAACCAGAAATTTGATGAAACAATAAAGGATTTTGGTTTCATCAAGAACTCGGAGGAACCATGCGTGTACAAGAAAGTAGTTAAGGATGCTGTGACATTCTTAGTACTTTATGTTGATGACATCCTACTCATTGGGAATGACGTAGGGATGTTGCAGTCAACAAAGATATGGTTATCAGGTAGATTCTCGATGAAGGATTTGGGTGAGGCATCCTATATTCTAGGGATACAGATCTATAGAGATAGATCTAAGAGAATGATAGGACTTACTCAAGCAACTTACATCGAAACCATATTGAAAAGGTTTTCAATGGATGGGTCCAAGAGAGGACATCTACCTATGTGTCATGGAGTTTCTCTATCCAAGTCTATGTGTCCCAAGACTGATGAAGAGATAGAGAAAATGACACATGTACCATATGCGTCAGCCATAGGTAGTATCATGTATGGGATGATATCTACCAGACCGGATGTAGCATTTGCTCTGAGTGTCACGAGTAGATATCAAGCTAATCCCAATTAAATGCATTGGAAAGCCGTGAAGGACATTCTTAAGTACTTACGAAGGACTAAGAATATGTTCATGGTATATGGAGGAAGAGAACTGAAATTGGAAGGCTATACCGACTCTAGCTTCCAAAGTGACGTGGATGACTCGAAGTCAACCTCTGGATTTGTGTTCATGCTCAATGGCGGTGCTGTCTCTTGGAAGAGTTCCAAGCAGGACACCACAGCGGATTCCACCACTGAGGCAGAATACATTGCAGCATCAGCTACTGCTAAAGAGGCCGTTTGGATGAGGAATTTCGTCCAAGAGTTGGGAGTCATTCCTGAAGTTGTTGGTCCAGTCCCGGTGTACTGTGACAACACGGGTGCCGTTGCTCAGGCAAAGGAACCAAGGTCTCATCAAAGATCCAAACACGTACTGAGGAAATACCACATCATCCGGGAGATCGTGGAAAGAGGAGACATCACTGTCGAAAGAGTGGCCTCTGCAGACAATATCGCTGATCCACTTACTAAGCCCTTGCCAGGACCATTATTTGACAAACATCGCGAAGCAATGGGTCTACGTAGTATGACTAGTTGGCTTTAGGGCAAGTGGGAGATTGAAAGAGTGGGTGCCCAGTGAGCCAACTTGTGGCTAAGGGCTTTGATGACTCTTTGTATAAACAATCTTTTTTTTAATATAATTTACACTTTTATTAATGGCAATGACTTTATCTTTCTTCATATTGTTATATTGTGATATACTATTGTTGTTTTGATAAAGACCTTGAATATACTATAGTGTATGTAAGATGTGGTAGTGCATGGGGATGACTATCATGAAACACATCTTATAGTCACTGTATATTCTAAACGGTTCCTAGTCGATTGAGCCGTCCGTTAATAAGGATAAGGATCGCTCGAGATTGAGACTAGCATTTGCGATGCCGAGTACCACGTTTCATTGGTATGGAACATAGAGATGTTCAAAGCATGCAAATGGATATTCATACGATGAATGATCGAACTACCCTATCCGGACTTTCCAAGTGGTTATCACTTATCGAGTGGATAAAGTCCGCGGTTTTGGTTGTACACCATTAGTCCTTACTACTTGAAACATCATTGAGACTCTATATGCTAGTACTGTACTTTGACTCGTTTACCGACTCTATTGGGGTCATCAGGTGTCGGGATTGGGTACAGTTACAACACATATAGGATTCGATGCTTTGTTGTCAAGGATTCACCACATACTTGCGAGTGTGGATATCCTATGCAATCTGAGGAGATATTAGTGTGACGAATCTCTGGCCAGAGTACATGATGTGTTTTAAGAAATGGTTTCTTAGTAGCACATGCGATGTCACTATTTGATCTTCAAGATGCATTGCATAGTTATCGAATCTCGAACGACTCTCGATTTACCAATGGTTGTTGATTCGATCGGGATATATGGATGAAGGGACCGTACTGTACGCTAACCAAAATCTATTGGTTCTTGCAGGCACTATCAGTGATACCTAGGGAATCATGGGGCGATGTTGCTAGGCGCTCTTACCATGATTCGATGGGCAAGTCGGAAATTGTTGTTCCGAGTCACAAGGAGTTGTGAGCCCACGGCTAGCTGTATCTCTGAACCATTGAGGGTCACACAGAGTAATGGATTTTTAATCCCCGTTGAGATAGTTAAATTTAAAGAGTTAAATTTAATGAACAAAGAAGTGGGACTTCTTATTTAAGAGTAGAGGAGTAAGATTTCCTAAAATGACATAGGGATGGGCATTTTTGGAAATCACTGAATTCGGATTCAGAAAATTTATCTTGACTATAAAAGATGCAGAAATGGTTTCTGTGAAATTGGTGAAATTGGTTTATCAATCTGAGTCACGATGAATTTTATATTAATTTCTGAACATGCGGGCTTTGCTTGTCAGGCTTGAACTTATGACTAATGGGCCCTAAGCTGATAGCAGCCCACATTATAAATAAGTTATTGCAGTACAGAAATTACACAACAGAGGCTCACAATTTTCGAAAACCCTAGTTGTTTTTATTAAAAGTGGCCGCCCCCCTTCCCTCTCTGCTCGGGAAAATCCAGCCTGTGAATTTTGAATTGCATTCTGGTTTAACGGATCAAATTCGTTAATTCTCTTCGTAGAAATTTTTGATAGATTTTCTAGTGCAATCTATCAGAGGGATTAAATCTCTGTTCGTGGACCTGATTGAAGAACAGTTCGTCCATCAGTTCCTGGGAGATACAACAAGAGCAGAGTAATCTGTTGGTGTCCATAATCTCGATTCGAGATTGGAGGTAAAAATTTATAATTGTTATTTAATTTTTACACACACAATTTAATCGTAAAGTTTTGATACCCATTATGGAATCGTTCCATATAAAATTTTTAAACTTCCGCTGCACCGGGTATCAATCCTGATTGATCTAATCGCCGTTCTCCAACAGTATGTCCATCCCTTCCGTCGTTAGCTCATCTTTATCCGCCGCACACTCCAATCGATTCCTCTCTCGGGAGGCCCAAGAGAGGTATGAACACGCTAGACTCAATCATAATCCAATTAGTGAGCGTGGTTTATCTCTGGATTGTCATGACTTTGTTGCTTTGGGGATTAATAAGCGTAAATGGAATATATTTTGCAAAGTGCCCAAACCCGCCATTGTCCCGATGGTTAGGGAATTTTATGCTAATGCCCCAGCCCGAGATGATTCTAAATCCTTTGTCCGAGGGAAACTTGTTCCGTTTGATGCCGAGACGTTGAATAGGTTGTTTGATACACCTGCTGCTGATGATAGTCAGTTTAGGAATTTTAAGGCGAATCCAGATTATAATCTGATTTTGCGAGAGATGTGTTATGCGGGTGCACAGTGGCACGATCCTCTCCGGTTCACTCTATTTCCAGAGCGATTTCTGAAGCTTGAGCCGGATTTATGGTATGCTTTCATAGCCCGGCGGCTTTTGCCAGTGCTACACATTGTTGACGTGCAGACGGATTGGGCTATTCTTGTGTATGCGATTACGAAGCGATGGCCGATAGATGTGGGCACTCTCATCCACGATTCCATTGTCTACTCGATGTAGACTCCGTTGGTGGGCCTCTACTTTCCTCACACCATCACCTCCCTTTGTCATCAGGCGGGTATGCCGATCAGTCCAGATAAGGAATGGCTGCGACCTTTTAAGACAGTGGATGAGAAGCTCGCCACCTCTAAGCAAGCGAAGCGCAATTTAGAGTTTTATAGCGGCCACCCTCATGTTGGGAGTTCTTCTAGCGTTCATCCGCCGCCAGCACCTCCTCGCCGTACTGCCCAGAACATGGCCATTGAGAGCTCCGCCTTCAACCATTATGCCATGGACTATTTTCAAGCCACTTCCACTCATCTCCATAATGTGGAAGATATGATGCAAAGTATGGCGACTCAGTTGGGGTTGGATACTTCCGGTTTTTGTGCGGCACCTCTTTATCCGCCCCCATTCCTGTTCCAATCTGACATGCTACCACAATTTGCTCCAGTTGCACCTCAGGATGCCTCCATCCCAGACGAAGAAGACGATTAATCACCAGGGGAGTTCTTTTTGTTTCTCTTTTTGTTTGTTGCATTTGCTTGTGTTTTCTTTTGTCGTTTTTGTACTCTGAAGCATTGAGGGCAATGCTTTAGATAAGTATGGGGGGTGTTTAGTTATCATGTTTTGTGTTTGTAAGGCCCGAGATTATTTAATTTAATCCATGATTATTTAATTTAATCTGAGATTATTTAATTTTAATTCGAGTATATTTAATTTGGGAATATTTAGAGTTTTGATTTAAATTCTAATATTCTTAAATTATTTAGGATTGAAATTGAATTAAAATAAGGGCCGAGGACTGAATTGTAATTTTTGAAGAATTGAGGGGACTAAAGTGCAATTATAATTGAATTTATCAGATTCTAATAAGATGTATCAGCATATGCACGTGTATTCTCCATCTTCAATTCAGAATTTCAGAACAGAGCAAGACAAGATCCTTTCCTTTTCATTTGATTTTCGATTTTCAAATTGCCGTATCTTTTGATCCGATCGTCCGATTTCGATTTCGAAAGGTGTTTTGGAATCCTTACGACAAGGGCTTCGATCTAGTGTAAGTTTTTACTTCTTTCGGCACTGTTTGAAGTTCAAAAGTTGGTAGATATCAGATATTGATGATATGTATATGTTCTTCGACGTTTATGTATTCCGATATCGAAACCGGGTTGAAGAATTCATGTTGCTTGTACTTAATCCTGATTTTCAGCTTGTGTTCGATGGTTATAGCTGTTGTTATATGGTTTTATGAGTGGTTATTGCTGTTGTGATATACGTATGAATTGTATTCGAAGTCGGAAATGGTTTCGATATTTCGTCAGTTACCGATTTTCAATCGCTACGCCGCCAATTTAGGTTTTGAGACTTTTTTGATAGCCTAATATTGAGCTGAAGATCTTGTGATTGTATACTAATGTTTATTGACCATAATCGTTACATTTGAGATTAGTTCCAAGCTCGATCAATTCAAGAAGTTCGACTTTGAACCGAAGGAGTTTGCTTGAGGTTTGAAGTGATTGTATTGAAGTTATATTGATGAGTTTGAGCAGATTTTGGATTGATCCTTTTGAATGAAGTTTGATATGAATATTCTGATTGTTATGTTTCAGATTTGAAGTATTAAGAACCGAGAAATACGAAGGTATAATGACGACATCGTGAGTCAGGGATTTTGAAATTCGAGAATGACGTTTCTTGAGTTGTCCCGCCAAAAACACATACTTGTTTATGTTTTGATTTGTCTTTGATGTTGTTGATCCATCCCAGGTAATGGATCTTTGATTTGAGTCGTTATGATTATAATATGAGATGATATTGAATCGATTCTATGCCGAGGTCGGAGGGTGACCTTATTTTCGAATCCGGAATGATTTTGATAGATGGATATCCATGTCAATATCGTTTACAAATCTTGATGGCAAACGTCGTTGTATGAATCAATTCTTAATCAATATCTGCGTTATTTGCTCTATTGTTGAGTTGATTATGAATAGAGTCGATATGATTTATTTAACGCTTTATATATGTCGATTATACTGGGAATTATTTCTCACCGGAGTTTATCCGGTTGTTGCTTTGTTTTGTATGTGTGCATGGCAACAGAGGGGGCAGGAGCTAGTCAACGACGACACTGATAGCTCGGGAGCGAGATTTAGCAAGTGAGAACTCGGGTTTTAGATGATGTATGATAGTTGGACTAGCATCAAACTTGTAGAAGAATTATGGCTTGAAGTACACTTTGTGTAGCTTATGGTTTTAATGCCTTTGTTACTATTCGTTTGATGTAATAATCGCATGAATTGATGCTTGAGACTTCATATATTTATATATGCATGTTCCAGAATTGATAAACCATGTTTTAGTTGGTTTTGGATTAATTTTCCAAGTCTTGACAACATAAGTGTTTCTGCAGATTTTTCTGGGTAGAGAGGCCGCTCGATCGGTAGGATTCAACCGATCGAGCGAGGCCTTAAAAATGCAAAACAGAGAATTGAAGTTTTGAGCTCGCTCGATCGGTAGGATTTGACCGCTTGAGCGAGACCAAAATATGCTCAGACCCGAGAAATGAGATTTCCAGCTCGCTCGGTCGGTAGGATTTAACCGATCGAGCGAGGTGCAATAATTTAAAAAAAAAATTTATTTGGTTTGAGTATTCTTTTAAATACATGATTAATTGTTTATTAATCGTTAATTGTCCTAAGATGAGATTAGCAACCCGAGGTTCCTACAACAGGTGGTATCAGAGCCTAAGTTTCTCGGACTGAGAATAGATGAGCAGAGTAGATCGAGTCTTCTATTCTGATTTATTTATGTCTATATTCTTGAAGCATGTTTATTATCTAAACTGATTACAGCTTTAAACTTGCATGTTATCTATTATCTGATATCAGGGGAAGCATGTTAGACTGCAATTAAATCAGAACTCGATCTCGTGAGAAGGCATTGTGTGTTTATCAGAGGAGGGGCTGAAACAGAATTGTGTTATGATGTGATGATGAATTATACACTAATATGTTTGATTATCAGATATGCCTCCCCGACCCGCACCGACTACTAGACAGAATTTGGCAATGAATCAGCCAGAGCAGACTAATGCTGCACAGATACGAGTGACAACACCTGAACATGGACAGAGTAGTACTTCTGCTGATGTGTTTGGTGATGCTAATTCGATGGAGAAACTTTTGAAACGATTTCAGTCATTCAAACCACCAATGTTGCAAGGAACTGAATATTCTGTTGATTCTGAGAATTGGCTTGAGGATATCGAGCAGTTATTTGAATCCCTCGACTATACAGATGATCGTCGTGTGAGACTGGTGATTCATCAACTACATGGCCTTGCAAAGAGTTGGTGGATAGCGACGAAGAGAGCGTTGGAAAATCAAGGTACTGTTATTACCTGGTTAGTATTTCGAACTGCTTTCTATCAACGGTTCTTTCCTATTTCTTATCAAAAGGACAAAGGAGCAGAGTTTGCAAGTTGGCAACAGGGACAGTTAAATATCAAAGAATATGTTGCAAAGTTCACTAGCTTGTTGAAGTTTGCTCCACATATTGCTGTCAGTGATGAAGCTCAAGCCGATCAATTCATCAATGGCTTGAATCCCGATGTGTTCACTCTTGTTAATTCAGGAAAACCGAATACCTTTGCCGATGCTCTGAATCGTGCAAAGGGGGCTGAAGCAGGAATACTGAGGAAACGAGGAGCACAGTTTGTACCACAGCCAATGAGACAACCGCAAGAGCAGCCACAAATTCCACCACCACCTAGATTTGATGTTGGAGATAGTAGTATTAGTGGTAAGAAATATTTCTTTAAATGCAAAAGCAAACAGTTTAAGCGTCCAGGTGGTAGCTCTTCGAGTTCAAGTGGATCTAGACAGTTCAGAGGTGGACAGAAATCCGGTACTTCTGATGTTTACTGTTCCAAATGTGGGGGACGTCATACCAATGAGCAATGCAAAGGAGTGTTTGGCAGTTGTCACATTTGTCAACAACCGGGTCATTTTGCGAAAGTATGCCCACAACGAGGTTCTGGAGGTGCACAAGGTGCAAGTGGATCTCAAACAGTGACACAACCAGAGAGGCAAGCATCCTCAGTGCATTCATTACAACCTCATCCATCGACACAAAGCCGTACTGGAGGAAATCAAGCTGGGAGTCAGCAACAGAGGCAACAAGCTCGAGTGTTTGCATTGACTGAAGAGCAAACACAAGCTGCACCAGATGATGTGATTGCAGGTAATTGTTCACTTTATGGTTATCCTGCGTATGTGTTAGTCGATACAGGTGCATCACACACATTTATTTCTGAGAAATTAGTTGCATTATACGAGTTGCCTGTTGAATCCTTAGCTACTGTAGTGTCTATTTCATCTCCTTTGGAAAGAGGTATAGTATCTGTAAAGTCTGTCAGAAATTGTGTGCTACAGTACGAAGGTAGTGAGATTGAGTTGGACTGTATTGTTCTTGGTTTGTTTGATTTTGATTGTATTATCGGTATCGATATGCTAACCAAGTACAAAGCTATAGTTGACTGTTTCCAGAAGATTGTAAGATTCAGACCTGATATGGATGACGAATGGAAATTTTATGGTAAGGGATCACGAGCCAAAATTCCTTTGATATATGTTCTATCTATGACTGACTTATTACAGAAAGGGGCAGAAGGATTTCTTATCTATGCAGTTGATGTACTGAAGACTAGCCCGAAATTGGCTGATTTGCCAGTGGTTAGTGAATTCGCTGATGTTTTCCCTGAAGAGATTCCGGGATTGCCTCCGTTTCGAGAGGTAGGCTGCATAGAATTGATGTCAGTTACACAACCGATATCAAAAGCACCTTATCGTATGACACCAATCGAATTGAAAGAGTTGAAAGAACAACTTGAAGATCTGCTAGCCAAAGGTTATATCAGAACGAGTGTTTCTCCTTGGGGCGCTCCGGTTTTTTTTTGTTAGAAAGAAAGACGGATCGGTGAGACTATGTATTGACTACCGACAATTGAATAAAGCAACGGTAAAGAATCGATATCCTTTACCTCGTATCGATGATTTATTTGATCAATTGCAGGGTTCGTCAGTATATTCGAAGATTGATTTACGTTCTGGCTATCATCAATTGAGGGTAAGAGATGAAGATATCCCTAAGACTGCATTTGGAACCAGGTATGGTAATTACGAATTTATAGTCATGCCTTTTGGTCTAACGAATGCACCGGCAGTATTTATGGTATTGATGAATAGAGTGTTTCAAAGATATCTAGATGATTTCGTGATCATATTTATCGATGATATTTTGATATACTCTAAAAATTTGTGTGATCATGCTAATCACATGAGAACAGTTTTGAAGACGTTGAGGGAAGAAAAACTGTATGCTAAGCTATCCAAATGTGAGTTTTGGTTGAATAAGGTGGTATTTCTGGGTCATATTATATCAGGAGATGGTATTCCAGTTGATCCAAGTAAAGTTGAAGCTGTGATTAGTTGGCAAAGACCGACATCTGTGCCAGAAATCAGAAGTTTTATGGGTTTGGCAGGATATTATCGTTGATTTATCCGAGACTTCTTGTCTATTGAGAAGCTTATTAAACAGCTTACACAGAAAAATGCACCGTTTGTGTGGTCTGAAGCGTGTGAAACCAGTTTTCTTGAGCTGAAGAAGAGGTTGACTACAGCACCAATTTTGACAATCCCTTCAGGTACTGGTTATTTTGTTGTTTATTGTGATGCTTCTCACCGAGGTTTGAGATGTATTTTGATGCAGAAAGGACATGTGGTTGCTTATGCCTCACGACAACTGAAACCACATGAAGTCAGATATTCAATTCATGATCTTGAATTGGCAGCTATCGTCTTTGCATTAAAAATCTGGCGACATTATCTGTATGGTGAAAATTTTGAAATATTTTCTGATCACAAAAGTCTGAAGTATCTATTTTCACAATCTGAACTGAACATGAGACAATGAAGATGGCTCGATTTATTGAAAGATTTCGATTGTAAATCAAATATTATCCAGGGAAGTCGAATGCAGCAGCAGATGCCTTAAGTAGGAAGGTATGTGCTTTGTCCTTGTCTACTATAGGTGTATCTAGTTTGATTGAAGATTGCTGTATATCTGGATATATTTGAGACAGATAGAAGACCGATGAGAATATGTGCAATCAGTGTTGAGCCTGAATTGTTGATTCAAGTCAAGGAAGCACAGAAATCTGATTTGAATGTTCAGAAATTGATTGAAATGATCAAATCAGGACATCAGTCTGAATACAAGGTTAGTGATGATGATATTCTGTATGTGAATAACCGAATTGTTGTTCCCGATCTTTCAGATTTGAGACAGAATATTTTGACAAAAGCCCATTGTAGTCGATTTAGTATTCATCCTGAAGGCAGAAAAATGTACAACGATTTGAAGAATCAGTACTGGTGGAAAAAAATGAAGTCTGATGTGACTGAATTTGTATCAAAATGTCTGAATTCCCAACAGGTGAAGGCTGAGAGGAAGAAACCAGGTGGCTTATTATAGAGTTTCTCTATTTCTAAATGGAAATGGGACCATATTTCCATGGACTTTGTGACGAAATTGCCACGATCATCCCGAGGTTGCGATGCTATTTGGGTGATCATTGACAGATTAACGAAATCTGTGTGCTTTATTCCTTATCGAATGACTTATCGTCATGATCAAATGGCAGATCTCTATATTCGAGAAGTGGTAAGACTACACGGTGTGCCAAAGTCGATTGTATCCGATCGAGATCCTAGAATTACTTCGCACTTTTGGCATTGCCTACAGGAAGCTCTAGGTACGCGCTTATATTTGAGTACTGCTTATCATCCTCAAACTGACGGACAATCTAAACGAACCATTCAGACTCTCGAGGATATGCTTAGAGCGGTGATACTTGATTTTGGTATTACATGGCAAGATTCTATACCACTTGTGGAATTCTTTTATAACAACAGTTATCAAACGAGTATAGAGATGGCTCCATTTGAAGCGTTGTATGGGAAAAAGTGTCGAGCGCCATTATATTGGGATGATGTGTCAGAGATGCCTGAGTTGGGACCGGATATGATCAGACAGATGACTGAGCAGGTGAAGTTGATTCAGCAGAGAATGAGAACAGCGCAGCACAGACAGACTAGATATGCGAATGTGCGACGACGGCCGTTATCTTTTGAACAGGGAGATAGAGTATTCTTGAAGATTTCACCTTTCAGGGGTACTATACGATTTGGCAAGCGAGGAAAGTTATCTCCGCAATTTATTGGGCCGTATGAGATTCTTGAGAAGATAGGCAATCTTGCTTATCGACTCGCTCTTCCTCCATCATTGTCCGGTATTCATGATATTTTTCATGTTTCGATGTTAAGGAAGTATCAGCCTGATGTATCGCATATTATCCACGTTGATGAAGTTGAACTCGATGACACTTTGAGTTATTTCGAGAAACCGAATCAGATTCTTGATAGGAAAAAAAAAACAAAAAAAAAGCAACTCCGAACGAAGACCATTCCATTGGTGAAGATTCAATGGAGTCGGCACGAAGTTGAAGAAGCGACATGGGAAGTTGAAGAAGACATGAGACAGAAATTTCCTTACTTATTCCACTGATGTGAGTTCTTATTCAGTTTTATGTTATTCTTTATTCTTATGAGTATACAGACTGCATATCTATATTTTTTATGAATTCGAGGACGAACTCATGTCTTAGTGAGGGAGAAATGTAAGGCCCGAGATTATTTAATTTAATTCATGATTATTTAATTTAATCTGAGATTATTTAATTTTAATTCGAGTATATTTAATTTGGGAATATTTTGAGTTTTGATTTAAATTCTAATATTCTTAAATTATTTAGGATTGAAATTGAATTAAAATAAGGGTCGAGGACTGAATTGTAATTTTTTAAGAATTGAGGGACTAAAGTGCAATTATAATTGAAGTTATCAGATTCTAATTAGATGTATCAGGATATGCACGTGTATTCTACATCTTCAATTCAGAATTTCAGAACAGAGCAAGCCGAGATCCTTTCCTTTTCATTTGATTTTCGATTTTCAAATCGCCGTATCTTTTGATCCGATCGTCTGATTTCGATTCCGAAAGGTGTTCTGGAATCCTTACGACAAGGGCTTCGATCTAGTGTAAGTTTTTACTTCTTTCGGCATGGTTTGAAGTTCGAAAGTTTGTAGATATCAGATATTGATGATATGTATATGTTCTTCGACGTTTATGTATTTTGATATCGAAACCGGGTTGAAGAATTCATGTTGCTTGTACTTAATCCTGATCTTCAGCTTGCGTTTGATGGTTATAGCTGCTGTTATATGGTTTTATGAGTGGTTATTGCTGTTGTGATATACGTATGATTTGTATTCGAAGTCGGAAATGGTTTCGATATTTCGTCGGTTACCGATTTTCAATCGCTACGCCGCCGGTTTAGGTTTTGAGACTGTTTTGATAGCCTAAGATTGAGCTGAAGATCTTGTGATTGTATACTAATTTTTCTTGACCATAATTGTTACATTTCAGATTAGTTCCAAGCTCGATCAATTCAAGAAGTTTGACTTTGAACAGAAGGAGTTTGCTTGAGGTTTGAAGTGATTGTATTGAAGTTATATTGATGAGTTTGAGTAGATTTTGGATTGATCCTTTTGAATGACATTTGATATGAATATTCTGATTGTTATGTTTCAGATTTGAAGTATTCAGAACCGAGAAATACAAAGGTATAATGACGACATCGCGAGTCAGAGATTTTGAAATTCGAGAATGACATTTCTTGAGTTGTCCCGCCAAAACCACATACTTGTTTATTTTTTGATTTGTCTTTGATGTTTTCGATCCATCCCAGGTAGTGGATCTTTGATTTGAGTCGTTATGATTATAATATGAGATGATATTGAATTGATTCTATGCCGAGGTCGGAGGGTGACCTTATTTTCGAATCCGAAATGATTTCGATAAATGGATATCCATGTCAAGATCATTTATGAATCTTGATGGCAAACGACGTTATATGAATCAATTCTTAATTGATATATGTGTTATTTTCTCTATTGTTGAGTCGATTATGAATAGAGTCGATATGATTTATTTAACGCTTTATATATGTCGATTATACTGGGAATAATTTCTCACCGGAGTTTATCCGGTTGTTGCTTTGTTTTGTATGTGTGCATGGCAACAGAGGAGGCAGGAGCTAGTCAACAACGACATTGATAGCTCGGGAGCGAGATTTAGCAAGTGAGAACTCGGGTTTTAGATGATGTATGATAGTTGGACTAGCATCAAACTTGTAGAAGAATTATGGATTGAAGTACACTTTGTGTAGCTTATGGTTTTAATGCCTTTGTTACTATTCGTTTGATGTAATAATCGCATGAATTGATGCTTGAGACTTCATATATGTATATATGCATGTTCTAGAATTGATAAACCATTTTTGAGTTGGTTTTGGATTAATTTTCCAAGTCTTGACAACATAAGTGTTTCTGCAGATTTTTTTGGGCAGAGAGGCCGCTCGATTGGTAGGATTCAACCGATCGAGCGAGGCCTTAAAAATGCAAAACAGAGAATTGAAGTTTTGAGCTCGCTTGATCGGTAGGATTTGACCTCTCGAGCGAGACCAAAATATGCTCAGACCCGAGAAATGAGATTTCCAGCTCGCTCGATCGGTAGGATTTAACCGATCGAGTGAGGTGAAATATTTTTTTAAAAAAAAATTTATTTGGTTTGAGTATTCTTTTAAATACATGATTAATTGTTTATTAATCGTTAATTGCCCTAAGATGAGATTAGCACCCCAAGGTCCCCACAGTGTTCATTCTGTTTGCATTCATTTTGTTTCGTTAGTTGCATATAGTTCGTATTCATAGCATGTCATTGTGTTGCTTATGTGTTGAGTCAAGAAAGAATTGGATAGCATGGCCAATGATGAGATTTTCTTTGCTTTGTTTTGAAACTGTAGTCCATGGTCGTCTGCCTGTCTGACCAATTTTAACTGGTGAAACCAATTAGATGAATGAACTCTGATATACACTGTGATTTGTGCTAGAATCTGAGTTTGAAAAATGCAAACATAGAGATGATTGAGGCGTTTTTTGGATTTTTGGGCCTAATTTTCTTTGAATTAATTATCTCTAGTTGCCCTTTTGAGCCTACACTTATATGAGTACATGAGGTACATATTCTGAAATTTGTTGATATTCATCGTTCACTGTTGATGATTGTTTGTTTCTGCAATGATTGAATTTGTATGATTTGATTTTGAATTGAAACTTGTCTAGAACTAGTTCAAACACTCTTCTAGTCGGAATATGGGCATAACTGTGATTAAAAATGATTTAGGCAATTTTTCTGTGAATCGTTTGAGCCTTTCAAGCTACCCATTGATACATTCTATCCCTATTACCTTGTTTGAGCTTTAATGAAATCGAATGACATGCGTGAAAACATGTGGTAAACCCCCATTTGGAATCTTTTCCAGATCCTGCACTCACTACCTAATAATAGCTTAAACACTAAGTCCTACCTTAAAAGGAGAGAGTTGAATGTATGAATTATATATCCTCCTAAATTTGAAGTTGGAGAGTGTAATGGTGTGAAAAAAATATAGAAAAAGGTAGTGGTGAAAAAGAAAAAGAAAATTGATAGAATGGGTTGAAAAGGAAAATCTGAAAAACAAAGTGAATCAATGGTTTGATGAGGTGATTTAGAATGTAACAAGAAGAAGGAGGTGAATAATAATGGTTAGTCGTAATTTACTCCTTTCTTTGAACTGTTATCCTTCATTTGTAGCCATAAGCCAGACCTAACATTACAAGCTTATTAAGTCCTCTTGACCGAGTCACAGTTGCCCAATATACTAGTGGCAAAGAGTTGTGAGAATTTAGCATATGGACTGTTGATAGACACTGTTGCTGAGTATGAATTTTTAATCAAAACACGCACGCACTATTTCTCTTTATATTAAACTGATTGTGAGTGTTTTGATACCATCTATTTGATCTTGTGTTACTTTCAAAAGTCCTCATGATCTATGAATGTGTGGATTGAACTTGGATGAAGGTACTTTGAAACATGAGTTGAAAAGATTGTAAGTTTATGCGGTGAACTAGTTTATTTTTAAAATTTCAAGTGTTAGTAGGTTTGATGTGATTGGATTTGAATTTTTAAAAATTATTGCTGAGGCCATTGCTCCATAGAATTTCTTAATTCTTGTTTGTGTGTTTGTTTAGTCTTGCTCGAGGGCGAGCAAGATTCAAGTATGGGGGTGTGGATAAGTGTGTTGAGTATACATTATTTTGTGTCATTTTTATATTTATTTCGCATGCATTTATTTTATTTTCGTGTGTTTTGTTAGTGTTTTATTTTATGTGCATGTATTATACTCTCCTGATTGAATTTTGTAGGATAATGGAGTTTTTAAGAAGTGCTGTGCGGAAGACACACGCGCGCGTGAGAGCCCTTCTCGCGCGTGAGCTGTGTAAGATTCCAGAGACGCCAAAGCCAAGGCGCACGTGGGTGAGATTACTCTTTGCGCGCGCGCAGAAAGAAGTTCCAGAGAGTTCAGGGGAAGCCGCACGCGGGCGAGCTCCTATCTCGCGCGCGCGTGAGAGGTTGATCGAGCCACTGTCTATTTGAACTGCGCGCGCGCGAGATTCATCCCAGGCGCGCGCGTGTGTTTGGAAATTTGTGTTGTTCGAGAATTTTTAGGTCAAGGAGGATTTTAATTGGCGAGGACCCTATAAATAGAAATTTGATGATCTTTTTGAGGACTTTTGTCTTTTTGATTACGCGCAAAGGCTGACGGCAGCTGCTTGAACAATTTTTCAGTTTTTCTTCTACTCTCGTATTTTCTAGTTTATGGTTTTAGACTTTATTTGATTAATTATGTTTATTAGTGAGTAGTAGTTTTTCTTCGATCAAAGCCACGTGATTGGTTTAGATAATTTATGTAGAAAACTTGATTTGTTTATTTGAGATTTTCAGACTTGATTTGATTTTGTTGGTTATCGAATTTATATTTGTCTTGTGAATTTTCTGGCCAAGTATTTGCTTGCACGTTAATTGATTTCAATTCGACAGAGGAGGTTTTGATTTTGATCACTTCGATATTCAACATAGTGTAAAACTGACTAGAAATAGAATTCAGTTTCATTATGCGGTTTGGGTGTAAACTGAATTTTCACAGTTATTCATGCATTCAAATTTGATTAGAATTACGAAAGATTAATCCGTCAAAATATGAATAGGTTTGATTTTTCTAGAAATAGTCCTTTGAACAAATTAAAAAAATTCTCGTTAATTAAGATTAAGTCTGATGTCTTAGATCGACTGCTTGTTACATGAATTGTCTGGTACCTACGTGAGTCCTTGATCGAGCTTTTTCCAAATTTGAATTAAATCCAAATTTTACTGCTGCGTTTTAGTTAATTTAATTTTATTTGCAATTTTAATTATTAGTTTAAAATCTGAATCACTTTTATTCATTAGTCTAGATTAAGTAGAAATAAATATATTTTGGTATTCATATTTATACAGTCCCTGTGGGTTCGACATCTGGACATTTGTCCACTATATTATAACTTGACCTGGTACGCTTGCCAGTTGATTTTTATCATACCGATTTTAGCGGTCACCATGCATAACTAAGCATTTTAACTTCAAATTTTTCCATAACGTAAATCATTAAAGCATTAATCCTAATCCTCATAACATAAACATAATTAAAATATTAAAACTTACTGACTGGTAGTGCGACTTTTGAGCTCCACGTAACAAACTATTTACCCTCCAAGAACCTTGCTCTGATACCAACTGAAACTTTCCTAACCTTTAGAGATTTTTTTTGAAGCGATATATATATATATTAAATATACATATGTATATATATATATATATATATATATATATATATATATTTAAAATATTCATATACTTATGTATATATATATATACTATACTTAAAATAGTCTTAACATAAAATAACTTACATAAAATATATTTGCATGCAATTTAATTTAATAATTGAACATGCGTAAAAGAAATCCAAGATACTTAGATGTAAATCCAATAATTAAAATCCATTCATACGTAACCGACATTCCAAGAAAAATCTTCCAATCGTGCGAACATAATTTAGAAAATTTTCAAAACCATAAATTAACAGAAATACTGACATGTGCGGAAAAATAATATAATGTTTAAAAGAAACTCTCATTTCACTAAAAATAACCGAGCAGAAGGTCACGAGCGGACAAGCTGCATGGGAGCTTAGAAGTATTTATCATAAGTCGCGGCAATAAACTCATCATCTATAATATGCTTACATGAACACATTAGATCTAGTGAGCCTAGAGGCTCAACACGCTCTATCCGTACATAAAAATATGAAGTCACATGCAGATAATAATATTCATAACATAAAACATGAATGCATGCATGCTCATAAAAATTTGTTCGTAAACATTTAACCATAATCATGATCTTATTCTTAATCATAAGCATAACATAATTCTTAAATCATCATAAGGCATCACATTATCATAACTCTTTCTGTGCAGGTCGTATCCATGAATGTGGCTCTTAAACATGAGCGATTTATCAATCTGAGAACCAACGTACGTGACGGTGGGATCTCCATCTCTATGCCGGTAGCATAACTATGTCGCCACTGCACCAACCCGTAATCAGGTTGGATTCGTGACTCTAAGTCATAACTTTGCTGCCACACCACTTCAACTTCCATAAAAAATATTATTTTCTTAACTGTCCTTAGTCATACATTTCATAATATTTCTTGATGCCTGAACTTAAAATAACAATAAGCATAAAAAATATTCATACTTTCATATTTTCATTAAAAATTTGGCCGTAAATATATATTTAATTATTTTTCATAAAATTTATACTTATACTTAAAATACATGCATAAATTAAATATATATGCACGGACCATTTAATTTGTCATGGATTTGTTCGAGCTTTTGACCCCTTAAACATAAGCCCAATTACTTAAACTATCTCAAATACTTAACTTAACCCATAAATTCTCACTGACACATTTATTCCTAATCTGATCCAAATAAAACGTAGCCCATTATAACTTGGTCCATCAATTCTCATGAGTCACTAGGCCCATGAAAAATTAATGGACTAACTTAAATATTAAATCCAAGCCCATTAATCACATACATTGGCCCAATAGGCACAAATGAAAAAAAACTGGCCCATTAATTTTCATGGGTCCTAGGCCCAAAAAAAATTTTGGACTTACTTAAATAATTATATAAGTCCCATTTAATAAAACCCATGTGGCCCAATTATTTAATTAACTTAGACTTAAACCCATTTAAACACTTAAACTAATAATTAACTTAAAAATTAAATACCTGAGCCCAACTAACAAAACCCGAACTCGAACCCAACTAAATTGACCCATTAAATTTTAGACCCAACCCGGACCCGAAATCCCAATCCCGACCCGCCAAAACACAAGATACAACCCTAGTCTTCCTCTCCCTAAGCCTAACTCGCGGCAGTCTGAGCGGTTTCAAAAAATCTATTCATGCCACCTGCTCCGATCACCTTTGGCCATGAAACTGTTTCCTATACTTAGAAAACATCCATGCGGTTCTAACCCAAAAAATTTGACATCAAACCAAGCCTTGTAGAAGGAGAACGATCCAAAACAATCTACCCCTTGTTCCTGCTCGTGCGCAGAACGCGACCCAACACATTAGGCCGTTCGGCCACCTCGCTCTGCCCACCACCGGCCAGAGAACTACCAGTACTACCTCCTCTATGTCTTGCGGTTCTAACCCAAATAAAACAAGGCCAAAACTCTCCTTGTGGACCGAGAAAGAGCCGTTTTACGCAGACCGCTCAAACTGCATCAAATCTGCCTTCTATGGTGTATCCAGACTAAACCAGCTATTAAGCCACATGAACCACAATCCAACCACAACCCTAAGGACCCTATCTCAATCCTTAACTCATTGGTTATCCCCAAGGGAGGAGCTAGGATTTTACTTCAGTGTAGAAAACAATATAATATAATTAATAAAGAAAAAGACATCGGATAATTGACAACCAGAAATAATGTATCTTAAGATTAATTTGAAAACAAGCTAAAGATGAACAGAAACATTTTTTAATGGATTAGAAAATGCTATAAAATTTACGAAGAACAACACATACAGAATTCGCAATCAAAAATATTGTTAGAAATCAACTCTACAATCGAAAAATAAGTATGAATTGATTCCTGATCACAAAATGGGTACAAAATTATTATTATTTTTTAAAATAAAATGGGTACAAAATTAAAAAAAACATTTGAATGATTGACGAACATTGAAGGAAAAATAAACCCAAGATTTGGTTAAAACATTCTTGATTTTGTAGAGAATATGGAAAATGAGATAATATGTAATATGAATTGAAATGATTGTTAATCAAAACTATATGGTTCATGAGGAGAAAATGTTATACATAAGGTTATAGATTATCTATCTGGACAGGAGTAGCAAGTAAAAATTTAAAACTTTGAGCACAAAATTTGAGTCTAAAGAATATTAATTTTTTTTATCTTTTGGGTCTAATGAGAACAGCTAGGCCTGTAATAAAAACAAATAAAATTTTAAAATTGTGATTCTAAAATTTATAATATATATATATATATATATATATATATATATATAAATAAAATATTTTGTGGCTTTTTGGCCCAGTGTAGAAATTGCCCACACTGGGCCCATACTAGCTCCGCACATAGTTAGCCCCTCGAACGATCACATGGCAGAAACACAAGCCAAAATCATCAACATGTCCAAAAACTTGAATATCATGCATGAAAACGTGAAGAACAAGAAAACCAATCAAATAATTTGTAAACACACGTTTAGATCATGTAAAAAAACATATGAATATATGATCTAATGGGGTCAAGGAAAGGAATTGAACGTGCCTTTGCGATTTATTCGCTCGAAACTACAAAATCATCGCGTAGATCGCCTACCAGGACGAATGGGACTTAGACTCTTCAAAATTCTTAATACTTCAAGTGAAAGTGTGTGTAAATGTGTTTTTCTGATGAATAGAGTGAGGGAGAAGGGGAGATGGTGGCTAGGGTGAAACTAACGTGAAGAAGAAGAAAACTAAGTCTAGATAAATCTATTTATTTCTTTAAATTTTTGGAAATCTGATCCTAGTACTTGATCTGACCATGAACTCATTTGATCACTAAACTCATCTGATCTGTACTCTTCGATCTGATCTTATCTTCTTTTCCATTCAAGTTGATAGAAGCACACTTCAACAGGAGGAGATCGGACCATCCGATATATGCCTATAAATAGGGGTTCCGAGACCCTCCTTCATTGGTCATTTCCATTTCCCTCTCTCGCGCTCTTAGGCGTTTCTAGCTCGTTTTAGGGAATTTTAGGCATCCTATTGAAAGAGTGGGTGCCCAGTGAGCCAACTTGTGGTTATGGGCTTTGATGACTCTTTGTACAAACGATCTTTTGTTTAATGTAATTTACACTTTTATTAATGGCAATGACTTTATCTTTCTTCATATTGTTATATTATGATATACTATTGTTGTTTTGATAAAGACCTTGAATATACTATAGTGTATGTAAGATGTGGTAGAACATGGGGATGTCTATCATGAAATACATCTTATAGTCACTGTATATTCTAAACTGTTCCTAGTCGATTGAGCCGTCCGATAATAAGGATAAGGATCGCTCGAGTTTGAGACTAGCATTTGCGATGCGGAGTACCACGTTTCATTGGTAGGGAACATGGAGATGTTCGAAGCATGCAAATGGATATTCATAGGATGAATAATCGAACTACCCTATCCGGACTTTCCAAGTGGTTATCACTTATCGAGTGGATTAAGTCCGCGGTTTTGGTTGTACACCATTAGTCCTTACTACTTGAAACATCATGGAGACTCTATATGCTAGTACTGTGCTTTGACTCGTTTACCGACTCTATGGGGGTCATCAGGTGTCGGGATTGGGTACAGTTACAACACATATAGGAGTCGATGCATTGTTGTCAAGGATTCACCACATACTTGCGAGTGTGGATATCCTATGCGATCTGAGGAGATATTAGTGTGACGAATCTCTGGCCAGAGTACTTGATGTGATTTAAGAAATGGTTTCTTAGTAGCACATGCGATGTCACTAATTTGATCTTCAAGATGTATTGCATAGTTATCGAATCTTGAGCGACTCTCGATATACCAATGGTTGTTGATTCGATCGGGATATATGGATGAAGGGACCGTACTGTACGCTAACCAAAATCTACTGGTTCTTGTAGGCACTATCAGTGATACCTAGGGAATCATGGGGCGATGTTGCTAGGCGCTTTACCATGATTCGATGGGCAAGTCGGAAAGTGTTGTTCCGAGTCACAAGGAGTTGTGAGCCCACGGCTAGCTGTATCCCTGAACCATTGAGGGTCACACAGTGTAATGGAGTTTTAATCCCCGTTGAGATAGTTAAATTTAAAGAGTTAAATTTAATGAATAAAGAAGTTGAACTTCTTAAATAAGAGTAAGGGAGTAGGATTTCCTAAAATGACATAGGGATGGACATTTTTGGAAACCACTGAATTCGGATTCAGGAAAATTTATCTTGACTTTAAAATGTGCAGAAATGGTTTCTGTGCACATTGGTAAAATCGGTTTATCAATCGGAGTCACGATGAATTTTATATTAATTTCTGAACGTGCGGGCTTTGCTTGTCGGGCCTCAACTTATGACTAATGGGCCCTAAGGTGTTAGTGGCCTGCATTATAAATAAGTTATTGCAGTACAGAAATTACACACAACTGGTCATAATTTGAGAGACAGAAAATCGAAAACCCTAGCTCTCTCTCAAAAGAAATTCGGCCGCCCCCTCCCTTCTCTGCGTGAGAAATTCCGGTCTGTGATTTTGAATTGCAGTCTGGAATAGCAAATCAAATTCGTTTATTCTCTTCGTAGAAAACTTCTGATAGATTTTCTAGTGCAATCTATCAGAGGGATTAAACCTCCATTCGTGGACCTGATTGAAGGAGTTCATCAGTTCCTGGGAGAGACAACAAGAGCAGAGAAATCTGTTGGAGTCCAATAATCTCGCTTCGAGATTGAAGGTAAAATTTAATAATAGTTATTTAATTTTACACACACTTATAATTTAATCGTTAAACGGTTGATACCCACACTATGGAATTGTTCCATAATAAAATTTTTAAACTTCCGCTGCACCGGGTATCAATCGTGATTGATCTGAACGCCAGTTTTCCAACAGTGGTATCAAAGCCAGGTTGCTCAGATCAAACGATTAAATTAATCGATTGTACAAAAATTTTTGAGTCTTGCTTTTTAAAACAAAATAAATATTTTAAATAAAAAAAAAAATTTTTTTTTTCGGGCAAAACCCGGGCAGCGATTGGATCGCTGCCCGGTGGGGCAGCGACGGTCGCTGCCCCGGGCGGCGCACGGCGCCGCCCAAAGGGGGCGCACGTCGCCGCCCAGGGGCGGCGCTCAGCGCCGCCAGGGCAGCGCAGCGCAGCGCTCGGCGCTGCCCAGGGCGGCGCACGGCGCCTCCCAGGGCAGCGCACGGCGCCGCCCCCTGGGCGGCGCCAGGCGCCGCTAGTGCAGCGATTGTCGCTGCCCTAAAGGGGCAGCCGGGCTGCCCCGGCCCGCGCCCACGGGTGCGGGCCAGCCCGGGAGTGTCCCGGGCGGCCCGCGGGAAAAATTATTTTTTTATTTAAATTAATTTTAATGTGTTAAAATTTTATTTTTGGTCCGGTCAAAAATTGTTTTTGATTGGTTCACGAGGCATCGGATCGAATTGTTCGAGTCCGAAAATTTTAAAATTGATTTTTGGATAAATTTGAATTTTTGGAAAACTTTAATATTTTATCCTTAAATTGAATTTTGAAATCAATTATTTTTGGTACAATTGATGATAAGATTTGATCTTATGTATATATTAAGTAAAATATGATTTTATCTATAAAATTAGATTCTGTAGATAAAATATGATTTTATTTAATAAAAGGTAAAATATGATTTTATATGTAAAATATGATTTTATATATAAAATATGATTTTATCCTGTTTAAATTTAAATTTCCATATGCATGATATCCAATAAATTAATTTTAAATTAAATGTTATTGGATAAGGATGATCGATTGCCATGACCAATTTTGTAGGTGTATGTTAGGAATATACATTTGTTTTATTGTTGTTGGTTTTATTAATGGGCCTGGTTTATGGCCCAAAATGAATGTCATATGTAATAAAAGTGGGCTTGGTTTATGGCCCGTTCCCACCTCTAAAATGTATCCCCTACTTGTCATTGCTATTTATTGTAAATACATTAGATTTAGTGGGAGATCAAGATTTGAAGATGGTGGGCCCAGCAGACAATAAAGACGAAGAAATGTAAATTGGAAGCTAATGTAATAGGATTGCATTGCATACTGCATATTACCTAGGATTGGACTAAGACTCGTGATTGGCAACCACGAGTCAATTAGAAATGGAATCGATCATCCTATATATAATATATGATATTATGATTGTATGCATGTTTTAGACATAATTGCGTGAATCCGGCAAGCATGCAATAATTTGAAATTGATGAGACAAATTTTTTATAATTAAAAATCCCTCATTTTAAATATGATTTAAAATTGATATCAAGATAAATAAAGGAAATTTAAATTTGTTTAAATATTTCTACCTTCCATCAACGGTCAATGTATGAGATGCTACCCGCGGATACGGTCCGGCTCATATTATTGGGGGGGCCCGTTCGTCGGAAAGCTGTACATTGGATCGACAAATGTTGTAAGTTGGGTGGAACTCCCATGGGATCGTCTCATATTATTGGGGGATCCACATGGCGACCGTCCATCACAACTTAATATTGATGGGTCATCTTGACATGTCACTTTAAACGGCGTCATATTATTGGGCCCTTATTGGACATGAGGTAAATACATGGGGGTTGCTTTGGAAGCAATTGGGCTCTACCTTTTGAGAATTATGGTTGGCTGATATTATTCGGGACCATAAGTTTGTCAATTGGACTCCATGTTCTCACTAAGAAAAAAGTTTCCCGTTTTCACTAGAGGGTAGTGAAATCGTTAAAATAGTGGGAGTGAGATTCATAAAATTAAATTCGCCTATTTTATGTCTTAGTAAATTGCTTAAACAATCATTGATATATGTCTGTTTTTCTTTTCAGTATTTCATACAATGAATTCGCGTAATCCATTATTCTCGATCCTCGAACAAAACAAGTTGACTGGCGCAAACTATACGGAATGGTTCCGGAAGTTGAAGATTGTCTTGACTTCGGAGAAGATGCTCTACGTGTTAGAGAAATCACCTCCGAAGGAAGCACCAGCTGACGTAAGTCCGGAGGAATTGGCCAAACTTGATGCATGGTGGGACCATGACATCAAGACCAAATGCTATATGCAAGCCTCGATGTCTGATGAACTCCAGAGGCGATTTGAGGACACCGTGAATGCTGCTGACATTCACGCTCAACTCAAGGAACTTTTTGGGGCTCAATCGAGGGCTGAAAGGTTCGCTACTGTTAAGGAGCTAATGACGTGTCGCATGCGTGAAGGGACTTCGGTCCGTGATCATGGGGTACGAGTGATTTGGCTCATACAGAAGTTAGCAACTCTTGATTTGGTGTTGGAGCATGAACTCAACGTGGATTTACTGCTTCTGTCTCTTCCTTCTTCGTTTGACGGATTTGTGGTAAATTTTAATATGAACAAGATAGAGGCCACCCTTGAAGAGATGGTCAATATGCTTGTGACATATGAATCCACACTAAAGAAGGATAAACCAGCTTTCTTGGTGGGCTCCTCATCTTCTGCTAAGAAGGGGCCAAGTACGAAGGGTAAGAAACGTTCTGCCCCACCCAAGAAAGTCGAACCCGAGAAGAAGCACAAGACAAAGGCTTCAAACAATGGAAAATCCAAGGATGTTTGCCATTACTGCAAGAAGCCCGGTCATTGGAAGCGCAACAGCAAGGAATATCTAGAGCAGTTGGGAACTGCAAAGGGTATGTTCTATATTGAAATAAACATTTCACTTAATACTACTTCTTGGGTATTGGATACCGGATGTGGATCTCACATTTGCAATGATTTGCAGGTGATGACAAGAAGTCGCAGGCTTAGAATGGGTGAGACCCAGCTGAGGCTCGGGAATGGTTCCAGAGTTGAAGCTACAGCCATTGGAGATGTTTGTTTAATTTTGCAGAACGGTTTTAAGTTATTTTTAAGAGATGTTTTATTTGTTCCGGATTTAATTAAAAACATTATTTCTGTTTCTATGCTAGATAGAGATGGTTATTCTTGCAATTTTGTGAATGGGATTTGCAATATTTACAAGAATGAATGTTTGATTGGAAATGGACAACTTGAAAACGATCTATACAACTTAAAACTAAAAGACGTTCCAATAAATTATGTTGATAAACCGGCGACAACAAACAAAAGGAAAATCGATAGCCAAAACCCGGCAAACCTTTGGCACGCTAGGCTAGGTCATATTTCCTCAAGGAGGATGAACAAGCTAGTGGGAGAGGGCATGTTTGATATGTCTGATATTAACTCTCTACCTACTTGTGAATCCTGCCTAAAAGGAAAAATGACTAAATCTCCTTTTAAGGGGAAACCTGAGCGTAGTCAAAATCTGTTGGATTTGATCCATACAGATGTTTGTGGTCCATTTAGAGTTGGGACTCAATATGGCCACACCTACTTCATTACCTTTACTGATGATTATTCAAGGTATGGGTATTTATATTTAATGAAATATAAGTCTGAAGCATTTGAAAAGTTCAAAGAATTCAAGGCTGAAGTAGAAAACAAGCTAGGTAAAAGTATTAAAGCACTTAGATCGGATCGAGGTGGAGAATACTTGAGTACCGAGTTTTTGGACTATCTGAAAGAGAATGGGATTCTTTCTCAGTGGACTCCTCCTATGACACCACAGCTGAATGGTGTATCGGAGCGTCGTAATCGAACTTTGTTGGACATGGTTCGATCCATGATGAGCTTCACTGAGCTTCCACCTTCGTTTTGAGGCTATGCGCTTGAAACGGCGGTATTGTTGTTGAACAACGTCCACACTAAAGCAGTGGACAAAACACCATACGAGTTATGGAATGGCAAAGCTCCTAAGTATTCGTACTTGAGGATTTGGGGATGTCCTGCTTACGTGAAGCGGACAGTGGGAGATAAGTTGGATAGTCGATCCAGCTTATGTTATTTTGTAGGGTATCCGAAGAATTCAATCGGATATTATTTCTATTATCCTGCTGAAACAAAAGTGTTTGTTTCAAGGAATGCCACCTTCTTGGAGAAGGAGTTCTTATTGGATAAGAAAGGCGAGATGATGGAACTCGAAGAAATTCGAGAAGAACCCGAAATACAAAATAACGATCCTACACCTCAGGAACCATTACTGGACACGCCTGAACCTAGAAGATCCGAGAGGACTTCTAGACCTCCTGTTCGATATGGTCTTCTTCTTGAAGGGGATCAAGATGAACCCGACATTGGATGTGATCCAAGAAACTTCAAGGAAGCAATTTCTGATGCGGATTCAAATATATGGCTTGAAGCTATGCAGTCTGAATTGGATTCAATTCATACAAACCAAGTTTGGTCTTTAGTAGATCCTCCTGATGGAATTGTTCCAATAGGGTGTAAATGGATCTACAAGAGAAAGCTTGGGCCTGATGGTAAGGTATTGACCTACAAGGCGCGATTGGTGGCGAAAGGTTACACTCAAAGACAAGGAGTTGAATATGATGAAACCTTTTCACCAGTTGCAATGTTCAAGTCCATAAGAATCCTTATTGCCATAGCTGCATGGTATGACTATGAGATATGGCAAATGGATGTGAAGACTGCTTTTCTTAATGGAGACATTAAGGAAGAAATCTATATGAAGCAGCCGGAGGGGTTCACATCCATGGGAAGCGAGCATAAGGTATGCAAGCTTCAGAGATCAATTTATGGTCTAAAACAAGCATCAAGAAGTTGGAACCAGAAATTTGATGAAACAATAAAAGATTTTGGTTTCATCAAGAACCCGGAGGAATCGTGCGTGTACAAGAAAGTAGTTAAGGATGCTGTGACATTCTTAGTACTTTATGTTGATGACATCCTACTCATTGGGAATGATGTAGGGATGTTGCAGTAAACAAAGATATGGTTATCAGGTAGATTCTCGATGAAGGATTTGGGTGAGGCATCCTACATTCTTGGGATACAGATCTATAGAGATAGATCTAAGAGAATGATAGGACTCACTCAATCAACCTACATCGACACCATATTGAAACGGTTTTCAATGGATGGGTCCAAGAGAGGACATCTACCCATGTGTCATGGAGTTTCTTTATCCAAGTCTATGTGTCCCAAGACTGATGCAGAGATAGAGAATATGACACATGTACCATATGCGTCAGCTATAGGTAGTATCATGTATGGGATGATATCTACCAGACCGGATGTAGCATTTGCTCTGAGTGTCACGAGCAGATATCAGGCTAATCCTGGTCAAATGCATTGGAAAGCCGTGAAGGACATTCTTAAGTACTTACGAAGGACTAAGAATATGTTCATGGTATATGGAGGACGAGATCTGAAATTGGAAGGCTATACCGACTCTAGCTTCCAAAGTGACGTGGATGACTCGAAGTCAACCTCTGGATTTGTGTTCATGCTCAATGGCGGTGCTGTCTCTTGGAAGAGTTCCAAGCAGGACACCACAGCGGATTCCACCACTGAGGCTGAATACATTGCAGCATCAGCTGCTGCTAAAGAGGCCGTTTGGATGAGGAAGTTCGTCCAAGAGTTGGGCGTCATTCCTGAATTTGTTGGTCCAGTCCCGGTGTACTGTGACAACACGGGTGCCGTTGCTCAAGCAAAGGAACCAAGGTCTCATCAAAGATCCAAACACGTACTGAGGAAATACCACATCATCCGGGAGACTGTGGAAAGAGGAGACATCACTGTCGAACGAGTGGCCTCTGCAGACAATATCGCTGATCCGCTTACTAAGCCCTTGCCAGGACCATTGTTTGACAAACATCGCGAAGCAATGGGTCTACGTAGTATGACTAGTTGGCTATAGGGCAAGTGGGAGATTGAAAGAGTGGGTGCCCAGTGAGCCAACTTGTGGCTATGGGCTTTGATGACTCTTTGTACAAACGATCTTTTGTAATTTACACTTTTATTAATGGCAATGACTTTATCTTTCTTCATATTGTTATATTATGATATACTATTGTTGTTTTGATAAAGACCTTGAATATACTATAGTGTATGTAAGATGTGGTAGAACATGGGGATGTCTATCATGAAATACATCTTATAGTCACTGTATATTCTAAACTGTTCCTAGTCGATTGAGCCGTCCGATAATAAGGATAAGGATCGCTCGAGTTTGAGACTAGCATTTGCGATGCGGAGTACCACGTTTCATTGGTAGGGAACATGGAGATGTTCGAAGCATGCAAATGGATATTCATAGGATGAATAATCGAACTACCCTATCCGGACTTTCCAAGTGGTTATCACTTATCGAGTGGATTAAGTCCGCGGTTTTGGTTGTACACCATTAGTCCTTACTACTTGAAACATCATGGAGACTCTATATGCTAGTACTGTGCTTTGACTCGTTTACCGACTCTATCGGGGTCATCAGGTGTCGGGATTGGGTACAGTTACAACACATATAGGAGTCGATGCATTGTTGTCAAGGATTCACCACATACTTGCGAGTGTGGATATCCTATGCGATCTGAGGAGATATTAGTGTGACGAATCTCTGGCCAGAGTACTTGATGTGATTTAAGAAATGGTTTCTTAGTAGCACATGCGATGTCACTAATTTGATCTTCAAGATGTATTGCATAGTTATCGAATCTTGAGCGACTCTCGATATACCAATGGTTGTTGATTCGATCGGGATATATGGATGAAGGGACCGTACTGTACGCTAACCAAAATCTACTGGTTCTTGTAGGCACTATCAGTGATACCTAGGGAATCATGGGGCGATGTTGCTAGGCGCTTTACCATGATTCGATGGGCAAGTCGGAAAGTGTTGTTCCGAGTCACAAGGAGTTGTGAGCCCACGGCTAGCTGTATCCCTGAACCATTGAGGGTCACACAGTGTAATGGAGTTTTAATCCCCGTTGAGATAGTTAAATTTAAAGAGTTAAATTTAATGAATAAAGAAGTTGGACTTCTTAAATAAGAGTAAGGGAGTAGGATTTCCTAAAATGACATAGGGATGGACATTTTTGGAAACCACTGAATTCGGATTCAGGAAAATTTATCTTGACTTTAAAATGTGCAGAAATGGTTTCTGTGCACATTGGTAAAATCGGTTTATCAATCGGAGTCACGATGAATTTTATATTAATTTTTGAACGTGCGGGCTTTGCTTGTCGGGCCTCAACTTATGACTAATGGGCCCTAAGGTGTTAGTGGCCTGCATTATAAATAAGTTATTGCAGTACAGAAATTACACACAACTGGTCATAATTTGAGAGACAGAAAATCGAAAACCCTAGCTCTCTCTCAAAAGAAATTCGGCCGCCCCTCCCTTCTCTGCGTGAGAAATTCCGGTCTGTGATTTTGAATTGCAGTCTGGAATAGCGAATCAAATTCGTTTATTCTCTTCGTAGAAAACTTCTGATAGATTTTCTAGTGCAATCTATCAGAGGGATTAAACCTCCATTCGTGGACCTGATTGAAGGAGTTCATCAGTTCCTGGGAGAGACAACAAGAGCAGAGAAATCTGTTGGAGTCCAATAATCTCGCTTCGAGATTGAAGGTAAAATTTAATAATAGTTATTTAATTTTACACACACTTATAATTTAATCGTTAAACGGTTGATACCCACACTATGGAATTGTTCCATAATAAAATTTTTAAACTTCCGCTGCACCGGGTATCAATCGTGATTGATCTGAACGCCAGTTTTCCAACACCTATTCTAGGGCCAGGAGGCGACGGAGCGCTGTCGGGGTTGTAGCGGAGTTGTGCCCAAGTTTTGGGTTTATCGCCATCAGTGGGTTGACGACAAACGCAGGTATACTACTAGACTCAGATTAGCTTAAGTGAGTATTTATTAATCTAGTTAAGGCTTTTAGTAGACTATAAGTAATATAATGATTATATGCTTATATGCTTGGGCTTGAGTACTCGGGTGGCTAGGTTTCTTGAGTTAAGTAATCTAAGGTATGGACGTACTATCCGAGATACGCTGGTTGAGTATGCATGTTCTATGTTTGCATGTGACATTGATTATATGTCCATTTATTATGTCACGGATATTATTATGCATTCATTGGCACGTCGAGCCTGTATTTCATTGATGCTAACAGCAGAGGGGTCGCTCAGCCCTATGATATTTTGTGGATGAATACCATAGTTTTGGATCCAGATATATCCACGTAGTATGATATGGGAGTACCTCCTGATGCGACGGCCCAGTGTGCTACATACCATGGCGCCTTTGACTGAGTAGTGTTCTATCGATGTTAGGTTCCGATACCCTTTACTTTCATTGCATTCATAAAATGTGTATACTCATACCTTCGTGCTGAGCGTTGTATCACTCACGTTCATGTATATTTTTTTGGACACCCCATTCGATGAGGCAATTGCAGGTTTCCCAGAATCGGAGACCAGTGTGTAGTTGGCAGTTGGAGAGTTGGGACCTTAGTTGATGCCGACGGTATTAGTTTGGTTTGACCCTTTTGTATTAGATTTTGATTGTGTTGTATATTACTAGTTTTAAATTATTTATCGGTTGTATTTTGCCGGGTTAGAATTTGTTTTAAGTTTACGCAGTTTTCTTTGATTATTATTTAAGTTTTAATTGCATGCTTAAGTCTCTGTTAGTAGGTGATTTTGGGTCGGTCACTACAAAGAAAGCGAGATGGTGGGCGGTTGCGAGCCTAGACGCCGTCTTTTAGAACACTGATTTATACATATTTGAGATGTTCGGCCGAGCATCTTATATTTTTTTTCAAAACAAAAGAACAAAAAAAAATATCATTGCAAGCTAGCGCTCATGTTTGATGTTACCCTGCATACTAAAAACTATGTGTGTGTGTGTATATATATGTATATGTATATATATACCCATCATACGGAGTTTTTTTTAACAATGATATGAATTTATATTGCATTTGAAAGATTTATGTAATTATATATTTAGGGTGTGTTTACTGAAAGAGTGGGTGCCCGGTGAGCCAACTTGTGGCTAAGGGCTTTGATGACTCTTTGTATAAACAATCTTTTGTTTAATATAATTTACACTTTTATTAATGGCAATGACTTTATCTTTCTTCATATTGTTATATTGTGATATACTATTGTTGTTTTGATAAAGACCTTGAATATACTATAGTGTATGTAAGATGTGGTAGTACATGGGGATGTCTATCATGAAACACATCTTATAGTCACTGTATATTCTAAATGGTTCCTAGTCGATTGAGCCGTCCGTTAATAAGGATAAGGATCGCTCGAGATTGAGACTAGCATTTGCGATGCCGAGTACCACGTTTCATTGGTATGGAACATAGAGATGTTCAAAGCATGCAAATGGATATTCATACGATGAATGATCGAACTACCCTATCCGGACTTTCCAAGTGGTTATCACTTATCGAGTGGATAAAGTCCGCGGTTTTGGTTGTACACCATTAGTCCTTCTTGAAACATCATTGAGACTCTATATGCTAGTACTGTACTTTGAATCATTTACCAACTCTATTGGGGTCATCAGGTGTCGGGATTGGGTACAGTTACGACACATATAGGAGTCGATGCTTTGTTGTCAAGGATTCACTACATACTTGCTAGTGTGGATATCCTATGCAATCTGAGGAGATATTAGTATGACGAATCTCTGGCCAGAGTACATGATGTATTTTAAGAAATGGTTTCTTAGTAGCACATGCGATGTCACTATTGGATCTTCAAGATGTATTGCATAGTTATCGAATCTCGAACGACTCTCGATTTACCAATGGTTGTTGATTCGATCGGGATATATGGATGAAGGGACCGTACTGTACGCTAACAAAAATCTATTGGTTCTTGCAGGCACTATCAGTGATACCTAGGGAATCATGGGGCGATATTGCTAGGCGCTCTTACCATGATTCGATGGGCAAGTCGGAAATTGTTGTTCCGAGTCACAAGGAGTTGTGAGCCCACGGCTAGCTGTATCCCTGAACCATTGAGGGTCACACAGAGTAATGGATTTTTAATCCCCGTTGAGATAGTTAAATTTAAAGAGTTAAATTTAATGAACAAAGAAGTGGGACTTCTTATTTAAGAGTAGAGGAGTAAGATTTCCTAAAATGACATAGGGATGGGCATTTTTGGAAACCACTGAATTCGGATTCAGAAAATTTATCTTGACTCTAAAAGATGCAGAAATGGTTTCTGTGAACATTGGTGAAATTGGTTTATCAATCTGAGTCACGATGAATTTTATATTAATTTCTGAACATGCGGGCTTTGCTTTTCAGGCTTGAACTTATGACTAATGGGCCCTAAGCTGTTAGCAGCCCACATTATAAATAAGTTATTGCAGTACAAAAATTACATAACAGAGGTCACAAAATATTTTCGAAAACCCTAGCTGTGTTTTCTCTAAGTGGCCGCCCCCCTCCCTCTCTGCTCGGGAAAATCCAGCCTGTGAATTTTGAATTTTCAGTCTGGTTTAACGGATCAAATTCGTTAATTTTCTTCGTAGAAACTTCTGATAGATTTTCTAGTGCAATCTATCAGTGGGATTAAATCTCTGTTCGTGGACCTGATTGAAAAATTGTTCGTCCATCAGTTCCTGGGATATACAACAAGAGCAGAGTAATCTGTTGGTGTCCATAATCTCAATTCGAGATTGGAGGTAAAAATTTAATTGTTATTTAATTTTTACACGCACAATTTAATCGTAAAGTTTTGATACCCATTATGGAATCGTTTCATATAAAATTTTTAAACTTCCGCTGCACCGGGTATCAATCCTGATTGATCTGATCACCATTCTCCAACAGTGGTATCAGAGCCAGGTTGCTCAGATCAAGCGATTAAATTAATCGATTGTACAAAAAATTTTTAAGCCTTGGTTTTTGAAACAAAATAAATTTTTTTAAAATAAAATTTTTTTTTTCGGGCAAAACACGGGCAGCGATTGGATCGCTGCCCATGGGCGGCGACGTGATCGCTGCCCGGCCCAAGCCCCTTTGGGGCGCGGGCAGCCCGGGAGCGTCCCGGGCGGCCCGGGAAAAATTAATTTTTTTAAAATTTTAATATGTTAAAATTCTATTTTTGGTCCGATCGAAAATTATTTTTGATTGGTCCACGAGGCGTCGGATCGAATTGTTCGAGTCCGAAAATTTTAAAATTGATTTTTGGATAAATTTGAATTTTTGGAAAATTTATAGATTTTATTCGTTAAATCAGATTTTATGAAATTAATTATTTTTGGTACAATTGATGATAAGATATGATCTTATGGAAATATTGAGTAAAATATGATTTTATGTATAAAATTGGATTTTATATGTAAAATATGATTTTATTTGATAAAAAGATAAAATATGATTTTGTTTGTAAAATAAGATTTTATATATGGAATATGATTTTATCCTTTTAATTTAAATTGTCATTGCATGTTATCCAATAAATTAATTTTGAATTAAATATTATTGGATAAGGATGATCGATTGCCATGACCAATTTTGTAGGTGTATGTTAGGAATTTACATTTATTTTTATTGTTGTTGGATTTATTAATGGGCCTGGTTTATGGCCCAATATGAATTGTCATATGTAATAAAAGTGGGTCTGGTTTATGGCCCGTTCCCACCCATTAAAATGTATCCTCTACTTGTCATAGTTATTTATTGTAAATACATTAGATTTAGTGGGAGATGAAGATTTGAAGACGGTGGTGGGCCCAGCAGACAATAAAGACTGAAGAAATGTAAATTGGAAGCTCAATGTAATAGGATTGCATTGCATACCTGCATATTACCTAGGATTGGACTTAGACTCGTGATTGGCAACCACGAGTCGATTAGAAATGGAATCGATCATCCTATATAATATATGATATTATCGTTGTATGCATGTTTTAGACTAAATTGTATGAATCCCGCAAGCATACAAATTTTAAATGATGAGACAAATTTTTCAAAATTAAAATCCATCATTTTAAATATGATTTAAAATTGATATCAAGATAAATAAAGGAAATTTAAAATTGTTTAAATCTTCCTACCTTCCATCAACGATCAATGTATGAGATGCTACCCGCGGATACGGTCCGGCTCATATTATTGGGGGGCCCGTTTGTCGGAAAGCTGTACATTGGATCGACAAATGTTGTAAGTTGGGTGAAACTCCCATGGGATCGGCTCATATTATTGGGGGATCCACATGGCGACCGTCCATCACAACTTAATATTGATGGGTCATCTTGACATGTCACAATAAACGGCGTCATATTATTGGGCCCTTATTGGACATGAGGTAAAAACGTGGAGGTTGCTTTGGAAGCAATTGGGCTCTACCTTTTGAAAATTATGGTTGGCTGATATTATTTGGGACCATAGTTTGTCAATTAGACTCCATATTCCCACTAAGGAAAACAGTTTCCCGTTTTCACTAGAGGGTAGTGAAATCGTTAAAATAGTGGGAGTGAGATTCATAAAATAAATTTCGCCTATTTTATGTCTTAGTAAATTAATTAAACAATCACTGATAATTGTCTGTTTCTTTTCAGTATTTCATAAAGATGAATTCGTGCAATCCACTATTCTCTATTCTCGAACAAAATAAACTGACTGGCGCAAACTATACGGAATGGTTCCGTAAGTTGAAGATTGTCTTGACCTCGGAGAAGATGCTCTACGTGTTAGAAAAATCTCCTCCGAAGGAAGCACCAGCTGACATAAGTCCGGAAGAGTTGGCCAAACTTGATACATGGTGGGACCATGATATCAAGGCCAAATGCTATATGCAAGCCTCGATGTCTGATGAACTCCAGAGGCGATTTGAGGATACCGTGAATGCTGCTGACATTCACGTACAACTCAAGGAACTTTTTGGGGCTCAATCGAGAGCTGAAAGGTTCGCTACTGTAAAAGAGCTAATGACGTGTCGCATGCGTGAAGGGACTTCGGTCCGTGATCATGGGGTACGAGTGATTTGGCTCATACAGAAGTTGGTAATGCTTGATTTGGTGTTGGAGCATGAACTCAACGTGGACTTATTACTTCTCTCTCTTCCTTCTTCGTTTGACGGATTTGTGGTAAATTTCAATATGAACAAGATAGAGGCCTCCCTTGAAGAGATGGTCAATATGCTTGTAACATATGAAGCCACTTTAAAGAAGGATAAACCGGTTCTCTTGGTGGGCTCCTCTTCCTCTGCTAAGAAGGGGCCAAGTACAAAGGGTAAGAAACGTTCTGCCCCACCCAAGAAAACCGGACCCGAGAAGAAGATCAAGACAAAGGCTTCAAACATGGAAAAGTCCAAGAGTGTTTGTCATTACTGCAAGAAACCCGGTCATTGGAAACGTAACTGCAAGGAATATCTAGAGCAGTTGCGAACTGCGAAGGGTATGTTCTATATTGAAATAAATGTTTCACTTAATACTACTTCTTGAGTTTTGGATACCGGATGTGGATCTCACATTTGCAATGATTTGCACGTGATGACAAGAAGTCGCAAGCTTAGAATGGGTGAGACCCAGCTGAGGCTCGGAAATGGTTCTAGAGTTGAAGCCAAAGCTGTGGGAGACGTTTATTTAATTTTGCAGAACGATTTTAAGTTACTTTTGAGAGATGTTTTATTTGTTCCAGATTTGATTAAAAACATTATTTCTGTTTCTATGTTTGATAGAGATGGTTATTCTTGCAATTTTGTGAATGAGATTTGCAATATTTACAAGAATGAATGTTTGATTGGAAATGGACAACTTGAAAACGATCTATATAACTTAAAATTAAAAGACGTTCCAATAAATTATGTTGATAAACCGGTAACAACGAACAAAAGGAAAATCGATAGTCAAAACCTAGCAAACCTTTGGCATGCTAGGCTAGGTCATATTTCCTCAAGGAGGATGAACAAGCTAGTGGGAGAGGGCATGTTTGATATGTCTGATATTAACTCTCTACCTACTTGTGAGTCCTTCCTGAAAGGAAAAATGACAAAATCTCCTTTTATGGGAAACCTGAGCGTAGTCAAAATCTGTTGGATTTGATCCATACAGACGTTTGTGGTCCATTTAGAATTGGTACTCAATATGGCCACACCTACTTCATTACCTTTACTGATGATTATTCAAGGTATGGGTATTTATATTTAATGAAATATAAGTCTGAAGCATTTGAAAAGTTCAAAGAATTCAAGGCTGAAGTAGAAAACAAGCTAGGTAAAAGTATTAAAGCACTTCGATCGGATCGAGGTGGAGAATACTTAAGTACCGAGTTTTTGGACTATCTGAAAGAGAATGGGATTCTCTCTCAGTGGACTCCTCCTATGACACCTCAGCTGAATGGTGTATCGGAGCGTCGTAATCGAACTTTGTTGGACATGGTTCGATCCATGATGAGCTTCACTGAGCTTCCACCTTCGTTTTGGGGCTATGCGCTTGAAACGGCGGTGTTGTTGTTGAACAACGTCCACACCAAAGCAGTGGACAAAACACCATACGAGTTATGGAATGGCAAAGCTCCTAAGTATTCGTACTTGAGGATTTAGGGATGTCCTGCTTACGTGAAGCAGACAGTGGGAGATAAGTTGGATAGTCGATCCACCTTATGTTATTTTGTAGGGTATCCGAAGAATTTAATCGGATATTATTTCTATCATCCTGCTGAAACAAAGGTGTTTGTTTCAAGGAATGCCACCTTCTTGGAGAAGGAGTTCTTATTGGATAAGAAATGCGAGATGATGGAACTCGAAGAAATTCGAGAAGAACCCGAAATACAAAATAATGATCCTACACCTCAGGAACCATTGATGGACACGCCTATACCTAGAAGATCCGAGAGGACTTCTAGACCTCCCATTTGATATGGTCTTCTTCTTGAAGGGGATCAAGATGAACCCGATGTTGGATGTGATCCAAGAAACTTCAAGGAAGCAATTTCTGATGCGGATTCAAATTTATGGCTTGAAGCTATGCAGTCGGAAATAGATTCGATGCATACAAACCAAGTTTGGACTTTAGTAGATCCTCCCGATGGAATTGTTCCAATAGGGTGTAAATGGATCTACAAGAGAAAGCGTGGGCCTGATGGTAAGGTATTGACTTACAAGGCACGATTGGTGGCGAAAGGTTATACTCAAAGACAAGGAGTTGACTATGATGAAACCTTTTCACCAGTTGCAATGTTCAAGTCCATAAGAATCCTTATTGCCATAGCTGCTTGGTATGACTATGAGATATGGCAAATGGATGTGAAGAATGCATTTCTTAATGGAAACATTAAGGAAGAGATCTATATGACGCAGCCTGAGGGATACACATCCATGGGAAGCGAGCATAAGGTATGCAAGCTTCAGAGATCGATCTATGGTCTCAAACAAACATCAAGAAGTTGGAACCAGAAATTTGATGAAACAATAAAGGATTTTGGTTTCATCAAGAACCCGGAGGAACCGTGCGTGTACAAGAAAGTAGTTAAGGATGCTGTGACATTCTTAATACTTTATGTTGATGACATCCTACTCATTGGGAATGACGTAGGGATGTTGCAGTCAACAAAGATATGGTTATCAGGTAGATTCTCGATGAAGGATTTGGGTGAGACATCCTATATTCTAGGGATACAGATCTATAGAGATAGATCTAAGAGAATGATAGGACTTACTCAAGCTACTTACATCGAAACCATATTGAAAAGGTTTTCAATGGATGGGTCCAAGAGAGGACATCTACCTATGTGTCATGGAGTTTCTCTATCCAAGATTATGTGTCCCAAGACTGATGAAGAGATAGAGAAAATGACACATGTACCATATGCGTCAGCCATTGGTAGTATCATGTATGAGATGATATCTACCAGACCGGATGTAGCATTTGCTCTGAGTGTCACGAGCAGATATCAAGCTAATCCCGGTCAAATGCATTGGAAAGCCGTGAAGGACATTCTTAAGTACTTACGAAGGACTAAGAATATGTTCATGGTATATGGAGGAAGAGAACTGAAATTGGAAGGCTATACCGACTCTAGCTTCCAAAGTGACGTGGATGACTCGAAGTCAACCTCTGGATTTGTGTTCATGCTCAATGGCGGTGCTGTCTCTTGGAAGAGTTCCAAGCAGGCACCACAGCGGATTCCACCACTGAGGCAGAATACATTGCGGCATCAGCTGCTGCTAAAGAGGCCGTTTTGATAAGGAATTTCGTCCAAGAGTTGGGCGTCATTCCTGAAGTTGTTGGTCCAGTCCCGGTGTACTGTGACAACACGGGTGCCGTTGCTCAGGCAAAGGAACCAAGGTCTCATCAAAGATCCAAACACGTACTGAGGAAATACCACATCATCCGGGAGATCGTGGAAAGAGGAGACATCACTGTCGAGAGAGTGGCCTCTGCAGACAATATCGCTGATCCACTTACTAAGCCCTTGCCAGGACCATTATTTGACAAACATCGCGAAGCAATGGGTCTATGTAGTATGACTAGTTGGCTTTAGGGCAAGTGGGAGATTGAAAGAGTGGGTGCCCGGTGAGCCAACTTGTGGCTAAGGGCTTTGATGACTCTTTGTATAAACAATCTTTTGTTTAATATAATTTACACTTTTATTAATGGCAATGACTTTATCTTTCTTCATATTGTTATATTGTGATATACTATTGTTGTTTTGATAAAGACCTTAAATATACTATAGTGTATGTAAGATGTGGTAGTACATGGGGATGTCTATCATGAAACACATCTTATAGTCACTGTATATTCTAAATGGTTCCTAGTCGATTGAGCCGTTCGTTAATAAGGGTAAGGATCGCTCGAGATTGAGACTAGCATTTGCGATGCCGAGTACCACGTTTCATTGGTATGGAACATAAAGATGTTCAAAGCATGCAAATGGATATTCATACGATGAATGATCGAACTACCCTATCCGGACTTTCCAAGTGGTTATCACTTATCGAGTGGATAAAGTCCGCGGTTTTGGTTGTACACCATTAGTCCTTACTACTTGAAACATCATTGAGACTCTATATGCTAGTACTGTACTTTGACTCGTTTACCGACTCTATTGGGGTCATCAGGTGTCGGGATTGGGTACAGTTACGACACATATAGGAGTCGATACTTTGTTGTCAAGGATTCACCACATACTTGCTAGTGTGGATATCCTATGCAATCTGAGGAGATATTAGTGTGACGAATCTCTGGCCAGAGTACATGATGTGTTTTAAGAAATGGTTTCTTAGTAGCACATGCGATGTCACTATTGGATCTTCAAGATGTATTGCATAGTTATCGAATCTCGAACGACTCTCGATTTACCAATGGTTGTTGATTCGATCGGGATATATGGATAAAGGGACCGTACTGTACGCTAACAAAAATCTATTGGTTCTTGCAGGCACTATCAGTGATACCTAGGGAATCATGGGGCGATGTTGCTAGGCGCTCTTACTATGATTCGATGGGCAAGTCGAAAATTGTTGTTCCGAGTCACAAGGAGTTGTGAGCCCACGGCTAGCTGTATCCCTGAACCATTGAGGGTCACACAGAGTAATGGATTTTTAATCCCCGTTGAGATAGTTAAATTTAAAGAGTTAAATTTAATGAACAAAGAAGTGGGACTTCTTATTTAAGAGTAGAGGAGTAAGATTTCCTAAAATGACATAGGGATGGGCATTTTTGGAAACCACTGAATTTGGATTCAGAAAATTTATCTTGACTCTAAAAGATGCAGAAATGGTTTCTGTGAACATTGGTGAAATTGGTTTATCAATCTGAGTCACGATGAATTTTATATTAATTTCTGAACATGCGGGCTTTGCTTGTCAAGCTTGAACTTATGACTAATGGGCCCTAAGCTGTTAGCAGCCCACATTATAAATAAGTTATTGCAGTACAAAAATTACATAACAGAGGTCACAAAATATTTTCGAAAACCCTAGCTGTGTTTTCTCTAAGTGGCCGCCCCCCTCCCTCTCTGCTCGGGAAAATCCAGCCTGTGAATTTTGAATTTTCAGTCTGGTTTAACGGATCAAATTCGTTAATTCTCTTCGTAGAAACTTCTGATAGATTTTCTAGTGTAATCTATCAAAGGGATTAAATCTCTGTTCGTGGACCTGATTGAAGAATTGTTCGTCCATCAGTTCCTAGGATATACAACAAGAGCAGAGTAATCTGTTGGTGTCCATAATCTCAATTCGAGATTGGATGTAAAAATTTAATTGTTATTTAATTTTTACACGCACAATTTAATCGTAAAGTTTTGATACCCATTATGGAATCGTTCCATATAAAATTTTTAAACTTCCGCTGCACCGGGTATCAATCTTGATTGATCTGATCACCGTTCTCCAACATTTACTTGCCCTGATAAATGAGGGATAACATTATTAATACTGATTGATCCTATGTTTAGTTGCAAAATTAAAAATCATTATAAATCCTTAAGTCCGTTAATAATGGGATTTAGAAATGATTCTTAATCCTAAATTTTAGAAGGGATTATTAATCTGTACGTGGTGAAAAGAGAAAAAAAAATCAATTCCAAATTTAATCCATCAAACTAAACATATTATTATTTTTTCATAACCACTTCATATCCTATCAAATTATATTAATAATAACATTTTAATATATCCTTGAACAATCTCATATCTCAAAGTAAATGCAGCCTTACAAAAACATTTATGTGAGACCATATCACGTACAACTCTGTGAGACGGATCTTCGACCCAACCCATGAAAAATATTTTTTTTTTAATTTCAAAATATTATTTTTCTCTAGTATATAATTTTTTGCTACTTATCTTATAAAGAAATATATTTTTAAATATATACTGAATGAAAAATATTACTTTTTATGACAAAATACTATTTTTATCAGTATGTCATGAAGAAACACTGATTTGAGTGAAAAATATTATTATTTTTATGTCAAAATATCTTTTTCGTTATAGATATAAAATTGAATGAGTATGACTCTTGTGAGATCTTCTTATGGATCTATACCCGCGAGACAGATCAACCCAACATAAAAAATTACCCAACCACTGCAAGCTAGCGCTCATGTTTGATGTTACCCTGCATACTAAAAACTAAATGTGTGTGTATATATATATATATATATATATATATATATATATATATATATATATATATATATATATAACCATCATAGAAAGTTTGTTTTAACATGATCGATATGAGTTTATACCCTGCAAAATAAAAATTACATGAGTTTATATATTTACAAAAACACGAAATAATTTATGTGAGACCATATCACCTACAACTCTGTGAGACGGATCTTCGACCAAATCCATGAAAAATATCATTTTTTAATTTCAAAATATTATTTTTCTTTGTCATGTCATTTTTTTCTACTTATCTTATAAAGAAATATATACTGAGTGAAAATTATTACTTTTTATGACAAAAGACTATTTTTCATCATATCAAATCTACACAACATGAAAAACGATTCCCATTAGATATGATATGATAAAGTCAATAATATCACAAATCAAGTTAATCAAGGAAATAAATAACTTATATAAAATTATTTCATGTCCAAGAAAGGGAAAAGATATTAAATAAATTTTTTTCAAAATAGGATGATTTTAAGGAATAAAATATTCTTTTCAATCTCCCTTTTTTTGCCTTTCTGGACAAAATACAATTAATTCACAAACAAATCAACTAAACTCCCCCTTAATCAAAACTCCCCCTGAATAGATTCTCCCTCTAAGTATAAGCAGAGGTGTTGTCACGAGATGTTGGCAACATCTAGCTACGACACTTCAGATCAGAAAACATAAGTGCAAGGAGAACCAGAAACAAGAATTCATATCAGAGCGGACATCACAAAAGAACAGTTTTGATTAGGATCAGAGCAAAAAAAACACACAAAACACAAAACCTAAGACCAAAAAAAAATTAAACTATACTAGCAAAACCAAAATAAATAAACTATAAACAAACTAGAATTGATCGCTCTCATATGAGCCATCAGTTCTTCTTCTGCTTCACTTCCTTCTCCCCCTTTTTGTTCAGAAGGGACAGCTCCACTTAATAGGGACTCATAGTGAGCCTTCATCCCTTCGTAATAGGCTAGATCAGCCTTCGCTTGGTAATCTTCTGCTCAACATGCAACAGTTGAGCTTGAATAAAGTTAGGATCAATATCTTGAGCAGCAGATAGTGGTACAAAAACAGTAGTGGCAGAGGAGGTGTTGGAAGCACCTGCCACAACACCTGCAGTAGCATCTGATTCAGACCATGGAAGATATATCTTCCTATTTCCTTTGAGTAATGCAGGTGCGATCTTTAACAACTCCCCAGGCTCAGTAAATAGCTCATCATCATCCTTCTCAATCTCTTGAGACAACATCATAGAATAGATTAGAGATGGATAAGGCAGCTTCAATGTTGGTTGAGCACAATCTGCAAAGGCCATGACTATGTCAAACACAAGTCGGCCATAATTGAATGCAATTCTAGTACCAATAGCATACAAGACAGGGGCTTGATGCTTGGTAACCACAGTAGAATTCCCGGAAGGGGTCCAGGTCTTCACAGCAGTTTTGTGGAGAACAGAGTATAATGAAGTCAGCTTGGCAGCCTGCAACTTCTTAGGGTGAGCTGGAAAAATAATGACTTGACGTCCTTTGATGACAGAAGTCATCTCATCCATGGTAGGCAGTGCAACATCATCACTGGCAGGAGTTTGGAGAAATCCATTTAGGATAGCAGGACTGAAAGAGAAAATTTTCCCATGCACATACACTTTCCCATACTTCATGTACCTTGGATCCTTCACAGCTTCAGTGAGATTGGAGTAGAACTCTCGCACAAGTTCTCTGCAGTAAGGACCAGCAATAGTAACTGTAGAAAGTATGTTCCTTACCTCAAAAAATATGATCATGTTCTGAGCTCCATAGCTCTCCACATCAATGTTGTGTTCCTTCAGGAATTCACGATCAACATACTTATCCCAGCAGTCAGCAATCTCCTTGGAGTAAAAAGTAAATGAATAGGATGATTTTACCCGGTATTTTTCACCCAAGGTGTTGTCCAAGGTGTCGACAACACCTTCCTTGGCACCTTCATCTTCTTCATCAGAGTCATCAGAAACTGACTCTTTTTTCAATTCCTTCTCAGCATCTGAACCTTCACTCAAATCAGAGCTGGAACTATCAGAAGGTTGTGGGCGGTTATTAGAAAATTCTTGAGCATCTCCTCATTTGGTTCATAATCAGATTCATAAATAGGAGCTGTAGCAGCAAACGTAGGATTTTTGCTTGTAGACTTCTTCATTTTAGCCATGAACTGGGCTATTGACATCTCCTCATCATCAGACAGAACAGGAGGAGCAGTAGATGATGGTTCCTCAGGAACAAAAATGGATGCAGATGCATCTTTCTTGATATCAACAACAACTGATGGGGTTTCTGACTCTGTGGAGTCCTTATCAGAGGAATCACTTGCTGATTTGCTTTCAGCAGCAAAAGGAACCAGAATAGCATCTCCAGAAGGTTCCTGGGTACTCGTTTTTTCTCTTTTTCGGCGTACTAGCTTAAAGTCTTCATCAGAGCTTTCATCCCCAGAGGTAAATTCAGTGTCCACTAGAGATGGTCTTGATGGCTGTCCTTTTCCATGGAATCGTTTGGAGGCGGTGTAATCTGGATTGTATCCGGTCTGTCTCTTAGAACGACGGGTCAAGGGTTTCGATGAAAACACCTTATTCAGCACAACCATGTTTGGTAGATTTTCCACATCAATGGCATTACCAGGCTCTCTGTAAGGCCCGAGATTATTTAATTTTAATCCGAGAATATTTAATTTGAGAATTTTTGGAGTTTAGATTTAAATTCTAATATTCTTAAATTATTTAGGATTGAAATTGAATTAAAAAGAAGTTTCAAGGGTCAATTTGCAAATAGTGAAGAGATGAGGGGCCAAAGTGCAATTTTGACATTTTGAGTGGGACACTTGTCTACACATGAATCTGAACGTGTATTGTAAGCATTTTGAATCAGAATTATCAATTCCTTCAGCCCAAAATCGAGAACATCATCTTCTACCTTGGAATTTTGTCTTCCAAGTTAAATATTTCAAGATCCGTGCATCCGAATTAAATTCCGGGCATAGTTCCGTGATCCTTGAAAGAAGAGCTTCAATTTGGTGTAAGTATCTTTATGATTCAGGATATTTCAAAATTGTGTGTGTGAAGAACTAAGAATTTGAGTATGGATTTATGTTCTTGAGATTCTATGTGTTGTATTATCGCAATCGAGTCGAAGATTGGATGCCGTTTCTATTTCTTATGAATTTTTCAGCGTGTATTTCGAAATGGTAGCTGCTGATATGCTGGTATATTGATGTATTTTTGCTGGTATATCATGTATTTGAAGTAGATATGAATGATAGATTGGTTGGATTTTAGTTTTGGTTACCGATTCCGTACCGTTACGCCGTCGGTTTGAAAAATGATCAAGTTGAGTCTAGATTGTTTGAGCTGAGTATTATGTAAGTTCTTGCTGATATAATTAGCTTGCTATGCTCTATTTTCAGATTGGTTTTGAAGGTCATCGAACTCGGGAATTCAACGGCGAAACCGGAATAGCATAGTTCAAGGTTTGCTTTGAAGATTAGCTTCCAAGACTTAGTTTGTTGAGCAGATTTTGATTGAGGTCTTGTTGTGCAGCTATATCAGATTTGAAGAGCTTTGAAACCAAGTTTGAAAGGTATAAGACAACCTTAGAATAAGGGCTTGTACATTCAAGAGACTTTGCTTGAATGCCCTTCCAAAACCACATACTATGTGTTTATATATCTTGTATTTGCACATTTACTTGCTTGTTTGACTTAGCTTGTTATTAGTTGGCTTTTACTCTTATGCTTCTAGATTTTGATGCATTCATCTTGAGCCAACAACCCTTTGAGATTTGAAATGGCAGATTCGCCAAAAGAATACGGATGTTTGGATATATATAAAGGAACCTAGGAGATAGATAAACTCCTATGGTTAGAAACTTGATATAGTATGCCAAAGTCTGGGAAAAGAGCTCAACGCCACCCCGAAAGGGAGAGTAGGTGGGAGATTTGTTGTGTTCTTATTCCCCGGGATCCCAAGAACCGATATAGAACTTGATAGCAGATTTTTAAAATCATGCATTGCAATATATTGGTTTAATGCTTGTTGAGATGTTTATATGAGTATTTCTTTGAACTATATGTTATGCATGATCTAGTTGTTTTATACTGGGATTCAATTCTCACCGGAGATATCCGGCTATTTCTATGTTTGTATGTGTGCATGGGAATAGATGGGGCGAGCACAGGACAAAGAAGGTTGTAAGAAGAACGAGATCAAGATTAGCATGTGGTGATTTCGGGTATAAGAAGTAGAGTTGTTGTAAACCTTTGTATCTAGATCTTGTGTATGTTTTGTTATAAACATTTGCACATAAAGACTTGTATGTATGGCAAGAATAAGAGCATTTGAACATATAGATATGTAGGTTTGTCAAGAACAAGAGTATGTAAGATCTTATGGTTGTATGTCAAGTTCCTTGTTTAGTTACTTGATTAGTTCATGGATTTGCATGTTTTCATCTAGATTTTGATGTTAAATTCATGTTATATATGTTTGTCAATGTTTGAGAATCAAAACAGGGACAAAGACATCATTTTTCAGCTGTTTGGAAGGCAAATCAGAGGGCCAAGCGCGCCCGCCCAGCCCAGCCCAGAGGCGCGGCCGCGCCTAACCAAAGCACTTTGAGTGCCTTGGCCCGAGCCCTATGCGCGCCCACGCGTCAAGGGTTCTCTAAAAAAAAAAAAAAAAAAATTTGTCGATCTTTTCGCGACTCGTTTTTGCGTCGCCAAATGTAAGGTTTTGCGTCGCCAAATGTCTTGTATTATTTATTTAATTTTTAAGTAGATTAATATTCTGATTGAATATTTCTTGTTATTAATTGTCCTATAAGATGAGATTAGTACCCGAGGTCCCCACACTCTCCTGGAGCGATGGAGTCCAGGGGCACAGGTTCTTCAGCAACAGGAATCAATGCTTGTTCACTCACGGGATGTGGTGACATAGGTGTTGGAACACCTTCCGAAACATCCTCTTTGTAGCCCATATCCGATTGAATATCTTGAGGATCAAAACCTTTTCCTGCCATTTGAATTTTACGAGAGTGAAAATCAGAGAAAAAATTAGGGCAAGATGTGAGCAGAGGCTATGAAAATAAAGAGAAGCGAGGATTGAAACAAGGAAATCATGTATTTCCAAAAACAGATAAATACCCAAATATATAAATCACTCAACCTTTCCTATCATCACTCGTATTTACAGCCTTGCTAACGGTAAGAAAGTCAAATGGTAACAAATTCTAATCCTAACGGCACTCTAATTTGATTAGGAAACAAATCTCTTTAATTTTACCCGATAATCTAGGCCCAAATATTTCACCAAATTTTTTCAAAATTAACTCCTCATCAGAATATGACACCACTGAAACAAAATCCAATCCCATTCAAATTCAAAAATTCAGAGGATAGGGAAAAATTCAAAATTTTTGTTTGATCAGAATTCATAACCTTTCGGCCAAAGATATTCACAAATAAAAATATGCATGTCCTAATTATGTCTAAAAATAGAGTGTGAAAGAAATTAAAATGCAATCATATGCACAAATATATGTTGACAAATGAGGTGTTTTCCACGATGTTGGCAACATCTCCCAGCAACACTTCAGGATTCTAAAAAAATTTTGATATCAACTTTATTATTTTTACAGAAGTGGTAGCCTGCACACTAAAGGTACGATCTTCAAATGGACCCCTTTAGGTAGCTTTTTTCCATTTGCTTCTGATTATCAATCAAATTTGATGATTGACTCAATTCAAGCTTAATCATTATTGTTCTTTTGTTATTCTGATTTTGCAAAGTCACTTTTCATTTGGGACATGATCATGGAATACATGAACGTCCCTCCACTACTTCGTGACTTAGTCAGAACTTTTCTTTGATTAATCCAAATTTAACTGTAAAAATTTGCAAAGAATCCTGAGTGAAAACTAGTCAATGGTTACAAAGTATCCAACACATCACAAAACAGAATGAATGCATGAATGCAATATGCCTAAGATTGTATTCTGTCGACTAGTATTTATTTAAGATTCCGCAGCGTTTTTCTGATTACTGTTTATTGCATGCTTAATTAAGATTTAAACACTGATTAGTAGAGGATCCGAGTTGGGTCACTACAAGCTCAGTTAAGGATAATACCAACTTTTTAGATGCTAAGCAAGCATTCAAGAAGTTCAATGAAATTAAAATAATACTTACAAATCGATCAAATGGTTTCCCATCCACAAACAAATCAAAATTTGGCGAAGCCTCAATTTTGTACTTAGTTTGCAATTATTGAATACTTTTCAATGTCGATTTTCACCACTTGGATCTTATCTTTCATTAAAGAACCACTTCTTCCAGAAGAAGAACCATGAACTGGTAAGGACCGCTCCTAAAAAGATCAAAAGCGGAATCAATTTCAATATAAATTTAAGTGAGAAGTTGACAGCACTTGGCATCCATACTTAGCTCAAGCAAGATTAAATTTAACACATTTTGTCACGCCCCGCTTCTGGGTCGGGTGACATCGGCGTTGCTTTCAAATAAAATCCAAAAACAACCAGCCTTAGTACATAATTTAACTAAAACCAGTCTATTTCATAAATAAATTCCAAAATAAATCTTCTGTACAACTCAAAATTCTCAAATATGGAATAAACTTGCGGAAATGTCTTACAACTTAAAAATAAGAATAATAACTATAAAATAAAAAAAACTATCTTCATCACCATCTCCAAAGCATGTCTTGTTCTTTCTCCTCTAATTGTTCTTCGGTACCATCTGGGAGGAAAATTGAGGGGTGAGTGTTTTGGAAAACACTCAGCAAGTGGGGGCAATTCGAGACATGTAACAAATATATGCATAACCATAGGAACACAACACATCATGAACATAAACATAAACATAAACATAACTTAATACTTGGGCCCTCCAGGCCGAAACATCATCTTGATACATAAACTTTCGTCACATGAACATAAGCACTGAAATTCATCTCCTTTCCATGGTTTACTGTCTCCTATATGTTAATCCTCTAAGGAGCGAGACCATGTCCTATATGTTAATCCTCTAAGGAGTGAGGCCGTACAACAGTTACAATCCCACCATATAAGGGTCATATCATTACCATATCCATTCGAATCATAACAGTGCTCGACAACATATATGACACAACATGAACAAACATGACACGAACAAAAGACACTTGCTTGAACGAAATTTTGAAAACCAAATACCATGACTCATACAATGAATATTTTTAAAACCACATCAAGAAATATACATACAAAAGCCCACTTACGAAATTTTAGTCATGTTCCAGGTATCAGAAACATATCGAACCATCGGATCAAATTCAAATTTGGTCTGAACATTCCTAAGGATGTTATCTAAATTGTGAATGGTGTAGATCTGGTTTCAACATCTTTTGGATTCATTTCTTGTCCACAAACAGAAGCTGCTTCTTTCCCGAGTAGAATCTGTGCATAATTCTTGAAAAAATAAGCGAAAAAGTTATATCCGTTGGATCGGGCTTAGACTTCATATTGATAACATCTTATACTACAATATGAACAATGGAGATCGGATTCTTATCTCATTAGCATTGCCGAATAATTTCTAGGCCAAGGCTGCTTTTTCAAACTTGAAGAAAATTTTTGTAGCGTTTCGTCTACTCTTCCATCTTGTCTCACACAAAATTTGAGAGAAATTGTGGTGTGATTTTTTCTGAGGGTTTGAGAGTCTATTTATAGGCACCAATAGTACTCAAGATCAATTAGGATACCTAGGTTTCAAATTTTGAATAAGACTCTATCTCCAAGATTTGATTAGGATTCTATCTCCAAGATTTGATTCTTTCTAAATCTCAGATAACTTGAAATGTCTATTCTACTTATCTTTCATATATTTTATCTTGATATGCAAATTTTCAAAATCCAAATTTTTTGATATTTATTTATCTTGGTACAATCACCTTTAAAATAATCAAGAAAACACAAGATTTAATATCTTGTAATCCTTCGAAAATCCGGGGTTTCACACATTCCATATTCCCCTCCCTGACCTGAACTAAATCCATCGCTTATTGCTTTTTGCACTCACTTCGCCTTGAGTTGCAAGGTGCGCCCCCCCCCCCCCCCAGTGAGTACAAAAACGTGCTATCGACCGACGGAAAAGCCTCACTACTCTTTATCGGAGGCATTGGTCCAGGGAAATAGGCTTCTCCTCACAAGAATACACGGAATAGATAGATGCTAAACTCCAGCATTGAATAGATCGCCGGATAAGAATATTTGCCCATTAGCAATGAAAATTACATTAACAGATATATAAGATGAAACATCCCCTGATTCCTCATGGGACTATCCACTGACCCCACCTTGCTTTAACACATTCCATCTTCTCCTCCCTGACCTGAACTAAATTCGTCACTTTTCACCAAAATCAAACAAATAAATTCAAGGAAACCCACGATTTCGTGAAGGATTCTTGGAAAAGCTTATCTTATACAGTGGAAGATAGAAAAAGAGTAAAAAAAAATTTTTAAATGCTCACCCGAAAAGAAAATAGACGATCTCTTGCATAAACAAAATGTTAGAAATTTGATTCATATCAAATCTCTTCGAATTCAGGAAAAAAACATTCTGAGCGCTTGCAAGTCTGTCAATTGTATCAAAATTCTCATTCGATGAGCTTCGTTCTTCGATGTTGGCAGCGAGCTTCTCATTATATTTCAAGAATGAAAATTTGTGATGGGGCTACGAGTGCGAATCTGTAATGGTTTACTTGTTGAATTTCGAAGGGAGAGCAATGGCGTTACGACATTACTTTTAGTCCACATATTTGGATTACGAAATGGTCAGACATAGGCGGGTCAGGTCGTTAGATCATGGGTCAAAGTCTGCCTCATGAAAATAATCTGTGAGATGGTCTCACAGGAGTTTTTGCCAAATAGAATTAACTCGTTTAATCAATATAGATTCATGAGACTGTTGACATAAGATGATGCATGCTTACAATATTTAAAAGATGCTGAAACCGGTGTTTTTATAATCAGACCGATAAATTCTTAAAAAAATGGTTCAACTAGCCGGAACGGAATATTTTTATATTGTATAAAATAATAAAATATATAGTAATTGATATATTTTAAATTTTCAAAACCTTAAATATATGTATATAATATATATCTCTATGCATATATATATACACACACCGAAGTTTAACATCTAAACAACATATGTATAATCAAAATATCAAATATAATTATTTAAATATTTTATAAATAAAAAATAAATCAAAATAAGCTCAAATAATACTTAAATACTATTTTCAAAAAGTTTAAATCAATATCATGTATATGTAGTCAAAAATAAAACTTTTAAATTTTAAATATATGAAATAAATATTTTTGTAAGTGATATAAGAAGTAATTAAAAATTTAAAAAACTTAAATTTTTTAAAAACATATTTTTTTAAAAAAAATAAGATGAACCGATCGAACTGGTTCTTGGCCGGTTTTGACCGGTTCTGAGAGGGTTGACGAAAAAATAATTTTTTAGATTATTTCGGACCGAACCCGTAATTAGTTCGCGGTTGAACCGATCGATCGGTTTGATTTTTAAAACATTGACTGAAATCTTAACCCTGGTTACTAATTATTATTATTATTATTATTATCATGTAAAAGAGTCATAAAAAATAATATGATTTTTTGATGTGTTTAACTTTAAATTACAAAAACAAACTCACAAAACAATTAAATTATAAGAAAAAAAGGTTTTAAAATAAAATATTATATTACATACACACAAAATAATATTTACATACATTACATAAATAATGTGTGTACACTGTCCATCACCGCCGTCCGGCCGCGGTAATTATTGGGCAGTTCTCCTCTTACAGCACCCATTTTTATTCTAATTATTTTTATTGTTATTTATTATCAATAATAAACAACCCTAAATAAAATTTGGAATAAGTGGAAAATAATGCCCCCTTCTACACAACTGACGTCAAAGCTCCTCCGCCGTCTTCCGCCGCGGCCAACGGTGCTCCTCCATTTCCTTAGTTCCAATCACTTCACACCTTCCGTATTTGCTAGCTCCACCGATCACAATCACCGCCACCACTGCCGACGACATGATGATCAGTGGTGGTTCTCATCCCGGCACTTCGACTCATCCCATTATTGCCTCTCCTTCTCTCGCCGCTTCTCTGTTCACGCCGATATATCTGAACCGGAGGAACTGTTTCTTCCAGTTAGTGCTCTCATATCATTGCTCGATTCATATCACGACCTCACCGGCTTTCCCTGGTGAGCATAAGCGTGATACGTCACTTTCCTCTTGCTGTAGCAGCATAAATATCTACTTTTAACTAGATATGATGACTAGTCAAGACGAATTGAACAGTTTTGGTTTAGCAATTGGGAGCTTTATCTGTTGTGCTTTATGCATTTATGCTTATACTATGGTCATGCATCTACCTTGTACAATTTTCATGAAAATTATCATGTTTGGTGTGAAAAAATTGAAGCTTAATCAAAATTAACTATATTCCATGCATATTTTAAGTATTTTCTGAATCGGATGCCATTTACTGATTTACATGAACCAAATTATAACATGATAGAAGAAATTCCTAGAATGTTCAACATTCCTCCCTTTTTTAAGCGCTCTCTTTCAAGTGGTTTTTCTGTGTTTCCCATTTGCGACCATGCCTATGATTATGAGTTTATGTCACCTTCACACGGTCACACCTTCTATTGTTGGCACTTTTGATCTTATAGCTGTTTCATGGAGACAATTTTTTTAGCCACAAAAAAAGGCTTTTGTATTTTAGGCAACTGAGTTGTAAGCTATTGCTTTTGCTTGTTATAAGTGTTAGTAACTTACTTAACCATGTTGTTTCATATATAGGTGGATAATAATCTCATCTTCCACGGTGGCAATGAGACTTGCATTATTTCCTGTAATCATATTGCAAATTAAAAAGTTGAAGAGGATAGGAGAACTATTACCTAAAAGTGAGTATTTATGCCATATCTACACTATTTGAAGCTTGTATGTTACCCATTATCTTTGTGGAATGCATAAACAAAAGGGAAAAGAGTTGCTAACGACAGAGAAGTATATGAATGATATCAACTATCGAGCCAAATACAGCTATGCATATTGCAAGGGAATAGAGAAAAGAGAATTCTTTGAACCATATTGTAAAATACCTCCAAGTTAAATATCTCTGTTCATTGCAGCAGATCCTATCGTAAATGAACGTACATCTTTCTATTTTCAACTGTTAAGGTGAGATGGAAAATTTATTTTCTTTACGTTTTCATTTGGGTTTGGAATGGAATTTGTTGTGAAGCTTATAAGGTAAGGAAAATTTTCTTGTGATTTATGCCATCTGCCCATTTTGATAAGACCAAGATCCAAAAGAGAACGATGAAAAGTTCCTGATTTGTTTCTCAAGATTTTTTGTAAAGTCTGTATATTATTTTTTCTTTTTTTATTCAGTTTGAAAACACCAGATAAAAAACAGGGAGGAACTAGAAGTTATTGTGTGTTTGCTATCTTGATGCCTTCTCTCGTAAACGAACGAACATCTTTCTATTTTCAACAGTTGCAGCGAGAAGGAAATTGTCTTCTTTTTATGTTTTCATTTGGGTTTGGAATGGTATTTGTTGTGAAACTTATGAGGGGAGGAAAATTTTCTCGCGGTTGACTCCATCTGTCCATTTTGATAAAACCAAGATCCGATAGAGAATGATGAGAAGTTATCGATTTGTTTCTCATGTTTTTTGTAAAGCCTATATATTGTTTTCCTTTTTATTCTGTTTGGAAAACTCCAGATGAAAAACTGAAGGGATACCAGAGGTTAATGTGTGTTCGCTATCCCGATGCCTTCGCTTGTCTTTTAGATGAACCTTCTCAAACTAAAACAAACTTTAACCTCACATGGGATGTAAACTTCTTCTTCGACGATTTCTTGCAATAGTTTCTTTGAATCGTTTTATGCTTCCATCAGCTTTGTGCTTAAGTGAGAAGATCCATTTGCAATTGTGCACCCTACAGTACGCTGTCCAAGTGGAAGGTAAGTGATGAGCCAAGTGTTGTTCTTGTCAAGAGCCATTATTTCATCATGGGCACCAACTTTCTAGTTAGGATCTTGAAGAGCAACTTCAATGGTTGATGGAATCTGGACCCGATCAATCCTGGAGACAAAAGCTCGATACGCAGATCATAAGTGCTCAAGAGAGACAAAATTACAAATAGGGTGTTGTGTACAGTGCCTCATACCTTTCCTCAATGCTATAGGCCTAGCATCGTGATCGGTGTTAAGAAGGTGGACTTGGACCTAAATCGACCATCCAAAAGCTAGATCATGGGGGAGGATTGTCTTTGTCTATATATTAATCTCCCGGGATATTTACCCAACCGATGTGGGACACAACTAACACACGTACACCCCTCTCATGCTCAAGAATGAAACGACTGGAGCGTGGAGACATTAACGGGTGGCTCAACTATGAGCAGTCCAACATTTAACGGTGGAACTTGGCTCTGATACCATGTTAAGAAGGTGGACTTGGACCTAACTCAACCCCAAGAGCTAGCTTTTGGGGTGGAGTTAGGTCCAAGTCCATTTCTTAACAATCAGTATATTCAATTTCATGGGAATCAACATTACCTTGGATATTTTTCATAGATTTTGGTTCCGAGGAAGCATTAGGGCCATGCTGACTTTGTTCAGGGTGTTGTAGATCTCTTTGCGAGTTGGTTTTCTCCGAGAATAGACATGTAATGCTTCCCAGTTTTGATTTGGGTAGGACTGGTGTGGTTGGTTTGAGAGGCTCCAAGTGAGGTAAGACTTGTGTGTTTGGTTGGAGGGGCTCCAACTGAGGAGCATCTCAAGTTGGTCTTTGGTGAAAGGCTGAGAATTCGATGCATCGTGTGATTCCGTCACAGAGTTAGCGCACCTGTCTCGAGCAGATTTCTAGTTTGCTTGTTTCCCATGGATCCTCCAACATGTCTCCAATGTATGGTTAGGCTTCTTACACTTGTCGCACCAAGGACGACCATAGCGCATATTCTGATTTGCAGCAGTATTCCAGGAGTTTGGCCCATTTGGAGGGATTGCTGGATCAGCAGATTCAGATTCGCAACAAGTGCAGAGCCCTCCACAAGTGGGGTGCTTGAAGAAGGTCCGATCATCAGTTTCCGCCTACTTTCCTTATGGCGTACTGCAGAAAATACTTCACGAAGCTTGGGTAAGGGCTTAACTGCAAGCACACTCCCTCACACTTCATCTAATTGACTGTTGAGCCCTAAGAGAAATTTGAAGACTCGTTTTTTTCTCAATGATGGCTTTGTAACAGGCTTCATCGTCCGGACACTTCCAGTCGTGCACGTAAAAAAGATCAAGTTGTTGCCAACAACGAGTGAGTGATGTAAAATACTGGGTAACCGATGCATCACCTTGCTTTAACTCTTGTAGGGTGCTTTCTATCTCAAAGAGTTCGGCAGTATTTTCTTGCATGAGTATCTGCCGGCATCCCAAATTTCCTTGGTTGTGGGATTCAGTTAGAAATTTTCACCAATATCGGTAGTCATGGAAGTGATTAACCATGACATATCCATATTGTTCTCCAATTTCCACACTTTGAAACCGTTGTCATCCTTCGCTGGACATTTAGATGCTCCTGATAATAAATCATCTTTGCCCTTCCCACAAATAAACATCATAACTGATTGTGACCATTGGAGATAGTTGTGGCCATTCAGTTTGTGGTTTGTGATCGAGATGGCTGTGTTATCCGAAATTCCAGCCATGTTGTGGTTAGGATTAGGGGGCAGGTCGGACGAATCACCTGAAGCGGATGCCATCATGGATCGTTCATCCTCTTTGATACCATGTTGTGAAAGATGGATGAATCATGGAATAAGGAAATCAGAGTAATACAGTACATATGTATAGATCTAGTCAACCAAACCTAGGACTCTAGGACTCTAACCTAGTTAAGATAATACAGAATTTGAAATACAAAAAATATGTAATCCTAATCCTCCAATGAAGCTGATAATGCCATCCAACACCTTGTAATTTGAAAGTACAACAGAAAAGATTTGCACCCCATGGATCCGTTTAGTTGGTCGCAAGGGAAGTGTTTTCTTGTTTTAGATGTTGGTCACAAGGGAAGTGTTTTCTTGTTTTAGACCAAGTAGTCGATGCAAAGGATTAGGAGATTATGTCAAGACATCAAACTATTGTACCATGACTATGTGCAGTATTTTGGTTGGTCCGATGCTTTGGATCCCAATATAACTCCCAAATGTTTGAGATTTTGGCAATAGATGTTGGTTGACTATACATATCTGAGTGTTATTTCTTGACTAACCATTGAGATATGATTTGAACAATGTACTATTCACATCATGGATCCCAGCTAATGGCCACAATGCATTATTGACTTGATAGCATGATAGGAAGTATGTTGGGGGAGCTTGGTTGTCTTATTAATTTGGTGAAATTGGAATTTAGTTGGGTCTGGGGATGCCTCCAAGTCCACAAACTCATTAAATTTAACCAAATTCAAATTGTCACCACTCAAAAATGTTTTATGCATTGTAATATGGGAGTCAGAATCCATTCATTCAACTTTATTCCATCCAAGGATATTATGTAGTGTTTAGAATTTACATTTGCAATTAGCAGAGGCTCCATCAATTTACAGTGTGCCTTCTAAAGGTATTTACTGAAACTTCGATGATTTTGAACATGTTACCTACTCTGATGATGATCAAACTATAACTTTCATTATTTACTGGGTTTTGCTTTCATCTAGTTTTCCAACTTGCCTCATTTCCGCCTCATTCCTTTCATGTTTACTGATTGGAGTACCTGATTATGCATTTTTCTATACCTCATTGGTACTCGCATCTGGACTAGTATGGATATGGCTGTAGAAGTATTGTATGTGTTGTAAATGATGGGAGGCGGTAGCGGGGCAGTCTGTGACCACCTACCATCTCGGCTGCCTAGGCGGTTGAATTTTTTTTAGCAATTTTTTTATAGGTAATCATATATAGTCATGCAATGTAATAAAAAATAGTCATAATTTTTAATGTAAGATGTGTAATTAAATAATCTTTATGCATGAAAAAGCTTCATAAATATAATACCATCTATACAAGGTGTAAATAAATATATAATGCAAACTAACAAGAAAATTAATACATATTCATCATCATGTTAATCCTAACAAATTAATATAATTACTATTACCAAAAAACTAAGTTTAAAATTCAAAGTTTCAATCCACTGTGGCAATAAGTATTAGACTAAACATAACAAAATCATCTACATATGCACCATCAACAAATTCATAATCCTCTCATCATCGGACTCAAAATCAACATCTTCTTCCTTCTCCTCCTCCGATGTATCTAAATCTTCATCAAGTTCTCTAATGAGGATGTTCTTTGCACTCCTCCTTGGTTGTAGCACTTCATCTGCTCCCGAGGCCTTCGGTACCATTCTCCAAGTAAGTCCGGAACCCGTGTATCTAAATCTTCATCAAGTTCTTTAATGAGGATATTCTTTGCACTCCTCCCTGGTTGTAGCACTTCATCTGCTCCCGAGGCCTTGGGTACCATTCTCCAAGTAAGTTCGGAACCCATGTATCTAAATCTTCATCAAGTTCTCTAATGAGGATGTTCTTTGCACTCCTCCTTGGTTGTAGCACTTCATCTGCTCCCGAGGCCTTCGGTACCATTCTCCAAGTAAGTCCGGAACCCGGCTCGACCTCATCTTCATCTCCACCATCAACAAGCCAACTTTGAGCTTCACTAGCTTGAGAGGATAGAATCAACTCTACACCCATTTCTCTTTTACTTTTATTCTTCATTAGATTGGCGTTGAATTTGACATATACAAGAATCATTCAATCTTGATGTCTCGAGCCAATTCTTTTTCTTAGTATGTATCTAAAGATTTTAAACCATTGATATTAATAAAATGAAAGGATCTTTAACATAATTTATGAATTACTACTTAACATTTACCCCTTCAAATTAGCTCCAATTTCTTTCAAACCCTGATGAACTACTTGTCAAAGAGAGAAATCTCATTGCCATTTTTTGTAAGTTTGGAGTGTCCCCACCATAATTGTATCACCATCCGACTTGAAAAATTAAAGAGGCAAAAAAATAATTAAAATTTAAACCAAAAATGGGTAAAAATACTACATGTATGTTCGTGAATAAATAGACGAAAGGGATTTACCCGGATCAAAGTCATGGTACACATCCACCTTTCTCATATGCCATGACCGTCATTTTTCTTCCAAAGTTTTTGAATTTGCTCTTGTACTTCAACAATTCATCATTAGCAATGGTAGATTGCATGTCCTCATCGGTGGGAAAAATGATCTCAACACAATTCAAAATCTCATTCATAACCTTGGTGTAATTCATAACCTTGGTGTCATTTGATAGGCTTGAATCTTTGAAGTAAAAGACTGGATTCAACAAGTAAGCAACATAATGCAAAGGACTATCAAGTCTACCCCTTAGACTTCTCATCAATAATCTTCAAAATAGAGGTGACATTTTTGTCTGTTTTGAAAGACTTTCTAATGTCTTCTTTGGCTTGTTCAAGTGCACCCAATAAAAAGACCATTGAGGGCCTCTTGTCACCGTCAACAAAACGTAAAACTTTCACTAAAGGGGTGAAAACTTTCAAAGCCAAAGAAACACCATTTCAAAAAGATATACTTGTTACCGTCGCCTCTGTCGCTTTCCTCTTCACACTACTTCTTAACTTTGTTTCGCTCCATTTCTCGGATGTAAACATAAGTCTCAGACTCTCAATTGATCTTTCTTGTCTTTGAGACTTTCCTCAAAACATGAAGTAGCAAATCTAGTCACCCCGGGCCTCACTATATCCCTCTTCTTGGTATATTGCATAGATGAATCTGGTTAAGGCCTTTGCTTTCTCAAGCATTCCGTTAAACTTTGATAGCTTTCCAATTTGCTTCAAGCATGAGGTTGATTGTATGAGTCGCACAAGAGTTCCGAAAAATTTGAGGTTGTGTAACCTTCAATAAATCTGTCGTCGCCATATTGTTTGTGGCATTGTCCGTCACTATTTGAACGAATGTTGCGGGCCAATCTCAATGATATATTTTCATTAAACTCAAAAGATGTAAAGACTCGTGTGTGCCTCCATGGATTCTTCAATAGAACCAAGGAATGAAGTGCCTAGCTTGGAATTAACACATATATTCATATGCTTCTCCTCTTGCGGTTGGTCCATGCATCGATCATTATTGAACATCCATTTTTCATCCATTTTTCTTCATGCTTTTTTAGGGATAATTTGATCCTCTCGACTTCTTGCTTTAAAAGTGGCTCTCTTAAAAGATATTGACTTGGAGCTTTGTAGCCCGGACCGAATTGTCCACTTGCCTCTACAAGTTGTCTAAAACTTTGATTGTCAATTGCATGAAAAGGAAATTCCGCTTCATAAATCCATCTAGCAACGTACTCATGCACATCAGTTGTAAATTTTAACTTCAAGACACCATTTATGTTTTGTTGTCTTGCCTTTGTTGGATCGATTGCGGATGTCCACATATCAATAGGCCCGAGGTGCTTTAACTTCTTTTTTGAAGAATCCTATCACTTGACAATCATCATCCTCTCCATTAACACCTATGTTAACCTCCGCTCTTTCTTCCTTTAGTTCTTCCGTCCTTTCCCGCTTCATATTCTTGCTATTTTAAAGATAAGCTTTCACTTTTTTTTTGTCCTCATCGAAAGCTTTAGGACATGCTTCAACTTGTTATTCTTGCTATTTTCAAGATAAGCTTTCACTCTTTTTTTGTCCTTATCGGAAGCTTTAGGACATGCTTCAACTTGTCTTACATTACCCACAATATGATGTTTCATCCTATAAACTCCTCTTTAATAAGCCTCTTACACATCTTCCATGTGATACAATCTTTTTTTTCTTTATTGTAGAACACCCCATAATCCCAAACAATATCATTAGACTTCGGCGTAAATTCCAACTCCGGTTATTTATCTTTTTCCGCCATTAATCTTCAACAATTAATAAAAGAAAAAAAAACAATAAATTTGAATTTTGAAATAACAAAATCTGAAAAATTATGTAAAAATATGTTAAATATGCAAAACTTAACCTAAAGACTTGCTGGCGGCGGCAGACAGTGGCTGGCGGTTTGAGGCGTGTGGGGCTACTGGTTGATGATGAGAAGACTTGGAAGCAAAAGTGAAAACAGAAAGAAAGTGAGTAGTGTTTTTAAAGTAACTAGAGCTTTAAAATTGGTTGACTTTGACTAGGTTTTTAAAATTAATTGACTTTGACTAGAATTTTAAATTTAGTTGACTCTGACCTTTGACTGGAATTTAAAATTTGTTGACCGCCTTGGCCGCCCCACCCGCCCGAGCGCCCACCACCACCGCCTTGACCGCCTTGCTGCCCGCCGGAAAGCTTGGGGCCGCTTGATGCCAAGGCGTCATTTAGAATACGATGCCTAGCGACCGTCATTTAGAATACTGAGTATTGTTAAAGACATAATTGCTCCAAACATGGTTTATCAACTTTCTATAAGCCTTTTCACGCACTCTTCCTTGTGTAATATGTCTTAGAAAACAAGGTTAATTTAATTTTCAGTCTTCATGCTCTTCCTTTAGCGTTTTAGCTTAACGTGCAATGATCTGAATACACTTTAAATGAATGCGGCACATATGGTGAAACTTATCATGTTTTTGTCTTGCGCATTTGTAATAGTACCTCCACCATTTCAACTGCCTCTGTCCGAGAGAAGTTTCAGTGACCAAATTACCTCTTTCTGGAAAGAAAAGCAGGCTGCTGGGTGCCCGTCGTTTTTTTGGTTCATCTCTGCGTTTGCAATACAGGTAATGTTGTTGATTCTGAGATGTTTTTTGGAATAAAGTGAAAATATGAAATTACCCAGTCAAACGCGGTAGTGAATTTACAAACCGTGGACAAGCTAGTATAAGCTTCTACTAGATAAAAGAACCGAATGCCTAATCCTAAACTGTTACTCCCCACTTATTACATAACAAACTACCATCTCACGTAATATTTCCCTCCCTCCACTTGTCTCCATCTCCTCTGTTCCTTCTTGTATACACATTTTTAATTATGGGCCTACGTCTAACAATTTCTTGGCCCATATCATTGTCCCACCTATCATGTTCTTTTCTACTCCGTGGAAGAAGATGCATCTTCCCGTATTCTGGATTCGTAAGTGTGGAAAAATGAACTTGCTGCAAAAGCGATTGTACACCATTAACTTAAAGGTCTATGGTCCTTTCCTGAACTAATCAAATTCGTGGGAGCCTCTTAAATTAATTTTTGTTGTTATTGTGGGATCCCAAACATACCTATGTAGCGTCATTTATTGACTTTTCCATTTATTATTGTTCCTTCATAATATCCTGCATGTACAAGCTTCACCTTTGATATATCTTAATGTACAGATGTTATTTGGTATGATTTAAAACCAGTTAGTTACTTAGATTTAGCTGTGAGTTTTTCGGCAGAATTAACATTCAATCAGAGTTCCACTGCCTTGGTAATAGCCATCACTAGTCTTTTTGTTTCTATTTGTCATGCATCATTGTCACATGGTGCTGGATTCAGGTAACAGGGTCTCAGTGCTGCATTGCGAATTATAAATGCTGAGTTTTGTCATTTTTCTGTAACAATGAATCCTCCATGTGCTATAGGGCTTCAAGTATTTGAAACCACCGAAGCATCTTTTTTTCTCTGACGGTTCTGAGTATTTCCTGGGCAAATTGGTAAATATCAAATGAAACCTGAAATTTTTTTTGGCCTGTGATAATTTGCAGGTCCCCTGCTTTTTCTTATGGGTCATGAGCATTCGGAAGATGTCCTTGGACCACCACCCTGGTTTTGATTGTGTATGCCACTTTTATGCAAGTTTGATGCTCCTAATATTTGCAAGTAAAATACTTTTCTATTTGGTTTTGGAAATACTTTGTTCTTAGCCTTAGAAACAGATGCATATCAAGTTGTTGCCTGCTTTGCAATGTTCTAAAAAGCGGTAGGCGGGCGGTCACCCTAGGCAGCAGCTTAGGTTGTTTTTTTTTTTTTAGCCCAAATATCTAATTCTTCTTGTTCATCTCAATATTTCTTCAATAATTCCTCTTTATCGAATTCAAACTCAAAATTCATCGTATATTCCTCGTCTTCATCTCATACAAATTGATCGAAAAATCTGTCAAATAATCTTTTTAAAAGTTTAATTTAAAATAAAAAAACGAAAAAATATATATTATATATTAATCCAGGAGGCCACATGGGTGGATTTTGAGCTGCCTAAGCAGCAATTATGCGGTCTAGGCGGCCGATTAATGAAATAGTACCCAGAGGCATCAACCGTCTAAAAATCATGACCGTGGGCAAATGCCTAGGCGGTCCTATGCGCCACATTTTAGAACAGTGCTGCGTTGAGTGAATCCCTTTTGCGGGCGTTTTAGTAAGGAGAAAAGAATCTTTTGCTGGTATTTGCATGCTACAAGCCTCAGAGACACAAGACCTGGTGTTATTCCATTCCTTTTTACATCCTTCAAATATTTATGTTGATCAATACGATTGCTAAGAGTAGAAGAAATAATAGAAGTGTTAAGTTAAAAAATGGCTTCCACCTCCTCTGAATATTAGAACCTTGTGATATATTTCCAGATACAAAATTATTAATCATAAAAATTATGTTTATGCTTCTCGAGTAGAGTTCCATTGTTTGTCCTTCTTACTCACTCAGAAAATAGCATGACTGCCTCCTCAACACTGCCTGTGATGCCGCAGTTTAAAAAATGTTGTGGCTGCATGTGGGGCTTGAAAGTGGGGTTTTGTGGGGAGATATTATGGATTGGTTTGGAAGACAAAAGGAGCATAGAAAGTATTGGACTATATACGGAGAATTTTTCTTTTTGCATCTGTTTATAGAATATTGTTGAATGATTCTTATTGTAATCTTGATTTTGGTAAACATCTTCAAGTTTATTTCTCATATTGTTTCCCTATTTTTTTTGGTAATAACGAAATGAAATTTTTCTGACGATATTACAGGGAGGAATCTTATGGTTCCAGAACTTGACTGAAAATTCACATGGTCTGTTTGGACCTATTATCCCTTTATTTATTGGGGCTTTGCATTTCACTGATATTCGGGTATGAAGACACTGCTCTTTTAATTATATCTTATTTTTTCAAAATGTTTTTGAAGATAAACTGATGATGAATGATCTTGGGATGTGTCAATAAAGATACCTTGCTTCATGATGTAGCAGAAACATACAATAAAAGGGATTAACTTGTTAATTCACACAGAATGCCAGAAAAGTCTTGAGAATATAGTAAACACTCAGATAGTCTCGTTGAATCACACAGAATAACCAGGAAAATCTCAAAACTATAGTAAAATGCTCACAATAAATTTTATTTAATCAAAAACTGTCTTCTAAATCAGAACGATACCCTTTTTTATGGAACAAACTGCCAATAATCAAAACCATAAAATATTCTAGTTATTGCAAGGAAAATCAAATAGAATCTAATCTTGAATTTTCTTTGATAATTTATTGCCTAAACAAAATGTTACCAAAAATGAAAATACGCCCAAAATCCTGGCAATTTGAATAACTACCTTATGCTTTCGGGTGATCTCATTGTACCAAAAAGGCATCTTGCACTGCACCACTCCCCTGGGTCGAAAACATTCATCCTCGAATGTCCAACTGCATCTTTGTCAAATAACGAATCACCAACATAAAGAATCAAATGCTTAATGTAAAAGACGTCGTGCATCTGGAGAGTAAATGTTCAACATTCCTAGCTTGCTAACCATTTCTTGAAATGTAGGCTGATGAAGACTCTTAGTTAGGATGTCTGCCACATGGTCTTTTGAAGGTTTAATGAAGTGTCGATCAATCTCTACATGTTTTGTTCGATCATGTTGGACAGGATTATGGGCTCTACTAATGGCCGCCTTGTTGTCGCATAAGAGCCGCATTGGTGAGTCCATAGGAAGTTTCAACTCCTGAATGATCCGTCAAAGCGAGAGAAATTCACAAACCCCGTGTGCCATGGATCGAAATTCTGCCTCTGCACTACTCCGTGCAACAACTCCTTGTTTTTGCTTCTCCAAGTCACCAAATTACCCCACACATAAGTACAATAACCGGAGGTTGATCTTCGATCGAATGATGATCTGCCCAATCCGCATCGGTAAAGACAGTGAGAGATCGAGTACCTTGCTTCCTGAAAATCAGGCCGTTTCCAGGACATCCCTTGAGATATCGGAGAATCCAAATTACTGCTTCATGATGTTCTCGGTTGGTGAGTGCATAAATTGACTTACGACCCCTACAACATGTCCAATGTTGGGTCTAGTATGAGCCAAATATATCAATCGTCCAACCAACCGTTGATATTTCTTTGTATCCACAGCAGCTTCTTCATTCCGTTGGCTGAATTTTTTATAAGGATCCATGGGAGTTTGAGCGGGCTTACATCTGAGGTATCCCGTGTCTCTAAGAAGATCAAGGATATATTTCTGTTGAGAAATTACAATTCCTTTTCCAGAACGAGCCACTTCCATGCCAAGAAAAAACTTCCAATTTCCGAGGTCTTTCATTTCAAATTATCTTGCCAATTATTTCTTTAACTCTCTCATCTCATCAAGGCCATCTCCGGTTAAGATGATATCGTCAACATAGACAATAAGAATTGTGACTTTGTCAGTTGTAGAGTGTTTGTAAAATAGGGTATGATCTTATTGTGACTTTGTCAGTTGTAGAGTGTTTGTAGAATAGGGTATGATCGGATTGAGATTGAGTGTACCCGAACCCCGTAATACACTTTGCAACTCTTCCAAATCATGCTCGAGGTGATTGCTTGAGACCGTATAATGGTTTTTCAACCGAAAAACTTTGCCATTTTCACTTTGTCCCTTAAATCCCAGAGGAACCTTCATGAAAACTTCTTCTTCTAAGTCTCCGTTGAGAAAAGCGTTCTTTAAATCTAACTGGTGCAACGGCCAGTCCAAATTGGCAGCCAACGAAAGAAGAACTCTCACGGTGTTTAACTTGGCGACAGGTGCAAAGGACTCTTGATAATCAATTCCAAAAGTCTGTGTGTATTCCTTGGCTACAAGGCTTGCTTTATACCTCTCTATTGTCCCATCCGAATTGTATTTGATGTTGAATATCCATCTACAACCAACTGTGGTTTTTCCTTTGGGAAGATTAGTAATTTCCCAAGTACAATTTTTTTAGAGCTGTCATTTCCGTCGTTACTGCCTCTCTCCACTTTGGGATACCTAGAGCTTCCTGTATTGTTTCTGGAATCTGTTCATCAGTGAGTTGAGATATAAAGGCTCTGTATTTTTCGGATAGGTTGGATGAAGACACTAACTTGGCAAGGAGATATAGAGGAACTTTTGTGCAAGTCCTAGTGCCTTTTTTTTGAGCAATTGGCAGTTCATGGGCTGGATGTACAGGAATAGGAGTGTCAGGAATGTCACAAAGAGAAAGAGATGAAGGGTTACCTTGTTGAAGACCCGGATCGGATGATAGCAGCTATGAGATTGTAGGAGGCTCCCTTCGAGTACCTTTTCTCCTAGAATAAACACGAAGCTCCAGAGGTTTAGTAGTAGGAGGGTCAGCTGATTCAATGGTAGGAGGGATGTTGTCCTGGATAAAATCTATGGTTGGAAGACATGGACTCCTAGTATTAGACACACTCAAGTTTATCGGTTCTTCCCCGTATTCCCAAAAATTACCTTCATAGGATTTTGTCTCCCCCTGACGGGAAGATTTGGGATAGTACGATAGATTCTCGAAGAAGGTGACATCGGCGCTAACAAAGATTTGTTTTGTGACTGGGTCTAGACATTTGTACCCTTTTTGTGTGGCTGAATACCCGATTAAAACACAACGAACAGCTCGTGGATCAAGTTTGCTCCGACCTGGTTGATGAACATGAACAAAGGCGGTACACCCGAATATTTTTGAGGGTAGATGACTAAAGGACCTATTGTCGGGGAAAGATTGGGTGAGTGTTTGATGAGGGGTGTAATACTTGAGGACTTTTGATCGCATCCGATTGATCAAATATGTGGCTGTAAGAACAGCATCTCTCCATAGGTATTTAGGAACGTGACAATTAAACATTAATGCTCTAGCAATCTCGAGTAAATGTCTATTTTTTCGTTCGGCAACACCATTTTGTTGAGCACTATGCGTACAAGAGCTATGATGTATGATCCCGTGTTCTAAAAGATAGTCTCCCAATACTAGGCTAAAATATTCACCCCCATTATCTGTTCGTAAGGCTTGGATATTGGTGTTGAATTGAGTTTTAACCATGGTATGAAAATATTTTAACACTTCGATTCGGATTTTTCTTTTAGTAAATATACCCAACAATATCGTGAATGATCATTGATAGATGGATTTTTATTAATAAATAGAGAGGGAAACATGTGTTTTAAATAACCAACACTGGGGTGACCTAATCTTTGATGCCACAACATTATTTCAGAGTCACGAGAGACAGAAAAAAGACTACTACTAGTTTGCAGAGTTTGTCCATCTAGAAGATTAGGTCTCTTGAAGTAATAAAGCCCCCCGTGTCTTTCAGCACTGCCAATCGTCCTCCCCGAGCCCTGTTCCTGAATTTCACACAAATTAGGAAGAAATTTAGCTACACGATTGTGATCAGCGGTTAGCTTGGTTACATACATGAGATTGCATGATAATTTGGGAACATGGAGTACAGATTGTAGGGTTAAACATGGAGAGATAACTATGGAACCTTTACCTGCGATTTTGGATGGTGTGCTATCGACGAAGGTGACCCTAAGATTACCCGGACTAGGAACATAGGTTGAAAACATATGGGGATCATAGGTCATATGATCGGAAGCTCCAGAGTCAATAATCCAAGGACTGAAATTCCCGTGATTGACATTTAGAGCAAACGGGAGATTGCCTTGTTGTACACAGGACGTGGATGGGGAGTGATTAATGGGCTGAGAGGCAGACAGGAGTTTGTACAAGTGCTCGAGAAGTTCTCTGTTGGAGAGAGGGGATTCGTTTGACAATGATTCGTTACTAGGACTTGAGGCAGCAACTGTGTGGAGAGCTTTGCTGTCTCTCGGAGGACGAGATGATTTGTGATCAAGAGGTCGACCATGTAATTTCCAGCAGGTGTCCTTGGTATGACCCGGATGCTTGCAATGCTCACACCATGACCTACCAGCACGACGAGGCTGATCTTCAAACCGGGAGAGACCAATGCAGATGTTTCTGGAATGTGAGGGGCAGCAACATTGTTTAACATGATCTTTCGCCGGCTTTCCTCTCGGCGGACTTCAGCAAACACCTCTCGGATGTTTGGAAAGGGAGATCGGCCGAGAACACAACCTTTAACATCATCGAGGTCCTTAGAGAGGCCTGAAAGGAAGTCGAAAACTTGCTCAATATTCTTAAGTTGCTGGAAGTTGAGCCGGTCAGTAGCACAGTGCCATTTGAAGTCAATGTAGAGATCACTCTCGTGTAAAACTCTGTGACCGATTGGGATCCCTGCTTCGTCTGGCGGATCTGAGTTTTTAGTTCGAACATCTGTGAGGCATTCCCGACATCGGAGTATGTCGCCTTGACTGAGTCCCACAAATCTTGAGCAGATGGAAGAAACAAATAGGATTTTCCAATGGTTGGATCCATGGAGTTAATGAGCCAAGCCATGATCATGGAATTTTCGGCTTCCCATGTCTTAAACGTAGCAGCAGTGGGTTCGGGCATCGGATTGTCACCTGTAAGGTAGCCGAACTTTCCTTTGCCTTGGAGAAACAGTTTTACACATTGAGACCATTGCAGAAAATTCAATCCGTTCAACTTGTGGGTAGTAATGACTAGAGAGGGAGTCATATCTCCCGGAGATTGTCTTGAGGCTACAGTGGAATGGCTGTTAGACTCAGATGACTCGAACTTTGGTGCTTCAGACGCCATTTCTTTTTCTTTTTTCTTTTTTTTAAAGAATGGATCGGACGGTCTCTGATACCATGAAAGAATTAATGCACGACAATTCTGAATGAATATTATTAGGTCACAAAGGATAGAGTATATATACAACAATAGGAATCAATAATTCCCTGAGATTCTAAGATCCTATAAAAAAAAGAAACTTACGTATTGACTATGACTAGAATATATGAATAATTACATCAGGTTTATATACATAAATAACTTCTCACAGTGTTTTTCAGGTTTCTTTTCAACAAATGACGGTTCAACATTCACCTGGATTGTTGGGATTGTTGGTGAAGGTGAGTTTGTAGAAATATGCAAGTGCTTTTCTTAATCCCAACCTTCAATCCTGTCATGGAGCCATTGCTGTTAAGAGTCTTTTTGAGCTAATAATAGATATCATGATAGATATGCATTTACACTGACCATTCATCTCAAGTATCTAGTGTCCTTGGGTTTCATTGTATAAGAGGGCAGATTTACTTCTATGTAGTTGCGCTATGACCTCTGCGTTTATTTATTTCTACAGCAGTATTCCTCATTGTGAAAACAATAAAGTAACTTAGTTTTCGAATTTTTTTGTCTGTTATTTATATTAATTTTTTGAACCACCAACTTTGCAATGGGGATTTCAGGCAGAACCCAACCTGTTGAATGTTTGTCTGAAACATTGAGAAGACGGGAATCAAGTGGTACCTCTGGAAAAAAGCTGAACATAGGGAGTAACACGTTATTACAAATGATCTATAATCTTAAAAGAAAGAAGGTTCAAGGTAGTAGGACGAGTGAAATGAGATATTTAGCAGTGGCTCACACAGGACCTTGAATACCTTGAATCCAAGATTCATGGACTTGAAATATGATCCAGTGTATGCTGGTTAACGTCCACCTAACAATAGCCAGACCTTCAAAAAAAAAAGGTGCAGCCACCAATAGAAGAGAGGTGGATCATATGATTGAAATTACAAAATAGCAATTTCTAAAGTTTGCGTAATCATGTTGTCTTTTAGAAAACATGAATAATTGAAAAAGACTTGGGGCAATTAGGTTACCTTCACTTGCTGTGGCCTAGTTAGTGATAAATACATTCCAAAAATTGTAGCCTCCGATATTGTTTAAAACTGATTCATTTTATCTCATGGTCATCATTAGGGGAACGAACGAACCAAATCTAGCTGAATAATTAAAAATTTTGAGACATGATTCAAGCTCAAATATTTTTATTCAAGCTCAAGTTGAAGCTCGAAGCGATGAATGTTTTTGGCTTGAATTTGACTTTAATTAAAGCTCGAGTTCAAGCTTGGCTCGAAAAGTTAAAGCTCGCGAGCAGCTTGCAAACTATTGAACAAAATAATTGACTTGAAATTTTTTTGAACATGTTTGAGTTCAATTTGAATTCGATAATTTCGAATACGAATCAAATATTTTTCTAGTCGGCTCGACTGTAGTCGTCACTATTTGCATTTGTTCAAGTATGCTCGAGAAGATAGTATCAATTTCATTTTTTTCGCTTGAAGCTCAAACAAATTTTGGGTTTATTGGCAGTCCAAAAATTTAATGCTAATATGTTTCATGCATTTTTTTCGCCTTCGTAACATGTGATTTTTGCTAGTTTTAAAAGTTTGGCTAAAATAAAGATTTCTGCGATAATGTCAGGGTAATACTAATGCTGGTATTTTTTCCTTTTCCCTTTACAGTGGTACTCAATTTATTTGCAACTGCTGACACTCCCTATTATGCTTGTTGCTTTCAATGTGCCCCAGGTAATTGGGATTATTTTCCCACAGGATTTGGGATAAGGTGTTGGAGTGTTTCCAAATATTGATCATGTCGTAAACTTTGCTCACTTGCATCATGACATGCCAATTTTCGTTCAACGATAATTTGGTTGATATTTTTCACTTTCTTTTCTGTTGGAAGTTGGGGGAGTGGGACTAGTTGAGTGGATGTATCTCTATTCAATTCTAGATCAATTTCTCCAATCTGGGCAGAAGAAGCCCATTTTTGCCAATTAAAATGGCATACTGAATTCATCTTAGTTTTTGAATGACCCCGGTAAAAATCATTTGAACAACGTTTTAATGCTTTACAGAATTTGTGCCACTGTACCACGAAGATTTTAGTGAATTCTGCTAGTGAAATTCATAGAATGTAATATGTATCATTAAATATGATCATATTGTACCATTCAAAAACTTGCACTGAAAATATTTATTACCTTATCGGATATCATCTTCAATTGAACTTTGCTAGTGAAATTCATAAAATGTATCACGAAATTATGATCATATTACACCATTAAAAAATTTGGACTGGAAATTTTTATTATCTTATCAGATATCTCCTTAAATTCATCTGTTTTTTTTTGCAGGGAAGTTTAGTATATTGGCTTACAAACAGCTCGTTGTCTCTGATTCAGGTTGGTCCTTTTTGCCTTCTCGAATCAGTATATTACTATATCGAGTGGCTTAAGGTTAGATACTCGAGTCTTTTGTTATGAAATGCTTATCTTTAGATTTGCTAATTTCTTCCAAGGGCCTCAAGAATTAGCTTATGAGATGTCATGACATAGACTCCTACGGAAGTGCGAGGGTGCTTGTAAGCAAATGGTTGTTTGGGTGTTAGTGAAGGAAAGTTTACTGGTGGACTGGACTTGTGGAGATAATGACATATAGTGAAAAATCAACTTCAGGGTGATACTTCCACCCTTGAGTTTGTCTGTCAATGGTAAAATGCCAAGGCAAGCATGCATAGTAAATGTGGTGTGGATGGCATGCGCTGACAAAGAAAGAAACTTGTGATGCAGAAGTTTACTCAAGCTGCTACACTGTCATTTCCCCAACTTCATTTTGACAACTTTAAGCAAAACTGATCTGATTGTTATTTTCACTGGTCTTTTTTTCCCAATTTGCAGCAATTATGTCTCAGCCATCCTGTTGTTATTCAGTATTTGGGGCTTCCTAAAAAGAACGCTCCTGCAGTAGCTTCAAATATTGAAAAGAGAGGCTATTCTGGAGCTGCAGATATTTTAATTTTGACAAAGCAGGGAGAAATCCCTGCTCAAAACCTTTCACCTGAAGAATTGGTTTCTGTGAGTGACAGAGTTATATTATGACTTTTTAGTTTTATGGTTCTCATGCAAGTTCTCTTACTAATTTATCTCAGAACATTTTTCACAGTTTTCAATCAAAATCTTAACTGATGGGCATAAGGATACTGCAATTAAGTTGCTAAGGTAATAAATCCTGTCCTTGAGATGATAAGCTCTCTTCTTATGCTTAAGTTGTATTTTGTAAACTGTGAACCACAGACTTGCTCTTGAAAAGGATCCTGGATCTATAAGAGCTTTGGTTATAATTGGACAGACACTGTTGCACAAGAAACAATTTGCCGCAGCTACTGAATGCTTGGAAAATGCTATATCAAAGGTCTGATCCAGTTTTATAAATGTTCACCAATTTCCTGTGGAGAGAAGAGATATTCCAGATGATAGGATCTGGATTTGTGCGAATATCTGCATTTTAACTGCCATGAAAAGATTTGTAGCTCCTCATCCAATGCATTATATTTTTCTTTTTTCTGAAGCCTTCCCCGAAGAGGTCATGATATTTTTGCCAGCCCATAGTTTCTATGCTCCAAGTGACATTGCCTTATCTGCTTGATCTTTGATTCAGCTTCTTGTGGCTGGCGAACCAACAGGAATTGAAGAAGTTGATCTCTTGATTCTTTCATCTCAGTGGGCTGGTATTGCTCTGGTGCAGCAGGTAAGCCAGAATGATGCCTTTTGAACTCCTTAATAACTTTTAGATCTTAATTTCCAATGAAAGATAACCATGCTGACTTTCTTTATGTAATCTCCAATCAAAATACTCTCTGAACCCATCAATTGAGGAAAACGTTGACAGTTGCTTGTTCGAGAGTTTTACCTCTCAAAAAAATTTGTTGTCCGAAAGATGTATTAACCTGTTCTATATAACTGCAACTTTTGAAATCAACTGAGGCATTATTGGCAAGGCCAAGTGATTACGTAGAGAGAATTAGAACCATATTTGAAAGCGCTGACAGTTAGCTGTGAAGTTTTTCGCTATGCGGTTGTGTATTAGGGCCACTGAAGACAAATCAATATGATGGTTCTTTGCTCTCTCTGGAATGCTTTTGCATTCAATGAATCTTAAATTGGAGTTCATTGCTATTTTTCCTATGGTCTAAAAGAAAAAATTGACACGATGGTGACACGCAAATTTTTGTAATGATTAGCTTCAGTGAAGGCAACTAGCTACCTGCATTAACTACTGTGAATAGCGGAAGATAATTTGAAGGAACACCCGTCAATAATTTGGGTACTGAGGGGGACATTGTGGATAGTTTTAATGGCTTCTGCATTTTATATTTCCAAAGGGTTTAGGTGTGTTGCTTATTACTGTCAAAAGGGTTTTGTTTTATTTTATGATATTTTGTGTCTCACTGGGCTTGAATGGCACGACCTGACCGGTGAATGCATGACTTTTCTTTTGCTGTCCTTCAATTTTTTTTTCAAAAAGCATCTATGCAGGAAAAGATGGAAGAAGGTCTTCGTCACCTAGAAAGAATAGCTCAATTGGAAGAGCCGGAGGATTCAAAGAGCAAGGCACACTACTATGATGGCTTATTTCTTCTTTCAAGGTATGAAGCAAACACAACTACTCTTATTTTCTAAAGAGTGAAACTTAGTGCGCTAACAGGTGTTGCTTGGGAACCCATTTTAGTATTCTATTGAACACGGGACAAAAAGCTGAGGCATTGAAGTACTTGCAAAAGGTCGCTGCTTATGATCCCCGTTACAATGTATACTTGGAAGGCTTGGAAAATGATGATGATGATTTTGCCATTCATCTAACGAGTGGGAAGAGATTTTTTTGAGTCTCTGAACAGTTCGTTACAATGGATTTTTTAGAATTTATCGGGGTGCAGAGATCACCGCGAAGGATTGGAAATTTCTGATCGGCTGCAATTATAAGAGAAGTGGTTTGAGTATAGGTTGATATTATTCGTAAAGCCGCCTCCAACACGCGGAGGCATTCGGGAGATTCTATTCCAACCATTTCAATCACCATTCAAGTGGGTGATGCAAATCCGACTGTTAATCAATTGGCCTTGCAGGATATTTGGTAGTTGTTACCATGATTGTTGTTTAGTGGAGGAGACTAGTCGGCACAAGTGTGTGGAATAAGCTGATTTGGCCAGGCCATAGTTGATGCATGTGAAATGATAAATTGATGTAATAGTAGTAGACACATGTTTGATTTTGGTCCAGTCCAAGGAATGAGAGGAGTGTGGATGAAATCAAGGCAATCGAAATATGAGGTGCCAGCAATTGTTGAGTTGGATGCAAATGAATGAATGGTAAGAGCTATAAACAAGCTTTTGTCGTTAGAGATCGATTACGTGAAGTTGTGGGAGTGTTTGTTTTTATCAAAACATGATCAAATTTTAAACGCGTGCCATTTCTACATGCCTTTATTCCATTTTCTTTTTCAATAATATTTAAGCTTTATGACATTCTAGTTTGAAATAAATAAATATATAGATGTATGATATTATGATATCTTACACAGAGATGAGTATGATATTCTTGGACGTCAGTTAAAGTGAGTCTAAAACCTGATGTTATGTTTTATTATTCCCTATGATAAAAATTTAAACTGGGTTTTACTAAGAAATACTAAAATACATGTATATCAAATCAGCTGGTGTGACTCATAAACTCATTCTATGCTGCACCCACCGTTCATTGGCCCGGGCAATTCACCCAGTGGATCTGGGTCATTCATTGGCCCGAGCCCCACACAATTTCCATCCGATGGATCTGGGCCATTCATTGGTCCAGATCCACCGGGTGGAAATTGTGTGGGACCCAGGCCAATGAATGACCCAGATCCACTGGGTGAATTGCACCCGGTGGATCATAGATGCACCCGTTTGTGAATAATAAAATGGGTGAATTGGTATTCAGTCCCTAAATTCAAAGGCAAATTAAGAATCAGTTCATTGTCAGAAAAAATTTGTTTGCACTCCCTGGGCCCACATTATTTTACTCGGATAAAATTAAGTACAAAATATTGAAAATATGGTACAAATACAAGATATTTGAGCACTAATTGTTCAAGATCGAGTACAAAAATACAATTTTGAGTATAAAATCTAAACATCTTTATTAATGTGAACTTGCAACATGTATTTGAGTACTCAAAAATCATATATTTGTACTAGATCTAACACATTGGGTACTCAAAAATCACATATGGGTACCATATTTTCAATCTTTTGTACCGATTTTCCTCCAAATAAAATAAATGTGTTATTAATATCAATATTTTTTAGTTCTAGAAAATCATATATTTATACTAAATCTAACACATTTGATACTCAAATATCATGTATTTGTACCATATTTTTCATGTTTTGTACCGAATTTTATCCGAAACAAAACATGTGGGCCCAGGGAGTTTAAACAAAGTTTTTTTCTGACGGGGACTGATCATTAATTTTTGTTTAGGTTTGGGGACTGAATTATAATTAACAGTAATAAAATTAAGGGGTACGAGAAGTCATGAAACATTGTATTCCTGATGTAACGTGTGATTGAGATTGATTATGTCGAACCACCACTAGATAGCATCCACGAATATTTAGTGATGTGGTGATTAAAAGTCACGACATTTAAAATTTATTATTCCACAAAGTAATGTACTTGGGGATATGTACATACAAGATACATGATTTTATGTTTGATCTAGCACGCGTTCTGGTCAAATTCTGAACCACGTGGCTCGCATATTTCCGTGCATGCAATTAGTTTCGTCCATATATATTTTTGAACACACCACTACATAGTTATGCATAATATTTGCTTTTCACCGTACAAGACTACTCGTGATCCGGAAACAAAACGACCCCATCGCCATGCTGATTTCATTTCTTATTTTCCTTTTTCCCACTTGCCAAAATGAATGAAATAGAACCATATTTTAGTTTGAATCGATATATATATATATATATATATACTGGCGTATGCGTAAACCTACACCTGTATTACTAGACAAAATTCCCGCCGGTAAAGATACTTTGACCAAGTATAAAAAGTAAAAGCAGTATATGAACAAGAATAATTTTACGTGGAAGATAATATATATATATATATACATTTGAGAGGTTGATCGAGAATTGTGGGTACGAGGGGAAGCAGGTGTATGTGGACAGAGATGTGCGTGAATAAAACAAAACAAAATAAAAAATGAATGAAAAAAGTGGATATTTTTATTTTTTGAGAGAGAGTTGTTTTGTGGTGTATAATAAAATAATGAAAATAAATAAATATATGATTATATAATATAAATGGACGTAAATGATGCCACCCCGCCAACTTTCAAAATATATCTACGACAGTACTGTTTACTTGATCTCCAGCCATCCACATTTTAAACTCATAATAAAATAATTAATATATAATAACTATTCTGCCGAGTGTGTCTACATACATACATACGTAAATATAGGAGATCATCAACCATACTTCTCTCCGCATGCAAACTATAAATATATTCCGAAGATCATAAAAATAAGCAAAGATTCTACATTCTCTCTCTGCCTCCCCAAATCTTTTTCTCCCAATTTTCACTCTCACACCGTACACTCTTTCTTTTCTACTTCCCCCTGTCCTTTCCTACATCTCTCCTTCATTAATTATATTGATTTCTCAACCATGGAACAACCTCCAATCATCTGCGAGCTCTGCGATGCGGAGGCCGCCGTCTTCTGCCCTTCCGACGCCGCAAATCTCTGCTGCCCCTGCGACGCTAAAGTGCACCAGGCTAACTTCCTCGTCGCTCGCCATTTTCGCCACCCGTTAATCGGTACTCGCGACGACGATTCGCTTTCCTCTTCCAAGGAGTACTCCGTCGTCGCCGGAAGGAAGAAAGCCCGTTCTTCGTCGTCTGTCGCAAAATCGAGGCCGCCGGTGGGACGTTATTTCAAGGCGGAGGACATTTTCCTGAATTGGATCGGGAAGCTTGGAGTGGGTGATCATGGGGAGGCCGTAGGGATTGGTTGCAGGGCGTTGGACGTTTGTTTGGATCGGTGGAAGATTTGGCCTCTCCGGTTGTGCCTGGCGGCGTCTCTGTGTTTGGGATTGAGGGCCAAGTCGGTCATCACTTGGCAACTCCTCAAGAGGCTTCAACAGTTATCCAGCGTTCCGGCCAAGCTTATATTGGCGGCGGAGTCCAAGCTGAAAGGTGGCCGGCGGCGGGTGGAGCTGGAAGAGGGATGGGCTGAATGCTAGCTAGTTTTTTTTTTTAGTTTTTTTTTTTTTTTTTCTAATTCTCGCTCGTTGAGTACCGTGTAATTTATTTATGTGTATTCAGTTCGGATGATACATTAGGATAAATTTACATCTATATTATTATTATTATTATTAAATATCAACGAAAGAATAAATATTTTTGATTTTGAGTGGATTGGAGATTAATTTCGCATTTCAAGTTATTATTCTAAAACAAAGGGTTGACCTCGAAGAGATTTCATTTCACATGAGTCGAAGATTTATTGGCTCATGCAGGGTTAAATCGAGGAATGTGCACAAATGGCAAGGACCTGAGGGACTTCAGGCCTTACCAACTCACCTATGCCCCTGTTGGCTTCAAGTTATTATTCTAGTTATAAATTACGCTGATCATGTAGTAAATTGTAAGTTCTTTTGACTTGGTGATGCACGTATTGTTAGTCTTGGAATGTTACATTAAAGTATTAGTACTGAAATGGTTCTTAGGATGAGTTGCGTATCAAAGTTACACACATTGTACGCTGGTTTAAATACGTTTTAATTGAGGGAGTTTTACAATCTCAAAAACAAAATGTATTGTATATATAACATTTTTATCTTAGCCTGTGATGATATAATGCAAGCAGTGGATCAAAAAATGTCACATGGTCAAAGGCAACATTTCTCTAGCTATGCACGATAGGTGCTTATAAATATGTTCAAAAATTTCATTATCATCGGAGGCTGAACTATGTATGGGTAAGTATGTGGTCACACGTCCCCCCTGATTTGCTAGCTTGAATGGCTATTGACAAGGATTTTTGGAGCTCAATCCCTCTGTGCCCTTCCTCCACTCCATCGATATCATCTACCACCGAGCAAAAATCTTGTCTATCATTCGTTTTCTTGCACCATTTTCCGGCCACGACTCTGTCCGTGCCTCGATTCAGGACATGCTCGTCTATCTCTAGCAGCACAGGATCATTTTCTTCAAATGCACTGCCGAACATCGCTATGTTCGTATCGTGATAGGTGTGGTGCTTGTAGTAGTCATCAACAATATCCTTCTTCACGATCACGGTCGTGTTTCGGAACTCGGGTGTGTTGCAGAGTATGGTGTGGAAGTATGATTCCAGGGGATATGCCAAGTTGTTGAAGTACATGAGCAACTTTCTTGGAAGATTATCCCATCCATTCACGCAATGCTCCATCAGACCTCTGCTCAGAATCATCCACCTTGAACCTGCACCCACCATTCAACACATACATACATTCATACATACATACATATGAACCTTACTCAAATTGTGCTAGTGATCCTTCTAACCAACCTCCAAATACGCGAAAAGCATCTGGTTTTTCTCTACTTTCTGCGGCGTAGAAAAGGGGCTCGTTTTCTGCGAGGTACAGACTAGGATCGACTGCAATCTCACTCAAATTTTGCTTCCTGCTGCATCCAAAATTGGTTTCTTCTTAGCAGACTGGATTGCTGCATCTATCGTGAGAAAATGATTCAAGAAATGGTGGGTTGTGCTTACTTCTTGAGATGGATGGTGTCATTTGTATACCCAAGGAAATTGATATCCCTAGGCAGGGAAGTGAAAGCATAGAGGATATCTGCACAAACAGGACCATAATCACCAAGTTATAAAAATAAGTAGTTTAGATATTCTAGGCGCCTCTAACATGTGAACATCGTGGAATTATTCCAACAACGGACGCCCAGAATATCATACCTCTACGTATATCATTGAGACGCTGAATGTTTTCAAAATCTTGAATAAAATGTGTACGAATAGCTGCCAGTACAATTACAATTACTATTACTACTAATATTACTTGAAAGCCTGAAAGCTGCATAAATATATTGGGTACCATCCTGAGTCAGAAGCGGATAATCCAAAGTGGTTAATGGAATGAACCAATCCCAATCCATACTTATTTTGAGAAGCACCGCGGCGGCATGAAGCACAGCAGCAAGCCCTGAGGCTCCCATTTGGTTGACAGCATAAGTTTTGCCAACAACATCGACATTATCGAACTCCTGAAAAATGGCTTGAGAATGGATCACAAGGGCTAATTCCATCCTTTCCTTGCGCGTCGAAGACGAGTCAAGATACAAAAGGTACTGATTCCTCGGATGATATATTGCTTGTAGCAGCCTCAACATCCTCTTGCTCTCTTTGCCTTTGGTGCCTAGAATCAAATAAGCCAAGATTGGAGGGGACCCTTTCGAAGCCACGTTCGTCCTCCTCCTTGCAAGTGGACGATGATCATAAGACTCTCTAGTGTATGAAATGTTTGGTGTATTCAAGAGCGGAGACGATAGCAGTACAAGGAGAAGGAGAAGCGTTAGAGCAACCGCAATGCTCAGAAGCCATAGTCGACGATCACGAGGCCGAACGAGGCTCATAACATATGCCTATATATGTTACTAATCCACTCTGTGGTAAGATAAAGTCGAAGAATTTGATGTTTTGAGTAGAAATGTGAAAGAACAGAAGAAGATGATTAGACTAGCAACCTGAGTGGATCCATTATCGGTTTGAAGAAATCTAAACTTGATATTAGAGCAATCATAGAATTGAGATGAAGAAAGAAAGAGTGAGTCAGTTCAATTCCAAGAAAGACCAAGAAAATTCTTTGTGACGGCCGCCCGGCCCTTATGTTCTGATAATCATTATTATTATTATTATTTAAAAGTAAAGAAAACTTGTAATATTTACTTTGGATGTCGCCTTCTAATTCACTTATTATGCAGGCATCTTTTTGTTATCAAGAATATGTTTTGCTATGTGCCAAACAACCAATTCATCTCACCCTTGTTTCATAGTCAAAGAATACTACTAGGTACTTAGTTGTTTAACATTATATATATATAATTTTGATCCCCTGCATCCTAGGGTGCAGAAAAACTGTGTGCGACCACTAAAATCCATTACCGGGTTTTAGTGGTCGCACACAATTTTTCTGCACCCTCGGAGCTATATATATATATATATATATATATATATATATATATATATATATATATATATATATATATACTAGCAACAATGCACGTGCGTTGCACGTGAAAAACACGTGTTGAAATAATATAATTTAAAACAAAATTAGACAACTCTACAAAATTGTTATGGCATCAATATTGAAACTTTTGACAATTCATGCTAAATAATTACTCTCAAATCGATCTTGAAATAAACATATTTGTTTAATTATTTCTAAAAAAATGGACTAAATTTTGTAATGTTTTTTTTATCGTATCATTTTCTTTTGTTTGTCTTATTATGAATTTCATTAAATTTTTTTTGGTATTTTGTTATATGTATTATTCTCTCAATATATTTTTTTGGGCAATCAATGATACAATCTATAACATTCAAGATCCGACGACTATCCCCACTATATCAACACGGATCTTTCCAGCATGCTTATGTATGTCCCCACTCGCACACATCCTCTGAAACTTCTCAGGGGGTCGCTCATCCTATAATTGTCTCAAGTCAAGCATGCTTAACTTTGGAGTTCTCATACGATGAGATCTCGAAAAGAAGATATTCACCTTGATGATATGAGTAGTTCCTATCAAAATTTTCAAGCCCAAACCGTTCAGTCGCATACCTACGTAGTTTCAGACCTCTCTCATTTTGGTATAAAATTGGTTCATTCAAGTTTTTCTTCTCCTAGAAGCTTATCAAGAGCCGCTTAATTCTTTTAACTTCTCGACACCGACGATTACTCTCCACTCTCTTGCCAGACTCGTACATCACAATTCAGTCTATGAACTTTGACTTTTTGTAATGATGCAACATAACTACTTAAGGTCAGTGAACTCTTAATTTACACTAAAAGAGATACTTGTATATTTGAGTTTTATACAGCTTAACCCATTTAATATTTTCAATAGTTCACGTTGTGTTGCATCTTTTACTCCACTAACTTTGTAGTGAATCATTGTAGCTCAATCAAATGTTAGTTTTTATTTTTATTTTTAACTAAATAAAGCCTCTCACTTCCCCAATTTTGAGAATTCAATATTAGTAAGCTATAGGTAATAGAAAATTATTTAGTTTTTACTTGTGATACTTTTTGTTTAATTGTAAATTTTTTTTTTATATATCTTGTGTAGTTCATGTTTTATGGTTTTTTTTTTGAACTTTTATATTAATGATTATATGTATTGCATGCATACAATATACATCTACTGTTGAATCCGACATTTTGGTGATAACAAACAACAACTCATTGTATAGGAATGTGCTGCCAATCTTTTGTATTTCAGGAATCTACTACAACTCCTATCGCAACCGTCTAAACCCTTCAAGTTATCTACCGGAAGCTTGTCAACCGCCTTTGTCTCTCGACCGGTTGCAGTCACAAGCCTATCGACTGGTTATTCAAACCAGCAGAGGATAAATCTATCTACCGGTAGAATGCCAACTGCTTATCAAGATATCTCAAGACAAGTACTTGTGACAAGACGTTCATTGCAAAATCTTTTATCAAAAGCAGAACCGGCGAATCAGAAAATCTGTTGACTCTTGCATCGAGACAACAGGTTGCACTAAAATGGCAAAAACGCAGAATGGCTACAGATAAAGCATTCGACCGTTTATACCAGTTTTGGACCCTGGAAGTTGTCTGCATTTAAAGAAGTGTACGATCTTCATGCAGAATCATCAATGCATTTATGAAGCATTAAATGCGCATTCAATGCAGCATCAGAACGTTCAAAATAAAGACGTTGATGATTGACCTATATAAAGGGAAGATTGCTCAAGAAGTGATAAGAAGACAAGCAACACGAAAAATCTCAATCAACTCAATCACTTGAATACTATCAGAAGTCCTCATCTGATATACTGAAGCAATACTTGAGCACACTTAAAAGATCATTCACTTGCTGCTCAAATAAACCCTCGCCTACAGTTTACATATCTGATCTTCAAGGATCATCCTAGGGTTTCCAAGCCTCTCGACCGCTCTGCAGTTTGAGAAGCTCAACCGGACTGTACTCATTATTGAAGAGACTTGAAGCTACTCTGAAAGATTCCACCAGTCTGATAAGAACTGAGAATCTTATCTGTGTAAATCTAGGAGTTTTGGATTAGGCATTGGATAAGTCCTAAGTCTGAAGTGGGTGTATTGCAAGACGTTGTAATAACCAAAGTCTTCTAGTAAATTCCTTCCTAAGTGGAAGAAGGGGAGACGTAGAAGGATTAAGCCTTCGAACTTCCATAAATCGTGCCTTAGTCTTTACTGCTATTTATCTTACATATTGCTCATACATCGTGTTATAAACTTTGCATCACTAAAACCTCTGAACTATTTCCGCACTATTTAAGTTGTTCAAACCATTTTAGAAGTTGAGAAAACAGATTAAGTGAACTAAACTTCACTTGATAATTTTGAAAAGAAAGAAGAAAAATTTCAGAGTGTATTCACCCCCCCTCTACCCTCTGAACCGATCACAACAAGTGGTATCAAAGCGGGTTCCTTTCTCAACTGCTGATCTAAAGTTTTAAAATCATGACTTCTTTCAACAAAATTCCTATGTTCTCTAAAGAAGATTATGATGACTGGAAAATTCGTATGCAGGCACATCTTGCAGTACAGGACGGTGACATGCTATATGTCATAACAGACGGTCCTATCAAAATCATGAAGGTCAACCCAGCTCTAACCGATGGTGCAGGACAAATGATTGAGAAACCAAGAGCTGAGTGGACTACTGAGGACAAAAAGAAGGCCAATCTTGACAATGTGGCCCGGGACATCCTATACAAAACACTGGACAAGAACATGTTCAGCAAAATCAAGTCATGCTCCACAGCAAAGGAGATTTGGGAGAAGCTCACTCAGCTGTGTGAAGGAAATGACCAGACCAAGGAAAACAAGCTCACCATGGCCATTCAAAAATATGACAATGCCAAAATGAAGCCAGGGGAAACCATGGCTGAATTTGATGAACGGTTCAGTAGTATCATTTGTGATCTTATTGCTTTAGGAAAAATTTATACTAACCGTGAAATTGCTGTGAAGGTTATGAGAGCCTTGCCCAAAGAATGGGAGATCAAGACAGTGGCCATGAGGGAGACAAAAGACTTAAGCAAGGTTGAACTGCATGATCTCTTTGCAGATCTCAAAGCCTACGAGTTCGAGCTCAACATGAGGACAGAAGATGAACCATCTACCTCTCAACCAACCAAGGCCTTAACCTCAACGGTGATGCGTCCACCGGTCGAGGAAGCTCCAAAGAGATCAGCTGAGCAAATCAGCAACGAAGCCATGACACTCTTTGTCAAGAAATTTGGTAGATTTATGCGTAAAAACAATTCTAAATTTAAAAATTATCATAAATCGGACCATACAGACGATGGTCCTACTTGTTTTAACTGTGGCAAGCCAGGCCACTTCATTGCATATTGCACCAAGCCTAAGAGCAATGATCAGAAGCAATTCTTCGAAAGAAGAAGGGGCAAGGAGGACAAGAGGACGTTTAGAAAAGGAAGAGACCAAAGGGTTCTAGTAGCTGCCGAAAGCAAAAGCAAGTGGGCTGAGTCTGACTCTGACAACCCCAATACCGGAAGCTCTTCAGATGACAGCGATGATGAAAAGGTGGAATGCCTTATGGCTGACATCGAAGAAGAAGCTGAGGAGGTATTTGACTTTGGTTCACCTGAATTTACTCACAGTGATCTAGTTACTGCTTTACACGAAATGGCTAATGAATACAAAGCATTATCCAAGGAATTCGAGGAGGTAAAGGCAGAAAGAGCTGACCTAAAAGATAAGTCAAGCGAATCAAGCTGCATGCAGCGAAAAGAGCTTGATGATCTTAAGGTCAAGCTAAGTCTGCTGGCTACTAAGAATGACACCTTGAAAAGAGTGTTCCAAGCAACCTTGACTGAGAACAAAAAACTACTTGAAACAATTAAGGCTTGGAATAAATCTTCTGTAACCATTGACAAGATTCAAGAAATCCAAAGACCGGCACATGACAAAACCGGTCTAGGGTTTGGAACAAATGAACAGTCTATGGAATCTTGTATTCAGTCAAGCCTGGACAAAGGCAATCTTAACAAAATAAGATTTGTCAGGTCCAGCACGATATATGAACATGATGAGTGCAGCTTTGACCAAAATCAGAAAGTATCTAACGAACGAAGCTCTAAGCATAGAGGGCTGGGATATGTGGATCCCCAGATCTCTAATCAAAGAGGAACTTGGATTAAACCAAAACCTAATGAAAGAAGAAAGGGAAACCAATCTAATTTCAAAAGGCCATGGAATAAGACTAACTACTCTAAGAGAAGATGGTCAAAGGAGAAGCCTTACCAGTACTTTAATTGCAGGCCAGTTCAAAAAAGGTACAGGCTAACTGATAAAGATCAAAAAGGCAAGCAGCACACAACAACCTCACAAGCACACACATTTACTGCTTATCGACCGCACAGATTTCTGGACACACACACGGGCAAACCTGTAAGGGTGTTCCAGGTGTGGGTCCCGAAAGGGCTAATCCGACCTGGACCCTACTAGATATGGGTACCAAAAATTCTTCACTTTTTGCAGGTACTAAAAGTCCAAATGGGCGAGAAGACCACTTCTATCAAGGACACTACCTGGTACTTAGATAGTGGTTGCTCACGGCACATGACAGGGAATCCAGAACTTCTAACAGAAGTTGTGCTGTGCAAAGGACCAAAGATTAGCTTTGGAGACAACTCCAAAGGTAACCGTGGGTAAGGGTAAGATTATCCATGGTAACATCATTATTAAAGATGTGTTGCTTGTTGACAAACTGTGCTATAATTTGATAAGTATTAGTCAACTATGTGACAATGATCATTCGGTCGAGTTTCACAAACACACTTGCATCATCAAAAATGACAAAGGTGAGACTCTTATGACCGGTGTAAGAGACCTAAACACCTACAAGGTAAACTGGTCTTTCTCACATACTTCTTCACCTACTTGTCTTACTGCTCATCATGATAAACATTGGTTATGGCATAAGCGGTTAAATCATCTAAATTTTAAGTCCATCACTAACTTGAGGAAGCATGATTTGGTTTCTGGTCTGCCTGAAAGAGATTTTATAAAAGACAAAGTTTGTCCTGCTTGTCAACTAGGAAAGCAGGTGAGAGCAACCTTTAAAAATAAAGGGTGTATGTCTTCTTCCAAATGCTTAGATTTACTTCACATGGACCTATTTGGTCCTATACCAGTAAGAAGCATAGGGGGAATGAGATATGCTCTTGTTGTTATAGATGACTTTTCTCGATTTACTTGGGTCATCTTTCTCTCCTCAAAAGATCAAACTGCACCTCACCTGATTAAGCTTTTTAAACGCTTGCAAAATGAACAATCTACTGTGATAGATAGAATCAGGAGTGATAGAGGGACTGAGTTTTTAAACACCGCTCTTATGACTTATCTAGATGATCAGGGAATCAAGCATGAGTTGTCAGCTGCTAGATCCCCACAGCAAAATGGGGTGGCTGAAAGAAGGAACCGTACTTTAAAAGAAGCAGCCAGAACTATGATTGCTGATTCAAATGTTTCTCAAAGGCTTTGGGCAGAAGCAGTTAACACAGCTTGTTATACTCAAAACAGATCTATGATTAATAAACGATTTAACAAAACTCCATATGAGATCTGGAATGGCACAAAACCTGATATTTCTTACTTCAAAATTTTTGGGTGCAAATGCTTTATCCACAACAATGGCAAAAATCATTTGACAGCTTTCGATGCCAAAGCAGACGAAGGAACTTTTATTGGTTACTCAGCCGTTAGCAGAGCTTATCGAGTGTTCAATCAAAGATCACTAACGGTCGAGGAAACCATTCATGTTGTTTTTGATGAATCTACTCTCTGTACAGAACAAACTCAAGGGAGCATAAATGATCTGAGTCATAGACTGGAAAACACAAATCTACAGGAAGAGAGTGACAGTGATCCATATCCTCCAAAGAAGGATGATCCAGTTCCCTCTACTGTGTGTGATCAAACAAGGCCAGAAGAGGATCCACCGGTTGATAACGATCCTCCTGCCAATGATGATCCAGTAAACGAGGACGTTCGTCAACCAATTGATGACAACCCTTTAGGGAATTATTTTAGGTGGAACAAAGATCATCCACCTGGGTTGGTCATAGGTGACCCTTCTGCTCCTCGAAAAACACGTGGTCAAATGATTAATGAATTCTTGCATGCAGCTTTCATATCTCAGGTAGAGCCCAAGAAGATAGATGAAGCTCTATCAGATGCCAGCTGGATTGAAGCTATGCAAGAAGAGTTGAATCAATTCACCCGCAACAATGTTTGGCATCTAGTTCCTCGACCGGAAAATCAAAATATGATTGGAACTAGATGGGTGTTTCGTAACAAGCTCGATGAACATGGCACTGTTGTGCGTAACAAAGCTCGACTTGTTGCACAAGGATTCAGACAAGAAGAAGGCATAGACTTTGAGGAATCCTTCGCGCCAGTTGCAAGACTAGAAGCAATCCGCATCTTTCTTGCCTATGCAGCTTTCAAGGACTTTAAAGTTTATCAAATGGATGTCAAGTCTGCATTCCTCAATGGTCTACTTCAAGAAGAGGTGTACGTTGAACAACCACCAGGTTTTGTCAATCCTACTCATCCTCAATATATCTGTAAACTTGACAAAGCCCTCTATGGATTAAAACAAGCACCGCGTGCATGGTATGATACATTACTAAAATTTTTACTGGAACATGATTTCCAAATTGGAACGGTCGATAAGACCTTGTTTAAATTTGTAAAAGGTGATCATGTGTTACTAGTACAAATTTATGTTGATGACATTATATTTGGGTCAACTAACCCCAAGTTGTGCTCAAAGTTCTCTAAGATGATGCAGGAGAAATTTGAAATGAGCATGATGGGCGAGCTAAATTTCTTTCTTGGATTGCAAGTGAAGCAACTTGAAACTGGAATATTTATCAATCAATCCAAGTATGCCAAGGAATTGGTAAAGAAGTTTGGAATGGAACAGTGCTCAACTGTATCTACCCCCATGAGTACATCAATCAAGCTTGATAAAGATGAAGGGGGAATCCCGGTCGAGGTAACAATGTATCGAGGTCTTATTGGCTCATTGCTTTATTTGACTGCCAGTCGACCGGATATCATGTATTCAGTTTGTTTATGTGCTAGATTTCAAGCAGCACCTAAGCAATCTCATTTCATTGCCGCCAAACGAATAATTAAATATATTAAAGGAACTACTAATGTGGGTCTTTGGTATCCCAAAGATTCAAATCTTAATCTTATTGGCTATTCAGATGCAGATTATGCAGGTTGTAGAATTGATCGCAAAAGTACAAGTGGCACATGTCAATTCCTTGGAGATAGACTAATTTCGTGGTCAAGTAAGAAGCAGACATCAATTGCTACCTCGACCGCCGAAGCAGAATACCTTGCTGCTGGCAGCTGTTGTGCTCAAATACTCTGGATTCAACAGCAGCTTAATGATTATGGAATCCGGTCGAGTGAAGCTCCAATCTACTATGACAATACAAGTGCCATAGCCATCACTCACAATCCAGTGATGCACTCTAGGACAATGCACATTGATTTCAGGCATCACTTTATCCGAGATCATGTCTTAAAGAAGGAAATCAGGCTGGAATACATCTCTACCGATCAGCAAGCAGCAGACATATTCACCAAGCCTTTACCGGACGCTAAGTTTTCATATTTTCGAAATATTCTTGGCTTAGTAGATCTAAGTTAGTATGAATGTTTTTAGGGGGAATGATTGCTAGTATGACGTTAATAGATTAGCTGTTACATTGCCATAAATGTTGGCATATCATCCGCCTTTAGCTAGTCTCTGACAGGCTCCGTACTAGCAGCTTTGTGCTTTGAACCAAATGACATTAATTGGGCGCGGTGATTATACTTTTCAAAACTTTTTGAATTTCAAAAATACTTTTCATGACGTCACCCTATGGCCCATAGGTTCCTATATATGCTTCTTTACACTCGTATATCAACATTTCACCGTTGCTAAAGCTTTCATATTGCATTAAAAGTTCTATCGTATTACTATCAAGCTTTTGCTTACTCTCTGCTCGAGTTCTTATCTACAGCTATCATGTCGATCCAGAAGACTTGCCTTGCAATCAACTTTGATTCTGTTATTGAGGCAAACAATGCAGGAATCACTGAGGTCTTCACCATGCTTGAAGCCTCTGGACTGAAGAAATTTTTGGGAAGCAGCGCCATCTGCGATCTGCCTGTCTTGAAGGAGTTCTTTGCAACCGCTCAAATCGAGCATGGGACTGTCAAATGCTTGATCCGGACAGAGTCCTATTCCTTCAATCAAAAGTTCTTCGCCAGCACATTTGATCTGCCCTCCAAGGGTTTGACAAAATGCGCGGATCTTCCCGATGGTAACTGCTCATACTGGTTGAAGGAATTCTCAACCACTGATGCTCCGATCAAACTGCCGGCTCAGAAGACATCTCTTAAAGCTCCATTCAGGCTGTTGACCAACATCGTGGCCAAGAATCTTCTTGCCAAGGCTGGATCATACGACAAGGTGACGATGGAGAAATTCCAATACATGGCTTGTATCGCCTCCAAAATCAACATCAACTGGTCAGACATATTGTTCACTACTTTATGTGAAATGATCAGGGGAAAAGGGCAATCCGAGGGATTTGCTCTGCAAATTTGCAACATCTTGAGCGTCCTTGGAGTAGACTTCTCCAAGACTGAGCCTCTGCATCCCACCAAATGGCTCAACAAGTCTACAATCTTCAAGTTTCTGAACAAGAAAGAGGTTGCGGTCGACACTCTGCCTTCAACCGCAAGTGTTGTTGCTGTCACTCAACCGCTTTCAACAGTTCCGGTAGCGGCCAAACTAGCCCATACCAAGAAATCTGCCAAGCGTCAACTTATCATAGAGTCTGACTCTGAAGAAGAATCACGTGAGAATGTTCCACTGATTCAAGCCTTCAGCAAGTCATCTCCTTCTGTCTCCAAAGAAGCTGTGCCATCCACGCTTGCAGGCGAGAAGAAGAGGCAGCACAAGAAGTTAAAGTCCCTTTCTGGACTTGCTCCTACCGTTCCAACACCAATTCTGCCAACGATCGAGACTACTACCACTACTGCTACTACTGCTCCACGTCCTACCAAGGGTGTGATAATCAGGGAAGGTGCCTCATCAACTCCAAAGGTCACTCTCGCTGATCCCAAGGACAAAGGAAAAGGTGTGATGATCTACTCACTTAAGGCTCAACCAGCAGCTACTGTGGAGCTCAACTTGATCATCTCTCACGTTCTCCACACTGTCAAGCGTCACCTACAGCGCTTTGACAGATGACATCATTCCCGTACTCACCTGACGCTTGCTCAAATATTTCCTAAGTGGAAAGCTCTGAACGTTATTGAGAAAAAGATGCTTCTTTTTGCTGACCCTGAAGACATCGTGGAGGCTCTGGGAAGAAGACAGCTCATCGACTTGAAGCTTCGAGGAAGCCTGTTATCTCTGCTGATTAATGAGCGTGTCAAGAACTTCAAATCCAAGAGTCCTACCGCCGCCGATTACTTTGTGATTTTGACTGGACTACAGAATAGTCTACGTCAAATCACTCAACTACTTCAGCACTTCCAAGCTCTTAACAACGTAAAGACGACAGCTTCAGCAGCTTGTTTACAGGCTTATGGACTGGAAGCACAGGTGATGATGAAGACTTTTCTTACCCAAGATCAGGGTGAAGAAGACGTCTCTGCTATTACTCTTTCAGATGGGATTCTGACCGGTCTCATCACTGCTGACCTGTTTCAGTCATCCACTCTAGGATCGATTGTGGGAGCATCTTCATCGGTCGACCCCGCCTCAACCGCAGTCCAAGCAGTAATTCAACCGGAAGCAGCTGTGACTGCTCACTCATCTCCAGCGGCGACCGCTCACACCTCTCCCAGTCGTCCACAAGATTCTTTCGAAGTGATTGAACAAGAAATTCCTGTCACCTCTGTGACAGAGGCTCCTTGCAGCAGTGAAGCAGTAGTGCCCCCAACAGAGATACCAAGCACTATTGTATCACTTGCACCTCCAGAACAGCCAGTGACTGATGCTGACCCAGCACTTCAACCGTCTCCATCTACTGAAAAGTTTGTGGAAGATCTCCTAATGGATGAACCGAGTGCTGATCCTGCTACTCCACCAACCATCTTGGCTGCAGTCGAGACTCCTACATCTCCAACTGTACCACTATTGGAAGGTCCATCAGCTAGCTCACCAGCCAGATCACCAGCACCACATCATCTTGAGTCTGGCCTGGTTTCACCAAGGAATGACACACAGAGTCAAATGCTTCAGACTGATGACTCATTAATTGAAGCCATGGCCGCAGCTCTGGATCACACTTTGATAAATAGGCTTCATGAGCTCATGCAAACAGTTCGATCCTTTTCACAATACATCACAAACTCATCCTTATCGGTTGACAATTCACGCCAGATGATGATTCGGCATTTTGAGACCGTGTCTCGAGACCTTGCTCATCTGTCCAAAGAGATCACTGCCCATCATCGCACTCAAATCAAAACGCTCTCTACCGTCTCCGAACAAGTTGTCAGATCCGAAAACCGCCTTCATAGGCAGTTGAATGATCGGATGGACACTATGAAAGCTATTCTACTTGCTCAACTAGATGCAAAAATTGATACTATGCAAGCCTGCCTTGGCACTCAACTCACTGAGATCATCCTTCGACTCAACCAAGGTGATGCCAAAAAGGGGGAAGAAGAGCAACGAAGAGCAGCAGAGGCAAGAAGACGTGAGGAAGAAGCTGACAGAAGAAGAAGAGAAGGCGATAGGTCAGGAGGAGCCAGTTGGTTCAAAAGATGAACAACTTGTCTCTTCTTTACTTATCGCAGCTGTATCTCATTTTGTTTTTCTTCAGTAGGTGTAATAAGAATGCTTATTGTAATTAATGAAATTCATTCTCTCAATGAAGTTCATTTTAATGCTTTCATATTGTTTTTGGAGCACTTAAGTTTTGTCATCACCAAAAAGGGGGAAATTGTTGAATCCGACATTTTGGTGATAACAAACAACAACTCATTGTATAGGAATGTGCTGCCAATCTTTTGTATTTCAGGAATCTACTACAACTCCTACCGCAACCGTCTAAACCCTTCAAGTTATCTACCGGAAGCTTGTCAACCGCCTTTGTCTCTCGACCGGTTGCAGTCACAAGCCTATCGACTGGTTATTCAAACCAGTAGAGGATAAATCTATCTACCGGTAGAATGCCAACTGCTTATCAAGATATCTCAAGACAAGTACTTGTGACAAGACGTTCATTGCAAAATCTTTTATCAAAAGCAGAACCAGCGTATCAGAAGATCTGTTGACTCTTGCATCGAGACAACAGGTTGCACTAAAATGGCAAAAACGCAGAATGGCTACAGATAAAGCATTCGACCGTTTATACCAGTTTTGGACCCTGGAAGTTGTCTGCATTTAAAGAAGTGTACGATCTTCATGCAGAATCATCAATGCATTTATGAAGCATTAAATGCGCATTCAATGCAGCATCAGAACGTTCAAAATAAAGACGTTGATGATTGACCTATATAAAGGAAAGATTGCTCAAGAAGTGATAAGAAGACAAGCAACACGAAAAATCTCAATCAACTCAATCACTTGAATACTATCAGAAGTCCTCATCTGATATACTGAAGCAATACTTGAGCACACTTACAAGATCATTCACTTGCTGCTCAAATAAACCCTCGCCTACAGTTTACATATCTGATCTTCAAGGATCATCCTAGGGTTTTCAAGCCTCTCGACCGCTCTGCAGTTTGAGAAGCTCAACCGGACTGTACTCATTATTGAAGAGACTTGAAGCTACTCTGAAAGCTTCCACCAGTCTGATAAGAACTGAGAATCTTATCTGTGTAAATCTAGGAGTTTCGGATTAGGCATTGGATAAGTCCTAAGTCTGAAGTGGGTGTATTGCAAGACGTTGTAATAACCAAAGTCTTCTAGTGAATTCCTTCCTAATTGGAAGAAGGGGAGACGTAGAAGGATTAAGCCTTCGAACTTCCATAAATCGTGCCTTAGTCTTTACTGCTATTTATCTTACATATTGCTCATACATCGTGTTATAAACTTTGCATCACTAAAACCTCTGAACTATTTCCGCACTATTTAAGTTGTTCAAACCGTTTTAGAAGTTGAGAAAACAGATTAAGTGAACTAAACTTCACTTGATAATTTTGAAAAGAAAGAAGAAAAGTTTCAGAGTGTATTCACCCCCCCTCTACCCTCTGAACCGATCACAACATCTACAATTAATTATATTCCAAATATCAATATTTATGAGTCAAAATAAATTTATTGAATCATAATTTAAGAACTATTTACAAACTAAAATATACATCATAATTAAGATACAAGATTAACATGATAACATAAAATTATGATAAAAATCTAAAGAATAAATGGTGCTAGTTCAAAGACAAAATATGATAATTATAAATGACGTTAGCTTAATTAATTAGAATTTTTTTACTATATGTGTTTAAATAATTAGAAAGTTTTCAATACAGTATGTTGATAATTGTTTTTTATGTATGAGTTAGTGATTGAGTCAGGTATGATCATGTTTTGAATTTTTTTTCCACCTTAAGTTCTAATAATAGTTTCTTGTGAGTTAAATTTCCAAATGAAACAAATTATCAAAACAAAAACTAATTATACAATTCAAGAATTCGGGTTATTCGATCAGTGACATCAATAGTTTGCTAATTTAATATATTTTGAACTCATATTCGATGAGTTTGACAAGAAAAATAACGTAGAATAACAAAATTTAAGTAAAAATATTATTTGATTGTATTTGTAGCGCAATATTTATATTTCATATATGTTTGAATTATTTCATTTATTTATTTTTAATATCCATATATTATTTTGTAATATTAGTAGATAAACAATGTGTAAAAAACATAGACATTTAAGTATGTAGTACATTATACAATTTTTTATTTAAATATTCATATAATATATTGTAAAATTTATAGAAAAATAGTGTATGAAAAATAAGAATATTTAATTAAAATCATAATTAGAACTCAAATAGTGATTAAAAAAGGATATATAAATTGATTATATTTTGTAATAGTAATTAATATATAATTGATAATAACTAATATATCAACAAAAAAAATAATGTGTAAAAAATTAATTACATTGTTTTTATTTTAATTATATATACATATATTATTATTATTATTATTATTATTATTATTATTATTATTATTATTATTATTATTATTATTATTATTATTATTATTATTATCTTGTAAAATTAATAGAAAATTAATTTGCATTAAATAAGTTAAATATATTTGTACGACTATGTAAATTTTTTTTTTTTTAAGTACTCATATACTATCTTGTAAGATAGAAAAATAATTTATATTAAATAAATTAAATATATTTTGAAAGAAAAACTCAAATAAGAAAATGAGCAAATAATAAATAGTATATACACAAAATAGAAAGTGGAAAAAATAAAATAGTTTGTAAAAAAATATTTAAGTTAATTCATAATTGTTATTTATATATTTATAATCGTAATAGAATAGACCATCGATATATTAATAGAAAAAATAAATTACACGATTTAAATTTTATATTTTAAGTATTCATAAAATATCTTGTAAGATCTAGAAAAATAGTGTGAATTAAATAAGTTAAATACATTTTGTAGGAAAAACTGAAATTAGAAAATGAGCAAATAATAAATAGTATATGTATAAAATATAGAAGTGAACTTCAAAAAATTAATGTGTAAAAAAATATTTAAGTTAATCACTTACTCTCCTATACTCATAATAGTAATAGAATAGATAAAAGATAGATTAATATGAAAAATAAAGTACGATATGGATTTTTTTATTTATTTATACATATAATATCTTGTAAGATACCAAAATTTATTATTATTATTAGTATTCCATGTGTTGGTTCATGTGTGAAGTAAATAATCGAATACGATAAATTATAAATCAAAGTAAAATATTTTTAAAAAAAATTTATTTGAAAGAGTACATAGTATAATTTTTAAACAAATAATTTAATTGAAGAGTCACATGAATAAATAATTGAGAAAAAAAACATTCATTAGGTAATAAGAAAAACGGTAGTCACGTAAATTTACAATGAAAATCACATATTAATAGTGAAAAAATATTTTAAAAATATTAATTGCATTTTAATTTTTTATTTGAAAGAGTTTACAACATAATGCTTAAATAAATAATTTAATTGAAGATTCAAGTGTTAAACTCACGTATTTATATATATTTTTAAAAATACTAACAGTATTTTAATTTTTTATTTGAAATAGTTCATAGTATAATTTTTAAGTAAATAAGTTAATTGAAGAGTCACACGAATAAATAAATGAAGAAAAAACACATTAATCCTATATAATAATGAAAGGATAATCATGTAAATTCACAATTAAACTCACATATTTATAATAGTAACTCAAATAAAAAAATGAGCAAATAATAAATAGTATATACACAAAATATGAAAGTGGAAAAAATAAAATAGTGTGTAAAAAAATATTTAAGTTAATTTATAATTGTTATTTATATATTTATAATCGTAATAGAATAGACCATCGACATATTAATAAAAAAATAAATTACACGATGTAAATTTTTTATTTTAAGTATTCATAAAATATCTTGTAAGATCTAGAAAAAATAGTGTGAATTAAATAAGTTAAATACATTTTGTAGGAAAAACTCAAATAAGAAAATGAGCAAATAATAAATAGTAGATGTATAAAATATAAAAGTGAACTTCAAAAAATTAGTGTGTAAAAAAATATTTAAGTTAATCATAATTCTTACTCTCCTATACTCATAATAGTAATAAAATAGATAAAAGATAGATTAATATGAAAAATAAAGTACGATATTGATTTTTTTATTTAAGTATACATATAATATCTTGTAAGATAACAAAATTTATTATTATTATTAGTATTCCATGTGTAGGTTCATCTGTGAAGTAAATAATCGAATACGATAAATTAGAAATCAAAGTAAAATATTTTTAAATTTTTTTTTTGAAAGAGTACATAGTATAATTTTTAGACAAATAATTTAATTGAAGAGTCACATGAATAAATAATTGAGAAAAAACATTCATTAGGTAATAAGAAAAACGATAGTCACGTAAATTCACAATGAAAATCACATATTCATAGTGAAAAAAATATTTTAAAAATATTAATTGCATTTAAATTTTTTATTTGAAAGAGTTTATAGCATAATTCTTAAATAAATAATTTAATTGAAGAGTCAAGTGTTAAACTCGCATATTTATATATATATATATTTAAAAATACTAACAGTATTTTAATTTGTTATTTGAAAGAGTTCATAGTATAATTTTTAAGTAAATAAGTTAATTGAAAAGTCACACGAATAAATAAATGAAGAAAAAACACATTAATCTTATATAATAATGAAAGGATAACCATTAAATTCACAATGAAACACACATATTTATAATAGTAATAGATTTTTTATTTGAAAGAGTTTATAGCATAATGCTGAAATAAATAATTTAATTGAAGAGTCAAGTGTTAAACTCACATATTTATATATATTTTTAAAAATACTAACAGTATTTTAATTTTTTATTTGAAAGAGTTCATAATATAATTTTTAAGTAAATAAGTTAATTAAAGAGTCACACGAATAAATAAAAAAAAAACACATTAATCTTATATAATAATGAAAGGGTAACCATGTAAATTCACAATGAAACTCACATATTTATAATAGTAATAGATAATAGATATGTTTAAAAATACTAACATTATTTTAATTTTTTATTTGAAAGAGTTCATAGTATAATTTTTAAGTAAATAAGTTAATTGAAAAGTCACACGAATAAATAAATGAAGAAAAAACACATTAATCTTATATAATAATGAAAGGGTAACCATGTAAATTAACAATGAAACTCACATATTTATAATAGTAATAAGTAATAATAATAGATTGAAAATACTAACAGTATTTTAATTTTTTATTTGAAAGAGTTCATAGTATAATTTTTAAGTAAATAAGTTAATTGAAGAGTCACACGAATAAATAAATGAAAAAAAAAAACACATTAATCTTATATAATAATGAAAGGGTAACCATGCAAATTCACAATGAAACTCACATATTTATAATAGTTATTTTTAAAAATACTAATAGTATTTTATTTTTTTATTTGAAATAGTTCATAGTATAATTTTTAAGTAAATAAGTTAATTAACGAATAAATAAATGAAGAAAAAACACATTAATCTTATATAATAATGAAAGGGTAACCATGTAAATTCATAATGAAACTCACATATTTATAATAGTAATAGATAATAGATAATATATATTTTTAAAAATACTAACATTATTTTAATTTTTTATTTGAAAGAGTTCATAATATAATTTTTAAGTAAATAAGTTAATTGAAAAGTCACACGAATAAATAAATGAAGAAAAACACATTAATCTTATATAATAATAAAAAGGTAACCATGTAAATTCACAATGAAACTCACATATTTATAATAGTAATAATAGATTGAAAATACTAACAGTATTTTAATTTTTTATTTGAAAGAGTTCATAGTATAATTTTTAAGTAAATAAGTTAATTGAAGAGTCACACGAATAAATAAATGAAGAAAAAACACATTAATCTTATATAATAATGAAATGGTAACCATGTAAATTCACAATGAAACTCACATATTTATAATAATAAATAATAGATATTCTATAGGATTTTTTTAAAATGTAATTTAAAGAATTTAACATATCTTTGATAGTATTTACTTGAGCCTTTAATCTGGCCAATTAATAACATGTTTCTTATTCAATATTGACATGAAAGAGATAGATCCAAAATAGCTTCAAACATATTGATCGACATATGGTTAAATCAAATAGAAATAGTGTAACGACTTACTATATCAAGACGAGTCTTTTCAGCGTGTTTATGTCCTCACTCACACGCACCCTGAGAAACTTTTCAGGAGGTCACCTATCCTAAAATTGCCCCAAGTCAAGCACGCTTAACTTTGGAGTTCTTATATGATGAGCTCCTTAAAAGAAGATGCATCTTCTTGATATGAATAGTACATATGAAATCTTTTAAGCTCTCCTCAACCATGTAGTCCCATACCTACACAGTCTCAGAATCCCTCTCATTCCGGCACGGGATCGGTTCATTCATGTCTCCCTCCGCCTAGAAGCCTACCAGGAGCCGCTCATTGTCAGTGCAACCTCTTGGCACCGGCGATCACTCCCTGCCTCTTCAGCCCCGGGCGTCACATGCCCACCAGCTTCCGGTATGGTTCGTCCCCGAACCATACCGTACTAAGAGAGGTCGGCTTTGATACCATTTGTAACGACTCACTATATCAAGACGAGTCTTTTCAGCGTGCTTATGTCCTCACTCACACGCACCCTGAGAAACTTTCCAAGAGGTCACCCATCATAAAATTGCCCCAAGTCAAGCACGCTTAACTTTGGAGTTCTTATATGATGAGCTTCCAAAAAAAAATGCACCTTCTTGATATGAATAGTACATATGAAATCTTTTAAGCTCTCCTCAACCATGTAGTCCCATACCTACACAGTCTCAGAATCCCTCTCATTTCGGCATGGGATCGGTTCATTCATGTCTCCCTCCGCCTAGAAGCCTACCAGGAGCCGCTCATTGTCCGTGCAACCTCTTGGCACCGGCGATCACTCCCTCCCTCTTCAGCCCCGGGCGTCACAAATAGTATTGTGTGTTTCTGATCATTTTCCTGAAATTTGAATTTGTCTTGAATTTATTCTACTGTTTAATTCAATTACGATTTTTGCTTTAGAATTATTTAGTTTATTTTAATTAGTTTAAGTAAGTCATAAAAATCACTTATTTTATTTAGGCTAGAATTCCCAATCGAAATCATCGGTCAAGTTTTTGGCGCCGCTGTCGGGGACTACTTTTTAACTATTAGGATATATTATTTATTTGAGACTAGACTTTTATTTTTACTCTTTCTATTTCGTTTACGTAAGATTCAATTTTTTGTTTTCATCTGGTCGTTGAATTGTGCACTCTATTTTGATTTCAGGAGTTTAGCTAATGTTATATGAGCCGTGCTTGAGACATCAAAAACCTCGTGCCATTTGATTTGGAGATTGAAAGCAATCTTCGCCGCATACGTAGAGCCAAGAGGCATAATGACTTGGCTCTTGAATTAATCTGAAGGAGAGTTTGATACTGACTACAAGTCAGAATTTGAAGAGAATTATGAAGATATGGCTGAATAAGAGGATAACCGTACTTTGATGGAACTTCATCGACCATTGGCTGGAGGATATGGATCCAGCATTGTCCGTCCAACGGTTCAGGAGAATACTTTTGAGCTTAAATCGTCCATCATCCAGATGATTCAACTTTAAGTCAGATTCGGAGGATTGCCCTCCGAGAATCCGAATGCACATATGGAACAATTCTTGTCGATATGTGACACTTTCAAATTCAATGGAGATGTAGTAGCCCGATTTTCTAATTAAGTTAATCAACTACCTAAACATGATTGAGGAGTTCTTAAATGGATTTAAGGAGTTAAGAATCAGATTCAAAATGATCAAAAATGGTTCCAAAGGTTTCAAGTTATTGGACAGTTCGGAAGCTCCAAAGAGTAGTTCTGTAGTAGTCCGGTTCTATTTTACAAGATTAATTTACTAATCATGTTTAGATTTAATGAATCATGATTTAGGAATTTTAATATGATCTAACGGACCAAAGAATTGGGTCCAAAACGCCCAAAAAATGCTTAATGGGCTTAATTGGGCTCGGGAAGTTCGGAGATCCGAACAGAGTTCGGAGGGTCCAAATAGGATCGGAGCCATCGAAGGAGTTCAGAAGCTACAGGGCAGATCGGAGTGTCCGATCTTAGTTCCATGCACGTGGCAATAGGAATTGAACACGTAGCTGCATGTATAGGTTCTAAGTGTCCAAAGAGGGGATCAGAGCGTCCGATCTTAATTAACATCCTAGTAATTAGATAACAGTCTCTGTGAGATAAACTTGTACTTAATCAAAATATATTATTACTTAACCTAGAGCTCTTGCTAGAATTCCCAAACGAAATCTTTGGTCAAGGTTTTTGGCGTCGTTATCGGGGACTATTTTTACTATTAGGATATTTTATTTATTTGAGACTAGGCTTTTAATTTTACTGTTTCTATTTCGTTAATGTAAGATTCAATTTTTTGTTCTCATTTGGTGTTTAAATTGTGCACTTTGTTTTGATTTCATGAGTTTAGCTCATGTTATATTAGTTGTGCTCAAGACATCAAAACCTCGTTCCACTTGATTTGGAGATTGAAAGCATTCTTTGTCGCATACGTAGAGCTAAGAGGTATAATGACTTGTCTCTTGACTTCGAATCTAAAGAGGAGTTTGATACTGACGACAAGCTAGAATTTGAAGAGAATTAGGAATATATGACTGAATAAGAGGATAATTGTACTTTGATGGAACTTCATCGACCATTGATTGGAGGATATAGATCCAGCATTGTCCGCCCAATAGTTCAGGTGAATACTTTTGATCTTAAACCACCCATCATCTAGATGATTCAACTTTAAGTCAGATTCAGAGGATTGACCTCCAAGGATCTGATCGAACAATTCCTGTCAATATGTGACACTTTCAAATTCAATGGAGTAACCACTGATGCTCTTCGGCTAAGGCCATTCCCTTTTTCTCTACAATGTAAACCGATGAAGTGGCTTCGAGATTTACTAGAGAGATCTATCACTACATGAGATGGTCTAGTTGAAGTCTTCATGAACAAGTATTTTTCACCAACTAAGATTACACAACTGCCAAATGATATCACATCTTTTAGGCAGGAGGATGGAGAATCACCGAATTCAGCATGGACGAGATTGAAAAATATGTTGATAATGTGTCATACACATGGTTTCTCAACAGGAAAACAAGTTGAAACTTTCTACTACAGGGTGGATTAATTATAGTGAACTATGGTTGATGCAGCTGCCAATGGAAGCCTGTATAGAAAGACGCCAACAACATCACTCAAAATCGTATCAAATATTACTGAAATTAATGTGGTCTGGCAAGACAACATAAGAAAGAGGGAAGTCGGATTTCTTGAGATGGATGCTCTAACATCAATAACGGAAAAAATTGATGGATTAACACATCAAGTGGCTCAGTTGCAAGCTAATCAATCAACACCATTCAAAAGAGTTAATCAAGTTCAATAAAGCACTTAGATGGCTGGAGGATCATCGAGTGGCACTCAATTCACGCAAGACATACTTATGAAGGACCGCCAGTTTTCGAGGGAGACTCGGTAAATTATGTGGGGAACCAAGGGCCACAATAGTACAATCCATTCAGTTTCTCATATAATCTAAGTTGGAGAAATAATCCAAATTTTGTTTGGAAGCCAGCGAAAAATCTTGTTGAATCACATTACTTCAATCCTCCTCAGCATCCCGCACAACAAAGGCCTCATCAACAACCAGTTAAACCTCTACAAGGTACTGGACCTTCAATGCCTCCAAGTTTCAAACAATATGAGAACAAGTAAAATCTTGAAGATATTCTTGCAAAATACAAAGTCGGAAATGAGATGCAATCGCAAAGCCACGATGCTATGATGCAAAAGGTGAAAACTCAATTGGGATAGTTGGCGAACCAGTTTGCTACACAAGCTCCAGGCTCACTACCTAGTGACACATAAAAGAATTTGAAGGGTGTCAGTGCGGTCACAGTAGCTGCACAATTGAAAAATGTGGATGTTGATGATGAAGAAACTAAAAAGAAGAAAGAATCACCTAAGAAGTTAGACCAGAACGCAAGGGAGAAAGGTAAGTCTCCAAGCTCTAATGCTAATATTGATATCAATTCTCTCCATTTTCCCTAAAGAGAAAATAAACTGCAACTTGATAATACATTTTCAAAAGTTCTTGATATTTTTAAGAAGCTACACATAAATATCCCGTTTGCAGAAGCTTTAGCTCAAATGCCCTCTTATACAAATTTTTTAAAGGAGATTTTATCAACCAAGAGAAAACTAGTGGACTTTGAGACAGTTAAGCTTTCGGAGAAATTTTATTGTATTTTACAAAATAAATTACCTCCAAAGCTTAAGGATCCTGGTAGTTTCTCTATCCCTTGTACCATAGGAAGTTCATTTTTTAGCAAGGCTTTATGTGATCTTGGTGCAAGCATAACTTTAATGATTTATTCATGTTTTGAGAAGTTAGGAATTGGTGAAATGAAACTAGAGGTGTTAAAATGGGTTAGGTCCATCGGATTGGCCAGTTTTGCCATACAAAATAAGTGGGTTGGGTTGGATATTTTCCAACCCACCTAAAAGTGAGCCGGCCCGCTCCATCCCGCTTAATGGTGTGTTGTGGTGGGTTGCGGGTTGGCCCGCAAAAACCCTCAAAATTACATGTAGGTCCGCTGGGTTGGCCCGTCCCATCACCTAAAATAGGTGTGTTGAGTTGGTGTTTTCTCAACCCGCCTAAAAAGTGGGCCGCCCGCCCCATCTAATGGTCGGTTGCGATGGTTTGTGGGCCAGCCTATCCCGCTGGTCCGTTTTGACACCTCTAAATGAAACCAACTACAATTTCCTTACAGTTGACTGATAGATCAATTAAATATCCTAAGAGAATTTTAGAGGATGTCTTAATGAAGGTTGACAAATTTATTTTCCCAGTAGGCTTTATTGTGTTGGATATGGAAGAGGATCGTGAGATTCCTCTTATTTTAGGTAGACCATTTTTAGTCACCAGGAAAGCTTTGATTGATGTACAAAAAAGTGAGTTGGTGTTGAGATTGAATGATACGAGTGTGATATTTAATGTGTTTCATTATATTAAATATCCAAATGACATTTTTGATTGTTTTCAAATTGATTCTACTGATAGGTTTGTTGAGTTTGATATGAAGGATTTTAGGATCGAATATGTGTAAAAGGGGAGCGGGGGGTGGGTTTGAATACAAACTTGCACTTTTCTTCGAATTAAAGAATTGGTTCAGTCGTGGTCATAACTGAACAACTTGTTTCATTCTTGACTGTTGATGTTAACTGATCAATAAAAGAAATGTACGGAATAAGATAAACTTAACAGAGTAGAAAGATTCGACTAAAAAGTAAGAACGCAGTAGTTGTTTATGGATGTTCGAGATAGAAACTTCTATGTCACCCTTTCTTCCACTGGAAAGGTTTATACTAGAAGATTTGAGTGATACAACACCTTGTACAACCCCAATTCAACATGGACTTAACACTGTCTTAACCTAAAACTCTTAGACTTAATACAAGTTCAGTCTTCGACTGATATTACAAAGTATGAATACAATGCTTAACATTTAGCACAAAAATGATCCTTAATGATCAAATGAATAATTGAAAGATTGTGCTTCAACATTTGTGATATTCTAAGATTTTTGAAAGCTCGAATGACTGATCTTAGAGTGCTTGATAGTTCGAAAATTCTAGACAACTATCACAACTGATCTTTATGCCTATTTATAGGCATCATCTTGCAACGGTCAGAATCACATACAAATGTATCAGTTACTCACATTAATTTATCGTTACTCGAGCTATAAGTCTTAGAGGCAAATTCTGAAGATAGTACGTCCCTGCGCACTACTACTATTGCAACGTCTGTTATGACCTTTTGTGTTTTTCCCAAAAATGGTAACAATTCAAATATCTTGACTTTAATAGTTTGAGGAATGTCGGTTTGACTGTAACTGAATTTCTTGAATATTCTTTGATTGATGTCATTCTCCCAATGTTCAGTTGAATGTCCTTGACTGATTTGAGATAGTCATTAAGTCGAGGTTTAGTCAGGGTACCGAGTTTAATCGTCAATTTCCAATCTTCAGATATTTCGTTAATTTCATTTGAGAATCTATCGTAAGCTTCAGTCGTCTAGTTCAATCGTAGCTTTACCAAAAGTTATAGTTGATGGTAATGGTGCAACTCAAATCTTTTAAATCGCACAACAGCACAAGCGTCATGGTTCAATAGCTCTACCAATCAGGGACAATTATTGCACCCAACAATCTCCCTACCAATAATTGCACTCCTTGCAATCAATGAGAATTGAACCCATGACCTTGGCTCTGATACCAATTGTAGAACCAAACGTTTGCCGCTTTACCAAAAATTATATCTAGTGATAATTGTGCAACTCAAATCTTTTAAACCGCACAACAACCCAAACATTATGGTTCAATCGCTCTATCAAACAGGGACAATTATTGCACCTAACACAATATAGCTTAGGATTGATTACTATCGTCGACTGATATTGACCAGTTGAGTTACTTAGTTCAATATTATAATTTTTCCTTGAGGTATTTTGTTCAAAAACCAAAACTTAATTATCCTCCAATAATTTTCTCCTTTTGATGTTTGACAAAACTCAACTTTGATTTAGGCAAAATTTGATTTGAGTCTTGTAATTAGGTGACTGAAGTATATTTCAAGACCGATATTCTTCGACTGATTTAATTGAACAACCATTTTTTTAAAACTATTTTCCTCCTTTTTTTTCAAACATAGCCGAAGTGTGTAGATAAAATAAGAAGAATTCCATTGATCAGTGCTTCAAAAGATATACAAGAAGACATATAAATTAGATGACATAAGAATTCATTTGTTCATCATTGGTAGTTATTTCTTTGAGAACTATGGCCCCGATGGCCTAAATTGGTAGATCCTCTGGTGTGAGTGCCCTGATGGCCTGTTCTCAATTGAGAATTCTCAAATTGATTAGCCATAAAATGTTGAACCAGGCGAGAAACTGAAGCAATATGTGTTAGGATTGATTTGGACTGGTCTTTACAACTTCATAGAGAAGCTCAAGATGAAAATCTTTGAATGTGAGCTCAATTGTTGTTAGAAATAGAACTCTTATATTTCTCGTGTGTCGATGTTAACTGGCCAACAAATATATGTGCGGAAACAGGCCAACTAACAGATTGAACAAGTATGTGATAGCTGAACTAGAATGCAAATAATAGAAATATGTTTATGGATGTTCGGATACTTAACTGCTCCTACGTCACCCCTTCTTCCACAAGGGAAGGATCCACTAGAATACTTTGGCTTATACAACATCTTGTATACAACCCACTCCAATCATAGAACTTACCCTTTGCATAGATCGAAACTCCTAGCACACACCTAAGTTAAGATATTACGTCCTAATAGTGAAATACAATAATGAATGAATCCTTTGATTCAAACAGTAAATCAACTCCTTACAAGAACTAGATAGTTGAGAGTTGATTCTTGTCCCTAGTTGATCTTTGAATATGATATATCAATATGAGTGGCCGAAGTAACTGATAAAGATAGTTTGTTCACAATACTTGAAGAGCTTGTATATGTGCATGTTTATCTTCTCTTGTGTATACCTTTGTCTGCTCTCGTATGCTCTATGTCTTTCGTCTTCATACTTCATGTGTGTGTGTGTGTGTGCATATCTCTTGCAACGTTCGACTTTGATACTAATGCATTTCTCTATTGTCTCTAGATCTTCAATAAGTCTTTATAAGAGCTTTTAATGAAGTTGCACATCTTTTGATAGAGATGTCTTGATCTTTCAACATCTCTTATATTTGAATTGAATGTTCCTCTTTCTATAACTTGTTTGAGCAGTCGAACAATATATCCTTGTTGAGCAGTTGATATTATATACCAGTATATCTTTGTGATTAATTTCTCGAGCAGTCTTAATTCTTGGACTGCTCATATGAACTGGTTTCTTCAACTGTTCTTGAGCTTTATACTGGACTGCTTGATCTCGAACTTCTTTGTCTTTGACTGGACTGCTTGAATATATCTTCGTGTTTTGTAAAAAACCAAAACTTATTCCAACAATATGTGATGTCAACTGAATGTAGTTATCATCCATTGTGTTTCCAAGAGATTGAACATTAGCAGATATAGTATCGACTTTCTTATCAGTTTGTTGTTGTGATTTGGTTAGTTTGGGAATGGCAGCGGTGTTTTGATTAATCGCATCCATGAGTTTGAGAAATATGGACATCTAGAGTTGAAGTTTTGCCATGTCAGCAGTCAAAACATATCTCAAACTACCAACGTGACGATTGTTCTCAGATTTCTCGGTACGCATGACTAAAAAATTTGTAGTAAGAGCTGACAATGTTGCTTCTATTGTATCCAGAAATGCATCTAAGTCGGGAGTATATACTTCCTCTGGCAGTTCTTGATCAGACTGATGTTCAGTTGTTCTTGAGGGTCCAGCTTTCCCAGTGCTTGTCTGCTTGCCTTCTGCATAATAGTTTCCTCAGCTTCAATTTTGACTGAGAATTTCTCAACTTTTGGCCCATTTGATTGTTGTTCAGTCTCTGTGTCATCAAAATTGTCCTGAGCTTCTATATCAAGAACTGTCTGTTGTTTTTGCTCAGTTTCCCGGTCTTGGTATTTCTCAGTCTCTGGAGTAGTGCCTTGGTGAGAAAAGAAAGTTTCACATACTAAGGACTGAAAGTAAGCCATATGATCTTCTTCAGTAGTCCCTTCTAGTAATGGTAATTCTATTTCTTCACCGATCTTGTCCTTGGTTGCAACCTCCAATAGTTCAACTTTCTCAAATCCAGTCGCTTGATTTGGTTCAATTATCATTTCTGTATCTTCAAGTTCAGCCTCTTGTCCAATGCTTGACTAATGTAGTCTTGAAGTGAGATCAATTAACTCTTTTTATATGGCTTCATGTTCAAGCGGAATTTCTGTGAGAGAGGTTCTAAACAACTAATCTTGGATTAAACAATAATTAAGCATACAAGATCCAAGAATAAAAGCAAAGCAAGAAATTTTTTTTTAAAAGGGGGTGCGCTCGGTCTGCTAAAAACAGCAGACCGTGCGCCTCCAATCCATGCATCCCACTGTTAAGATTCAAAATTACATTCAAACACAAGCTTCTCTAATTTGAAAAACAATAATTGTAGTGACCCTCACCCGGATCACCTACTAAACAGAACTTAGGCATGCAATTAACTTAATTAAACAGATATCAAAATAAAACTGCGGAAACCATAAACATAATACAATCCCAAGTAAAGGAATCTGTAATTTATCCAAATAATATACAACCAAATCGAATAGCTGTATCAACCCAAACAACAGTAATAAAACCTAGTCGAAGCTCCAGCTGGCCAACCACTGACTAGCCCCTCCTGGATCCACCCTCCTCGTCCAATCGCAAACCTGCCCCATGGAATAGGGTGTCCAGAAACACAGAGTATGAGACGTGAGCATAAAACGCTCAGTACGAGAGTATGAGTATACATGCATGCAAAGTGAACTCCCTATAAACTCGAGGTCAAGGATCAGATAACAGAGATAGACCGGGCCCTGGTATGTAGCACGCTGTGCCGTCGCTTCAGAAGGTGGCTCCCATACCGAGATAACCGTGGATACGCCGGACCCAAATCAATGGAAGTCCATCCACTAACAGGATAGAGTACAACCCTACTAACAGACATCTCAAAAGAAATACAGCAAGATGCAAATGAATGCAGCATAAATCAATGACATATAAACCATGCAGTCACATAATACATGCATACTCAGTCAGGATATCTCGAACAGTACTTCCGTACCTCAAAACAGTGCAAGCTCTACCAACTCTAGGTCCACGCCTATAGTCTGCTCTACACTGCCAAATGATACTACTATCATTAAAGCGCTCTAAAAGCCTTAAATAAGCTATTGCATACTCCTAAATATTTATAGGAAGCAAAAGCTATACCTTCGTCCGTCGTTAGCCCTTTGATGTCGATGCCTCCAGAACTTGGGCACAACTCCACTACGACTACCGAACGTCTCGCCGACCATCGGGTCAAGCCTAGGAAGGCTAGAACAACTCGAATAGATTAGAAAGGAGAGGGAAACACTCGGAATTGGCAATTGGAAATGAAGACTTGGCCCTCTATTTATAGAAAACGATCGGAACTTCCGATCCTTGATCGGAACGTCCGAACCTCGATCGTAACGTCCGATCCAGCCATCGGAGCTTCCGAAGATCCTGATCTGCCACGTGTCAAAATATCACTAGTTGACTCCGGATAGGGGTGATCGGAGCTTCTGATCCAACCACACGTCATGCCTGACGTAATATTATCGGTGCCTCCGATCGCTCATCGGAGCTTCCGATCCTGTTCGGAGCTTCCGATCGTGCCTTCGGAGCTTCCGATCCATCCGATACCCAATTTATTTAATTAGCATTAATCCTTTAATTACTCAATTAGGGTACGGGCTACTACATTCTCCCCCACTTAAGATATTTCGTCCTCGAAATCAGATCTTAAGTACCGAATGCAATACAGAAATCAGAAACATTCTTTATTCAAATCAAACGTTTACAGAGTTTGCAACTGAATACACTTAAGAATGAAATCAAAACAACTCAGGATGGTCTTCACGCATCCTGTCCTCAAGCTCCCAAGTAGCTTCCTCAGTGCCTCGGCGCTGCCACTGAACTAAAACCAAAGGAATGACTTTGTTCCGTAAAACCTTATCCTTATAATCCAGGATATGAATAGGTTTCTCAACATAGGTCAAATCCTTGTTCACCTAAACCTCAGACCGCTGCAGAATATGAGATTCATCCGCCACATACCGTCGCAACAGAGATACGTGGAACACGTCGTGAATACTGGATAGATGCAGTGGCAAAGCTAGTCGATAAGCCAAATCGCCAATGCTCTCCAAGATCTCAAACAGACCGATAAACCTGGGAGACAACTTGCCCTTAAGGCCAAATCTGAGAATCTTGCGGAAAGGTGACACTCTCAGAAACACTTTCTCCCCGACATCGAACTGCAAAGGCCTACGCTTGATATTAGCATAGCTGGCCTGACGATCCTGTGCAGTCTTAATCCGTTTTTTGATTTGATCAACAATTTCTATCGCCTGCTGGATAAACTCCGGTCCCTCAGTCTGTCTCTCCCCCACTTCTTCCCAGAAGAGTGGAGTATGACAACGTCGCCCGTACAACGCCTCAAAAGGTGCCATCCCAATACTAGTATGATAGCTGTTGTTGTACGCAAACTCGATCAACGACAAATGATCCTGCCAGGCTGAACCAAAATCCATGACGCACGCTCTAAGCATATCCTCCAAAGTACGGATAGTGCGCTCTGACTGACCATCAGTCTCTGGATGATAGGCAGTACTCAAACTAAGAGTAGTACCCATCGTACGCTGAACACTCCCCCAGAATCTAGAAGTGAACCTGGGGTCCCGATCGCTGACAATGCTCACAGGCACTCCATGAAGTCGAACGATCTCCTGAATGTACAACCGTGCCATATGATCCACATTGTACTCCCGGCTATAGGCAATGAAATGCGCTGACTTGGTGAGTCGATCCACCACAACCCAGATAGCATCACAGTTCCTCGGGGATACCGGCAAATGGGTCACAAAGTCCATTGTGATAAACTCCCATTTCCATTCAGGAATAGACAGACTGTGAAGCAATCCTCCAGGTCGTCGGTGCTCTGCCTTGACCTGTTGACACACCAAACATCTCGAAACAAACTGATAAACACTGCGTTTCATACCCTTCCACCAGAAACGAGTACGTAGATCCTTGTACATCTTGTTGCTCACAGGATGAATACTCAACTTAGTGCGATGTGCCTGAGACAAAATCTCCTCTCGCAACTCTTCATCCTGTGGAATCACAAGCCTACCAGACAAACACAGAAAGCCATCTAACTGATAATGAAATCCAGACGAGCTACCCTCGTTAGCTAGACGAGCTAAACGCTGGGTCTTCGAATCAGTCATCTGAGCATCTCGGATCCGCGAATACAAGGCTGGCTCAGATAATATCGCAAACATCTGGATACTCTGCATACCTTTCTTATGCTTGAAGGTATAACCTGAAGTACAACAGTCACTGATCGCACTAGACATCGAACAAGTCTGAAGTGCGGATAGTCGCACCTTGCGACTCAAGGCATCAGCGGTGAGATTAGCAGCTCCTGGATGGTACTTAATCTCGCAATCATAGTCCTTAAGCAAGTCCATCCAATGTCTCTGCCTCATGTTCAACTCCGCCTAAGTGAAAAATTACTTGAGACTCTTATGGTCGGTGAAGATATCAAATTTCTCGCCATACAGATAATGACGCCAGATCTTCAAAGCGAACACAATGGCTGCTAACTCCAAATCATGGACTGGATAGTTGTCCTCGTGAAGCTTTAGCTGTCTAGAAGCGTATGCGATCACATGCCCATTCTGAGTCAGGACACAACCTAACCCCTGAAGAGAAGCATCAGTGTATACCACATACTCTCCAGATTCTGACGATAATGCCAACACCGGCGCAGAAGTCAACCGCCGTCGAAGCTCACAAAAATTCTTCTCACACTCGGAGGACCACTCGAAATCCACACCCTTGCGGGTAAGCTGCATCAAAGGTCGAGCTAGCTGAGAGAAGTTCAGAATGAAGCGACTATAATACCCTGCTAGACCCAGAAAACTACGGATCTCAGCAACTGTCATCGGACGCGACCAATTAAGTACCGCTTCAATCTTGCTTGGATCAACCGAAATCCCCTCCCTGGATATGATATGGCCAAGAAAGACCACTCTATCCATCCAGAACTCACACTTGCTCAGCTTGGCGTACAACTGCTCATCTCGAAGAGTCTGCAGTACCAACCGCAAGTGAGAAACATGCTCTTCCGTATTACGCGAATACACCAAGATATCGTCAATGAAGACCACGACAAACTTGTCCAAATACTCCCTGAAGACACGGTTCATCAGATCCATGAATATAGCCGGCGCATTAGTCAAACCAAATGACATTACTAGAAACTCGTAATGCCCATAGCGAGTACGGAATGCAGTCTTGGCTGCGTCCTGATCACGGACTCTCAACTGATGATACCCCGATCTCAAGTCAATCTTGGAGTAAACTGACGTGCCCTACAGCTGGTCAAACAAGTCATCAATACGAGGCAACGGATACTTGTTCTTCACAGTGACTCGATTCAGTTGCCGATAGTCAATGCACAGCCGCATCGACCCATCCTTATTCTTCACGAAGAGAACAGGAGCTCCCCAAGGAGATACACTAGGGCGGATGTACCCCTTGTCCAAAATATCCTGTAGCTGATTCTTCAACTCACGCATCTCTGACGGAGCTAGACGATACGGTGCTCTAGAAATAGGCGAAGTACCCGGCATCAACTCTATGCCAAACTCGACTTCCCTAACAGGAGGAAAACCCGGAATCTCATTAGAAAATACATCTGAAAATTCATCCACAACAGGAATGCTCTCTATCCCAATGCTCTCAGCGGATAAATCAACTGCATAGATAAGGTAGCCTTCCCCGCCAGACTCTAGAGCTCGACAGGCTCTCAAAGCTGATACCAAAGGCATCGGGGGTCGCGCTCTCTCACCATAGAAAAACCAGCTCTCACTCCCCTCCGGATGAAAGCGTACTAATCTCTGATAGCAGTCCACTGAAGCTCGATAGGTAGTCAACATATCTATTCCCATAATGCAATCAAAGTCGTCCATCGCCAAGACCATGAGATTCGCAATCAAAATGTTACCCTCAAACTCTAAAGGGCAACCCATCACTAGATGCTTAGCCAAAGCAGATTGGCCCTTCGGAGTAGAAACAGACATCACTACGTCTAGTGCAATGCATGGTAACTTATGTCTCTTAACAAAACGTGCAGAAATGAAGGAATGAGATGCACCAGTGTCAATAAGTACAAGAGCAGGTATACCATAAAGCAGAAATGTACCTGCGATGACTTTCTCATTCTTTTCCACAGCCTGATCATGCCTCAAGGCAAACACCTGTCCAGAAGCTCGTGACCTCAAATGAGAACTCCCAGCAGGTTGTCCCTGCGACCTCTGCTGAACGGTGGCCTGAGAACCCGATCCTGAACCAGAACCAAAACCGCCTCCCCCAGATAGTGGACAATCTCTCCGGATATGACCAGTCTCTCCACAACGGAAACAAGCTCCAGAAGCTCTACGGCACTTGTCGGATGGATGGTTCTTCCCACAGTGATCACACTTTTCCTTCTTACCGTAACGGACAACACCAGCAGAGCCAGAGGAAGAAGAAGTAGATCCAGACTTCTTGAAAGTTTGGGCACGGGGACCCAAAGAACTAGCAGGCCTTGACTGAGGGAAAGACCTGTTCCGCCGAATACTGTCCTCCGCCTGGTGACAACGGCTTACCAAACCCTCGTAGGACATGTCGTCGCCAACCGCCACACGGTCATGGATCTCAGGGTTAAGGCCCTGAAGGAACAGATTATACTTCATCTCTGAGCTATCAGCAATCTCGGGGCAATAGGATAGCAGATCAAAGAACCTCTGCTGATACTCATCAATAGACATGGCTCCCTGTCGCAGACTCAGTAGCTCGCCTGCCTTCGACTGACGGAGTGCAGGAGGAAAATACCGCTTTTGGAAAGCTGTGCGGAACTCGGCCCAGGTGGCCACTCCTCTCGCCGCAATAAAGGGTGCAGAAGTAAACCTCCACCACCTACGGGCTCGCCCATCCAGAAGATAGCCAAGGGTCTCTATCTTCTGCTCCTCGGTGCAGTGGAAAGTCTAAAAAGTCGTCTCCATGCGGTCTAACCAATTTTTCGCATCCTCCGGAGACTCACCTCCAACTAAGGGCTTAGGACCCATAGCTAAGAATCGACGCACAGTGAAACGCTCGTCGTCATGATGACGATGACGCCGTTCTCGACGAGGCTCCCGGTCGGCATCACCCCAACGCCCACCAATACTGCCATGAGAACTCCGGTCGTCACGATTTGCCATCTACAAAAATACCTCATGATGAGACTAAATCCCAAGAATTCTTTTGTATGCTCTGATATCATAAATGTAGTGACCCTCACCCGGATCACCTACTAAACAGAATTTAGGCATGCAATTAACTTAATTAAACAGATATCAGAATAAAACTGCGGAAACCATAAACATAATACAATCCCAAGTAAAGGAATCTGTAATTTATCCAAATAATATACAACCAAATCGAATAGCTGTATCAACCCAAACAACAGTAATAAAACCTAGTCGAAGCTCCAGCTGGCCAACCACTGACTAGCCCCTCCTGGATCCACCCTCCTCGTCCAATCGCAAACCTGCCCCATGGAATAGGGTGTCCAGAAACACAGAGTACGAGACGTGAGCATAAAACGCTCAGTACGAGAGTATGAGTATACATGCATGCAAAGTGAACTCCCTATAAACTCGAGGTCAAGGATCAGATAACAGAGACAGACCGGGCCCTGGTATGTAGCACGCTGTGCCGTCGCTTCAGGAGGTGGCTCCCATACCGAGATAACCGTGAATACGCCGGACCCAAATCGATGGAAGTCCATCCACTAACAGGATAGGGTACAACCCTACTAACAGACATCTCGAAAGAGATACAGCAAGATGCAAATGAATGCAGCATAAATCAATGACATATAAACCATGCAGTCACATAATACATGCATACTCAGTCAGGATATCTCGAACAGTACTTCCGTACCTCAAAACAGTGCAAGCTCTACCAACTCTAGGTCCACGCCTATAGTCTGCTCTACACTGCCAAATGATACTACTATCATTAAAGTGCTCTAAAAGCCTTAACTAAGCTATTGCATACTCCTAAATATTTATAGAAAGCAAAAGCTATACCTTCGTCCGTCGTTAGCCCTTTGATGTCGATGCCTCCAGAACTTGGGTACAACTCCGCTACGACTACTGAACGCCTCGCCGACCGCCGGGTCAAGCCTAGGAAGGCTAGAACAACTCGAATAGATTAGAAAGGAGAGGGAAACACTCGGAATTGGCAATTGGAAATGAAGCCTCGGCCCTCTATTTATAGACAACGATCGGAACTTCCGATCCTTGATCGGAACATCCGAACCTCGATCGGAACGTCCGATCCAGCCATCGGAGCTTCCGAAGATCCTGATCTGCCACGTGTCAAAATATCACTAGTTGACTCCGGATAGGGGTGATCGGAGCTTCCGATCCAACCACACGTCATGCCTGACGTAATATTATCGGTGCCTCCGATCGCTCATCGGAGCTTCCGATCCTGTTCGGAGCTTCCGATCGTGCCTTCGGAGCTTCCGATCCGTCCGATACCCAATTTATTTAATTAGCATTAATCTTTTAATTACTCAATTAGGATACGGGCTACTACAATAATTTTTCAATAATAGATATCTTGTGAAAAGTTCTCACGAATGTTTATCCGTGAGACGGATGAACTCTGTCCATATTTATATTAAAAATTAATATTTTAATATAAAAATAATATTTTTTCATGTGATGAAGCTGACCAAATAACCGTTTCACAAAATTGCTAAGTGGAAGTGTGGAACCCTTTCATTGAAATTTTTTGATTTAAAAATGGTGATAAACGGGACATCTATTTTTTAAAATTAAAAAATAAAAAATAAATCTTAATTTTTAAAATATTAGATAATTTCTTTTTCAAATTACTTATTGAAAATAACCCATTTGGGTCATTCTGGAAATAAATTCAACACAAGAGCTTCTTCGCAAAAATTTGAAAAGTGGGGGAAAACTAGTTAATGAATCATGAATGTTGACCAATTTTCTGGCTGTTCCCCTCAATGAACTCGAACTTTTTTCGGTTTCTGTGATGAGTTTCAGTGATAAAGTTCTGAAATTTCTCTGAATGTGAATGGATTACAAATTGATTCTGATTTGGGTTTAGCTTATATTTGTTACTTTGCCTTTTTTAGTCGTTCTTATTCCCTCAACTCAAGGTTAGGGTAGATTGATTTCAACAATATACAATGAATAAAGGAGCAGGCATAGGAGGCGCCGCAGGTGGCGGTGGACCCACTGCCGCTGCGTCCGCAACGGCGGCCCAAAAGCAGAAAGTACTCCTTCAAAGGGTGGATGGAGATGTTGGACATCTTGTTGATAATTTCGCGTACCTCGTTAATGTGGCTCGGGTACTATTGAAATCCTTTCTTCTGTAGCTTTTTTGAAGGCTTTGTGTATTAGATTGTTTATATAGTCTATGATAACAATACGGGAAATATGTATGATGTTTGAAACTTTAATTAATCTGATATCATAGAGTTGCAATTGTTTTGATTTCATTGTGCTTCTTAGTATTTTCCGTTATTAGAGTACATTGTTCTAAAATATTGGAAATGTGGTTAAATGCTTCGCAGTAGTCATAGTGAAGGTAGTTGTGTTGGACTCTTAGGACAGATTGACTGGGGAGTGACATATGATTTACTATTAGGACCTTTCGATGAGTCTAGTAGTGCATAACATCGATTGGCAAACTGAGCACTCTCAATCGAAGTTTGTTTCACGTGACACATCAAAAGCAAACCTAAATTTCATAAATGATTTGTTGGATTTTTCACTTCTTATAAACAAGTTTCTTCTTTGACCTACAAGAGCCATACTTTTGAGTCTTGTCTTTCTTCTTTTTTTTTGTTTTGTTTTGCTTTGTTTTGTTCTTTTTTTTTCTCTTGCTATAAGTTCCTTGATAACTACTGTGCAGATCCAATGTGCAGTATAACAGTACAGGAAGGTAGATATATAGAGAAATGCATACTATCTGGCCAGGGAATTCCATTAGATGGATGCTAAATCCAACATCAGCCCCATATTAAAAAGTGGAATTGATAAATAAGTATAAAGGGTTCTCCCATCAAGTTGACTTGGTTTTTGGTTTTGGATTTTGCTTTTTGGCCTATGGCTTCATATTAGTGTTAGTCCTTTCGTTCAGGGTTGACCTAAGGGGATGGAGCAACCTAAAAAGGGCTATCATCGGGACAACATCAATTACGTGGTCCGTGTTCACACGATATATTGAAGCGGAACTCAGAGTTGGTATCCTAGTCGTCAATCTTTCAATGAGGTTATAATGAGCATATTTTCAAAGAATATCGGAAATTTTCAAAACTTAGTTTCATTTTTGAATTTGGTTGCAGTGATAGTGCTGATCAAACTTATTTACAATTAAATAGAATGATATCTTGTATATACAACGGCATTAGCTTTAACTGACATGGGAAACTGCTATGGATTGATTGATGACATTATTATTAGATCTGCTAGACATCTTGTATGTGTTTCATCCTCTCTTCCCTTTTCTGATTATAAAAAATGTGTCAAGATTCTGCTCATTGCTTATCCAGCTCATCTTCCTCCGTTAACTAATGATACTTTAAAAGATTGAGTACATCTGATGGTGCATCTCATGTTTTAGGTTAATGATGCTCCGGTTCAAAATTCTCAAGAATCTTTCATGATGGAGATGCGCGCTGCAAGAATTGTGGGTTTTGAATTTTAGTTAGCTTATATCCACATCTTAGTCTATGCCTTTTTTCTGGCTAATTGTATTTGTCCTTATGAAACGACTCTATCATGTTTACATTTTTTTCCCCTTTAATCATCAAGTTTACCTTTTTGGATTACCAAGTATTTATGTGAAATAACAGGTTCAAGCAGCTGACTCTTTGCTTAAGTTGGTGTCCGAATTAAAGCAGACATCAGTATTTTCCGGATTTGCATCACTCAACGACCATGTGGACCAGAGAACAGATGAGTTAAATAAACTTGTGGAAATTACAAATGGTATGTTGGCTGGAATTGGAGAAGAGGCAGCAGCTAGACTCAAGGAGCTTGAATCCCATTACTATTCCTCGATCCTGAGATCCGACATGAGTCAAGAACTGTGAAGTAAAGATGGATAGATTTTCTGGGATTTTGTCGAAAATTGATTCAGTAGAACACATACTTCTTATGCAACACTTACTTGGATTTCGTATTGTATTAAGAGGTGCAATGAGGAGAAAATGGTTTCTATCTCGAATCTATCTGAGTGATACTGATCAGGTTGCATATAAATCAGATTCTTTAGTTTGAGTTTGTTATCCTCTGTCTAAAATGGATTAATATTGGTTTGAAAATAATTTGGATTCGATGAGGAGAAAATGGTTTCTATCTCGAATTTGAGTGATACTAATCAGGTTGCATAAAAATCAGTCTTTAGTTTGAGTTTGTTATCATCTGCCTAAAATGGATTAATATTAGTTTGAAAATACTTCGGATTTGAATTTGGTTTGAGTTTTGATGTTTGAAACTCGTTCAGTTTTATGTTAAGTTGTATGCATATTCAGTTATTTTGAGAAAATATCAATTAAGTTGGATATACAATAAAATGTTGGTTTTATCCATAAAGTAATATCAAGAAATATGGTTAATGTGATACAAAGAAGATAATAATCCACACTAGAGGACTTCTTGTCATAATTCATATACTTTGAATGTTGGAGTTTTGAAGTACTGCAAAATTCTACTTGTAATAGTAGACGCTCCAATTAAAACTGTATACTCAATTTTTTTTGTTTTTGTTTTTGTTTTTGTTTTTATTTTGTTTGTTTTATTTACAATTTGATCTTTCATTTAACAAAATAAGATTCAAAATTACATTCACACACAAGCTTCTCTAATTTGAAAAACAATAATTTTTCAATAATAGATATCTTGTGAAAAGATCTCACGAATGTTTATCCATGAGACGGGTGAACTCTGTCCACATTTATATAAAAAAAACTAATATTTTAATATAAAAAATAATATTTTTTCATGTGATGAAGATGACCAAATAACAGTTTCACAAAATTGCTAAGTGGAACCCTTTCATTGAAATTTTTTGATTTAAAAATGGGGATAAACGGGACATCTATTTTTTAAAAATAAAAAATAAATCTTAATTTTTAAAATATTAGGTAATTTATTTTTCAAATTACTTATTAAAAAATAGCCCTTTTGGGTCATTCCGGAAATAAATTCAACACACGGACTTCTTTGCAAAACTTTGAAAAGTAGGGGAAAACTAGTTAATGAATCATGAATGTTGACCAATTTTTTGGTTGTTCCCCTCAATGAACTCGAACTTTTTTCGGTTTCTGTGATGAGTTTCGGTGATAAAGTAAGTTCTAAAATTTTTCTGTATGTGAATGGATTACAGATTGATTCTGATTTGGGTTTAGCTTATATTTGTTACTTTGCTTTTTTTTTTAGTCGTTCTTATAATGTAAATAGAACAGATTTGTTTATGGATGTTCGGAGACAAAACTCCTACATCGCCCCTTCTTCCATGAGAAGAATGATTTACTAGAAGACTTTGATTTATATAACATCTTGTATACAACTCACTCATATCGTAGGACTTAAATTTGCCTAGATCGTAACTCTAAGAACATCACAAAGTTAAGACACCTCGTCCTAACAATCAAAATACAGTAATGAATGAATCTGTAAACTCAAATAATAGATCAACTCCTCTTGAATCGATAAGTAATAGAGAGTCGATTCTTTGCCCTTAATAATCTTCAGAGATCAAATATATAGTTTTTGTGTATGAGCACTTTGAGCAGATTTGATGTATCTTTTATGAATGCTCAAGCAAATTTTATCTTCCTATATTTTTATAGTTGTATATATGATATTTCTTATGTGTATCTCTCTGTTGAATATATGTGTATATCCATCTGTCTATCTATCTCTTTTTTTTTTTTTGCATCCTCTTTATTCATATTTATAAGTATCTTTGCAACGTTCACAAATGAATGTCTCATTTGCATCAAGATCTTCAATAAGTCTTTATTAAGACTTTAATGAAGTTGCATGTTCTTCAATTTAAGTGTCTGGATCTTGCAACAATCATGTATATTTGAAATATATCTTGAATTAGTAGGATGATATATATTTCAATATGTCTGATTAATTCGTCTCCTCAACAGTCTTGAATCTTGAACTGGTTATATGAACAGTCTTCTTCAACTGGTCTTGAACTGTTTTATCATAATGTTTGACTGGACTGCTTGTATCTGGACTGAACTGCTTGCAGTTTTACTGGTTGTATTTCAACTACTTTGAAATATTTCTTTATTTTTGTCAAATACCAAAACTTTATCCTAACAGTTCCGATGCAGAATGGACATGTGATTGCATATGCCTCTAGGCAACTGAAGAAACGCGAGGAGAATATTCCAGTTCATGACTTGGAATTGGCAGCGATCGTGTTTGATCTAAAAATTTGGCAATATTATCTCCATGGGGCAAGATTTGAGATTTATACAGACCACAAGAGCTTGAAGTATATCCTTACCTAAGTGGAATTGAATATGCATCAAAGAAGATGGATGGACTTGCTCAAGAATTATGATTATGAGATCAAGTACCACCCAGGGTCAGCAAAACTCACACCAGATGCTCTTATTCGCAAGGTGAGGATATCTGCATTACATACTAGTATTGTTTTGAGTACGATCCAAGAATTTTGTTCTTTGGGATTTCATTTCAGTCACAAAAAAAGGGATGGAGACCGTTTGGGTAGCTAACATTTTATCCGAACCATCTTTTTATGCCAAGATCAGAGAATCTCAGTTTTCTGATCCGAAATTGCAAAAGTTAGCAAGGCTGACTAACGAAGACAACACATCTGGTTTCACATTTCAAACAGAGCCTTGGTCACCAATGTGGGGACCTCGGGTGCTAATCAACTCTTATAGGACAATTAACAATTAAGCATCACTGATCCAAAGTTAAAAAAATATTTTTAAATTCGAACCTCTCGCGCGGCCGCGCCCTTCGGACAGCTCGGACACACGAGAGCTATGCACTCTTGTGCAAGGGTGGCGCGACCGTGCTTACCCTTCGACTTTGGCCCATTTTTTTTTAAAAAAAACTGCTCTTGATCTATAAAACCCCCCACAAGATGCTAAATATGAAAATCTTCATAAATTAAGGCAACAATACCAACTCTTGTGGCAAAACCAATATTAAAAACTACAACAAGATCTCAAAGTGAAAAGTATATACAAGACTAAACATGCTATCTTACAAAGTTTGATTTATTCTAACACAAGTTTCAAACCAAACATCTTCTAGACCCGATGCCCCACATCTAAATCTCAGTCTCGAGCTACCCATGTCGATTCTGACCATCTCCTGCCCCACCTGTTGTCATGCACACATACAAAAAAAAGCAACAGCAGGATAACTCCGATAATAATATATTTCTCAGTATAAGCAACATAAACATGCAATAACGATAACATATCAATCTCAAGATATAACGTAAATACAATACATGTTTTATAAAATAACTCAATCATCGAGATTCGTATCCGATCCCGACATCAAGATTCGTATCCGATCTTGATATGGATATATCCATTCCCCGTAGTTTGTATCCGACTAGATATCAAGATAAACACAATTAAGTATTAACTCAAATAAGTCAACAAACTCAAGTTCTAAATAAAAAACACATAATTAAACAAGCATGTGGTTTTAGAGAAACTCAAGAATCCTCGGTCTCGAGTATTAAATCCCTTTGCGATCAATGTCGACTTATACCTTTCGTTCTTTATTCTTGAAGTGCTCCCAATCTTGATCAAATCTTTCTCTGTTCGAATCTAAATTCCCGAGTCGTCAAACTTCACTACCAATCTAAGAAGAAGTGATCATAAGCTAGAAATATCAGCAATGAACTTATATAATGTTCAACTCAATCAACAAGACTCGAAATTGAATCAACTCTTGAACCGACGGCGTAACAGTATCAAAATCGATAACCGAAACTCAAATATAAAAATATATCAATCTTCTTCAACTCACATATATCAGCATATATAGCATCATATATAAGCATAATCAGATGTGCAAGAAGCCGATCACATGCTAGAAATTCATAACAATTCTTGATCAAACATAAACTGCTAATTGTTCAAGTTTTAATTTAATTTCAAACACTTTAAAACATTCAAACTCAAACTCGTCGAGTCGGATTCGATATCATTCACTTCAAATCTGAAATAAAGTATTTACATTCTCAAATATCAGCTTTCAATCTTATTCAAGTTTACAACTTAGCTCAATTACTCAAAGTCTCAAGCATTTAACCGGAATTCAAACCAACGACATACCGGTTTCGAAACCGATAATTCCAAAAACTTATGCATCATCTAAATATTGATATATAACTCATATCATTATCATTTCATCATTGCAAATTCGAAATCAACATCTTAAATTTTCAGAAATTCGTCAAACGACAACTGACGGCGTAACAGCTCGAATTCGATAATTCCAAAAGCATTATCATCTTATCAATCATCTAAACTCAATATAATACACATTTCATCATCAAAATCTTGAAATACAACAGCTATAAATTTCAAAATCCTGAAAATGCTTCTAAAATTCGAAAACATGTTCAAACGACGATCTTTTCTCGATCTGTCTTAGATATACTATCGTCGTATATACTAGAACACATTTATACAATCAAATCTTAATTTTAACAATATCATAAGATTTCAAGCATCGTAGAACTTCATAATACTTACATCAAAACGTAGCACTCGAAGTCGTGATTGTAAATATACGATAAATCTTGAATTCTACCGGACGGATCAAAAAAATCAAGATTTTGAAAGACAATTTTGACTTGAAATTTCTGAATTCTCTCCTTCTCGGTTCTTGGCTGCTGAATAATTCTTCAATACATGCAATTACACATCAATATATGCATGTACACGTGTACTTTCCCACTTGCCAACATAAATTGCACTTTGGTCCCTTAATTTTGGCATAGTTGCAATTTAGTTCTTATTCAATCTTTCGCTTCTAATTGAGTCCTCTTTATTCTCAAACTCAAAATTTAAATCTTAAATCTCATTAATATATAATTCAAATAATTCAATATTTTAATTTAAGAATTCCGGAATTTAAATCTCAAAATCCGTAAATTCTAAAATTAAATATTTTCAACTCGAAAATTAAATCTCTAATTTTCATAAATTCTCCAATTAATATTTTACCAAATTCGGAATTTAAATTTCAAATTCCGTAATTAATAATAATATTTTAGGGCCTTACAACCAACTACACACAGATCCACCTCTAGAGCAACCTGCAACTACCCTGTCAAATGCGGTGCCTACAGTAACAACATAAACATGAGCGCTAACGCCCAATACATAAGCATTAGTATAAAGGTCTATATGATACATGCAACATGAAACATGAATGAACTGGTACACTGGGATCAAGATCTGGAATAACATGCTCAGAACGTATGTGCCTCCAGTATGTGCATGCTACTCCAAAGATCCAGTGGGTACCCCATATAGTGAACCCGATCTTGGACTATCACCATCCTGGGTATACCTCACACACTATCCCATCGGCCCAATGGGCGTCACATGATACCTGATCGTACAAGGAAACACGAGGGATGAGCGTCCTAGAACAACTAGCTATCTCAAAAGGATAACATGCTCAACATGGTATGCCAATGCCACATACAAATAATGAACAATATAATCATGCATCACATGACAGATAATAATGCAACACATAAACATGCATACTCAACTGGCTATCTCAGTCTGTACTTACGTACCTCAACTACTGGTCTAGCCGTAAAACTGTCTACATTTCTGGCTACAAGTCAAGTGAATACCATATTACTATAACTTATCTAAAAGTCTTAACTAGACTAATAGTTACTACCAAAAGCTATTAAGTGTATAGACTTATGCTTCCGTTTGTCGTCAGCCTGCTAGTGTCAAAGGCCCTGACCTAAACACAGTTCCGCTACAAGCCCTGTAGCACCTAGCTAGTGCCCGAGCCTCGATGGTATGTCCCAAAACACTCAAATATATGCTAATCAAAAAACCTTCAAATTTGTACTTGAAAATGGGGTTTGGATGCATATTTATAACTCAGAGATTGGAAAGTCTGATCTGGATTTGGAAGCTCCGATATGAGCATGTTTGCCACGTTTTTCCGTACTTTGACATGTTTCTAGACAAGTGAGTTCAGGGGTTCCAAACTGACACTTGTCCAACCTACCATGACACCCATTGCCTGTTGATTTTGGAAGATCCAAACTGGTTTAGATTCTTCCGAACTACTCGGGCACTCGAGAACCTCATACATTTTCGGACGTTTCAGAGCTGATTTTCCACTTATTTTTCCCAAATAATGACTCCTTAATCATGTTTTTCCACTTTTAAGTTTTAGTGTCATTTTCTAATATGTAAAATGGAACTCGGGTTACTACACATTGAAACGGTTGAGCAGACATAAATGAGCATACCAATACTTGGTTTGAGATAAAGATGATTGAAGAAGTGAATACTAACCTGATAATGAAAAGGAATATGATAGAGAAACAAAATTCGGTCACACTTGAATATGAGACAGTACAACTCAAATACCTTAGATTCATTTGGAAACCAACTTGCCCACTTCTGCACTAGGGAAGCTCACCGAGACAATCACAAACTTTCAGACTTATAAAGTGATTTCTCCTCCAGGTGTAGATCAGTTCAATCAACTCCTTTTGACTTATCTAGCTCCTTTGTTCGCTGAGGTTGAGAATTTATTTTCTAAGATGAACATCCTGCAGAAGTCTCAAATGAGGTTCGCAGCAAACCTAACTTGCTGTAACGCCCCAAAATTAGCCTAATCGAGAGTTTAGGATACTAATATTGATAATCATAGATTAAGAAATTCTAGGATTTAATTGGTATTCGATAAGGGACTGAATTTCAAATTGAGGATTTTCAGGGACTAAAATGCAATTTTTGCAATTTGACTTGGTCAATTGCATATAAATTGGAAAGAGGCGTGCATATGGCTTCATTCTTCTTTCCTTCTTCTTCCCTTGGCCGATCCACCATAGCCACGCCCATTTGAGCTTTCTTATTTCTTTTCGTGCTCGATCCATCCGATAGAAATTCAATCTGAAGGCAGATTAGCGATCACGGTTGAGAGAGCTCCGTTCTATCGTAAATTTTTCTTCGATCCAATATACTTTGATTTTGGGATGCTGTCAGAATTTGTTTAAATTCTTATATGTTATTCTTGAGCTATTTTAGGATTGTATATTTGCAGTTGGATCGGAAAAAAAACGTTGTTCTGATTTGTTTTGAATTTTTAGGCTTTATTCGAAAATTTGGATTTTGGGATTTGTTGGAATTGGTTTGAATTTGAGGATTTGTTGTTGTTTGGATTGTTATATTGTTGGTTGCATTTTCGGTTAGTCGATTTTATAGTCATTATGCCACCGATTTGAGATTTTGGGATTTTAGGAGTTTGAGTTAAGTCTTTAAATCGACTTGAATTGAATTGATTGATATTGTATGTTTGTGTATCTCCGTACATATTGGTTGAAGATAGTGGAGTTCAGGATTAGCAGAATTCAAATCGTTGAAGATTTGATCGAGAACGCTTGTCCGGATTGCATCTACGTCGAATCAAAGAAGAGTTATAAAACGACTTAGACTTGAATGGAACTAGTTACTCAAATCCGACTTGATTCGAGTGTTCCGAAGAAATCACATACTTGCATGTCACTGAATTATATGTTTGATTGTTTTTCTGAATTGCACTTGCATTCATATTGAGCCAAAATTCTTGATTTGAAAGGGCGGAGACGGCCCAAGAGAATTAGACGTTCTGAGGATCATATTCGAGTGACATTGGTGGGCGAATTACTACCAATTGTCGATCAACTCTCTGTAGATGCCCCAGAGTATAGAGGATTAAAATATGCACCTTCCACCTCGATCGGTAGAGTCGGTGAGCTGTGTGATATTTTGTCCTCGGGATCCCAAATAGAGCAGAGAACCGTTTCCTTTAACTATCAGATATGAGAACCCAATTTAAAGACATGCATTTCATTTTATTGCATTTCAAATGAAGTTGTTGATATACTACTTGAATTGCTTGTCTTGTTGTTATGTATATCAGGATTTGATATATTACATGAATTATATGTTATGTCTCTTTTACTGAAAATTGTATTCTCACCGGATTTATCCGGCTGTTGTCTTGTCTTTGTATGTGTGCTTGACAACAGGTGGGACAGGTTCAAGTCAGAGGCACCATGACTAGATCGAGTTGGGAATGATAGAAGTGAGGACTTGGTTTTAGAAGTCGAACTTTGTTTCGAACTCGTTGTACTTGTTGTTTTTGGAATTGCAGAACTTAGAATTGATGCATGTTCTACTAGATCGTTTATTGTACAACTTAAAACTATCCTGTACTATTTTTATACGGGTTGTATGGATTTATGCTTGTTGAATTGAGGATTTTTGGAGTTGGAATTGAGTTGCATGATCTGCTGCTATTTTTATTTTTGATGGTGTATCAGGGCACGGACCCCGTGCCACGTCCGTGCAAGGGTCCGTGCACCTTTGCATTGGTTGGAGTTTGAAATTTTTGATCATGCACGGACCGCGTGCCACCTCCAGGTGAGGGTCCGTGTAGTGAGGCAGAAATTTGGTTTTTTAGTGTATTGATTTTGCACGGACCCGGACGCGGAGGTGGTATGGTATCCGTGTACTCTTCAGATAAATGCACAGACCCGTGCACGGAGGGTGCACGGGGTCCGGGCTTATTCTTTTTTTAAAAAAAATTCTTTACTTTTTCTGCCTTGATATTTAGTATCGATTGAATGATTATTTGAGATTAGATGATTAGAAACAAGGTCCTCATATTAAGTGGTATCAGAGCGATAAGATCTTGGATTGAATTAGAAGTATGCGGGGTAGATCGAGTCCGCATGAATTGAATTCTCGCATGTGATTGAATTGTTTAAATGATTATTTAAATCCCATGCGAACATGTTTTATTATTTCATAAATGATTTGAATTACATGACTATGTGATTTAAATATTAAAGCATGATATATTATAATTGCGGATTAAATTATTCCTAATATGGAATGAAATTTTTGAACAGAGATTAGGGTCAAGAGATTGTTGAATTGAGATATTTGTGCCCTAATTCTCTTGATTATGAGATATGTTTTCTCGATGAATTTTGAACAGGAAACATTCAGCAGAGAACCCCGATCGAACAAAATTGTTCTACGACTAAACGAATGGATGCCACTTCGACACCGATGGAAGCTTTACTGATGAGTTTTCAGTCGTTTAACCCGCCGACTCTGAGGAGTACTAAGAATGCTAATGGCTGTGAAAGCTGGATAGAAGAAATTGATCAGCTGTTTGACTCTCTAGGATACACCGATGACCGATGAATTTGGTTAGTTGTGTACCAACTGCAAGGTATTGCGAAAAGTTGGTGGATATCGAAGAAGAAATCTTTGGAGAATCAAGGTTCGGTCATTTCGTGGAGTCTGTTTAGATCCAAATTTCTTTGACAGATTCCGTTTCAGCATTCGACTGGATATAGAGGGAGTAACTTTAGAGAACACCTTCAGCCAAAGGGTAAGCATTTCAAGAATTCTGGGAGCAGTTCTTCTAGCTCCAGCGGATCAAAACAGTTTGGTTCAGGACAGAGTTTTGGATCTTTCTGAGTATTAGAGCGATAAGATCTTGAATTGAATTAGAAGTGTGCGGGGTAGATCGAGTCCGCATGAATTGAATTCTCGCATGTGATTGAATTGTTTAAATGATTATTTAAATCCCATGCGAACATGTTTTATTATTTCATAAATGATTTGAATTACATGACTATGTGATTTAAATATTAAAGCATGATATATTATAATTGCGGATTAAATTATTCCTGATATGGAATGAAATTTTTGAACAGAGATTAGGGTCACGAGATTGTTGAATTGAGATATTTGTGCCCTAATTCTCTTGATTATGAGATATGTTTTCTCGATGAATTTTGAACAGGAAACATTTAGCAGAGAACCCCGATCGAACAAAATTGTTCTACGACTGAACGAATGGATGCCACTTCAACACCGATGAAAGCTTTACTAATGAGTTTTCAGCCGTTTAACCCGCCAACTCTGAGGAGTACTGAGAATGCTAATGGTTGTGAAAGCTGGATATAAGAAATTGATCAGTTGTTTGACTCTCTAGGATACACCGATGACCGAAAAATTTTGGTTAGTTGTGTACCAACTGCAAGGTATTGCGAAAATTTGGTGGATATCGAAGAAGAAAGCTTTGGAGAATCAAGGTTCGGTCATTTCGTGGAGTCTGTTTAGATCCAAATTTCTTTGACAGATTCCGTTTCAGCATTCGACTGGATATAGAGGGAGTAACTTTAGAGAACACCTTCAGCCAAAGAGTAAGCATTTCAAGAAGTTTGGGAGCAGTTCTTCTAGCTCAGCGGATCAAAACAGTTTGGTACAGGACAGAGTTCTGGATCTTCCGGAGTATTTTGAAATAACTGTGGAGCTCGACAACTCACTGAGCTTTGTCTGGGAATTTATGGTAGTTGCAATATCTGCCATCAGACAGGGCACTACGCGAGGAGATGTCCTCAGCGTGATACCGTTGGATCTCGGTTGGGGAATTCTTTTAGACCGATGGTTCAATAGGGGCGGCAAGCTTCTGTGGTTCATTCCTTTCAGCTGCCACAACAGAATAGACTAGGAGGTTATCCGAATATGAATCAACCTCCGATGCAACAGACTTTAGTATTTTCTCTTAGCAAGGATCAGCAGACTTGGACTGCACCTGGAGATGGTATGACAGGTAACCATTCGAATTTTTGGTTTTTCTGCCTTTTGATGATAGTTATTGATGCATTCCCTATTTGTGAGCTTTTGGGTTACTGTAGTCGCAACTCTTGATTAGAATGGGAATAAGATTAAACTAGGCGGTTTAGTACTTAGGTTATCGGATTTTGATTTTATTATCCATTGAGTTGTTTAACCAAGCACAGGGCAACCGAGGAATATTTTTCAGGAATTTGTCAGATTCAGATCTGAATCATTTGATGAGTGGAAACCCTCCAGTAATAATTCTCGATTTTAAGATTTTATTGATATCATACTGTAGATGAACCATTTATCGCAGAAACGTACGGAAGAATTCGAGATGTTTTCAGTTGATGTCCTGAATTTTAACTCGATCTGGTTGATACACTAGTGGTTATGGAAATTGCAGAAGATGATATAGCAGGATGAGCTTCCAGTTTTGATTCCAATTCTTCAGATTGACATCAACTTGGAATTGAGATCAGAATATCATCTTCCTTTGACCGGACTCAGAACGAGGTATGGTCTCTTTGGATTTTGTCTTGGCGTTTGATTTGGCAACGCTCTTGCAGTGATTATGAATTTTAGAAGCCAAATCTTCCAGATATATTTAGATGAATTCGTGATTATTCTTATCGATGAATTGCTTATCCATTCGAAGAGTCGTACTGATCTTTCAGATTCTTTGAGAGTTGTCTGCAGATTTGCATGCCGAGCAGTTTTATGTTATTCTATCGACATCCTTACCTGAGATTGAAGATTTATGAGTTCTATCCCTGATTTGTCGAAGGATTTTTATCGTTTGTGAAGCCGATTACTCAGCAGAATATGTTCTTATGTCTGGACTTAATCTTATGAGACCAGTTCTTATTGATTGAAGAAGAGATTGATCAGCGCTTCATTATTCTTTATTTCTTCAGTATTGATGACCTTATGGTGCTTTGCACTTCTTCTTATTGAGATTAGAGGTATATTCTTGTTCAGAATAATAACGTATTAGCTTGAGCATCGAGACAGTTGAAGACGCTTGAGACTCAATGTCTGATTTTGGATTTTGAGCTCGCAACAATCTTATTGATTAGAAGATCTGGCATATATTTTCTTATGAGGAGATTTTCGTAATCTTTCCTGATCTTGGAAGCTGTAGTACTGGTTTCTGTTGGAAAAATGTGTTCAGATCAATTAAGAATTGATACCCGGTGCAGCGGAAGTTTAAAATTTTTATTTTTATATATGAAACGATTTCATATCATGGGTATCAAAACTTTACGATTAAATTATGCAAGTACAAATAAAATCACAATTAAATTTTTACCTCTTCAAGCAACGGCTTGATTATGGACACCAACAGAATTTAATCTGCTCTTCTTGTATATCCCGGGAACCGATGGCTTCACGATCAATCTCCGGAATCAGGTCCACGAACAGAAAACAGAAACCATCTGATTAATTGCACTAGAAATCAATCAGATGTTTATCGATGAGAATAAACAGATTTGATCTGTCAATTCAGAATGTAATTTTCCGTAAAAATCACAAACTGAATTTTCTCAAAAAGAGACAGAGGATTTCGAAAATCCCCTTGAAATAATATGAGTGATTTTCGAAAATTTCTAGAATGAATTCTTGTGATTTTCGAACACTACTAATCTATTTATAGATAATTTCTACACTAGATTAAGTTATGATTGTATTAGGACTCTAACTCCTTAGGGCTCACAATCTATAACTTAAGCCCAACAAGTTAAGCCCGTTATTATAGAAATTAATATAAAATTCATCATGACTCCGATTGATAAACCGATTTCACCAATGTGCACAGAAACCATTTCTGCACCTTTTAAAGTCAAGATAATTTTTCTGAATCCGAATTCAGTGATTTCCAAAAATGCCCATCCCTATGTCATTTTAGAAAATTCCACTTCCTTTTAGTTAAGAAGTCCAACTTCTCTTTCATTAAATTTAACTCTTTAAATTTAACTATCTCAACGGGGTTTAGTAATCCATTACTTGTGTGACCCTCAATGGTTCAGGGATACAGCTAGGCGTGGGCTCACAACTCCTTGTGACTCGGAACAACAATTTCCGACTTGCCCAACGAATCATGGTAAGAGCGTCTAGCAACATCGCCCCATGATTCCCTAGGTATCACTGATAGTGCCTGCAAAAACCAGTAGATTTTGGTTAGCGTATAGTACGGTCCCTTCATCCATATATCCCGATCGAATCAACAACCATTGATGCATCGAGAGTCGTTCGAGATTCGATAACTATGCATTACGTCTTGGAGATCAAATAGTGACATCGCATGTGTTACTAGGAAAACCGAGTAACCTAAAACACATCATGTACTCTGGCCAGAGATTCGTCACACTAATATCTCCTCAGATCGCATAGGATATCCACACTTGCAAGTATGTGGTGAATCCTTGACAACAAAGCATCGACTCCTATATGTGTCATAATTGTACCCAATCCCGACACCTGATGACCCCAATAGAGTCGGTAAATGAGTCAAAGTACAGTACTAGCATATAGAGTCTCAATGATGTTTCAAGTAGTAAGGACTAATGGTGTACAACCAAAACCGCGGACTTTATCCACTCGATAAGTGATAACCACTTGGAAAGTCCGAATAGGGTAGTTCGATCATTCATCATATGAATATCCATTTGCATGCTTTGAACATCTCCATGTCCATTACCAATGAAACGTGGTACTTGGCATCATAAATGCTAGTCTCAATCTCGAGCGATCCTTATCCTTATTAGCGGACGGCTCAATTGACTAGGAACTGTTTAGAATATACAGTGACTATAAGATGTGTTTCATAATAGTGATCTCTCTTTATTCACTATCTCATCTTACTTACACTATAGTATATTCAAGGTCTTTATCAAAACAACAATAGTATATCACAATATAACAATATGAAGAAAGACAAAGAAAATGCCATTAATGAATGTAAATTATATTAAACAAAGATTGTTTATACATAGAGTCATAAAAGCCCTTAGCCACAAGTTGGCTAACCGGGCACCCACACTTTCAATCTCCCACTTGCCCTAAAGCCTGTTGGAGAACGGCGATCAGATCAATCAGAATTGATACCCGGTGCAGCGGAAGTTTAAAAATTTTATATAGAACGATTTCATAATGGGTATCAAAACTTTACGATTAAATTGTGCATGTAAAAATTAAATAACAATTATAAATTTTTACCTCCAATCTCGAATCGAGATTATGGACACCAACAGATTACTCTGCTCTTGTTGTATATCCCTGGAACTGATGGACGAACTGTTCTTCAATCAGGTCCACGAACAGAGATTTAATCCCTCTGATAGATTGCACTAAAAAATCTATCAGAAGTTTCTACGAAGAGAATTAACGAATTTGATCCGTTAAACCAGACTGCAAATTCAAAATTCACAGGCTGGAATTTTCGACAGAGAGAGGGAGGGGGCGGCGGCCACTGTGTAAAAACAGCTAGGGTTTTCAAAAATATTTTATGACCTCTGTTGTGTAATTTCTGTACTACAATAACTTATTTATAATGTGGGCTGCTAACAGCTTAGGGCCCATTAGTAATAAGTTCAAGCCTGACAAGCAAAGCCCGCATGTTCAGAAATTAATATAAAATTCATCGTGACTCAGATTGATAAACCAATTTCACCAATGTGCACACAAACCATTTCTGCATCTTTTAAAGTCAAGATAAATTTTTCTGAATCCGAATTCAGTGATTTCCAAAAATGCTCATCCCTATGTCATTTTAGGAAATCTTACTCCTCTACTCTTAAATAAGAAGTCTCACTTCTTTGTTCATTAAATTTAACTCTTTAAATTTAACTATCTCAACGGGGATTAAAAATCCATTACTCTGTGTGACCCTCAATGGTTCAGGGATACAGCTAGCCGTGGGCTCACAACTCCTTGTGACTCGGAACAACAATTTCCGACTTGCCCATCGAATCATGGTATGAGCGCCTAGCAACATCGCCCCATGATTCCCTAGGTATCACTGATAGTGCCTGCAAGAACCAATAGATTTTGGTTAGCGTACAGTACGGTCCCTTCATCCATATATCCCGATCGAATCAACAACCATTGGTAAATCGAGAGTCGTTCTAGATTCGATAACTATGCAATGCATCTTGAAGATCAAATAGTGACATCGCATGTGCTACTAAGAAACCATTTCTTAAAACACATCATGTACTCTGGCCAGAGATTCGTCACACTAATATCTCCTCAGATTGCATAGGATATCCACACTCGCAAGTATGTGGTGAATCCTTGACAACAAAGCATCGACTCCTATATGTGTTGTAACTGTACCCAATCGCGACACCTGATGACCCCAATAGAGTCGATAAACGAGTCAAAGAACAGTACTAGCATATAGAGTCTCAATGATGTTTCAAGTAGTAAGGACTAATGGTGTACAACCAAAACCGCGGACTTTATCCACTCGATAAGTGATAACCACTTGGAAAGTCCGGATAGGGTAGTTCGATCATTCATCATATGAATATCCATTTGCATGCTTCGAACATCTCTATGTTCCCTACCAATGAAACGTGGTACTCTGCATCTCAAATGCTAGTCTCAAACTTGAGCGATCCTTATCCTTATTATCGGACGGCTCAATCGACTAGGAACTGTTTAGAATATACAGTGACTATAAGATGTGTTTCATGATAGTCATCCCCATGTACTACCACATCTTACATACACTATAGTATATTCAAGGTCTTTATCAAAACAACAATAGTATATCACAATATAACAATATGAAGAAAGATAAAGTCATTGCCATTAATAAAAGTGTAAATTACATTAAACAAAAGATTGTTTATACAAAGAGTCATCAAAGCCCTTAGCCACAAGTTGGCTCACCGGGCACCCACTCTTTCAAAGCCAACTAGTCATACTACGTAATCCTATTGCTTCGCGATGTTTGTCAAACAATGGTCCTGGCAAGGGCTTAGTAAGTGGATCAGCGATATTGTCTGTAGAGGCCACTCTCTCGATAGTGAAGTCTCCTCTTTCCCCAATCTCCCGGATGATGTGGTATTTTCTCAGTACGTGTTTGGATCTTTGATGAGACCTTGGTTCCTTTGCCTGAGCAATGGCACCAGTGTTGTCGCAGTACACCGGAACTGGACCAACAGCTTCAGGAATTACGCCCAACTCTTGGACGAAATTCCTCATCCAAATGGCCTCTTTAGCAGCAGCTGATGCTGCAATTTATTCTGCCTCAATGGTGGAATCCGCTGTGGTGTCTTTCTTGGAACTCTTCCAAGAGACAGCACCGCCATTGAGCTTGAATAGAAATCCAGAGGTTGACTTCGAGTCATCCACGTCGCTTTGGAAGCTAGAGTCGGTATACCCTTCCAATTTCAATTATCTTCCTCCATAAACCATGAATATATTCTTAGTCCTTCTCAAGTACTTAAGAATATCCTTCACGGCTTTCCAATGCATTTGACCAGGGTTGGCCTGATATCTGCTCGTGACACTCAGAGCAAAGGCTACATCCGGTCTGGTAGATATCATCCCATACATAATACTACCTATGGCTGATGCATATGGTATGTGTGTCATTTTCTCTATCTCTTCATCAGTCTTGGAACACATAGACTTGGATAGAGAAACTCCATGACACATAGGTAGATGTCCTCTCTTGGACTCATCCATAGAAAACCTTTTCAATATGGTGTCGATGTAGGTTGCTTGAGTGAGTCCTATCATTCTCTTAGATCTATCTCTATAGATCTGTATCCCTAGAATATAGGAGGCCTCACCCAAATCCTTCATTGAGAATCTACCTGATAACCATATCTTTGTTGACTGCAACATCCCTACGTCATTCCCAATGAGTAGGATGTCATCAACATAAAGCACTAAGAACGTCACCGCATCCTTAACTACTTTCTTGTACACGCACGGTTCCTCCGGGTTTTTGATGAAACCAAAGTCCTTTATTGTTTCATCAAATTTTTGGTTCCAACTTCTTGATTCTTGTTTGAGACCATAAATTGATCTCTGAATCTTGCATACCTTATGCTCGCTTCCCATGGATGTGAATCCCTTGGGCTGCATCATATAGATTTCTTCCTTAATGTTTCCATTAAAAAATGCAGTCTTCACATCCATTTACCATATCTCATAGTCATACCATGCTGCTATGGCAATAAGGATTCTTATAGACTTGAACATTGCGACTGGTGAAAAGGTTTCATCATAGTCAATTCCTTGTCTTTGAGTATAACCTTTTGCTACCAATCGTGCCTTGTAGGTTAGTACCTTGCCATCAGGCCCAAGTTTTCTCTTGTAGATCCATTTACACCCTATTGAAACAATTCCATCGGGAGGATCTACTAAAGACCAAACTTGGTTTGTATGCATCGAGTCTATTTCCGACTGCATAGCGTCAAGCCATAAATTCGAATCCGCATCAGAAATTGCTTCCTTAAAGTTTCTTGGATCACATCCAATGTCGGGTTTACTTTGATCCCCTTCAAGAAGAAGACCATATCGAATAGGAGGTCTAGAAGTCCTCTCGGATCTCCTAGATGTAGGCGTGTCCACTAAAGGTTCTTGAGGTGTGAGATCGTTATTTTGTATTTCAGGTTCTCGAATTTCTTAGAGTTCCATCATCTTGCCTTTCTTATCTAATAAAAACTCCTTCTTCATGAGGGTGGCATTGATGAAACTTAAAATTTGTAATTATTTATATGTTAAAAAGTGTGTTTTAAAATTTAAGTTTAATTAAAATTATGAAGTTGTATTATTTTAGTGTTATGTGTTTATATTTAAATGTTTTACTAAAATGTTGTATTTTACGATTTGCGCAGGTTTGGTAAAAATAAAATTACTCAAGCTACAGAGGTCATAATGGAGTAATCTCAAAACCTGTAAAATCACAAAAGAGGCATCTTCAACTTTGTAGAAGACAAGAAATTCCAAAAACTTCATTAAGATGATCAAAATAATCAAACATCAAAATGGAGACAGATTTACTTTTACTATGACCAGCTTGGAGTAAAAATATCATAAGTATTTCATATTTTATCCAAAAGGGGTGAATGAGTTGTCAAAACACATCTACAGACAAAGGGCTACGTGTTATATGTTTTGTGCAGAAGCAAAATCGGAAGTCTAAGACATCAAACATGCCAATTAAAGTTGGGTCAATGTATTGACATTCAAGGAGACAAGCACCCACCAACTTTACTATTTCATATTTAATGAGTCTTGGACCCTTGCTCTTATTTGGTCTATAAATAGATGTGTTGTATAAGCTTTGTAGTGTGTAAGAGTGTAGAGAAGTCCTCATTTGTAAAATAAATATTGTGTGTGTGAGAATAAAAGTTTGAGTGTGCATATTTCTCAAGTTCAAGTATGAAATTTATTTTATCCTTACTCTTGAGTTTCATGTTCATGGCAAGCTAAATCTTTTTATGTCAAGGTGAAAAGGTTTCATTGTTGGTCAAGTAAGATTGTTTATATTTTGTATATTCTTCTCTTTTTCTATTTCTATTTTGTTTTTTTCTAATTGATCCTTATTTGTAGGTATAATTTTGGAAGATTTGTTGTTATCTATTTACATCAAATACTTGGTACCTTGAATGTGGTTACCTTGATTTGTTGTCAAATATGATACAATAAATACTACAATAATTATATACTATAAATATATGTATCTATTTATAATAAAGTCATATATATTATTTAGACGATAGCGTGACACTGTCGGTTGTTCTAAATAATATATTGTGATTTGAACTAACATTTACTTTCTCGCATCTAACTTTTAATTTATCGCAACTAAAATTTACTTTTCCGCAACTAACATTTACTTTCTCGCATATAACATTTACTTTTAATTTATTGTGATTTGATCTAACATTTACTTTTATGTCAATTTATATTTATGCATTTATATATATATTATGGGTACCATGTATTAAATATCGGCTGATATTAATATAGTGGGAACTATATTATATGATATACTTGTTTAAATATTTAATTGTTCTTTTTATGTTTATATTTATTCATCTATATATATATTATGGGTACCATGTATTAAATATCGTTTAATATGATATTAATATAGTGGGAACTATATTATATGATATACTTGTTTAAATATTTCATTGTTCTTTTATGTTTATTCTTATTTTAGTTTCTTTTATTTATTTTTATTAAGCAATCTTAAATAAACCAACAATGAACCTTTGAAACCTTGACAATTTTATAATTTTTGTATTTGAAGTTTCATAATAATATTTCCATCTATAATATATCATGCTAAAATTAAAATTACAGCATCCTCTCCGTGGATCGATCTCGTACTCACGAGTATATTACTTGCAGACAACCTACACTTGGGTGAATTACAATTTAAGTTGTAGCAAGTTTTTGGCGCCGTTGCCGGGAAGGTATAAATTAAGTTTAATTTTATGTTATTTATGTAAATAGTATGTTGTTTTTAATTGTATGATTGTTTGGAGTCGTAAACAAAGTGGTAGACTTGTTCGAGTATCTGAAAATATTTTAAACATGGAGGATAATTATAATAATCAAGATGATAATAATAATAATAATCAAGAACATGAACAACCAAGAACACTTAGGCACCATATGAATCCAATAAGAACTAGTACACCATCTTGTTTAGTCTTTCCTCCCGATGCGTCTAATTTCAATTTTAAACCTCAAATCATTCAACTTTTACCAAATTTTCATGGCCTAGATTCTGAAAATCCATATTTGCATTTAAGAGAATTTGAGGAGGTTTGCAACACTTATAATGTGACGCCCGGGGCTGAAGAGGCAGGGAGTGATCGCCGGTGCCAAGAGGTTGCACGGACAATGAGCGGCTCCTGTTAGGCTTCTAGGCGGAGGGAGACATGAATGAACCGCTCTCGTGCCGGAATGAGGGGGGATTCTGAGACTGTGTAGGTATGGGACTACATAGTTGAGGAGGGCTTAAAAGATTTCATATGTACTGCTCATATCAAGAAGGTGCATCTTCTTTTCGGGAGCTCATCACATAAGAACTCCAAAGTTAAGCGTGCTTGACTTGGGGAAATTATAGGATGGGTGACCCCCTGGGAAGTTTCTCAGGGTGCGTGTGAGTGAGGACATAAGCACGCTGAAAAGACTAGTCTTGATACAGTGGGTCGTTACAAATGGTATCAGAGCCGACCTCTCTTAGTACGGTATGGTTCGGGGACGAACCAAGCGGAAGCTGGTGGGCATGTGACGCCCGGGGCTGAAGAGGCAGGGAGTGATCGCCGGTGCCAAGAGGTTGCACGGACAATGAGCGGCTCCTGTTAGGCTTCTAGGCGGAGGGAGACATGAATGAACCGATCTCGTGCCGGAATGAGGGGGGATTCTGAGACTGTGTAGGTATGGGACTACATAGTTGAGGAGGGCTTAAAAGATTTCATATGTACTGCTCATATCAAGAAGGTGCATCTTCTTTTCGGGAGCTCATCACATAAGAACTCCAAAGTTAAGCGTGCTTGACTTGGGAAAATTATAGGATGGGTGACCCCCTGGGAAGTTTCTCAGGGTGCGTGTGAGTGAGGACATAAGCACGCTGAAAAGACTAGTCTTGATACAGTGGGTCGTTACATATAATGATCAAAATTGTAGCATGGATACTGTTCGATTAAAGCTTTTCCCTTTTTCCTTAAAAGATAAAGCTAAAACATGGTTGCAAAATTTGAGATCAAGTTCAATAAGATCATGGGAAGAAATGCAACAACAATTTCTAAAAAAGTTTTTTCCTTCCCATAGAACAAACTCTTTTAAAAGACAAATTACAACTTTTTCTCAAAAACAAGGGGAAACATTTTATCAATGTTGGGATAGATATAAAGAGTTACTTAATACATGCCCACATCATGGTTTTGAAATATGGAGGATAGTTTCTCACTTTTATGAAGGTTTAATACCTAAAGATAGGCAAATGATAGAATTCATGTGTAATGGAACTTTTGAAGATAAAAACCCAAATGAAGCTATAGAATATTTGGAGTCATTAGCAGAAAATGCTCAAAATTGGGATAATATAGGCTCAATTGAACCACCAAGTAAAACCAATAATTCAACAAATGGGGGTGGTATTTATCATCTTAAAGATGATGTAGATGTTCAAGCTAAACTTGCATATTTAGCAAGAAAAATCGAGTCATTAGAAATGAAAAAGAGTGATCAATTAAAAAGTGTTCAAGAAATTGTTTGTCATATATGTGACACACATGATCACCTTACAAAAAATTATCCTACTTTGCCTTCATTTAAAGAATGTCTCCATGAACAAGCCAATTATGTTAACAATTTTAAAAAATCAACATTAGATCCTTTTTCACAAACATATAATCCTGGTTGGAGAAATCATCCTAATTTTAGTTGGAGGAACGATAATAATGCACAACCTTCACAACAACCTTTTCAAAATAACCAAAATCATCAAGGTTATGCTCCTTATATCCCACCTCCAAGAAAATATTTTGAAGATGAAATTCATGCATACATTCAAAAGCAAGAGTCTATCAATATTCAAAACATTCAATCTATGAATGATTTGAAAGAAACTCTTGCAAAATTTGCATCTGCACTTAATATTCATGAAAAAGGAAAATTTCCATCTCAACCACAACCTAATCCTAAAAATCAAGATAAATTTGATCAAGTAAAATCTGTTATTACTCTTAGAAGTGGTAAAATAGTTAATGATCCATATAGTGATGAAAACAAAGATCAGTCAAACTCAAAGAGTAAGGATGAAAATCTTGATACTTTTAAGAAAGATGATGCTTTGAGTCCTAAAAATAAAAAAATTGATGATAAAATAAATAAACATGTTCCTTTTCCTCATGCATTAGTAAATAATAAAAAACAAAAAAATGATTCTTATATTTATGAAGTTTTTAAACAAGTAAAAATAAATATTCCATTATTAGATGCTATTAAACAAGTGCCTTCTTATGCAAAGTTTTTAAAATATTTATGTACTGTGAAAAGACAATTGCATGTAAAGAAGAAAGCATTCTTAACGGAGCAAGTAAGTTCAATTATTCAAAATAATTCTACCTTGAAATATAAAGATCCCGGTTGTCCAACAATTTCATGTATTATTGGAAAAAATAAAATTAAAAAAGCTTTGTTAGATTTGGGAGCAAGTGTGAATTTAATTCCTTATTCAGTTTATGAAAAGCTTAAGTTGGGAGATTTAAAACCTACATCTGTTACTCTTTTACTAGCCGATAGGTCAATCAAAATACCTAGAGGTATTGTAGAAGATGTATTAGTTCAAGTTGATAAATTCATATATCCCGTGGATTTTATTGTCTTGGATACACAACCAATAGAAGTACATAACGAAATTCCAGTAATATTGGGACGTCCATTTCTAGCAACTTCAAATGCTTTAATTAATTGTCGAAATGGAATAATGAAATTGTCTTTTGGAAATATGACTTTAGAACTTAATGTGTTCAATTTATGTAAACAACCAAGTATTAATGAAGATGAAGATGATAATGCAATAGAAACAATCGTGGAAGAAAATATACACCAAGAAAACTTAAATCAACAATCTGAAGTTTGTTTAGTGGAAAGTTTTGATTCATAAAATGTTTTTAAATCAAAGTTATTTGAAGAAATTAATGAACTTGAAGAAGTAAAAGAAAATGATCATCCAAAACTTGAATTAAAACCCTTACCAATAGAACTAAAATATGTTTTCCTTGGTGAAAATCAAACATATCCTATTGTAATATCTTCTACCCTCTTACCAAAACAAGAAGAAGATTTAATAACACTACTTAAAAAACACAAAAATGCAATTGGATGGACTTTGCAAGATATAAAAGGTATAAATCCTTTAATCTGCACACATAGAATTCACTTGGAAGAAAATGCTAAAACATATCAACAACCACAAAGAAGATTAAATCCACACATGAAAGAAGTTGTTAAAAATGAAGTTTTAAAACTATTAGATGCCGGAATTATTTACCCAATCTCGGATAGTAAATGGGTAATTCCAACACAAGTAGTACCAAAAAAATCAGGCATCACTGTTATAAAAAATGAAAAGGGAGAATTATTACAAGCTAGGATTCCATCTAGTTGGCGTATGTGCATTGATTATAGAAAATTAAATAATGCAACTAGAAAAGATCACTTTCCGTTACCATTTTTAGATCAAATTTTAGAGAAAGTGGCAGGTAATCCTTATTATTGTTTTCTTGATAGGTATTCGGGATATTATCAAATACCAATATCATTAGAAGATCAAGAAAAAACTACTTTCACTTGTCCGTTCGGAACTTTTGCTTTTAAAAGAATGCCATTTGGTTTATGTAATGCCCCGGCTACTTTTCAAAGATGCATGCTAAGTATTTTTAGTGACATGATTGAAGAATTTGTGGAAGTTTTTATGGATGATATAACTGTTTTTGGAAACTCATTTGAAAACTGTCTTAAAAATTTGGAAGAAGTTTTAAAAAGATGTGAAGAAAAAAATCTTGTTTTAAATTGGGAAAATTGTCACTACATGGTTAAATCCGGAATTGTGTTAGGGCATGTCATATCTGAAAAAGGAATTGAAGTTGATAAAGCTAAGGTTGATGTTATTGCTAATTTACCATCACAAACACGATCAAAGAAATTCGATCATTTTTGGGTCATGCGGGATTTTATAGAAGATTTATAAAAAATTTTAGCATAATATCGAAACCAATTTCAAATCTTTTAACAAAAGATGCACAATTTGAATGGACTCAAGAATGTGAAACTTCTTTTAAAAAGATAATTAATCTTTTAACTACATCACCTATTTTACAACCTCCTGATTGGTCTTTACCATTTGAATTAATGTGTGATGCAAGTGATTATGCTGTAGGAGCCGTGTTAGGACAAAAAAAAGAAGGTAAACCTTATGTGATCTATTATGCAAGTAGAACCTTAAATAGTGCTCAAATCAATTATTCAACAACTGAAAAAGAATTACTTTCAGTAGTGTTTGCATTAGATAAATTTCGATCCTATTTAATTGGTTCTACTACTATTGTTTATACTGATCATTCTGCCATAAAATATTTATCAAATAAACAAGATGCTAAGCCGAGATTAATAAGATGGATTTTGTTGTTACAAGAATTTGATCTTGTAATAAAAGATAAAAAAGGAAAAGAAAATGTAGTAGCCGATCATTTATCAAGAATAATTTCTGAATCATCTCAAAATAAAATATCAATAAATGAAAATTTTTCGGATGATCAACTATTTTATGCTACTACTATGCCTTGGTTTGGTAATATTGTAAATTTTCTTGTGACAAATAAAATGCCTTCTCATTTGAGTTCACAAGATAAAAATAAATTCTTGAAAGAGGTCAAAAAATTTTATTGGGATGATCCTTATTTGTTTAAGTATTGTCCTGATCAAATTTTTCGACGATGCATACCCGACAATGAGGTTAGTATTGTCATTAAATTTTGTCATTTTGAGGCATGTGGAGGTCATTTTTCGTCAAAGAAAACAGCTGCAAAAATCTTTCAATGTGGATTTTATTGGCCTTTTTTATTCAAAGATACACATTCATTTTGCAAATCTTGTGAAAATTGTCAGAAAATGGATTCAATTTCAAAACGAAACATGATGCCTTTAAATCCAATCATGATTATTGAAATATTTGACAGTTGGGGAATAGATTTTATGGGTCCATTTCCATTATCTTTTGGATTCACTTATATTTTAGTGGCTGTCGATTATGTTTCAAAATGGATTGAAGCAATTGCATGTAGAACTAATGATCATAAAGTTGTGATAAAATTTTTGAAAGAAAATATTTTTAGTCGATTTGGAATACCTAGAGCTATAATAAGTGATGGGGGAAGTCATTTTATAAATAAATCATTTTCTTCGTTGTTAAGAAAATATGGTATTACACATAAAGTTTTTACTCCATATCACCCTCAAACGAATGGTCAGGTTGAACTTGCAAATAAAGAAATAAAACAAATTTTGGAAAAAACAGTCAATCCAAATCGAAAAGATTGGTCTTTAAGATTAAGTGATGCATTATGGGCATATAGAACTGCATTTAAAACATCATTGGGGATGTCACCATACAGATTAGTTTTTGGAAAGCATTGTCATCTACCTGTTGAAATTGAGCATAAATCTTATTGGGCAATTAAAGCGTTTAATACTAATTTAGATGATGCATCTAAATTAAGAAAATTGCAATTAAATGAACTAGAAGAATTAAGAAATGATGCATATGAAAATGCAAAGATTTATAAAGATAAAGCAAAAGCATTTCATGATAAAAATATTATGAGGAAATTTTTTGAAATCGGACAAAAAGTTTTACTTTATAATTCTCGCTTGCATTTGTTTCCAGGAAAACTTAGATCGCGATGGTCTGGACCATTTATTGTTAAATTTGTCTATCCTCATGGTGCTGTTGATGTTGAAAATCCTAAAAATAATAATGTATTTAAAGTTAATGGGCAAAGACTTAAACCGTTTATAGAAAATGAAGTTCTTAATGAAGAGTTTATGCCTTTATATGATCCAACTTAATTGTTACTTATATTTTTATTTTATTTTTGCAGAATTGAGTTCACTTCCCGGTTAAATGGCAGATAACGGTACTCCGTGACTACTTTCAGTCGGTTTTATTTCAATTTCCCAAAATAATTGAATATATATATATATATATATATATATATATTATGGATGAAGCTATCAAAAAACTTGGTAAATATTTTCCATCTGTTTCTAAAAAAGTTCTGAGAATGATTTATGAAGGCAGATGTGAAAGATTGAGAATGCTTATGCAAAAAGGAATCCCGGAGGATATTATTCTTATAATTGAAGCCAAGGTTCGATTAGGTGGTGAAGTTCCAAAATTCTTACTTGTTCGAAATATGTCTGGACTAGGAAAAAGTAACTATGCGAAGAAAAGAAGGGCTAAAAGGTTAGATGTTTGTCATAATTGTGCTAGATGGACTTGTAATAGACAATGCAGATCTTTGGGATATGTTTCTACAAATAGAGAAGATAAAATTGATTTCATTAAGAATGAGTTGAGTAAAGAGTCATTAGATGATATCTCATTGACTCTTAAGACGCATTCTAGTGGAGATGTTCAAGGTCAACTTCTCCATTTATGGAAACTATTCCAAGCGCAGCGTCATGGTAATGGTCTTGGGAATCTGACTAAAAAAGACCCTATTTGCCAATTTATAAGAAAATTGGATGGTAAGCCAACCCTCGACTCATAAATATTGAAGGAACACTGTGAGCCACAATCACATCACTGTTTATACGCATGCATGTTATTATTATATATTATTGTTTTTTACTATTTTCATCATTTTGTTCACATATGTATTCCTATTTCTGTCTTATTCCTTGTTTTCCTTATAAAATCACTCAACTCTCTCTATATTTTTGAAAAGAAAAAAAAAACATGACAGGATCTTCTTCACAAAAATTGAAGAATATTTGTGTATTTTGTGGTTCTAATACTGGAAAGAATGAAATATTTGTTGATGCAGCAATTAATCTTGGAAAAAAGTTAGCAGAGAGAAAAATTCACTTGGTTTACGGAGAAGGAAATATTGGGTTAATGGGATCTATTTCAACAGCAGCTCATCTTGGAGGTAGTCAGGTTTTGGGTATTATTCCTACAGCTTTAGCTGAAGGAAATATTATAGGTGTTACGGTTGGGGAAGAGTTGAAGTTTCATCAATGTACGAGAGAATAACTAAAATGATAGAAAATTCTGATGCTTTTATTGCCTTAACTGGTGGTTTTGGTACTTTAGAAGAAATTTTTCATGTTGTTTTTTGGGAACAACTTAATATCCATAATAAACCTGTTGGCTTGTTGAATATCAATAACTATTATGATGGTTTGTTGACTTTTCTTGATGTAGCCGTGGAACAAAATTTTATTTCAGAAAATTCACGAAAGATGCTCATCTCTGCTTCGAATGAGGACCAATTAATTGATGATCTCCAAGCTTTTGTTCATCAACCTGATTCGGCTATAACAAAGATCAATTGGTCTCAACCAACCAGTAAGAAAAGAAAACTGGATCATTGATTCAACATGTCACGAAATGGTTTGTGTTTGTTCCTCATCTTCAATAAATTCCAGGTGATATCTCTTTCATCATGTACTCTTTATTTTTCTTTAAAAAAATGTCATATTCAGGTTTGGGGGAGGGTTTATTTTTTTAAAAAAAATAAAAAAATAAAATTTAAAAAATATATATATTTCTATAATAATATATATTTTTCCTTTTTCAATGGCAGAGTAAGGAGTCAAAAACTCCTGACACGCATTAGTTTTTATTTATCATATTATCACAATAGATTAGATTTTAATATTCCGTATATATTTAAATTGCAAACTACTAAGAAAATGAAGTCTTTTTGTATAGATTTTTATTTATTCTTCTTTTTATCAATTTAATAGAAAATATGTAATTGATGGGATATAAGTTATAAATAATATATAATTGTGTGTTTCAAATTACATATTTTTTAAAACTTTTATGAGTATATAATTAAAGTGATATTGATTGAATGAATAATAACATGTATAATTGAGGAAATTAATTTGTAAAAGTGCAATATTTACTCACATAAATTTTGTGAGTGAGAGGTGAGAATTGAGAAAACAACTTATAAGCTTTTATTGATTATTAAGAAATGGTTGATTACTAGATTAAACCCATTTAAAAAAAAATTTATTGTGCATATGAAAATTGGCTGCAAAGATTGTTTGAAGTTTGATTGTAAAGATGTAGAGTATTAATATCTCTACTATAATTATCAATGTAATAGATTTACCTCATAAAAAATAAACAAAAAAAATAAACTTTGAAAAAAAAAATATATGTTACATTTTCAAAGTTTATTGGAGGTATTTGGTTATGTAAAAACAATTTTGCAGCCAAGCAAAAAAGAGAAAAATAGAAAAAAGAAAAAAACTAAAAATAAAAACAAAAACAAAATAAAAACAAAATGGGTTTATTCTTTGTAAATTATCCTATCTTATTTTCAATATTAGGTTATTTGATTGTCTGCTTTACATATTAACCATTTTCAATGAGTGTATAATTTTATTCCAACTCCATGAGTGAAAACTAGTTATATATATATATATATATAAAAAAAATATCATAACCCGAGAGAATATGGAGTTGAGACTTTTACATTAAAATTCCTGAAGATATACATGTTATGAAAAGGATTTCTATTTTGATATTTTGTGAAATATATATGTATATCCCATCCAATTATATATTAATATATTAGTTGATATCAAGATTTATAAATAACATATGATCTTCTTACAAGTATATTTTAAAATTTCAAAGTTTGCAAATTTGAATATATATATTAAGGAATAAAAATCTAACTTGTGATTTTATGAAATTTTATTACTAAGGGACTAGTAATTAGCCGGTTTGGGGGTGTGATGAAACTTAAAATTTGTAATTATTTATATGTTAAAAAGTGTGTTTTAAAATTTAAGTTTAATTAAAATTATGAAGTTGTATTATTTTAGTGTTATGTGTTTATATTTAAATGTTTTACTAAAATGTTGTATTTTATGGTTTGCGCAGGTTTGGTAAAAATAAAATTACTCAAGCTACAGAGGTCATAATGGAGTAATCTCAAAACCTGTAAAATCACAAAAGAGGCATCTTCAACTTTGTAGAGAACAAGAAATTCCAAAAACTTCATTAAGATGATCAAAATAATCAAACATGAAAATGGAGACAGATTTACTTTTACTATGACCAGCTTGGAGTACAAATATCATACGTATTTCATATTTTATCCAAAAGGGGTGAATGAGTTGTCAAAACACATCTATAGACAAAGGGCTACGTGTTATATGTTTAGTGCAGAAGCCAAATCGGAAGTCTAAGGCATCAAACATGCCAATTAAAGTTGGGTCAATGTATTGACATTCAAGGAGACAAGCACCCACCAACTTTACTATTTCATATTTAATGAGTCTTGGACCCTTGCTCTCATTTGGCCTATAAATAGATGTGTTGTATAAGATTTGTAGTGTGTAAGAGTGTAGAGAAGTCCTCACTTGTAAAATAAATATTGTGTGTGTGAGAATAAAAGTTTGAGTGTGCATATTTCTCAAGTTCAAGTATGAAATTTATTTTATCCTTACTCTTGAGTTTCATGTTCATGGCAAGCTAAATCTTTTTATGTCAAGGTGAAAAGGTTTCATTGTTGGTCAAGTAAGATTGTTTATATTTTGTATATTCTTCTCTTTTTCTATTTCTATTTGTTTTTTTCTAATTGATCCTTATTTGTAGGTATAATTTTGGAAGATTTGTTGTTATCTATTTACATCAAATGCTTGGTACCTTGAATGTGGTTACCTAGATTTGTTGTCAAATATGATACAATAAATACTACAATAATTATATACTATAAATATATGTATCTATTTATAATAAAGTCATATATATTATTTAGACGATAGCGTGACACTGTCGGTTGTTCTAAATAATATATTGTGATTTGAACTAACATTTACTTTCTCGCATCTAACTTTTAATTTATCGCAACTAACATTTACTTTTCCGCAACTAACATTTACTTTCTCGCATATAACATTTATTTTTCCGCAACTAACATTTACTTTATCGCATCTAATATAAAGTCATATATTTTATTTAGATGATAGCGTGGCTCTGCCGGTTGTTCTAAATGAAATTTTGTGATTTAATCTAACATTTACTTTTATGTCAATTTATATTTATGCATTTATATATATATTATGGATACCATGTATTAAATATCGGCTGATATTAATATAGTGGGAACTATATTATATGATATACTTGTTTAAATATTTAATTGTTCTTTTTATGTTTATATTTATTCATCTATATATATATTATGGGTACCATGTATTAAATATCGTTTAATCTGATATTAATATAGTGGGAACTATATTATATGATATACTTGTTTAAATATTTCATTGTTCTTTTATGTTTATTCTTATTTTAGTTTCTTTTATTTATTTTTATTAAGCAATCTTAAATAAACCAACAATGAACCTTTGAAACCTTGACAATTTTATAATTTGTGTATTTGAAGTTTCATAATAATATTTCCATCTATAATATATCATGCTAAAATTTAACTTACAGCATCCTCTCCGTGGATCGATCTCGTACTCACGAGTATATTACTTGCAGACAACCTACACTTGGGTGAATTACAATTTAAGTTGTAGCAGGCATTTCTCGAAACAAACAATTTTGTTTCAGTAAGATGATAGAAATAATATCCGATTGAATTCTTCGGATATCCTACAAAATAACATAAGGTGGATCGACTATCCAACTTATCTCCCACTGTCTGCTTCACGTAAGCAGGACATCCCCAAATCCTCAAGTACGAATACTTGGGAGCTTTGCCATTCCATAACTCGTATGGAGTTTTATTCACTGCTTTGGTGTGAACATTGTTCAACAACAACACCGCCATTTCAAGTGCATAGCCCCAAAACGAAGGAGGGAGCTCAGTAAAGCTCATCATAGATCAAACCATGTCCAACAAAGTTCGATTGCGACGCTCCGAGACACCATTTAGCTGTGGTGTCATAGGAGGAGTCCACTGAGAGAGAATCCCATTCTCTTTTAGATAGCTCAAAAACTCGGTACTTAAGTATTCTCCACCTCGATCCGATCGAAGTGCTTTAATACTTCTACCTTGTTTGTTTTCTACTTCAGCCTTGAATTCTTTGAACTTTTCAAATGATTCAGACTTATATTTCATTAAATATAAATACCCATACCTAGAATAATCATCAGTAAAGGTAATGAAGTTGGTGTGACCAAATTTAGTACCGATACTTAAATGGTCCGCAAACATCTGTATGGATCAAATCCAACAGATTTTGACTACGCTCAGGCTTCCCTTTGAAAGGAGATTTAGTCATTTTTCCTTTTAGGCAGGACTCACAAGTAGGTAGAGAGTTAATATCAGACATATCAAACATTCCCTCTCCCACTAGCTTGTTCATCCTCCTTGAGGAAATATGACCTAGCCTAGCATGCCAAAGGTTTGCCGGGTTTTGACTATCGATTTTCCTTTTGTTTGTTGTTACCGGTTTATCAACATAATCAACTGGAACGTCTTTTAATTTTAAGTTATATAGATCGTTTTTAAATTGTCCATTTCAAATCAAATATTCATTCTTGTAAATATTGCAAATCTCATTCGCAAATTTTCAAGAAATATCTTCTCTATCAAGAATAGAAAAAGAAATAATGTTTTAATGAAATCTTGGTACAAATAAAAACATCTCTCTCAAAATATAGCTTAAAATTGTTTTTTCAAAATTAAACAAATGTTTCCCATAGCTTTTGGATTCAACTCTGGAACTATTTCCGAGCCTTAACTGGGTCTCACCCATCCTAAGCTTACGACTTCTTGTCATCATCTGCAACTCATTGTAAATGTGAGATCTACATCTGGTATCCAATACCCAAGAATTAATATTAAGTGAAACATTTATAAAATATATCCTTTGTAGTTCGTAACTACTCGATATACATTCTTTGCAGTTGCGCTTCCAGTAACTGAGTTTCTTGCAGTGATGACAAACTTATTTAGACTTGTCCATCTTTGCATGTAACATTTGGCCTTGAGATCATGGTCCTACCATTTCTCTAGTTCGGCCAACCTTTCCGAAGTTACATCAGCCGGGGCTGTTTTCGGTGGAGCCTTTTCTAACACTTGGAAAATCTTTTCCGAGCTCAGGACAATCTTAACTTATGGAACCATTCCTTATAGTTTGCGCCAAAAAGTTTTTTTTGTTCAAGAATTGAAACATGTGGATTACGAAGATTCATCATAATGATATACTGAGATGAAACAGATAATAATCGATGATTGTTTAATTAATTTACTAAGACATAAAATATGGCAAAATTTATTTTATGAATTTCACTTCCACTATTTTAACGATTTCACTACCCTCTAGTGAAAACGGGAAACTGGTTTCCTTAGTGGGAACATGGAATCCAATTGACAAACTATAGTCACGAATAATATCAGCCAACCATAATTTTCAAAAGGTAGAGCCTAATTGCTTCCAAAGCAACCCCCATGTTTTTACCTCATGTCCAATAAGGGCCCAATAATATGACGCCGTTTAATGTGACATGTCAAGATGAACCATCAATATTAAGTTGTGATGGACGGTCGCCATGTGGATCCCAAATAATATGAGCCAATTCCATGGGAGTTCCACCCAACTTACAACATGTGTCAATCCAATGTACAGCTTTCCGACGAACGGCCCCCCCCCCCCCCCCCCAAATATGAGCCGGACCGTGCCCGCGGGTAGCATCTCATACATTGATCGTTGATGGAAGGTAGGAACATTTAAACAATATTTAAATTCCCTTTTGTTTATCTTGATATCAATTTTAAATCATATTTAAAATGAGGGATTTTTAATTTTGAAAATTGTCTCATCATGCAATATTTGTATGCTTGCGGGATTCATACAATTTAGTCTAAACATGCATACAACAATAATATCATATATTATTTAAAGGATGATCGATCCCAATCACTAATCAACCCGTGGTTGCCAATCACGAGTCTAAGTCCAATCCTAGGTGATATGCAAGTATGCAATGCAATCCTATTACATTGAGCTTCCAATTTACATTTTTTTGGTCTTTATTGTCTGCTGGACCCACCTTTGTATTCAAATCTTTATCTCCCAATAAGTCTAATAAATTTACAATAAATTTCGATGACAAGTAGGAGATACATATTTAAGGGTGGGAATGGGCCATAAACCAGGCCCACTTTTATTACAAATGACAATTCAAATTGAGCTATAAACCAAGCCCATTAATAAAACCCAACAACAATAAAACCAAATGTAAATAACCTAACATACACCTACCAAATTGGTCATGGCAATCGATCATCCTTTTATCTAATTATTAATTCAATAATTAAATAATTGGATAACATGCAATGGCATCATAATTAACAAGATAAAATCAAATTTTATCTTATCCTTTCATAAGATCATATCTTATCATCAATTGTACCAAAATAATTAATTTTATAAAATCTAATTTAACGGATAAAATTTATAAATTTTCCAAAAATTCAAATTTATCCAAAAATCAATTTTAAAAATCTCGGACTCAAACAATTTGATCCGATGCCTCGTGGACCAATCAAAAACAATTTTCGATCGAACCAAAAACTAAAATTTCAAAAATTTCAAAATTTTAATTAAAAATGAATTTTAATTTTCCCGGACTGCCCGGGACATTCCTGGGCAGCCCCCTCCTCCACGTGGGACAGGGCTGCCCATGATCGCTGCCCAGGGCAGCGACGATCGCTGCCCCAATGCCCCTGTTCCGTCAAAATTTTAATTTTTAAAATTCGTTTTGTTTTCAAAAACCGAGGCCAAATATTTTGTACAATCGATTAATTTAATCGTTTGATCTGAGCAACCTGGCTCTGATACCACTATTGGAAAAACGTGTTCAGATCAATTAAGAATTGATACCCGGTGCAGCGGAAGTTTAAAATTTTTATTTTTATATATGGAACGATTCCATATCATGGGTATCAAAACTTTACGATTAAATTATTCAAGTAAAAATAAAATCACAATTAAATTTTTACCTCTTCAAGTAATGGCTTGATTATGGACACCAACAGAATTTAATCTACTCTTTTTGTATATCCCGGGAACCGATAGCTTCACGATCAATCTCCGGAATCAGGTCCACGAACAGAAAACAGAAACCCTCTAATTGATTGCACTAGAAATCAATCAGATGTTTATCGATGAGAATAAACAGATTTGATCTGTCAATTCAGAATGTAATTTTTCGTAAAAATCACAAACTGAATTTTCTCAAAAAGGGACAGAGGATTTCGAAAATCCCCTTGAAATAATATGAGTGATTTTTGAAAATTGCTAGAATGAATTCTTGTGATTTTCGAACACTACTCATCTATTTATAGATAATTTCTACACTAGATTAAGTTATGATTGTATTAGGACTCTAAATCCTTAGGGCCCATAATCCATAACTTAAGCCCAACAAGCCAAGCTCGTTATTATAGAAATTAATATAAAATTTATCATGACTCCGATTGATAAACCGATTTCACCAATGTGCACAGAAACCATTTTTGCACCTTTTAAAGTCAAGATAATTTTTCTGAATCCGAATTCAGTGATTTCCAAAAATGCCCATCCCTATGTCATTTTAGGAAATTCCACTCCCTTTTAGTTAAGAAGTCCAACTTCTCTTTCATTAAATTTAACTCTTTAAATTTAACTATCTCAACGGGGTTTAGTAATCCATTACTTGTGTGACCCTCAATGGTTCAGGGATACAGCTAGTCGTGGGCTCACAACTCCTTGTGACTCGGAACAACAATTTCCGACTTGCCCAACGAATCATGGTAAGAGTGTCTAGCAACATCGCCTCATGATTCCCTAGGTATCACTGATAGTGCCTGGAAGAACCAGTAGATTTTGGTTAGCGTACAGTATGGTCCCTTCATCCATATATCCCGATCGAATCAACAACCATTGGTGCATCGAGAGTCGTTCGAGATTCGATAACTATGCATTACATCTTGGAGATCAAATAGTGACATCGCATGTGTTACTAGGAAAATCGAGTAACCTAAAACACATCATGTACTCTGGCCAGAGATTCGTCACACTAATATCTCCTCAGATCGCATAGGATATCCATACTCGCAAGTATGTGGTGAATCCTTGACAACAATGCATTGACTCCTATATGTGTCATAACTGTACCCAATCCCGACACCTGATGACCCCAATAGAGTCGGTAAAGGAGTCAAAGTACAGTACTAGCATATAGAGTCTCAATGATGTTTCAAGTAGTAAGGACTAATGGTGTACAACCAAAACCGCGGACTTTATCCACTCGATAAGTGATTACCACTTGAAAAGTCCGAATAGGGTAGTTTGATCATTCATCATATGAATATCCATTTGAATGTTTTGAACATCTCCATATCCATTACCAATGAAACGTGGTACTTGGCATCACAAATGCTAGTCTCAATCTCGAGCGATCCTTATCTTTATTAGCGGACGGCTCAATTGACTAGGAACTGTTTAGAATATACAGTGACTATAAGATGTGTTTCATAATAGTGATCTCTCTTTATTCACTATCTCATCTTACTTACACTATAGTATATTCGAGGTCTTTATCAAAACAACAATAGTATATCACAATATAACAATATGAAGAAAGACAAAAAAATGCCATTAATGAATGTAAATTATATTAAACAAAGATTGTTTATACATAGAGTCATAAAAGCCCTTAGCCACAAGTTGGCTAACCGGGCACCCACTCTTTCAGTTTCGCCGTACAGACTGAGTATGAGAAAGAGAAGATGATTAGAGGTGCTAAGGAATTTCTGATTGGAAATCCATTCTATCCGGAGAGATTGTATGCAGCAGCGGATGCTCTGAGCCGAAAGATCTGTTCTTATTTTATCTACTATCGGCATTCTCCTTGATTTATGAATACGACACTTCCGGTTTAGAATTTGAAGCAGATGGAAGGTCTATCAGAACTTTGCTTTCGAGCCCAATCAGAACTGATTTAGAAGATCAAGGTCGTTTAGAGATTTGATTCGATTGTGAGAATTCGATTAAGAAAAGTCAGAACTGAACCAGTCTGAGATTCAAGTTGGTGTTGATGCCTTATTGAGATTATGCATATTGTTGTGCCAGATGTTTTGGTTGAGACAACATATCTTGAGATTGGCACATTGCAGTCTATTCAGAATTCTTTCAGATGATCGAAAGGTATACAATGATTGAAGAGTCAGTTCATTTAGAAGCAGAGATAGAACGACCCGATGATATGTTGTACAGTTTATTCTGGTTCAGAATGGGATACAGATCATGTTTCGAGGGATTCATCACGAGATTACTATTATCAGTCTGAGTTTGAGTTGCTATCCGAATATGATTGGAAGATTGATGTAATCTGTTACTGTTTTTTGTACAGTATGATCCTCAGACATGTTCAGATGATAGATATTTTGTCAGAACCTTTTTAGATTGTTCGTTTTGCCGAATTTGGGTGGTAGCGCTTAGTCGTGTCGCGCCCAAATAAATTCAACTCAGGTTAACTAAATAAACATGTAGTAGCAAGAGTAGGGATCATTCCCAGGAGGAAAGTGAAATTTATTTGTGATTCTTAAAAATACTGAAAATAATTAAAAGGGTGTTTTTTGGATTCTATTAACTACTATGCAAGAATTAAATTAAACTAGAAAAATCAATTAAAAACAAGCCTTGGTATCGGTCGACTACACCCTTGAAATCATTCACTCGATCATCGATTCTCTAAAAATAATTAATTCTCATAGAATATTCACCATTGAAAATTTAATTCCTGTTTCACCTTAATTTTAGTTAATTAGACACCAGCGTTCTAGATTAACCCTTACCAATAAATCAACCCAAATACCAGCGATCTAGATTTAAATCTAAGGTAGCATTCATATGAGTGAAACTGTTGAATCTAGACAACACATGCACCAGCGGATGTATTTAGCCTAGTCAATTGTTGTTTCTACGATTTAATAAATTCAACAGCATAAAATATTAAACGCAGTTTCTTCACAAATTAGATGAATCAAACAATTACAGATTTGAATTATAATTTAGCGATAGATTGTACGAAAGAATTATCAGGTGATCAATCTAATAATCAAACACACAAGCATGAAATAAATTAGAACAACTCTTGATACTCAAATTGAATTAAACACTAAAAATCAAAATCTCACACAGTAAATAAAATCAAGGGTTTGTCTTCCTCACCCAAGAATAAAAACTAGAAAGATTAAAATTAAGAACAGAGAAAAATAGAACCTAGCCGCCAGATGTTTTCTTGCGTGTTCAGCCGTCCAGAAGATTGATAATACTCTCAAAAAATGAGATCAAAAACCTTAAATATGACTAGAGTCATAAATAAATAAGTTTCCTAACTTAAAAGGATTTCTCGGAAAATTCGGTGCGCTCGATCCTGTGAGTTGGTAGGATCGAGCGCCAAGAAAATGGTGAACCTAATGCCTGTGTCTCTCATGGGCACGCTCGATTGCACGAGTTGGTAGGATCGAGCGCGCAAAAATATTCAACTTACTGTTTGCAAATTCTTTCTCGCGCTCGATCCTGTGAGTTGGTAGGATCGGGCACGACTTTTTTCCAGCGAGCAGCGATTTTACAAAATTCATATTCAGAGATCTAGCCGTCGGATTGAACTGAAATTTGGACAGCTTCTTTAAAACATCTTGAACTTAATTCGTAATGGTTGAGATTGGATTTGGAATTCTCTAAAATTAAATATGATTTTCTGATCATTGCTATTTTGTAATTCTCCTCTTATCTCGCCTCTTTTTTCCATATTTAGTTTCATTTCTTCTCTTTTCCTATATCAAATCACATACAATGATTAGGAACTATAACATGAATATAATCAATCAAAATGCACCTAATCATCATAATTTAATCCAAGTAAACATAGGAAAATATCGACATATCATTGGGTCATTTTCAGATAGAGATCCTTGATGTACTCTTCCTTTTGGCATGGTCTTCAAAGAGACTTTGTTATTAGATTACATCTGAGTATAGTTGTTATCCTCAGAATGACAGACAGTCAAAACAGACGATTTTATTTAGAGGCCTTGCCGAGCTGTAATGCTGGGCCAACCCAATATCTGAATAGCTCGATTGGGCTAGGTGAGGGTGATCGGTCCATGCCATCTCTTAAGCTCAATTTTACCAAACTTGGTAGATCATGGTATCGATCCTGAAGGTCCATGGTTCGAATTATAGGAAGATATGAAACACCCTGATCCCGGGAGGAGAAGATCTGGAGCATGGTGCTTGACTCTTGCATTAGCTGACAAGTGTCGCTAACTCCTATGAAGTTCTTGTACAACAACAGCTATCAGATAATTATCTGGATGGCATATTTTGATGATTTGTACGATCAGAAATGAAAATCTCAATTGAATTGAGATGATTTTTCTGAGTCTCCTGATTTGGAACCAGATTTGTTTTGAGGTTGAATGGACAGATGAAGAATGTCTGTCAAGAATGAAGATGACTTGGACTAGACAGTCGAAGTATACATATCTTAGATGCAGACTTTCGTATTTTGATCGGAAAGATCGAATATTCTGAAGATTTCGACTTTCAGATGATTTTTTGATTATGGGAAGATAGGGAAGCCGTCTTTGAGATTGATTGTTCTAATTAGAGTATGGAGATGATAGGCGCTCTTGTATATAGACTTGTTTTGTTCCATCTCTTCTAGTGTTTTCGATGTATTCTTCCGTCTTTTGTTGCGGATTATCACCAGATTCTTCTTATGTTCTTCTACCGTCAAGAACGACTGTAGTGAGTCGTCGAGTTGCTGCGACCGATTCAGAGTTTTGACCAGAAATTAGAAGTATTTCCAAGACCAACAGACTCAGTTTGTGATAATTCAGTGATGCTGTTACGGATTTGAAGAAGAGAATTGGGAGACAGAGTCCGATTTGAGACAGCATTTCCTGGAGTTATTTTCTGAGAGGTGAATTCTTTCTGCAGTTTGGATAATATCTCTTATCTTTTGAGATTGAACCCCATTAGATTTCGAGGACGAAATCAGTTCTTAGAGGGGGAGAATTGTAATGCCCCAAAATTAGCCTAATCAAGAGTTTAGAAGACTAAGATTGATAATCAGAGATTAAGAAATTCGAGGATTTAATTGGTATTCGATAAGGGACTGAATTTCAAATTGGGAATTTTTAGGGACTAAAATGCAATTTTTTGGAAATTGAGGATTTAATTGGTATTCGATAAGGGACTGAATTTCAAATTGGGAATTTTCAGGGACTAAAATGCAATTTTTGGAATTTGACTTGGTCAATTGCATATAAATAGGAAAGAGGCGTGTAGATGGCTTCACTCTTCTTCCCTTGGCCGATCTACCATATCCACGCCCCTTTGGGCTTTCTGATATCTTTTCGTGCTCGATCCATCCGATAGAAATTCAATCTGAAGGCAGATTAGTGATCACGGCTGAGAGAGCTCCGTTCTACCGTAAGTTTTTCTTCGATCCAATATACTTTGATTTTGGGATGTTGTCAGAATTTATTTAAATTCGGATATGTTGTTCTTGAGCTAAAATAGATTGTATATTTGCATTCGGATCGGAAAAATAACGTCGTTCGGATTTGTTTTGAATTTTTAGGCTTTATTCAAAAATTTGGATTTTGGTATTTGTTGGAATTGGTTTGAATTGGAGGATTTGTTGTTGTTTGGATTGTTATATTGTTGGTTGCATTTTCGGTTAGTCGATTTTATAGTCGTTATGCCGCCGGTTTGAGATTTTGGGATTTTAGGAGTTTGAGTTAAGTCTTTGAATCGACTTGAATTGGATTGATTGATATTGTATGTTTGTGTATCTCCGTACATATTGGTTGAAAATTGTGGAGTTCAGGAGTAGCAGAATTCGAATCGTTGAAGATTTGATCGAGAACGCTTGTCCGGATTGCAGCTACGTCGAATCAAAGAAGAGGTATAAGACGACTTAGACTTGAATGGAACGAGTTACTCGAATCTCACTTGATTCGAGTGTTCCGAAGAAATCACATACTTGCATGTCACTGAATTATATGTTTGATTGTTTTTCTAAATTGCACTTGCATTCATATTGAGCCTAAATTCTTGATTTGAAAGGGCGTAGATGGCCCAAGAGAATTAGACGTTCTGGGGATTATTGTCGAGTGGCATTGGTGGACGAATTACTACCAATTGTCGATCAGCTCTATGTAGATGCCCTAGAGTCTAGAGGATTGAAATATGCACCTTCCACCTCGATCGGTAGAGTCGGTGAGTTGTGTGATATTTTTTCCTTGGGATCCCAAATAGAGCAGAGAACCGTTTTCTTTAACTATTAGATATGAGAACCCGATTTAAAGACACACATTGCATTTTATTGCATTTCAAATGGAGTTGTTGATATACTACTTGACTTGCTTTTCATGTTTTTACGTATATCAGGATTTGATATATTAAATGAATTATATGTTATGTCTCTTTTACTGGGAATTGTATTCTCACCTGATTTATCCGGCTGTTATCTTGTCTTTGTATGTGTGCTTGGCAACAGGTGAGATAGGTTGGAGTCAGAGGCAACATGACTAGATCGAGTTGGGAATGATAGAAGTGAGGAATTGGTTTTAGAAGTCAAACTTTGTTTCGAACTCGTTGTACTTGTTGTTTTTGGAATTGCAGAGCTTAGAATTGATGCATGTTCTACTAGATCGTTTATTGTACAACTTAGAACTATCCTGTACTATTTTCATACGGGTTGTATGGATTTATGCCTGTTGAATTGAGGATTTTTGGAGTTGGAATTGAGTTGCATGATCTGCTGCTATTTTTATTTTTGCTGGTGTATCAGGGCACGGACCCCGTACCACGTCCGTGCAAGGGTCCGTGCACCTTCGCATTGGTTGGAGTTTGCAATTTTTTATCATGCACGGACCCCGTGCCACCGCCAGGTGAGGGTCCGTGTAGTGAGGCAGAAAGTCGGTTTTTAGTGTATTGATTTTGCACGGACCCAGATACGGAGGTGGTATGGTATCCGTGTACTCTTCAGATAAATGCACGGACCCATGCACGGAGGGTGCACGGGGTCTGGGCATAGTCTTTTTTTAAAAAAAAATTTCTTTAATTTTTCTGACTTGATATTTACTATCGATTGAATGATTATTCAAGATTAGATGATTAGAAACGAGGTCCTCACACTTGCCATATCAACAAAGTCCAGACTGAGCTCATTAGTCAATTTCAGTCGATGCAGTTCACCTTCGACAGCCAGCTCACCATAATTATGGAGTTCCTTCAGCGGATCGGTGAAGCCAAAAGAGAGAAAAGGACAAGGTACCTATTTTCTACTTCAAGAAGACCTTCTTCACCTCCAAAGAGGCAAGGCCGTCAAGGCAGAATTGGAGGAAGAGGACCGAGCTACTCATCATATCAGCTTTACAAGAGATAATTGTTTAGAGTTATTCTGACTGATTTTTATCAGATCAATTCTTTATCTTCATATTTCTTCGTGTCAGACAAACTTCAATTTATGTTTGGTTTTGACATCACCAAAAAAAGTAAAACTGTTAAGTCAAAACAATAAGGTTTTGGTGATGACAAATAACTTATTATATAAATCAAACTTCACGCAGATCACCCGAGCATATCAAATTTGCCGAGTAGATTAGATGGGAGCACTTGAACAAAACCAAAAGGACTTAATTGATATATATATATATATATATATATATATATATATATATATATATATATATATAATAATTTGGTTATTTAAATTTCTCTGGACAAACACTAACTGATAAGGAAATTATTATCAAATCAAATTCTACCCAGACTAATCTTTCAAGTCAAGACCAGTCTAGTTTTCTAGATCAGTTTACTTGTCCAGACCAGTTCTAGTTATCCATAATAGATAAACTCTTTGTCAGAATAATTTCAAACATCTACAAAGATCAATTTGATTTTTTGGAGATAATGCAAAAAAAAAAAAATCATTGTTTCCGTATTTAATTGTCATCCAAAAGAACCCCGCTCTATTGTATTCTTTTGGAAAAGATGACAAAGACACGTGGAATACTCTGCACAAGTGTCGGTTATATTTGTAAAAAGATTGCACGAGCTATATTTTATGACATTGGATCTCAACATCTATAAATACTCGAGGAGTATAAAGATTTGAAGGACTTTTGAATCATCATTATGAGAAATTAAGAGAATTGTGCCTTATAAGTTTTCATGCTAAAAAGAGATCATATCAAATTTTTTAGCTACAAGCACACTTTCACTATATTACCAGATCAATTAAGTGATCAACTAGCTAGTGCTACACCTCCAAGATTTTGAAGATCAAAATTACTTGTTACTTCTTGTTGAAACTCTATTAGAAGTGGTTCTGATTTTAGACAGAATCTTGTTAAGACGAGTTCTAATCAAAGAGTCGGTTGGATAGAGTTTGTACAAGTGGTTGTATAAATTAAATTATTCTAGTGGAAATCTTTATGGAAAAAGATGAAGATGAGACGTAGAAGTTTAGACTTTGAATTCCATAAAAAAAATCTTTGTGTTATGTACTTCACTGCATTTTATATCTGCCTAAGTAACTAGCTCAAACTTTGACCGTTAGAATTTTCCGCTTGACTAGTTCAATTCTCGCATTGAGTTGGTTGTTAAGAAAAACTAGATATTCAAGCAGGTAACTCAGCTTAATTGCCACAACATTTTTAAATTTTTTTTTTAAATGTGTATTAATCCCTCTCTATACGCATTTTTTATCCTAAAAGATTCTTTAATCGTCTCGAAATGTATAAATAAATTATTTATTAGTCGATGACCAATGATACAATTGAATATTCGAAACCCTATGAATCAGAGTTTGGTAATATTGAGTTTTAACATTTCTTTAATCATTTTCTCACGTATTTATTTATTGTTTAGTATTTTATTTGTTCATTATTAGTAGAAAAACAAAAAAAAATCCACCTTTTATTTACATACTCTCAAAAGAAATAAATCCTTATTCTTTGTGGATTTTATCCTGCTCATCATTAAATTCATTTTTATTCGAGAGTAGATATTTAAGTTTGGTACGTGATTCGACAATAGCCCATCAGGAGACATTTATCCTTCTTTTAGCTTGACCAATAGACCATAAACATGTTTTAAAATATACAGTAATTAAATGATGTTTTATGAAAGTCATCATATTTGCCATCTCATTGTTCATTTAGTCTTCGAGGTCTTTATTTGTTCAAGTTGCATGAATAAATAGATAAAGTTTTTTGCCAAAAAATATTAATCGTTTAATACATCTACATCTACATATATGAAAGCGTGCTATTTCTTAAAATGGCCAGTTCACTCCCGGTTTCCCGTCCACCACAATTACACGTGTTTGGCTTTCCTCATCTCACAAATACACATGTCTTGTGTCCTACTTCTCCATCGATTCACACACAAAAATGGTTAAATGTTATTGGTTGGGATGTAAAGAGACAACCGGTTGTACGCATTAAATTTCTTCCTTTCGTCTTCACTGTCTCCTCTGCTCATACATATCAAACTTATCGATTTCCTCACTGCTACGTTCTTTAATCGCTTGGCTCTCATTCTTTATTGTCTTCATTGCCTCTCCTTATGCTTTTCACGATCTGCTCACTGCTGGATTGTCATCCTCAAATCGGTAGGTTTCTTCTGGTTTTATGAATTGAGTTGTGTTCTCTTCTCTACGCTTACATCTAAATCTTCCTTGTTTAGGTTACGAGACCGATTTGCTCCAATCTGCTCGCCGATTTCCTCACTGCTCTGTTCTTCAATCGCTTGGCTCTCGTTCTTTACTGTCTTTGTCACCTCTCCTTGTGCTTTTCACGATCTGCTCACTGTTGGGTTCTCAGCCTCGAAATTGGTAGGTTTCTTCTGGTTATACAAATATAATTGTGTTCTCTTCTCTACTCTTACGTCTAAATCTTCCTTGTTTAGGTTTCGACATCGATTTGCTCCGATCTGCTCACCATTTAGTTTTCCGACTGTGTTTACGACATGGATCTGCTCAGTTGTAAGTCTTCCGATTTTGATTCCCTTGGTTTACATTTGCTTGTGTTTTCTTTGATCTGCTCAGTTGTAAGTCTTCCGATTTTGATTCGTTTGGTTACATTTACTTGTGTTTTCTTTTCTGCGCATCTAACTTCAAACAGCTTGGTTTATGTCATTTCTCGCATATCTTTTTTTTTTTCCTCTTTTTTCCTGTCCTCAAACACCTTAGTTTATGTCATTTCTCTTATTTTCCTGTAAATTAATTAATGCACTTTGGATTACTAGTTCTATCTGCAACTTACGTTGTTTTTAAATACAACAAAACCACACATGCATATGGAATATTCGGCTACCATTTAACTGTGTCTTCACTTTTTTATTTTCCCAACCTAGAATCAAAGGACTGTTACAGACTGAACCATTAACTGGTTTGTTATTTAAGATTACGATAAAATATCAACACTTAACAGATGTCTCTTTTATTAGTCACTTCTGAATTCTGAAATTAAAAGGACTACGAAATAAAGACATGCAAACTGATTTTGTATCCTATGTTTCATTAAGTAGCTTAAATCTGACTACTAATACTATTAACCTCCAGTCTGCAATTATAGATTACCTTTATCATTTCTTCTAATGATATTCCTGGTTTTTTTGTACTAGGTTGTTTGATAATATATGTTCGTACGGATATTTAATGGACTGTAGTTGAAAAAAAAAATTTAAAAAATTGTTTCCTTACTGCTTTAGTAAGTAGCTTCAACTATGATTATATGTAGGGTTATTTAAATTCATTAAATTAAACTCTATCTTGTACTATTATGTTAACTTTCTATCTTTGTGTATTTTATTTAGCTGTAAAAAAAATTATTTAATCTTATAAAATCACATTACTTGAATTTTTACTCGCAGGAAATATAAGTTCCAAAATATTTAGCCTATATTGTGATACTTTTTATACCTCTTGACATTTTAAATCATGTCAACAAAAACTCAAAAACGAAAATACAATAGCATAGAAGATCGTAGAGTGGCTAAAAACAATCGACGACAAAAAAAAAAAAGAAACAACTTTCAATTTCAAATACAATTGACAAACAAAATGTTGATATTGAACCATTTGCATGCAATGTCAGCAGTCCAGATTTACTGCCTGATGTTTCAAACTGTCAATATTGTGGTGCAAACCGTATTTACTTGGAACCACCTACATTTTGTTGCTCATTAGGTGATGTAAATCTTCTAAACACTGAAATGCCTACTGACTTAGTTCGATTATATCTTGGTAATGAACAGGATGCCAAAGAATTCATTAACTACGTCCATAGTTACAATAATATGTTTGCATTCACATCAATGGGTGTACATTGTGACAAATCTTTAGCTATAAGAAATGCTGGGATTTATAAATTCCGAGTACAAGGCCAAGTTTATCAATTTTTGGATCAACTAATACCATCAAACAATCAGAACCCTAAAAATCTGGAATGTATTTTTTTGACACTGAACACGTGGTCTTGAATAGAATGTATATTAGTTCTAAATTACAAGAAACTCTCGTATAAAAAATAACTCATATTTTAGAAATGAATCCCTACGAAAATTTCTTCCGAAGTCTTAGTAAAATTCAGAACTTAAACGAATATAACATTGCTTTACAAGCCGACCCTATTGTTTATCAACGCATTTTTAGCAAACCTACCGCATCCCAAGTTGCTGGAATTTGGTTAGAAGATGATAAACTCCCGGTCTCCCGTTCGCCACAATTACACGCGTTTGGCTTTCCTCGTCTCACAAATACACGTGTCTTGTGTCCTACGCCTCCATCGATTCACACACAAAAATGGTTAAATGTTATTGGTTGGGATGTAAAGCGACAACCGGTTGTACGCATTAAATCTCTTCTTTTCGTCTTCACCGTTTCCTCTGTTCATACATATCAAACTTATCGATTTCCTCACTGTTCTGTTCTTTAATCGCTTGGCTCTTGTTCTTTATTGTCTTCGTCGCCTCTCCTTATGCTTTTCACGATCTGCTCACTGCTGGGTTGTCATCCTCAAATCGGTAGGTTTCTTCTAGTTTTACAAATTGAGTTGTGTTCTCATCTCTACGCTTACATCTAAATCTTCCTTGTTTAGGTTACGACACCAATTTGCTCCGATCTGCTTGCCGATTTCGTCACTGCTCCGTTCTTCAATCGCTTGGCTCTCGTTCTTTACTGTCTTCATCACCTCTCCTTGTGCTTTTCATGATCTGCTCACTGTTGGGTTCTCAGCCTCGAAATCGGTAGGTTTCGTCTGGTTTTACGAATATAGTTGTGTTCTCTTCTCTACTCTTGCGTCTAAATCTTCCTTGTTTAGGTTTCGACATCAATTTGCTCCGATCTGCTCGCCAGTTAGTTTTTGACTGTGTTTACGACATGTATATGCTCAGTTGTAAGTCTTTTGATTTTGATTCTCTTGGTTTACATTTACTTGTGTTTTCTTTGATCTGCTCAGTTGTAAGTCATCCGATTTTGATTCGTTTGGTTTACATTTACTTGTGTTTTCTTTTATGCGCATCTGACATCAAACAGCTTGGTTTATGTCATTTCTCGCATATCTTTTTTTTTTTTTCACTTTTTTCCTGACCTCAAACACCTTAGTTTATGTCATTTCTCTTATTTCCCTGTAACTTAATTAATGCACTTTGGATTATTTGTTCTGTCTGCAACTTACGTTGTTTTTAAATACATCATAACCACACATGCATATATATGGAATATTCGGCTACCATTTAACTGTGTCTTCACTTTTTTATATTCCCAACCTAGAATCAAAGGATTGTTACAGACTGAACCATTAACTAGTTTGTTATTTAAGATTACGATAAAATTGAAAAACTTAACAGTTGTCTCTTTTATTAGTCACTTCTGAATTCTGAAATTAAAAGGACTACGAAATAAAGACATGCAGACTGATTTAGTATCCTAAGTTTCATTAAGTAGCTTAAATCTGACTACTAATACTATTAACCTCCAGTCTGCAATTATAGATTACCTTTATCATTTCTTCTAATGATATTCCTGGTTTTTTTGTACTAGGTTGTTTGATAATATATGTTCTTACAGATATTTAATGGGCTGTAGTTGAAAAAAAAAATTTAAAATTGTTTCCTTACTGATTTAGTAAGTAGCTTCAACTATGATTATATGTAGGGTTATTTAGATTCATTAAATTAAACTCTATCTTGTACTATTCTGTTAACTTTCTGTCTTTGTGTATTTTACTTAGCTGTAAAAAAAAATTATTTAATCTTATAAAATCACATTACTTGAATTTTTACTCGCAGAAAATATAAGTTCCAAAATATTTAGCCTATATTTTGATACTTTTTCTACCTCTTGACGTTTGCAATCATGTCAACAAAACTCAAAAATGAAAATACAATAGCATAGAAGATCGTAGAGTGTCTAAAAAGAATCGACGACAAAAAAAGAAACAACTTTCAATTTCAAATACAATTGATAAACAAAATGTTGATATTGAACCATTAGCATGCAAAGTCAGCAGTCCAAATTTACTGCCTGGTGTTCCAAACTGTCAATATTGTGGTGCACACCGTATTTACTTGGAACCACCTACATTTTGTTGCTCATTAGGTGATGTAAATTTTCTAAACACTGAAATGCCTACTGACTTAGTTTGATTATATCTTGGTAATGATCAGGATGCCAAAGAATTCATTAACTACGTCCGTAGTTACAATAATATGTTTGCATTCACATCAATGGGTGTACATTGTGACAAATCTTTAGCTATAAGAAATGCTGGGATTTATACATTCCGTGTACAAGGCCAAGTTTATCATTTTTTGGATCAACTAATACCATCAAACAATCAGAACCCTAAAAATCTGCAATTGTATTTTTTTGACACTGAACACGAGATCTTGAATAGAATGTATATTAGTTCTAAATTTCAAGAAACTCTCGTACAAAAAATAACTCATATTTTAGAAATGAATCCATACGGAAATTTTTTCCGAAGTCTTAGTACAATTCAGAACTTAAACGAATATAACATTGCTTTACAAGCCGACCCTATTGTTGATCAACGCGTTTTTAACAAACCTACCGCATCCCTAGTTGCTGGAATTTGGTTAGAAGACGATAAAATCCCGGTCTCCCGTCCGCCACAATTACACGTGTTTGGATTTCCTCGTCTCACAAATACACGTGTTTTGTGTCCTACGTCTCCATCGATTCACACACAAAATGGTTAAATGTTATTGGTTGGGATGTAAAGCGACAACCGGTTGTACGCATTAAATCTTTTCCTTTTGTCTTCACTGTCTCCTCTGCTCATACATATCAAACTTATCGATTTCCTCACTGCTCCATTCTTTTATCGCTTGGCTCTCGTTCTTTATTGTCTTCGTCGCCTCTCCTTATGCTTTTCACGATCTGCTCACTGCTGGGTTGTCATCCTCGAATCGATATGTTTCTTCTGGTTTTATGAATTGAGTTGTGTTCTCTTCTCTACGCTTACATATAAATCTTCCTTGTTTAGGTTACGACACCGATTTGCTCCGATCTTCTCGCCGATTTCCTCACTGCTCCATTCTTCGATCGTTTAACTCTCGTTCTTTACTGTCTTCGTCACCTCTCCTTGTGCTTTTCACGATTTGCTCACTGTTGGGTTCTCAGCCTAGAATCGGTAGGTTTCTTTTGGTTTTATGAATATAGTTGTGTACTCTTCTCTACTCTTACGTCTAAATCTTCCTTGTTTAGGTTTCGACATCGATTTGCTCCGATCTGCTCGCCAGTTAGTTTTCGACTATGTTTACGACACGGATATGCTCAGTTGTAAGTCTTCCGATTTTGATTCGCTTGGTTTACATTTACTTGTGTTCTCTTTGATCTGCTCAGTTGTAAGTCTTCCGATTTTGATTCATTTGGTTTATATTTACTTGTGTTTTCTTTTCTGCGCATCTGACTTCAAACAGCTTGGTTTATGTCATTTCTCGCATATTTTTTTTCTCTTTTTTCTTGACCTCAAACACCTTAGTTTATGTCATTTCTCTTATTTTCCTATAACTTAATTAATGCACTTTGGATTACTTGTTCTGTCTGCAACTTACGTTGTTTTTAAATACAACATAAACACACATGCAGATGGAATTTTCGGCTACCATGTAACTGTGTCTTCACTTTTTTATTTTCCCAACCTAGAATCAAAGGACTGTTACAGAATGAACCATTAACTGGTTTGTTATTTAAGATTACGATAAAATATCAAAACTTAAGAGTTGTCTCTTTTATTAGCCACTTCTAAATTCTGAAATTAAAAGGACTACGAAATAAAGACATGCAGACTTATTTTGTATCCTATGTTTCATTAAGTAGCTTAAATCTGACTACTAATACAATTAACCTCCAGTCTGCAATTGTAGATATCATTTCTTCTAATGATATTCCTAGTTTTTTGTGCTAGGTTGTTTGATAATATATGTTCTTACAGATATTTAATGGACTGTAGTTTTAAAAAAAAATTAAAATTGTTTCCTTACTGCTGTAGTCAGTAGCTTCAACTATGATTATATGTAGGGTTATTTAGATTCATTAAATTAAACCCTATCTTGTACTATTCTGTTAACTTTCTATCTTTGTGTATTTTACTTAGCTGTAAAAAAAATTATTTAATCTTAGAAAATCATATTACTTGAATTTTTACTCGCAGGAAATATAAGTTCCAAAATACTTAGCCTATATTGTGATACATTTTCTACCTCTTGACGTTTGCAATCATGTCAACAAAAACATAAAAACAAAAATACAATAGCATAGAAGATCGTAGAGTGGCTAAAAAGAATCGACGACAAAAAAAGAAACAACTTTCAATTTCAAATACAATTGACAAACAAAATGTTGATATTGACCCATTAGCATGCAAAGTCAGCAGTCCAAATTTACTGCCTGATGTTCCAAACTGTCAATATTGTGGTGCACACCGTATTTACTTGGAACCACCTACATTTTGTTGCACATTAGGTGATTTAAATCTTCTAAACACTGAAATGTCTACTGACTTAGTTCGATTATATCTTGGTAATGATCAGGATGCCAAAGAATTCATTAACTACATCGTAGTTACAGTAATATGTTTGCATTCACATCAATGGGTGCACATTGTGACAAATCTTTAGCTATAAGAAATGATGGGATATATACATTCCGTGTACAAGGCCAAGTTTATCATTTTTTGGATCAATTAATACCATCAAACAATCAGAACCCTAAAAATCTGCAATTGTATTTTTTTGACACTGAACAAGAGATCTTGAATAGAATGTATATTAGTTCTAAATTTCAAGAAACTCTCGTACAAAAAATAACTCATATTTTAGAAATGAATCCCTACGGAAATTTCTTCCGAAGTCTTAGTACAATTCAGAACTTAAACAAATTTAACATTGCTTTACTAGCCGACCCTATTGTTGATCAACGCGTTTTTAACAAACCTACCGCATCCCAAGTTGCTGGAATTTGGTTAGAAGATGATAAACTCTCGGTCTCCCGTCCGCCACAATTACATGCGTTTGGCTTTCCTTGTCTCACAAATACACGTGTCTTGTGTCCTACGTCTACACCAATTCACACACAAAAATGGTTAAATGTTATTGGTTGGTATGTAAAGCAACAACCGGTTGTACGCATTAAATCTCTTCCTTGCGTCTTCACCGTATCCTCTGCTCATACATATCAAACTTATCAATTTCCTCACTGCTCCGTTCTTTAATCGCTTGGCTCTCGTTCTTTATTGTCTTCATTGCCTCTCCTTATTCTTTTCACGATCTGCTCACTGCTGGGTTGTCATCCTCGAATCGATAGGTTTCTTCTGGTTTTACGAATTGAGTTGTGTTCTCTTCTCTACGCTTTCATCTAAATCTTCCTTGTTTAGGTTACGACACCGATTTGCTCCGATCTACTCGCCGATTTCCTCACTGCTCCGTTCTTCAATCGGTTGGCTCTCCTTCTTTACTGTCTTCGTCACCTCTCCTTGTGTTTTTCACGTTCTGCTCACTATTGGGTCCTCAGTCTCAAAATCGGTAGGTTTCTTCTGGTTTTACGAATATAGTTGTGTTCTCTTCTCTACTATTACGTCTAAATATTCCTTGTTTTGGTTTCGAAATCGATTTGCTCCGATCTGCTCGCCAGTTAGTTTTCGGACTGTGTTTACGACACGAATATGTTGAGTTGTAATTCTTCCGATTTTGATTCGCTTGGTTAACATTTACTTGTGTTTTCTTTGATCTGCTCAGTTGTAAGTCTTTCGATTTTGATTCGTTTGGTTTACATTTACTTGTGTTTTTTTTTTCTCCGCATCTGACATCAAATAGCTTGGTTTATGTCATTTCTCGCATATCTTTTTTTTTTTCTCTTTTTTCCTGACCTCAAACACCTTAGTTTATGTCATTTCTCTTATTTCCCTGTAACTAAATTAATGCACTTTGGATTACTTGTTCTATCTGCAACTTACGTTGTTTTTAAATACAACATAACCACACATGCATATGGAATATTCGGCTACAATTTAACTGTGTCTTCACTTTTTTATTTTCCCAACCTAGAATCAAAGGACTGTTACAGACTGAACCATTAACTGGTTTGTTATTTAAGATTACGATAAAATATCAATACTTAACAGTTGTCTCTTTATTAGTCATTTCTGAATTCTGAAATTAAAAGGACTACGAAATAAAGACATGCAGACTGATTTTGTATCCTATGTTTCATTAAGTAGCTTAAATCTGACTACTAATACTATTAACCTCCAGTCTGCAATTATAGATTACCTTTATCATTTCTTCTAATGATATTCCTGGTTTTTTTGTACTAGGTTGTTTGATAATATATGTTCTTATAGATATTTAATGGATTGTAGTTGAAAAAAAATTTAAAAAATTGTTTCCTTACTGCTTTAGTCAATAGCTTCAACTATGATTATATGTAGGGTTATTTAGATTCATTAAATTAAACTCTATCTTGTACTATTCTGTTAACTTTCTGTCTTTGTGTATTTTACTTAGCTGTAAAAAAAATTATTTAATCTTAGAAAATCACATTACTTGAATTTTTACTCGCAGAAAATATAAGTTCCAAAATATTTAGCCTATATTGTGATACTTTTTCTACCTCTTGACATTTGCAATCATTTCAACAAAAACTCAAAAACGAAAATACAATAGCATAGAAGATCGTAGAGTGGCTAAAAAGAATCAACGACAAAAAAAGAAACAACTTTCAATTTCAAATACAATTGACAAACAAAATGTTGATATTGACCCATTAGCATGCAAAGTCAGCAGTCCAGATTTACTGCCTGATGTTCCAAATGGTCAATATTGTGGTGCTTATCGTATTTACTTGGAACCACCTACATTTTGTTTCTCATTAGGTGATGTAAATCTTCTAAACACTGAAATGCCTACCGACTTAGTTCGATTATATCTTGGTAATGATCAGGATGCCAAAGAATTCATTAACTACATCCGTAGTTACAATAATATGTTTGCATTCACATCAATGGGTGTACATTGTGACAAATCTTTGGCTATAAGAAATGATGGGATTTATACATTCCGTGTACAAGGCCAAGTTTATCATTTTTTGGATCAACTAATACCATCAAACAATCAGGAACCCTAAAAATCTGCAATTGTATTTTTTTGACACTGAACACGAGATCTTGAATATAATGTATATTATTTCTAAATTTCAAGAAACTCTCGTACAAAAAATAACTCATATTTTAGAAATGAATCCATACGGAAATTTCTTCCAAAGTCTTAGTACAATTCAGAACTTAAACGAATATAACATTGCTTTACAAGCCGACACTATTGTTGATCAACGCGTTTTTAAAAAACCAACTGCATCCCAAATTTTTGGAATTTGGTTAGAAGACGATGAAAGGCACCAGTACTCTTTGTCAACACATACAAATATATCCAAAAACAGCCAACCTCAAATAATTAAGAATTACTTTGCTTGTTATGATCCTATGCAATATCCTCTTATTTTTTCAAATAGAGAATCCGGGTGGCATCAAAATATTAAAAGATTAAATGAAAGACAAAAAAGAGTTACTCCAAGGCCAACATGTAGTGGTGAAAACATTTATGATATTCAAGATTTCACAACTACTAACTCCAAAAAAACAGTAAACCAAAGGTCAACCGTGTCTTGTCGTGAATATTATTTCTATAAATTATAGATACGTAAAAACGATAAATCTTTCTTGCTACATACTGGTAGGCTTTTACAACAATATGTAATAAATATGTACATTAAAATTGAAACATCAAGACTAGAATTTTTCAGAACTAAAGACATGCAACATCGTTTACGCAATGAAATATACTCTAGATTATTAGATAGTATGACACAATGGTTTGAAATGGGTTTTGACATTGGTAAGCGTATGATATTACCTGCCTCATTCATAGGAGGACATAGAGATATGCGTAATACATATATGGATGCTATCACTTTAGTACAATGTTATGGAAAACCTGATATTTTCCTCACAATAACTTCAAACCCAAATTGTCCAGAAATAAAAGCTTTATGTCTACCCTCTGATGAAATAAAAAATAGACTTGATTTGATTGCTAGAATATTCCGTGCAAAACTTCAAGTTCTGAAAAATGATTTATTTAAAAATTCCATTTTTGGTCATGTGATTGCCTATACTTATGTTATAGAATTTCAAAAAAGAGGGTTACCACACGCTCACTTTCTAATCATTTTAAGCCAAGCATCGAAAATGTTTTTCCCTGAAGCATTTGATAGAATTGTTTGTGCAGAATTACCTGATCAAATAACACATCCATATTTATTTTCATTGATGGTTAAGAATATGATACATGGACCTTGTGGTTCTCTTAATCCATCATGTCCTTGTATGAAAAAAGGCTCATGTAAGTTTAATTATCCAAAATATTTCTCAAAAAATACTTATTTTGGTATAAATTCATATCCAATATATTGACGTCGAAATGACAACCATATGCTCACTATTACAGGCTCACAACTTGATAATCGTTGGGTTGTACCATATAACCCATATCTTCTTGCTAAGTTTAATTGTCACATAAATGTTGAAATATGTTCAACTATTCAAGCCATAAAATATATATACAAATATATTTACAAAGGACACGATAGGATTTTCTATACGCTAATGATGAAAAACACTTATTGGTTGACAAAATAAAAAATTTCCAAAGTGCAAGATGGATTTCACCTCCTGAAGCAATTTGGCGAATTTTTAGTTTTGATCTTCACCATGTTCATTCATCTGTAATATGTTTTCCAGTTCATTTAGAAGGACAGCAATTAGTAACTTTTACTGCCACTCAATCATTATCTACCATTACGAATAATCCTACGATTAAAAAAACTATGTTAACACAATTTTTCCACATGAATAAATATAATGACTAAACTAAAAAGCTTGCTTGTTTATATGTTGAATTTTCAGAATACTTTACTTGGCACCATGATATAAAGGAAGGGGAACCACGTAAAAGAAATGAAGTTATATCTAGAATTTTTAGTTGTCATCCAACAGACGGCGAACACATTCGAAAGCCTACTTCGTTCAAAGATTTACAAACAGTCAATGGAAAAACCTATGCTACATTTAGAGAAGCAGCGAAAATATTAAGATTAATGGAGAATGATAATAATATTGACAACTGTATCGAAGAGGCAACTAAAAGAGTGGGTGCCCGGTTAGCCAACTTGTGGCTAAGGGCTTTTATGACTCTATGTATAAACAATCTTTGTTTAATATAATTTACATTCATTAATGGCATTTTCTTTGTCTTTCTTCATATTGTTATATTGTGATATACTATTGATGTTTTGATAAAGACCTTGAATATACTATAGTGTAAGTAAGATGAGATAGTGAATAAAGAGAGATCACTATTATGAAACACATCTTATAGTCACTGTAAATTCTAAACAGTTCCTAGTCAATTGAGCCGTCCGCTAATAAGGATAAGGATAGCTCGAGATTGAGACTAGCATTTGTGATGCCAAGTACCACGTTTCATTGGTAATGGACATGGAGATGTTCAAAGCATGCAAATGGATATTCATATGAGAATGATCGAACTACCCTATTTGGACTTTCCAAGTGGTTATCACTTATCGAGTGGATAAAGTCCGCGGTTTTGGTTGTACACCATTAGTCCTTACTACTTGAAACATCATTGAGACTCTATATGCTAGTACTGTACTTTGACTCGTTTACCGACTCTATTGGGGTCATTAGGTGTCGGGATTGGGTACAGTTACGACACATATAGGAGTCGATGCTTTGTTGTCAAGGATTCACCACATACTTGCGAGTGTGGATATCCTATGCGATCTGAGGAGATATTAGTGTGACGAATCTCTGGCCAGAGTACATGATGTGTTTTAGGTTACTCGGTTTTCCTAGTAACACATGCGATGTCACTATTTGATCTCCAAGATGTAATGCATAGTTATCAAATCTCGAACGACTCTCGATGCACCAATGGTTGTTGATTCGATCGGGATATATGAATGAAGGAACCGTACTGTACGCTAACCAAAATCTACTGGTTCTTGCAGGCACTATCAGTTATACCTAGGGAATCATGGGGCGATGTTGCTAGACGCTCTTACCATGATTCATTGGGCAAGTCGGAAATTGTTGTTCCGAGTCACAAGGAGTTGTGAGCCCACGGCTAGCAAAATCCCTGAACCATTGAGGGTCACACAAGTAATGGATTACTAAACCCCGTTGAGATAGTTAAATTTAAAGAGTTAAATTTAATGAAAGAGAAGTTGGACTTCTTAATTAAAGGGAGTGAAATTTCCTAAAATGACATAGGGATGGGCATTTTTGGAAATCACTGAATTCGGATTCAGAAAAATTATCTTGACTTTAAAAGATGCAGAAATGGTTTCTGTGTACATTGGTAAAATCAGTTTATCAATAAGAGTCACGATGAATTTTATATTAATTTATATAATAACAGGCTTGGCTTGTTGGGCTTAAGTTATGGATTATGGGCCCCAAGGAGTTAGAGTCCTAATATAATCATAACTTAATCTAGTCTAGAAATTATCTATAAATATATGAGTAGTGTTCGAAAATCATAAGCATTCTATCTTGCAATTTTCGAAAATCACTCATAATATTCAAGGGGAATTTTCGAATTCCTCTGTCCTTTTTGAGAAAATTCGGTCTGTGATTTTTGTGAAAAATTACATTTCGAATTAACAGATCAAATCTGTTTATTCTCATCGATAAACATCTGATTGATTTCTAGTGCAATCAATCAGAGGGTTTCTGTTTTCTGTTCGTGGACCTTATTCCGGAGATTGATCGTGAAGCCATCGGTTCCCGGGATTTACAAGAAGAGCAGATTAAATTCTGTTGGAGTCCATTATCAAGCCTTTGCTTGAAGAGGTAAAAATTTAATTGTGATTTTATTTTTACTTGCATAATTTAATCGTAAAAGTTTTGATACCCATGATATGGAATCGTTCCATATATAAAATAAAATTTTTAAACTTTCGCTGCACCGGGTATCAATTCTTAATTGATCTAAACAAGTTTTCCAACAGTGGTATCAGAGCCAAGTTGATCTAAGATCAAATGATTAAATTAATCGATTGTACAAAATTTTTGGCCTCGGGTTTTTGAAACAAAAACAAAATTTTAAATTAAAATTTAAAGGGCACATCGGGCAGCGATCGTCACTGCCCGGGGCAGCGAACGTCGCTGCCCAGGGTAGCGATCAAATCGCTGCCCAGGGCAGCGACGGGCTGCCCTGCCCGGGATTGTCCCGGGTAGCCCGGGAAAAATTAAAATTGATTTTTTAATTAAAATTTTAATATTTTGGAATTTTAGTTTTTGGTCCGATCGAAAATTATTTTTGATTGGTCCACGAGGCATCGGATCGAATTGTTCGAGTCCGAAATTTTAAAAATTGATTTTTGGATAAATTTGAATTTTTGGATAAATTTGAAAATTTTATCCCTTAAATTAGATTTTATAAAATCAATTATTTTTGTACAATTGATGATAAGATATGATCTTATGAAAGGATAAGATAAAATTTGATTTTATCTTTTAATTATGATGTCATTGCATGTTATCCAATTATTTAATTATTGAATTAATTATTGGATAAGGGATGATCGATTGCCATGACCAATGTTTTAGGTGTATGTTAGATAATTTACATTTGGTTTTATTATTGTTGGGTTTTATTAATGGGCTTGGTTTATAGCCCAATTTGAATTGTCATTTGTAATAAAAATTGGGCTTGGCTTATGGCCCGTTCCCACCCCTTAAATATGTATCCCCTACTTGTCATCGAAAGTTATTGTAAATTTGTTAGACTTAGTTGGAGATAAAGATTTGAAGACAATGGTGGGCCCAGCAGACGATAAAGACCGAAGAAATGTAAATGGAAGCTCAATGTAATAGGATTGCATTGCATACTTGCATATCACCTAGGATTGGACTTAGACTCGTGATTGGCAACAACGGGTCGATTAGATAATGGGATCGATCATCCTTAAATAATATATGATATTATTGATGTATGCATGTTTAGACTAAATTGTATGAATCCCGCAAGCATACATAAATTGCATGATGAGACAAATTTTCAAAAATTAAAAATCCCTCATTTTAAATATGATTTAAAATTGATATCAAGATAAACAAAAGGGAATTTAAATATTGTTTAATTGTTCCTACCTTCCATCAACGATCAATGTATGAGATGCTACCCGCGGGCACGGTCCGGCTCATATTATTGGGGGGCCCGTTCATCGGAAAGCTGTACATTGGATCGACACATGTTGTAAGTTGGGTGGAACTCCCATGGGATTGGCTCATATTATTGGGAATACACATGGCGACCGTCCATCACAACTTAATATTGATGGGTAATCTTGACATGTCACAATAAACGGCGTCATATTATTGGGCCCTTATTGGACATGAGGTAAAAATATGGGGGTTGCTTTGGAAGCAATTGGGCTCTACCTTTTGAAAATTATGGTTGGCTGATATTATTCGGGACTATAGTTTGTCAATTGGACTCCATGTTTCCACTAAGGAAACTAGTTTTCCGTTTTCACTAGAGGGTAGTGAAATCGTTAAAATAGTGGGAGTGAAATTCATAAAATTAAATTTCGCCATATTTTATGTCTTAGTAAATTAATTAAACAATCACTGATTATTGTCTGTTTCTTTTCAATATTTCATTACAATGAATTCGCGCAATCCACTATACTCAATTCTCGAACAAAACAAATTGACTGGCGTAAACTATACGGAATGGTTCCGTAAATTAAATATTGTTCTAAACTCGGAGAAAATTTTCTACGTGTTAGAAAAGAATCCTCCAAAGGAAGCACCGGCTAATATAAGTCCGGAAGAATTGGCAAAACTTGATCAATGGTGGGACCATGATGTCAAGGCTAAATGCTAAATGCAAGCTTCAATGTCTGATGAACTCCAGAGGCGATTTGAGGATGCCGTGAATGCTGCTGACATACACATGCACCTCAAGGAACTTTTTGGAGCTCAGTCAAGGTCGGAGAGGTATGCCACCATCAAAGAGCTCATTACATGTCGCATGCGAGATGGGACTTCGGTCCGTGAGCATGGGGTACACATGATTGGGCTCATTGAAAAATTGGTAACACTCGATTTGACTTTGGAGCATGAACTAAACGCTGACTTATTGCTTCTTTCCCTTCCTTCGTCGTTTTACAGATTTGTGGTGAACTTCAATATGAACAAGATAGAGGCCACCCTTGAAGAGATGGTCAATATGCTTGTGTCTTATGAGGCCACATTAAAGAAGGATAAACCGGTACTCTTGGTTGGCTCCTCTTCTTACTCCAAGAAAGGGCCAAGTGGAAAGGGTAAGAAATGTTCTGCCCCACCCAAAAAAATTGTACCACAAAAGAAGGCCAAGACAAAAGCTTCAAACGTGAACATATCTGGAGATGTTTGCCATCACTGCAAGAAACCCGGTCATTGGAAACGTAACTGCAAAAAATACCTCGAGCAGTTGCGAACTGCAAAGGGTATGTTTTACATTGAAATAAATGTTTCACTTAATACTACTTCTTGGGTATTGGATATCGGATGTGGATCTCACATTTGCAATGATTTGCAGGTGATGACAAGAAGTCGTAAGCTTAGGATGGGTGAGACCCAGCTGAGGCTTGGAAATGGTTCCAGAGTTGAAGCCAAAGCAGTGGGAGACGTTTATTTAGTTTTGCAGAATAATTTTAAGTTATTGTTGAGAGATTTTTTATTTGTGCCAGATTTAGTTAAAAACATTATTTCTGTTTCTATGCTTGATAGAGATGGTTTTTCTTATAATTTTGTGAATGAGATTTGCAAAATTTACAAGAATGAATGTTTGATTGGAAATGGACAACTTGAAAACGATCTATATAACTTAAAATTAAAAGACATTCCAATTAATTATGTTGATAAAACGGTAACAACAAATAAAAGAAAAAACGATAGTCAAAACCCGGCAAACCTTTGGCATGCTAGGCTAGGTCATATTTCTTCAAGGAGGATGAACAAGCTAGTGGGAGAGGGCATGTTTGATATGTCTGATATTAACTCTCTACCTACTTGTGAGTCCTGCCTAAAAGGAAAAATGACTAAATCTCCTTTCAAAGGGAAGCCTGAGCGTAGTCAAAATCTGTTGGATTTGATCCATACAGATGTTTGCGGACCATTTAGTATCGGTACTAAATTTGGTCGCACCTACTTCATTACCTTTACTGATGATTATTCTAGGTATGGGTATTTATATTTAATGAAATATAAGTCTGAATCATTTGAAAAGTTCAAAGAATTCAAGGCTGAAGTAGAAAACAAACAAGGTAGAAGTATTAAAGCACTTCGATCAGATCGAGGTGGAGAATACTTAAGTACCGAGTTTTTGAGCTATCTAAAAGAGAATGAGATTCTCTCTCAGTGGACTCCTCCTATGACACCTCACCTGAACGGTGTCTCGGAGCGTCGCAATCGAACTTTGTTGGACATGGTTCGATCTATGATGAGCTTCACTGAGCTCCCACCTTCGTTTTGGGGCTATGCGCTTGAAACGGCGGTATTGTTGTTGAAAAATGTCCACACTAAAGCAGTAGATAAAACTCCATACGAGTTATGGAATGGCAAAGCTCCTAAGTATTCGTACTTAAGGATTTGTGGATGTCCTGCTTACGTGAAGCAGACAGTGGGAGATAAGTTGGATAGTCGATCCACCTTATGTTATTTTGTAGGATATCCGAAGAATTCAATCGGATATTATTTCTATTATCCTTATGAGACAAAAGTGTTTGTTTCGAGGAATACCACCTTCATGGAGAAGGATTTCTTATTAGATAAGAAAGGCAAGATGATGGAACTTGAAGAAATTCGAGAAGAACCCGAGATACAAAATAACGACCACACATCTCAAGAACCTTCAATGGACACGCCTATATCTAGGAGATCCGAGAGGACTTCTAGACCTCCTATTCGATATGGTCTTCTTCTTGAAGGGGATCAAAGTGAACCCGACATTGGATGTGATCCAAGAAATTTCAAGGAAGCAATTTCTGATGCGGATTCTAATTTATGGCTTGAAGCTATGCAGTCGGAAATAGACTCGATGCATACAAACCAAGTTTGGTCTTTAGTAAATCCTCCCGATGGAATTGTTCCAATAGGGTGTAAATGGATCTACAAGAGAAAACTTGGGCCTGATGGTAAGGTACTTACCTACAAGGCACGATTGGTAGAAAAAGGTTATACCCAAAGACAAGGAGTTGACTATGATGAAACCTTTTCACCAGTCGCAATGTTCAAGTTCATAAGAATCCTTATTGACATAGCAGCATGGTATGACTATGAGATATGTCAAATGGATGTGAAGACTGCATTTCTTAATGGAAACATTAAGGAAGAAATCTATATGATGCAGCCCGAGGGATTCACATCCATGGGAAGCGAGTATAAGGTATGCAAGCTTCAGAGATCAATTTATGGTCTCAAACAAGCATCAAGAAGTTGGAACCAAAAATTTGATGAAACAATAATGGACTTTGGTTTCAACAAAAACCCGGAGGAACCGTGCGTGTACAAGAAAGTAGTTAAGGATGCGGTGACGTTCTTAGTGCTTTATGTTGATGACATCCTACTCATTGAGAATGACGTAGGGATGTTGCAGTCAACAAAGATATGGTTATCAGGTAGATTCTCGATGAAGGATTTGGGTGAGGCATCCTATATTCTAGGGATACAGATCTATAGAGATAGATCTAAGAGAATGATAGGACTCACTCAAGTAACCTACATCGACACCATATTAAAAAGGTTTTCTATGAATGAGCCCAAGAGAGGACATCTACCTATGTGTCATGGAGTTTCTCTATCCAAGTCTATGTGTCCCAAGACTGACGAAGAGATAGAGAAAATGACACACATACCATATGCGTCAGCCATAGGTAGTATTATGTATGGGATGATATCTACCAGACCGAATATAGCCTTTTCTCTGAGTGTCACGAGCAGATATCAGGCCAACCCCGGTCAAATGCATTGGAAAGCCGTGAAGGATATTCTTAAGTACTTGAGAAGGACTAAGAATATATTCATGGTTTATTGAGGAAGAGAATTGAAATTGGAAGGCTATACCGACTCTAGCTTCCAAAGCGACGTGGATGACTCGAAGTCAACCTCTGGATTTGTATTCATGCTCAATGGCGGTGCTGTCTCTTGGAAGAGTTCCAAGAAAGACACCACAGCGGATTCCACCACTGAGGCAGAATACATTGCAGCATCAGCTGCTGCTAAAGAGGCCGTTTGGATGAGGAATTTCGTCCAAGAGTTGGGCGTAATTCCTGAAGCTGTTGGTCCAGTTCTGGTGTACTGCGACAACACTGGTGTTGTTGCTTAGGCAAAGGAACCAAGGTCTCATCAAAGATCCAAACACGTACTGAGGAAACACCACATCATCTGGGAGATTGTGGAAAGAGGAGATATCACTGTCGAGAGAGTGGCCTCTACAGACAATATCGCTGATCCACTTATTAAGCCCTTGCCAGGACCATTGTTTGACAAACATCGCAAAGAAATGGGATTACGTAGTATGACTAGTTGGCTTTAGGGCAAGTGGGAGATTGAAAGAGTGGGTGCCCGGTTAGCCAACTTGTGGCTAAGGGCTTTTATGACTCTATGTATAAACAATCTTTGTTTAATATAATTTACATTCATTAATGGCAATTTCTTTGTCTTTCTTCATATTGTTATATTGTGATATACTCTTGATATTTTGATAAAGACCTTGAATATACTATAGTGTAAGTAAGATGAGATAGTGAATAAAGAGAGATCACTATTATGAAACACATCTTATAGTCACTGTAAATTCTAAACAGTTCCTAGTCAATTGAGCCGTCCGCTAATAAGGATAAGGATCGCTCGAGATTGAGACTAACATTTGTGATTCCAAGTACCACGTTTCATTGGTAATGGACATGGAGATGTTCAAAGCATGCAAATGGATATTCATATGATGAATGATCGAAATACCCTATTCGGACTTTCCAAGTGGTTATCACTTATCGAGTGGATAAAGTCCGCGGTTTTGGTTGTACACCCTTAGTCCTTACTACTTGAAACATCATTGAGACTCTATATGCTAGTACTGTACTTTGACTCATTTACCGACTCTATTGGGGTCATCAGGTGTCGGGATTGGGTAAAGTAACGACACATATAGGAGTCGATTCTTTGTTGTCAAGGATTCACCACATACTTGCGAGTGTGGATATCCTATGCGATCTGAGGAGATATTAGTGTGACGAATCTCTGGCCAGAGTACATGATGTGTTTTAGGTTACTCGGTTTTCCTAGTAACACATGCGATGTCATTATTTGATCTCCAAGATGTAATGCATAGTTATCGAATCTCGAACGACTCTCGATGCACCAATGGTTGTTGATTTGATCGGGATATATGGATGAAGGGACCGTACTGTACGCTAACCAAAATCTACTGGTTCTTGCAAGCACTATCAGTGATACCTAGGGAATCATGGGGCGATGTTGCTAGACGCTCTTACCATGATTCGTTGGGCAAGTCGGAAATTTTTGTTCCGAGTCACAAGGAGTTGTGAGCCCACGGCTAGCTGTATCCCTGAACCATTGAGGGTCACACAAGTAATGGATTACTAAACCCCGTTGAGATAGTTAAATTTAAAGAGTTAAATTTAATGAAATAGAAGTTGGACTTCTTAATTAAAGAGAGTGGAATTTTCTAAAATGACATAGGGATGGGCATTTTTGGAAATCACTGAATTCGGATTCAAAAAAATTATCTTGACTTTAAAAGATGCAGAAATGGTTTCTGTGTACATTGGTAAAATCAGTTTATCAATAAGAGTCGCGATGAATTTTATATTAATTTCTATAATAACAGGCTTGGCTTGTTGGGCTTAAGTTATGGATTATGGGCCCTAAGGAGTTAGAGTCCTAATATAATCATAACTTAATCTAGTCTAGAAATTATCTATAAATATATGAGTAGTGTTCGAAAATCATAAGCATTCCATCTTGCAAATTTCGAAAATCACACATAATATTCAAGGGGAATTTTTGAATTCCTCTGTCCCTTTTGAGAAAATTCGGTCTGTGATTTTTGTGAAAAATTACATTCCGAATTAACAGATCAAATCTGTTTATTCTCATCGATACATATCTGATTGATTTCTAGTGCAATCAATTAGAGGGTTTCTGTTTTCTGTTCGTGGACCTTATTCCGGAGATTGATCGTAAAGCCATCGGTTCCCGGGATATACAAGAAGAGCAGATTAAATTCTGTTGGAGTCCATTATCAAGCCTTTGCTTGAATAGGTAAAAATTTAATTGTGATTTTATTTTTACTTGCATAATTTAATCATAAAAGTTTTGATACCCATGATATGGAATCGTTCCATATATAAAATAAAATTTTTAAATTTCCGTTGCACCGGGTATCAATTCTTAATTGATCTGAACAAGTTTTCCAACAGCAACTTCCTATTTGATGCCTACTGCTTTACGACAATTGTTTGCTACTGCCCTCGTCTACTGTGACCCAAAGAATCCCAAACAATTATGGTTGAAGCATGAAAAGTTCTTATCAAAATATTTTGAACAAACTAAATCTCTCAATCCTTACGTAATTAAACAGAAAGTACTAAACAATATTTCATATCATCTATACTCAATGGGAAAAAGATTAGAAGATTTCTTCTTAGTAACCGATGAAGTATTTCTAAGTTCTGATGATAATTTGACAAAAGAATTACAAACTGAAAAAGATATAACTATACCTAATGAAGACCTACTTGATGTTGAGCAATTAAATAAAGAACAAAAATATGCTTACAACCAGATTTTATATTGTGTTAATAATAATTTGTCTCGTGTATTTTTTGTCGATGGTCCTGGTGGTACTGGAAAAACATTCTTATACAAAGCAATTCTTGCCACAATTCGTTTTGCTGGTCACATAGCACTTTCTACAGCAACTTCAGGTGTCGCAACATCTTTTCTTCCAGGAGGACGCACTTCCCACTCAGTACGATTTAAAATTCCTTTGGACGAAAATAACTCCAAACCTTGTAACATAAGTAAACAAAGCACAATTGCTCATTTAATAAAAATATCAAAATTAATAATTTGGGATGAGGCTAAAATGGCTAAACGCAGTATTATTGAAAAATTTGATCAAATGTTAAGAGACATAATGAATATACAAACAATATTCGGTGGTAAAATTATTGTCTTCGATGGAGATTTTCGCCAAACATTACCAGTGATTCTTAAAAATAATAAGGATGATATAATAAATTCGTCAATTGTTATGTCACCTTTATGGAATCATTTTGAGAAATTAAAACTGAATCAAAACATGCGAGCATTACTTGATTCGAAATCTTCTTCTTACTTATTAAAAATTGGAGACGGTGTTGAAGAAATGAACGAAAAAGATGAAATTCTAATTTGATCTGAAGCAAAAATCCCATTTACAGATGAAGCTACATCTTTAAATATATTAATAGAGACAGTGTTCCCAAATATTACCAATGTTAATTTATATTTCTCTTTATTTGTTAAACGAGCAATACTCACCACACGGAACGAGTTTGTCAACGACATTAATGGTGTATTGATTTTTAAATTTCTCGGTGAAGAAAACACTTATTATAGCTGCGACGAAAACATAAGTTCTTGTATTATACCAGACCAAGAAGAACTATTCCATTCTTTAACTCCTCAAGGACTTCCTTCGCATAAACTATCTTTGAAACTAAATGCACCAATCATACTTCTCAGAAATATTAATACAACCAAAGGAATTTTCAATGGCACACGACTTCTTTGTAAAGGTTTCAACACAAATGTAATCTACGCTGAAATATCAGTTGGTATACATACTGGAAAGGATGTCTTTATTCCTCGTATCACATTAGAAACTCCTCATGAAAATTTTTTGTCCATTCCATTCAAAAGAAAACAATTTTTTGTCCGACTATGCTTCGCAATGACAATTAATAAAGCACAAGGTCAAACTCTTGATTTTGTTGGTGTTTATTTGAAGAGCCTATTTTCTCACATGGACAACTTTATGTTGCATTGTCAAGAGCAAAGACTATAGATCAGTTAAAGGTGCTTATTAGACCATCAACACCATTGATCCAGAGTACTAATTATACAAAGAACGTTGTGTACCATGATGTTTTAGAGGCAGCGAGTATTCTTTGAGATAGATAACTTCTAACCTACAAATCTTTCATTTGATGGATTCTCAATTCTTATACTCAATTAATTGCTATCAACACTATCAGGATTGAATTAAAGTTTTTAAATTTTGTCAAAGTTGTTTAATGATGTTTCAAAACTCCAATTAAAAATTTTTCGCCTAACATTTTTGCTTTAAAAAAAATATAGGCAACTACAATTTTTACATTTCAAAACTGCACATAACAATATTCCTTCTTAGCCAACATTCATTTTATTCATTACTTATAGATGATTATTTGTTCCCAAAATTTTGTTCATAAATATCTCAAAAATTTAAAGTTGTTTAATGTTGTTTCAAAACTCCAATTAAAAATTTTTCGACTCACATTTCTGCTAAAAAAATAAGATTATATAGAAAATGTTCTCTCAAAAGTTATATGAAAAATCATACCAAAACAGATATCAGCCATCAGACTCCCAAGTTCGAAAGATCAATCAAATCCACATTTTGACAGAAACGGTAATTTTCATTGATAATTTAGTTTCTCTTTACTTAAATCTCATAAAGAAATATTAACATACTACATTCCCACTTGCAGGTAAAATCTTTTTGGGTGAAAGATACACTAAATGTAACGCCCTGTTTTTATCTTAAATGAGTTTATTTGAGTTAATCAGAGATTACAGAGTTCTCAAGCCGGTTTGATTTTGATTAGGGTCCTTTTGCAAATTTTGGAAATTTCAGGGACTAAAACGCAAATATTGATTTTTATATATTATCTACACATTTGTTTGACTTGGAAATCATTTCATCCTCTTCCCTAAATCGAGCTCCTCCATTGAAGATGCCTTCAAGCTTTTCCAAGCTTCCAGATTTCCTCCCGAGCTCGATCCGGCCGTTAGAAATTATTTCTGAAGGCAGATTAGTGATCACTGCAGTGAGAGCTCCGTTATACCGTAAGTATTTCTCCGATCAGATATGTTTTGTTTTTCGGAGGTTGTTAGAATCGATCTAGATTCTAGTATGTTGTTCTTGGCGGAGTTCTGATCATTTATTATCTGTCGGTTTTGAATTAGAGCGACGTTCGGAATTGTTATAATTTTTGGAAGCTATTTTCGAAAATCATGATTTTGAGATTTGTTGGGTTTGTCTTGTTATTGTTGTATTAGCATTGAATTGAGTTGATATCGCTATTGAACTGCTTTCTGCGTTGTCGGTTTGTTCAGTTTATAGCCGTTATGCCGTCGGTTTGAGTTTTGGGGATTTCGAACCGTTATTGAGTTGTTGAACTTGGCTTGTAAGTCGATCATGGTAATTGATCTTTGATTTGTATCTGAACAGATTTGTTTGGAGTTTTTCAAGCCCGTGTTAGCAGCATTGTTCGTCAAGAGTTGGACGAAGATCGGTAAAGAGATTTCCTTGAACCGTTGTTTGTTGTTTAGGTTGTATAGTTGTTGATACAATCTTTTGTTGTAGCTTGTCCGGAGTTGGATCTACGACATTGAAAGCTAAAAGCAGATATCGATAGCGGGATAGCATACTCGGGACAGTTGGTTCTCGAGTTTCCCTTAAAAGCACATACTTGCATCTACACTCGTTCTAGCATGAGGAACTTGTGTTCTGTTGTTTTGATTGAGCTTTTGTTATATGGCTATGTTTTATGTTTCTGTTATGCATTCATCTTGAACCAATCTTGTTTTCAGCGGGCAGAACCGCCCTTTTTTTTTAGACATTTGGGAACTATGATTGAGTGGCCTAGGTCGTAGTCGTTTCGCCTAGTGCTAGCATACTCATTATAGTTGCTTAAAGTCTAGAGGAGTGGGATACGTGGCACCACCTCGATTGGGTGCGTCGGTGAGTCGTTACGTAATCTCACCATCGGGATCCCAAAAGCACAGCAGCAATCCCTCGTTTATCAGATTTGATATCCCGGTTTAAAGACATGCATCTCATTACGTTGTCATGGATTTCGTCGTTGTCTTGAAAGCATGATTATTGTTGTATTACTTGTTATGTTGCTTTTACTGGGATTATCATTCTCACCGGTTATCCGGCTGTTGCTTTGTTTTGTATGTGTACTTGGCAACAGGTGGGGCAGGATCAAGTCAGAAGAGGCGTGGTTAGCTTTGAGGGAATGATGTAGAAGTGAGACTCGGTTTAGAAGTCTTGTTAGCATGACAATCTAGCTTATGTTTTGAAGCATGTTAAGAACTTGAACTTGGATTGGAAGTGGTCTTGCTTGTGGTTAGAACTCTTGTATTCTGTATTCGGCTTGTAATAGCTAGCATCGATGCGTGTTCTTCACTTTTATGTATTTAAATGCTATGTTGTTGGATATATATTAGTTGGATCATGTTAGAGTTTTTTTGGTTATGTTATTGCACTTTTGGAGGCTTGTTTTGAGCCAATTCAGCAGGCCATGCGCGCCCACGCCTCGGGTGGCGCGCCCGCACGTCCCGCACTTTGTTTTGGATGTTTTGGGCAGAGCTTCAGGCGCGCCCGCGCGAGGGCTTGGGCAGGACGCCATGCGCGCCCGCGCCTCAAGCGGCGCGCCCGCGGGTCCCCTTTTAAAAAAAATTCTCTTGGCTTTTAATTGCTTACTTATTGAATTAATCCTTTAATTTTTGTTTATAACAGAGGCCTCAAGCGGCGCGCCCGCGGGTCCCCTTTTGTTTCCAGAAAGTTGTCAGGTTCAGACCGGAAATGGCAAACGAGTGGAAATTCTTTGGTAAGGGTTCTCGATCTAGAATTCCTTTGATTTCAGTGTTATCTATGACTCGTTTGCTACAGAAAGGTGCAGAAGGATTTTTGGTGTATGCAGTTGATGTACTAAAATCTAGCCCAGCTTTGGTAGATTTACCGGTGGTTAGAGAATTTGCGGATGTGTTCCCGGAAGATGTTCCTGGATTGCCGCCTATTCGAGAAATCAAATTCAGCATTGAATTAGTGTCAGGTACTCAACCTATTTCAAAAGCTCCTTATCGTATGACACTTGTTGAATTGAGAGAATTGAAGGAGCAGCTTGAGGATTTGATTGCCAAGGGATACATCAGACCTAGTGTATCGCCTTGGGGTGCTCTTGTTCTATTCGTTCGGAAGAAGGATGGTTCTATGCGGCTCTGTATCGACTACCGTCAATTGAATCAGGCTACAGTAAAGAACAGGTATCTTACCCCGAATAGATGACTTGTTTGATCAGCTGCAGGGTTCTTATGTCTACTCTAAGATTGATCTGAGGTCAGGTTATCACCAGTTGAGAGTGCGAGAGGAAGACGTTCCTAAGACCGCATTCAGGACGAGGTATGGTCACTTTGAGTTTATAGTCATGCCGTTCGGTTTGACTAACGCCCCAGCTGTTTTTATGGGTTTGATGAACCGTATCTTTCAGCGTTATTTAGATGAGTTCGTCATTATCTTTATCGATGATATTCTTATCTACTCGAAGAACCGTACTGACCATGCAGAGCACTTGAGGACCGTACTGCAGATTTTGCGAGTTGAGCAGTTGTTTGCCAAGTTGTCTAAATGTGAATTCTGGTTAGATCGAGTTGTCTTTCTCGGTCATATTATTTCTGAAGATGGGATTTCTGTCGATCCCAGCAAGATTGAAGCGGTTATGAATTGGCCTAGACCTACTTCAGTGCCGGAGATCCGAAGCTTCATGGGTTTAGCTGGTTATTACCGTCGTTTCATCGAGGGTTTCTCGTCTATTGCCAAGCCTATTACCCAGCTGACTCAGAAGAATGCGCCTTTTGTTTGGACTCCAGATTGTGAGGCTAGCTTTGTTGATCTGAAGAGGAGACTGACCAGTGCTCCAATTCTTTCTATTCCGAAGGGTACTGGAGGTTTCACAGTCTATTGTGATGCTTCTAATCGAGGCTTGGGTTGTGTTCTTATGCAGTATAAGCATGTGATAGCGTATGCATTGAGGCAGCTGAAATCGCACGAGACTCGTTATCCGGTCCATGATCTTGAACTAGCTGCAATCGTCTTTGCTCTGAAGATCTGGCGTCACTATCTTTATGGTGAGTCTTTCGAGATCTTTTCTGACCATAAGAGCCTTAATTACTTGTTTTCACAGGCAGAGCTAAATATGAGACAAAGAAGATGGTTAGATCTGTTGAAGGATTTCTACTGTGAAATCAAGTACTATCCGGGGAAGTCTAATGCAGTTGCAGATGCCTTGAGCCGAAAGCTTTGTTCTTTATCTCTTTCTACTATCGGTGTTTCTCAGTTGATCGATGATTGTTGCACGTTTGGTTTAGAGTTTGAAACAGATAGGGAGACTATCAGAGTGTTTGCTATTCAAGCTGAGCCAGAGTTGTTTGTTGCAATCAGAGAAGCACAGAAGTCTGAGCTGAGCATCCAGATTTCAGTAGAGAAAGTCAGATCGGGTCATCAGTCTGAATTCCAGGTTAGAGATGATGTTTTGTTCGTGAATAACCGTATTGTTGTGCCTGATATTTCGGAGTTGAGACAGCGTATTCTCCGAGAGGCTCATTGCAGTCGGTTTAGTATTCATCCTGGAGATCGTAAGATGTACAACGATCTGAAGAACCAGTTCTGGTGGAAGAGAATGAAGAGCGACATAGCGAGGTTTGTATCTCGGTGTTTGAATTGTCAACAGGTGAAAGCAGAACGGAAGCGACCAGGAGGTCTGTTGCACAGTCTATCTGTTCCTGAATGGAAGTGGGATCACATTTCCATGGATTTCGTCATGAAGCTACCACGATCCGTTCGAGGATGCGATGCCATTTGGGTAGTGATCGACTGATTGACGAAGTCTGCGTGTTTTATTCCGTACAGGATGACGTATCATCATGATCAGATGGCTGAGTTGTATGTTAGCAATGTTGTGAGATTGCATGGTGTGCCGAAGTCGATCGTTTCAGACAGAGATCCTAGATTCACTTCTCACTTCTGGCACAGTCTTCAGGGGGCACTTGGTACTCGATTGCATCTGAGTACAGCTTATCATCCTCAGACCGATGGACAGTCAGAGCGGACAATCCAGACGTTAGAGGATATGCTGCGAGCGGTAGTGCTAGATTTTGGCACTAGTTGGCAGGATTCTTTGCCTCTTGTCAAGTTTTCTTACAACAACAGCTTTCAAGCGAGTATCGGTATGGCGCCTTTTGAGGCATTGTACGGTAAGAAATGCCGATCTCCGTTGTTTTGGGATGACTTGTCCGAGTCACCAGATTTGGGACCGGATATGCTTAGAGATATGGCAGAGCAGGTTAAGATCATTCAGACCAGAATGAATTCAGCTCAAGATAGACAGGCTAAGTATGCGAACGTCAGACGTAGACCTCTGAGTTTTGAGCAGGGAGACCGCGTTTTCCTTAAGATTTCTCCATTCAGAGGCACTGTCAGATTCGGTAAGAGAGGGAAGTTATTTCCGAGATTCATCGGTCCGTACGAGATTCTCGAGAAGATAGGCGATCTTGCCTACAGACTTGCACTTCCTCCGTCTTTATCTGGTATTCACGACGTTTTTCACGTCTCTATGCTGCGAAAGTATCATCCAGATCCTTCACATATCCTTCAGCCTGACGAAGCCGAGTTAGACGAGACTCTGAGCTACTTTGAGCGACCGATTCAGATCCTTGATCGGAAGGAGAAACAACTCATGACCAAGTCGATTCCATTGGTGAAAGTGCAGTGGAGCCGTCACGGCGTCGAGGAAGCGACTTGGGAGACAGAGTCTGACATGAGACAGCGATTTCTGGAGTTATTTGGATGACGTGAGTTCTTCTTACTGTCTTTAGTTCTTTATTCTATCTTATGAGTTGTGGTTCTCATTGATTTCGAGGACGAAATCTCTTCTTAGTGGGGGAGAATTTTAACGCCCTGTTTTTATCTTAAATGAGTTTATTTGAGTTAATCAGAGATTACAGAATTCTCGAGCCGGTTTGATTTTGATCAGGGTCATTTTTGCAAATTTTGGAAATTTCAGGGACTAAAACGCAAATATTGATTTTTATATATTATCTACACATTTGTTTGACTTGGAAATCATTTCATCCTCTTCCCTAAATCGAGCTCCTCCATTGAAGATGCCTTCAAGCTTTTCCAAGCTTCCAGATTTCCTCCCGAGCTCGATCCGGCCGTTAGAAATTATTTCTGAAGGCAGATTAGTGATCACTGCAGTGAGAGCTCCGTTATACCGTAAGTATTTCTCCGATCAGATATGTTTTGTTTTTCAGAGGTTGTTAGAATCGATCTAGATTCTAGTATGTTGTTCTTGGCGGAGTTCTGGTCATTTATTATCTGTCGGTTTTGAATTAGAGCGACATTCGGAATTGTTATGATTTTTGGAAGCTATTTTCGAAAATCATGATTTTGAGATTTGTTGGGTTTGTCTTGTTGTTGTTGTATTAGCATTGAATTGAGTTGATATCGCTATTGAACTGCTGTCTGCATTGTCGGTTTGTTCTGTTTATAGCCGTTATGCCGTCGGTTTGAGTTTTGGAGATTTCGAACCGTTATTGAGTTGTTGAACTTGGCTTGTAAGTCGATCATGGTAATTGATCTTTGATTTGAATCTGAACAGATTCGTTTGGAGTTTGTCAAGCCCGTGTTAGCAGCATTGTTCGTCAAGAGTTGGACGAAGATCGATAAAGAGATTTCCTTGAACCGCTGTTTGTTGTTTAGGTTGTATAGTTGTTGATACAATCTTTTGTTGTAGCTTGTCCGGAGTTGGATCTACGACATTGAAAGGTAAAAGCAGACATCGATAGCGGGATAGCATACTCGGGACAGTTGGTTCTCGAGTTTCCCTTAAAAGCACATACTTGCATCTACACTCGTTCTAGCATGAGGAACTTGTGTTCTGTTGTTTTTATTGAGCTTTTGTTATATGGCTATGTTTTATGTTTCTGTTATGCATTCATCTTGAGCCAATCTTGTTTTCAGCGGGCAGAACCGCCCTTTTTGTTTAGACGTTTGAGAACTATGATTGAGTGGCCTAGGTCGTAGTCGTTTCTCCTAGTGCTAGCATACTCATTATAGTTGCTCAAAGTCTAGAGGAGTGGGATACGTGGCACCACCTCGATTGGGTGAGTCGGTGAGTCGTTACGTAATCTCACCCTTGGGATCCCAAAAGCACAGCAGCAATCCCTCGTTTATCAGATTTGATATCCCGGTTTAAAGACATGCATCTCATTACGTTGTCATGGATTTCGTCGTTGTCTTGAAAGCATGATTATTGTTGTATTACTTGTTATGTTACTTTTACTGGGATTATCATTCTCACCGGTTATCCGGCTGTTGCTTTGTTTTGTATGTGTACTTGGCAACAGGTGGGGCAGGATCAAGTCAGAAGAGACATGGTTAGCTTTGAGGGAATGATGTAGAAGTGAGACTCGGTTTAGAAGTCTTGTTAGCATGAAAATCTAGCTTATGTTTTGAAGCATGTTAAGAACTTGAACTTGGATTGGAAGTGGTCTTGCTTGTGGTTAGAACTCTTGTATTCTGTATTCGGCTTGTAATAGCTAGCATCGATGCGTGTTCTTCACTTTTATGTATTTAAATGCTATGTTGTTGGATATATATTAGTTGGATCATGTTAGAGTTTTTTTGGTTATGTTATTGCACTTTTGGAGGCTTGTTTTGAGCCAATTCAGCAGGCCATGCGCGCCCACACCTCGGGTGGCGCGCCCGCACGTCCCACACTTCGTTTCGAAAGTTTTGGGCAGAGCTTCAGGCGCGCCCGCGTGAGGGCTTGGGCAGGACACCATGCGCGCCCGCGCCTCAAGCGGCGCGCCCGCGGGTCTCCTTTTAAAAAAAAATGCTCTTGGCTTTTAATTGCTTACTTATTGAATTACTCCTTTAATTGTTGTTTAGAACCGAGGTCTCACATTAAAAGTCTCAGAGCCACAACATCGTCTATACATTTTAGCTTTGCCCAGATTGTTCAAGACCTTGTGGAGCTGTATATGGATGTGAATTCACATGTCTATATTGTAGTCGTGACTTTCCAAGCCCAAAACCATTGTAAGTTCTTTAAATAGCTTGGAAACTTGAACCACAACAGTTACAATGTCCAAATATTCTTCCTAAATGTGGCAAACCATTTAATCCACTGTGCATTATCACTTTTTGAAATCAAGTAATCCCGAATATTGTATGCAAAAACAATGAGAATATTTCTTTGCTAGGTGCCTTCTGACTACCTCTTTCTTTGCAATAGTTACTTTTACGTCTTGAAGACATAGTTTCTTTGACTTATGTAGTCGGTAGCATTTTATGAAAATGAAGCGCCCAAAGGTAGAGTTCTAGGCATCCTTTTGTTTTGTATCTAACAAAGCAGCTCGATTGCTCCACTCTTTTGGTTCATGGGTTGCAAAGATTTTGACTAGTGGGAGCTTTCTTCTGGTCAGGTTTACCTTTGGTATCCGCTCAATATTGTATCAGGAGGCACAACTGCAAAAGTTATTGTTGCCACAAAGGACACCTTTGTGGGGAAATATATATACAAAGATAATACTCTAGCTAGGAACCTTGCAGCAGTCATTTATAAAGTGAGTTTTCCACTGCTATTATGGCTTTCATATATTTGAACTAGACTCCACGTGATATATTGATGATCCTCAAGGATGAGGAAAGTTGTTCTATCTTTTGAAATTTTAGTTAATTTTGAGCAAATATTATTTTCTTTCGTGAAAATTTGTTTGCTGTTGTAAAATTGTGATGGTTTTAGTTGTTAAGTGCTTCAACCAGCTCCACGATCTATTGTCTTCCTTTTCTAAATGCTTCTTTTCTTTTCTTTTCTTTTTTTTTTTGTTTTCCACTTATTTTGGGAGATCGGCATCTAAGGTACGAGGGGGCGATAAAAACTGTATGACAGTGTTTTCCAGTCTGATAGATTTCTCAGAATATGGTAATGAATATTAAATGCCAGACTTTTCTGTCTTTGTTTTATTTGGCACCATGACAATCTTAGAATATGAATCTACCTTATTTCTGAAATCATTTCGCCTGTTTGTGAAAAATATGCCAAGCCACCTAAGGATGGTATCTATAAAGGTGGGAAGAAGCAGCTTATATGCCGAATTTGTTCGACTTTTTCTATAGGTTACCTGTTAGCAGTGGAAACCACACCATACAGTGATTGAGGTAATACTTTGGATATTGAATAATCCAAGTTATGTGCACTTAAAAGGTTGACATTTAATATTCCTTGCTTTGGAATTGCACTTGACTTTTTCTTTCCATTTTTCTTTGCTGAGTTCCAATAACTTTTGGGGCCTTTTCGTGCAATTTTCTCAGCTCCCATCTCATCAGGCTAAACTCAAAACAGTTTTCGATAAAGTGAAGGACTTGTTTGGCGATTCTAGAGAATCTTTCGGGAAGATGACATTCTTGAACTCGGGGTACTGAATCAACTGAGAAAGATAATAAAGAAAAATCGAGGTGAACCTGATGTTTTTTGGGATAAAACAAGTTTTACATGGATTTCCAGTGTTGTATTCGATTCGTTTCTGTTGTTTTCTAATACTCCTATATCAAATATTTATGATCAGGGTGAAAAGCTGAAGCTAACCTGCTGATGAATATGAGAATATTTACCAGCGTTCATTTTTGTAATCAATCTTTATTTGTTCATAGTTTCTCTATCTCAAAAAATTGTGTAATTTTCAGTGGTTTTGTAGCAGAAAAGTATGATGTTGGATTCAATATATTCAAGTTTATTTTAATAATCACGGCTAAAATAAAAATTACATTTTGTAGGAATTTAATATGAAATAGTTATCAATACATTTGGGATTCACAATATGAAAATTTCAATTCACATAAATTTTTGTACGTGTTCCATTAATGTATAAATATAATAATGTGATAACCATGATTTCGATTTACAAATATTAAATCTATTAACAACCCAACATTGTCATGTCCATTCTGACTAATCTATTAACACTTAAATTGACAAAATCAGTTACAAACACTTGTCATAAGCTCTTGAGTCAACTTGTCATAAACTCTTAATGACTCGGCTCATTTTGCATATTTATATATAGACAAAACTTAGTTTATAGATTAAATCCAATAGAAAATAAATACTGCACATATATTAAGTATGGACAATATTATTACAATCATCTACTTCAAAAAAAAGTCGAAGAAATAATATAAAAATTTCACTCCAATCCAGTGTGGACATTCATCTTTCAAAGAGTATTGCAGATAGAATCCAAGCTTTTTCTTTTATTAAAATATTCTGGTATTCAATTCAAACAAAAACAAATGTGAATGATACTTATGAAAACCAATATATACAATAAATGATTACTAAAATAATTATGTTGTAATATAAATAATATATATATATATATATCTATTTGTTAAAAACTTTCAATACATTATACTCATCTTACATATGATGTAATTTAAATAAATCTTTATTTTACAATTATTCTCAACTATCTATTAACTAAAAACCCGGGTGAACACCTCAATATTGAGGTGCCCTTGCCTAGTATATACATAATAAAAACTCGAGCCAACTGCGTGACTCCTACATATTGGTCAAGAATAAAAATAGTCAAATTAAGTGATGTGGGAAAATGAGAGGAAAAAAATTCGATATTATAATTCAAACAAAAACAAATATGAATGATACTTATAAGAAACAATATATACAATAAATGATTACTAAAATAGTTATGTTGTAATATAAATAATATATATATATATATATATTTGTTAAAAACTTTCATTACATTATACTCATCTTACATATTATGTAATTTAAATAAATCCTTATTTTATAATTATTCTCAACTATATTTTAACTAAAAATCCGGGTGAACACCTCAATATTGATGTTCCCTTGCCTAGTATATACATAATAAAAATTCGAGCCAACTGCGTGACTCCTACATATTGGTCAAGAATAAAAATAGCCAAATTAAGTGATGTGGGAAAATGAGAAGAAAAAAATTCGATATTATAATTCAAACAAAAACAAATGTGAATGATACTTATGAGAACCAATATATACAATAAATTATTACTAAAATAGTTATGTTGTAATATAAATAATATATATATATATATATTTGTTAAAAACTTTCAATACATTATACTCATCTTACATATTATGTAATTTAAATAAATCCTTATTTTACAATTATTCTCAACTATATTTTAACTAAAAACCCGGGTGAACACCTCAATATTGAGGTGCCCTTGCCTAGTATATACATAATAAAAACTCGAGCCAACTACGTGACTCCTACATATTAGTCAAGAATAAAAATAGTCAAATTAAGTGATGTGGGAAAATGAGAGGAAAAAAATTCGATATTATAATTCAAACAAAAACAAATGTGAATGATACTTATGAGAACCAATATATACAATAAATGATTACTAAAATAATTATGTTGTAATATAAATAATATATATATATATATCTATTTGTTAAAAACTTTCAATACATTATACTCATCTTACATATGATGTAATTTAAATAAATCCTTATTTTACAATTATTCTCAACTATCTTTTAACTAAAAACCCGGGTGAACACCTCAATATTGAGGTGCCCTTGCCTAGTATATACATAATAAAAACTCGAGCCAACTGCGTGACTCCTACATATTGGTCAAGAATAAAAATAGTCAAATTAAGTGATGTGGGAAAATGAGAGGAAAAAAATTCGATATTATAATTCAAACAAAAACAAATGTGAATGATACTTATGAGAACCAATATATACAATAAATGATTACTAAAATAGTTATGTTGTATTATAAATAATATATATATAGATATATCTATTTGTTAAAAACTTTCAATACATTATACTCATCTTACATATGATGTAATTTAAATAAATCCTTATTTTACAATTATTCTCAACTATCTTTTAACTAAAAACCCGGTTGAACACCTCAATATTGAGGTGCCCTTGCCTAGTATATATATAATAAAAACTCGAGCCAACTGTGTGACTCCTACATATTGGTCAAGAATAAAAATAGTCAAATTAAGTGATGTGGGAAAATGAGTGGAAAAAAATTCGATATTATTAAATTATTAAGGACGTCTAATGACGATGAGGGCGGCTAGTTATAAAAGCCCATACCCATGGGCTCCCAACAGCTTAAAGCTGGTTTTGTGGTCCACAAATGAACTCTAGTTCTAAGAAAGGCCCACCTTCATTTTTCGGCCCAAATAGAGCAACCTTCTTCTTCTTCGTTTGTCCTAAAACCCTTGCGCTTTTTCGTGTGTTTTTTTGAAAATCTTTTTCGTGTGTAATTATTACTGAATCAAAGCAGTGTAAATGGCTTCCTTGTACGTGTCTTCTTCCATGGAAGCGCTTTCCAATTCAACCTCTCAGCTTCGCAAGCCCTCAGATTCTACATCCACAACTCCCATTCACTCGCTTAAGACAACCCTCTGCAGTTCTCTCTTGTTCAGATTCAATTTAAGCTCCTCCAGAACCAAGACGTCGCGAATTTCGGCGCTGCATAGCAAATTATCGGAGGATGGCGGCACGGAAGAGGACAGTCGATTGGATAATAATAGTAATGACAATGATGCGTTCAGTTTACTCTCGGGAGAACATGATTTTCCATGCGAGGTAATGAATTATTCGTGTGCGAGCTCCTGTTTAATTCTTCTTCGCATTGTATGAATTCGAGCTGGTCTGGTGATTTCTTGACATTTCATTGCATGTTTCCTCTTTTTCTTTGGTCCGTCCTAATCAAAATTTGAGCTTTGATTGCCTTAGGTATCTTTACTGTGCTTTGCTTTTGATTTTATCACGAGCTAACATGTTCCGTGTAACATCCCAAACCTTTAAAGCTTGTTGATAACCTTGTTCAAACATCTGAAATATTACATATTAGAAGGTGTCATTATTGGAAAAAAGAATTTTCATCAATTAACCATATAGAGAATAAATTAACTGCATATATCAATTGATCATAAGTACATAAAAAATTTATAATCTTCATGTCTTAGAATACCAGAACAAATTAGAAAATAACTGAATAATCATATTGGCATTGGCTCCATTAGTACCACGGGCTTCTCTTGGCTTAATCCGATCTCAATCTTAGTTATTTGTTCCACTGGGCAGTCTAGAAAAAAAAAAAGTTATTTTCACACAACCTACTAGGCTCCTAGCTGTTTAACACCGTAGGTAGGCCTAGAGCAGCACAAAATGATTATATTATTAGAACATACGCATTTACCACTTGCTTCCAAATCACCAATAGCTATAGCTATTACCGTTCAAAAACTCATTCTCATAAGTAGATAACTTTATGAATATATGATCATTCGATCGTGTTTCTTTTCAAACGGTATTTGTACCTATGCAAAAAGAATGGGTTTCATAGAAAAGTAGTCTAGAAAGAATGGAAGCCAGAAAACCACAAACAACACTAAAGTATTCTAGAAACATGGGGTCATTCTATATGTAGTTGTATAAAAATTGTAGCTTGTGAAATCTCCGTCACTGAGAGCATATTTCAGCTGATTCTACATACCATCATTTGGGAGACTCAGAAAATCTTGTGAATCCTTCTGTTATACCCTTTACTTCTAAGTTCTAACTAACAATAGGAAACGAGTAAGATGAAAACCGTGCTATAAGTTTGATGATTAATTTGGAATTGTTGGAGCTAGGTCACTTTGTTCACTAGGATATCCTGGAGTGCGGAGAGCCTCGCTTCATCAGTTCATTGTTAGTGGTGAAAGGCCTCAAGAAACCTTCCTTTCTCACTTATTATCATTTTTTATGGCTGAATTATTGTTGTTGCAGCCCTTTTATGTACATGGCAGTTCATCTTTATTGTAGAGGATTAGCTGTGGGTTTAACTTTTAAGACTTGTATCTTCAACTATATCAGATTTTACTCTCCTTTTTGGTCGTAACTTCATGGTCTTCAAGTTCCTTTCAGGAGTAGTAGTAGCTCTCTTCTATCTTTATGATTTCGTATTGCCATTTATGATCTCAGTACTCCTTTTTTGTTACTCGATGAGAATTTAGTTCCCGTCTCTGTTGGGAAGAATAAGAGTTTAGTTCTTAATTTTCAAATGCTCTAGTAACTCCATTAATTTCGAAGATGAAAGGATCACTTCCCGACTTTCAGTTCCTCTTAACCTATGTAGCACGGGTGCCCCTAAAAAAAATTTTGTTGAAGTATCGGGTACGGGTACGACACGGGAAAACCCGTGTCGTTGACTTTTTTAAAGTTTGACCGGTCATATACTTTTTGGCTATGTAGCACGGGTAATTCAAAAAAAAAAATTCCGGAGTATCGGGTACGGTACGACACGCAGATACGCGTGTCGGATACGGCAAAACCCGTGTCGTTGACCTTTTTCAAGTTTGACCGATCGGGTACGACATGGGTACGGCTTGGGTACGGTTTGGGTACGTTTACGGGTACGTTTTGGACTAAATTGCAAATAATTAAAAGTTTTAAGGGTTAAATTGAAAAATAATAAATTTTTTAGGACTATTTAATAAATAAATTAAAAATTATTGGGTACGCTTTCCGGTACATTTTTTCTTTTTTTTCTTAAATTTATATATATGTATATATTTAATATTTATATATTTTTTAATAATAGCCGTATCGTGTCTTATATTTTCAAAATTTTCCGTATCGCCGTATCCGATCCGATACCCGTACCCGTATCCATGCAACATAGCTTTTTGGGTACGGCTAGGGTACAACGTGGACACGGCGGTGACACATTTTCCGGGTACGTTTGGGCTAAATTGCAAATAATTAAAAGTTTCAAGGGTTAAATTGAAAATTAATAAATTGCTGAAGACTAACTAATAAATAGATTAAAAATGATTTGGGCCTAAAAGAGCCCTAAATTAACCATTCTTTATTGTGTCTTCTCATTCCCCATTTTTTTTGCTTCTCTCATGGGCGATCATCACCAACACCAACACCAACACCAACACCAACACCAATCCTTGAAGATTACTGCTGACCGCCGCCCGCCGCCCTCCTTTAAATTTATATATATATAATATTTATATATTTTTTAATAATAGCCGTATTCTAGCCATACCGTGTCTTATATTTTCAAAATTTTATGTATCGCCGTATCCGTATCTATCCGATACGATACCCGTATCCGTATCCATGCAACATAGCTCTTAACCTCTCGAGACCGGGCATGGGAAATATCCAACCCTTGTACCATTGCACCACAAATAAACCAACCTCAACTGGCCTCGAAAGAATTTTCTTGAATACTTATGAGTTATGATATGACACTGATACATTTATTTTTGTGCCAAATGTAAGGCATTACGAGGAGAATGGATAGTGGGGTGATGTGAACGAATGCATAATGAATGTGAAATATTGACCAACTTTATTGGATGCTTCAAATTAAAATCTAGCTAAATGTGACTATTACCTCGACCTTTTAAGTTTAATAATTTGAAAATGTTGATTAAGAAAGATTGACTTCTAAAGAAATTGTGGGAGTAAATGATTGCAGGTTTACATCCTACTTTCCCGAAGCTTGGAACCGTCAGGAAGATAGATATCTAATTGTCTCTTATGTTGGAGTATGGCAGAATGCATATTTGTGGCTCATTCTAAGTTAGTCTCATTGTGCTTACCCGTTCATGAGTTATGGTAGGATTAGTTAGTTGTCATTTGTGTGTAGTATATATTTTCGAGTTTGGACATTTCAAAACACTTTTTCAGCTCTATTGTGATGTCATCTCTCGTACCCTGAAGGGTAATTCAGATCTTAGACAAAGTAACCAAAAGGATGCAGATTCAGTTCTGAATTTGACGACACCACCTCTTGGGATCTCATATGGAAACTTAACTGGGGGAGGGACAAGAGCTGGGCTTTTTAGAACGCCGATATCTGGTGGAGTGCAAAGTGCAACTTCTGCTCATGGGTTACCTAGACCGGCCTTAGCAGTTCGAAATTTAATGGAACAGGTAATTTTTTATTTGCTGATACATTTTGTGCAGTCATTATATACCTACACTGGCCCAATCTCAAACAAAAACTGCCTCTAATGTGTTGTTCCTCTATTATACCGTTTTGTTGAACTAAGAGAAGGCTAGGTTTGCTCATCTGTGTACTGTTATGTCTCGGATGCACCACCGTCGGGAAGGCTATCCATTTGGTTCCCTCGTAGATTTTGCAGCAGACCCTGTTGGGCGTAAGTATCTTAAAGTTTTGCCTCTTATACGCACCTCTGGATTGCCTTGTGTGCTTTTTTGCTGTGTCATGTTTATTAGTTTCAATACAATTTTGATCCCTTTTTATTTTTGTGACATTTCTTGGAATCTGGAAAGTCATCGGTCGTTAGACTCGTTACCCTGGGTACTTGGCCTCGAAGATGTTCTCTTTAATTATTGGTAGAGTAAACATTTAGACTTGTTATTTGAATGAAAGTAGAGGTGTATTTGGTTCATGAACTGGATGTAAGGATTCAGAAAAACGCAATTGCGAATTCAGGAATTTTTTTTTTAATGTACCAGATGCAGCTGCTTCTTGTTTTTTCTTATTTTTTTGGTGCAAAAGCCACTACTGATTCTTCATTTCAGGGGTCATTAAGATCTCCCTATCAAGCTCTTTAAAATAACTGATTGAATAATTGAGAATGCCTCATTTCTTTAGTATGACATGCTATGAAGGGCTGCCTTGAGGAAACAAGGACTGATTTTGCTGAGCGCTGAGTGTTTTAGTCTGAAAACTACTCATAATTTACCTCTTATTCACTGGACAACTTCTACCTGATAGACTAAAAATAATACCAAGATATTTATTTTGACATTGGAGTGGTTGTTCTTTTGCAGATCCAATCTTTTCATTTTCACCATTGGCTATACATACAAGGAATTTGTTAGCTGATCCAAGGTGCTCTCTGGTGGTACAGGTAGCTGTTTTGTTTTGCAATATTTTTAGCTGTGATCACCAAAAATATTGCTACGTATTTTGTTTGTGGGTTTCACAAGCATGAAAATTCACCAGATTCCTGGGTGGAGTGGCTTGTCAAACGCACGTGTAACAATCTTTGGTGATGTATATCCACTCCCAGAAGACCAGCAGGTGATTTTCTTCTTCAGCTGATTTCATTACATTAGTAAATGTTTAACTTAGTACACCACCATATATAAAGTAATGACATGCTTTGGGATTCTCACATGTGAGTTGCTAGTAATAAGAATGACCTGTGCCCATGTCACTATTGGTGATCTCGCCACATATATGGAACAAATTCTCATCTGAATTTTAGGCCTTCTTTAATGATTGATACTTTTTGGCGTTCATTCAGAAACTCGTGTATATGTAAATATTAATGATTGATGCTGATTCCTGAATATTCCATACATGTTCGTGATAATTGAGTTACTGTATGCAGGCGCCACTTGTCTCGGTTGACTGACAGTTCACCACCCAAATGATTACAGTTTTACACTTTATTTCTTGCTGGTGATAATCACGTCTCATTGCATTACAGGAATGGGCTCATAAACAATATATGTCAAAACATCAACAAGGACCTTCTCAACAGTGGGGAAATTTCTTCTATTTTCGGATGCAGAACATAAGGTTTGTGAATTCTTTGACATAATTCACAGTTATTGGTTTTACAAGTGATCAGTTTATTTTATAGATATATGTTTAAGACATTATATCTCAATATTAGTCAATTGTAACTTGTATGAACTATTTTCGGATGCAGAACATAAGGTTTGTGAATTCTTTGACATAATTCACAGTTATTGGTTTTACAAGTGATCAGTTTATTTTATAGATATATGTTTAAGACATTATATCTCAATATTAGTCAATTGTAACTTGTATGAACTGTTGATGCCGTATAGAACTGCATGGAATCTTCCTCTGCCCTAGCATGACATGACCTCCTGCATCTGTTTTGCTGTAGTGCAGTGTGCTAGTTTCATTGAATAATTGTTCATCAGTTATCGCCAAAAAAGAAAAAAATATGCTTCCATCCAATTTTTGAATAAACAGTTGTTAAATCATGATATATCTTCCAAATAGAATACATGGAGTGGATTAACCAAATCCTCTCTTTGGCTCTTTGCTCCGTGAAGTGCTGCTTCAACTGAACAAGTGATTTGAATAATAGTGATAGTTGCGTAACTCGGATTACTCCCTTTATTTGTGTGTATCATGTGCATGACACTTGTTTGATTGTTTTTGAGGTATTTTTGTGTATTGTTTGTATTTTGGCTGGGATTGGTGATGTTGGGTCTGTCACCTTCGATCAAAATTCCTTGATCAGACTTTCTATCATCTGCATTTTGGATTCAGTGGACCTATTTGCTACGTTTGCTTGTAAGTTGTATCTTAGGTCTGGATTTCAAGCTCGATGCTCCTCTTTATGTATTTTCGACGTTTATTTGTGGACAAGCCCGACTCGATGGTGATTTTAGAAAAATAAGAAAAGAGGAAAAAAGTAGTAAAATGTAAAGCTAATGCAGTGTGATACCGTTGAGATGAATACCTTAAGATTTTGATTTGCTTTATAACCTATTAGCAGTGATATCTATTTCATTGGAGGCTTTGGAACTGTTGCTTGGGTTGATGTTAAAGAATATGAAGCCCTTCAACCTGATAAGATTGCAGTTGATGGAGGCGAACAAAATCTGAAGGTTTATCATCTAAATTTTATTCCATGGATATAACCGAGAGTTGTGCCTTGATCCAAGTGATGGTTTTTGGCTCCACTTTCTTTTAGTAACATTTGTGGTACTCTTGTAGGAATTAAATGCATTATTTTCGAAGCCTCTGAAAGTGGTTTTGTCTAAAGAAGCTGAGGTAGATGATGCTGCTCTCATATCGATAGACAGCCGGGGCGTTGATATTCGTGTGCGCCAAGGCACCCAGGTTTCATATAGATAGTATTGCTTTATAGAAGAGGTGGTTTTGTTTGTAATATATGTTTTTGATTGGTTTGATGATGTCTCTCGCAGTTTAACATTCAGAGGATTTCATTTGAACAAGGGCGAATTGTCGAGACACTTGAGGAAGCTAAAGCAGCGCTTTGGAAGCTAATAGATAGAGGTGGTAATTTACACAATTGACCTCCACATCTTGGAAGATTTATATATTTTTTTTTTGTATAAATATGGAAGTATGCATTTGAAGATTATTATATTGTTATTGTTATTATTATTATTAGCAGGAAAAATGCTAAGAGAGGATCTTGTATTATCGGCTTTGATATTTTATTATTACATATTTATCTCTACTATTGACTATTGATTATTATAAATAAATTAACAATAATAATAATATCTGGAATTTCTGAAAGACAAGTGCATTATTACTGATTTGTCGGGATTCCATGGAGACGCGTGTGCGAGGAGGAAACTCCTACACAAAGTCCAACTCACAGAAATGCGTACCTTGTGCATTTTGTTTTTAATTAATTAACGAATATGGGAGCTTTCTTTGTTGAAGGGATTCGAATACAAATTCTAAAAATTTACGAGACAGGAGTTCTGTTTCAACACAATCCTTTAAATATGTTAATCAAAATCAATCTGCTAGAAAAATATTAAGTGTAACACTTGACAATTGTCTTTTTCTGTTAAAATATAGTGATTGGGTGTATATAAAAACTCCTGCTAGCAAAACATGTGTATATACACACAGACAAACGCACCAAGGCCTAGAACATGTCTCTTGAGGACAATTTCAATTGCAAGAGAGATTAATTTTGCTCACATTTACGATATAAAGTTTTTTTTTTTTTTTTTATAGATGATTCGAGACTTGTTATATTAGTAAATTAATGCAAGAAATATTATATATATATATATATATATTTTCAAACAATGCACAAGGACCGAGTAAATGAAGGAATGGCGTGAGATAGGAACAAGAAATGTCGCGTGAAAATGAAATCTATCTATCTAGTGCCTGCTCTGCTCCTACAAACGAAACAAAACAAAACAAAACAAAAACAATGAAATTGTTGTTTCATTCATGGCTGTGAAATCAATCTATCTACAATGAAGAAGAAGCGAAAGGAACAAGTATTATTACCTCAAACAAATCATCATCAACAGACGGCCGATGCATTGCTATCTCCGATTACAAGATTAGCCCAAGACCAACTCTTCTCGATCTTGCTCCTCTTGCCCATCCAATCAATCCTCTGCTTCGCCACCACATGTAAAAGGCTGAAGCTTCTGGCATATTCGGATGCTTTGTGGGAATCTGTATACAGGAGGGACTGGGGTCATCCGCCACCGGACGCGGCCCACCTTCCATGGAAGAATATGTACAGGCAGGTTTACCTCTTGGACACTGTGAATTGCCACCTGGGCAGCGATGATGAGTGGCCCTGCCCCATTCCCAGAGCTTCCCATTCCCTGAATTTGGTGTCTGGGTGCTTGGTTCTCTTCGGTGGGGGATGTGAGGGAGGTTAGTCTTTGCCCAATCACTCTTTATGTTCACCTTTTATGATGATGTTTGATTCCTGTTCAATAAGTCATCCTGGTGATGTATATTGGCAATTGAATTCATCTCCATATCCTGCTGACTGCTACTTTTCCATCATAGTACTAACTGCATTTCGTTTCTTTAGACCCTTGTGCAGTAAAGATAATATTGGATGAATTCATTCTCTCAAGTGTTATTGTTGCAGATGCTGGGAAACTGACCAAATAATTGTTATTTCTCATAATCAGTTTGATAAATCGACCATTTCCTTTTTGTCAATGCTGCTCTGTGTTTGATGGTTCAGGAAGGCATCTCGAAGACACATGGACAGCATATGCAGGAGTTGATGAGTTGAAGAGGAGAAGAGTAAAATGGCAAAAGGCCAGTTCAGGCCTTCCCAAGGGGAGGTTTGGGCACTCGTGCGTTGTAGTTGGGGATTATCTTGTCTTGTTTGGAGGGATCAATCAACATGGTGTCCGCCAAAATGACACATGGGTTGGCCAGGTCACAGTCGAAGAAAGACTTGGTAATGTTAAATTATCTTGGCGGCTTCTTGACGTGAGTTGTTCGAGTACACTGCCACCATCACCAAGGGGCGCTCATGCTGGTTGCTGTATTGACAATAACAGAATGCTTATCCATGGAGGCATTGGACCGTCTGGTGTGAGATTATGTGACACATGGGTTCTGGATCTCACAGAAGATGTCTGTTTTGGGACGTGGAGAGAAATTTTGACTCAACCATGTCCTCCATCTCGGTCAGGACACACGTTAACTCGTATTGATGAAGCAAGGAGTATATTATTTGGAGGGAGGGGATCGGGTTATGAAGTGCTTAATGATGTATGGCTCTTTGATTCATCGGATTGTAGATGGATTCAGTTAGCATGTGATTTATGTAACAGCGTGCCTATGCCAATGCCCCGAGTGGGACACTCAGCCAACCTCATAATAGGGCAGAGACTGCTTATTTATGGAGGTGAAGATTCAAATAGGCATAGGAAAGATGACTTTTGGGTTTTAGACATTGAGTCGATGACGACGCAGCAGCAGCATAGAAAAACATGGAGAAGGCTTGAAGTCAAGGGGGGCCACAAACCCAAGTGTAGGTCATTTCACGGTGCTTGTGTTGATAATTCAGGGTGTTATTTGTATGTGCATGGTGGAATGGTAGATGGGTTAGTTGAGCCTGCTGGTTCATCAGGCTTGAGGTTCGACGGAGAACTTTTCTTGGTGGAGCTTATACTGCACTAGTCTGTAATTTTACACGTATAGAAGAAATAAACTGGTGAATCTTGGTATTTGATTTCCATGTAATCAGCTGTTCAAAACGCGGAATTAATTAGTCAGAGGAAAGCTTATTAATGGGAAATGTTGTGTAAATTTTGAGGTGCATATCTGGTTGATGAGATCTGACCCTTCATAGGACCAAAACCATAAATCCGGTGGTCCACATCTCAATACATGGGTATAATTAATTTTGTATTAATGTTAATAGTGTCAATGTGACAAATCATGAGTTATTAGATTCAGGATTATGATTATACCTTAAAATAGGTTGAATTCTGCCGGTACATGTCCCTGCTTACTTGTGCAATTAAAGCTAGTTGGGCTTCCATTCTCCACGTAATTACAGAACAGGATTATTATGGTAGGCCATTCATACACTCAAGTGATAATATGTAGATGCATTCATATGCCGAATTAGTTATCGCCTTACTTTATCCTTTTTAGAATGCTATAAATAACAATGGTCTTTAGAGACCCGGTTGCCATATGGTACGAGAAAGATGTATAGTATTGTATATAACATAGCAAGCATTGATACTCTTGCCTCAAGTCGTTATTTGACAGCGTCTGGACATGTCTTTCATTACATACTTCAAAACAATAAATAGAATAAAAAGAAAGTTTAACTACCACTACTTATGGTGGCACCAATTGCAACCACCAAAAAAAATTATCATAACATCAGCTTCGTTCTCCACATCTCACCGATTACCTTTCGTGGTGCTGGATCCTCAGGCCCTCTGTCACGTTGCCCAGATGTGAAATACAGCATTCCATTCCAAAATCCAACTAGAGTAGTTTTGACTCGGAAAGGGAGCTTTCCAATCACCGACCATTTCTGCGATAATGATTCAACATAAATGAACTCGTCAAGTGCATGAAGACTAGTGTTCCAAGTACAAGGCTAGGCACATTACTTGTTGCATCTATGCTACGATATGCCCATCAATCAGGATAAAAAAAGATCGCAGAATCAGCGATGACATAGTGGTTAGAAGGTACGAAGAAGATACCAGCGTATCAAACTGAAACTGGAATATTTCCCCAACCAGTATCATCTTTTTGGTGATAGGATGCTTTTCCGTGGTACCTCCAACAATAACAATCGAATTATTAACAATCGCCCAAGCAAATTCAATATGAGAATCAGGTTTCGGCATAGGTGGTAGCACTTTCCACTTCATATCATCATCTAACATGTAGACATCAGCATACACAACCTACACAATACAACTTTCACAATCATAATGAATTACACTACATAAAAGGCATTTAAATAATATTTCAGCAATTCCCCTGCGTTATAACATTCCCAATCCTGTTTTCCTTTTTTCCCCCTTAGGGAGTTCATTTTTCAGGCGGAACGGGAGGACTGGACTTTCTCACTGGGGACAACACATTATAAAGAATTTTCACTACTAAATGAAAGATAACACCATAATATATTTTGTAATTATTTCAACCATGGGCTGCAAATGGCCACTTTATGAAGAGTTTGTAAAGCCTAGTGAAGAGACGCCTAGAAGAAAAAAAGGGCATTAAAATTCTAGCTCTTTTAACACCATATGTTCTGAGAACAAGGCCTAAATCTAGTAGAGCAGTTAAGATCAAAGAATTATATAACGAAATAAGCAATTGGATCAGATTTGAGTAGTGTTTGAGAGAGTTTATAGGAAGCACTTCTCAACTTTTCGTTGACAAAATTTCACAAAATTTCAAATTTTTGTTAAGGAAAAGCTGAGAAATGTTTTCCAAAAGCTCTTCCAAACACTACATTTTCCTCGCTCATGCAACAAGCTGCTTATTCATAAAAACATGATGTTAGATTACCTCATTACGGCGGGAGCATTTAAAAATTGGAGATCCAGGTTTAGCCATGAAATCACCTTCTTGACCACCCATAACATACAGACGATCATTGAAGACCACACATGTCCTACACACGATAGTAAAGAAATAGACCGTGAACGATAGAAATACAATGAAAGGTGATAATATTATTCAAATGATGAATTATAATAAAAAAAGTTTCGTTCTCGTGAAAATTATTGGGAATATGAATCACATCTTCAAAATAGATAATTCATATGTTTTGACAGCTTTTGAGTGGAAAAAGTCGTTAAAAAAAACTCTTTTCGGGGCCTGGAAAATCATCCAAGCCCAAGATAAAGTTCGTTAACATTAGAAGGCCCAAGAGGCACATTTAGGAACTCACGTGGGGAGGGGGAATATGAGGGAACGGAGAGAATAAATTATTTATTCAGTTCATTTGTTATTCGTTCTGTTGCACTAGCTTTAGCTAGTGAATTTACAGAGAAATATCTGGGGAAATATTCTATCAATACCATATCTATATTTCAGTTCCTTTGAAACAATAATTCTTGTATTGTTATCTGTTTGTTGTTTTCACTTGAATCAAAGAACCAGCCTAACAATTTGGTCCGACCTACCGGATCCCAATTGAGGGAGGAAAAGAAATGGCCACAACAAGGACAGAAGCTAAGGTGGAAGCACTCAAAAAGACAGTGAGTGAGATGCAAGAGAATATCAGCTCGCTGACAAAAACTGTGATTGTGATTATTGAGTCGCAGGCAAAGATGATCGAATCCCAAGCGAGGATGGAGCAGTGGGTGTTTGGGAAACGATCGTAAAAACCAACCCAAGGACAGGGCGAGGAAGGTGGTGAATGAAGAAGCAGAGGGTGATGAGGAAGAAGGACGAGATTCACATAAGTGAAAAATTATGGGGATGATGAGATGAGGCAGGCTCTTCAAAGAACAGAAATAGCTGGGTTTGGTGGACTGGATCCATGGGGATGGCTGGGAAGAGCGGACACTATTTTGAATTGCATGGAACTCCCATACACAATCGTCTTAAGCTGGCTCATATTCACATGGAGGCCCAGCTTAGCACTGGTTCCATTGGCTTCTTTTGAAAATCCTGAATATGAGCTGGTATAGGTTTGCGGAAGAGTTGATCAAGTACTATGGACATAGGCAGGCAACCAATCCATTTGTGTTACTGTCATCAATAAAGCAGGACAATCAACCAGTAAACGCGCATGTAGAGCAGTTTGAAGTGTTGTTGGCCCAGGTGGGCGATTTACCAAAAGATCAGTGTGTAGGGTATTTCCTATGTGGGTTGAGGAAGGAGATAACCAGATGATGGTTATCAAGGGAGTTATCATTCCTGGTATCCAACTATGGGTTATCGGTTGAATAAGATGAGTGAGCAGATTGATCGATCGATGACAAGGTTCCAGACTGGAGGTGGAGAGAGGAGTAGTCGGTAGGCCCAACTCCAATACTAGCCCAATTCAAGGGTACAGCCCAAAACATGGAGGGGAAAGTTTTACAAATCATCGAGCCCAAAATCAAAGTACATCGACTGTCTCAAGGCAATCGGTGATGGGAAGGGGTTTCGGAGTGGACAGAGGTAGAGTGAATAAAGGGGGAAGTCAAAAGCCAAGGGAAGGGAAAATTGTGTCGCATCAAGAATACATGCATCGTAGAGAGAAAGGGTTAAGTTTTAGATGTGGAGTGAGAACCATACAACCCCACTACATAAATGCACTCAGGAATCTTTGAGAATGATACTGATGGCCGAAGATGGAGAGGATGACGAGAGGGATAAATACCAGGAGGCGAGTAACAAGGACACTGACATAGAAAGAGAACACAGCAAAGAATATGGTCCGCTTGAATTACCCTTGTTTTCTAGGTTTTCTCATCCCCTAACAATTAAACTAATGGGCAAAATTGCGGTGAAGACGTGGTAGTGATGATGGACAATGGCGCTAGCCACAATTTTGTGTCGAGGGGGTTAGCAGAAAAATTGGGGATGAAGATAGATGAATAAGTGAAATTCAGGGTTTGTTTGGGGGATGGGTTTAAAGTTGCGTGTCGGGGATTTGCCTGAATTTAGGTGTTGACTTGAGCGTGTGTCAGTTGAACACTGAGGGATAATTGTTTGAATTGGGAGGAGTAGATTTGATACTAGGGGTGGATTCGCTGAGAACATTGGGTGAGGTGAAAGTAGATTGGGGTAGGATGAGGATGAAATTTATGAAAGAGCACGAGATAGTTTTGCAAAGGTATCCCACACTTAAAAGGTCGATGGTTTCTCTTCGTTCGATTGTCAAGACATCGGAGATAGAGTTTTGTGCCACCTTATACCTATGAATAGCTCAAGCGAAAAAGGGCAGCCCATCAAAATATATTGCTGCATTATGAGGGAGTGTTTGAGAATTCCCAGGAAAGAACCCAAAATCATGCTATTCAAATTAAAGGGGCGTAGCCTAGTTCAGGTGCGACCCTATAGACATGCGCACAGTCAAAAAAATGAGATCGAGAAATTGGTGGCTGGCATGATTATTGCCGGGGTGATCCAGTCGAGTCAAAGTCCGTATTCAAGCCCAGTTATACTAGTTAAAAAGATGAGAGTTGGAGGTTCTGTGTGGATTATCGTGCGTTGAATGAGATCACAATACCAAACAAAAACCCCAAATTAGGGTGCGACTCGAAGATGTCCCCAAGACTGCCTTTCAGACACATGATATGGGGCATTATAAGTTTCTCGTAATGCCTTTTGGGCTAAAAATGCACCTTCAACGTTTCAAGCTACAATGAAATTACGTGTTGTGGCAGTATTTGAGGAAGTTAGTCTTAGTATTCTTCAACGATATACTAATTTACAGCAGGGGATGGGAAAAAACATTTGAATCACCTTCAAATAATTTTGGAGGCACTGCTCGAAGAAAAAAGAGCGTTGAATAAGAAGATGTGTGGCTTTGGGCTCAAGGAAATAGAGTACTTGGGACACATTATTTGTATCATTACCCCGAGTGGCAGTGGATCAGCAGAAGGTGGAAAGCGTTCGGGCATGGCAAGACCGGTGGAAAGATTGCAAAACCTCTAACTGAGCTGGTGAAAAAGAATAATTTTGGTTGGAGCAAAGGGGTAAAAAGGGCTTTTGAAGGGCTCGAGGGAAAGGTTAGTTCTGCTCCTATTTTACGAATGTCGGATTTTAACCAAGAATTTCTCATTGAGTGTGATGCATTGGGGAGAGGAATAGGTGTGGTGATCTCAGGGAGACCCATTCCGTTTTAGCACGGCTTTAGCGGAGAGGGTACTGGCCAAATCCACTAATGAGGAAGAATAATGGCATTAGTATTGGCAATCCAACTTTGGTGACCTTACCTATTGGGTCGAAAATTTGTGGTCAACTCGTGACAGACCACAAATCACTAAGAAACTGCTCCAACAGCATATAACCACTCCCAATCAACAACATTGGTTCGCAAAGTTAATGGGATATGAGTTCAAGGTCAGATACAGGGCAGTGGTGAACAATGGGGTAGCTGATACAATGTCCAGGAAGGATGGTGAGGTTGAGTAGAACAGTCTCTCAGTATCACTATGGTTAGAACTCTCTCAGTACCACTATGGTTGTTAGAACTGGAGGGGATGAATCAGACAGTGTGTACTGTGTAATGATCCATTATTACAGCCGATGTTGAAGAAATTGAGCAAACTTGCTGATGTAGTGGGACCGTATTCACTAGCTAATGGGAGTTTATTGCATAACGGCAGATTAGTGTTACCTAAGGGATGGAAGTGGGTCAATAAAGTATTAAGAGGAATGTCAAGTTACTCCAACATGAGGTCATTCCGGAGCTTTTCACACGTTGAAGCGGGTAGCAGGCAACATTTATTGGGTAGGAATGAAAAAGGATGTGGTAAAGATGGTGGCTGAGTGTGAGATATGTCAGAAACATAAATACCAAGCAACTAAGCCAACGGGTTTGTTACAGCCGCTTCCTATCATGGGGGCTATATGGGATGATATATCAATGGATTTCATTGTCGGCTTACCAAAAGCAAGGGGTTACGAGGATGGTAGCGGTGGATTGGCATCCAAATACAGCCACTTCATTTTACTCGAGCACCCTTTTATCGCAAGGGAGTGGCTGATAGCTTTATGAAGAATGTGGTTCGCTTGCATGGAGTCCCCCGTTCCATTGTAAGTGACTGAGACCAGTGTTCTTGAGCACTTTCTAGTCTGAATTATTCCGCTCATGGAACCAAGTTAGCAATGAGTTTGGCTTACAACCCCAAGTCGAATGGACAAACCGAAGTGTTAAATAGGTGTATTAAGACATATCTGTGATGTTTCTCGTCTGAACCCAAGAATTGGGCTAACTGGGTTCACTTGGCTGAGTTTTTGTACAATGACACCCTTTAAGGTAGTTTATGGGAGGAAGCCTACGGTGTTAACACAATTCTTACCCGGGGAAACTAAAGTGGCTGTTGTGGGACAAAATATGTGATCGAAATGAGGTGTTGAGGCAACTTAAGAATAATTTACATAGATCACCGCAGAGTATGATAGAGTATGCTAATGCCAAAGGACGAGATGTTTCGTTTTAAAAAAGGTGATATGGCATTCTCAAAGTTGAGGCCGCAATGGCAACAGTCAGTGCCATTGCGTCGCAGAGTGTTCCAAAAATTAGCTCCCAGATATTATGGTCCATTTAAGGTGATGGAAAAGGTGGGCACTATGGCGTACAGGTTGCAGTTGCCGGTTGAGTCCCAGGTCATCCTGTGTTTTGCTATTAAAAATAGTATTAGGAATAAGCCAACAGTCACAGGATTTACCAAAAGGGTCAGAGGAAGACCTTGTCCTGGGTTTTGAACCAAGCAGGGTTTTACCTATTTGGTATAAGAAAATGGGTAACGAAGAGAAGCTGCAAATGCTAATTTGTGGAAGAAAAGGCCGGCAGAAGAGGGTTCATAAATAAGCAACATATATGCACCTAATTACAACAATTACAGAGAAATAGTTGAACCAAATCCCATATACGAAGATTTCAATCTATCATGGCCCAAAAACAGACGCCTACAGAGAAATGAGCCAAAAATTTCAAATTGAGATAAGAGGTAGAATTTGGAACTCGTGGCAAATTTAATTTCTAAAGTACAAGCAGGAAAACCTGTGAGGTCCACCACGAGGGATAGGGATTTCAGTTCTCCATTCTTCTTCTAAGGCTTTGCCATCTTTTACAGCAATGCTCCAATGTTCTACAGCAGGTGTATGTCGGTTCTCTTTGCTGCCCCCCATCACATGGAGTCGGCCCCTCCAAAGCTGTGTTGCAGGAGCATACCTAAAAGCACCAAGTAAACAAATTTCAGAGACATATGTACTGTTTTCTTGAATGCATTAATTATACTATATTTACTCAAATTTCAAAGAAACTTATGCACTCATGAATAAGACTGGCAATTATGAAATGTCTGTAGACACTAAGACTATCAACAAAAACATCAAGAGATTAAAAAGGGAGGTACAGCATGTCATTAAGTCCTTAAGGTAATCCAGGACCATACAAATGACCAGGTTTGTAAAAAAGTGGGCGACATTACACAGTTGTCCAGAATTTTTGAAAAATAATGGAACTGCGTGCAGATAACAGGCAAAAGCAAAAATCATTCTGCAAAACCTGGCAAGAAGTCCAGCATGGCCCAGAGAATAAAAATCAGAATTCTTCCATGAAACCACAAAAGGTTAACATCACTTACAAACCACATAACTAGAGCATACCTCGGTACGGGTAATGGTGGCATGCTCCGCCATTGCTTTGTCTCTGTGTCCAGTACAAATGTTTGTGCTGTTGGTCCCCGACATTGAGGACCATACTGTCCAGTAACTACATAAATGTACCTTCCATCTGTTACCATGCCTAAATGTGAATGTGCCATTTCTTTTGGCATATCAAACCTTCCTCCCCAAGTGTTATCAGTGAAATTATAAATGTCGACATGAGAATGCACCTGAAAGTAAAAGAAAGAAAATCGTCAAATAGCATAGTTTTATGTTTTTACTCGAGCATTCAGAAAACCATAAGGAACTGCAGGAAGCAAGTGTACATAGAACTCTTTTTAAAATAATAAGCCGGTTCTCTTTTCTAACTCTGCCATGGTCAGTTCAAGCCCAGGTAAAGGAGTTGCCAGGCCAGTGTAAAATATAGGCAAATGTTTGTATGTATGAATCCATCAGAATATTGTGCTAATGCTAGACTAATTCAGTTTCCACGGAGTTATATAATCATATAAAACCATAAACTGATGCAACAAAGTTTACATATGCATAATATGGCCATCCACTAGTGTTAAAAATATTATATCACAAGAAATGGGCAGACAACATATAGTCCAGCTGCTAGTAACCCAAGATACAGAATAAGCATGGTACAAGTGAAATTTTGTCAAATAAACCAGTAGAAAACTAAGGAAAAACTACAACGAAAGTAGATCGGATCCTCACATAATCAATGGTTCCATATCCAGCAAATACAAAAAGAAGATTCTTGATTTGTATTGCCGCACCATCAAGACGGGGAACTGGTGCCGTTGCCATCTTATCCCATTTTAACTCGGGAGCTGGTAAATCTGCAAAAGTTGCTGACAAAACCCTCACAGGTACAACTTCCTTCTTATTTTGCTCAGGCTCTTCCTGCCGAATAGAGAACTGATACATTCAACACCAATGAAAGCCAGCAAAAAGCAACCACCCAAACATATTAAAATATGATCAATCAACACACACACACATATTCCCAGGCATCCCTTTATCAAGCAAAAAAATCAATGAGCAACATGAACCAAAGCAACTCCAGCACGTAACAGGAATATAAAAAGAAGGGTACTGAGCTTAACTGGAGAGGTGGTATTAATTTGGAAGAGATGTGGAACGTAAAAGGTAGGGGAATCCCGGAGAGGCAAATTGGCGGAAGTAGAAGACGATGAGGATGCCCAGAGTAGATCTGCAAGAAGAATGGCTGCCAACAGCCCCACCAACAGCAACGCGTATTTGGTGGTGGTTCTCTGCTTAGCCGCAGCCACCTTCTTCATCACTCCAGATTATACTAAAAACACTCAACAACATTCATTGATCCCATTCATTCCACCTCAAATCAAACGTCGTAGAATTGCGGGTTCGATTCTGTCTCCCAGAATTGAACAGCGATTGGAGAAATCGAAATCTACCACTTGTAAATCAATCGCGGATTGCTCGGTGTCTCAAGTTTCTTGTTCCAAACATATTCAATTTTATTTTACTCCCAATGTCCCAATTGCACGGTACGTTTTTTTTTTTTTTTTTTTTTTTTTTTTTTTGAATTACGGTGCGGTTTGGCGGTTTTTCATAAGAAAATCAAAACGAATTGCCAATTGCGGTTCGGTTATATTTTATTTTTTTGTTGCGGTTTTATATGTAAAATTATTTTTGCGGTTTTCGGCGGTTTTAAGCGGTTGCGGTCGGTTCGCGGTTTTTTTTAATGATAGGTAAAATGAAAAAAAATAAAATTATTCAAATTATTAGAATAATGAATGAAAACTATAATAAACTAAATAAAATAAAAATTAAACAACAAAATAAAGTTAATCAACTATAATATGTTTAGGCAAGGTTTAAGATTAATATTTGTATAGAGAAGTAGTAAATAGATTATGAAGAGAGAAAGAGGGGAAATTTTTTTGAAGAAGTGTTGGGATAGAAGAGAGTGGAGCCGGGATCAAATCTATTGTGTATTATGTATATACAATGTGCTATAAATATAACTGTAGATAAATACCACTATGCATGGCGGTGCGGTGCGGGGTGGTTTGGGCCAAAAATTATAACCGAACCATGGCGGCGGGGCGGTTTTCATTTTTTTTAAAACCGCGGTTATTTCAAAAAATGAGATACGATGGTGCGGGACGGTGCGGGGTGATCGGTTCGGGCGGTTTTTGAAAAAATGTGATCACCCCTACTTTTTTTGTTGTGCCATATATAGCAATATATTTTCAAAAAAAAAAAATAATACATAGCAATTTTTTGTCAAACAACTATCAAAATAAACTGTTTAACAATTTTTAAATTGTTTTAAAAAGAATAAAGTCACCCTTACTTTTTTTTTAAAAAAAATATTATTTTGATATTTTAATTCTTTATATAATCTCTTTATATTTTATTATTAAATTCTTATCACGCCACGCACTCTTTCATTTTTTGTACATAATTTCTCAAATTTTTTTCTAAATTAAAATTAAAAATAGTTTTATTTTTTAATATATATTTAACATTTATGATAAATTTAAAAATATTTTTTTGTGTATATTACTATTTAAATTACTTTCATAGTATTTTAACCATTTTGGTAATTTCGACAATAAAAATATCTTATAATACCAAACACATCAACATCTTTAAATTGTTTAAAATAAGTTTATCCAAAAACTTTTAACAACTTATTTTTAAAATAAGACCTGACATCTTATAAGTTGTTTTAAATAAGCTTAGCCAAACACCTTCTTAGTAATATTTTTTTTACATTCGTTTACTAATATACTCCTATTAACTACACCTTGAAAATTGTGCAATCATTTTTTAATAAATTAATTAGGGATAAAATAAGAAGTTTGTATAAAAATTGTTTTTCCAATGATTTTTCTTAATCTGAGAAAAAAATTAGGATTATATAATCGGGACAGAGAGAGTACTATTTCAAAAACCAAATTAAGAAAATAAAAGGTATATATACATTTTTTTTATTAATTAATGATTTCTGCTAAGTTGGACAGTCGATCCAATTTATACGTGTAATAAGAAAATAATATTTTGGTATAAATATTTTTATATATAGATAGCTCGAATATATTACATTTTTCACAAAATTGACGTGTTAGATCACCTCATAGAAATTTTTTAATTTTCTCTAGATTTATAAGATTTTATCATTGAGGTTGTGTTTGGTACCAAATATTAGCTAGGATTGTGGGTAAGAACCGGTGTTATCCCTCGTTTGGTTGAATTTTTATTAAACCCGTCTAATGTCGCTTAAAAAACTGAGTTGTATTAAGGTGGGGTAAATAAACTCTTGGCTCACCCTATTATTAGTCATCCTTCTTTCTATCATACACTCTTGTTCCATGAATACCTCTCGACCAACCTAAAAATTACAACAGAGTTTTCATGAATAACTTTACTCTCCCAACTTAAAATTACGCGGCTAGATATTGCAGACAATCTTGTGCGTTCATTAGGGTATTTTTCTCTCCAAGATGAACTCTTCCGAATGCAGGGAAATCCGGCTCAAAATCTTTGCTCACGATGTTTATTGGCATATGGCGTTAAGAAATTTATTTTCTATCATTTTATTTTCTTATCTCGTTTCAGAAATTTCTAGAAAGCGGTGAAGCTTGCTGTGTAGGTAAATGTCTTGAGAATCTTTGTTCACGACATTCATTTTCTAATTTTGTTGAGGAATGGAAATTCGTAACTAGTTCTACCTAAAAATATCTTGAAAATAATACACTATAAAATGGCCTTTCGGAACGTCCATAGGCCGTCATTCTTCATTTACATGCCCTTTTTTTTTGATAATTTTGAGCATTTCTGTAAAATGCTCTTCACCCATTGTCCATGTTTTGGTAAAATTTTGGGTAAACTTCTGATGTCCATATGTTTTTTTTATGTTATATATGTACATATATTCTATCGATTGTGAATTATAGGATGTTTTTGATGTATGAAATTGAAGTTTGGGAAGGAATGAGAGTGGCGGTGTTATTTATGGTCGTGTACTATCTTTACTTTTTATTTTAATAACATCGTACTTGTTCACTTGTAAAAACCATTTCATGCCTAGGAAAAAACATGTTAAATCTCTAGCATTTTTTAAACATGTTTGTGACACATGTTTTTTACAAATATGATATTTGTGTGAGAATACAAAATTTCAAGAGTAAACTAAGTGGAGGCAAACTAAAATTGAGGAAAACTGAAACGAGGTAAACTGAGTTGACCAGTTGACTAAGATCAGTCTAGTAGCTAGACTGAAATCCATCTGCTCCAGAAATTATAACTGATTCAATAACTCAGAAATTATGGCAAATAATGACAATTAAGGAGAAACCTAACAGTCATAATCTACTCTGTAAATAGCACTCAGATTTATGAGATCTGCTACACGAAATTCTGAGCAAAACATCTATAGAGTGAGTGAGAAAATTCAGTTTAGCCGAGGCAGTCAGTTGAGCAGACCAGTTTAGCATCCAGACCAAAATTTTTTTAGCAAATCTACGGTAAGTGGGCGTTTTTTTTTTAAAATAATGAAACTCTGTTTTTTATTTTCGATTCCAGCATGATTTGTTTCATGAATAAGCACTATGTGATTTTCTGGTGTACCAAAACTTGTGAACTAGTGGTAGAAATATATATTATGAACACTCTGCTTTGTTTCTGTTCTTTTCTGACTCCTCATCATTTAGAGAATAAACATATAAGAGACTCATATCAGTTAGCTACAAAATTTGCAAGCAACTTGGTACACTGCCTGAAGTTTATGTTTCTGAATTTCTGAAATAATAAGTCTTTATTTCTGTCCTCTGTTATATTCTGTATATGAATGCAATCTTGTTAAAATGATTTTAAACGAATGCTGGAAATTTTCCTCATTTATTGAGTGACACCCATATCACTCATCTACCGAAATCACCCATCTCAGATAAGAAAGAGGAAGAACTCAAAGAAGATGAGCAAAACCAGTTCTGGGGTTGGTGAAGAAGACCAACAAACTGTTGATGCTTAGTTTTTGTTTTTTTTATGTTTCCATTTAGTTGTATTGAGCCGCTGCATAATTATTTAGTCAATGTCAGCTAAGGATTGTAAAGAAAATTTAAATTTGAGTTTATGAAAGACTCTGTAATTTCAGTTTCATGAATGAATAGACTGGTTATTCTAAAATTTTGTACTCCGAGGCTTGTTGTTTAATGTGAAAACGTTACATGAAGCCGATTTCAACTAGGCTCAGTTTCGGGGCGTAACAATTTGTTTCTTATTTGGGTTGACAGAGTTTATTTCAAAATTTTCTTGTTTGGGTTGACATGTTTTTTGACCTATGTATAAAATAAAACTCCATTTTTTTCTTATATATGAGCCATTTTTGGGATTTAGGCCCGCGTTGTTAACCACGTTTTGAAATATCATTTAGTGTGAAGTATCTTGGAAGATGGCCATTAAGTGCAGACACGTTGTACTTTTTGTGATGCTTCACCAAATCATGTGTCAATCCTTCTTGATTTTGTGTTTTTTTTATGGCATCGACAAAAAAAACGTGCAAAATGACTTCGTGAGATTCGTAGAACAGCAGCCTCGTACAACATGACGCAAAGAATAAATGTGAAAATGAATCATTTGCATAGGATTATTCACATAGGAGATGTTGAGTGCGTGGTAAACTTGAGAATGAATAGAAATAATTTTTCACGATTTTGTTACTTGCTAACTCATGTTGGAGGGCTAGTCGAGTCTAGATATGTGTGTATTGAAGAGAAGGTTGCAATGTTTCTGTATGTATTGGCTCATCACAAGAAAAATCGAGTGGCTGGTCATGACTATGTACGTAGTGGACATACAATCAGCACTCATTTCCATGAAGTGCTCCGATCAATTCTCATGATACATCCTATACTACAGGTTAAACTCTCTCATGTTGATGACACTTGCACCAACGATTCTTGGAAATGGTTCAAGGTAACCTGAAAAGTTGTTTAATTACTTGCACAAAATAAACATTTGAATTACAAATTTTTACAAATTATGATTGTATAGGGATGGTGCATTGGAAGGAACGTATGTCAGTGTACATGTACCAACCATGGAGAAGACGCGATATAGAACAAGAAAAGATACTATTGCAGTGAACGTTCTTAGGGTTTGCGACCATGACATGAAGTTCATATATGCACTTATGGGGTGGGAGGGATCTACATCAGATCCTAGAGTTCTTCGTGATGCCTTTACTGGTGACGATATATTTAAAGTTTCAAGAGGTTGTTCATAATCTGAATTTATTATATAACTATGATAAATATACTTATGCTTGGATAATGTGATTTCATTTTTCTTAAAAAAATTTCAATATGTAATTTATTTCTTCTTAAAGTTTATTTCGAATATTGTGATTTATTGCTTCTTAAATTTTTTTCTTGCGTACTGTTTGTGAAATAATAAGTTTTTCTTATCTTTAGGTTGTTATTATCTATGTGACAATTGATACACCAATGTCGAGGGATTTTTGACTCCTTATTTCAGGTGAGTACGTTATCATAGAGATGCTTGAGGAAACCGTGAAATTGGTCCACAAAATTATAAGGAGTTATTCAATTGGAGACACTCTCAAGCTTGAAATGTAATCGAAAGAGACTTCAGTTTACTGAAAAAACGATGGGCCATACTACGAAGTCATTTGTTCTATCCATTGAAAAATAGAAAACAGAATTATATTGACTTGTATGTTATTGCATAACTTCATTAGGTCTGAAATGATCCCATTGAGGAAGTGAACGAAGAGGTTGTTAGTCCGGGCCAGGAGATACAAGATGATTTTATCAACATCATTGAATCATCGGATGTGTGGGATATATGGAGGGAGAACCTTGCTATGTCGATGTGGAACAATGTTAATTAAAAAACTCCAATTGTTGTACTTGTTTCGTATCCACGTTTGAATTAATGTACTTTTCGCATTTCATGCTTTTTAATTTCTAAACTTCAAAACATAATTTTATTGTATGTTATTTTGTTTAGATTAATTCCACCAGAGTGATCTTGTATTCATTATTTATTTTTTATATATATAAAATGTGTTTGTAAGTACAATTATTACGATATTTATTCACCTCTGGACTTTATTTTATGCAAGAATAGGACAATGACAACGACAGCGACAACGACAATGACAACAACAACTTCATAATCATGGAAAGTGGAGCAACTATTGAGAGCCGTGTAGGAAAGAAAAGAAAAACTGATATGACTAGACGCACTAGGAGTGAACGTGAAGAAGAAGTTCTGATACAAGCACTGAAAGAGGCTTCCGTAGAAGGTTGGAAGAGCGGCAACGAATTTCGGCCAAGGTACTTGGGTTTTCTCGAAAATAGTTTGAAAGCAGCATTCCCTATAGCAAATTTTCATGGCAATCCACATATTAACTGTAGCGACCCAACCCGGATCCACTACTAATCAGAGGTTAATGCTTAATTAAGCATGCAATTAACACTTATCAGAGAAAAGCTGCGAAAACTTAAATAAATACTGACCGCCAGAATACAACCGGTGAAATAAACACAATAATACAACCAATCGAATAAATATTAATAACAATAGAGCCTACAACTAATCATGATGTCTCTCTCTGGTCACTGACTACTTCGAGTCTTTGGGTGCACTATCAGCACCTGCAACTGCCCCATCAAATGGGGTGTCCAGACAACACAGGAAATACTGGACGTGAGCGCTAAAGCTCAGCACGCTTGTAATGACCACAACTTATGCTTTATCCCATCTGGCCTCTGCTCTGGGTGGGTCACACTCATGGTCTTCTCCCACCTGGGTGGGGAGTTTCATGCCCTCCCCAGGATTCGAACTTTCACCTCCAGGCATAAGTGCAAATTTGTGAGACCTCGATTCTAAACATCTAATCTTGGGATTAAACAACACTAAGATAAACAATAACCAAAGGTTAAAGCAATTAAAAGAATTTTTTTTTTTTAAAATAGTGCCTCGCTCGATCCGCATGATCTTGCGGATCGAGCGAGCAACTTATGCCAAAGCTACTGCCCGAAAAACCCAGCCCTCGCTCGATCCGCAAGATCGAGCGAGCCACAAAAATTTGAAACAGAGGACTGCACAGCTTGCCCTCGCTCGATCCGCAAGATCTTGCGGATCGAGCGGTGACAGAAACAGAGCAAAACAGCATAATTCATGCTAGAACTTGAGTCCAAAACCAACAACATTTTATCATGCATTTCAATCACAAGTTCTCCAACTAATACATGAAATTCTAGGGTTACACAACCGCTCAAAAGTATTGGATTTGTAACGAAAAACTTTCAACACAGCTCGCATAAACAATACAATAACATAACGAAGTTCGATATCTAAACATGTTCAAATACAACTAGGTAGACATGCCAACGCGACTTCTAAACCGAGTCTCACTACTAGCTCTCCCTCTTGTTGCTAACCAGGCCTTCGCTGACTTTGTACTGCCCCACCTTTTTCCAAGTACACATACAAAACAAAGCAACAGCCGGATAAACCGGTGAGAATGACATTCCCAGTAAAAAAAACATAACAAGTAATGAATATACAACATGCTATCAAAACAACATATTCAAGTCGAAGCTAATGATATGCATGTCCTTAAAACCAGGATATCAATTCTGATAAACAAGGGAGTGCTGCTCTGCTTTTGGGATCCCGAGGATGAGATCATGTAACGACTCACCGACTCTTCCAATCGAGGTGGTGCCACGTATCCCACTCCTCTAGACTTTGAGCAACCATAATGAGTATGCTAGCACTAGGCGAAATACTACAACCTAGGCCACTCAATCATAGTTCCCAAACGTCTAAACAAAAAGGGCGGTTCTGCCCGCTGAAATCAAAGTAGGCTCAAGATGAATGCATAACAGAAACATAAACATAAGCCATATAACAAAACTCAATCAATCAACAAGATACAAGTTCCACATGCTAGAACAAGTATCGATGCAATATGTGATTTAAAAAGGGAAACTCAAGAACCAACAGTCCCGAGTATGCTATCCCGCTACGATGACTGCTTTTACCTTTCAATGCAGTAGTTCCAACTTCTGGAAAGCTACAACAAAAGATTGTATCAAAGTCTAACCAATCTAAACAACAACAAGGCTCAAGGTAATTCTCTATACCGTTCTTCGTCCAAAACTCTGAAACGAACAATTGCTGTTAACCTTGAGTTTGACAAGCTCCAAACAAATCTGTTCAGATACAAATAAATGATCAATAACCATGATCAACTTACAAGCCAAGATCACAACTCAAAGACGGTTCGAAATCCCCAAAACTCAAACCGACGGCATAACGACTATAAACTGAACAAACCGGAAACGCAGACAGCAGTTCAATACCGATATAATCTCATAACAATGCTAATACCACAACAACAAGGCAATCCCAACAAATCTCAAAACTCAAACTTTCGAAAATGGCTTCCAAAAATCATAACATTTCCGAACGTCGCTCTATTTCAAAACCGACAGATAATAAACGATCAGAACACTGTAGAGAACAACATACTCGAATCTAGAATGATTCTAACAACATCCAAAAACTAGAATGTATCTGATCGTAGAAAAACTTACAATAGAACGAAGCTCTCGCAGCAGTGATCGCTAATCTACCTTCAGAAATAATTTCCAACGGACGGATCGAGCTCGGACTGAAATCCCAAAGCTTGGAATGAGAAGGGGGCGGCTCTAATGGAGGAGGCGTGCAATAAGGAAGAAGGAGAAGATTTATCCAATCAAATCCAAGTGTAGATAATATATAAAAATCAATATTTGCTTTTTAGTCCCTGAAATTTCCAAAATTTGCAAAAAGGACCCTGATCAAAATCAAACCGGCTCGAGAACTCTGTAATCTCTGATTAACTCAAATAAACTCATTTAAGATAAAAATGGGGCGTTACAATTCTCCCCCACTAAGAAAACATTTCGTCCTCGAAATCAACGAGAACCACAACTCATAAGATAGAATAAAGAACTAAAGAAAGTAAGAAGAACTCACGTCATCCGAATAACTCTAGAAAACGCTGTCTCATGTCAGATTCTGTCTCCCAAGTCGCTTCCTCGACTCCGTGACGGCTCCACTGCACTTTCACTAACGGAATCAACTTGGTTCTGAGTTGCTTTTCTTTCCGATCAAGGATCTGAATCGGTCGTTCAAAATAGCTCAGAGTCTCGTCTAACTCGGCTTCGTCAGGCTGAAGGATATGTGAAGGATCTGGATGATACTTTCGCAGCATAGAGACGTGAAAAACGTCGTGAATACCAGATAAAGACGGAGGAAGTGCAAGTCTGTAGGCAAGATCGCCTATCTTCTCGAGAATCTCGTACGGCCCGATGAATCTCGGAGATCACTTCCCTCTCTTACCGAATCTGACAGTGCCTCTGAACAGAGAAATCTTAAGAAAAACATGGTCTCCCTGCTCGAAACTCAGAGTTCTATGTCTGACATTTGCATACTTCGTCTGTCTATCTTGAGCTGACTTCATTCTGGTCTGAATGATCTTAACCTGCTCTGCCATATCTCTAAGCATCTCCGGTCCCAAATATGGTGACTCGGACAAGTCATCCCAAAACATCGGAGATCGGCACTTCTTGCCGTACAAAGCCTCAAAAGGCGCCATACCGATACTCGCTTGGAAGCTGTTGTTGTAAGAAAACTCCACAAGAGGCAAAGAATCCTGCCAACTAGTGCCAAAGTCTAGCACCACCGCTCGTAGCATATCCTCTAACGTCTGGATAGTTCGCTCTGACTGTCCATCTGTCTGAGGATGATAAGCTGTACTCAGATGCAATCGAGTACCAAGTGCCCCCTGAAGACTATGCCAGAAATGCGAAGTGAATCTAGGATCTGTGTCTGAAACGATCGACTTCGGCACCCCATGCAATCTCACAACATTGCTAACATACAATTTAGCCATCTGATCGTGACGATACGTCATCCTATACGGAATAAAACAAGCAGACTTCGTCAATCGGTCGATCACTACCCAAATAGCATCACATCCTCAAACGGATCGTGGTAGCTTCATGACAAAATCCATAGAAATGTGATCCCATTTCTATTCAGGAATAGATAGACTGTGCAAAAGACCTCCTGGTCGCTTCTGCTCTGCTTTTACTTGCTGGCAGTTCAAACACCGAGATACAAACCTCGCGATGTTGCTCTTCATTCTCTTCCACCAAAAATGAGTCTTTAGATCATTGTACATCTTACGACCTCCAGGATGAATACTAAACCGCCTGTAATGAGCCTCTCGGAGAATACGCTGTCTCAATTCCGAAATATCAGGCACAACAACACGGTTATTCACAAACAAAACATCATCTCTAACCTGGAATTCAGACTGATGTCCCGATCTGACTTTCTCTACTGAAACCTGAATGCTCGGCTCAGACTTCTGTGCTTCTCTGATTGCAACAAACAACTCCGGCTCGACTTGAATATCAAACACTCTGATAGTTTCTCTATCTGTTTCAAACTCTAAACCAGAAGTGCAACAATCATCGATCAACTGAGAAACACCAATAGTAGAAAGAGATAAAGAACATAGCTTTCGGCTCAAAGCATCTGCAACTGCATTTGACTTTCCCGGATAATACTTGATTTCACAGTCGAAATCCTTCAACAGATCTAACCATCTTCTCTGACTCATATTCAGCTCTGCCTGAGAAAACAAGTACTTAAGGCTCTTATGGTCAGAGAAGATCTCGAAAGACTCACCATAAAGATAGTGATGCCAGATCTTCAGAGCAAAGACGATCGCAGCTAGTTCGAGATCATGAACCGGATAATGAGTCTCGTGCGGTTTCAACTGCCTCGATGCATACGCTATCACATGCTTATGCTGCATAAGAACACAACCCAAGCCTCGGTTAGAAGCATCACAATAGACTATGAAACCTCCAGTACCCTTCGGAATAGAAAGAATCGGAGCACTGGTCAGTCTCCTCTTCAGATCAACAAAGCTAGCCTCACAATCTGCAGTCCAGACAAAAGGCGCATTCTTCTGATTTAGCTGGGTAATTGGCTTGGCAATAGACGAGAAACCCTCGATGAAACGACGGTAATAACCAGCTAAACCCATGAATCTTCGGATCTCCGGCACTGAAGTAGGTCTAGGCCAATTCATAACCGCTTCAATCTTGCTGGGATCGACAGAAATCCCATCTTCAGAAATAATGTGACCGAGAAAGACAACTCGATCTAACCAGAATTCACACTTAGACAGCTTGGCAAACAACTGCTCAACTCGCAAAATCTGCAATACGGTCCTCAAGTGCTCTGCATGGTCAGTATGGTTCTTTGAATAGATAAGAATATCATCGATGAAGATAATGACGAACTCATCTAGATAGCGCTGAAAGATACGGTTCATCAATCCCATAAAAACTGCGGGAGCATTAGTCAAACCGAATGGCATGACTATAAACTCAAAGTGACCATACCTCGTTCTGAATGCGGTCTTAGGAACGTCTTCCTCTCGCACTCTCAACTGGTGATAACCTGACCTCAGATCAATCTTAGAGTAGACAGAAGAACCCTGCAGTTGATCAAAAAGGTCATCTATTCGGGGTAAAGGATACCTGTTCTTAACTGTAGCCTGATTCAATTGGCGGTAGTCGATACAGAGCCGCATAGAACCATCCTTCTTCCGAACAAAAAGCACAGGAGCACCCCAAGGCGATACACTAGGTCTGATGTATCCCTTGGCAATTAAATCCTCAAGCTGCTCTTTCAATTCTCTCAATTCAATAAGTTCCATACGATACGGAGCTTTGGAGATAGGTTGAGTACCTGACACTAAGTCAATGCTGAATTCAATTTCTCAAATAGGTGGCAAACCAGGAACATCTTCCGGGAACACATCAGCAAATTCTCTAACCACCGGTAAATCTACCAAAGCTGGGCTAGATTTCAGTACATCAACCGCATAAACCAAAAATCCTTCTGCACCTCTCTGTAGCAAACGAGTCATAGATAACACTGAAATCAAAGGAATTCTAGATCGAGAACCCTTACCAAAGAATTTCCACTCGTCTGCCATTTCAGGTCTGAACCTGACAACTTTCAGAAAACAATCGACTGTTGCCCTGTACTTGGTTAAAGCATCTATACCGACAATACAATCAAAATCTGACAGTCCAAGTATAATACAGTCGAATTCTAACAAATTCCCCTCAAAACAAAGTTCACAGTTCCTGACTAGTCTGACAGAAACAATTCCTCCACCCAAAGGTGAAGTTACAGCTACTACAGTAGGCAACAACTCAGTTGGCAAAGCATGCAATAACACAAATTTCTCAGAGATAAAGGAATGGGAAGCACCTGTATCTATCAAAACATGAGCAGAATGACCAAAAATCGAACAGTTACCTGCTATAACATCATCAGGTGCCGCCTGAGCCTGATCCTCTGTCAAGGCAAAAACTTGTGCCTGCTGTCTCGGGGGCTGGCTTACAGTAGTGTTACCTCCCTGTCTGTTCTGCTGCTGGGGCTGGAAAGAGTGAACTGCAGAGGATTGCCTCTCAAGCTGAGCTGCAAGTCTAGACGAACTCCCACTCTGAGCTCTATCTCTGTTACGCTGTGGGCACACCTTAGAGAAGTGTCCCGGTTGCTGACAGGTGTTACAATTTCCAAAGACTCACACACACTGATCCGGTGAGTGTCTTCCTCCACACTTGCTGCAGTACAAGGTTGATGATCCAGAACTCTGCCCTGAACCAAACTGTCAGGAACCACTGGAACTAGACGAACTGTTCCCCTGCCTTTTGAACTGTTTACCTCTTGCCTTGTACTGATCCTTTATGTTTCCCCCACTGTTACCACCTTCATACCTCTGCTGCTGGTTCTGATGCTGAGGTGGCTGATTCTGATACTGAGATGGTTGGTTCTGATACTGCCTCTGCTGCTGAGGTGCTACCTGATTACCTCTTTGCCTCCACAAGCCTGCTTCTGCTCCCTTTACGTGATTCATGGTGTCCGCAAAGTTGTCTGGCCTAGCAGTGTTCACCAAAGTGAAGATGTCAGGATTCAAGCCATTTATGAAGTGGTCGGCGTTTGCTTCCTCATCTCCGGCAATTAGTGGTGCAAAACGCAACAGACTATCAAACTTGGCTACATACTCTTCGATGTTCAGATTCCCTTGCCTCAGATTGGAAAACTCTGCTCCCTTATCTTTGCGATACGAGATAGGGAAAAACCGCTTATAAAACTCAGATTTAAAAAGAGTCCAAGTAACCTCTGTACCTCTACTCTCAAATGCTTTCTTTGTCATGATCCACCAGCTCTTTGCACCACCACGCAGCTGATGAATTACTAACCTGATTCGGCGGTCATCGGTGTAGTCAATGGAATCAAACAACTGATCCATATCATCCAACCAACTCTCACAGTCAACTGGATTTTCTGAACACATCAACAACGGCGGATTGAACGACTGAAACTTCTTCAGCAAGGTTTCCATAGGAGTCGCTGAAGCATCCAACTGATCAACTTCAGTGCTAGCTTGCTCAGTCGTAGGAATAACTGGCGGTGTGTTTCTGTTTATCACTCAACGAGGACCCATCTGATAATCAAAGGTTAGGACAAGAGATATCTCAATCGCTACAATCAGTGCCCTTACAACCGCTTGGAATACCGGATACCAGTCGATAACAGAAACAGTTATATCTCAAGTAGATCATGCTTTATAAATTAAATAACATAACCATGTAATTCAATAATTCTCAATAATAAAGCATGCTTGCATGGAATTAAGTACACAGTTAAAATATTTAAACACATGCGAGGAGCCAATACACGCAGGCTCGATCTACCCGCTCACTCTAGTTCAACCAAGAATCTTATCTCTCTGATACCACTTAATGTGAGACCTCGATTCTAAACATCTAATCTTGGGATTAAACAACACTAAGATAAACAATAACCAAAGGTTAAAGCAATTAAAAGAATTTTTTTTTTAAAATAGTGCCTCGCTCGATCCGCATGATCTTGCGGATCGAGCAAGCAACTTATGCCAAAGCTACTGCCCGGAAAACCTAGCCCTCGCTCGATCCGCAAGATCTTGCAGATCGAGCAAGCCACAAAAATTTGAAACAGAGGATTGCACAGCTTGCCCTCGCTCGATCCGCAAGATCTTGCGGATCGAGCGGTGACAGAAACAGAGCAAAACAGCAGAAATCATGCTAGAACTTGAGTCCAAAACCAACAACATTTTATCATGCATTTCAATCACAAGTTCTCCAACTAATACATGAAATTATAGGGTTACACAACCGCTCAAAAGTATTGGATTTGTAACGACAAACTTTCAACACAGCTCGCATAAACAATACAATAACATAACGAAGTTCGATATCTAAACATGTTCAAATACAACTAGGTAGACATGCCGACGCGACTTCTAAACCGAGTCTCACTACTAGCTCTCCCTCTTGTTGCTAACCAGGTCTTCGCTGACTTTGTACTGCCCCACCTGTTGCCAAGTACACATACAAAACAAAGCAACAGCCGGATAAACCGGTGAGAATGACATTCCCAGTAAAAACAACATAACAAGTAATGAATATACAACATGCTATCAAAACAACATATTCAAGTCGAAGCTAATGATATGCATGTCTTTAAAACCAGGATATCAATTCTGATAAACAAGGGAGTGATGCTCTGCTTTTGGGATCCCGAGGATGAGATCACGTAACGACTCACCGACTCTCCCAATCGAGGTGGTGCCACGTATCCCACTCCTCTAGACTTTGAGCAACCATAATGAGTATGCTAGCACTAGGCAAAATAGTACAACCTAGACCACTCAATCATAGTTCCCAAACGTCTAAACAAAAAGGGCGGTTCTGCCCGCTGAAATCAAAGTAGGCTCAAGATGAATGCATAATAGAAACATAAACATAAACATAAGCCACATAACAAAACTCAATCAATCAACAAGATACAAGTTCCACATGCTAGAACAAGTATCGATGCAATATGTGATTTAAAAAGGGAAACTCGAGAACCAACAGTCCCGAGTATGCTATCCCGCTATGATGACTGCTTTTACCTTTCAATGCAGTAGTTCCAACTTCTGGAAAGCTACAACAAAAGATTGTATCAAAGTCTAACCAATCTAAACAACAACAAGGCTCAAGGTAATTCTCTATACCGTTCTTCGTCCAAAACTCTGAAACGAACAATTGCTGTTAACCTTGAGTTTGACAAGCTCCAAACGAATCTGTTCAGATAAAAATAAATGATCAATAACCATGATCAACTTACAAGCCAAGATCACAACTCAAAGATGGTTCGAAATCCCCAAAACTCAAACCGACGGCATAACGGCTATAAACTGAACAAACCGAAAATGCAGACAACAGTTCAATACCGATATAATCTCATAAAAATGCTAATACCACAACAACAAGGCAATCCCAACAAATCTCAAAACTCAAACTTTCGAAAATGGCTTGCAAAAATCATAACAATTCCGAACGTCGCTCTATTTCAAAACCGACAGATAATAAACGATCAGAACACTGTAGAGAACAACATACTCAAATCTAGAATGATTCTAACAACATCCAAAAACTAGAATGTATCTGATCGTAGAAAAACTTACGATAGAACGAAGCTCTCGCAGCAGTGATCGCTAATATGCCTTCAGAAATAATTTCTAACGGACGGATCGAGCTCGGACTGAAATCCCAAAGCTTGGAATGAGAAGGGGGCGGCTCTAATGGAGGAGGCGTGCAATGAGGAAGAAGGAGAAGATTTATCCAATCAAATCCAAGTGTAGATAATATATAAAAATCAATATTTGCGTTTTTTTCCCTGAAATTTCCAAAATTTGCAAAAAGGACCCTGATCAAAATCAAACCGGCTCGAGAACTCTGTAATCTCTGATTAACTCAAATAAACTCATTTAAGATAAAAACGGGGCATTACAAAATTCAACTCAATCCTTGTACCACTTGAGCTTATGCCCGGAGGTGCAAGTTCGAATCCTGGGGAGGGCATGAAACTCCCCATCCAGGTGGGAGAAGACCATGAGTGTGACCCACCCAGAGCAGAGGCCAGATGGGCTAGAGCAGAGGGTGTGGTCCTTACAAAAAAGGGCGCCTTTTTTTGCAATGGACTGGGCCCGCACCCTCCGCATTCCGCCACATTAGGCTTTCGCTCTGGGCCGGCCCAGCCATATTCAACTCATGGGCCTTCTCCCCACCTAAAAAAGGGAGTTTCATGCCCTCTCCAAGATTCAAACTTGCACCCCAGAGCGAAAGCCTGATGTGGCGGAATGCGGATGGTGCGGGCCCAGTCCATTACAAAAATTTATGTAATGAACACACCCTCTGCATCTGCCATCATCTAGGCTCAGCTCTGGGTGGGTCAACTCATGGTCTTCTCCCACCTGGATGGGGAGTTTTTGCTCTTCCCAGAGTTTGAACTTGCACCACCAGGAATATATGCAAATTCAACTCAACCCTGGTACCACTTGAGCTACTCTCAGAGCTGAGCCTAGATGATGGCAGATGCAGAGGGTGTGGTCATTATATAAAAGGGTGCCCTTTTTTGTAATGGACTGGGCCCGCACACTCTGATCTAGCCCATCTGGCCTCTACTCTGGGCCGGCCCAGCCATATTCTACTCATGGGCCTTCTCCCCAACTGGAAAGGGGAGTTTCATGCCCTCCCCACGATTCGAACTTGCACCCCAGGCATAAGTGCAAATTCTTATCAATCATGGTACCACTTGAGCTACCGGGGTGCAAGTTCGAATCCTGGGGAGGGCATGAAACTCCCCTTTCCAGGTGGGGAGCTCAAGTGGTACCATGATTGATAAGAATTTGCACTTATGCCTGAGGTTCAAGTTCGAATCCTGGGGAGGGCATGAAAGTCCCTTTTTCAGGTGGGGAGAAGGCCCATGATTAGAATATGGCTGGGCCGGCCCAGAGCAGAGGCCAGATGGGCTAGAGCAGAGTGTGTAGGCCCAGTCCATTACAATGGTAGTACGGGTAAACATACACATATGATGCATGCAAAATCCAATGTCTGGGTAACCATATCTCGGATATACAAATCCAAACTGCTCAGACTGGAAACTAGGATATGATTAGTACCGAACGGGGAATCTAACCACTGGGTAATTTCACTCACTCCTAACTGGACGTGGATCTAGAATTTCCTTAGATGTCAGTTTCGGCTAAACCTGTCGGTCTACGGGGCCCTCAACATCAACCGTCCAAAACAGGGCTGAGCGACCCTACTGGCTCATCTAAAAAGATGTATAGGATCAATATGATATGAAAATGCCACATAACAAATCCATGAAATAACATGTATTCATAGCACATAAATGCAACATATAAGCATGCATATCCGCTGACAATCTCAGTCAGTACTTACGTACCTTAATAAGGCAGTCCTAAAAGCATTCATCTAGGTTCCAAGCCTACCATCCCGAACTATAAGTCTACAATACAAAATAACCATGCATCACTAAACATGCTCTAAAAGCCTTAACTAAGCTAATAGATACTCCCTAATATTTTTAGGAAACTCGGACCATACCTACGTCCGTCGTCAACCCGCTGATGGCGACTGTCCCACAACTTGAGCACAACTCCGCAATAGCTCCGATACTGCTCTGGACACTGTCCGCCAACTCTTACTCTTAAATAAGAGCCCCCAAAGCCCTTAAAATGAGCTATAATGGGAGAGGAAGAAATTGAAAATGATCAAGGAAATGAGCTCCTCGACCCTATGTTTATAGACACGGATCGGACCGTCCGATTTTGGTTTGGAGCATCCGATCGCCACCTGTCCCGCCACATGTCAACTCGATCGCATGAAAAGCAACACCTGTCCCAGCACGAGAACAGAGCGTCCGATCCCGAGAATGGACCGTTCGATCTCTCACCATGATGTCACCAAGCTGACGCCATCCTGCTGATGTCATGGTGCCACCTGGCCATTCAATCTGCAGATCGGACCTTTCGATCTGGCCCTCAACTCGGGGCCTTCCGGGCTATTATTGAGTATTTTGAATCCATTCTCGAACTCCTTAGACCCATTTGGAAATCCCTTAATCATGTTTTATTTAATCTAAACATGATTACTTAATTAATTATCACTAAATTGTTGATTCTGGATACGGGTCACTGAAAGAGTGGGTGCCCAGTGAGCCAACTTGTGGCTAAGGGCTTTGATGACTCTTTGTATAAACAATCTTTTGTTTAATATAATTTACACTTTTATTAATGGCAATGACTTTATCTTTCTTCATATTGTTATATTGTGATATACTATTGTTGTTTTGATAAAGACCTTGAATATACTATAGTGTATGTAAGATGTGGTAGAACATGGAGATGTCTATCATGAAACACATCTTATAGTCACTGTATATTCTAAACTGTTCCTAGTCGATTGAGCCGTCCGATAATAAGGATAAGGATCGCTCGAGTTTGAGACTAGCATTTGCGATGCGGAGTACCACGTTTCATTGATAAGGAACATAGAGATGTTCGAAGCATGCAAATGGATATTCATATGATGAATGATCGAACTACCCTATCCGGACTTTCCAAGTGGTTATCACTTATCGAGTGGATAAAGTCCGCGGTTTTGGTTGTACACCATTAGTCCTTATTACTTGAAACATCATTGAGACTCTATATGCTAGTACTGTGCTTTGACTCGTTTACCGACTCTATTGGGGTCATCAGGTGTCGGGATTGGGTACAGTTACAACACATATAGGAGTCGATGCTTTGTTGTCAAGGATTCACCACATACTTGCGAGTGTGGATATCCTATGCGATCTGAGGAGATATTAGTGTGACGAATCTCTGGCCAGAGTACATGATGTGATTTAAGAAATGGTTTCTTAGTAGCGCATGCGATGTCACTATTTGATCTTCAAGATGCATTGCATAGTTATCGAATCTCGAGCGACTCTCGATATACCAATGGTTGTTGATTCGATCGGGATATATGGATGAAGGGACCGTACTGTACGCTAACCAAAATCTACTGGTTCTTGTAGGCACTATCAGTGATACCTAGGGAATCATGGGGCGATGTTGCTAGGCGCTCATACCATGATTCGATGGGCAAGTCGGAAATTGTTGTTCCGAGTCACAAGGAGTTGTGAGCCCACGGCTAGCTGTATCCCTGAACCATTGAGGGTCACACAGTGTAATGGATTTTTAATCCCCGTTGAGATAGTTAAATTTAAAGAGTTAAATTTAATGAACGAAGAAGTTGGACTTCTTATTTAAGAGTAGAGGAGTAAGATTTCCTAAAATGACATAGGGATGGCCATTTTTGGAAATCACTGAATTCGGATTCAGAAAAATTTATCTTGACTTTAAAAGGTGCAGAAATGGTTTCTGTGCACATTGGTGAAATCGGTTTATCAATCGGAGTCACGATGAATTTTATATTAATTTCTGAACATGCGGGCTTTGCTTGTCGGGCTTGAACTTATGACTAATGGGCCCTAAGCTGTTAGTGGCCTGCATTATAAATAAGTTATTGCAGTACAGAAATTACACACAACAGGCACAAAATTTTCGAAAACCCTAAGCTATTTTTCTTAAAGTGGCCGCCCCCTCTCCCTCTCTCTACTCGAGAAAAATTCCAGCCTGTGATTTTGAATTACAGTCTGGTTTAACGGATCAAATTCGTTAACTCTCTTCGTAGAAAACTTCTGATAGATTTTCTAGTGCAATCTATCAGAGGGATTAAATCTCTATTCGTGGACCTGATTGAAGAACTGTTCGTCCATCGGTTCCAGGGAGATACAACAAGAGCAGAGAAATCTGTTGGTGTCCAGAATCTCGATTCGAGATTAAAGGTAAAAATTTTATAATAGTTATTTAAATTTTTACACACACAATTTAATCGTAAAGATTTGATACCCAATATGGAATCGTTCCATATAATAAAAATTTTAAACTTCCGCTGCACCGGGTATCAATCTTGTTTGATCTGAACGCCGCGCACTCCAACAGTGGTATCAGAGCCAGGTTGCTCAGATCAAGCGATTAAATTAATCGATTGTACAAAAATTTTTTAGGCCTCGGTTTTTGAAACAAAATAAATATTTTAAAATAAAAATATTTTTTTTCCGGGCAAAAACCCGGGCAGCGATTGGATCGCTGCCCGGGAGGGGCAGCGATGGTCGCTGCCCCGGGCAGCGCACGGCGCTGCCCTGCGCAGCGCTGGGCGCTGCACAGGGCGGCGCACGGCGCTGCCCGTCGCTGCCCTGGGGGCAGCCGGGCTGCCCGGCCCGGGAACGTCCCGGGCGGCCCGCGGGAAAAATTATTTTTAATTTTTTAAATTAAATTTTAATATGTTAAAATTCTATTTTTGGTCCGATCGAAAATTGTTTTGATTGGTCCACGAGGCGTCGGATCGAATTGTTCGAGTCCGAAAATTTTAAAATTGATTTTTGGATAAATTTGAATTTTTGGAAAATTTTAATATTTTATCCTTTAATTGAATTTTGAAATTAATTAATTTTTGATACAATTGATGATAAGATATGATCTTATGGATATATTGAGTAAAATATGATTTTATGTATAAAATTGGATTTTATAGATAAAATATGATTTTATTTGATAAAAGGATAAAATATGATTTTATATGTAAAATAAGATTTTATATATGAGATATGATTTTATCTTTTTAAATTTAAATTGCCATTGCATGTTATCCAATAAATTAATTTTGAATTAAATGTTATTGGATAAGGATGATCGATTGCCATGACCAATTTTGTAGGTGTATGTTAGGAATTTACATTTGTTTTATTGTTATTGGTTTTATTAATGGGCCTGGTTTATGGCCCAATATGAATGTCATATGTAATAAAAGTGGGCTTGGTTTATGGCCCGTTCCCACCCCTTAAAAATGTATCCCCTACTTGTCATTGTTATTTATTGTAAATACATTAGATTTAGTGGGAGATCAAGATTTGAAGATGGAGGTGGGCCCAGCAGACAATAAAGACAGAAGAAATGTAAATTGGAAGCAAATGTAATAGGATTGCATTTCATACTGCATATTACCTAGGATTGGACTAAGACTCGTGATTGGCAACCACGGGTCGATTAGAAATGGAATCGATCATCCTATATAATATGTGATATTATAGTTGTATGCATGTTTTAGACAAAATTGTGTGAATCCGACAAGCATACAAAATTTTAAAAATGATGAGACAAATTTTTAATTAAAAATCCCTCATTTTAAATATGATTTAAAATTGATATCAAGATAAATAAAGGAAATTTAAATTTGTTTAAATGTTCCTACCTTCCATCAACGATCAATGTATGAGATGCTACCCGCGGATACGGTCCGGCTCATATTATTGGGGGGCCCGTTCGTCGGAAAGCTGTACATTGGATCGACACATGTTGTAAGTTGGGTGGAACTCCCATGGGATCGGCTCATATTATTGGGGGATCCACATGGCGACCGTCCATCACAACTTAATATTGATGGGTCATCTTGACATGTCACAATAATCGGCGTCATATTATTGGGCCCTTATTGGACATGAGGTAAAAACGTGGAGGTTGCTTTGGAAGCAATTGGGCTCTACCTTTTGAAAATTATGGTTGGCTGATATTATTCGGGACTATAAGTTTGTCAATTGGACTCCATGTTCTCACTAAGGAAAACAGTTTTCCGTTTTCACTAGAGGGTAGTGAAATCGTTAAAATAGTGGGAGTGAGATTCATAAAATAAATTTCGCCTATTTTATGTCTTAGTAAATTGCTTAAACAATCACTGATATTTGTCTGTTTCTTTTCAGTATTTCATACAATGAATTCGCGTAATCCACTTTTCTCGATCCTCGAACAAAATAAGTTGACTGGCGCCAACTATACGGAATGGTTCCGCAAGTTGAAGATTGTCTTGACTTCGGAGAAGATGCTCTACGTGTTAGAAAAATCTCCTCCGAAGGAAGCACCAGCTGACGTAAGTCCAGAGGAGTTAGCCAAGCTTGATACATGGTGGGACCATGATATCAAGACCAAATGCTATATGCAAGCCTCGATGTCTGATGAACTCCAGAGGCGATTTGAAGACACCGTGAATGCTGCTGACATTCACGTTCAACTCAAGGAACTTTTTGGGGCTCAATCGAGGGCTGAAAGGTTCTCTACTGTAAAGGAGCTAATGACGTGTCGCATGCGTGAAGGGACTTCGGTCCGTGATCATGGGGTACGAGTGATTTGGCTCATACAGAAGTTGGCAACCCTTGATTTGGTGTTGGAGCATGAACTCAACGTGGATTTACTACTTCTGTCTCTTCCTTCTTCGTTTGACAGTTTTGTGGTAAATTTCAATATGAACAAGATAGAGGCCACCCTTGAAGAGATGGTCAATATGCTTGTGACATATGAATCCACATTAAAGAAGGATAAACCGGCTTTCTTGGTGGGCTCCTCTTCTTCTGCTAAAAAGGGGCCAAGTACAAAGGGCAAGAAACGTTCTGCCCCACCCAAGAAAGTCGAACCCAAGAAGAAGTACAAGACAAAGGCTTCAAACAATGAAAAATCCAAGGATGTTTGTCATTACTGCAAGAAGCCCGGTCATTGGAAGCGTAACTGCAAGGAATATCTAGAGCAGTTGCGAACTGCGAAGGGTATGTTCTATATTGAAATAAATGTTTCACTTAATACTAATTCTTGGGTATTGGATACCGGATGTGGATCTCACATTTGCAATAATTTGCAGGTGATGACAAGAAGTCGCAAGCTTAGGATGGGTGAGACCCAGCTGAGGCTCGGAAATGGTTCCAGAGTTGAAGCAAAAGCCGTGGGAGATGTTTATTTAATTTTGCAGAATGGTTTTAAGTTACTTTTAAGAGATGTTTTATTTGTTCCGGATTTAATTAAAAACATTATTTCTGTTTCTATGCTTGATAGAGATGGTTATTCTTGCAATTTTGTGAATGGGATTTGCAATATTTACAAGAATGAATGTTTGATTGGAAATGGACAACTTGAAAACGATCTATACAACTTAAAACTAAAAGACGTTCCAATAAATTATGTTGATAAACCGGCAACAACAAACAAAAGGAAAATCGATAGCCAAAACCCGGCAAACCTTTGGCACGCTAGGCTAGGTCATATTTCCTCAAGGAGGATGAACAAGCTAGTGGGAGAGGGCATGTTTGATATGTCTGATATTAACTCTCTACCTACTTGTGAATCCTGCCTAAAAGGAAAAATGACTAAATCTCCTTTTAAGGGGAAACCTGAGCGTAGTCAAAATCTGTTGGATTTGATCCATACAGATGTTTGTGGTCCATTTAGAGTTGGGACTCAATATGGCCACACCTACTTCATTACCTTTACTGATGATTATTCAAGGTATGTGTATTTATATTTAATGAAATATAAGTCTGAAGCATTTGAAAAGTTCAAAGAATTCAAGGCTGAAGTAGAAAACAAGCTAGGTAAAAGTATTAAAGCACTTAGATCGGATCGAGGTGGAGAATACTTGAGTACCGAGTTTTTGGACTATTTGAAAGAGAATGGGATTCTCTCTCAGTGGACTCCTCCTATGACACCACAGCTGAATGGTGTATCGGAGAGTCGTAATCGAACTTTGTTGGACATGGTTCGATCCATGATGAGCTTCACTGAGCTTCCACCTTCGTTTTGGGGCTATGCGCTTGAAACGACGGTATTGTTGTTGAACAACGTCCACACTAAAGCAGTGAACAAAACACCATACGAGTTATGGAATGGCAAAGCTCCTAAGTATTCGTACTTGAGGATTTGGGGATGTCCTGCTTACGTGAAGCGGACAGTGGGAGATAAGTTGGATAGTCGATCCAGCTTATGTTATTTTGTAGGGTATCCGAAGAATTCAATCGGATATTATTTCTATTATCCTGCTGAAACAAAGGTGTTTGTTTCGAGGAATGCCACCTTCTTGGAGAAGGAGTTCTTATTGGATAAGAAAGGCGAGATGATGGAACTCGAAGAAATTCGAGAAGAACCCGAAATACAAAATAACGATCCTACACCTCAGGAACCATTGATAGACACGCCTATACCTAGGAGATCCGAGAGGACTTCTAAACCTCCTATTCGATATGGTCTTCTTCTTGAAGGGGATCAAGATGAACCCGATGTTGGATGTGATCCAAGAAACTTCAAGGAAGCAATTTCTGATGTGGATTCAAATTTATGGCTTGAAGCTATGCAGTCGGAAATAGATTCGATGCATACAAACCAAGTTTGGTCTTTAGTAGATTCTCCCGATGGAATTGTTCCAATAGGGTGTAAATGGATCTACAAGAGAAAGCTTGGGCCTGATGGTAAGGTATTGACCTACAAGGCGCGATTGGTGGCAAAAGGTTATACTCAAAGACAAGGAGTTGACTATGATGAAACCTTTTCACCAGTTGCAATGTTCAAGTCCATAAGAATCCTTATTGCCATAGCAGCATGGTATGACTATGAGATATGGCAAATGGATGTGAAGACTGCTTTTCTTAATGGAGACATTAAGAAAGAAATCTATATGAAGCAGCCTGAGGGGTTCACATCCATGGGAAGCGAGCATAAGGTATGCAAGCTTCAGAGATCAATTTATGGTCTAAAACAAGCATCAAGAAGTTGGAACCAAAAATTTGATGAAACAATAAAAGATTTTGGTTTCATCAAGAATCCGGAGGAACCATGCGTGTACAAGAAAGTAGTTAAGGATGCTGTGACATTCTTAGTACTTTATGTTGATGACATCCTACTCATTGGAAATGATGTAGGGATGTTGCAGTCAACAAAGATATGGTTATCAGGTAGATTTTCGATGAAGGATTTGGGTGAGGCATCCTATATTCTTGGGATACAGATCTATAGAGATAGATCTAAGAGAATGATAGGACTCACTCAATCAACCTACATCGACACCATATTGAAACGGTTTTCAATGGATGGGTCCAAGAGAGGACATCTACCCATGTGTCATGGAGTTTCTCTATCCAAGTCTATGTGTCCCAAGATAGATGAAGAGATAGAGAAAATGACACATGTACCATATGCGTCAGCCATAGGTAGTATCATGTATGGGATGATATCTACCAGACCGGATGTAGCATTTGCTCTGAGTGTCACGAGCAGATATCAAGCTAATCCTGGTCAAATGCATTGGAAAGCCGTGAAGGACATTCTTAAGTACTTACGAAGGACTAAGAATATGTTCATGGTATATGGAGGAAGAGAACTAAAATTGGAAGGCTATACCGACTCTAGCTTCCAAAGTGACGTGGATGACTCGAAGTCAACCTCTGGATTTGGGTTCATGCTCAATGGCGGTGCTGTCTCTTGGAAGAGTTCCAAGCAGGACACCACAACGGATTCCACCACTGAAGCTGAATACATTGCAGCATCAGCTGCTGCTAAAGAGGCCGTTTGGATGAGGAATTTCGTCCAAGAGTTGGGTGTCATTCCTGAAGTTGTTGGTCCAGTCCCGGTGTACTGTGACAACACGGGTGCCGTTGCTCAGGCAAAGGAACCAAGGTCTCATCAAAGATCCAAACACGTACTGAGGAAATACCACATCATCCGGGAGATTGTGGAAAGAGGAGACATCACTGTCGAAAGAGTGGCCTCTGCAGACAATATCGCTGATCCACTTACTAAGCCCTTGCCAGGACCATTATTTGACAAACATCGCGAAGCAATGGGTCTACGTAGTATGACTAGTTGGCTATAGGGCAAGTGGGAGATTGAAAGAGTGGGTGCCCAGTGAGCCAACTTGTGGCTAAGGGCTTTGATGACTCTTTGTATAAACAATCTTTTGTTTAATATAATTTACACTTTTATTAATGGCAATGACTTTATCTTTCTTCATATTGTTATATTGTGATATACTATTGTTGTTTTGATAAAGACCTTGAATATACTATAGTGTATGTAAGATGTGGTAGAACATGGAGATGTCTATCATGAAACACATCTTATAGTCACTGTATATTCTAAACTGTTCCTAGTCGATTGAGCCGTCCGATAATAAGGATAAGGATCGCTCGAGTTTGAGACTAGCATTTGCGATGCGGAGTACCACGTTTCATTGATAAGGAACATAGAGATGTTCGAAGCATGCAAATGGATATTCATATGATGAATGATCGAACTACCCTATCCGGACTTTCCAAGTGGTTATCACTTATCGAGTGGATAAAGTCCGCGGTTTTGGTTGTACACCATTAGTCCTTATTACTTGAAACATCATTGAGACTCTATATGCTAGTACTGTGCTTTGACTCGTTTACCGACTCTATTGGGGTCATCAGGTGTCGGGATTGGGTACAGTTACAACACATATAGGAGTCGATGCTTTGTTGTCAAAGATTCACCACATACTTGCGAGTGTGGATATCCTATGCGATCTGAGGAGATATTAGTGTGACGAATCTCTGGCCAGAGTACATGATGTGATTTAAGAAATGGTTTCTTAGTAGCGCATGCGATGTCACTATTTGATCTTCAAGATGCATTGCATAGTTATCGAATCTCGAGCGACTCTCGATATACCAATGGTTGTTGATTCGATCGGGATATATGGATGAAGGGACCGTACTGTACGCTAACCAAAATCTACTGGTTCTTGTAGGCACTATCAGTGATACCTAGGGAATCATGGGGCGATGTTGCTAGGCGCTCATACCATGATTCGATGGGCAAGTCGGAAATTGTTGTTCTGAGTCACAAGGAGTTGTGAGCCCACGGCTAGCTGTATCCCTGAACCATTGAGGGTCACACAGTGTAATGGATTTTTAATCCCCGTTGAGATAGTTAAATTTAAAGAGTTAAATTTAATGAACGAAGAAGTTGGACTTCTTATTTAAGAGTAGAGGAGTAAGATTTCCTAAAATGACATAGGGATGGCCATTTTTGGAAATCACTGAATTCGGATTCAGAAAAATTTATCTTGACTTTAAAAGGTGCAGAAATGGTTTCTGTGCACATTGGTGAAATCGGTTTATCAATCGGAGTCACGATGAATTTTATATTAATTTCTGAACATGCGGGCTTTGCTTGTCGGGCTTGAACTTATGACTAATGGGCCCTAAGCTGTTAGTGGCCTGCATTATAAATAAGTTATTGCAGTACAGAAATTACACACAACAGGCACAAAATTTTCGAAAACCCTAAGCTATTTTTCTTAAAGTGGCCGCCCCCTCTCCCTCTCTCTACTCGAGAAAAATTCCAGCCTGTGATTTTGAATTACAGTCTGGTTTAACGGATCAAATTCGTTAACTCTCTTCGTAGAAAACTTCTGATAGATTTTCTAGTGCAATCTATCAGAGGGATTAAATCTCTATTCGTGGACCTGATTGAAGAACTGTTCGTCCATCGGTTCCAGGGAGATACAACAAGAGCAGAGAAATCTGTTGGTGTCCAGAATCTCGATTCGAGATTAAAGGTAAAAATTTTATAATAGTTATTTAAATTTTTACACACACAATTTAATCGTAAAGATTTGATACCCAATATGGAATCGTTCCATATAATAAAAATTTTAAACTTCCGCTGCACCGGGTATCAATCTTGTTTGATCTGAACGCCGCGCACTCCAATAGTCACTACATTCTCCCCCCTTGAAAGATTTCATCCTCGACATCTATGGAAATCCCGAGAACGTAAAATAAACCATCTTATCACATTCACTGGTCGTTCTGATTTGAAACATATTGTCGAATAACTTTCGATAGCCCAAACCTCGCTAAAACTTTTATGGTATAACCCTAACTGAATCACCTCACGACTTCTAAAGTCGGCTTAGAACTCCGTACCGGTTCTAACCTTACACGCATTGTCAATAATCCAAGCTCACTTTGAATTCTGCCTTTAGACAATTGCCTTATCATCCGCAATCCCGCTGGACTTGTGAAACACCACTGACTACCGTCATAAATTCACTGTCCATTGCAAATGGTACAATATCATCTTCGGACAATTTCCTCAAAATTTTCCATGCACAACAAGTAGATATAAGAATCCTTATTTCCTAGTCACAAAATCAGTCTTACTCTAACATGAACTAATCACGCTTCTCGACTGATACCGGATCTTGACACCTTCATGCCACAAGTTAGAAACGTCGTTGGCTATGCAATATTCCGAAATCCTGATACATCTTACCAACTTTGCATGATCATCTAAACTCTTGTCAGATCAAACCAGAGTTTACCGAGAACTCACTGTTTAACTAACTTATACGATCTCAATCGCTGTCTGAGTAGTAACAACTACTAATTGGCTATTAACGCAATCTCTCTGATATCTAACCTGAATATCACAAGATTACTGTAGTCTCATGAATACTTACCAAATACCAACCCTGACTGAAACATCAATGCTAACTGCAAATCTTAGTGATGACACTTCTGCTAAGATCGTAACTAGTCATCCGCTATCTTTAGATGCGACCAGTATCTTCCGCTAATGTAACGCCCCGTTTTTATATTAATTGATGTTATTTGAGATAAACAGTGATTTCAGAATTCAAGAGCCAACTTTTTAGAGATCAGGGTCTAATTTGCAGTTTTTGGAATTTTTAGGGACTGAAATGCAAATATGGGATTTATTATATTATTGGACTTTGACTAAGTCTTTCTCATTGCTTCTTCATCCCCTCCAACTCGATTTCCCTCCATTGAAGATGCCTCATAGCATTCCAAGCTTTTGTGATTTCAGTTCGAGCTCGATCCGTCCGATAGAATTGATTTCTGACTTGATATCTACGATCACAGCGACGAGTGCTTCGTTTGGAAGTAAGTTTATCTTAATTCTGAGAAGTTTGAATTTATCGATGTTGTCAGAATTTGTTTATATTCGGAGAGGATGATTATGAGTTAGCAGTGATCGTATATCTAAGACGGTTCGAAGATCTAACGACGATCGGAATTGTTATGATTTTTCTTGTCATTTTCGAAAATCTTGTTTTTGAGATGTGTTGATATTGTATTGGGTTTGATGTTTGAGGATTGGAATGAGTTTGTTGAGTTGTTGTTTTGATGTCTGGGTTTGGTCAGTTTACAGCCGTTATGTCGTCAATTTGAGTTTTGGATATCGTTTCGATGTTTTGAGTTATACCGAGCTTAGTATGGGTTTTGATATCGATTTTGATCACTATGACTTCTTCTGATAGATTGATTTGAAGTCTTTGGAATTGCGAGCCTTGCAGTCTTGATCAGTTTGGAAGAGTTGAGCCGGTATAGTATCGATGTCCTTCTTTATCGATTGATTTAACTTGACTTGGATTTGATTGAGGAATTGTTGTTTTCAGATTGAAGTTTTGGAACGTCAAATAAGAGGTATAAGATGACCTTGGAATGAAATAGGAAGATTAACTCGAATCAGGATTGATTCGAGTGTCCTAGAAGAAATCACATACTGCATGTTTTTGTTGGAAAAACTGGCGAGTTCCCAGACCAGTTACGATTGATACCCGGTGCAGCGGAAGTTTAAAAATTTTTCATGGAACGTTTCCATGGTATGGGTATCAACCGTTCATCAATTGAATTACGTGTGTGTGTAAAATTTAAATAACAATTAAATAAATTTTACCTCAAATCTCGCAACGAGATTAATGGACACCAACAGAACAATTCTGCTCTTGTTGTCTCTCCCTGGAACCGATGAACGCCTTCAATCAGGTCCACGAACAGAGGTTTAATCCCTCTGATAGATTGCACTAGAAAATCTATCAGAAGTTTTCTGCGAAGAGAATACACGAATCTGATTCGCTATTCCTTACTGCGATTCAAAATCACAGACCGGAATTTCTCGGGCAGAGGGGGAGGGTTCGGCCGATTTGTTGAGAGAGAGGCTAGGGTTCGATTTTTGCTCTGTCTCAAAAATTATGACCTGTTGTGTGTAATTTCTGTACTGAAATAACTTATTTATAATGCAGGCCACTAACACCTTAGGGCCCATTAGTCATAAGCTGGGGCCCGACAAGCAAAGCCCACTCGTTCAGAAATTAATATAAAATTCATCGTGACTCCGATTGATGAAACGATTTCACCAATGTGCACAGAAACCATTTCTGCACGTTTTAAAGTCAAAATAAATTTTCCTGAATCCGAATTCAGTGGTTTCCAAAAATGTCCATCCCTATGTCATTTTAGGAAATCCTACTCCCTTACTCTTATTTAAGAAGTCCAACTCCTTAGTTCATTAAATTTAACTCTTTAAATTTAACTATCTCAACGGGGATTAAAACTCCATTACACTGTGTGACCCTCAATGGTTCAGGGATACAGCTAGCCGTGGGCTCACAACTCCTTGTGACTCGGAACAACACTTTCCGACTTGCCCAACGAATCATGGTAAAGCGCCTAGCAACATCGCCCCATGATTCCCTAGGTATCACTGATAGTGCCTACAAGAACCAGTAGATTTTGGTTAGCGTACAGTACGGTCCCTTCATCCATATATCCCGATCGAATCAACAACCATTGGTATATCGAGAGTCGCTCAAGATTCGATAACTATGCAATACATCTTGAAGATCAAATTAGTGACATCGCATGTGATACTAAGAAACCATTTCTTAAATCACATCAAGTACTCTGGCCAGAGATTTGTCACACTAATATCTCCTCAGATCGCATAGGATATCCACACTCGCAAGTATGTGGTGAATCCTTGACAACAATGCATTGACTCCTATATGTGTCGTAACTGTACCCAATCTCGACACCTGATGACCCCCTCAGAGTCGGTAAACGAGTCAAAGCACAGTACTAGCATATAGAGTCTCCATGATGTTTCAAGTCGTAAGGACTAATGGTGTACAACCAAAACCGCGGACTTTATCCACTCGATAAGTGATAACCACTTGGAAAGTCCGGATAGGGTAGTTCGACTATTCATCCTATGAATATCCATTTGCATGCTTCGAACATCTCCATGTTCCCTACCAATGAAACGTGGTACTCCGCATCGCAAATGCTAGTCTCAAACTCGAGCGATCCTTATCCTTATTATCGGACGGCTCAATCGACTAGGAACGGTTTTTAGAATATACAGTGACTATAAGATGTATTTCATGATAGACATCTCCATGTTCTACCACATCTTACATACACTATAGTATATTCAAGGTCTTTATCAAAACAACAATAGTATATCACAATATAACAATATGAAGTAATATAAAGTCATTGCCATAAAAGTGTAAATAATATTAAACAAAAGATTGTTTATACAAAGAGTCATCAAAGCCCATAGCCACACAGTTGGCTCACTGGGCACCCACTCTTACAATCTCCCACTTGCCCTATAGCCAACTAGTCATACTACGTAGACCCATTGCTTCGCGATGTTTGTCAAACAATGGTCCTGGCAAAGGCTTAGTAAGCGGATCAGCGATATTGTCTGCAGAGGCCACTCGTTCGACAATGATGTCTCCTCTTTCCACAATCTCCCGGATTATGTGGTATTTCCTCAGTACGTGTTTGGATCTTTGATGTGACCTTGGTTCCTTTGCTTGAGCAACGGCACCCGTGTTGTCGCAGTACACCGGGACTGGACCAACAAATTCAGGAATGACGCCCAACTCTTGGACGAAATTCCTCATCCAAACGGCCTCTTTAGCAGCAGCTGATGCTGCAATGTATTCAGCCTCAGTGGTGGAATCCGCTGTGGTGTCCTGCTTGGAACTCTTCCAAGAGACAGCACCACCATTGAGCATGAACACAAATCCAGAGGTTGACTTCGAGTCATCCACATCACTTTGGAAGCTAGAGTCGGTATAGCCTTCCAGTTTGAGTTCTCGTCCTCCATAAACCATGAACATATTCTTAGTCCTTCGCAAGTACTTAAGAATGTCCTTCACGGCTTTCCAATGCATCTGACCAGGATTAGACTGATATCTGCTCGTGACACTCAGAGCAAATGCTACATCCGGTCTGGTAGATATCATCCCATACATGATACTACCTATAGCTGACGCATATGGTACATGTGTCATATTCTCTATCTCTGCATCAGTCTTGGGACACATAGACTTGGATAGAGAAACTCCATGACACATGGGTAGATGTCCTCTCTTGGACCCATCCATTGAAAACCGTTTCAATATGGTATCGATGTAGGTTGATTGAGTGAGTCCTATCATTCTCTTAGATCTATCCCTATAGATCTGTATCCCAAGAATGTAGGATGCCTCACCCAAATCCTTCATCGAAAATCTACCTGATAACCATATCTTTGTTGACTGCAACATCCCTACATCATTCCCAATGAGTAGGATGTCATCAACATAAAGTACTAAGAATGTCACCGCATCCTTAACTACTTTCTTGTACACGCAAGGTTCCTCCGGGTTCTTGATGAAACCAAAATCTTTAATTGTTTCATCAAATTTATGGTTCCAACTTCTTGATGCTTGTTTTAGACCATAAATTGATCTCTGAAGCTTGCATACCTTATGCTCGCTTCCCATGGATGTGAACCCCTCAGGCTGCTTCATATAGATTTCTTCCTTAATGTCTCCATTAAGAAAAGCAGTCTTCACATCCATCTGCCATATCTCATAGTCATACCATGCAGCTATGGCAATTAGGATTCTTATGGACTTGAACATTGCGACTGGTGAAAAGGTTTCATCATAGTCAACTCCTTGCCTTTGAGTATAACCTTTCGCTACCAATCGCGCCTTGTAAGTCAATATCTTACCATCAGGCCCAAGCTTTCTTTTGTAGATCCATTTACACCCTATTGGAACAATTCCATCGGGAGGATCCACTAAAGACCAGACTTGGTTAGTATGCATCGAATCCAATTCTGACTGCATAGCTTCAAGCCATAAATTCGAATCCGCATCAGAAATTGCTTCCTTGAAGCTTCTTGGATCACATCCAATGTCGGGTTCATCTTGACCCTCTTCAAGAAGAAGACCATATCGAACTGGAGGTCTAGAAGTCCTCTCGGATCTTCTAGGTGCAGGCGTGTCCAGCAATGGTTCCTGAGGTGTGGGATCGTTATTTTGTATTTCGGTTTCTTCTCGAACTTCTTCGAGTTCCATCATCTCGCCTTTCTTATCCAATAAGAACTCCTTCTCCAAGAAGGTGGCATTCCGTGAAACAAACACCTTTGTTTCAGCAGGATAATAGAAATAATATCCGATTGAATTCTTCGGATACCCCACAAAATAACACAAGCTGGATCGACTATCCAACTTATCTCCCACTGTCCGCTTCACGTAAGCAGGACATCCCCAAATCCTCAAGTATGAATACTTAGGAGCTTTGCCATTCCATAACTCGTATGGTGTTTTGTCCACTGCTTTAGTGTGGACGTTATTCAACAACAATACCGCCGTTTCAAGCGCATAGCCCCAAAACGAAGGTGGAAGCTCAGTGAAGCTCATCATGGATCGAACCATGTCCAACAAAGTTCGATTACGACGCTCCGATACACCATTAAGCTGTGGTGTCATAGGAGGAGTCCACTGAGAGAGAATCCCATTCTCTTTTAGATAGTCCAAAAACTCGGTACTCAAGTATTCTCCACCTCGATCCGATCGAAGTGCTTTAATACTTTTACCTAGCTTGTTTTCTACTTCAGCCTTGAATTCTTTGAACTTTTCAAATGCTTCAGACTTATATTTCATTAAATATAAATACCCATACCTAGAATAATCATCAGTAAAGGTAATGAAGTAGGTGTGGCCATGTTGAGTCCCTACTCTAAATGGACCACAAACATCTATATGGATCAAATCCAACAGATTTTGACTACGTTCAGGCTTCCCCTTAAAAGGAGATTTAGTCATTTTCCCTTTTAGGCAGGATTCACAAGTAGGTAGAGAGTTAATATCAGACATATCAAACATGCCCTCTCCCACTAGCTTGTTCATCCTCCTTGAGGAAATATGACCTAGTCTAGCGTGCCAAAGGTTTGCCGGGTTTTGACTATCGATTTTCCTTTTGTTTGTTGTCGCCGGTTTGTCAATACAATTTACTGGAACGTCTTTTAGTTTTAAATTGTATAGATCGTTTTCAAGTTGTCCATTTCCAATTAAACATTCATTCTTGTAAATATTGCAAATCCCATTCACAAAATTACAAGAATAACCATCTCTATCAAGCATAGAAATAGAAATAATGTTTTTAATTAAATCTGGCACAAATAAAACATCTCTCAACAATAATTTAAAACCATTCTGCAAAATCAAACAAACATCTCCAATGGCCGTAGCTTCAACTCTGGAACCATTCCCGAGCCTCAGCTGGGTCTCACCCATTCTAAGCCTGCGACTTCTTGTCATCACCTGCAAATCATTGCAAATGTGAGATCCACATCCGGTATCCAATACCCAAGAAGTTGTATTAAGTGACATGTTTATTTCGATATAGAACATACCCTTTGCAGTTCCCAACTGCTCAAGATACTCCTTGCAGTTGCGCTTCCAATGACCCGGCTTCTTGCAGTAATGGCAAACATCCTTGGATTTTCCATCGTTTGAAGCCTTTGTCTTTTGCTTCTTCTCGGGTTCCACTTTCTTGGGTGGGGCAGAACGTTTCTTGCCCTTCATACTTGGCCCCTTCTTAGCAGAAGATGAGGAGCCCACCAAGAAAGCTGGCTTATCCTTCTTAAGTGTGGATTCATATGTAACGAGCATATTGACCATCTCTTCAAGGGTGGCCTCTATCTTGTTCATATTAAAATTTATCACGAATCCATCAAATGAAGAAGGAAGAGATAGAAGCAGCAAGTCCACATTGAGTTCATGCTCCAACACCAAATCAAGGGTCGCTAACTTCTGTATGAGCCAAATCACTCGTACCCCATGATCACGGACCGAAGTCCCTTCACGCATGCGGCACGTCATCAACTCCTTAACAGTAGAACCTTTCAGCCCTCGACTGAGCCCCAAAAAGTTCCTTGAGTTGCGTGTGAATGTCAGCAGCATTCACCGTGTCCTCAAATCGCCTCTGGAGTTCATCAGACATCGAGGCTTGCATATAGCATTTGGTCTTGATGTCATGGTCACACCATGCATCAAGTTTGGCCAATTCCTCCGGACTTATGTCAGCTGGTGCTTCCTTCGGAGGTGCTTTCTCTAACACGTAGAGCATTTTCTCCGAAGTTAAGACAATCTTCAACTTCCGGAACCATTCCGTATAGTTGGCGCCAGTCAGCTTGTTTTGTTCGAGGATCGAGAATAAAGGATTTCGCGAATTCATTGTATGAAATACTGAAAAGGAAAAACAGACATATATCAATGATTGTTTAACAATTTACTAAGACATAAAATAGGCGAATTTAATTTTATGAATCTCACTCCCACTATTTTAACGATTTCACCACCCTCTAGTGAAAACGGGAAACTTTTTCCTTAGTGAGAACATGGAGTCCAATTGACAAACTTATGGTCCCGAATAATATCAGCCAACCATAATTCTCAAAAGGTAGAGCCCAATTGCTTCCAAAGCAACCCCCATGTATTTACCTCATGTCCAATAAGGGCCCAATAATATGACGCCGTTTAAAGTGACATGTCAAGATGACCCATCAATATTAAGTTGTGATGGACGGTCGCCATGTGGATCCCCCAATAATATGAGCCGATCCCATGGGAGTTCCACCCAACTTACAACATTTGTCGATCCAATGTACAGCTTTCCGACGGACGGGCCCCCCCAATAATATGAGCCGGACCGTATCCGCGGGTAGCATCACATACATTGACCGTTGATGGAAGGTAGGAACATTTAAACAATATTTAAATTTCCTTTATTTATCTTGATATAAATTTTAAATCATATTTAAAATGAGGGATTTTATTTATAAAAATATTTGTCTCATCATATTTAATTTATTGCATGCATTGCCGGATTCACGCAATTTATGTCTAAACATGCATACAATCATAATATCACATATATAGGATGATCGATTCCATTTCTAATTGACCCGTGGTTGCCAATCACGGGTCTTAGTCCAATCCTAGGTAATATGCAGTATGCAAATGCAATCCTATTACATATGCTTCCAATTTACATTTCTTCAGTCTTCATTGTCTGCTGGGCCCACCATCTTCAAATCTTGATCTCCCACTAAATCTAATGTATTTACAATAAATAACAATGACAAGTAGGGGATACATTTTTAGGGGGTGGGAACGGGCTATAAACCAAGCCCACTTTTATTACATATGACATTCATATCGGGCCATAAACCAGGCCCATTAATAAAACCAACAACAATAAAGACAAAATGTAAATTCCTAACATACACCTACAAAATTGGTCATGGCAATCGATCATCCTTATCCAATAACATTTAATTCAAAATTAATTTATTGGATAACATGCTGTGGCAATTCAAATTTAAACAAGATAAAATCATATTTTATATATAAAATCACATTTCACATATAAAATCATATTTTATCTCCATATCAAATAAAATCATATTTTATCTATAAAATCCAATTTTACAAATAAAATCATATTTTATCTAATATATCATAAGATCATATCTTATCATCAATTGTACCAAAATAATTGATTTCAAAATTCAATTTACGGATAAAATATTAAAATTTTCCAAAAATTCAAATTTATCCAAAATCAATTTTAAAATTTACGGACTCGAACAATTCGATCCGAAATCTCGTGAACCAATCAAAAACAATTTTTGACCGGACCAAAAATAAAATTTTAACATATTAAAATTAATTTTTAATAAAATATTAATTTTTCCCGCGGGCCACCCGGGACACTCCCGGTTGGGCCGCACCCGGGCGCGGGCCGGGGCAGCCCGGCTGCCCCCTTAGGGCAGCAACGCTTGCTGCCCTGGCGGCGCCTGGCGCCGCCGCTGGGCGGCGCCGAGCGCCGCCCCTGGGCGGCGCTGTGCGCCGCCCTGGGCGGCGCCGAGCGCTGCCCTGCGCAGCGCACAGCGCTGCCCTGGGCAGCGCCGCGCGCCGCCCTGGGCGGCGATGGTCGCCGCCCTGGGCGGCGCCGTGCGCCCCCTTTGGGCGGCGCCGTGCGCCGCCCCTGGGGGCAGCGACCATCGCTGCCCCTTCCGGGCAGCGATCCAATCGCTGCCCGGGTTTCGTCCCCGGAAAAAAAAAAAATTTTTTATTAAAAATATTTATTTTGTTTCAAAAACCGAGACTCAAAAATTTTGTACAATTGATTAATTCAATCGATTGATCTGAGCAACCTGGCTCTGATACCACTGTTGGAAAAACTGGCGAGTTCCCAGACCAGTTACGATTGATACCCGGTGCAGCGGAAGTTTAAAAATTTTTCATGGAACGTTTCCATGGTATGGGTATCAACCGTTCATCAATTGAATTACGTGTGTGTGTAAAATTTAAATAACAATTAAATAAATTTTACCTCAAATCTCGCAACGAGATTAATGGACACCAACAGAACAATTCTGCTCTTGTTGTCTCTCCCTGGAACCGATGAACGCCTTCAATCAGGTCCACGAACAGAGGTTTAATCCCTCTGATAGATTGCACTAGAAAATCTATCAGAAGTTTTCTGCGAAGAGAATACACGAATCTGATTCGCTATTCCTTACTGCGATTCAAAATCACAGACCGGAATTTCTCGGGCAGAGGGGGAGGGTTCGGCCGATTTGTTGAGAGAGAGGCTAGGGTTCGATTTTTGCTCTGTCTCAAAAATTATGACCTGTTGTGTGTAATTTCTGTACTGAAATAACTTATTTATAATGCAGGCCACTAACACCTTAGGGCCCATTAGTCATAAGCTGGGGCCCGACAAGCAAAGCCCACTCGTTCAGAAATTAATATAAAATTCATCGTGACTCCGATTGATGAAACGATTTCACCAATGTGCACAGAAACCATTTCTGCACGTTTTAAAGTCAAAATAAATTTTCCTGAATCCGAATTCAGTGGTTTCCAAAAATGTCCATCCCTATGTCATTTTAGGAAATCCTACTCCCTTACTCTTATTTAAGAAGTCCAACTCCTTAGTTCATTAAATTTAACTCTTTAAATTTAACTATCTCAACGGGGATTAAAACTCCATTACACTGTGTGACCCTCAATGGTTCAGGGATACAGCTAGCCGTGGGCTCACAACTCCTTGTGACTCGGAACAACACTTTCCGACTTGCCCAACGAATCATGGTAAAGCGCCTAGCAACATCGCCCCATGATTCCCTAGGTATCACTGATAGTGCCTACAAGAACCAGTAGATTTTGGTTAGCGTACAGTACGGTCCCTTCATCCATATATCCCGATCGAATCAACAACCATTGGTATATCGAGAGTCGCTCAAGATTCGATAACTATGCAATACATCTTGAAGATCAAATTAGTGACATCGCATGTGATACTAAGAAACCATTTCTTAAATCACATCAAGTACTCTGGCCAGAGATTTGTCACACTAATATCTCCTCAGATCGCATAGGATATCCACACTCGCAAGTATGTGGTGAATCCTTGACAACAATGCATTGACTCCTATATGTGTCGTAACTGTACCCAATCTCGACACCTGATGACCCCCTCAGAGTCGGTAAACGAGTCAAAGCACAGTACTAGCATATAGAGTCTCCATGATGTTTCAAGTCGTAAGGACTAATGGTGTACAACCAAAACCGCGGACTTTATCCACTCGATAAGTGATAACCACTTGGAAAGTCCGGATAGGGTAGTTCGACTATTCATCCTATGAATATCCATTTGCATGCTTCGAACATCTCCATGTTCCCTACCAATGAAACGTGGTACTCCGCATCGCAAATGCTAGTCTCAAACTCGAGCGATCCTTATCCTTATTATCGGACGGCTCAATCGACTAGGAACGGTTTTTAGAATATACAGTGACTATAAGATGTATTTCATGATAGACATCTCCATGTTCTACCACATCTTACATACACTATAGTATATTCAAGGTCTTTATCAAAACAACAATAGTATATCACAATATAACAATATGAAGTAATATAAAGTCATTGCCATAAAAGTGTAAATAATATTAAACAAAAGATTGTTTATACAAAGAGTCATCAAAGCCCATAGCCACACAGTTGGCTCACTGGGCACCCACTCTTACAGTTTTGACTGCTTATTTGATTATATGATTGAATTTATATTGAGTGCATGAGATTACATATGCATTCATATTGAAACTTGATTTATTCAGATTGAATTAGACGATCTAGGGATTGTAGTCGAGTAGCTTGGTAGGCGATTTACTACCTTGTCGAGTAGCTCACTATAATGCCCTTGAGTCTAGAGGATTAAAGCATGGCACGTCCACCTCGAGAGGGAAGTCGGTGTGATTGTAGGATGTTTTAACCTCGGGATCCCAAACCAAAGAAAGAAAGAATAATTCCAATTGATTATCTGAGTCTGATAATCCAGAAGTTTTAAAGACATGCATATCATTTTAATTCAGTACTTGAATGGATTAATTGATAATATGAGGAATGAATTCATAGTATGAGTTGATATGTTTATTTGATTGCATGTTAGTCTCTTTTACTGGAAAATTATTCTCACCGATTTATCCGGCTGTTGTCTTTGTTTGTATGTGTATTTGGCAACAGGTGGGGCAGGACCAAGTCAGAAGAGGCATGGTTAGTTTCGAAGGAAAGATGTAGAAGTGAGACTCGGTCTAGAAGTCGATTCCAGCATGTCAATCTAGTTTATGTTAGAACATGTTTAGTTATCGAACTTCACCGTTATATTGTTGTTGAATGTTCTCGACTTTGGGTTGGTTGTTGAACTCCAGAACTCCTGTTTTTAATGGAGGAATCAAGTTTGTAACGCATGTTTATGTTTCGGAGTATAGTATGGCTTGATGTTCTTGTTTTTGGCGATTCTAGCACCGGAGCAGCCAGGGAGGCGCACCCGCGCGCCTGCGCCCCTTTTTGGGCAGGGCGTCATGCGCGCCCGCGCCTCGAAAGGGAGCGACTGCGCATGAGCCAGGGCGCCGTGTGCGGCCGCGCCTGATGAGGCGCGGCCGCGCGGGCCCTGTTATAAAAAAAAATGTGTTGGCTTTTAATGCTTGCTCCTTTTTAATTACTTCTTTAATTGATGTTTAGAACCGATGTCTCACAGCTAACATACGAGCAAGAAAGATACAAACACACTATATCCCAAGCTAGTCTAATGCTGACCTCGAAACCTGATGTTATTGCAAGACGTTAGGCAAACGTTCACGATTTGTAATCTTAGTGTCCCATTCTAGAGATCTTCTCTCAGAGTACACATTTGAGCTAATCTAATTTACTGAGGACAAAGTCTTAACTCCCAAACATAGTATTCTTTACAAAAATAAATGGCCAAACCCTGCCACTTACTCGCAAAGCATCAACATCGCTGCATACCACCTGTCCTATTTGACAACTCAAATTAAACCTCTAGTGGTATGATCACAACTTGTGAAATACTCCGAGTGATTACGATTCATCTTGATCTGAATCTCGCTAACAGAGATAGCATTCCAAACTATTTCCACTGGTCACCCTATCACGGATAACCGCAAATTTTGAAACTCCATAGCATCAGAATACGTACCTTTTGTACTTACCCCATTTGATGCTAAATTACATCCCTAAATAGGGTATTAACTATGAAAACAGATGGCAACTCTTTGCCAACCCAAAACATATTGCGACAACATGTTGTCCACAATCTGCTATAACATTCTCAGGTCATTACTTTCGAAAATACACTACCATTCCGCCGAACACTTAGATGACTAACACCATCCTTGGCATTAGTAATCTGTATCACATGATTGTATCTGTCCCGTCCCTTGAGAAAATACTTGAACTCACAACACCGGGTATCCAACCATGGATAACAACAACCCTTGTCAACTTGACTCACTATTGGGATGAACAAAACTGATTCACCTCGATCCTACACAAAAATCCTCAATGCTTTCGGCAATCCAGATAACTTCCAAATCGATCCCGATCGAATCTAACATCTCAATGACACAGAACATCAGAAACACACCGGGTAGATCAGTGACAACAATCCCGCCAGACCCTGAAAACCAGTCTCAACTGTTGTCTCATCCCACGACCAAACAACTGATGTTAGTATGCTAATGCTAATCAAAATCCACAATAATCGTCGGATATCAACCCATCGACACACTCTAAGACTATCGCTGAAAGCACCTAAGCAAAGTATTCGACTAACAGTCCTCGAAAACTGTTGTTCACCAACAACCTGAGGTCGCCACTTAATCCCATCTCCACAAACTAGTTCACCCATTGCTAATACCAAGCAATTCTCAGATCAAGTCTGTCCCTTCCTAACAAGAAGTTTTATCCCGAAACGTTACTAGATCCCAACGTCTGTTCTTACCACTGATAACCTTAACCAATCTATCAGACTAACCATGACCACATGAGTCAAACTACAACCACTCCCCGTGATCAACAGAACCCAAAAGTTTCGTCTCCTGCATTCATGGAGATCTCTAAACGACTAAAAAATTCCCAAATGCACCTGAATCGCTTACCTCTTCTAGGCATTACCAAGGACCAATTCCTAAGCACATCGGCTCATAGTACTGTCCCAAGTACCTCTCGATTCACTACATCCCAAATCAACACTGATTGGAATAAACCTATCAATCATGTCGATCCATTGTAGCTCACGCTTAGCCTGACAGTATCAACCAAATTTAGGCAATTGCTCGCCAATTCTTGATTACTGCCATCTTACATAGCTCGATCAACAACTTTGATCTTACTGCCACAAGTTCGTTAATCCCAAACACTTGGAATCATAATAATCACACTGGATTCAACACACCTATCTTTGACAAAGTCAGACAATAGCTAAGAGTAGTCACTGGCACAAATCTTGCGCCATTTTGGACCTAATACCGCACTACCTTAATCCATCCAAGATGGACACCAACACAAACTAGGCACAAACAATTCTCCGATCCAATGTCTTGGGTCATCATGTATCAAGGAATTCTACGCCACTACTCTGAAAATTTCATGCGATACTCCAAATAACCACTGGTATAAATCCGTCTACCTACTAGATCTATCCATCTAGTGATATCCTAATATCAAAGGCCAAAACCTATCTGCTCAAAATGCCCACTCGTCAAAGAAAATCCCTTCCAGGACTAATTCTGACAGCAAAATCCACAACCTATATCTTTAACAAAATCCAGACGATAACTAAACTCTCAATACCAAACCTGGTATCAATCCAGGGTCATACCCCGCTGTGACTGTTGCCAAACCCCTAGACTGAGTAGTCTCCCCTGACAGCCGTTCATGAAGCACGAAGGCTTCCAGGCACCCTCTGAAGCACAAAATTCTCTTAGAGTAACACTGGCATAGGATCACGCCTCCTCACATCTAGTCCCGGTCACAGTCCAAAACTAACGGTATCACTTGACCTGGTACCCTGATGAAAACCCATCATCACATGGAAACAACCTAAAGAGCTCAAAACAGCCAGCCGTTCTAAAAGAAAACAGCCTAGAAAAACTCCCATGCCCCCGATGAATTGCCTCATCCCTGGCACTAAACATATTCAAACGACTAGCTAGATTATCCTAGGAAAACACCTAGAACCAATCAACTAGAAACATGCAATTACCCCCAACAAGTCACTGTAGTCGAACACCGGTCAACTAAGCACTGGATTAACCTCAAGAAATTTCCAAAATTAGTACATAAGTATCATTGATCCAAGTTATATACGATTCTTATTACAATCCCATGTAATAGAAAAATCATTAGAATCCAATTACACCGAAAGATGTGCAATAAAACTTGAAATGATACAACAAGTGTCAAGAATCGCTATTATAGATGATTCAATACTTAGAACTGAGATACTGTTTACAAGAAAACTTAATACAGTATTTAAACCCAAGTTCATGCGAAAATCTTTCATTCTGTCTGCTGATATTGAACGTGAAGTTTCCCGTCTGCCTCTTTGAAGCATCAATGCATGCCAGCAGACCTCCTCCACACCAGATCTAACCTACAAGACCTGCCTGCATCCATCACACTATAAATGATCCATTCTCCGGCAAGGTCTTTTGATAATCTCTCCAACTACTTGTGGAGAATCTTCCTTGATTAAAGCCGAATGGGTGGTCAGACACCATGCGCTCCAATCAATCCCCAGAAGTATCTGGAGTTCAGCAATTTGTCATTCCTTCTAGCCCAATGCTGTTGGAATCCACATGACGTAAACCTTTGATGCCAATTTCGGAAATGACGATCTCTAGTTCCTTTAATTGCCTTGAATTTCCAGCGTACTTTGGTAATCTCTATACTAGAATAACCTACGTCAATCCCAACGTTCAAAAATTATGTCCCAAAAATCTTATTGCATGCTCTAATACCAATAAATGTAGCGACCCAGCCCGGATCCACTACTAATCAGAGGTTAACGCTTAATTAAGCATGCAATTAACACTTATCAGAGAAAAGCTACGAAAACTTAAATAAATACTGATCGGCAGAATACAACCGATGAAATAAACCCAATAATACAACAAAATCGAATAAAATTTAATAACAATAGAACCTACAACTAATGATGATGTCTCTCTCTCTGGTCACTAACTACTCCGAGTCTCTGGGCGCACTACCTGTACCTGCAACTGCCCCATCGAATTGGGTATTCAGACAACACAAAAAATACTGGACGTGAGCGCTAAAGCTCAGCACGCTAGTACGGGTAAACATACACATATGATGCATGCAAAATACAATGTCTGGGTATCCATATCTTGGATATAAAATTCAAACTGCTCAGACTGGCGCCTAGGATATGAGTAGTACCGAACGGGGAATCAAACCACTGGGTACTTCCAATCACTCCTAACTGGACGTGGATCTAGAATTTACTTACATGTCAGTGCCGGTTAAACCCGTTGGTCTACGGGGCCCTCCACATAAACCGTCCACAACAGGGCTGAGCGACCCTACTGACTCATCTCACAAGATGTATAGGCTCAATATGATATGCAAATGCCGCATAATAAATCCATGCAATAACATGTAATAATGGCACATAAATGCAACATATAAGAATGCATACTCGCTGGAAATCTCAGTCAGTACTTACGTACCTTACTAGCAGTCCTAAAAGCATCCATCTAGGTTCCAAGCCTACCATCCCGAACTATAAGTCTATAATGCAAAATAAACCATGCATCACTAAACATGATCTAAAAGTCTTAACTAAGCTAATAGATACTCCCTAATATTTTTAGGGAACTCGGACTATACCTACGTCCTTCGCCAGCCTACTGATGGAGACTGCCCCACAACTTGAGCACAACTCCGCAATAGCTCCGCTACTGTTCCAGACACTGTCCGCCAACTCCTACTCTTAAATAAGAGCCCCAAAAGCCCTTAAAATGAGCTAGAATTGGAGAGGAATAATTTGAAAATGAGCTCCGTGACCCTATATTTATAGGCACAGGTCGGACCGTCTGATTCCGGTTCGGTCCCGCCACGTGTCAACTCGATAACATGCAAAGCAACACCTATCCCAGCACAAGAATGGAGAGTCCAATCCCGAGAACGGACCGTCCAATCTCTCACCATTACGTCACCAAGCTGACATCATCTTACTGATGTCATGCTGCCACCCGATCTGCAGATCGGACCTTCTGATCTGTCCCTTAACTCGGGGCCTTTCGGGCTATTATCGAGTACTCCAAATCTATTCTTGAACTCTTTTAGACCCATTTGGAAATTCCTTAATCATGTTTTACTTAATCTAAACATTATTACTTAATTAATTACCACTAAATCATTAATTCTTGATACGGGTCACTAGATTAAATCTAAAGTTCACGTGTGTAAGAAATTGTACGGTGCTCTGGTGGCAATATTAAGTAAAATCGGAGTTGGATGGAATGACATCGAAAGGACCATTGAAGCTTCAAGAAACATATGGGAAGCACTTGAAAGTAATGCCATTTTTTGTAACAAAAATCTATTGAATTCGTATTTTTTGTTGGAATTCGTAGGCAGACAAAAATGTACGTACACTTAGACACAAGAGGTGGACCTATTACCAAGACTGGGTAGATATATTTGGAAATGATTGGGCAAATGACGATAGACATGAATACTTTATCTCTTCAGTTCAAGAAGTCCTTGCAATGACACCTGACGCACCAAACAATACAGGGTTGAGAATCGAGGATTTTTTTTTCTGTTGATGAGAGAGCTGCCAAGTCAATGTCTGTCTCTGTGACACCCTCATCCATACCAAGGTCAGCGGTAAAATCAAAGGATAAGAAACGAAAGCAAATGGATGATGATGATGATGCGATTGTTGAAGTCATAAATAATTTTGTTGTCATCACCAAAGCTACAATGACGGACCTTATCAAAAAATTTGCAGTATAGAAAGAGGAGGACGATGAGAAGATGTCTCATGCACAAGACAATGTGTTGAAGGTGATGGAAACAATTCATGAGTTGACTGAAGACGAGAAAATTATTGTTACAGAGTTATTGGTGGACAACCATGCCAAATTATCACTGTTCTTGCGTTATAGTCATCCCAAAATATTGAGCTTAGCGATAAGATTGCTAAGAGGAGGTTCATTCCATGATTTTTTGATGTAGTGTTTTTGGCTGGATACTAAAAGCTTCAATGAAGTTAGTTTTTGGAAGCACTGAACTTTTTTTGTGCATTTGCAACTTACCATGCCTTTTGATGCAACACTTTTGGGGTGATATGTACTTTTGCATCCAATTATTTTGTTCAGATTGATTTCATTTTGTCATCATATTAATTATTTCAATGTGGAGATGGTGCACTGTAGCATCAAACACTTGTACTGGATCAATGTTTGCAATTACATGTCTTATAACTATTATGAGTTCGTTTGGAGCTCATAATGATTATATTATATTGGTCTGCTCGTTTATTTTTTTATATGGAGTAGCTTGAAAATTTAGAATTCTTTTGCATATGGCAATGATAAGTGGAATGAGAATTTTGACATACAATGTTTTTGTTTTTTGTGTGAAGGTGATGGTGTGCTTGGCTACAATTTTACCATTTATAACTCACTATGGAGGTTGAAGTTTATATTTTTTGCTGATAATATAGAAAAAAATATAAACTTACCCTTTAAATTTCAACATGACAGAAGATGAATGGTTGACTGAAAATATTATAGGTGTACGCGTGTGTGTACAAGGAAAAAGTGTAGAGCTCCCTTCAAGGGAAAAACGATGTATATATTGGGCTAAATTCAAGCTCTTTATATTTGCAAAACCACAAATCCATCCAATGAAAATCAAGAAATGGATGGGGATGAAATTCAATGAGATCCATGTCTTACTCTAATCTTCTATGAATACATAGAAGATCTTCCAGATCTATGTGATGGAAATTAAAGCAAAGAGATAGCTCGATTTAAAGCTATTTCTCTGCTTCTGATATATCCTATTGTTTAAAGCTACTTATATGGCCTCAAAAAAAAAAAATGCAAGAGCTCGGTTTTTATATCATGTTTTAGTTATAAGAAGGATTAATGTATAGTTGTACTACACGAGGACATATCAAGTTTTAATGAAGAAAACATCATCGTCATGTTCATCTCCATATTACAGCAATCTAAGAAACCTCCATACTTAAATATGCTAGATTTCTCATGGTGATACATATAAAAATTGATTTTCATTCGATTCCTAGTACAAACATAATGTCAATAAACATACTTAGTAAGCAGAAATATTCTTTGTTTGATGTTGGACCTCTCACTTAGTTCTTGCCTAGCTTATACATACTGCGTATATAACACTTCGTACGCGACAAAAAGTATGAGGGCCGTGAAAACAGGATTGTAAAATTTTTTGAAAATTGTATGCAAAATACGAGGGCCAATCATCAAACAATAGTTATGAATATAGGACGTAAACATTCAACCATTCACTTTAGAAAAGTGAGTTCGAAGAGACGGAGCTGCTTGGATAATGAGAGTCAGAACTAGCTAGTATCTTCGATGATCACAATAGTCGTATTGCTACTTGCCACATTCACATGGCTATCTTCAGATTTCTCTTCTGATTTAGCACCGTTAAGTTCAAAAACTGCCGATTTAGAAGCAGTTTGATTAGAGTCATTTGTGTAGTCGAATAAATTGTTTGTTGCTTCACCGTCGTTGTTGATATTGTTCGCTGGATCGATTTCATCATCCGAAGACAGCAGGACAACTTGAACATACTCATCAACTTCGACATATATACTCATCAAGGTTGAAATCTTCATCCTCTGATGAATCACTTGACATAATATAGATTTCAATTGGCACATCCTTTTTGATGTAGTTGGTTTTTACAAAATTAGAGGAAGAAGAGCTAATTCCAATAGACATTTTGTTTTCTAAGAATTAGATGACAGAAGTAACTAACGTTCACTTTGGAGAACTGGTAAGCAATGTAAATGTAAGTGTCTCATGTATATATATATATATATATATATATATATATATATATATATTGCAATCTGAGGAAGAGAACTTAATGTCCTCTCAACCACCTATTATAAATGAACTAACTTCAATGGTAAATGAGTGCCGTCAAATTTTAATAGAAGAATATTCAATTTTGTGGTTGTGCATCACTTCAGACAATACTTCATGCAGATTTTATGGCTGTGATTCTGTGAAATTTCACCATCCTCAATTGTTATGATGAGTATCTTTGGAAGCAGACTCAAAGCTGAAAACAATTTCATTTCAGCCATCATAATAGAAGCTAATATTATGTAATGTATCGGCTCAAAAACTAGACATATTCTAAAAAACCGCTGACCGGATTTAACTTATAAAAGTAACAAAGTCTTACTTAATTTTGTTGGATACAAGAGGTGAAACAAGCAGCAACACACAATGAAAAGAAATGTTTAGCATAAATCATAACCAAATCCATACAGTTTTTTAGCCAAACATCCTTTCACCAAACAAGACAGATTCTACTTGGCATCATCGCTCAAGCGAAGCGACTTTAACTTTTTTTTCAAGTCCCTCGTACATCTCTGCAACCCTTAAGAAATGTTGGTGCTAATCATGTGCTAATGGTAACGCTAAGTCGTGTCATGCTCAAATTACCCAACTCAATCAGATAACTAAAATATGTAGTAGTGTGAGTAGGGATTGTTCCCACGAGAAAAGGGAAATTTAATGTGTTCTAAAATAAAATTAAGGGGTTTTGAGTTTGAGATTAACTACTAAAATTTAAGAAAAATATTTAATGAAATTCTCAACAACTATCATGCACGATTAAATTATAACTGAAGAATTCACTGAGAAACAAGCCTTGGTATCGGTAGACTACACCTTTGATATCATTCATTCAATCATTGATTACCTAAAAATAATCAATCCTATCAAATATTCATCATTGAAAATTAAATTTCTGTTTCACCTTAATCTTAGTTAATTAGACACCAGCGTTCTAGATTAACCCTTACCAATAAATCAACCCGGATACCAGCGATATAGATTTAAATTTAAGGTAGCATTCAAATGAGTAAAACTGATAAATCTAGACAACACAAATATCAGCGATTGTATTTAGCCTAGTCAATTGTTGTTCCTACGATTTAACAAATTCACCAGTAGAAAATATTAAACGCAGTTTCTTCGCAAATCAGATGGTTCAAATAATTACGAATTTGAATTATAATTTGGCAGTAGATTGTATAGAAAAATCTTAAGATGGTCAATCTAAAAATCTCACGTACAAGCATAGAATAAACCAGAAAATTTTTTATACTTAATAAGGATTAAAAATTGAAAAATTCGAATCTCATGAATAAACCAATCAAGGGCTTGTCTTCCTCAACCAAGTTCTAAGGTTTAGCCACAACGATTCATGAAAAACCCAAGAAAAAACAAAAGAAAAGAAGAAATTGTAATAAAAAATAGAACACAAAACCTAGCCTCCAAAGAGAGATTCAAAGTCTGATAATAATGTCTGAAAACAGAATAAAAGACCTATTAAAAGTCTAGATTCCAAAATAAAAGAGTTTTCATAATTAAAAACTCCTTCCCGAACAGCACATCGCGCTCGATCGGTTAAAGTCTGCCGATCGATCGCGAGCAAAAATGTTATCCTACTGCCTTTCAAAGTTATGCAGTCGCTCGATCGGTAAGATGCTGCGGATCAAGCGGCAGAAAATTTTAGCTCCTACTGTTTTGCAACTTCACATGCCCCGCTCGATCGGTAGAAGTTGGCAGATCGAGCGGGCACTTTTCTTCAAAATAATTGCAGCATTTTCCTTGCTCCATAGTTCGTCCATGCATCTGCCAAAACGCACAACCTAGCCAACAAACCGGAAAACAATTTATGCAAACACAAAATATGAAATACTAACAAAACACAAAATTAAAACACATAAACGAATGCAAAACAACAACTAAATGACATCAAAATATGCAACAAAAACATAACTATCAAATTTCCCCACACTTACTACTTACTCGTCCTCGATTAAGTCATGCAAAAACAGTATGAAAACAAAACAAACACAAAATCAAGGACGAATCAAGCATAACATAGCCTCAGATAAGTTCCTACAAAAACAAATTCACAACTACTCTCGATTATCAACGATAGACCTTCAGTCGAATGCGAACGTGCGTGTGTGATATGTTACCCCAGTTACATGCAACTTCAAAATACAAGTGTCAAGACTCTTCGCCGACCTAAAACAATTCAGTGCAAGTTTCATAATCAAGAACTCTCCTCTCAACAATCCTTCAACACAACATAACTCTCTTAAGATAATTACGCACCAACAAGTTTAAACTCCCAATAATTACCCCTAGACTTAGCTATAACTAGATAGGATTTGAATTTCTATCCCCTTGTCTATAGCCCGGATGGAACTACAATACCATGAAATCCGCAAACTTAGCTATGAAATAGTGAATAGAATTTCATTCACATTCCAAGCCCGGATAGAATTGGTCTTTTAAAAATTTTTCAAGACTTAACCCCATTTTATCCACATACTTAGCCACAAATAAGACGAATAGGATTTTAAACATCTTGCTCGCAACCCGGATGGAGTCAATTTCTCATAAACATGTTATAAAAGTTTTTTTTAAAAAAAATGTACCCAAGAGAGTATATGCTATATCAAAAAGATCATCTAGACTCAAGAACTATCAAGTTTCACAAACACCTATTGTCGTGCAATGATCCAACAGACATCCACAAAATATAATACATCACTACACTTCACAGGTTAAACATGCATGCTTGGTATATTCAACAATCAACCTACGGTTTCTGAAATCTAACCAAGAGTAAAAAAATTTCACCAAAAACAATTTTTTTAACAAAACTTCATCATCATAGGATAAGAACTTCATCCTCAACTCATGCATACGACACAAAAACATTAATAACAACAACAACCACACTTCACAACTAAATTCAATAACGCAACAAAACAAATGCAATAACATGAATGCACCCCCCCCCCCCCCCACTTAAATGAAGCATTGCCCTCAATGCATCAAAACACAAGACACAAACAACAACTAATCATAATGAAATGCAAAAATGTAAAATGGAACTCCCCTGGTTCACTGGTTGGCGGCGTCCTCCTCTTTAATCTCAGGAAGAGGAACAGGGGCGGCGTACTGAAATGGGAACGGTGGCGGGTATGGAAGAGCAGCAGGAATGGTGGTAGTATCAATGCCCAGATGCATAGATATACCCCAAATGAGAGAGTCCATGGCTTGAGCGTTGTGAGCCACCACAGTATTGTATGCATCCTGGTGATGAGCATAAGCGGTGAGCTCACGGATGGAATCGACCTGGGAGCGATGAGGAAGCGGAGGTGGGCGTGTTGGAGCCTGGATCGGAACGAATTGATTATCCACCACAAACTGAATTCTCCGATATGCTCGTTTAGCGTCTATAGCTGCTTTGTCGATGGGGCACATCGGTTGCAACCATTCGCCGTCGACTCGAGGTTGCACACCAGAGCGGATGCAGAGCTGAGTAATAATCATCGGAAAGAAAAGACCAGCCGTCTTGGAGGCAATAGAATTCCGTATTTGATTGTGTATCATGCGGCCCACGTTGATTGGCCAATCCAATTCCAAAGCGTAAAGAAGCAAGGAACGCTCAATTTGGACCTCACTAGTATGTGAAATAGGCATCATGCGGCGGCATACGAAAGTGTACCAAGTTGCCGGGCCCAAGTAGAGGTATTTTTCCGAAAAACACTGGTAAGTAATAGGGTTCTGCCAAGCAGAACCAGCATAGCACAACTGAGCAAGGACCTCGCTAAATCCGATTTGATGGAGAGGATTTGGTAGAGACTGTTGTCGACATCCGGCGTCTCTAGCAAACTATTAAACACATGAGGCTCAAACGAAACCAAAGTACCTCGGACGAAAGCTTTACCATCAGCACGTTCTGCAACACTGGCATAGAATTCCCGAACAAGAGGGACAACGGCCTGAGCGGGCTGCTTACAAAATGTCCCCCAACCACGGTTAGCGACTTTGATAGCCACCTCGCTGTCTGTAAAGTCAAGTTCAAAACCCCTCTCAGTAATAGGGGAGCGATGGGCCTTAGCATGGTCATACCTATCCCGGGCCGCTTGATTGACGAATAGGCCGACAAGGTTGAGTGAAGCGTTGGATGTCCGGACGCCTTGGCGAGAAGATTCGCCGGTCTCTCGAGTGCATTTAGCAGGCATGATATCCCAATGATGACACAGATAGTAATAAGGGCGATTCATCGAACATTTGGCGTGCAAAACAAAATTCCGGTGGACTCCGAGGTATGTGAGACCAATCAAAGAAGATGAGGGTCGATGGAGGTGAACGACCGAGGATGATGATCGAAGGCGGCTGATGTGGAGCGGCTGACGCAGCGGTTGGAGAATAGCCGGAGCGGTGACTGGAGAACGGCCGAGGAATCAGAGGCGGCGGATGTGATGACCGGAGTGGAGTGGTGTTGCCGACCTGCGATGGAAGAAGATGATGGTGAGAAATTAAGAGAGTGAAGATTTGGGGGTTAGGGATTTAGAGAATAGAAAGGAGAGAATGAGAGAGGGGAGAAGGGAATCGCGATTAATATCGCATTAAAAGGTGTCCCGCTCGATCGGTAATGAATAACCGATCGAGCGGGACCAAAAAACCAAACTTACTACCTCACTTTTAAAAACACGCCCGCTCGATCGGTAAAGATTAACCTATCAAGCGAGCAAAAAAATTGAAACTTATTGCCTCCGCAATAGAGTGTTCGCGCTCGATCGGTAAAGAATAACCGATCGAGCGAGCAAAAAATACCAACCTACTGCCTTACCAAAACCGCACTCGCTCGATCGGTAGAAGTCTAAGGATCGAGCGAGCCAAAATTTTTTTTTTTGGATTTTCTATTTTTCGAAAAAACAAACTAAAAACTAGAAAATAACAATTAATAGAAAAATAAAAACAAAGGAAAGGAAACGAAAAAAACTAGGTTGCCTCCCAGTTAGCGTTAAATTTACAGTCAGTCTATAGCTCGACTCCATGCCGTGATTTATTCGACATCTTGCGGAACATCTAGTGTGAGATCATGCTCATCCTCTCCTACATTTGCTTGGACTCCTTCATAGTAGTGTTTAAGTCTGTGGTCATTCACCTTGAATATTTTGGATGTGTCCAAGCTCTGAATTTTGACTGCACCATGGTGAAAGACATTAGTGATAACAAACGGTCCATTCCAACGTGAACGCAACTTACCTGGAAATAGCCGAAGTCGTGAGTGATAGAGAAGGATTTTCTGACCGACTTAGAATTCCCTCCTGGAGATCATCTTGTCATGGAATGCCTTCGTCTTTTCCTTTTAAATCTTTGAACTGGCATATGCATCATTGCGTATCTCCTTCAATTCTTGCAACTGCAACTTCTGATGATCGCCACTCTCATCCATCTGCATGTTAAAGTTTTTTATAGCCCAATAGGCTCTATGCTCCAATTCCATGGGCAGATGACACGGTTTCCCAAATATCAACCGATATGGGTACATTCCAATTGGCGTCTTGAACGCGGTTCTGTAAGCCCACAAAGCGTCATCCAAGTGCAAGCTCCAGTCCTTCCTTGTAGGATTCACTGTTTTCTCTAATATGGACTTGATCTCTCGGTTCGAAACCTCAGCTTTACCATTGGATTGTGGATGGTATGCAGTGGAGATCATGTGCATCACATGGTACTTTTTCAGCAAACTGGCCACAATTTGGTTGCAGAAGTGCGTTCCTCTATCACTGATGATGGCTCGTGGAATTCCAAACCTAGAGAAAATATTGTGCTTGATGAACTCTGCAACCACTTTAGAATCGTCAGTATGGGTGTCCTTTGCTTCCACCCATTTCGAGACATAATCCACAACAAGCAATATATATATATATATATATATATATATATATATATATATATATATATATATATCCAAATAAACTAGGGAAAGGTCCCATGAAGTCGATGCCCCAAACATCAAAGATCTCACAAACTAAAATAGTTTGCTGAGGCATCTCCTTACGCTGGGATATATTACCTGTCTTCTAGCATGAGTGCACGACTTACAAAAAACATAAGCGTCTCGAAATAGGGAGGGCCAGAAAAATCCGCTGTCCAACACCTTCCTCGCTGTTCTTTTTGCTCCAAAGTGACCACCACAAGCATATGAGTGACAAAATGTGAGAATAGAAATTACCTCGCTTGCCGGTACACATCGTCGTATGACTTGATCAACGCAGTGTTTCCACAAGTATGGATCATCCCACACAAAATACTTTCGCTTCTCATTTATCTCTCTGTGCCTTAGAAAATTCAGAGGAAAACCCATTAGTAACTAAATAATTTACAATATTCGCATACCAGGGTAATTCTGTGCTTGCTGAAAATAGCTGCTCATCAGGAAATTTTTCTCGCAAGCTCAGCTCCTCAACAATATGAACTAGACGGCTCAAGTGGTCAGCGACTCAATTCTCCGTTCCTCTTTTGTCCTTGATTTCCACATCGAATTCGCTCAAGAGGATTATCCATCTTATTTGCCTTGGTTTTGCCTCCTTCTTTGCCATCAGAAAACGAAGAGCTTCATGATCAGAATAAACAATGACTTTAGCACCAAGTAAATAAGAACGAAATTTTTCTAACGCAAAAAATACAGCCAAAAGCTCTTTCTCAGTGGTAGAATAATTTCGTTGGGCATCGTTCAGAATACGCGAAGCGTAGTAGATAGCATGCGATGCTTTCCCAACTTTTTATCCCAAAACTGCTCCTACAGCATAGTCGCTGGAATCACACATGATTTCAAAGGGTTTGCTCCAGTCCGGTGGTTGAATGATTGGTGCAGATGTCAAGGAGTCCTTAAGTTTGTCAAAATACTTTTGGCATGGTTCATCAAACTCGAATGGGACATCTTTCTGCAACAGTTTGCACATAGGGACTACGATCTTGACAAAGTCACGAATGTATCTCCTGTAAAACCTGCATGGCCAAGAAAAGATCGCACTTCTCGCATACTTGCGGGGTAAGGTAAAGACTAAATAATATCGATTTTAGCTTTATCTACCTCTATTCCTTTAGATGAGACGACATGACATAAAAAAATATCTTTCCCAACCATAAAATGACATTTTTCAGAATTTAGAACTAGGTTGGTTTCGACACACCGCTTTAGGACTAGAGCAAGATGAGACAAGCATTTTTTGAATGAATCACCATAGACAGTAAAATCATCCATAAAAACTTCTAAGATATGCTCAATATAATCAAAAAAAATGCTAACCATACACCGTTGGAAAGTGGCCGGTGCATTACAAAGTCCAAAGGGCATCCGTCGATATGCAAAGGTTCCGAACGGACAAGTGAACGTCGTCTTCTCCTGATCTTCAGGTGCAATCGTGATCTGAAAATAACCAGAATACCCATCAAGAAAACAATAGTAAGAATGACATGCTAACCTTTCAATCATTTGATCAATAAAGTGTAAAGAAAAATGGTCCTTTCGGGTTCCAACATTCAACTTCCTGTAATCTATACAAACCCTTCACCCATTTTGAATGCGGGTGGGAACCAATTGTCATCCTTGTTCTTCACCACAGTAATTCCGATTTACTTGGGTACCACTTGGACCGGACTGACCCACTGACTGTCAGAAATTGGGTAGATCACTCCTACTTCAAGAAGTTTCAAAATTTCAGCCTTCACCACCTCCATCATAGGTGGGTTGAACTTCCTTTGCGGCTGATGTGAGGGATTCACTCCTTCCTTCATTAGAATCCTATGCATGCAAGTAGAAGGGCTGATTCTTTTGATATCTGCTATGGTCCACCCAATAGAAGTTTTGTGCTCCCTTAGAACTTTGACTAATTGCTCCTCTTGTTCGGCTTCCAAACTGTTGGGAGATGATGACTGGTAATGTTTCTCCTTCTCCAAGGAAAACATACTTAAGATGTTTGGGAAGTGTCTTCAGTTCAACAAATGGTGCCTGCAAAACAGATGGGAGGCGCCGAGTATTAGAAATTGGTAAAGATAAATAAAAAACATTACCTGAATGAGGTAGCTCAGGAGCACTGTTCAGAATGTTCTCAATTTCTTGTGCTTCTTCACTGCATCCAATTCCATCCTCATCCTAATGATTGGGTGCAATAATAGCCACCTCTAGCTCATCTTTTCCTGCATGCTCACAATAATCTTGTGCCAATTAATCCACAATATCAACAAAATATACACAATCATCTCTGTCAAAAAATTTCATGGCATCATAAATATTGAATTTCACAACCTCTCCATCAAATTCCATAGTGAGTGTTCCACTGTGAACATCAATTTTAGTCATAGATGTTTTCAAGAATGGTTTTCCTAACAAAATAGGACTATTGTGATCACCGTTTTTCATGTCGAGCACATAAAAATCTGCGGAAAATACTAAGTTATTCACTTGCACCAACACATCTTCTACTATTCCCTAGGGTATGCATTAGAACTATCAGCTAACTATATAACAATTCCAGTTTTATTCAAAGGACCAAGTTTTAAGGACACATAAATAGAGTATGACATAACATTGATTGATGCTCCTAGATCTAACATTGCCTTCTCGAGTCTAACATTCCCTATAGTGCATGGGATATAAAACATACCTGGATCCTTGCATTTTGCGGGCAATTTTCTTTGGATCACTGCAGATACATTCTCACCTAACTCCACTTTTTGACAACCCTTCAGTGTTTGCTTCCTCTTTGCTGTGCACAATTCCTTCAAAAACTTCGCGTATCGAGGTACCTGCTTAATAGCATCTAGAAATGGAATGTTCACCTCACATCTACGAAAATTCTCATAAAGTTCCTTTATCCCTTCATATTTTCTAGACTCTTTAATTGCTAAGGGAAAAGGGGCAACAGGCTTATATTCAGGAAGGGGAGAAAACTTACCTCTTGGCGCTTCTTCCTTGGATGCTTCTCCATCATTCGCCTTCGGTTCTTCTTGTGGCTTCTCCTTGGGCGAAGCATCAACTTCTTCTCCTTCATCTTCAACTCCTTCCCATTCCGTAGATTAATGGCATTTGCGTTCTCTCTTGGGTTCGGAACTTTTTGGGATGGCAAAGCGTTGGAATGCTGTGCTTCCAACTTATTGATTACGGTGGCGAGCTATCCCACCTGGGTATTCAACTTCTAGATAATTGCTCTCGTTTCCTGTTGAAAAGTTATAGTATTAATAGCAATATCCTTAACAATATTTTTGAGAAACTCACCTGGCGCTGGGATCTGAGGACGGTGCTGATGTTGAGGATACGATGGCCTATAAGCTTGATTGTGCGGTGGTGCTTGAGGTCCAGGTTGATTTGCCTAAGGGTTTCCATATCTCAGATTTGAATGATCCTTCCAGCTAGGATTGTATGTGTTGGAATATGGATCGTACTTCCGCTGTGGTAGTCCAGGAAATCCGCCAGTAGCATTAACTTGTTCGACCGATTCCTCTTGAAGAGTGGGACACATATCAGTGGCGTGTCCCATTGCAGCGCATATACCACATGCCTTTGCAGTCTGTCCATTCTCTATAGCCATTTGATGCACAAGAGACGTCAGTTCAATCAATTGTTGCTTAAGGAAAGAGACATTTACCTCATTGTTTTTCCTTGGTACATGATCATTCATGTTGGTGCCAAATTGTTGGGAATTGGCAGCCATATTCTCTATCAGATTCCTCGCTTGTACCGGAGTTTTATCCAAAAGAACTCCTCCACTGGCCTCATCTAGCATACTCCTGTCATGAGACAACAAACCTTCATAGCAAAATTGAATTAATTGGTTTTCACTTATTTGATGCTGCAGGTAAGCTAGCACAAAGCTTTTTGAACCGCTCCCAGTATTCATGAAGTTATTTCCCTGTGTATTACTTTATCCCATGATTTCCTTCTTGATATTTGCGGCTTTTGAAGCTGGGAAGTACTTCTCCAAAAAAATTGTTTTCATCTCAGTCCAAGTCGTGATGGATCCAGAGGTTAAATAATATAGCCAATCCTTAGCAGCACTTTTCAAAGAGAAAGGAAAGTCTCTCAGTTGGATCTGCTCCTCTGTAACTTCATGGGGTTTCATACTTGTGCAAACCACATGGAATTCCTTCAAGTGCATGTTAGGGTCTTCTGCTGCAAGACCATGAAAAGAAGGCAATAAATGAATGAGTCCGGATTTAAGATCAAAAGTAGCATTATTTTCTAGAGTATGAAAAGTAATGCATAAGGGCTATTGGTTTGGATCAGGAGTGCCCAATTGTCTAAGACTCAGATTAGCGTTAGCAGCCATTTTTTGCTCAGGAATTTCAGTACGAATCTCTTCCTCTTCCTGTCTTCTACGAGTGTCTCTCCTTCGCCTGTGTAGAGTTCTTTCGATCTCCGGGTCGTAGGAAAATTCTTCTTCAGAAAAATTACCCAAAAGCATGAACGAGAGAGAAAAACTAGAAACAAAAAAGAGAAGATAGTGAGATTAAACAAAATGAATAGAAAAATAACACAATAAATTAAACACAATCTCCCCGGAAACGACGCCAAAATTTGATAACGCTAAGTCGTGTCACGCCCAAATTACCCAACTTAATCAGATAACCAAAATATGTAGTAGTGTGAGTAGGGATCATTCCCACGAGAAAAGAAAAATTTAACGTGTTCTAAAATAAAATAAAGGGGTTTTGAGTTTGAGATTAAATACAAAATTTTAAGAACAATATTTATTGAAATTCTTAACAACTATCATGCACGATTAAATTATAACTGAAGAATTCACTGAGAAACAAGTTTTGGTATCGGTCGAATACACCCTTGATATCATTCATTCAATCATTGATTACCTAAAAATAATCAATCCTATCAAATATTCATCATTGAAAATTAAATTTCTATTTCACTTTAATCTTAGTTAATTAGACACCAGCGTTCTAGATTAACCCTTACTAATAAATCAACCCGGATACCAGCGATCTAGATTTAAATTTAAGGTAGCATTCAAATGAGTAAAACTGATAAATCTAGACAACACAAATATCAGCGATTGTATTTATCCTAGTCAATTGTTGTTCCTACGATTTAACAAATTCACCAGCAAAAAATATTAAACGCAGTTTCTTCGCAAATCAGATGGTTCAAACAATTACGGATTTGAATTCTAATTTAGCAGTAGATTGTATAGCAAAATCTTAAGATGGCCAATCTAAAAATCTCACATACAAGCATAGAATAAACCATAACAATTTTTGATACTTAATAAGGATTAAACATTAAAAAATTCGAATCTCATTAATAAACCAATCAAGGGCTTGTCTTCCTCAACCACGTTCTAAGGTTTAGCCACAACAATTCATGAAAAACCCAAGAAAAATCAAAAGAAAAGAAAAAAATTGTAATAAAAAGATAGAACACAAAACCTAGCCTCCAAAGAGAGATTCAAAGTTTGATAATAATGTCTGAAAAACGGAATAAAAGACCTATTAAAAGTCTATAGTCCAAAATAAAAGAGTTTCCATAATTAAACTCCTTCCCGAACAGCACCTCGCGCTCGATCGGTTAAAGTCTGCCGATCGATCGCAAGCAAAAATGTTATCCTACTGCCTTTCAAAGTTATGCAGCCGCTCGATCGGTAAGATGTTGCGGATCGAGCGACAGAAAATTTCAGCTCCTACTGTTTTTCAACTTCACATGCCCCGCTCGATCGGTAGAAGTTGGCAGATCGAGTAGGCACTTTTCTTCAAAATAATTGCAGCATTTCCATTGCTCCATAGTTCGTCCATGCATCCGCCAAAACGCACAACCTAGCCAACAAACCGGGAAACAATTTATGCAAACACAAAATATGAAATACTAACAAAACACAAAATTAAAACACATAAACGAATGCAAAACAACAACTAAATGACATCAAAATATGCAACAAAAATATAACTATCAGCTAACTATAACTGAGCATCTATGAGTTGACCCAAATTTCCAGATTCAGTGTGTTCAGTAGAACTTGAAGCATCCGTTGTCCTCGATCCCTCACTTTTCCTGCCACGATCAGTGAAGGTAGAGTGACTTTTTTCCATGTACTTTGTAAATATTGTAAATGCTTCGTCTCGTGTACTATAAGACTTGTGCACAATGCCGCTAAATTTGTTTACTTGCAAGTGTGTTTCCTCCCAAGTATTATAAATGTCAGAGTTCTGTCATTTGAAAACAACATATGTCTTCCCCTGAAAAGTGAAAACAAGTTTTGTAAAATTAATTAGGCTACATCATACATTTATAAATTAGCTTTAAAAATAAGGATCTCAACGACGTCATCATTTTAGATCAACAATTCAGGTTATAATCTTCAAATACCAAAGATAGAATATGTAGGACCTGTTCGAATGAGAAGGGTGTTTTAAAACAGATCAAGACCACATGACCAAGAAAAATAGAGTATACACATAAACACATTTAGTATTATTGAATTTCAAGAATTCAGAATGAGAAATTAACAATTTTTATTCTTAATTGTGCAGCTATGCGATATCAAATGTATTAATGACTTTAGCTCTGTAAATTACTGTTTGTGATAAAATGTCATTAGGTATTGAAACTGAGAAAACAATTGCACATAATTCTAAAGTAGAAAGGACTATGCGAGATTTGTTCAGTTACCCAGATACATAAACATATTTCTAAACATAACAATCATTCATCACATGAAATCCTCTCTTCTCGAAAGAGGAAAAGACAGTCAATTTTATAGGTATGAAATTGAAACTTACCCGAAGATCGTCCGTGACATTGTAAAAATTGTTGTTGGCTCAATGTCAAAGAAGCAAAGAGGGAGCAAGATTGAGACTGATTCAACCATAGAAGTCTGCGAGGAACTTATTGCAATAATGGGTCTCCACCGAAGGGGCCTCAATATTGAGATAAAAAGTGGATAATTTACATTTTGATAAAATGGTGGATAAGTTGTTAAAGTGGCATTTTGGTAGTGCAACATAACATAACATATATATATATATATTTCTTCTATCAAATACAACAAACACATGCACTACCACATATTAATAATCATTCAAACCAAACACATCTAAGTACAAATATTATTTAAATTATTCATTCCATATCAACAAAATTATCAATTCTTCAGTTATCCTATCACACCAACTAAACGTACCCTAAGAATGGTAAATCATAAATAATTTAAGAATAGAAAAATACCAAAATAATATCATCTCTCTTTTAAATCTTTTACTGTGTTATTAAAGTTAGGAATCACATGAACATTGATGGGTACATTGGACTGTTTCTACTTTTTCAAAAATTTCTCTCTATCCACATTATTATTATTTTTTCAATTCTACACATGTTCTTTTTGTCTCTCTCAAGACAAGCACGCTAGTTTCCTCTCAAACAAAATATTCACAAAACAAGCATGATTGTTTCTTTTTTTTCCTCTTCTTCAAAACTCTCATTATTTGTTTCTTTTCCTTCCATTGCCAACAAAAATCACTCTCATTGACACAGATCATATATCCAGAACAGATTTACAAACTTTGAAACTAAAACCCACCCACACTACGATTGACACAAAGCATCTTCTACAAACAATACCTCCTCCACCCGATCATCGCGAAGCATAAACTTGCAGCCATTTTATCCTACAAACAATTGTTGATCAATTTATATCGAATAAAAAAACGTCCAAATCTTCATGTAAGAAACTCTTTAACAGTGTCATGTTTTCTTATCTAGTTAGCGTCAGTTGTTGGTATTTTTCAATTCATTAATTCATCGATCATTTGGTTATTTCAAATTTAAGCACAGAATAACATTTTTGTTTTCCTATTATAAAACCTTTTGATTTCACGATGTTCATGGGGTTACGATGTTATCGTGCGTGTCTTGAATCATATTTAAAGTGAGACATGACTCAAGTTTATTGGTCGGACCTTTTTTGAGCAGATTGGGCCTCCAACACAGCAACTGGACTTGGGACTATTGAGTCCAATTGGATAAACGTTGGAAAGAAAGAGCTGAAATCCAGGAAGCTTCAAGAAGCTCTCTTCTCAAGCTATATCTAACGGAAAAACAGTTGGAAGAGGCAGAGAAAATACAATTGAGTTGGTTTCTGATTCAGGGATAACAAGTGAGAGTCAAATACAATATGCGAAGAGGCATCATTGTGCTCTTGGTGATTCAAGTAAGATTGAGGACGGATACACAGGAGACAAAACAGGAGCAAGAGAAGGTGATCGAGGAACACATTCTGAGTCATGATTGTAATTTATTTCTTGCTTGAGCAACGTTCAATGTACTATGTATTGATCAATCTTAAGAATCAATAAATGGCAGAAAATTACCTTCAGTTGTCTTCACAAATTGCATCAATTTCCCGTCTAGTTCAACATGTTATGGCAAATCAAGTTGAACACACTCAATCGAGATCAGGCCATCAGGGCAATCAGTCTAGAGGATCTACAAGCACAAGTCATCAGGGCGGACATCATTGTAGTGATCCGTCTCGAAATCACTAGATAATCAAAGTTTAAGCATGCAAAATAACTTAATTGTATTAATAAAGTAGTCCAGCGGAAACTTAATAATACAACTACAACCACCTGCAGGATACAACCGGTTCAAAGTAAAATACTGAAAATGTTATACAACCCAATCAAAACATAGTACTAAATTTCACAATAGAAAACCTGGTATATTACAATCCACCCTGCTGAAGCTCAATGACCGCTATCACCCGGTCCATCCAACATAAGTCCTGCCCCGTGGAAGGGGGTGTCCAGAACAAAACCGAAGACGTGAGCAAATAATGCCCAGTACGAAAGTATGAGCATACACATGCTATGAATTCATAATGCAAGTGAAAGATACCGGGAACCTATCATCAATAGAGTACTGCTAGACTGGGCCAACACATCAGGAGGTACTCCAATACCATAAATCTGTGGACATATCCGGATCCAAAACTATGGTATCCATCCACAATATAATGGGGCTGAGCAACCCCTCTACTGGTTATATCAATGATAAAGGCTCAACGTGATAATGCATGTAGCATAATATCCGTAACATATATCAATGCACATAAAATAATGCCACATAAAGCATACAATCATAGAACATGCATACTTAATCAGGGTATCTCGGATATACGTCCGTACCTCAGAATAAGCAACCTAGTGATATTGGCTCTCTAGTCCAAACTTATAAACATATAATCATTGTATCACTAATTGTCTACTAAAAGCGTTAACTAAACTAACAACTACTGACTTAAGCTAATCAAAGTCTAGCGATATACCTGCGTCCGTCGTTAGCCCACTGATGGTGATAGCCTCAAAACTTGGGCACAACTCCGCTACAACCTCGGCAGCACTCCGATGCCTCCTAGCCCTCGAATAGGGCACCCAAAATACCCTAAAAGCTAGTAAAAAGCGGGAGAGGAAAAGTTAGAATGAGCAAATGAAATGGAGCTCTCAGCCCTCTATATATAGGTGACGATCGGAACTACCGAACTCACGGTCATAATTTCCGATCCCTCTCCGGAGCTTTCGATCGATCTCCACCAACCACGTGTCTCAGATTTGACAACTTGGTTGCCGACAGTAGTTCTGAACTACCGATCCTAGTTCGAAGCTTTCGATCTCCCTCTTTTCCAATCACCCAATCAAAGCCCATGCCCTGTCCGACTGTCACACGATTGGAACTACCAATCTCACGTTCGGAGCTTCCGAACTGCTCGTAGCTTTCGAACACCAACCTTGGCTTCCGAACCAGTTTGGTACTTTCGAACGACTCGGACCTTTCGAACAGCAATTCTAGCTTCCGAACACATTCGGAAATCTCGATCCTCCTTCGGAACTTTCGAACTGTCCCAAATATTTGGAGTTTTAGAAATCATTTTTTATCATTTTGAATCCGATTATCAACTCCTTAAGCTCAAATTAGTATCCCTTAATTATATTTAAGCAATATATTAGCTCAATTAGGAGTCGGGCTACTACAATCATTCACAAAGAAGCAATTACCCAAGATAGACGACTTCTTTCTTATATTATCCACATTTATCAGTCGTTTTCTTGTGTATCTATCTCTTTCAGATATTTCAATGGAAGTCATCTTACTTTATCTTCACTCTGCGATTGTGTTAACAAAAAGGGGAAAATAGACAAAAATAAAATATTTGAAAAATAAACAACTGTTACAGTAAATTCAGTCATAAAGCATCTCAAACAGTCACTTGAAGATAAGTTTTTGGTAAACACCAAAAAGAAAAAAAATTGTTGGAGATCAAATTTAAGTTTTGGTGTTTAAAAATTAAAATAAAAATAAGACGACTAATAAAGAATAACTCAACTGAACAGAGTTAGACAGCTGAACAGTTACTCAACTAGATAAAATCAATCAAAACTAAAAGCCAGTCTTATGCTATACCAGATGTCTCGATGACTAAAGCTAACGATATACTCTTGAATAAATTCAACAGAGTATTTGAGACTGAAGTCAACTAGAAGAATACTAAACGATTATCACGATCAGTTAAGGGTACTTGACTGGAGTCAGACGACTAATAACTTTCAAGGTATATTCAAAAAAATAGGTTACGATCGGCCCGACATTCCCTAAATTATCAGAGTCAAATTCTTTTGAATTAATACCATTTCAAGAAAAAGACAAAACACTCAACAAGATGCTGGAGCAGTAGTAGTGCGTAGGAGTGTACTATTTTTCAGAATTTGTCTCCAAGACTTTCAACTCAAGCAACGAAAATCAAATGCAAGGAACAGATATATTTGTATATAATTTTGATCGTTGCAGATCGATGGCTATAAATTAAGATGAAAATCAGTCAAGAATATCTCTCTCAAATACTTTGCATTCAACAAGCCATTACCGTGATCAAGATTTCAGTCAAGTCATAAAATTCTCAAAGTATGTACAATTGAGAAGCACACTTATTCACGTTAGATATTTGATCATTGAGGATCACATTTGTGCTAGAATATTAAGGTATTTCATACACTTTTGTAATATCAGTCGATGACTGAATTTTTATTGAATCTAGGAGTTTCAATTTAAGGAAGTGTTAAGTTCTTGATGAATTGGGGTTGTAAAAAGTTGTGTTACTCAAACCTTCTAATGAAAATCCTTCTAAGTAGAAGAAGGAGTGAAGTTGGAGTTTTAGTCTTCAAACATCCAAAAACAATTTCTGTGTTCTTACGTTTCAGTCAACTCATTCTACCTTATGTTCTAGGTGTTAACTTGATCTTATTCCACACATTTAAGTTGTTGATTACTTAACATCGACAATCAAGAATGAAACAAGTTGTTCAGTTGTAATCACGATTGAAACAAGTTTTTATTTTGAAGAAAAGTGCAAGTTGTGTATTCACTCCCCCCTTTACACGTTCTTCTCTATCCAACACATCTTAAGTTCAGTTGAATTTTGATATGTCCTATGTGGAAGGATTGGTTTGTGACCTTGACCGGAAGGATAAAGTGATGTGAAATAAGACTATCTCTCTCGTATTAGTCCAGTGGCAGCAAGTAGGCACTGAGAAAGCCACTTGAGATTTATAGAGCTACATGCGTGCGGAAAATCCGTAGTTATTTTGAATTGTATATTTGGTTGTATGTATTGTACTTTATTGTAGTTCAAATTTGTAACTTGAACATTGAAAGTGTTCTAATAAAGATGTGTTCTTGTTTCAGTTATCTATTATTCCCGATTTTTAAGATGAAATCTTTTAAAAGTGGGGAGAATGTAGTAACCCGGATTTTGTTTTACATGATTATAATGGCTAAAAATGTTTAAAGTGATAAAATTGACTAACGGGTTTTTTAAAGTAAAAATCAAGTGAAAAATTAAATCCGGGATGTCCGAAAATGGTCCGAGAAGTTCAAGGACCCGAGTATTCAGATCCATCCAAAGTGGTTAGGAAGTAGATGGAGAGATCAAAACTTTCGGTCGTTTTTTGGACCTTACGAACCTAATCAGACACGTGAACTAATGTGTTGTCAAAATTAGGTTGCCAGGTGGCGAGTTCGGACCTTCCGAAGGAGAGATCAGAGTTTCCAAACTACATGCGTAATGAGGTGTCAAATTGTTTTGACACGATAGATGCATGCAAGATCATATCGTATGAAGTGTGGGATCGGAGCTTCCTAATGTGATCGGACCTTCCGAATTCGAGTTCATAGCTTTCGAATATAGGTGTCCCTATATGTAGCATACTTGCGGGATCAGACCGTCCGATCCAGAACTCAGACCTTCCAAACTCCGTTTATAAATAAGCCAAGTATTTCTCATTCTAAGTGTATTTTTGAGGTGTTTGGAATGTGTTAGTATATATATTGTGTTTGGGGTCATACAATCGATGGTAGGGCATTTTCAAGGGGATACTGGAGCTATAGTGGAGCGATGCTTGAGTTTTGAGGCCCGCATGTATAATCATGTGACATTATCGGTTCGACTGGGGGTTGCTCGACTGGAACTGCTTTTACTAAACTGGGTTCAGTTGGGTTGGACACAGTACTCTTGTATTTTTTGTCTGTCGATGTTAATTGACAAAAAAATATGTATGTGCGGAAGCTGAATGTGTAAGTGAGTGAGTGTGCTCGACTGATATGTAAATGACACAGATATTGTTTTTGAATGTTCGAAGACTCAGTTGCTCCTACATCATCCCTTCTTTCCTTTGGAAGGATTCACTAGAAGACTTTGAGTATTACAAGCAATTTGCAACACCCCGATTCAGCTAAAACTTACACCACTGCCTACATTTGAAACTCCTAGACTTAACTCAAGAACTCAGTCCTCGGCTGAGTCTAGTGCAGTACTCGAATGACTTTCTTGCAACTCAACTGGAAGAATTTAGTACTCAACTGAATTCTTAACACAGTGTTTACAACACTAAACTAATCTATTACAGAGTATTAGTGTAACACCCGAAAATTTTAATACGTAAATTTGAATGCATAATTAAGGTAAATAATTATTTAAAATTTATATTTGGGGTTAAATGTATTTATGTGATATTATGTGAAATATATGCATGATTTAAATGTATTTTAGCATTTAACCCGCAATTATGATATTTTTAGATTTTTAAGGAATTAATTGTTTTGATCGCGTAGACGGGACCGTGGACGGACGAGATATCAAAATTCTTAGCCAAAAATATTTTATGAGCCTTAAAATAATATTTTAAGATATTTTGTCAAGAAAATTTTAGTATTTAGTTATATATTTATTTAATAAGTGATTTTTAACCAAAATAAGTCATTTTATAGACTTTTATTAATTTTTAAAAATCCTCTATATTAATATTTCGAGATTTTAGATATTTTATCAGATTGTTATTATTATTTGAGAGTTTAGAATATTTTTTTTAAGGTATAATATCTTTTTATTGAGTAATATCTATTATTATTCAATTATCTACCAATAATTTAAACGTAAATCACTCCCTAATCTATTCCCAAACCCCATCAGCCGACACTCATCACTCTCACCCCCCATCCCATGCCTTTCAGCAGAAAACTCATCCTCCATAGCCGATCCAACCTAGCTTTTTGGAGAGTTTGGTCCGTTCGTCGTCCCGGAGCCCCCGTATACGCGATATTCTTCGTCATTAAATTAAAAGGCATGTCTAAATCCTTTTCTTGGCCACCATATGAGCTATTACAAGTTTGTTACTATTTTATTTTTTATGATTGATTCGGATTACATGTGAATGGACGCAAAAGTTGATGATACACCATGCATGTCCCTCGTTTCCTTCAAATTTCTTGATGCATATTCACGTTTTTTTTACATGGATCGGTCCAGGACTGTGGCTGATGGTTCGTGGGTCTGATAGGATTCCTAGAGTCGAACCATGGCAGGGCTTGGGTCTGAGAATGACTAGGACGATCGGGTTTTGCGGTTAGTTGTGTAGATCGGCGCAGGTTAGGGTTTGCTTGGAAGGGGCTCGGTCTCTCCTTCCTGGGTTGCATGGCTTGGGTTCAGGGGCTAGGTTAGGACCGCCCAAATGTGGGCTACGTCTGGGTGGCAGTGCTCTGGCCAGGGGCGGCCGGAGCTGGCCGGCTGCAGGCCATGAAGGCCTGCTACTCACGGCCGAGGGGAAGACGGGTAAGGGGGGATCGGGTTAGTGTTTAGGGGTGGTTCCCGGGTCGGGTTGGGGCCTGGGTCGGGTCAGGTTCATAGTGGGTCGGGTCAGTTGGGTCCGGGTCCAGGTTAGGTGGGCCGGGCTCGGGTATTTTAATTTTTAATTAATTAAGAGTTTAATTGGTTTTTTGGCTTTAATAATTAGTTAGAAAATTATTTGGGCCTCCAAATAATTTTATTTTGGGCTTTCAAAATTATTTTTAAGTTAGCCCGATGATTTTTATGGGCTTGTGGACCCATAGAAATTTTTGGGCCAGTCAGTGATTTTATTGGGCTATTCCAGATTTTTATGAATTAATTAGTTATTGGGCCTAAATATTTTTATTTAAGCCCAATAACATTTAAGTATTTTATTTTAGTAAAAATTATAATTTTTAAAATTATTTATCAATTATGGGCTTTAAGTTAGTTAATGGACTTTAAGTTAGTTAAGGGGTTTAGTAGAGAGACCAGCAGTCTGGACCAACCCATGAAAAATAAATAAGTTCGGAATATATATTTAATTATTTTTATGCATGAAGTCTATTTTAAGTATATTATGAAAAATTAATTAAATATATATTACGGACATATTTTCAGTGCATGCATTCATGAAATTTCTTATGTATATAATTATGTAAATGATGAGCAATAAAATATTTTGGTGGAAATTAAAGTATGTGTGACATATGGGTGGTTTTCCACCATATGATTCGGTAGTTTTACTACCATAGGGGTGGTTATCCACCATATGATTCGGTAGTTTACTACCATAGGAGGTGATTTATCACCGCCATCGTACGTTGGTTCAGGAGACTGATCAGTCGACACATGAGCGTCACACTTATGGATAGGACCATCTTCAGGTTTCAAAAGCATTGCTCAATTATGTTATATATGATGAAGAAATAATATGTTTATGATTATGGTTATGATTCAGTTTATGATTCAGCAGTTTTATTATGTGATGAAAATATTTCCATGCATGCTCATGTACATGTATATGTATTAGTAATTATGTGATGCATTATTTTTAACCTTGTTATAAAAGGATTAGACATGTTGAGCCCCTAGGCTCACTATGCTTATATGGTGCAGGTGAGCATGATGACGTTTATGTAGCTCCTACCGGTGGTGAGGACTTATGAGCTCACAGAGCAGTGGACCCCGTGACCGTCGCAGCTATTTAGTTTATTATGTTGAATTTTGAAACATGTTTTATTTTATTATTGTTTCCGCATTTGAGATTTTTCAGCAGCATTGTTTATTATTTTAAATTGATGCATGAAATATTTTTAAGGATTTATTTATTTAATATTTTTCAGGTTATTTAAGAAAAAGTATGTTATTTTTATATACATATATGTATGGGCATGTATGTATAGTAATATTATTTTTAAAAAAAAAATTTCCGCATTTATTAGTAGTAGGCGTTTCATTTGGTATCAGAGTGCGGTCCTTGGAGGGTGTCCTACTGCCACGTGAAGCTCAGAAATCCTACTACCGGTTTGTAAGTTTTAATTGTTTTCTTATGATTTATAAGGAGAATATGTAATGATTTAAGATTTTCATGTTAGAAAAGTTTTAGAACCCTTAAGTTATGCATTGCGATTTACGTAAAGAAATATGTGGTGGTGCAGAATGCCTCCGAGACAGGTTAACAGATGCGGGGGACCTCCACCTCCACCTCCACAGAATCCGCTTGCAGCATTGGAGCAGGCCAATGCGAATATGATGGCTGGGATTACTGCTCTGTTGGAGCAGCAGGCGGCACGTCCTAGGCTCACACATGATGAGGATGTTGCCGAGAGGTTCCAGAAGAAGGGACCTAAGGAGTTTGTCGGCACCACTGATCCACTCATTGCTGAGGGGTGGATTCGATCACTGGAGTCCATATTTGACTACATGGGGATCACTGATGCTGACAGGGTGAAGTGTGCAGTGTATATGATGACAGGTGATGCAGCCTCTTGGTGGGAAGGTGCGGTTCGAGGTGTGAATCTACCTACATTGACTTGGATAGAGTTCAGATGCATGTTCTATGTCAAGTATTTCACTAAGGATGTGCGCAGTCGCATGATCCGGGAGTTTATGAGTCTCCGCCAGGGAAACAAGTCTATGGTGGATTACATCACCCAATTCAAGAGAGGGTGTCGTTTCGTGCCTCTTATTGCTGACAGTGCGCCGGATAAGTTGAGGCAATTTGTGGATGGTTTGCGGGCTGACATCAAGCATGACGTTCGCATGTTGGATGTCACTACTTATGAGGTGGCAGTTAGCAGAGCATTACGTTCTGAGGAAGGGAGGCGAGAGATGCAGCGAGAGCAGCAGATTAAGTGGCAGTTTCAGCCAGGGTATCAGAGGGCGACTTCGCAGCCTCCTGCAAAGAAACCGTATACTGGGCCGTCTAAGGGCCCAAATCAGCAGGGACAGTAGCAGAGGCCTCAGGGGCGTCAGCCACAGCAGCAGCAGAGGGGCGGGGCCCCTAATACTGGAGGAGTTCCGATCTGCCCGCAGTGTCAGAAGCCGCACACCGGGAAGTGTCTAGTGGGGTCCAATGTATTCTATGTTTGCAAGGAGCCAGGGCATGTTTCATATAACTGCCCGAAGAGGAAGAGCACCACTGGGCGGGTGTTCGTCATGCAGGCTGAGGAGGCAGACCCAGATACCTCCTTAATCACCGGTATTTCCTAAGCTTCTTCTTTTAAGAAATTTTTGGGAATTTACTTCATGATTTTAAATTGCATGAATTATCTATTTGTTTGGTTAGAGTAGGATGTTCATTTTATTCGTGTTTAATAAAGAGAAATATTTTGTAACTTGTATTGGGAGAAAAGTAAGTTTAGTATGCGATTGTTGGGATTTTCTGCGTGCAGGGAGAATTCTAGTGGGAGGAAATTCCACGTTTGCGTTGCTAGATTCAGGAGCCACGCATTCGTTCATCTCCCTAGAGTTTATCAGGCGGGTAGGCATCAAGCCTGAGGTTTTTGTTACAGGTTACGATGTCACTATGCCGTCTGGTCAGATTCTTACTACCACTAGCATCTGCAGAGATTTGGAGATGGAGTTACAGGGACATACTATCAGAGCAGATTTTGTGGTTTTACCGTTGACTGGATTCGATCTGATTTTGGGTATGGATTGGTTGTCAGTCAATGGAGAAGTGATTGATTTTCGACAGAGGACAGCGGCAGTGAAACCAGTGGTAGGCGGCCAGTTTGTTTTCTATGCATCTCCGAGCAGTGAGATCTCGCCTGTTATCTCTTATACACGTGCGAGGAAGTTATTGAGACGTGGTTGCCAAGGGTTTCTCGCCAGTGTAGTCACTTCATCAGAACCACCTAGCAGATCATTGTCAGATATAGAGGTGGTTTGTGACTTTTCAGATGTCTTTCCGGAGGACGTTTTGGGAGTCCCACCAGCTAGAGAGGTGGAGTTCAGTATTGATCTGATACCAGGTACTGTGCCTATCTCTAAGGCACCGTATCGACTTGCTCCTACTGAGATGAAAGAGTTGAAGGAGAAAATTCAAGAGTTGTTGGAGAAGGGCTTTATTCGTCATAGCTTTTCTCCTTGGGGAGCTCCAGTGTTGTTTGTGAAGAAAAAGGATGGTAGCATGAGACTTCGCATCAATTACCAAGAGCTCAACAGGGTCACTGTGAAGAATAAGTATCCACTGCCGAGGATTGAAGATTTGTTTGATCAGTTACAGGGAGCTTCGGTGTTCTCTAAGATCGATCTGCGATCTGGCTATCATCAGTTGAGGATCAGAGATGCAGATGTGACCAAGAATGCTTTCCGGACACGCTATGGGCATTACGAGTTCTTAGTAATGCCGTTTGGATTGACCAATGCTCCAGCGGTCTTCATGGATCTCATGAACCGCGTATTTCAGCTGTACTTAGATCAGTTTATCATAGTCTTTATTGATGATATATTGATATACTCGAGGAGCATTGAGGAGCATAGACAGCACTTGCAGACAGCATTGCAGACTTTGAGGGAGCATCGACTGTATGCAAAATTCATTAAGTGCGAGTTTTGGCTTGAGCAGGTGGCATTTCTTGGCCATATAATTTCGAAAGATGGGATAGCGGTCGATCAGACGAAAGTGCAGGCAGTGCAGGATTGGGGAATTCCGAAGAATGCTTCAGAGATTCGCAGTTTTTTGGGTTTAGCAGGCTACTACCGGAAGTTCATCAATGATTTGTCTTCTATTGCAGTACCCTTGACTTCCTTGACCAAGAAAAATGCGAAGTTTATATGGAGTTCAGACTGTCAGAGGAGCTTCGATCGACTTAAGGAAGCACTCACATCTGCGCCAGTGTTGGCGATGCCTGTTCCACACGAGGAGTTAGTGGTTTACACGAACGCGTCTATGCTTGGGTTGGGCGCCGTATTGATGCAGAGTGACTGAGTCATTGCCTATGCGTCGAGACAGTTGAAGATTCATGAGCAGAACTATCCGACGCATGACTTGGACCTAGCAGCAGTGGTTTTTGCTTTGAAAATCTGGAGGCACTATCTGTATGGTGAGAAGTGCAAGATTTTCACAAACCACAAGAGTCTCAAGTACTTCTTCACATAGAAGGAGTTGAACATAAGACAGCGCCGATGGTTGGAATTAGTTAAGGATTATGACTGTGACATTAGCTACCATCCGGGTAAGGCTAATGTAGTGGCTGATGCGTTGAGTCGGAAGACTTCAGTGGTATCTTGTGTGACAGTTCAGTTGCCACTTCAGGAGGAGATTCAGAGATTCGAGCTGGAGTTGTACTCGAGCGGTCAGGCACCGAGTTTGGCAGTGTTAGTGGTATAGCCGAATCTTCGAAATCGTATCAGAGTTGGACAGCCTGCAGATGAGGAGTTGCAGCGATTGAGGCAGAGAGATGAAGCCAAGGGCGGGCTTCTTTATACAGTTGTTGATGGTATCGTTCAGTACCGTGGTCGTATGTGGGTACCGAACGTTGATCAGTTGAGGATTGAGATCTTGACAGAGGCTCATACATCTCCGTATTCCATTCACCCCAGAAGTACGAAGATGTATAGAGATTTGCAGTCATTGTATTGGTGGCCCGGCATGAAGAGAGATATTGGCCGATTTGTATCAGAGTGCTTGACTTGTCAGCAGGTCAAGGCAGAGCATCAGCATCCTGCAGGGTTACTTAAGCCTCTACCCATTCCGGAGTGGAAGTGGGAGAACATCACGATGGACTTTGTAGTTGGCCTTCCGAGGAGTACTAGAGGATGTACAGCTATTTGGGTGATCGTGGATAGACTCACCAAGTCAGCTCATTTCTTGCCGGTGAGGACTACTTACTCATTGACGCAGTATGCAGAGCTTTACATCAAGAAGATTGTTAGACTTCATGGCATACCAATTTCGATAGTATCAGACAGAGATCTGAGATTTACCTCTGCATTCTGGAAGAGTTTGCACACAGCTTTGGGGACTCGGCTATTATTCAGTACATCGTTCCATCCCCAGACAGATGGTCATTCGGAGAGGGTGATCCAGATTCTTGAGGATCTACTGAGAGCTTGTGTCGTTGATTTTCAGGGCTCTTGGGAGACTAGACTGCCATTAGTGGAGTTTACCTATAACAACAATTTTCAGTCGTCTATAGGTATGGCTCCTTATGCAGCTCTCTACGGGAGGAGATGTAGATCGCCAGTGCATTGGGATGAGGTTGGCGAGAGGATTTTACTTGGTCCCGAGATTGTATAGCAGACTGCCGATATTGTGAGACAGATACGGGATCGTATGAGGACAGCTCAGAGTCGTCAGAAGAGTTATGCTGATACTCGACGACGAGATCTTGGGTTTGTAGTAGGTGATCATGTGTTTTTGAAAGTATCACCTATGAAAGGGGTGATGAGATTTGGTCGCAGAGGCAAGTTGAATCCGAGATATATTGGGCCATTTGAGATCTTGGAGAGAGTTGACACTTTGGCATACCGTTTAGCACTACCGTCAGGGCTTGCAGCAGTGCACAACGTATTCCATGTATCCATGCTTCGGAGATACATCTCTAATCCGACGCATGTGTTGGATTACGAGCCTTTGCAGTTAGCACCAGATCTAGCATTTGAGTAGAGGCTTGTTGCGGGTCATACCGATGGTCAAAGTCCAGTGGCAGAATCATTCCGAGGAGGAAGCCACTTGGGAGACCGAGGCAGACATGAGGACTCGCTACCCGGAGTTATTCGAGTAAGCACTTTAATTTCGAGGACGAAATTCAATTTAAGGGAGGGAGAATTGTAACACCCGAAAATTTTAATACGTAAATTTGAATGCATAATTAAGGAAAATAATTATTTAAAATTTATATTTGGGGTTAAATGTATTTATGTGATATTATGTGAAATATATGCATGATTTAAATGTATTTTTGCATTTAACCCGCAATTATGGTATTTTTAGATTTTTAAGGAATTAATTGTTTTGATCGAGTAGACGGGACCGTGGACGGACGAGATATCAAAATTCTTAGCCAAAAATATTTTATGAGTTTTATGAGCCTTAAAATAATATTTTAAGATATTTTGTCAAGAAAATTTTAGTATTTAATTATATATTTATTTAATAAGTGATTTTTGGCCAAAATAAGTCATTTTATAGACTTTTATTAATTTTTAAAAATCCTCTATATTAATATTTCGAGATTTGAGATATTTTATCAGATTGTTATTATTATTTGAGAGTTTAGAATATTTTGTTTAAGGTATAATATCTTTTTATTGAGTAATATCTATTATTATTCAATTATCTACCAATAATTTAAACCTAAATCACTCCCTAATCTATTCCCAAACCCCATCAGCCGACACTCATCACTCTCACCCCCCATCCCACGCCTTTCAGCAGAAAACTAATCCTCCATAGCCGATCCAACCTAGCTTTTTGGAGAGTTTGGTCCGTTCGTCGTCCAGGAGCCCCCGTATACGTGATATTCTTCGTCATTAAATTAAAAGGCATGTCTAAATCCTTTTATTGGCCACCATATGAGCTATTACAAGTTTGTTACTTTTTTTTTTTTATGATTGATTTGGATTACATGTGAATGGATGCAAAAGTTGATGATACACCATGCATGTCCCTCGTTTCCTTCAAATTTCTTGATGCATATTCACGTTTTTTTTACATGTATCGGTCCAGGACTATGGCTGATGGTTCGTGGGTCTGATAGGATTCCTAGAGTCGAACCATGGCAGGGCTTGGGTCTGAGAATGACTAGGCCGATCGGGTTTTGCGGTTAGTTGTGCAGATCGGCGCAGGTTAGGGTTTGCTTGGAAGGGGCTCGGTCTCTTCTTCCTGGGTTGCATGGCTTGGGTTCAGGGGCTAGGTTAGGACCGCCCAGATGTGGGCTATGTCTGGGCGGCGGTGCTCCAGCCAGGGGCGGCCGGAGCTGGCCAGCAGCAGGCCATGAAGGCCTGCTGCTCACGGCCGAGGGGAAGACGGGTAAGGGGCGATCGGGTTAGTGTTTAGGGGTGGTTCCCGGGTCGGGTTGGGGCCTGGGTCGGTTCAGGTTCATAGTGGGTTGGGTCAGTTGGGTCCGGGTCTGGGTTAGGTGGGCCGGGCTCGGGTATTTTAATTTTTAATTAATTAAGAGTTTAATTGGTTTTTGGGCTTTAATAATTAGTTAGAAAATTATTTGGGCCTCCAAATAATTTTATTTTGGGCTTTTAAAATTATTTTTCAAGTTAGCCCGATGATTTTTATGGGCTTGTGGGCCCATAGAAATTTTTGGGCCAGTCAGTGATTTTATTGGGCCCGTCCAGGATTTTTATGAATTAATTAGTTATTGGGCCTAAATATTTTTATTTAAGACCAATAACATTTAAGTATTTTATTTTAGTAAAAAATGTAATTTTTAAATTTATTTATTAATTATGGGCTTTAATTTAGTTAATGGACTTTAAGTTAGTTAAGGGGTTTAGTAGAGAGACCAGCAGTCTGGACCAACCCATGAAAAATAAATAAGTGCGGAATATATATTTAATTATTTTTATGCATGAAGTCTATTTTAAGTATATTATGAAAAATTAATTAAATATATATTACGGACATATTTTCAGTGCATGTATTCATGAAATTTCTTATGTATATAATTATGTAAATGATGAGCAATAAAATATTTTGGTGGAAATTGAAGTATGTGTGACATATGGGTGGTTTTTCACCATATGATTCGGTAGTTTTACTACCATAGGGGTGGTTATCCACCATTTGATTCGGTAGTTTACTACCATAGGAGGTGATTTATCACCGCCATCGTACGTTGGTTCAGGAGACTGATCAGTCGACACATGAGCGTCACACTTATGGATAGTACCATCTTCAGGTTTCAAAAGCATTGCTCAATTATGTTATATATGATGAAGAAATAATATGTTTATGATTATGGTTATGATTCAGTTTATGATTCAGCAGTTTTATTATGTGATGAAAATATTTCCATGCATGCTCATGTACATGTATATGTATTAGTAATTATGTGATGCATTATTTTTAACCTTGTTATAAAAGGATTAGACATGTTGAGCCCCTAGGCTCACTACGCTTATATGGTGCAGGTGAGCATGATGACGTTTATGTAGCTCCTACCGGTGGTGAGAACTTCTGAGCTCACGGAGCAGTGGACCCCGTGACCGTCGCAGCTATTTAGTTTATTATGTTGAATTTTGAAACATGTTTTATTTTATTATTGTTTCCGCATTTGAGATTTTTCAGCAGCATTGTTTATTATTTTAAATTGATGCATGAAATATTTTTAAGGATTTATTTATTTAATATTTTTCAGGTTATTTAAGAAAAAGTATGTTATTTTTATATACATATATGTATGGGCATGTATGTATAGTAATATTATTTAAAAAAAAAAAATTTTCGCATTTATTAGTAGTAGGCGTTTCAATTAGAACTTGATATACTTAGCACAGATTGATCCTACACTTGATCAAATATATCATTAAGCATGTGTTTGATCAGTTGACTCCTAATAGATCTTGATTGCTTTAGTTTACTGATGAACAGTTTATCTACGTGTGAATGATCTTGATGATGCGAGTGTTAGATCTCTTCTCATGTTCATATTTTTAATCTTATGTTCTTCTTGTCTTGATCTTGTTCTGCTATTTATAGCTCCAATTGCAACGGTAATATTCAAAATGCTTCGTACAAAAAGAATCTGTTGCTTTATCTTTTCTCAACGTTATCAATCCCCGACATCCATACTCGGGTGATTGCTACTGGTTCTGTTGTGGTAGTACAGGAACCTTTATCGAAAAATTATTGACTTTAATTGATGGTCTCTGAGAATTTGATCAACTGATTGTACTATGTATTATTCAGTGGAGCACCATTCAGTCTTCCTTGACTGATTCAGTTTCGAGTATAGCTTGACTAGTCCAGTCATGGTTTCATCCAGTTTAGCTTGTGGACTATTTAGTTCAGTTTAATTGACTTGTCCAGTTGACGTCTTCAGTTGAGGTCATTGACAAGTTCAGTTCTTATAATGAAATTGCCTATTGTTCGTCATAGTTTGTCAACACCGAAACTATGAAATTCCAACAGCCTGGACTCTTAATAGCTTTTGGGATTAGCTATTAGTCTATTTAAGACTATTAGTAATGTAATAGTGATATGGCATTCACTTCACTATAGGTTTGGACCCTTGACCTAATGCTTCTAGATTGATTGTTAGAGATACAAAATTACTATCGAAGATATCTTGGTTCAGTATGCATGTTTATGTGTTGAATTTTGTATGAAATGTGTTTATGTGAATATCTTATGCGACGACTATTAAGCCTTATATATATCATGTTGATCTTACATACTTGTGATAGCCGTTAGTGGGGTCGCTCAGTCCCATTTTATTTGAGTAGATGGTTGGACTCATTAGTACAGGGTCATGCCAACGTTATCCACATATTTTTATGGTGTGAGAGCCACTTTCTAGTGCGATGGCGCGATGACACAGAGTGCTGCATGCCATGGCGCCATCTGATTGAGCAGAGTTCTTGATCCTTGGAACCCTGTAGACTTTCATACATGCATTCATAGCACTTATATACTCATACTTTCATGTTACGTGTTTTTATCGCTCACATCCTCAGTTTTTGTCTTGGATACCTCATTCTACGGGGAGGACCTTAGGTTGGATGAACTTAGCGAGAGAACCGTTGAGGTAGCAGGAGCAGCTCTGTCAGGAGTGACAATCATGGTCCATGTCGACGGGGTTGTAAAATATTTTTAACTTTCTTTCCACTATTTTTCTAATTATGTTTTAATAAATTTAATTGTATGCTATTAAGAATTGTGTAGTAGAGGATTCGGGACGAGTCACTACAATGAAGTTGTGAGTACTACCCCCATCAACTAGGGTGTGAAGATTAAGACCTGAAATATGAGCTTGAACATGCAGAATGCGAGGAGGCACCTGCCATTTCATGGCATGGAGACTAATCTCCAGTAAGGGATTTTGAATTTCATGCTCAACACAAATGTCAATCTTCCCTTCATCCTCTTCATTATCACGATCCATCATAAAGAAAAAAAATTCATCCCTTACACATGCTCCGGTTAAAACTTCTCATAGCAATTATAGCATAAACTTTTCTCTCAGTGTGCAGCCATTTCCGCTGGGGTAAAGTCTCCTAATAGTCATAGGAGGTGATTGTTTATTAGGAAGAGAGGTTGTAAACTTCATTGGTTTAAAAGGATGCTCTTGTTGAGGAATTGGTAATAAGGGTGGAGAGAAGAATTCCGGCCATAGCCAAAATAATCATCTTTATGAAATACTGAAAAGAAACAGACAATTATCAGTGATTGTTTAATTAATTTACTAAGACATAAAATAGGCGAAATTTATTTTATGAATCTCACTCCCACTATTCTAACGATTTCACTACCCTCTAGTGAAAACGGAAAACTGTTTTCCTTAGTGGGAACATGGAGTCCAATTGACAAACTATGGTCCCGAATAATATCAGCCAACCATAATTTTCAAAAGGTAGAGCCCAATTGCTTCCAAAGCAACCTCCACGTTTTTACCTCATGTCCAATAAGGGCCCAATAATATGACGCCGTTTATTGTGACATGTCAAGATGACCCATCAATATTAAGTTGTGATGGACGGTCGCCATGTGGATCCCCCAATAATATGAGCCGATCCCATGGGAGTTCCACCCAACTTACAACATGTGTCGATCCAATGTACAGCTTTCCGACGAACGGGCCCCCCCAATAATATGAGCCGGACCGTATCCGCGGGTAGAATCTCATACATTGATCGTTGATGGAAGGTAGGAACATTTAAACAATTTTAAATTTCCTTTATTTATCTTGATATCAATTTTAAATCATATTTAAAATGAGGGATTTTAATTTTGAAAATTTGTCTCATCATTTTAAAATTTGTATGCTTGCCGGATTCACACAATTTTGTCTAAAACATGCATACAACAATAATATCATATATTATATAGGATGATCGATTCCATTTCTAATCGACCTGTGGTTGCCAATCACGAGTCTTAGTCCAATCCTAGGTAATATGCAGGTATGCAATGCAATCCTATTACATTGAGCTTCCAATTTACATTTTTTCAGTCTTTATTGTCTGCTGGGCCCACCTCCGTCTTCAAATCTTCATCTCCCACTAAATCTAATGTATTTACAATAAATAACAATGACAAGTAGGGGATACATTTTAAGGGGTGGGAACGGGCCATAAACCAGGCCCACTTTTATTACATATGACAATTCATATTGGGCCATAAACCAGGCCCATTAATAAATCCAACAATAAAAACAAATGTAAATCCCTAACATACACCTACAAAATTGGTCATGGCAATCGATCATCCTTATCCAATAACATTTAATTCAAAATTAATTTATTGGATAACATGCAATGGCAATTTAAATTTAAAAGGATAAAATCATATTCCATATATAAAATCTTATTTTACATACAAAATCATATTTTATCTTTTTATCAAATAAAATCATATTTTACATATAAAATCCAATTTTATACATAAAATCATATTTTACTCAATATTTCCATAAGATCATATCTTATCATCAATTGTACCAAAAATAATTAATTTCATAAAATCTGATTTAACGGATAAAATCTATAAATTTTCCAAAAATTCAAATTTATCCAAAAATCAATTTTAAAATTTTCGGACTCGAACAATTCGATCCGACGCCTCGTGGACCAATCAAAAACAATTTTCGATCGGACCAAAAATAGAATTTTAACATATTAAAATTTTAATTTTAAAATTAAAAAAATTAATTTTTCCGCGGGCCGCCCGGGACGCTCCCGGGCTGCCCGCGCCCCAAAGGGGCTCGGGCCGGGCAGCGATCCAATCGCTGCCCGTGTTTTTGCCCGAAAATTTTTTAATTAAAAAATTTATTTTGTTTCAAAAACCGAGGCTTAAAATTTTTTTGTACAATCGATTAATTTAATCGCTTGATCTGAGCAACCTGGCTCTGATACCACTGTTAGAGAACGGCGATCAGATCAATCAGAATTGATACCCGGTGCAGCGGAAGTTTAAAAATTTTATATGGAACGATTCCATAATGGGTATCAAAACTTTACGATTAAATTGTGTGTGTAAAAATTAAATAACAATTATAAATTTTTACCTCCAATCTCGAATCGAGATTATGGACACCAACAGATTGCTCTGCTCTTGTTGTATCTCCCAGGAACTGATGGACGAACTGTTCTTCAATCAGGTCCACGAACAGAGATTTAATCCCTCTGATAGATTGCACTAGAAAATCTATCAGAAGTTTCTACGAAGAGAATTAACGAATTTGATCCGTTAAACCAGACTGCAAATTCAAAATTCACAGGCTGGATTTTTCCCGAGCAGAGGGGAGGGGGCGGCGGCCACACTTAAGAAAAACAGGGTTTTCGAAAATTATTTTGTGACCTCTTTTTTTTTAATTTATGTACTGCAATAACTTATTTATAATATGGGCTGCTAACAGCTTAGGGCCCATTAGTCATAAGTTCAAGCCTGACAAGCAAAGCCCACATGTTCAGAAATTAATATAAAATTCATCATGACTCCGATTGATAAACCGATTTCACCAATGTTCACAGAAACCATTTCTGCACCTTTTAAAGTCAAGATAAATTTTTCTGAATCCGAATTCAGTGATTTCCAAAAATGCCCATCCCTATGTCATTTTAGGAAATCTTACTCCTCTACTCTTAAATAAGATGTCCTACTTCTTTGTTCATTAAATTTAACTCTTTAAATTTAACTATCTCAACGGGGATTAAAAATCCATTAGTCTGTGTGACCCTCAATGGTTCAGGGATACAGCTAGCCGTGGGCTCACAACTCCTTGTGACTCGGAACAACAATTTCCGACTTGCCCATCGAATCATGGTAAGAGCGCCTAGCAACATCGCCCCATGATTCCCTAGGTATCACTGATAGTGCCTATAAGAACCAATAGATTTTGGTTAGTGTACAGTACGGTCCCTTCATCCATATATCCCGATCGAATCAACAACCATTGGTAAATCGAGAGTCGTTCGAGATTCGATAACTATGCAATACATCTTGAAGATCAAATAGTGACATCGCATGTGCTACTAAGAAACCATTTCTTAAAACACATCATGTACTCTGGCCAGAGATTCGTCACACTAATATCTCCTCAGATTGCATAGGATATCCACACTCGCAAGTATGTGGTGAATCCTTGACAATAAAGCATCGACTCCTATATGTGTCGTAACTGTACCCAATCCCGACACCTGATGACCCCAATGGAGTCGGTAAACGAGTCAAAGTACAGTACTAGCATATAGAGTTTCAATGATGTTTCAAGTAGTAAGGACTAATGGTGTACAACCAAAACCGCGGACTTTATCCACTCGATAAGTGATAACCACTTGGAAAGTCCGGATAGGGTAGTTCGATCATTCATCGTATGAATATCCATTTGCATGCTTCGAACATCTCTATGTTCCTTACCAATGAAACATGGTACTCGACATCGCAAATGCTAGTCTCAAACTCGAGCGATCCTTATCCTTATTAACGGACGGCTCAATCGACTAGGAACGATTTAGAATATACAGTGACTATAAGATGTGTTTCATGATAGACATCCCCATGTACTACCACATCTTACATACACTATAGTATATTCAAGGTCTTTATCAAAACAACAATAGTATATCACAATATAACAATATGAAGAAAGATAAAGTCATTGCCATTAATAAAAGTGTAAATTATATTAAACAAAAGATTGTTTATACAAAGAGTCATCAAAGCCCTTAGCCACAAGTTGGCTCACCGGGCACCCACTCTTTCACAAGTTGGACCCTAGTCATGGGGTCTCTAAGGTAAGTCAAAAGCTTATGACAATCTAGAATGTAGATGTGAAATTATATGTGGAGAGTGTAGAAGAAGAAAGAGGAGGAGAGGCTCCACTAAGGTGGGCGACCCCTAGGGTGGCAAGCTTAGTTTTGTGTCTTGGGTTGTATTTGGAGGGCGAGCTCTAAAGGAGAGGCGCGTGAACTACACACTCATGGTCCCCTACAAAGTGTTCATGGTCCCCTACTTTGTCTCCTATAAATACTGGTTTTCTTTCTTCATTTGAAATTAATTCACTTTCATTTTGAGGGGCTTCCAAGCTCCTCTTTCTCTTATTTGTTCACGTTTCTGACTTGAGTGTCGGAGGGACTACGCCGGAATACCCTCCTGACCCCCTATAACATTATTTTCATGATTTCAGTTTCATCTCTAGACTTGAAACTTTGGGCTTGAGTTGGATCTAGACCATAAAATTTTAGTGAGCATCACTAGGTGTCGTATGTGGGAATTTTGAGTTAAGACGTAGAGATGATTGGAAAGAGAGGAAGTAGAAGGGCTCACACTACCTTATTTCGCCTAGGGTCGAGGATGGAGGAGCCTTCCCCTAGGAATATGGTGGGGAATATGACCTTGGAAGAGTTGGGCAAATTTATCACTAAGGTTGTGGAAGAGGCCTTGAAGAAAATCAAGAAGCCTCGCAAGGCCGAGGTCGTGAACAAGAACAAGAGAAAGAGCAATTACAAGTGTCAGGTAAGGATGAAGTGGGTCAGCAGAGTCAGGTAGGAGAAACCCTACCCCCTCCGGCATGGATTATCAAGAGAAGAAGGAAATGTGGAAGGAGATAAGGATGTTCAGACAACAACTTGAAAGCAAGGGTTCAACTCTTAAGAGGGAAAGTCCATTTTCCCTTGCGATTTTGGAGGAATAACTTCCATCTAGTTTCAAGAAGCCAAGCATGGGAGAATATGACGAAAGTACGGACCCAAAGGAACATATGGAAGGATTTGAGAATGCCACCTTATTGCACCAATACTCCGATGGTATAAAGTGTCGAGTATTCTTGAGCACATTGGTAAAGTCCACCCAGCAATGGTTCAACATGTTGAAGTATGGGTCTACAAGGTCTTTTGAGGATTTCAGTGTGGTCTTTATGCATCAGTTTTCTAGTAGCAGGAAGTACCAAAAGAACTACTTGAGTTTATTTGTGATGAAGAAACAGGATTAGGAAACTTTGAGGGAGTTTATCCAACGTTTTAATTGTGCGGCATTGGAAGTGCCGACTGCTACTCCTGATATACTGATCAACACCTTTACCCAAGGGTTGAAAGGAGGTGAATTCTTCAAGTCTCTGGTTAAAAAGCCTCCATCAAGTTATGATGATCTTTTGGCACGAGCGGAGAAGTATGTGAATTTAGAGGACGCTCAAAGACACAGGAGGACTGAGTATAGGCAAGGGTGTAATACCGTGGAAGGGGTGGATAGGGAGGTAGGAAACGAGGAGTGGGTGAAAAGAAAGATGATCGAGCTTGAGGTAAAAGGCAGTTTTCACCTTATGTCCCCTTGGCTCCAAATAGGGATAACATGATGGGGGTAGATGAAGGAAAAAAGAAGGCAAGGAAGTTTGCAAAGGGTTGATGAAGGCCCTAAGTTGCCTCCACCTACGAGGAGGGAGAGAACTCCGCCAAGAGGCAATCAAGAGTTTCAATCACCTCCGCGGCGAGGTCGGGGTCCTCCTTGGATAAATCCAAGAACGGAGGAGCCAAGAAGACAGATGGAGGGTCATGGTCATCCTCAAGGGATTGACCAGAGAAGGAGGAGGGTGGACGAGGCTAATAACCCTACGAGAGGTATGATTCATTTGATTTCAGGAGGTGCCACCGATGGTGATTCTGGACGGGCACGTAAAGCACATGGAAAGAGGATTGAGAAATTTGAAATATCTAAGGAGTTGAATTTACCTCAAGATCCCATCATCAGTTTTGGACCCGAAGACCTTCGTGGTGTTGTGGCTCCGCATAATGATGCTTTGGTGGTCACGGTCACAATCGCAAATTATGATGTGGCAAGGATATTTGTTGACAGCGGGAGTTCAATGAATGTGTTATTCAAAGGGACGTTGGGTCAAATGAAAATAAGGATTTGAATTGGAGCCTATTTCAACACCTTTGTATAGATTCACGAGTCATGCTATTCGACCGTTGGGCCAGATTTTCCTCCCAGTATCCATGGAAAATGATCCTAGACGGATCACAAAGATGGTGAGCTTCACGGTGGTAGATGCTCGTTCATCATACAATGAGATTTTGGGTCGTCCAGCTATGAAGGATTTCACAGCTGTGGCTTCTATGTATCATCAAAAACTTAAGTTTCCTGTAGGAAGAGAAGTTGGAATGTTGTGTGGGGATCAGAGGGTGGCACGCCGATGTTATGAGAGAGTGGTGCGCGAAGAAGGAAAAAAGACACGGTTGGAGGTTAGCATGATACGGGGTTGGAGCTATGTTAACAGTGGCTAAGAGATAGGTTCAAACACTTGAGGAGGAGGAACTTGATGTAGTGGAACTGCGGGCTAGCGGTGAGAAGCTTAAGATTGCTGCTGATTTGAAAACAGAGGTCAAGGAAAATCTCATTATTTTCTTGAAGGCCAACCTTGATGTATTCGCTTGGTTAGTTCATGATCTTAGAGGTATAGAACCAGCGGTTATGGAGCATAATTTAAATCTCTTATCCGGAGTTTGTCCCGTAAATCAAAAGAAGAGGCACTTCGGACCCGACAAGGATAAAGTGATAAAAGAGGAAATAGGGGAATTGCTTAGGACTGGGCATATTCGAGAGGTGCAATTCCATACTTGGCTATCGAATGTTGTGTTAGTGCCCAAGATCTCGGATAGATGGAGGATGTGTGTTGATTTCAGGGTCCAATAAGCATGTCCAAAATATTGTTATTCATTACCTCGAATAGATCAATTGGTGGATTCTACGGTCGGCCATCAATAATTATGCCTAATGGACGCTTATCAAGAGTACCATCAAATCCCTTTAGCTAAGGAAGATCAAGATAAGGTAAGCTTTATCACTTCAGAAGGGACTTTTTGTTATGTGGTCATTCCCTTCGGGCTTAAAAATGCCGGAGTTACGTATCAGCGTTTGATGGATAAAGTATTTTCCAAGAAAATAGGGAGAAACGTGGGGAGTGGTGTACGTGGATGATATTATGGTAAAATAAAAGGATGAGATTGGCCTCATCGATGACTTGGTGGAGAAATTTTCCACCATAAGGTCTTATGGATTGAAGTTGAACCCTCAAAAGTGTATGTTTGGAGTGAAGAGTGGAAAATTCTTGGGATATATGGTGACTGAGCGTGGGATTGAGGCTAATCCGGAGAAGGTTCAAGCTATAGAAAATATGACATCTCCTCAGGGTCCGAAGGAGGTCCAACAATTGACCGGGAGAATCATAGCCTTGGCATGATTCATTTCCCGATCGGCTCATCACAGCTTGCCTTTTTTCCGAACCTTACGGAAAGCCAAGAAGTTCGAATGGGGAGAGGATTGTGAGAAAGCTTTTGGAGAATTGAAGAAGTATTTGGCTGAGTTACCCGTGTTGGCTAAACCGGTGGCTGGAGAAGGATTATGGGTGTATCTATCGGCTTAGAAGGGAGCTGTGAGTTTAGTTCTTGTTAAAAAATAAGGTTCAACACAAAATCCTGTCTATTATGTGTCGCATGCACTTAAAGGGGCTGAGTTGAGGTATTCGGGGTTGGAGAATTTTGTTTTGGCATTGGTGATGATGGCAAGACGTTTGAGGCCATATTTCCTATATCATCCCATTGTGTTTCTTACGAACAGCCCTTTGGGAAGGATTTTAACTCACCCAGACATGTTAGGACGGTTGGTAAAATGGGTTACCAAGTTGGGAGAGTATGATATACAATATGAGCCAAGGACCGCTATTAAGGCGCAGGCTTTGACTGACTTCTTAACCGAAACCGTTCATTTACAAAATGAGGATCTGTGGAAGGTGTATGTTGATGGTTCATCGTCTATTGAAGGCAGTGGAGCAGGGGTGGTGCTGATCTATCCGGTGGGTGAGGAAGTGAAATTGGCAGTGAAATTAGATTTCAAGGCATCTAACAATGAAGCTGAATACGAAGCCTTTTTAGCTGGACTTCGAGCGGCTAGGAGTGTGGGAGCTGTGCGGATACATGTTTTTTTTTCGATTCACAATTGGTGGCACAACAAATGAAAGGGGCATATGATGTGAAAAACGAAAATCTTATTGAATATGCTCGAGAAGTGGATAGGGCAAAAGAACAATTTTCAGAGGTGTTTTTGAGCAGATACCTAGAAGGGAAAATGAGAAAACAAATGCTTTGGCAAAGATGACTGGTTCTGTTGGGAGTTGGAAAACTAGAGATGTGGTATTTCAGGTGGAGCTCACACCTCATATGAGCTCGGCTATACCTGAACTCGAGAAGGAGGATTGGAGGGTCGTTATAATTAATTATTTGAAGGGTGTTGTGGGAATCACTTGGGAGCTCATGCTTTGGAAAGAAAGGTCTTGTTGGGGGGATATTGTTGGCCTAACGTCTTGGGAAATGCCCAAGATTTGGTCACATCATGTGATAGTTGCCAATGATATGCTCGATTGCAACATCGACCCGCGGAGCTGATGAAAGCTATCATCTTTTCTTGTACTTTTTATCAATGGGGTATGGATATCATGGGTTTTTTCCTGTAGCCCCTGCTCAGAAGAAGTTTTTATTGGTGGCAGTTGATTATTTCTCGAAGTGGGTAGAAGTTGAGCCTTTGGCTAGGAACACTGAAGGAGATGTGTTGAAATTTTTGTGGAAGAATATAGTGTGTCGGTATGTGGTACCTAGGAGGCTGATATCCCATAATGGGAGACAGTTTCAAGGAGCTAAGATTCAAGCGTGGTGTAAGGAGATGAAAATTCAGCAGCTTTCACATCTGAGGCTTACCCTCAAAGTAATGGGCAAGTGGAAGTGACAAATAGATAATTGGTACAAGGCTTAAAGACTAGACTTGGGAAAGCAAAAGGGAATTGGGTAGATGAGTTGTCAAGTGTCCTGTGGGCGTATCGAACACACCTTGAGAAGGAACAAAAGAAACTCCCTTCAGCTTGGTTTATGGTAATGAAGCGGTGCTTCCAGTGGAAATCGGGATGGATTCGGCTAGGGTCATGTTTTAAGATGGAGATAATGGAGAAAAAAGATTTACTGATCTGGATTTGGTGGAAGAGAAGAGGGAGGTTGCAGCAATTCGATTGGAAGCTTACAAAAGTCGCATGACTCAAGCTTATAACCGTCGAGTTGTCCAGAGAAGTTTTCAAGCGGGTGATTTGGTATTAAAAAAGGTGCAAGAGGAGCAAAGAGGGAAATTGGACACGAAGTGGGATGGTCTTTTTAAAGTCATTGAGAAGCTTAATTAGCTCGGGAACCTACTACTTGGAGGATACACGTGGTAAAGCTTTGAAGAGGCCCTGGAACGTCTATCATCTTAGAAAATATTATCCTTAACTAACTTTTTCAATTATCGCTTTTGTAATCATTTCAAGTTCGATGAATCAATTTATTATTTTGAAGTGATAATTGTTGTTTTATTATAAAAATAAATGGTGCTCTGCATGGGTTCCAAGATTATGTGAACTCTAAGCATATGTAGTCCGAAGCATAAAATTTTATTTTTGCTACTAAGGTTATACCCTAGTAGAGGAGTTAGAGGGTCGGAGATTAAATTTTATATTTTTTCTACTAAGGTTATAACGTAGTAGAGGATTTAGAGGGTCGAAGATTAAAAATTATATTTTTTCTACTAAGGTTATAACCTAGTAGAGGAGTTAGAGGGTTGGAGGTTGAAAATTATATTTTTCTACTAAGATTATAACCTAGTCGAGAAGTTAGAGGATTAGAGGTTGAAAATTATATTTTTTTCTACTAAAGTTATAACCTTGTAGAGGAGTTAGAGGCTTGGAGGTTGAAAATTATATTTTTCCTACTAAGGTTATAACCTAGTAGAGGAGTTAGAGAGTTGGATGTTGAATTTTTTTTTTCCTACTAAGGTTATAACCTAGTCGAGGAGTTAGAAGGTTGGAGATTGAAAATTATATTTTTCCTACTAAGTTTATAACCTAGTAAAGGAGTTAGAGGGTTGGAGGTTGAAAATTATATTTTTCCTACTAAGGTTATAACCTAGTAGAGGAGTTAGAGAGTTGGATGTTGAATTTTATATTCTTCTTACTAAGGTTATAACCTAGTAGAGGAGTTAGTAGATTGGAGGTTGTTTTTCCTAGTAAGGTTATAACCTAGTAGAGGATTTAGAAGGTTGGAGGTTGAAAATTATATTTGTCATACTAAGGTTATAACCCAGTAGAGGAGTTAGAAGGTTGGATGTTGAAAATTATATTTTTTCTACTAAGGTTATAACCTAGTCGAGGAGTTAGAGGGTCGAGTTAGAGGGTTGGAGATTGAATTTTATATTTTTTTTCTACTAAGGTTATAACCTAGTAGAGGAGTTAGAGGGTTGGAGGTTGAAAATTATATTTTTTCTACTAAGGTTATAACCTAGTAGAGGAGTTAGAGGGTCGGAGATTGAATTTTATATTTTTTCTACTAAGATTATAACCTAGTCGAGGAGTTAGAGGGTTGGAGGTTGAAAATTATATTTTTCCTACTAAGGTTATAACCTAGTAGAGGAGTTGGAGAGTTGGAGGTTGAAAATTATATTTTTTCTATTAAGGTTATAACTTAGTAGATGAGTTAGAGGGTCGGAGGTTGAATTTTATATTTTTCCTACCAAGGTTATAATATAGTGGAGAAGTTAGAGGGTTGGAGGTTGGAATTAATGTTGGAGTATGTGATGTGCCATGTGGAAATTAACAATTGCAAATGGAGGAAAATTTATACATGCAAGAAAAGCAAGAAGTGGAATTTCATACGTCCATGAATATTACGACACAAAATGAGGGCTAATTGCATCCACACCCCCTGTGAAAAGTCTAAAAGACATAAAACCCTCTGTGTAAAATTAATAGCATGTTAGACCCTATGTTTTAAAAAAATTAGCATAAAAACCCCTATGAGAGGGTATAAATGTGCCCGAGTTTGTATAACATAGGGGTGAAATGTGCTACATTTTAAAAAACTTAGGGATGCATTAGCCTATTAATATTTCTTAAGGGATTTTATGCCTTTTAGACTTTTCACAGGGGGTGTGGATGCAATTAGCCCCCCAAAATGATGAAACATAAAAGTCATACATGTCATACATGCATGTCAAAAGTAAAGACGAAAGATAAAACAGTATTCATCATGACAAAATAAGTGCCTAAAGGCGTGTTTCGTCCACTACAATGATGACAAAACACAAATAAATCAGCATGAGCCTAGATATCCGATGGAAGGCTCGCCAAAAGGTCTCTAAGGCTGATGAAATCAATGGAGGCGCCTGGTGGGGGGTATCCATTGTCCTTGAATTGATTCACGGCACCTGTGAAGCCCACATCCAAGTATCGAAAAGCCTTGGGACAGTAAATCTCTTTGAATTCCTCGGACTTGAGGAATTCTTCCTTGAAGGATGATCTCTCTTGGGCTAGTTCTTCTTGATGTGCCTGCTTTACCTTAGCTTGGGAAAACTCCATCTCCTCCTTCAACTTCGGGATCTCCATCTCATGACCCCTCTTTAGCTGCTAGAGCTCCTCTTCCTTCTTCATCAGTAGCTCATCAGATTGAGCCTTCAACTCTTGAAGCTCCTAGGCACGTGCTTCTTGTAACTCCTCAATCTTAGTCGCAAGCTCATCAATGATGGACTTGTCCTTCGAGTTTTCGAGAATGACATTTTGAAGGAGTTGACGCATGCAACTAACTCTCCTAAATACATGGCACCTTGAAACAAAAGATCAAATATGAACAGTGTGAGAATGAAGTTATAGCACACGAGTATAAAGAATGAACTTAAAGAAGGGAGAAAGAGAGTTTACATCTAAGATGCTACTTCAAGTGCGATTGATGACGTCGAGGTACTCGAGAGAGTTCAGGAACGCGGCATCGGAAGTAGAGGGAATATTGTATAGCAACCCATACGCAATATGATTGGGACCACATCCCACGATGGTCGACTCCGTGGTATACAAGTGGTATATGCTCGGACCCGAGTGATGGCTGGCTGGATGGCTGTACTCTGTTTCCTCTGAAGAGGAGAGGGATGCAATCGAAGTCGTAGAGAGCTTCCGCTTTCCTTTGGATTTGATCGAAGGGCTTGGACCGGCAGGAATCTTCTCCTTGCCACGAGTGCGAGAAGTCTTGACTTGTGGAGGAGTAGGAGAGTTGAACTTCTTGGAGGGTTTCTTAGACGGAGCTTGCTTTTTTTTGGTAGGGTAGGAGGGACCTTCATCTTTCTTGACAGTGGCAGGGGCCTTTGCCTGTTTTTTCTTGGGTGGCTCCGCTTAGGAGTCTTTCTTGGGTGGCTCAGGTTGGGAGTCTTTCTTGGGCTTAGAGGTGGTTGAAGCCAGTTGTTTCTTGGAAACGGATGATGAACCACCAGCTTTCTCCTTCTTCTCAAGCTCACAAAGGAATATGGCATTCATGACTCTAGTCCCTGCAAATATGAAGATATAAAAGCATGAGAATATTAGAAGATGTGGAAGATTTTTCATCATAAAGTTTAGAAGGTAAAGTAGCTACCGGCATCACTCTCCAACTCGACACCCGCGGGGCTAAGATTAGGGTGGCATAAGAGATCTTCGGATAAAAGGTGAGGAATGCTAAAGCACCTATCTCCCATTTTCTCTTGCATGCAAAGATATTTTTTGTTTTTCTTGAGGTTTTCGGGAGGGTCGGGCTTAGTGAAGGTGGGATACCAATCATTGGTGCACTGCCACTCTTTAGGGGGTTTGATGAAAAAGAAACATTTTTTTCTAACTTTTCACGTGACTAGGAACACCGACAAAAGTTTGGGATTGGAACGAGAAGCCACATAAATGGATGATCGAACAAATACCAACACTTAAATTCAATGTAATAATATCTCTTTTCTGCTCAAAATTATCGCAAGTGCACGACTCAAGTTATAGAAAAGTGTACTGAGTACGAGTATCGTCCTCAGGGACTACGTCACAATAATTAAATTATTTAATTTTTATACTCCAAAGTAACAAAAATTTGATTTTTGATCATTCTAAAATTATAATGAAAAGAATTCGATTTAAGATTACTCGAATGAAAATAAAATAACTCACAGCAATGTTTAGCACAAAAAAAATATAATATGAAGAAGTTTTGTTGGAATCTCGGTTCACCTTCCCCCTAATTGAATCTGGACAATTGAAATTACTTTTACACTCATAGATTTGACAAAAATTCCTGAAATATCGACACTCTCTCTCGAGTTTATGCCAATCTAATTCAAGTTAATGAAACAATCAAATCTCTTTGATTATTTATCATTACTAATTGCTTTGCGTTCATTGAATTCCTACAACTTTCAACCTGGTGGTCTATGGTTATCAACATGTACTAAATATCATATCTCTATGCATATTTTAAGTCCATGGATTTTATCACTCGTCTTAATCATGAATCTATATCTCGACAATAATTCACAACTTACGAATCTATGTTGAAGTTAGTTACTCCTCAACATAGAATAATAAAAAATGATAAAATCAAATACTCGCATAAAAACTCAGTCAATTTGTCCAACGATTCAATCACAAAAACATGTTACGGGGTTAGGATCCCCTAAATTCCAACAAAATAAAGTTTAGCTACTACAACTCATAATAAAATTCAAACTAATAAAGTTTTCAACAAAAAATTCAGAAATCGTGAAGAAGAAGAACTCCCAACGAGAAGAAGAAACTTCGATCTTCGAGCCGCCTCCGCCGTTCTTTTCTGTGTTTTTCCAACCCTCAAAACGTCTGAAAAGATGCTATATATCGCTTTCAGAGTCCTTTCCTTTTAAAACACCCAAAACAAAGTTTTTCCAAAAACACGCGTGGGCGCTCGGTCTACAAAAATTCACCGATCGAGCGCCCTAAACTATTCAACATTCTGCCCAATTTTTTTCAGCGACCGCTCGGTCTGCACAATTTCACCGACCGAGCGCCCCAAACTCTTCAACATTCTACCTGGAAAAATAATGCCAGCGCTCGGTCTGCTCTTTTCAGCAGACCGAGCGCACCCCCTGATGAAGCCTGGAATTATTTTTTTCTTCTATTTTTCATGCCAATTTAACCATAAATAAATAGGAGTAGACAAAACACACAACATTACACTAAAAGCAAACAAAATTAGAAAAACACTAAAAAGACCACTAAGAACAAATGCAAAACACTAACAATAAAACAAGGAAAAACGACTCCTATCAACCTCCCCAAACTAACCTTTTGCTTGCCCTCAAGCAAAATAGGTGACAAACTAGAATGCAAACAAAAACACGACACAACGACAAAGGTGGATGAACTCAAACTTTTCAAGCCTCAGAATTTCTTCCAAAAGATTACAAATCCAATCATATCAATCTACTAACATTTTTTTTAAAAAAAAAAACTAAAAAACTTTGTAAACTCCTAAATCCCGCAACTCACGTATCAACATACCTTCCTCCGAATTCAATTCACACATTCAAGGATCATGAGGACTTTTTAGGTACTATAAGCTCAAAGATGAGAGACATTCAATGATACACACTTCACATTGGTTTAAATCAAAGAATTACAGTGTGTGCGTGTTTTGATCAAAAATCCATACTCATTAAAAGTGTCTATCAACTATCCATAGGCTAAATTCTCACAACCCTTCTCCACTAGTATATTGGGCAACTGTGACTCGGTCAATAAGTCTTAATAAGCTTATAATGTTAGGTCTGGTTTATGGCTACAAACGAAGGATATCGATTCAGTTAAGGAAATAAGTTATACCCAACTGTTCATTTTCGTTGCCTTCTTCTTTCTCCTTCTAATTCATTTCATCAATCTATTGACTTCACTTCTTTTGAAAAAAAAAAATTTCATCTCAAATCTTTATAAATTTTTTTCTTTTTATTTTTTCAGCATTTCCAAATACACTATTTCACTTTGCAATTACAATTCCGAAGCATATGCCATTTCACATTCAACTTACTCCCTTTAGGGTGGGAAATAGTGTTTAAGCTATTCTTCGGTAATGAGTGTAGGATTAGAAAAAATGAAGAATTGAGGTTTATTCCCACGTTTTCACGCATGCCATTCGATTTCAATAAATCTCAAAGAAGGTACTAGAGATAGCATGTATCAAAAGGTAGCTTGAAAGGCTCAAACGATTCACAGAAAGATTACCTAAATTATTCCTAATCACAGTTATGCCCGTATTGCACCTCGAAGAGTGTTCGAACTAGTTATAGACAAGTCTCAATTCACAATCAAATCATACAAATTTTGACAAGTGCAGAATTAAGCAATCATCAGCAGTAAATGATGATTGTCAACAGATTTCAGATTTTTGTACCTCATGTACTCATAAACATTGTGAAGGCTCAACAGGGCTTTTAAGGATGATGTTACTTCAAGAGAAAGTAGGCCCAAAAATTCAAACAACGCCTCAATCCTATCCAAGTTTGTACGTTCCAAATTCAGACTCGAGCATACATCACAGAGTATATAAAGATCTATTCATCTACTTGGTTCTACCAGTTAAACAAAAATTTTGTCAGAAGATGTTCATGGATTTCAGCTATCAAACACAAACATAATAAAAAAAATTTCATCACTGGCTTTTATGATTTCATCCACAAATGCATAACACGACACAAAACAAAAGATAACGACGAAATGCAAACAATCAAAAAAAATTAAAGACAATATACATGAAAACATAAAAGACACCCTCCCCAAACTAAAATCTAGCAGTGTCCCCAATGCTAGACAAACGAAACAAAACAACAAAAAGAAAACAAGCAAAACACACACAAAAAACAATAAAAAAAATTGAAAACAAAAACTCCCCTGATTATTGGTCCTCGTCGTCGCCTTCGGCTTCATCATCTGAATCATCGGGATAATTTGCTCGAAGAGCAGTGTAGTGGAAATGGAACGGAGGGGGATATGGTGGCGGAGTGGGGTAGGCAGCAGGATCCAATCCGGCATTAGAGATTAATGTGCGGAGCATAGCAGTCTGTGATTCCGAGTGTGCACTATCAACTTTTTGGTACTCATTCTGGTATTGAGCCCAAGCATACAGCTCATTTGTCGTCTCAGTGGCAGGGCGACGATTTGTCATTGGTTTTGGTATGCGGCTCGAAGAGGTACCGGCCCCGGAACTTGCTTGTCCCTTCGATGTGAACTCTTGTAATCTGAAAGTTCTATTTGTCCTCATAAGTGACTGGTCCACATCTTGCATCGGATGCTGCCATTCTTCATCATCTCGGATTTTGATTCCAGCTTTCACACCGAGGACGGTGACGATAGAAGGGAAGAAGATTCCAATGTTCGGTGAGCGGATGGAATTGTATAAACTCTCTGTTGATGAGCTTTCCTACATTGATTTGCCATTTCTTGTGCAAAGCATACAACAACAAATATCGGCTCATCACCATGACATGTGTATGGGACACCGGCATCATTCGGTCCATGAGGAACGCATACCACAAAGCCGATTCCATTATCAAAAAAATTTCTTTAAAAGATATGAACCTAGCCGAATCTTTCCACACATTCCCATCATAACACAGTGCAGCAGACACGAGATTATAATCCGGATTAGCTTTAAATTTTTGGAATAGGCTATCGTCTACCTCCGGGGTTTTCAATAAATTGTTAATAACTTGAGGATCGAAAGAGACCATCTTACCCCGTACAAAGGTTGTGCTATCTGTTCGTTCCGGGGCATTTGCATAGAATTCTCTTACCAACGGAACAACAGCCGCTTGTGGTGTTCGGAAAAACTCAACCCATCCACGTTCCGGGATGCTGAGGGCGAGAGTAAGAGCCTCGGATAGATTGATGCCTCGCTCTGGAATAGGATTTCGATTGATCCTCGCAGCTTCATAGCGTGATTTGGCCTCCATGGATATGAACTTGCCATCAATGATGTTGGAAGAAGAAGGAGTAGCACGAGAGGTGGCAATCTTTGCTCTTTTAGGACCTATCGTAATCAAAATCAGAGAAAAATCAGAGAGAGTAGCTGCGAATTTGATGAGCAAAAGTGAGAAAAAGGAGGAGAGGAGGCGGCGTAGGGTTTTGAAGGAGAGAAGGAAAGAAAGAAATAAGAGAGGAAAAGGGGATCGGGTTATATATTTTTCATATTCTGCGCGAGGCGCTTGGTCTGCTCTTTTTAGCAGACCGAGCGCATACCCGATTATATAAAACAGAGAGTTGGGGATTTTTGGGCGCTCGGTCTGCTAATTTCAGCAGACCGAGCGCACCCCAGTTTTAAGAAAACAGTGAACGGGGGAGTTTTGGGCGCTCGGTCTGCTCTTTTTAGCAGACCAAGCGCACCCCCGTTTGAGTAAAACAGTGAGTTTTTTTTTTCAAAAAAAACAAAAACGAAAAGTAAAACTACTAGAAATCAAAAGAATGGAAAATTTAAAAAAAATTTCAAAGCAAAATAAAATAAAATAAAATTAAGGTAAGGGAGTAGTTCTCAATTTAGAGTCTAGAGCTCGACTGTTTTCCTCCCCAAACTAGTCTTGGTCCGTCAGTGTGGTGATGACTTGCGTAGAGTCGACATCACCCCCTACATAGTGTTTCAGTCTCTGAGCATTGACCGTGAAAGACTCGTTTCTTGCATCTTTGATTTCAATGGCCCCCGATGGATACACCTTAGTGATTTTGTACAGGCCGGACCACCGAGACTTCAATTTTCCAGGAAAGAACCTCAACCCAGAGTTAAACAGAAGAACTGCTTCCCCTTCCTTGAATTCTCTATGACGAATGTGCCGATCATGTATTCTCTTGGTCCTTTCTTTTTATGACACCGCCATATCATATGCTTGATCACGAAATTCCTCCAATTGGTTTAGCTCAAGCAATCTTTTCTCACCTGCAGCAGCAAATTCAAAATTTAATGTTTTGATAGCCCAATATGCTCTATGCTCTAACTCAACTGGCAAATGACATGTCTTTTCAAACAACAGTCTATAAGGGGAAGTGCCTATAGGTGTTTTGAAAGCAGTCCTATAGGCCCATAATGCATCATCAAGTCGAAGTTCCCAATCTTTTCTATTAGTACTCACACTTTTTTCTAAAATTTGCTTAATTTCTCGATTGGATACTTCGACTTGGCCACTCGTTTGGGGATGATAAGTTGTAGAAACTTTATGCTTGACACCATATTTTTTCAAAAGTTTTTCCAAAAGTTTATTGCAAAAGTGGGTGCCACCATCAGTAATAATTGCACGGGGTGTACCAAAGCGGTTAAAAATATTTTTCTTCAAAAATTTTAGAACCACCTGTGCATCATTAGTCGCAAAAGCTTCAGCTTCTACCCATTTAGAAACATAATCGACGGCAATCAAAATGTATTTTTTTGTAAAAGAGTTTGGAAATGGTTCCATGAAGTCGATTCCCCACACATCAAATATCTCACACTCAATAATATTATTCAATGGCATTTCATGATGGTTTGATATATTACCTATCCGCTGACATCTATCATACTCAAGAACATAAGCACGCGCATCTTTAAAAAGATTGGGCCAATAAAACCCACATTCAAGTACCTTAGCTGCCGTCTTGATAGGCCCAACATGGCCACCTACCTCATGATCATGACAATGACTGAGGATGCTTGTCATTTCTCCTTCTGCCACACATCTCTGGATCATAGAGTCAGCACAGATTTTAAACAAGAAAGGTTCTTCCCAAAAATAATGCTTGACATCTGATAAAAACTTTTTCTTTTGATGAAAAGACAAATTATGTGGGAGTGTGCTCGTGACCAAGTAATTTGCAAAATTAGCATACCACGGTGAGTGTTCTATGGCAAACAACTTCTCATCAGGAAACCAATCATCTATTTCTTCAGTATCATTCTTTGCACAATCAGGAATGCATTCTAGTCTAGATAGGTGATCAGCAACAACATTTTCTACTCCTTTTTTATCTTTTATCTCTAAGTCAAATTCTTGTAAGAGTAGAATCCACCTAATCAACCTAGGTTTTGCATCTTTCTTAGCCAAAAGGTGTTTAATTGCAGAATGATCAGTGTATATAGTGATTTTCGAAAGTACAAGGTATGAGTGAAACTTGTACAATGCAAAAACTACAGCTAGCAACTCCTTTTCAGTGGTAGCATAATTCAATTGAGCCTCATTTAAGGTTTTTCTAGCATAATAAATAGTACGAAATACCATGTCTATCCTCTGGCCAAGTACAGTTCCGACAGCTGTGTCGCTGGCGTCACACACATTACCTCAAATGGAAGATCCAATATGGTGAAGTCAGCACTGGTGCAGTCACCAATTTTTCTCTCAAAAATTCAAACGCCTGCAAACAAGTGGAATCAAAATTAAAAGGCGTATCTTTCATCAATAATAAAGACAGAGGTTTTGCAATTTTTGAAAAATATTTAATGAACCGCCGATAAAAATCGGCATGGCCTAGAAAACTTCTGACTCCCTTGATCGTCGTCGGTGGAGGTAGATTCTGAATGACTTGCACCTTGGCCCTGTCCACCTCGATTCCCTGCTCCGATATGCGGTGTCCTAATACAATACCTTCGGTCACCATGAAGTGACACTTTTCCCAGTTGAGTACCAAGTTTGTTTCCTCATATCTCATCAAAACAGTGTTAAGATTATTCAGACATGCATCAAAAGACTGGCCAAAAATGGAAAAATCATCCATGAATATTTCTAGAAAATTTTCGACCATATCATGAAATATAGCAGTCATGCATCTCTGAAAAGTCGCAGGAGCATTGCAAAGACCAAAAGGCATGCGCCTATAGGCAAATGTACCATATGGGCAAGTGAAAGTTGTTTTATCCTGATCTTCAGGTGCAATCGGAATTTGATTGTATCCTGAATACCCATCTAAAAAGCAATAAAACTCATACCCAGCAAGCCTTTCTAACATTTGGTCAATGAAGGGGAGGGGAAAATGGTCTTTACGGGTTGCGTCATTCAATTTTCTATAGTCTATACATACACGCCACCCTGTAACTATCCTAGGTATCAACTCATTCTGTTCATTTTTAATGACAATTATTTCCCCTTTTTTTGGGTACACATTACACCGGACTTACCCATGCACTATCAGAAATGGGATAAATGATACCTGCATCCAGAAGTTTTATCGTTTCAACCTTTACCACTTCTTGCATCTTTGGATTCAATCTCCTCTGTGGTTGGACCATGGGGCTGATGTTCTCTTCCATTAATATCTTGTGCATGTAGATAGATGGATTAATAGCTTTGATATCTGCAACCTTCCAGGCAAACACACTCTTATGACTTTTGAGAACGTTTAGCAAGCTGGTCTCCATCTCACCTGTCAAAGAAGAAGAAATTATGACAGGTAAATTTTCATTCTCACCTAAAAAGACATATTTGATATGGGTAGGTAATGGTTTCAAATCCACAGTTGGTGGTTCTTCAAGACTTGGTTTCTGGAGGACTAAATCCTTCCGATCACCAAGATCTTCGAGTCTGAGCTTGCCACCTTTCCTCCATGACTGGTTATCATTCAAGTAAGCTGTCATCTCTTCTTTATCCCCATTGACTATGTCATCACGATGAGGGGATATTAGTGCGGCTTCTAATGGTTCCTGAAATGTGTCCTGCACATAATCATATAGAAGTGAGTCCACAACATCAATCTGAAAACACTCTTCATCATTTTGTGAAAATTTCAGTGCATTAAAAACATCAAAGGAAATTTTCTCCTCTCCCACTCTCAGATGTAGCTCTCCCTTTTGGACATCGATTAATGCTTTCCCTGTTGCCAGGAAAGGTCTTCCCAATATAAGTGGCATGTCCAAGTCCTCTTTCATATCAAGCACCACAAAATCCACCGGAAAGATGAACTTATCGACTTTCACCTGCACATCCTCTATTATTCCCCTGGAATATTTGATAGATCTGTCCGCCAGTTGTAACGACATCCGGGTGGATTTCGGCTCTCCCAAGTTCAGTTTCTTGAAAACAGAATATGGCATTAAGTTTATACTCGCACCTAAGTCACACAAAGCTTTTTGAAATTGCACATCATTAATAACACAAGGAATAGAAAAACTCCCTGGATCCTTTTGCTTTGGTGGAATCTTGTTCTGAACTAGCGCCGAACAATTTTCTGTTAGGCTAATCATTGCATGCTCCTCCAATTTTCTCTTGCTGGAGAGAATCTCCTTCAAAAATTTAGCGTAACTAGGCATTTGCGTCAGTGCATCAGCGAAGGTGATATTTATATTCAACTTCTTGAATACTTCTAGGAATTTGGCAAACTGAGAATCTAGTTTGGCCTTCTTGAGAGCTGCAGGAAAAGGTGGAGGAATAACAATATTTGACTGTGATGTGGGTGGTTGTGTAGAATTAGAGGACTTACCTGCAGTTGTCCCTAGTGTAGACGGTTCTGACTCTTTCTCTCTTTGTCTCTCACCTTCGAGTTTCTTCCCACTTCTTAATTCAACAGCCTTGACCTACTCCTTTGGATTCTTTTTTGTGTCACTTGGTAAAGTACCTAGCTCTCTGCTGGACATTGCTTTGGCTAACTGCCCAATATGATTTTCCAAGTTCTTAATCGATGCATCCTGATTCTGCATTCTGGTCTCAGTGGATGATATGAACTTCTACATCATCTGTTCCATGCTTGACTTCTCCTCTTGAGGTTGTTTTCCGTAATTCTGATTCCCATATGGCCTATTATTCTGCCCTCCCCACAAAAAATTTGGATGTTGTCTCCACCCTGGATTATAAATGTTTGAGAATGGATCATTCCTGGGGTGATTCTGATTTTCTACATGGTTTACCATTCCTCCATCTGGCTGATATAATGGATTGCCAGTTTGACAATCTTTCGTGAAGTGTTCAGCACCACATTTCTCACACCACACCTCTTGAATACGCATTGCAGACTGCCCTAGAGTTAGCTCTTCTATCCTCTTATTCATGACCTCTAGTTGAGCGGCTACTGAAGTGAATGCATCAACTTGATGCATTCCTGCGGGTTTTCTGACTGCATTCCTCTCTGATTGACGATGATAGCTACTGGATGCCATCTCCTCAATTAACTCATATCCGTCCTCTGGTGATTTTCGTAACAAATTTCCACCTGCAGCTGTGTGGGGACCTCGGGTTGCTAATCTCGTCTTAGGACAACTAATGATTAATTAAACAATTAATCAAACAATTAAAAGAATAATAAATCAAGAGCAAGAAAATTTTTTTTTTTTAAAATTCCAGAGCCTCGCTCGATCGGGAAAAATCAGCCGATCGAGCGAGCAAAATATCAAATTCTCGGGTCTGAACAAAATTTGGTCTCGCTCGATCGGGCAAAAGCTACCGATCGAGCGAGCAATAAAATCGAATTCTCTGCCCATGAAAAACAGGCCTCGCTCGATCGGTAACATTCACCCGATCGAGCTAGCCAACTTTTGCTCGAATTCTGCTGCTGATCTTTTGCTGTCAAAACTTTAGTACAATGTATATATTATCATCCAAATCAATTCTAAGGATGTTATAATATCTGAAAACATGCATACATTCATATACCAAGTTCCTATTATCAACTCATACAATTTAATACATCCAATGAATAGCATAAAAGACATAAATCAACAAGCTACACTAACTCTCAATAGTGAGCTTCTAAACAAGATTTCAATGTCAAGTTCAATGCTATTTGCTACCATTCTTCAACTTAACCCGAGTCCAAACTTGCTACATCTCTCTCCCGAGCTATCAATGTTCTCTCAACCAAGCTCCTGCCCCACCTGTTGCAATGCACACATACAAAACAAAGCAACAACCGGATAAACTCCGGTGAGAAATCATTCTCAGTATAATCGACATATAAATGCGTTAAATAAATTCATATCAACTCTAAACATATCAACTCAAGAATAGAGTAAAGATAACGCATATATCGACTCAAACTTCAAATCAAAACTCAATTTATATAGCGCGCTTATCTCAAGAATTGATTCTTATCACTTCGTTGCCATCAAGATTCGTATCCGATCTTGACATGGATATCCATCTATCGTAGCCATTCCGGGCTAGAAAATAAGGTTAACTGCAACCTTGGCATAGAATCAATTCAATATACAATCATATCAAAAGCAATAAAGATCCACTACCTGTGATGAATCGACAATAACATAAGTTCTACCTCAAGAACAAATACTTAAACAAGTATGTGGTTTGTTCAGGATAACTCAAGAATAGTCGTTCTTTATTTTCACAGTCCCTGACTCGTGATGTCGTCATTATACCTTTCATTCTCGAGTTGACGATGTTCCACATCTGAATAGGAAGTACAACAACTCCTACAAGAATCTGATCATTCAAACATCAATCATCTTCACTCACATTCACTTCCATCTTGATCACTTCTTCTTCGGTTTCAAGTTGAGGTTTTTGAGTCAATAGTCTCCTATTAAACTCTGAAACATATCATCAAACATTTACATCAAACCTCATTCTATTCAATCATTTCAGAATTGAATCAAAATCATCAATATAGATTCAATCAACATCATTTCAAACTTCAACTCCTTCTAATTCGATATAACTCGGAGTCTTGAATCGTTAGCCTTCGAAACTCAACTGAAATCGAGAAATACAAATGCCATAACATTCATAACATCTAAAAAACTATCTCAACTCAGTTATAGGCTATCAAAACGATGTCAAAACATCAACCGGTGGCGTAGCGATTAAAAATCGGGAACCGACTCAGTATCGAATTCATTTCTAATCAACTCAATCATTCGTATCACTTATATCAGCTGAATTCATCGTTCAATTCATCATATCATCAGCTATAATCACATATTAACAAGTCAAAACATGTTGAAATACTCAGAAGTTCATATAACAATAACTCATCATTCCGGTCTCGACAACGAAACACATATACGATCAAGAACATGAAACTATATCAAGGTACTGTTCTCTGCCAAATTCCTTTCTTCAAAACATGCCGAGAGAACAAAATACTTACATCAAATCGAAGGCTTCGTCACAAGGATTCCAGAACATCTTTCGGAATCGAAATCGGACGAGCGGATCAAAAGTTACGACGATTTGAAAATCAAACCGAAAAAGGAATAAGAGGGTTCGGCTTCCTCTGTTCTTCACTTTCTGAATGAAATTTGAAATTACACGTTGCAAGCTGATTCATATAATTAAAATCAGATATGTATTGCATAAATTGCAATTTAGTCCCTCAAGTCTTCAGTAATTGCAATTCAGTCCTCGGCCTTCGTTTTAATTCAATTTCAATCCAAAATAATTTAAGAATATTAGAATTAAAATCGAAACTCTAAATATTCTCAAATTAAATATACTCAGATTAAAATTAAATAAATTCGGATTAAATCAATAATCCCGGCCTTTTGCACTTTAGCCCTCAAATCTTTGATATTTTCAAATCAACCCCTGGTCGGGTTTCATCTTCAAAATACATCTTCTTTAATTTCCGAAATATGAAATTTAATCTCAAATTCCATAAATATTCAAATCAAATATTTATTCTTTTAATTTAAGAATTCTCGAAATTTAATTCTCAAAATCCGTACATTCTCAAATTAAATATTTTTGATTCAGAAATTAAATTTATCATGTCCATAACTTCTCAAATCAATATTAGCCCATAATATGAAATTTAATTCTCAAATCTCATAATTAATAATTTAATATTTTCGGGCCTTACAAGCTGCATCTAACATGGTATGATTTGAGTGAGGAAGACCATAATAAAAAGTTTGTACCACAAGACCGTCTGGTAGTTGGTGATGTGGGCATCTCCACAGTAGATCTTTGTAACGCTCCCCTTCTTCATAGAGTGTTTTCTGTTCACCTTGAGTAAATGTTGTGATGTCAGCTCCGAGTTTCATTGATTTGGACGTTGGAAAGTATTTAGTCAGGAAGGACTTTGCTAGATCATTCCAAGTAGTGATGGAACCTGCAGGTAGATTTGTTAGCCATGCTTTAGATTTATCTCTTAAAGAAAAAAGGAATAAATGCAAACGAATAGCGTCATCAGAAACTTCCTGCATCTTAAAAGTGTCACAGATTTCAATAAAATTCGTCAGGTGAGCATATGGGTCATCGATTGTCATCCCACCAAACTGGACTATGTTTTGCATCATTTGAATGATGGCAGGCTTTATTTCAAACTGATTTGCTGCTATGGTTGGCCTGATGATGCTTGGTCTGGCATTTTCGATGGATGGCAAAGCACTGTCCATCATGGATCTATAGATAAGTGGTGCAATATTCTCTGCTTCTCCATCTCCACGTAGTCGTTTTTGTTCTGCCATAGCTTCTCTTTGTTGCCTTCTTCTTCTGCGAAAAGTTCTTTCAATTTTTGGATCAAAAGGCAAGAGTTCTCTTTCAGGTGAATGTTGCATGCACTGCAAGAGAATCCTGCAGTTCACAGATGAAAATAGTGATTAAAATTGAAGTAGAGAAAATAAAATAAGAAAAATCAAAGTAATCAATAGTCCCCGGTAACGACGCCAAAAACTTGATCGAACAAATACCAACACTTAAATTCAATGTAATAATATCTCTTTTCTGCTCAAAATTATCGCAAGTGCACGACTCAAGTTATAGAAAAGTGTACTGAGTACGAGTATCGTTCTCAGGGACTACGTCACAATAATTAAATTATTTAATTTCTATACTCCAAAGTAACAAAAATTTGATTTTTGATTATTATAAAATTATAAAGAAAAGAATTTGATTTAAGATTACTCGAATGAAAATAAAATAACCCACAGCAATGTTTAGCACAAAAAAAATAATATGAAGAAGTTTTGTTGGAATCTCGGTTCACCTTCCCCCTAATTGAATCTAGACAATTGAAATTACTTTCACACTCATAGATTTGACAAAAATTCCTAAAATATCGACACTCTCTCTCGAGTTTATGCCAATCTAATTCAAGTTAATGAAACAATTAAATCTCTTTGATTATTTATCATTACTAATTGCTTTGCGTTCATTGAATTCCTACAACTTTCAACCTGGTGGTCTATGGTTATCAACATGTACTAAATATCATATCTCTATGCATATTTTAAGTCCATGGATTTTATCACTCGTCCTAATCATGAATCTATCTTTCGACAGCAATTCACAACTTACGAATCTATATTGAAGTTAGCTACTCCTCAACATAGAATAATAAAACATGATAAAATCAAATACTCGCATAAAAACTCAGTCAATTTGTCCAACAATTCAATCACAAAAACATGTTACGGGGTTAGGATCCCCTAAATTCCAACAAAATAAAGTTTAGCTACTACAACTCATAATAAAATTCAAACTAATAAAGTTTTCAACATAAAATTCAGAAATCGTGAAGAAGAAGAAGAACTCCCAACGAGAAGAAGAAACTTCGATCTTCGAGCCGCCTCCGCCGTTCTTTTCTGTGTTTTTCCAACCCTCAAAACGTCTTAAAAGATGCTATATATATCGCTTTCAGAGTCATTTCCTTTTAAAACACCCAAAACAAAGTTTTTCCAAAAATACGCGCGGGCGCTCGGTCTGCAAAAATTCAATGACCGAGCGCCCTAAACTCTTCAACATTCTGCCCGATTTTTTTTAGCGAGCGCTCGGTCTGCACAATTTCACCGACCGAGCGCCCCTAACTCTTCAACATTTTGCCTGGAAAAATAATGCCAGCGCTCGGTCTGCTCTTTTCAGCAGACCGAGCGCACCCCCTGATGAAGCCTGGAATTATTTTTTTCTTCTATTTTTCCTGCCAATTTAACCATAAATCAATAGGAGTAGACAAAACACACAACATTACACTAAAAGCAAACAAAATTAGAAAAACACTAACAAGACCACTAAGAACGAATGCAAAACACTAATAAAACAAACAATAAAACAAAGAAAAACGACTCCTATCAATGGACCCCTCTTTCGATTGACCCAAGACCAAGAAGTAGGAAAAAGTGGTGCAATTCATCGTTAGACCCAAAGAGTGGAATAACACTGAAAAGCTACAAATGGTGCGGAATGCATTGGGTGACAACTGGCCGAGGTGCACTTGATAGTAACTACTGAGATCCTTGAAGAAATCTGGCACAGGAAACCTAAGACCCGCCTCTTGCTGCTGCTGGAAGAATGTATAATACCTGAGCGGAGCTAGGTAAGGGCAATCTTCTGAGGATGTGATTATGATCTGGTGGGAGGCAGGAATGTGTCCTAAGGCCCTATGGATGGGTTTGGAACTACACTTGAGGGTGGAGGTCAAGTGCCCAAACCAAAGGGTGTCGGCATTGGCAATGTTCATTTTTCGTTGGACATGATGAATTTCTTTCCCATGACGACTATGACTTACGATTTCCTCAACTTTCTCGGGCTCACATGACTCACTACTTTCCTTGGTCTCACTACTCTCCTCAGAATCACTAGATTCATCGGAATCATGTGAAGGATTGGAAGATTCGGAGGAAGACATCAGCTCAAGATGATTTTCAAGGGGAATATAGGGAACACAAGTAAAATCAAATTTCAAAGTGGAAGAGAAATACTTACAAAATGAAATGAAAATTTGAAGGAAATAGAAAGTTAAGGAACGAGTGAAGAAATAGAGTGAGTTGAGGCGAGAACTATCCAACACGAACAGTTTGAGCCGAGCAATTCGTCGAACAAGTGTAGGGCTATTGGGCGAGGGATACAAAGCGGTGAGTCTAGGGGCTGTGTGGGGCGAGGATGTAGGTGAGGGGCGAGGGTGAGTGGTGTAGGGGCGAGGGGCTAGGGGTTGTGTGGGGCGAGGGGCGAGAATGGAGGTGAGGGGCGAGGGCCGATGGGGCGATGGGGCGAGGGGCCAGAATGGAGGTGAGGGGCGAGGGCTGTAGGGCTGAAGGGCGAGGGGCAAGTGGTGAAGGGGCGGGGGCAAGAATGGAGGTGAGGGGCGAGGGCTGTAGGGCTGAAGGGCGAGGGTAGGGGCAAGGGCTGAAGGGCAAGGGGCAAGTGGTGAAGGGGAGAGGGGGCGAGAGGCATAGAAGTTGAAGGGCGAAGGGGGTGGGGCTGTGGGGCGAGCGTGAGGGGGCGAGGGATGTTGAAGGGGAGAAGGTAAGGGGGCGAGCTTGGGGTGAAAATAGACGAAGGAAAATGAAAATGAAGGAGAAGGTTGAGTATTTATAGAAGAAGGATGGGTGGGATCCAATCATCCAAAATTCAAAAATTGATGGTGAGAGATGGGCCTAGGGATGCGTGAAAGGTTCTACCAAACTACAATTCACCTTTATATTATCTCAAAATTTTGGCCCAATCCCTCAACCCAATCAACTAATCCCGTGAAAGTCGTCACTTGGTCGCACCGCGAAGTTTTCAGGTCGGTTAGAGGAATTTTTGAATTGCCAGCCCCAAATATCTAACTTAACGAGAATTCAAGAAATAATGGTCCTGACTATGAAATTCATACAATAGAGTTTTGAACCTACGATTCAACTCGACTTGGGAAGGGGAAACTGGTGATACCCCATGAGTGGACCCATCATGTGCTTGAGCCCAATAAAGGCTCATAACCAAAGACTAAGGTTCGAGTCTCATTCTAAGGGGTAGGGTTGGCCCATGAGATAAGTGTTGAAGAAAGTGTATGTTAGCTCCCAAGGATGAGGGAGAGCCCCATCAAGTTGAACCCTAGTCATGGGGTCTCTAAGGTGAGTCAAAAGCTTATGAAAATTTAGAATGGAGATGTGAAATTATATGTGAAGAGTGTAGAAGAAGGAAGTGGAGGAGAGGCTCGCCTAGGGTGGGCAACCCCTAAGGTGGGCGACCCCTAGGGTGGAGCCCTAGGGTGGTAAGAATAGTTTTGTGTCTTGGGTTGTCTTTGGAGGGCGAGCTCTAAAGGAGAGGCGCATGAACTACACACTCGTGGTCCCCTACAAAGTATTTGTGGTCCCCTACTTTTCCTCCTATAAATGCAGGTTTTCTCTCTTCATTTTCAATTAATTCACTTTCATTTTGAGGGATGCCAAATCTCATCTTTCTCTTATTCGTTCACGTCTCTAACTTGAGCTTCGGAGGGGTTACGCCGGGATATCCTCCCGGCCCCCTCTAACATTATTTTCTTAATTTCAGGTTCATCTCTTGTAACACCCGGTATTTTAAATACGTAATTCCACATGCATAATTAGGAAATTTAATTATTTAAATTTTAGATTTATGGGTTAAATAATTATGTGAATTATTTGTGCATGATTTAATTTATTTTTTAAGCATTTAACCCATAATTAGTGATTTTTATGATTTTTAGTATTTTAATTATTTTATCGCGTAGACGGGACCGTGGACGGACGAGATGACAACTTTCTAGCCAATTAATTTCATGAGCCTTTTTAGAGCCCTAAAATATTATTTTGAGTTTTATTACCCCAAAATTTTTAGTATTTAATTTTATATAATTTTAGGAGTCCATTTTATTCAAAATAAGCCAAAATATTGACTTTTTAGCATTTTTAAAATTCCCTAAATTTGTAATTTCGGGATTTTTTATATGTTTAACTTAAATTATCAGATTTTTAACTTTTATTTAGAGTTTTAAAATTTTATGTTTTATATTTAAAACTTTTAATTATCCTAAAACCTATATTAATTAAAATAAAACCCCAAAACCTAATCTACCCAAACCCTTAGCCGATCACTCACCTCCATCAGCCGCCACCCCCACTATTCATCATCTCCTTTGACCGAGACACCTCCAAGAACACCATAGCCACGTTTTTTTGAAGGTCCAAAGCAAGTCGTCGTCGTCCCGTCGTCCCGAAAACGTTCTACGTACGTTGCTCAATCGATTTCTTCGGTGCAAGGCATGATTCTTTCCCTACTTTCGTGTCATATCAGTAGTTAATAGTGTGCGTGTGTATGCATGAGAATTTCTCAAGGAAATTTCAGAAAACAATCGTTTGGTTTTGATTGGAATGCACTTGGTTCATGTTATTCTTCCATGTTCACGTTTTCTTGCTTCATGCCTTGTATGGCTGTTGGACAGAGGTTGAAGGGGGTTCCTTAGGGTCCCTAGGTTGGGGTGGCTTGGCTGGTTTGGGCTGGAAAGGGGGCTGAGACACGATGGCTCGATGATGGTCCAAGGGGGTGCAGTTTAGGGTTCCATGGAAGAAGTCTTCGGGTTGGAGGTAGGGACCGTGGCTCGGGCTGAGCCACGGCAGGTTAGCACCGCCCAGACGTGGGCTACGTCTGGGCGGTGGCGCTCCGGCCAGGGGTGGCCGGAGCTGGCCGGCAGCAGGCCATGAAGGCCTGCTGCTCACGGCCGAGGGAAGGTCGGGTAGGGGGGATCGGGTTTAGGGTTTTAGGTGTGGTCCGGGTCGGGTCTGTGGTCCGGGTCAGGTCAGTAGGGTAGTGGGTCGGGTTAAGTTGGTCCGGGTCTGGGTTCGGTGGGCCGGGCTCGAGTCTTTTTATTTTTAAAGTATTTTATGAATTAATTGGTTTTTGGGCCAATTAATTAGAAATAAAATTATTTGGACTCCCAAATAATTTTATTTAGGTTTTAAAATTTTAATTAAGTTAGTCCATTAATTTTATGGGCTTTTGAGCCCATAAAATTTATTGGTCCAGTCTTTGGGCTTTTGGGCCCATTGGGCCAGTTTAAGTTGTTATTGGGCCTAGAATGTTTTATGGGCTTTAAATTATTTTAATTGGGCTTAGAACAATTTTATTGGGCTTAAGTATGTTATTGGGCCAGATTTAAGTAATTGGGCTTGAGTGTTAGGGCCAGCAGTCCAGTACAATCCATGAGAAATTTGCATGTGTCCTGATTATATATTTAATTATTTTTATGCATTGAAGTTATTTTAATATTTATATGTTAGTAAGAAATTAAATTAAATATATATGAAGGACACACATTTTATTTAAGTACATGCATTCATGAAATAATTTTATGCATAATTAAGTGTTTAAGGTTGAGCCATAATAAAATATTTTATGTTGGAAGTTGAAGTAGTGTGACAATTTAAGAGGGATTCGTCCCCATATGTGAACTATTGAAGGGCAGTTTACTGCCAATTTAAGAGGTGATTCGTCACCGCCACGTACGTTGGTTTCCACGCTGATCAGTATTTAATGTATGATTTAAGGTTACACTACGGATACAACCATGCGATGTTAGAAATTTAACTGCTCAACAATATGTATGTATTATGTTATTTAAGTTAATTTAAGTTATGTTTATGCCATGATATTTTTAAGCATGCTCATTCATGTATATGTTATGTATTAATATTTAATTGTTTTAAATTATTTTAAACCCTTGTTATGTTAGCATGTTGGGCCTCTAGGCTCACTACACTGGTATGGTGCAGGTGAGTTCGTAGAGGAGGATGTAGCTCCTACCGGCGGCGAGGACATATGAGCGGACATGCAGTGACCCCGTGACCGTGATAGATGTCTGAGTCACATTGCATGTTTTTGATTATGTCAGCACGTTACACATTTTATATTATTTTTCAGTGGTTGTGAGTTTTGAATATTTTATTGAATATTGTCAGTGCATGCAAACTTTAATCATTTTAATTATGCAGTATTTTTAATTAAATGTTTGACTCAGATATTTATTTTATTTAAAGAATGCATTTTTATTTAAGTATTTATTTATTTATTTATTTATTTTTAAATTTTTTTATTCTGTGCATATATGTATGGGCATATATGTACATATTTTATTTAGTAAGTATAAAAAAAAAAAAAATTCCGCATATTTATTTATTAATTATAGACTTAGGGTCGTTTCATCTCTAGACTTAAAACTTTGGGCTAGAGTTGGATCCGGACCATCAAATTTTATTGAGTATCCATATCTATTTATACAAGTCATATGTAACCGTCTCACTCCTTCCTAACTCTTTCCATTTCAGTTAGTCAGTTGAAAGTGGTGACTCGTCAACTATCTTCCTTGGTGACATCTCATGTATTGACCTCCACCTTATCATGTGTATCTATTTATATTAATGAATATTTATATGCGAGAAAACTGGGCAATATGCATAATGTTTATGCTTTTGAGTTACCAAATTCAACCTTTAAGTTTAAACTGCTATTTATCTGGTATAAAAGTTTTATTACTATAAAAAGTTGTTCGAGTGAATTAGATTGTATGGGATTGGGGTTGGACGAACCAACTTGATCCAATAACAATCAAGATTTGTGTTGTTGTCATTATTGGGTGTATTCATTCTAGACTTTTAAAAACTTTTATAGACTTTAAAAGTCTAGAGATATTCAATATAAACTTTTATATACTCCATAAAAGTATAGTGGTATTCAAAATATATTTTTGTAGAGTTTTAAAAAGTCAAGTTGTATTCAATCTTGGCTTTTTTAAACTCTATAAAAGTTAAGTGATATTGAAAAGTTACATGGATTTTCAATGATTCTTATTAAAACATTTTTGTACAAATATTGAAGCATTAGGTACCATTAAAAAAAGTCCATAATTTTTTTTCCATCATACCAAAGATTTTGATAAGACATTTTTTTTCTCAAACATCTAGGGTTCTAGGGGTTTCTAAGACTCTCCACTGCTTCTCGTCTTCTTCCAGGTATGAAATTCTTTCTTCTTCTTTTTTAACACTTTTTTAAAATATGGTTCAATTGTATTTCATATCCTCATTTTCTTCACAAATAATATTTTGGGTTTTGATTTTGCGTACGTATATGTTAGCATGAAGCAAATATGGATTGCTTTTTTTTTTTATTACGGTCCACAACCCTTATGCAAATATGAAAATATGGATTGAGACGAGAAATCATAAGGAATTTCCAGTGCGAAAATTTCCAATAATTTCATTGTGCAAATATGCAAATTTTCAGTGCGATTATCCAAATCTGGGAAAATACAAAATTCTCCATCAATGCATGAGACAAAAGAGTGACCACATAAATATATGATTGAAACACTTTTTGCAGACATTTTTGTTTGTTTTTTATGTTTTCCATTTTTTAAGGGTATTAGCTAATGGATATGATCTCTGCTGTAGTTTTGGTACAAAAATTTGTTGTTTGATTTCTTTAAAAAAATCGAGTTTTAAGGTAGGAAATGGGAACAATGGAGAGTGGAGACGAGGGAATAGAATGCAACTAGGAGAGAATTTACTAGTTTATGCTTCATATAGCATCGATTTTACAAAGAAGCAAAAGAAATAAGTAGACTTGAGAATTGCCTCAACCTTACAAAACTGGGAATGAGGAACGGTTATCTGAGAAAAAAGATATTATATGGTTTGGTTAAGCACTCATTACTTTGATTTTATAGGAATAAAAAACTTTATAAACACCACAAAAATTGTTATACACTTTTTTTTATTTTGTTTTTCCTCTAGGTGAGCGAACAATATAAATAAAAAAAATAAACAAAACAATATTTCCTTCAAATGTTTGAATTAGTAAACATGATGCATGTTTAGTAATATTTTAGATCGAGATATTTTTTATTGTAGAAAATGGAAGATTCACAAGCAAAATATAATTTGTGAACGACTGAAGAAAGCAATGAATTGCTTAAACTCATGGTTGATGCTGCCATACGACGGTGGTGTGATAAGAATGAGATGTTGAACAAAATAACAATGGAAAAAAATATACTTCCCGCTCTTAAGGAAAAAATATGGTGTGAAAAAACTTTCGCAAAATATCAAAGCCGTTTGAAGTGGTTCAAACAACGATACAATAACTATTCTAAGCTTACACGTCATAATTTTGGATTTGGATGGGATCCTGTGACAAATAATTCACGGCTAACGATGAAGTATAAGATGATTATTTTAATATGAGGGTCTTTCTAATTAAAATAATAAATTTGCATTTGCCATTATAGTTAAAACTAGTTTTTAACACTCGTTACTTTTTGTTTTTATTTAGTCTTACCCTAGACATGAGAATTATCGGTCCAATACTTTTGAGGATTATGAAGATTTGATAATTGCAGTTGGAAATAGAACTGCTATTGGAAAATTCTCAAGTGCAGTAAGAGATGATACTGATGCGAGAACATTTGAGACAGAACAACACATGGGCACTAGTTTATTAGATGATCTCGTGTTTGATAGCGATAGTGGTGCATTCATTCAAAACGATGGACAAGAATCTTCATATCAGCTTACATTTCTTGAGGACATTACTTCACCATTGTCTTCTCAACCAATGAGCTCAGAGGTTCCTCCAGTAAGAAAAAAAACGAGATAGGACTGATTTTGAATTAAAATCAAGAACATCAAAGAATATTGACCCTGAGATTATGTAGAAGCTCTCTTGCAACCTTGCGAAGGCTTCTTCTAAGATTGAATCGATTGGTGCTATAGATGATAATTGTTGGGATGCAATTAAGGAAGTCCCGGATTTGGATAATCGCACTCGGTTCACAGTACTTGGCTTGCTTAATAACAGATCAAAGAAGATGGCTTTCTTGAAAATGACAATTGAAGAACGTTTGGAGTGGATAAATTATAAATTGAAGTGATCGAGTGCTTTTGGGGGGAGGGGCATAAGTTAATAATAAACACAATCGAGTTTGAATTTTTTCTCGTATTTTTCCGGATTGTTTTTTTAGTTATTAAACTAGTAGATAATTTTTAGATTTTGACTTATTTATATATTTTGTATTGTTTAACTAACAAATTTTATTTTGATTATACATGTGATTTTTTTCCATGAATTCATAGAGCTTTTTTATTTAATATTTTTTTATGTCAAGAAGTTCATTTAAATGTCAAATATCAATACACATGACGCAAATGAAGAAATGGAAGAAGACAAATCAGAAGAACTACAAGAATCCATTAAGTATTTGTTGATGCAAATTATTTTATGTGTTAAATGATTATATGACTATCATGTGTCATGAACGTATCCAGCACCCGTTAACTAGAATGTCAATAACTACAAGTGGATACGATTATATTCATAGAATATTAAAATAAGATCCAACAAACTTTAGAGAAATAGGATGTACCCCGATATTTTTTTAAAGTTGTGCAACATTCTTAGGGAGAAAACACACTTACAAGACACATGATATATCTGTGTTGAAGAAATGCTTGCCATGTTTTTACTTATTGTTGGTCAAAATACTCTATATTGCATGATCCGTAAAATATTTGGTCGATCACAATACAATACTAGCCAAAATTTCCATAAGGTGTTGAAAGCATTAAACATCATTGCCGTTGATATGATGGTAAATCCTGGATCTACAGTGCCAGAACGAATAAGAGACAGCACTAGATTTTACCCTTACTTCAAAGTAACAACATTTTTCAATTATTATTATTATTATTATTATTATTATTATTATTATTATTATTATTATTATTATTATTGTCGTTGTTGTTGTTGTTACAAGTATTAATATATTTGATATTATTATTTTATTGCAGGATTGCATTAGAGCTATTGATGGTACTCATATTCCCGCAACAGTGTCTTGGCGTGATGCTAACAGTCTTCATGGAATAATTTCTAAAAATATTTTAGCAGCTTGTAACTTCGATTTAGAATTCATATATGTACTGAGTGGGTGGGAGGGATCTGCACATGATTCACACGTATTGACAGATGATTTATCAAGAAATAATGGACTTAATTAAAGTGCCACAAGGTATTTTTTTAATATATATTACTAAATTATTTATATTTTTGTACTTTTCAAAGGGATTATGTAATGATGGGTCATCCCTACAAATGGCTTAATCATTAATTACCTTCTTATGTTTATCGTTGCGAATTTATTACAATTTTAGACCGTCTATGTCAATATGTTTAGGATTGTTTAGACTATGAAAATGAATTGAGGTTAATTCTATGACATTGAAATGCATTTGTATGAAAACATATAAGATTATTGTATATTTATAGACATGGAAATGATTGAAATGGTTGATAGATGTTGGTGATTGTGATGATGGATGTTAGGAACATGGTTGAGTGATTTATATATGAGGATTGATGTTATAATGAAGTTATGGGTTAACACTTGAAATGTAACATGTGTTGGACTGAACTGGACTAGCGACATCAGTTACAATTTCGAGAAGTAAGACTGGTGTACTGATTCTAATGGAATGAGACCAAAAGCTTTAGAAATCTAAGTCATATGGCTACAACTTCCATGTTTTGAGATTTGTCCAAATCCTTTTGAAAGAATGGACAAAATCACCCCGAAGTGTATCGTGTGTATTGTAATTTTCTACACTGACATAGTTTGGTAGAATGAGCATAATGTTTCATTGAAAAGTCCAAATGGAGTGAGGTCAACGCCAAATCCAAGCCAAGACATAGAGCTCCAACTTTCATGTTGACCACATTAGCTAATTCGGACAAGAACAAAAGCAAAAAAAATGGGGCAGTAGGCTGCACGGACCGAGGCACGGAGGGTGCACAGGGTCCGTGCCAATGCAAAATTTTGAAAAAAATAAATAAATAAACTGACCTACTTTTTCTACACTCTTAAAAGAATAAAAAATGATGAAGATTCAGACATCAAAACATCACAAGGTCAAAAGGTTAGAGTTCTTCAAATTCCTTCTTATAACATCTTACCTCGAATCGAAGATATATTCAAGTTCTACGCATAAATCGCAACTTAGGTTGGTAAGTTTTCATTCAATTCAAGAGTTCTTGATATGAAAACCTATATATATGTATAATTTAGAAATATAGGTTAGATTGGTGGTATTGATTGAGATTATTATGTATTTGACAGTCTAAGATCAAGGAAAACCGAGCCAACCATTGTTCTTAAGCTTTGAGTGCAAGTTGGGCTTACCTTTGATGCAATACATGAGTATAGTATATTGTTTTCCATTGTTTCAAAATAAATGATTGTTCATTGATGATATATGTAACTATAGTTTGCATTTTTTAATGATTCATAGACCAAATATTGATATCAATGATATGTATTAATAGAAATACATTTTATCAAGATACTATGATATGGAAATGAATGAAAATGAAATGAATTATGCAAGCTATATGGTTGTATAAGAAGTGTCACATTCCAAGGGTGGTACATGGTCCACAACATGGGTGGTTAATACCTGAAAATATGGAAACTCCACCAACGACTGAACATGGGTGGTTAATACCTGAAAGTATGAAAACCCCACCAAAATGATGTTATTGGCCAATAATGAACATGAAAATGAATGTGTGATCACTCACGGTTACTTATGAATATCATATAACTTGATTATTGTTTTCACGCTATAAATGTATTATGTTTCAAAGAATTCATAATTTGATCACGAATTGAATAGTAGCTTCTTTCTATGCATATTGTTATCTACAAGGCCCAACTTACTGAGTTTATAAACTCACATAGCTTATGTATTGCAGGATCAAGTAATGAGAATAACTAGGATGTCGGTTCACCTATGGATGCTTGACACGTGTCTTGCCTCAACAAGAACCTGGGCATAGCAACGACATAGCTTCCGCTGAACATATTTATATGTAATATATAACGAAGGAATACTAGTTGAAAGTTTATGAGTTTAAAGCTATAGTAAATTGGTATTGTGATTGTGATGAAATGGTGATGAATTTTACAAGTATTGTGTTATTATGTATTTTGGGAAAATATATAGGTTATAATCTCTTTTAACTGCTGCTTGTGATTTTTCGAGAGTCCAAAATACGGGAAAACTCTGTCGAAATTTTTATGGAATTAAATAAACTTTTAATGACAATTTCCCCCTATATTAGTTTATTTTATATTACGTACCAATATTGATTAAAATATCGAATAGGATCAGACGTGACATTTGTATGGTATCAGAGACCAGCAGGTTATTGGACAGGAAAGACACGAAGCTTCATCCATATTTGGAAACTTGGCAAGTAAGTACCTATGTATCTTATCTTATAGTTTTAAATAAATTGTTGTCTCATATGTGTCCCTACTGTAGGTAGATTAATATGCCACCGAAACGCAAAGTTATCGAAGGTGAGACATCAAAACAGAAAACACCTGAAGGTGAAAGTAGTGGACCACAACCATTGGATGAATTTGCCCAGCTACTTCACCAACATGCTAGGGTACAAGGAGAACAAATACAACAACTCTTGGACATCCAAATAAGTACCCAAGAACATGTACAAGCACAATCTTCAATATCCATTAGAGTTGAGCCTATCCCTACAAGTTCATATGACAGATTTCGTAGGCTGAATCCACTAGAGTTTACTAGGAGCACTGATCCAGCAGTAGCAGAGGAATGGATCAAAGCTCTGGAAGCTATCTTTCGCTTATCTACATATGGCTGATGCAGATAAGATAGCTTGTGTCATTATTCTTTTAACCAAACATGCCAGGATATGGTGGCAGGGTATGAAGGTGTCAGTTTCAATCGAACAACTTACATGGGTAAGTTTAAATCTCTCTTCTTCGACAAATATCAGTGTTGTAAATGGCGGGAGGCGGTGGCGGGCCGGTCCGTGACCGCCTACCACCTCGGCTGCCTAGGCGGTTGAATTTTTTTAAAGCATATTTTATGGGTAATCATATATAGTCATGCAATGTAATAAAAAATAGTATGTAAAAGTAGGTGAAATATGCAAAAACTAACCTAAAATGCTTGCTGGTGGCGACTGACGGCAGTAGCGTGCGGTGGCGGCAACAGCTTAAGGTGTATAGTGGAGGGTGGGGAGCAGCAAATATGAAAAACAAAAAGAAAGTGGCTAGTGTTTTTGAAATAAGTCAATAACTAGGATTTTAAAATGGGTAGACTTTGACTAGATATTTAAATTTTATTTACTTTTGACTAGAATTTTAAAATTAGTTGACTCTTGACCTTTGACTGAATTTAAAAATGTGTTGACCGTCTTGGCCGCCTCACCCGCCCGATCGCCCGCCACCACTGCCTCGCCTGCCTCGCCACCCGTCGGACAGCTTGGGCCGCCTGAAAAGGCCGCCTTATGCCAAGGCATGGCAGTCGAGGGTCGCCTACCGCCTAGGCGGCCGCCTCGACCGCCATTTAGAACACTGACAAATATTTTAGCAAGGATGTGAAGGCACGAAAAGCAAGAGATTTCTTAGATTTAAAACAAGGAAATATGGTTGTTGTGGAGTACATACAAAAGTTTGAAGAAGGGTCTCAGTATGTGTCATACATTGCTTAGAATGACAGTGAAAAAGGAGAGCATTTCCTACGAGAACTTCGCCCTGAAATTAAAAGAGATGTGAGAATGTCCAAGGTTGCTGATTACAAAGAAATAGTGGACAAGGCATTGTTGGCAGAACAAGATGAACAAGAAATAGACAGGTCAAGACAGCAAAGACGACAACAGTTCATGTCTAGAGGGCAAAGTTCAGGGCAAGGTAAAAGGAGAGACTTCAAGGGAGGAAGAATTGTGGAACCACGCTCCAAAGCTCCGGTTTTGTAGTAGTACGATTTCATTTTACAAGATTAATTGACTGAATATGATTAAGGAATGGATCAAGGGATTAAATTGGATTTAATTGAAGAAAATTGGAAATTGGACTCGGAGGAGATCGGAGCGTCCGAATCGGGATCGGACCATCCGATCTAGTTAGGCCATGCAATTTTGAGGTGTCAAATTGAGTTCGACACGTGGTAGGGATCGGAACGTCCGATCTGGAGATCGGACCGTCCGATGAGCTGGTGGGACAAGTGTTAACAGGATCGTGACACGTGGTGGATCATGCAGATCGGACCGTTCGATCCAGAGAACGGAGCGTCCGATCTAATGTCTATAAATAGGGGCGGAAATTACTCATTTTGGATGTTCAAATTCCTCTCCTCTCCCGTAATGACTCTATTTTAAGGGCTTCGAGACTCTTTTATAAAGGGTTGGAGTAGGTAGTAGTATTTTTATAGATAACAGACAGTGTCCGTAATAGTGTCCAAGCAGCGGAGCTTTAGCGAGGTGTCCAGAGGTCGTAGCGAGGCTGTGCCCAAGCTCTGGGGCATTCAACATCAGAGGGCTGACGACGGACAAAGGTTAGCTCTAGCTCCTTATAGTAGATAGAAAGTATGTTATAGTTTAATTAAGGCTATTAGAGCATTTTGGATAATGCGTGAGTATTATGCATTATGGTGATATTGGTTATTATGAATTGTATTGATGCATGGTAGGATTGGAATCTAGATAGTTGCTTCTAGGATCTACCATAGAAAGATACGTAAGTACTGACTGAGATTGTCCAGCGGGTATGGATGCTTATGTGTTGCATTTATGTGCCATGATTATTATGGATGCATGATCCATGTTTTACTGTCTTGAGATATTATGTTGCATTTGCATTTCATATTGAGCTTAGATATCCTTCGAGATAAGCCTGTGTTATAGGGCGCTCAGCCCTTGTTAGAACGTTTTGGGGCACTGAGAGTCACTCGACCGACGGGTCGTTCCGTCTCTAGTGTTTTTCGAGGGACATTCTAGGTCCACGTCCGGTTAGGAGTGAGTGATTGGGTCCAGTGGTTTAACTCGCCGAGGCAACAGCTCATGTCCTAGGCGCCAGTCTGAGCAGATTCTGATTTGTCTACCCAAATATTATTTCTTGGTCATTACATGTATGCATCATATACGTATGTTTACCCGTACTAGCGTGTTGAGCATTAGCGCTCACGTTCAGTTATTTTCTGTTTGTCTGGAAACCCCATTCGACGGAGTAGTTACAGATTAATTTCTCCCAAGGATTTGGAGGGTAGGTGACAACTAAGGCAGGATTGCAAGATTAGCCACTAGGTTTTAGTTATTTACGCAGTTACTCTGATTATGATTGATTATTGTTTAATTGCATGCTTAAGTTTCTTATTAGTAGGTGATCATGGGGTGGATCACTACAGGTTCCGAGTAAAGCACAAGAGAAACCAATTTGTTCTAATTGTGGAAAACCTCATTTTGGGGAATGTATGCTGGGAACTGAGAAATGTTACCGGTGCAAGAGAATAGCGCACATGGAATGGAATTGCCCAGGAGTTTCTGGATCAAGTACTAACAAGGTTCAAGGGAGAGTATTTCCAATGACCAAAGAAGAAGTTGATCCTGATTCATCCATGATTACAGGTATGTTTACGATTTCTGGTCTCACAGCTATTGCACTTGTAGACTCTGGAGCTACACATTGTTTTATATCGGAGTCATTTGTGAGGAAACTGGGCATTACACCCGATAAAACAGAAGTGCAGTATGAAATTGCATTGCCTTCAGGCCAAGAAATCCAAACGAACCAAATAGTACGAGCATGTCCTATACAACTGCAGAGTAGGGAATTATATGCTGATTTTGTGGTTTTAACAATGACGGATTTTGATGTAATATTGAGAATGGATTGGCTGTCAAAATATCAAGCTACTATAGATTGTGGGAGGAAAACGGTCAGCTTTGCACCAATAGGAACCGAACCATTCACAGTGGAAAGTGCAGATAAATCTCTCACTTCCTGTTATATTTGTTATGAAAGTTAGAAAGATGATTCAAAAAGGATGTCAGGGATTTTTAGCTACTATCACAATTGATGATCATCCTATGTTAAAATTGGAAGACACTGAAATTGTTCGTGACTTTCCATAAGTATTTCCGAATGATATAGCAGGTTTAACCCAGATAGAGAAATAGAGTTTGTGATTGATGTAGTACCGGGCACGAACCCAATTTCTAAGCCTCTTATCGCATTGCCCCAACTGAAATGAAAGAATAGAAAGATCAATTACAAGAATTACTTGACAAGGGGTTTACTTGAAATCAAAATACATAAAGAAGAGTTCCAACAGAGAATAATAATAGAACAAAACAAATCCCAGATCCCAAAGATCACCGACATAACAAATATAACAATAAGTTTTACAAAGATTTAGTAGCATCAATCTGCAAATGTATTTGCATCACCTCGCTTTATTCTGTTCAATGCATAAAAAACAAAAAAAAAACTATTGATGCTTCCCACATTGCCATCAATGATCGCCCAGGCCCTTTGGCTGAAGCTGCAAGTGAAATGTACAAACATGTTATGGAATCCAGTGGGCATAATAGAGCAATGTCTGAAATAAGTAGCAGTGCACACTACCACACAAGCAATTCCTTCCCCGTTCTGTCCTACGAAACAGTGTTATATGCATCTACTCATTTACAAAGCATTTGAGACAGAATCTATGCATAATCAAAGATGCATAAAAGGACAATATAATTGTCTCTGAGAGCAATAATCTGGTCTATCAACAGTCTCACGTGACAATAATGATCACGAGGAGATTCAAAGAACATGTTGAAAATGCATCATTTTAGGCATTTCAATGCATCAAGTTTCATTATCGGCATTCCAAGCAATACACAAGAAATCCTACATAGTAAGATGCAACTAAGATACCAGCAATTTGCGCAAAATGTAAGGACCTGAGTACTTTGCCCACCAAACCATTCTGACAACTTTCAATGACAGTGTATGGATTAGGGACTGAAAATGATTTGCAGGATCAGTAATAGGTTCATATTTTTCACAAGAAACAAAGTTCATTAACAAATTTAGGCATCGTTGGTCTGCGTGATGAAATAAACGAATGAGAGTTAAAATGGGAGATAAGAAATTGAAAGATAGGGATAATAAATAAAATGTGACAAAATATACGTTGTTTGATTGGATTTTAATATGATTAATTAATTTTATATATATTCTTGGATTGACCAAACCGCCGTCACATTATTATTATTAAAAAAAAAATCTGCCCTCACTTTCTTATTTCTCCTTACTATTCAATTTTTTTTTCTTTCAGTTTTTGTTTGGCTTTCACCTCCGACCACAAAATAACCTCCATAGCCAAAACATACAAAAAAAACAACAAAGAATATAAAGAAAAGAAAAACAGAGCTCGGCCCAACACCACTGCCACCCCTAAAATGACTTGCAACTCCACGTTTTTTGTCCTCACACCTTCATGGGCAAACCTTAACCTCCCACCTTCTCTTTCATCAACATTTGTGGCCGTTCCACCTCGAGCAACGATTGTTCGTGTCTCTTTTCCTTTTTCATGATTTTATCCAAAAAAATTACATTTTCTGTTTGTTGTTCATGGTGAATGTAGGAGAAAATGAGATTGTTAAAGCTGTGGTCGATTGGAGAATTGAAGTTTTTGTTATTTTAGATTTTTATTGTAGAAATTTTAAAGGGTAAAATAGATATCTCAATGCACAATGTAGATGAATGACAAACTTTCTCACGGTCAATTGTGGGATGATTTATCGAAGAATTTTATGAAAATTGTGTCTACAGGTTTGGGCTCCACCTTTTATCAAGGACTAGATATTTGTCAGCCTAACATCAGATTTAGGGAGATTTGAGAGAAATCCCATGCTTATCCCTAGCTACCGAACAGAGCCTTAGGCATTGTTTGGTTTGATGAATTATTAATCTATGTATAACTTATCCCAATTAATTTCGCCTTATTTTCGTCATATTATTTATCTATTTATTAATTAATAATTTTACATCAATTAAATCAAATAAATTATAATCTATCCATCAAATCAAATAATATATTAACTATTTTTTCTAATTTATTTTTAATTTACATTATATTACTTATCTATGGATTACTTATCCTATCACTCAAACCAAACGGTGTCTTAAAGTACAGCTGAAGGACAAGACATCCAATGAAACAATCTTATGTGTAATTTTTTGGATCTTTTAACCCTTCCAAGCAAATAATAGGTTATCCATAAGTCTAACCATGTTACATTTTTCCAGTCATGCCCATAACAAAATGAATTCCTTTAAGATCTTATACCAAATAGATTTAGTGAAAGAACAGGTAAGAAAGAATGGAATATGATGCTAAATCGAAAGAAAAGTTTGTAATGATGGTTGTGGGATTGTCCAATTTCAAAGTGATAGCGGGTCAAGATAATCAAAAATCATTTGGGGCGATCCGATAGTCCAGGGATAATCATTTCAATTTCTTTTTTTGGCAAGGGTAGAGTATAAATTGTATTAACTCCTCACTAGATTAGAAACTTAGTTTTGCGGCGCCATCATACTTATTGGCACCGCTTGTGTTTAAACCTTGGCCATGAGTTCTCTGGCAAACCAACTAATAGCCCACAGGATCGCTCTTTCCCATTACAAGATTTACTGTGCTTCCCGTTGATGGGACTTTATGTACCACACTACCACTAGGTTACAATGATTACCACACCTGGACCAAGTTTCTTGCTGATGCATCCACGAAGGGTCAAGTGGTGACAGAGGAAAAATCAATAGTGCTACAAATAATTTTATTATGGAAAGCAGCACAAAGCAACTGTGACAGCTTAATTCAAATGGTCAAACAATATCCAAAGCTATCGGAATATTCAGTAGACAATTGTTTTACAAGTAGCGACAAAGTGAAACAAGGATGAGTCCATTGGCCAGGGATGTCCATCCGAGTAAGCCCACTAATTGGGGGTTTACTGACACATTACACAGTCCCTGTTTGCACTCCACCTTGAGGACAAGGTGGTTTTGTGGATGAGTAGAATGATAAGATATTAAAGGCATAAAAAATTTTCACAAATCTGGAATCTCTATATTCTCTTTTCTCTCTCTCTGTGGATGTGTGCGCGTAGATTCTCTCATCTTTCCTAATCTTTATATCATGGAGTTAGTTAGACACTCTCTCAACGATTTGAATTTGGTTTGCATCAACTTAACCGATCAGAATTAGGGAATGAAAAAAGATAATTCAGATTTCAACAGAGCTATGTTCTAAAATTAAGGACCACTTGAATTCCCTTAAACAGAAACTAGGCAGATGTATAATTCAACAAAACAAACATTAACAAAAATATATATAGATGGATAAAGGAGGGGACCTGTGTGAGATCAATGGCCACCATGCTGCTGCTTGTGCTCGAGGTGACGGCGCTCCTCGGGTAGGGCGAGAAGGTAGGACAAGGCCATTCCTCCGAAGCAGACGTGATAGAGCGGATCGATGGAACTGGTCTCAATGTACTTGGCGTGGTAATTGTCGAGTCCACGCTTCACAGAGCTGCTCACATAACTGACGGTGAAAATGGGTTTCAGACGAGCAGGCAACTCCTTCACCTTCAGCCCCTTGATCTCGTTGTAGAAACTCCTCATCGCCATTGATACGATACGGAACCCTAATTGCTGTCCAAGGGAATTTCAAATAATTATTATGTTGTTTCGTTTCGGTTTACATTTTTCTTTCGAAAAAAGCCTTGCCTCGAATTTTCCACCGATTATTTAATTTAAATTTAAAAATATTAAAAATAGACAATTAATTTTTTTTTTTAATTTCTTCCATCAATATTACACTTCCTAACTCTTTTATACACTTTTTCAATACAAATAACCACATAATATTCCTATTCCCCAAAAAATAAAAATACAACGAGCATGTCTGTGAGGACTCGGGCGCTAATCTCTCAAATCAAACATTTAATCCAAGTTCATGAATTAAAACCAAGCAATCAAGCAAGCATCCAAAGCGCCTAAAAAAAAAAAATTTTTTAAAAGGTTGCCCTGCGCGCGCGCGAGCTGCATGCTCGCCCGAGCGCGGGCCAATCGTCCAGAAAAAAAATGGCAGCACTTGGTTGTTGCTGTCCAAGCCTTTCCAAACCATTTAGAACATCTAACAAGTTATGTCCATGCTAACATAATCCTATCCAAAAGAATACAAACATGCTCATGCCAACTCTTCTGAGATAATATCAAAGCTAATGGCATAAATTGTAGTAGCCCGAACCCAGCTTTAGTGAGTAATTGATAATTAATCCAATTAACATGATTAATGGAACTATTAATGTATTAACGGAGTCCGGGATTAGACCCGAAATGATCAGAAATGGTCCGGAGGGTCAGAAAGAACGGACGCAACATCCAGGGATCGGACGCAACGTTCGTGCCATCTGAAATGCGTCATTGCTTACGCACTTGATGGGACATCGAAAGCAACGAAGGAGAACGGAAGCAACGTTCGTCAGGCAAAACGGACGCAACGATGAGGAACGGACGTTCCGTTCGTGGTCTATAAATAAGGGTGCCAAGGTTCACTTTCAGACGCACCAATCACCTCTTCTCTCTCATTTCTTTAGCCTTCTAGCTTAGATCTAGGGCATTCTAGGCGTCCCATTGGGAATCCGGAAGTGGCATAGCGATCCAGACGTCGTAGCGGAGCTGTGGCCTAGTTTTGAGGCAATCGACAGCAAAGGGCTAACGACGGACGAAGGTATAGCTTTTGCTTCCTAAAAATATTTAGGAGTATGCAATAGCCTAGTTAAGGCTTTTTAGAGCACTATAATGATATTAGTATCATTTGGCAGTGTAGTGCGGATTATAGGCGTAGACCTAGAGCTGGTAGAACGCGTCTAGTATTTGAGGTACGAAAGTACTGTTCGAGATATGCTGACTGAGTATGCATGTATTATGTGACTGCATGATTTATATGCCATGATTTTATACTGCATACATTTGCATCTTGAGCTATCTCTTTTGAGATGTCTGTTAGTAGGGTTTACCCTATCCTGTTAGTGGACGGAATTCCATCGATTTGGGTCCCGCGTATCCACTAGTATTTTCGGTATGTGAGTCACCTCCTGAAGCGACGGCACCGCGTGCTACATACTAGGGTCTGGTCTGTCTTTGTTATCTGATTCTTGAACTCCAGTCAGTAGACGATACACTTGCATGCATGTATACTCATACTCTCGTGCTGAGCGTTTTATGCTCACGTCTCGTACTCTGTGTTTCTGGACACCCTATTCCATGGGACAAGTTTGCGATTGGACGAGGCGGGTGGATCCAAGAGGGACTAGGCAGTGGTTGGCCAGGTGGAGCTTCGTCTAGGTTTATTCTTTTGTATTGAGTTGATACAGCATTCGATTTGGTTGTATAACTATTTGGGTATTTGCAGATTCCTTTCCTTGGGATTGTATATTGTTTATGGTTTCCGCAGCTTAATTCTGGTTTACTGTTTGATTAAGTTAATTGCATGTCTAAGTTCTATTTAGTAGGTGATCTCGGTAAGGGTCACTACATTTATGGTATCAGAGCATGCATAGTATTCTTGGGATTTAGATTCTGCATAAGATAACCGTGAGGTAATTTTTGTAGATGGCAGACCGCGATGATCAGAGTAGCCATGGCAGTATTGGTGGACGTTGCCGATGTCGATCGGGAGCGTCGTCGAGAAGGCCATCATCGTCGCCATGATGATCAGCGTTTCAGTGTGCGCCAATTCTTACAGATGGGTCCTAAGCCCTTGGTTGGAGGCGAGTCTCCGGAGGATGCGGAGAACTGGTTAGACCGCATGGAGATGACTTTTCAGATGTTTCGTTGTACTGAGGAGCATAAGATGGAGACACTTGGTTATCTTCTGGATGGACGAGCCCAGAAGTGGTGGAGATTCACTTCTGCACCTTTTGTTGCGGCGAGAGGAGTGGCCACCTGGGCCGAGTTTCGCACAGCTTTTCAGAAGCTGTATTTTTCTCCTGCACTCCGTCAGATGAAGGTGGGTGAGCTACTGATTCTGCGACAGGGAGCCATGTCTATTGACGAGTATCAGTAAAAGTTCTTCGATCTGTTATCCTATTGCCCCGAGATTGCCGACAGCTCTGAGATGAAGTATAATATGTACCTTCAGGGCCTTAACCCTGAGATTCATGACCGTGTGGCGGTTGATGATGACATGACCTACGAGGGTTTGGTGAGCCATTGTCACCAGGCGAAGGATAGCATTCGGCGGAATAGGTTTTTCTCTCAGTCGAGGCCTGTGAGTTCTTTGGGTCCCCGTGCTCAGACTTTCAAGAAGTCCGGATCTACTTCTTCTTCCTCTGGTTCCACTGGTGTTGTTCATTTTGGGAAGAAGGAGAAGTGCGACCATTGCGGAAAGAACCATCCGACCGACAGATGTCGTAAAGCTTCTGGAGCTTGTTTCCATTGTGGAGAGGTGGGTCATCTCCGGACGGATTGTTCACTATCTGGGGGAGGCGGTTCTGGTTTTGGGTCGAGATCGGGTTCTCAGGCCACCGTTCAGTAGAGGTCGCAGGGACAGCCTGCTGAGAGTTCTCACTTGAAGCCACGGGCTTTTGGCCAGGTGTTTGCCTTGAGTCATGATCAGGCAGTGGAGGAGAACGAGAAGGTCATCGCAGGTACATTTCTGTTATATGGTATACCTGCTCTTGTACTTATTGACACTGGTGCATCTCATTCCTTCATTTCTGCACGTTATGTTAAGAGTGAAAGAGTGGGTGCCCGGTTAGCCAACTTGTGGCTAAGGGCTTTTATGACTCTATGTAAAACAATCTTTTGTTTAATATAATTTACACTTTTATAATGGTATTGACTTTATCTTTTTTCATATTGTTATATTATGATATAATATTGTTGTTTTGATAAAGACCTTGAATATACTATAGTGTATGTACGATGTGGTAGCATATGGGGATGGCTATCATGAAACACATCTTATAGTCACTGTATATTCTAAACTGTTCCTAGTCAATTGAGCCGTCCGCAAAAAGGGATAAGGATCGCTCGAGATTGAGACTAGCATTTGCGATGCCGAGTACCACGTTTCATTGGTATGGAACATAGAGATGTTCAAAGCATGCAAATGGATATTCATATGATGAATGATCGAACTACCCTATTCGGACTTTCCAAGTGGTTATCACTTATCGAGTGGATAAAGTCCGCGGTTTTGGTTGTACACCATTAGTCCTTATTACTTGAAACATCATTGAGACTCTATATGCTAGTATTGTACTTTGACTCGTTTACCGACTCTATTGGGGTCATCAGGTTTTGGGATTGGGTACAGTTATGACACATATAGGAGTCGATGCTTTGTTGTCAAGGATTCACCACATACTTGCGAGTGTGGATATCCTATGCGATCTGAGGATATATTAGTGTGACGAATCTCTGGCCAGAGTACATGATGTGTTTTAGGTTAATTGGTTATCCTAGTAACACATGCGATGTCACTATTTGATCTCCAAGATGTAATGCATAGTTATCGAATCTCGAACGACTCTCGATATACCAATGGTTGTTGATTCGATCGGAATATATGGATGAAGGGACCGTACTGTATGCTAACCAAAATCTACTGGTTCTTGCAGGCACTATCAGTAATACCTAGGGAATCATGGGGCGATGTTGCTAGGCGCTCTTACCATGATTCGATGGGTAAGTCGGAAATTGTTGTTCCGAGTCACAAGGAGTTGTGAGCCCACGGCTAGCTGTATTTCTGAACCATTGAGGGTTACACAAGTAATGGATTACTAAAACCCCGTAGAGATAGTTAAATTTAAAGAGTTAAATTTAATGAAAGAGAAGTTGGACTTCTTAACTAAAGGGAGTGGGATTTCCTAAAATGACATAGGGATGGGCATTTTTGGAAATCACTGAATTCGGATTCAGAAAAATTATCTTGACTCTAAAAGATGCAGAAATGATTTCTGTGCACATTGGTGAAATCAGTTTATCAATCGGAGTCACGATGAATTTTATATTAATTTCTATAACAACGGGCTTGGCTTGTTGGGCTTAAGTTATGGATTGTGGGCTTTAAGGAGTTAGAGTCCTGATACAATTATAACTAGAAATTATCTATAAATAGAGGTGTTGGGTTCGAAAATCAAACACATTGTGTCTTATAATTTTCAAAATTACACTCTAAATATTTCAAGGGGATTTTCGAAATCCTCTGTCCCTTTCGGAGAAAATTCGGCTTGTGATTTTTATGAAAAATTACAATCTGAATTAACAGATCATATCTATTTATTCTCTACGCAAACTTCTGATTGATTTCTAGTGCAGTCAATCAGAGGGTTTTGTTTTCTATTCGTGGACCTGATTGAAGAAACGTTCGTTCATCAGTTCCAGGGATATACAACAAGAGCAGATTAAATTTTGTTGGTGTCCATAATCTCGCTTCGAGATTTTAAGGTAAAATATTTAATTGTGATTATTTATTTTACTTACACAATTTAATCGTAAAAGTTTTGATACCCAGATATGGAATCGTTCCATATTAATAAAATAAATTTTTAAACTTCCGCTGCACCGGATATCAATTCTAATTGATCTAAACACAGTTTTCCAACAGTGGTATCAGAAACAGGTTGCTCAGATCAAACGATTAAATTAATCGATTGTACAAAATTTTTAAGCCTCGTTTTTGAAACAAAACAAATTTTAAAAAAAATCAAAATTTTGACGGGCAAAACACGGGCAGCGATCGGATCGCTGCCCAATGGGCAGCGACGGGCTGCCCGGGATTGTCCCAGGCAGCCTGGAAAATTAAAATTTTAATTTTTTTAAAAAATTTTAATTTTTGAAATTCTTGTGTTTGATCCGATCGAAAATTGTTTTTGATTAGATCACGAGGCATCGGATCGAATTGTTCGAGTTCAAAATTTTTAAAATTGATTTTTGGATAAATTTGAATTTTTGGAAAATTTATAAATTTTATCCGTTAAATTAAATTTTATAAAATTAATTATTTTGGTACAATTGATGATAAGATATGATCTTATGGATGGATAAGATAAAATATGATTTTATCTTTTAAATTATGATGCCATTGCATGTTTATCCAATTATTTAATTATTAAATTAATTAATGGATAAAGGATGATCGATTGCCATGACCAATGTTTTAGGTGTATGTTAGGTGATTTATATTTGTCTTATTGTTGTTGGTGTTTATTAATGGGCATGATTTATAGCCCAATATGATTGTCATATGTAATAAAAGTGGGTCTGGTTTATGGCCCATTCCCATCCCTAAAAATGTATCCCATATTTGTCATCGAAATTTATTGTAAATTTATTAGACTTAGTGGGAGACAAAGATTTGAAGAAATGGTGGGCCCAGCAGACAATGAAGACCGAAGAAATGTAAATTGAAAGCACAATGTAATAGGATTGCATTGCATACTTGCATAACATCTAGGATTGGACTTAGACTCGTGATTGGCAACCACGGATCGAATAGTTAATGGGATCGATCATCCTTTAATAATATATGATATTATTGATGTATGCATGTTTAGACTAAATTGTATGAATCCCGCAAGCATACATATATTTGCATGATGAGACAAATTTCAAAAATAAAATCCCTCATTTTAAATATGATTTAAAATTGATATCAAGATAAACAAAAGGGAATTTTAAATATTGTTTAAATATTCCTACCTTCCATCAACGATCAATGTATGTGATGCTACCCGCGGATACGGTCCGGCTCATATTATTGGGGAGGCCCGTTCGTCGGAAAGCTGTACATTGGATCGACACATGTTGTAAGTTGGGTGGAACTCCCATGGGATTGGCTCATATTATTGGGGATCCACATGGAGACCGTCCATCACAACTTAATATTGATGGGTCATCTTGACATGTCACAATAAACGGCGTCATATTATTGGGCCCTTATTGGAAATGAGGTAAAAACATGGAGGTTGCTTTGGAAGCAATTGGGCTCTACCTTTTGAAAATTATGGTTGGCTGATATTATTCGGGATCATAGTTTGTCAATTGGACTCCATGTTCCCACTAAAGAAAATGTTTCTCATTTTCACTAGAGGGTAGTGAAATCGTCAAAATAGTGGGAGTGTAATTCATAAAATGAAATTCGCCATATTTTATGTCTTAGTAAATTAATTAAACAAATCACTGGTTATTGTCTGTTTCCTATTCAGTATTTCATTACTATGAATTCGCGTAATCCACTACTCTCAATTCTCGATCAAAACAAGTTGACTGGCGCTAACTATACGGAATGGTTCCGTAAGTTAAAAATCATTCTAAATTCGGAGAAGGCTTTCTACGTGTTAGAGAAGCGTCCTCCGAAGGAAGCCCCGGCTAACACTAGTCCGGAAGAGTTGAAAAAGCTTGACGATTGGTGGGACCATGATGTCAAGGCAAAGAGTTATATGCTAGCATCAATGTCTGATGAACTCCAGAGGCGATTTGAGGATGCGGTGAATGCTGCTGACATTCACAGCGCACTCAAGGAACTTTTTGGAGCTCAGTCAAGGGCCGAGAAATTTGCGACTGTCAAAGAGCTCATGACATGCCGTATGCGAGATGGGACTTCGGCCCGTGAGCATGTGGTACACATGATTGGGCTCATTGAAAAGTTGGTAAAACTCGAACTGACATTAGAGCATGAACTCAATGCGGACTTGTTGCTTCTTTCACTTCCTTCGTCGTTTGACGGCTTTGTGATGAACTTCAATATGAACAAGATAGAGGCCACCCTTGAAGAGATGGTCAATATGCTTGTGACTTATGAAGCCACACTAAAGAAGGATAAACCGGTACTCTTGGTTGGCTCCTCTTCTAACTCTAAGAAAGGACCAAGTGGAAAGGGTAAGAAACGTTCTGCCCCACCCAAGAAGATTGTACCAAATAAGAAGGGAAAGGCTAAGGCTTCAATTGGAATAAAAGATGAAAACGTTTGTCATTACTGCAAGAAATCCGGTCATTGGAAACGTAACTGCAAGGAATACCTCGAACAGTTGCGAACTGCAAAGGGTATGTTTTACATTAAAATAAATGTTTCGCTTAATACTTCTTCTTGGGTATTGGATACCGGATGTGGATCTCACATTTGCAATGATTTGCAGGTGATGACAAGAAGTCGTAAGCTAAGGATGGGTGAGACCCAGCTAAGGCTCGGGAATAGTTCTAGAGTCGAAGCCAAAGCTATAGGAGACATTTATTTAGTTTTGCAGAACAATTTTAAGTTATTTTTTAGAGATGTTTTATATGTTCCGGATTTGGTCAAAAACATTATATCTATTTCTATGCTTGATAGAGATGGTTTTTCTTGCAATTTTGTAAATGGGATTTGCAATATTTACAAGAATGAATATTTGATTGGAAATGGACAACTTGAAAACGATCTATATAGCTTAAAATTAAAAGACGTTCCAATTAATTATGTTGATAAACCGGTAACAACAATTAAAAGGAAGGACGATAGTCAAAACCCGGCAAACCTTTGGCATGCTAGGCTAGGTCATATTTCCTCAAGGAGAATGAACAAGCTAGTGGGAGAGGGCATGTTTGATATGTCTGATATTAACTCTCTACCTACTTGTGAGTCCTGCCTAAAGGGAAAAATGACTAAATCTCCTTTCAAAGGGAAACCTGAGCGTAGTCAAAATCTGTTGGATTTGATCCATACAGATGTTTGTGGTCCATTTAGGATTGGTACTAAATGTGGCAACACCTACTTCATTACCTTTACTGATGATCATTCTAGGTATGAGTATTTATATTTAATGAAATATAAGTCTGAAGCATTTGAAAGGTTCAAAGAATTCAAGGCTGAAGTAGAAAACAAACTAGGTAAAAGTATTAAGGCACTTCGATCGGATCGAGGTGGAGAATACTTAAGTACCGAGTTTTTGGACTATCTAAAAGAGAATGGGATTCTCTCTCAGTGGACTCCTCCTATGACACCTCAGCTTAATGGTGTTTTGGAGCGTCGCAATCGAACTTTGTTGGACATGGTTCGATCCATGATGAGCTTCACTGAGCTCCCACCTTCGTTTTGGGGCTACGCGCTTGAAACGGCACTATTGTTGTTAAACAACGTCCACACTAAAGCAGTAAATAAAACACTATACGAGTTATTGAATGGCAAAGCTCCTAAGTATTCGTACTTGAGGATTTGGGGATGTCCTGCTTACGTGAAGCAGACAGTGGGAGATAAGTTGGATAGTCGATCCTCCTTATGTTATTTTGTGGGGTATCCGAAGAATTCAATCGGATATTATTTCTATCATCCTAATGAAACAAAAGTGTTTGTTTCAAGGAATGTCACCTTCTTGGAGAAGGAGTTCTTATTGGATAAGAAAGGCAAGATGATGGAACTCGAAGAAATTCGAGAAGAACCCGAGATACAAAATAGCGATCCTACACCTCAAGAATCATCACAAGACACGCCTACTACTAGGAGATCCGAGAGGACTTCTAGGCCTCCTATTAGATATGGTCTTCTTCTTGAAGGGGATCAAAGTGAACCCGACATTGGATGTGATCCAAGAAACTTCAAGGAAGCAATTTCTGATGCGGATTCAAATTTATGGCTTGAAGCTATGCAATCGGAAATAGATTCGATGCATTCTAACCAAGTTTGGTCTTTAGTAGATCCTCCCGATGGAATTGTTCCAATTGGGTGCAAATGGATCTACAAGAGAAAGCTTGGGCCTGATGGAAAGGTATTGACCTACAAGGCACGATTGGTGGCAAAAGGTTATACTCAAAGACAAGGAGTTGACTATGATGAAACCTTTTCACCAGTCGCAATGTTCAAGTCCATAAGAATCCTTATTGCCATAGCAGCATGGTATGACTATGAGATATGGCAAATGGATGTAAATACTGCATTTCTTAATGGAAACATTAAGGAAGAGATCTATATGACGCAGCCTGAGGGATACACATCCATGGGAAGCGAGCATAAGGTATGCAAGCTTCAGAGATCAATCTATGGTCTCAAACAAGCATCAAGAAGTTGGAACCAGAAATTTGATGAAACAATAAAGAATTTTGGTTTCATCAAAAACCCGGAGGAACCATGCGTGTACAAGAAAGTAGTTAAGGATGCGGTAACATTCTTAGTACTTTATGTTGATGACATTCTACTCATGGGGAATGACGTAGGGATGTTGCAGTCAACAAAGATATGGTTATCAAGTAGATTCTCGATGAAGGATTTGGGTGAGGCCTCCTATATTCTTGGGATACAGATCTATAGAGATAGATCTAAGAGAATGATAGGACTTACTCAATCAACCTACATCGAAACCATATTGAAAAGGTTTTCAATGGATGGGTCCAAGAGAGGACATCTACCTATGTGTCATGGAGTTTCTTTATCCAAGTCTATGTGTCCCAAGACTGACGAAGAGATAGAAAAGATGACACACATACCATATGCGTCAGCCATTGGTAGTATCATATATGGGATGATATCTACCAGACCGGATGTGGCCTATGCTCTGAGCGTCACGAGCAGATATCAAGCCAATCCCGGTCAAATGCATTGGAAAGTCGTGAAGGATATTCTTAAGTACTTGCGAAGGACTAAGAATGTGTTCATGGTTTATGGAGGAAGAGAATTGAAGTTGGAAGGCTACACCGACTCTAGCTTCCAATGTGACGTGGATGACTCGAAATCAACCTCTGGATTTGTATTCGTGCTCAATGGCGGTGCTGTCTCTTGGAAGATTTCCAAGCAAGACACCACAGCGGATTCCACCACTAAGGTAGAATACATTGCAGCATCAGCTGCTGCTAAAGAGGCGGTTTGGATAAGGAAATTCATCCAAGAGTTGGGTGTAATTCCTGAAGCTGTTGGTCCAGTCCCGGTGTACTGTGACAACACGGGTGCCTTTGCTCAGGCAAAGGAGCCAAGGTCTCATCAGAAGTCCAAACACGTACTGAGAAAATACCACATCATCCGGGAGATTGTGGAAAGAGGAGACATCAGTGTCGAGAGAGTGGCCTCTACATACAATATCGCTGATCCGCTTACTAAGCTCTTGCCAGAACCATTGTTTGACAAACATCGCGAAGCAATGGAATTACGTAGTATGACTAGTTGGCTTTAGGGCAAGTGGGAGATTGAAAGAGTGGGTGCCCGGTTAGCCAACTTGTGGCTAAGGGCTTTTATGACTCTATGTAAAACAATCTTTTGTTTAATATAATTTACACTTTTATAATGGTATTGACTTTATCTTTTTTCATATTGTTATATTATGATATAATATTGTTGTTTTGATAAAGACCTTGAATATACTATAGTGTATGTACGATGTGGTAGCACATGGGGATGGCTATCATGAAACACATCTTATAGTCACTGTATATTCTAAACTGTTCCTAGTCAATTGAGCCGTCCGCAAAAAAGGATAAGGATCGCTCGAGATTGAGACTAGCATTTGCGATGCCGAGTACCACGTTTCATTGGTATGGAACATAGAGATGTTCAAAGCATGCAAATGGATATTCATATGATGAATGATCGAACTACCCTATTCGGACTTTCCAAGTGGTTATCACTTATCGAGTGGATAAAGTCCGCGGTTTTGGTTGTACACCATTAGTCCTTATTACTTGAAACATCATTGAGACTCTATATGCTAGTACTGTACTTTGACTCGTTTACCGACTCTATTGGGGTCATCAGGTTTTGGGATTGGGTACAGTTACGACACATATAGGAGTCGATGCTTTGTTGTCAAGGATTCACCACATACTTGCGAGTGTGGATATCCTATGCGATCTGAGGAGATATTAGTGTGACGAATCTCTGGCCAGAGTACATGATGTGTTTTAGGTTAATTGGTTATCCTAGTAACACATGCGATGTCACTATTTGATCTCCAAGATGTAATGCATAGTTATCGAATCTCGAACGACTCTCGATATACCAATGGTTGTTGATTCGATCGGGATATATGGATGAAGGGACCGTACTGTACGCTAACCAAAATCTACTGGTTCTTGCAGGCACTATCAGTAATACCTAGGGAATCATGGGGCGATGTTGCTAGGCGCTCTTACCATGATTCGATGGGTAAGTCGGAAATTATTGTTCCGAGTCACAAGGAGTTGTGAGCCCACGGCTAGCTGTATTTCTGAACCATTGAGGGTTACACAAGTAATGGATTACTAAAACCCCGTAGAGATAGTTAAATTTAAAGATTTAAATTTAATGAAAGAAAAGTTGGACTTCTTAACTAAAGGGAGTGGGATTTCCTAAAATGACATAGGGATGGGCATTTTTGGAAATCACTGAATTCGGATTCAGAAAAATTATCTTGACTCTAAAAGATGCAGAAATGGTTTCTGTGCACATTGGTGAAATCAGTTTATCAATCTGAGTCACGATGAATTTTATATTAATTTCTATAACAACGGGCTTGGCTTGTTGGGCTTAAGTTATGGATTGTGGGCTTTAAGGAGTTAGAGTCTTGATAAAATTATAACTAGAAATTATTTATAAATAGAGGTGTTGGGTTCGAAAATCAAACACATTGTGTCTTATAATTTTCGAAATTACACTCTAAATATTTGAAGGGGATTTTCGAAATCCTCTGTCCCTTTCGGAGAAAATTCGGCTTGTGAGTTTTATAAAAAATTACAATCTGATTTCTCTACGCAAACTTCTGATTGATTTCTAGTGCAGTCAATCAGAGGGTTTTGTTTTCTATTCGTGGACCTGATTGAAGAAACGTTCGTTCATCAGTTCCAGGGATATACAACAAGAGCAGATTAAATTCTGTTGGTGTCCATAATCTCGCTTCGAGATTTTAAGGTAAAATATTTAATTGTGATTATTTATTTTACTTACACAATTTAATCGTAAAAGTTTTGATACCCAGATATGGAATCGTTCCATATTAATAAAATAAATTTTTAAACTTCCGCTGCACCGGGTATCAATTCTAATTGATCTGAACACAGTTTTCCAACAAAGAGGCATAAGTTACCATGCATTGCACTAGACGTAGTAGTTTCTATTTCTACTCCGATGGGTCAATCTGCTTTGGCTAAGCGTCTAGTGATGGGTTGTCCTTTAGAGTTCGAAGGGAACATTCTGATAGCGAATCTCATGGTTCTTGCGATGGATGACTTCGATTGTATTTTGGGGATAGACATGCTGACTACCTATCGAGCTTCAGTGGACTGCTATCAGAGATTAGTACGCTTTAATCCGGATGGGAGTGATAGCTGGTTTTTCTATGGTGAGGGAGCGCGACCCCCGATGCCTTTGGTATCAGCTTTGAAAGCCTGTCGAGCTCTAGAGTCTGGCGGGGAAGGCTACCTTATTTATGCAGTTGATTTGTCTGCTGAGAGCATTGGGATAGAGAGTATTCCTGTTGTGGATGAATTCCCAGATGTATTTCCAGATGAGATTCCGGGTTTTCCTCCTACTAGGGAAGTCGAGTTTGGCATAGAGTTGATGCCGGGTACTTCGCCTATTTCTCGAGCACCGTATCATCTGGCTCCGTCAGATATGCGTGAGTTGAAGAATCAGTTACAGGATCTTTTGGACAAGGGATACATTCGTCCTAGTGTATCTCCTTGGGAAGCTCCTGTTCTCTTTTTGAAGAAGAAATATGGGTCTATGAGGTTGTGCATTGACTACCGATAGCTTTAATCGAGTTACTGTGAAGAACAAGTATCCTTTGTCTCGTATTGATGACTTGTTTGATCAGCTGCAGGGTACTTCGGTTTACTCTAAGATTGACTTGAGATCTGGGTATCATCAGATGAGAGTCCGAGATCAGGACATAGCCAAGACTGCATTCCGTACTCGCTATGGGCATTACGAGTTTCTAGTGATGCCTTTTGGATTGACTAACGCGCCGGCTATATTTATGGATCTGATGAACCGTGTCTTCAGGGAGTTTTTGGACAAGTTTGTTGTGGTCTTCATTGACGACATCTTGGTGTATTCACGTAATGCGGACGAGCATGTTTCTCACTTGCGATTGGTACTGCTGACTCTTCGGGATGAGCAGTTGTACGCTAAGTTGAGTAAGTGCGAGTTCTGGATGGATCGAGTGGTTTTTCATGGCCATATCATATCCAGGGAGGGGATTTCTGTTGATCCGAGCAAGATTGAGGTTGTGCTTAATTGGTCGCGTCCGACGACGGTTGCTGAGATCCGTAGTTTTCTGGGTCTAGCAGGATATTATCGTCGCTTCATTCTGAACTTCTCTCAGCTAGCTCGACCATTGACGAAGCTTACCCGTAAGGGTGTTGATTTCGAGTGGTCCTCAGAGTGTGAGGAGAATTTTTGTGAGCTTCGATGACGGTTGACTTTTGCGCCGGTGTTGGCATTACCGTCAGAATATGAAGGGTATGTGGTTTACACAGATGCTTCTCTTCAGGGGTTGGGTTGTGTCCTGACTCAGAATGGGCATGTGATCGCATACGCTTCTAGACAGTTGAAGTTGCACGTAAACAATTATCCAGTTCATGATTTGGAGTTGGCAGCCATTGTGTTCGCTTTGAAGATCTGGCATCATTATCTGTATGGCGAGAAATTTGAGATCTTCACCGACCACAAGAGTCTCAAGTATTTGTTCACTCGGGTGGAGTTGAACATGAGGCAGAGACGTTGGATGGACTTGCTTAAGGACTATGATTGCGAGATTAAGTACCATCCGGGAGCTGCTAATCTCACCGCTGATGTCTTGAGTCGCAAGGTGCGACTATCCGCACTTCAGAATTGTTCTATGTCTAGTGCGATCGGAGAGTGTTGTTCTTCAGGGTATACCTTCAAGCACAAGAAAGGTATGCAGAGTATCCAGATGTTTGCGATATTATCTGAGCCAGCTTTTTATTTGCGGATTCGGGATGCTCAGATGTCTGATTCAAAGACCCAACATTTGGCTCGTCTAGCCAACGAGGGTAGCACGTCTGGATTTCACTATCAGTCAGATGGTTTTCTGTGTTTGTCTGGTAGGCTTGTGATTCCGGAGGATGAGGAGTTGCGAGAGGAGATTTTGTCTCAGGCACATCGCACTAAGTTGAGTATTCATCCGGGGAGTAACAAGATGTACAAGGATATACGTACTCGATTTTGGTGGAAGGGAATGAAACGCAGCGTGTATCAGTATGTTTCGAGATGCTTGGTTTGTCAGCAGATCAAGGCAGAACACCGACGACCTGGAGGTTTGCTTCACAGTCTGCCTATTCCTGAGTGGAAATGGGAGCTTATCACGATGGATTTTGTGACCCATTTGTCGGTATCCTCAAGGAATTGTGATGCTATCTGGGTTGTGGTGGACTGACTTACCAAGTCAGCGCATTTCATTGCCTATAGGCGAGAGTAATCTGTAGATCGTGTGGCACGGTTGTATAATCAGGAGATCGTTCGACTTCACGGAGTGCCTGTGAGCATTGTCAGCGATCGAGACCCCAGGTTTACTTCTAGGTTTTGGGGGAGTGTTCAGCGTGCGATGGGCACTACTCTTAGTTTGAGAACGGCCTAACATCCGGAGAAAGATGGTCAATCAGAGCGCACTATCCGTACTTTGGAGGATATGCTTCGAGCGTGCACTATGGACTTTGGTTCAGCCTGGCAAGATCATTTTTCATTGATTGAGTTCGCGAACAACAACAACTATCATACTAGCATTGGAATGGCACCTTTTGAGGCGTTGTACGGGCGACGTTGTCGTACTCCACTCTTCTGGGAAGAAGTGGGGGAGAGACAGGCTGAAGGACCGGAGTTAGTTCAGCAGACAGCAGATGTTGTTGATCAGATCAAGAAACGGATTAAGATTGCACAGGATCGTTAGGCCAGCTACGCTAATGCTAAGCGTAGGCCTCTGCAGTTTGATGTTGCGGAGAAAGTATTTCTGAGAGTGTCACCTTTTCGCAGAATTCTCATATTTGTCCTCAAGGGCAAGTTGTCTCCCGGGTTTATCGGTCCGTTTGAGATCTTAGAGAGCATTGGCGATTTGGCTTATCGTCTGGCTTTGCCACCGTATCTGTCCAGTATTCACGACGTGTTCCATGTATCTCTGTTGCAACGGTATGTGTCAGATCCGTCTCATATTCTGCAGCCGTCTGAAGTTCAGGTGGATTCGGGTTTGAGCTATGTTAAGAGACCTATTCGTATCCTGGATCATAAGGATAAGGTCTTGCGGAATAAAGTCATTCCTCTGGTTTTAGTTCAGTGGCAGCGCCGAGATACTGAAGAAGCCACTTGGGAGCTCGAAAGCAGGATGCGTACAGAACATCCTGAGTTGTTTTGATTTTCTTTTCGAGTTGTATTCTGTTGTAAACTCTGTAAATGTTTGATTTGAATAAAAAATGTTTCTGCATCTTGTTTTACATTCAGTACTTAAGATCTAATTTCGAGGACGAAATATCTTAAGTGAGGGAGAATGTAGTAGCCCAAACCCAGTTTTAGTGAGTAATTGCTAATTAATCCAATTAACATGATTAAGGGAACTCTTAATGGATTAACGGAATCCGGGATTAGACCCGAAATGATCAGAAATGGTCCGGAGGGTCAGAAGGAACGGACGCAACATCCAGGGATCGGATGCAACGTTTGTGCCATCTGAAATGCGTCATTGCTTACGCACTTGATGGGACATCGGAAGCAACGTTTGTCAGGCAGAACGGACGCAACGATGAGGAACGGACATTCCGTTCGTGGTCCATAAATAGGGGTGCCAAGGTTCACTTTCAGACGCACCAATCACCTCTTCTCTCTCGTTTCTTCAGCCTTCTAGCTTAGATCTAGGGCATTCTAGGCGTCCCATTGGGAATCCGGAAGTGGCATAGCGATCCAGGCGTCGTAGCGGAGCTGTGGCCTAGTTTTGAGGCAATCGACAGCAAAGGGCTAACGACGGACGAAGATATAGCTTTTGCTTCCTAAAAATATTTAAGAGTATCTTTTAGAGCACTATAATGATATTAGTATCATTTGGCAGTGTAGTGCGGATTATAGGCGTAGACCTAGAGCTGGTAGAGCGCACCTAGTATTTGAGGTACGAAAGTACTGTTCGAGATATCCTGACTGAGTATGCATGTATTATGTGACTGCATGATTTATATGCCATGATTTTATGCTGCATACATTTACATCTTGAGCTATCTCGTTTGAGATGTCTGTTAGTAGGGTTTACCCTATTCTGTTAGTAGACGGACTTCCATCAATTTGGGTCCCACGTATCCACTGGTATTTTCGGCATGTGAGCCACCTCCTAAAGCGACGGCACAACGTGCTACATACCAGGGCCCGGTCTATCTTTGTTATCTGATTCTTGACCTCCAGTCAGTAGACGGTACACTTGCATGCATGTATACTCATACTCTCGTGCTGAGCGTTTTATGCTCACGTCTTGTACTCTGTGTTTTTGGACACCTTATTCCATGGGGCAGGTTTGCGATTGGACGAGGCGGGTGGATCCAAGAGGGGCTAGGCAGTGGTTGGCCAGCTGGAGCTTCGTCTAGGTTTATTCTTTTGTATTGAGTTGATACAACGTTCGATTTGGTTGTATAACTATTTGGGTATTTGCAGATTCTTTTCCTTGGGATTGTATATTGTTTATGGTTTCCGCAGCTTAATTCTGGTTTACTGTTTGATTAAGTTAATTGCATGCCTAAGTTCTATTTAGTAGGTGATCTCGATAAGGGTCATTATATAAATAGTACAAACATCTTCATAATCAGAAGAGCATGATGCTACAACAAGATAAGTTTCATTTCTTCATATAAACCAATCGGTAAGGGTCATTATATAAATAGTACAAACATCTTCATAATCAGAAGAGCATGATGCTACAACAAGATAAGTTTCATTTCTTCATATAAACCAACTCAAGTTTACATGTAGATTCTACCAAAATGACTCAACTAAATTTCAAGGGTAGCAACAACATAAACATCTAGATTAAAGTCTAGTCTCAAGCCTTTACTACAAACGTCAAAACATGAAAGGATAAACTAAAACAATGAATTCAACATATCAACATTGGATTCCAAATCTAACATGCTTGACATTACAAAAGAACATAAACTTCTTCTATCACCCGAGTCTCCACTCTAAATTTCTCAATCTCAAGCTTCCATGTCAAGTCTGACTCGCTTACTCTTCAACCTGATGCAATGCACACATACAAGCAAAACAACAGCCGGATAACTCCGGTGAGAATAAATCTCAGTATGAAAGACATTTATATAAATCAAGTAGATATAACTCAAACAAGTGATCTACTATCACAATCATCATTTCCTTATACCCTTACCTGTCGAATATCTTTCAAAGAAAATTCATTTAATAGCATAAAGACCCAAAGACAAGTCGAGGGTTAAAGGATTTAAGTCTCACAAAATCGATATTTTCAAAAATCATCTCGTTGGGATCCCGGGAATATAATAAGGCCCAAAATCAAGCCTCCCACCTACGCTCCCGCTCGAGGTGGTAACAATCTCGTATTCCCTGGACTGTGAACACTATATTGAGAACCGTGGCAAAAATAAATCAAGTCAGATCTCTAGCCTCTCATATGCACGTTCACCACGTCCAATATTTTTTTTTCAATTCTGTTTTCAAGGTTTCGAAAGAATTGTGGCTCAAGAAGTTTACTCTCAACTCTATAACCAATCTACCACAACTCAACAACTCAAAATAATCTAAACTCATCAATCACAAATAAATTATCAATCATCAATCTCAACAAGTAATCATGTTTAAATTAAACAACTCATATATCAACCAATCAAATCAACTAAGTCAAGTAATTCATATAGATCATATAAGAGTAAGTAAAATACCTAATCATGCATATATGTGATTTAATAAACTCGAAAACCACCACGTTCTCGAGTTATTCTACCTGTCGAGGTTAATGTCGAATCATACCTTGATCTTGATCTTTACTTCTCAAAACTCTTGTAACTTCTGATCACACAAGCTTCCACAAAAATCTGCTCAAACCTTCTTGCTATTCCAAGATCTAGTTGTGTCCAACTTGAAGCTCATTTCAAGTCACTTTCGGACTCGTCGACTCGACTTCGATACATTTCAACTTAAATCTGAATTGAAGTGTTTATAAGTCACTTATTAGCATTCAATCTCATCTAATCTCACAATTGCTTAAACACTTCAAAACTTGTCAATATAACCGACATTCAAATCGATATCGTATCGGTTACAAACCGGCACCGAGAAGTCCTATCTATTAATTCAAACAACTTATACATCCTTCAAACATTGATATCTACTTCATATCAATATCATTTCATCACTAAACATTCAAATTCAGCACTTGCATTTTTCAGAAATTTGACAAACAAGAACTGACGGCGTAACGGCTCGAATTCGGTAATTCCAAAATCATAAACAACATCTTATCTATCAAATAATCTAATTTTCATACTCATTTCCAGCATTCATACACGTTTCCAGCAGCACATAAATTCAGAATTCTCAGAAAATCTTCAATAAATGAAAAACATGTCCAAACGACGATCTTTTCGCGAACCGACTTAAATATACTATCGTCGTATATACTAGAACACGTTTATACAATCAAATCTTAATTCTAAAAATATCATTAAAATTAAACCATCTTAAAATTTAGCCAAACTTACATCAAAGTGTAGCACTCGAAACCGTGATCGCAAATATACAATCAATTTGAAATTCTACCGGCCGGACTGAGTTCTATGAATTTTTGAAATGAAGGAATCGACCATGGGAGCTTCTTCTTCAATGTTTCTGCTTCCCTTCGTTTATTTTGCTGAGTGGAATGAATTGGTTATACCAATTCATATATGTATCACACGTGTGATCCCACTCACATGCCTAATTGCATTTTGGTCCCTGAGAGCTTGGTTATTTGCAAATCAATTCTTCCTCAATTATTTGCTTCTAAATAGATCCTTTTTATATCCAAACTCATAATAAAAATATTAAATCTCATAAATATACAACCCAAATATTTTATTCTTTTAATTTAAGAATCCCGACATTTAATTCTCAAATATCCGTAAATTCTCAAATTAAATATTTTCGGCTCGAAAATTAAATCTCTAATTTCCATAAATTTTCAATTAATATTTTTCCCAAATCCAGAATTTAAATCACAAATTTCAAAATTAGTAACTTAATATTTTTAGGCCTTACAATGTCTTTTTAGTTTTCATATTTTCTCAGTCAAAGTCCCTCAATTTTTACATTAAAAAATAATAAGTATTTTTTTATCTTATTAAATTGAAAATATAAAGTTTAAAGATTATACTCTAAAAAAAAAATTCCAATAACGACAACTTTTTATGTCGCTATTCTGTCACTAATTGACGTTAGCGACAAAACAACGACAGAATCTTGATCGTCAGAGAATTGAGCGTCGCGCACTACAAAAAAAAATGCCAATAACGACAACTTTTTTTGTCGCTATTCTGTCACTAATTGACGTTAGCGACAAAACAACGACAGAATTTTGATCGTCAGAGAATTGAGCGTCGCGGACCTGTTTAACGACAGAAAATGACATTTTGTCGTTAATTGCAACGGAAATTTTATTTTTGTCGTAAAATATTAGCGACAACTTCCTAACTACTGTCGTATATTATTACCGACAGAACTAATATTCTGTCTCAAAATCTGCGACACAATTATATTTCCGTCATTAAATATTAACGACATAATTCCTATATTTGTCACTAAAATCGCGACAGAAATATAAATATCCGTCGGTCACCAAAATTAGTGACGATATTACAATTTCCGTCATTAAATTTAGTGACAGATTAATAATATCCGTCGTTATATGTAGAATGAAATCCCCCACCCAACCCCTTTTTTACCTCCCCTAGCCTACTCAACACAATTTTAATTGAAATGCAGTACAACCTCAACATTTCTCAAATCACGATATACATAAAATCCTATCAAGTTTAACACATTACACCACCTATTAACATTCAAAATATATTAATCCATCATCCAAAAATATAAACACAGCATTTTACTTGCAAGCATAGTGGCCACAATCCACAAAATATATGCAATTCAGTTATCAAAATATGGGATGAGTATTGCGACGCACAAAGTAGCTTCAATACTAACAAAAAACAGTCTAGTAACCAAGACATATCTAAGGAGACTACGGATGTGTGCTATCATCATCATAATCACGAAAACTCGAAGAATGGATGGAATGAGGATCAATAAGTGCGTGCTCCATCAAGTAACGAACCTGCTTCTGCAAACTAGTCAATTCCTTTGTAAGTTCCTCAACTTTAGAAGTCGCAGCGGCAGCTTCAGCTTTAGCGGCAGCCACCTCCATAGATAAATTAGTACGTGTGCGTGTGGCACGTCCCGACATAGCTTCTGGATACAAAAGCTCAGCCTGCGAGCCAATACCATACACTTTCCTCTTTTTAGCCCCACCAACAGCCAATATATAGACTTCATTTTGAAAATCTGGAGTTGGGTTCTGTGTTGACCCACCATCAGCATCATGTTGTGATGCTTCAAGAAACCGAGCATTCATCTCGTCCTAGGATAACGGTTAAAAAAAATTGATTTACAACAACTGCATCTGTAAAAAAATAAAATGCATAATTCAACAATATTTATTAATTATCAAACTCACATCAACAGCCTTAGACCTAGCATCAACCCACGTGCCATCTTTTTTTTGATGCAGCGTTTTGAATAACTCATAAGCACTTGCATCGCGGCCCAACTCCTCACGCTTCAAAACTAACGATGCTTAGAAATATTGACACATATGTGTGTATATACATGTGTAATTCATTGATATATCATAACATAAATTTATACTTACCATTTTAATTGAATGTTCGATAAAGCAATGAGAACCTTCAATGTGTTTAACCACCCCTGTCCCGGGCCCTTCAGGCTCTGTGTTTCTATTCTTTTTCGCTTTATCGGACTTATTCTGCCACTCAGATGACCTCCAGATTTCCTTCCAATTGTTCCAAACCTGGAGATTCACCCCAAGTGGGGGGTTCAGCTTTGTTTGCCAATTGCAAAGTGTTTTTCTATACTGATTGGCTACAAGACTTTTCCACATATCCTTAATATGAGCGTCATGATCAGGACGCCAACGATATGTTTTCTGCAGTTCAAAGCAACTAAATAAATATTTGAATACCCATAAAATGTTTAACTAGTTAATAACATATATTTTTTAATCACTAATCTTACCACAAACTCGCCCCAGTAGTAAGCCTTCATCGCAGTATCCACAAATCGCCACGTGTAACCCCCCATGCATTGTTTCTTAGCAAATTTGTCAGTGATAAATGCCGAAACTTTATGGCTGTCTGGTAAAAACCTACATCACATATATCATATAATAATTAAAAAAAATAATGCTCAAACAACTTAAAAAGTAAATATAAACAAAACAATGTGACTTACTTTCTACCCGAGGCAACAATCAAGATCCTAGAATCATGGGAACCTTCTGAAGCCATCTGTGCTGATGAACAAACTCAAATACATGTATGACAACGATCATCATGCACGATAAAAATATTAAAATACATTCTAACCAAATATAAATATTAACATCCACACATTAATTTTTTAGTATATGACAAACATTCATAATCATATCTACTTAAAACTTATCAAATTAAAACATCATCATCAGAGTACACATCGTCATCTTCACCATCCTCATCTCCAGTTGATACAACGATGTCCAATTCATTTTCATCAAACTCCTCTAATTCATCTATCTCCTCATACAAGATTTCAACATCTGTTAGCGCAAAAGATGTGGTTATATCCTCAACGTCGATGATATGATGTCCGATTTCCTCATTCTGAAATTCATTATCTACAACCGACACAACATTGGGAAGAGGTGCTTCAATATATGATCTTGGTTGCATCTTGCACACTCCCAACCATTCATCTGTTGACCTTTTGACATTTGGGTAAGTAACATAAACAACTTGAGAAGCTTGGACTACAAATATGAAAGGTTCATAGATATTCAGTCTTTTGTTCTTGTTAACATCAAACATTTGGTATTTTGGATGATGTCTTGTTCCAGTTTTCGGTGTTGGGTCGAACCATGCACATTTGAACAATACAATATGCTTTATAGGTAACCCAGGATATTTCACTTTGATTATCTCCTCTATGTTACCATAATAACTTATCTCATTGTTTTTGTTGACTGAACCTTTTACTGTAACTTCAGAATTACTAGTAGACCTTGTTGCACTGTGGCGTAGAGTGTGGAATCTAAAACCATTGACAAAATATCCACTATATGATCTTACTTTACGTAATGGACCCAACGCAATATTTTTCAGACATTTGTCCGACAGATTTGCTCCCAGTTGTTGTACCTATTTAGGTAAAAGTTTGAAGTCAAATATATTTTTAGATGGCATACATAATATTTAACAATTGCATTAGAGGAGGATATATATTAATTACGTATCGTTCAAGCCATATGGAAAATTCCGTTTGCAGCCTTAAATCCATCTCAAATGAGTTAATGGCTGAATTATTCAATTGTATCTCAGTCTCGAAAATGCTGCAATTAATGAAAATATTCAGCAACATATATAATTCTCATAAACACAATAAAATACCAATGAAATTAATTCTTACCTGACATATGGTTTCACCTCCTCACAGTTGAGCAGTATGTATGTCCGTGTTGCATGGTACTCTATGTCGTCCAATCTTCTGAACCTAGAAGCACCCATTGGTCGACCGATGAAATTAAATATAGAAATATTGGAAACCTCTCCACTTTGTGAATTATCCCCTTCATCATTACGTGGTTGTTTCCTCAAACGAGTCTTCACACTTGATCTAAAGTAGTGACTACAAAAATATGATGCCTCTTCAACTAAATATGCATTACAAATTGATCCTTCCACTCTTGCTTTGTTACGAACATTGTTTTTCAATCTTCGTCGAAATCGCTCAAAAGGATACATCCATCGATATTGAACAGGGCCAACAATTCTAGCTTCATAAGCTAAGGGCAAGCAAGTTTTCCAGCAGTACTCCATCCAGATAACATTGAATATGCAGGAAAATCACTAACTGTCCTTAACAAAGAGGCACACATGTTAAAATTAGTTTTCGAGTGAACATCATATGTCTTTGCCCCAACTGACCAAAGTTCGTTCAATTCAGCGATAAGAGGTTGCAAGAACACATCTAACTTGTCCTTAGGATTACTAGGTCCGGGAGCTATAACCGTCAAAAACATGTATTCATTATTTTATACTTGTGACAAACTTTTTATTTATGTCGCAAATTAGTGACAACATATTTAAATTCTGTCGTTAATCTCAATTTTTCTTGTAGTGATAGTTATAAGTAGTAAGGACATTTTTGTCTATACATTAATTTAACTTGATGGTTATTTTAAGAAATTCATGCATTATTAGATAGTATAGTATAATAATATAATGATGTATCGAAAATTCAATTTTACACATAATCTCAGTTGTTTTTATTTTCAGTTATGATTATTAAACTCAACTAGATATATATATATTTTTCGAAAGTTATTTTATTAATTAAAAGACAATAAATTTCTATGAATTTAAAAATCATATTATAATAAATAGTATAATATTATTTAGTAAAATGTTAGATGTATTGATTACACATATATCTCTATGGATAAATTATATACACAAATATAATATAATTTAAGATTAATAAAATGATATTTTTTTCTTTATCTATTTTATAATTAATATTAATATAACGAGGGTAAATGCAATCAATAACAAGAAAATAACGCCTCTAAAAAAAAAGAACGGAATGTCAGATTTATTGCAAGCACTTTTGAAGCCATCAAAGAGAACTCATGCCACATGTGATAACTCATCTGCTAAATCCAACGTCTCATGTAGCCATGTACAAGCCTTGGATTCTAGTCTTCACATGGCCGAGATCAGGGGCGGATCCAGTATAGGATCCGGGGGGGCCACGGCCCCCACAAAAATTAAAAAAAAAATTAGTAGTATATAATTAATTTTTTTAAAAAAGTAAATATATAAATGAATGGCCCCTATAAGATGTTAGAAGAATGTGTGGCTTGTTGTAATAAGGTTTGCTCACATGTATGGAGATCCGGGTTCGTTCCTCGTTCCCCTTTTTTTTTAAGTTTTATTTCATATTTTCCCACTAATTCTCTCTCTTAGTCACCAAATACCTAAATTATTATTATAATTTAATTAATTAATGATAAATTATTTATTTACAGAAATTTTTAAAATTTATTCTCTTAAATTATATAAAATTAAATGATGTTACAATAACAAATAAAATGGAAGAACATAACATATTAATCGAAGATACAACTCCAAATATCTAAAATATTTATATATTTATTGAGATTTTTAAAATTTATTCTCTAAATTTATACTTTCTCTGTCTCATATATAAATCACTTTTTATTTTATTTTTTTGGTCCAAAATTTATAGATTGTTACGATAATAAGTAATATTTTCTTTACGAATATTTTCATATTTAATTAGGCTTGTAATTAAATATATTGATTATTTCAATAATGTTTTGCACAAATAAGTACTCATTAAATAAGTGTAAATTTGAAAATTTATTTACAAATTGACATTTTCAAAAAAATTATTAATATGTGTGAAAAAAGAAGTAAAAATAAATATGTTGCACGAATTGAATATAAAATAAAATGACATATATATATATTTAAAGATAGAAATATATATTTTAAAAGTAAATAAAAAATATTTAAAATAAATAAAAAGAGATGGGGAGATATATGAATATAATATTGTTTTTAGATATCGTGTCTGTATTTACTCTTTTAGTTTCTATAAATACTATAGAAAAAAAAGTCATTATCAACCATGAATAATAAAAAAACTAAACTTCGGAGCAAAATAAAAGATGTTTTAATTTTTTTTTGATGCATTGATTATACGTATAGAAAAATTACTAAAAATCTTTGTATTGATGTTATCATCGAGAACTTCGAAAATTTTAATGAAAGTTGAATTTTTTTAACTTATAAATATTTTGTTCGAAAACACAATTGATGCTTAATTAGTTGAATATAACTAATACTGTAATTTATCTTTTCTCTTTTAATCTTGTGTCTTGCTGGTAGGCGGCCCCACCATAACTAAAATCCTGGATCCGCCCCTGGCCAGGATTGAATTTTCCGCATTTATGAGGTATACCAAATAAATATCAAATTACAATAGAGCTACAAATCGTATTTGCTCCTCCGTGGGAAAACTTATACATTGCATTTTTAAATACAAAAATTCAAGTGGGATTACATAATTGCTTATCATCAACACCAACTTTACAGTTCCACATAAATAGCCAAAAGAGATGGAAAAAGAAAAGGGCAAAAGAATATTGGAAAATATTATAACTAAATTAAAATATGAAGTAAAAAAATTAATTAAAGGCATTTATTCTCACCCTTCCTTCAATTATAATCCATACTGAGGTGACGCAAGTCCTCCAGCTTAATAGAGGCCCAACATTCTTAGCTCGGTCACGTGGCTAGGATCGAGTCCAGGTACGTCTTTATTGGATTCTCGGTCTTCTACCACATATTCCTGGGGAAAAGAATATGAAATGTTCATTTTGCTTATGTGAAGAAGAAAGAAAAGAAATGTCGACATTCAAACACACAAGTTAAGAGTTTTCTTTAAGGTACTCTGAAAATGCTAAACCCTCGCAAGATAAGATGATGGCACTAAACAAGCTCTTTGGTTAAGAATTGAGCCTTGGAAGACTGAACCTTTACCATATCAATTATCCCGAATAAACAAGACACGCGCACCTAAGCTAAGACGCAAATGCAGGGTTTCTGAGTTTTTTAATTTTATCTGATCTGATTTATTTCTTCTCTGCTGTTTGTCACAAGTATTACTGAAAGGATCCATCAAACCATAACTCAACTCGGAGATCCACTAAACCTTTGTCAATTCCTGTTTGGCAAGCACATGGTAGTGGCGCTCATTGATCTTCTGTCCACAAATTATTGCGATGAAGAAGCCATAAAGCAATCCCACGAGCACAATCGCCAGAACTGCAAGGTTTTAAGATGGAAAGATGAGAAAAACTTAAAATAGAAGACAAAAGATCATCTTACCAACACATAACCTGTAAACCATATGGATGTACAAGAATTTAGTACAGTAAAAAGGTCCAACTTGAGTCAAGCTCGTATATTTCATAAACATGAATATGAATTTTAAAAAAAATGAACTCTAGCTTGATCTCATATAAAGGTAAAGTTTGGAATTGCTTCTAGGAAGCACTTTTGAGCTTTTCTTCACAAAATTCTCAAAAGCTCTTCTTAGAAGCAATCTCAAACCCTACGCGCTTGAGTTTGTGAGCAGGCTGACAAGCTCAAGTTACGAGGCAAAGTCAGCTCAAAGTTTGTTTCATCAAAGCACGATTGTGAGTTCAGGCTCATAGTCATGAGTGCAACATAATATGTTTAATTGTAACATTTTTAAAAATATCATATGCATGTGTATATTTGTGGTATTAATTAAGGAAGAGAACCTAATACTTAATTACCTTTTGGTAAAGCTTTTTTTAAGTTCCAAAATCACCCTTTCACACATTTGATTATACACAAATATATAAATAAATAATGACCCATGAGCTAGCTAATAAGGTTTTAAACAATTAAATTCGAGCTCAAGCCCAAGTCAAGTGGGCATGACAAGGTTGTAAGCTAGCTCAACTAAACTGATATCCCAATATAAGCAATAATTTCATCCTACCTTTACAGGCACTACCCCAATGATGTATTTAAAGGTGGGGATTTATCGATATTTGTGGGGTCCACTGAAAAAATAGTAGAACTCATATGTATTGATAAATCTCAACCCTTAAATGTGCATTGAGGCAGTGCCTGTACAGGTAACATCTCACTTACCCAATATCAATGTTGTAAATGGCGGGAGGCGGTGGCGGGGCGGTCAGTGACCGCCTACCGCCTAGGCGGTGCCCAGGCAGTGCCTAGGGGGTTGAATTCTTTTTTTAACAATTTTTATAGGTAATTATAATTATATATAATCATGCAATGTAATTACAAATAGTCTTACTTTTTTGTGTAATATATGTAATTAAATAATGTTTATGATAAAGAAGTTTCATTCAATATTATACAATCTAGACAAAGTACAAATAAATATATAAATGCAAACTAACAAGATAATTAAGATGGTGGCTGTTGGCGACAGCAGTGGAGGGCGGATGGAGTCGGTTTGAGACAGGTAGTGGTTGATGATGGAGGACATTTGAAACCAAAAGTAAATACAAAAGAGAGTGAGAGGTGTTTTTATTATATCTAAGGTTTTTAAAATTAATTGACTTTGACTGTTTTTAAAATTATTTGATTTTGATAGTTGACTGAGATTTTAAAATAATTGACCGCCTCGGCCGCCTCAACCGCCTTCCCGCCCGCCTCCGCCGCCTCGACTGCCTACTTGACCGCCTCGACCGCCGGATGGCCTCGGACCGCCTACAGAAACCGCCTTAGTCTAAGGCGGGGCGGTCGAGGGCCGCCTACCGCCTAGGCGGTGCCTAGGCGGCCATTTAGAACACTGCCGAATATCAGATATAAATTGCATGTCACAGATGATATAGTCTATGGCAAAGAGAAAATTCAAGTGGGTGATGTACTCATAACTCACAAGTCTACCAAAAATCATTTGATCAAGAAATCAACTGTTAGAGCTCCAAAAAAGCGCACCGATAATTTATAAGCTAGACATATCATCTTCACTGGAAATCAAGTCTGGTCCATATGCCTATTCACATTCGCAAAATTTATGATATCAAATAGCCACCTCCCTTCCATGGTGAATGAAAAGAAAACAACAAAAGTAACTATCCTATGCATAACTTCAAAATGTTTCTCGATTTCTCTCTCGTCCTATTTCTTCTCAATCTCTAATTACATTCTCGTAACTTCTTCGTTTTCATGTTACATATTCAGTTCTCTCTCCATCATCAAGTTTTCACAAATGGAGTCAAAAGGGACTTAGAAGAGCCTACAACATCAAATAATTCAAAGAGTAAGGTTGCTCTAATTTCAACATCCGTCCAAGTCAAAATATGAAGATCTAGACATTTCTCCTAATGCTACACATCAACCGAAATGAACGGATGACAATCTCAGGTAATAAATCATTCAAAAGTTGAAATAGCATGTGTTGTAAGACATAGAACATTCACCTGCCATAATATAAAATCCATATGGGTGTTCTTCATAACCAAACATCTCCCGGAGTTCTTCTCCATAAAATTTGTATACCAGTACACCTAAGAATGCAACAATCTACAGAAAGTGTTTATACAAACGTCACTAACGAACCAAAGTAACAAAACTATGGTCAGGCCCATAATAAGGGCTAGCTGAAAGGTACGAAAACAATTGTTTTTCGTGCTCTCTCAAGTTCTTGCATATGTGTGGTTTCTGTGAATGCTAATGTTCAAGGTCTATTTAATTTGTAATGGGTTGATTTCAGCTTTCAAACTTACAAGAAGAGTCTTTTGTAAACCTTAATATAATATGATTCTTGATTAAATTGCTCTTCTACGACACCATCGTTCATAGAGACACAAATGAGTAAATTTTACAATTGTTCAGTTATGATCAAACCATCACACACACACACACACGCACACACGCACACACACGCGCGCGCATGTATTGAGAAGCAGCTGTGCTGAAGGGCAATCCTTACCAGCTGAACAATAACAAAAATGACCAAGTGATCCCTTGCAACAAGAAACTGAAACTTTAACCTCAACCACCACCGATCGGGAGGGACGTTAGCACGCAATATAAACTTTGCCCTGCATTCTGTACAGTGAGCAAAAGCAAAGCCCTCCTGCAGTGTTGAGAGGAAACATATTCAATAAATTGCAACAACAAATTAATAATGGTAGTATTTAAATTAAATGCTAAGAATATTAATCTCAATAAGATTTTGATTGTGATTGGGATTGGACTTATACCTATTTACATCTTTAAAGTAGATTCATATCTATCCAAATCCAAGAGATAAAAACCATTTTTGCCACATTTCTACAGTAAAGGAAAAAAATAAAACCCTCAACCCTTACACCCCCTACGCTATAGCAAGGAAGGAAATCCACCGTCCTTTCAACCATCCACACCTGTCACCATAATCTCAAGTCTCTTCTAATCACACAAACTAATGTTAGCTTATATCTCGATTATAGTGTCACTGTTATTGATTATTATTCAATAGATCTTTAGGATTTAAGAATTCTTTTATACAGGGTGTTCGAAATTGATGTGACTTGGATATATAAGATGCTTTTACAATAGGAGTTAGTCTGTTAATCAAATATTTATAATCTGAATTCAGTTTGCCAGTTTTATATAACAGGTTTATTGTCAAATAGTTTTAGAATTTGCAACTTTGAGATTTTGTTGTAAATATGGGTTGACTCGATTTAAGAATTAACTATGATTTTTAATTAAAACTGAAAATTCTCACTTTATTAATAAGCTTGGGATATTATAACAATGGGTCTAGTTATGTCTTAAACACTTTAAAAAGAATAGTTTTTCAGGATTATTTTCTAGCTCAAATAACTTTGTTATAAATTTTGAAACTTTTGTTTATGTTTCAATCAAACTTCAGGTGCGCAAACTCCTTATTCCGGCTTTATTCAGTAAAAGCTCTATGAAAATACATACATTTGGATTCATATGTGATTGTTATATGCTTTATTGATATACGCATTATTGATATATGTTGCTCTAGTATGTTCTGATATATTCATTCAATGATAATCAAGCACTTTATGAGTTAAAATTATGTAATGTGTTCTACTACGCTTTGTTTTGTTCTTCTCTTATGTGTGTGTCTATTATGATATGTTATGTTTGTGATGTTAGTAACATCTTGCTTCCTATGGGTGAACGTGCTATGTGCAAGGCACACACACCGCACATGTAAGCCACCTCGCATGTAGACCTATAAGAACTAAGGGGTGGCTCACATGACAAAAAAACAGAGCAGAGTAAAACAGACATCACATTACATAATTCCATCACACAACATTGAGCATAAGGAAACAAAGGCTGGCTTACATGCACTTTGCACGCAGCACGTTGAACACCCCAAGTCAAAAAGTGGCTCACATGACAGATAGAACAGAACAAACATAACATAACATATCACAGCATGATACATCAAAACAAAATAAAACAGAACATAGCATAGCATAGCAAAAGACAAATTTTCAGCAAACACTGATCAATAAAGCATATATCACGTTTGCATCTACATTCATTATCATGGAGCTTTTGCAAAATAATGCCGGAACAAGGAGTGTACGCACTTGAAATCATTAGCTTATTTGATCATACAACACAACTTGGACAAAACTCTCGGAATTCCAAAATTTATACCAAAGTTAATTGAGTTAGACTATAATCCTAACAAATAAAATGTATCTATGATTTTTATTTTTCAAAGTACTAAAGATATAAATAGACCCATTTAATATCCAAACCTTACAAATAAAGTGAATATATTTCAATTTTAATTTAAAATCATATTTAATTCTTGAATTGAGTCGAATACATATTCGCAACAAAATCTCAAATATCTAAATTGTAAAACTATCAAACAATTAAATCTAACCTTGAAAATTATCTTATAATAGCAAACTGAACTATAAATCGTCTTTTACATCCAAGTCACATCTATCAATAATATTCTTAAATCCTAAAATTCTATTGAATAATAATCAATAACACCATAATCAATAATCAAAATATAAACAAAACATAATTTGGGTGACTAGAGAAACGTGTATTTAAGGCGCCAGTAAGTGGATGATACAAAGGCCAATGGATTTCCTTGCCTGCTTTATTTTATTTATGGAACTAAGGTTTTCTTCTCTGTAATTTTTGTAATAGAGCGGAGGTATAAAGGTTGGGATTTTCTTTTCTCTGCCATAGAAACGTGGCGAAAAGGGATTTTATCTCATGGATTTGGATAGACAAGAATCTACTTTCAAGATAAAATCAGAGAAGGTGGGTTTCCCATCCAACCATTCGAGAAAATTGATTATTGTTCTCACATTGTTCGGACTAGCTATGGGGTTTTAGGTATCAAAATTTGAATTTTCTAGATAAAGAAAAGCAATAAGAAAACTTAACATGTTTTTGCCCTTCTATCGATTGATAGAACATAAAAACGGAAACCTTTTTGTTATTGTTCTGATCAATCGAAACAAGCAATTGTAATTTTTAATTCCAAGTCCAAGTCCAAGTCCAAGCCAACACACAATCAAAATCATTGATTGGGGAGTTGGAGTTATATGACCCGCTGTTTTGAAAGCAAAATTTACTTGGTCCAATTTCAGGGATAACCCTATTTGCTAGAGGTTGGACAGATTTTTGTTTTTAGGAGGCTGGGCGGATCTTTTTCCAGATCACATTGGCTGGATCTTTTTCCAGATCACAGACAAATGGTGCTGCCCAGACTACATTAGACCATTTTCCGGTAACTATCGACACGTCGAAGGTAAAGTGGGGCCCAACTCCATTCAGATTTGAGAATGTGTAGCTAGATCACAAGGACTTTAAACAAAATCTCTCATCATGGTGGAACAATTTTGAGATCCGGGGTTGGGAAGGACATAAATTCATGATGAAGCTGAAACTTGTCAAAAGTGATCTGAAAAAAATGGAACGGAGAGGTCTTTGGGAATTTGGGATAGGGATGCGCGGAGTTGAAAAACAAGATTTCACTTTTGATGAGAAAGAAAGCGAGGGCCAGGGATCTACGGAATTGGTATTGGAGAGGAAGGTAATTAGAGGGGAGTTAGTAGAGTTGATGTGCAAAAGAAGTCAGATGTTTCATCGAAAGGAGAAAGTTAAATGGCTGATGGATGAGACAATAATACAAAATTCTTTCATTCGCCTTTGAATCAGCGGAGGAATAGGTCAGTAAATGAAAGAAGTGGAAAAGGAGGATGGGACAGTGACATCCGATGGGGAAGAGATAGAGACTATCATAGTGGAATATTTCAAGAAATTGTACACCAAATCGGAGGATGGGGGTGGGGTACAGAAGGGGTGGATTGGAGTGCTATTGATGAAGAGGCAGGTTTAGAATTGGAGAGACCCTCTTCAGAGGATGAGATTAAAGCGGCAATTTTCGACAGTGATGGATCAAAGGCTCTGGGTCCGGGCGGATTTTCAATGGCTTTCTATCAGAAGTGTTGGGATATTGTTAAAGGGGATTTGATGAGGGTTTTCGAAGAATTTTATGAGGGGTGAATTATCAATGGCATCACCAGTGAAACTATAGTGACCTTACCCAAATCCCCTACTATCTTTCAGTCTTAAGCATGCAATTTGCTTAATAGAAACATAATCATTAAAACAGAGTAATCTTGCGGAAACTTAAAAACCTAGTACAACAGAAACCAGCGGAATACAACTGGTACTAAAAACTCGATGTATTCATATAACAATATTTACATGAAACTTACTGTAGGCAAATAAAACTTCCAGCATCTCCTAGTTCAGCGACTAAACCTGCCTCTAACAACTCGCTCCGTCCCACTTGAGACTTGCCCCGTGGACGGGGTGTCCAAGATAACACCAAGGACGTGAGCGAGTAACGCCCAGTACGTAAATATGAGTATACAAAACTAATATGATGCATGCAGCATGATATGACTGGATGACTAGTCAACTGCCAAGTCCTGCTCAAACCAGGCGCCAATGTGTGTAGCCTCATCTGGGAATCCGACCGCGAGGTAGCTCACACACTCGTCATACCACCGTAGCATAAGTCTCCGCCATTGCGGTAGCTCCCGGAGTCAGACAGTATAAACAGGTGTAGGGCTGAGCGACCCTACGAGAACGGCTATCTCGAAGGAGATACGACTCAACGTTCATGTGCACATGCAGTATGTATAAAAGCAGTAAAACATCTATCGTGGCACATAAATGCAACATATACGCATGCATATTCAGCTGGCAATCTCAGTCAGTACTTAATACTTACGTACCTCTATGTGCTAGGTTGAGTACAATCAGGGTCTAAGTCTCAAGCCTAAAGTGAAGTGATTATCATATCACTAATCATGTTCTAAAAATCTTAACTAAGCTAAGAAATATTCATATTTATTCATAAGATTTTCGGACCATACATGCGTCCGTCGTTAGCCCGCTGATGTCGATATCCCTAGTTTCTAATCACAACTCCGATGTTATTCCAGAAGCACCTCACTCATCGTCGGGCCCTAAGTTGTATAGCTAACTCACTAAATAGACTGAATAATCAAGAGGGGAAAGCTGTGAATTGTGACTTAAAAATGCAGCCTCGGACCCCTATATATAGGCCAAGTTCGGAAGCTCCGAACCCGAGTTCGGACGTTCCGAACTCTGCATGCGTGACACGTTTTCAATCACCGGAGTTCAGACGTTCCGATCACACTTCGGAGGTTCCGAATTCTGCATGCAGTTGATGAGTCACCGATGCATGTACAACTCACTGTTTTTTGTTGAGGAAGATGAACATTTGCGTTTTTTGGTGGAATTCTGAAATCATTTTGTCAAATGTCAGGACTGAAGATTAATTTAGGGAAGAACGCCTTGATGGGGCTTAATTGTGAAGAAGAAGAAGAGGTGGTTGATTGGTGGCAGAAATCGGTCATGGGAGAGATTCTTGGCCTATTAAATACTTGGGGATTCCGTTGGGAGGTAATTCACTGAAGTTATTGTTTTGGGAACCGGTTTTGTTTAAGATGTCAAAGAAATTAGCAAGTTGGAAGAAGACATTTTTGTCCAGAAGGGGTAGATTGACATTAATTTCAGCAGTGTTGAATGCTTTGCCGATGTACCGAAAGGTGTAGCGGATGTTATGGAAAAGATTATGAGATTTCCTTTGGGAAGGAGCTGACGGGGAATCACACGGTCATTGGGTGACTTGGGATAAGGTCTCTACACCGAAGGAAAAAAGGCGGTTTGGGTATTGGGAATATTGGCTTAAGGAATAGGGCTTTTCTAGGAAAGTGGTGGTGGAGATTCTCAAATGAGAGAGAGGCATTGTGGAGAAAAGTTATTGTTAGTAAGTACGGGATGCAAGATAATGGATGAGATGCGGGGCTGGCTAGCATCGTCACGTTTAGAAGCCCTTGGAAGTGTATCTCCAGAGTTTAATCGGTTTTCATCCGATCGGTGAGAGCAGTGCTCAAAGGGGGTAACATTTTCAGATTTTGGGAAGACATGTGGTGGGGGTATTCCGCTTTTAAAGATCTTTATCCTTCTCTCTTCCAGTTATCTTCGATTCATGATTCTCCGATTTCTCGTTTTGCTCAGTCGGAAAGTCAATCCCTAGATTCGGCTGTCTCTTGGAATTTTCATTTTAAGCGGGTTTTGACGGATGTGAAAGTGGATAAGTTGAGTCTTTTGTTAGAATCCTTAGAGAGGGTTAGGTTGGATGCACGGGCGTCGGATTTTAGGAAGTAGGTGGGGGATTCTTTGGGTTTTTTCTCGGTTAAATCATTCTATGAGTCTTCTTTCCCTGACAGGGACTTCCCTTCGTTCCCATTGTTTCGTGTCATTTGGAAATTGCCTATCCCATCGAAGGTTCAAGTGTTTCGTGGATTGCAGTGCAAGGAAAGCTTCCAACCTGTGAGACTTTGCAAAAGCATTGGCCCTCTTGTTCTCTAAGTCCAAGTTGGTGTGTGCTTTGTTGGCGGGAGGTGGCGACACAGGACCAAATATTCATTCACTGTTCTTTCACCAGTGGCCTTTAGTATAGGGCTCTGGCAGAGTTGGGCTTCTTGTTGGTAACTTTGAGGTCAATGAATGATTTATTTGGGTGATCTAGGGCGCGAACTTGGTAGGATGGGGAGATTACTTTGGACGGTGGTGATGCATTGTATTTGCTGGCACGTTTGGCTGGTGAGGAACAAGAGAATTTTTAAAGATAAAGCAGAATCGGGAGTTATCTGTTGGGAAAAGATGAAACTGAAGGCCTCTACGTGGATTAGGAATCATAAAGAGTTAGCTATGTTCTCGATTCTAGATTTAGTAAGAGATTGGAGTGTTATATTTTGTTGATATATTTAGTGGGTACTAAGGGTTCAGTCTGCGGATATCTTATCCGTTTTTTGTAATTAACACATGATCCTTTATATATATATATATATAATTGAATGTATTTGGGGTGTTACAGATAACATACACTTTTATAAGAAAAGCAGCATAATATGTAAAGGAAAAGTGGACATTGTATAAAAATGCACCAATTTATTAGTACGGAATCATTTATGTTTGGATAGTCAGCAAATAACATCTTATATTGAACGCCATCATGAAATAATAGAACATTTCTATTAGACCATTTACTGTGAAAAATACTCGGCTCTTACCAATAATGGTCCTCAAATAAATCATTTTCACAACAGTTCCAACGAATTATTAAAGAATGCTACACTTACTAGTAAAAAATCCATGAGCAGCAACAAAAAGTAAGTCTATAGATTAAACCATGACTGGAATATCCAACCAGTAAAAAATACATCAAATTTCACCGTATTTCATAACATTTCCGATGAATTATTAAGAATGTTGCACTTACTAGTGAAAAATCCATGAGCAGCAACACAGAGTAGGTCTATAGATTAAACCATGGCTGGTATATCCAAGCAGTAAAAAATACATCAAACTTCAATGTGTACTGATAAAGCATGTATTGGATATTGCAGTTTACCAAATCAATAATTAATATCAATGGTGGAATCACAATTCAGAGCACTGCACTTACATGGAAGAAACTAAGCACATAGCCTATCGATTCTACTATGGTCTAATGGTTATGATGCACCTATACAAAGTAGGTGGATTTAGAGAAGAAACTAAGCACATAGCCTATCGATTCTACCATGGTCTAATAGCTATGATGCACCTATTCAAAGTAGGTGGATTTTGAGACGGATGCAGTAAAAATTGAGCATACATCAACATAAATTAAAGAATTTTGATCACCATCTCATCCAAATGATAGTTCTAATATCATGTGGAACGGTTTTCTCAATAGTTTTGAATATTTCCACCATAGGACATAATAAACAGACAGTCCACCACTCAGTAGTCCAAAAACTGGCAAGCTACCCTGTTATAATAGTGCATGAAGAAAAACTGTAATATAAGAAAATTATGAAGAATCACCTTTGTTGACCTCCAATTATCAAGACATGATCTGTGGACATACTTTTGGGTGCCTTTACAATGACATGGTGCAATTAATTCTTCTCCTGTGCATAAATACGAAATGATTATGATCAAGCAGAATAGCTGAGAATTATTAGTTAGTCAAAACTACAAGAAAATAACTGTAATGGAGGCGCAGCATTCTTTCCGTGCCTGACTTGTGGGAAACCATAATCTATCTCAGATGATAGGAACTCAACTCAAGGAAAAACAAATAATCGAAAAGACCTTCGATATCAAGGCATATGCGACATTGCGGTTGATCCGGACGCACTAGAGAAATAACCTCATCAACATTAAGACCAGATATATCATCAGCAGCTACAGAAGAATCCACAGCCACGCTTATAGCAATGGAGGATGCCGATTCCTCCAATCTTTGCACGCAGCTGGGCTGGAGTAAAATGGGCTCTGTTTCTGAGCTATCCTCCCTCCGAATCTCATGGGGGACTAATTGCATTGCCGACGAATTCTAATGCAGACTAAATCAAAAGGATCACGAAAGAAATAGCTACGTCACAGATCATGTCAACAAAGAGCCTCCTGAACAAATTATAGAGCAACAAATCAGCCAAGAGTTTCATGATAGGCATCACAGACAGCTGGGAGATTAAAAAAAATGTAAATTTCCAGCTCAATTTCTAACCACTGATCATGAGACCCAAAGTTGACGGATAATATTCACAGCACGCAGAGTCGTAAATTCTGCACAATCCATCATGCTATCAAACAACAACAAAAATCAAGTAATGGTGCGAAAATAAAGATGGTAAGCATCCCAAATTGCCGAAGAACAACCGAAATGCAAAAGAAAAAAAGAAAGAAAGAAAGAAGATTGCGGGGGTTAGGGTTTTGAAGTGGAACGGTAGATGCGTTTACTAGGTCTTTGAATCAAAAAAAGAAAGAACGACGATTAGTAGGACCATAACTTCTCGTTAGGGCGCGTGCCAATTAGTAAAAAAAATTGATTGTTAGCTTTTAATTTAACAAAATTATTTTTGTTTGTTTTTTAAACCTAGATTATGTGTTAGCTTATGTTTAACTTATTTGAAATTCAAAAGCTAGTAATGTGGTGATTATGATTCTCTAAAATTGATTCTAATAAGAAGGTTATTGTTAAAATCATTCTAATCACTTATTTATCAAACACTACCAAACTTTGATTTTTAGATTTTCACATTTGTTTCCAAACACTACCAACTTTTGATTTTTCTTAACTTTTTTATAATCTATAAATTAATCACTTCTACAAAAGCACAATCTATTGCAAACACTCCCTTAATCATTGGGTTGGAAGTGAATAATCAACGTTAATAATAAGATATATATATATACATATATATTGTGGGATATCACCTGTTTTGGTCCCTATCATTTGTCATTTTTCCACAATAGTCTCTGTTTCTTCAAGCTCTCAAATTGGTCCATAATGTTTTGTAATGTTTCCCAAATTCGTCTCTCCCATCATCTCGATGTTAAAAATTAACAGATAAAAAGCTCATCTCCAAGTAAATATGTAGTAACCCGTCTCTGAATTAAGTTAATCAAGTGTTTAATTATGTTTAATTGGCTAAAATATGATTAAGAAATACTCAAATGGGTTTAAGGAGTTGAAGAATGAATCCAGAACGACCAAGAATTTTTCAGTAGAGCTTTGAGCTTCTGGAGGATCGAAACTTCTGAAGTGATCGGAGCCATAGTTTTTAGTTTAGAAGCTCTGGGGAGTTCGGAAGCTCCGAACGACCCAAATGCCAATTGTTCGGAATATTATGTAAGCAGTGACGTCAATGAGATCGAAAGCTCTGAAGTGGGATCGGAAGCTCCGATCTACTGTCGGCAGGCAGCCTCTAGAAGCAAGACATTGTTTGGCAGATAGATATCGGAAGTGTAAGGTTTGGACAGTCTGAAATCACAGAAATACCAGAAATAATTTTTGAATTTAAGAGTTTGTGTTATCTTTAAGTGTTGTCAACACTTCAAGAAAATACTATGCCGCGGAATAAATAAATAACAGTAAATAACGCGAAGATATTTATGCACAAGTATTAAATACTTGTGAGATGCCTCATGGCGAAATAATCACTAGAAAAACAAATCAGTTTACAAAACCAACTAGTGATTGTTTTACGAAAAACTACTTTTTTCAACAGATTGAGAAAATAAATGACTTCCTAAAAACTAGTAAGAACTAGAATAATAAACCAATATGAAGTTCTAAACCGAAAAACGAAAACCAAGGATCCACTTTCAGAACAACACTTCACTCGTGTGTTCTTCAGTGTTTCCAATACTACTCGGCAACACAACATAGCAGTATTTTCTTCAAAAATTCTTCAATGATTGATCTTCAATACTCCAGAATTTTTTCAGTAATTCTCTGTGAATTTTGCTCTCTACGTTTCACACTCTCAATCGTTGTCCACCCTTCTGATCGGTCCATGCACTCCCTTTTATAGATCTTCAATATATTTCCATAAATAAGATCCTGCACATCATGGAAACACAGCATAATCAAAAATCAAATATTTTCATGAAATAATAATAAATATCACCAAATTTAAAACTTGTCTAAAAAAAGCAATTAAATAGGATCGAAATTTATCTAATGCAAACACTACTGAAAGTAATTCTTTCTCAGTTGTTGAATAATTGATTTGGGCACTATTTAAGGTTCTACTAGCATAGTAGATCACATAAGGTTTACCTTATTTTTTTTGTCCTAACACGGCTCCTACAGCATAATCACTTGCATCACACATTAATTCAAATGGTAAAGACCAATCAGGAGGTTGTAAAATAGGTGATGTAGTTAAAAGATTAATAATCTTTTTAAAAGCAGTTTCACATTCTTGAGTCCATTCAAATTGTAGTGACCCTGCTTGGTATCACCTACTAGCTGGCAACTAATAGCATGCATTAAATTTAATACAACAAAATAACTTAACAGAGTAAAATGTGCGGAAACATAACCATAAATTACATATCAGCTTAGTATAAAAGTGTCAAGCTTATTCATCAGTAGTGATACAACCATATCGAAATACTTAAAAGTAAACATTATACAGCTATATCGAATCCTGCTGTATAATTAACTCCTCAAGGTCTGCTCCCTAATCCTGCCTTGAACCACCAGCTCCGTCCATCCTGTGACCTGCCCCATGGAATAGGGTGTCCAAGATAACAACTAGGACGTGAGCGCTAACGCATGCATATAACATGATGACTGGTAAAAGGTCATCTGAAAAGTCATGCTCAGTACAGGCGCCACATGAGTGCTGCCACCGCACGGATCAACCTCTGGGTGCAACCACACTCGTCAAGTACACCAGAGTAGTCAGACATAAATGCCCCCGCCGTCGCGGTACTCTCAGTGACAGACTATCGAGTATAGAGCTGAGCGGCTCTATAATCAGGTATATCAAGGTATAGGCTCAACGTGTATATGCACATGACATATGAATATAGAAAGCGGTAAATCATATATCATGCCATATAATAATGCCAAATAAATGCAACATATAAACATGTATACTCGCTGGCAATCTCAGTCAATGTATACGTACCTCTAGGCTAGTTCAAGTATAGTAGGATCCTAGGTTCCAAGCCTATATTCAAAAGTTCACCATATCACTACATAAATTCTATAAGCCTTAACTAAGCTAATAAGTACTCCCAAAACTTAAATAGATTCCCGGACCATACCTTCGTCCGTAGATAGCCCTTTGGAGTCGCTAGTCCCAGATGACTATAACCACTCCTTGGTTATTCCAAAACCTCTATTATAATCGATAGGGCCCTCAAGTGTATAACTCACACTATATAACTGAAAAAGAAAACTCGGGAATTTGTATTTCAAAATGAAATCGAATGAGCCCTATTTATAGGAAAAGTTTCGGACGAGTTCGGGCCCTTCGAACCTGAGTTCGGATCATCCGATCCAACTCACTGTCTGTATGCGAGACACGTCAAGTTCGGATCGTCCGATCTCTACTTTGGGTCGTCCTAAGTGCTCTAAGTCCGACACTTGTCAAAATTCATTGATGAGTAATCCTGCCTACTTGGCACGAACAAGTTCGGGCCATCCGAACTTAAGTTCGGATCATCCGAACCAGCCTTAACTCCGAAGTCAACAAGCTCACCTTCGGAGCCCCCGGTGGTCAAGTTCGGGCCGTCCGAAGTCCTCTTCAGATCGTCCGAACTGGCTCAGATAATGAAATTTCATTTCTTGCTTCTGAAGTCCGATTAAATCCCGGAATTGGTTAATTACTAACCCTTAATCATGTTTAACATATTATTATCTTAAAATGAGTTCTGGGTTACTACATTCTCCCCACCTTTAGATATTTCGTCCGCGAAATAACATCTAAAGACAAATCAAGATAACAATATAAAACATCAAATCACGTTTTATTACAACAACTGTAATTACAACTACATGGTAATCAAAAATACAAAGCAAACAACTCAGGATATTATTCTTGCATACGACTCTCAGTTTCCCAAGTTGCTTCTTCAACGCCTCGGCGCTGCCACTGTACCATCACAAGTGGTATAGTCTTATTCCGAAGAACTTTCTCCTTTCTGGCTAAGATACGGATTGGTCGTTCAACAAAAGACAGATCTGGCTCTAGCTGAATATCAGTAGACTGAATCACATGAGATTCATAAGCTATATACTGTCGAAGTAACGACACATGAAAAACATTATGTATACTGGAAAGATTTGGCGGTAAAGCCAAACGATATTCAACATCTCCAATCTTCTCCAGTATCTGAAAAGGTCCAATAAAACAAGGAGACAACTTGCCTTTCACGCCGAATCTCATCACCTACCTAAAAGGTGATACTCGTAGAAACACATATTCACCAGGCTCAAACTGAAGTGGCCTGCGATGAATATTAGCATAACTGGCTTGTCTATCTTAAGCAACTTTGATCCTATGCTTGATCAAATCTACCTTGTCTACAATCTGCTGCACCAATTCAGGACCCTCGACTTGTCGTTCCCTGACTTCATCCCAGAATAACGGAGTACGACACCGTCGACCGTATAATGCCTTGAAAGGTGTCATATCAATACTACGATGATAACTGTTATTGTAGGAAAATTCGATCAAAGGTAACTGATCCTACCAAGATAAGCCAAAGTCCATGACAGAAGAACGTAGCATATCTTCCAATGTACGAATCGTCCGCTCTGACTGTCCGTCAGTCTCCGGATGATATGCAGTGCTCAAACTCAGAGTGGTACCCAACGCCTCCTGAAAACTACCCCAAAAACGTGAGGTAAATCGCGGGTCTCTATCACTGACTATGCTCACTGGAATCCCATGCAATCGCACTATCTCCTGGATGTATAAACATGCCATGCGATCATAAGAATACTACCGGTTATAAGGAATAAAGTGTGTTGATTTCGTCAAACGGTCAACAACAACCCAGATAGCTTCACACTGATGTGAAGTCATAGGTAAGTGGGTAACAAAATCCATAGTTACGTGCTCCCACTTCCATTCGGGAATCTCAAGATTCTGCAATAATCCACCTGGTCGTCGGTGTTCAGCCTTGACATGTTGACAAACCAAACATCTTGAAACAAATTGATACACACTCCGCTTCATCCCTTTCCACCAGAATATAGTTCGCAAGTCTTTATACATTTTCATGCTTCCAGGATAAACTGATAACCGACTCATGTGAGCTTGAGATAGAATATCGTTCCCGAGCTCCGCAACATTAGGTACAACCACTCGATTAGATAAGCACAATAACTCATCTGCCTGAAAATGAAATCCAGATGTATTAACTCCATTGGCTAAACGTGCCAAACGCTGAGTCTTAACATCAGATATCTGAGCATCTCTGATCCGAGAATACAATGCTGGCCCAGACAAAATAGTATACAATCGAATCTCATTTCTCCCTTTCTTGTGCTTGAGCGTAAAACTCAATGAATAGCACTTTTGAATCATATGAGATACTTCACTAGTCTGAAGTGCAGAAAGTCTCACCTGCCGACTCAAGGCATCAGCAGTAAGATTAACAGAACCTGGATGATATTTGATTTCACAATCATAATCCTTCAGAAGATCCATCCAGCGTCTCTGTCGCATATTCAACTCTGCCTGAGTGAATAAATACTTCAAACTCTTGTGATCTGTGAATATCTCAAATTTCTCGCCATAAAGATAATGCCTCCAGATCTTGAGTGCAAATACAATGGCGGCTAACTCGAGATCATGTACTGGATAATTACTCTCATGCGTCTTCAACTGTCGAGAAGCATAGGCAATAACATGTCCATGTTGTGTCAGAACACATCCTAACCCCTGACCAAAGGCATCAGTATAGACAACATAACCTCCTGATCCAGAAGGTAGAGCTAGCACAGGTGCAGTAGTAAGACGTCCACGCAGCTCGTGAAATGACTCCTCACAATCCGAGGACCATATGAAGGCAACATCTTTCCGTGTAAGTTGTGTCAAAGGTCTGGCCAACTGTGCAAAATTCTCGATGAACTGACGGTAATATCTAGCTAGACCCAAGAAACTACGAATCTCAGCAACCGTCGTCGGACGAGACCAGTTCAGCATTGCCTCTATCTTACTAGGATCAACAGATATCCCTTCATTAGAAATCACATGACCGAGAAACACTACCCGATCAAGCCAGAATTCACACTTGCTCGATTTTGCATACAGCTGCTTATCTCGTAATGTTTGTAAAACAATCGTCAAATGTTGTGCATGCTCATCCTTGTCATGAGAATAGACAAGAATATCATCAATGAAGACGATGACAAATCTATCCAGATATTCTCGAAATACCTGATTCATCAGATTCATAAAGACTGCCGGTGCATTCGTCAAACCAAATGACATAACCAAAAATTCATAATGCCCGTATCTAGTCCTAAAAGCAGTCGTAGAAATATCTGAGTCTCGTACCCGCATCTGGTGGTATCCAGATCTCAGATCTATCTTGGAGTAAACAGAAGTACCCTGTAGTTGATCGAATAGATCATCTATCCGCGGCAAAGGATACTTATTCTTGATGGTGACACGATTCAACTGCCTGTAATCAATACACAATCACATCAATCCATCTTTCTTCTTGACGAACAAAACAGGTGCTCCCCACGGAGAAACACTCGGACGAATATATCCCTTATCAAGCAGATCCTGTAACTGCTGTTTCAATTCCCTCATCTCTGATGGTGCTAGACGATAAGGCTCTCGGGATATAAGCGTAGTTCCTGGTACTAAATCTGTTACGCCTTAAACGCATATAAATCTCGAATTATGAGATTAATGTTTTTAATGCATTAACAAGTCTTATTTCTCTATGTTTTGATGATTAACAAAACTAGGTTAAAATGTTACTAATATTTACATTAAGCTTATTACAGAGTTAAAATTTTCAAGATGAATTAAGACTAAATTCATACTTAAGATCAGAAACAAAATTCGAAGAAGTATACTGCTACGGGATCGGAAGCTCCAATTGGAGATCGGAACCTCCGATCATGATCAGAAGCATCTTCGGAAGCTAAAGGTAGATCGGAAGCTCCGATCAGGGTTCGGTAGCTCCGATCTATTTCAGGGAGTTTTATATTGTTCGGAATGAAGAACGGAAGCTACGAAGAACAGGTTCGGAAGCTCCGATCTATGATCGGAAGGTCCGATCATTTTCTAAGAATATTATATTGTTCGGAAGCAGATCGGAGGCAACGAAGTGAAGCAGATCGGAAGCACCGAACGTGAACGGACGTTCCGATCTTGAACGGCCGCCTGATAATCTTGTCCGGAAGACTTTTGCTCGACAACACATTTATTGCGCCGATCGGAAGCTCCGAAGTGGATCGGACGTTCCGATCCAGTACACCCGCATGTCTCAGAATTCAAATTTCGGAAGCTCCGATGCAGAGATCGGAAGTTCCGATCGATGCCGAATTTTCAGCTATAAAAGGAGGCATTCCGAGGCCATTCAACACATCCCAACATCTTCAAGTCTCTCAATCCTCTCAAACATTATTCAAGCCATTTGTTGAGCAATTTGTAGCCCCTTTTGAGTGTTCAAAATATATTCACATATCGAGTTGTATACGGGGTTGTAAAATCGAGGGTTGTTTATTTGTGAGTTGGTTGCTCGGTTTTGTAAACACTTGTGTGTGAAGCCAAGTGTATTTTACGAGTGTTGAGGCTATCCTTGGAGCCCTTAAGGCCAAGAGTGTTGAGTTGTATCGGCGCGGTAATCGTGTCAAGTTGTAAGGCTATCTTTGGAGCCATCAAGGCCAAGACGTTCGAAGTGCTAGTGGATCCTTGGTTAATCGACTTAACCAAGAAGGGGAGACGTAGACGATTTATCGTCGAACTTCCATAAACATCTCTTATCCCTTTTACTGCTTTATTTACATTACGCATTTATTTACCGCACTTATTATTTGATTGCTTAAGTCTTCCGCTTGCGTACTTGCATAATCGCTTTAAATTGCTAAAGTTGCCAATAGAACCTAAATCCCCCCCCCCCCATTAGGTTCTAACAAGTGGTATCAGAGCCACCTTTTTACAAAATATTTTCAAAAAAAGGCTCTATGGCAAATCTAGTGAGCGACTATGCTCAAGGGCAATCAACAAATCGTCCTCCTCTTTTCAATGGCATAAACTATGGATATTGGAAAAACCGAATGTCCCTATATATCCAATCCTTAGATTATGATCTTTGGAAAGTTACTGTGAAAGGTCCCTACATACCTACTAAAGAGGTTGAGGGTGTCAAAATTCCCAAGGGAATGGATGACTTTTCCAAGGAGGACATGCGATTAATTTCTCAAAATGCTAAAGCCATGAATATTTTTCATTGTTCCTTAGATATGAATGAGTACAACCAGATCTCAATGTGCTCATCCGCTAAAGAGATATGGGACAAGTTGGAGATATGCCATGAAGGGACTAATCAAGTCAAAGAGACGAAGATCGATCTACTCCAACTCAAATATGAAACATTCGAGATGGAATCAAATGAAGATGTAGATACTATGTTCCGAAGGCTTACTCAAATTATTAATGAGCTAGCCCAACTCGAAGAACAATATCCAACCAAACAAGTATGGAGGAGAGCTCTACGCGCCTTACCCAAGGAGTGGGATGCCAAGAGGACGGCCATCATCGAGTCAAACAAAGGCGACACTGCATCCTATGATCTTGATCAACTACATGGGACTCTAAAAACCCATGAGCTGGAATTATCAACAAGGAAGGAATTAAAGAAAGAAGATACCAAGGCAAAGGGGATTACTCTATCTAGCCAATCCAAAGAAGATGATGATGATGATGATATGGCGCTCTTCGCAAGAAAGTTCAAACGATTCATGCGAGGAAACAAATTCCAAAAGAAGCCGGATAAGGAAGTTACTTGCTACAACTGTCAACAACAAGGCCACTATGCAAATGAGTGTCCTCTTAAGAAGAAAGTTGACAAGGGAAAGAAGAAAACACTTCTAGCCACTTGGAGCGATAGCGACGATGACGAGGAGGAAGCCAACATCTGCCTCATGGCTAAAAGTGATGACATCGTCTCCGACGACGATGATGAGGTACCTTCCTATGACGAACTACTACATGCATATAAAAACATGTTTGATATGGCTAAATCTCTTAGAAAAGAAAATAGAAAGCTCAAACATGAATTAGAAACTAAGGAGCATGAAAACCTAAGATTAAAGGATGACATAGCTCACTTAGAGAAATCTTTTGATAAATTCAATGTAAGTAGTAATAACTTGAATAATTTACTAAGTATGCAAAAATGTAGTTTTGATAAGGGTGGAATAGGATATGGAAAGAAATCTATAGATTTCACTAGTCTAATTGCTAAAGCAAAAATGAGATCACCCTCTGCATGTTCTTACTGTTGTAAAATAGGACATGCTAGACATAAGTGTAGATCTTTAAAATATCAATATGATAAAAAGAGCTATATGAAATGGAGGCCTAAGAGTACTTAACAACTCATCAGTTGGCATTATGAGATCATGATCTAAGGGAGTTCATCATAGACCGGTTTAAATTGCCTTGATGCGACTGGTCTTCCTGATGAACGCTGCTCTGTCCAAGAAAATAGGTTTTTAAAGAGGCATAGCCCTACCTACTACTGGGAGCATTCTTGGAAAGTGGCGATGATGTCGCTATGAGAGACTGAACTCTTGGAAATCTGTTTTGTATTTTTCTTTTCTAACACTGTGGACCCAAAAGAACTAAAGGGTACCAAAATCTCTTCTTGCAGGGAAATAGGAAAATTGTTCTCCCTAGCATATGGTATCTAGACAATGGATGTTCTTGACATATGACGGGGAACAAGGAGCTACTTCAATCAATCAAACCAAAGGAGAAGGGAACTGTAACCTTTGGAGACAACAGCAAAGGAATCATTGAAGGAATCGGCTCAATAGGTATATCTGAATCTTGCCTGATTGATGATGTACTCCTAGTGAAAGGGTTTAAGCATAATCTACTAAGCATAAGTCAATTGTGCGATAGAGGTTATGAAGTCAAATTCACTCCCCAACACTGCACTATATCACTCACGACTGACAAATCCATAAATTTCAAAGGATATAGAAGTGAAAATGTTTACAATGTTTCTTTAAACAATTTATCTTTATCAAATATTAAAAGCCTTGTATCCTTGAATGTTGATGACAACATTCTTTGGCATAGACAACTAGGTCATGTTGGTCCTAGTACCATAGAAAAACTTTTTAAACTTGATTTAGTTGTTGGTATGCCAAAACTCAATTTAAAATTAGATTCTATTTGTGATGCATGTCAACTTGGCAAACATACAAGGGAATCTTTTAAAAGCAAAAATTTTATATCAACTTCTATGCCCCTTGAACTTCTTCACCTAGATCTATGTGGTCCCTCGAGGAACGCTAGCCTAGGAGGAAAGCTTTATGCATTTGTCATTGTGGATGATTTCTCACGATTCACGTGGACATTGTTTTTAGCCCACAAAAATGATGTCTTTGATTATTTTAAAACTTTTGTGAAACGTGTTGAGAATGAGAAAATTTTTTCAATAAAGCAGATCCGTAGTGACCACGGAACTGAATTTCAAAATGAGAGTTTTTCAAACTTTTGTGAAGAGAAAGGCATCGGTCATAATTTTTCTTGTCCTAGGACTCCTCAACAAAACGGGGTCGTTGAGAAGAAAAATAGGACACTTGTGGAGATTGCGAGGACCATGATATGTGAGCATTCTCTACCAAAATATTTTTTGGGCTGAAGCAATGAACACTGCCTGTTACATTATCAATCGCGTATCAATAAGGCCAATTCTCAAGAAAACTCCATATGAATTATGGAGAGGGAGAAAGCCTAACATTTCTTACTTTCGAGCTTTCGGTTCCAAATGCTAGATACATAACAATGGTAAGGACAACCTTGGCAAATTTGATGCCAAATCCGACAAAGGTATCTTTCTCGGATATTCTACCTCAAGTAAGGCCTTTAGAGTTTTTAATAAACGCACTTTACTTGTTGAAGAATCTATGCATGTTATTTTTGATGAATCTATGTCTACTATTGTTCGCACTAACATTGATGATGTAGAATTACTCGAAGAAGAGTTGGCTTCCTCAAGCCTAAATGATATAGATGTTTCCGTTGAGGAAACACCACTTTCGAAGGATTGGACGCTTCACAAAGATCACCCAATGGATCTTATCATCGGAAGTCCTTCGAAGGGAGTAGCCACTCGTTCTTCTCTTAATAATATTTGCAATCATCTTGCTTTTGTTTCGCATGTTGAACCTAAGTGTATTGATGATGCTTTATTAGATGATTCTTGGATTATTACTATGCAAGATGAGTTGAATGAGTTTAAACGCAATAATGTTTGGTATCTTGTTCCTAGGCCGCATGATAGATCTATCATTGGTACTAAATGGGTGTTTAGGAATAAACTTGACGAGCATGGCACTATCACTAGAAATAAAGCTAGACTTGTTGCTAAAGGATATAGTCAAGAAGAAGGCATAGATTATGATGAAACTTATGCGCCTGTTGCTAGACTAGAATCTATTCGCATGCTACTTGCTTTTTCTTGCTCTAGAAATTTTAAGTTATTTCAAATGGATGTCAAAAGTGCCTTTCTTAATGGTGAATTGAAAGAAGAGGTTTATATTGAGCAACCTGATGGCTTTGTTGATCTTTCTTTGCCTGATCATGTGTTTAGACTAAAAAAAGCATTGTATGGTTTGAAACAAGCTCCTCGAGCTTGGTATGATAAACTGTCTACTTTCTTGCTTTCAAATGGTTTTTCAAGAGGAAAGATCGACATTACCTTATTTACCAAGAATGTCAAAAATGATCTTTTGATTGTGCAAATTTATGTTGATGATATAATTTTTGGTTCTACTGACGAAACTCTTTGTCAAGATTTCTCCAAGCTTATGCAGGAACACTTTTAGATGAGCATGATGGGAGAACTTAACTATTTCCTCGGATTTAAAATCAAAAAGTGTAAAGATGGGTTCTTTGTGAACCAAAGCAAATACATTAAGGAGATTCTAAAGAAGTTTGGGATGGAAAACACCAAATCATCATCCACACCGATGAGCACAACAATCAGACTCGACAAGGATGAAAATGGTAAAACTGTAGATCAATCTTCCTTTCGTAGTATGATTGGCTCCTTATTATATGCTACTGCTAGTAGACCGGACATTATGTTTAGTGTTTGCTTGTGTGCACGATTTCAATCATGTCCAAAGGAATCACATTTGTTTGCCTTAAAACGCATTTTCAAATATCTTTCAAATACTCCAAATCTCGGCTTGTGGTATTCGAAAAATTCTTTCTTTGATTTAAAAGCTTATTGCGATGCCGACTTTGGTGGATATAAGGTGGACCGAAAAAGAACTAGTGGAACTTATTTCTTTTTAGGAAACTGTTTAGTTTCTTGGTTTTCCAAAAAGCAAAACTGTGTTGCTTTATCAACGATCGAAGCCGAATATATGGCTGCCGGTAGTTGTTGTGCGCAAATTATTTGGATGAAGCATCAATTGCTCGACTATGGTGTATCTTTTTTCAAAAATCCCTATTTTCTGTGACAACACAAGCGCCATATGTCTAACAAAGAATCCGATTCAACATTCGCGCACCAAACATATTGACATTCGTCATCATTTTATTCGTGACCACATCGAACGAAATGAAGTTGAACTTTAATATGTTGACACGTCAAATCAAATTGCTGATATTTTTACAAAACCACTAGATGAAAATACTTTTATTCGTTTGCGTGGTGAACTTGGCATGATTGAGTTGTAATCACTTGTAGGCATAAATTAAATTTAATGTCATATTAAGGGGGAGCTTAATATTAAATTCGAGCAAATTAATTTTGGATAATACAAATCAATTGTATTTATTCAAAATTAAGAAGCTCACATTTTTATGTGAATTATTTGCTTAAATGTTAAATAAAATAAATTTTAAAGAGTCGAAATCATGCTTTCTTCCTAAGGCAGATCGGAACCACCGATCCCAATCGGAACCACCGATCCAGATCGGAACTTCCGATCTGTATCCCGCCACTTTTCAACTTGCGCGGTAAAATTTCCCTCCAAGATGCGGATCGGCACCACCGATCACAATCGGAACGTCCGATCCCCATCTGATCCGTCTTTTCAAATTACTTTTCACCGCCTTATCTTTAATTACCGCCTCAGGATCGGAACGTCTGAAGCCTGTTCGGAGCTTCCGATCGACACGTGGGCTTACCTCAGTGGACCGCACGATCGGAACGACCGATCAGGATCGGAACTTCCGATCGTTCCAACCCCTATAAATATCAGATCGCTCAGTCCGATTTCTTGCACCTAAATTTCTTCTCTTTTCTCTATTTCATCCGATTCCAACCTATAAAAATGCCTGTCAAACGCCGTTGCGATCAAGCGAGTTCTAGTCGCCCTATTATTATCCGTGATCCTACCCAACCAGCTGTTTCTAGGCCCATTCCTAATGATTATTTGCATCGTCATATTCATCCAGGTCGTATCTTAGATACTACCTACTTGGCCCAATCCCATCTCCTACTGTTGAAATTAATCAATGCTCAACATTGGGAATCCTTTTTTCAGCCATTTGTCCCCGACCGAATCTTTCCTCCACTGATTCACGAGTTCTATGCAAACCTTGAACTCGAATTAGGGCATGGTGATATCACCATTGCCACGATCGTTCAAGGAAGGCATATCATCTTTTCTTCTGCTGATCTGTCCTCCTGGTTTGATCTTCCCAGGAATGGACCCGGTGAATACTTTTCCCAAACTTGGCCACAAAATGATCCAAACTTTGATCGTAATCTCTTTCTTACTACTATTCTCGGTCGACAAGCCACTACTGCTGACGATCGAATCCATCTCAAGAGTCTTTGTCCTGATTTCCAAATCATTCAAAAACTCATTACCACATCCATAGTTCCCCGCAGTGGAGACCTCTCCACTTGCAAATATCTGGATTTGTATATCCTTTTTCATATCATCTCCTCTCGACCTTTTAACCTTCCGCGCCTTGTTATGCAGACTATGCATCACACGACAACGACGGCTAAAAAGGTTTCCTTTCCTTTTGCCCGGTTTATTAACCAGATTTTGAGTCGTTTTGATATTGATTTTGAGGGGATCCCTTCTCTTGAAATCCAGTCGAGTCATATCATCAACCATCAGTCTATTATCAGGATGGATTTATTTTGGAATCCTGTGTATTCTCGATGGGTTGATGATCCTAGTCGAGCTTTTTCTAGATTTTCTCCTATTTCTGATTTTCATCGAGACTTTTCCTCTCTTCCTCACTCTATCCAAACCAAAGGTTTTCCGACTGGTCCTCCCAACACTGATATTCCATCCTCTTCCAGTTTTGAGGCCTTTGCATCTACCATTGGTGATCTTCCTTTCCAGGCTCCTGAGGTTCCTCCTACACCAATAAACCAATTTCCTAGCGACCGACTCTTCGAGACTCTTCATCGTATTGAGACGAGTATGCACACTCATTTTACCGAGTTGGCTGCTAGAGTTGCCTCTCTGGAGACTCGATTTGATGACTTCACCGCTCGCTATCCTCCTCCGCAGCATGATGATGACTCTTAGATTTTTATTTTATTTTTTGTATTTTTTTTCTCTTGCTTTGTATTAAAAATTATTATTGTAATGAAATTGTTGCGTATTTTTAATTCGATGTTTCATTACTTTTTGCTTATCATAAAGGGGGAGAATTAATGGTTAAAATATTAATTGGGATAAAATTTGTTTTGTTTATCCGTTAAACTCTGTTGCTTATAAAAATTGTTTATGATTATCGTATATTTTATCTCCTATTTTTAACCAAGTTTTGTGATCATCAAAAAGGGGGAGATTGTTATGCCTTAAACGCATATAAATCTCGAATTATGAGATTAATGTTTTTAATGCATTAACAAGTCTTATTTCTCTATGTTTTGATGATTAACAAAACTAGGTTAAAATGTTACTAATATTTACATTGAGCTTATTACAGAGTTAAAATTTTCAAGATGAATTAATACTAAATCTGTTGGAAAATGGTGTTCAGATCAATCAGAATTGATACCCGGTGCAGCGGAAGTTTTAAAATTTTATATGGAACGATTCCATATCATGGGTATCAAAACTTTACGATTAAATTGTGCGTGTAAAAATTAAATAACAATTAAATTTTTACCTTGAAATCTCAAAACGAGATTATGGACACCAACAGATAACTCTGCTCTTGTTGTATATCCCAGGAACTGATGAACGAACAATTATTCAATCAGGTCCACGAACAGAAGTTTAATCCCTCTGATAGATTGCACTAAAAAATCTATCAGAAGTTTCTACGAAGAGAATTAACGAATTTGATCCGTTAAACCAGACTGCAAATTCAAAATTCACAGGCTGGAATTTTCAGAGAGAAAACACAGAGAGGGGGCGGCCACTATAGGTCTCAAAAACCCTAGTGTTCGAAATTATGAGCCTCTGTTGTATAATTTCTGTACTGCAATAACTTATTTATAATGTGGGCTGCTAACAGCTTAGGGCCCATTAGTCATAAGTTCAAGCCTGACAAGCAAAGCCCGCATGTTCAGAAATTAATATAAAATTCATCGTGACTCAGATTGATAAACCAATTTCACCAATGTGCACAGAAACCATTTCTGCATCTTTTAAAGTCAAGATAAATTTTCTGAATCCGAATTCAGTGATTTCCAAAAATGACCATCCCTATATCATTTTAGGAAATCTTACTCTTCTACTCTGATATAAGAAATCCTACTTCTTTGTTCATTAAATTTAACTCTTTAAATTTAACTATCTCAACGGGGATTAAAAATCCATTACTTGTGTGACCCTCAATGGTTCAGGGATACAGCTAGCCGTGGGCTCACAACTTCTTGTGACTCGGAACAACAATTTTCGACTTGCCCATCGAATCATGGTAAGAGCGCCTAGCAACATCGCCCCATGATTCCCTAGGTATCACTGATAGTGCCTGCAAGAACCAATAGATTTTGGTTAGCGTACAGTACGGTCCCTTCATCCATATATCCCGATCGAATCAACAACCATTGGTAAATCGAGAGTCGTTCGAGATTCGATAACTATGCAATGCATCTTGAAGATCAAATAGTGACATCGCATGTGCTACTAAGAAACCATTTCTTAAAACACATCATGTACTCTGGCCAGAGATTCGTCACACTAATATCTCCTCAGATTGCATAGGATATCCACACTAGCAAGTATGTGGTGAATCCTTGACAACAAAGCATCGACTCCTATATGTGTCGTAACTGTACCCAATCCCGACACCTGATGACCCCAATAGAGTCGGTAAACGATTCAAAGTACAGTACTAGCATATAGAGTCTCAATGATGTTTCAAGTAGTAAGGACTAATTGTGTACAACCAAAACCGCGGACTTCATCCACTCGATAAGTGATAACCACTTGAAAAGTCCGGATAGGGTAGTTCGATCATTCATCGTATGAATATCCATTTGCATGCTTTGAACATCTCTATGTTCCATACCAATGAAACGTGGTACTCGGCATCGCAAATGCTAGTCTCAATCTCGAGCGATCCTTATCCTTATTAACGGACGGCTCAATCGACTAGGAACTGTTTAGAATATACAGTGACTATAAGATGTGTTTCATGATAGCCATCCCCATGTGCCACCACATATTACATACACTACAGTATATTCAAGGTCTTCATCTAAACATCTTATAGTATGTCACAACATAATAATATGATAAAAGATAAAGTAAACGCCATTATAAAAGTGTAAATTATATTAAACAAAAGATTGTTTATACACAGAGTCATAAAAGCCCTTAGCCACAAGTTGGCTCACCGGGCACCCACTCTTTCAATATCCCACTTGCCCTAAAGCCAACTAGTCATACTACGCAGTCCCATTGCTTCGCGATGTTTGTCAAATAATGGTCCTGGCAAGGGCTTAGTAAGTGGATCAGCGATATTGTCTGCAGAGGCCACTCTCTCGACAGTGATGTCTCCTCTTTCCACGATCTCCCGGATGATGTGGTATTTCCTCAGTACGTGTTTGGATCTTTGATGAGACCTTGGTTCCTTTGCCTGAGCAACGGCACCCGTGTTGTCACAGTACACCAGGACTGGACCAACAACTTCAGGAATAACGCCCAACTCTTGGACGAAATTCCTCATCCAAACGGCCTCTTTAGCAGCAGCTGATGCCGCAATGTATTCTGCCTCAGTGGTGGAATCCGCTGTGGTGTCCTGCTTGGAACTCTTCCAAGAGATAGCACCGCCATTGAGCATGAACACAAATCCAGAGGTTGACTTCGAGTCATCCACGTCACTTTGGAAGCTAGAGTCGGTATAGCCTTCCAATTTCAGTTCTCTTCCTCCATATACCATGAACATATTCTTAGTCCTTCGTAAGTACTTAAGAATGTCCTTCACGGCTTTCCAATGCATTTGACCGGGATTAACTTGATATCTGCTCGTGACACTCAGAGCAAATGCTACATCCGGTCTGGTAGATATCATCACATACATGATACTACCTATGGCTGATGCATATGGTACATGTGTCATTTTCTCTATCTCTTCATCAGTCTTGGGACACATGGACTTGGATAGAGAAACTCCATGACACATAGGTAGATGTCCTCTCTTGGACCCATCCATTGAAAACCTTTTCAATATGGTTTCGATGTAAGTAGCTTGAGTAAGTCCTATCATTCTCTTAGATCTATCTCCATAGATCTGTATCCCTAGAATATAGGATGCCTCACCCAAATCCTTCATCGAGAATCTACCTGATAAACATATCTTTGTTGACTGCAACATCCCTACGTCATTCCCAATGAGTAGGATGTCATCAACATAAAGTACTAAGAATGTCACAGCATCCTTAACTACTTTCTTGTACACGCACGGTTCCTCCGGGTTCTTGATGAAACCAAAATCTTTTATTGTTTCATCAAATTTCTGGTTCCAAATTCTTGATGCTTGTTTGAGACCATAGATCGATCTCTGAAGCTTGCATACCTTATGCTCACTTCCCATGGATGTGTATCCCTCAGGCTGCGTCATATAGATCTCTTCCTTAATGTTTCCATTAAGAAATGCAGTCTTCACATCCATTTGCCATATCTCATAGTCATACCAAGCAGCTATGGCAATAAGGATTCTTATGGACTTGAACATTGCAACTGGTGAAAAGGTTTCATCATAGTCAACTCCTTGTCTTTGAGTATAACCTTTCGCCACCAATCGTGCCTTGTAGGTCAATACCTTACCATCAAGCCCAAGCTTTCTCTTGTAAATCCATTTACACCCTATTGGAACAATTCCATCGGGAGGATCTACTAAAGACCAAACTTGGTTTGTATGCATCGAATCTATTTCCGACTGCATAGCTTCAAGCCATAAATTTGAATCCGCATCAGAAATTGCTTCCTTGAAGTTTCTTGGATCACATCCAACGTCGGGTTCATCTTGATCCCCTTCAAGAAGAAGACCATATCGAATAGGAGGTCTAGAAGTCCTCTCGGATCTTCTAGGTATAGACGTGTCCTCTGAAAATTCTTGAGGTATGGGATCATTATTTTGTATTTCGGGTTCTTCTCGAATTTTTTTGAGTTCCATCATCTCGCCTTTCTTATCCAATAAGAACTCATTCTCCAAGAAGGTGGCATTCCTTGAAACAAACACTTTTGTTTCAGTAGGATGATAGAAATAATATCCGATTGAATTCTTCGGATACCCTACAAAATAACATAAGGTGGATCGACTATCCAACTTATCTCCCACTGTCTGCTTCACGTAAGCAGGACATCCCCAAATCCTCAAGTATGAATACTTAGGAGCTTTGCCATTCCATAACTCGTATGGTGTTTTATCCACTGCTTTGGTGTGGACGTTGTTCAACAACAATACCGTCGTTTCAAGCGCGTAGCCCCAAAACGAAGGTGGAAGCTCAGTGAAGCTCATCATGGATCGAACCATGTCCAACAAAGTTCGATTACGACGCTCCGATACACCATTTAGCTGAGGTGTCATAGGAGGAGTCCACTGAGAGAGAATCTCATTCTCTTTTAGATAGTCCAAAAACTCGGTACTCAAGTATTCTCCACCTCGATCCGATCGAAGTGCTTTAATACTTTTACCTAGCTTGTTTTCTACTTCAGCCTTGAATTCTTTGAACTTTTCAAATGCTTCAGACTTATATTTCATTAAATATAAATACCCATACCTTGAATAATCATCAGTAAAGGTAATGAAGTAGGTGTGGCCAAATTGAGTACCAATTCTAAATGGACCACAAACATCTGTATGGATCAAATCCAACAGATTTTGACTACGCTCAGGTTTCCCTTTGAATGGAGATTTAGTCATTTTTCCTTTTAGGCAGGATTCACAAGTAGGTAGAGAGTTAATATCAGACATATCAAGCATGTCCTCTCCCACTAGCTTGTTCATCCTCCTTGAGGAAATATGACCTAGCCTAGCATGCCAAAGGTTTGCCGGGTTTTGACTATCGATTTTCCTTTTGTTCATTGTAACCGGTTTATCAACATAATTTATTGGAACGTCTTTTAATTTTAAGTTATATAGATCGTTTTCAAGTTGTCCATTTCCAATCAAACATTCATTCTTGTAAATATTGCAAATATCATTCACAAAATTGCAAGAAAAACCATCTCTATCAAGCATAGAAACAAAAATAATGTTTTTAATCAAATCTGGAACAAATAAAACATCTCTCAAAAGTAACTTAAAATCGTTCTGCAATATTAAATAAACGTCTCCCACAGCTTTGGCTTCAACTCTGGAACTATTTCCGAGCCTCAGCTGGGTCTCACCCATTCTAAGCTTGCGACTTCTTGTCATCACCTGCAAATCATTGCAAATATGAGATCCACATCCGGTATCCAATACCCAAGAAGTTGTATTAAGTGAAACATTTATTTCAATATAAAACATACCCTTTGCAGTTCGCAACTGCTCTAGATATTCCTTGCAGTTACGTTTCCAATGACCGAGTTTCTTGCAGTGATGGCAAACATCCTTGTACTTTTCCATGGTTGAAGCCTTTGTCTTGTTCTTCTTCTCGGGTCCGGTTTTCTTGGATGGGGCAGAACGTTTCTTACCCTTTGTACTTGGCCCCTTCTTAGCAGAAGAAGAGGAGCCCACCAAGAGAACCGATTTATCCTTCTTTAAAGTGGCTTCATATGTTACAAGCATATTGACCATCTTTTCAAGGAAGGCCTCTATCTTGTTCATATTGAAATTCACCACAAAACCGTCAAACGATGAAGGAAGAGAAAGAAGTAATAAGTCCACATTGAGTTCATGCTCCAATACCAAATCAAGCGTTACCAACTTCTGAATGAGCCAAATCACTCGTACCCCATGATCACGGACCGAAGTCCCTTCACGCATGCGACACATCATTAACTCTTTTACAGTAGTGAACCTTTCAGCTCTCGATTGAGCCCCAAAAAGTTCCTTGAGTTGTACGTGAATGTCAGCAGCATTCACGGTATCCTCAAATCGCCTCTGGAGTTCATCAGACATCGAAGCTTGCATATAGCATTTGGCCTTGATATCAAGGTCCCACCATATATCAAGTTTGGCCAACTCTTCCGAACTTATATCAGCTGGTGCTTCCTTCGGAGGAGATTTTTCTAACACGTAGAGCATCTTCTCCGAGGTCAAGACAATCTTCAACTTACGGAACCATTCCGTATAGTTTGCGTCAGTCAGTTTATTTTGTTCGAGAATAGAGAATAGTGGATTGCGCGAATTCATCTTAATGAAATACTGAAAAGAAACAGACAATAATCAGTGATTTTTTAATTAATTTACTAAGACATAAAATAGGCGAAATTTATTTTATGAATCTCACTCCCACTATTTTAACGATTTCACTACCCTCTAGTGAAAACGGAAAACTGTTTTCCTTAGTGGGAACATGGAGTCCAATTGACAAACTATGGTCCCGAATAATATCAGCCAACCATAATTTTCGAAAGGTAGAGCCCAATTGCTTCCAAAGCAACCTCCACGTTTTTACCTCATGTCCAATAAGGGCCTAATAATATGACGCCGTTTATTGTGACATGTCAAGATGACCCATCAATATTAAGTTGTGATGGACGGTCGCCATGTGGATCCCCCAATAATATGAGCCGATCCCATGGGAGTTCCACCCAACTTACAACATGTGTCGATCCAATGTACAACTTTCCGACGAACGGGCCCCCCCCAATAATATGAGCCGGACCGTATCCGCGGGTAGCATCTCATACATTGATCGTTGATGGAAGGTAGGAACATTTAAACAATATTTAAATTCCCTTTATTTATCTTGATATCAATTTTAAATCATATTTAAAATGAGGGATTTTAATTTTGAAAATTTGTCTCATCATTTAAAATTTGTATGCTTGCGGGATTCATACAATTTAGTCTTAAACATGCATACAACGATAATATCATATATTATATTTTAGGATGATCGATTCCATTACTAATCGACCCGTGGTTGCCAATCACGAGTTTAAGTCCAATCCTAGGTAATATGCAGGTATGGAATGCAATCCTATTACATTGAGCTTCCAATTTACATTTCTTCAGTCTTTATTGTCTGCTGGGCCCACCTCCGTCTTCAAATCTTCATCTCCCACTAAGTATAATGTATTTACAATAAATAACTATGACAAGTAGGGGATACATTTTAAGGGGTGGGAACGGGCCATAAACCAGGCCCATTTTTATTACATATGACAATTCATATTGGGCCATAAACCAGGCCCATTAATAAATCTAACAACAATAAAAACAAATGTAAATTCCTAACATACACCTACAAAATTGGTCATGGCAATCGATCATCCTTATCCAATAATATTTAATTCAAAATTAATTTATTGGATAACATGCAATGGCAATCAAATTAAAAAGGATAAAATCATATTCCATATATAAAATCTTATTTTACATACAAAATCATAATTTATCTTTTTATCAAATAAAATCATATTTTACATATAAAATCCAATTTTATACATAAAATCATATTTTATTCAATATTTCCATAAGATCATATCTTATCATCAATTGTACCAAAAATAATTAATTTCATAAAATCTGATTTAACGGATAAAATCTATAAATTTTCCAAAAATTCAAATTTATCCAAAAATCAATTTTAAAATTTTCGGACTCGAACAATTCGATCCGACGCCTCGTGGACCAATCAAAAACAATTTTCGATCGGACCAAAAATAGAATTTTAACGTATTAAAATTTTAATTAAAAAATAAAAATTAATTTTCCCGGGCCGCCCGGGACGATCCCGGGCAGCCCGCGCCCCAAAAGGGGCTCGGGCCGGGCAGCCCAAGGGGCAGCGACGATCGCTGCCCGGCGCGCAGCGCCGTGCGCTGCTTTGGGCAGCGAAAATCGCTGCCCCGGGTTTGCCCATTAATTTTTAAATTTTAAAAATTTTTGTTTCAAAAACCAAGGCTTAAAAATTCTTGTACAATTGATTAATTTAATCGCTTGATCTGAGCAACCTGGCTCTGATACCACTGTTGGAAAACGGTGTTCAGATCAATCAGAATTGATACCCGGTGCAGCGGAAGTTTTAAAATTTTATATGGAACGATTCCATATCATGGGTATCAAAACTTTACGATTAAATTGTGCGTGCAAAAATTAAATAACAATTAAATTTTTACCTTGAAATCTCGAAACGAGATTATGGACACCAACATATAACTCTGCTCTTGTTGTATATCCCAGGAACTGATGAACGAACAATTCTTCAATCAGGTCCACGAACAGAAGTTTAATCCCTCTGATAGATTGCACTAGAAAATCTATCAAAAGTTTCTACGAAGAGAATTAACGAATTTGATCCGTTAAACCAGACTGCAAATTCAAAATTCACAGGATGGAATTTTCAGAGAGAAAACACAGAGAGGGGGCGGCCACTATAGGTCTCAAAAACCCTAGTGTTCGAAATTATGAGCCTCTGTTGTATAATTTCTGTACTGCAATAACTTATTTATAATGTGGGCTGCTAACAGCTTAGAGCCCATTAGTCATAAGTTCAAGCCTGACAAGCAAAGCCCGCATGTTCAGAAATTAATATAAAATTCATCGTGACTCAGATTGATAAACCAATTTCACCAATGTGCACAGAAACCATTTCTGCATCTTTTAAAGTCAAGATAAATTTTCTGAATCCGAATTCAGTGATTTCCAAAAATGTCCATCCCTATGTCATTTTAGGAAATCTTACTCTTTTACTTTGATATAAGAAGTCCTACTTCTTTGTTCATTAAATTTAACTCTTTAAATTTAACTATCTCAACGGGGATTAAAAATCCATTACTTGTGTGACCCTCAATGGTTCAGGGATACAGCTAGCCGTGGGCTCACAACTTTTTGTGACTCGGAACAACAATTTTTGACTTGCCCATCGAATCATGGTAAGAGCGCCTAGCAACATCGCCCCATGATTCCCTAGGTATCACTGATAGTGCCTGCAAGAACCAATAGATTTTGGTTAGCGTACAGTACGGTCCCTTCATCCATATATCCCGATCGAATCAACAACCATTGGTAAATCGAGAGTCGTTCGAGATTCGATAACTATGCAATGCATCTTGAAGATCAAATAGTGACATCGCATGTGCTACTAAGAAACCATTTCTTAAAACACATCATGTACTCTGGCCAGAGATTCGTCACACTAATATCTCCTCAGATTGCATAGGATATCCACACTAGCAAGTATGTGGTGAATCCTTGACAACAAAGCATCGACTCCTATATGTGTCGTAACTGTACCCAATCCCGACACCTGATGACCCCAATAGAGTCGGTAAACGATTCAAAGTACAGTACTAGCATATAGAGTCTCAATGATGTTTCAAGTAGTAAGGACTAATTGTGTACAACCAAAACCGCGGACTTCATCCACTCGATAAGTGATAACCACTTGGAAAGTCCGGATAGGGTAGTTCGATCATTCATCGTATGAATATCCATTTGCATGCTTTGAACATCTCTATGTTCCATACCAATGAAACGTGGTACTCGGCATCGCAAATGCTAGTCTCAATCTCGAGCGATCCTTATCCTTATTAACGGACGGCTCAATCGACTAGGAACTGTTTAGAATATACAGTGACTATAAGATGTGTTTCATGATAGCCATCTCCATGTGCCACCATATCTTGCATACACTATAGTATATTCAAGGTCTTCATCTAAACATCTTATAGTATATCACAACATAATAATATGATAAAAGATAAAGTAAATGCCATTATAAAAGTGTAAATTATATTAAACAAAAGATTGTTTATGCATAGAGTCATAAAAGCCCTTAGCCACAAGTTGGCTCACCGGGCACCCACTCTTTCAAAATTCATACTTAAGATCAGAAACAAAATTCGAAGAAGTATACTGCTACGGGATCGGAAGCTCCGATTGGAGATCGGAACCTCCGATCATGATCAGAAGCATCTTCGGAAGCTAAGGGTAGATCGGAAGCTCCGATCAGGGTTCGGAAGCTCCGATCTATTTCAGGGAGTTTTATATTATTAGAAATGAAGAACGGAAGCTAAGAAGAACAGGTTCGGAAGCTCCGATCTATGATCGGAAGGTCCGATCATTTTCTAAGAATATTATATTGTTCGGAAGCAGATCGGAGGCAACGAAGTGAAGCAAATCGGAAGCACCGAACGTGATCGGACGTTCCGATCTTGAACGGCCGCCTGATAATCTTGTCCGGAAGACTTTTGCTCGACAACACATTTATTGCGCCGATCGAAAGCTCCGAAGTGGATCAGACGTTCCGATCCAGTACACCCGCGTGTCTCAGAATTCAAATTTCGGATGCTCCGATGCAGGGATCGGAAGTTCCGATCGATGCCGAATTTTCAGCTATAAAAGGAGGCATTCCGAGGCCATTCAACACATCCCAACATCTTCAAGTCTCTCAATCCTCTCAAACATTATTCAAGCCATTTGTTGAGCAATTTGTAGCCCTTTTGAGTGTTCAAAATATATTCACATATCGAGTTGTATACGGGGTTGTAAAATCGAGGGTTTTTTGTTTGTGAGTTGGTTGCTCGGTTTTGTAAACACTTGTGTGTGAAGCCAAGGGTATTTTACGAGTGTTGAGGCTATCCTTGGAGCCCTTAAGGCCAAGAGTGTTGAGTTGTATCGGCGCGGTGATCGTGTCAAGTTGTAAGGCTATCCTTGGAGCCATCAAGGCCAAGACGTTCGAAGTGCTAGTGGATCCTTGGTTAATCGACTTAACCAAGAAGGGGAGACGTAGACGATTTATCGTCGAACTTCCATAAACATCTCTTATCCCTTTTACTGCTTTATTTATATTACGCATTTATTTACCGCACTTATTATTTGATTGCTTAAGTCTTCTGCTTGCGTACTTGCATAATCGCTTTAAATTGCTAAAGTTGCCAATAGAACCTAAATCCCCCCCCCCCATTAGGTTCTAACAAAATCAATACCAAATTCAACCTCTCGCACCAGAGGAAAACCAGGAATCTCATCAGGGAATACATCAGGAAACTCACTGACTACCAGTAACTGATCAATACTCGTACTACTCATGGACATATCAACTGCATAGATAAGGTAGCCCTCCCCACCTGACTCCAAGACATGACATGCCTTCAGAGCCGAAACAAGTGGCATCGGAGGTCGCGCACCATCACCATAAAAATATCAGCTATCACCCTTAGCAGGATGAAACTGTACCAAATGCTGATAACAATCTACAGTAGCGTGATACAAAGTCAGTATATCTATTCCCAAAATACAATCAAAATCTGCCATCGCTAATATCATCAGATTAGCTGACAATACATTACCCTCAAACTCTAGAAGGTAACCCATCACTAGACGCTTAGTTACTATCTCCTGCTCCAGCAGAGTAGATACAACTAAATCCATATCTAATGATACATAAGATAATCTATGTCTCTTAACAAAGCGACTAGAAATAAAGGAATGCGATTCTCCAGTATCAATTAAAACAAGTGCAGGAATACCACATAACAGAAAGGTACCTGCCAACATGCGATCACTTCCCTCAGTAGCCTGTTCTTGAGACAAAGAAAATACCTGCCCTTGAGTTTGGGGACGGTAACCAGAAGAACTCTGTGGTGCTGACTGCTGTCGTGGAAAAGTAGAAGCCTGAGATCCAACCTGTGATCCCGATCCACTAGCAGAACCCATGCGTTGAGGACAATCTTTCCGCAGATGTCCCTGCTGACCGCAAATATAACAAGCACCAATAGCTCTCCGACATGAAGCTGCAGGATGCTTCCCTCCACAGTGACTACAAAACTCCTCCTTCTTCTTCTTCTTCCCAAAACGGAACATACCTCATGAACCACGAGATCCAGATGAAGTAGTAGGAGTAGAAGAAGATGTAGGTCCAGATTGCACAACAGATTGAGCTCTAGGCTCAAATGATCCACTAAGCTGTGCTGGCATCAACAACTGTGCACGCCTGTTGCTGGTCTCCACAAGACGGCAACGGTTCACCAAAGTCTCATAAGATACTGGGTCATCACAGACAACAACCTGTGATTAGATATCTTGGTTCAGGCCTTGTAGAAAGAGATCATACTTTGATGCATCACTCTCATTAATATGAGGACTGAAAGGTAGCAGATCAAGAAATCGTTGCTGATATTGATCAATAGTCATTGAACCTTGCCTCAGAGTAAGCAACTCCATCGATCGTGCTTGGCGAACAGCTGGAGGAAAATACAGTTTCTGGAACTGCTGACAGAAATCTCCCCAAGTCACATGTCCTCTCTCAGTACGTGCCTGAGCAGCTTTGGCATCCCACCAAAAACGTGCTCGATCCTCTAGAACAAATTCTAGAACTTCCAATTTCTGATCCTCAGTACAATCGAAAGCACGAAAAGTACTCTCGAGTTTAGACATACAACTTCTTGCTTGTTCAGGATTCTCGCCTCCCACCAAAGGTTTCGGTCCTACTTGCATGAATTTATTGATAGAGTAGCGACGTCTACCCTCATGATGACGATGTTGATCATCATGATGGCGGTGATGACGATGATGATGACCACCTCCCTGGCCAACACTACCGTGACTCTCGTCAGCCATATCCTGAAAAGAATTGCACATTAAAATCCAAAATGCGCAAGAATTACTCAAAACTAATTCTAAATCCCAAGTACTAATCCCAAATCTAAGCATGCTCTGATACCAAAAATGTAGTGACCCTGCTTGGTATCACCTACTAACTGGCAACTAATAGCATGCATTAAACTTAATACAACAAAATAACTTAACAGAGTAAAACGTGCGGAAACATAACCATAAATACATATCAGCTTAGTATAAAAGTGTCAAGCTTATTCATCAGTAGTGATACAACCATATCGAAATACTTAAAAGTAAACATTATACAGCTATATCGAATCCTGCTGTATAATTAACTCCTCAAGGTCTGCTCCCTAATCCTGCCTTGAACCACCAGCTCCGTCCATCCTGTGACCTGCCCCATAGAATAGGGTGTCCAAGATAACAAATAGGACGTGAGCGCTAACGCCCAGTACATAAACATGAGTACACGTATAAATATGATGCATGTAACATGATGACTGGCAAAGGGTCATCTGAAAAGTCATGCTCAGTACAGGCTCCACATGAGTGCTGCCATCACACGGATCAACCTCTGGGTGCAACCACACTCTTCAAGTACACCATAGTATTCAGAAATAAATGCCCCCGCCGTCGCGGTACTCTCAGTGACAGACTATCGAGTATAGAGCTGAGCGGCTCTATAATCAGGTATATCAAGGTATAGGCTCAACGTGTATATACACATGACATATGAATATAGAAAGCGGTAAATCATATATCATGCCATATAATAATGCCAAATAAATGCAACATATAAACATGTATACTCGTTGGCAATCTCAGTCAATGCATACGTACCTCTAGGCTAGTTCAAGTATAGTAGGATCCTAGGTTCCAAGACTATATTCAAAAGTTCACCGTATCACTACATAAATTCTATAAGCCTTAACTAAGCTAATAATTACTCCCAAAACTTAAATAGATTCCCGGACCATACCTTCGTCCGTAGATAGCCCTTTGGAGTCGCTAGTCCCGGATGACTATAACCACTCCTTGGTTATTCCAGAACCTCTATTATAACCGATAGGGCCCTCAAGTGTATAACTCACACTATATAACTGAAGAAGAAAACTCGGGAATTCGTATTTCAAAATAAAATCGAATGAGCCCTATTTATAGGAAAATTTTCGGACAAGTTCGGGCCCTCCGATCCTGAGTTCAGATCGTCCGATCCAACTCACTGTCTGCATGCGAGATACGTCGAGTTTGGATCGTCCGATCTCTACTTCGGGTTGTCCGAAGTGCTCTAAGTCCGACACTTGTCAAAATTCATTGCTGAGTAATCCTGCCTACTTGGCACGAACAAGTTCGGGCCGTCGAACTTGAGTTCGGATCGTCCGAACCAGCCTTAACTCTGAAGTCAACAAGCTCACTTTCGGAGCCCCCGGTGGTCAAGTTTGGGCCGTCCGAAGTCCTCTTCGGATCGTCCGAACTGGCTCAGACAATGAAATTTCATTTCTTGCTTCTGAAGTCCGATTAAATCCCGGAATTGGTTAATTACTAACCCTTAATCATGTTTAACATATTATTATCTTAAAATGAGTTTTGGGTTACTACACAAATTGTGCATCTTTTGTTAAAAGATTTGAAATTGGTTTCGATATTATGCTAAAAAAATTTTATGAATCTTCTATAAAATCCCGCATGACCCAAAAATGATCGAATTTCTTTGATCGTGTTTGGTGATGGTAAATTAGCAATAACATCAACCTTAGCTTTATCAACTTCAATTCCTTTTTTAGATATGACATGCCCTAACACAATTTCGGATTTAACCATGTAGTGACATTTTTCCCAATTTAAAACAAGATTTTTTTCTTCACATCTTTTTAAAACTTTTTCCAAATTTTTAAGACAGTTTTCAAATGAGTTTCCAAAAACAGTTATATCATCCATAAAAACTTCCACAGATTCTTCAATCATGTCATTAAAAATACTTAGCATGCATCTTTGAAAAGTAGCCGGAGCATTACATAAACCAAATGGCATTCTTTTAAATGCAAAAGTTCCAAAAGGACAAGTGAAAGTAGTTTTTTCTTGATCTTCTAATGATATTGGTATTTGATAATACCCCGAATACCCATCAAGAAAACAATAATAAGGATTACCTGCCACTTTCTCTAAAATTTTATCTAAAAATGGTAACGGAAAGTGATCTTTTCTAGTTGCATCATTTAATTTTCTATAATCTATGCACATACGCCAACTAGATGGAATCCTAGCTTGTAATAATTCTCCCTTTTAATTTTTTATAACAGTGATGCCTGATTTTTTTTGGTACTACTTGTGTTGGACTTACCCATTTACTATCCGAGATTGGATAAATAATTCCGGCATCTAATAGTTTTAAAACTTTATTTTTAACAACTTCTTTCATATGTGTATTTAATCTTCTTTGAGGTTGTTGATATGTTTTAGCATTTTCTTCCAAGTGAATTCTATGCGTACAGATTAAAGGATTTATACTTTTTATATCTTGCAAAGTACATCCAATTACACTTTTGTGTTTTTTAAGTAATGTTATTAAATCTTCTTCTTGTTTTGGTAATAGGGTAGAAGATATTACAATAGGATATGTTTGATTTTTACCAAAAAAAACATATTTTAGTTCTATTGGTAAAGGTTTTAATTCAAGTTTTGGATGATCATCTTCTTTTACTTCTTCAAGTTCATTAATTTCTTCAAATAACTTTGATTTAAAAACACTTTCCACTAAACAAACTTCTGGTTGTTGATTTAAGTTTTCTTGGTGTATATTTTCTTCCATAATTGTTTCTATTGCATCATCATCTTCATCTTCATTAATAATTGGTTGTTTACATAAGTTGAACACATTAAGTTCTAAAGTCATATTTTCAAAAGACAATTTCATTATTTCATTTCAAAAATTAATTAAAGCATTTGAAGTTGCTAGAAATGGATGTCCTAATATTACTGGAATTTCATTATGCACTTCTATTGGTTGTGTATCCAAGACAATAAAATCCACAGGATATATGAATTTATCGACTTAAACTAACACATCTTCTACGATACCTCTAGGTATTTTGATTGACCTATCGGCTAGTAAAAGAGTGACAGATGTAGGTTTTAAATCTCCCAACTTAAGTTTTTCATAAACTGAATAAAGAAGTAAATTCACACTTGCTCCCAAATTAACAAAGCTTTTTTAATTTTATTTTTTCCAATAATACATGAAATTGTTGGACAACCTGGATCTTTATATTTCAAAGTAGAATTATTTTGAATAATAAAACTTACTTGTTCAGTTAAAAATGCTTTCTTCTTTACATGCAATTGTCTTTTCACAGTACATAAATCTTTTAAAAACTTTGCATAAGAAGGCACTTGTTTAATAGCATCTAATAACGGAATATTTATTTTTACTTGTTTAAAAACTTCATAAATATCAGAATCATTTTTTTGTTTTTTATTATTTACTAATGCATGTGGAAAATGAATAGGTTTATTTGACTCACTTATTACTTTATCATCAACTTTCTTATTTTTAGGACTCAAAGTATCATCTTTCTCGAAAGTATCAAGATTTTCATCCTTACTCTTTGAGTTTAAATGATCTTTGTTTTCATCACTATATGGATCATTAACTATTTTACCACTTCTAAGAGTAATAACAGCTTTTACTTGATCAAATTTATCTTGATTTTAATTTTTAGGATTAGGTTGTGGTTGAGATGGAAATTTTCCTTTTTCATGAATATTAAGTGCGGATGCAAATTTTGCAAGAGTTTCTTTCAGATCATTCATAACCTTGATGATTTTGGTTATTTTGAAAAGGTTGTTGTGAAGGTTGTGCATTATTATCGTTCCTCCAACTAAAATTAGGATGATTTTTCCAACCAGGATTATATGTTTGCGAAAAAGGGTCTAATGTTGGTTTTTTAAAATTGTTAACATAATTGGCTTGTTCATGGAGACATTCTTTAAACGAAGGCAAAGTAGGACAATTTTTTGTAAGATGATCATGTGTATCACATATATGACAAACAATTTCTTGAACACTTTTTAATTGATCACTCTTTTTCATTTCTAATGACTCAATTTTTCTTGCTAAAGATGCAAGTTTGGCTTGAATATCTACATCATCTTTAAGATGGTAAATATCAACCACATTTGTTGAATTATTGGTTTTACTTGGTGGTTCAATTGAGCCTATATTATCCCAATTTTGAGCATTTTCTGCTAATGATTCCAAATATTCCATAGCTTCATTTGGGTTTTTATCTTCAAAAGTTTTATTACACATGAATTCTATCATTTGCCTATCTTTAGGTATTAAACCTTCATAAAAGTGAGAAACTATCCTCCATATTTCAAAACCATGATGTGGGCATGTATTAAGTAACTCTTTATATCTATCCCAACATTGATAAAATGTTTCCCCTTGTTTTTGAGAAAAAGTTGTAATTTGTCTTTTTAAAGAGTTTGTTCTATGGGAAGGGAAAAACTTTTTTAGAAATTGTTGTTGCATTTCTTCCCATGATCTTATTGAACTTGATCTCAAATTTTGCAACCATGTTTTAGCTTTATCTTTTAAAGAAAAAGGGAAAATCTTTAATCGAACAATATCCATGCTACAATTTTGATCATTATAAGTGTTGCAAACCTCCTCAAATTCTCTTAAATGCAAATATGGATTTTCAGAATCTAGGCCATGAAAATTTGGTAAAAGTTGAATAATTTGAGGTTTAAAATTGAAATTAGATGCATCAGGAGGAAAAACTAAACAAGATGGTGTACTAGTTCTTATTGGATTCATATGGTGCTTAAGTGTTCTTGGTTGTTCATGTTCTTGATTATTATTATTATTATCATCTTGATTATTAGAATTATCCTCCACGTTTAAAATATTTTCAAATACTCGAACAAGTCTACCACTTTATTTACGACTCCAAACAATCATACAATTAAAAACAGCATACTATTTACATAAATAACATAAATAACAAAAATTAAACTTAATTTATACCTCCCCGGCAACGGCGCCAAAAACTTGCTACAACTTAAATTGTAATTCACCCAAGTATAGGTTGTCTGCAAGTAATATACTCGTGAGTACGATATCGATCCACGAAGAGGTTGTTGTAAGCTTAATTTTAGTAATGATATATTATAGATGAAAATATTATTATAAAACTTCAAATACACAAATTATAAAATTGTCAAGGCTTTAAAGGTTCATTGTTGGTTTATTTAAGATTTCTTAACAAAAAAATAAATAAAAAAAACTAAAATAAGAATAAACATAAAAGAACAATGAAATATTTAAACAAATATATCGTATAATATAGTTCCCACTATATTGATATCAGATTAACCGATATTTAATACATGGTACCCATAATATATATATAGATGCATAAATATAAACATAAAAGAACAATTAAATATTTAAAAAAATATATCATATAATATAGTTCCCACTATATTAATATCAGATTAACCGATAATTAATATATGGTACCCATAATATATATATAAGTGCATAAATATAAATTGACATAAAATTAAATGTTAGATCAAATCACCATATTTCATTTAGAATAACCGGCAGAGCCACGCTATCGTCTAAATAAAATATATGACTTTTGTTTTATGTTAGATGAGGAAAAGTAAATGTTAGTTGCGGAAAAGTAAATGTTAGATCAAATCACAATATATTATTTAGAACAATCGGCAGAGCCATGCTATCGTCTAAATAAAATATATGACTTTTGTTTTATGTTAGATGCGAAAAAGTAAATGTTAGTTGCGGAAAAGTAAATGTTAATTCAAATCACAATATATTATTTAGAACAACCGCCAAAGCCACGCTATTGTCTAAATAATATATATGACTTTATTATAAATTGATACATATATTTATAGTATATAATTATTGTAGTATTTATTGTATCATATTAGACAACAAACCAAGGTAACCACATTCAAGGTACCAAGTATTTGATGTAAATAGATAACAATAAATCATCCAAATTATACCTACAAACAAAGATCAATTAGTAAAAATAAAAATAGAAAAGGAAAGAATATAAAAAATATAGAGAATCTTACTTGACCAATAATGAAACCTTTTCACCTTGACATAAAAGGATTTAGCTTGTCATGAACATAAGACTCAAGAGTAAGGATAAAAGAAATTTCATACTTAAACTTGGAGAAATATGCACACTCAAACTCTTATTATTACACACACAATATTTATTTTACAAGTGAGGAATTTCTCAACACTTTTGCACACCACAAAGCTTATACAACACATCTATTTATAGGCCAAATGAGAGCAAGAGTCCAAGGCTCATTAAATGTGGAATAGTAAAGTTGGTGGGTGCTTGTCTCCTTGAATGTCAATACCATGACCCAACTTTAATTGGCATGTTTGATGCCTTAGACCACCGATTCAGCCTTTCCATTCAACATAGAACACGTAGAATATTTTGTGTAGCTGTGTTTGGACATATAATTCACCTCTTTTGGGTAAAAGGTGAAATAGTTATGATAATTTTTACTACAAACTGGTCATAGTAAAAGTAAATCAGTCTTCATTTTTTATGTTTGATTATTTTGATCATCTTAATGAGGTTTTTGGAATTTCTCGTCTTCTACAAAGTTGAAGATGTCTCTTTTATGATTCTACAGGATTTGAGATTACTCCAATATGACTTTTGTAGCTTGAGTAATTTTATTTTTACCAAACCTGCGCAAAACATAAAATACAAATTTTTTAGTAAAATATTTAAATATAAACACATAACACTAAAATAATACAACTTCATAATTTTAATAAAACTTTAATTTTAAAACAAACTTTTTAACATATAAATAATTACAAATTTTAAGTTTCATCATTGATCTAAATTCTTTATTTGAGTATGAGTTAATAAAAATATTAATTCTTTATTTAAATAATGTTATTGTACTAACTATTTAATTAATATTTTTAACTATTTAAGTTTATTTATTTAAATAATTTTTTTTGTGCAAATTAATTGTTTAAATGATTTTAAAGGTATAAGCTTTCTTATTTAAATTATTTTAGTTTTACAGCTTATTTATTTAAAGAATAACACTCTTGTGAGACTATCTTACGATGAGACGGGCTAACCCGTTACCAAAAAAATAACCCGTACAATGTCAATTGGATCTTAAAATTTTGAGCATATTGAAAAACTGTGATTCCACGTGCTCTCTGCTCCTCCACTTCAACCCTTCACATCCCAGCTAAATCTTTGCGCATATCGTTTCTGAATTTTTTCTTTGATTTCTACTAGTTTTACGAGTTATCTAGTTGGATTTAGGGTTAATGTTTTTTTGGTTACAATTCTTCGTTCTGATTTTTTCGTCGATTTCTGGTCTTTTCACCTAATTTTCCTCATTCTCTCGTGATTCTAACAAATTGTGTGTCGGTCAAGCTTTCTTGATGGAAGTAAGCAGATCCACAACAATTTCATGGTCGAACTCTATTTCTGTCGACCTCGGTTTCCATCTTAACATTTTCAGTATGTTAATTAATTTCTAATATCTATGAAAAAGTTTGGTCTTTGTGTGAATCATTCAGTTTTAAGTACTTGATTGTCACTTGGTATTCTTGTTTTTTTAGTGCAGGTCTAAGAAGGTGAAAATATTATGTGCGCCAGTAGAGGGAATGATTCTGGGAAGTCTCAGAAGGTAATGTCGTTGGAATTCAATTAACCATTTTCTTTTTGCACGTTTAGACAATTCATTTTCTAAAATTAGTTTAGTAAAAAGTTAAAAGAGTAGCATATTTGTAGTAACCCAGAGTTCATTTTAAGATAATAATATGTTAAACATGATTAAGGGTTAGTAATTAACCAATTCAAGAGTTGAATCGGGCTTCAGAGTTAAGAATTGGACTTCCAAAATTTGGACAGGATCGGACGGTCCGAACCACATTTCGAACGATCCGAACCCAGCAGTTCGGGGGCTCCGGAGATGGACTTGTTGACTTTGGAGTTAAGGCACGTTCGGACGATCCGAACCCACGATCGGACGGTCCGAACTCCCTCAACCAACAATTCACGATGACTCAGCCATGAATTTTTACAAGTGTTGATCATAGGGCACTTCGGACGGTCCGAACTCGCCATCGGACGATCCGAACTCGACGTGTCTCGCATGCAGGCATGGAGCTGGATCGGACGCTCCGAACCTTGGCCTATAAATAGGGGTCTTAGGAGTTCATTTTGAATTACGAATTCTGAGTTTCCTTCTTCAGTTATATAGTGTGAGATATACACTTGAGGGCCCTATCGGTATATAATAAGGTTCTGGAATAACAAAGGTGTTGTTATAGTCATCCGGAACTAGCGACTCCAAAGGGATTACTACAAACGAAGGTATGGTTCGGGTATCTATTTAAGTTTTGGGAGTACTTATTAGCTTAGTTAAGGCTTATAGAACTTGTGTAGTGATACAGTGAACTTTTGAATATAGGCTTGGAACCTAGGATCCTACTAGACTTGAACTAGCCTAGAGGTACATACACATTGACTGAGATTGCCAACAAGTATAAATGTTTATATGTTGCATTTACTTGGCATTATTATGTGGCATGATATATGTTTTACCGCTTTTTATATTCATATGTCATGTGCAGATACACGTTGAGCTTGTACCTTGTTATACCCTGATTATATAGCCGCTCGGATCTATACTTGATAGTCTGTCATTGAGAGTACCGCGAAAACCGGGACATGTATGTCTGACTACTCTGGTGTTCTAGACGAGTGTGGTTGTACCCAGAGGTTGATCCGTGAGGTTACAGCACTCATGTGGCGCCTGTACTGAGCATGACTTATCATATGTCCCTTTACCAGTCATCACGATTGCATGCATCATATACATATGTTTACTCATTTTTATGTACTGGGCGTTAGCGCTCACGTCCTAGTTGTTATCTTGGACACCCTATTTCATGGGGCAGGTCGCAGGATGGATAAAGCCGGTATTTCAAAGCAGGACTAAGGAGCAGGAGCCTACAGGGGATATTTTATACAGCAGAATTCGAGATAGCTGTATAATGTTTACTTTAAGTTATTTCGATATTGTTGTATCACTACTGATAATAAGCTTGGAACTTTTGTACTAAGCTGATATGTAAATTATGGGTTATGTTTCCGCACGTTTTTCTCTGTTTAGTATTTATGATTTAATTAAGTTTAATGCATGTCATAGTTTCCAGTTAGTAGGTGATTCAATGTTGGGTCACTACAATATTGCAATGCCTATGGAGTATGGACATGGATGGTGCTGAAATTCTTCTCTATAATGATTGGATGGTACCTTCAATGTTATTTTTAAGCTCAAGCAAGAATTCTTGGGTTAGTGTGTTCTGGGATATGTTTGGGGGATAAGAACTGACCATGGGATTGAATTAGAGTTCTAATATTGTGAATTGGTAGGATTTGTTTAGAATAGAAGGGTAATTACACTGTGTTGCCTGCCGTTGTAGAAAACATGGAAGATCATGTATATGTATTCATTGAACTTTGCAGGTGGTTCCAACCATATATACCACTGTTAGATGCCATAAAATTCAGTCAAATCTATCAGGTACTCGAACCCTTAAAATATGGAACTCATTCAAATTTTATAGCTATATTTCCAGATTGGCAGATTGTAACACAGTGCTTGTATTTCTACAGTTCTCAGTTACTGAGTATTCCAAAAGTTCTGAAGTTGACCTCAGATCTCTTCCTGGAGTTTTCTTCTACTATGATCTTTCTCCCATTAAGGTAAGCTTGGTTTGAAGGAATCTCTTGTTAAGCCGTTATGATATATTAAGATTTTTTCTCTGGAACGATAGGTCATGCGTTGTTATATATTCTGAGGGTCTTTCTTTGTTTTATTCAATTGATCAATAAATTAATTAGATGCATAAATAGAGATATGATATAAATAGCCTAATTTTTAGATACATTTTCAGGAAATTAGCAAAGGTTCACGAAAAAACGGGAAGCTTCACCACAAAATACCTTCAATGCCATCTTTGCTTCTCCAAAGTAAACAGTTTCACCCCGGATAGTAAAAAAAAGATCATCAAACGGGGCAAAAACTCACTACATACTAGGCTGATGGACAAAGGAGATGATGGTTCTTCCATCCTGAGCAAGATTCTTAATCTGTTTTTCATTTTTCTTAGATTCCTTCTCTTGTTTGTTACATGATACACAAGATGAGTAGCTTGCATGTTGTTGTGTAGTTTTTGTTTCTTAAAAATCTGCAGCTTCACATGAGGTCATGAATTTAGGAGTATAATATACAAATAATAAATTATTTTGTGGTCTGATAAGCCTGGTGTGTATCAATGTGCTTAAAGTACTATGTTAAAGGACTTGACTTATTATTGTTGATGTACTGTTATATCCTTATATTATGTCCTTATATCTTGTTGTTGATGTGTAATGTAGGTTCTATGGTAAGGAGATTTTTGTAATCCCAAGAAGATACTATTTTCTATTTAGGGATATTATACAAGACAACCTCAAACATATATCTTTGAAAAATATTTTTTTTCTTTCTTGTAGTTGATCAAATAAAAAACTATTAGTTTTTTTGTTAAAAGTATTATTTCTAACGCATATTAAACTGACATAAAACGTATTCGTTTTCCTGTGAAAAGTATTACGTTTTTCATAAAAAAGAATTACTCTTTATGATAAAAGTTTTACTTTTAGAGTGTGTTAATTTGACACAAAAAATATTATATTATTTTTCAAAAGTATTAGTTTTTATATTAAAAGTATTACCTCTAACGTATAATAATTGGACATAAAAAGTATTACTTTTTTCTTAAAAATATTAGTTTTTCTGTTAAAAATATTAGTTTTTATTTTAAAAGTATTACTTTTTTGTTCAAAAATATTAGTTTTTCTATTAAAAGTATTAATTTCATTCTTTTCTAATGTGACAAATAATATTATTTTTTTAGTCAAAAGTACTACTTTTTCTTTGAATAGTACTAGTGTTTATCATAAAATTATTACTTCTAACGTATGTTAATTTAACATAAAAAGTATTATTTTTTTCAATCAAAAGCATTACTCTTTCTATCAAAATTATTACTTTGTTTGTTAAAAATATTACTTCTAACGTATCCTGATCGATGATTTCGGTTGAAAATTCTATCGAGTGGACTATGTCAAGTTATAATAGTCGGATTAGAGTCCGAGTCGATCCCACAAAGACTAATATTTATTTACTAGAATTTTAATAAATTAACTTAAGCTAGACAAAATAAATAAATCTTGGAAGATAAAATTATAAATCTAAATTAAATATAAAGTATTAGTTTTTCTGTTAAAAATATTACTTTTTTAATCAAAAGTATTATTTTGTATAGTTAAAATTTTATTTCTAGAGTATGTTAATTTGACACAAAGAATATTACATTTTTTTTGTCAAAGTTACTACTTCTTCTATTAAAGGTATTGTATCTAACATATTTTAATTAGGCATAAAAATTTACACTTTTCCTTGGAAAAATAATATAAAGCATTACTGTTTTGGTAAATGATATTATACAATTCTTTTTATGTCAAAAATATTAGTTTTTATATCGAAACTGTTAATTTTTCCGTCAAAAATATTACATCTAACGTATGTTAGTTTTACATAAAAAAAAATATTATTTATTATGTCTAATATATTAGTTTTTCTGTTGAAAATATTAGTTTTTATTTCAAAAACATTACTGTGGAGACTTCGGGTTGCTAATATTTTCTTAGGAAAAATTAACAATTAAACATAATTGAATCAATACTTGAAACAATATAATAAAAGCCTGATTTTTTTTTTTAAACACACGGACTCCGTGCACACGTCAAAAATATGAGAATGCAAGGTACACGGACCCCGTGCCCTCTCCGTGTCTAGGTCCGTGCCCAAGTTTTCAAAATTTCCAACTCTCTGCCTCGACTACAGATCACACGGACCCTTGCACGGAGGTGGGCATGGGGTCCGTTCCTTTATTTTTCTGCACATATTCAAAATCAGTAGGGTACACGGACCCTTACCCAAAATATGCACAGGGTCCGTGCCCTGCTACAAAAATCAACATTTCAAAATCTATTTCAAATCTGATAACATGATATAACGTACATGTATTCTCCATGAAACTACATATTAATAAACATGTGTTACATATCCATTTTAACATCTAAAATTCATAAAATCTCAAGCATATACATGTATACAACAAGTAGAACATATATACAAAGTTCTTGTTTTTCTAACATGTTTAACAAATCATAAAACACATGTCATGTGCTTAAAACCCGAGTCACCACTTCTAATCTTTCAATCTCAAGCTAACCAAGCCATGTCTGACTCGCTCATGCCCCAACCTGATGCAATGCACACATACAAACAAAGCAACAGCCGGATAACTCCGGTGAGAATAAATCTCAGTATGAACGACATGCATATACATCATTTAATCATATTGAATCTATATGTCATAATAATATTAAATCACAAAATATGTAATAACATGTAGATCATGAAAGCATAATTGATTCTTAAATCTTAAACGCATAATCATTCTTCTATGGCAATATCATACCAATCATATAAGCGTAATCACATCTTGAATGACATATAATAACATGCTAGCATTTATAAACGCATATTCTAAACCATAGAAATCTCTAGGCTAATGCATAAATGCAATGCATGTTTCAAGGAATAGGCTATCAAGTCTGATAACAATAAATCTTAGTTCTTGGGATCCCGGGGAATAAAATCTTTAACAGACCACCGACTCTCCCAATTGAGGTAGTGTCAAATATCTCAATCCCATGACTTTGGTGAAACTATAGTGAGTCATCTAGCTCTAGAAGTAAATCTACATTCCGTGTCACTCAACTATAGCTCTCCAAACGTCATTTGCAATCTAGGTCATTCGACCCTCTATGCTTTTCAAGATTAGGGTTCAAGATGAATGCAACATAATATTGATACATTAAATCATACAATACTGTAAAACATCTTGAACACATAATTCACATATCATTCAAAGCAACAATAGAAATTAAATCATATAGAAGCACATAAACATTTAAGTATGTGATTTTAGGAAACTCGATAATCATAAACGATCTTGAGTTGTTCTTCCCATCTTATCTAATGTCTATTCATACCTTTGATCTTGATTCAAACATCTTGAATCTTTGTAAACTCTTGCAAATGCTGATCAACACAAAGCTAGTCAAATATGTCATCAAATTCTGCTTGATCCATGGTTGCTCGTTGAAGGTTTTCTTAATTCAACTTCTTATCAACTTGCATACTTCAACTGGAGCTCGATAATCTTCAACTCAAGTCTGAAATAAATTATTATACAATTCATTTGTTCCCAATCTTATTCAATGCTTAACAATCTCAAAACTTGATTGAATGATCGAAATTCAAACCGGCGGCGTAACGGTTTCGAAATGAAAATTCCAAAAGCATAAACATCATCTTATCAATCATCTAAACTCATTATCATCACCAATTCAGCAGCTAAATTTCAAAATCATCAGCCCCAAAAATTCAGAATTGCATAAAATCTTCAAAAATTCATAAACATGTTCAAACGACGATCTTTTCTCGATACGTCTTAGATATACTATCTTCGTATATGCTACAACACATTTATACAATCAAATCTTAATTCTAACATCATCTTAAAATTCAAACATGAGAAATATTAATGAAACTTACATGAAAACGTAGCACTTGAGCCGTGATCGCAAATATACGATCAATCTTTAATTCTACCGGCCGGATCATTTTTAATCGGAATTGAAATGAACAATAATGGCTTGGAGCTTTCCTCCCTTCACCCTCGGTTGTGGCTGCTGAATGGAATCTGAATAACATGATACATACACGTACAATGCATAAAATATAAGCCATGTGTATCCCCACTTGCAAGGAAATTTCACTTTGGTCCCTGAACTTCTTACTATTTGCAATTTAGTCCCTGCGCCATTTTCACCTTTCAATTAAATCCTTTTTAATTCCAAACTCAACATTTAAATCTTAAATCCCATAAATAATCAATTCAAATATTCTAATATTTTAATTTAAGAATTCTGGATATTAAAATCTTAAAATCCGTAAATCCTCAAATTAAATATTTTCGAACCAAAATTTAAATTTCTACTTCCGTAATTTCTCAAATTAATATTTTTTCATATTTGAAATTTAAATCTCAAATTTCATAATTAATAACTTAATATTTTTGGGTCTTACAATTACTTCGTAATGTATGTTAATTTGACATAAAAATTACTATTTCTTTGATTAAAAGTATTATTTTTTGGTTAAAAATGTTAGTTTTTATGTTAAAATATTAGTTTTTATGTCAAAAGATCACATCTAATGTTTACTAGTTTGAAATAAAAAATATTACTTCTTATGTCAAAAATATTAGTTTTTCCGTTAAAAGTATTGTTTTTTTTTGTCAAAAATATTACTTTATAATGTATGTTAATTTGACACATGACCATTTGTACTCAAAACCACACTTTTCAAACAAACAACCATGCCACTCAGTTTGTGTTTACAAAAGGGTAAGCAACTATGACAAAACTGTTGGTAAGACTTGCAAACATTCCTCATAAAATTCCAAAAATGTAAGCAAGACTCTGTAATCAACTTTAGCAGTACTTGTTGCAATGCGAACTATTTCAAATTCTAGAAATTTTCTTAAGAAAGCCACAGATATAGTTTCAATCAGAAAATCAGTCATGTTGAGACATTAAAAAAAAGAAAGCAGACAAGTTACAAGGCCTCGCTAATTTATAAAAATATGTTCACATGTGCAAAAACATGAACTCAATTAAACTACTAGAAGTGGAGCTATGTCACTGTCCATTTGTCATGAGCACCTAAAAACAAACTCTGGGTACTGGACTGTAGTAAAAAAAACAAACCATGGCATTGACAAATATGGGGGCAAGCCAGCAAAAATGTATAATTACTGATCAGCAAAGACCTTTCGAAGAAGAGTATTGCAAGCAGCCTCCTGCATAGCTCTCTCAGTTCTTTTCGGATTTGACATCAACAAATCATCTCCAACAACCTGAAAGAAGAAATATTTGTCAGGTTATCTTTAACAATATCAATCACACGTTAATGTTTGGAATATCAATCTTAAAGAAGAAATATTTGTCAGGTTATCTTTAACAATATTAATCACACAATGTTTGAAACATATAACACAATCACCATTTCGAATTTTTCGTCTTCCAACTTTCTCATACTGCAAAAAAAAAAAAAAAAAAAAAGCTTACGATGAGAAAATTGATATGTCAACCTTACGCAATCTTAAAGTTGAGTAATGTTTTAAGATTACAAATAACTCTTTAACTGATGTGATAGTGGGCTGAATTGTAAGCCTTTTTTGCCATAACTTTGGTAGGATAGACATCGCAAGTAAAATTCCATCAGTAAGAATAAAAACAAACAAACCTGGCATATCCCAAGACTAGTAAAATACTTGAAATGCTCTCAGTCCTCCTTGTCAAATGGATCTTCAATCGACACAATTGGGTAAGATGAGATAGACAAATATTAGGGAAATGAATGTAAGGCAAAAGAACAAACAAAAGAAGATTTAAAATCTAATATTCAATGAAAGAACTACAACAGAAAATTGAATTGCAACTAAATACCTTTATAGAGTTCTTTGTACATAGCAATCATGTCCTCTCCTGACTTGAAATTTTGTCCTTAAGAATGTATTTCAAAAATTGTTGTCGATACATCGAGCCATGAGTTAATTTACACATGGGACTAAAGAAGCTTGAACATGATCTATTCCATACTCGGTCTCAAGAATTAGTTGTTTTAGTGTCCAGTTTGGTTGTCTCAAAAATCTTGACATGATCTTTTCCTTCTTGTTCTTTTTTGTTTGTGGTCCCATTTGCTGCCATTTTATTCTTTTCCTATCCAAACATCACTACAAGTTTTATTCATTTCTATGATTACATAAAGCAATTTGTGGTGCACAACAAACAACTAAAGAAAATCACTCGATAACTAAAATTAGAAGGTGAGATTAATCACCGCTGCTCCAGATGCCTTGATAACTAAAATTATAAGGTGAGATTAATCATGCTTGAGAATGTAAATAATGTTAATAATGTGCTTCTGAAGCTCTCAAACATGAAGAATTGTGGATACCCCCAGTACAAAGATCTTGTCTCACTTCACATGTTGGTTCTTGTATGCACCAAAAAGACTTCTGAACATTATACACATCGATACATAACCAAAATGTCTAGCACACCCATAAAAGAACACGAGTATGTATAAAGCATATAATATATAACACTTTCACTGTTTTCAAGTTCCGATCACGAAGGACGGCCACCCAAAAGCACCACTGGCTCATCATCGTATGTGTCTTATATATACACAAAGGTCTCAAAATTGATAATCTTTTCAAGTGAAAATTGGGGACCTTGAGCTTAATCACGGTTATTTATTTCCATAAATGGGAGTATCATGAACTTTGTTGAAGTCATCCCAACCTCTAGTCCATGGACCATGGTTGTCTGGGTGCCACCATAGTTTCTGGAGCAGCATGGTGGTTGAGATTGTTTATTACTTTCTCCCTCAATGACACGAAAACCTAAAGAAAGAACATAATTAGAAAGGAACAACAAAATAAGAAAATGTAAACTCTATGTTTGATGTCTCACAGGATTTAAGTTTACGATCTCCGGGGGTTACTCCTGATCTGTCAACCATTTCCAAATATATGGATTTTCCTGCAGTTCCAGTGACAATAGGTCATTTAAACACGAGATCCTAACCAATGTAAACAGAAAAAAGTAACCTAATGATGAGTTATGCTCATAAATTGTTACTTCGTCCAATTCATCAAAAGCTGATGATGGATTAGCACTTGTTTCTTGGGTGTTAGAAACCCCAATAGCTTAATCTACAACCAATGGTTTTATTTCTTGTTCTTGTAAAACCAATGGTTTTATCATTTTTTGTTTCTAAAAAACCAGTGGTTTTTCTATAGCGCGAAGAATAGGCCCTTGAATCGCAGTCCATAATTGAGTTTGAACTTGCAGACATGCTGTGATTCGATTGGAGACTTTGCTCCGATCAGCTTGTTGTAACCTGCTAGCCATATCAGCATTTATGACTAGCTGATTGAACTCTGTTTGAAGCAACCCAAGGTGTTCTCTGACATGCCTCTGCATTTTCATGATGGAATCCACGTCACTACCTTCCATCTCTTGTTAAGAAATATTCAAGAATATTTTCATTAGATTTAATAATAACAATATCAAAAATATAATTTTGACATAATGCTTGTCATCTTAATAACCTAGCTTTCTCAGGTTTAGATTCAATTTTATTTTTAAGAAAGCTTTTACCTGGGTATTATCAACCTTTAAGGTGAATTTTTTAGCAAGTAAAAATAATGGCCATTTTTCAAAAGCCTTTTTAACTGCATAAAATTCCTTTTCGTTGATATGCCATCCGATACCCTCAGATTTTGTAAAAAGACTGCTACAATATATGCATGATACTTCCCCATCTGGAGTGAGCTTAGTGAGAACTGCTGCCCACCAATCGTCGCTGGCATCTGTGAATAATACCAGATCATCTTCATCTACAGGTATGGCCATTTTTTGGAGATTATTACATATCTCCTTTAATTGGTTAACCCCTTTGGTGTGTTCATCGGTTCATATGAATCTAGCCTCTTTTTTTAATAAAGGACCGAACACCTTCCTGTACATTGCTAGGTTGTTTTTGAACATCCCTGCAAAATTAACTACTCTTAGAAAACTTTGGAGTTGTTTTATGTCTTTGAGTTTATCTGGAAAATTATGTACCTTCTCCACAATATGGGGTTGTAGAATTATTCCGCATTCATCAATCTCGATGCCAAGGAATTAAATTTTCTTTGTTGCTATGACTGCTTTCTTTTCAGATAAAACCAGTCTTTCTTGTTTGCAAAATTTAGAGAAAATATCTAAATGTTTAACATGTTCATCTATGTTTTTTGATGCTATAAGAATATCATAAATATAAACAAACATGAAGTTGAAATAATCTTTAAATAGATTATCCATCTTTCTTTGAAATATCTGGTAGGGGTGTCAATTCAGGTGAGTCGTGTCGGGTTCGGGTCGGGTTGAAAAAAAATTTCAAAAAAAAATCCCAATCCAAACCCGACCCGAACCCGAGCCAACCCGAAAAGTGCCAACCCTAACCCGAACCCGAGCCAACCCGGGTGACCCGAACCAACCCGATGACCTGATTACAATTTTTTTAAAATTTTTTGTGGGGAACTGTAGGATCTGATTAGTTTTAAATTTCAATTATAAAAATATAAAACTACATGCTATTTTTATAATTTCGACAAAATAATTATTAAACAATGAAAATAAAGGAATGAGGCCTTAGGAAATGAGGATTGTGTTGGGCCACTTGTTTTTTTATTATTAATTTGTTAAATCAATTATGGGCCCGTCAATGCCTCAATGGTCATGTGTTTTATTTCTTCATTTATTTAGCCTAAAAAATACAATATATATATTTAAAATTGGTCGGGTGGGTCGGGTTGACGGGTGACCTGATTTGTAATTCAGGTCAACCCGGGTCAACCCGAACCCAACCCGACAAAAAATATCGGGTCAGACCCGTTTTGACCCGAACCCATAAACCCCCAACCCTAACCTTATTTTTCGGGTCGGGTCGGGTCGGGTTATCGGGTCGGGTTCGATTTTGACACTCCTAATATCCGGGTTGCATTAGCCAATCCCATAGGCATAACATTCCAAATATAGTGTCCTTGTGGTGTAGAAAAGACTGTGAATTTCTTATTGCCTTCTTCCGTCTGAATTTGATAGAATCCAGACTTACAATCAAATTTTGAGAACACTTTAGCATTTTGTACATAGCTAATTAGATGTTCTTTACTAGGTATGAAGTACCCATCAAATTCCAAGATCTTATTAATACATTGGTAGTTAATAACTAGCCTGGGTTTTCCTCTCTTTATTTCACCATGATTTCTAACCAGAAAACATGGGCTGCTATATGGTAAAACTCTTTCTTTAATTAAACCAAAGTTTAAATGTTCCTTGATAATCATTCTCATATCTCTTTGATCTGTTATGTTTATAGGGATAGGCTTGTATCTAACGAATTCTGTAAGGCCCGAAAATATTAAATTATTAATTATGGAATTTGAGAATTAAATTTCATATTAAGGGCTAATATTGATTTGAGAAGTTATGGAAATGATAGATTTAATTTTTGAGCCGAAAATATTTCATTTGAGAATTTACGGATTTTGAGAATTAAATTCCGAAAATTCTTAAATTTAAAGAATAAATATTCGATTTGAATATTTATGGAATTTGAGATTAAATTTCATATTTCGGAAATTAAAGAAGATGTATTTTGAAGATGAAACCCAACCAGGGGTTGATTTGAAAATATCGAAGATCCGAGGGCTAAAGTGCAAAAGGCCGGGATTATTGATTTAATTTGAATTTATTTAATTTTAATTCGAGTCTATTTAATTTGGGAATATCTAGAGTTTCGATTTTAATTCTAATATTCTTAAATTATTTTGGATTGAAATTGAATTAAAACGAAGGCTGAGGACTGAATTGCAATTTACGAAAATTGAGGGACTAAATTGCAATTATGCAACACATATCCGATTTTTAATCAGATTATCAGCATGTACACGTGCATTTTTGTTAAGGAATTCAGAAGTGAAGAACAGAGGAAGCCGAACCCTCTTATTCCTTTTTCGTTTTGAGTTTCAAATCGCCGTAACTTTTGATCCGCTCGTCCGATTTCAATTCCAAAAGATGTTCTGGAATCCTTGCGACGAAGCCTTCGATTTGATGTAAGTATTTTGTTCTCTCGGCATGTTTTGAAGAACGAAATATGGCAGAGATCAGATTATGAAACTATGTTGTGTTTTTGAGTTCGTATGCCATTCGATATCGCAGTCGGATTGGAAATGAATTAAGAAACGAACTTTTCATGGTTTCAGCATGTTTTTGACTTGTTAACATGTGATTATAGCTGCTGATATGATGAATTGAATGATGAATTCAGCTGATATAAGTGATACGAATGATTGAGTTGTTAGAAATGAATTCGATACCGAGTCGGTTCTCGATTTTCAATCGCTACGCCGCCGGTTGATGTTTTGACTTCGTTTTGATAGCCTATAACTGAGTTGAGATAGTTGTTTAGATGTTATGAATGTTATGGCATTTGTATTTCTCGATTTCAGTTGAGTTTTGAAGGCTAACGATTCAAGACTCTGAGTTATATCGAATAAGAAGAAGTTGAAGTTTGAAATGATGTTGATTGAATTTATATTGATGATTTTGATTCAATTCTGAAATGATTGAATAGAATGAGGTTTGATATACATGTTTTTGATGATATGTTTCAGAGTTTAATAGGAGACTATTGACTCAAGAACCTCAACTTGAAACCAAAGAAGAAGTGATCAAGATTGAAGCGAATGTGATTGAAGATTGATTATGATTGAATGATCAGATTCATATAGGAGTTGTGGTACTTCCTATCCAGATGTGGAACATGACAAACTTGAGAATGAAAGGTATAATAATGACATCGCAAGTTAGGGATTGTGAAACTCAAGAACGACTATTCTTGAGTTATCCCGAACAAACCACATACTTGTTTAAGTATTTGTTCTTGAGGTAGAACTTATGTTATTGTCGATCCATCACAGGTAGTGGATCTTTATTGCTTTTGATATGATTGTATATTGAATTGATTCTATGCCAAGGTTGCGGTTAACCTTATTTTCTAGCCCGGAATGGCTACGATAGATGGATATCCATGTCAAGATCGGTTACGAATCTTGATGGAAATGAAGTGATAAGAATCAATTCTTGAGATAAGCGCGCTATATAAATTGAAGTCTTGATTTGAAATTTGAGTCGATATATGCGTTATTTTTACTCTATTCTTGAGTTGATATGTTTAGAGTTGATATGAATTCATTTAACGCGTTTATATGTCGATTATACTGAGAATGATTTCTCACCGGAGTTTATCCGGCTGTTGTTTTGTTTTGTATGTGTGCATCACAACAGATGGGGCAGGAGCTGGTCAGAGATGACATTGATAGCTCAGGAGAGAGATGTAGCAAGTGTGGACTCGGGTTTATAAGTTAAAGCTTGGTATAGTGATAGCATCAAACATAGCAAGAACTTAAGACTTGAAGTTATTTATGCTATGTTGAATAGCTTGTAGTTTCTTTTATTCCTTAAGCTATTCATTTGATGTAATACATGTATGATTTGATGATAGGAACCTGGTATATGAAAGTATGCATGTTCTTAGAATTTATAATATGTTTAGACTCGAATTTTGTTGGTTGATTCATGTCATTGTTCCAAGCTTGACAGCAGAAAATGTCCTCTGGTGTTTTCTGGAAATGGTGCACGCTCGATCGGATGAAGTTCACCGATCGAGCGAGGCCCTTAAATTGAAGGCAGAAAATTGAGCATTTTGGGCTCGCTCGATCGGTAGGTTTTGACCGATCGAGCGAGACCAAAAAATGTGCAGAACCGAGAGCATGATTTAATTGCTCGCTCAATCGGCTAACTTTTCCGAATCGAGCGAGGCTCGGGAATTTTTTAAAAAAAAATTTCTGCTCTTGATTTATTATTCTTTAATTGTTTGATTAATTGTTTAATTAATCATTAGCTGCCCTAAAATGAGATTAGCAATCCGAGGTCCCCACAAATTCATACTCTTTGCCTTCCTTTAAAGTAAGGATGACTTTGAGTTGATTTCTATCCCACCATGCCAATGGATTCTCATTATAAATTTCTTTGAGCTTATTTTTGACATCTTCCAGAGAGACCTTGTTTTCCAACTCTATATCTCTGTGATTTAGAGTTACCTTGAGAAATTTCATATCCTCTGTTTGGAGTTCTCTTTCTATTGTTATTTTCAACATGGTTTCTCCAAACCTTCTCGAATCTTTCATTTTTGGGTGAAAAAGTTGTAACTCCCCAATTTTATTTTAATTGAGTTTATTTTAGATAATCAGATATTACAGAGTTCAAGAGCCGACTTGATTTTGATCAGGGTTTTTTTTGCAATTTTCGGATTTTTTAGGGAATAAAACGCAAAAATGGGTTTTGTTATATTATCTTGAGTTGAAAGTTGACTTGGTCTTGACAATCTTCTCTTATCCTTCTTCCCCTTAGCCGTATCCTCCATTGGAGCTTGGGAGCGCCTCTTTCAAGCTTTTTTTCTTCGATTTCTGCTCGATCCGTCCGTTCAAAATTATTTTCGAAGGCAGATTCGCGATCCCGGCAGCGAGAGCTTTGTTCTATCGTAAGTTTTTCTCCGATCAGTTATACTTCTATTTTTGGATGTTGTTAGAATCGATTGAGTTTCGGTTATGTTGCTCTTGAGCTATTTCTTATCGATTATTCTCAGTCGGTTTTGAAATAGAGCGTTGTTCGGAATTGTTATGATTTTTAGAAACCTAATTCGAAAATGGAGATTTTGAGATGTGTTGGATTTGAGTTGTTTTTGATGTTTTAGCATTGAATTGAGTCGTTTGCAATGATGTACTGCTGTCTATGTTTCCGGTTTGATCAGTTCATAGCCGTTATGCCGCCGGTTTGAGTTTTAGGATTTCAAACCGTTTGATTTGTTGAACTTTGGCTATTGAGTTTATTCGTCGTTGTTGATCTTCTTTTGCCTCTGTACAGATTCGTCTGAAGTCTGTTGAGCCCAGAGTTAGCAGAAGACAAACGTCAAAGAGATTAGACGAAGAGCAGTAAAGAGTTTACCTTGAGCCTTCGTTGTTTTAGGTTGTATAGTTTTTGATATAACCTCTTTTGTAGCTTTCCATAGTTTGAGTTATTCAAATCAAAAGGTACAAGCAGACATCGTTTTAGCGTGATAGCACACTCAAGACAGTTGGTTCTTGAGTTTCCCTTAAATCACATACTTGCATCAATAATTGTTCTAGAATGGGGAACTTGTATTTTGTTGTTGAACTTTTGTTATATGGATTAATGCTTTACATTTTTCTTATGCATTCATCTTGAGCCAAATATTTGATTTCAGCGGGCAGAACGGCCCCTTTTGTTTAGACGATTTGGGGGCTATAATCGAGTGGCCTGGTTGTAGAAGTTCACCTAGTGTCAGCATACTCCTTGTAGTCGCACCAAAGTCTAGAGGATGGAGATACGTGGCACCACCTCGAACGGGAGAGTCGGTGAGTTGTTACGTGATCTCATCCTTGGGATCCCATACCATAGCAGCAAGTCCTTGATTATCATAATTGATACCTCAGTTTTAAAGAAATGCATTTCAGTCGTATTAACTTGGAATATGTTGTCTTTATATCTTGATTTTGAGATATTATTTGTTATTGATGTTATGTTGTTTTTATTGGGAATATCATTTTCACTGGAGTTATCCGGATGTTGCTTTGTTTTGTATGTGTACTTGGCAACAGGTGGGATAGGATCGAGTCAGCGAAGACTTGGTTAGCATCAAGAGTGAGAGATAGAAGTGGGACTCGTTTTAGAAGTCGTATCAGCATGTCTATCTAGTTTATGTTGAAACATGTTAAGAACTCGAACTTCGTTGTTTATGTTGTATCAAATATGCGAGTATTGAGGATTGTATGTTGTTGTTGCATGTTTATTGTACCTCATTATGTATTGAATGAATTTTTGGAGTTGATTTGGTATGCTTAAATTCTGGAAATTCTTGTTCAGAGCTGGCCGCTCGATCGGTAGAGTTTAACCGATCGAGCGAGGGAGCTGCATCTTTTTCTCTATTTTTTGCAAAAATCTTGCCCGCTTGATCGGTTGAACTTTACCGATCGAGCGGTGCTGGTGTTTTCTTCTGGGCAGAAAGTTTTGAAACCTTGCTCGCTCGATCGATTGAGTTCTACCGATCGAGCGAGGCACTTTTATTTTTAAAAAAAATTCTTTAAAAAAAATTTCTTTTATTGCTTTTAATCTTGGATCTGTATGCTTAAATATTGTTTAATCCGAGATTATATGTTTAGAACCGAGGTCTCACATTAAGTGGTATCAGAGCGATAAAATCTTGGATTGAACTAGAAGTGAGCGGGGTAGATCGAGTCCGCGTGTATTGGCTCCTCGCGTGTGTTTGAGTTATTTATTTGATTATTTAATTCTCATGCGAGCATGCTTTATATTTGAGAATTATTTGAATTACATTAATATGTGATTTAATTTATAAAGCATGAACTACTTGAGATATAACTGTTTTGTTATCGACTTGTATCCGGAATTCTGAGCAGTTGAAGGACACCGAATTGTAGCGATTGAGATATCTTGTGTAATAACCTTTGATTATCAAATGGGTTCTCGTCGAGTAATTAACAAAAACTCACCGCCAGTTACTCCTCCAAACGAACAGACTAGTACTGAAACTGATCAGATGGATGCCACAGCAACTTCTATGGAAATCTTGCTGAAGAGGTTCCAATCCTTTAAGCAGCCAACCTTGAAGGGTACTGAAAACCCTGTTGACTGTGAGAGCTGGTTGGAAGACATTGATCAGTTGTTCAATTCCCTTGATTATTCAGATGCCCTCTGAACCAGGTTAGTCATTCATCAGTTGTATGGTGTTGCTAAGAACTGGTGGATCACGATGAAGAGAGCCATGGAGAATCGAGGTATGGTCATTACTTGGACTATTTTCAAAACTGAGTTTTATAAGCGGTTTTTCCCAGTTTCGTACCGTAAGCATAAGGGAGCCGAGTTTGCCACTCTGAGACAAGGAAACTTGAACATCGAGGAGTATGTAGCCAAGTTGATAGTTTGCTGAGATTTGCACCGCACATTGCCGACAACGAAGAAGCAAAAGCCGACCAGTTCATTAATGGTATGAACCCAGACATCTTCACGTTGATAAACACTTCTAGGTCTGATAACTTTGCGGATGCCATTAATCATGCAAAGGGAGCTGAAGCAGGTTTGTTCAGACAGAGATGAAATCAGATGGTACCTCAGCAACAGAGGCAATCTCAAAATCAACCGTCTCAGTATCAGAATCAGCCATCGCGGTATCTAGGGGTGTTAATATTTCGGATAAAACCGAAAAAACCGGAAATCCAAACCGGAAAAATCAAAGACCGAACCGAACTAAAAACCGTATTTTGTAATTTGGATATAAATATTAAAACCGAAGTTTATTTGGTTTGGTTTTGGATTATATATGTCAAAAAATTAATAATTTTATTTATATTTTTATTTATATTATATGTGTTATGAGATGATATTTAGTGAATGAATAATCATTCTGAATAATTTTTTGTTGATTGTTGTTTATTTAATTCATTGTTTTTGTTTATTTAATTTATAGTTGATTGTTTTTTATGTAAGTTTTAGTTGATTGTTGTTTTTTTATGTCATTTAAACTTTATTTTTAAAGTTTTTATTAAGAAATCATGTAAAAAAAAACATATTATATTTTACATTGTATTTATGTTTTTTATTGTTTTATGTATTATTAATGATCAAACCTATTAACCGAACCGTATAAACCGGTCTATTATAGTGCAAAAACCGAACCGAACCAAAGTAGAACGGTTTGACTTCGGATTACATTTTTTATAAACCAAAAACCGGAAAACCGAATCGAAATTAGACAAATTAAAACCGAACCGACCGATGAACACCCCTAGTAGTATCAGAACCAACCACAGAGGTACGAAGGAAGTAGCAGTAGCGGTAGCAGGAAGGATCATTTCAGAGCCAAAGGGAAACAGTTCAAGAAGTCAGGGAACAGTTCTTATAGTTCCAGTGGTTCCAAGAAGTTCGGTTCAGGTTAGAGTTCTGGATTTTCATCTTCGTTTTGCAATAAATGTGGAGGTAGACATGCCCAAGAGCAGTTTGTAGGAGTTTTTGGGAACTGCAACATCTGTTAGCAGCCAGGACACTTTGCTAAAGTGTGTCCTCAGCGAGTTAAAGACCGAGCTCAGAGCGGGGGTTCTTCTAGACCTACAGCTCAGCCTGAGAGGCAGACTTCTGCGGTTCACTCCTTCCAGCCTCAGCAGCAGAACAGACAGGGAGGTAACCCGAATGCAAACCAGCCTCCGAGATAGCAGGCACGAGTCTTTGCTCTGACTGAGGATCAGGCTCAGGCAGCACCTGACGATGTTATAGCAGCTAACTGTTCGATTTTCGGTTATTCTGCTCATGTATTGATAGATACAGGTGCTTCTCATTCCTTTATCTATGAAAAATTTGTGTTGATGTATGATTTGCCTACTGAGCTTTTGCCTACTGTAGTAGTTGTTACTTTACCTTTGGTTGGAGGAATTGTTTCTGTCAGATTAGTCAGGAACTGTGAACTTTGTTTCGAGGAGAATTTGTTAGAATTAGATTGTATTGTACTTGGACTGCCAGATTTTGACTGTATTATTGGTATAGATGCTTTAACCAAGTACAGGGAAACCATCGATTGTTTTTAGAAGGTTGTCAGATTCAGACCTAAAATGGAAGACGAGTGGAAATTCTTCGGTAAGGGTTCTTGATCTAGAATTCCTTTGATATTTGTGTTATCGATGACTTGTTTGTTACAGAGAGGTGCAGAGGTATTTTTGGTTTATGCAGTGGACGTACTGAAATCTAGCCCAGAATTGGTTGACATACAAGTGGTTAGAGATTTTTCTGACGTATTTCCAGATAAGATTCCTGGATTGCCGCTGATTCGTGAGATCAAATTTGGCATTGATTTAGTGTCAAGAACTCAACCTATTTCCAAAGCTCCTTATCGTATGGCACCGGTTGAATTGAGAGAATTGAAAGAACAACTTGAGGATCTGATTGCCAATGGATACATCAAACCTAGTGTATCTCCTTAGGGTGCTCCTTTTCTGTTTGTTCGTAAGAAGGATGGTTCTATGCGGCTCTGTATTGAATACCGTCAACTGAATCAAGCGACGATAAAGAACAGGTATCCTTTACCTCGAATAGATGACCTTTTTGATCAGCTACAGGGTTCTTCTATCTATTCAAAGATGGATCTGAGGTCGGGATATCATCAGCTGAGAGTGCGAGAGGAAGATATTCCTAAGACTGCTTTCAGAACAAGGTATGGTCATTTCGAGTTTATAGTCATGTCGTTCGGTTTGACTAACTCTCCAGTGGTTTTTATGGGTTTGATGAACCGTATCTTTCAGCGTTATTTGGATGAGTTTGTTATTATCTTCATCGATGATATTCTTATCTACTCGAAGAACCGTACTGACCATGCAGAACATTTGAGGATCGTCTTGCAGATTTTGTGAGCCGAACAGTTGTATGCCAAGTTGTCTAAGTGTGAGTTCTGGTTGGAACGAGTTGTCTTCCTCAGTCATATTATTTAAGTAGATGGGATTTCTGTTGATCCCAGCAATATTGAAGCGGTCATGAATTTTCCTAGACCAACATCAGTGTCTGAGATCCGAAGCTTTATGGGTTTAGCTGGTTATTATCACCGATTCATCGAGGGATTCTCATCTATTGTCAAGCCGATTACCCAGGTGACTCAAAAAAATGCGCCTTTTATCTGGACTGCAGATTGTGAGGCTAGCTTTGTTGACCTGAAGAGGAGACTGACCAGTGCTCTGATTTTTTCTATTTCATCAGGTACTGGAGGTTTTACCGTGTATTGCGATGCTTCTAACCGAGGCTTGGGAAGTTTTCTCATGTAGCATAATCATGTGATAGCATATGCATCGAGGCAGCTGAAGCCACATGAGACTCGTTATCCGGTTCATGATCTTGAACTCGCTGCGATCGTATTTGCTTTGAAGATCTGGCGTCACTATCTTTATGGCGAGTATTTCGAGATCTTTTCGGATCATAAGAGCCTTAAGTATTTGTTTTCACAGGCAGAGCTAAATATGAGATAGAGAATATGGTTAGATTTTTTAAAGGATTTCGACTGTGAAATTAAATATTACCCGGAAAAGTCGAATGCAACTGCAGATGCCTTGAGCCAAAAGCTTTGTTCTTTATCTCTTTCTACTATCAGTGTTTCTCAGTTGATCGATGATTGTTGCACTTCTGGTTTGGAGTGTGAAACAGGTAGGAAGACTATCAGAGTGTTTGCTATTCAAGCCGAGCCAGAGTTATTTATTTTGATCAAAGAAGCACAGAAGTCTGATCCGAGCACTCAGATTTCAGCAGAGAAATTTAGATCAGGGCATCAGTCTAAATTCCAGTTAGAGATGATGTTTTGTTTGTGAATAATCGTATTGTTGTGCCTGATATTGCGGAGTTGAGACAGCGTATTCTTAGAGAGGCACATTGCAGTCGGTTCAGTATTCATCCTGGAGGTCGTAAGATGTATAACGATTTGAAGAATCAATTCTGGTGGAAGAGAATGAAGAGCAATGTTGCGAGATTTGTATCCTGATGTTTGAACTTTCAGCAAGTGAAAGCAGAGAGGAAGCGACCGGGTGTTCTGTTGCACAGTCTATTTGTTCCTGAATGGAAGTGGGATCACATTTCGATGGATTTTGTCACAAAGCTACCACGATCTGTTCGAGGATGCAATGCTATTTGGGTAGTGATCGACAGATTGACGAAGTCTACTTGCTTTATTCTGTACAGGATGACGTATCATTACGATCAGATGGCTGAGTTGTATGTTAGCAATGTTTTGAGATTGCATGGTGTGCCGAAATCGATCGTTTCAGACCGAGACCCTAGATTCACTTCGCACTTTTGGCACAGTCTTCAAGAGGCACTTGGTACTCGATTGCATCTGAGTACAACTTATCATCCTCAGACCAACGGACAGTCAGAGCGGACTATCCGGACATTAGAGGATATGCTTTGAGCAGTAGTGCTAGACTTTGGCACTAGTTGGCAAGATTCTTTGCCTCTTGTCGAGTTTTCTTACAACAACAGTTATCAAGCGAGTATCGTTATGGCGCCTTTTGAGGCATTGTACGATAAAAAGTGTCGATCTTCTTTTTTTTGGGACGATATGTCCAAGTCACCTGATTTGGGACCGGATATGCTTCGAGTTATGGCAGAGCAAGTAAATATCATTCAGTCGATAATGAAGTCAGCTCAGGATAGACACGCAAAGTATGTGAATATCAGACGCAGACCTCTGAGTTTCGATCAGGGAGATCGAGTATTCTTTAAGATTTATCCTTTCAGAGGCACTGTTAGATTTGAAAAGAGATGGAAGTTATCTCCGAGATTCATCGGACCGTATGAGATTCTCGAGAAGTTAGGCGATCTTGCCTACAGAATTGCACTTCCTCCATCTTTATCTCGTATTCACAACGTTTTTCACGTCTCTATGTTGCGGAAGTATCATCCAGATCCTTCTCATATTCTTCAGCTTGATGAGACTCTGAGCTCCTTTGAGCGACCGATTCAGATCCTTGACCGAAAGGAGAAGCAGCTCAGAACCAAGTTGATTCCTTTGGTGAAAGTGCAGTGGAGCCGTCACGGAGTCGAGGAAGCAACCTGGGAGAAAGAATCTGATATGAGACAGCGTTTTCCAAAGTTATTCGGATGACGTGAGTTCTTCTTACTGTCTTATGTCCTTTATTCTATCTTATGTGATAGATTCTTATTGATTTCGAGGACGAAATCTCTTCTGAGAGGTGGAGAATTGTAACACCCCAATTTTATCTTAATTGATTTTATTTGAGATAATCGGAGATTACAGAGTTCAAGAGCCGACTTGATTTTGATCAGGGTCTATTTTGCAATTTTCTGATTTTTCAGGGACTAAAACGCAAAAATGGTTTTTGTTATATTATTATCTTGAGTTGAAAGTTGACTTGGTCTTCACAATCTTCTCTTCTCCTTCTTCCCCTTAGCCGTATCCTCTATTGGAGCTTGGGAGTGCCTCTTTCAAGCTTTTCTTCTTCGGTTTCTGCTCGATCCGTTCGTTAGAAATTATTTTCGAAGGCAGATTCGCGATCCCGGCAGCGAGAGCTTCGTTTTATCGTAAGTTTTTCTCCGATCAGTTATACTTCTATTTTTGGATGTTGTTAGAATCGATTGAGTTTCGGTTATGTTGCTCTTGATCTAGTTCTTATCGATTATTCTCAGTCGGTTTTGAAATAGAGCGTTGTTCGGAATTGTTATGATTTTTAGAAACCTAATTCGAAAATGGAGATTTTGAGATGTGTTGGATTTGAGTTGTTTTTGATGTTTTAGCATTGAATTGAGTCGTTTGCAATGATGTACTGCTGTCTATGTTTCCGGTTTGATCAGTTCATAGTCGTTATGCCGCCGGTTTGAGTTTTGGGATTTCAAACCGTTTGATTTGTTGAACTTTGGCTATTGAGTTTATTCGTCGTTGTTGATCTTCTTTTGCCTCTGTACAGATTCGTCAGAAGTCTGTTGAGCCCAGAGTTAGCAGAAGACAAACGTCGAAGAGATTAGACGAAAAGCGGTAAAGAGTTTACCTTGAGCCTTCTTTGTTTTAGGTTGTATAGTTTTTGATATAACCTCTTTTGTAGCTTTCCAGAGTTGGAGCTATTCAAATAAAAAGGTACAAGCAGACATCATTTTAGCGGGATAGAACACTCAAGACAGGTCGTTCTTGAGTTTCCCTTAAATCACATACTTGCATCAATAATTGTTCTAGAATGGGGAACTTGTATTTTTTTTGTTGAACTTTTGTTATATGGATTAATGCTTTACGTTTCTCTTATGCATTCATCTTGAGCCAAATCTTTGATTTCAGCGGGCCGAACGACCCCTTTTGTTTAGACGATTTGGGGGCTATAATCGAGTGGCCTGTGTGTAGAAGTTCACCTAGTGTCAGCATACTCCTTGTAGTCGCACCAAAGTCTAGAGGATAGAGATACGTGGCACCACCTCGATCGAGAGAGTCGGTGAGTTGTTACGTGATCTCATCATCGGAATCCCATAGAATAGCAGCAATTCCTTGATTATCATAATTGATACCCCAGTTTTAAAGACATGCATTTCAGTCGTATTAACTTGGAATATGTTGTCTTTATATCTTGTTTTTGAGATATTACTTGTTATTGCATGTTATGTTTCTTTTACTGGGAATATCATTCTCACCGGAGTTATCCGGCTATTGCTTTGTTTTGTATGTGTACTTGGAAACAGGTGGGGCAGGATCGAGTCAGCGAAGTCTTGGTTAGCATCAAGAGTGAGAGATAGAAGTGGGAGTCGTTTTAGAAGTCGTATCAGCATGTCTATCTAGTTTATGTTGGAACATGTTTAGAACTCGAACTTCGTTGTTTATGTTGTATCGAATATGCAAGTATTTAGGATTGTATGTTGTTGTTGCATGTTTATTGTACCCCATTATGTATTGAATGAATTTTTGGAGTTGATTTGGTATGCTTAAATTCTGGAAATTCTTTTTCAGAGTTGGCCGCTCGATCGGTAGAGTTTAACCGATCGAGCGAGGGAGCTGCAGACTTTTCTTTGTTTTTTGCAAAAATATTTCCCGCTCGATCGGTTGAACTTTACCGATCGAGCGGTGCTGGTGTTTTCTTCCGGGCAGAAAGTTTTGAAACCTTGCTCGCTCGATCGGTTGAATTCTACCGATCGAGCGAGGCACTGTTCTTTTAAAAAAAATTCTTTTATTGCTTTTAATATTGGATCTTGTATGCTTAATTATTGTTTAATCCGAGATTAGATGTTTAGAAAAGAGATCTCACAAAAGTTGTCCTTTATCACCATGCTGGCTGCGAAATATTATCGGCAATTATCGATAAAAGACAATCTTAAGTCTTTGAATGATAATTTTATGATCACAAATTGTAGTGAACATAAGTCGTTTGGACTCATTATCTTGTGTGTACCTCTTAAACATTTGTAAGAAGTTATTTTCTAACAGGATATCAGCTCTTGTGTCATGGAAATATATTAGTGGTCGTGTCTTTACCTTGTACCAAGGTGTTTGACCTGCTCCTCTAATGAGGATCTCTGCTTGTTTTATTCCTTTGCAAAGAATTAAAATTATTCTAGAGAAATCTCGTCTAGCAATTTTTGGCAAGTCCTCTTCACATTCCTTAGGGAAGATTCCTATCTTTGATGTACAAATTTCTGCTCCTGAATCAATACAAGCTGCAAAGTATTCAGATTTATATTGTTCATTCAACATCCCAATTGGAATGTATAGAGAAAGGACTTGCCATTTTACTTAAAGGGATTACTAAATGGTCCTGCCATTTTTAGTAAATTGTATTGTAACTCAGTAATCCGATTAAGACTATTTAGCTTTAATGTTTCTAAGGCCTCAGTAGGTAGAGTATTGTTACTCTTTTCTACTTCTTCAATGCATCCTAGTAAATCATAATCATGATTTACTAATTTTAATTTTTGCTTCTTTCTCTGTTTGTGAACATAGTTTTCGAATCTGATTAAGGGAGCGTCCCTTATCCAAATGTCTTGGTTTTCCATCTCGTAGAATTCTTATTGAATTCTCCAAGTCTTTTCTTTTGCCATAAAAACTCTATTCCTTTTTCAAGGTGTTTTCATGGTTTATGATCTTCCAGGAATTCTAAGCCCAGAATTAGTCGATCTGCTTCTTTTCCCGGAATTCCAGAAATTTGAAATTCCAATTCACCAATATTTATCAATCATTGGTAAGTTTCTTTTACCTGTTGTTCTAAATAGTAAATCGAGTTACAAGGAAATTGATTCCCATGACCTGTAATTTCAAATACTATTTTGATTTCTTTCCAACCTTTTGGAGATCTAAGTTTTCCTATTATGGAAAACTCTCTTTCTTCTGGTTGAATTTCCTGAATAGGAGATTTTTCCCATTTTCGACTTGTAATTCTGTCATCTTGGAAAGATAACCTTTGGAGTTCTATTTTGAGATCTCTATATAGAACTGGTCTATCTTGAATTTGGATGTCTGTTTCGTGTATTATAGGAAACTCGATTCTTTCCGGATAAATTTCTTGAGCAACTTTCCCAAAAATCTCTGGTATTTCAATAAACTCATTTCTAATAAATAACTCTGAATGATGAGTATTAGAAAAAGCATATAAATTTGATATGTAATATAATATGGTCTATTACCTTCCTTCATTAACTGTTTTTCCTTGAAGTTTTGATGCAACGTCAAGGCTCGACTAAAGTCTTTATCAGCTAAATTGTAGTTTATTCTGGGATAAATAACTCCTACAATTTTTTCCACGCATAAATTTCCTGAGATAGTTTTCAGAACAACATCTTGAATATTCCTCATTCTTTTATCGCATACTACGATATCTATGGGTGAATCTATTTATTCTTTAAAAGTAGCCTTGATAATTATCTGGATTTCTCCAATATGAATCCAAGACATTGTCCTTGCTACTTCAGTTTTCAATTTCTGTAATTCCTCTCTTATTTCTTCAAAAGAAATTAGTTGCATCTCTATTTGATTACTGGTTAACTCCATAGGGATCGTCATTTCCCTTCTGGATACCTTGTAAATCAAATTATGTCTTATTTGTCTAAGTCCCAGATTTCCTAAAACTCTTTCTACTTGTCCTGCTGAAAATACTTGATACTTCTGTAAAGTAGGATTTTTTCTCATAATCATTTGGACCATATTATGAGATATAGTGGTTTGACTAAAGAAACCAGCCAAAATTTCATGTGTTTCATGTCGAAACACTTCTTCCTTATTCTAATTCTGATTCTGATTCGGATCCATCATCAGATCTTTCTTGACTGAAAAATATATCTTCTCTGTACATGCTTTCGTCTGAGGGAATATCCTCAAACTGATATACTTGGACAAGATCTTGAAAGAAGACGGCATCATCCATATCAGGTGTCGCTTCAAAGAGTTTGACTCCTTTCTTCTAGTTCTCTGGACAATTTGTTGAAATATTTCCTCTTGCTCCACATGTCCAGTAGTTACAATCCTTGAAACTTTCACTTGCTCTCGTATGAGTTCTCCTGAAAGTTCTTCTGTATGGTGTTCTTCCCCGGCTTTGAGACAAACTTGTTGCTGGGGATGAAATCTTGCTTTTTGTAGGTCCACTTCTTTTTCCTGATCTATAAGATCTTGCCTTTTGTTTAGACCAAACTTTTCTTGGTTTCCAATAACTTCTCATTCTTTTATTGTAGGGATTATTTCTGAATTTCTTCCTCTTAAATCTCTGTAATCTATTCTCAGTGACTGTTGGGAGATCGTTTTCTCTACAACATAGAGGAGTATGTTTATTAATACCTCTTATCTTTTTGTAGTTCTTTTGTAATGATGCCATGTGGCATCATTCTGCCAATTTTTTTTAAGAAAAGAGGCTCGTTTTGCCAGTGTGTCTTGATTACCTGGAATGTATTCTTTTATAAGTATTTCTCTCCAGGGACTTGACATTTTTACAAAAAAAAAAAAAAAAGGCTAAATAGCTACATTTTTTTTCAACTCCCAAATTCCATATGTATTTTGTGAATAACATAATGTATTCATCTACTAAACATATATCGTGCAATTCGAGACTATACAGAGCTTGAGTATATCTTTTTTTCTTCATTGTATCTTGATTATTGAAGTAGTCCACTCCTATAAATTTTGCTTTAAATAGGGTAGCCATTCTTCCTCCAATCTCACTTAGGGATTCTTCTGCTAAGACTGATTTCTTAGTCTCAGGCATTGTCATTTTCCACGCTATCTTAACTGATCCCATGAGACACATTTCTAGAAGTTTAATGAATTCTTTTTTATTGAGATCTAAAGTTCTCGATGCGATTCTCATAGTTGACGTCCAATTGTCTATAAGATCTTCTCTGTTTTTGAAATCCAGAACATCGAGGTTTAACATAACCCCATAAGGATGTATCAGATCTAAAACCGTTTTTCCATAAGGAGTTTGGTGGAGTGGGATTCTACTCCCTCTCGACCTAGTGTCTACTGGATGCGAATTTTCTCCAACTTGGAATTCACTATGTGGTTCTTCTGTTTTAACCACATATCTTGAAGGATTCCCTGTAGGTTGTTCACCTTCAAAGAAATTCATCTTTAGATCTACTACTTTAATATTTGCAAATGAATTTGCAAGATCTTGTAGATCCTCAAGACCTAATCTTTCTAAAATAGTCATCAAATAGTATTTTTCTCTGATACTGCTTTTATAAGATTGATCGGATAACCTTCCTCCTGTATTACCTTTTCTCGAACCAGAGATTTGTTCTAGAGTTTGGATTTTTGTTTGAAGATCCTTTAGAGTTGCAAGAATTTATTCTTGCCTCTTAAGAATTTCTTCAATCTGTCGAGGTATTTCATACAGCTGATTGCTGTAATATTGTAACGTCTTTTGGATTTCTCTAAGATCTCCGGAGAGTTTAGAGGAATCTGGGGTAATATCTAGAAATTGGGAGTTAGAAATCATATTTTTTAATCCCTTCAGAGCCTACAAAAACCAGAGCCTTATTATTTATGAACTGTTGTAAGGAATCTATTTTAAATAGATTCACTTGTTTATAGGATTCCATATAAATGAAATCCCCCTGGTTCAAACCTTCGCTTGAAATCATTTTTTTTTTTTCTGAAAATCTTCTCCTCAACAAAAAAAAAAATGATTTAACGAATAATATTACGTCTGAGACTCTGAATAATTAACCTAAAGCTCTTATACCATTTTTACGGATAATTCTTCGTACAATAATTAAGCACAAAATCTTCAGATTCTAGCATAAAACCTCAGATTTTAAGCATAAATTAACATAAATCCAGTACAAGAATTAAACATTTAAGTATCCAAGTTTGGTGGTCCCAGAGAGTTTTTGCAAAGAATCTTTGTGTACGGAGTTAGAGCAAAGTCAAGTTTGGATTTGAAAATTTATCACCAATTTATCCATTATGTATCATTCTATGAGTTGTAAATTGGTAATTTAAATTCAGTTTATATAATTTTTCGTTATGTTTTATAGGTTTACACTTATAAAATTTGATAAAATTTGTTTTTATCGCTTCTCCAATTATACGATAAATACATTAAATTATTTTAAAATGTATACAAATATCTTGTCATAAAATTTTTAGTAAATTTATAATTAGTTATACAAATAAAATGCATAAAAAATATATACAAATAAATATACAATAATTTATATTTAAATTATTAAAATTATAATATATCCAATTATAAATTTTCGATTTTTTAGATTTTGAACATATTTCATCCCTACCATCGTTCAATTCTTTCTTCAAGTTTCCTACTTCAAATTTTCGTCACTGTAAATTGGCCGTATCTTCTCCGTCGGTTGTCGGTTTTCGAAAGTAAATATAGATTCGTAACCCTCTCGACGAGAGCTATCTATTGATACCAAGTTGGCAAGGTTCCATCGCGACCTCTGGCGAATCTGTCGCTCCTTGCCGTTGCGTGCCGCCGCCGCACGATGCCGGAAACCAGAAATGAGTGAGGGGTTTTATTCCTCGAGGCATAAGCTTTCCATTGATACCAATATCGAGGTATAAATCGTGATTTCAAGCTAAACCCGAAACCCTAGCTTACGATTATTCCTTGTGTCGGTTATCCTTCGATTTTCTTGGGTTATTTTACTGATTTTGGGTTATTGGTTTCTTAGAGTTGAGCTTAGGATCGTTTTGCAGCAAAACAACTCATTTTCCCGTGAATTCAGCCGTGCAGCCATTTTCTTTCTCTTTTTCGGCTGAGCTGCATCACCGCATAGCTCGACTTTGTTTCGAGTTGTGGTGAGTTAAGTTCGACCTTTTCCAGCTTTAAATTCTGGTAGAAAGGGCTGCCGGTTAAGGAATTTTCACCGCTCAGTTTAGTCCAAATTATTGGTTCAATTAATGATCAAATTGATATTTGCTATATACTTGATTATAAGTATGAACTTGCGACGATTTGAGGTTTCGAATAAATTCTCAGAATTTTGAACAGTTTCGAAAATTCAGAATTATAGTTTTGGGATTGTCGAAGGATTGTGTAACATGAATCAAGTATGAGCTAGTCCGATGTCTTAGAATCATTAATTATTATTATTGGACATTAATATGCAAAATTTTGAAATAAAAGGAAAAAATTTGGAAATTTAATCGCTGGGATGTTAATTTAGTGATATTAAAGCTAAAAATATTTTGTGACTGTCTAATTTAGAAATTAAATAATTTTCATCTTGCCTTTGTTTAAATTGTTGTCATTAGAAATTTGTTGAGAATTGCTTGACAATATTCTTTAAATGATTCAACACATTATGCAATGTCTGTGTAGTTGGAACTAGTGAAAAATAGAATATAGATAGTAAAAGAAAATCAAATCTTGTCAACGAGTAAATGAGTCCAACAATGAACAATTTATATCATTGGGCAACAATTTTTACATCATAATCTAGTCGCTTAACATGCACACAAAGTGTTTGATGGAGTGCACTCTTGTCAATTCCCCTAGTTCTCAATGTCCCTCTTTCCACTCACTTCTCAATCATTTTTCATTGTATCATTGCTTTGATCTTTTCACTAGGTAACAAGAGATAATCTTGTTTTCTTGATGCAGGGCCCGATGGGGCCGAGATGGAAAGGAAAAGCTGCAGAAGCAACGGCTCTCGCAGACCCCATGTCAAAAATAGTTTGTCGACTTCAATCATCTTTGATCGAGTCCAATTCACATGGAATCCTTTCCGGTTGCAGCGTTCTTCTTGCAGCACATCTAGAGCAAACTGAAATCTTGAATCAAGCTTGTTTTGGTCGCCCCATAATCACCGTTGAGAGGGATAACCAGTGGTTTCAATTGAGTTTGGAAGAAGCTTTTTACTTGTGTTATGTGATGAAATGCATTAAGATTATAGGTGAAAATAACTGTCCGATAAACGATATAGAGTTGTTGCAGTACATGACCTCCAAGAAAGATTGTTTCACAATATTATTTAAAGCATACTCACATCTTCGAATGAAGAATTGGGTGGTGAGGGCAGGGTCTCAGTATGGTGTCGACTTTGTTGTCTACCGGCATCATCCAGCTCTGGTGCATTCAGAATATGCCGTTCTCGTGTTATCCGAGGAAGATGACGATGCAAATGGCAGGCTAAGGGTTTGGTCTGATTTTAATTGCACGCTCCGTCTCTGTGGTAGTGTTGCGAAGACATTGTTGGTTCTTTTTATTAGCAAAAATGGTAGCAATGGGGATGTTTCTCCCTTATGTTTGGAGAATGATAATGTTGAGGAGAGGATCATTACCAGATGGATTCCAGAGCAAAGCCGAGAAAATCAAGGAATGGAACATAAGAAATCATTTAAATCACAAACTTAATTATAGTTCTGATTATGGGAGACCCAATGTAAGATTCAAGCCTCCTATGGTGGGGGTGAGAATCAATTTAATATATTTTGAGGTACAAACTACGAAGACCTTGTTATGTTTTGTTTTTGAGGAAATAATTTTGGAAAAACAAGTTGCATGTTCGGGAGAAAAAACTTAGTAAACTCATCATACTCCGAGCAAAAAAAAATAAAAAATAAATAAAATAATAATAATAATAATAATAATAATAATAATAATAATAATAATAATAATAATAATAATAATATCGTTTGTTAAAAGCCATCGCAAGTAATTATAACAACGGTTTTTATTAGGGGTTGACATAATTTGGTTACAACCGAAAAAACTTTCGGTTATTCGGTTCGATTTGCGGTTTTAGCTAAAAATCGTATAAACCGAACCGGTCGGATTGTAATTAAAATAATATATTTATGGATATTGGGCCATACAATGATACAGATTACAATTGGGCCTAATATTCCTCATCACTTTCTGGGCATAATAGGTTTAAACGAGGATGAGGCCCGGATTGTAATTCGTTTATTTGAATTAGGGATTTTTTGGCACTCATTCGTCACCGCTTTCTTCCTTGCCAATATGCAGTAGCCGCTTTATTCCTTGCTCCTTACCAGTAGGAGACTCGGCGGCGTGAATTCCATGATATTTTAATAGTTTATAGGTTGGATTCGAATCTTGGAACTATCATAAGCCAAGCCCTGATTTTGCAGCTTGTTTCACTTTTCCGGTGAGTTGCCGACGGAGTAGCGCGTGTTTGGATTTCGGCTAAGTTTAGCTTCGAGTTGGACAAATTTTATGTTTATTTTCATCTCGTAACTCAATTTTTTTTACCTCATTAACTTGAGGTTCAGTGGGCTGCTTGGAGATGAAAAATTATCTCCTCTATTTATTTCAAAATTTATTGAAATTTCTCGAGCTTCAAGCTCGTATTGTCGGCAATGGTGGCACTGGTAATTTTTAACTTTATTCAAATATTGATTCTTGTTTTTCGTGCTATTTCTTTCAATAGATAAAAGATTTGTGATGATTTCAAAAAATTTTGTTAAATGTTCAAAGGTGTATTAGAGCATCTCCAACCATCCTTCATTTTGGAGATGGTTTGGCCTCCAACCATCCTCTATTTGCATCCTTTATTTTGGAGGATGCTACAATGATCCTCCATACTCTTCAAATAGAAGATGGTATATTTACGAAAATGTTATCCTCCAAAATTATTTTTTAGACCTTGAAAATAATAAATTTATTTTTTAGTTCCTATTTTAAATTATTTTCAGTTTTTATATTAAATATTACTTGGTAAATTAGTCTAATTTTTATTATTTTGAGTGTTCTCCCATTTTATTTTTAAAATTAATTTTAGTGTTTAATTTTTTTAGTTTAATTAAATTTTATTTGTTTTTTTAATAATTTTTCAATAAATTAATTGTAATTTTATTATTTTTAAATAATATTAAATGGAAATTATGAACAAAGTAATTAGAAACACACAAAACAATTTAGCACAAACATTTTATTCAAAACACGATTTACTACAAACATTTTGTCGACTTAATATAACTTGGAAACCATGCGATTATTTTGACACGAGAATAAATCACCAACAAAAAAAAAAACACAAATAACAATAAAAATAAACACACTCGTCGTAATCAAGAAAATAAACTAGTAGTCCGATAGGTTGGGTCCGGGTGGTGAAGTTCCTCCAAAAAATTGTCCGAAAGGTGCAAAATTCCCAGCGGAACAATCCCCTTTTGCTAGTCTTTTCTTATAAATGTTTTGTTGATGTTTGATCAAGTATGGACGCACTGACTCATCAACAGACATGGGGTTCAACAATAGTATTTTATTATCTTTCTTCTCGGCCATTATATCATTTCTTTGTCTCTCAATATCAATGAATTCTTTTCGATGGATCTCAGCATTCTCCATCACAGCCACCATTTTTTCACTACATTTGGCCATTATGAAAAGGTCATTCGAGTGTTCTTCATTAGCTTTTCTTTTTCCTTTGGCCTTTTTTATGCCAATTGGACGCTTAAAACCCCCTGATGGGCTATCTTCATCCAGGTTTATAGCAAATCCGGATAAAACTGGAGAATCGGGTGTTGGTGATCCTGTGTTGGGAGAATAGTCTGATTGGGATGAATCGATGTTCCCATGGTTTGGTACAAAATTAGGTAAAACACCATTGGACGGTCTAAACTTCTCTTGATCTTTAAGTAACTGCCAAACATGATCCAACCTCCAAGTCAACCCAGATGATTGCTTAAATAATTCTTTTGCTCGATCCAACTACAACCACATATAATTTGTATCTTAGTTGCATACTGTAAAAATAAAATTCATTTGATATATGTGAATGCTAAGAATGTCACTTCTATTTATAGCTCAACAATTTTGGATAACAAATATGGTCCAACGGTTAATATTAAAGGATATATGATCTGACGCTTCTAATCAACTTACTTGGATGTATGTTTCTTGAGATACGCAAATTGAATCTGAAAGGTGTATATTTAGATAACTAAGTTTTAAAAAAATATGCAAAGATATGTTATGTGTACAGATGAGTAGTCAAATCAGTCATCAAGACCTGTGAGTAGTGGCCAACTAGACATCACATCTTTTATGTCTTTCATTGCACGATTGTAGACAACACGTGATAAAGTTGTGCAATAGTTGAGTATTGAGTTGTCTCTGATCGCGACTAGACAACCCATGCCAGCTGCTACTAGAAGACATGACTACTTGCAAATAAAGTATTAAAATATGTAAATATATATATACATGACCTTTATATGTGTGTATTGTACATGACCAGCCACATCATTTGTCACTACCCGTGAGTAGTGGACAACTAGACACACCCATGCCAGCTGCTAGTAGAAAACATGAGTACTTGCAAATAGACAAATAATGGAGTATTTTATTGTAAATAAAATGACACAAGTGGATAATCCATTATTGGATTCCATTTCAATGACACAACCCGTGACATTTATGTACAATCAAGTATTAAAATATGTATATATATATATATATTCTCAAAAAAAAATGTAAATATATGTTATATACATAAATGACTAGTCACATCACTTGCCACTACCCGTGAGTAGTGGCCAACTAGACACACCATTTTTGTGTTTTTTTATTGTAAACATACAATTTTAGATATTCCGTGACATTTATTCATCCTACTGAATATGAGTATTTAAGACCCAGGACTTGGTCTTCATTTACATATCCTACTGAAAATGAATTTTCATGAGGGAGGTCCTTCAAATTTTTCTTTCAATGCACCCTCGCCACCATTTGATGGTGAAGAGCAACCTAGTGTCATGATAAAGAATGAGTTTCATCTCATTGACCAACAACAAATGGTTTTAAGTCAACTAATTAGTGCTATCGTTGCCGCCGAGTACTTCCAAGAAAGTGATAATTTGCAACATGGAGGATCAATTCCTGGCCATATTGTGATTAATCGAGATAGATTGGCCGCTGATCAACGCTTATTTGCTGACTATTTTTCAGAGTCTCCGATGTACAATGAGTCAATGTTCAAACGACGTTTTCGAATGTCTCGCCGCCTATTCTTGCGAATTATGGAATCCGTTGAAAAGCATGACAATTACTTTGTTCAGAAAGTAGATGAATTAGGGAGACCCGGGTTGTCACCACACCAAAAGATAACTGCTGCATTGCAAATCTTAGCTTATGGTACATCGGCAGATTCAACGGATGAGTATATTAAAATCGGTGAGTCTACTGCAATTGAAAGTTTGAAAAGATTTTGTCGGGCTATGGTGGAGGTGTTTGGTGACTGGTATCTTCGGTCTCCCAATACCGAGGACATTGAAAGGATTCTCCTTATGGGAAAACAACGTGGATTTCCGGGGATGCTGGGAAGCCTCGATTTTATGCATTGGAAATGGAAAAATTGTCCTACCGGTTGGGCTGGACAATATACAGGTCGTAGCGGAAAATCAACTATCATTTTGGAGGCCGTAGCAGATTACGAGTTGTGGATATGGCATGCATATTTTGGTTTTTCAGGTTCAAACAACGATATTAATGTGTTGTCAAAATCTCATTTATTTGTTAATTTGGCCAACGGGGTAGCTCCTCCCGCTAACTATGTTATACAAGGAAAAGAATACACAGTGGGATATTATCTAGCCGACGGTATATATCCAAAGTGGGCTACTCTAGTGCAAACAATTCACAATCTACAAGGTCCGAAGAGACAATATTTTGCAGCATGACATGAAAGTTGTCGAAAAGACGTTGAACACGCATTTGGTGTACTTCAATCAAAGTGGAAAATAATTACTGGACCAGCCCAATTATGAAGCAAACGAGTCTTGCATGATATCATGACCACATGCATAATAATGCATAATATAATTATTGAAGATGAAAGGGATGAGCATGTATCAGTCACAAATTATCGCGAAGTACCCACCCCATATGTTGAAATGGCACATGATGAGCATGTTCGATTTCAAGAGTTTCTTGCACGACATCGTCAAATAAAAGATAAGTCGGCTCACTATGCACTTCGGGATGCTCTTATCGACCATTTGTGGGAGGAATATAGTAATTCAGAATTTTAGTATTCCTAATTGTCAATTGATGTATTGTTCTTTAAACTTTTATGTGTTGTTTATGTTTATGTTAATTTTTATTTTGTCTGTATGATTAATGTTTGTGTTGTGTGCAATGCAACTGTTTTCATGTGTTTGCAATTTAATTACCAAATAAATGAATATTTTTTTTAAAAAAATAACGAGTCGTGTAAATTTAATTTTTTTAATATGTTTAACATTATAATACATAATTATTAATATATTACACGATTTTAATTTTAACCATATCCAATTAATATAGTTGAAAAACATATTATGTAATTTTTTTATTATATAAATATATATGTTTGAAAATAGAGATCACGAATCTCTATTTAGAGGATAGAGGATGAAATATAGAGGATATGAGTTGGAGATGACCTTAGTAATATTAGCGATTTGAATAGTAATTTGCTCTATTGTATTCACATGAGTTTTGGTGAGAGTATCAAATTTGTATTTGCGTTTGTTTGATATGCTCACCTGCTTTTTTTCTTTTTTGAGGATGCAGAAAACAAATATTAATCCGGCGAGATAAAGACTTGTCTACTGTTTCCATGAGCAACATCGGAGTTGATTCTAATTTCTCCTGTTAAAGTTCTCCATTATTACTTAAACCGCATATAATCAGCCAATCAAACCAAACCGTATTACAAAGAAAATCGGACCGAACTGTAATAAAATGGTTTGGTTTTGGACCAAAGATTTTTAAAACCGAAACCGAAAAAACCGAACCGTGGTAGAGTTAAACCGGACCAAACCGGCCGATGCCCACCCCTAGTTTTTATAATTATTCGATCGGTTATTTGTTCTCCGACGCTTTAATTTCGCTTTAATTATAAAATGTTGAAAATGCAACGGATAATTATTTTCGTCGCAAGTCTCGATGGTTATTTAAAAAAACGGTCGACAAGTTACGACGGTTGTATTGAAAAACCGTCGTAAATTGCGTTTTTAACATGCCCCGTGCCCTCATGTTGTGTCGAAATATATAGGAGTCGATGCATTGTAGTCGGGATTCACCGCTTACCTTTGGGTATGTATATCCTATGTGATCTCATGTATAATATTTTTATACCATGTGTATGCTATCTTTATTATAACAAACTTTAAATAAATATAAATTTATGCTTATACTTACAATCAAAAAAATATTCTTGAAAAATAAAATATGTATCTATTTTAACTTAACAATAATATTAGATTTAAAAATAATTTAAGTAAAAAGTAAAATTGATTATATAACTTGATGATGTACCAATTAAACCATTTTTTATAGTTCATGTTTAATTTGATATTTTATCAATAATTCATGTACCAAAATGAATTTTATTCTTATTAAGAAGGTGTTTGAAAGAGCTTTTAAGCTCTGAAATTATTTTTGGTAAATTTTTTTAAAAATAGCTTATAAGCTGTCAAAATAAGTTCTTTAACATCTTATAAGTTGTTTTTAAAAAGTAAGGGGAGGGTACTTTTTTCAAAAAAGACCTTATTTTAATAATTTTCTTCATCAAAATATTCCTCATTATTTTTATTAATTCTCCTCTTCTCATTCACATATTTTTACAACCTAACTACTCTCTACGCCGCTTCCTTTCTCAGCCCACACTATCTTCGATCTTCCCCTCTTATCCTTCACATATAAGATCTTCTCTACAAACTAACTACTCTCCAACGTATTATTGAGTAGTATTTAACTACAATTTTTATTTGAAATATTAATGATAGATTACATTTTTAATTTATTTTTTCAGTTTTTCTAAATTAAATATAAAATATATTTATATATATATATATATATATATATATATATATAAGTTTAACTTTTATTTATAAAAGTGCAAAACTAATTCGTTTGTTTATATATATATATATAACTATTCATATTACATTAATAGTATTATATCATTTTGGTAACTCCATTCTGGAACCAGGAAAACATAAAATCGAGCTAATCCTTTGTAAGAGACATTGTTAACCTATCGAACCAGTCCAGGACAGGAAGGACTAACGGTCACGCAAGGTTTTCAGCAAATATACTCTGGATTATATAGGACTTTTACAAATTATTGTAGGATATTACAAATCATACATAGGATATTGCCAAATAATTTGATGGAAAAATGACATATATCACCCCTGTGAAATTCCGGGTTTGCTGATAACTCCCTATGAACGTTTTTTGAGTTAGTAGCCTCCTGTGATTCTAGATCTGTAGCATACACACCCATTCTGGCTAAAAAATGACGAAAATGTCCTTTGACTTTTATGAACTCTTTAATTTATCATCTTTTATTGATGATTTAAATGAAAACACCAATGCATTAACTTATATTTTCAATTAAGTTTATTTATACAATCACTTTAATTAATTTAAATATTAAATTGTATTTAAAAAATAATTAAACTTATTACATAATTTAATGTAATAATAAAATTTACTATTAAAAAATATTTTGTGTATAACAAATATTAATACAAAATAAATGTATATAATTTTCATAGTTTTTTTAACTAAAGTTTGATTATTTTATTCAATTAAATATAGAATTATAAAATAAAATTAATTTAATTATTTATTTAAGTAAGGATATTTCGTTATGCTAAAGATCTAGAATCACAGGGGGTTATTAGCTTAAAAAAATTTCATAGGTGATTATCAGCAAACTCGGAATTTCACAAGGGTGATATATGCAATTTTCCCTAATTTGATTAGCAGTTCTCAAAAAAATCGCTCGAAAACGCCTAAACGTCATCACACTGCTAAAACGGCTAAAGAGCTGAAAGAAAACTTTTAATCACATATTTGTTCCTGTGATTTAACCTACTGATTTAACCCATAATAACTTGATTTATGTTTTATGAGTCCATAAACAACATAAGAACCAAGTTATAAATAATTATATTGTTAGATCATGATTTAGTACAAAATAGTTTAGCATTCATTTAGGCTAAATTTACAAATATTAAAAATTTAAATAACAAAACAAAAATTTAAAAGAACAAAGAAACTTACAATAAAACTAGTAGTAGTTTTATTTCCAGAAGCTCCAAGAGAATAATTACAAGAGAGTTTACAAGAGGGAGTAGTATAAGGCTTTATTTTTCAGTGTGCTTACAAAATAAAAAAAACTATCCTATTTATAGACGAAAGAGCCGGACATGAAACCCCGGATTCCAAAATCTAAGTAAAAACAGTATAACCAATAATATAACTTTACTTTATAAAAGTAAATAATTACTACTTTATTAAAATAGTGACCACAAAGTCTTTGTGGTTCTCACCACTTTGAGTGATCCTCAAATGAGTGGCCCTCGGTTGCCATCATATCACATCATGTATCTTGGCAATTTTTGATGAATGCATTATGTAGTTTCCGAATATTTCTTCATATAATGCTGAAATTTAGCATTATGATTTTTAATTAATTTCCTGGTTTCTTTGAGAATCCTTTTTGTTGGGTTGTGAAACACAAGCAATCTTGATTTTGATGATAACAAAACTTGTTATTATGTTTATAACATATTTCATCTAGTGTTGTAGATAGTAGATCAAAGTTGGAAGTTTTTGAGCTGGAAATCAAATAACTCAAGCTGGTGCAGTTCAGTAAATTGATCATATCGCATAGCTCGGTGAACCAAATGACTTGAGGCCAAAACGGTTGGAAAGATTACTTAAATATCTACAAGTCATGTCTCAGGCCATATGAGTTAATTCGGAAGTTATCAAGGTGAAAAAGTGGTCCCAACATCAAGTTAGATGCGAATCGGATCAAAGTTATAGCAACCAGATCAAACAGACCAGCTCTGGTATTTTAGCCATAACTTACAGCTCGCTTACCCAAACAGGATGATTCAGTATGCGTTACGAATCTAAGACAATGAACTACAAATCATCTTCAAGAAGCTCAATCTGAATCGGAGTGTAAGAAGCAGATAAAGCAGGATGAAGTTTCAAGATCTGCACAGAAATTCTGCAGAACAGAATTTCTGACACAGCTTAGTTATTCAAGTATATCTCTCTCATACGAACTCGAAATCGAGCGATTCTTGATTCCGTGGAAATCCAAGAGAAATATCTACAACTTTTATGTTCATCACCATGCCCAGAAATCAGTGAATCAAGAGCTACAATCAAATGAACAGATCAAATCAAACATGGCCAAACCAGATCAAGTGAAGAAGACTAGATCGAAGTTGCTCTAACCAGATCAATTGAACCAGAACAGATCAAAGCTCGACCAGATCAAAGCTTGACCAGACTAGATGAGTTTGACCAGATCGAATCGGTCAAACCAGTCCGATGAATAGTAAAATCAGCTCAACTTCAGAAAATGGACAGCAACTCAAATATGACCGTTGCAACTTCAGAAAGTGTCCAGAAACATCCCAAACGGTCATATTATTGAATCTAACGTTCAAATCATTCTTGGAGCTTATAAATACAACACTTTTAAGATCAAACACAAGCTTGGTCATGAGATTCAAAGTGTGGGTAGCCTATATGAAGAAATTGGCTAGTTAAGAGCAAAGCCCAAGGTGTGAAGAACATCATCAGAATTCTTGAGCGTGAGCAGCCTTAGTTCTTCACACCCAAATCACTCACATATTCGAGAGATGTATTCATAGATTAGTTGAGTGAAAAGTCTTAACACAAAGACATTAAACATTGTGTTTGTAGTCTTGGCATAAAGACGTAAAACATTATGCGGATTGTGAGGTTGAGACCTACGATCGAGAGTGGCTAGGAGTTCTTGTTTAGGCATTGGATAAGTCCTAAATTGGATTGGGTTTGTGCAAATGGGTTTGTATAAATCAAAGTCTTCTAATGGATCCTTTCGAGGTGGAAGAAGGGGTGACGTAGGAGATTGAGCTCCGAACATCCATAAACAAATTCGTGTCTATTTGTTTATCGCACTTACATTATTATTGCCACTGTTTTAAGATGCATTGTTGAAGCATTTTATGTGTTCTTCATAAACCAAAATATAGCATACAAAGTGTTTGATAAAATGTTTCAACCAAACTGTTTTTGTCATTTGAACTTGCATCTTTTAAAATGACTTTCAAAATGTTTATTCGGTTTCTACGAAGGATTATTTCGAGTGTATTCCGCTTGGTTTGAAAACCAAACTCGATATAATTCATCGGTGCTCGGTTTATTTTTGAACATTTCAAGAACGAGCTATTGTAGCTCTAAAATATTTTTTAGTGTGTATTCACCCCCCCTCTACACACGTATTTTCGATCCTAACAATTGGTATCAAACCGGTTGTTCTTGAAAGAGCATATGAAACTGATTTTATCTTCAAAATTTCGTTTTTGAGATTTTCTAACACATATATGCATAGTTGATAATTTTTGACAGCTTGAAGCGACTTTGGGAAAAATGGCATAACTCTTTGCTCGATTGTCCAAACGAAAAACCCCTTTTTGCGTTGCAAACTAGACTCGTAGAGGATCGCAGCGGTATAAAATTTGAAGGCTGGTCATGCGCCAAAAAATGCAGTTTATTCGTTGAAGTCAGACCATGCGTGCTGCGGCAGAAACTGGAAATGGACATAGAGTTGGTGTTTTTGTCAAAAAGCTCAAAGATATTGCACTCATCAATAGAAGGGACAAAGAAACTCAAATTTCAGTCACACATCATCAAGAAAACTTGGTACACTCATTCTAAATTAGCTTTAGAAGAGCTTTTGAGTTTGATTGTCATCTTGATATTCTACTTGTGCTAGCATGTCTTGAATTAAGAATGTCTAGTCATCTCCCTTACAATTGTGGTTGTGCTTAGTGACTAAAGGGACGCTTAAATGCTTCATGAATATTTCAGTTGGCATGTCAATCTTGATTTTGTGTTGCTTGATAGTTTGAGATAATTTGGTTCAATCTTGATGAAGCTTGTTATTTGTCAACTTGTTTATTTGTTGTGCATTGTATTTTTTTTTTAAAAATGTCGTTTAGTTATCCCTCTAGTTTTATCGATTTTAAAGTTTCAAAAATATAGGGGGAGAGCTAATTATAGTTTTAAGGGGGAGAAAATCTTTTGCTTAAAATACACTTTTTTGATTCACACAAAAAGGGGGAGAAATATGTTAGATAAAAATAATGTTCATATTTTTATCCAAGTTTTGTGATCATCAAAAAGAGGGAGATTGTTGGGTTGTGAAACACAAGCAATCTTGATTTTGATGATAACAAAACTTGTTATTATGTTTATAACATATTTCATCTAGTGTTGTAGATAGTAGATCAAAGTTGGAAGTCTTTGAGCTGGAAATCAAATAACTCAAGCTGGTGCAGTTCAGTAAATTGATCATATCGCATAGCTCGGTGATCCAAATGACTTGAGGCAAAAACGGTTGGAAATATTACTTAAATATCTACAAGTCATGTCTCAGGACATATGAGTTAATTCGGACGTTATAAAGGTGAAAAGTGGTCGCAACATCGAGCTAGATGCGAATCGGATCAAAGCTATAGCAACCAGATCAAACAGACCAGCTCTGGTATTTTAGCCATAACTTACAGCTCGCTTATCCAAACAGGATGATTCAGTATGAGTTACGAATATAAGACAATGAACTACAAATCATCTTCAAGAAGCTCAATCTGAATCGGAGTGTAAGAAGCAGATAAAGCAGGATGAAGTTTCAAGATCTGCACAAAAATTCTGCAGAACAGAATTTCTGACACAACTTAGTAATTCAAGTATATCTCTCTCATACGAACTCGAAATCGAGCGATTCTTGATTCCGTAGAAATCCAAGAGAAAGATCTACAACTTTTATGTTCATCACCATGCCCAGAAATCAGTGAATCAAGAGCTACAATCAAATGAACAGATCAGATCAAACATGGCCAAACCAGATCAAGTAAAGAAGACTAGATCGAAGTTGCTCTAACCAGATCAATTGAACCAGAACAGATCAAAGCTCGACCAGATCAAAGCTTGACCAGACTAGATGAGTTTGACCAGATCGAATCGGTCAAACCAGTCCGATGAACAATAAAATCAGCTCAACTTCAGAAAATGGATAGCAACTCAAATATGACCGTTGCAACTTCAGAAAGTGTCCAGAAACATCCCAAACGATCATATTATTGAATCTAACGTTCAAATCATTCTTGGAGCTTATAAATACAACACTTTTAAGATCAAACACAAGCTTGGTCATGAGATTCAAAGTGTGGGCAACCTATATGAAGAAATTGGCTAGTTGAGAGCAAAGCCCAAGATGTGAAGAACATCATCAGAATTCTTGAGTGTGAGAAGCCTTAGTTCTTCACACCCAACTCACTCACATATTCGAGAGATGTATTCATAGATTAGTTGAGTGAAAAGTCTTAGCACAAAGACATTGAACATTGTGTTTGTAGTCTTGGCATAAAGACGTAAAACATTATGCGGATTGTGAGGTTGAGGCCTACGATCGAGAGTGGCTAGGAGTTCTTGTTTAGGCATTGGATAAGTCCTAAATTGGATTGGGTTTGTGCAAATGGGTTTGTATAAATCAAAGTCTTCTAGTGGATCCTTCCGAGGTGGAAGAAGGGGTGACGTAGGAGATTGAGCTCCGAACATCCATAAACAAATTCGTGTCTATTTGTTTATCACACTTACATTATTATTGCCACTGTTTTAAGATGCATTGTTGAAGCATTTTATGTGTTCTTCATATACCAAAATATAGCATACAAAGTGTTTGATAAAATATTTCAACCAAACTGTTTTTGTCATTTGAACTTGCATCTTTTAAAATGACTTTCAAAATGTTTATTCGGTTTCTACGAAGGATTATTTCGAGTGTATTCCGCTTGGTTTGAAAACCAAACTCGATATAATTCATCGGTGCTCGGTTTATTTTTGAACATTTCAAGAACGAGCTATTGTAGCTCTAAAATATTTTTTAGTGTGTATTCACCCCCCCTCTACACACGTATTTTCGATCCTAACACTTTTCTTTTGTGGATAAGAGTAATTTTCTTTAATACTTTTCTGCCTCTTATCATGGCTTTCAATAATGATTTGATCATAAAAAAAAATCCACTGTATATAGCAGAAGCATCTTGGACAAATATCATTGTGTTCGTCCATTATAAACCACTCTTTTTAATATTTTCTTTTAGTGACTCTTTTAAAGAATTAAAGACTTTTTTCAATTAATGAAAAAGTCTATAATTTCTTCCTCGGGATCTTGCGCATCCTGTAACATTTGACGATGAAATTTAGTTTCACTTGATTCTGAAGCCATAGAAGTATCTGATTTTGAATATGAGTAGGAAAGATTCGTGCATAAATCTTTCTTCATTTCTTCAAGATATAACTCGATCATTTTTTCTTTTGAATAAATCTCTGAATATTTTTGAGTAATAATTTTGAAGGGACTAGGAGTCTCTTTCTCTTTTTTATTCTCCAAATCAAGCTTATAAGCTTTGATTTTTTCATCAATATTTTGAATGGTTTCATCAACATATATTTTTCCTGTTTCTGGGTCTTCTCTCATCATTTTTTCCCAGAATTTTGTTAAACTCTTTCTCCAAAGACAAGGAATTCCTCTGTCTGTATAACCTGATTGAGGCTTCCATTTCCAAATCCATGGAATGCCAAATTCAATAAATAAAATGCAAGTTGCCTTGCCCTCAATAGTTTGTGAGGATGATTCTTGAATTTTTGGAGAACAACCAATCTATTCTTCCATTAATCCTTTAAGGATTTCAGGCAAAATTTTCGTCGACGGATCAAATATCTTCCACCAGTCGAAAAACCAGTTAAGAACTGGATGATGAAAAACATTTTCGCAGAATTTTAAAAACCACGAATGTTTTCTTTTTTTATTTTAATAAAATAAGGTTTTATTAAAACCTTCTACATAGTCCCAATAATTGAATTTAAAATTCATTTTATTGTTAAAAAATTCTTTCTCAACTAGTGGAGATATTTCCATTCTTCAATAGATATGATCTTCTTAACAATGAATTTTGAGAAGTTATAAACTCCTTGTTGTTGGGTATTAACAGAAAAATGAGTAATTTCCACTGTATTAGTGGGCAAAAGGAGATTTTCATTAAATCCTCTTTGTTTATGGGATCCATTCACATATGATGTGTTAGATAAATATCTTTCCATGATAGTCCACGGAGTTTCCATCAATTGGATGTCTTTTTCTTCTATGAGAAGAATCAAATCTTGATATTCAGTCTCAATATATTGAGAATCACTTTCATTTTCTTTCATAATATTGACATATGATGCCGATGATTCAGGAATGTTACCCTCTTTTTCTTTTTTTTTGTTTCAAAAATTCTTGAAACTCATCATATAATTGATCATTTTTCTTTTGGAGTATGACTCCCTGATGAACTTGCAATATTCTGAGCTATAAGCTTCTTATTGCCATGTTGAGCAATTATTCGAGGAGATTCTCTTCTTCCACCTCTTCCTCTATAAGAGGAATAATTTTTCCTACCAGGATTACTTATACCTGTAATCATGACAATTATTCTCGTGTTAAGAAATCAGGAAAATTATTATCTTCACCTTTTTATGTATAATTTCAAAATCAAAAGGCGCTAAATAAGCTTGCCATCTAGCAAACATTTTCTTAGAGACATCATGCTTAAAATCTTTTTGAAACATAAATTTAGCAGATTTACAATCTGTTTTAATAATAAATTTTTGATTGTATAAATCATCTTGAAATTTTAAAACACATCTAACAATAACAAGAATTTTTTTAGCTATTGTAGCATAATTCTTCTGGGCATCATTTTATTTTTCAGAATAAAATCTAACAAGAGATTCTTGTTTTGTATCAGGACTAACCTGTTTAAGAATTTCTCCAAAACCTATATCAGAGGCATCTGTTTCAATAATTTTTTTCCCATTGGGGATTAGCCAGCATAAGACAAGAAAGATTTTTAACCTTTTCTTTAATTTTTCTAACAGCCTCAGTATGTTCTATAGTCCAATGAGAGAGATTTTTTTTATGTCTATCATATAAAATAGCCGAATCATTGGTAAGATTTTTAATATAGGATGATATATAATTCAGACTTCATAAAAATCTTTGTAACTGAGTTTTATCAGTTATTTCATCAGGAAATTTAGAACCAAATTCTATACTTCTATGTATAGGAATAATACAACCTTTTCTATCATATGACCAAGAAATCTGATATTGGTCTGAAATAAAGACATTTTTGGTTTTGATATAACTAGACCATTTTGAATGACCACTTTTCTAAATATTTCCAAGTGTTTAAAATGAGATTCAATATCTTTAGAAAAGACTAAAATATCATCAATATAAACAATGATAAAATTACCAAAAGAATAAAAAAAATATTATTCATAATTTGCTGGAATTCTGAAGGGGCATTCTTCAGACCAAATGACATAACTCTCCATTCGTAATGTCCTATTGGAACATTAAAAACAATTTTATATCTATCAGATTCTTTTATTTTAATCTGTCAATATCCTGATTTTAAATCAAAAATTGAAAATATTAAAACATTAAAAAGTCTATCTAATAAATCTTTTTTGTTAGGAATAGGATGCCTAATCCATTTTAAAACTTTATTAAGAGGTTTGTAATTTATTACTAACCTGAGAACTCCTCTTTCCTTCTCTGAATGCTTATTAACATAAAAATTAATACAAGACCAAGGAGATTGAGAGGAAGTTATTAATTTTTTATCTAATAAAGATTTTATCTCATTCTTACATAATTCTAAATATTCAGAATTCATTTAATAATTAGGACGAGCCTTGGTAGGAATACTTTTTCATCAAAAGTATCCTCATAAGGAAGAAAAATAATATGTTTTTTTCTATCCCAAAAAGCATTTGGGTGATCATTACATATTTCTAGAGAAAATTTGTTTTGAACAAATTAAATTTTTTCCTGTAATTTAGGATTTTTCAATTTTTCTTCAATAGTTAAAGAATTTACTTCTTTTTTTAAAGAATTTATATGAAATTTTTTTCTATCAATCTTATCTTGTAATTCATTTAAAACCCTATTAATAGGTTTTGTTATGAACTTAAAAGAAATAGGTTTCCCTTCAAAGGTACCTGTAATTCCTTTTTCATCTATGTGAGTTAAAGGATAAAATTTATAAATAAAAGGAAGACCAAGTATGAGTTGTCTAGAAATATTTTTAGCTAATAAAAATCTTGTTACAATACAATTTTTATCCTTGCAAATATAAGCTCTAGGTAATTTATAATTTATATGAAGAGGTTCTCCTCCTGCATGAGATAAAAAAATGAGTAGTCTTATGAAAATATTTTGTAGGTATAAGACTTCTTTAAATCAGCACCACTATCAATTATAGTAATAAAATTTCTCTTATAAGAGTTATCAATCAAAAAAGTAATACTAGTATACCATTTTTGAGATATTAAAATGCTTAACACAGAAAGGTGATTGCCTTCAAATATACATATTTTTTGAAAATAATTTTCTTGATCATAATCATTTTCAGTATCCTAAAAATTCCCTTGATCATACAATTTATCTTTTCCTTTATCAATCTTATTGATACGTTTATGAAAAACTAAATTTTCATTTTGTAAAATTTTTATCTCTTTTATGAGATTATTAATCTCATGAACTAAATCCTGAATAGTAACTGGATTCTGGTTTTCATACTTCTGTTTAAGAAGTTTTTTGACTTCTGTCTTAGTGTAAGTAGGATGAATAAGACTATCTGTCTTATTACTAGTAGATGGATTTTTATCCATTTTATCAATGATACTTGATCGTAAACTGAGATCCTTAATCATTTTAAGGAATTCTAAAATATTATTATTGTCAAGAACATTAATATTAAAATCCTCAAATTGAGACACTAGTTTATAAAACTCATCATTCTCATTATCTTTCTTAGTACATGCTTGTCCTTGAATACAAGCATCACAATCCTTAGTATCAGAATCTGAGATAATCGAATCATTTTCTAAGCCAAAACATGTAAATAAACTAGTGCAAAAAGTATCCCAAACCATTGAAAGGTCTCCAAAAACCATCTAATGGTCTCTATAAGCCAAAACATCTATAAGCCAAAACTAGTCGAGGAAAACTAGGGCAAATCACATATATTTCAAATTGAACTAGGAAAAATCATCTTTATCTTCAAATTAGACAAAATATCACAACCCAGAAACTATTACAAACCAATTTCACAATATTTTTACAAAATAGGTAAATAAACTTAAAAGAACTCTTTCATTAGACATCATAAGTAGCAATGGTTGTGTGATGATGAAGAAGATGGGCTCTCGAAGAAGAAGGTTGTGGGTGGAAGAAGATGGCTGCTGGAGTGCGATACTCAAGAAGGGTTTACGATATTGAGAGATCTTCTAAGTTTTAAACGTTAATAATCGATAGAGGTTCGATTTAATTGATAGTGGTTCAATTTAATTGTTAGGTTTTGTGTAGGGGTGAGATCGGGTCGGGATCCGTCCCGATAGGAATTGAGATTTTTTTTTTCTCTCGATCATGCACCCGAAAAGTATTGGGACCCGAATGTTCTGGATCTCGTCGGGTTGGGAGAGGGTAATCCCGAACAATTTTTTTTTAAAAACTTTTTGTGATTTTTTTTAAAAAAATTATGAAGAAACTCAAACAATTTCTTAGTACATTATAAATAAATTAAAATTTCTTTATATATAAACATTAAAAAACTAAAACTTCTTCTTAGTACATTACAAATAAACTAAAACAACTACTTGATTAATACAATAAAAACATATAATTATCCATAATAATAAAAAAATAAAATTTTATAACTCAATGTTAATATTAAAAAATATAAATATAAATATAAAAAATAATTATATTGTAGATAATTATAAAAATTAATATTTAAACAGAATTATAAAAAAAATTATTTTTTTAATTAAAACATATTATTAAAAAATATTATTTATATATTCGTATCGGGTCGGGAATCCCGTAGTGTAGAGTTGCCTATCTCGATCCCGATCCCAAAATTGATCGGGTCGGAAAAAATCCCGACCACTCGGATCGAGAAAAGTTCGGGACGAGAAAAATTCGGGACATGAACGGGTTGGAAATCGAGAAAGATCGGGATTTTTCTAAAATTTGTCGGCCCGGTTTGTGAGTCAAATATTTTTAACAATTATTTAATTTAATAAAAGATATTTTTGTAATTTAATTTTTTGAAATTGAAGTTGGGCAAGGTTAAAATTCTAAATTTCCTGTGAAAATACCCATGGAAGGAGGACAGGTTAGGGCAGGAATGCCAGACCAACAGCAACCGCCGGCCAAGGTGGTGGAACGCCTGAATTCCGCCGTACAGCAGCAGCTCAACCTCGACTCGGTGAAAACCCGTGCCATCACCCTCTTCAAAGCCATCACTCGCATCCTAGAAGACTTTGAATCCTTCGCTCGCACGAATGCCGATCCCAGATGGTATTTACTTTTCGTTTCACCAAGCCAAAAACAGTTTCTCGATCGAATTTTGGGGTTTAATTTATGCCTGCAGGCAAGATACGTTAGGACAGTTCTCGATGGTCAATATGGAGCTTTTTAGTATCGTTGAAGATATTAAGAATGTTTCTAAGGCTTTTGTTGTGCATCCTAAGAATGTTAATGCTGAGAATGCTACGGGTATGTTTCCTTTATGTAGTTGTATCGTATGAGCATCGCTCTCCAGTTTTTTACACCCTTGAAATTAGAGTGCCCGTGATCATTAGATGTTTTGGTTTACTATTTTATGATAACTAAAGTGCTGGCAGATCACTTCATCTTTTGGCATCACGTCTGCAAAAATGAATTTAATAAGAAAATAAAAACCAAGGGGAAAAATGAATTCTAGAATGAGGCTACAGGTGAGTTGTGGTATCATCTGCGTGCCAGAATACAATCCTATAATTCAGGAAGCCACTATAGAAGCTATAAGTAGCTAGCCTATAGTAGAGTAGTTGGCCTAACCAAAGTTTCGAGCATTAACGAAAATGATTACATGCAGTTCTACCTGTTATGTTGTCATCCAAGCTTTTGCCTGAAATGGAGTCAGATGACAACACAAAGAGAGAACAGCTATTACAAAGTATGCGGGGTCTACCTGTGGCTGCACAAATCGACAAGCTAAAAGTGAGTAGGCATACCACCTACTACAATTTCTCCTTGCACAATATGGATTTGAACTCAATCTGATTACTAAGAAATAAAGACTAGAATCGATATGATTGGGGCTGCCTGTGAAAGTGCTGAGAAAATCATAGCTGATGCCCGGAAAGCTTACTTCGGTACTCGTCAGGGACCAACGGTTCTCCCCACAATCGATAAGGTTCAAGCTGCAAAAATACAAGAGCAAGAGAATTTACTCCGAAGTGCTGTCAATCATGGCGAAGGTGTAAATTTTTACCTGCAATGTCATCATATTATGCGTAAATTGTGCCTTTTCTTCAAGTTTGCATTTAATTGATTTTTAATCTGTTCTGGAGTCGTATTACAAGAGGTTCTGCCATTTTATATTGGTTTGATTTGAAATAAAATGCATGAGATGTAGAATTCCTTCATACATTTTAAACTGTACTGTTGGACTTGTGATATGACTGGATATAAAATTGGCTTTTGCGTGTGATCTAACTTCTTCAAATGAGCAGCAAAATGTTCCAGTCAAGGAGAGTGATTCACTCTTGGCTGGCGGTTTTCACATATATATCTTTTGAACTAATTTGCCACATTGTTTACACGCTTCTGCTTTTCATCACTGTTTAATGTTGATTGTAGTTTAGGCATTTGCTTAGGTATTAGACAACATTTGAACATGCGGGTTAAAAAAGAAACTGTTGACATAGTGCAAAGGCAGAAGTCGGAACATACATTTTCCGACGTAGCTTTATTGAAGATCAACCATTTTAACCAATGTCTATTCTATGAAGTTATAACCAGATGAAGCATGGTTGTTTTCACGTCTCTGCATTTTAATTCTAGTTAACGGGACAAGGTGACCTTGAAATATATTGAAGCTAATCTCTCTCTCTCTCTCTATACATATATATATATATATATAGAGTTTTGCTATGCTGCCCACCTCCGGTGCCCACCTCCATGCCCACCTATGAGGTGGCACTCATCCAATGGATGAGATGAATCATATACAAATGGTTCATCCAATGGATGAGTGCCACCTCATAGGTGGGCATGGATGTGGGCACCGGAGGTGGGCAGCATATCAAAACTCTATATATATATATATATATAAAATTAATCTGCTCTTGAAGCTTCCTTGTTCCTTTAACGTGCTTATTTTCCTTTAGTTTCACTTTGTCAATGATGGTTATGCAGACTTAAGGGATTGACCAACTTAGTTCCTGAGCATACCATCATGTAATAAAGAAAAATCTGCTCAGGCGTGGTTCATCATTAGCCCCTATATTGGGCTTTGTTATTTGTGATGTACTTAGCGCCATATTCAATATATCGTGTTTTAGTTTAGATCCACTCCCGTCATAAAATTTTGTGTAACGATTTATATGCAGGACTGAGAATACTTGGAGACCAAAGGCAAGTAACATCCTCACTTCCAATGCATTTGGTAGATATACTCACTGCCAATGATGGTACTCAGTCCTTCGCAGATTCATCTGGTTTGTGCATTTTTCTTTTAAATTTTCTCGTTATCCTTCTCCACGTGATACCTTAGTTTTAGCATTTGACAACATGTTTTTGAACTTTTAGGAATGTACCAGAAGAACACACCTCCACTTTTGTCTACCACCAATAATAACAGCCAAGGTTCTCTGTTGCAGGTTGACCTTTCATTTTTCCACAAATTTTCAAACATCTAATAATCTCACTCCTTCATTCTGATGTGTTCACACAGTCAAGAATCTCATTATGTATTCATATTGTTTTCGTGTCTTCATTCTTTATTTTACATGTTTTACCACCTCGTTAATAGTTATTTTGGTTTGCAAGCCTTTCTTACGTAACTGCTGTCTCTGTAATTTTTATTCCCTTCTTGCCAAGGAGAAAAGAAGCAGATTGCGTCTCAGTCTGATGCTTAATTACTTCTGATGCCTAATTACTGTTATTTTTCATTTGGTCAGGGAGTTCATGTCTGTTGATTTAGTTATTACTTTTACATTATTTTTCATTTGATCAGGGAGTTCATCTCTGTTGATTTAGTTATTACTTTTACCATTCTCAATGATCTATATTCCAACTACGTTTTCCAAAAATTCTCCGGCTAGAAGATTAGATAACTTTTATGGTGTATCCTTTTTCATTGTTTGACCAATGGAATTAAGAGTAGGCTACTGGACCACAACTTATTGGAAGAGCTGCTGCTTCGCCTTCTGGTGCTGCTGGGAGTGCCACCTTTGATAATACGTCTGCTTCTCCTTTGCAATATGCTAATTCACCAAGATCTGGTGGAAACATCATGAACACACCATCTCCGCAGCAACAGTCACAGCAGCAGCAACTTCAACAACAGCACCAGCAGAGGCAGAAAATAATGCAGTTACCTCCGCATCAGCAGCAACTGCTAGCCCAACAGCAGTTAAGACAGTCCTCCATGCCTGGCCTGGGGCAGGTATGCTTTTTGACTCTGTTACAGAGACTTGCAGATTTCCTTCAATCAGTGTTCTAAATGGCGGCCGCCTAGGCGGTAGGCGGCCCTCGACCGCCCCGCCTTTGTATAAGGCGGTCTCTGTAGGCGGTCCGAGGACATCTGGTGGCAGAGGCAGGCAAGCAGGCGGCGGAGGCGGTCAATGATTTTAAAATCCCAGTCAACTATCAAAGTCAAATAATTTTAAAAACCAGTCAAAGTCAATCAATTTTAAAAACCTTAGATATAATAAAAACACCTCTCACTTTCTTTTGTATTTACTTTTGGTTTCACATGTCCTCCACCATCTGCCACCACCTGCCTCAAACCGCCTCCATCCGCCATCTGCCACCACCTTAATTATCTTGTTAGTTTCCATTTATATATTTATTTGCACTTTGTCTAGATTGTATATATTGTATTAAGCTTCTTTAGACATAAACATTATTTAATTACATTTATAACACTAATTTTTTTGACTATTTGTAATTACATTGCATGATTATACATAATTGCCTATTAATTAAAAATTGCTAAAAAAAGTCAACCTCCTAGGCACCGCCTGGGCGGTCGAGGCGGTAGGTGGTCACTGACCGCCCCGCCACCGCCTCCCGCCATTTACAACATTGCCTTCAATCTTTAGATTTGAGTATGTTGTTCTGCTCTTTTCTTTCATGTTGGAACCTGTCAACATTGAACTTTAATCAACTGCGTCTCATGTTGAAGCAAAAAAGCTTCTTTCCAGTATAAGTGCAAGCTTAGAATTGCGTACCTTAAGTGAACCGCAAAATCATTTTGGTATGATCTTATTTAATTCAAGCTTTGGTTAGATTTTCTTTTTCTTTTTCTAAATATGTAGAGGTACTTGTTTTTGTGAATGCTCAACCCATCAACATTTTTGTTAAACTCATAATCAACTACATTTCTAAATAATTTTCCTTATTTGCTCCGTTTCCAGCAATTTTCATTAGAAGATACATTTGATATGAGTACTACTTCGTTCTTTGACAGAACCATGTACCTCAGCTGCATGATATACAGGGCCAGACACAGCCGAAGTTTCAGTCGGTAATAAGATATTTGGCCTTGTCCATGAATCCATGTAGTATTAATTGACAGCTTTGGTATGCTCTGGTGAAGCAAATCAACATTTAGTCTGTGGTTTGACATTTTCATGAGTTTAAAAATGTGCATCTTCATGGAATAAACCATAGTTGTTAAAGGCGAGCAGGCGAGAGGCGCCATCAGGCGACCCCTCTGCGCCTGGGATATTCCCAGGCGCAGCGTTTTAATAAGGCGCGCCTGGGCTCGCCTTTGAAGCCAGCGCGCCTCAGTTTTTGTTTCTGTTTTTTACATTTCTTTTCTATTTTTAATTTTAACATTATAAAAGGAAAGTCTATCAAACCCTAAAATAAAATAAATGGGCTAAGGAAAGTTATATATTTTCCCTTTTTTAATTTTAATTTAAAGAACATTTAATTGAGTTTCCAATTCCCAAAATATTTGAAAATTACATTTATAGATAGATAGATCATAGATAACAAATATAAATTAGGATCTAAATTGTCAATCTGCCTTAAACTAGAATCTAAATTGATTGCAAATTAGTAGAGAAATTCCCTACACTTATTATGGTAAAAAAGAAAAATAAAAGTAAAGAAAAAGTCTACTAGTAATAGGATTTCTTAACTACACACAACATTCTAAAAATAAAATCTTAGTATTCTAGATTAGAAAACTAAAATAATGCAGAAATATGCCAAGAATGAAATATTTTTTTACTGCATTCTTAAAAAATATGCACTTTACCACAAAATAGTAGTAGTAGATAAATATTTTTTATGATATGATATATTTTTGTTTAGCTTAATTATTTCAATAATAGTGTTTTATCATATAATAACATTAAATAAATATAGTTTTCTGAAAAATTAATGGTGCGCCTTGCTTCGATAAGGCGTGCGCCTTGCGCCTCAGGCTCCAGGACCCTTTGCGCCTTAGTGCGCCTTGCGCCCTTAACAACTATGGAATAAACAACCCGCGCATAAGAATATTCCTGAGAGCATATACCTTGTATTTGCACAAGAATTTGATATATTCTTAATTTATTTCAGGCTGATGCAACTCTGTCTATGCTTTTCATTGCCGTTGTCAGCATTCTGTTTAAACAATATATTTTCTGATCCGTAACAGATGCATGGGCAGCATCATGTGCAATTTTCTCAGCCACTGGCTGCTCAGCAGCTTCAGGGTAGGCAGCTGACATCTTCTGCTATGCATATGGCCCAAAACCAACTAAACCAAGGAAGTCACCTTAATCGTCAACTGAACCAGTTTTCTAGCCCTGCCAACAGTGCATTGTTCAATGCTGCCCAAACGACACCAACCTCTCAGATGGTCAGATATATACAGCCTTTTAATATGGATGTTTATTTTTTCTCTTCTCAATTTTTTTTTCATTTATTAGAACTCAGATTTTCATTTCTGTGGATTGCCATGGCCTGCTCCCTTTTAATTTTTTTAATGCCCCCTTTTTCATATTTATTCTCGTGATTTCCTTCGCCTCGGGCTGCTACATTATGTCCTACCATGTGATATGGATAAGCAATTTCTGAAGATTTAAATTAAAAGATCTGTTTATTACACAAAATAATTCCTTCAGGGTCATTCTATTAGTATAGTCTAATTGATATTCTTGTTCTTTTTTCCTCTTTATGGGCCCAATCATACTAGTCCTACTTTTGCTTCATCTCAAGATCTCTTTATCCTTTGAAGACATCTGGTAGATAACTCCCCATATTTATTAATTATTATTGTCTATCATTACCATATTCAACATGGTTTCAGTTTGATTCATTAATGAATGATTGTTTTCTTTATTGCTGACTGCTATTTTGTATATCGATTAGATTCCATGCATGAAGCTTCTTTCCTAGGAACTTACATTTACTTCCTTTAAGAGAGAGGTGAAAAGGGGACTATTTATGTTTTTATCTCATGCTCTGTAGTTAAGAGGGAGGGAGGTTATTGGCCACTTGTCATGAAGGTTTGTTCCTCTTGATGCATGATAGTTTCCATTGGCTGGTTTGTCCAGGCAACATATGATTGTTTCATTTGGTAGTGTTGGGTGGATATAGTTATATACGTAATTGTGCTTGGGATGGCTATAATTATATCCACACTTCTAGTTGTTTCATTTGGTAGTGTTGGGTGGATATAGTTATATACGTAATTGTGTTTAGGATGGCTATAATTATATCCACACTTCTAGTCGCCTAGAAGTGTTGATAATTAGTTTCGATTTTTCTCCCTGTTTGTGGTTCATTATATTTTTGCTGCACCACTTCCTTCGCTTGCATTTAAAAAGTGACCGAATTTTCCAGTACAAGAATTGGATTATCGCTTTTTTTATATCTTTCCTCATGAATACCACTGGTGCCCTTTTATTACAGCTGCCTCCGGATCCAGAATCATGAATTTATGCATTTAATCTTTGCATCCGTTTTTTGCAGGATCCTTTACAAATGCATGTTACCTTGTTGTACTACATATGCCCTTATCCCTCTTTTTATCAGCTCTTAATGTCTTTATTAATTGTTAAATTGATACTCTGTACGCATCATGGTACTTAAGACTAATTATGATGATTCTTCTTGTCTTTTACTGAATTAAAGACTATGTGCATGCTGCTGCTATCTCATCCCTTTTAGCTTTCACAATTTCAGATCCCAAACATATCTGCTATGATGCCTTCACAATCAATTCTTCCAAGAATTCAAGTGAGACTCCAATTTCTTTAGCAGTTGTGAATCATGGTTATTTGTCATATATGCCTCAAAAGCATGAGCATCCAACATAAATTTGTTGATGGATGATAAGCATTGCACTTCTTCAACCTAAGAGTCTCGTCCTTTTGTTTTTCCCCCCTGAAAATTTAGCTCTGACGAGTTAAATTTTAATGATGGGAGCTTCATTTTTGACTTGTACTTCTATTTTCCTGTTTCTGGATGCAAACCATCCATCACCTGATTTCTGAAACTGCTTGGTAATGCTCAAACTCACCTTTGGTGAAGGCTTCACGTTATTTCTGTTATACGTTGTAACTGTGTAATGTTGTTCTGACATTCCATTATTTGGTATCGGGTGCTCACTCTCGTACTGATGTCCATATTCTTCCAGTTAGGAATGTCTGCTAACAATCGGACTCTTCCTCCCCAAAATCTGAGTGATCAGAGTATGTTTTGCTTCGTTCTTCACGTTTTTTGAATCTGTAATTTGTTTTACTTATTAGAGAACTGTTTTCAGTGTTCAACACGGGAGCAAGCAATGCTAGTGGTATGATGTCCATCCAGCAGCAACACGGTACACAGGGTGCATTTGGGAACATACCTCAAAGTAATCAAACTCTTCAACAATCTGGCGTACAGCAGCGACCACAAAACCAGCAGTAACACATCGGGGAAATATGTTTTGAAGATGATAAAGATGGCCTACAATGCATTTTTGAGAAAGCACAGAGATCTTATGAGGCTGGCTCATCGCACGACACAACCTTCCCGCAATCTACCAAGTTATGTTTTGTATGGTATAATGGTTGATTTATGGTAAGAACACTTTAAATGCTTTAATCTAATCTCAACTTCAAAGACTATACATATCGCAACACCTCTGCAAATCTCAATGAAGAAAATTATTAAAAACAAATCAATAATTAAAATATATAAAGTTAGCATAATAAAAATAATTATCACCACCACAAATAACAGTAAATTATTATTATTATTAAAGATAACCACCTGATTTTTAATATTAAATGGGTTCGACACTTGTCGAGTTTATGCTCAAACAAATGTCATGTATCAGGACTATAAGGACTAACTGAATAAGGAGTTCTCTTCCTAATAATTTATTACTTCTAACATGTCCTTTTTGTGCCCTCTCTGTCCGGCCAGAGTTCAAGGATGATCCAAGTTTTTCCACGAAATCGAACATATGAATCCAGAATGGTATCTTATATATTTTTCTTCCGATTATAATTGATTTGATTCTTTTTTAACATTCAAAACCATTAATATAGTTGAAAGTTGAAATGATGTTTTTATTAAAATTTTGAATAAATTTATCAAGAAATATCAATTTACTTATTATCGAATTGATTTTTAAAAACCACTCTTCATTTTTGTAATCAGTAAAATGAATGACATGATGCAGAATTCATTAATTATATTTTCTTTACAATCAGTAAAATAAATGATACAATGAAAATCTAATCTGAAACTAAATATTTATAAAATTTTATTTTTATTACTTAAGTCTATAACAAACTTAAATAGTTTATATTTTTAATTTATTTTTTTATTTATTATTTTACATTTTATGATTTATTTATGTAATATAGTGCAATTAATTTATTTTATTTAGTTGTTACAAGAATATTCATTAATTAATATAAGGTAAGGGCATTTTGGTCATTACAATATGATTCACAAAATTAATCTATCATTTTAAAATCATATCAAACATCATATAATTTATCACATTATGTTATTATTCTATCTTCCATTTTCTTATCATACTTATAACTTGTCTTTTATTTATCTCATCTCATGAATCAAAACTCTGTATTGTATCACAAATGCCGCAGAACAAAATTTAATGATCACTATCCCGCTTTCTTAACTATTTTATCATGTTATTTTTTTAAATGTCCATCGTGCAGTAGTGCAATGCAAATCATATTAATCAAAACTTTGTATTTTATCATAAATGCGACGCGTGTTTTTGTTTTGTTTATTTATTTTATGTCAATTATAAATAAATGAAGAACCCTATTAGTAATTACTTTTTGCGAAATATTTTTCCTAATCTTATAATTTCCCTTCACATATTTTTAACTTTGATACATACTATATGTTCTTAAACATGACCATAAAAGGGGGAAATTTATTATCAAGAATTTAATCCACAATACATAATCTTCATATCAAAAAAAAAAAAAAAAAAAAAATTAATCCGCAATACATAATTTTCATATGATTATATTACACACAAAGTGTTTGCGTAATGGTTAGTTAATATAAAGTTGGAATGTAACTTTAATGATTTATTAATTTTTAAATCTTTTTTTATTGTATATTAATAAAATATAAAAAATATATAACTTTTAGCGGGTCTAATGGGTCCAATTCGTTTGAACTTGGAGCAACATGACATGAATAATCTACTGGAAAGTTTTTCACATAAACATATTGAAAAGATCCGTGTTAATATAATGCGGATAATCGTCAAATCTGAGACATTATAGTTGGTATCAGAACCAAGAAGCAAAGACAATAGATGTGATTTTTTTTAATCTTTTCTTCTCAATAATATTGCAACGGAAATACTTTATATTATAAAGAATCTACATTTATGCTCTGATCTAAAGTAAACCTCTCATTTATTTAGAAAGATCATAATGATACTTAAAGCTCAAAAGCTAACCATTTCATGCAACATAATCAGATCAGAGACGAATTAGTCAAGAATCAAGAATAATTAGAAATAGAGTATCAGTGAGTAAAAGCAGAGCAAAACATCAGTTCCTGAAAATCAGAATAAATCACTCAAGATCAAGAGACTATAAATCCTAGACTGATCTGATCATAAGAGCAAATCAGTAAAGATTAAGGTAGAGCACTCAAGAACAAGAGCCTATAAAGTCTTAGATTAATTGAATCAAAGACCTATCTTTTAAAACTTCAGTAGATCACGAGATCAGCACGGCCAAGATCAATATGTTATAACTTATTAGATCAGAGCATTGAAGTAGAAAAGAGTTAGAAGCTCATATCCCTAGAAGATTAGAATATATACCAGGTTCAAGAGCCAAAGACATTTAGATCAAATAAATATTGTAAAAGACTCAATAACATTGAAGTATATAAAGCTCATTGAGCACACATTGAACTTACATGAATTTCTCCAAGTACTCAAAAACAGCTCTATTGAAGACAAGTTCAAAAGCAGGATTCTAGTGGGGGTGGTTTGTTAGACCCTTGAAGTTGGCTCGATTTCATGGCACGAATGCGGAATGTCATGATGCTAAGTGTTGATGTCTAGCACTTAGTTATGTTGGTGCATAACATAGACATTGTTGGGTTGGCTAAGCATATAAATAAGTTGGCACATTGCGGGAATGTGTTTGGTGCATAAAAGTGTTGGCAGCATTGAGCTTGGTTGGGTGGACTAAGCTTAATTCGAGTTGGACTGATGCTGGATGATAAAAGGGGCGTTTTGGATGATGTGAAGCAGTTACAAGGCAGTTTTGGACACTTGGAGCCTGCACAAACAAGTGGCTACATGCATGTAGCAGTTGCACTTGGCTTCACACACTCGTGACACCTGTCCTAGGCAGTTACTTGGATTGTTGACTGTCATTTCTGCTGCATTTTTGAGTTATATGCCTGCCATGAGTTGCACAAGGCAGATACACGAGTTGTAAGACTTTTTGTGTGCAAGCCATTGACATTTTGTGTGACGCCCGGGGCTGAAAAGGCAGAGAGTGATCGCCGGTGCCAAGAGGTTGCACGGACAATGAGCGGCTCCTGGTAGGCTTCTAGGCGGAGGGAGACATGAATGAACCGATCCCGTGCCGGAATGAGAGGGGATTCTGAGACTGTGTAGGTATGGGACTACATGGTTGAGGAGGGCTTAAAAGATTTCATATGTACTATTCATATCAAGAAGGTGCATCTTCTTTTCGGAAGCTCATCACATAAGAACTCCAAAGTTAAGCGTGCTTGACTTGGGGCAATTATAAGATGGGTGACCCCCTGGAAAGTTTCTCAGGGTGCGTGTGAGTGAGGACATAAGCACGCTGAAAAGACCCGTCTTGATACAGTGGGTCGTTACAAATGGTATCAGAGCCGACCTCTCTTAGTACGGTATGGTTCGGGGACGAACCAAACGGAAGCTGGTGGGCATGTGACGCCCGGGGCTGAAGAGGCAGAGAGTGATCGCCGGTGCCAAGAGGTTGCACGGACAATGAGCGGCTCCTGGTAGGCTTCTAGGCGGAGGGAGACATGAATGAACCGATCCCGTGCCGGAATGAGAGAGGATTCTGAGACTGTGTAGGTATGAGACTACATGGTTGAGGAGGGTTTAAAAGATTTCATATGTACTATTCATATCAAGAAGGTGCATCTTCTTTTCGGAAGCTCATCACATAAGAACTCCAAAGTTAAGCGTGCTTGACTTGGGGCAATTATAGGATGGGTGACCCCCTGGAAAGTTTCTCAGGGTGCGTGTGAGTGACGACATAAGCACGCTGAAAAGACCCGTCTTGATACAGTTGGTCGTTACAAATGGTATCAGAGCCGACCTCTCTTAGTGCGGTATGGTTCGGGGACGAACCAAACGGAAGCTGGTGGGCATGTGACGCCCGGGGCTGAAGAGGCAGAGAGTGATCGCCGGTGCCAAGAGGTTGCACGGACAATGAGCGGCTCCTGATAGGCTTCTAGGCGGAGGGAGACATGAATGAACCGATCCCGTGCCGGAATGAGAGGGGATTCTGAGACTGTGTAGGTATGGGACTACATGGTTGAGGAGGGTTTAAAAAATTTCATATGTACTATTCATATCAAGAAGGTGCATCTTCTTTTCGGAAGCTCATCACATAAGAACTCCAAAGTTAAGCGTGCTTGACTTGGGGCAATTATAGGATGGGTGACCCCCTGAAAAGTTTCTCAGGGTGCGTGTGAGTAAGGACATAAGCACGCTGAAAAGACCCGTCTTGATACAGTGGGTCGTTACATTTTGTATCCTTGTATTGTGAACTATGGTGTTAGTGCAAGGTTGGGCAGTTTTTCCTGTAATCTCTTGTGTCTTTGACATTGTTCTTGCATGCTTGGTTTTGTGTGAGTTATATACAGAAAATATAATCAAACACAAGGGCAAAACGTGAGAGAGGGTGATAGGCTTGAGTGCGTGCAAGTCTACCCGCACAAGGGTTGTAAAAAGTTTGCGATATTCCGCTGCATCGCATAAGTCTGATAGCTGATCGTGCTTACTTTGAGGTGTGAAACATCTCTCTGTTATTAGGGGCAAATTAGCTTATCACTAGAAAACATTAATTAAATGCTTGACAAGTGATAACCAAACACGTGAACCCCAACATGTACTCGATCTTGTAGAAATAGTAGGCAGAGTTCAATTACCTTGGGTATTACTCTAAATGTCAATCTAACGTGTTACACTAAATCAAAAGATTCGACACAACAAATTTACTCAATTATGCAATTGACCTTCACACCTCAAGAACAACAATGATCAGAGTGCATACAATTCCCAGCTGATTAATCAGTCAACTAATCACCAACCCTTCCATTCAAGAACTTGATAAGATTCCAGAAGCACTCACAATTAATCAAACACTATCAACAATGAAAAAGAAAATATACCAAGCAAAGTAATAAGCCACATTTACGTGGTTCGACACAATATTGCCTACATCCACGGGGAGGGAAAACCAATCTCTTATTCCTCAAGATTCAAGTTCAATTGTACATCCTACATATAAACCCAAGAACAATCGATTGCCAAGAGACAAGAAGATTACAGAGCTTTCACGAGTTCCTCTACTTCCTTCTGCTTCTCTTTTTTCGATTCTCTCTTGTTGAGATTTTGACAGCGAAAATGGTTAAGGGAATGCTGTATAAGTTGAGAAGTATGTGTGTGAAATGTAAAGATAATAAAGCTTATAAAAGAGGCGCAAAGAAGTTCTCCAGAACCAAATTCATTCATTCAAATACAAGAGTTATACAAGTGATAAAATTCACTCAACTCTCTCTGAATGTGCTATATATGTACAAACTACCAAAACACAATATTTGTGGAACAACAAGAGATAAACTACTTAGAAGTTAAATAACTTCCTAGTCCAATTACCCACTAACCCATTACTTGAGAAACTAATTAACTCTCAAGTTGACTAATCCAAAATTGAAAACTGGAATGATCTACAAATCTCCTCCTTCATTCCTGAATTCAAGAGTCTTCAATCCCTGTGCTTTGCATACAGTCCTTGAATTTTCTAGTGGGTATAACCTTAGTGAACATATCTGCTGGATTGTCTTCAGTTCCAATCTTTGATATGCACACTTCTCCTCTTACAATGTTCTCCTTGATAAAGTGTAGCTTCACATCCACATGCTTAGTCCTCTCGTGAATCACTTGATTTCTGGCCAAATGAATCACACTTTGACTATCATAGTAGATTACCCATTTGTTCTGTTCTATCCCGAGCTCCCTTAAGAATCCCTAGATGCATAAGGCTTCTTTTACTGCTTCGATTAATGATATGAACTCAGATTCAGTTGTGGAGAGTGCTACCACTGTCTGCAGGCTTGATCTCCAGCTTATTGCAGTCCCAAACATGGTGAATACATAACCAAAAAGTGATTTCCTGTTGTCTTTGCACCCAACAAAATCTGAATCAATATATCCTCTGACAATTCCAGCTCCTCCATCATCACCTGAGTCCAATCTTTGGAGTCTGATCCCCCAAATCTCAGGCCATAATTCATTGTTTTCTTCAAGTATCTCAATGTCCACTTGACAACCTCCAAATGAATCTTCTTAGGTTTTTCCATAAACCTGCTGATCACGCTCATTGCATATGCCAAGTCAGGTCTTGTGCACACCATGGCGTACATAATAGATCCCACAACATTTTCATATGACACTTTATCCATATGATCCTCCTCATCCTCTATTTTTGGTGATTGATCCTTGGACAACTTGAAATGAGATGCCATTGGTAACTGGACTCCCTTAGCCTCAAACATACTGAATCTTTTCAGTACCTTCTCCAAATATCCTTTTTGAGTGAGATATAGATGTCTATTTCTCCTGTCCCTCGCATTTCCATGCCTAGGATTTTTACAGCTTCACCAATGTCCTTCATCTCAAATTCTTGCTTCAATCCAGCCTTCAATCTCTGTATGTGTGCTTTGTCCCATCTTGCAATCAAGATATCATCTACGTATATTAACAAGTAGATGAGATCTTGATTTTGTTCCTTTTTAAAGTATACACAAAGATCCGAATTGCATCTCTTGAACTTTTGACTTTCCATGAATGCATTGAATTTCTTGTTCCATTGCCTCGGGGATTGCCTCAACCCATACAATGATTTCTTCAGGAAACATACTTTGTCTTCCTGCCCATTACTCACAAATCCTTCAGGCTGCTCCATGAAGATTTTCTCATCCAAATATCCATAGAGGAATGCAGTTTTTACGTCAAGTTGATGCAATTCCAAGTTCTGTTGTGCCACCAATGCCAGTAGGATTCTAGTTGACCTGTGCTTTACAACTGGTGAGTAAAATTCACCAAAATCCACTCCTTCCCGTTGAAGGATTCCTCTTGCAACCATTCTTGCCTTATACCTAGGAGGATTACCTATATTTATATGATTCTTCTTCCTGTAAATCCATTTACAAGATATCACCTCGTGTCCTTTAGGTCTATCCACAAACTCCCATGTTTGATTGACCTTTAAGGACGTCATCTCCTCCTCCATAGCTTGTATCCATCTCAAGCTATCCTTCCCTTGTATAGCCTCCATGTAAGTTGTAGGCTCCCCTTGCTTCTGCATGTTATCCTCTACAACTAAAGCATAAGAGATTATGTCAGCATAGCCATACCTTTCAGGGGGTATAATTTGTCTCCTGGTCCTCTCCTTGGCCAGATTATATTTTGTTGGCTTCTCCAAGTTTTCAGTAAGGGAAGAGGATTACACTTGCTCCTCAATCCTTTGAGACAAGTTTTGTTCAAACATCTTAGTGACTTCTGATATTTCTCACTGAGCAGTCTCCTCTTCCTCTGAAGTAGATGGAGTTTTTTCCAGCTCCTTCCCTTTTTCCTTCCTCATTGACATTTCATCTTCCTTGAACACCATATCTATGCTAATTAAGCACTTCTTATATCCAGATTCCAAGCACCAAAGTTTGTAGCCTTTAACACCTTCTGGGTATCCCAAGAAAATACACTTTAATGCCCTAGCATCCAATTTGTCTTGCTTGGTATGCACATATGCTAAGAAACCAAAAGTTCTTAACATATTGTAATCGGGCATTTTTCCACTCCAGATTTCCTGCGGCATTTTGAAATTTAATACGGTATATGCTGCTATGACGGCAACCTCTGCCCAAAATATTTTTGGCAGATTTGCATCAATGAGCATGCACCATATTCTCTCAAGTAAGCTTCTATTGAACCTCTCAGCCAAGCCATTTTGTTGGGGATTACCTGGAACAGTCTTGTGCCTCAATATTCCTCCTTCTGCACATAGATCCTTGAACTCCTTTGACAAGAATTCCATTCCATTATCAATTTTTATGGCTTTGATTCTCCTCCCTGATTGAGTTTCAATCAGTGTCTTCCATTCCTTGAACTTTTTGAAGGTCTGGTCCTTGCTGGTAAGTGGATGAACCCATAGTTTTCTGGAGTAATCATCCACTATGGTCAAGAGATACACTGCACCAGCATGTGAAGGAGTTTTTGTCGGTCCCCTATAAATCCATGTGTATGTAGTCCAATTTTGATCTGGTTGTATGTTTTCCAGTATTGAATTTCACCTTGTGAGTTTTTCCAAGAGTACAATACTCACAAAATTCCAAATCATCCTCGAGATGATCCCCCAACGCTCCTTGCTTCTTGAGTTCCTGAATACCTTTGTGACTCACATGCCCCAACCTCTCGTGCCACAAGGAAGTTGTATTCCTTTTACTGGTCACAAGATTACAAACTGAATCTGTTACAACCTTTCCCAACAGATGATATAATCCATGTCTCAGTTGTCCCTTATACATGACCATGGCTCCCTTGATAATCCTCAAGCTTTTGTTGTCTCCGGTGAAAGTGTATCCAGCCTTATCAAATTCACCAAGTGAGATAAGATTCCTCTGTAGTTCAGGAATGCATCTCACATCTTGCAACGTCCTTACCATGCCATCATGTAATTCAAGACTCACAGTTCCTATCCCCTCCACTGCACATGCTTTATCATATCCGAGAAGTAATTTCGGCGCAGATAAAATTTTAAAATTTTGAAGATAAACCTTGTGGTGTGTCATATGAAACGTGCATCCCGAGTCTAAGATCCACTCCTCCATGAGATTTCTAGAAAAAGTCATCAAAGCATCAGAAAAAAACCATGAGAGCCTCGACTGTATCATATTCCTCAATAATATTAGCTTCATCATTCTGATCATCATCCTTCGACTTCTTTTTCCTTCTCTCTGGACAATCACGTTTGAAATGCCCTTCTTTATGACACACAAAGCATTTCTGCTTTGTCTTTGACAGTGACTTTGGTCTGTTTCTTTGCTTATTGATCTATCTTTTTTGTGACCTTCCACTCACATTTAATCCCTCACCATTTATTGTCTTTATCCTTTGCATCTGATTTCTTCTTTAAATCCTTAGATCTCAGTGCACTTTGGACATATTCTAGAGACAAACTCTCCCTTCCATACAGCAGTGTGTCCACAATATTTGAGTATGTACTTGGTAGAGAACTGATCAGTAGGAGTGCCTGATCCTAATCATCCATCGCCACACCAATGTTTTCCAAATCTTGGATTATTTTCTCAAATGAATCTAGTTGAGATTCGAGATCACCATCCTCCCTCATCTTGAAAGCGTACAAGGATTGCTTTAAGAATAATCTGTGTTAGAGTAGGTGCCCGTCGAGCCAAGTATTGGCCGATGGTCCTTGAGAGAACTCTTGTATGACAATCTTTATTTTAATAATATTTGACATTATTTAATTTGACACACCTTTATCTGTATACCCATGCTAGTTGCATAGATAAAGCCCTTGAATATACAAATAGTAGAAAGAATATGAGATGGTCATGTGATGACTATCATGAAACTCATATTTGGAATATTGGATATTTTAAACTGTTCCTAGTCGATTCAGCCGCCACAAAGAAGGATAAAGGCCGCTCGAGCTTGAGACTAGTATTTGCGATGTGAGTACCACGTTTCATTGGTAGGGAACATGGTGATGCCCAAGCATGAAAATAGGTGCTCCTTGTAGAGTGCACTGAACAACCCTCCCTAAAGGACTTTCCAAGTGGTTCTCACTTATCGAGTGGAATAGTCCTAGTTTATGGTTGTACACCATTAGTCCTTATGACCCGGGACAACATGGAGACTCTATATGCTAGTGCTTCACTTTGACTTGTTTACCGACTCAACTAGGGTTATCAGGTGGCAATGTTGGGTGTTGTGACGAAACATATAGAAGCCGATGCATTGTAGTCGGGGATTCACCGCTTACCTACGGGTATGGATATCCTATGTGTTCTCATGCATATGTAGCTTGAAATCTCTGATCATAGTAGGTGGTAATTAAGAAAGAGTTTCTTGAATTACACCTTCGATGCAACTACGGCATGACACATAATTATCGATTCATTGACAACTCTCGATATACCAATGGTTGTCGAATCGATCGAGATATATGAGTTGAAGGGACCGTACTGTACGCTAACCATAATTGATTGGTTCTTGCAGACACTATCATTTGATACCTAGGAAGTCATGTAAGCGATGCTGCTAGACGTTTAACATGATTGGTTGGGTACTATCAGACTTGAGTTTTCTGGCGTTCTTATTATCAAGGGGTTGATTAATAAGAATGAAGCTATATAGGGTATGCTCACATAAGAGACTTATTGATCCCGAATCACATGGAGATGTGAACCCACTGCTAGTTGTATCAATGAATCATTGAGAGTCACACAAGTACTAGCTTTCTAAATCCCGTTGAGATTAAAATTAGTTCAATGTGTTGAACAACTTATAAAGGAGTTTATAAGTAAATTAAATTAGAAGTTTGACTTCTAATGGAGAATAAAGTGAAAGTAACTTTTAGTTTGTGAATGTGTTCCAAGATTAAAAGTTGACTTGAATAAATAATTAGTTTTTAAAAATGGTGATTTTCAAAATTATTATTATTAACTTAATTAAATTAATTCAAGTGTTGAATTAATTAAACACTAGTGGATCTTGTAGAGTCCAAATAATTAAATTAATTCAAGTGTTGGATTAATTAAACACTATTGAGTCTAGTAGAGCTCAAAATAAAATAGTGTTGAATAATTATTCTACTAGTGGGCTTGAATGAGTTCAAGTTGGATTTAATTAATTGATTAAACTTAATTGGGTTTGAGTTTAATAATTAATTAAATATTAAGTTCAAGGGACATGTATATATATATATATATATATATATATATATTTATATATATATATTATATGTGAGAGGGAATATGAAAGGTTAAAAGATTGGATACAATTTTTTATGCATGAATTAATTGTATAATTATCTTTGGCCATCAAAATAATATAATCAATATTCCTCCTCCATTTTTTAGAAGTGGCCGTCCCATTCACTTCAAGAATTCTCCAAGTTTTTGTCTTTTGATTTTGGGAGAAAAGACAAGAAATATTGATAAGTGCATTTTATGCATTTAATTTGGTTATGATTTTAATTTAATTTTGCGTTGTTCGAGCAGTTTTATGCGGTTTTATGCGGTTTCGTTGTTGTTTATGTGTATGTAGGAGGATTCATGAGTTGGTGAATTTAGAGATGAAAAGAAGAAGAAATTGAAGAAGTCAGGTGCCGCATATGCAGGAGAAAGTCACGCTTATGCGTGAAGAGGCAGGGATTTAAGAAAGCAAAATGGCGCATATGCGGTAAAATTCATGCATATGCGGTTGAAGGCAGGGATTTGAGGGGAAAAAGCTGTGCATATGCATGAGATTTTGAAGCAGATGCGGAAAGAGGCAGAGATTTAGAGATTTGAAGAATCCAGGGACGCATGTGGGGCTATATCTCGCGCATCTGCGTGCAGCAAGTAAGAAACAGAGAAAAGCGCATATGCGCTATTTCATGCGCATCTGCGGGAATCGGGAATTGGAAGAAAAACACATCTGCGCCTATTTTAGTGCATCTGCGGACTGTCCGTGATATGGAAACAAAACAGAGTTTTGAAAATTTTGAAATTTAGATTCTAGGGCTCGATTGTGGGCTTAAAAGCAAGATATAAAAGAGAAATTTTGGAGGAGAAGTAGGCATTGAGAAATTTGGCAGGAATCGATCGGCTTTGGAATATTTGGAGAACAAGAGCTCGAGAACCTGGTACGAAGACGGAAGACGGCGACATCCGACGATGGAGAAGCTTAATTCTACTTTGTTCTAATTTCTTTGTGAACTCTGTTTTTCTAATTTTATGGAGTATTTGAAAAACATATTTTGTTTAATATTCAAATTTATTATGAACTAATTTCTTAGTCTAGAGGTAGACGGATCTTGACTGAAAACCATGATTGAGATATTTTGATTTATATATTTGAATTCTTCGCACAGTTTATTTGTGTTTTCCTGATTTTAATGCTTTCAATTTACTGGCCATAGATTGAATGATATTTTATTTAGAATATATCACTCGAGAGAGGAGATTTTGAATACGACATAGGAAAACATATCTTTGGTGTTTATATTGTTCGAGAGACATATAACTCCATAGAAGTCATTAGAAGAATTCTCGTGCTATTTACCGGATTTAATAGTTGAATTTAAATAGAAATATTGAGTTTGCTATTAAATACGAAATTCTGCTTGACACTCGAGAGAGGTAGTAGAAAATAATAGGGATTCTTGGCTAATAAATTAGAAGAATTTAGAAATGAACAATCATTAGAAATAAATTGTGGTGGACAACCAAGTGAAGTCAAACCTCTAGCATTCATCGCTTATTGAATTTTTTGTTGGAAAACGCGGCGATCAGATCAATTAGGATTGATACCCGGTGCAGCGGAAGTTTAAAAATTTTATATGGAACGATTCCATAGTGGGTATCAAAACCTTACGATTAAATTGTGTGTGTAAAAATTAAATAACAATTATAAATTTTTACCTCTAATATCGAATCGAGATTTTGGACACCAACAGATTGCTCTGCTCTTGTTGTATATCCCTGGAACTGATGGACGAACTGTTCTTCAATCAGGTCCACGAACGGATATTTAATCCCTCTGATAGATTGCACTAGAAAATCTATCAGAAGTTTCTACGAAGAGATTAACGAATTTGATCCGTTAAACCAGACTGCAATTCAAAATTCACAGACTGGATTTTCCGAGCAGAGGGGAGAAGGGGGGCGGCCACTACTGAGAGAAAAATATGGTTTTTTTTTCGAAAATTGTGACCTGTTGTGTTTTATTTCTGTACTGCAATAACTTATTTATAATGTAGGCCACTAACAGCTTAGGGCCCATTAGTCATAAGTTCAAGCCCGACAAGCAAAGCCTGCATGTTCAGAAATTAATATAAAATTCATCGTGACTCCGATTGATAAACCAATTTCACCAATGTGCACAGAAACCATTTCTGCACCTTTTAAAGTCAAGATAAATTTTTCTGAATCCGAATTCAGTGGTTTCCAAAAATGTCCATCCCTATGTCATTTTAGGAAATCTTACTCCTCTACTCATAATTAAGAAGTCCAACTTCTTTGTTCATTAAATTTAACTCTTTAAATTTAACTATCTCAACGGGGATTAAAAATCCATTACTCTGTGTGACCCTCAATGGTTCAGGGATACAGCTAGCCGTGGGCTCACAACTCCTTGTGACTCGGAACAACAATTTCCGACTTGCCCATCGAATCATGGTATGAGCGCCTAGCAACATCGCCCCATGATTCCCTAGGTATCACTGATAGTGCCTGCAAGAACCAATAGATTTTGGTTAGCGTACAGTACGGTCCCTTCATCCAAATATCCCGAACGAATCAACAACCATTGGTATATCGAGAGTCGTTCGAGATTCGATAACTATGCAATACATCTTGAAGATCAAATAGTGACATCGCATGTGTTACTAAGAAACCATTTCTTAAAACACATCATGTACTCTGGCCAGAGATTCGTCACACTAATATCTCCTCAGATCGCATAGGATATCCACACTCGCAAGTATGTGGTGAATCCTTGACAACAAAGCATCGACTCCTATATGTGTTGTAACTGTACCCAATCCCGACACCTGATGACCCCAATAGAGTCGGTAAACGAGTCAAAGCACAGTACTAGCATATAGAGTCTCAATGATGTTTCAAGTAGTAAGGACTAATGGTGTACAACCAAAACCGCGGACTTTATCCACTCGATAAGTGATAACCACTTGGAAAGTCCGGATAGGTTAGTTCGATCATTCATCGTATGAATATCCATTTGCATGCTTCGAACATCTCTATGTTCCTTACCAATGAAACGTGGTACTCTGCATCGCAAATGCTAGTCTCTAACTCGAGCGATCCTTATCCTTATTATCGGACGGCTCAATTGACTAGGAACAGTTTAGAATATACAGTGACTATAAGATGTGTTTCATGATAGACATCTTCATGTTCTACCACATCTTACATACACTATAGTATATTCAAGGTCTTTATCAAAACAACAATAGTATATCACAATATAACAATATGAAGAAAGATAAAGTCATTGCCATTAATAAAAGTGTAAATTATATTAAACAAAAGATTATTTATACAAAGAGTCATCAAAGCCCTTAGCCACAAGTTGGCTCACTGGGCACCCACTCTTTCATTTTTATCTCGTGAATTCGTGAATATTTAATTTTATTTCTTGCAATTTTTAGTTTTATTAAAATCAAAACATTTTCGTAGATCTACATAGGATTAGGATTTTTTTATTTACAAATATTTGATATAATATCATTTATTCATTCTCCGTGGGATCGACTTGGACTTAATTCCTATATTATAACTTGACATCATGCGCTTGCGAACGAAAAACACGCAACAAGTTTTTGGCGCCGTTGTCGGGGATTGAATTTTATTTGATTTATATTAAATTGTGCTAATTAGTCTTAATTTTGATTTAGAGAATTTTATTTTATTTTGTTGGTTCTAATTTAAAAATTTTTCCTGTCTATGCAGTTTATGCGAAAAAGCCAAAGTTACGACTCACTGCTCTTTGATCCGGAAATCGAGAAAACTGCTAAAGCTTTGAGAAAATCTAGAAGAGAAGAGTTGCAACAAATTGCTGAAGAAAAGGAAAGAGCTGTCAATAATGCTCCGGTGCCGATCAGAGATCACTTTCGACTGGTGATCAATACTTATTATTCTGGGATAGCTAGGCAGAATATCACAGCAAATAATTTTGAGTTGAATCCAGCTCTGATTAATATGGTGCAGCAGAATCAGTTTAGGGGTGCAGCTATTGAAGATCCAAATTTGCATCTGCATACTTTTCTGGAGATTGCTGACATAGTGAAGATTCATGGTGTTACTGAGGACACCATCAGACTACGATTGTTCCCGTTCTCTCTTAGGGACAATGCTCGTAGTTGGTTGCAGTCATTACCTCTTGGGAGTATCACTACATGGAAAGACATGACATCTAAATTTCTGGCTAAGTACTTTCCTCCTGCCAAGTCTGCTCAGCTGAAAATTGAGATCACTACTTTCAAACAGCAAGATTAGAGCTACTGTATGAAGCTTGGGAGTGGTACAAGGAATTGCTTAGGAAGTGCCTGAACCATAATTTTCCAGATTGGGAACAGATCGAACTATTCTACAATGGTTTGAATGGCCCAACGAGGATTTCTGTGGATGCTGCAGCTGGAGGTTCAATATTTTCTAAATTTCCTGAACATGCTTATGAGATGCTTGAACAAATGACTGTTAACAGTTATCAGTGGTCGAGTGAGAGATCTGCAATAAGGAAGCCTGCTGGAATTCGTGAGGTTGATGCATTCACTGCTTTGACTGCTCAGATGGCTACTATTTCTACACAGTTGGCTGCACTGACCAAAGGGAATCAAAATTCTACTGAGACAGCATCACTGGCGACTGCTGTAAATTTTGGTGATGGATTTGAGAGTGTGGAGCAAGCTCAATATGTGAACAACAGGAATTACAACAACTATCGAGGTAATCCTGTTCCCAACCAATATATATCATCATGAGAATTTTTCCTATTCAAACAATAACAATGTGTTGACTCCTCCACCGGGGTTCAATACTCAGAATGGTGAGGGTAAGGCATCGTTGGAAGATTTGGTGAATAATTTTATTGCAAAATCATCCACAAGATTTAAAAGGAATGAGAATAAGCTGGATAGTATGGAGACGCACTTGACCAATGTGAGCGCTTCTATAAAAAATCTTGAAACACAAATTGGTCAGCTGGCGAATGCATTGAATAATCAGCAGAGAGGTGTGTTTCCTAACAACACTGAGGTTAATCCTAGGGATAAATGCAAGGCTGTTACTCTTAGACGTGGCAAAGAACTTGGAACTGATAACCCGAAGGCAGTGGATGATGAAGAAGTTGAAGAGATTGTGGTAGAGTCTGAAAAATCTGTTAGCCAAAATTCCAGCAAGTCTGCAGTTGTGCCTGAGAAACTGCCAGTGCCAAAATCTGTTCTGCCATATCCTCAGCGGTTCAAGAAGAAAGCGTTGGATGAGAAGTTTTCAAAGTTTATTTACATCTTCAAGAAAATTCATATAAATATTCCATTCGCTGATGCTTTGGAGCAGATGCCACACTATGATAAATTCATGAAGGATGTGATGGCGAGGAAGAGAAATATTGAAGAGTTTGAAACGGTGAAATTGACCGAGGAGTGCAGCGCCATCCTACAAAAGAAATTTCCACAGAAATTGAAAGATCCAGGGAGTTTTACTATTCCTTGTATTATTGGTGGTGTTACTGTTAATAAGGAATTATGTGATTTAGGTGCAAGTATTAATTTAATTCCTTTGTCTATTTTCAGGTCGTTGGAGCTTGGCAAGGTGAAACCAACCACGGTTACTCTGCAATTGGCAGACCGTTCTCTGACATATCCTCGAGGAGTTGTGGAAGACTTCTTGGTAAAAGTAGAAAAGTTTATTTTTCCTACTGACTTTGTAGTACTGCTTGATATGGAAGAAGATCAAGATGTCCCTCTAATTTTGGGAAAACCATTCTTGGCGACTGGCAGAGCGTTAATTGATGTGCAGGAGGGTGAACTAACTCTACGAGTTGGTGGTGAAGCTGTCACCTTCAATATCTATAAAACCATTAAATACCAAGATGAGGTACATTCTTGTAATCGAATTGAGTCATCTGATTCTCATGAAAATAAATTTTGGTGCAGGATTGGAATTGGAGGACGCTTTGGCGAGGTGCTTAATTAATTACATAACCCAATTTGAGGGGGATGATTGGGAATTTAGAGAGCAATTTCTTGCTCTTGAAAGTTTGCCAAAGGAAAAAGATGGCCAAGACAAAATTAAAGCATTGTCTGAGGAAGTCGAAAAAGAGGCACCAGTTTCTTCTACTCCTGAATTGAAAGAACTGCCTGCTCATTTATGCTATGTATTTTTGGGAGAAAATTCCATTAACTCGGTAATTATTTCATCTTCTCTTACTCCTGATGAAAAAGATAAATTATTAAGAGTTTTGAGAAAATTTAAATCTGCTTTGGGTTGGTCAATTTCAGATATCAAGGGAATTAGTCCCAATATTTGCATGCATAAGATTTTAATGGAGGATTCATATAGTCCTTATGTTGATCATCAAAGGAGATTAAATCCTGCGATGAAAGAAGTGGTAAAAGCTGAGGTGTTGAAATTATTAAATGCTGGTATTATATATGCTATATCTGACAGTTCGTGGGTGTCGCCAGTACAGGTTGTGCCGAAAAAGGGAGGTATGACTGTGGTAAAAAATGAGAAAAACGAGTTGATCTCGACTCGTACTATTACTGGTTGGAGAGTTTGCATTGATTATAGAAGGTTGAATAAGGCTACTAGGAAATATCATTTTCCTCTTCCTCTTATTGATCAAATGCTTGACAGGTTGGCAGGTTATAAACATTACTATTTTTTAGATGGATATTCTGGCTACAATCAAATTGTTATAGTGCCAGAGGATCAAGAGAAAACAACTTTCACATGTCCCTATGGTACTTATGCTTTTAGGAGAATGCCATTTGGTTTGTGTAATGCACCGGCTACTTTTCAGTGGTGCATGATGACAATTTTTTCTGACATGGTGGAAGAAGTCATGGAAATTTTTATGGATGATTTTTCTGCGTTTGGGTCTTCTTTTGATCATTGTTTGCACAATCTGACCCTTGTTTTGCAGCACTGCCAAGAGAAAAATCTAGTGCTGAACTGGGAAAAATGCCACTTCATGGTGCAAGAAGGCATCGTACTTGGGCATAAAGTGTCATCTAATGGGTTTGAGGTGGATCGAGCAAAAGTGGTTGCGATTGAAAAGCTTCCACCGCCAAATAATGTGAAAGCCATAGAAGTTTCTTGGGACACGCCGGGTTTTATCTTCGTTTTATTAGAGATTTTTCAAAAATTACTAAGCCTTTATGTAATTTGTTAGAAAAAGATACATCTTTTATTTTTGATGATGCGTGTTTGCAGGCATTCACAAAGATCAAGGAGGCACTAATTTCTGCGCCTATTATGATTGTGCTTGACTGGAAAGATCCGTTTGAAGTGATGTGTGATGCCAGCGATTATGCTGTGGGAGCAGTTTTGGGGCAGCAAAGAGATAAGTTGTTTTGGGCGATTTATTACGCCAGCCGCACTCTTGACGGAGCACAACAGAATTACACTACTACGGAAAAAAAGATGTTGGCTGTGGTTTTCTCCTTCGACAAATTCAGGTCCTATCTCATTGGATCAAAAGTAATTGTTTATACTAACCATGCAGCAATTCGCTATCTCTTTGCCAAGAAGGATGCCAAGAAAAGATTGATTCGATGGATACTCTTACTACAAGAGTTTGATTTTGAAATTAGAGACAAGAAAGTGAGTGAAAATTTAGTGGCGGATCATCTGTCTCGCTTGGATTGGAAGGAAAAGCTGAATATGAACTCATCAAGGAGAAATTTCCTGATGAGCATCTTTTTTAGGTAAATTCTAAACTTCCTTGGTTTGCTGACTTTGCTAATTTTCTTTCTTGTGGGGTTTTGCCTCCAAATCTTAATCATCACCAAAGGAAGAAATTTTTCCATGATGTCAAGTTTTATCTATGGGATGATCCGTTTGTGTACAAGAAGTGTTCGGATCAAGTGATAAGGAGATGTGTGGATGAAGCTGAAGCAAAAGAAATTTTGGAACAATGTCACTCTGCACCATATGGCGGTCACTTTGGAGCCTCACGAACAGCCGCCAAGGTACTTCAGTCTGGTTTTTATTGGCCAACTTTATTTAAAGACAGTTATACCTTGGTAAAAGCTTGTGATAGATGTCAAAGGATGGGTAATATATCTAGGCGTCATGAATTACCCCTTACAAATATTTTAGAAGTTGAATTATTTGATGTTTGAGGTATTGATTTTATGGGACCATTTCCCCTCTCTTTTGGTCAATCTTATATTTTGTTGGTTGTTGATTATGTTTTGAAACTGGTGGAAGCAATCGCCACCCCCACTAATGAATCTCGTGTAGTGGTAAAGTTTGTACAGAAAAATATTTTCACGAGGTTTGGAACGCCAAGGGCCATTATCAGTGATGAAGGTACACATTTCTGCAATAAGATTTTTAATTCATTACTGACAAAATATGGGGTTAGACATAAAGTGGCATGTGAAAGAGTGGGTGCCCGGTGAGCCAACTTGTGGCTAAGGGCTTTGATGACTCTATGTATAAACAATCTTTTGTTTAATATAATATACACTTTTATAATGGCGTTCACTTTATCTTTTATCATATTATTATGTTGTGACATACTATAAGATGTTTAGATGAAGACCTTGAATATACTATAGTGTATGTAAGATGTGGTGGCACATGGGGATGGCTATCATGAAACACATCTTATAGTCACTGTATATTCTAAACGGTTCCTAGTCGATTGAGACGTCCGTTAATAAGGATAAGGATCGCTCGAGATTGAGACTAGCATTTGCGATGCCGAGTACCACGTTTCATTGGTATGGAACATAGAGATGTTCAAAGCATGCAAATGGATATTCATACGATGAATGATCGAACTACCCTATCCGGACTTTCCAAGCGGTTATCACTTATCGAGTGGATAAAGTCCGCGGTTTTGGTTGTACACCATTAGTCCTTACTACTTGAAACATCATTGAGACTCTATATGCTAGTACTGTACTTTGACTGGTTTACCGACTCTATTGGGGTCATCAGGTGTCGGGATTGGGTACAGTTACGACACATATAGGAGTCGATGCTTTGTTGTCAAGGATTCACCACATACTTGCGAGTGTGGATATCCTATGCAATCTGAGGAGATATTAGTGTGACGAATCTCTGCCAGAGTACATGATGTGTTTTAAGAAATGGTTTCTTAGTAGCACATGCGATGTCACTATTTGATCTTCAAGATGCATTGCATAGTTATCGAATCTCGAACGACTCTCGATTTATCAATGGTTGTTGATTCGATCGGGATATATGGATGAAGGGACCGTACTGTACGCTAACCAAAATCTATTGGTTCTTGCAGACACTATCAGTGATACCTAGGGAATCATGGGGCGATGTTGCTAGGCGCTCTTACCATGATTCGATGGGCAAGTCGGAAATTGTTGTTCCGAGTCACAAGGAGTTGTGAGCCCACGACTAGCTGTATCCCTGAACCATTGAAGGTCACACAAGTAATGGATTTTTAATCCCCGTTGAGATAGTTAAATTTAAAGAGTTAAATTTAATGAACAAAGAAGTAGGACTTCTTATATCAGAGTAGAAGAGTAAGATTTCCTAAAATGACATAGGGATGGGCATTTTTTGGAAATCACTGAATTCGGATTCAGAAAATTTATCTTGACTTTAAAAGATGCAGAAATGGTTTCTGTGCACATTGGTGAAATTGGTTTATCAATCTGAGTCACGATGAATTTTATATTAATTTCTGAACATGTGGGCTTTGCTTGTCAGGCTTGAACTTATGACTAATGGGCCCTAACCTGTTAGCAGCCCACATTATAAATAAGTTATTGCAGTACAGAAATTATACAACAGAGGTCACAATTTTCGAAAACCCTAGTTTTTCCCTACTGTGGCCGCTGCCCCCTCTCCCTCTCTGCTCGAAAAATTCCAGCCTGTGAATTTTGAATTTGCAGTCTGGTTTAACGGATCAAATTCGTTAATTCTCTTCGTAGAAACTTCTGATAGATTTTCTAGTGCAATCTATCAGAGGGATTAAACTTCTATTCGTGGACCTGATTGAAGAATTGTTCGTCCATCAGTTCCTGGGATATACAACAAGAGCAGAGTTATCTGTTGGTGTCCATAATCTCGTTTCGAGATTGGAGGTAAAAATTTAATTGTTATTTAATTTTTACACGCACAATTTAATCGTAATGTTTTGATACCCATGATATGGAATCGTTCCATATAAAATTTTAAAACTTTCGCTGAATCGGGTATCAATTCTGATTGATCTGATCACCGTTTTCCAACAGTGGTATCAGAGACAGGTTGCTCAGATCAAGCGATTAAATTAATCAATTGTACAAAAATTTTTTAAGCCTCGGTTTTTGAAAGAAAATAAAAATTTAAAATTTTTGACGGGCAAAACACGGGCAGCGATCGTCGCTGCCCAAGGGGCAGCGATGGGCTGCCCAGCCCGAGCCCCTTTTGGGGCGCGGGCTGCCCGGGATCGTCCCGGGCGGCCCGGGAAAATTTATTTTTTATTTTAATTAAAATTTTAATATGTTAAAATTCTATTTTTGGTCCGATCGAAAATTGTTTTTGATTGGTCCACGAGGCGTCGGATCGAATTGTTCGAGTCCGAAAATTTTAAAATTGATTTTTGGATAAATTTGAATTTTTGGAAAATTTATAGATTTTATCCGTTAAATCAGATTTTATGAAATTAATTATTTTTGGTACAATTGATGATAAGATATGATCTTATGGATATATTGAGTAAAATATGATTTTATGTATAAAATTGGATTTTATATGTAAAATATGATTTTATTTGATAAAAAGATAAAATATGATTTTGTATGTAAAATAAGATTTTATATATGGAATATGATTTTATCCTTTTTAAATTTAATTGCCATTGCATGTTATCCAATAAATTAATTTTGAATTAAATATTATTGGATAAGGATGATCGATTGCCATGACCAATTTTGTAGTTGTATGTTAGGGAATTTACATTTGTTTTTTTATTGTTGTTGGATTTATTAATGGGCCTGGTTTATGGCCCAATATGAATTGTCTATGTAATAAAAGTGGGCCTGGTTTATGGCCCGTTCCCACCCCTTAAAATGTATCCCCTACTTGTCATAGTTATTTATTGTAAATACATTAGACTTAGTGGGAGATGAAGATTTGAAGACGGAGGTGGGCCCAGCAGACAATAAAGACTGAAGAAATGTAAATTGGAAGCTCAATGTAATAGAATTGCATTGCATACCTGCATATTACCTAGGATTGGACTTAGACTCGTGATTGGCAACCACGGGTCGATTAGAAATGGAATCGATCATCCTATATAATATATGATATTATCGTTGTATGCATGTTTTAGACTAAATTGTATGAATCCCGCAAGCATACAAATTTTAAATGATGAGACAAATTTTCAAAATTAAAATCCCTCATTTTAAATATGATTTAAAATTGATATCAAGATAAATAAAGGAAATTTAAATATTGTTTAAATGTTCCTACCTTCCATCAACGATCAATGTATGAGATGCTACCCGCGGATACGGTCCGGCTCATATTATTGGGGGGGCCCGTTCGTCGGAAAGCTGTACATTGGATCGACACATGTTGTAAGTTGGGTGAAACTCCCATGGGATCGGCTCATATTATTGGGGGATCCACATGGCGACCGTCCATCACAACTTAATATTGATGGGTCATCTTGACATGTCACAATAAACGGCGTCATATTATTGGGCCCTTATTGGACATGAGGTAAAAACGTGGAGGTTGCTTTGGAAGCAATTGGGCTCTACCTTTTGAAAATTATGGTTGGCTGATATTATTCGGGACCATAGTTTGTCAATTGGACTCCATGTTCCCACTAAGGAAAACAGTTTCCCGTTTTCACTAGAGGGTAGTGAAATCGTTAAAATAGTGGGAGTGAGATTCATAAAATAAATTTCGCCTATTTTATGTCTTAGTAAATTAATTAAACAATCACTGATTATTGTCTGTTTCTTTTCAGTATTTCATTAAGATGAATTCGCGCAATCCACTATTCTCTATTCTCGAACAAAATAAACTGACTGGCGCAAACTATACGGAATGGTTCCGTAAGTTGAAGATTGTCTTGACCTCGGAGAAGATGCTCTACGTGTTAGAAAAATCTCCTCCGAAGGAAGCACCAGCTGACATAAGTCCGGAAGAGTTGGCCAAACTTGATACATGGTGGGACCATGATATCAAGGCCAAATGCTATATGCAAGCCTCGATGTCTGATGAACTCCAGAGGCGATTTGAGGATACCGTGAATGCTGCTGACATTCACGTACAACTCAAGGAACTTTTTGGGGCTCAATCGAGAGCTGAAAGGTTCGCTACTGTAAAAGAGTTAATGACGTGTCGCATGCGTGAAGGGACTTCGGTCCGTGATCATGGGGTACGCGTGATTTGGCTCATACAGAAGTTGGTAACGCTTGATTTGGTATTGAAGCATGAACTCAATGTGGACTTATTACTTCTCTCTCTTCCTTCTTCGTTTGACGGATTTGTGGTGAATTTCAATATGAACAAGATAGAGGCCTCCCTTGAAGAGATGATCAATATGCTTGTAACTTATGAAGCCACTTTAAAGAAGGATAAACCGGTTCTCTTGGTGGGCTCCTCTTCCTCTGCTAAGAAGGGGCCAAGTACAAAGGGTAAGAAACGTGTAAGAGTGGGTGCCCAGTGAGCCAACTGTGTGGCTATGGGCTTTGATGACTCTTTGTATAAACAATCTTTTGTTTAATATTATTTACACTTTTATGGCAATGACTTTATATTACTTCATATTGTTATATTGTGATATACTATTGTTGTTTTGATAAAGACCTTGAATATACTATAGTGTATGTAAGATGTGGTAGAACATGGAGATGTCTATCATGAAATACATCTTATAGTCACTGTATATTCTAAAAACCGTTCCTAGTCGATTGAGCCGTCCGATAATAAGGATAAGGATCGCTCGAGTTTGAGACTAGCATTTGCGATGCGGAGTACCACGTTTCATTGGTAGGGAACATGGAGATGTTCGAAGCATGCAAATGGATATTCATAGGATGAATAATCGAACTACCCTATCCGGACTTTCCAAGTGGTTATCACTTATCGAGTGGATAAAGTCCGCGGTTTTGGTTGTACACCATTAGTCCTTACGACTTGAAACATCATGGAGACTCTATATGCTAGTGCTGTGCTTTGACTCGTTTACCGACTCTATGGGGGTCATCAGGTGTCGAGATTGGGTACAGTTACGACACATATAGGAGTCAATGCATTGTTGTCAAGGATTCACCACATACTTGCGAGTGTGGATATCCTATGCGATCTGAGGAGATATTAGTGTGACAAATCTCTGGCCAGAGTACTTGATGTGATTTAAGAAATGGTTTCTTAGTAGCACATGCGATGTCACTAATTTGATCTTCAAGATGCATTGCATAGTTATCGAATCTTGAGCGACTCTCGATATACCAATGGTTGTTGATTCGATCGGGATATATGGATGAAGGGACCGTACTGTACGCTAACCAAAATCTACTGGTTCTTGTAGGCACTATCAGTGATACCTAGGGAATCATGGGCTAGGCGCTTTACCATGATTTGTTGGGCAAGTCGAAAAGTGTTGTTCCGAGTCACAAGGAGTTGTGAGCCCACGGCTAGCTGTATCCCTGAACCATTGAGGGTCACACAGTGTAATGGAGTTTTAATCCCCGTTGAGATAGTTAAATTTAAAGAGTTAAATTTAATGAACTAAGGAGTTGGACTTCTTAAATAAGAGTAAGGGAGTAGGATTTCCTAAAATGACATAGGGATGGACATTTTAGGAAACCACTGAATTCGGATTCAGGAAAATTTATTTTGACTTTAAAATGTGCAGAAATGGTTTCTGTGCACATTGGTAAAATCGGTTTATCAATCGGAGTCACGATGAATTTTATATTAATTTCTGAACGAGCGGGCTTTGCTTGTCGGGCTTCAACTTATGACTAATGGGCCCTAAGGTGTTAGTGGCCTGCATTATAAATAAGTTATTGCAGTACAGAAATTAGACACAACAGCTCATAATTTTTGAGACAGAAAATCGAAACCCTCCTCTCTCTCAAAAGTTTTCGGCCGTCCCCTCCCTGTTCTCTGCCCGAGAAATTTCGGTCTGTGATTTTGAATCGCAGTCAGGAATAACGAATCAGATTCGTTTAATCTCTTCGCAGAAAAACTTCTGATAGATTTTCTAGTGCAATCTATCAGAGGGATTTAAACCCCATTCGTGGACCTGATTGAAGGAGTTCATCAGTTCCTGGGAGATACAAGAAGCGCAGAGAAATCTGTGTGGTGTCCATTAATCTCGATTCGAGATTGAAGGTAAAATTTAATTAATTGTTATTTGAATTTTACACACACAATAATTTAATCGTTGAATGGTTGATACCCACACCATGGAATTGTTCCATGATAAAATTTTTAAACTTCCGCTGCACCGGGTATCAATCGTGATTGATCTGACCGCCAGTTTTTTCCAACAGTGGTATCAGAGCAAGGTTGCTCAGATCAAACGATTGAATTAATCAATTGTACAAAATTTTTGAGTCTCGGTTTTTGAAACAAAATAAATATTTTTAAATAAATTTTTTTTTTTTTTCGGGGCAAAACCCGGGCAGCGATTGGATCGCTGCCCGGAGGGGGCGGTGATGGTCGCTGCCCCCGGGGGAGGCGCACGGCGCCGCCCAGGGCGGCGAACATCGCCGCCCAAAGGGGGCGCACGGCGCCGCCCAGGGCGGCGAACATCGCCGCCCAAAGGGGGCGCACGGCGCCGCCCAGGGCAGTGCAGTGCGCTGCCCAGCGCAGCGCCGGGCGCTGCGCAGGGCAGCGCTCGGCGCTGCCCAGGGCGGCGCCGAGCGGCGGCACCAGGCGCCGCCAGGGCAGCGAGAGTCGCTGCCCTAAGGGGGCAGCCGGGCTGCCCCCGGCCTGCGCCCCGGGTGCGGGCCGGCCCGGGAGTGTCCCGGGCGGCCCGCGGGAAAAATTAAATTTTTATTTAAAATTAATTTTAATGTGATAAAATTTTATTTTTGGTCCGGTCAAAAATTGTTTTTGATTGGTTCACGAGATTTCGGATCGAATTGTTCGAGTCCGTAAATTTTAAAATTGATTTTGGATAAATTTGAATTTTTGGAAAAATTTTAATGTTTTATCCGTAAATTGAATTTTGAAATCAATTATTTTGGTACAATTGATGATAAGATATGATCTTATGATATATTGAGTAAAATATGATTTTATTTGTAAAATTGGATTTTATAGATAAAATATGATTTTATTTGATATAGAGATAAAATATGATTTTATATGTGAAATGAGATTTTATATATAAAATATGATTTTATCTTGTTTAAATTTGAATTGCCACTGCATGTTATCCAATAAATTAATTTTGAATTAAATGTTATTGGATAAGGATGATCGATTGCCATGACCAATTTTGTAGGTGTATGTTAGGAATTTACATTTTGTTTTTATTGTTGTTGGTTTTATTAATGAGCCTGGTTTATGGCCCGATATGAATGTCATATGTAATAAAAGTGGGCTTGGTTTATAGCCCGTTCCCACCCCTAAAAATGTATCCCCTACTTGTCATTGTTATTTATTGTAAATGCATTAGATTTAGTGGGAGATCAAGATTTGAAGATGGTGGGCCCAGCAGACAATAAAGACTGAAGAAATGTAAATTGGAAGCACATGTAATAGGATTGCATTGCATACTGCATATTACCTAGGATTGGACTAAGACCCGTGATTGGCAACCACGGGTCAATTAGAAATGGAATAGATCATCCTATATAATATTTGATATTATGATTGTATGCATGTTTAGACATAATTGCGTGAATCCGGCAAGCATGCAATAAATTAAATATGATGAGACAAATATTTTTATAATTAAAAATCCCTCATTTTAAATATGATTTAAAATTTATATCAAGATAAATAAAGGAAATTTAAATTTGTTTAAATGTTCCTACCTTCCATCAACGGTCAATGTATGTGATGCTACCCGCGGATACGGTCCGGCTCATATTATTGGGGGGCCCGTCCGTCGGAAAGCTGTACATTGGATCGACAAATGTTGTAAGTTGGGTGGAACTCCCATGGGATCGGCTCATATTATTGGGGGATCCACATGGCGACCGTCCATCACAACTTAATATTGATGGGTCATCTTGACATGTCACTTTAAACGGCGTCATATTATTGGGCCCTTATTGGACATGAGGTAAACACATGGGGGTTGCTTAGGAAGCAATTGGGCTCTACCTTTTGAGAATTATGGTTGGCTGATATTATTCGGGACCATAAGTTTGTCAATTGGACTCCATGTTCTCACTAAGGAAAAAGTTTCCCGTTTTCACTAGAGGGTGGTGGTGAAATCGTTAAAATAGTGGGAGTGAGATTCATAAAATTAAATTCGCCTATTTTATGTCTTAGTAAATTGTTAAACAATCATTGATATATGTCTGTTTTTCTTTTCAGTATTTCATACAATGAATTCGCGAAATCCATTATTCTCGATCCTCGAACAAAACAAGTTGACTGGCGCCAACTATACGGAATGGTTCCGGAAGTTGAAGATTGTCTTAACTTCGGAGAAAATGCTCTACGTGTTGGAGAAAGCACCTCCGAAGGAAGCACCAGCTGACATAAGTCCGGAGGAATTGGCCAAACTTGATGCATGGTGTGACCATGACATCAAGACCAAATGCTATATGCAAGCCTCGATGTCTGATGAACTCCAGAGGCGATTTGAGGACACGGTGAATGCTGCTGACATTCATGCGCAACTCAAGGAACTTTTTGGGGCTCAGTCGAGGGCTGAAAGGTTCGCTACTGTTAAGGAGTTGATGACGTGCCGCATGCGTGAAGGGACTTCGGTCCGTGATCATGGGGTACGAGTGATTTGGCTCATACAGAAGTTGGCGACCCTAGATTTGGTGTTGGAGCATGAACTCAATGTGGATTTATTGCTTCTGTCTCTTCCTTCTTCATTTGATGGATTTGTGATAAATTTTAATATGAACAAGATAGAGGCCACCCTAGAAGAGATGGTCAATATGCTCGTTACATATGAATCCACACTTAAGAAGGATAAACCAGCTTTCTTGGTGGGCTCCTCATCTTCTGCTAAGAAGGGGCCAAGTATGAAGGGCAAGAAACGTTCTACCCCACCCAAGAAAGTCGAGCCCGAGAAGAAGCAAAAGACAAAGGCTTCAAACAATGGAAAATCCAAGGATGTTTGCCATTACTGCAAGAAGCCGGGTCATTGGAAGCGCAACTGCAAGGAATATCTTGAGCAGTTGGGAACTGCAAAGGGTATGTTCTATATTGAAATAAACATGTCACTTAATACAACTTCTTGGGTATTGGATACCGGATGTGGATCTCACATTTGCAATGATTTGCAGGTGATGACAAGAAGTCGCAGGCTTAGAATGGGTGAGACCCAGCTGAGGCTCGGGAATGGTTCCAGAGTTGAAGCTACGGCCATTGGAGATGTTTGTTTGACTTTGCAGAACGGTTTTAAATTATTGTTAAGAGATGTTTTATTTGTGCCAGATTTAATTAAAAACATTATTTCTATTTCTATGCTTGATAGAGATGGTTATTCTTGCAATTTTGTGAATGGGATTTGCAATATTTACAAGAATGAATGTTTAATTGGAAATGGACAACTTGAAAACGATCTATACAACTTAAAACTAAAAGACGTTCCAGTGAATTATGTTGATAAACCGGCGACAACAAACAAAAGGAAAATCGATAGTCAAAACCCGGCAAACCTTTGGCATGCTAGGCTAGGTCATATTTCCTCAAGGAGGATGAACAAGCTAGTGGGAGAGGGCATGTTTGATATGTCTGATATTAATTCTCTACCTACTTGTGAATCCTGCCTAAAAGGAAAAATGACTAAATCTCCTTTTAAGGGGAAACCTGAGCGTAGTCAGAATCTGTTGGATTTGATCCATACAGATGTTTGTGGTCCATTTAGAGTAGGGACTCAACATGGCCACACCTACTTCATTACCTTTACTGATGAATATTCATGGTATGGGTATTTATATTTAATGAAATATAAGTCTGAAGCATTTGAAAAGTTCAAAGAATTCAGGGCTGAAGTAGAAAACAAGCTAGGTAAAAGTATTAAAGCACTTCGATCGGATCGAGGTGGAGAATACTTGAGTACCGAGTTTTTGGACTATCTGAAAGAGAATGGGATTCTCTCTCAGTGGACTCCTCCTATGACACCACAGCTTAATGGTGTATCGGAGCGTCGTAATCGAACTTTGTTGGACATGGTTCGATCTATGATGAGCTTCACTGAGCTTCCACCTTCGTTTTGGGGCTATGCGCTTGAAACGGCGGTATTGTTGTTGAACAACGTCCACACTAAAGCAGTGGACAAAACACCATACGAGTTATGGAATGGCAAAGCTCCTAAGTATTCGTACTTGAGGATTTGGGGATGTCCTGCTTACGTGAAGCGGACAGTGGGAGATAAGTTGGATAGTCGATCCAGCTTATGTTATTTTGTAGGGTATCCGAAGAATTCAATCGGATATTATTTCTATTATCCTGCTGAAACAAAGGTGTTTGTTTCTAGGAATGCCACCTTCTTGGAGAAGGAGTTCTTATTGGATAAGAAAGGCGAGATGATGGAACTCGAAGAAGTTCGAGAAGAACCCGAAATACAAAATAACGATCCTACACCTCAGGAACCATTGCTGGACACGCCTGCACCTAGAAGATCCGAAAGGACTTCTAGACCTCCAGTTCGATATGGTCTTCTTCTTGAAGGGGATCAAGATGAACCCGACATTGGATGTGATCCAAGAAACTTCAAGGAAGCAATTTCTGATGCGGATTCGAATTTATGGCTTGAAGCTATGCAGTCAGAATTGGATTCGATGCATACAAACCAAGTTTGGTCTTTAGTAGATCCCGATGGAATTGTTCCAATAGGGTGTAAATGGATCTACAAGAGAAAGCTTGGGCCTGATGGTAAGGTATTGACCTACAAGGCGCGATTGGTGGCGAAAGGTTATACTCAAAGGCAAGGAGTTGACTATGATGAAACCTTTTCACCAGTTGCAATGTTCAAGTCCATAAGAATCCTGATTGCCATAGCTGCATGGTATGACTATGAGATATGGCAAATGGATGTGAAGACTGCTTTTCTTAATGGAGACATTAAGGAAGAAATCTATATGAAGCAGCCTGAGGGGTACACATCCATGGGAAGCGAGCATAAGGTATGCAAGCTTCAGAGATCAATTTATGGTCTAAAACAAGCATCAAGAAGTTGGAACCAGAAATTTGATGAAACAATAAAAGATTTTGGTTTCATCAAGAACCCGGAGGAACCTTGCGTGTACAAGAAAGTAGTTAAGGATGCGGTGACATTCTTAGTACTTTATGTTGATGGCATCCTACTCATTGGGAATGATGTAGGGATGTTGCAGTCAACAAAGATATGGTTATCAGGTAGATTTTCGATGAAGGATTTGGGAGAGGCATCCTACATTCTTGGGATACAGATCTATAGAGATAGGTCTAAGAGAATGATAGGACTCACTCAATCAACCTACATCGATACCATATTGAAACGGTTTTCAATGGATGGGTCCAAAAGAGGACATCTACCCATGTGTCATGGAGTTTCTCTATCCAAGTCTATGTGTCCCAAGACTGATGCAGAGATAGAGAATATGACACATGTACCATATGCGTCAGCTATAGGTAGTATCATGTATGGGATGATATCTACCAGACCGGATGTAGCATTTGCTCTGAGTGTCACGAGCAGATATCAGTCTAATCCTGGTCAAATGCATTGGAAAGCCGTGAAGGACATTCTTAAGTACTTGCGAAGGACTAAGAATATGTTCATGGTGTATGGAGGACGAGATCTCAAATTGGAAGGCTATACCGACTCTAGCTTCCAAAGTGATGTGGATGACTCGAAGTCAACCTCTGGATTTGTGTTCATGCTCAATGGCGGTGCTGTCTCTTGGAAGAGTTCCAAGCAGGACACCACAGCGGATTCCACCACTGAGGCTGAATACATTGCAGCATCAGCTGCTGCTAAAGAGGCCGTTTGGATGAGGAAGTTCGTCCAAGAGTTGGGCGTTATTCCTGAATTTGTTGGTCCAGTCCCGGTGTACTGTGACAACACGGGTGCCGTTGCTCAAGCAAAGGAACCAAGGTCTCATCAAAGATCCAAACACGTACTGAGGAAATACCACATAATCCGGGAGATTGTGGAAAGAGGAGACATCATTGTCGAACGAGTGGCCTCTGCAGACAATATCGCTGATCCGCTTACTAAGCCCTTGCCAGGACCATTGTTTGACAAACATCGCGAAGCAATGGGTCTACGTAGTATGACTAGTTGGCTATAGGGCAAGTGGGAGATTGTAAGAGTGGGTGCCCAGTGAGCCAACTGTGTGGCTATGGGCTTTGATGACTCTTTGTATAAACAATCTTTTGTTTAATATTATTTACACTTTTATGGCAATGACTTTATATTACTTCATATTGTTATATTGTGATATACTATTGTTGTTTTGATAAAGACCTTGAATATACTATAGTGTATGTAAGATGTGGTAGAACATGGAGATGTCTATCATGAAATACATCTTATAGTCACTGTATATTCTAAAAACCGTTCCTAGTCGATTGAGCCGTCCGATAATAAGGATAAGGATCGCTCGAGTTTGAGACTAGCATTTGCGATGCGGAGTACCACGTTTCATTGGTAGGGAACATGGAGATGTTCGAAGCATGCAAATGGATATTCATAGGATGAATAATCGAACTACCCTATCCGGACTTTCCAAGTGGTTATCACTTATCGAGTGGATAAAGTCCGCGGTTTTGGTTGTACACCATTAGTCCTTACGACTTGAAACATCATGGAGACTCTATATGCTAGTGCTGTGCTTTGACTCGTTTACCGACTCTATGGGGGTCATCAGGTGTCGAGATTGGGTACAGTTACGACACATATAGGAGTCAATGCATTGTTGTCAAGGATTCACCACATACTTGCGAGTGTAGATATCCTATGCGATCTGAGGAGATATTAGTGTGACAAATCTCTGGCCAGAGTACTTGATGTGATTTAAGAAATGGTTTCTTAGTAGCACATGCGATGTCACTAATTTGATCTTCAAGATGCATTGCATAGTTATCGAATCTTGAGCGACTCTCGATATACCAATGGTTGTTGATTCGATCGGGATATATGGATGAAGGGACCGTACTGTACGCTAACCAAAATCTACTGGTTCTTGTAGGCACTATCAGTGATACCTAGGGAATCATGGGGCGATGTTGCTAGGCGCTTTACCATGATTCGTTGGGCAAGTCGGAAAGTGTTGTTCCGAGTCACAAGGAGTTGTGAGCCCACGGCTAGCTGTATCCCTGAACCATTGAGGGTCACACAGTGTAATGGAGTTTTAATCCCCGTTGAGATAGTTAAATTTAAAGAGTTAAATTTAATGAACTAAGGAGTTGGACTTCTTAAATAAGAGTAAGGGAGTAGGATTTCCTAAAATGACATAGGGATGGACATTTTAGGAAACCACTGAATTCGGATTCAGGAAAATTTATTTTGACTTTAAAATGTGCAGAAATGGTTTCTGTGCACATTGGTAAAATCGGTTTATCAATCGGAGTCACGATGAATTTTATATTAATTTCTGAACGAGCGGGCTTTGCTTGTCGGGCCTCAACTTATGACTAATGGGCCCTAAGGTGTTAGTGGCCTGCATTATAAATAAGTTATTGCAGTACAGAAATTAGACACAACAGCTCATAATTTTTGAGACAGAAAATCGAAACCCTCCTCTCTCTCAAAAGTTTTCGGCCGTCCCCTCCCTGTTCTCTGCCCGAGAAATTTCGGTCTGTGATTTTGAATCGCAGTCAGGAATAACGAATCAGATTCGTTTAATCTCTTCGCAGAAAAACTTCTGATAGATTTTCTAGTGCAATCTATCAGAGGGATTTAAACCCCATTCGTGGACCTGATTGAAGGAGTTCATCAGTTCCTGGGAGATACAAGAAGCGCAGAGAAATCTGTGTGGTGTCCATTAATCTCGATTCGAGATTGAAGGTAAAATTTAATTAATTGTTATTTGAATTTTACACACACAATAATTTAATCGTTGAATGGTTGATACCCACACCATGGAATTGTTCCATGATAAAATTTTTAAACTTTCGCTGCACCGGGTATCAATCGTGATTGATCTGACCGCCAGTTTTTTCCAACAAAACGTTCTGCCCCACCCAAGAAAACTGGACCCGAGAAGAAGAACAAGACAAAGGCTTCAAACATGGAAAAGTCCAAGGATGTTTGCCATCACTGCAAGAAACCCGGTCATTGGAAACGTAACTGCAAGGAATATCTAGAGCAGTTGCGAACTGCAAAGGGTATGTTTTATATTGAAATAAACGTTTCACTTAATACTACTTTTTGGGTATTGGATACCGGATGTGGATCTCACATTTGCAATGATTTGCAGGTGATGACAAGAAGTCGCAAGCTTAGAATGGGTGAGACCCAGCTGAGGCTCGGAAATGGTTCTAGAGTTGAAGCCAAAGCTGTGGGAGACGTTTATTTAATTTTGCAGAACGATTTTAAGTTACTTTTGAGAGATGTTTTATTTGTTCCAGATTTGATTAAAAACATTATTTCTGTTTCTATGCTTGATAGAGATGGTTTTTCTTGCAATTTTGTGAATGAGATTTGCAATATTTACAAGAATGAATGTTTGATTGGTAATGGACAACTTGAAAACAATCTATATAACTTAAAATTAAAAGACGTTCCAATAAATTATGTTGATAAACCGGTAACAACGAACAAAAGGAAAATCGATAGTCAAAACCCGGCAAACCTTTGGCATGCTAGGCTAGGTCATATTTCCTCAAGGAGGATGAACAAGCTAGTGGGAGAGGGCATGTTTGATATGTCTGATATTAACTCTCTACCTACTTGTGAATCCTGCCTGAAAGGAAAAATGACTAAATCTCCATTCAAGGGGAAACCTGAGCGTAGTCAAAATCTGTTGGATTTGATCCATACAGATGTTTGTGGTCCATTTAGAATTGGTACTCAATTTGGCCACACCTACTTCATTACCTTTACTGATGATTATTCAAGGTATGGGTATTTATATTTAATGAAATATAAGTCTGAAGCATTTGAAAAGTTCAAAGAATTCAAGGCTGAAGTAGAAAACAAGCTAGGTAAAAGTATTAAAGCACTTCGATCGGATCGAGGTGGAGAATACTTAAGTACCGAGTTTTTGGACTATCTGAAAGAGAATGGGATTCTCTCTCAGTGGACTCCTCCTATGACACCTCAGCTGAATGGTGTATCGGAGCGTCGTAATCGAACTTTGTTGGACATGGTTCGATCCATGATGAGCTTCACTGAGCTTCCACCTTCGTTTTGGGGCTACGCGCTTGAAACGGCGGTGTTGTTGTTGAACAACGTCCACACTAAAGCAGTGAACAAAACTCCATACGAGTTATGAAATGGCAAAGCTCCTAAGTATTCGTACTTGAGGATTTGGGGATGTCCAGCTTACGTGAAGCAGACAGTGGGAGATAAGTTGGATAGTCGATCCACCTTATGTTATTTTGTAGGGTATCCGAAGAATTCAATCGGATATTATTTCTATCATCCTACTGAAACAAAAGTGTTTGTTTCAAGAAATGCCACCTTCTTGGAGAAGGAGTTCTTATTGGATAAGAAAAGCGAGATGATGGAACTCGAAGAAATTCGAGAAGAACCCGAAATACAAAATAATGATCCCATACCTCAAGAATCTTCAGAGGACACGCCTATACTTAGAAGATCCGAGAGGACTTCTAGACCTCCTATTCGATATGGTCTTCTTCTTGAAGGGGATCAAGATGAACCCGACGTTGGATGTGATCCAAGAAACTTCAAGGAAGCAATTTCTGATGCGGATTCAAATTTATGGCTTGAAGCTATGCAGTCGGAAATAGATTCGATGCATACAAACCAAGTTTGGTCTTTAGTAGATCCTCCCGATGGAATTGTTCCAATAGGGTGTAAATGGATCTACAAGAGAAAGCTTGGGCCTGATGGTAAGGTATTGACCTACAAGGCACGATTGGTGGCGAAAGGTTATACTCAAAGACAAGGAGTTGACTATGATGAAACCTTTTCACTAGTTGCAATGTTCAAGTTCATAAGAATCCTTATTGTCATAGCTGCTTGGTATGACTATGAGATATGGCCAATGGATGTGAAGACTGCATTTCTTAATGGAAACATTAAGGAAGAGATCTATATGACGCAGCCTGAGGGATACACATCCATGGGAAGCGAGCATAAGGTATGCAAGCTTCAGAGATCTATCTATGGTCTCAAACAAGCATCAAGAAGTTGGAACCAGAAATTTGATGAAACAATAAAGGATTTTGGTTTCATCAAGAACCCGGAGGAACCGTGCGTGTACAAGAAAGTAGTTAAGGATGCTGTGACATTCTTAGTACTTTATGTTGATGACATCCTACTCATTGGGAATGACGTAGGGATGTTGCAGTCAACAAAGATATGGTTATCAGGTAGATTCTCGATGAAGGATTTGGGTGAGGCATCCTATATTCTAGGGATACAGATCTATAGAGATAGATCTAAGAGAATGATAGGACTCACTTAGTCAACTTACATCGAAACCATATTGAAAAGGTTTTCAATGGATAGGTCCAAGAGAGGACATCTACCTATGTGTCATGGAGTTTCTCTATCCAAGTCCATGTGTCCCAAGACTGATGAAGAGATAGAGAAAATGACACATTTACCATATGCGTCAGCCATAGGTAGTATCATGTATGGGATGATATCTACCAGACCGGATGTAGCATTTGCTCTGAGTGTCACGAGCAGATATCAAGCCAATCCCGGTCAAATGCATTGGAAAGCCGTGAAGGACATTCTTAAGTACTTACGAAGGACTAAGAATATGTTCATGGTATATGGAGGAAGAGAACTGAAATTGGAAGGCTATACCGACTCTAGCTTCCAAAGTGACGTGGATGACTCGAAGTCAACCTCTGGATTTGTGTTCATGCTCAATGGCGGTGCTGTCTCTTGGAAGAGTTCCAAGCAGGACACCACAGCGGATTCCACCACTGATGCAGAATACATTGCGGCATCAGCTGCTGCTAAAGAGGCCGTTTGGATGAGGAATTTCGTCCAAGAGTTGGGCGTCATTCCTAAAGTTGTTGGTCCAGTCCCGGTGTACTGTGACAACACGGGTGCCGTTGCTCAGGCAAAGGAACCAATGTCTCATCAAAGATCCAAACACGTACTGAGGAAATACCACATCATCCGGGAGATCGTGGAAAGAGGAGACATCACTGTCGAGAGAGTGGCCTCTGCAGACAATATCGCTGATCCACTTACTAAGCCCTTGCCAGGACCATTATTTGACAAACATCGCAAAGCAATGGGACTGCGTAGTATGACTAGTTGGCTTTAGGGCAAGTGGGAGATTGAAAGAGTGGGTGCCCGGTGAGCCAACTTGTGGCTAAGGGCTTTGATGACTCTATGTATAAACAATCTTTTGTTTAATATAATATACACTTTTATAATGGCGTTCACTTTATCTTTTATCATATTATTATGTTGTGACATACTATAAGATGTTTAGATGAAGACCTTGAATATACTATAGTGTATGTAAGATGTGGTGGCACATGGGGATGGCTATCATGAAACATATCTTATAGTCACTGTATATTCTAAACGGTTCCTAGTCGATTGAGACGTCCGTTAATAAGGATAAGGATCGCTCGAGATTGAGACTAGCATTTGCGATGCCGAGTACCACGTTTCATTGGTATGGAACATAGAGATGTTTAAAGCATGCAAATGGATATTCATACGATGAATGATCGAACTACCCTATCCGGACTTTCCAAGTGGTTATCACTTATCGAGTGGATAAAGTCCGCGGTTTTGGTTGTACACCATTAGTCCTTACTACTTGAAACATCATTGAGACTCTATATGCTAGTACTGTACTTTGACTCGTTTACCGACTCTATTGGGGTCATCAGGTGTCGGGATTGGGTACAGTTACGACACATATAGGAGTCGATGCTTTGTTGTCAAGGATTCACCACATACTTGCGAGTGTGGATATCCTATGCAATCTGAGGAGATATTAGTGTGACGAATCTCTGGCCAGAGTACATGATGTGTTTTAAGAAATGGTTTCTTAGTAGCACATGCGATGTCACTATTTGATCTTCAAGATGCATTGCATAGTTATCGAATCTCGAACGACTCTCGATTTACCAATGGTTGTTGATTCGATCGGGATATATGGATGAAGGGACCGTACTGTACGCTAACCAAAATCTATTGGTTCTTGCAGACATTATCAGTGATACCTAGGGAATCATGGGGCGATGTTTCTAGGCGCTCTTACCATGATTCGATGGGCAAGTCGGAAATTGTTGTTCCGAGTCACAAGGAGTTGTGAGCCCACGGCTAGCTGTATCCCTGAACCATTGAGGGTCACACAAGTAATGGATTTTTAATCCCCGTTGAGATAGTTAAATTTAAAGAGTTAAATTTAATGAACAAAGAAGTAGGACTTCTTATATCAGAGTAGAAGAGTAAGATTTCCTAAAATGACATAGGGATGAGCATTTTTTGGAAATCACTGAATTCGGATTCAAAAAATTTATCTTGACTTTAAAAGATGCAGAATTGGTTTCTGTGCACATTGGTGAAATTGGTTTATCAATCTGAGTCACGATGAATTTTATATTAATTTCTGAACATGTGGGCTTTGCTTGTCAGGCTTGAACTTATGACTAATGGGCCCTAAGCTGTTAGCAGCCCACATTATAAACAAGTTATTGCAGTACAGAAATTATACAACAGAGGTCACAATTTTCGAAAACCCTAGTTTTTCCCTACTGTGGCCGCCGCCCCCTCTCCCTCTCTGCTCGAAAAATTCCAGCCTGTGAATTTTGAATTTGCAGTCTGGTTTAACGGATCAAATTCGTTAATTCTCTTCGTAGAAACTTCTGATAGATTTTCTAGTGCAATCTATCAGAGGGATTAAACTTCTGTTCGTGGACCTGATTGAAGAATTGTTCGTCCATCAGTTCCTGGGATATACAACAAGAGTAGAGTTATCTGTTGGTGTCCATAATCTCGTTTCGAGATTGGAGGTAAAAAATTAATTGTTATTTAATTTTTACACGCACAATTTAATCGTAAAGTTTTGATACCCATGATATGGAATCGTTCCATATAAAATTTTAAAACTTCCGCTTCACCGGGTATCAATTATGATTGATCTGATCACCATTTTCCAACAGCATGTGCATACCATCCATAAACAAATGGGCAAGCTAAAATATCCAACCGGGAAATCAAGCAAATTCTGGAAAAACGGTCCACACTAACCGGAAGGATTGGGCGATCAAGTTGATGATGCACTATGGGCATACCGGACCGCGTTCAAAACTCCTATTGGCATGTCGCCATACAGGTTGGTCTTTGGTAAAGCATGCCATCTGCTAGTGGAGTTAGAGCATCGAGCATATTGGGCGGTGAAAAAGTTGAATTTTGAACTGAAAGCTGCTGGAGAAGAGCGATTGTTGCAGTTGAATGAGATAGAAGAATTTCGTAATCATTCTTACGAAAATGCCAAACTCTACAAAGAACAGACCAAAAAGTGGCATGATAAAATATTGTTAAAAAGAGAATTTGAGCCTGGACAACATGTGTTATTATTTAACTCTCGTCTCAGATTGTTTCCAGGTAAGTTGAAATCGAGATGGTCTGGCCCATTCACCGTGGTGAAAGTGCATACCTATGGAGCCGTGGAAATGAGTTGTCATGACGGCCAAACTTTCCAAGTCAATGGCCAGCGGTTGAAACATTATTTTGGCCAGGAAGTGCGGAATATGGAGAAAATTGCATTGATCGAGCCAGTGTAAAAGCACCAGGAGAGTCGGGCTGACGACTATAAACCAAGCGCTTCTTGGGAGGCAGCCTATGTTACTGCTTTAATTTATTTTTTTTATTTAATTTAATTTAATTTTATTTCATTTTATTTATGTGAATTTTATTTTATTTTTCAATTCTTGATAAAAAATTTAATTTAAATTTTATTCTCTGGCGCAGTCTACCGCAGAAGTGCCTACAATTCTCGCATATGCGGTCAATATCAGTGTCTAGATCAATTAGAAAATCCGCATATGCGTAACTCACTCGCGCATCTGCGCGTAACTCCAGGGCCGCGAAACTCTTTTCGCGCATACGCTTCCCATCTCCGTGCATATGCGTTAAAGTTCAGCGCTTGAAGAATATAGAAGTCGCATATGCGGCTCTTACCAGCGCATCTGCACGAAGTTGTTTTCCGGAATTTAAAAAGAAACATGCCCTAGTCCAAATATATCCCATCTACAAAAATATCAGCGCATCTGCGACCCATACAAATCCTTTAGAAGCGTGCCCTAATCCACCACTATCCCATCCATCATCTTGTTCATTATTTCGACATAACATCATTAAGGGTGTGAAATTCTACTTATAGCTCTCTAAATCTACGTGAAACGTGCACCCCACCAGCACTTAGGGCTTTCTATTGGCCGATTCCAGTCTACATCTACTCGGGGATTTCTGCTTCTCCGTGCTCTTGTCAGCTTGGTTGAAAGAGGTAATTGGCTTTCCCTCTTGTGATTTTCGAATTGATGGTTTTTAAATCAAGGATGAAGAAGGGAGAGTTAGGCACACATTTACAAGGTGTTTGATAAATTGTATAAGAGAGTGTGAAGGGGCTGAGTTGTTGAAATCTTTATTGTGCACTTGTTGCTTGTGATTCGTGGGTTATTTGGTGATATTTGGTTGAGTAGAGTGCAAAGATGCCGCCAAAAACAAAAGGAAAGAGATCGGCTTTGTCGTCTTCGGCACATCCATCATTTGATAAAAATCGGTTTTGGAATGTTACAGCGGCTGAAAATTTTGTTGATTTGTCTCTCAAAAGTATGCATAAAGAGCGGGGATTTGATATGAGGGACTTAAATGCTACTTCTTTGGTTGAAGCACGACGGCGTAATTGGCAAGCATTCATCAAACAACCTCCCAAAGCTGTCATGTCTATTGTTCGGGAGTTCTATGCCAATCTAATGGTGAAGCATGAGGAATACAAAGTGAGAGTGCAAGGGAAAATGGTCGCGTTTGATTATCGAACTATCAACGCCCTGTATCAAATGCCAAACATTGAATTCGATGATTATAGGCTTTTTACTGAGAATGAGTTTCCAGCTGATGCCGTGCTACAGGCACTGTGTATTGAGGGTGCCGAGTGGAAATTGAATAAGAAAGGTGTCCCTGTTACATTGTGCTCCAAATTTCTTAACCGGGACGCCAATAATTGGCATGAGTTTGTCGCCGCACGCATGTTGCCATCGGGCCACACTTTTGACCTTACGGTGGAAAGAGCAAGTTTGGTGTATTGCCTAGTCACAGAAAGGACGGTTAATGTGGGTAATGTAGTAGCCCGTACCCTAATTGAGTAATTAAAGAAATTAATCATAATTACTTGGTTAGAGTTCGGAAGCTCCGAAGGTGAGATCGGAAGCTCCGATCAGGATCGGAAGCTCCGAACAGGATCGGAAGCTCCGATCGGTATTACGTCAGGCATGACGTGTGGTTGGATCGGAAGCTCCGATCAGGACCGGAAGCTCCGATCACCCCTATCCAGAGCCAACAAGTGATATTTTGACACGTGGCAGATCAGGATCTTCGGAAGCTCCGATGGCAGGATCGGACGTTCCGATCGAGGTTCGGACGTTCCGATCAAGGATCGGAAGTTCCGATCGTTGTCTATAAATAGAAGGCCGAGACTTCACTTTCATTTGCCAATTCCGAGTTCTCCTTTCCTTTCTAGTCCTTTTGGAGCTGTTCTAGTCTTCTTAGGCTCGGTCCGGAGGTCGGAGAGGCGTTCGGTAGTCGTAGCGGAGTCGTGCCCAAGTTCTGGAGGCATCGACATCAAAGGGCTAACGACGGACGAAGGTATAGCTTTGCTCCCTATAAATATTTAGGAGTATGCAATAGCTTAGTTAAGGCTTTTAGAGCACTTTGATGATAGTAGTATCATTTGGCAGTGTAGAGCGGACTATAGGCGTGGACCTAGAGTTGGTAGAGCTTGCACTGTGCTGAGGTACGAAAGTACTATTCGAGATATCCTGACTGAGTATGCATGTATTATGTGACTGCATGATTTATATGCCATGATATTATGCTGCATTCATTTGCATCTTGCTGTATCTCCTTCGAGATGTCTGTTAGTAGGGTTGTACCCTATCCTGTTAGTGGATGGACTTCCATCGATTTGGGTCCGGCGTATCCACGGTTATCTCGGTATGGGAGCCACCTCCTGAAGCGACGGCACAGCGTGCTACATACCAGGGCCCGGTCTGTCTCTGTTATCTGATCCTTGACCTCGAGTCTATAGGGAGTTCACTTTGCATGCATGTATACTCATACTCTCGCGCTGAGCGTTTTATGCTCATGTCTCGTACTCTGTATTTTCTGGACACCCTATTTCCATGGGGCAGGTTTGCGATTGGACGAGGAGGGTGGATCCAGGAGGGGCTAGTCAGTGGTTGGCCAGCTGGAGCTTCGTCTAGGTTTTATTACTGTTGTTTGGGTTTATACAGCTATTCGATTTGGTTGTATATTATTGGATAATTACAGATTCCTTTTCTTGGGATTGTATAATGTTTATGGTTTCCGCAGTTTTATTCTGATATCTGTTTAATTAAGTTAATTGCATGCATAAGTTCTGTTTAGTAGGTGATCCGGGTAAGGGTCACTACATTTATGGTATCAGAGCATGCAAAAGAATTCTTGGGATTTAGTCTCATCTTGAGGTGTTTTTGTAGATGTCAAATCGTGACGACCAGAGTTCTCATGGCAGTGTTGGTGGGCGTTGGGGTGATGCCGACCGGGAGCCTCGTCGAGAACGGCGTCATCGTCACCATGACGACGAGCGTTTCACTGTGCGTCGATTCTTAGCTATGGGTCCTAAGCCCTTAGTTGGAGGTGAGTCTCCGGAGGATGCGGAGAACTGGTTAGACCGCATGGAGACGACTTTTCAGACTTTCCAATGCACCGATGAACAGAAGGTGGAGACCCTTGGCTATCTTCTGGATGGGCGGGCGCGCAGGTGGTGGAGGTTTACTTCTGCACCTTTTGTTGCGGCGAGAGGAGTGGCCACCTGGGCCGAGTTCCGCACAGCTTTCCAAAAGCGGTATTTTCCTCCTGCACTCCGTCAGTTGAAGGCAGGCGAGCTACTGAGTCTGCGACAGGGAACCATGTCTATCGATGAGTATCAGCAGAGGTTCTTTGATCTGCTATCCTATTGCCCCGAGATTGCTGATAGCTCAGAGATGAAGTATAATCTGTTTCTTTAGGGCCTTAACCCTGAGATCCATGACCGTGTGGCGGTTGGCGACGACATGTCCTACGAGGGTTTGGTGAGCCGTTGTCATCAGGCAGAGGACAGCATTCGGCGGAACAGGTCTTTCCCTCAGTCGAGGCCTGCTAGTTCTTTGGGTCCCCGTGCCCAAACTTTCAAGAAGTCTGGATCTTCTTCTTCCTCTGGTTCTAGAGGTATTGTCCGTTACGGTAAGAAGGACAAGTGTGATCATTGTGGGAAGAACCATCCATCCGACAAGTGCCGTAGAGCTTCTGGAGCTTGTTTCCGTTGTGGAGAGACTGGTCATATCCGGAGAGATTGTCCAATGTCTGGGGGAGGTGGTTCTGGTTCTGGTTCAGGATCGGGTTCTCAGGCTACCGTACAGCAGAGGTCGCAGGGACAGTCTGCTGGGAGTTCTCATTTGAGGCCACGAGCTTCTGGCCAGGTGTTTGCCCTGAGACATGATCAGGCTGTGGAGGAGAATGAGAAAGTCATCGCAGGTACATTTATGCTTTATGGTATACCTGCTCTTGTACTTATTGACACTGGTGCATCTCATTCCTTCATTTCTGCACGTTTTGTTAAGAGGCATAAGTTACCATGCATTGCACTAGACGTAGTGATGTCTGTTTCTACTCCGACGGGCCAATCTGCTTTGGCTAAGCGTCTAGTGATGGGTTGCCCTTTAGAGTTCGAAGGGAACATTCTGTTGGCGAATCTCATGGTCCTGGCGATGGACGACTTTGATTGCATTCTGGGAATAGATGTGTTGACTACCTATCGAGCTTCAGTGGACTGCTATCAGAAATTAGTACGCTTTCATCCGGAGGGGAGTGAGAGCTGGTTTTTCTATGGTGAGGGAGCGCGACCCCCGATGCATTTGGTATTAGCTTTGAGAGCCTGTCGAGCTCTAGAGTCTGGCGGGGAAGGCTACCTTATCTATGCAGTTGATTTGTCCGCTAAGAGTATTGGGATAGAGAGCATTCCTGTTGTGGATGAATTTCCAGATGTGTTTCCTGATGAGATTCCGGTTTTTACTCCTGCTAGGGAAGTCGAGTTTGGCATAGAGTTGATGCCGAGTACTTCGCCTATTTCTAGAGCACCGTATCGTCTGGCTCCGTCAGAGATGCGTGAGTTGAAGAATCAGCTACAGGATCTTTTGGACAAGGGGTACATTAGTCCTAGTGTATCTCCTTGGGGAGCTCCTGTTCTCTTCGTGAAGAAGAAGGATGGGTCGATGCGGCTGTGCATTGACTATCGGCAGCTGAATCGAGTGACTGTGAAGAACAAGTATCCGTTGCCTCGTGTTGATGACTTGTTTGACTAGCTGCAGGGCACATCAATTTACTCCAAGATTGACTTGAGATCTGGGTATCATCAGTTGAGAGTCCGTGATCAGGACGTAGCCAAGACTGCATTCCGTACTCGCTATGGGCATTACGAGTTCCTAGTGATGCCATTTGGTTTGACTAATGCGCCGGCTATATTCATGGATCTGATGAACCGTGTCTTCAGGGAGTATTTGGACAAGTTTGTCGTGGTCTTCATTGACGACATCCTGGTTTATTCGCGTAATACGGAAGAGCATGTTTCTCACTTGCGGTTGGTACTACAGACTCTTCGAGATGAGCAGTTGTACGCCAAGCTGAGCAAGTGTGAGTTCTGGATGGATAGAGTGGTCTTTCTTGGCCATATCATATCCAGGGAGGGGATTTCTGTGGATCCAAGCAAGATTGAAGCGGTACTTAATTGGTCGCGTCCAACGACAGTTGCTGAGATCCGTAGTTTTCTGGGTCTAGCAGGGTATTATCGTCGCTTCATTCTGAACTTCTCTCAGTTAGCTCGACCGTTGACGCAGCTTACCCGCAAGGGTGTGGATTTTGAGTGGTCCTCCGAGTGTGAGGAGAATTTCCATGAGCTTCGATGGCGGTTGACTTCTGCGCCGGTGTTAGCATTACCGTCAGGATCTGGAGGGTATGTAGTTTACACGGATGCTTCTCTTCAGGGGTTAGGTTGTGTCCTGACTCAGAATGGGCATGTGATCGCATACGCTTCTAGACAGCTGAAGCTTCACGAGGACAACTACCCAGTCCATGATTTGGAATTGGCAGCCATTGTGTTCGCTTTGAAGATCTGGCGTCATTATCTTTATGGCGAGAAATTTGAGATCTTCACCGACCATAAGTCTCAAGTATTTGTTCACTCAGGCAGAATTGAACATGAGACAGAGACGTTGGATGGACTTGCTTAAGGACTATGATTGCGAGATTAAGTACCATCCGGGAGCTGCTAATCTCACCGCTGATGCTTTGAGTCGCAAGGTGCGATTATCCGCACTTCAGACTTGTTCGATGTCTAGTGCGATCAGTGACTGTTGTACTTCAGGTTATACCTTCAAGCGTAAGAAAGGTATGCAGAGTATCCAGATGTTTGCGATATTATCTGAGCCAGCCTTGTACTCGCGGATCCGAGATGCTCAGATGTCTGATTCGAAGACCCAGCGTTTAGCTCGTCTAGCTAACGAGGGTAGCTCGTCTGGATTTCATTATCAGTCAGATGGCTTTCTGTGTTTGTCTGGTAGGCTTGTGATTCCACTGGATGAAGAGTTGCGAGAGGAGATTTTATCTCAGGCACATCGCACTAAGTTGAGTATTCATCCTGGGAGCAACAAGATGTACAAGGATCTACGTACTCGTTTCTGGTGGAAGGGAATGAAACGCAGTATTTATCAGTTTGTTTCGAGATGTTTGGTGTGTCAACAGGTCAAGGCAGAACACCGACGACCTGGAGGATTGCTTCACAGTCTGCCTATTCCTGAATGGAAATGGGAGTTTATCACTATGGACTTCGTGACCCATTTGCCGGTATCCCCGAGGAACTGTGATGCTATCTGGGTTGTGGTGGACCGACTCACCAAGTCAGCGCATTTCATTGCCTATAGCCGAGAGTACTCTGTGGATCGCATGGCACGGATGTACATTCAGGAGATCGTCCGACTTCATGGAGTGCCTGTGAGCATTGTCAGCGATCGGGACCCCAGGTTTACTTTTAGATTCTGGGGGAGTGTTCAGCGTGCGATGGGTACTACTCTCAGTTTGAGTACAGCCTATCATCCGGAGACTGATGGTCAGTCAGAGCGCACTATCCGTACGTTAGAAGATATTCTTAGAGCGTGCGTCATGGATTTTGGTTCAGCCTGGCAGGATCAATTGCCGTTGATCGAGTTCGCTTACAACAACAGCTATCACACTAGTATTGGGATGGCACCTTTTGAAGCGTTGTATGGGCGACGTTGTCGTACTCCACTCTTATGGGAAGAAGTGGGGGAGAGACAGGCTGAAGGACCGGAGTTTATCCAGCAGGCGATAGACATTGTTGATCAGATCAAGAAACGGATTAAGACTGCACAGGATCGTCAGGCCAGTTATGCTAATATCAAGTGTAGGCCTTTGCAGTTCGAGGTCGGGGAGAAAGTGTTTCTGAGAGTGTCACCTTTCCGCAAGATTCTCAGATTTGGCCTTAAGGGCAAGTTGTCTCCCAGATTTATCGGTCCGTTTGAGATCTTGGAGAGTATTGGCGATTTGGCTTATCGACTAGCATTGCCACCGCATCTATCCAGCATTCACGACGTGTTCCACGTATCTCTGTTGCGACGGTATGTGGCGGATGAATCTCATATTCTGCAGCGGTCTGAGGTTCAGGTAGACAAGGATTTGACTTATGTTGAGAAACCTCTTCGTATCCTGGATTATAAGGATAAGGTTTTACGGAACAAAGTCATTCCTTTGGTTTTAGTTCAGTGGCAGCGCCGAGGCACTGAAGAAGCTACTTGAGAGCTTGAGGACAGGATGCGTAAAGACCATCCTGAGTTGTTTTGATTTCATTCTTTAAGTTGTATTCAGTTGCAAACTCTGTAAACGTTTGATTTGAATAAAGAATGTTTCTGATTTCTGTATTTGCATTCGGTACTTAAGATCTGATTTCGAGGACGAAATATCTTAAGTGGGGGAGAATGTAGTAGCCCGTACCCTAATTGAGTAATTAAAGGAATTAATCATAATTACTTGGTTAGAGTTCGGAAGCTCCGAAGGTGAGATCGGAAGCTCCGATCAGGATCGGAAGCTCCGAACAGGATCGGAAGCTCCGATCGGTATTACGTCAGGCATGACGTGTGGTTGGATCGGAAGCTCCGATCAGGACCGGAAGCTCCGATCACCCCTATCCGGAGTCAACAAGTGATATTTTGACACGTGGCAAATCAGGATCTTCGGAAGCTCCGATGGCAGGATCGGACGTTCCGATCGAGGTTTGGACGTTCTGATCAAGGATCGGAAGTTCCGATCGTTGTCTATAAATAGAAGGCCGAGACTTCACTTTCATTTGCCAATTCCGAGTTCTCCTTTCCTTTCTAGTCCTTTTGGAGCTGTTCTAGTCTTCTTAGGCTCGGTCCGGAGGTCGGAGAGGCGTTCGGTAGTCGTAGCGGAGTCGTGCCCAAGTTCTGGAGGCATCGACATCAAAGGGCTAACGACGGACGAAGGTATAGCTTTGCTCCCTATAAATATTTAGGAGTATGCAATAGCTTAGTTAAGGCTTTTAGAGCACTTTGATGATAGTAGTATCATTTGGCAGTGTAGAGCGGACTATAGGCGTGGACCTAGAGTTGGTAGAGCTTGCACTGTGCTGAGGTACGAAAGTACTGTTCGAGATATCCTGACTGAGTATGCATGTATTATGTGACTGCATGATTTATATGCCATGATATTATGCTGCATTCATTTGCATCTTGCTGTATCTCCTTCGAGATGTCTGTTAGTAGGGTTGTACCCTATCCTGTTAGTGGATGGACTTCCATCGATTTGGGTCCGGCGTATCCACGGTTATCTCGGTATGGGAGCCACCTCCTGAAGCGACGGCACAGCGTGCTACATACCAGGGCCCGGTCTGTCTTTGTTATCTGATCCTTGACCTCGAGTCTATAGGGAGTTCACTTTGCATGCATGTATACTCATACTCTCGCGCTGAGCGTTTTATGCTCACGTCTCGTACTCTGTATTTTCTGGACACCCTATTTCCATGGGGCAGGTTTGCGATTGGACGAGGAGGGTGGATCCAGGAGGGGCTAGTCAGTGGTTGGCCAGCTGGAGCTTCGTCTAGGTTTTATTACTGTTGTTTGGGTTTATACAGCTATTCGATTTGGTTGTATATTATTGGATAATTACAGATTCCTTTTCTTGGGATTGTATAATGTTTATGGTTTCCGCAGTTTTATTCTGATATCTGTTTAATTAAGTTAATTGCATGCATAAGTTCTGTTTAGTAGGTGATCCGGGTAAGGGTCACTACAGGTAAAGTGATTCAGCAATCCATTTACGCTGCTAGTAAAAATTCTCCTCTTAGCAGCTTAGTCCATGTTTCATTGATTACGGATCTTTGCCGTTATGCTGGAGTAACTTGGGATGCCACTGAGCAACTTCATCCTACTCGTGCTCCTATTGTGCTTTTGGGCCATTGAAAAGGGAGAAACAGAAGCAGACATAGCAGGCCGATATTGCACAGCCCCCACCACAGTCGTCTGACACTGCTCCATCACTTCCTTCACATGCTGATCATGGGAGTGATTATTCTGGCCGCTGCGATGCTTTGGAAAGGCAAATGCATAAGCAATGGAAAAGAATGCGCGAGCACATGGCGTATGTGCATGATTTCAATGCGGCGATCGCTCAGAATTACCCTCCTACCAATGTGCCATATCCACCGCCACCACCATGGTCGCACAATGACGAGTCGGACGATGATGGTACCGAGTCCTGATGCTCGGTACCGAGAGGTACATGTCCCTTGTTCTGTTTATTGCTTTCAATCATTAGGGACAATGATTTAGTTTAAGTTTGGGGGGTGATTTAGTTTTTATGGAAAGTGAGTATGTTTGAGTTGAGTTCAGTTGTCGAGTTGAAGTTGTTGTTGGTTGTAATTACAAAGTCATGTAAAGAAATGGAATGAATGACCAATGATGAAAATGATTTTTATGAATTACATGAGTATCTGCCTATTTGACAAATTCTGAACTGGATAAGCTAAGTGAATGAATAATTTCCTATATACTCTGTGATGTTCAATTGATTTTGAGTTTGAGACATGCAAAATTGGATATGATTGAGGCGTTGTTTGGAAATTTTTGGGCCTGATTTTCATTGAGCATATTATATCCCTAGTTGCCCTTTTGAGCCTACACAAATATAATTACATTAAAGGCATTTTTGAAATGTGTTGAAAATCATCGCTTACTTTTGATGATTATTGATTCTTGCACTGATTTAATTTGTATGATTTGAAGGTGGATTGAGATGTTGTCTAGAACTAGTTCGGACACCCTTCGAGGCGAGATACGGGTATACTGTGACTAAGGGATGATTTAGGCAATTTTTCTAGAAATCGTTTGTGCCTTTCAAGCTACCCGATGAATTAATTATCCTTAGTACCTTGTCTGAGCCTAAATGAAAAATGAATGGCATGCGTGAAAACGTGTGATAAACCCCCATTCGACATCGTTTCAAGGTCCCATATTTACTACCTAATGACAGCCTAAACACTTTTTCCGACCTTAAGAGAGTACATTTGAATGTAAAATTTTATGTTCATAATTTTAGTTGAGAAGATTGAATGAGGTATGGAGAAAAGTAAAAAGATAAAGGTGGTGTTGAAAAAGTTGAAAAGAGAAAAAGATGAAAAACGAGAATGAAAACAGTGGTATAGCGAAGTTGATCTAGCTTGAGAATGAAAAAGGAGTTGCAATTCATTGGTTGATCATAGCTTACTCCCTTCTTTGAACTGTTTTCCTTTGTTTGTAGCCATTAGCCAGGCCTGACTGGTAGCGCTAAGTCGCGTCACGCCCAAATTACCCAACTCAATCAGGAATATGTAGTAGTGTGAGTAGGGATAGTTCCCACGAGGAAAGATAAATTTAATGTGTTCTAAATAAGCTAAAAGGGATTTTTGAGTTTTGGAATTAACTACTAAAAATTTAAGCAATTAAAAAGTAATATTATCACTATCATGCAAGAATGAAAATTTAACTGGAGAACTCAATAAGAAACAAGCCTTGGTATCGGTCGACTACACCCTTGATATTTATTCATTTAGTCATCGATTCCCTAAAAATAATCAATCCTATCAAATATTCATCATTGAAAATAAAATTCCTGTTTCACCTTAATCTTAGTTAATTAGACACCAGCGTTCTAGATTAACCCTTACCAATAAATCAATCCAAATACCAGCGATCTAGATTTAAATCTAAGGTAGCATTCATATGAGTGAAACTGATGAACCTAGACAACACATGCACCAGCGGATGTATTTAATCTAGTCAATAGTTGTTCCTACGATTTAATAAATTCAACAGCAGAAAATATCAAACGTAGTTGCTTTGCAAATTAGTTAATTCAAACAATTACGGATTTAAATTCTAATTTAGCAGTAGATTGTATAGTGAAATCCTAAGATGACCAATCCGAAAATCTCACATACAAGCATGAAATAAAACAGATCAATTATTGATACTCAACAAGGATTAAAGCATGAAAATCGAATCTCATGAATAAACAACATCAAGGGCTTGTCTCCCTCAACCAAGTATAAAAGTTTAGCTACAACGATTCATCAAAAACTCAAGAAAAATTCAAAAGAAAGGAAGAAATCTTGAGAGAGAGTTATAATACAAAACCTAGCCTCCAAAGAGATTGTAAAAGTCTGATAATTCTCCCCCCCCTCCCCCCCCCAAAAAAAAAAAAAAAACGGAATAAAAGCCTAATAAAAACTAGAGTCCAAAATAAAAGAGTTTTCAAATTTACAAAGACTTTCCCGAACAGACTTTTGCGCTTGATCGCATGAGTATGCAGGATCGAACGAATGAAAAATTGCGAACATACTGTTTTGAAAATTCCTCGGTCGCGCTCGATCCTATGAATTGCCCGGATCGAGCGCACCTTTCTACTCGAGCCCACTGCCTTGAATCTTCAGATGTCGCGATCGATCCTATGAATTTCTTGGATCGAGCGCATGAAACTTTGCAAACCTTCTGCCTTACTTCTTGTTGAGTCGCGCTCGATCCTGTGAGTACGTCCGATCGAGCGCATGAAGCAAAAATCCTATTTCTTCTTAAAACTTGATAATTCCTACACATTAAATCCGGGAATATGTTATGTAGCTAAATGCATGCATGAAAAAAAACTAAGATAAAACATGAACAAAGACATATGAATGTATGCAAAACACTAACAAAATGACCCTAAAATATGCAAACAAAACAACACTATCAAATTCCCCCACACTTAATTCTTACTCGCCCTCGAGTAAGTCATGCAAACAAAATGAAACAAAACAAACACATAAGCAAGGACGATCATGCATAATATAGCCTCATAAAAGTCTTCCCACAAAAACAAGTACACATGTACTCTCGACCATCAATGATACACCTTCAGTCGAATGCGAACGTGTGTGTGTGACATGTTACCCCAGTTACATGCAAGTTCAAAAGACAAAGTGTCAAGACTGTTCGCCGACCTAAAAACAATTCAGTGCAAGTCTCACAATCAAGAACTCTCCTCCCAACAATCCATCAACAAAACACAAATCTCTTGAGATAAAATTACGCACCGTCGGATTTTGCACCCGATTAATTTAAAAATTACCCGCAGACTTAGCTATTGTAGTGACCCTGCATGGTATCACCTACTAACTGGCAACTAATAGCATGCATTAAACTTAATACAGCAAAATAACTTAACAGAGTAAAACATGCAGAATCATAACCATAAATTACATATCAGCTTAGTATAAAAATGTCAAGCTTATTCATCAGTAGTGATAAAACCATATCGAAATACTTAAAAGTAAACATTATACAGCTATATCGAATCCTGCTGTATAATTAACTCCTCAAGGCCTGCTCCCTAATCCTGCCTTGAACCACCAGCTCCGTCCATCCTGCGACCTGCCCCATGGAATAGGGTGTCCAAGATAAATACTAGGACGTGAGAGCTAACGCCCAGTACATAGACATGAGTAAACATATGTATATAATGCATGCAACATGATGACTGGTAAAGGGTCATCCGAAAAGTCATGCTCAGTACCAGCGCCACATGAGTGCTGCCACCGCACGGATCAACCTCTTGGTGCAACCACACTCGTCTAGTACACCAGAGTAGTCAGACATAAAATTCCCCCGCCGTCGCGGTACTCTCAGTGACAGACTATCGAATATAGAGCTGAGCGGCTCTATAGTCAGGTATAACAAGATATAGGCTCAAAGTGTATATGCACATGACATATGAATATGGAAAACGGTAAATCATATATCATGCCATATAATAATGCCAAATAAATGCAACATATAAACATGTATACTCGCTGGCAATCTCAGTCAATGTGTACGTACCTCTAGGCTAGTTCAAGTATAGTAGGATCCTAGGTTCCAAGCCTATATTCAAAAGTTCACCGTATCACTACACAAGTTCTATAAGCCTTTACTAAGCTAATAAGTACTCCCAAAACTTTAATAGATTCCCGGACCATACCTTCATCCGTAGATAGCCCTTTGAAGTCGCTAGTCCCGGATGACTATAACCACTCCTTGGTTATTCCAGAACCTCTATTATAACCGATAGGGACCTCAAGTGTATAACTCATACTATATAACTGAAGAAAGAAACTCGGGAATTCGTAATTCAAATGAAATCAGCCAAGACCTATTTATAGGCAAAATTCCCGGCCAGGATTGGAACCACCGATCTCGGGATCGGAGCTTCCGATCCAGCTCACGCCTTGCATGCATGACACGCCGGGATCGGAATGTCCGATCTGATGATCGGAGCTTCCGATCTTGCCTCCGATCAACACTTGTCAAAACTCGTGGCTGAGTCATCGGGTAAAGCTGGCAGCCGGAGATCTGAACGTCCATTCCAGGATCGGAGCTTCCGATCTCGGTGCTTCCGCTGAGCTTCCGAAGTGGCTGGGATCGGAGCTTCCGATCTGGGTTCGGAGCTTCCGATCCGGCCCAAAGTCAAAAAGCCCAAATTCTCTTGCGAAGTCCAATAACACTCCAAAATTGATTAATTACCAACCCTTAATCATGTTTATCATATTATTATCTTAAAATGGGATCTGGGTTACTACATTCTCCCCACCTTTAGATATTTCGTCCGCGAAATAACATCTAAAGACAAATCAAGATAACAATATGAAATATCAAACCACGTTTTATTACAACAACTGTAATTACAACTATATGGTAATAAAAAATACAAAGCAAACAACTCAGGATATTCTTCTTGCATACGACTTTCAGTTTCCCAAGTTGCTTCTTCAACTCCTCTGCGCTGCCACTGTACCATCACAAGTGGTATAGCCTTGTTCCGAAGAGCTTTCTGGCTCTAGCTGAATATCAGTAGACTGAATCAGATGAGATTCATCAACTATATACTGTCGAAGTAACGACACATGAAAAACATTATGTATACTGGAAATATTTGGCGGTAATGCCAAACGATATGCAACATCTCCGATCTTTTTCAGTATTTGGCAAGGCCCAATGAAACGAGGAGACAACTTGCCTTTCACGCCGAATCTCATCACCTTCCTGAAAGGTGATACTCGTAAAAACACATATTCACCAGGCTCAAACTGAAGTGGCCTGCGACGAATATTAGCATAACTGGCTTGTCTATCTTGAGCAACTTTGATCCTATGCTTGATCAAATCTACCTTGTCTACAATCTGCTGCACCAATTTAGGACCCTCGACTTGTCATTCCCCGACTTCATCTCAGAATAACGGAGTACGACACCGTCGACCGTACAATGCCTCGAAAGGTGCCATATCAATACTACGATGATAACTATTATTGTAGGCAAATTCGATAAAAGGTAACTGATCCTGCCAAGATAAGCCAAAGTCCATGACAGAAGAACGTAGCATATCCTCCAATGTACGAATCGTCCGCTCTGACTGTCCGTCAGTCTCCGGATGATATGCAGTGCTCAAACTCAGAGTGATACCCAACGCCTCCTGAAAACTACCCCAAAAACGTGAGGTAAATCGCGGGTCTCTATCACTGACTATGCTAACTGGAATCCCATGCAATCGCACTATCTCCTGGATGTATAAACGTGCCATGCGATCATAAGAATACTCCCGGTTATAAGGAATAAAGTGTGCTGATTTCATCAAACGGTCAACAACGACCCAGATAGCATCACACTGACGTGAAGTCATAGGTAAGTGGGTAACAAAATCCATAGTTACGTGCTCCCACTTCCATTCGGGAATCTCAAAATTCTGCAATAATCCACCTGGTCGTTGATGTTCAGTCTTGACCTGTTGACAAACCAAACATCTTGAAACAAATTGATACACACTCCGCTTCATCCCTTTCCACCAAAATCTAGTTCGCAAGTCCTTATACATTTTCATGCTTCTAGGATGAACTGATAATCGACTCCTATGAGCTTGAGATAGAATATCGTTCCTGAGCTCCGCAACATTAGGTACAACCACTCGATTAGATAAGCACAATAAACTATCTGCCTGAAAATGAAATCCAGATGTATTAACTCCATTGGCTAAACGTGCCAAACACTGAGTCTTAACATCAGATATCTGAGCATCTCTGATCCGAGAATACAATGCTGGCTCAGACAAAATAGTATACAATCGAATTCCATTTCTCCCTTTCTTGTGCTTGAGCGTAAAACTCAATGAACAGCACTCTTGAATCATATGAGATACTTCACTAGTCTGAAGTGCAGAAAGTCTCACCTGCCGACTCAAGGAATCATCAGTAAGATTAATAGAACCTATATGATATTTGATTTCACAATCATAATCCTTCAGAAGATCCATCCAGCGTCTCTGTCACATATTCAACTCCGCCTGAGTGAATAAATACTTCAAACTCTTGTGATCCGTGAATATCTCAAATTTCTCGCCATAAAGATAATGCCTCCAGATCTTGAGTGCAAATACAATGGTGGCTAACTCGAGATCATGAACTGGATAATTACTCTCATGCGTCTTCAACTGTCGAGAAGCATAGGCAATAACATGTCCATGCTGTGTCAGAACACATCTTAACCCCTGACCAGAGGCATCAGTATAGACAACATAACCTCCTGATCCAGAAGGTAGAGCTTGCACAGGTGCAGTAGTAAGATGTCCACGCAGCTCATGAAATGACTCCTCACAATCCGAGGACCATATGAAGACAACATCTTTCCGTGTAAGCTGTGTCAAAGGTCTGGCCAACTATGAAAAATTCTCGATGAACCGACGGTAATATCTAGCTAGACCCAAGAAACTACGAATCTCAGCAACCGTCGTCGGATGAGACCAGTTCAGCACTGCCTCTATCTTACTAGGATCAACAGATATCCCTTCATTAGAAATCACATGACCGAGAAACACTACCCGATCAAGCCAGAATTCACACTTTCTCAATTTCGCATACATATGCTTATCTCGTAACGTCTGTAAAACAATCCTCAAATGCTGTGCATGCTCATCCTTGTCATGAGAATAGACAAGAATATCGTCAATGAAGACGATGACAAATCTATCCAGATATTCTTGAAATACCTGATTCACCAGATTCATAAAGACTGCCGGTGCATTCGTCAAACCAAATTGCATAACCAGAAATTCATAATGCCCGTATCTGGTCCTAAAAGCAGTCGTAGAAATATCTGAGTCTCGTACCCGCATCTGGTGGTATCCAGATCTCAGATCTATCTTGGAGTAAACAGAAGTACCCTGTAGTTGATCGAATAGATCATCAATCCGCGGCAAAGGATACTTATTCTTGATGGTGACACGATTCAACTGCCTGTAATCAATACACAATCGCATCGATCCATCTTTCTTTTTGACGAACAAAACAGGTGCTCCCCACGGAGAAACACTCGGACGAATATATCCCTTATCAAGTAGATCCTGTAACTGCTGTTTAAATTCCAAATCTCTGATGGTGCTAGACAATAAGGCTCTCGGGATATAGGCGTAGTTCCTGGTACTAAATCAATACCAAATTCAACCTCTCGCACCGGAGGAAAACCAGGAATCTTATCAGGGAATACATAAGAAAACTCACTGACTACCGGTAACTGATCAATACCCGTACTACTCATGGACATATCAACTGCATAGATAAGGTAGCCCTCCCCACCTGACTCCAAGACATGACATGCCTTCAGAGCCGAAACAAGTGGCATCGGAGGTCGCGCACCCTCACCATAAAAATATCAGCTATCACCCTCTGCAGGATGAAACTGTACCAGACGCTGATAACAATCCATAGTAGCGTGATACAAAGTCAGCATATCTATTCCCAAAATACAATCAAAATATGCCATCGCTAATATCATCAGATTAGCTGACAATACATTACCCTCAAACTCTAGAAGGCAACCCATCACTAGACGCTTAGTTACTATCTCCTGCTCCAGCGGAGTAGATACAACTAAATCCCACTACAACAAATTTTAGATCCAACAACATCTAAAAGACAACGGTTTTGTGAAAAAATTGTTGTCTCTTGACCTTTCACAACGGATTTGTTAAAAAGTGTTGTTGCTTTCCTTATTTTGATAAACAACTACAACGGATTATAGCCTACAACAACGGATTTTAAAATCTGTTGTCTATGAGCGTGTTTTTCATGGCCTACGACAACGGATTTTAAAATCCATTGTCTATAAGCGGGTATTTATATAATCTACTACAACGGTTTTATTATTTTGTGTTGTAATAGAATTAATTTTTTTTTTCTTTTTTTCAAAATATATTAGTTAAAACGGGAAGAAATCAGAAACATGATTTCTTACCTCTTCTCTCGTCGCAGGCTTCTTTCCTCCTTTCTCTCACAATTGATTCTCCAATTACCAAACCCTAGCCGCCCTCTTCGTTTATCACCTCGCCGCCGCAACACTCCAGCCCAGTAGTCGCCACCACCTCACCACCGCAGCCCAAGCAGCCAAAGCATCTCAGGCTCTCAATGAAGCGAACCAAGCATCTTCATTTAGGGGTTATTCCTGATGGATCGAAATGGTGGAAGGATACGGGAATAAAACTACGACTTGATGGGGTCCTCTGTAAATGGACGCTGATTCGAGGTGTCAGTTCGGATAAGGCTGTCGAATGGGAGAACAAATATTGGGAAACTTCGGATGAGTTTGGCTATAAGGAACTTGGTTCGGAGAAATATGGACGTGATGCTGCAGGAAATGTTTGGCGTGAATATTGGAGGGAAACGAGGAGTCAGGTTATTGTTTTCGGTACTAATTTTTTTTTATCGATCTATGAAGTTTTTACTGATTTTAAAATCTGGGTTTTTGTTCAAAATCGATCAGGCTTGCTCCGATGCAGCAAGAGTTTCCGACTCCGGTGGACTAATTAGCTTCGATCTAAACTTGAATCTCAAGTTTAGAATCCCGATTTCTGCGACTAGATTGCGACGGGACTGCGCTTTGTTCATCTTCTTTTGTTGGCAATTTTTGCTCCGATTTCAGGTTGTTTCGTGGTCTTTTAGTTTAGATTCAAAATATTCCAGTTCAACACCGTAACATCATATTTTTTGTCTGATTTCGTTGCACATTACTTGAATTTTTGGCTCATATGTGTCTGCTGTTCCAGTCCTCTTTACTTGCATTAGTCGCATATGCTTCAGACTCTGGTGAAGCCGATCGACTCAGGAATCTTGCTTCCCCTGATGGAAAGGTTAGATACGTTTGATTCCATCTTTTGACAATTAGTTTCCTTGATCTGTTTTCTTATGGTTATTTATGTTATCTTCAGGAGGAATATACGCAGTATGTTATTGCAAAACAGAGAAGTTTACTCAAGGTCATGGCAGATCTTGCCTCTGCCAACCCTCCTCTCGGTATTTTCTTTGTAGTTGCTCGACGCCTGCAGGTCATATTTTACTCTATCTTATCGTCCCCAAAGTAAGTATTTATCTTACTGGTCCTTTGTATCTGCTTGAGTAGGCTGCAATTGCTATATCAAATGCAATGCTAGCAACCATATAATTGTTCTTGCTTATATTGCTCCTTGCCTTCATTTTCTCGTTTTATTGACAAATCTTCGTGAACTCAAGTTCTCCTATTGTTTTCTAGGATTTTTCACCATCAAGAATCCATGTAACATGTGCACTAGTTTATGAGAAAATGCCCACATGAAGAATTCACAAGGGTGCCTGCTCAACGTGGATGAAGGTATGTTACTCGTTCTTGAGATAAGGTTATATACTCTTAAATATTTTCTTAATTTTCTTGTGATGCCAAAAAGTCAGTTATTGTTTTGACCCACCAGTAGATTTTCTTGATTGATGGTGCCATTCGATGCACACATTTTTTTCCCTCATTTCTCGTGGAATCTTCTTATTTGATAGTTATTTCTTGAATCTTAGTTTTTGCATCCTTTTAGAATGTTGTGCCTTTGAAGGATGTTGTTTGAGTTTTAGTTTAGAAGGATGCTGCGATGTGGGCTTTCCGTAAGTAGTTCTTGAGGCCAATATATATGTATAAAATATTTTGTCTGCCCTCATTTTATTGCTTCGATTCTAGCTGATTTCCATGTTTTTTTTCTCCTCCATGTTTATCTTGGGTTCTAAGATAAAACGTAAGAGCTAGACTCGATTATTGAGCTATTTGATTTCCAGCTCTGTTTTTTCGAGTATCAATTAAGCTAGTATATTGATGTAAATATACCTCAAATTTTGTGAAACTAGTTTTCAAAGCATGTGGTTAATTAAAAAGAGAAAAACATTAGATACATAGGAGTAATTTAACAAGATTAAAAATCGACTTTTCGATGATGATACTTGGAACCTACTTGAGCTGCTATTTGAACTCGGCAAAATTTGATTTGACCGAGATATAGTTGAGTTAAGATTAAGCCACTTGCAACCCTATAATGTTTTAATCTTCCTGTTCTATTTTGCTTTGACATACTTTTTTTGTTTAAGAGTATTGATTTCCCTCGATGCATTGGATCCCTATCATGTTGATAAACTGCAAACCCTTGCCCTATAGAATACTGGAATCTGATCTTGTTTGAATTGGTTGGAATCATTTCTGGTTATCAAGATGGTATAGAATTTAAGCACCTTTGATTTCACATTTCACATTTCTGGCTTTGTGTTTTTTCAATGAGACAGGTTACTTGAGTTTATCATGTGGTGGAACAACGAATTACATCGATTCTTCTAACATTTCATGGGCACCGAATGTGGATTATGTAGCTAGTGAAAACAGTACAAGTGTGGTTTTTCTAGAGGGGACATCTTCGTCTAGTCTCCCTGTCCGATTTTCCCAGATTATGAAGCTAGAAAGAGTTACCGTCTTCTGTTAATAATTTGATTTGAAGTTTTTTTGTAGTGTGCATTGCATTAGAATTTAATTTCGAGTGATTTGTAATACTAAAAAAGTGTATATTAAATTTTATTTTTGAAATTTTAAATTTTGGTTTATTTATAATATTGAAATTTGTATATTATTTTTTTTGTTTTTTATATGGAAAACGACAACGGATAAAATCCGTTGTAGTAGGGTTCTAAAACTGTTGTAACTGAAGGTGTTGTTAAAAGCACGTCCCTACAACAACGGATAAAATCCGTTGTATTTGTCCTTAAAGACAACGGATAAAGCCCCTATGACAACGGATAAAATCCGTTGTCTTTGAGGGAAAAGACAACGAATTTTATCCGTTGTCGTAGGGGCTTTATCTGTTGAAAAACGCGGTGATCAGATCAATCAGAATTGATACCCGGTGCAGCGGAAGTTTAAAATTTTTATATGGAACGATTCCATATTGGGTATCAAAACTTACGATTAAATCGTGTGTTTAAAAATTAAATAACAATTATAAATTTTTTACCTTTAATCTCGAATCGAGATTTTGGACACCAACAGATTGCTCTGCTCTTGTTGTATATCCCTGGAACTGATGGACGAACTGTTCTTCAATCAGGTCCACGAACGGATATTTAATCCCTCTGATAGATTGCACTAGAAAATCTATCAGAAGTTTCTACAAAGAGATTAACGAATTTGATTCGTTAAACCAGACTGTAATTCAAAATTCACAGACTGGATTTTACCGAGCAGAGGGGAAAAGGGGGCGGCCACTTCAGAGGAAAAAGACTAGGGTTTTTCGAAAATTTTGTGACCTGTTGTGTCTAATTTCTGTACTACAATAACTTATTTATAATGTAGGCCACTAACAACTTAGGGCCCATTAGTCATAAGTTCAAGCCCGACAAGCAAAGCCCGCATGTTCAGAAATTAATATAAAATTCATCATGACTCCGATTGATAAACCGATTTCACCAATGTGCACAGAAACCATTTCTGCACCTTTTAAAGTCAAGATAAATTTTTCTGAATCCGAATTCAGTGATTTCCAAAAATGCCCATCCCTATGTCATTTTAGGAAATCTTACTCCTCTACTCATAATTAAGAAGTCCAACTTCTTTGTTCATTAAATTTAACTCTTTAAATTTAACTATCTCAACGGGGATTAAAAATCCATTACTCTGTGTGACCCTCAATGGTTCAGGGATACAGCTAGCCGTGGGCTCACAACTCCTTGTGACTCGGAACAACAATTTCCGACTTGCCCATCGAATTATGGTAAGAGCGCCTAGCAACATCGCCCCATGATTCCCTAGGTATCCCTGATAGTGCCTACAAGAACCAATAGATTTTGGTTAGCGTACAGTACGGTCCCTTCATCCATATATCCCGATCGAATCAACAACCATTGGTATATCGAGAGTCGTTCGAGATTCGATAACTATGCAATACATCTTGAAGATCAAATAGTGACATCGCATGTGTTACTAAGAAACCATTTCTTAAAACACATCATGTACTCTGGCCAGAGATTCGTCACACTAATATCTCCTCAGATCGCATAGGATATCCACACTCGCAAGTATTGTTGGAAAAACTGGCGGTCAGATCAATCACGATTGATACCCGGTGCAGCGGAAGTTTAAAAATTTTTATCATGGAACAATTCCATGGTGTGGGTATCAACCATTCAACGATTAAATTATTGTGTGTGTAAAATTCAAATAACAATTATTAAATTTTACCTTCAATCTCGCAACGAGATTACTGGACACCAACAGATTTTATCTGCTCTTGTTGTCTCTCCCTGGAACCGATGAACTCCTTCAATCAGGTCCACGAACAGAGGTTTAATCCCTCTGATAGATTGCACTAGAAAATCTATCAGAAGTTTTCTGCGAAGAGAATAAACGAATCTGATTCGTTATTCCTTACTGCGATTCAAAATCACAGACCGAAAAATCTCGGGCAGAGTATGGGGAGGGTTCGGCCGAAACAATCTTTGAGAGGAACTAGGGTTTTCGATTTTTGCTCTCAAAATTATGACCTGTTGTGTGTAATTTCTGTACTGAAATAACTTATTTATAATGCAGGCCACTAACACCTTAGGGCCCATTAGTCATAAGCTGGGGCCCGACAAGCAAAACCCGCTCGTTCAGAAATTAATATAAAATTCATCGTGACTCCGATTGATGAACTGATTTCACCAATGTGCACAGAAACCATTTCTGCACATTTTAAAGTCAAAATAAATTTTCCTGAATCCGAATTCAGTGGTTTCCAAAAATGTCCATCCCTATGTCATTTTAGGAAATCCTACTCCCTTACTCTTATTTAAGAAGTCCAACTCCTTAGTTCATTAAATTTAACTCTTTAAATTTAACTATCTCAACGGGGATTAAAACTCCATTACACTGTGTGACCCTCAATGGTTCAGGGATACAGCTAGCCGTGGGCTCACAACTCCTTGTGACTCGGAACAACACTTTCCGACTTGCCCAACGAATCATGGTAAAGCGCCTAGCAACATCGCCCCATGATTCCCTAGGTATCACTGATAGTGCCTACAAGAACCAGTAGATTTTGGTTAGCGTACAGTACGGTCCCTTCATCCATATATCCCGATCGAATCAACAACCATTGGTATATCGAGAGTCGCTCAAGATTCGATAACTATGCAATACATCTTGAAGATCAAATTAGTGACATCGCATGTGCTACTAAGAAACCATTTCTTAAATCACATCAATTACTCTGGCCAGAGATTTATCACACTAATATCTCCTCAGATCGCATAGGATATCCACACTCGCAAGTATGTGGTGAATCCTTGACAACAATGCATTGACTCCTATATGTGTCGTAACTGTACCCAATCTCGACACCTGATGACCCCCATAGAGTCGGTAAACGAGTCAAAGCACAGCACTAGCATATAGAGTCTCCATGATGTTTCAAGTCGTAAGGACTAATGGTGTACAACCAAAACCGCGGACTTAATCCACTCGATAAGTGATAACCACTTGGAAAGTCCGGATAGGGTAGTTCGATTATTCATCCTATGAATATCCATTTGCATGCTTCGAACATCTCCATGTTCCCTACCAATGAAACGTGGTACTCCGCATCGCAAATGCTAGTCTCAAACTCGAGCGATCCTTATCCTTATTATCGGACGGCTCAATCGACTAGGAACGGTTTTTAGAATATACAGTGACTATAAGATGTATTTCATGATAGACATCTCCATGTTCTACCACATCTTACATACACTATAGTATATTCAAGGTCTTTATCAAAACAACAATAGTATATCACAATATAACAATATGAAGTAATATAAAGTCATTGCCATAAAAGTGTAAATAATATTAAACAAAAGATTGTTTATACAAAGAGTCATCAAAGCCCATAGCCACACAGTTGGCTCACTGGGCACCCACTCTTACAAGTATGTGGTGAATCCTTGACAACAAAGCATCGACTCCTATATGTGTTGTAACTGTACCCAATCCCGACACCTGATGACCCCAATGGAGTCGGTAAACGAGTCAAAGCACAGTACAAGCATATAGAGTCTCAATGATGTTTCAAGTAGTAAGGACTAATGGTGTACAACCAAAACCGTGGACTTTATCCACTCGATAAGTGATAACCACTTGGAAAGTCCGGATAGGGTAGTTCGATCATTCATCATATGAATATCCATTTGCATGCTTCGAACGTTTCTATGTTCCCTACCAATGAAACGTGGTACTCCGCATCGCAAATGCTAGTCTCGAACTCGAACGATCCTTATCCTTATTATCGGACGGCTCAATCGACTAGGAACAGTTTAGAATATACAGTGACTATAAGATGTGTTTCATGATAGACATCCCCATGTTCTACCACATCTTACATACACTATAGTATATTCAAGGTCTTTATCAAAACAACAATAGTATATCACAATATAACAATATGAAGAAAGATAAAGTCATTGCCATTAATAAAAGTGTAAATTATATTAAACAAAAGATTGTTTATACAAAGAGTCATCAAAGCCCTTAGCCACAAGTTGGCTCACCGGGCACCCACTCTTTCATTAACCGTTGTCTTTGAGGGCAAAGACAACGTATTTTATCTGTTGTCTTAGGGGCGTACTTTTAACAACACCTTCAGTTACAACAGTTTTTAACCCCCTACGACAACGGATAAAATCCGTTGTCTTTTTGCGTTTTTCTTGTAGTGTCCATATCTAATGATACATAAGGTAATCTATGTCTCTTAACAAAGCGACTAGAAATAAAGGAATGCGATGCTCTAGTATCAATTAAAACAAGTGCAGGAATACCACATAATAAAAAGGTACCTGCCAACATGCGATCGCTTCCCTCAGTAGCCTGTTCTTGAGACAAAGCAAATACCTGCCCTTGAGTCTGGGGACGGTAACCAGAAGAACTCTATGGTGCTGGCTGCTGTCGTGGAAAAGTAGAAGTCTGAGATCCAACCTGTGATCCCGATCCACTAGCAGAACCCATGCGCTGAGGACAATCTCTCTGCAGATGTCCCTGCTGACCGCAAATATAACAAGCACCAGTAGCTCTCCGACATGAAGCTGCAGGATGCTTCCCTCCACAGTGACTACAAAACTCCTCCTTCTTCTTCTTCTTCTTCCCAAAATGGAACATACCTCGTGAACCACGAGATCCAGATGAAGTAGTAGGAGTAGAAGAAGACGTAGGTCCAGATTGCACAACAGATTGAGCTCTAGGCTCAAATGATCCACTAAGCTGTGCTGGCATCAACAACTGTGCACGCCTGTTGCTGGTCTCCACAAGACGGCAACGGTTCACCAAAGTCTCATAAGATACTGGGTCATCACAGACAACAACCTGTGAGTAGATATCTTGGTTCAGGCCTTGTAGAAAGAGATCATACTTCGATGCATCACTCTCATTAATATGAGGACTGAAAGGTAGCAGATCAAGAAATCGTTGCTGATATTGATCAATAGTCATTGATCCTTGCCTCAGAGTAAGCAACTCCATCGATCGTGCTTGGCGAACAGCTGGAGGAAAATACAGTTTCTGGAACTGTTGACAGAAATCTCCCCAAGTCAACTGTCCTCTCTCAGTACATGCCTGAGCAGCTTTGGCATCCCACCAAAAACGTGCTCGATCCTCTAGAACAAATTCTAGAACATCCAATTTCTGATCCTCAGTACAATCAAAAGCACGAAAAGTACTCTCGAGTTTAGACATCCAACTTCTTGCTTGTTCAGGATTCTCGCCTCCCACCAAAGGTTTCGGTCCTACTTGCATGAATTTATTGATAGAGTAGCGACGTCTACCCTCATGATGATGATGTTGATCATCATGATGGCGGTGATGACGATGATGACCACCTCCCTGGCCAACACTACCGTGACTCTCGTCAGCCATATCTTGAAAAGAATTGCACATTAAAATCCCAATGCGCAAGAATTACTCAAAACTAATTCTAAATCCCAAGTACTAATCCCAAAATCTAAGCATGCTCTGATACCAAAAATGTAGTGACCCTGCATGGTATCACCTACTAACTGACAACTAATAGCATGCATTAAACTTAATACAGCAAAATAACTTAACAGAGTAAAACGTGCGGAATCATAACCATAAATTACATATCAGCTTAGTATAAAAGTGTCAAGCTTATTCATCAGTAGTGATACAACCATATCGAAATACTTAAAAGTAAACATTATACAACTATATCGAATCCTGCTGTATAATTAACTCCTCAAGGCCTGCTCCCTAATCCTGTCTTGAACCACCAGCTCCGTCCATCCTGCGACCTGCCCCATGGAATAGGGTGTCCAAGATAACAACTAGGACGTGAGCGCTAATGCCCAGTACATAGACATTAGTAAACATATGTATATAATGCATGCAACATGATGACTGGTAAAGGGTCATCCGAAAAGTCATGCTCAGTACCGGCGCCACATGAGTGCTGCCACCGCACGGATCAACCTCTGGATGCAACCACACTCGTCTAGTACACCAGAGTAGTCAGACATAAAATTCCCCCACCGTCGCGGTACTCTCAGTGACAGACTATCAAATATAAAGCTGAGCGGCTCTATAGTCAGGTATAACAAGATATAGGCTCAACGTGTATATGCACATGACATATGAATATGAAAAACGGTAATTCATATATCATGCCATATAATAATGCCAAATAAATGCAACATATAAACATGTATACTCGCTGGCAATCTCAGTCAATGTGTATGTACCTCTAGGCTAGTTCAAGTATAATAGGATCCTAGGTTCCAAGCCTATTCAAAAGTTCACCGTATCACTACACAAGTTCTATAAGCCTTTACTAAGCTAATAAGTACTCCCAAAACTTTAATACATTCCCGGACCATACCTTCGTTCGTAGATAGCCCTTTGAAGTCGCTAGTCCCGGATGACTATAACCACTCCTTGGTTATTCCAGAACCTCTATTATAACCGATAGGGCCCTCAAGTGTATAACTCACACTATATAACTGAAGAAAGAAACTCGGGAATTCGTAATTCAAATGAAATCAGCCAAGCCCTATTTATAGGCAAAATTCCCGGCCAGGATCGGAACCACCGATCTCAGGATCGGAGCTTCCGATCCAGCTCACGCCTTGCATGCATGACACGCCGAGATCGGAACGTCCGATCCAACGATCGGAGCTTCCGATCTTGCCTCCGATCAACACTTGTCAAAATTCGTGGCTGAGTCATCGGGTAAAGCTGGCAGCCGGAGATCGGAACGTCCATTTCAGGATCGGAGCTTCCTATCTCGGTGCTTCCGAAGTGGCTGGGATCGGAGCTTCCGATCCGGCCTAAAGTCAAAAAGCCCAAATTCTCTTCCGAATTCCAATAACACTCCGAAATTGATTAATTACCAACACTTAATCATGTTTATCATATTATTATCTTAAAATAGAATCTGGGTTACTACAGCTATAACTAGATAGGATTCGAATTCCAATCCCCTCGTCTATAGCCCGGATGGAACTACAATCCCATGGAATCCGCAAACTTAGCTATGAAATAGTAATAGGATTTCATTCACATTCCAAGTCCAGATGGAATTGTTATTTTAAAAACATTGCATAAAATTTTTTTAAAGGTGCGCCCAAGTGTGTATATGCTATATCAAAAAGATCATCGAGACTCAAGAACCATCAAGTTCCACACACCTATTGTCGTGCAATGGTCCAACAGACATCCATAGTATCTAATACATCGCCACACTTCACTGGTTAAACAAGAGTGCTTGGAATATTCAACAAACAACCTACGGTTTCCCAAATCGGATCTAGAGTAAAATTTTCCAAAAAATTTTTCAATTTCTCAACATAACTTCATCATCATAGGATAACAATCATCATCCTACTTTTGCATACAAAACAAACAAAAACAAAATGAATGAAATGAAAGTAATGAATGCACCCCCCACACTTAAATGAAGCATTGCCATCAATGCAACAAAACACAAAACACAAACAAACAACTAAACACAATGCAATGCAAAAATGTAAAACAAAACTCCCTTGGTCTAAGTGTTGGCACTGCCCTTTTCAACGTCTGACAGCATCACGGAAAAATCATATTGAAACTTTGACTGCGGAGGTGGCGGCATTCGGTTTCTAAAAACAACAAAAATAAACGCAAAAACAAAATGAAAGATAAAAACTAACTAAAAGAAAAGAACACTGGGTTGCCTCCCAGCCAGCGCCTCTTTTTACAGTCGTCGGCCCGACTGCATGCTTCTTTTCTTCATGGTGGTTCATATCTAGTTTTCCTAACCACCTTCACCCATTTGCGCAAATTTTCAGTAATGTTTGTTCTTTGCTTCCTCTGCTTTGATTTCTGGGAGATTACTTTTGATCGATCCGGAGGAAGTTTCGGCTCAGCTTTAGATGCCTGCAAATCAGAAGGAAAATTTTTAGCATTAGAATTCTCAGCAGGTCTTACAACAATCTCCTTAACTTTATCCCTATTCACAACCTTCTTGTGTTCTTGCGACAAGTGATTAATGACATCAAGATTATTAACAATACTTTCACAATCATGAATTTGCAGGGTATCAAAAATATGAAACTTAACAATCTCCCTTTCAAACTCCATAGTGAGAGTACCATTATTCACATCTATAACATACTTTGAAGTTTTCAAAAATGGTCTTCCTAGCAAAATTGGACTATTCAAATCATTATTTTTCATATCAAGCACATAGAAATCAGCAGGAAAGACCAAATTGTCAACTTGCACAAGAACATCTTCTAACAGACCCCTAGGATAAATAGTAGATCTATAAGCCATTTGGATAACGATTACAGTTTCAGTCAAAGACCCAAGATTTAAGGAAGCATAAACAGAGTATGACATGACATTAATCGATGCTCCTAAATCTATCCTGGCCGTATCAAGCTGAATATCTCCTATTTTACAAGGAATAGAAAACATACCTGGGTCCTTGCATTTTGTAGGTATTTTTATTTGAATTACAGCAGAAACCTGTTCTCCCAATTCAACTTTCTGACACCCCTTCAGTTTGTGTTTTCTCTTCACAGTACACAACTCTTTCAAAAATTTAGCATAGCGAGGTACTTGTTTGATAGCATCTAATAAGGGAATATTCACCTCACATCTACGAAAAACTTCATACAACCCCTTAATTTCTTCATCCTTCCTAGACTCTTTCAATGCTAAGGGAAAAGGGGCTACAGGTTTATACTCAGAAAAAAGAGGGAACTTACCTTTTGGTGCGTCCATTTGAACTGTTTCGTCCTCCTCTACCTTGGAGTCCGTCACATATTTGTTCTGCACTGGTTCTTTCACCACTTCTTCATTAACCTTCAACTCCTTTCCACTCCTCAAGGTGATTTCACTCACATTCTCCTTCGGATTCACCACAGTCTGTGATGGTAAGCTGTTCGAATTCAGTGCCTCCAACCTGTTGACTACGGTTTCCAACTGCCCCATTTGAGTGTTCAACTATTGGATACTTGCTCGAGTTTCTTGTTGAAAAGTTACAGTATTAGTAGCAAGATCCTTAACAATGTTTTCTAAAAACTCACCAGACGTGGGAATTTGAGGATGCTGTGGTTGTTGAGGATACGGCGGCCTATAAGATTGATTGTGCGGTGGTGCCTGAGACCTAGGTTGAGTCGCCTGTGGGTTTCCGCATCTCAGATTTGGATGGTCCTTCCAACCAGGATTGTATGTGTTGGAGTATGGATCATACTTCCGCTGTGGAGGTCCAGAAAATCCACCAGTAGCATTCACATGTTCGACCGACTCCTCTTGAAGTGTGGGACACATGTCAATAGCGTGTCCCATTGCATTGCAAATTCCACAACTTTTCACAGTTTGTCCATTCCCTACAGCCATTTGACGCACAAGAGACGTCAGATCAATCAGTTGTTGTTCAAGGGAAGAAACATTTACCTCACTGTTCTTCTTTTGTACATGATCAGTCCATATGGTGCCAAATTGTTGAAAATTGGCAGCCATGTTCTCGATTAAATTCCTTTCTTGTACCGAAGTTTTATCCACAAAAAACTCCTCCACTGGCTGTGTCTAGCATACTCCTGTCATGAGGTAACAAACCTTCATAGCAAAATTGAATCAATTGATTTTTACTTATCTGGTGCTGCGGACAGCTAGCACAAAGCTTCTTGAACCGCTCCCAGTATTCATGCAGCGATTCCCCCGAGTATTGCTTGATTCCATAGATTTCCTTCCAAATGTTCGCAGCTCTAGAGGCTGGGAAATATTTTTCCAGAAAGATTCTTTTCATCTCCGTACAAGTCGTGATAGAACCAGAGGGTAAATAGTATAGCCAATCCTTAGCAGCACTCTTCAAAGAGAAAGGAAAGGCTCTCAGCTGAATCTGCTCCTCTGTCACTCCATGGGGTTTCATACTCGTGCGTGGAATTCCATCAAGTGTTTATTTGGGTCCTCACCTGCAAGACCATGAAAAGAGGGCAATAAGTGAATCAAACCAGATTTAAGCTCAAAAGTAGCATTAGCTTCTAAAGTAGGAAAAGTAATGCATAAAGGTTGTTGATTGGGATCAGGAGTGCCCAATTCTCTCAAACTTAGATTGGCGTTGTGAGCCATTGCTCTTGTCAGATCTTCAACCACGCGCTCGTCCTCTTCTTGTCTCCTACGAGCTTCTCTCCTCTCCCTATGCAACGTTCTTTTTATCTCCGGGTCGTATGAAAATTCTTCTTTCGAAGAGTCACCTGAAAGCATTAACAAACCCGAGAAGTACTGCGGAAAGAATAAAAATAAATAAACAAAATAAAAACACAAATAAATTAAACGCCTTTCCCCGGCAACGACACCAAAATTTGGTAGCGCTAAATCGCGTCACGCCCAAATTACCCAACTCAATCAGATAACCACGAATATGTAGTAGTGTGAGTAGGGATCGTTCCCACGAGGAAAGGTAAATTTAATGTGTTCTAAATAAGCTAAAAGGGGTTTTTAAGTTTTGGAATTAACTACTAAAAATTTAAGCAATTAAAAAGTAATATTATCACTATCATGCAAGAATGAAAATTTAACTGGAGAACTCAATAAGAAACAAGCCTTGGTATCGGTCGACTACACCCTTGATATTTATTCATTCAATCATAGATTCCCTAAAAATAATTAATCCTATAAAATATTCATCATTGAAAATAAAATTCCTGTTTCATCTTAATCTTAGTTAATTAGACACCAGCGTTCTAGATTAACCCTTACCAATAAATCAACCCAAATACCAGCAATCTAGATTTAAATCTAAGCTAGCATTCATATGAGTGAAACTGATGAACCTAGACAACACATGCACCAGCGGATGCATTTAATCTAGTCAACAGTTGTTCCTACGATTTAATGAATTCAACAGCAGAAAATGTCAAACGTAGTTGCTTCGCAAATTAGTTGATTCAAACAATTACGGATTTAAATTCTAATTTAGCAGTATATTGTATAGTGAAATCCTAAGATGGCCAATCCGAAAATCTCACATACAAGCATGAAATAAAATAGATCAACTATTGATACTCAACAAGGATTAAAGCATGAAAATCGAATCTCATGAATAAACAACATCAAGGGCTTGTCTCCCTCAACCAAGTATAAAAGTTTAGCTACAACGATTCATCAAAAACTCAAGAAAAATTCAAAAGAAAGGAAGAAATCTTGAGAAAGAGTTGTAATACAAAACCTAGCCTCCAAAGAGATTGTAAAAGTCTGATAATTCTCCCCCCCCTCCTCCAAAAAAAAAAAAAAAAACGAAATAAAAGCCTAATAAAAACTAGAGTCCAAAATAAAAGAGTTTCCAAATTTACAAAGTCTTTCCCGAACAGACTTTCGCGCTCGATCGCATGAGTATGCAGGATCGAGCGCATGAAAAATTGCGAACATACTGTTTTGAAAATTCCTCGGCCGCGCTCGATCCTATGAATTGCCCGGATCGAGCGCACCTTTCTACTAGATCCCACTGCCTTGAATCTTCAGATGTCATGATCGATCCTATGAATTGCTTGGATCGAGCGCATGAAACTTTGCAAACCTTCTGCCTTACTTCTTCTTGAGTCGCGCTCGATCCTGTGAGTACGTCTGATCGAGCGCATGAAGCAAAAATCCGATTTCTTCTTAAAACTTCATAATTCCTACACATTAAACCCGGGAATATGTTATGTAGCTAAATGCATGCATGAAACAAAACTAAGATAAAACATGAACAAAGACATATGAATGTATGCAAAACACTAACAAAATGACCCTAAAATATGCAAACAAAACAACACTATCACAGACATTACAATCTGATTCAGTCCTATTGACCGAGTCACAGTCGCCTAAAATACTAGTGGAGAAAGGGTGCGAGAACTTAGCCTATGGACAGTCGAGAGACACTTTCTTTGATTATGAATTTTTAATCAAAACACGCACACACTATTCTTCTTTGCATTAAGCCGATTCTCAGTGTTTTGATTGAGATTTGATTCCTCTTTGAACCCATATTACTTAAAAAGTCCTCATGATCTATGGTTGTGTGAATTGAATTTTAATGAAGGTGTTTTGAAACGTGAGTTGCGGGAATTGTGAGTTTATGCGGTTGACCAGTTAAATGATTAATTTTTCAGTGTTGAATGGGTTGGATGAAATTGGATTTAAATATTTTTGAACTATTTTTGAGGTCATTTGTTCCAAAGTATTATGTGATTTTGATTAGTTGAGTGGTTGGTTGATGTTGAAGTTAAGTTTTTGGTATTTTTTTTGATAAATTTTGCTCGGGACTAGCAAAAGATTAAGTTTAGGGGAATTTGATAAGTGCATTTTATGCACTTAATTTGGTTATGATTTTAATTGAATTTTGCGTTGTTTGAGAAGTTTTATGCGGTTTTATGCGGTTTTGTTGTTGTTTATATGTATGTAGGAGGATTCATGAGTTGGTGAATTTAGAGATGAAAAGAAGAAGAAATTGAAGAAGTCAGGTGCCGCATATGCAGGAGAAAGTCACGCTTATGAGTGAAGAGGCAGGGATTTAAGAAAGCAAAATGGCGCATATGCGGTAAAATTCATGAATATGCGGTTGAAGGCAGGGATTTGAGGGGCAAAAGCTGTGCATATGCATGAGATTTTGAAGCAGATGCAGAAAGAGGCAGAGATTTAGAGATTTGAAGAAGCCAGGGGCGCATATGCGGCTATATCTTGCGCATCTGCGTGCAGCAAGTAAGAAACAGAGAAAAGCGCATATGCGCTATTTCATGCGCATCTGCGGGAATCGGGAATTGGAAGAAAAACGCATCTGCGCCTATTTTAGAGCATCTGCGGACTGTCCGTGATATGGAAACAAAACAGAGTTTTGGAAATTTAGAAATCTAGATTCTAGGGCTCGATTGTGGGCTTAAAAGCAAGATATAAAAGAGAAATTTTGGAGGAGAAGTCGGCATTTAGGAATTTGGCAGGAATCGATCGACTTTGGAATACTTGGAGAACAAGAGCTCGAGAACCTAGTACGAAGACGGAAGACGGCGGCATCCGGTGACGGAGAAGCTTAATTCTACTTCATTCTAATTTCTTTGTGAACTCTGTTTTTCTAATTTTATGGAGTATTTGAAAAACATATTTTGATTAATCTTAAAATTTATTATGAACCAATTTCTTAGTCTAGAGGTAGACGGATCTTGACTGAAAACCATGATTGAGATATTTTGATTTATATATTTGAATTCTTCGCACAGTTTATTTGTGTTTTCCCAATTTTAATGCTTTCAATTTACTGAAATTAGATTGAATGATATTTTATTTAGAATATATCACTCGAGAGAGGATATTTTGAATACGACATCGGAAAACATTGTTGGAAAATGTGTTCAGATCAATTAAGAATTGATACCCGGTGCAGCGAAAATTTAAAAATTTTTATTTTTTCGATATGGAACAATTCCATATCATGGGTATCAAAACTTTACGATTAAATTATGTTGCAAGTAAAATAATAATAATCACAATTAATAATATTTTACCTCTTCAAGCAACGGCTTGATTATGGACACCAACAGAATTTAATCTGCTCTTCTTGTATATCCCGGGAACCGATGGCTTCACGATCAATCTTCGGAATAAGGTCCGCGAACAGAAAACAGTAACCCTTTGATTGATTGCACTAGAAATCAATCAGAAGTTTATCGTAGAGAATAAACAGATTTGATCTGTTAATTCGGAATGTAATTTTTCACAAAAATCATAGACCGAATTTTCTCAAAAGGGACAGAGGATTTTCGAAAATCCCCTTGAATTATTTTATGTGAATTTCGAAAATTGCAAGAATTTATTGTGTCAATTTTCGAACACTAAACATGTATTTATAGATAATTTCTAGACTAGATTAAGTTATAATTGTATTAGGACTCTAACTCCTTAGGGCCTACAATCCATAACTTAAGCCCAATAAGCCAAGCCCGTTGTTATAGAAATTAATATAAAATTCATCATGACTCCGATTGATAAACCGATTTCACCAATGTGCACAAAAACCATTTCTGCACCTTTTAAAGTCAAGATAATTTTTCTGAATTCGAATTCAGTGATTTCAAAAAAATGCCCATCCCTATGTCATTTTAGGAAATTCCACTCCCTTTTAGTTAAGAAGTCCAATTTCTCTTTCATTAATAAATTTAACTCTTTAAATTTAACTATCTCAACGGGGTTTAGTAATCCATTACTTGTGTGACCCTCAATGGTTTAGGGATACAGCTAGCCGTGGGCTCACAACTCCTTGTGACTCGGAACAACAATTTCCGACTTGCCCAACGAATCATGGTAAGAGCGTCTAGAAACATCGCCCCATGATTCCCTAGGTATCACTGATAGTGCCTGCAAGAACCAGTAGATTTTGGTTACCGTACAGTACGGTCCCTTCATCCATATATCCCGATCGAATCAACAACCATTGGTGCTCGAGAGTCGTTCGAGATTCGATAACTATGCATTACATCTTGGAGATCAAATAGTGACATCGCATGTGTTACTAGGAAAACCGAGTAACCTAAAACACATCATGTACTCTGGCCAGAGATTCGTCACACTAATATCTCCCCAGATCGCATAGGATATCCATACTTGCAAGTATGTGGTGAATCCTTGACAACAAAACATCGACTCCTATATGTGTCGTAACTATACCCAATCCAACACCTGATTACCCCAATAGAGTCGGTAAACGAGTCAAAGTACAGTACTAGCATATAGAGTCTCAATTATGTTTCAAGTAGTAAGGACTAATGGTGTACAACCAAAAACCGCGGACTTTATCCACTCGATAAGTGATAACCACTTGGAAAGTCCGAATAGGGTAGTTCGATCATTCATCATATGAATATCCATTTGCATGCTTTGAACATCTCCATGTCCATTACCAATGAAGCATGGTACTTGGCATCACAAATGCTAGTCTCAATCTCGAGCGATCCTTATCCTTATTAGCGGACGGCTCAATTGACTAGGAACTGTTTAGAATATACAATGACTATAAGATGTGTTTCATAATAGTGACCTCTCTTTATTCACTATCTCATCTTACTTACACTATAGTATATTCAAGGTCTTTATCAAAACAACAATAGTATATCACAATATAAAAATATGAAGAAAGACAAAGATAATGTCATTAATGAATGTAAATTATATTAAACAAAGATTGTTTATACATAGAGTCACAAAAGCCCTTAGCCACAAGTTGGCTAACCGGGCACCCACTCTTTCAATCTCCCACTTGCCCTAAAGCCAACTAGTCACACTACGCAATCCCATTGCTTCGCGATGTTTGTCAAACAATGGTCCTGGCAAGGGCTTAGTAAGTGGATCAACGATATTGTCTGTAGAGGCCACTCTCTCGACAGTGATGTCTCCTCTTTTCACAATCTCCCGGATGATGTGGTATTTCCTCAGTACGTGCTTGGATCTTTGATGAGACCTTGGTTCCTTTGCCTGAGCAACGACACCAGTGTTGTCGCAGTACACCGGAACTGGACCAACAGCTTCAGGAATTACGCCCAACTCTTAGACGAAATTCCTCATCCAAACGGCCTCTTTAGCAGCAGCTGATGCTGCAATGTATTCTGCCTCATTGGTGGAATCTGCTGTGGTGTCTTGCTTGGAACTCTTCCAAGAGACAGCACCGCCATTGAGCATGAATACAAATCCAGAGGTTGACTTCGAGTCATCCACGTCGCTTTGGAAGCTAGAGTCGGTATAGCCTTCCAATTTCAATTCTCTTCCTCCATAAACCATGAACATATTCTTAGTCCTTCTCAAGTACTTAAGAATATTCTTCACGGCTTTCCAATGCATTTGACCGGGGTTAGCCTGATATCTGCTCGTGACACTCAGAGCAAATGCTACATCCGGTCTGGTAGATATCATCCCATACATAACACTACCTATGGCTGACGCATATGATATGTGTGTCATTTTCTCTATCTCTTTGTCAGTCTTGGGACACATAGACTTGGATAGAGAAACTCCATGACACATAGGTAGATGTCCTCTCTTGGACTCATCCATAGAAAACCTTTTCAATATGGTGTTGATGTAGGTTGCTTGAGTGAGTCCTATCATTCTCTTAGATCTATCTCTATAGATCTGTATCCCTAGAATATAGGATGCCTCACCCAAATCCTTCATCGAGAATCTACCTGATAACCATATCTTTGTTGACTGCAACATCCCTACGTCATTCCCAATGAGTAGGATGTCATCAACATAAAGCACTAAGAACGTCACCGCATCCTTAACTACTTTCTTGTACACGCACGGTCCCTTCGGGTTTTTGATGAAACCAAAGTCCTTTATTGTTTCATCAAATTTCTGGTTCCAACTTTTTGATGCTTTTTTGAGACCATAAATTGATCTCTGAAGCTTGCATACCTTATGCTCGCTTCCCATGGATGTGAATCCCTCGGGCTGCATCATATAGATTTCTTCCTTAATGTTTCCATTAAGAAATGCAGTCTTCACATCCATTTGCCATATCTCATAGTCATACCATGCTGCTATGGCAATAAGGATTCTTATGGACTTAAACATTGCGACTGGTGAAAAGGTTTCATCATAGTCAACTCCTTGTCTTTGAGTATAACCTTTTTCTACCAATCGTGCCTTGTAGGTAAGTACCTTACCATCAGGCCCAAGTTTTCTCTTGTAGATCCATTTACACCCTATTGGAACAATTCCATCGGGAGGACCTACTAAAGACCAAACTTGGTTTGTATGCATCGAGTCTATTTCCAACTGCATAGCTTCAAGCCATAAATTAGAATCCGCATCAGAAATTACTTCCTTGAAGTTTCTTGGATCACATCCAATGTCGGGTTCACTTTGATCCCCTTCAAGAAGAAGACCATATCGAATAGGAGGTCTAGAAGTCCTCTCGGATCTCCTAGATATAGGCGTGTCAATCAATGGTTCCTGAGGTGTAGGATCATTATTTTGTATCTCGGGTTCTTCTCGAATTTCTTCGAGTTCCATCATCTTTCCTTTCTTATCTAATAAGAAATCCTTCTCCATGAAGGTGGAATTCCTTGAAACAAGCACTTTTGTTTCAGTAGGATGAAAGAAATAATATCCGATTGAATTTTTCGGATGTCCTACAAAATAACATAAGGTGGATCGACTATCCAACTTATCTCCCACTGTCTGCTTCACGTAAGCAGGACATCCCCAAATCCTTAAGTACGAATACTTAGGAGCTTTGCCATTCCATAACTCGTATGGAGTTTTATCTACTGCTTTAATGTGGACATTGTTCAACAACAATACCGCCGTTTCAAGCGCATAGCCCCAAAACGAAGGTGGGAGCTCAGTGAAGCTCATCATAGATCGAACCATGTCCAACAAAGTTCGATTGCGATGCTCCGAGACACCATTCAGCTGAGGTGTCATAGGAGGAGTCCACTGAGAGAGAATCCCATTCTCTTTCAGATAGCTCAAAAACTCGGTACTTAAGTATTCTCCACCTCGATCCGATCGAAGTGCTTTAATACTTCTATCTTGTTTGTTTTCTACTTCAGCCTTGAATTCTTTGAACTTTTCAAATGATTCAGACTTATATTTCATTAAATATAAATACCCATACCTCGAATAATCATCAGTAAAGGTAATGAAGTAGGTGTGACCAAATTTAGTACCGATACTAAATGGTCCGCAAACATCTGTATGGATCAAATCCAATAGATTTTGACTACGCTCAGGCTTTCCTTTGAAAGGAGATTTAGTCATTTTTCCTTTTAGGCAGGACTCACAAGTAGGTAGAGAGTTAATATCAGACATATCAAACATGCCATCTCCCACTAGCTTGTTCATCCTCCTTGAGGAAATATGACCTAGCCTAGCATGCCAAAGGTTTGCCGGGTTTTGACTATCATTTTTCCTTTTATTTGTTGTTACCGGTTTATCAACATAATTAATTGGAACGTCTTTTAATTTTAAGTTATATAGATCGTTTTCAAGTTTTCCATTTCCAATCAAACATTCATTCTTGTAAATATTGCAAATCCCATTTACAAAATTACAAGAAAAACCATCTCTATCAAGCATAGAAACAAAAATAATGTTTTTAACTAAATCTGGCACAAATAAAACATCTCTCAAAAATAACTTAAAATTTTTCTGCAAAACTAAATAAACGTCTCCCACTGCTTTGGCTTCAACTCTGGAACCATTTCCGAGCCTCAGCTGGGTCTCACCCATCCTAAGCTTACGACTTCTTGTCATCACCTGCAAATCATTGAAAATGTGAGATCCACATCCGGTATCCAATACCCAAGAAGTAGTATTAAGTGAAACATTTATTTCAATGTAAAACATACCCTTTGCAGTTCGCAACTGCTCGAGGTATTCCTTGCAGTTACGTTTCCAATGACCGAGTTTCTTGCAGTGATGGCAAACATCTCCAGATATGTTCACGTTTGAAGCTTTTGTCTTGGCCTTCTTTTGTGGTACAATTTTCTTGGGTGGGGCAGAACGTTTCTTACTCTTTTCACTTGGCCCTTTCTTGGAGTAAGAAGAGGAGCCAACCAAGAGTACCGGTTTATCCTTCTTTAATGTGGCCTCATAAGACACAAGCATATTGACCATCTCTTCAAGGGTGGCCTCTATCTTGTTCATATTGAAGTTCACCACAAATCCGTCAAACGACGAAGGAAGGGAAAGAAGCAACAAGTCCGCGTTTAGCTCATGCTCCAATGTCAAATCGAGTGTTACCAACTTTTCAATGAGCCCAATCATGTGTACCCCATGCTCACGGACCGAAGTCCCATCTCGCATGCGGCATGTCATGAGCTCTTTGACGGTGGCATACCTCTCCGACCTTAACTGAGCTCCAAAAAGTTCCTTAAGGTGCATGTGTATGTCAGCAGCATTCACAACATCCTCAAATCGCCTCTGGAGTTCATCAGACAATGAAGCTTGCATATAGCATTTAGCCTTGATATCATGGTCCCACCATTGATCAAGTTTTGCCAATTCTTCCAGACTTATGTTAGCCGGTGCTTCCTTTGGAGGATTCTTTTCTAACACGTAGAAAATTTTCTCCGAGTTTAGAACAATCTTTAATTTACGGAACCATTCCGTATAGTTTGCGCCAGTCAATTTGTTTTGTTCGAGAATTGAGTATAGTGGATTGCGCGAATTCATTGTAATGAAATACTGAAAAGAAACAGACAATAATCAGTGATTGTTTAATTAATTTACTAAGACATAAAATATGACAAAATTTAATTTTATGAATTTCACTCCCACTATTTTAACGATTTCACTACCCTCTAGTGAAAACGGGAAACTCCATTTCTTAGTGGGAACATGGAGTCCAATTGACAAATCATAGTCCCGAATAATATCAGCCAACCATAATTTTCAAAAAGTAGAGCCCAATTACTTCCAAAGTAACCCCCATGTTTTTACCTCATGTCCAATAAGAGCCCAATAATATGATGCCGTTTATTGTGACATGTCAAGATAACCCATCAATATTAAGTTGTGATGGACGGTCGCCATGTGGATCCCCCAATAATATGAGCCAATCCCATGGGAGTTCCACCCAACTTACAACATGTGTCGATCCAATGTACAGCTTTCCGACGAACGGCCCCCCCCCCCCCCCCAATAATATGAGCCAGACCGTGCCCGCGGGTAGCATCTCATACATTGATCGTTGATGGAAGGTAGGAACATTTAAACAATATTTAAATTTCCTTTTATAAATCTTGATATCAATTTTAAATCATATTTAAAATGAGGGATTTTAATTTTTAAAAATTTGTCTCATCATGCAATTTATGTATGCTTGCGGGATTCATATAATTTAGTCTAAACATGCATACATAATTAATATCATATATTATTTAAGGATGATCGATCCCATTATCTAATCGACCCGTGGTTGCCAATCACGAGTCTAAGTCCAATCCTAGGTGATATGCAAGTATGCAATGCAATCCTATTACATTGAGCTTCCATTTACATTTCTTCGGTCTTTATCGTCTGCTGGGCCCATCATTGTCTTCAAATCGTTATCTCCCACTAAGTCTAACAAATTTACAATAAATTTCGATTACAAGTAGGGGATACATATTTAAGGGGTGGGAACGGGCCATAAACCAAGCCCACTTTTTATTACAAATGACAATTCAAATTGAGCTATAAACCAAGCCCATTAATAAAACCCAACAACAATAAAACCAAATGTAAATTACCTAATATACACCTAAAACATTGGTCATGGCAATCGATCATCCTTTTATCCAATAATTAATTCAATAATTAAAACATTGGATAACATGCAATGACATCATAATTAAAAGATAAAATCATATTTTATCTAATACATACATAAGATCATATCTTATCATCAATTGTACCAAAATAATTAATTTTATAAAATCTAATTTAACGGATAAAATATATAAATTTTCCAAAAATTTAAATTTATCCAAAAATCAATTTAAAAAATTTTGAACTCGAACAATTCGATCCGATGCCTCGTGGACCAATAAAAAACAATTTTTGATCGGACCAAAAACTAAAATTCCAAAATATTAAAATTTTAATTAAAACATTAATTTTAATTTTTCCCAGGCTACCCGGGACAATCCCAGGCAGCCCGCGCCCCAAAATGGGCCCGGGCTGGGCAGCCCGTCGCTGCACTGTGCAGTGATTGGATCGCTGCCCATGGGCAGCACATCGCTGCCCGATGTGCCCATTAAATTTTAATTTAAAATTTTGTTTTTGTTTCAAAACCCGAGGCCAAAAATTTTGTACAATCGATTAATTTAATCGTTTGATCTGAGTAACCTGTCTCTAATACCACTGTTGGAAAACGTGTTCACATAAATTAAGAATTGATACCCGGTGCAGCGGAAGTTTAAAAATTTTTATTTTTCGATATGAAACAATTCCATATCATGGGTATCAAAACTTTACGATTAAATTATGTTGCAAGTAAAATAATAATAATCACAATTAATAATATTTTACCTCTTCAAGCAACGGCTTGATTATGGACACCAACAGAATTTAATCTGCTCTTCTTGTATATCCCGGGAACCGATGGCTTCACGATCAATCTCCGGAATAAGGTCCACGAACAGAAAACAGTAACCCTCTGATTTATTGCACTAGAAATCAATCAGAAGTTTATCGTAGAGAATAAATAGATTTGATCTGTTAATTCGGAATGTAATTTTTCACAAAAATCACAGACCGAATTTTCTCAAAAGGGACAGAGGATTTTCGAAAATCCCCTTGAATTATTTTATGTGAATTTCGAAAATTGCAAGAATTTATTGTGTCAATTTTCGAACACTACACATGTATTTATAGATAATTCCTAGACTAGATTAAGTTATAATTGTATTAGGACTCTAACTCCTTAGGGCCCACAATCCATAACTTAAGCCCAACAAGCCAAGCCCGTTGTTATAGAAATTAATATAAAATTCATCATGACTCCGATTGATAAACCGATTTCACCAATGTGCACAGAAACCATTTCTGCACCTTTTAAAGTCAAGATAATTTTTCTGAATCCGAATTAAGTGATTTCCAAAAATGCCCATCCCTATGTCATTTTAGGAAATTCCACTCCTTTTTAGTTAAGAAGTCCAACTTCTCTTTCATTAAATTTATCTCTTTAAATTTAACTATCTCAACGGGGTTTAGTAATCCATTACTTGTGTGACCCTCAATGGTTCAGGGATACAGCTAGCCGTGGGCTCACAACTCCTTGTGACTTGGAACAACAATTTCCGACTTGCCCAATGAATCATGGTAAGAGCATCTAGCAACATCGCCCCATGATTCCCTAGGTATCACTGATAGTGCCTGCAAGAACCAGTAGATTTTGGTTAGCGTATAGTACGGTCCCTTCATCCATATATCCCGATCGAATCAACAACCATTGGTGCATCGAGAGTCGTTCGAGATTCGATAACTATGCATTACATCTTGGAGATCAAATAGTGACATCGCATGTGTTACTAGGAAAACCGAGTAACCTAAAACACATCATGTACTCTGGCCAGAGATTCGTCACACTAATATCTCCTCAGATCGCATAGGATATCCATACTCGCAAGTATGTGGTGAATCCTTTACAACAAAGCATCGACTCCAATATGTGTCGTAACTGTACCCAATCCCAACACCTGATGACCCCAATAGAGTCGATAGACTAGTCAAAGTACAGTACTAGCATATAGAGTCTCAATGATGTTTCAAGTAGTAAGGACTAATGGTGTACAACCAAAAACCGCGGACTTTATCCACTCGATAAGTGATAACCACTTGGAAAGTTCGAATAGTGTAGTTCGATCATTCATCATATGAATATCCATTTGCATGCTTTGAACATCTCCATGTCCATTACCAATGAAACATGGTACTTGGCATCACAAATGCTAGTCTCAATCTCGAGCGATCCTTATCCTTATTAGCGGACGACTCAATTGACTAGGAACTGTTTAGAATATACAGTGACTATAAGATGTGTTTCATAATAGTATAGTATATCATCTTACTTACACTATAGTATATTCAAGGTCTTTATCAAAACAACAATAGTATATCACAATATAACAATATGAAGAAAGACAAAGATAATGCCATTAATGAATGTAAATTATATTAAACAAAGATTGTTTATACATAGAGTCACAAAAGCCCTTAGCCACAAGTTGGCTAACCGGGCACCCACTCTTTCAAACATATCTTTGATGTTTATATTGTTCGAGAGACATATAACTCCATAGAAGTCATTAGAAGAATTCTCGTGCTATTTATCGGATTTAATAGTTGAATTTAAATAGAAATATTGAGTTTGCTATTAAATACGAAATTCTGCTTGACACTCGAGAGAGGTAGTAGAAAATAATAGGGATTCTTGGCTAATAAATTAGAAGAATTTAGAATTGAACAATCATTAGAAATAAATTGTGGTGGACAGTCAAGTGAAGTCGAACCTCTAGCATTCATCGCTTATTGAATTTTTATCTCGTGAATTCGTGATTATTTAATTTTATTTCTTGAAATTTTTAGTTTTATTAAAATCAAACCATTTTCGTAGCTCTACATAGGATTAGGATTTTTTTAGTTACAAATATTCGATATAATATCATTTATTCATTCTCCGTGGGATCGACTTGGACTTAATTCCTATATTATAACTTGACATCGTGCGCTTGCGAGCGAAAAACATGCGAAAAATATCTCAATGGAAAATGCTCTAAATATTCAGTGCATATTTAGAGTGGATCTAGGTTGTCTAGTCGTGGACCTAATTCGAAGGATGAGCTATTTCGAAGAAGGTGTATTCTTGAAGCTTGAATCCATTTGAGTAAGGTGTGCTCTTGGAAGCTTGTAGATAGTGTCTACCATTTCAAGAGCTAAGTTGTTCACAACTTGGTTGGAGCCATAAATCAATCTTTGAGATTGATAGGTAAAACTTCTTGAACACCCTATGGATGTTGGATGTTTGATGTTTGAATGCTACACAAGTTCTTGGTGTTTATGTTTTTAAATTTTAAACTTCCGTTGCGTTTCCGAGCACGAGGTAACCGATCCCCAATAGTGGTATCAGAACCTAGGTTACTCTTTTTGTGTAACATTTGTTGAATATTATGTTGAGGTCAATTTTTAACCGAATGAGAAAATCATTTCTTCAACTTTTGGGGCTGTTTTTTTTTTTTTTTTGAAAATTTTTATAAAATGAAGGGCTGCCCATTTCGGGCAGTTTGGGGCAGCCATGGGCAGATCAATTTTAATAATAATAATAATAAAATTTTCCGAAATCCGTCGATGGAGCTTCGGTAACAACTATGACGACTTGTGTTTCCAAAAGGTGTTTTGGGATATCAAGTGTCATAGGCCCTAAGTTGCTAAAATTATTATAGTTGATTTTTGTGAAAAATTAAACTTTATAATGTATGTATTTTCTCATGAAATAAATAATTAAAGTGTGACTTTGATTATTTATAGTAAATGGTGATTTACAAGAAATTCGGTTATAAATAAATTAATTGGAAAGTAAACAAAGGTGTTTGTTTATTTTATTAATTTAATTTATAATTGTGGCGGTTGGTGATTGGACCAAAATATATAATATTTGATCAATTGATTATTGTGATAATTAATTGATGGTGTATGATATGTGATATTATGCATGAAGGATGATAAAAAACCCAAGACCAATTTGCTAGGTGTATGCTAGGTTATTTTGTGTTGAATGAGTTGTAATAATTATCGAATTATAAAGTGGGCTTGGTTTATAGCCCGTTCTCACCCCATGAGATGTATCCCTATTTGCCATGGATATTTTATTGTAAAATATTTGATAGTGGAAGATCAAGATTGGAAGATGGTGGGCCATGATGAATTATGAAGATCCAACACATGTAAATATTGGAAGCTTATGTAATTGTTGCATTTGCATCCCGTGCATTTCCTAGGATTGGACCTAGGCCCGTGTTTGGCTCACACGGGCCGAATAGTTTTGTGGCAATTGATCATCCTTGTTAATTTATTGTTTATAATATATGCATGATATATTATAAATAATGAGTATGTGCGTTATTATTTTATAATAACAAAGTTGCATGAATTCGGCAATCATACGATCAAACATGGCGATTTTTAAAATTAATGATGAGACCATTTCAAAAATTAAAAACCCTCATTTTGAATTAGATTCAAAATTTATATCAAGCCCGAAAAGGGAAATTATAAATTTGTTTGTAATTTCCATGCCTTCCATCAACAATGGGTGCATGTTGAACGCTACCCGTATTCAATGCTCGGCTCATATTATTGGGGGGGCTTGGATGCCGCAAAGCTGTGACATCCATTGACATGGTGATGTGAACTACGTGGAACTCCCATGACTTCGGCTCATATTATTTGGGGAACTCATGACGACCGTCCATTAAGGTTCAATATCGATGGGGAAGGCTTGACACGTAAAGATGAACGACGTCATATTATTGGGTCCTAATCAAGCGTGAGACAAAAGTTTACATAAGAGTTGCATGGAGATGCAATTGGAAACTACCTTTTAGGAATTGTGATTAGCTGATATTATTCGGGATCATGATTGGCTAATTGGACCTTAAGTACCTACTGAGGAAATGAGTTTTCTGTTTTCACTAGAGGGTAGTGAAAATGTCAAAACAATGGGAGTAAAAAATTATAAAGTTAAAGTCCATACTTTATAACTTATTAAATATTTTAAAATAGTCATTAACATTTATCTGTTATTATTTTTCTGTACAAAATTTTTTACATGTCATCAATTTGCAATCTGTTATCTACAATACTCGACAAACATATTGTACTGACTGGTCCAAATTACCTCGATTGGATAAGAAATCTAAAAATTGTCTTGAACTCGGAGAGGATTGCATATACACTTGATATGTCTCCCCCTGCTGAGGCTCCGACTGGATGTAGCCTTGATGAGCTACAGACTTACAAGGATTGGTGTGATCATGACTTGAAAGCCAAGTGATAAGTGTATTTTGTACACTTAATTTATATATGATTTTAATTGTTAAATATTTGTTTCGAGCAGATTTATGTGGGTATTGTTTTATTTTTGTGATTGTAGGAAATTATCGAGATTTTGTGAATTAAGGAATTTCGAGGAGAAAAATAAGAAGTTTAGAAGAGAAAGAAGAAAAGAAAAGAAAAGAAACGTACAGACAAAGAAGAGGAATAGTGTTGGGCCATATTATTGGGCCTAAGTTCAGCGCTCTTTGTTAGCGCTCAAAGAAGAGCTATCACTCAAGTTCTTGGGAAGGCGAGAAACTTGAGAACAGAGGCCTATACGCACGCGCGTGATTTCTGGAGCGGGCGCTTGTCGCTAAATTCTGAACTTGGAAATTTTTATTCGGAAGGAAATTTTTATAATTTCTTGGGCTTTTGAGTGGGCTTTGTGAGACGATATAAGAGGGAATTTTTCATCTGATTAAGGAGGAGCCGCCACAACAATTACAGAGGAATCAGAGATTTGATCGTGAACTTTTGGGAAGGATTTTCTGGAGCTTCATCGTGAAGAACGAAGACGGATTTTGATAGACCGGACACGGCGTCGACGACGGATTTGTTTCTTTTATATTTTATTTTATTCTGAATATGTTTGAATTTATGAATTATTTTTTTATTCAGAATTTTATTATGAACTAAATTTTTAGAGTCTAGAGGTCGGATGGAACCTGGTGTAGACACTTCCATGAATTCTTGATTTTATTGAATTGGGTTTCTTCTAGATTAATTGTTTTTTCTAGAATTGATTGTCTTTTCAATTATCTGATCAATAATTGATTTGTAATATTTATTTGAAATCTGGCACTCGGAAGAGGAGATTTTGAATAGGACCATTGGAAAATACACTGTTAATTGTTTATCTGACTCGGGAGAGCTTATAATTTTAACAGAGCTTTTAAAGAGAACATTGTTTTGAATTGATCACTGCAAGTAAATTCTTAATAGGGATATTGGAATTGAATTGTAGTTGATATATTTTATTCGACACTCGGGAGAGGGAATAATACACGTAAGTGTTCTTGGCTATTAATTCTTTGAAATTCATGAAGATTAATTAATTAGGATTGATTGTTGTTGAAACCAGGTGAAATCTATACCTCTAGACCATTATTCTCTGATTGATTATTCCTGAAAGTTGTGTGTGTGCTATCGAAACTTCATTGATTATTTATTTTTATTGCAAAATTCTTGATTATTAATTTTTTAGATAAAGTTTGGACTATTTTAATTACAAGCACTAAGATTTTCATTTTACTCCCTGTGGGATCGATATCTGATTTAATCACTATATTAAAACTTGTCACTCGTACGCTTGCGAGGAATTTTCATTACAAGTTTTTGGCGCCGTTGCCGGGGAGTAAATTTTGATTATTTTTTTAGTCTTGTTACCAATTAGTCTAGATTTTAATTTAGAGTTTTTTTTTATTTTAAGTTACTAATTAATTTGTTCTTATCTTTTAATTGCAGTCTATGCAACAATCTCAAAGTGCTAATTGTAGTAACCCAGATACCATTTTAAGATAATAATATGTTAAACATGATTAAGGGTTGGTATTTAACCAATTTCGGAGTGTTATTGGACTTCAGAAGTAAAATTTGGGCTTTTTCATTTTGGGCCGGATAGTAAGTTCCGATCCCGGATAGTAAGCTCCGATCCCGGATAGTAAGCTCCGATCGGAACGGAAGCTCCGATCCTGGAACGGAAGTTCCGATCCCCAGCTGTCAAAAATGATCGATGACTCAGTCGCGAGTTTTGACAAGTGTCGGTCATAGAGCAGATCGGAAGCTCCGATCGTAGATCGGAAGTTCCGATCCTGGCGTGGCAGACATGCACGCAATGAGCTGGATCGGAAGCTCCGATCCCGAAATCGGAAGTTCCGATCCTGGCCGAGAAATTTGGCTATAAATAGGGCCGTTCAGAGTTCATTTTCAATTACGAATTCCCGAGTTTCCTTCTTCAGTTATATAGTGTGAGTTATACACTTGAGGGCTCTATCGGTTATAATAGAGGTTCTGGAATAACCAAGGTGTGGTTATAGTCATCCGGGACTAGCGACTTCAAAGGACTATCGACGGACGAAGGTATGGTCCGGGAATCTATTTAAGTTTTGGGAGTACTTATTAGCTTAGTTAAGGCTTATAGAATTTATGTAGTGATACGGTGAACTTTTGAATATAGGCTTGGAACCTAGGATCTACTTTACTTGAACTAGCCTAGAGGTACGTACACATTGACTGAGATTGCCAGCGAGTATACACGTTTATATGTTGCATTTATTTGGCATTATTATATGGCATGATGTATGATTTACCGTTTTCTATACTCATATGCCATGTGCATATACACATTGAGCCTATTCCTTGTTATACCTGATTATAGAGCCGCTCAGCTCTATACTCGATAGTCTGTCACTGAGAGTACTGCGATGGCGGGGGCATTTATGTCTGTCTACTCTGGTGTACTAGACGAGTGTGGTTGCACCCAGAGGTTGATCCGTGCGGTGGCAGCACTCATATGGCGCCGGTTCTGAGCATGACTTTTCAGATGACCCTGTACCAGTCATCATGTTGCATGCATTATATACATATGTTTACTCATGTCTATGTACTGGGCGTAGCGCTCACGTCCTAGTTGTTATCTTGGACACCCTATTCCATGGGGCAGGTCGCAGGATGGACGGAGCTGGTAGTTCAAGGCAGGACTAGGGAGCAGGAGCTTTGAAAGTTTTTATACAACACGATTTATTAGCTGTATAATGTTTACTTTTAAGAATTTCGATATGGTTGTATCACTACAGATTAAGCCCAGATTATATTACTAAGCTGATATGTAAATTATGGATTATGTTTCCGCACGTTTTTGGTGGGATGCCAAGGTTGCTCAGGCACGTACTGAGAGAGGACAGGTGACTTGGGGGGATTTCTGTTGGGAGTTCCAGAAATTGTATTTTCCTCCGGCTATTCGCCAAGCACGATCTATGGAATTGCTTACTCTGAGGCAAAGATCAATGACTATTGATCAATATCAGCAACGATTTCTTGATCTGCTACCTTTCAGTCCTCATATTAATGCGAGTGATGCGTCGAAGTATGATATCTTTCTGCAAGGCCTGAACCAAGATATCTATGCACAGGTTGTCGTCTGTGATGACCCGGTATCTTATGAGACTTTGGTGAACCGTTGCCGTCTTGTGGAGACCAGCAACAGGCGTGGACAGTTGATGATGCCAGCACAACCTAGTGGATTTATTGAGCCTCGAGCTCAATCTGTTGTGTCATCTGTACCTACATCTTCTTCTACTCCTACTACTTCGTCTGGTTCTCGTGGTTCACGAGGTACTTTTCGCTTTGGGAAGAAGAAGAAGAAGGAGGAGTTTTGTAGCCACTGTGGTGGGAAGCATCCTGCAGCTTCATGTCGGAGAGCTACTGGGGCTTGTTATATTTGTGGTCAGCAGGGACATCTGCGGAGAGATTGTCCTCAGCGTATGGGTTCTGCTAGTGGATCGGGATCACAGGTTGGATCTCAGGCTTCTATTGTTCCACGTCAGCAGCCAGCACCACAGAGTTCTTCTGGTTATCGTCCCCAGACTCAAGGGCAGGTGTTTGCTCTATCTCAGGAGCAGGCTACTGAGGGAAGCGATCGCATGTTGGCAGGTAACTTCTTGTTATGTGGTATTCCTGCACTTGTATTAATTGATACTGGAGCATCGCATTCCTTTATTTCTAGTCGCTTCGTTAAGAGACATAGATTACCTTATGTATCATTAGATATGGATTTAGTTGTATCTACTCCGTTGGAGCAAGAGATAGTAACTAAGCGTCTAGTGATGGGTTGCCTTCTGGAGTTTGAGGGTAATGTGTTATCGGCTAATTTGATGATATTAGCGATGACAGATTTTGATTGTATTTTGGGAATAGATATGCTGACTTTGTATCACGCTACTGTGGATTGTTATCAGCGTCTGGTACAGTTTCATCCCGTTGAGGGTGATAGCTGGTATTTTTATGGTGAGGGTGCGCGACCTCCGATGCCACTTGTTTCGGCTCTGAAGGCATGTTATGTCTTGGAGTCAGGTGGGGAGGGCTACCTCATCTATGCAGTTGATATGTCCATGAGTAGTACGGGTATTGATCAGCTACCGGTTGTCAGCGAGTTTCCTGACGTATTCCCTAATGAGATTCCTGGTTTTCCTCCGGTTCGAGAGGTTGAATTAGGTATTGATCTAGTACCAGGAACTACGCCTATATCCCGAGAACCTTATCGTCTGGCACCGTCAGAGATGAGAGAATTGAAACAGTAGTTGCAAGATCTGCTTGATAAGGGATATATTCGTCCGAGTGTTTCTCCGTGGGGAGCACCTGTTTTGTTTGTCAAGAAAAAAGATGGATCGATGCGATTATGTATTGATTACAGGCAGTTGAATCATGTCACCATCAAGAATAAGTATCCTTTGCCGCGGATTGATGATCTGTTCGATCAACTACAGGGTACTTCTGTTTATTCGAAGATAGATCTGAGATCTGGATACCATCAGATGCGGGTACGAGACTCAGATATATCTACGACTACTTTCAGGACCAGATACGGGCATTATGAGTTTCTGGTGATGCCATTCGGTTTGACGAATGCACCGGCAGTCTTTATGAATCTGATGAATCAGGTATTTCGAGATTATCTGGATAGATTTGTCATCGTCTTCATAGATGATATTCTTGTTTATTCTCATGACAAGGATGAGCATGCACATCATTTGAGGATTGTTCTACAGACGTTACGAGATAAGCAGCTATATGCGAAATTGAGCAAGTGTGAATTCTGGCTTGATCGGGTAGTATTTTTCGGTCTTGTGATTTCTAATAAAGGGATATCTGTTGATCCTAGTAAGATAGAGGCAGTGCTGAACTGGTCTCGACCGACAACGGTTGCTGAGATTCGTAGTTTCTTGGGTCTAGCTGGATATTACCATCGGTTCATCGAGAATTTTGCATAGTTGGCAAGGCCTTTGACTCAGCTTACACGGAAAGATGTTGCCTTCATTTGGTCCTCGGATTGTGAGGAGTCATTTCACGAGCTGCGTAGACGTCTTACTACTGCACCTGTGCTAGCTCTACCTTCTGGATCAGGAGGTTATGTTGTTTATACTGATGCCTCTGGTCAGGGGTTAGGATGTGTTTTGACACAGCATGGGCATGTTATTGCCTATGCTTCTCGACAGTTGAAGACGCATGAGAATAACTATCCAGTGCATGATCTCGAGTTAGCCGCCATTGTATTTGCGCTCAAGATTTGGAGACATTATCTTTATGGCGAGAAATTTGAGATATTTACGGATCACAAGAGTTTGAAGTATTTATTCACTCAGGCAGAGTTGAATATGCAACAAAGACGCTGGATGGATCTCCTGAAGGATTATGATTGTGAAATCAAATATCATCCAGGTTCTGCTAATCTTACTGCTGATGCCTTGAGTCGGCAGGTGAGACTGTCTGCACTTCATACTAATGAAATATCTCATATGATTCAAGAGTGTTGTTCATTGAGTTTTACGCTCAAGCACAAGAAAGGGAGGAATGGGATTCGTTTGTATACTATTCTATCTGAGCCAGCATTGTATTCTCGGATCAGAGATGCTCAGATATCTGATGTTAAGACTCAGCGATTGGCACGTCTAGCCAATGGAGTTAATACATCTGGATTCCATTTTCAGGCAGATGGTTTATTGTGCCTATCCAATAGAGTGGTTGTACCTAATGTTGCGGAGCTCAGGAATGATATTCTATCTCAAGCTCACAGGAGTCGATTATCAGTTCATCCTGGAAGTATGAAAATGTATAAGGACTTGCGAACTAGATTCTGGTGGAAAGGGATGAAGAGGAGTGTGTATCAATTTGTTTCGAGATGTTTGGTTTGTCAACAGATCAAGGCTGAACATCGACGACCAGGTGGATTACTGCAGAATCTTGAGATTCCCGAATGGAAGTGGGATCACGTGACTATGGATTTTGTTACCCACTTGCCTATGACTTCATGTCAGTGTGATGCTATCTGGGTTGTCGTTGACCGTTTGACAAAATCAGCACATTTCATTCCTTATAACCGGGAGTATTCTTATGATCGCATGACACGCTTATATATCCAGGAGATTGTGCGATTACATGGGATTCCAGTGAGTATTGTCAGTGATAGAGATCCGCGATTTACTTCACGTTTTTGGGGTAGTTTTCAGCAAGCGTTGGGTACCACTCTAAGTTTGAGCACTGCGTATCATCCGGAGACTGATGGACAGTCAGAGCGCACTATTCGTACGCTGGAGGATATGCTACGTTCTTCTGTCATGGACTTTGGCTTATCTTGGCAGGATCAGTTACCTTTGATTGAATTTGCCTACAATAACAGTTATCATCGTAGTATTGATATGGCACCTTTCGAGGCATTGTATGGTCGACGGTGTCGTACTCCGTTATTTTGGGATGAAGTCGGGGAACGGCAAGTCGAGGGTCCTGAATTGGTGCAGCAGATTGTAGACAAGGTAGATTTCATCAAGCATAGGATCAAAGTTGCTCAAGATAGACAATCCAGTTATGCGAATATTCGCCGCAGGCCACTTCAGTTTGAGCTTGGTGAATATGTTTTTTTTGCGAGTATCACCTTTTAGGAAGGTGATGAGATTCGGTGTGAAAGGCAAGTTGTCTCCTCGTTACATTGGGCCTTTCCAGATACTGGAGAAGATCGGAGATGTTGCTTATCGTTTGGCTTTACCGCCATCTCTTTCCATTATACACAATGTTTTTCATGTGTCGTTGCTTCGACAGTACATAGCTGATGAATCTCATGTGATTCAGTCTACTGATATTCAGCTAGAGCCAGATCTGTCTTTTGTTGAACGACCAATCTGTATCCTAGACAGGAAGGAGAAAGTTCTTCGGAACAAGACTATACCACTTGTGATGGTACAGTGGCAGCGCCGAGGCGTTGAAGAAGCAACTTGGGAAACTGAGAGTCGTATGCGAGCAGAATATCCTGAGTTGTTTGCTTTGTATTTTTGATTACCATGTAAGATATAATTACCGTTGTTGTAATAAGACATGGTTTGATGTTTCATATTGTTATCTTGATTTATCTTTAGATGTTATTTCGCGGACGAAATATCTAAAGGTGGGGAGAATGTAGTAACCCAGATACCATTTTAAGATAATATGTTAAACATGATTAAGGGTTGGTATTTAACCAATTTCGGAGTGTTATTGGACTTCAGAAGTAAAATTTGGGCTTTTTCATTTTGGGCCGGATAGTAAGTTCCGATCCCGGATAGTAAGCTCCGATCCCGGATAGTATGCTCCGATCGGAACGGAAGCTCCGATCCTGGAACGGAAGTTCCGATCCCCAGCTGTAAAAAATGATCGATGACTCAGTCGCGAGTTTTGACAAGTGTCGGTCATAGAGCAGATCGGAAGCTCCGATCGTAGATCGGAAGTTCCGATCCTGGCGTGGCAGACATGCACGCAATGAGCTGGATCGGAAGCTCCGATCCCGAAATCGGAAGTTCCGATCCTGGCCGAGAAATTTGGCTATAAATAGGGCCGTTCAGAGTTCATTTTCAATTACGAATTCCCGAGTTTCCTTCTTCAGTTATATAGTGTGAGTTATACACTTGAGGGCTCTATCGGTTATAATAGAGGTTCTAGAATAACCAAGGTGTGGTTATAGTCATCCGGGACTAGCGACTTCAAAGGACTATCGACGGACGAAGGTATGGTCCGGGAATCTATTTAAGTTTTGGGAGTACTTATTAGCTTAGTTAAGGCTTATAGAATTTATGTAGTGATACGGTGAACTTTTGAATATAGGCTTGGAACCTAGGATCTACTTTACTTGAACTAGCCTAGAGGTACGTACACATTGACTGAGATTGCCAGCGAGTATACATGTTTATATGTTGCATTTATTTGGCATTATTATATGGCATGATGTATGATTTACCGTTTTCTATACTCATATGTCATGTGCATATACACGTTGAGCCTATTCCTTGTTATACCTGATTATAGAGCCGCTCAGCTCTATACTCGATAGTCTGTCACTGAGAGTACTGCGACGGCGGGGGCATTTATGTCTGTCTACTCTGGTGTACTAGACGAGTGTGGTTGCACCCAGAGGTTGATCCGTGCGGTGGCAGCACTCATATGGCGCCGGTTCTGAGCATGACTTTTCAGATGACCCTGTACCAGTCATCATGTTGCATGCATTATATACATATGTTTACTCATGTCTATGTACTGGGCGTAGCGCTCACGTCCTAGTTGTTATCTTGGACACCCTATTCCATGGGGCAGGTCGCAGGATGGACGGAGCTGGTAGTTCAAGGCAGGACTAGGGAGCAGGAGCTTTGAAAGTTTTTATACAGCACGATTTATTAGCTGTATAATGTTTACTTTTAAGAATTTCGATATGGTTGTATCACTACAGATTTAAGCCCATATTATATTACTAAGCTGATATGTAAATTATGGATTATGTTTCCGCACGTTTTTACTCTGTTAAGTATTTTGCTGTATTAAGTTTAATGCATGCTATTAGTTGCCAGTTAGTAGGTGATTCCATGCAGGGTCACTACACTAATTCTCTACTGTTTGATCCGGAGATCGAGCGTACTGCACGTGCTTTAAGACGAGCTAGAAGAGAAGAACTTGAAAGAATGGCTGAACAAGAAGCAAACCAAGCTCCCCTAGTGCCTATTAGAGATCACTTCAGACCGACGATCCAGGCTCACTATTCTGGAATCGCTCGAGGAACTATCAATGCAAACAATTTTGAGCTGAAACCTGCATTGATCAACATGGTTCAACAGAACCAATTTAATGGGAGCGCCACTGCCGATACTTATCTACACCTACGCACCTTTTTGGAGATAACCGATACGGTAAAAATTAATGGTGTGTCTGAGGATACTATACGCTTACGCTTGTTTCCGTTTTCTCTCAGGGATCAAGCCAGAAGTTGGTTGCAATCACTGCTGCTTGGAAGCATCACTACTTGGGAGGTGATGGCAGAAAAATTTCTTGCAAAATATTTTCCTCCTGCCAAAACCACCCAACTGAAGATCGAGATCAGCACCTTCCGGCAGATGGACACTGAACAGTTATATGAGGCATGGGAAAGGTATAAAGAATTATTAAGACGTTGTCCTAACCACAATTTTGCAGATTGGGAATAGATCGAGTGATTTTACAACGGACTGAATGCGCATACGAGAATGAATGTGGACTCAGCGGCTGGAGGTACTATATTTGCGAAGGATCATGTTCAGGTTTATGATATGTTGGAGGAGATGACGGTCAATAGTTTCCAATGGCCATCTGAGCGTATAGGAGTAAAGAAGCCGACTGGAGTGTATGCTGTGGATCCTCTCACATCCATCACCGCTCAATTATCTGCACTAACTACACAGGTAGCTTCTTTGAATAAAATTAATGTTGCAGATTCAACTGGAGTTGAAGGATCATCGGCCATAGAGCAAGTCAATTATATAAATCCAAATGGCTACAGAGGATATGGAGGCTATAGAGGTAACCCTGTCCCAAATACTTATCATCCTAGCTTGCGTAATCATGAAAATTTTTCGTATGCTAACAATAAAAATGTGCTGAATCCTTCGGGATTCAATACAAACAAGGATGAGGGTAAGCAGTCGTTGGAGGATGTGGTTAGTACTTTTGTGCAGGAATCAGGTAAGAGGATGGCAAGAACTGAGTCTCGACTTGACAGTTTGGAGACGCACATGGCCAACATGGGTGCTGTGTTGCAATCCATGGAAACCAGCATAGGGCAGTTGGCGAACGCACTGAAGGAAAACAACCGCGGCCAGTTCCCTAGCAATACTGAGGTAAATCCCAAGGAGCAGTGCAATTCCATAGAGTTGAGAAGTGGAAAAGAAGTTGGAATTCAAGAACCTACTGTTGAAGAGAAGAAATTTGAGGAAAAAGTTGAGGAGAAGGAGCCAAAACCAGAGCCAAAACCGGAGCCAAAACCGATGTATAAGCCTCCACTTCCCTACCCACAGAGGTTCAAGAAGAAAGCATTGGATGAGCAGTTCTCCAAATTCGTGGAGATTTTTAAGAAGATTCACATCAACATTCCCTTTACTGAAGCTTTGGAGCAAATGCCGAATTATGCGAAGTTCATCAAGAAGGTGATGTCCAAGAAGAGGAGGCTGCTAGAGAACGAGGTAGTGAATTTAACGGAAGAGTGCAGTGCGGTGCTCCAAAAGAAGATGCCACAAAAGCTTAAAGATCCAGGAAGTTTTACTATTCCTTGCACTATTGGCTCTTCCTATTTTAATAATGCACTTTGCGATTTAGGAGCTAGCATTAATCTCATGCCTTTGTCTGTTTTCAGGAGCTTAGGACTTGGTGAGGTGAAGCCAACCATGATCGCGTTGCAGTTGGCTGATCGATCTATCACATATCCGCTTGGAATCATTGAAGATGTTTTGGTAAAAGTAGATAAATTTATTTTTCCAACGGATTTTGTTGTGTTAGATATGGAGGAGGATGCAAACATGTCCCTGATATTGGGAAGACCTTTCTTGGCCACTGCCGATGCCAAGATAGAGGTGAAGATAGGTGCATTGTCGATGGGTGTGGATGGTGAGAGTGTAATTTTTAATATATTCATGAAGTCATCTAACACCCCTATTGAAAAATTATGCTTGATAGAGCCGGTTATGAACTTGGAGGGTCGTTCAAAAGCCGACATTGCGATTGATTCATCGAACGAGAAAGAGCCAAAACCACCAAAGAAGGCCACGAAAAAAGCAAAATTTAAAAGGCGGTTCGTGGAATTTATTTGGCGAGTGAAAGAGAAGGGGAAGAATTAATCCCGTGAAAGTCGGGCTGACGACTATAAACCAAGCGCTTTTTGGGAGGCAACCCAAAATTTTTAATTATTTATTTTTTTTATTTTTATTTTCTGCTTTAATTTTCATTTTTGTTCATTAGTTAATTATATGATTTTTGAATTATTGTTGGGAATTTTGGAGGCCTAAATTTATAAATGCTTTGAAAATTTTTCAGGATTTTAACAGTCTGGGCAGACCTTTATGCGCGCTCGCTCGTCAACTCTTGCTAGCCCGCGCACACTTATGCGCTATTGCACTCCCTAACAGCACAAGACCAAGCGCTATCGCCCCCTATACCAGCGCAAGAATTAAGCGCTATCGTGCAGTCTAAGGGCGCTGCACCAAGCTCTAACGCGCTCCTTCACCCCTCCAAATCAGGCGCTATCGTGCTCCGTAATACCACATCATCAAGCGCTATCGCGCTACTTTACACCGCCACATAAGCTCTATCGCGCGATTGAACGGCGCATGATTATGCGCTATCGCGCATTACTTCAGAAATTTAAAAGCCCACTCCAGAGTTTTCCTCCCAGACTTAAATCACGATCCCTGGTTCTCCATCTTTTAATCTCACGCACTGGCACGATCATCGTAAATCTTCTACTCAACAAAATATCATCATCTCAAGAATTTTGATCTTAATTACAAGGCATAGATTCTCAGAATTGGTCTTGCTCCATCTACGCTTGTTTGTGGGAATTCGCTTGTTTCTGGGAATTTGAAGAATTTGGAAAATGTATTCGTGAACGGTACAAAAGCTGAAATTTTATCTCTTACATTTGATTTTTGATAAATGTTGTGATTTGAGGCTATTGGGTTGTCTGAGTTGTGGACTGGAGTACGTTTGATGCAGTGAAATTCTATATCATTGTATTAGTGCCTACCAAGTGTTTGTTGAATTGCTTGGGTTATATTTGAACGTTGGTTGCTGAAATTGTTGGGAGTTTATTGCATTGTTTGAGATATTTGATTTGAATTGAGTTGAATTAGTGAGTTACAATGCCACCGAAAACCAAAGGGAAAGGAGCAATTTCTTCGTCCTCTGCTGCTTCATATGATAGACATAGATTTTGGAATGCCACAGCAGAGGAGTATTGTTTTGATGTAATGGAGCGAGGGATGCACAAAGAAAGAGGAATGAGTTTGAGAGACCATAGTGCGCCAGCGTTAATTGAAGCTAAGAGAAGAGGTTGGGAGACATTTGTTAGGAGTCCACCAGATGCTGTTATATCATTGATTCATGAGTTTTATGCAAATTTGATGGTCAAAGACGTGAATCTGAAAGTTCGAGTTCGAGGGAAATTGGTGCCTTTTGATAAGAGTACAATTAACCGTCTCTATGAAATGCCGGATTTGGACATTTCTGATGATGAGTATGAGGTATTTAAGAATCAGTCATATCCAGATAACATTGTACTTCAGACCTTGTGTGAGTATGGGGTGGAATGGAAGAGGAATGCGAAGGATGAAGTTGTTACATTTCCATCCATATTTCTTCGACGAGAAGCGAATAATTGGCATGAGTTTGTGGCTGCCAGGATGTTGCCATCTGGGCATACATCTGATGTGACTAAGGTTAGAGCTGGTCTTGTGTACTGCATTGTCACTGGAAAATCCGTTGATGCTGGGAGAGTAATTCAGGATTCTATCATTGCTGCTGTTAGGGGATCCTCGACTATCAGTTTACCCCACTCGTCTTTGATTACTCAACTTTGTCGGTTAGCTGGTGTTGTGTGGGATGATACAGAGCAAATTCTTCCAATTCGAGGTCCTATAAGAATTACAGGTGCATTGAGACGGGACAAGAAGAAGAAAGCAGCCAGTACTTCTGAATAGGCAGCTGAACCACCGCAACCCTCGGAGCTACTACCACACTTTGAGCCAGAACCTTCCCATTTGGAAGGACCTATGTCACTACCGACGCATCCGGCCACTGAGTATTCTACTCGTGATGATTCTACGGCTGTGCTTTCTCAGATGAAGAAGCAGTGGAAGATGATGCAAGCACATATGACATATATGCATGACTTCACTGCCGCTCTTGTCCAGAATTATCCGCCCACTGTTGTGCCTTATCCAGCTCCTCCGCAGTGGTCTTCTGATGATACTGCTGCTGCTGCACCTTCCTTCCATGGAGATGATGATGATGACGCCGAGTCCTGATGCTCGGGGTCGAAGGTATGAGTCCCTTGTTCTTTTTATTGTTTTTAATCATTAGTAACAATGATTACATTAAGTTTGGGGGGGTGAATTAGTTTTTGATTTAGTGATTTAGTTGTTTGGTTGATATTTGAGTAGTTGAATTTTATTGTGTGCTTTATAGATAAAATTTTTGTTGAGTTTAGTTGTTGTTGTTAGTTGAGTTGAAACGAAATTGAGAAATATATGGATGCATGGCTGATGAAAATATTTTTTGTGCTATAACTGAAATCCAAGATTGTCTACCTGTCTGACAAATATTTTTGAAAAAATGGAACCAATTGGATGAACAATTTCCTATATACGCTGTGATTAATCCTTGAATCTGATTTTTGAGACATACAGACATAGATATGATTGAGACATTGTTTGAAATTTTTGGGCCTAATTTTCATTGAAATAATTTTATCCTTAGTTGCCCATTTGAGCTACACGTATATGAGTGCATTGAGGTACGAAAATTCTGAATTTGTTGTGAAAATCATCTTTAACTGCTGATGATTATTCTTTTTCTGCACTGATTGAATTTGTATGATTTAATTGTGGATTGAGACTTGTCTAGAACTAGTTCGAACACTCTTCGAGGCGAAATACGGGCAAAACTGAGATTAGGAATGATTTAGGCGATTTTTCTGAATTCGTTTGAGCCTTTCAAGCTACCTATTACTATTTTATCCCTAGTACCTTGTTTGAGCTTTATTGAAAATCGAATGGCATGCGTGTAAACGTGTGATTAAACCCCCATTTGTCATTATTTCAAGGTCCTACATTGACTACCTAATTAGCTTAAACACTATTTCCTACCTTTAAGGGAGTAATTTGAATGCTAAAATGTTGTATGCTCCTAGCTTTATTTGTGAAAAAAAGATTGGTGTGGTGGATGAATTGAAAAGATGAAAAAAAAAAGGTAGTAGAAAAAAGAGTTGAAAAATGTGGTAGAGAGTTGAAAAAGTTCTGAAAACAAGAGTTGTGAAAAAGTTGAGAAATGAAGTGAATTGAAATAGAAGTGAAATTGTGAATGAAAAAGGAGTCGTAATTGAGTTTGATAATGATAAATTACTCCTTATTTTGAATTCTTATCCTTCATTTGTAGCCATGAGCCAGGCCTTACATTATAAGCTGAATAAGTCCTATTGACCGAGTTTCAGTTGCCCAATATACTAGTGGAGAAGAGTTGCAAGAATTTAGCATATGGACTGTTGATTGATGCTTTTAATGATTATGAATTTTGATCGAAACACGCACACACTATTATTCGTTTCATTTACCTGATTGTGAGTGTTTTTTATTAGTATCTTATTTTTGATCCTATTGCTACCTTGAAAAGACCTCATGATCTATGAATGTTTGAATTGAACTTGGAGAATAGTGTTTTGAATTTGAGTTGCGGAGATTGTGAGTTTATGCGGTTATTATTTTGTGATTGGCTAAAACTTTCAAGTGTTAGTAGGTGTGACATGATTGGATTTGATATTTTTGAAATCATTGTTGAGGCCATTGTTCCATAATATTTCTTGACTATTTTTGTTGGTTTGATAGAATGAGTTTTTGGAATTTAATAGTTTTGCTCGGGACTAGCAAAAGTCTAAGTTTGGGAGTATTTGATAAGTGTATTTTGTACACTTAATTTATATATGATTTTAATTGTTAAATATTTGTTTCGAGCAGATTTATGTGGGTATTGTTTTGTTTTTGTGATTGTAGGAAATTATCGAGATTTTGTGAATTAAGGAATTTCGAGGAGAAAAATAAGAAGTTTAGAAGAGAAAGAAGAAAAGAAAAGAAACGTACAGACAAAGAAGAGGAATAGTGTTGGGCCATATTATTGGGCCTAAGTTCAGCGCTCTTTGTTAGCGCTCAAAGAAGAGCTATCGCTCAAGTTCTTGGGAAGGCGAGAAACTTGAGAACAGAGGCCTATACGCGCGCACGTGATTTCTGGAGCGGGCGCTTGTCGCTAAATTCTGAACTTGGAAATTTTTATTCGGAAGAAAATTTTTATAATTTCTTGGGCTTTTGAGTGGGCTTTGTGAGACGATATAAAAGGAAATTTTTCATCTGATTAAGGAGGAGCCGCCACAACAATTACAGAGGAATCAGAGATTTGATCGTGAACTTTCGGGAAGGATTTTCTGGAGCTTCATCGTGAAGAACGAATACGGAGTTTGATAGACCGGACACGACGTCGACGACTGATTTGTTTCTTTTATCTTTTATTTTATTCTGAATATGTTTGAATTTATGAATTATTGTTTTATTCAGAATTTTATTATGAACTAAATTTTTAGAGTCTAGAGGTCGGATGGAACCTGGTGTAGACACTTCCATGAATTCTTGATTTTATTGAATTTGGTTTCTTCTAGATTAATTGTTTTTTCTAGAATTGATTGTCTTTTCAATTATCTGATCAATAATTGATTTGTAATATTTATTTGAAATCTGGCACTCCGGAGAGGAGATTTTGAATAGGACCATTGGAAAATACACTGTTAATTGTTTATCTGACTCGGGAGAGCTTATAATTTTAACAGAGCTTTTAAAGAGAACATTGTTTTGAATTGATCACTGCAAGTAAATTCTTAATAGGGATATTGGAATTGAATGGTAGTTGATATATTTTATTCGACACTCGGGAGAGGGAATAATACACGTAAGTGTTCTTGGCTATTAATTCTTTGAAATTCATGAAGATTAATTAATTAGGATTGATTGTTGTTGAAACCAGGTGAAATATATACCTCTAGACCATTATTCTCTGATTGATTATTCCTGAAAGTTGTGTGTGTGCTATCGAAACTTCATTGATTATTTATTTTTATTGCAAAATTCTTGATTATTAATTTTTTAGATAAAGTTTGGACTATTTTAATTACAAGCACTAAGATTTTCATTTTACTCCCTGTGGGATCGATATCTGATTTAATCACTATATTAAAACTTGACACTCGTACGCTTGCGAGGAATTTTCATTACACCAAGTGTTATATACTGGCTTCTACGCCTGATGAGCTGCAGAGGCGTTTTGAGGATGCCAAGAATGCTGCTGACATTCATTTGCATCTCAAAGAGCTCTTTGGTGAGAAAACATATCCACTTTGGCATGGACATTGCATGCGTAATTGCAAGGAATATCTTGACCAGAATGGTTCTGGAAAGGATATGTTCTACATTGAAATGAACATTTCAATTAACTTTTCTTCTTGGGTATTGGATACCAGCTGTGGCTCACATCTCTGTAATGATTTGTAGTTGATGGAAAGAAGTAGGAGACACAGGGAAGGTGAGACCTTCTTGAGGATGGGAAATGGGGCAAGAGTTGCTGCCAAAGCTGTGGGAGATGTTTTCTTATTGTTGAAAAATGAATTTAAATTATTTTTGAGAGATATTTTGTTTGCACCAGATTGGGTGAAAAACATTGTTTCCATTTCTATGATTGATAAAGATGGATATTCTTGTTTATTTGGCAAATGTGTTTGCAATATTTACAAGAATGAATGTTTAATTAGTACATGAGAATTGGAAAACGATCTATATAATTTAAAATTGAAAGATATTCCAATGTATAATGTCCAAGAGATATCAACAACATCCAAGAGAAAACAAGATACTCTTAATCTGGCACACTTGTGGCATGCTCGATTAGGTCATATATCTTTAAGAAGGATAAACAATCTAGTGGGAGAAGACATGTTTGATATGTCTGATATTAATTCTCTTAGTACTTGTGAACCCTGTCTAAAAGGAAAGATGACCAAAATTCCCTTTAAGGGCCATGTGGAGCGAGCCCATGGACTGTTGGATTTGATTCATACAGATGTGTGTGGTCCACTTAGCATCACCACTAAGCATGGACATTCTTACTTCATCACCTTTACCGATGATTTCTCAAGGTATGGGTATGTGTATTTGATGAAATACAAATATGAAGCTTTTGAAAAGTTCAAAGAATTCAAAAATGAAGTGGAGAACCAATTGGGACGAAGCATCAAGACACTTTGATCGGATCGAGGTGGTGAGTACTTGAGTGCAGAATTCCAAAAGTATCTTAGGGAGAATGGGATTCTCTCACAGTGGACTCCACCTACTACACCTCTGTTAAATGGTGTTTCAGAACGTCGTAACCGGACTTTGATGGACATGGTTTGGTCTATGATGGGGTTCACAGAGTTGCCGCCATCCTTTTGGGGATACGCGCTTGAAACAGCGGCACTCTTGTTGAACAATGTCCATTCAAAGGCAGTTGATAAGACACCATATGAGATATGGATGGGAAAGCCTCCTAAGTATTCTTATTTAGAATATGGGGGTATCCTGCTTATGTGAAGCAGACAGTGGAAGATAAATTGGATCCTCAATCCATTTTATGCTACTTCGTGGGATATCCAAGGAATTCGGTTGGATATTATTTCTATCATCCAAAAAAAACAAAGGTGTTTGTTTCTAGGAATGCAACCTTCTTGGAGAAGGAATTTCTATTGGATAGAAAATGGGAGATGATAGAACTTTAAGAGGTTCGAGAAACACCCCCGATTGTAGAGCCCATACCCGAACAACCAAGAGAGGAGATACAAGCTCCTAGAAGATCCGAGAGGATCTCGAGACCACCTATGAGGTATGGTCTGCTTCTTGAAGAGGGCCAAGATGAGTGTAGTAGCCCGTAACCAATTAAAGAGATTAAGGAACTAATCGCATTTGCTTAACTCGAGTTCGGACGCTCCGAAATGGAGGATCGGAGGCTTGGAACAGGATTGGACGATCCGAAGCTAGGATTGGAGGCTCCGAACATGTTCAGACGCTTTGTCGGCAGGTTCGGACGGTCCGATCGGAGTCCAGTATTAAGTCATTGCTTACGTCAGCAAGATGACGTCATGATTGACGTGTTGATGGGACTTCGGATGCTCCGAAGTTGAGTTTGGATGGTCTGAAGGGTTCGGAGGCTCCGAAGTGGGGTTCAGACGGCCCGAACTCCGTCTATAAATAGGGGTGCCGAGATTCATTTTCAGATGCACCTTTCACCTCTCTTCTCTCGATTCCTTGGTCTTCCATCTTAGATCTAGGGATTTCTAGGCGTCCCGTTGGGAATCCAAAAGTGGCTTAGCGGTCCAGGCATCGTAGCGGAGCTGTGGCCTAGTTTTGAGGCAAGCGACAGCAAAGGGCTGAAGATGGACGAAGGTATAGCTTTGAATTCCTAAAAATAATTAGGAGTATGCAATGAATTAGTTAAGGCTTTTAGAGCACTGCAATGATATTAGTATTATTTGGCTTTGTAGAGCAAATTATAGGCGTGGACTTAGAGCTGGTAGAGCTTGCCTTGTATTTGAGGTACAAAAGTACTGTTCGAGATACCCTGACTGAGTATGTATGTATTATGTGACTGCATGATTTATATGACATGATTTTATGCTGCATACATTTGCATCTTGAGCTATCTCTTTTGAGATGTCTGTTAGTAGGGTTTTACCCTATCCTGTTAGTGGATGGACTTCCATCGAATTGGGTTCGGCGTATCCACTGGTATTTCGGTATGTGCGCCACCTCCTGAGAGACGGCACAACGTGCTACATACCAGGGCCCGGTTTGTCTTTGTTATCTGATTCTTGACCTCTAGTCAGTAGGCGGTATACTTGCATTCATGTATACTCATACTCTTGTGCTGGGCGTTTTATGCTCACGTCTCGTACTCGCTGTTTCTGGACACCCTATTCCATGGGGCATGTTTGCGATTGGATGAGGCGGGTGGATCCAAGAGGGGCTAGATAGTGGTTGGCCAGCTGGAGCTTCGCCTAGGGTTTTATTCTTGTTTGTATTGGGTTGATACAACATTCGATTTGGTTGTAAAACTATTTGGGTATTTACAGATTCCTTTCCTTGGAATTGTATAATGTTTATTGTTTCCGCAGCTTAATTTTGGTTTACTGTTTGATTAAGTTAATTGCATGCCTAAGTTCTATTTAGTAGGTGATCACGGTAAGGGTCAATAAATTTATGGTATCAAAGCATGCATATTATTCTTGGGATTTAGATTCTGCATAAGATAACCACGAGGTAAATTTGTAGATGGCGGATCGCGATGATCAGAGTAGCCATGACAGTATAGGTGGACGTTGGGGCGATGCTGACCGGGAGCGTCGTCGGGAACGCCATCATCGTCATCATGATGATCAGCGTTTCAGTGTGCGCCAATTCTTACAGATGGGTCCTAAGACCTTGGTTGGAGGCGAGTCTCCGGAGGATGCGGAGAACTGGTTAGATCGCATGAAGACGACTTTTCAGACATTTCACTATACTGAGGATCAGAAGATGGAGACGCTTGGTTATCTTCTGGATGGGCGAGCCCGTAGGTGGTGGAGGTTTACTTCTGCACCATTTGTTATGACAAGAGGAGTTGCCACCTGGGCCGAGTTCCGCATAGCTTTTCAGAAGCTGTATTTTCCTCCTGCACTCCGTCAGATGAAGGCGGTTGAGTTACTGAGCTTGCGTCAGGGAGCCATGTCTATCGAGGAGTATCAGCAGAAGTTCTTCGATATGTTATCCTATTGCCCCGAGATTGCTGACAGCTCTGAGATGAAATACAATCCGTTCCTTCATGGTCTTAACCCGGAGATCCATGACCATGTGGTGATCGGTGATGATATGTCCTACGAGGGTTTGGTGAGCCGTTGTCACCAGGCTGAGGATAGCATTCGGCGAAATAGGTCTTTCCCTCAGTCTAGACTTGCGAGTTCTTTGGGTCCCCGTGTGCAGTCTTTCAAGAAGTCCGAATATACTTCTTCTTCTGGTTCTGGTGGTTTTGTTCATTTAGGGAAGAAGGAGAAGTGCGACCATTGTGGGAAGAACCATCCGACCGACAGATGCCGTAAATCTTCAGGGGCATGTTTCCGTTGTGGAGAGGTTGGTCATCTCCGGAGGGATTGTCCACTATCTGGGGGAGGCGGTTCTGGTTGAGGATCGGGTTCTCAGGCCACCGTTCAGCAGAGGTCGCAGGGATAGTCTGCTGGGAGTTCTCACTTGTAGCCACGGGCTTCTGGCAAGGTGTTTGCCTTGAGGCACGATCAGGCAGTGGAGGAGAATGAGAAGGTCATCACAAGTACATTTTTGTTATATGAAATACCTGCTCTTGTACTTATTGACACTGGTGCATCTCATTCCTTCATTTATGCACGTTTTTTTAAGAGGCATAAGTTACCATGCATTGCACTAGACGTAGTAGTTTCTGTTTCTACTCCGACGGGTCAATCTGCTTTGGCTAAGAGTCTAGTGATGGGTTTCCATTTAGAGTTCGAGGGGAACATTCTGATAGCGTATCTCATGGTTCTGGCGATGGATGACTTTGATTTTATTAATCCGGATGGGTGTGATAGCTGGTTTTTCTATGGTGAGGGAGCGCGACCCCCGATGCCATTGGTATCCTCTTTGAGAGCCTGTCGAGCTCTAGAGTCTGGCGGGGAAGGTTACCTTATCTATGCAGTTGATTTGTCCGCTGAGAGTGTTGGGATAGAGAGTATTCCTGTTGTGGATGAATTCCCAGATGTATTTCCAGATGAAATTCCGGGTTTTCCTCCTGCTAGGTAAGTTGAGTTTGGCATAGATTTAATGCCAGGTACTTCTCCTATTTCTCGGGCACCGTATCGTCTGGCTCCGTCAGAGATGCGAGAGTTAAAGAATCAGTTACATGATCTTTTGTACAAGGTGTACATTCGTCCTAGTGTATCTCCTTGGGAAGCTCCTGTTCTTTTTGTGAAGAAGAAGGATGAGTCTATGCGGCTCTGCATTGACTATCGGCAGCTGAATCGGGTTACTGTGAAGAACAAGTATCCTTTGCCTCATATAGATGACTTGTTTGATCAGCTGCAGGGTACTTCGGTTTAATCCAAGATTGACTTGAGATCTGGGTATCATCAGATGAGAGTCCGAGATCAGGACGTAGCCAAAACTGCATTCTGTACTCGCTATGGGAATTACGAGTTCCTAGTGATGCTTTTTGGATTGACTAATGTGCCGAATATTTTTATAGATCTGATGAACCGTGTCTTCAGGGAGTATTTGGACAAGTTTGTCGTGGTTTTCATTGATGACATTCTAGTGTATTCGCGTAATACGGATGAGCATGTTTCTCACTTGCCGTTGGTACTGCTGACTCTTTGGGATGAGCAGTTGTACGCCAAACTGAGCAAGTGTGAGTTTTGGATGGATCGAGTGGTCTTTCTTGGCCATATTATATCCAGGGAGGGGATTTCTGTCGATCCGAGCAAGATTGAAGCTGTGCTTAATTGGTCGCATCTGTAACGCCCCGTTTTTATATTAATTGAGCTTATTTTAGATAATCAAAGTTTCCAGAGTTAAAGAGCCGACTTTGATCGGGGTTTGTTTTGAAAATTTTGGAAATTTCAGGGACTAAAGTGCAAAATTGGAGTTTAATATATTATCTACACTTATTTTGAGTTGGAAAAGTCTTCACTCTCATCCTCTCATCCTCTCCAAGCCGTCTCTCACCATTTTAGTCGCCTCTTTGAGCTTTCAAGCTCCCAAATTTCAGTTCGAGCTCGATCCGGCCGTTAGAATTTATTTCTGAAGGCAGATTAGCGATCACAGCAACGAGAGCTCCGCTATACCGTAAGTTTTTCTATGATCAGATACATTCTAGTTTTTGGATGTTGTTAGAATCATTCGAGATCCGAGTATGTTGTTCTTGGCCGAGTTTTGATCATTTATTATCTGTCATTTTTGAAATAGAGCGACGTTCGGATTTGTTATGATTTTTGGAAGCCTATTTTCGAAAATCTAGTTTTGAGATTTTATGGGTTTGCCTTGTTGTTGTTTTCTTAGCATTGTTATGAGTTAGTATCGTTTTTGAACTGCTGTCTGCGTTTTTTGTTTGTTCAGTTATAGCCGTTATGCCGCCGGTTTGAGTTTTTGGGATTTCGAACCGTTTTTGAGTTGTTGAACTTTGGCTTGTGAGTGATCGTTGTTGTTGATCATCTCTTGTCTTCGTACAGATTCGTTGGAGTTTGTCGAGCCTTGATCGTCAAGAGATTGGACGAAGAACGGTAAAGAGATCTCCTTGAGCCGTTGTTGTTGTTTAGGGTGTATAGTTTTTGATACAATCTTTTGTTGTAGCTTATCCAGAGTTGGATCTACTGCATTGAAAGGTAAAAGCAGTCATCGTTAGCGGGATAGCATACTTGGGACAGCTGGTTCTCGAGTTTCCCTTAAAATCACATATTGAATCAATACTTGTTCTAGCATGTGGAACTTGTATTTTGTTGATTGAATGAACTCTTATTATGTGGCTTATGTTTTATGTTTTGTTATGCATTCATCTTGAGCCAACTTTGATTTCAGCGGGCAGAACAACCCTTTTTGTTTAGACATTTTGGGAGCTATACGGTGAGTGGCCTGGGTGTAGAGGTTCACCTAGTGTCAGCATACTCCTTATAGTTGCACCAAAGTCTAGGGGAGTGAGATGTGTGGCACCACCTTGATTGGAAGAGTCGGTGAGTCATCACGTGATCTTATCCTCGAGATCCCAAAAGTACAGCAACAATCCCTTGTTTATCAGAATTGGTATCCCTATTTTAAAGACATGCATATTACTATCTTGAACTGATTATGTTGTCTTGTAAGCATGTTGTTGAGATATTGCATGTATTACTTGTTATGTTGCTTTTACTTGGAATACCATTCTCACCGGTTTATCCGGATGTTGCTTTGTTTTGTATGTGTACTTGGCAACAGGTGGGGCAGGACGAAGTCAGAAGAGGCATGGTTAGCTTTTGGATCAAGGGATATAAGTGAGACTCGGTTTAGAAGTCGTGTCAGCATGTCTACCTAGTGATGTTGGAACATGTTTAGATATTGAACTTCGTTGTTATGATGTTTTGATTATGCGAGTTTTCCGGTTGAAGGTTATTGTCGCATGTTCTACCTTCCGAGCAACTTGTATAACTCTAGAACTCCATGTATTATTCGGAGGGTCGGTGATTGTAATGCATGTTTATGGTTTTGAATGCATTGAATGGCTTTTGGATTGAGTTGGATAGTTGATTTCTGGTTTTTTTTTTTTGTTCTGGAGCAGGGTGCAAAGGGTCTGCTGTTTTTAGCAGACCGAGCGCCCCCATTTTTAGCAAACCAAAAAGTTGCTGTTGTTGGCCGCGCACGGTCTGCTGTTTTTAGCAGACCGAGCGCTTTCCCTGTTGAGCAGAACAGTGGGATGCTTGGACTGGAGGCGCACGGTCTGCTGTTTTTAGCAGACCGAGCGCACCCCCTTTTAAAATTTTGTTTTTCTTGCGTTGCTTTTTGTCTTGGTTCTTGTATGTTTAATTGTTGTTTAGTCCGAGATTAGTTGTTTAGAAATTTCACATTAAGTGGTATCAGAGAGTTAAGATTCTTGGTTGAACTAGAGCGAGCGGGGTAGTTCGAGTCCGCTTGTATTGGCTCCTCGCATGTGTTTGAGTTATTTATTTGTTATTTAATTCCATGCGAGCATGCTTTATTATTTGAGAATTAATTGAATTACATGATTTTGTGATTTAATTTATAAAGCATGAACTACTTGAGATATAACTGCTTCTGTTATCGACTGGTATCCGGTATTCCAAGCGGTTGTAAGGGCACCAAATTGTAGCGATTGAGATATCTTGTGTCCTAACCTTTGGTTATCAGATGGGTCCTCGTCGAGTTATAAACAAAAACCCAACGCCAGTTATTCCTACGACCGAACAAGCTAGTACTGAAACTGTTCAGATGGATGCTACAACGACTCCAATGGAAACCTTGCTAAAGAGGTTCTAGTCGTTTAATCCACCGTTGTTGTTGGGTTCAAAAAATCCAGTTGAATGTGAGAGTTGGTTGGATGACATTGATCAGCTGTTCGATTCCCTTGATTACACAGATGTCCGCCGAACCAGGTTAGTCATTCATCAGCTTCGTGGTGTTGCTAAGAACTGATGGATCACGACCAAGAGATCCATGGAGAACCGAGGTACAGTTGTTAATTGGACTCTTTTCAAATCTGAATTTTATAAGCGTTTTTTCCCTGTTTCGTACCGAAAGGACAAGGGAGCCGAGTTTGCCAATCTATGGCAAGGGAATCTGAACATTGAGGAGTGCATAGCCAAGTTTGACAGCTTGTTGCGTTTTGCACCGCACATTGCCGACAGTGAAGAAGCCAAAGCCGATCAGTTCATCAACGGCTCGAATCCCGACATCTTCACGTTGGTAAACACAGCTAGACCTGATAACTTTGAGGATTCCATGAATCACGCAAAGGGAGCTGAAGCAGGTTTGTGGAGATAGAGAGGGAATCAGATGGTACCTCAGCAGCAGAGACAATCTTAGAATTAACCGTATCAGTATCAGAATCAGACACCTCAGTATCAGAACCAATAGCAGAGGTATGAAGGTGGAAGCAGTGGGGGAAACAGAAAGGATCAGTACAAAGCAAGAGGGAAACAATTCAAGAGGCAGGGGAACAGTTCTTCTAGTTCCAGTGGTTCCAAGCAGTTCGGTTCAGGACAGAGTTCTGGATCATTATCCTTGTATTGCAGCAAGTGTGGAGGTAGACACTCACGAGATCAGTGTGTGGGAGTATTTGGGAACTGCAACACCTTTCAGCAACCGAGACACTTTTCCAAGGTGTGCCCTCAGCGTAGTAGAGATCGAGCTCAGAGTGGGAGTTCATCTAGACCTATAGCTCAGCCTGAGAGACAGTCTTTTGCAGTTCACTCCTTCCAGCCTCAGCAGTAGAATAGACAGAGAGGTAACCCTAGTGCGAACCAGCCTCCAAGACAGCAGGCACGAGTCTTTGACTTGACAGAGGATCAGGCTCAGGCAGCACCTGACGATGTTATAGCAGGTAACTGTTCGATTTTCGGTTATTCTGCTCATGTTTTGATAGATACAGGTGCTTCCCATTCCTTTATCTTTGAGAAATTTGTGTTATTTCATGCTTTGCCTACTGAGTTATTGCCTACTGTAGTAGCTGTTACTTCACCTTTGGGTGGAGGAATTGTTTCTGTCCGATTAGTCAGGAACTCTGAACTCTGTTTTGAGGGAAATTTGTTAGAGTTCGACTGTATTGTACTTGGGCTATCATATTTTGACTGTACTGTCGGTATAGATGCTTTAACCAAGTACAGGGCAACAGTCGATTGTTTTCTGAAGGTGGTAAGATTCAGACCTGAAATGGCAGACGAGTGCAAATTCTTTGGTAAGGGTTCTCGATCTAGAATTCCTTTGATTTCAGTGTTATCTATGACTCATTTGTTACAGAAAGGTGCAGAGGGATTTTTGATGTACTGAAATCTAGCCCTGATTTGGTTGATATACCAGTGGTTAGAGAATTTGCTGATGTGTTTCCGGAAGATGTTCTTGGATTGCCACCTATTCGAGAGATCGAATTCAGCATCGATTTGGTGTTAGTTACTCAACCTATTTCCAAAGCTCCTTATCGTATGGCACCTATTGAACTAAAAGAGTTGAAGGAGAAGCTTGAGAATTTGATTGCCAAGGGATACATCAGACCTAGTGTATCGCCTTGGGGTGCTCCTGTTCTATTTGTTCAAAAAAAGGATGGTTCTATGCGGCTCTGTATTGATTACCGTCAATTGAATCAGGCTACAGTCAAGAACATGTATCCTTTGCCCCGAATAGATGACCTTTTTTATCAGCTGCAGGGTTCTTCTGTCTATTCGAAGTTTGATCTGAGGTCAGGTTATCATCAGCTGAGAGTGCGAGAGGAAGATGTTCCTAAAACCGCATTCAGAACGAGGTATGGTCATTTAGAGTTTATAGTCATGCCGTTCGGTTTGAATAACGCTCCAGCAGTTTTTATGGGTTTAATGAACCGTATCTTTCAGCGTTATTTAGATGAGTGTGTCATTATCTTCATCGATGATATTCTTATCTACTCGAAGAACCGTACTAACCATGCAGAGCACTTGAGGATCCTCTTGAAGATTTTGCGAGTTGAGCAGTTGTTTGCCAAGTTGTCTAAGTGTGAATTTTGGTTGGATCGAGTTGTCTTTCTCGGTTACATTATTTCTGGAGATGGGATTTCTGTAGATCCCAGCAAGATTGAAGCGGTTATGAATTGGCCTAGACTGACATCAGTACCCGAGATCCGAAGCATTATGGGTTTAGCTAGCTATTATCGCCGATTCATCGAGGGTTTTTCTTGTATTGCCAAGCCGATTACCTAGCTGACTCAGAAGAATGCGCCTTTTATCTGGACTGCAGATTGCGAGACTAGCTTTGTTGATCTGAAGAGGAGACTGACCAGTGCTCCGATTCTTTCTATTCCGAAAGGTACTGGAGGTTTTACCATGTATTGCGATGCTTCTAACCAAGCTTGGGATGTGTTCTTATGCAGCATAAGCATGTGATAGCATATGCATCGAGGCAGCTGAAGCCGCACGAGACTCGTTATCCGGTTCATGATCTTGAACTACCTGCTATTGTATTTACTCTGAAGATCTGGCGTCACTATCTTTATGGTGAGTCTTTTGAGATCTTTTCTGACCATAAGAGCCTTAAGTATTTGTTTTCTCAGGCAGAGCTGAATTTGAGACAGAGAAGATGGTTAGATCTGTTGAAGTATTTCAACTGTGAAATCATGTATTATCTGGGAAAGTCGAATGCAGTTGCAGATGCCTTGAGCCGAAAGCTATGTTCTTTATCTCTTTCTACTATTGGTGTTTCTCAGTTGATCGATGATTGTTGCACTTCTGGTTTGGAGTTTGAAACAGATAGGGAGACTATCATAGTGTTTGCTATTCAAGCCGAGCCGGAGTTATTTATTGCGATCAGAGAAGCACAGAAGTCTGATCCGAGCATTCAAGTTTCAGTAGAGAAAGTCAGATCTGGGCATCAGTCTGAATTCCAGGTTAGAGATGACTTTTTGTTTGTCAATAACCATATTGTTGTGCCTGATATTTCAGAGTTGAGACAGCGTATTCTCCGAGAGGCTCATTGCAGTCGGTTCAGTGTTCACCCTGGAGGCTGTAAGATGTATAACGATCTGAAGAACCAGTTCTGGTGGAAGAGAATGAAGAGAGATGTTGCGAGGTTTGTATCTCGATATTTGAACTGTCAGCAAGTGAAAGCAGAAAGAAAGAGACCGGGTGGTCTGTTGCACAGTCTATCTGTTCCTGAATGGAAATGGGATCACATTTCTATGGATTTCATCACGAAACTACCACGATCCATTCAAGGATGCGATGCTATTTGGGTAGTGATCGACTGATTGATGAAGTTTGCTTGTTTTATTCCATACAGGATGACGTATCGTCACGATCAGATGCCTGAGTTGTATGTTAGGAATGTTGTGAGATTGCATGGGGTGCCAAAGTCGATCGTTTCAGACCGAGACCCTAGATTCACTTCGCACTTTTGGCATAGTCTGCAGGAGACACTTGGTACTCGATTGCATCTGAATACAGCTTATCATCCTCAGACCGACAGACAGTCAGAGCGGACTATCCAGACGTTAGATGATATGCTGCGAGCGGTAGTGCCGGACTTTGGCACTAGCTGGCAAGATTCTTTGCCTCTTGTCGAGTTTTCTTACAACAACAGCTTCCAAGCGAGTATCAGTATGGCGCCTTTTGAGGCTTTGTACGGTAAGAAATGCCGATCTCCATTGTTTTGGGACGATTTGTCCGAGTCACCGGATTTGGGACTGGATATTCTTAGAGATATGGCGGAGCAAGTTAAGATCATTCAGTTGAGGATGAAGTCAGCTCAGGATAGACAGGCGAAATATGCCAATGTCAGACGTAGTACTCTGAATTTTGAGCAGGGAGACCGTGTATTCCTTAAGATTTCTCCTTTCAGAGGTACTGTCTGATTTGGGAAGAGAGAGAAGTTATCTCCGAGATTCATCGGTCCGTACGAGATTCTCGGGAAGATAGGTGATCTTGCCTACATACTTGCACTTCCTCCGTCTTTATCTGGTATTCACGACGTTTTTCACGTCTCTATGCTGCGGAAGTATCATCCAGATCCTTCTCATATTCTTCAGCCTGACGAAGCCGAGTTAGACGAGACTCTGAGTTATTTTGAGCGACCGATTCAGATCCTCTATCGGAAGGAGAAGCAACTCAGAACCAAGTTAATTCCGTTGGTGAAAGTGCAGTGGAGCCATCACGGCATCGAAGAAGCAACTTGGGAGACAGATTCTGGCATGAGACAGCGTTTTCCTGAGTTATTCGGATGACGTGAGTTCTTCTTACTGTCTTTAGTTCTTTATTCTATCTTATGAGTTGTGATTCTTATTGATTTCGAGGACGAAAACTCTTCTTAGTGGGGGAGAATTGTAACGCCCCATTTTTATCTTAATTGAGCTTATTTGAGATAATCAAAGTTTCCAAAGTTAAAGAGCCGACTTTTTATTGATCGGGGTTTATTTTGCAAATTTTGGAAATTTTAGGGACTAAAGTGAAAAATTGGAGTTTAATATATTATCTGCACTTATTTTGAGTTGGAAAAGTCTTTACTCTCATCCTCTCCAAGCCGTCTCCCACCATTGTAGTCTCCCCTTTGAGCTTTCAAGCTCCCAGATTTTAGTCCGAGCTCGATCTGGCCGTTAGAATTTATTTCTGAAGGCTGATTAGCGATCACAGCAACAAGAGCTCCGCTGTACCGTAAGTTTTTCTACGATCAGATACATTCTAGTTTTTGGATGTTGTTAGAATCGTTCGAGATTCGAGTATGTTGTTCTTGGCAGAGTTCTGATCGTTTATTATCTGTCGGTTTTGAAATAGAGCAACGTTTGGATTTGTTATGATTTTTGAAAGCCTATTTTCGAAAATCTAGTTCTGAGATTTGATGGGTTTGCCTTTTTGTTGTTGTCTTAGCATTGTTATGAATTAGTATCGTTGTTGAACTGCTGTCTGCGTTTCCGGTTTGTTCAGTTATAGCCGTTATGCCGTCGGTTTGAGTTTTTGGGATTTTGAACCATTTTTGAGTTGTTGAACTTTGGATTGTGAGTGATAGTTGTTGATGATAATATCTTGTGTTCGTACAGATTCATTGGAGTTTGTCGAGCCTTATGTTAACAGCATTTGATCGTCAAGAGATTGGACGAAGAACAGTAAATATATTTCCTTGAGCCGTTGTTGTTGTTTAGGTTGTATAGTTTTTGATACAATCTTTTGTTGTAGCTTATCCAGAGTTGGATCTACTGCATTGAAAGGTAAAAACAGTCATCGTTAGAAGGGTTAGCATACTCGGGACAGCTGGTTCTCGAGTTTCCCTTAAAATTACATATTGCATCAATACTTGTTATAGCATGTGGAACTTGTATTTTGTTGATTGAATGAACTTTTATTATGTGGCTTATGTTTTATGTTTTGTTATGCATTCATCTTGAGCCAACTTTGATTTCAGCGGGCAGAACAACCCTTTTTGTTTAGATGTTTTGGGAGCTATATGGTGAGTGACCTGGGTGTAGAGGTTCACCTAGTGTCAGCATACTCCTTATAGTTGCACCAAAGTCTAGGGGAGTGAGATGCGTGGCACCACCTCGATTGGGAGAGTCGGTGAGTCATCACGTGATCTTATCCTCGGGATCCCAAAAGTACAGCAGCAATCCCTTGTTTATCAAAATTGGTATCCCTATTTTAAAGACATGCATATTACTATCTTGAACTGATTATGTTGTCTTGTAAGCATGTTGTTGAGATATTGCATGTATTACTTGTTATGTTGCTTTTACTGGGAATACCATTCTCATCGGTTTATCCGGCTGTTGCTTTGTTTTGTATGTGTACTTGGCAATAGGTGGGGCAGGACCAAGTCAGAAGAGGCATGATTAGCTTCGGGATCAAGGGATAGAAGTGAGACTCGGTTTAGAAGTCGTGCCAACATGTCTACCTAGTGATGTTGGAACATGTTTAGATATTGAACTTCGTTGTTATGATGTTTTGATTATGCGAGTTTTCCGGTTGAAGGTTGTTGTCGCATGTTCTACCTTCTGAGCAACTTGTATAACTCTAGAACTCCATGTATTATTCGAAGGGTCGGTGATTGTAATGCATGTTTATGGTTTTGAATGCATTGAATAGCTTTTGGATTGAGTTGGATAGTTGATTTCTGGTATTTTTTGTTCTGGAGCAGGGTGCGAACGGTCTGCTGTTTTTAGCAGACCGAGCGCCCCCGTTTTTAGCAAACCAGAAAGTTGCTGTTGTTGGCCGCGCACGGTCTGCTGTTTTTAGCAGACCGAGCACTTCCCCTGTTGAGCAGAACAGTGGGATGCTTGGACTGGAGGCGCACGGTCTGCTATTTTTATCAGACCGAGCGCACCCCCTTTTTAAATTTTTTTTTTCTTGCGTTGCTTTCTTTCTTGGATCTTGTAAGCTTAATTGTTGTTTAGTCCGAGATTAGTTGTTTAGAACCGAGGTCTCACAGCGTCCGATGACGGTTGTTGAGATCCGTAGTTTTCTGGGTCTAGCAGGATATTATCTTCGCTTCATTATGAACTTCTCTCAGCTAGCCCGACTGTTGACGCAGCTTACCCGCAAGGGTTTTTATTTTGAGTGGTCCTCCGAGTGTGAGGAGAATTTCTATGAGCTTCGACGGAGGTTGACTTCTGCGCCGGTGTTGGCATTACCGTCAAAATCTGGAGGATATGTGGTCTACAGAGATGCTTATCTTCAGGGGTTAGGTTGTGTCCTGACTCAAAATGGGCATGTGATCGCATATGCTTCTAGACAGTTGAAGTTGCACGAAGACAATTATCCAGTTCATGATTTGGAATTGGTAGCCATTGTGTTCGCTTTAAAGATCTGACGTCATTATCTGTATGGCAAGAAATTTGAGATATTCACCGACCACAAGAGTCTCAAGTACTTGTTCACTCAGGCTGAGCTGAACATGAGGCAGAGGCGTTGGATGGACTTGCTTAAGGACTATGATTGCGAGATTAAGTACCATTCGGGAGCTGCTAATCTCACTGCTGATGCCTTGAGTCGCAAGGTACGACTATCCTCACTTCAGACTTGTTCGATGTCTAATACGATTGGAGATTGTTGTTCTTCAGGGTATACCTTCAAGAACAAGAAAGGTATGCAGAGTATCCAGATGTTTGCGATACTATCTGAGCCAGCTTTGTATTCGCGGATTCGAGATGCTCAAATGTCTGATTTGAAGACCCAGCATTTAGCTCGTCTAGATAACGAGGGTTGCATGTCTGGATTTCACTATCAGTCAGATGGTTTTCTGTGTTTGTCTGGTAGGCTTGTTATTCCGGAGGATGAGGAGTTGCGAGAGGAGATTTTGTCTCAAGCACATCGCACTAAGTTGAGTATTCATCCAGGGAGTAACAAGATGTACAAAGATCTACGTACTCGGTTTTGGTGGAAGGAAATGAAACGTAGTGTCTATCAGTATGTTTCGAAATGCTTGGTCTGTCAGCAGGTCAAGGCAGAGCACCGACGACCTGGAGGTTTGCTTCACAGTCTGCCTATTCCTGAGTGGAAATGGGAGTTTATCACGATGGATTTTGTGACCCATTTTCCGGTATCCTCGAGGAATTGTGATGCTATCTGGGTTATGGTGGACCGACTCACCAAGTCAGCTCATTTCATTTCCTATAGCCGAGATTACAATGTGGATCGTATGGCTCGGTTGTACATTCAAGAGATCGTTTGACTTCATGGAGTGCCTGTGAGAATTGTCAGCGATTGAGACCCCAGGTTTACTTCTAGATTCTGGCGGAGTGTTCAGCGTGCGATGGACACTACTCTCAGTTTGAGTACTTCCTATCATCCGGAGACAGATGGTCAGTCAGAGCGCACTATCCATATTTTGGAGGATATGCTTCGAGCGTGCGTTATGGGTTTTGGTTCAGCCTGGCAGGATCACTTGCCATTGATTGAGTTCGCGTACAACAACAGCTACCATCATAGCATTGGGATGACACCTTTTGAGGCATTGTACGGACGAAGTTTTTGTACTCCACTTTTCTGGGATGAAGTGGGGGAGAGACAGGCTGAAGGACCGGAGTTAATCCATCAGGCAACAAATATTGTTGATTAGATCAAAAAATGGATTAAGACTGCACAGGATCGTCAGGCCAGCTATGCTAATACTAAGCGTAGGCTTTTGCAGTTTGATGTTGGGGAGAAGGTATTTTTGAGAGTTTCACCTTTCCGCAGGATTCTCAGATTTGGCCTCAAAGGCAAGTTGTCTCCCAGATTTATCGGTCCATTTGAAATCTTGGAGAGCATTGGCGATTTGGCGTATCGGTTAGACTTGCCACCGTATCTGTCCAGTATTCACGACGTGTTCCACGTATCTCTGTTGCGACGGTATTTGGCGGATCAGTCTCATATTCTACAGCCGGCTGAAGTTCAGGTGTAGTAGCCCGGTTCCATTTTACAAGATTAAGTGATTTTAAACATGTTAGAAAATGACATATAATTTTAAAAGTGTCAAAATATGTTTAAGGAGTCCTTATTTGGTTAAAATAATTGGAAAATCAGATCCGGAACGTCCAAAAATAGTGGGGTAGGTCTCGGGGGTCCCGGAGGACCAAAACCAGTTCGGAAGCATGAGAAACAGTTCGGAGCTTCCGGGCAGATCGGAGCTTCCGATCTCAACCAGAAAAAGGTGTCAAGGAGATTGAAACACGTGGCCAGATGCAGGAGATCGGAGCTTCCAATCCTGCGATCAGAGCTTCCGATCTCGGCCGTCCAAAACGTGGCAAACATTCACCGATCGGAGCTTCCGATCAGGATATCGGAGCTTCCGATCGTGGTCTATAAATAGGGGTCCGAATCCCTCATTTTGAAATGCAAATTTCCTCTCCTCTCCCGGTAATGACTCTATTTTAAGGGCTTCGGGACTATTTCTTTAAGAGTTGGTGTAGGAAATAGTATTTTTTATAACGGAAAGTGTCCGCAGTATCAGCCAGGCGGCGGAGCTCTGGCGAGGCATCCAAGAGTCATAGCTAGGCTATGCCCAGACTCTGGGGCATGCGACATCAGCGGGCTGACGACGGACGAAGGTTTGGCTTTGGTTCCCTATAGTAAATAGGGAGAAGGCTATAGTTTAATTAAGGCTTTTAGAGCCTAGTAGGTGATGTTTGGCATGCTAGGTAATGCATGGTTATTTATGTTGTAGTGTTGCATGGTAGGCTTGGACCTAGATGGAAGCTTCTAGGATCTGCCTTAGAAAGGTACGGAAGTATTATTCGAGATATCCAGATTGAGTATGCATGTATTATGTGTTTGCATGGATTATGTGATTGCATGTTTTATATGCCTTTATATACAGCATGTCATGACTGTATGTTGCATACATGAGCATATTGAGCTTTTACCTTAGAGGTATCCTGTAGTAGGGTGCTCACCCTACGAGTTTGTGGATGGTTGGATACGTAAGTCTTGTGTCAGGTCACCTTTATGGTTGGACACATGTACTAAGTATCAGGTCACCATAATCCACTGGGTATATGAGCCACCTCCTGATGCGACGGCGCAGCGTGCTATATACCTTGGGCCCGGTCTATGAGCTTGTTTCTTGACCTGAGAGTCTTGGTACCCAGTTCACTTGCATACATGCACACATAACACCTTATACTCATACTCTTGTACTGAGCATGTTAGGCTCACTTCCGGTTATTTTCTGTTGGCTGGATGCCCTATTCCATGGGGCAGATGCAGGTAGTTCTCCCGGAGATAGGGAGGTTAGGTGGTGACCAAGGCTGGATAGCGGGTTGACCACTAGGTTTTGCTTACCTGGTATTTGACTTCCTTTAATTCCGCAGTTACTCTGACTTAAGATTATTTTATTAATTAACTGCATGCTTAAGTTCTGATTAGTAGGTGATCACGGTGCGGGTCACTACATTTATGGTATTTAGAGCATGCAATAAGATTATTTGGGACATAGTATTGATTTTGGGTTATCCTTTGTAGGATTACAAGTTGGATTCAATAACGATAGCATTATCAGGGATTGGAATAGCAAGATGTTTAGGCTTTTCCAAGATCTTCATTGCCAAGGTTGGCAGCAGAAGTTCGTATTATGTGGATCCCAGCAGGATGGAGCTGGTAGAGAAGATCCAGTTTCAACGCCAGGTGCTTCTCCAGGTTGAAAGGATTGTGTGACATGTAGTCATCCATTCTGAGTCGACCAAGGAAGCCACCCCGGAAGACTCTTCACTAGTAGTTGGAGAGATTGTCAGAAGAATCTTGTCTAATCTACCAGATTAGGAACCCAACAATATTGGAAGGATCCGGTATATTAACAAGATTTTATCTTTGAGATCTTGCGATGAAGAAGGTCTGCTGACCTGAGGAAAACTTCATGTTCAAGATCAGTAGACGGAATGAAAGACTTCCGCAGGAGTTTAAATACTGTATTCTCTTGTAAACAGTATTTCAGTTGTAATCAGATGTATTAAAGATTTCAGAATTTGATGTACTCAGTTATTGTTGTATTGTACATCTTTCAGTGTAATCTTTTGATTAAGTTATGTATTACATGGGATTGTAATAAAGATTGTATTAGAACCTGGATTTGTGGTTCAAGTATTGTAATCTTTGAGATTAACTTGGTTATTTTGAATAAAAGACTGATCATTGTTTTAATCAGTACTTGGGATTTTGCATGTTTTCAATGAATTGTTCTAGATGTTTTACCTAGAATATTCTAGTAAATCAAGTGTTTTCAAGAGATGATGTGATTCATCAGGATGCATGAATGTTTGTTCTAGACGGATTTATTTAGAACAGTTGGCTGTTTTGATCTTTTTAGGTTGTTACCTAGTGGTAATGGATTTTCATCAGGATGACAGACTAAGTAATACCAAGAGTTGTGGATTGTGACCAGTACTAGATGTGAGGAAGCACGACCCTTAGTCGGTATTACTCTGGAAGTTTTCTTACTTCAGAGGTTGTTTTGGAGGCCTTTGTGCTCCATAGACTATATAGGGAAGGCTACTCAGTCTGGAAATTTGGCACTGTCACAGCAGGGTATGAATTTGGATAGGACAGATACCAGGTATGGTATCAAGGTTTAGTTATCCTCTGTTTGAGATACAGATGTTCCGTTGTCAGAACAGTCTTGGAATAGATTTTTCCTTGACAAGTAATTGTTCTGAGTAGATAAGTTTTGATCTACATTTATGATTTCAAAGATTAGTTGGATTGATATTCAATAGGATTTAATTATCAGATGTTTGCAAACTCGGGATTTGAGTTGTGCCTCTACAGATAATTTTCCTTGACCAGTGATTTTGGTCCAGATAAGAATATTTCATAATATCAGAGACTCAGGGATGAGTTATGCCAGGATTCTCTTGAGTGTCGGGTTCCGAGATGGTATAGTAAGTGCGACCTTATGCCGGCATACTCTGGAAGGATTCTTTTGTTCCAGTTTGGCATTATAGGAAGGCTTACCTCAGTCTCGTTGTATGTACAGCCATAGCAATGGGTATAACTATCAGGAAAATATTTAGGATTTATTTGAGTCTTCTGGAATTGCATTTGGTGCTGGATTAGTGCCAAAGGGATTGTGGTGAGTTATTGTCTGACTTTATCAGAGATACAAACTTTGGTTTCCGTGGACAAAATAGTCTTGGAAAGGATTCCTTGACAAGTGAATATTCTGAACGGATAGTCCTCGCATGTGATACTGGGGGAGAACCAGGAGGTTTTACTAGTATTGTCTGATTATATCAGAGGTATAATTAGTGATCAGGATCTTGATTACAAGATGAACAGGAAATTCTAAGTGATGAATCTACTTAGGTAAGTTTTCCTGTAAGAATTGGAATTTTATTAATGGGTTATCAAGCAAAGATGAGGACACTTGGATGACTTATACTGGGAGACGTGAACTATGATCATTGCGACAGTTACGTTAAAGTATAATTTGGTGTCAGTTTGTTAACTTTGAAAGGATATTCGATTCTATTGACAGATGTCATGAGCCTGCTAAGTCACAGCGTGGATGCGACAATATAAGAATTCACTTGGATAGTGGAAAGATGAACACTTAGGTGTTCATGTATGTTTTGAAATGGTCAGTTAAACTGGTGCAAGTTTTGTGCCCAGTGACTATTTGCAATTATTTGTCTGAGGTTGATACAGATGTTATAACCCGTGATGGGGGAGCTAAATATTCTTTTGCATAAAGAATGATTAGAATTATTCACTTTTTGATAGACTGAAAAGATGAGTAGAGTACTCAGATATTCAGTTCTCAGGAATGATTTGCAGTAATTCTGGGACTTCAGTATCAGAAATTGATCTAGCAAGCGTTTGAATTTTAATGAATACTAACAGGATAACATCAAGTGTTTAGACATGGAAAAAGGACAGCAGCTGAGATCTAAGGTTATCAGATCCAGCGAGATTGTTGTCACTGATTTTTCAGGATGTCTAATGGATGCATTGATAAGTCTGATTCGATGAGATCGATTCATGGGTTTTTGCTAGGTTGTATTGGTTTTAGGACTTTGCCTAAGAGGGATGAAACAGTTTTGTTCATCCAGCACTAATCGATTTGTTAATCAACAGAATAATTGTATTGATGTTTTCCAAGAAGAGAACCTGAGAGGTTCAAGAAATCAAGAATTGTGGACAACGACGTTGTCACAGGTGTTGTGACAAGTGTTAGTCATAAAGTATGCGAATCTTTTCGGTGTAGAAAAATTTGCGTCTGAGGTTCTTTCTGATGGAAAGGAATGAAGAAAAATGTGTATTAGTATACTTCTATATGTTTGATGTATCAATAGGTCAAGGAAGAACACTGACAACTTGGAGGATTGCTTCACAGTTTATTCATTCCTTAGTGGAAATGAGAGTTGATCATGATGTACTTCGTGACCCATTTACCGGTGAGCTCGAGGAATTGTGATGCTATCTGGGTTGTGGTGGACCGACTCACCAAGTCAGAACATTTCATTCCTTATAACCGAGACTTTAGTTTTGATAGGATGGCACGATTGTACATCCAGGATATTGTTCGATTGCACGGAGTGCCTGTGAGCATAGTTAGCGATCGAGATCCCAGGTTTACTTCCAGGTTCTGGGGGAGTCTTCAGCGCGTTATGGGTACTACTCTTAATTTGAGTACAACATATCACCCAGAGACTGACGAGCAGTCAGAGCGCACGATTCGTACTCTTGAAGACATGTTGTGAGCATGTTCTATGGATTTTGGTCCAGCATGGCAAGATCAGTTGCCATTGATTGAGTTCACGTACAACAACAGTTACCATTGCAGTATTGGGATGGCACCATTTGAGGCATTGTACGGGCGACGATGTCGTACTCCACTGTTCTGGGAGGAAGTGGGGGAGCGACAGGTTGAGGGACCAGAGTTAGTCCAGCAGGTTGTTGATATTGTTGGACAGATCAAGAAGAGAATTAAGGTTGCACAGGATCGACAAGCTAGTTATGCGAATGTCAAGCGCAGACCTTTACAGTTTGAGGTGGGTGAGAAAGTATTCCTGAAAGTCTCACCATTTCGCAAGATTTTGAGATTCGGTCACAAAGGTAAGCTATCTCCTAGGTTCATTGGTCCATTTGAAATTCTGGAAAGTGTTGGAGATCTGGCTTACAGGTTGGTGTTACCACCGTATTTGTCAAAAATCCATGATGTGTTCCACGTTTCACTGTTACGACGGTATGTGGCAGATTAGTCTCATATCTTACAGCCGTCTGAGGTACAGTTGAATTCGGATTTGACATACGTGGAGAGACCTTTGCGTATCATAGGTCATAAGGATAAGATATTACGTAACAAGACCATTCCTCTTGTTCTAGTTCAGTGGCAGCGCCGAGGCACTGAGGAGGCCACTTGGGAACTTGAGAGTCGTATGCGTACAAATTATCCAGAGCTATTTTGAATTGTTGTATTTTCAGGTTGTAATTTGTAAAATTGAATCAGTTTGAATAAAAGATGTTTATTAAATATTTTACTGCATTCAGTACTTAAGATTGTTCAAGGACGAAATATCTTAAGTAGGGGGAGAATGTAGTAGCCCGGTTCCATTTTACAAGATTAAGTGATTTTAAACATGCTAGAAAATGATATATAATTTTAAAAGTTTCAAAACATATTTAAGGAGTCCTTATTTGGTTAAAATAAGTGGAAAATCAGATTCGGAACGTCCGAAAATGGTGGGGTAGGTCCCGGGGGTCCCGGAGGACCAAAACCAGTTCGGAAGCATGAGAAACAGTTCGGAGCTTCCGGGCAGATCGGAGCTTCCGATCCGAGATCGGAGCTTCCGATCTCAACTAGAAACAGGTGTCAAGGAGATTGAAACACGTGGCCAGATGCAGGAGATCGGAGCTTCTGATCCTGCGATCAGAGCTTCCGATCTCGGCCATCCAAAACGTGGCAAACATGCACCGATCGGAGCTTCCGATCAGGAGATCGGAGCTTCCGATCGTGGCCTATAAATAGGGGTCCGAATCCCTCATTTTGAAATGCAAATTTCCTCTCCTCTCCCGGTAATGGCTCTATTTTAAGGGCTTCGGGACTCTTTCTTTAAGAGTTGGAGTAGGAAATAGTATTTTTTTATAGCGGACAGTGTCCGCAGTAGCAGCCAGGCGGCGGAGCTCTGGCGAGGCGTCCAGGAGTCATAGCTAGGCTATGCCCAGACTCTAGGGCATGCGACATCAGCGGGCTGACGACGGACGAAGGTATGGCTTTGGTTCCCTATAGTAAATAGGGAGAAGGCTATAGTTTAATTAAGGCTTTTAGAGCCTAGTAGGTGATGTTTGGCATGCTAGGTAATGCATGGTTATTTATGTTGTAGTGTTGCATGGTAGGCTTGGACCTAGATGGAAGCTTCTAGGATCTGCCTTAGAAAGGTACGGAAGTATTATTCGAGATATCCAGATTGAGTATGCATGTATTATGTGTTTGCATGGATTATGTGATTGCATGTTTTATATGCCTTTATATACAGCATGTCATGACTGTATGTTGCATACATGAGCATATTGAGCTTTTACCTTAGAGGTATCCTGTAGTAGGGCGCTCACCCTACGAGTTTGTGGATGGTTGGATACGTAAGTCTTGTGTCAGGTCACCTTTATGGTTGGACACATGTAATAAGTATCAGGTCACCATTATCCACTGGATATATGAGCCACCTCCTGATGCGACGGCGCAACGTGCTATATACCTTGGGCCCGGTCTATGAGCTTGTTTCTTGACCTGAGAGTCTTGGTACCCAGTTCACTTGCATACATGCACACATAACACCGTATACTCATACTCTCGTACTGAGCATGTTAGGCTCACTTTCGGTTATTTTCTGTTGGCTGGATGCCCTATTCCATGGGGCAGATACAGGTAGTTCTCCCGGAGATAGGGAGGTTAGGTGGTGACCAAGGCTGGATAGCGGGGTTGACCACTAGGTTTTGCTTACCTGGTATTTGACTTACTTTAATTCCGCAGTTACTCTGACTTAAGATTATTTTATTAATTAATTGCATGCTTAAGTTCTGATTAGTAGGTGATCACGGTGCGGGTCACTACATCAGGTGGATAAGGATTTGACCTATGTTGAAAGACCTATTCGTATCCTATATCATAAGGATAAGGTCTTGCAGAATAAAGTCATTCTTTGGGTTTTAATTTAGTGGCAGCGTCGAGGAACTGAAGAAGCCACTTGGGAGCTCGAAAGCAGGATGCGTACAGAACATCCTGACTTATTTTGATTTCATTTTCTAGTTGTATTTAGTTATGAACTCTGTAAATTTTGCTTATGAATTAAAGATGTTTCTGCATGTTGTTCAGTTTTCAGTAATTAAGATTCGATTTCGAGGATGAAATATCTTAAGTGGGGGAGAATGTAGTAGCCCGTAACCAATTAAAGAGATTAAGGAACTAATCGCATTTGCTTAACTTGAGTTCGGACGCTATGAAATGGAGGATCGGAGGCTCCAAACGAGATCGGATGATCCGAAGCCAGGATCGAAGGCTCCGAACATGTTCGGACGCTCCGTCGGCAGGTTCGGACGGTCTGATCGGAGTCCAGTATTACGTCATTGCTTACGTCAGCAAGATGACGTCACAGCTGACGTGTTGATGGGACTTCGGATGCTCCAAAGTTGAGTTCGGATGGTCCGAAGGGTTCGGAGGCTCCGAAGTGGGGTTCGGACGGCCCAAACTCCGTCTATAAATAGGGGTGCCGAGATTCATTTTCAGATGCACCTTTCACCTATCTTCTCTCGATTCCTTGGTCTTCCAGCTTAGATCTAGGGCTTTCTAGGCGTCCCGTTGGGAATCTGGAAGTTGCTTAGAGGTCCAGGCGTCATAGCGGAGTTGTGGCCTAGTTTTGAGGCAAGAGACAGCAAAGGGCTGACGACGGACGAAGGTATAGTTTTTGCTTCCTAAAAATAATTAGGAGTATGTAATGGCTTAGTTAAGGCTTTTAGAGCATTATAATGATATTAGTATCATTTGGCTTTGTAGAGCGGATTATAGGCGTGGACTTAGAGCTGGTAGAGCTTGCCTTTTATTTGAGGTACGAAAGTACTGTTCGAGATATCTTGACTGAGTATGCATGTATTATGTGACTGCATGATTTATATGACATGATTTTATGATGCATACATTTGCATCTTGAGCTATCTATTTTGAGATGTTTGTTAGTAGGGTTTTACCCTATCCTGTTAGTGGATGGACTTTCATCGAATTGGGTCCGGCGTATCCACTTGTATTTCGGTATGTGAGCCACCTCCTGAAGCGACGGCACAGCGTGCTACATACCAGGGCCCGGTCTGTCTTTGTTATCTGATTCTTGACCTCTAGTCAGTAGGTGGTACACTTGCATTCATGTATACTCATATTCTCGTGCTGGGTGTTTTATACTCACGTCTTGTACTCTGTGTTTCTGAACACCCTATTCCATGGGGTAGGTTTGCGATTGGATGAGGCGGGTGGATCCAAGAGGGGCTAGGCAGTGGTTGGCTAGCTGGAGCTTCGCCAAGGGTTTTATTCTTGTTTGTATTGGGTTGATACAACGTTCGATTTGGTTGTATAACTATTTTGGTATTTACAGATTCCTTTCCTTGGGATTGTATAATGTTTATTGTTTCCGCAGCTTAATTCTGGTTTACTGTTTGATTAAGTTAATTGCATGCCTAAGTTCTGTTTAGTAGGTGATCTCGATAAGGGTCACTACAATGAGCCTGACCATGGATGTGATCCAAGGACGTTCAAGGAAGTGTTGTCTGATGCCGATTCATCCAAGTGACTTGAAGCTATGGAATCTAAGATGAATTCCATGCATTCGAACCAAGTGTCGAATCTTGTGGATCCACCCGAGGGAATTGTTCCTAGAGGGTGTAAATGGATTTACAAGAAGAAACTTGGAGCGTATGGGAAGGTGGTGACCTTCAAGGCGAGATTGGTAGCAAAAAGGTATACTCAAAGTCAAGGAGTTGACTTTGAGAAAACTTTTTCTCCAGTCGCAATGTTCAAGTCTATAAGGATAATGCTTGCCATAGCTACATGATATGACTATGAAATATGACAGATGGATGTGAAGACAGCTTTTCTTAATGGGGATATTAAGGAAAAGATTTACATGTCTCAACCTGAAAGGTTCACACCTATCGAAAGTGAGCATAAAGTATGCAAAATTCAGAGATCTATTTATGGTCTAAAACAGGCATCTAGGAGTTGGAACCTCAGATTTGATGGTACAATCAAAGAGTTTGGTTTTATTAAAAATCCTGAGGAACCATGTGTGTATAAGAAGGTTAGTGGGAGTGCCGTGACATTCCTGGTACTTTATGTTGATGACATTCTACTCATTGGGAATGATGTAGGAATGTTGCAATCAACTAAAGTATGGCTAGAGAGTAAGTTCTCGATGAAGAAATTGGGTGAAGCATCCTTTGTATTGGGAATAGAAATCTATCGGGATAGATCAAAAGAATTGCTTGGTCTCACCCAGTCTGCATACATTGATACCATCGAGAATAGGTTCTCGATGGAAGAGTCTAAGAGATGACATCTACCAATGTGTCATGTCGTGTCTCTATCCAAGTCCATGTCTCCCAAGAATGATGCAAAGATAAAGACGATGACACACATTCCATATGCATCTGCTATTGGTAGTATCATGTATGTGATGATATCTACAGGTCCTGACGTGGAATTTGCATCGAGTGTTGCAAGTAGAGATCAATCGAACCCTGGTCTTCCACACTGGAAAGCTGTGAAAGACATCCTCAAGTATTTGAGAAGGACTAAGAATATGTTCTTGGTTTATGGGGGTGTAGAACTAAAATTGGAAGGCTATACCGACTCTGGCTTCCAAAGAAATATCGATGATTAGAAGTCAACCTCTGGGTTTGTATTCATGATCAATGGTATTGTTGTCTATTGGAAGAGTTCCAAGCAATACTGAAATGCGGATTCCACCACTGAGGTCGAATACATTGTTGCATTAGATGCAGCAAAAGAGGGTGTTTGGATAAGGAATTTCGTCCAAGAGTTGGGCGTTATTTCTAATGGAGTTGCTCCAGTTCTCATCAGAAATCCAAATGTGTACTGAGAAAATACCACATCATCCGGAAGATTGTGGAAAGATGAGAGGTGTCATTTTGCAGAGTTGCCTCCGCATATAATGTTACTGATCCACTAGATAATCCTTTAACAGGACCATTGTTCAAATAGCATCGCGAATCAATGGGTTTAAAGCATATGGTTAGTTGGCATTAGTGCAAGTGGGAGATTGTTAGAGTAGGTGCCCGTCGAGCCAAGTGTTGGCCGATGGTACTTGAGAGAACTCTTGTATGACAATCTTTATTTTAATAATATTTGACATTATTTAATTTGGCACACCTTTATCTGTATACCTATGCTAGTTGCATAGATAAAGCCCTTGAATATACAAATAATAGAAAGAATATGAGATGGTCATGCGATGACTATCATGAAACTCATATTTGGAATAATGTATATTTTAAACTGTTCCTAGTCGATTCAGCCGCCACAAAGAAGGATAAAGACCGCTCGATCTTGAGACTAGTATTTGCGATGTGAGTACCACGTTTCATTGGTAGGAAACATGGTGATTTCTAAGTAAGCAAATAGTTGCTCCTTGTAGAGTGCACTGAACAACCCTCCCTAAAGAACTTTCCAAGTGGTTCTTACTTATCGAGTGGAATATTCCTAGTTTATGGTTGTACACCATTAGTCCTTATGACCCGGACAACATGGAGACTCTATATGCTAGTGCTTCACTTTGACTTGTTTACCGACTCAACTAGGGTCATCAGGTGGAAATGTTGGGTGTTGTGACGAAACATATAGGAGTCGATGCATTGTAGTCGGAGATTCATCGCTTACCTACGGGTATGGATATCCTATGTGTTCTCATGCATATGTAGCTTGAAATCTCTGATCAGAGTAGGTGGTAATTAAGAAAGGGTTTCTTGAATTACACCTTCGATGCAACTACGACATGACACATAGTTATCGATTCATTGACAACTCTCGATATACCAATGGTTGTCGAATCGATCGGGATATATGAGTTGAAGGGACCGTACTGTATGCTAACCATAATTGATTGGTTCTTGCAGGTACTATCATTTGATACCTAGGGAGTCATGTAAGCGATGCTGCTAGATGTTTAACATGATTGGTTGGGTACTAACACACTTGAGTTTTATGACGTTCTTATTATCAAGGGGTTGATTAATAAGAATGGAGCTATATAAGGTATGCTCACATAAGGGTCTTGTTGATCACGAATCACATGGAGATGTGAACCCACTGCTAGTTCTATCAATGAACCATTGAGGGTCACACAAGTACTAGCTTTCTAGATCCCATTGAGATTAAAATTAGTTCAATGTGTTGAACAACTTATAAAAGAGTTTATAAGTGAATTAAATTAGAAGTTTGACTTTTAATGGAGAATAAAGTGAAAGTAACTTTTAATTTGTGAATGTGTTTCAAGATTAAAAGTTGACTTGAATAAATAATTAGTTTTTGAAAATGGTGATTTTCAAAATTATTATTATGAACTTAATTAAATTAATTCAAGCGTTGAATTAATTAAAAACTAGTGGATCTTGTAGAGTCCAAATAATTAAAATAATTCAAGTGTTGGATTAATTAAACAATATTGAGTCTAGTAGAACTCAAAATAAAATAGTGTTGAATAATTATTCTACTAGTGGGCTTGAATGAGTTCAAGTTGGATTTAATTAATTGATTAAATTTAAATGAGTTTGAGTTTAGTAATTAATCAAATATTAAGTTCAAGGGACATGTATATATATATATGTTTGACATATATATATATTATATATGTGAGAGGGAATATGAAAGGTTAAAAGATTGGATACAATTTTCTATGCATGAATTAATTGTATAATTATCTTAGACCATCACAATAATATAATCAATATTCCTCCTCCATTTTGAAGAAGTGACCGTCCTATTCACTTCAAGAATTCTCCAAGTTTTTGTCTTTTGATTTTGGAGAAAAGACAAGAAATATCTCAATGAAAAATGCTCTAAATATTCTAGTGCATATTTAGAGTGGATCTAGGTTGTCTAGTCGTGAACCTCATTCGAAGGAGGAGCTATTTCAAAGAAGGTGTATTCTTGAAGGCTTGAATCCATTTGAGCAAGGTGTGCTCTTGGAAGCTTGTAGATAGTGTCTACCATTTCAAGAGCTAAGTTGTTCACAACTTGGTTGGAGCCATAAATCAATCTTTGAGATTGATAGGTAAAACTTCTTGAACACCCTATGGATGTTTGATGTTTGAATGCTACACAAGTGCTTGTTGTTTATGTTAAAAATTTTAAACTTCCGCTGCGTTTTCGGGCACGAGGTAACCGATCCCCAACACTAAAGTTTTTTTCATGTACAAAGACTCTAGTTTACTCCACGCTCCAGTCGCTGTATCTTCTTTGGCCACTGTCACGCCCCGAAACCGGGCCTAGTTGATATCGACATTGTTTAAAAATTTAACATTGAAACAACAAGCCTCATAGTACAAGTCTTGCCAAAAATCAGTCTATTTCATAAACAATCACTGTTTTTACAGAGAACAAAACACAAGTGCAACAATGCGAAAGCGAAACTGAAATTTAAAGTAAAAATATTTTTTCAACTTGAACTGATCCATCCTCACCAACCTCAGAACTTATTATGTTCTTCGTCATCTAACTCATCTTCATTCTTATCTGGGGAGCAAAGTAAGGGGGTGAGTGTTTTGGGAAACACTCAGCAAGTGGGGGCCGATCGAGCACGATAAACACCAAAATATATTTACATGTACTCATGTATATTTTATAATCTCGAAACAAAATAAGCATGCTGAATTCGAACAAATACGAAGTAAATATTGCACTGTTAATTATCTCATTTTCCGTGGTTCTACTGATCAGTCCCCTATATGTTACTCCTCTAAGGGGCGAGGCCAAAGGAACGGTTATTATAACCCACCGCATCAGGGCCATATCAAATCAAATCAAATCAAATCGTCGGAAATTCCTTTACCATTTCTAAATCGACTCTTAACAGTGCATCTCAAATATTTCCAAATAATTCTAACATGCTTCAAATAATATCACGAATAGCCAACAAATAATATATATATCAAAGTGAAACGAATATTATCATGCCGATTGAATTTTCAAAAGTATAAGTATTTATTTTATAAAACTTAACTCACACACAAAAATAAATATAAGTGTAGAAACTTATATTACACAAAGAAAGGTAGAAGCCCACTTACTCGGAAAATCTTGTTGAATCGATAACTGATATAAAATTCTTCTAAAAGCTTCATCTACTCTTTGCCAAGCCCAACTCTTTGATGCCACAAGAACTTAACTCTGAGAAGAAATATGCATGTCTTCCATATAATTTATCACTCTTTCTTTTTATGAATATTATGGATTGAAATGAGAATGTGACTAGTGTAGTATATTTATACTAAAATTTCAAGCAACTCAAAGGGTCACATTAAATGTATGGAATTGAATTGGTTTAGTGGGTAGTAAATTGAGAGGGAAAACATGGGTTAGTGGGTAGGAATTTGATAAGTCATGGTGGTTTATGACAAATAGTAAGTATGGTATAATGGTTGATTTAAATACTAGTCAATAATTTTTAACACATAACAAATAAATTATCTATATTGACAATTTGGACACAAAAATGGATTTTATGAACTTTATAATGGATAAAGATATATACTTGAACATGTGTTTTCATGGTTGAGAATTTTAAAAGACAATCAATTGAGGCATTAAGTCTAATTAATAATTAAACAATAATTATATAAAATAATTAGATAAAATGTCACTCTTAAAATTTTAAACATTAATAATTCCACCTCAACATGACAATTAAGATAAATCATTATTTTGAAAATAATACTAGTCAATAAAAATAATAAGTTTTCTTTACATGTAAAATAATAAGTATAATATGAGAACCGAGATTTAGCCAAAACAATTGAAATTAGAAGTCTTAGTTTTTATTTCACTAGTAGGTACAAAAATATATTTAAATATATTTTCTTTATTATACCATGAATTTGGTCACGGGTATCACATTCTTCCCTCCTAAAAAAAAGTTTCGTCCTCGAAACTTGAAATTTATATTTTGATTTTTGTAAACAAACAAAATTTGGAAAAAAAAATTTCAAGATTTGTTTTGTGTTGATGGTAGAAAATTATCTCAATATATGAAAACTTAATGAGCTAAGAAAATATTTATCGAGAAGGGAATTTAAAAATTAAAATTCTAGAGAAAAAATTTAACAAAATAATTTTTTTTTCTTTATCTAACATGAGAAAAAAAAATTAATGCATTATAACTAGGAACATGTACAATGTCGTTTTTTTTTTTAAAGCAGTTAAAAAAAAAATTTGGAACAAAAGATTAGGAATCAAAATTAAACATGAAATAAAACTTCAATAACTTGATAGATTTAATTTTGAGGAAGTTAAGACATTTTTATTTTTTTAAAAAAAATAAATGAGGATTGATGATCCAAATAGACTTAACTCATCAGAATATACGAAAGAGAATAATTATTATTATTTTTAAAATAATACTAATCAGAAAATAATAACTTCCTTTAAATGTAAAATTTATTTGAAAAGCCTTATTATTATTATTATTATTATTATTATTATTATTATTATTATTATTATTATTATTATTATTATTATTATTATTATTATATATATATATATATATATATATAATATGAGAACCGAGATTTAGTCAAAAATTGGAATTAAAAATCTTTAATTTTTATTTATTTAGTAGGTACAAGAAATTTATAAATATATTTTTATTTATTATATCGTGAATTTGGTCACGAATATTGATAAACTAATCTTTCGTAATTCTAATCAAAATTTAAATACATAATCACTGTGAAAATTCAGTTAAACCCTAAACCGCATAATGAAACCGAATTCTATTTCTAGTCAGTTTTACACTATGTTGAAAATCAAAGTGATAGAATTCGAATCTTCCTCTGTCGATTTGGAATCGATTAACAAGTAAACAAATAATTGGCCAAGAAATTTGTAAGACAAAGATAAATTTGATAATCAATAAAAATCAAATAAGTCTGAAGATCTCAAATAAATAAACCAAGTTTTTTACATAAACTGTCTGACCCAATCACGTGGCCTTGATCGAGAAAAGAAACTACTCACTAATTAACATGATTCAATACCAAGTTTTAAAAACATAAAGAAACAAAATACTAGAATAGCGGAAAAACTGAAGAACTTTTGCTTCCAAGTCGCCGCAAGCTTTCTCCGTACTTCAAAAGATCCAAAAGTCCCTAATAAAAGCCTCCAAATTCTATATATATGACCGCCTCCAACCAAATTCTTCAAAATAATTTTTATAATCAGAAACTAGGTTACGGACACGCGCGCGCGCGCCTAAACAGTCTCGCGCGCGCGCCACTTAATAAAACAGAGATTTTCAAAGTTCTCGCGCGCGTGCGTGAGATGCCTCGCGCGCGCGCTCCTTCTCTAACATTCTCTGGAACTTTCTTCGGCGCGCGCGCGAGACATGAGCTCGCCCGCGCGCGCCTTTCCCTGGAACCCTCTGTCGCTTCCTTCGGCGCACGCGCGAGCCTCCTTCTCGCGCGCGCGCCGCATTGACGCACAGAAATCCCAATATTTCATTCAATTCCTACAAAATTAAACCAAGTGAGTCCAAATCAAACACATAACAAAATAAGATAATAAAACTAACAAAAAATCACTTAAATGCATGCAAACTAAACATGAAAAACTATAAACTAATGCATACTAAACAAACTTATCAACACCCCCATACTTAAACCTTGCTCGCCCTCGAGCAAGACATGCAAAAACAAAATGCAAACCAAAAACATGAGTAAAGACGATTCATAAATGTGCAAAGCCTCCGAGAAGTTCAATCACACAACCAAAACACAAACATGTTCTCAACTTTCCATAATACACCTTCGGTTTAACGTGAACGTGTGTGTGTGAAATGTCATTCCAGTTTCATGCAACTTAGATCGAATTCCATCTCAAATCTGCTTAGCAACCTATGACAATTTAGTGCAAGTTTCACTCTTCAAGTGCTCATTTCTTCCAACGACCTCTAGACTAAACTCACCTCCCTTGAGATAATAAATTACACACCTCCGGATATTGCACCCGGTATTTCTTTAGCCCCAATAATTACCCGCTGACTTAGCTACAACTGGATAGGATATGAAAAATCATTCTATTTTTTCTTTCTAATCCCCTCGTCTATAGCCCGGATGGAGCATCAATCCCATTTAATCCGCATACTTAGCCTTAAATTTAATTTTTATAGGATTTTACTCCTTTAAAGGCCCGGATGGAATTGTAAAATAAAATTTTTTCAAGGTGCGCCCAAGATCATAAGTGTAACTAGAGTCTCATCAGAATTCATAGAACACAATCAAGATCCACAAACCACCTATTGCCGTGCAATGGTCAAACAGACAGAAACTTCATCAAATCTTTCGCTACACTCCACTGGTCTAACACAAGTGCTTATAAATATTCACGGTTCAACCTACAGTTTCTCATGTCAAGTCAAGAGCAAAAATTTTTTCAACAATTCATTTTTCAAATAAACTTCATCGTCATTGACTATTATGATCATCCAACTCATGCAAGACAACATAAACACAAAACATAATGAAATACATGAATACGAACTATATGCACAAAAACAAAACCAAATGAATGCAAACAGCAAACACCATCACAAACAAAACTAATCTACCCCCCAAACTGATCCAAAGCATTGCCCTCAATGCTTCAGAGATACACAAAAACAACTAATAAACAACGAACAAATGCAATGCAAAATAGAATAAACAAAGCGAAAGGGACTCCCCTGGTCTATTGTTGTTCAAAAGCATCGGGATTCTCCTCGTGTTCTGGAGGAGGCTGTGGAACATAAGCGTCCTGTGTAGCTGGTGGAGCATACTGGGGAGGGACGGAAGACTGAAACGGGAATGGAGGTGGATATTGCGGTGCCGCACGAAAACCCGATGAATCAAGTCCCAATTGTGTCGCCATGCTGCGCATAATGTCTTCCACATTATGTAGATGAGTGGAAGAAGCCTGAAAATAACCCATGGCATAGTGATCAAAAGCCGAGCTCTCAATAGCCATGTCTTGCGCGGTGCGACGAGGAGGAGGGAGCTGAGGCGGTGGGCGGCTGCTAGAAGAACTCCCGACATGTGGCTGACTACCATAGAATTCCAAATTGCGCTTTGCTTGCTTTGAAGTAGCAAGCTTCTCATCGACGGTTTTGAATGCCGGGAGCCACTCCTCATCGGGACTAATCGGAACGCCCGCCTGTCGACACAAGGCTGTGATGGTGTGTGGGAAGTAGAGGCCCACCATCGGATTCCGCATTGAATACTGACCGGCCACCTTTTCGTAATAGCATAAACAAGAATAGCCCTATCGGCTTGCACGTCAACGGTGTGAAGCACTGGTAAAAGGCGTCGGGCAATAAATGCATACCACAACGCCTGTTCAATTTTTAGAAACCGCTCCGGGAAATGAGTGAATCGGAGTGGGTCGTGCCAACGAACACCCGCATAATACATCTCTCTCAACATCAAAGGATAGTCCGGATTTGTCTTAAAACTTCGAAATTGACTATCATCGACTACGGGGGTATCAAACAACCTATTCAATGATTCGGCATCAAACGATACAATTCTCCCCCTAACAACAGCTTTCGAATCATCCCGGACAGGGGCATTCGCATAAAATTCCCGAACCACCGGAATAATGGCTGGTTCGGGTTCTTTGCAAAACAGGGTCCATTTCCTCTTGATAATCCCCAAGGCAACAAATTCATTACAATCCAAAGTTATACCCCTCTCAGCAATAGGATCGCGATTTAGTCTATCACGTTCGTACCTTTCTTGGGCTTCCACCGAGACGAATTTGTTGGATAATGGAGCGGAGGATGAGGAGCTAGGGACGATAGGACCGGAGGAACGGAATCTTTTGGCAGGCATGGCGGTGGTCGGCCGGAGCAGTGGCGGCGAGCGGTGGCGCTGCGAAGAGGAATACACAAATAAGGAATTCCCTTAGAGATTTCCGGGCCTAGAGTTGAGCGCGATAATAAACTCCACAAATCTGCAATGTAAGATCAATAATGTCAAGAATTAATGGAGAAATTTGAGAGCAAATATTTGGGGATTTAGGGTTTATAGGAGAGGGGAAGAAGAAAATTAGAAAAGAAAGTGGGAGAAAGGTGAAGAAGCCTCGTTTTGCATTCATCTGCGCTTCTCGCGCGCGCGCGTGAGGTTCCTCGCGCGCGCGCGAGTATTAATAAAAGTCTCTGTCCGCTTGACTGGCGCGCGCGCGAGAAAGAGTCGCGCGCGCGCGCTATTCCTTTAGTGTTCTCTGGAGCGCAAGCCTGCGTGCGCGCGAGAGAAGAAGCTCGCGCGTGCGCAGTACAAAAATGCCGAAACTCAATTCCTCGCAAGAACAAAACACAACTTAGAAAAAAAAAAAAAACAAAACAAAACAAACAAAAAAATAAATAAAAGAAAATAAAACACTGGGTTGCCTCCCAGCCAGCGCTAAATTTATAGTCTATAGCCCGACTCTACCTCCCTCTTTAATTTGTCGGATCTTGCAAGTCGACGGAGGTCTGTGTCTGCTCCACGATACCACCTCGATAAATTTTTATCCTTTGGCCGTTAACTTTAAATGCTCCTGTGGCCGGACTAAAAATTTATACCGTACCATACGGCATCACTTGCTTGATAGTAAACGGTCCAGACCATCTCGAACGAAGCTTTCCTGGTAGAGCTTTAAGCGGGAGTTATATAATAAAACATTTTGGCCTACCTCGAATTCACGTGGAACAATGCGCTGATCATGCCACTTCTTGGTCTTTTCTTTGTAGATTCTGGCATTTTCATAGGCCTCCAACCTAAGCTCTTCAAGTTCATTCAATTGTAGTAACCGTTCGTCACCTGTGGCCTGCACATCAAAATTCAGAAATTTAGTAGCCCATAGTGCTCTATGTTCAAGTTCAACAGGAAGATGACATGCTTTACCATATAACAACCTAAATGAAGAAGTTCCTATAGGTGTTTTAAAAGCAGTTCGATAGGCCCATAATGCGTCATCTAATTTATTTGACCACTCTTTCCTATTCGCATTCACAGTTTTCTCCAAAATTATTTTCAATTCCCTATTAGAAATTTCAACTTGCCCACTAGTCTGGAGGTGATAAGGTGTTGCCACCTTGTGAGTAACCCCATATTTTGTCAAAAGCTTATCAAATTGCTGGTTGCAAAAGTGGGTTCCTCCATCACTGATTATGGCTCTAGGGGTACCATATCTAGAAAATATAAATTTTTTTAAAAATTTTATAACCACCTTAGAGTCATTCGTCCTACAAGCTAGTGCTTCAACCCACTTAGACACATAATCGACCGCAACCAAAATATACTTGTTCCCTTCAAACACAGGGAACGGTCCCATGAAATCTATACCCCACACATCAAAAACTTCACAAACAAGAATATTCTTGAGTGGCATCTCATGTCTCCTAGAGATATTACCAACCTTCTGACAAGCATCACAATTAATCACATAGGTAAAAGCATCCTTAAATAATGAAGGCCAATAAAATCCCGACTGAAGTACTTTGGCGGCGGTGCGACCCGCACCGAAGTGACCTCCAGTCGGACCTGTGTGACAGTGTGAAAGTATAGATCTTACCTCATTTGCTGGAATACACCTACGAATAATACCATCTGCACAAATCTTAAACAAAAACGGGTCCTCCCACAAAAAATATTTCAACTCAGAGAAGAATTTCTTCTTCTGTTGATAAGTTAAATGCGCGGGCAGAAACTTACTTGACAGATAGTTTACTATATCTGCATACCATGGTAGGTTGGACACTTCAAATAACTGCTCATCTGGAAAATCGTCATGGATCACCTGCATTTCAACGCCTTGATTTTCCAAACGAGAAAGGTGGTCCGCAACTTGATTTTCAGCTCCTTTCCTGTCAACAATTTGTAAATCAAATTCTTGAAAAAGTAGAACCCAACGAATTAACCTGGGTTTAGCATCCTTTTTGCTCATCAAATACTTCAAGGCCGAGTGATCCGTGTGAACTATGACTTTGCTCCCCACCAAATAAGATCTGAACTTATCCAAAGCGAATACGACTGCGAGAAGCTCTTTTTCAGTAGTCGCGTAATTCAGTTGGGCTGCTGACAGGGTGATACTGGCGTAGTAAATCACATGAAGTGCCTTGTCCCTCTTTTGTCCAAGCACAGCTCCCAATGCGGTGTCACTAGCGTCACACATCAACTCAAACGGCAGATTCCAATCAGGTGCTACTATCACCGGTGCAGTTGTTAATTTCTCCTTCAAAATTTTAAAAGCCTGCAAGCACTCATCGGAAAAATTAAAAGGCACCTCTTTGATTAACAGATTAGTCAGAGGTTTAGCAATAGAAGAAAAATCTTTAATAAATCTCCTATAGAAACCAGCATGCCCAAGAAAACTCCTAATGCCCTTCAAATTTGCGGGCGGTGGAAGTTTTTCAATTACTTCAAGTTTTGCTCTGTCTACTTCCACACCTAAATCAGACACCTTATGGCCTAAAACAATGCCCTCTTTCACCATGAAGTGACATTTTTCCCAATTCAAAACCAAATTACTCTCCTCACATCTCTGCAACACTTTTTTCAGATTTAACAAGCATGCATCAAAAGATGATCCTACCACAGAGAAATCATCCATAAATACTTCTATGAACTTTTCAACCATATCGTGAAAAATAGCCATCATACATCGCTGAAAAGTGGCAGGGGCATTACACAACCCAAATGGCATCCGTTTATATGCAAAAGTACCATAGGGACAAGTAAAAGTGGTTTTGTGTTGGTCCTCAGGTGCTATAGGAATTTGCATATATCCGGAATAACCATCTAAAAAACAATAAAAAAATGCATGCCCTGCAAGTCGCTCAACCATCTGATCAATAAAGGGAAGGGGGAAGTGATCCTTACGGGTGGCATCATTCAATTTCCTATAGTCTATGCAAACCCGCCACCCCGTAACAGTTCTTGTAGGGATCAATTCATCGTTGGAATTTTTAATTACAGTCATCCCTCCTTTTTTCGGCACTACTTGAGTTGGACTCACCCATTCACTATCAGATATAGGGTAGATAATACCTGCATCAAGGAGCTTGATTACCTCCTTTTTCACTACCTCTTGCATTGCTGGGTTAAGTCGCCTTTGTGGTTGAGTCGATGTCTTATGCTCTGCCTCCAACAAGATTTTGTGCATGCACATTGTTGGACTAATTCCCTTTAGATCGGCCAAACTCCAACCTATGGATCCTATGTGTTCTCGGATCACACGCAACAACTTTTCCTCCTCGCAACCTGTCAAAGAAGAAGAACAAATTATTGGCAGTTTATCGTTTTTTAATAAGTACAAATACTTCAAATGAGATGGAAGTGGTTTAAGTTCAAGAGTGGGGGGCTCCTCGATGGATGGCTTCAGCGGTTTTGGAGTATGGTTGAGCTCTCCCATCTTGGTATTGATGAGTCTGTCGAAGGGTAGACTCCAGTCCAAATACCGTGCTACTTCATGAACTTCCTCACTAACATGTTCTTCATCAATTGTACCTGTCAAACATATTTCTAATGGATCCACCGATAGCTGTTCCTGCATCGAACTCTCAACCAACTTATCAGTAACATCAATTCTGAAACAATCAGAATTGTCTGCAGGATATCGAATGCCATGAAAAACATTAAAAATTATTTTCTCATCATTAATACGCAGTATCAATTCTCCCTTATGCACATCAATCAAAGCCTTTCCAGTGGCTAAAAACGGTCTACCCAAAATAAGAGGTATCTCACGATCCTCTTCCATATCAAGCACAACAAAATCTACTGGAAATATAAACTTATCAACTTTTACCAACACGTCCTCTACAATTCCCCTTGGATATTTTATAGATCTATCAGCCAATTGTAGGGAAATAGTAGTTGGCTTAACTTCACCAATTCCTAGCTTTTCAAAACATGAATAAGGCATAAGATTAATACTTGCACCTAGATCACATAAAGCCTTATTAAAAAATGATTTTCCAATAGTGCATGGAATTGAAAAGCTACCGGGATCCTTAAGTTTCGGAGGGAGTTTATTTTGTAAAATGGCAGAACACTCCTCCGACAACTTAACAGTTTCAAAATCCACAAGTTTTCTCTTGTTAGACAAAATCTCTTTTAAAAATTTTGCATAACTAGGCATTTGAGCTAAAGCGTCTGCAAAGGGAATATTAATATGAAGTTTTTTGAAAATCTCTAGGAATTTTGCAAATTGATTGTCCAATTGTAGTTGCTTTGCTCTCTGGGGAAAGGGTAGTTTACTCAAGTCAATATTCTCAATAATAGATGAGGGAGAGGACTTACCTTTCTTGCCTGTAAGCGTGGAGTCTGCTTGCTTTGGTGCTTCATCCGAATCTTTTTCCTTGACTAGGTCACTTGCTTCTTCATCCTCAGTATTCTGTGCATCAGTATCTGCTTGTGATCTAGTTACCGCCAGAATAGCATTGACATCCTTTGGATTCCTCTCAGTATTACTAGGTAACGATCCTGTTGGCCTAGTTGATAGTTGTGTGGCTATCTGACTCATCTGTGTCTCTAATTTCTGTAACATTGCCTCTTGATTCTGTAGACGGGTCTCAGTACCCGCTACATATTTCATCATAATTTCTTCAAAAGAGGGCTTTTTCTCTGGTGGCTTTGATGTGTTAGCTGTAGGATCTGCAGCTTTCCAAGCGAAGTTTGGATGGTTTTTCCAGCCAGGATTGTACGTGTTGCTGTACGGATTGTACTGCTGTCTCCCTTGATTTCCCATAAAGTTCGCTGCATCAACTTCAAATACTTGTTGTTCTTCAGGTTGTTGAACTTGCACTTGATTGGCTGAAGATGTCTGCATAACTGCCATCTGATGGGTAAGTGCATCGATCTTGGCATTAAGTGATGTTAGTGCATCGACTTCAAGATCTCCAGCTTTCCTCTCTTTTTTAGCATCTGGCCATCCAATGTTACTCTCAGCCATATTTCCTATAATTTCCCATGCCTCTGCTGGTGTCTTTCTGAATAGGCTTCCGTTGGCAGCCGCATCTAACATGGATCGAACAGATTGATCAGCCCCATTGTAGAAAGTCTGAGTCTGCTGTCTTTGTGTGAGATTATGTTGAGGACACATCATCAACATCTTTTTGAATCGAGTCCAAGCAGCATTTAACGATTCTGCTTCTTTCTGCCTGAATGATATGATATCAGAAAACAGCTTTGTCATCTTTGTGGGTGGAAAATATTTATTCAAAAAGGTTTGAACAAGTTGATCCCATGTAGAAATAGACCCAGCAGGCAGATCATCTAGCCATTCAGCCGCTTCTCCTTGTAGAGAGAATGGGAATAATCGCAGTCTCACTCCATCAGATGATACCCCATTCACCTTGAACGTGTTGCAGATCGACAGAAACCGCTCCAGATGAGCGTAAGGGTCTTCTACAGATGAACCTCCGAATCTAGCTTGCAATTGTATTAGCTGAATCGTAGAGGGCTTCAGCTCGAAATTGTTCGCCTCAACAGCGGGGCGAACTATGCTAGATCCATAACCTTCAGTTGGCGGACGGATAATATCCCATACAGTACGGTTGTCTGCCATCTCTACTTCAGATTCAGATTCTGATTCTAATTCAAGATTGAAAGATTTCTTAGCTTTTCGGATCCTGCTAAGTGTGCGCTCGATCTCCAAATCAAGTGGTAGTAATGTTCTTAATCGAGTCTTATGCATACACAACAGAAGGTACCTGAAGATCACCAAGAAATTAAAATCAGAATTTTAATAAAGAAAGTAATGTCTAATCTCAAGTGAAATAAAAATTTTGATATCAAAAACAGTCCCCGGCAACGGCGCCAAAAACTTGACCGGCTTTTTCGGTATGAATAAATTCTACTGGCAAGCGCACCAGGTCAAATTATAATAAAGTGGACTAATGTCCAGATGTCGAACCCACAGGGACTGTAAAAATATGATTACCAAAACCTATTTATCTCTACTTAATCTAGACTAATGAATAAAGACGATTTCAGATTTTAAACAAAAATAATAAAATTGCAATAATATCAAATTAATTAAAACGCAAATTAAACTGCAGCTGGAAATTTTGAATTACTTTTTATTTTGGAAAAGCTCGATCAAGGACACACGTAGGTACCAGACAATTCATGCAACAAGCAATCAATCTAAGATATCAGACTTAATCTTAATTCACGGGAATTTTCCTAATTTGTTTGAAGGACTATTTCTAGAACAGTCAAACCTATTCAAATCTTGATGAACTAATCTTTCGTAATTCTAATCAAAATTTAAATACATAATCACTGTGAAAATTCAGTTAAACCCTAAACCGCATAATGAAATCGAATTCTATTTCTAGTCAGTTTTACACTATGTTGAAAATCAAAGTGATAGAATTCGAATCTTCCTCTGTCGATTTGGAATCGATTAACAAGTAAACAAATAACTGGCCAAGAAATTTGTAAGACAAAGATAAATTTGATAATCAATAAAAATCAAATAAGTCTGAAGATCTCAAATAAATAAACCAAGTTTTTTACATAAACTGTCTGACCCAATCACGTGGCCTTGATCGAGAAAAGAAACTACTCACTAATTAACATGATTCAATACCAAGTTTTAAAAACATAAAGAAACAAAATACTAGAATAGCGGAAAAACTGAAGAACTTTTGCTTCCAAGCCGCCGCAAGCTTTCTCCGTACTTCAAAAGATCCAAAAGTCCCTAATAAAAGCCTCCAAATTCTATATATATGACCGCCTCCAACCAAATTCTTCAAAATAATTTTTATAATCAGAAACTAGGTTACGGACACGCGCGCGCGCCTAAACAGTCTCGCGCGCGCGCCACTTAATAAAACAGAGATTTTCAAACTTCTCGCGCGCGTGCGTGAGATGCCTCGCGCGCGCGCTCCTTCTCTAACATTCTCTGGAACTTTCTTCGGCGCGCGCGCGAGACATGAGCTCGCCCGCGCGCGCCTTTCCCCGGAACCCTCTGTCGCTTCCTTCGGCGCACGCGCGAGCCTCCTTCTCGCGCGCGCGCCGCATTGACGCACAGAAATCCCAATATTTCATTCAATTCCTACAAAATTAAACCAAGTGAGTCCAAATCAAACACATAACAAAATAAGATAATAAAACTAACAAAAAATCACTTAAATGCATGCAAACTAAACATGAAAAACTATAAACTAATGCATACTAAACAAACTTATCAAATATCACATTCTTCCTTCCTAAAAAAAAAAGTTTAGTCCTTGAAACTTGAAATCATATATATTTTTGTTGTGGTAAAAAAAATAAAAGATAGATATAAAAATAATTAATTTTATAAAATCTCAAACTTCGATTTAAATAAAGAAAATCTATTTTACCTAGTTATCAAATTGAGAGAGATGAAAAAAAAATCTATTTCAGTAACATAAATGATAGTAGAGGAGAAAATAAAAATTTTATATTCAAGATCCATCTAATTTTGATCCAAAAATATATATAAATTTACTATATAATTTTAAAATATATTGAGAGAGATGAAAAAAAATCTATTTCAGTAACAAAAATGATAGTAGAGGAGAAAATAAAAATTTTATATTCAAGATCCATCTAATTTTGATCCAAAAATATATATAAATTTACTATATAATTTTAAAATATATACATATAGTAAAATTAAATGTAAAAGATCTAAGAGACATGAAAAGTTTATTTATGGATTCAACCAAATAGAATCTCTAAATATGTATTTATTATAAGGTGACGTCTAAGATTGATTCAAAATCAAATTAGAGTAAATCTTTAATAAGTCGAAAAAAATGAACACAAATTTAATATATATATTTTAAAAAATATATTTTCTTTACTAATAAGTTATACAAAGGTTCACGAACAAAATATATATATATAATCACTTGATTGAAGCCCCAATGAATTGACAAAAGTTGAGAAAATACGATCTTTTTTTTTTTGTTTTTTTTTTCCAAAAAGTTAACAGTAATAAAATCCTTCGAATCAACCTATAACTCAATCAAATAATTTAAAACCCAACATTTCCCAACTAACTTAAAATTCGACTATCATGACTTAAAATTTTCTATATTATATTGAGTACTAGCTCCCAAATAATTTTGTATAAATCCGAAATCATAACTTAAATATTTCTATCGGCCATGTACTTAAATATAGTCTCCACATGAGTCCAACTTAATCATTCTCAAAAATTCTACTAGCCATATAAAAATAATATTAGTTCCCAAGTGGTTCTTTCCCATTCTCAATCTTACTTACTAGTCTCCAAGTGATTCCTCATCATTCCAAATTTTACTAACTAAACCCCAAGTGAATCATTCTCATTCTTCATCCTAATTTCCCATCAAGATCATGAACCTGGTTTGGCTTTGATACCACTTCTGTCACGCCCCGAAACCGGGCCTAGTTGATATCGGCATTGTTTAACAATTTAACATTGAAACAACAAGCCTCATAGTACAAGTCTTGCCAAAAACCAGTCTATTTCATGAACAATCACTGTTTTTACAGAGAACAAAACACAAGTGCAATAATGCGGAAGCGAAACTGAAATTTAAAGTAAAAATATTTCTTCAACTTGAACTGATTCATCCTCACCAACCTCAGAACTTATTATGTTCTTCGTCATCTAACTCATCTTCATTCTTATCTGGGGATCAAAGTAAGGGGGTGAGTGTTTTGCGAAACACTCAGCAAGTGGAGGCCGATCGAGCACGATAAATACCAAAATATATTTACATGTACTCATGTATATTTTATAATCTCGAAACAAAATAAGCATGCTGAATTCGAACAAATACGAAGTAAATATTGCACTGTTAATTATCTCATTTTCCATGGTTCTACTGATCAGTCCCCTATATGTTACTCCTCTAAGGGGCGAGGCCAAAAGAACGGTTATTATAACCCACCGCATCAGGGCCATATCAAATCAAATCAAATCAAATCGTCGAAAATTCCTTTACCATTTCTAAATCGACTCTTAATAGTGCATCTCAAATATTTCCAAATAATTCCAACATGCTTCAAATAATATCATGAATAGCCAACAAATAATATATATATCAAAGTGAAACGAATATTATCATGCCGATCGAATTTTCAAAAGTATAAGTATTTATTTTATAAAACTTAACTCACACACAAAAATAAATATAAGTGTAGAAACTTATATTACACAAAAGAAAGGTAGAAGCCCACTTACTCGGAAAATCTTGTTGAATCGATAACTGATATAAAATTCTTCTAAAAGCTTCATCTACTCTTTGCCAAGCCCAACTCTTTGATGCCACAAGAACTTAACTCTTAGAAGAAATATGCATGTCTTCCATATAATTTATCTCTCTTTCTTTTTATGAATATTATGGATTGAAATGAGAATGTGACTAGTGTAGTATATTTATACTAAAATTTCAAGAAACTCAAAGGGTTACATTAAATGTAAGGAATTGAATTTGGTTTAGTGGGTAGTAAATTGAGAGGGAAAACATGGGTTAGTGGGTAGAAATTTGATAAGTCATGGTGGTTTATGACAAATAGTAAGTATGGTATAATGGTTGATTTAAAGACTAGTCAATAATTTTTAACACATAACAAATAAATTATCTATATTGACAATTTGGACACAAAAATGGATTTTATGAACTTTATAATGGATAAAGATATATACTTGAACATGTGTTTTCATGGTTGAGAATTTTAAAAGACAATCAATTGAGGCATTAAGCCTAATTAATAATCAAACAATAATTATATAAAATAATTAGATAAAATGTCACTCTTAAAATTTTAAACATTAATAATTCCACCTCAACATGACAATTAAGATAAATCATTATTTTGAAAATAATACTAGTCAATAAAAATAATAAGTTTTCTTTACATGTAAAATAATAAGTATAATATGAGAACCGAGATTTAGCCAAAACAATTGAAATTAGAAATCTTAGTTTTTATATATTTAAATATATTTTCTTTATTATACCATGAATTTGGTCACGGGTATCACATCCACTATCCTAAAAAATGAGTAAGACAAGTTTAAGATCAATACGCTGTGAGCCTTGTGAAGTAAATCGGCCTTTTCTTGGGCCGATAAACTTACTGGTAATTCTTTATGCTCCTTCAATGCAAGATCTAGGTCTTGGTGAACCAGCAACGCTCACATTTTAATCCTCCATAATCCAAAATCGTTTTTTCCATTGAATTTCTCCAGATCGAATTTTGTGGACGTCATACTTGCACCCTTAACCTGTCTCGGATACCAGTTTTTTGAGATTTTGACAGCGAAAATGGTTAAGGGAATGCTGTATAAGTTGGGAAATATGTGTGTGAAATGTAAATATAAGAAAGCTTATAAAAGAGACAAAAAGAAATTCTCCAGAACCAAATTCATTCATTCAAATACAAGAGTTATACAAGTGATAAAATTCACTCAACTCTCTCTGAATGTGCTATATACGTACAAACTATCAAAACACAATATTTGTGGAACAACAAGAGATAAACTACCTAGAAGTTACATAACTACCTAGTCCAATTGCCCACTAACCCATTACTTGAGAAACTAATTAACTCTCAAGTTGACTAATCCAAACTTGAAAATTGGAATGATCTACATCTCTCGGCTTCAATCACAGCTTTCTAATCTTTGATCTCGATCAGTTTTAAAGTGTCTGTTCCTTTTTTTCGAACCAAATCCCTCGAGACATATAACAGAAGCTGAGAACTTCCCAACGGATATTTTTCGGGTTGGTATTTCATTTACTTATTTATAGATTTTTTGGGCCTTAGTTATAAGCTTAGCCCTTGGCCACTGAGCTAAGAAAAGAACTGGCCCAAGCTACAAATACGAGTAGCCCCATGACTCAATTTAATAATGGTTACTTGAAGCAACTTAGCAACGCCAATCCAACATAATGGTTCAATGATTTGCCATGTCAGCTCTCCAACATTAATTATGCTTATATTTTAAAATATAGATCATTAGATCTACGATTTGTGCAATACCCCCGTTTGGTTCGAGTGATGAGATAAATAATACATAGATAATATAATGAAAAATAAATAAAAAAATTATAGTTAATATAATATTTGATCTGATTGATATATAGATTATAGTTCATTTAATTTGATTGATTAAATTTAATATAAAAATTATAAATTACCATTTTGTCCTTTTAACAATAAATAAAATATTAATACTATTATTTATAAGAGGTACTATATTAATTTAAATTCAATGATTTGATTGATGTAAGTTAAATAATTAATGATTTGATTGATGTAAAATTAATAATTAATATATGAATAAATACTATGACGAGAAGAACGCGTGAGTGGACAAAATAAACTATACATAGATTAATAATACTCGTACCAAATGGTACCAAGTATGACTCATTCACCGAAATAGTATGAGGAATTAATGAACATAAGTAGGATCTCATTAACCAAAATAGTACGAGGAATTAATGCACATGAAATGACATTCTTGCGGTTAATATCATGAAAATACAATTAATAATCTATAATGGATTTGAATATAGAGAAAGTTTATTATAGTTGGGACCCAAGGCTATAAATACACATCATTGAATCATTTATGAAGTTATTAGATTTATCAAAGATTATGTGATAAAAGAACATTAAAAGCTAATTTCAAAAGCCTTCAGAAAGTGTTCATCGAGCCGATTTGATAACAATACACTAAAGATTTTCCTTTGTGAATTAGTTTGAGATGCAAGCCAGAAAAATTATTCCATCATTATGTGTAGCAATTTGTGTTGTCTTTGACTAATTGTAAATCATCTTGCTTAATGATCTATACGCCTAGTAAGCTTGTTGTAAACCGTCGTACTATGTAGGGGTGGGCACGGGTCGGGTTTTTCGGGTTTCGGGTTATTCGGGTCGGGTACCCGATTAGTCGGGTAGTGTTTTACACTACCCGAAACCGAACCGAGATGGTCGGGTACCCGACTAGTCAGTTACCCGATTAAATCGGGTTCGATTTGGTTCGGTTTCGGTTTTCCGCTTCAAAAAAAAATGAAAAAATAGATACAACCTACAGATTAATGTAATAAGAAAGAAACTCAAATGTTATCAAAATATTATTTTTCAATGTTTACAATAACAAACTAAACAAAGAAATAATAAAATGACACAACAGAAATCAAAAGCATCAGTCTTTCTGTGAATAATTCATATTTATTCAAATTCCTACAACAATATAGAGAGGCTTCTGATCTTCAATATCTTCCGATTCTTTCAAGATACCTGCTGCCTGCAAACCAAATCAGTGGAAGAAAATGAAAATTCCGAATGAGATTAATGAGAAACTGAAAAAATCATCTTTCTTATCAATTATGATCAATTGTGAAACCTGAAATTAGTGTAAGGTGTAGAAATTGGAAATTTAACATGTTTCAGTCGGCAAACCTTTAATTCTTAGATGCAACTAGTTAAATGATTTAAAACACACAAATCCTAGGTATATGATATAAAATTATTTCTAAAAAAAAATATGAGCACTTAATTAGCATAATGGATGGGCAGTACATAAAAATTAAAGAAAACAGAAAAGATGAGCTCTTAATTTAAGAGCTTTGACCCATTCTAAACCACCCAAATCCAGTTCCAATATATAAAAAAACAGAAAAGATGTTGCAGGCCAGTAGGAATATGTAATGACAGCTAGTTCTTTCATTTTCTTGATTACTCATTTACCTACCTTCATGTTGCTTTGAATAATTGAATCGATGAGTGAACAATCTCAAGATCCCATGGAAGAACGAGGGCAGGCTGGCGGCGGCGGCTCTCTTGAAGAGAGTCTCTTCTCACTTTTGCTACTAGGTTACAGACACCCTCCAAAAATAATCGGATAATGGGCCAAATAAAACCAAATAATAAAAGCCCATATCATTTTTTTAAAATATATATAAATAGTCGGGTACCCGATCGGATAGTACGGGTAGTGTTAAACTACCCGAAACCGAACCGACTAAATATATATCGGGTTCGGTTATTACCCGAACCCGACTAAAAACCCGAACTACCCGTTTTATCCACCCGATCGGTTTCGGGTCGGTTCGGGACCCGAAAAACCCGACCCGATTGCCCACCCCTAGTACTATGTGATCTGGATGTTAGCTTTCGTTTCTAGATATTTTATTGTAATTTGTCCTACTGAGTGAAATGGACATTAATTGAAAGAGTAAAGTTGTAAAATGTCTTGTTGTGTGATGTGGACGTGTGCTAGTGATATCTTTATTAAGTTTAAGGATGAAGAAGAGATGTAGAATCAGCTGGATTCAAACTTCCATAAACAAAGATTCATGTTCTTGTGTTTTTTTATTATGTATTTACGTTTTCTCATTATATTCCTCACATCTGTATTATTTTATTATTGATCAAAAGTTATTAAAAAAGAACCAATGTTGTAAATAACAAGATTTAATATAATACAATCTAAAAAAAGTGCAAATAAATATATAAATGCAAACTAACAAGATAATTAAGGTGGTTGCTGATGGCGGCAGCGGGGGGTTGGTGGCGGTTTGAGGCAAGTGGTGGCTGATGGTGGATGACACATGAAACCAAAAGTAAATAAAAAAGAGAGTGAGAGTTATTTTTATTATATTTATGGTTTTTAAATTTGATTGAATTTGACTTGTTTTAAAAATTATTTGAGTTTGATAGTTGACTTGTATTTTAAAATCATTCACCACTTCAGCCACCTATACCGCCTCCTCGCCTACCGGATGGCCTCAGACCGCCTATTGAGACCACCTTAGACAAAGGCGGGGCGGTCAAGGGCCGTCTACCGCCTAGGCGGCCGCCTTGACCGCCATTTAGAACACTGACAAGAACTAAAGTAATTTTTATGAAGTGCTCTTTACTTGTTATATATGAGTTTTGATATCATGGGCAACAGCTGACGTGACAATTACTGATTGGATGTACAAGGTGCCACGTTAGTTGTAGCCCATGTAGGTGCCAATACGTCAGTTGTTGCCCATGATATCAATACTCTGTTATATATATATATATATATATATATATAGTTTTGTTATGCTGCCCACCAACCATGCCCACCTCCGTGCCCACCATGTACAAGTCATGAGTTGATCCGTACAATAGGTGAGTTGACTTGTATATGGTGGGCACAGAGTTGGGCATAGTTGGTGGGCAGCATAGCGAAACTCATATATATATATAAAGTTTTGATATGTTGTCCTCCCACTGTGCCAAATTTCGTGTCAACCATTGAGGTGTCACTCAACTATTAGACCTATAATTCATCACATCTAAGAGGCGAGTGTCACCTCAATAGTGAACACAGTTGGTGGGCAGCATAGTTTAACAACTTAGCTAGTTTGTTAACACTTTATAAAAACATAACTATTTTGAATCAACATTTGGATTACTATCAAATAACTTAATCAAGATTCATAAAAAAATGAAAGGGAATTAAAATGATGCAAGGGGTTTTACGTGGTTTGGTTTTTAAACCTAAATCCAAGGCAGTCAACACTAGAAACAATTTTAACTATGAGAAAATAGAAGGATGCCTCTCAATTAGCTTCTCTATGACAATTTATATTGCCTCAATACAATTTTATTACTTGCCACGTAAAATCCATTAAGTTGTATCCAATAGATTTGGAAGTCTTCAAATTCCCTGTTCCTGTTTTCTCTTCTACCCATGGTATATATCTCCAAAAAAATAGAGCCAATATTTATCTGTTATCAAACTTGATTCTCTTTTACTGATCCACTCATTGTTATTTATTGTTTCCTGGTTTCTGATCACCTGGTTAAGGCGTGACAACATTGCACAAGTTTTAAAAAATGAATGAACTTGGTCACTTGTATGTTAGAATATAACCACATGGTCCTTGAACATTTTAATTTTCATGCCTTTAGGTTAAAAGGATAATCAATTCAGTGTTAATTAAAGTGTTCTATGGCCACTTTATTTTGCTCAACATGTTCTCCAAAGGCTATAAATACTTTATGTTGATATACTTAATTCTATCACCGCTTCAATCACAAGACTATAATTGAATTGTCACAATATAATCTTAATAGCTTAGACATAAAATCCACAATTCTAAGCCTAAAATTAATCTCCTCAATATACACCATATAAATGTGCTTTAAAATAATAAACGAGCTCAGACTCAATAGTGAAAGTAATAAATCACTTCCAATTTGTCAATTTCTCTATACATAATCATGTAATCTTTAATACCATGAGAGTACCTCATAAATATTTGCAGCTTTCTATTGGTCAACAATTAAGATCTCTCCGATAGTTTTCCAATAACATTTGCTCTCACTAACTTTTTGGTATGCATAATAGTTCATCATGTTCTCAACAAAAGTCAATGAAGAGACAAAATTGTGAAATCTTAAATACGACTAATCTTTAAAATTATTTCATACAACCTTCTTTCTCTAAATCACCACTGAACAATATTGTTTTCACATCTATCTAATGCAAATCTGAATCACATGGGCTACTAATGTAATGACCATATGAAGAGAATTTTTTTAAATACAAAAAGAAAATATTTTCATGCATTTAATTATTTTTCCTGAGTGAACTTTTTAGCAACGAGTCTGTCTTTATTTCGTTCAGTGTCATCTAATGAGATTTTATTTTGTTGAGGAATTTAAGTTTCGGTGTTTTTGCGAAATTAAGTCAAACGCATATCAAAACTATATCACTGAACTGAATCGGTTAAGTAAACTTCTCTCGCACCCGAACTTCTATGAAGTGAAACAGTTTACTTACCCAGATTGATTAGTTAAGCAGTTGGCCGCACTAAACTGCTCAAGTTGCTGAACTGCTTATATTTCTGAACTAATTTCTGACTTGAAGTCAGTCTACCTATTTGCCACAAAACTGCTCTCGTTAGTTAACTGAATTTTGCGCAGACAGTTTACAAACATTCCAAAAATATTCAGTTGTAAGTCAGTCCACCTCAGCGGATAAATCCTTCCATACACTGACACTCTACAACAACCTCCGCGCACTCAGATTGTACTATTGCGGCAGATAATGATGATATTGCAATACAAACAGTGCAACGAGAAGAATTTTAAGATATCGGATAATATTTAAAATTGGGACTGCTGACACCCTAGCCTATAAATAGGCATCTCGATCGGTTTTGGAAGCTCTAGCAAGTCTTACACACGAACTCACAATTTTTGAGCAGTCTACCAAAAAGCTTTCAAAGTTCATCAAGCTAAACTGATCAATAACTCGAAGCACACATTCGCAGATATCATCTGATCATTGAAGGATCAATTTGTGCACTTGTAATCGAGTTGTAATCACTTTGTATTAAATTCAGTCTAGGACTGTCTTTGTTGTTGTTTTCGCTAGGAGTTCTAAGATAGGCTGTGTGGTAAGTCCTTGTCTTGGAATGAGATTTTGCAAAAGTTTTAAAATTCAAAGTCTTCTAGTATAAACCTTCCTCCTGGGAAGAAAGGGTGACGTAGGAGTGTTTAATTCTCCGAACATCCAGAAACATCCGAGCGTGTTCTTCATTTCAGTTTACTTAGTATTTTCAGTCTCACATTCATTTTTCTTACTTAGTATTCAGAATCTGTTTGTTGGCATCTTCCGCACATTTCATTTGTTTGTAAACTTATATCGACAACCAAGAAGGAATGAAGTTAATTGCCAACCCGATTGAGTTCTAAATTTTAAGTGTTAAGAAATTTTGTGGTGTATTCACCCCCTCTACACCCAAACTGATCCTATAAAGTGGTATTAGAGAGCAGGATCATTCTTGTCTCTAAACACTATATCAAAAATGTCATCATTCAGTAAGATTCTATGTTCTCCAAAGAGGATTTCGATGATTGGAAAATAAGAATCCAGGCACTTCTATCAACCTTGGATGATGACATGTGGTATGTCATCACTGATGGTCCCATTATCATCACGAAGGCCAATATTGCAGTTGCTGTGACAGAAGGAGCTCCACAAATAGTTGAGAAACCCATAAGTGAATGGACTACGGAGGACAAGAAGAAAGCCAATCTAGACAATGTGGCTAAAGACATCTTGTACAAGACCCTTGATAAGAAAACATTCAGCAAAATCAAAATGTGCAAAACAGGAAAAGAAATTTGGGAAAAACTTATTCAGCTATGTGAAGGAAATGAGCAAACTAAAGAGAACAAACTGTCTGTGGCAACACAGAAGTTTGAAAATATCAGGATGAAGCCTGGTGAATCAATGTCAGAATTTTATGAAAGAGTTAGCAGCATCATCATAGAGCTCGACGCACTCGGTAAAACTTTCAAACCGAGAAGTTATCTTGAAAGTGACTAGAGGACTTCCCAAGGAGTGGGTCGTCCAGACTATGGAAACGAGAGAATCAAAATATTTAAACAAACTTGAACTTCACGATTGTTTTGCTGATTTGAAGGCATATGAGTTTGAGAAAGGCAAGGGAGGAAGATCAATCTACTCCGTAGTTGACCAAAGCTCTGGCGATTATCAAATTGGAACCATCAGTTTTTGTTGAAAGGACAACAGAGTAGTTGATCAGTGATGCCATGTCACTGTTTGTGAGGAAGTTTGGAAGGTTCTTGAGAAATAACCAAGGAGGGTCCCACAGGAGAAACTACCAGAAGAAGGACTCAGTTGATGAGTCCAAGACGTGCTTTAATTGTGGGAAGAATGGACACTTCATAACAGACAGTCCAAAGCCCAAGAAAGATGATAGAAGGCCAACTGACAAGGGAAAGAAGCCATACGAGAAGAGGAGGAGTTCCATAGATTATAGAAGATCATCTAAGAAGAAACATGAAGCCTTAGTTGCTGAGGAGAGCAAGGCTAAATGAGCGGAAACTGATAATGACTCGTACGAGTCAGACTGCTCCTCTAACTCAAGTGATGAGGAAGAAATTACCTGTCTAATGGCGAATGAACAATAAATGGAGTCCACTAGTGAACAGACATTTGATTTCAATTCTGAAGAATTTACACGGGATAATTTAATACTTTCTCTTCATGAAATGGAAAATGAGTACCAGAAACTATCTATATCATTCGAGGAAATTAAGGCAAAGAAAAATGATCCGCAAGACTCCTCAAATGAACCCAATTGGGAACAGTCGGTTGAGAGAATAAGTCTTGAAGCAGAGATTGCCAAGATAAGAATTGAGAATGAGCAAGCGAAGACAAATTTATTGAAGCTTATCGGTGAAAATCAAAAGTTAAATGATTTAGTAAGATCAAGGAACAAGTCTTCAAGCTTGCTAACCGAATTGCAAGATTTGAAAAAATCTGCAGGAGACAAGAGTGGTCTAGGGTTTGGCAAAAATGATTTCATCGGTGAGTCTAGTACTCTCCCAAAACTGGACATGTGCAAAGGTAAGTATATACACTTCGTAAAGTCCAGTATGGGACATGAACATGGATATATCCATGAAAAACAAGTCCTTCAATTTAAAATGCCAGTTGAGAAGATGAATGGGAAGAAGTTTGGTATTGGTTTTGTTCCTGAGAATTCTAGAGCCAAGCCAAACTGGATCCCTAATCGGTTCAGTGGGGCACAGAGAAATTCTATGAAAGGAAATCAGAAACAAAGCTATAACAGAAAACCTGTTCAGAAACGATACATGCAATTAAACGATGTGGGAAAATGTAAACAACATTTGGTATCAACTTCTTGTCACAAACCACGATCATGAACACCCGCATCTACTCAAACCTTTAGAAACACAAAGACTGGTAAGTTGGTAAAACTGATCCAAATCTGGATGCCTAAAGGATTAATCCCTCGTGGACCCAAATAGATATGAGTACCAAAATCATTCAACTCTGTGAATGCAGGTAACATGAGTTGAAGATTTGCAGAAGATAGTTTGGTATCTAGACAGTAAATGCTCAAGACATATGACAGGAGATGCTCAACTACTATCTGAACTAATTCAATGCACTAAACCCAAGATCACCTTTGGTGACAATTCACAGGGAATAATCGTGGGTAAAGGTAAGATTATCCACAATAACATTATTGTTGATGATTTATTGTTAGTTGATAATCTAATATTTAATTTGATTAGTATCAGTCAACTTTGTGACTATGAACATTCAGTTGAGTTCAAGAAACACCCATGTCTTGTCAAAGATCTTTCTGGAAATATTATTTTGACAAGAAACAGGTGTGGAAACACTAAAAAATTTTATTGTAATGTTCAACTATTCAAACTAGTTTGCCTCGTAGCTTCTAATCTCAACCGGAACTGGTTATGGCACAAGCAAATGAATCACCTTAATTTCAAGGCTATTGCCAGTATGATTTCCTCTGAGAATCCAAATAACGTCACTCAAATGACAAATCGCTTTCAAGAAATAATTCTGGAGGATGATAGTGAGGATGGCACTTTTATGATCAGAAGAATACTTCAATCTCCAGAATCGGATTTGGTAGATCCACTAGTTGAGGGTGATGATCCAGTTGACCATGTAGTCGAGGATCATTCAGGTGATCAAGCAGTTGAGGAAACTGCAACTAAAGATAATCCAATTGATAGACATTCAGCTGAGCTCATTCACATCAATGATACTCCACCTGATTCTGTTCCACAAGCAAATCTAGATACACGAGATTATAGATGGAACAGAAATCATCCACCACACTTGGTGATAGGTAACACCTCTGATCCAGTATGAACTAGAGGACAAATTCTTAATTTATTTTTGAACTCAACTTTTGTTTCTAACCTGGAACCCAATAAAATTGATGAAGCACTAACTGATAGTATCTGGGTTGAAGCTATACAAGATGAGCTTAACCATTTTACTCGCAATTCAGTCTGGAACTTAGTTCCAAGACCCTCTCATCAATCTGTCATAGGTACTTGATGGGTATACAGAAATAAGCTCAATGAATATGAAACTGTGGTGAGAAACAAAGAAAGACTGGTTGCTCAAGGATATGGGCAAGAAGAAAGAATTGATTATGACGAGACTTATGCTCCAGTACCCAGACTGGAAGCTATTAGAATGTTCCTATGCATCCTTCAACAATTTTAAAGTATATCAAATGGATGTCAAGAGTGTCTATCTCAATGGAAATCTCCAAGAATAAGTCTATGTCGAGTAGCCTCCTGGTTTTGTTAATTATCAGTTTCCCAACCATGTCTTTCATTTAAACAAAGCTCTTTACGGACTGAAACAGGATCCGAGAGCTTGGTATGACACTTTAACCAAATTTATGCTTTAACATGATTTCACCATAGGCACAATAGATAAAACACTATTTAAATTCACGAAAGATGATCACATGCTTCTTGTTCAAATTTATGTTGATGATATCATATTTGGGTCAACTAACCCCAAACTGTGCAATCTAAGTTAATGCACGAAAAATTCGAGATGAACATGATGGGTGAACTTATGTTCTTTCTCGGATTGCAAGTTAAACATTTGGAGAATGAGACATTTATTATTCAAACCAAATACACCAAAGAACTTCTCAAGAAGTTTGGCATGGAAAACTTCTTAACTGCTACTACCCCTATGAGCTCATCAATTAATGTTGACAAAGATTAAGGGGGAATTCCAGTTGAGACAACCATGTATAGAAGTCTAAAAGGTTCACTACTTTACTTAACTGCTAGTAGACCCAATATTGTATTTGCAGTTTGTCTATGTGCTAGATTTCAGTCTGACCCCAAACAGTCTCATTACTTAGCTGCCAAGCGTATTTTGAAGTAATGTTGGGTTATGGTATGCTAAGGATATTTATTTCAATTTATTTGGCTATTCAGATGCATATTATGCAGGGTGTAAACTGGACAGAAAAAGTACAAGTGGATCATGTCAGTTTCTTGGAGACATACTGATCTCTTGGTTTAGCAAGAAACAAATGTCCATTGCCACTTCCACAAATGAATAAGAATACCTAGCTGCAGGAAGTTGATGTGCCCAACTGCTCTGGTTGCAACAACAATATAGAGATTATGGGATCGAGGCTAAGGAGTCACCGATCTGCTATGACAACACTAGCACAATAGCGATTACATACAATCTCATTCTTCAATCAAGAACGAAGCATACTAATGTCAGAAATCACTTCATTCGTGATCATGCATTGAAGAAAGACATCCGACCGGAATACATATCAACTGAACAACAAGCAGCTGACATCTTCACTAAACCCCTCCCGGAGACTAAGTTTTTTAACTTTAAAAATATTTTAGGGCTTGCTAATTTATCTTAAAGCATTCATTCAGGGGGAATTTTGAGTTGTTGAAAGATCAACTGATAATCCAGTAGTCAATTGCCCTCAAACTAAGGAGACTCAATTAATGTTTCGAAACTAGATTGGTCAACTGACTTAGTCTAGTTGGTAAACTGAAGTTAGTCAACTGAGTTTTTGGACCAACTGATCTTATCATTTACGTTGGTCATTTAGCGACTTATTTTTATTATTCCATATAAAAAAAGATGAACCAATTGAAAATTTTCAAATTTAAATTTTTATTTGTTTTAATCTCGCTTCACACTATTTTGTCGTTTTTAAAAATATTTTTTCCAATGAATGACTGCCACGTGTCATGTCAGAGAATTTGAATCGGTTCATCGTACATATGTACTGCTAACTTGATATATTCAGTTTTATCACATTATTTGATTTTCATTGTTCACTCTTTTCTTTCTCAGAGAAATCGCAAAACCCTAAATCTCCTTAATTTTGCAGAATCAACCATTTCAATGGCTAGCTCACCTACAACATACATTATTAATGCAATGACTCTAGATTTCGAGTCCTTATATGAGATGAATGATGGGGGAATCTCCTCAGTCTTCCACAAAATTGAAAACTCTAGACTATGGTTCCACACAGAAAAATCTCTGGACGTCTTTGAAAAGGATCTTATCTCTTTATATCGGAAGTGTACTACAACTGAAGATGGAACTGTACAACTATCTAAGGGTGAAATTGGGTAGGGACCCGTCCCATAACCCCTCTACCCAATTCCCATCCCGATAAAAATCAAAAAACTATTTTTTCTCCCGATCCCGTGCACGATAGTTGTCGGGACCCGAATGTTCAGGATCCCGTCGGGTAGGGAGAGAATATCCCGATAATTTTTCATGTTCAAAATTTTGTCCAAAAAGTTTTTAGTTGTTTTTAAAAAAAATACTATTTAGAATTTTATTATCTAAAGAAAAAAGAAATTTTCAATTAGAAACATATAATATTGAAATATTAAAGATAATAGTTCAAGATTTTTAAAGAAAACTAAAAAAAATTGTTACAATTTTTTTAATATGTTTTTTTAAAAAACTATTTAAAAACTTATCAGAACCATACTTTCAACTAGAAACATATTAGTGTATTCAAAGATCATTCTATATGTTTATTATTAAATTTTATGATTATAAAACTCAAAATATTATACGCAAGAACTAAAATCAAAAAAAAATTTCACGGAATATTTTAATGTACAACCCAATTTAACATCAAAATTTGTGATTAAAATATGAAAATCTTGTATTTTCACATTTTTGTCAAAGAAGAACATCAACTGTGCACCTAGATAATTATTATTGATAAAATGTTCGGGTACAAATCACATTCAAAATACGGGTTAACTATTAAGTTGTGTTAAATAGATGAAGAAAATTTGCATCTCTTATTCTATTATAATTAAATAGTTGTAAATATGAGTTAATCAAATTATTAATAATTTTTTTAAAAATATATAGAAAAAATAAAATATTATTTCGGGGTTATAATATTCGATCATTTCAACTATACATAATTATGTGAAATAAGTCAACAATTAATCTTGTATGAGATGAAGCCCAATAAACATATACCCCAATATATAATAATAAAATTACTAATAAAATTTATTTAAAAAATTATTTCGGGTCGGGTCAGGAATCCCGTCGGGAAGAGGATTTATTCCCGATCCGTCTCCCGATATTAATCAGTACGGGAAAAATCCCGACAATTCGGGTAGGGAAAACATGGGGTCGGGATTTTTTCGAGACGAGAATGAGATGGGATTTGAGAAGGGTCGGGATCCAGCCCTACAACTATCTATTGCAGGACATCTGGTCAAATCAACGAAGCTTATTTTTCTCAGACATTCAGCCTACCAACTGAAGGAATTCATGATTTCAACACCATTTCAGCTCCTGATCGAATAGATATGCAGACGTTGTTTTCAAACTCAGACCAAGCAGTGAGTTTATCTTCTTCAAGAGAGAAGTAAAAATGGAGTTTTAACTTTTAGCAGATGTGGTGGACAAAAGTATTCTCGCTAAAGCTGGATCTTTTTCTAGTCAAAAAATTTTGAGTCATGACAACAATTATGAAGGATATTAAAATAAATTGGGCAGCTGCTCTTTTTAAAGTTTTCTACAATATGATGATTGAATCCAAGCAATCTTCTGGCTATGCTATTCAAATCAGCAAGCTGCTAGAGCACTTAGGCGTCAATATGCAACAGACAACTACTCTTCACAAGTACATAGTTCTTAATGCTCAGTACATCAATGATCTTTGTTCAAAAAAAATTTCCGAGTAGCATTCTGCTCCTAAAACTGCTTAGCTATCAGCTGAGGACCTCACTACTTCTAAGTTGTCTTAAGTGACCAAGACTGCAGTCAAGAAGATCTCCAAGGCAAAGAGAAAGCCGATAGTTCATCAAAGTGATGACGATGATAGCCAACAAGAAGATATAGCTATCAAACCTTTGACCAAGAAGGCTAGAACTTCCAAGTCTAGACCTACCACTTCACCAGCAAAGCTGATCATACTTCCAATTTCACAAGCTATAGTCACCATGAATAAAACTGGTTCGAGTTCATCTGATGAAGCATTCCATGAAAAGCATTCAAAGCTCAAATATCCGATCCTAAATGGAAAGGAATACCATTGGTTGTACCTATTCAATCAGTTGTAGCCGATCAACAAGGAAGCTCTGAATAAGATGAAGATTGCATCAAAAGCAGTCAAACGCCTCTCCAGACTGTTTTTTCTCCTACCATTTTGCCACCTTCCAGACCTATTGGAGGTCTTTCTACTAGTCAAATCATTGAATATACTCATTCTAATATTTATTTGATAGCTGGAAAATAAAAATCGACAGTGGCCTCTTCTTCAGATGCTAACAAGCCAACCAATGCCATTTAAACTCAAATTGACTTAACCATGGATGAGGTATTGGAATATGCAAGAAAATACCACGGATGTTGTATTTGATGAGTGGTGCAAATACAGGACAACTACTTTTTCCAGAAAGTTAAAGAATAAAGGTGAACTGAGAACCTTAATATTTTTGGAAGAGACTGTTTTGAAAGTTGTCAAAACAGCTGACATATCAATTGCTATGGACCAGAGACAATATTTCTTTGATTTGATAAGAATAAAGCAACTTGCAGCAATTCTTGCTCATCTGAAGGAAAATTATGATCCAACATCTAGAACGGCGTATGAAGATAGAATACTTTTTACTCAATTGGATTGTAGTGACCAATATCCAGAATTAACGATTAATTGGTAATTAATCAAGCAATCATGTTTAAAAGAGATAAAACATGATTAAGGGATTTTCGAATGAGTTTAAAGGATTGAGAATTGAATCCAGAACGATTGAAATTGGCCCGGTAAGAGCTTTGATCTTCAAATTAGATCGGAAGCTCCAAACAGATCGGAGCTATATTTCCAGTTCGGAAGCTCTGGGGAGTTCGGAAGCTCCGATCATCACCAAATGCCAGTTGTCCGAAATATTACGTAAGCAGTGACGTCAATGGTATCGGAAGCTCCGATTGGACTGTCTGAAAAAGGGAGGACACGTGGTTGGCTGAGAGAGATCAAAAACATGGATCGGAAGCTCCGATCGTGCGATTGGAGGTTCCGATCGTGCGATCGGAGATGACTAAAAAAAGGGTGCCGAGACTCATTTTTCACTCGCTCACTTCCCTCTTCTCTCTCACTCTCTCGTTCCTAGCATCTTTAGGCATTTAAGGGGTTTCTAAGAGTCCTACTGGAAATCTAGGAGTGGCGGAGCGCTACGGGGATAGTAGCAAAGCTGTACCCAAGTTTTGGGGGCTGTCGCCATCAGCGAGCTGATGACGGACGCATGTATAACTTTAGATCCCTAAAAATATTAGGGAGTATGTAATAGCTTAGTTAAGGCTTTTAAAACATAATAGATGATGCATAAGTATTTTGCATCGTAGTGCTGGATGGTAGTCTTGAAACCTAGATGGATGCTTCTAGGACTGCCTTAGTAAGGTACGTACGTACTGACTGAGATTACCAGTGGATATGCATGCTTATGTGTTGCATTTATGTGTCATGATTTGCATGTTATTGCATGGATATATTATGCGGAATTTGCATATCATATTGTGCCTGTACATCTTTTGTGATGAGCCAGTTGAGTAGGGTTGCTCAGCCCTGTTGGACGGTTGGGGCACTGAGAGTCACTCTGATCGACGGGTTATGAAGGCTCTTGTGTTTTCGGGGATATCCTAGATCCATGTCCAGTTAAGAGTTAGTGGTTGGGTCCAACGGTTTGATTCCCAGAGGCTACAACTCATTTCCTCGGCGCCAGTCTGAGCAGGTTGATACAGTATATGCCAGATACGAATACCTAAACATATTCATATTGCATGCATCTTATGTTTATGTTTACCCGTACTGGCGTATTGAGCTTTAGAGATCACGTACAGTGTTTTCTGTTTTTTGGACACCCCATTCGACGGGGCAGTTTAAGGTAGTTCCTCTAGGATTTGGGATTCGGTGGTGACCAAGCAAGAGCTACAGGAGTAGTAGCTAGGTTATTGAATTATTTCAATTGGGTTTTATTATTGGAATTTATTTTACCGGTTGTATTCCGCAGTTACTCTGATTAAGATTAATTTATTGACTAATTGCATGCTTAAGTTCTGATTAGTAGGTGATCACGACACGGGTCACTACACAGAGACCTGGCTTGACCCAGTTCGGGTCGTCCGAACCCTTACTTCGGAGCGTCCGAATTCCCACAACTAGCCAATAAGATTTTGTTTCTTATCTTATCTTATCCAATGGAGATCGGATCGTTCGATCGCTGTTCGGATCGTCCGAACCCTGCCTCTCCGCACTGGATCAAGGCCTCCGAATTCCACTTCTTCGGACCGTCCGATCCTATAGTTCGGACGTTGCGATCTCTCCGAGATCTTGGACTCTCCCGGCCATTTTAAAGTTCTCTAGATCCATTTTTCAACTCCTTAGACCAGTTGGGAAATCCCTTAGTCATGTTTGACTATACTTAGCGATCCAGTTGATTCACTGCAGCTCACTCTTAGCCTGCCAAGATCAACCAATTATGCAATCACTTGCAAATTTCCAATCTCTGGAACTGACATGGCTTGATCAATCAACTCTGATCTCGTTACCATAAGTCTCCTAATTGGAATAAAAATAATCTCACTGGTCTACATTCTTATCTCTAGGAAACCGAAAGATAGCTAAGAGTAGATATTGGCACAAGCCCGCACCACTCTGGGCTTACTAGAAAACTGCCTTGTTCACCCAAGATGAACACCAAGGCAAACTAAGCTCAAAACAAGGTTCCCGATCCGAAATTCTGGATCACCCTATCCCATGGAATCCCAACTGTTATCTCTGACAAGTCAGACGAGAACTAATCCCACATGATACAAAATCTGGTATCTGTCCAATCCAAGGTCATACCTCGCTGTGACTGTTGTCAACCCCTAGACTGAAGTAGCCTCCCCAATACAGCCGCTTCTGAAGCACGAATGCTTCCAGGCAACCTCTGAAGCACGAAAGACTCTCAGAGTAACACTGGCATAGGGTCGCGCCTCTTCACGTCTAGTCCCGGTGACAATTCACAACTCTTGGTATTACTTGACCTGGTACCCTGATGAAAACCCATCAACATATGGAAATAACCCTAGAAGGTAAAACAACCAACTGTTCTAAGGAAAACAACCTAGAACAATACCCATGCCCCTGATGAATCACCTCATCCCTGGCACTAACCATAGTCAAACGACTAACTAGGTCATCCTAGGAAAACACCTAGATTCAACCAACTGCAAACATGCAATTCCTAGCAGCCACTATAGTTGAACACTACACATTACACACTTGGACTAATCCCAAAGATCAAATATCACTGATACAAGTTCCGTACAATCTTTATTACAGTCCCATGTAATTACAAAAACCCAATCACATCGAAATAGGTACAATTTTACTGATACAACAATCACCTGGAATCATTAACACCAATGATTCAATACTTATAACTGAAATATTGTTTACAACGAAACTTAAATACAATATTTAAACATGTCTGAATCATGGTACACATCTTGATCTTGAGAATGAAGTTTCTAATATGTCCAAGCATCAATACAAGCATACTGGCCAAACTATTCCGCACGATCTCCTGCAAAGATCTCCGGTATATTCCTTCTGAGGAATTATTGAAAGAGTGGGTGCCCGATGAGCCAACTTGTGGCTAAGGGCTTTGATCACTCTTTGTATAAACAATCTTTTGTTTAATATAATTTACACTTTTATTAATGACAATGACTTTATCTTTCTTCATATTGTTATATTGTGATATACTATTGTTGTTTTGATAAAGACCTTGAATATACAATAGTGTATGTAAGATGTGGTAGAACATGGGGATGTCTATCATGAAACACATCTTATAGTCACTTTATATTCTAAACTGTTCCTAGTCGATTGAGCCGTCCGATAATAAGGATAAGTATCGCTCGAGTTTGAGACTAGCATTTGCGATGCAGAGTACCACGTTTCATTGGTAAGGAACATAGAGATGTTCGAAGCATGCAAACGGATATTCATATTATGAATGATCGAACTATCCTATCCGGACTTTCCAAGTGGTTATCACTTATCGAGTGGATAAAGTCCGCGATTTTGGTTGTACACCATTAGTCCTTACTACTTGAAACATCATTGAGACTTTATATGCTAGTACTTTGCTTTGACTCGTTTACCGACTCTATTGGGGTCATCAGGTGTCGGGATTGGGTACAGTTACAACACATATAGGAGTCGATGCTTTGTTGTCAAGGATTCACCACATACTTGCGAGTGTGGATATCCTATGCGATCTGAGGAGATATTAGTGTGACGAATCTCTGGCCAGAGTACAAGATGTGTTTTAAGAAATGGTTTCTTAGTAGCACATGCGATGTCACTATTTGATCTTCAAGATGTATTGCATAGTTATCGAATCTCGAACGACTCTCGATTTACCAATGATTGTTGATTCGATCGGGATATATGGATGAAGGGACCGTACTGTACGCTAACCAAAATCTATTGGTTCTTGTAGGCACTATCAGTGATACCTAGGGAATCATGGGGCGATGTTGCTAGACGCTCTTACCATGATTCGATGGGCAAGTCGGAAATTGTTGTTCCGAGTCACAAGGAGTTTTGAGCCCACGGCTAGCTGTATCCCTGAACCATTGAGGGTCACACAGAGTAATGGATTTTTAATCCCCGTTGAGATAGTTAAATTTAAAGAGTTAAATTTAATGAACAAAGAAGTTGGACTTCTTAATTATGAGTAGAGGAGTAAGATTTCCTAAAATGACATAGGGATGGACATTTTTTGAAATCACTGAATTCGGATTCAGAAAAATTTATCTTGACTTTAAAAGGTGCAGAAATGGTTTCTGTGCACATTGGTGAAATCGGTTTATCAATCTGAGTCACGATGAATTTTATATTAATTTTTGAACATGCGGGCTTTGCTTGTCGAGCTTGAACTTATGACTAATGGGCCCTAAGCTGTTAGTGGCCTACATTATAAATAAGTTATTGCAGTACAGAAATTACACACAACAGGTCACAATTTTCGAAAAAACCCTAGTTTTCTCTCTAACAGTGGCCGCCCCCCTCCCCTCTGCTCAGGAAAAATCCAGCCTGTGAATTTTGAATTACAGTCTGGTTTAACGGATCAAATTCGTTAATTCTCTTCGTAGAAACTTCTGATAGATTTTCTAGTGCAATCTATCAGAGGGATTAAATCTCTGTTCGTGGACCTGATTGAAGAACAGTTCGTCCATCAGTTCCTGGGAGATACAACAAGAGCAGAGTAATCTGTTGGTGTCCATAATCTCGATTCGAGATTGGAGGTAAAAATTTATAATTGTTATTTAATTTTTACACACACACAATTTAATCGTAAAGTTTTGATACCCATTATGGAATCGTTCCATATAAAATTTTTAAACTTCCGCTGCACCGGGTATCAATTCTGATTGATCTGATCGCCGTTCTCCAACAGTGGTATCAGAGCCAGGTTGCTCAGATCAAACGATTAAATTAATCGATTGTACAAAATATTTTTAAGCCTCGGTTTTTGAAACAAAATAAATATTTTAAAAATTAAAAATTTTTTTTTTCGGGCAAAACCCGGGCAGCGATTGGATCGCTGCCCAGCGCAGCGCTAGGCACTGCCCTAGGGGCAGCCCGGGAATGTCCCAGGCGGCCCGCGGAAAAATTAATTTTTTAATTTTAAAATTAAATTTTAATATGTTAAAATTCTATTTTTTGTCCGATCGAAAATTGTTTTTGATTGGTCCACGAGGCGTCGGATCGAATTGTTCGAGTCCGAAAATTTTAAAATTGATTTTTGGATAAATTTGAATTTTTGGAAAATTTAAATATTTTATCCGTTAAATTGAATTTTGAAATTAATTATTTTTGGTACAATTGATGATAAGATATGATCTTATGGATATATTGAGTAAAATATGATTTTATGTATAAAATTGGATTTTATAGATAAAATATGATTTTATTTGATAAAAAGATAAAATATGATTTTGTATGTAAAATAAGATTTTATATATGAAATATGATTTTATCCTTTTAAATTTAAATTGTCATTGCATGTTATCCAATAAATTAATTTTGAATTAAATGTTATTGGATAAGGATGATCGATTGCCATGACCAATTTTGTAGGTGTATGTTAGGAATTTACATTTGTTTTTATTGTTGTTGGATTTATTAATGGGTCTGGTTTATGACCCAATATGAATTGTCATATGTAATAAAAGTGGGCTTGGTTTATGGCCCGTTCCCACCCCTTAAAAATGTATCCCCTACTTGTCATTGTTATTTATTGTAAATACATTAGATTTAGTGGGAGATGAAGATTTGAAGATGGAGGTGGGCCCAGCAGACAATAAAGACAGAAAAAATATAAATTGGAAGCACAATATAATAGGATTGCATTGCATACTGCATATAACCTAGGATTGGACTAAGACTCGTGATTGGCAACCACGGGTCGATTAGAAATGGAATCGATCATCCTAAATAATATGTGATATTATTATTGTATGCATGTTTTAGACAAAATTGTGTGAATCCGGCAAGCATACAAAATTTTAAAAAATGATGAGACAAATTTTCAAAATTAAAATCCCTCATTTTAAATATGATTTAAAATTGATATCAAGATAAATAAAGGAAATTTAAATTTGTTTAAATGTTCCTACCTTCCATCAACGATCAATGTATGAGATGCTACCCGCGGATACGGTCCGGCTCATATTATTGGGGGGGCCCGTTCGTCGGAAAGCTGTACATTGGATCGACACATGTTGTAAGTTCGGTGGAACTCCCATGAGATCGGCTCATATTATTGGGGGATCCACATGGCGACCGTCCATCACAACTTAATATTGATAGGTCATCTTGACATGTCACAATAAACGACGTCATATTATTGGGCCCTTATTGGACATGAGGTAAAAACGTGGAGGTTACTTTGGAAGCAATTGGGCTCTACCTTTTGAAAATTATGGTTGGCTGATATTATTCGGGACCATAGTTTGTCAATTGGACACCATGTTCTCACTAAGGAAAACAGTTTCCCGTTTTCACTAGAGGGTAGTGAAATCGTTAAAATAGTGGGAGTGAGATTCATAAAATAAATTTCGCCTATTTTATGTCTTAGTAAATTACTTAAACAATCACTGATATTTGTCTGTTTCTTTTCAGTATTTCATAAAGATGAATTCGCGTAATCCACTTTTCTCGATCCTCGAACAAAATAAATTGACTGGCGCAAACTATACGGAATGGTTCCGTAAGTTGAAGATTGTCTTGACTTCGGAGAAGATGCTCTACGTGTTAGAAAAATCTCCTCCGAAGGAAGCACCAGCTGACATAAGTCCGGAAGAGTTAGCCAAACTTGATACATGGTGGGACCATGATATCAAGGCCAAATGCTATATGCAAGCCTCGATGTCTGATGAACTCCAGAGACGATTTGAGGACACCGTGAATGCTGCTGACATTCACGTACAACTCAAGGAACTTTTTGGGGCTCAATCGAGGGCTGAAAGGTTCGCTACTATAAAGGAGCTAATGACGTGTCGCATGCGTGAAGGGACTTCGGTCCGTGATCATGGGGTACGAGTGATTTGGCTCATACAGAAGTTGGTAACCCTTGATTTGGTGTTGGAGCATGAACTCAAAGTGGACTTACTACTTCTATCTCTTCCTTCTTCGTTTGACGGATTTGTGGTGAATTTCAATATGAACAAGATAGAGGCCTCCCTTGAAGAGATGGTCAATATGCTTGTGACATATGAATCCACATTAAAGAAGGATAAACCGGCTTTCTTGGTGGGCTCCTCTTCTTCTGCTAAGAAGGGGCCAAGTACAAAGGGTAAGAAACGTTCTGCCCCACCCAAGAAAATCGAACCCGAGAAGAAGTACAAGACAAAGGCTTCAAACATGGAAAAGTCCAAGGATGTTTGCCATTACTGCAAGAAGCCCGGTCATTGGAAGCGTAACTGCAAGGAATATCTAGAGCAGTTGCGAACTGCAAAGGGTATGTTCTATATTGAAATAAATGTTTCACTTAATACTAATTCTTGGGTATTGGATACCGGATGTGGATCTCACATTTGCAATGATTTGCAGGTGATGACAAGAAGTCGCAGGCTTAGAATGGGTGAGACCCAGCTGAGGCTCGGAAATGGTTCCAGAGTTGAAGCTAAAGCTGTGGGAGATATTTATTTAATTTTGCAGAACGGTTTTAAGTTACTTTTGAGAGATGTTTTATTTGTTCCGGATTTGATTAAAAACATTATTTCTGTTTCTATGCTTGATAGAGATGGTTATTCTTGCAATTTTGTGAATGGGATTTTCAATATTTACAAGAATGAATGTTTGATTGGAAATGGGCAACTTGAAAATGATCTATATAACTTAAAACTAAAAGAAGTTCCAATAAATTATGTTGATAAACCGGCAACAACAAACAAAAGGAAAATCGATAGCCAAAACCCGGAAAACCTTTGGCATGCTAGGCTAGGTCATATTTCCTCAAGGAGGATGAACAAGCTAGTGGGAGAGGGCATGTTTGATATGTCTGATATTAACTCTCTACCTACTTGTGAATCCTGTCTGAAAGGAAAAATGACTAAATCTCCTTTTAAGGGGAAACCTGAGCGTAGTCAAAATCTGTTGGATTTGATCCATACAGATGCTTGTGGTCCATTTAGAGTTGGTACTCAATATGGCCACACCTACTTCATTACCTTTACTGATGATTATTCTAGGTATGGGTATTTATATTTAATGAAATATAAGTCTGAAGCATTTGAAAAGTTCAAAGAATTCAAGGCTGAAGTAGAAAACAAGCTAGGTAAAAGTATTAAAGCACTTCGATCGGATCGAGGTGGAGAATACTTAAGTACCGAGTTTTTGGACTATCTGAAAGAGAATGAGATTTTCTCTCAGTGGACTCCTCCTATGACACCACAGCTGAATGGTGTATCGGAGCGTCGTAATCGAACTTTGTTGGACATGGTTCGATCCATGATGAGCTTCACTGAGCTTCCACCTTCGTTTTGAGGCTATGCGCTTGAAACGGCGGTATTGTTGTTGAACAACGTCCACACTAAAGCAGTGGACAAAACACCATACGAGTTATGGAATGGAAAAGCTCCTAAGTATTCGTACTTGAGGATTTGGGGATGTCCTGCTTACGTGAAGCAGACAGTGGGAGATAAGTTGGATAGTCGATCCACCTTATGTTATTTTGTAGGGTATCCAAAAAATTCAATCGGATATTATTTCTATTATCCTGCTGAAACAAAGGTGTTTGTTTCAAGGAATGCCACCTTCTTGGAGAAGGAGTTCTTATTGGATAAGAAAGGCGAGATGATGGAACTCGAAGAAATTCGAGAAGAACCCGAAATACAAAATAACGATCCTACACCTCAGGAACCATTGATAGACACGCCTATACCTAGAAGATCCGAGAGGACTTCTAGACCTCCTATTCGATATGGTCTTCTTCTTGAAGGGGATCAAGATGAACCCGATGTTGGATGTGATCCAAGAAACTTCAAGGAAGCAATTTCTGATGCGGATTCAAATATATGGCTTGAAGCTATGCAGTCGAAAATAGATTCGATGCATACAAACCAAGTTTGGTCTTTAGTAGATCCTCCCGATGGAATTGTTCCAATAGGGTGTAAATGGATCTACAAGAGAAAGCTTGGGCCTGATGGTAAGGTATTGACCTACAAGGCGCGATTGGTGGCGAAAGGTTATACTCAAAGACAAGGAGTTGACTATGATGAAACCTTTTCACCAGTTGCAATGTTCAAGTCCATAAGGATCCTTATTGCCATAGCTGCTTGGTATGACTATGAGATATGGCAAATGGATGTAAAGACTGCTTTTCTTAATGGAGACATTAAGGAAGAAATCTATATGAAGCAGCCTGAGGGGTACACATCCATGGGAAGCGAGCATAAGGTATGCAAGCTTCAGAGATCAATTTATGGTCTAAAACAAGCATCAAGAAGTTGGAACCAGAAATTTGATGACACAATAAAGGATTTTGGTTTCATCAAGAACCCGGAGGAACCATGCATGTATAAGAAAGTAGTTAAGGATGCTGTGACATTCTTAGTACTTTATGTTGATGACATCCTACTCATTGGGAATGACGTAGGGATGTTGCAGTCAACAAAGATATGGTTATCAGGTAGATTCTCGATAAAGGATTTGGGTGAGGCATCCTATATTCTAGGGATACAGATCTATAGAGATAGATCTAAGAGAATGATAGGACTCACTCAATCAACCTACATCGACACCATATTGAAACGGTTTTCAATGGATGGGTCCAAGAGAGGACATCTACCCATGTGTCATGGAGTTTCTCTATCCAAGTCTATGTGTCCCAAGACGGATGAAGAGATAGAGAAAATGACACATGTACCATATGCGTCAGCCATAGGTAGTATCATGTATGGGATGATATCTACCAGACCGGATGTAGCATTTGCTCTGAGTGTCACGAGCAGATATCAAGCTAATCCCGGTCAAATGCATTGGAAAGCCATGAAGGACATTCTTAAGTACTTACGAAGGACTAAGAATATGTTCATGGTATATGGAGGAAGAGAACTAAAATTGGAAGGCTATACCGACTCTAGCTTCCAAAGTGACGTGGATGACTCGAAGTCAACCTCTGGATTTGTGTTCATGCTCAATGGAGGTGCTGTCTCTTGGAAGAGTTCCAAGCAGGACACCACAGCGGATTCCACCACTGAGGCAGAATACATTGCAGCATCAGCTGCTGCTAAAGAGGCCGTTTGGATGAGGAATTTCGTCCAAGAGTTGGGCGTCATTCCTGAAGTTGTTGGTCCAGTCCCGGTGTACTGTGACAACACGGGTGCCGTTGCTCAGGCAAAGGAACAAAGGTCTCATCAAAGATCCAAACACGTACTGAGGAAATACCACATCATCCAGGAGATTGTGGAAAGAGGAGACATCACTGTCGAAAGAGTGGCCTCTGCAGACAATATCGCTGATCCACTTTCTAAGCCCTTGCCAGGACCATTATTTGACAAACATCGCGAAGCAATGGGTCTACGTAGTATGACTAGTTGGCTATAGGGCAAGTGGGAGATTAAAAGAGTGGGTGCCCGGTGAGCCAACTTGTGGCTAAGGGCTTTGATCACTCTTTGTATAAACAATCTTTTGTTTAATATAATTTACACTTTTATTAATGGCAATGACTTTATCTTTCTTCATATTGTTATATTGTGATATACTATTGTTGTTTTGATAAAGACCTTGAATATACTATAGTGTATGTAAGATGTGGTAGAACATGGGGATGTCTATCATGAAACACATCTTATAGTCACTGTATATTCTAAACTGTTCCTAGTCGATTGAGCCGTCCGATAATAAGGATAAGGATCGCTCGAGTTTGAGACTAGCATTTGCGATGCAGAGTACCACGTTTCATTGGTAAGGAACATAGAGATGTTCGAAGAATGCAAACGGATATTCATATGATGAATGATCGAACTACCCTATCCGGACTTTCCAAGTGGTTATCACTTATCGAGTGGATAAAGTCCGCGGTTTTGGTTGTACACCATTAGTCCTTACTACTTGAAACATCATTGAGACTCTATATGCTAGTACTGTGCTTTGTCTCGTTTACCGACTCTATTGGGGTCATCAGGTGTCGGGATTGGGTACAGTTACAACACATATAGGAGTCGATGCTTTGTTGTCAAGGATTCACCACATACTTGCGAGTGTGGATATCCTATGCGATCTGAGGAGATATTAGTGTGACGAATCTCTGGCCAGAGTACATGATGTGTTTTAAGAAATGGTTTCTTAGTAGCACATGCGATGTCACTATTTGATCTTCAAGATGTATTGCATAGTTATCGAATCTCGAACGACTCTCGATTTACCAATGGTTGTTGATTCGATCGGGATATATGGATGAAGGGACCGTACTGTACGCTAACCAAAATCTATTGGTTCTTGTAGGCACTATCAGTGATACCTAGGGAATCATGGGGCGATGTTGCTAGACGCTCTTACCATGATTCGATGGGCAAGTCGGAAATTGTTGTTCCGAGTCACAAGGAGTTGTGAGCCCACGGCTAGCTGTATCTCTGAACCATTGAGGGTCACACAGAGTAATGGATTTTTAATCCCCGTTGAGATAGTTAAATTTAAAGAGTTAAATTTAATGAACAAAGAAGTTGGACTTCTTAATTATGAGTAGAGGAGTAAGATTTCCTAAAATGACATAGGGATGGACATTTTTTGAAATCACTGAATTCGGATTCATAAAAATTTATCTTGACTTTAAAAGGTGCAGAAATGGTTTCTGTGCACATTGGTGAAATCGGTTTATCAATCTGAGTCACGATGAATTTTATATTAATTTCTGAACATGCGGGCTTTGCTTGTCGGGCTTGAACTTATGACTAATGGACCCTAAGCTCTTAGCGGCCTAAATTATAAATAAGTTATTGCAGTACAGAAATTACACACAACAGGTCACAATTTTCGAAAAAACCCTAGTTTTCTCTCTAACAGTGGCCGCCCCCTCCCCTCTGCTCAGGAAAAATCCAGCCTGTGAATTTTGAATTACAGTCTGGTTTAACGGATCAAATTCGTTAATTCTCTTCGTAGAAACTTCTGATAGATTTTTTAGTGCAATCTATCAGAGGGATTAAATCTCTGTTCGTGGACCTGATTGAAGAACAGTTCGTCCATCAGTTCCTGGGAGATACAACAAGAGCAGAGTAATCTGTTGGTGTCCATAATCTCGATTCGAGATTGGAGGTAAAAATTTATAATTGTTATTTAATTTTTACACACACACAATTTAATCGTAAAGTTTTGATACCCATTATGGAATCGTTCCATATAAAATTTTTAAACTTCCGCTGCACCGGGTATCAATTCTGATTGATCTGATCGCCGTTCTCCAACAATTATCTATGCTCACTTACCAACCTTCCAGCTATGCTCTGCATCAATGCATGTCAGCAGACTTCCTCTGCACAAGATCTAACCTACAAGATATGCCTGCATCCATCACATGTATTTGAACATGAAGTTTCCCGTCTGCCTGCCGAAAGCATCGACACAAGCATACTGACAGGGTTAACTTCTACACGAGTTTAAAGACCTTACACAATTTACCAGTCATGCCTTAATTACACAAGGCATTCCTTGGTCAAGGTCTTTATGACAATATCTCCAACCGCTTGTGGAGAATCTTCAGAGTAGTGACATCATGGCCGAACGAAATAGACGCAAGCATCAAGTATGTCCCAACCAATCCTCTGCCACTGCCTCTGACATCTGGTACTCGATCCAAAATTAGGATCCACATGATTCGAAATCTTGGTGTCTCGAACGCGATCCTTTTTCTTGCCCAAAAGTCTCTTTGTATGCTCTGATACCAATAAATGTAGCAACCCAACCCGGATCCACTACTAATTAGAGAATTAGAGCTTAGTTAAGCATGCAATTAACACTAATCAGAATACATTGCGGAAATTTTAAATAAATGCTGACCGACAGAATACAACCGGTTAAATAAATTCAATATACAACCCAATCGAATGAATCTTAATAACAATGGAACCTACAGCTAATCCTGTTGTCCTCTCTGGTCACCAACTACTCCAAGTCACCCGGCGCACTACCTGTACCTGCCCCATCGAATGGGGTTTCCAGACATACAGAAACACTAGACGTGAGCGATTACGCTCAGTACAGAAGCAATGATATATAAACATATATGCATCATGTAAATGGATTTAAAACCCTGGTAAAACAGTCTGCTCAGGAGCGCCAATGAATATACAATATCATGCTGGATAGCTAGTCCGCGGGGTACTCTTATACTCCTCTATCACTGTAGCGTCAAACCCCGCCGTCGCGGTGTCTCCAAGTTATAGATAAAATAGTGGGGGCTGAGCCTCCCCATACACTCGACTCACCTCTCACGAGATGCAGTCTGGTATAAAATCATGCATGTGCTAAAGTAGTAAAAACATGGTATATACAAAGAACATACAAATGCAACATATAAGATCATATATCATGTCGGCTATCTCGATCAGTACTTATGTACCTTACTAAGGCAGTCCTAGAAGCATCCATTTAGGTTCCAAGCCTACCATCCAGTACTACAAGTCTACAATTCAAAATACCCATGCATCACTAAATATGCTCTAAAAGCCTTAACTAAGCTAATAGATACTACCTAATAATTTTTGGAGTTCAAATCTATACCTGCGTCCGTCGTCAGCTCGCTGATGGCGACTGTCTCACAACTTGGGCACAACTTCGCAATATCTCCGCTACTGCTCCGGACACTATCCGCCAACTCCTACTCTTAAATAAAAGCCCCCAAAGCCCTTAAAATGAGCTAGAATGGGAGAGAAAGGAATCGGAAATGAGAAAAGGAAATGACCCTTGGACCTTATATTTATAGAGCGTGTTCAGACGGTCCGATCCCACCTTCGGATCGTCCGATCTCTGCATGCGTGACATGTGTCACTGCCAGCACTTCGGACCATCCGAAAATGCACTTTGGATCGTCCGATCCCAATATTATGTCATCCGTGACGTCACCAACTCAGACACCTGGCTTGACCTAGTTCGGATCGTCCTAACCCTTACTTCGGAGCGTCCGAACTCCCACACCTAGCCAATCAGATTTCATTTCTTATCTTATCTTATCCAATAAAGATCGGATCGTCCGATCCTTGTTCTGATCGTCTGAACCCTACCTTTCCGCACTGGATCAGGGCCTTCGAATTCCACTCCTTCGGACCGTCCGATCCTATAGTTTGGACCTTCTGATCTCTCCGAGAACTTGGACTCTCCCAGCCATTTTCAAGTGCTCTAGATCCATTTTTCAACTGCTTAGACCCGTTCGGAAATCCCTTAGTCTTGTTTTACTTAATCTTAACATGATTACTTAATTAATTACCATTTTATCATTAATTCTGAACAAGGTTCACTACAAGCACACATGTATATATATATATATATATTATATTATGTTACATTTCATTCAAATCGGGAATCCTGTATTTGTATAAAAAACATGCCGATCTCAACTGATTACATCACATAACAGTCATATAAAATATTTACTATGATTTATTCGATACCTCAAGAAACGAAATAAAACTTGCCTCGTTTTGGAACGTATATGGATCGTTGGTGACATCGACGAAGGAACGATGCCCCGAGAACGCTAAAAAATCGCTCGAAACGAGCCTTTCTTCCTTCCTCACAAGCCCTAGCTGCCCTCCTATATTCCTATCCTTTCTCACTTCCTCTATCTTCTCTCGTTTCTTTTTTTTTTTCGTGAAAAGTAAATAAAATAAAGGAAATCTGCTCTTATAAATATTTTATTTAAAATTGAGACTCACACTCCTAAAAATTGCTAAAAAAATAATAGGAGCTGTTAAAAGTTTTAAAATGTGGCTTAAAATTTTTTTTTTAAAAAAAGTATTTTTAAAGGAAATTTTAAATCTCCTACTGTCAAAATTAGAATTTAAAAGGCTGGGATTTTCCTCTACCTCAAAATATTTTAAGCTTTCCCTATATACGGGCATCCTCCTCTGACAATCACCTCGACTAGGGGTGCAACTAACCGAATCGAGCCAAATAATAGTAAAAATTTAAGGCTCGAGTTCAGCTTGAATTAAGTATATTCGATTAGAGCTCGATTCGAATCTCGAAAATTTCAAATATTTTGGCTCGAGCTCGGCTCGAAATAAAGTTTGAGTTTGAGTTCGCCTCGAAATATTTGAACCTATTCGTGAAATATTCAAACTATTAGTCGGATATTATGGTTTGAAAGCTTGAAATGCACGAAATTTTGAAATGTATATATATTTATTATATCATTATATTATATTAATAAAATATGAAGGCTCGCGAACTATTGGCGAACTATCGAATAAAATAATTTTGGCTCGAGCTCGGCTCAAAAAAGTTCAAACATGTTTGGAATTGGCTCGAGTTTGATAAGTTCAAAAACAAATCAAATATTTATTGAGTCATCTCGAAAAGCTCACGAACCGGCTCGATTTGTTTACACCCCTAACCTCGACCCCATCTCCTAAAAAAATTTAAAAATTAAGACAAGAGCATTAAAATATTAAAAAAAAATAAAATTTAAATTAGTCAACAAAAAATAAATAAACATCAACATTAACATATGCCAGTTTATTTTCCTGAAACTTTGTCATGCGGTTTTGGTGGTTATGGAAATTTCTGGGCATTACAATCCACCCCTTTTACAAGAATTTCGTCCTCGAAATTCAACTTACCAAATAATTCTGGATACTGGTTATGCATATCTGACTTGGTCTCCCAATTTTCATCCTCTACTATGTGGTTCGTCCACTGCACTTTAACCATGGGTATGACTCGACTCAGTCTCCTCTCTTGCCTCTCGAAAATTTGGACTGGTCTCTTATCGTAAGTCAAGTCTGGTGTCCACTACAGTGGTTTGTATTTCAGCACGTGTAAGGGATTCGACAAGTATTTTCGGAGCATAAATATATGGAAAACTTTGTGGACTGCAGATAGGTGAGGTGGCAATTCTACTCTATAGGACAATGTCCCTACTCGCTCCAGAATCTCAAATGGTCCTATGTACCTCGGGCTCAACTTCCCCTTGCTGAATCTCATCACACCCCTCGTCAGAGCAAATTTCACAAAAACGTGATCCCGTACGGCAAATTCTAAGTCATGTCGTAGCCTATCAGCATAAATATTTAGGCAACTCTGTGCTATCCTCATTTTGTCCCAAATTCGCATGATCACATTGGCTGTCTGTCTAAGCAAGTCCGGTCCCAATTCAGCTCATTCTTCTACATCATCCCAGTGGATTGGTGATATGCACTTTCTCCCATGCAAGGATTCATACGACCATCTCTATAGAAGCCTGATAGCTGTTATTGTATATGAACTCGACCAGTGGCATCTTTGCATCCCAAATACCTAGGAAATGTATGGAAAATGCCCACAATAGATACTCCAAAGTCTGAATCACCCTTTCAGATTGACCATCTGTCTGAGGGTGAAAGGCTGTACTGAATGCCAATGAAGTCGGATGATCTCTCTGACGTAGATATCGGCATACCTGCTCATAATGTATATCGTCCTTACTGGCAGGAAATGTGCTGTCTTGTTAAGACGATAAAATATAACCCAAATCGAGTTATAACTGTGTAGTGTCCTCGGCAATACCACTACAAAATCCATTGTGATGTTTTCCCATTTCCCATTACGAAATCAAAGTGGTTTGGACCCGTTGGGTTGGCTTGCCCTACCCCGCCCCGATATATTGTGTTGACAAATTTCCAACCCGCCTAAATTGTGGGTCGCCCCGCCCCGCCAAGTGGTGGGTTGCGGGCCAACCCACCCCAACCCGCCAAATATAACTTAAAATTTGCGTGTCGACCTGCCCACACTGTCAAATAGATGTGTTGGGTTGATAATTTTCCAAATCGCCTAAATGATGGGCCGCCCCGCCCCGTCTTGCCAACTGGCGGGTTTTGGTGGGTTGTGGGTTGGCCCGTCCTTCCGGCCTGTTTTGACAGATCTAGAAGTGACCTCAACATACCAGCTTGCCTCTGATGCTCTGCTTTCACTTTTTGGCATGTGAGACACTCGGAAACATACTTGGAAATGTCTTGCTTCATCCCTGGCTATCAATATAACTGCTGCAAGTTCTTGTACATCTTCGTGCCCTTGGATGTATAGAGTATATCGATGTATGAGCTTCCTTACTATCTCTACTAAAAGGTTGTCAACTTTTGGAATCCACAATCTGTCGTGGTATCGAACGATGCCATCCTCCATGATATACAATTTTCGGCCCTTTTTCTCATCTCAATGCCTCCACTTACTTAGCTGCTCATGAGTCGACTGACCTTCTAGAATTTTTTGTCTCAAAGTACGCTGAACTGTCACTGTGCCTAGCCTAGTAGAAACTTCCTCAGTTAGCGTTTCCAGATTGAAATTTTACATCTCAACAATAAATGGCCTTTGAACTGTCAACTGAGCCACTCCTCCTGATTTTTGACTCAATACATCAGCAACTACATTGGATTTTCTTGGATGGTAGTTGATGTTGCAGTCATAATCCTTCACCAACTCTAGCCAACGTCGATGCCTCATGTTCAACTCCTTCTGTGTGAAAAAATACTTGAGACTTTTGTGATCGGTAAATATCTCAAATTTCTCTCCATACAGATAGTGTCTCAAAATTTTGAGGGCAAAAACCACTGCTTCCAATTCCAGATCATGAGTCGGATAGTTCTTCCACGATTCTTTAACTTTCTGGAGGTATAAGAAACCACTCTGTCATTCTGCATCAGCACTGCCCCCTATCCCAGCTTCGATGCATCCGTGTATAGGACATAACATCCTTGCCCGATCGTCATAGATAACACAAGGGCTTGCATCAAAGCCTGATTCAACTTATCAAACGCATTCTGACACTCAGAACTCCAAACATACTTCATGTTCTTCTTCATCAGTGAAGTCAATGGCACTGCCATCTTTGAGAACCCCTTGATAAAGCGTCTGTAGTATCTCCACAATCCCAAGAAACTGCGGATCCATCTATAGTATCTCCACACTCTTTGGAATAGGCCAATCCCTTACTGCCTTTACTTTTTCAAGGTCCACTTCAATCCTATTTTTTAAACTACATTGCCTAGGAATACCACTTTCTCCAAACAAAACTCACATTTGCTGAACTTTTCAAACAACTGTTTTTCTTTCAAAATCTGCAGCACTAACCTCAGATGATCTTGATGCTCATCTTGGCTCCTAGAGTAGATCAAAATGTCATCAATGAATACTATGAAAAATTGATCCAAGAAGGGCTGGAACATTCTGTTCATCAGATCCATCCACAATCCCAAGAAACTGCGGATCCATCTGTAGTATCTCCACACTCTTTGGAATAGGCCAATCCCTTACTGCCTTTACTTTTGCAGGGTCCACTTCAATCCCATTTTTGAAACTACATTTCCTAAGAATACCACTTTCTCCAAACAAAACTCACATTTGCTGAACTTTTCAAACAACTGTTTATCTTTCAGAATCTGCAGCACTAACCTCAGATGATCTCGATGCTCCTCTTGGCTCCTAGAGTAGATCAAAATGTCATCAATGAATACTATGTAAAATTGATCCAAGAAGGGCTGGAACATTCTTTTCATCAGATCCATTGTAGTTTCCTGATTCTAAATTAAGTTAATAAACTGCTTAAACAAGTTTAATTGGTCAAAACATGATTAAGGAATACTCAATTGGATTTAAAGTGTATAAAATCAGATTCAGAACATTCAGAATTGGTCCAGTAAACCCCAAGCTTCTGGGTAGTTCGGAATCTCCGAACAGGTTCGGAAGATGATGTTGAAGATTGGATGCAAAGAGAAGTTCGGAAGTTCCGAACTGCAGATTGGAAGGTTCGATTTCCCTTTAACAAATATTTATGGGGTTTCTGATTGGTGATTAGATAGGGGTGAGTTCGAAAGCTCCGATCCCAAGTTCGTAAGGTACAAACTCCATCGATAGCATGAGTTGTCCAATCACAAGACACGCGTTCAATGGGTAGAGATTGAAAGCTCTAATTGAATAATCGGAAGCTCCGAACACTGATCGAAATGTCCGATCCCTAGTTCGGAAGTTTTGAACTTCGCCTATAAATATGGGTCGAGGCTGCCATTGTTAGATGAAAATTCACAAAATCCTATCCCATTCCATTCTATATTCTGGGTCTTTTAGGCGTCGTCTCGAAGGCCAGGGTATCAAAGCACTACCGAGATCGTAGAAAAGTTGTGTCTAGAGTTTGGGATCATCGCCATCAGTGGGTTGACAATAGACACATGTATAATTCTAGACTTTAATTATTTTTTAGGAGTAGCGATTAGTCTAATTAAGGTTTTTAGAATGCAATTAGTATTATGGTAATTACTTGGTTATAGGCTTGGACTTGTGAGTCAGATTGGCTTTGCTTGAATAGAGGTACGGATGTTGTGACGTCCCGTATTTTTAGACATTTTTAAGAATTTAGATGCGGAAAAATGTGTGGAAAATTTTCAAATACAACAGTTCTGGGCATGCATTGCGTTTTCAAGTTCAACAAATCGTGATTGAAATTAAAATCTATTTAAATAACACTTAAAAATCTAATGACTCTAACGTGCATTAAAGATTTGAAACAAAGGATACAACCCTATAGTCAACAACCGGTTCTTTTACGGGAATGCCAAAACTATTACTTACATAGCAAACCTAAACCGACAATTAAAATCTTAGGAAGACAGACAAAACATGAGTTAAAAATAAAATAAACTTGGTGCGGAAAATACTTTTAAAACGTTCGTGAAACCAAGCATAAAAATATCATAATGAAATAATCGACATAAGTTTTAAAAACTTAAAATCATTAGAACTCATCGTCACGAGACCGTCATTGAAAATACTTAAATCTTAAATTTTCTTTACCACTGAATTTTAATGGTCGCACATCAAAATAATGTAATAAAAAAAAACAATAAATATAGGCAAAACTTCTCGCTTTAAAATGCCAGAGATTCGAACAGTCGTGTCATACAATGTATTTGCATCTTGGACTCTTCAGCCTCTCTACCAAAGCTATTATTTCATTTACTTCTCAATTCCAACTGCACCAATCAAGCACAGTGAGTCTAAAGACTCAACAAACATTATTCATATACAAAATAAATACATAATAAAAATCATCATGATTTGGACGTGCGAGACTTAAACATAAACATCATGCATAAAAAAACATATATCATAAAATTCTTCATTTGGGGTGATGAAATACATTCAATTGTGATAGACACAATTTATGAGCACACTGGGTTCCTGTGATCACGGTCGTTGTACAACAAGCATATGAAACATACTGGCCTTGGCCAATATGTCTCCCATCTCTGCCTTGGCTGCTTAAACTTTCATTCTTTGGAAGGGCCATTCCAGGGCTCAATCCAGAGTACCAATCCCGTACTGCTAACAGAAGAACACATACAATATCAAAAAATATTTTTCATGTAACATCAAACATCATCATCATCACAAAATTATTCATACTTTATCATCATAAAAATTTTCATCATAAACTTTCTCATAACTTTATCATTCTCATCATAAAACAATTTCGTCATAAAACTTCTTATCGCTCGTGAAACATACTTAAAAGCATCTTAAAATCATCACGTCATCATGAACCTTGAAAATAACTTGAAACTAGATATGTCATGCTCTTTGAATTCTTTCGTACTTGAAAATCATGCATTCTAAATAAAATAAAGATAAACACGTCCATTTAAATTTACAACATTTCATTCTTTTCACAAGGAACATAACTTTCGTGAGAACATACTAGCATATAATGCAATACATAGCTAAACTGATCCACATGCGTTGGTCTTTTCGTTCTTGGCTTCAAAACATGAAAATTTTTGCATAAGAACTCTTAAAAATACTAAACAAAACCTTAAAAGACCATAGAAGTGAATTTAGGACCTCAAATATGTAAAAACATATGCTCGGGATAGAATCTAGGGCACTGGGGCCCCCAAGCACGACCATTGGAGCTGGGGCATCCAAAAAGGGGCACTGGAGCACCACTGTAGTGACCCAACCCTGAATCACTAATTAACCAAAGCTTAAAGCATGCAAATCAACTTAAAAGAGAAAATAAAAAAATCCAGCGAAAACTTAATTAAAAAAACTAAAACCACCAGCAAAATACAACCGGTCTAAATTCTGAATACTGCAATAACCAATACTGTTATACAACCCATCGAAAATAATACTAAAAATCCCAACATGGAAAAACTAGTACAATACAAATCAACCCTATTGTAGCTCAACAACCACTACCATTGGGTCCGTCCAAGCTGAGTCCTGCACCATGGAATGGGATGTCCAGAAAAAAAAACCGAGGACGTGAGCATAAGAAGCTCACTACGAAAGCATGAGAATACAAGTGCTATAAATGTTAATGCAAGTGAAGGGTATCGGAAACCTATACAGAACACTGCTCAATCAAAGGAACCATGGTATTTAGCATGCTGGGCCGTCGCATCAGGAGGTGGCTCCCATACCATAAACCTTGGACATATCTGGATCCAAAACCATGACATCCATCCACAAATATAAAGGAGCTGAGCGACCCCTCTACTGGTTATATCAATAATAAAGGCTCAACATGTAATGCACGCATCATAATATCCGTGACATAATCCATGCACATATACAAAATGCCACATAAAACATGAAAACATATAACAAGCATACTCAACCAGGGTATCTCGGATAATACGTTCGTACCTCAAATTAAGCAACCTAGCGATACAAGTCCTCTAGTCCAAGCCTATAAGCAGAAAATCATTGTATCACTATTTATTCTCTAAAAGCATTAACTATAATAATAGATACTCACTTAAACTAATCTGAGTCTAATAGTATACTTGCGTCCGTCGTTAGCCCACTGATGACGATAGCCCCAAAACTTAGTCACAACTCTGCTACTACTCTGGAAGCGCTCCGTCGCCCCATGGCCCTCAAGTAGGACGCCTAAAAGACCTTAAAAGCTAGTAGAAAATGAGAGGGGAAATTTGAAAATGAGCATTTGAAATGGCAGCTCTCGGCCCCTATATATATAGGCATAGTTCGGATGATCCGATCTCAGAGATCGGATCATCCGAACTACGAGATCGGATCTTCGGATCCCTTCCAATCAACCCCCTCCGAACACGTGTCTTTCCAGCTGCCGACAGCTGATCAAATCGTTCGATCCCTCCTTCGGATCATCCGATCTCCTAGTCTAGTCAAATCAAAGCCCATACTCCTTATTCGAATGCGATCGGATCGTCCGATCTCCAATTCGGATCGTTCGATCTCTCCGAAGCCTTCGAACTCCCAATCCATCATCCGAAGCGTTCGGATGGTTGGATCCCTTTGCTTAACTCATTTCGGATCGTCCGAACTCTTGAACACTTGGAACTTCCCCGGACCATTTTCGAACATCCTGAATCCGATTTTCCACTCCTTTAACTCATTTAAGAAATCCTAAACTCATTTAAGAACTCCTTAATAATTTTTTAGGAAGTGGATTAGTTAAATTAGTAGTCAGGCTACTACAGCCACCCCTGGCACTAGGGCGCTAGAAACCGGCACCCCTGCGCCTGGGCTGCTTCCAGCGAACGTAAGCAGCGGTGAAAGGTGAAGAAACTCATTTTTTCGTACTTTTGGGTCTTTTTTTATCCTTAATCAAACATACTCACCCACCCATTGAAACTTATGATAAAACACATGAAAAACTTCAAAAACTCGAAAAAGATTCACCCAAAAACATCCATCTTCAAAAGATTTACATCAAAACTTTTCATTTAAAATACACACAACAAAAATCTTTGCACAAAAACATCAAGAACGATTCACGTTTCCCAGTTCTACATCATTCTCTTCAAAATATCTTAAAATCAATGCAATATACATAAATACATTTTTTTCATATCAAAATACATATATATTCTTGATTGGAGGTTTCAAAAGCGTTTAAAACTTGACTTTATTATTTGGTATGGAGAAATCCGGATCTCAAGAACATGACCTAGCCTTGCCACAAATGAATGGAACGATAAAAATTCTCTCAAATGGTGCAGATTTTCAAAAAGAAAGAGAAGGGGAAGAGTTGGCGGCTGAGGAGAAGGGGAAGAGTTGGCGGCTAAACGTGAAGGGGAGGGAGGAGAAAAAAGTTTTGGATTCCAAATTTTATTTTTATATAGAAAACTTATGGGCTGAAAGCTGGCCCATTAATTAAATCAATACTGACTTTTAAATTTATCCCTCAATTACTTTAAAACTTGGCTACCAAGCCTAAATTTAAATAATTTGCACCAAAAACGCTTTTAACTTAAAACTTAATTAAATAACATACATTACTTTTTAATTAAAAGCTACATACTGTCCACTTACCTCTTTAAAATCCTTAAACCTCGTTTGTAGGCTAGTCACAATTCCTTAGTCATGGGGATTAAACTTATACCTGAAACGCAGAAAAAACTAACTTGCAACGATTAAACATCAGATAAATTACATAATATTAAATCATTTAACACAACATTTAAACATATATTTTAACATCTAAAAACTCAACTTTGAAACATAAAAACTCATGCAATATATATAGCACAAAATCTTTTAAACACGACTTTTAAATCATTAATACATCACATAAAAGCTTTAAATTAAACATAACTTTTAATTCATAAATAAATAAAATGAAATCATTTAAAATTCATTTAAAATCCCTTTAATACTCGTGAGTGGATTTATGGATTTTTCGAGTGTTACAGACTTACTATCCGAGACATCTTGGTTGAGTATGCATGTTTATATGACATGTTTTATGTGAATATATTATGTAAAGATTATTATGCTGCATACATTATCATGTTGAGCCTGTACCTTGATATACCCATAGTGGGGTCGCTCAGACCCACATTCTTGATTGGATGGTTGGACCCGCTAGTGCGGATCAGGTAACTGATATCCACGGATTCTTTCTGGTGTGTGTGCCACCTCCTAATTCGACGGCCCAGAGTGCTACATACCATGACTCCACTTGACTGAGCAGAGTTATACCAAGATAGGATTTCGGTGCACATACATTTTCATTAGCACTCATAGCATGTGTATACTCATACTTTCATATTGAGCATTGTTATCGCTCACGTCATCGATTTTGTCTTGGACACCTCATTCCACGGGGAAGGGATTAGGTTGGACGGGCACAAAGGGTGTGGTCGTTGAGGTTGAATTTGTTCTGTGGATGGCGTTTGTTTCCAGTATCAGGTTGAGAGTGTTTTCAGTACTGTTTTTGATGGGGTAGTAAAACTATATTTAATCTTGGATTTTTGGGCTGGCTGTATTCTGCCGGTTTATTTGTTGTAAAACTTTATTTTTGCTGTTTTTATTGGTAATCGTACCTTAAGATTTAATTTCATGCTTAAGATTGTTTGATAGGTGATCCGGGAGCGGGTCATTACATCCATAAACACCGACGGGTCATTTTTCAGTCCAACAGCATGATCAATAACTCATAGTGCCCATATCGAGTCCTGAACTTTTTCTTATAAATATTTGCCTCCTTAATTCAACTGATGGTAGCTAGATCAAAGATTTATCTTTGAGAATACTGCAGCCCCCTGTAACTGATCAAACAGATCTTCGATCCTCGGTAGCAGATATTTTTTCTTCACCGTCAGCTTGTTCAAATCCCGTTAATCGATGCACATTCTCATACTGCCAGCTTTCTTCTTCACAAACAAGACAGGCACACCCCATGGTGAATATCTAGGGCATGTGAACCTTTATCCATCAATTCTTGACCTGCTCCATTAACTCCTTCATTTCAGTCAGCGCTAGATGGTAGGGTGCCTTAGAAAAAGGTGCTGCATTCGGAACTAGCTCGATGGAGAATTTGAGATTTCTGTCTGGAGGAAGTCCAGATAAATCATCAGAAAATACCTCTGGAAATTCACTGACCACTTCTGCCTCTGCAATCTCAGGTCGAACCCTTTCAGAAACCACTGCTATATTGGCTAAGAAGCCATGACAACCATTCCTCAAGAATTTCTGTGCCTTCAAAAATGAAATAAGGCGAGGCAACTTGCTAGTGTGGGTTGCCTCGAAAATGAAACTCTCCCCATGAGGTGGTCGAACCATCACAGTTCTCTGCTTGAAATCAATGGCTACCCCATTTTTTGTCAAAAAGTCCATTCCCAAGATAAAATCAAATCAGGAGTCACTACTCTCCCTTGTAAAATCAGCTCCATGTTCATGAGCATTATGGTTGTCACTAACACTTCCCCTGTTGCCACAGTTACGCAATAATCACCCAACAAAGTTTCGTGAGTAACTGGTAGTCTCCTCACAAAAGAATCAGAAATAAAATAATGCCTAGCGCCTGAGTCTATCAATGCAGTAGTAGGTTCACCAAGAAATAAAATCATACCTATGATAATTGTAGCATCTGGGTTTGTCTGCTCTGCTGTCATGACGCATGCTCTTCCTGGAACTAGCTACCTGAGATCGGGGCAGTCCTTGGCAAAATTTCCTAGTTTTCCACACTTAAAACAAGCATTAGTCCCCACCATGAACTGGCCGGTGTGAGTTTTCTAACACTTGGGAAAGAATGGCTTGCCTCCTTGTCTCGGGGAAGCAATAGATAGAGGTTGTTGTCCCTAAGCGCATTGTGGTGCGGGGTTCTTCCTTTTGGGAGGTCTCTGCTGATCTCCAAACTACAGAGTCTGCCACTTCTCCCATCTATCTCTTTCCAACACTGCTTAGCTTTCGATTCCTTATTCATCGCTGCTTTGTATCTGCAGGTTCAACAAGCAGCACGTCATGCTTTACTGTGGACCTCAACCCATCCAAGATCTGTCTTGGCTTCTTTCCAGCATTTCCCCTTATCAGAGGAACAAAATAGCAGCCCCTCTCAAACTTCCTGACGTACTATGCCACTGTCATGTCCCTGTGCTTCATTGTTAAGAATTTTTACATAAACTGTTTCATCTTGAGTAAATCCAATGTTTCAATCTGAAACATTATTTCTTGGCTTACTGTTCGTCTTACAACAAATCTAATCACAATTCAGTGAGTTGATCATACAGACAAATCATCGTATACAGTAAAGTCAATCAATCTGTTCATAACTACCACCTGTTTACTTTACATAAACTGTTTCATCTTGGTAGTTTCGCAAAATAGTCTTTCAAATCATAATCTCATTTCAATTATGGAGGTCCTAAACTATCATTGAACTTATCTCATCAATGATTTTCAAATTCATCGGAAACTCTCTGTACGTTAAACTTCGAAAACGTACTAATTCTGTTACTTCTATTTGCTTTATCGTCTGATAAAACAATTATCGGATGAATATTGAATTCATTGTTGTGCAATTCTTCAAATTCTGATATCTCTTTTCGGAAATATCAGGCACAATCAAATAATCAATCATAATAGAATTCATTCATTTTGATCTAAGGCTTCAATTCATATCTTAATCTGGCATTCTGTACTGAATTCTCATCACTTCAGTTACTTTCTGTGTTTCTTACATCTTCTAAACAGTTATAGATTGCTTTCCATCAAAAATCATTACGATTGGTCATATATTCATCTGAATATTCAAAACAGAATACACAAAAATCTGAAATCAATTGATCGAATGCCTGTTTCATTCTTCATTTCTATTTCTCAATTAAATTCTAAGAACTTGATCTCGTTTCAATGTGCTTTAAGCCTTCAAAATCAATTCTCACTTAATTGGGATTACAGCAATTCGGACTGTTTTTGTATCTATCTCGATACTTCAAGCACATAAATTCAAAAGATCAATCAATCATGCATTCATCTCTTCTCTTCGTTCTATTTTCCAAATCTCAATTGGAAATTCTATCAGTTATGAGCCATATATATTATTATATACTGAATGTATACATCAACCAATCAGTAACTCTTGAAATTCATAATCAGGGAAACTCACTTAAGTCAAGGTCATCCACAGAACAATAATATGAATGACAATATGCTAAGTGAAAACAACTCACTAGCATCTCAACTTAAGACAATTAAATCAAATCAGACCCTAACAAAGAATAAGAGTCCATCAAAATCGATTGAGGTCGGTACCAAAACCTCGACATTAATATCAAGAATTTCAAAAATCATGATTTATGATGTAAAAACTTCAGTAAAATCAAATAAAGACTCATCTGTAACTGATTTTCATATCATCATCTATTTTGTAAACCTCAAAAGCAGTATTCAATTCATAAACTCATCAATTCTCTGATAAATTCCAGTTCATAACTTAACTAAAGTCAAGAATCTTACTGAAATATATCTGCCATCTCTACTCATCGGCATATCTTTCAATTTTGGTTTAGATCATGATCATATATAATGCATCGAATATACTGATTTCGGCATATTTCTGTAATCACACATCATATAGCAAACCGAAATCACAGAATCTTAATTCGAGATTCTATATCATCATATTCAATTGCACATTATGTTCTTACTGATCTAATTTAATCGCTTTTTATCATCACTTCTTCTACTCATCTGTATTCGATTATTGCATCATCATCTATCATGCAACATAAACAGATATTTCAATACGAACAAAACTTATCTTCAGTTTCAGTTCATCGAAGCAATAGTTCCATTCTTCAGTTCAATTCACACAATCTCTTTTCTGATACAGAGGTGATCATATAAAAAGCTTTCAGCTATCATGAATCTATTGCACCAATAATAAATAGGTCAAAACAAAATAAATCTGTTACCTGAAATTTCATTCTCAGGTGCAATTTCATTTTGATTCTCTGTATACTTCTGGAATAGAAATTGTAACTAAATATGTGTTTCTCTCACACACCGTAGCATCTTTACAATTTCAATCCTTTTGCTTCATCATTCAGCTTCAGTTTTATTAAACAAGACTATGTCTTTCATAACATGTTTCAGTCGTCAACATTTATTCAGACATAATATTTGAATTCAAGCCATAAGTAAACAACTCAATCTTGAGCTTCATTATTATCATCCAAAATTCAAAGAATCATAGTAGACTTGCAAAGTCTAATAAAACATTCTTCAATATTCAAAACATTCAGCTTCAAGATGGTATATTTTTCTTTCTCATCATTTCTATCTGTTGTGGAAAAGAACTATAAACAAAAATCATGTTCTAAGCACTTACCAACAAATTAATATACCTCTGTTCTTTAATCATTTCTTCATCAAAATTCATCAGCTGATTTCTAGGTTTCGAAGTTGGTAGACAGTCAATCTAATACATCATTCATCTGTCTCTTTCAGTTATCTGAACGATTAATCAGTTCTTCAGAACAACTTCTACCTTCAATACATCTAGTCATTCGCTGATATTCTGTTCTGTTTAATCAGAGATACTTCATTCAACTGAGCAATAATACAGTTCTGTTCAATCTGACCATACCATTCTGTTCAGTCTGGCCATACTATACTGTCAGTCTGGGGTACTTACATCACCCAAAGAACAATATTCTCTTCGATTCTGGGTGCTTACATCACCCGGGGAAATTCTTATAATAACATCGATAAGAATTTGAAAATTTACAAATTAGTAAATTAATCAATTCAATTTCAAAGGTAGATCAAGAGTACATGCAATTTATTAAATCATCGAATCAAATACTGCATAATCATGCAATACAATAAATGCATATGACTCACTCTACCCCGCTCAGCTTCTATCTCAGTCCAGAACCTACGCTCTGATACTACCTTTTGTGGGGACCTCGGGTTGCTAATCTCGTTTTAGGGCAGCTAATGTTTAATTAAAAAATTAATCAAACAATTAAAGAATAATAAATCAAGAGCAGAATTATTTTTTTTAAAAAAAAATCTCAGAGCCTAGCTCGATCGGGCAAAATCAGCCGATCGAGCGAGCAAGAAAACAAACTTCTCGGGTCTGCATAAAAATTGGTCTCACTCGATCGGTCAAAACCTACCGATTGAGCGAGCCCAAAATGCTCGATTTTCTGCCTTCAATATAAGGGTCTCGCTCGATCGATAACATTTACCCGATCGAGCGGGAGCCATTTCCAGAAAATAACAACAATACTATTTTGCTGTAAAACCGTGCACATCAGTCCAAATGCCTTCATGATCAACTCATATCATGGTTTATAAATTCTAAAGCATGCATATCAACATGTATAAAGTTTCAGGCATTATAACAAAAGCTTATTACATCAAATAAATAGCATAAAGATATGAAACAAAAAGCTACACAACATCTTCAAAGGTAAGCTTCTAAGCACAAGTTCATATCAAATTCTATGCTATCTAAGTATCATTCTTTCAACTTAAAACCCGAGTCCACACTTTCTACATCTCTCTCCCGAGCTATCAATGTCGTCTCAACAAAGCTCCTGCCCCTCCTGTTGCAATGCACACATACAAAACAAAGCAACAGCCGGATAAACTCCGGTGAGAAATCATTCTCAGTATAATCGACATATAAATGCGTTAAATAAATTCATATCAACTCTAAACATATCAACTCAAGAATAGAGTAAAGATAACGCATATATCGACTCAAACTTCAAATCAAAACTCAATTTATATAGCGCGCTTATCTCAAGAATTGATTCTTATCACTTCATTGCCATCAAGATTCGTAACCGATCTTGACATGGATATCCATCTATCGTTGTCTCATCAGAGTCGAAAATAAGGTCCATCTGACCTTGGCATTAGAATCAATTCAATATCATCATATCATATCAAAAGCAATAAAGATCCACTACCTGTGATGGATCGACAAGAACAATAACAAGTTCATAATCAAAATAAATATAACTAGTATGTGATTTGGCGGACTACTCAAGATTCATCAATCTTGAGTATCATAGTCCTGAATCTCGATATCGTCTTATACCTTTCATTTCATTGAGTCGTAGTTGCTTCAAATCTGTACAACCTTCATCAAATAATAGCCATCAAACTTGCTCAATTTCATCATCCAATCTTCAAGGTAGCATAACTTCAACCTTGAGCTATTCGATCTCGTTTCTCAAATGCTAAAATCTTGAGTCCGAATCTCTTATTTACAATCTGAAACATATCATATCAAGCTATTTATATCAGCTACAACTCACATAAAAATCAGCTCAATCATAACTCAAACGTCAAGGCAAAAAGAGTTACAAACTTTGTTCAATTCTTGACCGATTCGAATTGTAGCTTCTCGAACTCGAAACATGCAAGTATAATCTGATATGAAGTGTAAACATGCTCCATATATCAGCAACCAACTCATATCTAACTCAGCTCAAGCATTATAAACTCAAACATGATCAAAGTCTTGAACCAACGGCATAACGGTATAAATCGGTAACCGAAACGATATCGAATTCCACTAACATCATATTCATCATACACCAGCAATATATATCATCATAAACCATCATCTAAGCAGCTATAGATTTCGAAATATATGCTGTCATATCATAGCAATTACAAACGATCATCATTCTTCAATCCAACTTCGATATCGAACGGCATACGAACTCAAGAACACAAACATAAATGCATAATCTGATCTCTGCCATATATTGATCTTCAAAACATTCCGAGATAATAAAATACTTACATCAAATCGAAGGCCTCGTCGCAAAGATTCCAGAACACTTTTCGAAATCGATATCGGACGACCGACGCAAAAGTTACGGCATTTTGAAAAATCAAAATCAAAAGGAAATGAGGAGGGCTTCGACCTCTGTTCCAAAGTTCTGAATTCTTTCTCAACTAGACACGTTTTATTCTGATTATTATATGTCATAATCGGATATATATTGCTTAATTGCAATTTAGTCCATCAAGTCTTCCTTAATTGCAATTCAGTCCTCGTCCTTCTTTTTAATTCAATTTCAATCCAAAATAATTTAAGAATATTAGAATTAAAATCGAAACTCTAAATATTCCCAATTAAATATACTCGGATTAAAATTAAATAAATTCGAATTAAATCAATAATATCGGCCTTTTGCACTTTAGCCATCGAATCTTCGATATTCGCCAATCAACCCCTGATCGGGTTTCATCTTCAAAATACATCTTCTTTAATTTCCGAAATATGGAATTTAATCTCAAATTCCATAAATATTCAAATCAAATATTTATTCTTTTAATTTAAGAATTCTCGGAATTTAATTCTCAAAATCCGTAAATTCTCAAATTAAATATTTTCGGCTCGAAAATTAAATCTATCATTTCCATAACTTCTCAAATCAATATTAGCCCATAATATGGAATTTAATTCTCAAATCTCATAATTAATAATTTAATATTTTCGGGCCTTACACTCTCCTTTCTCATGTCTGCTCTCTTCTCATGTTTTTTTTTTTTTTTTTTGCGCGTAAAGTAAAAAAATATATATATATGCTCTTATAAATATTTTATTTAAAAATTGAGACTCGCACTCTTAAAAAGTGCTAAAAAAATAATAGGAGCTGTTAAAAATGTAAAAATGAGGCTTTAAATTTTTTTAAAAAAACAATTTTTACTGCATTTTTTTAAACGTCACAGATGTTATAGTTATGATTAATATTAACCATATTTCAATCATAACTAATAAGAGTTGAACTAGAAATATCTTATATATATCAACTTTAATAATCTTAAAATGAGCATCTATATTGTTTATGTGCATGACATGATCACACACTCCACGAATTATTAGTGAGTTTTAAAAGATTATTAAATGGAAAATATCATACTATTCAATTGAACACTAATCTTAACAGAAATATTGTTTTTTTGAAACTATTTGATCTCTCCCGTTTATTTATTAATATAGTGATCACATTAATAAATAGTTTTATTAATGAAAAGTGGTTCATCTTTCCTAATAGTAAATTAGTGTTCATTATACTCTAATGAAGAAAAATTTTCTCCTTCCGCACCTCTCATAATTGTAACCTTGAATCTAGGGAATTTTACAATAGTATAAAATTAATTAACGAAACAAAATGCTGCAAATAAATAAATAAAATACATGATAATTGTAGTAAACCTAATTCTGTTTTACGTGATTAAATATCTTAACATGTTTAAAATATTAATATGATTAAGAGGTTTTAATATGATAAAACCAAGTGAAAAAACGACTCCAGAATGTTCGGAAATGGTCCGTAGGACAATAAGGACTCGGGTAGTTCGGAAGCACCGAACCCGAGTCAAGGGAGTTCGGAGGATTTGAACTGTTCAGATGTATAGGGTGTAGTTCGAAAGCATAGGATGGGTTCAGACTGTCCAAACGTGATATCGGACCTTCCGAAGTGTGTTAGGACATGCACGCTATTGACGTGTCAAATGTGTAAGGACACGTGAGAATTCATGCAGACCGGACCTTTTGAAATAGGAGTTCGGAGCTTCCGAAGTAAAGATCGTAACTTCCGATCATGGATGTTCGGAGACGTGGCAAGCATGCGAGTTCGGAGCTTCCGAACTTTGCTTATAAATAGGCCGCATATTTCTCATATTTAGTTAGCTTTTGGGTGTAAATCCTAGTCCACTGTATATTTTGAGTGTTTACAGACATATTATCAAGGTTTGGGAACTAGGGAGGTGCTACGGGACTTGTAGGAGCTGTGCCAGGGTTGAGGCCTTCGATATCATTGGACGGAGGACGGACGTTGGTATTGTCCGAGATTCCTAGTTGTATTAGAGAGTATCTATTAGCTTAGTTAAGGATTTTAGTGTTGGAAAAACTGGCGAGTTCCCAGACCAGTTACGATTGATACCCGGTGCAGCGGAAGTTTAAAAATTTTTCATGGAACGTTTCCATGGTATGGGTATCAACCGTTCATCAATTGAATTACGTGTGTGTGTAAAATTTAAATAACAATTAAATAAATTTTACCTCAAATCTCGCAACGAGATTAATGGACACCAACAGAACAATTCTGCTCTTGTTGTCTCTCCCTGGAACCGATGAACGCCTTCAATCAGGTCCACGAACAGAGGTTTAATCCCTCTGATAGATTGCACTAGAAAATCTATCAGAAGTTTTCTGCGAAGAGAATACACGAATCTGATTCGCTATTCCTTACTGCGATTCAAAATCACAGACCGGAATTTCTCGGGCAGAGGGGGAGGGTTCGGCCGATTTGTTGAGAGAGAGGCTAGGGTTCGATTTTTGCTCTGTCTCAAAAATTATGACCTGTTGTGTGTAATTTCTGTACTGAAATAACTTATTTATAATGCAGGCCACTAACACCTTAGGGCCCATTAGTCATAAGCTGGGGCCCGACAAGCAAAGCCCACTCGTTCAGAAATTAATATAAAATTCATCGTGACTCCGATTGATGAAACGATTTCACCAATGTGCACAGAAACCATTTCTGCACGTTTTAAAGTCAAAATAAATTTTCCTGAATCCGAATTCAGTGGTTTCCAAAAATGTCCATCCCTATGTCATTTTAGGAAATCCTACTCCCTTACTCTTATTTAAGAAGTCCAACTCCTTAGTTCATTAAATTTAACTCTTTAAATTTAACTATCTCAACGGGGATTAAAACTCCATTACACTGTGTGACCCTCAATGGTTCAGGGATACAGCTAGCCGTGGGCTCACAACTCCTTGTGACTCGGAACAACACTTTCCGACTTGCCCAACGAATCATGGTAAAGCGCCTAGCAACATCGCCCCATGATTCCCTAGGTATCACTGATAGTGCCTACAAGAACCAGTAGATTTTGGTTAGCGTACAGTACGGTCCCTTCATCCATATATCCCGATCGAATCAACAACCATTGGTATATCGAGAGTCGCTCAAGATTCGATAACTATGCAATACATCTTGAATATCAAATTAGTGACATCGCATGTGATACTAAGAAACCATTTCTTAAATCACATCAAGTACTCTGGCCAGAGATTTGTCACACTAATATCTCCTCAGATCGCATAGGATATCCACACTCGCAAGTATGTGGTGAATCCTTGACAACAATGCATTGACTCCTATATGTGTCGTAACTGTACCCAATCTCGACACCTGATGACCCCCTCAGAGTCGGTAAACGAGTCAAAGCACAGTACTAGCATATAGAGTCTCCATGATGTTTCAAGTCGTAAGGACTAATGGTGTACAACCAAAACCGCGGACTTTATCCACTCGATAAGTGATAACCACTTGGAAAGTCCGGATAGGGTAGTTCGACTATTCATCCTATGAATATCCATTTGCATGCTTCGAACATCTCCATGTTCCCTACCAATGAAACGTGGTACTCCGCATCGCAAATGCTAGTCTCAAACTCGAGCGATCCTTATCCTTATTATCGGACGGCTCAATCGACTAGGAACGGTTTTTAGAATATACAGTGACTATAAGATGTATTTCATGATAGACATCTCCATGTTCTACCACATCTTACATACACTATAGTATATTCAAGGTCTTTATCAAAACAACAATAGTATATCACAATATAACAATATGAAGTAATATAAAGTCATTGCCATAAAAGTGTAAATAATATTAAACAAAAGATTGTTTATACAAAGAGTCATCAAAGCCCATAGCCACACAGTTGGCTCACTGGGCACCCACTCTTACAATCTCCCACTTGCCCTATAGCCAACTAGTCATACTACGTAGACCCATTGCTTCGCGATGTTTGTCAAACAATGGTCCTGGCAAAGGCTTAGTAAGCGGATCAGCGATATTGTCTGCAGAGGCCACTCGTTCGACAATGATGTCTCCTCTTTCCACAATCTCCCGGATTATGTGGTATTTCCTCAGTACGTGTTTGGATCTTTGATGAGACCTTGGTTCCTTTGCTTGAGCAACGGCACCCGTGTTGTCGCAGTACACCGGGACTGGACCAACAAATTCAGGAATGACGCCCAACTCTTGGACGAAATTCCTCATCCAAACGGCCTCTTTAGCAGCAGCTGATGCTGCAATGTATTCAGCCTCAGTGGTGGAATCCGCTGTGGTGTCCTGCTTGGAACTCTTCCAAGAGACAGCACCACCATTGAGCATGAACACAAATCCAGAGGTTGACTTCGAGTCATCCACATCACTTTGGAAGCTAGAGTCGGTATAGCCTTCCAGTTTGAGTTCTCGTCCTCCATAAACCATGAACATATTCTTAGTCCTTCGCAAGTACTTAAGAATGTCCTTCACGGCTTTCCAATGCATCTGACCAGGATTAGACTGATATCTGCTCGTGACACTCAGAGCAAATGCTACATCCGGTCTGGTAGATATCATCCCATACATGATACTACCTATAGCTGACGCATATGGTACATGTGTCATATTCTCTATCTCTGCATCAGTCTTGGGACACATAGACTTGGATAGAGAAACTCCATGACACATGGGTAGATGTCCTCTCTTGGACCCATCCATTGAAAACCGTTTCAATATGGTATCGATGTAGGTTGATTGAGTGAGTCCTATCATTCTCTTAGATCTATCCCTATAGATCTGTATCCCAAGAATGTAGGATGCCTCACCCAAATCCTTCATCGAAAATCTACCTGATAACCATATCTTTGTTGACTGCAACATCCCTACATCATTCCCAATGAGTAGGATGTCATCAACATAAAGTACTAAGAATGTCACCGCATCCTTAACTACTTTCTTGTACACGCAAGGTTCCTCCGGGTTCTTGATGAAACCAAAATCTTTAATTGTTTCATCAAATTTATGGTTCCAACTTCTTGATGCTTGTTTTAGACCATAAATTGATCTCTGAAGCTTGCATACCTTATGCTCGCTTCCCATGGATGTGAACCCCTCAGGCTGCTTCATATAGATTTCTTCCTTAATGTCTCCATTAAGAAAAGCAGTCTTCACATCCATCTGCCATATCTCATAGTCATACCATGCAGCTATGGCAATTAGGATTCTTATGGACTTGAACATTGCGACTGGTGAAAAGGTTTCATCATAGTCAACTCCTTGCCTTTGAGTATAACCTTTCGCTACCAATCGCGCCTTGTAAGTCAATATCTTACCATCAGGCCCAAGCTTTCTTTTGTAGATCCATTTACACCCTATTGGAACAATTCCATCGGGAGGATCCACTAAAGACCAGACTTGGTTAGTATGCATCGAATCCAATTCTGACTGCATAGCTTCAAGCCATAAATTCGAATCCGCATCAGAAATTGCTTCCTTGAAGCTTCTTGGATCACATCCAATGTCGGGTTCATCTTGACCCTCTTCAAGAAGAAGACCATATCGAACTGGAGGTCTAGAAGTCCTCTCGGATCTTCTAGGTGCAGGCGTGTCCAGCAATGGTTCCTGAGGTGTGGGATCGTTATTTTGTATTTCGGTTTCTTCTCGAACTTCTTCGAGTTCCATCATCTCGCCTTTCTTATCCAATAAGAACTCCTTCTCCAAGAAGGTGGCATTCCGTGAAACAAACACCTTTGTTTCAGCAGGATAATAGAAATAATATCCGATTGAATTCTTCGGATACCCCACAAAATAACACAAGCTGGATCGACTATCCAACTTATCTCCCACTGTCCGCTTCACGTAAGCAGGACATCCCCAAATCCTCAAGTATGAATACTTAGGAGCTTTGCCATTCCATAACTCGTATGGTGTTTTGTCCACTGCTTTAGTGTGGACGTTATTCAACAACAATACCGCCGTTTCAAGCGCATAGCCCCAAAACGAAGGTGGAAGCTCAGTGAAGCTCATCATGGATCGAACCATGTCCAACAAAGTTCGATTACGATGCTCCGATACACCATTAAGCTGTGGTGTCATAGGAGGAGTCCACTGAGAGAGAATCCCATTCTCTTTTAGATAGTCCAAAAACTCGGTACTCAAGTATTCTCCACCTCGATCCGATCGAAGTGCTTTAATACTTTTACCTAGCTTGTTTTCTACTTCAGCCTTGAATTCTTTGAACTTTTCAAATGCTTCAGACTTATATTTCATTAAATATAAATACCCATACCTAGAATAATCATCAGTAAAGGTAATGAAGTAGGTGTGGCCATGTTGAGTCCCTACTCTAAATGGACCACAAACATCTGTATGGATCAAATCCAACAGATTTTGACTACGTTCAGGCTTCCCCTTAAAAGGAGATTTAGTCATTTTCCCTTTTAGGCAGGATTCACAAGTAGGTAGAGAGTTAATATCAGACATATCAAACATGCCCTCTCCCACTAGCTTGTTCATCCTCCTTGAGGAAATATGACCTAGTCTAGCGTGCCAAAGGTTTGCCGGGTTTTGACTATCGATTTTCCTTTTGTTTGTTGTCGCCGGTTTGTCAATACAATTTACTGGAACGTCTTTTAGTTTTAAATTGTATAGATCGTTTTCAAGTTGTCCATTTCCAATTAAACATTCATTCTTGTAAATATTGCAAATCCCATTCACAAAATTACAAGAATAACCATCTCTATCAAGCATAGAAATAGAAATAATGTTTTTAATTAAATCTGGCACAAATAAAACATCTCTCAACAATAATTTAAAACCATTCTGCAAAATCAAACAAACATCTCCAATGGCCGTAGCTTCAACTCTGGAACCATTCCCGAGCCTCAGCTGGGTCTCACCCATTCTAAGCCTGCGACTTCTTGTCATCACCTGCAAATCATTGCAAATGTGAGATCCACATCCGGTATCCAATACCCAAGAAGTTGTATTAAGTGACATGTTTATTTCGATATAGAACATACCCTTTGCAGTTCCCAACTGCTCAAGATACTCCTTGCAATTGCGCTTCCAATGACCCGGCTTCTTGCAGTAATGGCAAACATCCTTGGATTTTCCATCGTTTGAAGCCTTTGTCTTTTGCTTCTTCTCGGGTTCCACTTTCTTGGGTGGGGCAGAACGTTTCTTGCCCTTCATACTTGGCCCCTTCTTAGCAGAAGATGAGGAGCCCACCAAGAAAGCTGGCTTATCCTTCTTAAGTGTGGATTCATATGTAACGAGCATATTGACCATCTCTTCAAGGGTGGCCTCTATCTTGTTCATATTAAAATTTATCACGAATCCATCAAATGAAGAAGGAAGAGATAGAAGCAGCAAGTCCACATTGAGTTCATGCTCCAACACCAAATCAAGGGTCGCTAACTTCTGTATGAGCCAAATCACTCGTACCCCATGATCACGGACCGAAGTCCCTTCACGCATGCGGCACGTCATCAACTCCTTAACAGTAGAGAACCTTTCAGCCCTCGACTGAGCCCCAAAAAGTTCCTTGAGTTGCGTGTGAATGTCAGCAGCATTCACCGTGTCCTCAAATCGCCTCTGGAGTTCATCAGACATCGAGGCTTGCATATAGCATTTGGTCTTGATGTCATGGTCACACCATGCATCAAGTTTGGCCAATTCCTCCGGACTTATGTCAGCTGGTGCTTCCTTCGAAGGTGCTTTCTCTAACACGTAGAGCATTTTCTCCGAAGTTAAGACAATCTTCAACTTCCGGAACCATTCCGTATAGTTGGCGCCAGTCAGCTTGTTTTGTTCGAGGATCGAGAATAAAGGATTTCGCGAATTCATTGTATGAAATACTGAAAAGGAAAAACAGACATATATCAATGATTGTTTAACAATTTACTAAGACATAAAATAGGCGAATTTAATTTTATGAATCTCACTCCCACTATTTTAACGATTTCACCACCCTCTAGTGAAAACGGGAAACTTTTTCCTTAGTGAGAACATGGAGTCCAATTGACAAACTTATGGTCCCGAATAATATCAGCCAACCATAATTCTCAAAAGGTAGAGCCCAATTGCTTCCAAAGCAACCCCCATGTATTTACCTCATGTCCAATAAGGGCCCAATAATATGACGCCGTTTAAAGTGACATGTCAAGATGACCCATCAATATTAAGTTGTGATGGACGGTCGCCATGTGGATCCCCCAATAATATGAGCCGATCCCATGGGAGTTCCACCCAACTTACAACATTTGTCGATCCAATGTACAGCTTTCCGACGGACGGGCCCCCCCAATAATATGAGCCGGACCGTATCCGCGGGTAGCATCACATACATTGACCGTTGATGGAAGGTAGGAACATTTAAACAATATTTAAATTTCCTTTATTTATCTTGATATAAATTTTAAATCATATTTAAAATGAGGGATTTTATTTATAAAAATATTTGTCTCATCATATTTAATTTATTGCATGCATTGCCGGATTCACGCAATTTATGTCTAAACATGCATACAATCATAATATCACATATTATATAGGATGATCGATTCCATTTCTAATTGACCCGTGGTTGCCAATCACGGGTCTTAGTCCAATCCTAGGTAATATGCAGTATGCAAATGCAATCCTATTACATATGCTTCCAATTTACATTTCTTCAGTCTTCATTGTCTGCTGGGCCCACCATCTTCAAATCTTGATCTCCCACTAAATCTAATGTATTTACAATAAATAACAATGACAAGTAGGGGATACATTTTTAGGGGGTGGGAACGGGCTATAAACCAAGCCCACTTTTATTACATATGACATTCATATCGGGCCATAAACCAGGCCCATTAATAAAACCAACAACAATAAAGACAAAATGTAAATTCCTAACATACACCTACAAAATTGGTCATGGCAATCGATCATCCTTATCCAATAACATTTAATTCAAAATTAATTTATTGGATAACATGCTGTGGCAATTCAAATTTAAACAAGATAAAATCATATTTTATATATAAAATCACATTTCACATATAAAATCATATTTTATCTCCATATCAAATAAAATCATATTTTATCTATAAAATCCAATTTTACAAATAAAATCATATTTTATCTAATATATCATAAGATCATATCTTATCATCAATTGTACCAAAATAATTGATTTCAAAATTCAATTTACGGATAAAATATTAAAATTTTCCAAAAATTCAAATTTATCCAAAATCAATTTTAAAATTTACGGACTCGAACAATTCGATCCGAAATCTCGTGAACCAATCAAAAACAATTTTTGACCGGACCAAAAATAAAATTTTAACATATTAAAATTAATTTTTAATAAAATATTAATTTTTCCCGCGGGCCACCCGGGACACTCCCGGGTTGGCCCGCACCCGGGGCGCGGGCCGGGGCAGCCCGGCTGCCCCCTTAGGGCAGCAACGCTTGCTGCCCTGGCGGCGCCGAGCGCGGCCCTGGGCAGCGCCGCGCGCCGCCCTGGGCGGCGATGGTCGCCGCCCTGGGCGGCGCCGTGCGCCCCCTTTGGGCGGCGCCGTGCGCCGCCCCTGGGGGCAGCGACCATCGCTGCCCCTTCCGGGCAGCGATCCAATCGCTGCCCGGGTTTCGTCCCCGGAAAAAAAAAAATTTTTTATTAAAAATATTTATTTTGTTTCAAAAACCGAGACTCAAAAATTTTGTACAATTGATTAATTCAATCGATTGATCTGAGCAACCTGGCTCTGATACCACTGTTGGAAAAACTGGCGAGTTCCCAGACCAGTTACGATTGATACCCGGTGCAGCGGAAGTTTAAAAATTTTTCATGGAACGTTTCCATGGTATGGGTATCAACCGTTCATCAATTGAATTACGTGTGTGTGTAAAATTTAAATAACAATTAAATAAATTTTACCTCAAATCTCGCAACGAGATTAATGGACACCAACAGAACAATTCTGCTCTTGTTGTCTCTCCCTGGAACCGATGAACGCCTTCAATCAGGTCCACGAACAGAGGTTTAATCCCTCTGATAGATTGCACTAGAAAATCTATCAGAAGTTTTCTGCGAAGAGAATACACGAATCTGATTCGCTATTCCTTACTGCGATTCAAAATCACAGACCGGAATTTCTCGGGCAGAGGGGGAGGGTTCGGCCGATTTGTTGAGAGAGAGGCTAGGGTTCGATTTTTGCTCTGTCTCAAAAATTATGACCTGTTGTGTGTAATTTCTGTACTGAAATAACTTATTTATAATGCAGGCCACTAACACCTTAGGGCCCATTAGTCATAAGCTGGGGCCCGACAAGCAAAGCCCACTCGTTCAGAAATTAATATAAAATTCATCGTGACTCCGATTGATGAAACGATTTCACCAATGTGCACAGAAACCATTTCTGCACGTTTTAAAGTCAAAATAAATTTTCCTGAATCCGAATTCAGTGGTTTCCAAAAATGTCCATCCCTATGTCATTTTAGGAAATCCTACTCCCTTACTCTTATTTAAGAAGTCCAACTCCTTAGTTCATTAAATTTAACTCTTTAAATTTAACTATCTCAACGGGGATTAAAACTCCATTACACTGTGTGACCCTCAATGGTTCAGGGATACAGCTAGCCGTGGCTCACAACTCCTTGTGACTCGGAACAACACTTTCCGACTTGCCCAACGAATCATGGTAAAGCGCCTAGCAACATCGCCCCATGATTCCCTAGGTATCACTGATAGTGCCTACAAGAACCAGTAGATTTTGGTTAGCGTACAGTACGGTCCCTTCATCCATATATCCCGATCGAATCAACAACCATTGGTATATCGAGAGTCGCTCAAGATTCGATAACTATGCAATACATCTTGAAGATCAAATTAGTGACATCGCATGTGATACTAAGAAACCATTTCTTAAATCACATCAAGTACTCTGGCCAGAGATTTGTCACACTAATATCTCCTCAGATCGCATAGGATATCCACACTCGCAAGTATGTGGTGAATCCTTGACAACAATGCATTGACTCCTATATGTGTCGTAACTGTACCCAATCTCGACACCTGATGACCCCCTCAGAGTCGGTAAACGAGTCAAAGCACAGTACTAGCATATAGAGTCTCCATGATGTTTCAAGTCGTAAGGACTAATGGTGTACAACCAAAACCGCGGACTTTATCCACTCGATAAGTGATAACCACTTGGAAAGTCCGGATAGGGTAGTTCGACTATTCATCCTATGAATATCCATTTGCATGCTTCGAACATCTCCATGTTCCCTACCAATGAAACGTGGTACTCCGCATCGCAAATGCTAGTCTCAAACTCGAGCGATCCTTATCCTTATTATCGGACGGCTCAATCGACTAGGAACGGTTTTTAGAATATACAGTGACTATAAGATGTATTTCATGATAGACATCTCCATGTTCTACCACATCTTACATACACTATAGTATATTCAAGGTCTTTATCAAAACAACAATAGTATATCACAATATAACAATATGAAGTAATATAAAGTCATTGCCATAAAAGTGTAAATAATATTAAACAAAAGATTGTTTATACAAAGAGTCATCAAAGCCCATAGCCACACAGTTGGCTCACTGGGCACCCACTCTTACATTTAGATCTGCATAAGTGATATGAATTTCTCTTGTCTTGTAGTGATGGAATGTAGATGCATGTACAGCTAGGAAAATTATTGAGGTATGAAAGTTCAATGTTGGAACATTAAGTTTTTGTAATGGACTGGGCCTCTGCTCTGCCCTCTCTGGGCTCTGCTCTGGCCCAGCCATACTCATTGTCTTCTCTCCAACTGGAAAGAAGAGTTTCATGCCCTCTCCAAGACTCGAACATGCACCACCTGTTGGAACACGGTCGTTCTCCGGATCGAAAAAGAAAGTGATACCCGTTGCAGCGGAAGTTTTAAAATTTTATATGGAACGATTCCATATGGGTATCAAATTCCTACGATTAAAATTGATATTCTAAAATTTAAACAATGTAAATTTTACCTTAAAATCTCGAAACGAGATTATGGACACCAACAGATTAAACTGCTCTTGTTGTATATCCCAGGAACTGATGAACGAACGTTTCTTCAATCAGGTCAACGAACAGAAGTTTAATCCCTCTGATAGACTGCACTAGAAAGTCTATCAGAAGTTTCTACGAAGAGAAATAACAGATTTGATATGCTAATTCAGACTGCAAATTCGAAATTTGTAGACTGAAAAATCTCATAGACAGAGGGAAGGGGGGCGGCCGAAAATAGAGAGAAACTCTCTAGGGTTTTCGAAAATTTATGACCTTGTGTTGTGTAATTTCTGCACTGCAATAACTTATTTATAATGTGGGCTGCTAACAGCTTAGGGCCCATTAGTCATAAGTTCAAGCCTGACAAGCAAAGCCCGCATGTTCAGAAATTAATATAAAATTCATCGTGACTCATATTGATAAACCAATTTCACCAATGTGCACAGAAACCATTTCTGCATCTTTTAAAGTCAAGACAAATTTTCTGAATCCGAATTCAGTGGTTTCCAAAAATGTCCATCACTATGTCATTTTAGAAAATCTTACTCCCTCTTCTCTTAAATAAGAAGTCCCACTTCTATATTCACTAAATTTAATTATCTCAACGGGGATTAAAAATCCATTACTTTTGTAACCCTCAATGGTTCAGGGATACAGCTAGCCGTGGGCTCACAACTCCTTTTGACTCGGAATAACAATTTTTGACTTACCCAACGAATCATGGTAAGAGCGCCTAGCAACATCGCCCCATGATTCCCTAGGTATCACTGATAGTGCCTGCAAGAACCAATAGATTTTTGTTAGCGTACAGTACGGTCCCTTCATCCATATATCCCAATCGAATCAACAACCATTGGTAAATCTAGAGTCGTTCGAGATTTGATAACTATGCATTACATCTTGGATATCAAATAGTGACATCGCATGTGTTACTAGGAACACCAAGTAACCTAAAACACATCATGTACTCTGGCCAGAGATTCGTCACACTAATATCTCCTCATATCGCATAGGATATCCACACTTGCAAGTATGTGGTGAATCCTTGACAACAAAGCATCGACTCCTATATGTGTCGTAACTGTACCCAATTCCGACACCTGATGACCCCAATAGAGTTGGTAAATGAGTCAAAGTATAGTACTAGCATATAGAGTCTCAATGATGTTTCAAGTAGTAAGGACTAATGGTGTACAACCAAAACCGCGGACTTTATCCACTCGATAAGTGATAACCACTTGAAAAGTCCGGATAGGGTAGTTCGATCATTCATCATATGAATATCCATTTGCATGCTTTGAACATCTCTATGTTCCATACCAATGAAACGTGGTACTCGACATCGCAAATGCTAGTCTCAATCTCGAGCGATCCTTATCCTTATTAACGGACGGCTCAATCGACTAGGAACTGTTTAGAATATACAGTGACTATAAGATGTGTTTCATGATAGTCATCCCCATGTGCTACCACATCTTACATGCACTATAGTATATTCAAGGTCTTCATCTAAACATCTTATAGTATGTCACAACATAATAATATGATAAAAGATAAAGTAAATGCCATTATAAAAGTGTAAATTATATTAAACAAAAGATTGTTTATACATAGAGTCATAAAAGCCCTTAGCCACAAGTTGGCTCACCGGGCACCCACTCTTTCAATCTCCCACTTGCCCTAAAGCCAACTAGTCATACTACGTAATCCCATTGCTTCGCGATGTTTATCAAATAATGGTCCTGGCAAGGGCTTAGTAAGTGGATCAGCGATATTGTCTGCAGAGGCCACTCTCTCGACAGTGATGTCTCCTCTTTCCACGATCTCCCGGATGATGTGGTATTTCCTCAGTACATGTTTGGATCTTTGATGAAACCTTGGTTCCTTTGCCTGAGCAATGGCACCCGTGTTGTCACAGTACACCGGGACTGGACCAATAGCTTCAGGAATAACGCCCTACTCTTGGACGAAATTCCTCATCCAAACGGCCTCTTTTGCAGCAGCTGATGCCGCAATGTATTCTGCCTCAGTGGTGGAATCCGCTGTGGTGTCCTGCTTGGAACTCTTCCAAGAGACAGCACCGCCATTGAGCATGAACACAAATCCAGAGGTTGACTTCGAGTCATCCACGTCACTTTGGAAGCTAGAGTCGGTATAGCCTTCCAATTTCAGTTCTCTTCCTCCATAAACCATGAATACATTCTTAGTTCTTCTCAAGTACTTAAGAATATCCTTCACGGCTTTTCAATGCATTTGACCGGGATTGGCTTGATATCTGCTCGTGACACTCAGAGCAAATGCCACATCCGGTCTGGTAGATATCATCCCATGCATAATACTACCTATGGCTGACGCATATGGTATGTGTGTCATTTTCTCAATCTCTTCGTCAGTCTTGGGACACATAGACTTGGATAGAAAAACTCCATGACACATAGGTAGATTTCCTCTCTTGGACTCATCCATAGAAAACCTTTTCAATATGGTGTCGATGTAGGTTGCTTGAGTGAGTCCTATCATTCTCTTCGATCTATCTCTATAGATCTGTATCCCTAGGATATAGGATGCCTCACCCAAATCCTTCATCGAGAATCTAACTGATAACCATATCTTTGTTGACTGCAACATCCCTACATCATTCCCAATGAGTAAGATGTCATCAACATAAAGTACTAAGAATGTCACAGCATCCTTAACTACTTTCTTGTACACGCATGGTTCCTCTGGGTTCTTGATGAAATCAAAGTCCTTTATTGTTTCATCAAATTTTTGGTTCCAACTTCTTGATGCCTGTTTGAGACCATATATCGATCTCTGAAGCTTACATACCTTATGCTCGCTTCCCATGGATGTGAATCCCTCGGGCTGCATCATATAGATCTCTTCCTTAATGTTTCCATTAAGAAATGCAGTCCTCACATCCATTTGCCATATCTCATAGTCATACCATGTTGCAATGGCAATAAGGATTCTTATGGACTTGAACATTGCGACTGGTGAAAAAGTTTCATCATAGTCAACTCCTTGTCTTTGAGTATAACCTTTTGCCACCAATCGTGCCTTGTAGGTCAGTACCTTTCCATCAGGCCCAAGTTTTCTCTTGTAGGTCCATTTACACCCTATTGGAACAATTCCATCGGGAGGATCTACTAAAGACCAAACTTGGTTTGTATGCATCGAATCTATTTCCGACTGCATAGCTTCAAGCCATAAATTTGAATCCGCATCAGAAATTGCTTCCTTGAAGTTTCTTGGATCACATCCAATGTCGGGTTCACTTTGATCCCCTTCAAGAAGAAGACCATATCTAATAGGAGGCCTAGAAGTCCTCTCGGATCTTCTAGTAATAGGCGTGTCAATCAATGGTTCCTGAGGTATAGGATCATTATTTTGTATCTCGGGTTCTTCTCGAATTTCTTCGAGTTCCATCATCTTGCCTTTCTTATCCAATAAGAACTCTTTCTTCAAGAAGGTGGCATTCCTTGAAACAAACACTTTTGTTTCAGTAGGATGATAGAAATAATATCTGATTGAATTCTTCGGATACCCTACAAAATAACATAAGGTGGATCGACTATCCAACTTATCTCCCACTGTCTGCTTCACGTAAGCAGGACATCCCCAAATCCTCAAGTACGAATACTTAGGAGCTTTGCCATTCCATAACTCGTATGGTGTTTTGTCCACTGCTTTAGTGTGGACGTTTTTCAACAACAATACCGTCGTTTCAAGAGCATAGCCCCAAAATGAAGGTGGGAGCTCAGTAAAGCTCATCATAGATCGAACCATGTCCAACAAGGTTCGATTGCGACGCTCCGAAACACCATTCAGCTGAGGTGTCATAGGAGGAGTCCACTGAGAGAGAATCCCATTCTGTTTTTGATAATCCAAGAACTCGGTACTTAAGTATTCTCCACCTCGATCTGATCGAAGTGCTTTAATACTATTACCTAGTTTGTTTTCTACTTCAACCTTGAATTCTTTGAACTTTTCAAATGATTTAGACTTATATTTCATCAAATATAAGTATCCATACCTAGAATAATCATCATTAAAGGTAATGAAGTAGGTGTGACCAAATTTTGTACCAATACTAAATGGTTCGCAAACATCTGTATGGATCAAATCCAATAGATTTTGACTACGCTCTGGCTTCCCTTTGAAAGGAGATTTAGTTATTTTTCCTTTGAGGCAGGACTCACAAGTAGGTAAAGAGTTAATATCAGACATATCAAACATGCCCTCTCCCACTAGCTTGTTCATCCTCCTTGAAGAAATATGACCTAGCCTAGCATGCCAAAGGTTTGCCGGGTTTTGACTATCGATTTTCCTTTTGTTCGTTGTTACCGATTTATCAACATAATTAATTGGAACATCTTTTAATTTTAAGTTATATAGATCGTTTTCAAGTTGTCCACATCCAATTAAACATTCATTCTTGTAAATATTGCAAATCCCATTCACAAAATTGCAAGAAAAACCATCTCTATCAAGCATAGAAATAGAAATAATGTTTTTAACCAAATCTGGCACATATAAAACATCTCTCAAAAATAACTTAAAATCATTCTGCAAAATTAAAAAAATGTCTCCCACAGCTTTGGCTTCAACTCGAGAACCATTTCCGAGCCTCAACTGGGTCTCACCCATCCTAAGCTTGCGACTTCTTGTCATCACCTGCAAATCATTGCAAATGTGAGATCCACATCCGGTATCCAATACCCAAGAAGTAGTATTAAGTGAAACATTTATTTCAATATAAAACATACCCTTCGCAGTTCGCAACTGCTCGAGATATTCCTTGCAGTTACGTTTCCAATGACCGGGTTCTTGCAGTGATGGCAAACATCCTTGGATTTTTCCATGTTTGAAGCCTTTGTCTTGTTCTTCTTCTCGGGTCCGGTTTTCTTGGATGGGGCAGAACGTTTCTTACCCTTTGTACTTGGCCCCTTCTTAGCACAAGAAGAGGAGCCCACCAAGAGAACCGGCTTATCCTTATTTAAAGTGGCTTCATAAGTTACAATCATATTGACCATCTCTTCAAGGGAGGCCTCTATCTTGTTCATATTGAAATTCACCACGAAACCGTCAAACGATGAAGGAAGAGAGAGAAGTAATAAGTCCACATTGAGTTCATGCTCCAATACCAATTCAAGCGTTACCAACTTCTGAATGAGCCAAATCACGCGTACCCCATGATCACGGACCGAAGTCCCTTCACGCATGCGACATGTCATTAACTCTTTTACAGTAGCGAACCTTTCAGCTCTCGATTGAGCCCCAAAAATTTCCTTGAGTTGTGCGTGAATTTCAGCAGCATTCACGGTATCCTCAAATTGCCTCTGGAGTTCATCAGACATCGAAGCTTGCATATAGCATTTGGCCTTGATATCATGGTCCCACCATATATCAAGTTTGGCCAACTCTTTCGGACTTATATCAGCTGGTGCTTCCTTCGGAGGAGATTTTTCTAACATGTAGAACATCTTCTCCGAGGTCAAGACAATCTTCAACTTACGGAACCATTCCGTATAGTTTGCGCCAGTCAGTTTGTTTTGTTCGAGAATAGAGAATAGTGGATTATGCAAATTCATCTTAATGAAATACTGAAAAGAAACAGACAATAATCAGTGATTGTTTAATTAATTTACTAAGACATAAAATAAGGCGAATTTATTTTATGAATCTCACTCCCACTATTTTAACGATTTCACTACCCTCTAGTGAAAACGAGAAACATTTTCTTTAGTGGGAACATGGAGTCCAATTGACAAACTATAGTCCCGAATAATTTCAGCCAACCATAATTTTCAAATGGTAGAGCCCAATTGCTTCCAAAGCAACCTCCATGTTTTTACCTCATGTCCAATAAGGGCCCAATAATATGACGCCGTTTATTGTGACACGTCAAGATGATCCATCAATATTAAGTTGTGATGGACGGTCGCCATGTGGATCCCCAATAATATGAGCCAATCCCATGGGAGTTTCATCCAACTTACAACATGTGTCGATCCAATGTACAGCTTTTCGACGAACGGGACCCCCCAATAATATGAGCCGGACCGTATCCGCGGGTAGCATCTCATACATTGATTGTTGATGGAAGGTAGGAACATTTAAACAATATTTAAATGCCCTTTTGTTTATCTTGATATCAATTTTAAATCATATTTAAAATGAGGGATTTTAATTTTGAAAATTTGTCTCATCATTTAAAATTTGTATGCTTGCGGGATTCATACAATTTAGTCTAAACATGCATACAATAATAATATCATATATTATTTTAGGATGATCGATTCCATTACTAATCGACCCGTGGTTGCCAATCATGAGTCTAAGTCCAATCCTAGGTAATATGCAAGTATGCAATGCAATCCTATTACATTGAGCTTCCAATTTACATTTCTTCGGTCTTTATTGTCTGCTGGGCCCACCTTTGTCTTCAAATCTTCATCTCCCACTAAGTCTAAAATTTACAATAAATTTCGATGACAAGCAGGGGATACATATTTAAGGGGTGGGAACGAGCCATAAACCAGGCCCACTTTTATTACATATGACAATTCATATTGGGTCATAAATCAGGCCCATTAATAAATCCAACAACAATAATTAAAACCAAATGTAAACAACCTAACATACACCTATAACATTGGTCATGGCAATCGATCATCCTTATCCAATAATATTTAATTTAAAAATTAATTTATTGGATATCATGCAATGACAATAAATATAAATAGATAAAATCATATTTCATACATAAAATCTTATTTTATATATAAAATCATATTTTATCTAGTTTATCCATAAAATCATATTTTACATATAAAATCCAATTTATACATAAAATCATATTTTATTATCAATTGTACCATAATTATTAATTTTATAAAATCTAATTTAATGGATAAAATTTATAAATTTTCCAAAAATTCAAATTTATCCAAAAATCAATTTTTAAAATTTCGGACTCAAATAATTTGATCTGATGCCTCGTGGACCAATCAAAAACAATTTTCAATCGAACCAAAAACTGAAATTTAAAAAATTTCAAAAAATCAAAAATTATATTTTAAAATTTCCGGACTGCCCGGGACAATCCCGGGCAGCCCGGCCTCCACGTGGGACAGGGCTGCCCACGTGGAGGTGGGCAGCCAATCGCTTCCCGTGGGCAGCGATCAAGTCTCTGCCCGATTGCCCTGGAATTTAATTTAAAATTTTCGTTTTATTTTTCTGAAAAATTGAGGCCGGTACAATCGAATAAATTTTAATCGTAAAATCCGAGAACAACCTGGCTCTGATACCACTGTTGGAACACGGTCGTTCTCCGGATCGAAAAAGAAAGTGATACCCGTTGCAGCGGAAGTTTTAAAATTTTATATGGAACGATTCCATATGGGTATCAAATTCCTACGATTAAAATTGATAACATAAAATTTAAACAATGTAAATTTTACCTTAAAATCTCGAAACGAGATTATGGACACCAACAGATTAAACTGCTCTTGTTGTATATCCCAGGAACTGATGAACGAACGTTTCTTCAATCAGGTCAACGAACAGAAGTTTAATCCCTCTGATAGACTGCACTAGAAAGTCTATCAGAAGTTTCTACGAAGAGAAATAACAGATTTGATATGCTAATTCAGACTGCAAATTCGAAATTTGTAGACTGAAAAATCTCATAGACAGAGGGAAGGGGGGCGGCCGAAAATAGAGAGAAACTCTCTAGGGTTTTCGAAAATTTATGACCTTGTGTTGTGTAATTTCTGCACTGCAATAACTTATTTATAATGTGGGCTGCTAACAGCTTAGGGCCCATTAGTCATAAGTTCAAGCTTGACAAGCAAAGCCCGCATGTTCAGAAATTAATATAAAATTCATCGTGACTCAGATTGATAAACCAATTTCACCAATGTGCACAGAAACCATTTCTGCATCTTTTAAAGTCAAGACAAATTTTCTAAATCCGAATTCAGTGGTTTCCAAAAATGTCCATCACTATGTCATTTTAGGAAATCTTACTCCCTCTTCTCTTAAATAAGAAGTCCCACTTCTTTATTCACTAAATTTAACTCTTTAAATTTAATTATCTCAACGGGGATTAAAAATCCATTACTTCTGTAACCCTCAATGGTTCAGGGATACAGCTAGCCGTGGGCTCACAACTCCTTGTGACTCGGAACAACAATTTTCGACTTACCCAACGAATCATGGTAAGAGCGCCTAGCAACATCACCCCATGATTCCCTAGGTATCACTGATAGTGCCTGCAAGAACCAATAGATTTTGGTTAGCGTACAGTACGGTCCCTTCATCCATATATCCCGATCGAATCAACAACCATTGGTAAATCGAGAGTCGTTCGAGATTCGATAACTATGCATTACATCTTGGAGATCAAATAGTGACATCGCATGTGTTACTAGGAACACCAAGTAACCTAAAACACATCATGTACTCTTGCTAGAGATTCATCACACTAATATCTCCTCATATCGCATAGGATATCCACACTTGCAAGTATGTGGTGAATCCTTGACAACAAAGCATCGACTCCTATATGTGTCGTAACTGTACCCAATCCCGACACCTGATGACCCCAATAGAGTCGGTAAACGAGTCAAAGTACAGTACTAGCATATAGAGTCTCAATGATATTTCAAGTAGTAAGGACTAATGGTGTACAACCAAAACCGCGGACTTTATCCACTCGATAAGTGATAACCACTTGGAATGTCTGGATAGGGTAGTTCGATCATTAATCATATGAATATCCATTTGCATGCTATGAACATCTCTATGTTCCATACCAATGAAACGTGGTACTCGGCATCGCAAATGCTAGTCTCAATCTCGAGCGATCCTTATCCTTATTAACGGACGGCTCAATCGACTAGGAACTGTTTAGAATATACAGTGACTATAAGATGTGTTTCATGATAGCCATCCCCATGTGCTACCACATCTTATATACACTATAGTATATTCAAGGTCTTCATCTAAACATCTTATAGTATGTCACAACATAATAATATGATAAAAGATAAAGTAAATGTCATTATAAAAGTGTAAATTATATTAAACAAAAGATTGTTTATACATAGAGTCATAAAAGCCCTTAACCACAAGTTGGCTCACCGGGCACCCACTCTTTCACCACCAGGCTTTAAGTGCATATTCTTTCGGAGTCTTGGTACCATTGAATTAGTAGTGCATGTTTAATATGATCTCCTCAATGGTACCAAGACTCCGAAAGAATATGCACTTAAAGCCTGGTGGTGCATGTTCGAGTCTTGGGGAGGGCATTAAACTCTCTTTTGCAGGTGGAGAGAAGACCATGAGTATGGCTGGGCCAGAGCAGAGCCCAGAGGGGGCAGAGCAAAGGCCCAGTCCATTACAATTTTTGTGTTTATGTATTCAAAGAAAAAATTAGACCAAGCATAACTGACAACAAGAGAACTAAGTGATTTATCCATGAGCTTAACTGACATCACAAAACTGGATGATAAGTGCCATTTTCGCACTTATATTTTATATGATTTAGTCTTGCCTTTGTTATGTATCGAGCGATATTATGTGTTTTTGTGGTTGTTTGTGTCCTTTGCAGTAATTTAGGTAACAATCAATTTTTGACATGTAAAAGAAGTGAAATAGATGAAATAAGGAGAAGGAGATAAGATTGAATAAAAAAAAAGTGCGAATATCAAGGTCGGAGCACCGAGAAGATGCGTAGGAATGAATCACGAAGCATTAAGAGTCCAGAAATTATTGGCGAATCTAGAGAGCTCCGAATCCAATCTCCACCGTTCAGAATGTAGTTTAAGATGTTTTAAAGCTGTCCAAATTTTAGCCCAATCCAACGGCTAGAACTCAAGATATAATTTTTTGAAGAATTCTGCACAAGCAGGAACAATGCAGAGCACCCCCGCGCCTAAACACCAGCGCACCCGCGCCCTGCAGCCTCTTTTTTTCGAAAAAATGTGACGCCGATCAGAGCCCCCATGCCCTATCATATACATCGAAGCACACCCGCGCCCTGCGTGTTCATATTTTGGGAAACTTTTATTCTCGAATTTTAAAAGGACTCTTTGGCATATATCAGAGTGGAATCGAGGGTTTGTATGAGTTTTTTGAAGGCTAGAGACCAAGGACAATGGAGAAGAAACATTCTTGGCACGAAGACGGACAAAGAGACTTCCGGAGATGGAGAAGCATCATCTACCTTCGTTTTTATTTCATTATTTCTCCTAAATTTTTGAATGATGATCAAGAACATGCTTTGTTTGATTTTTATTTTCGTTATGAACAAATTCCTTTGTCTAGAGGAACAACGTAGCTTGACTTGAGACCGTGTTTTTTATATTTTGATTGATATATTAGAATTCTTTGGTTTATTTGTGTTTTCCTAAATTGATTGCATTCAATTAACTGATCACTAGTTGAATTGTTATATTTATTTGAAATCTAGCACTCGAGGGAGGCAATTTTAAATAGGACCATAAAAAAATATATCGTTGGTGTTTATAGAGTTCGAGAGGCCTATAACTAGACCTGGCCATGGTCCGGGTCCGGGTCGGACCCGCCGGGTCAGGGTTGGCTTTTAGCCAACCCTTAACCGGCCCGCCAATGGCCGGTTCTGGTTCGGGTCGGTGAACCGGCGGTTCGGGTCCGGGTTCGGGTCCGGTTAACCGTCGGTTCAGGGTCCGGGCTAACCCGGGCTATTTTAAAAATAAAAAAAATAAATTGCAGCGCACCAGTGCTGCATTGGCAGCGCTGGGGCGCTAAAACTTTGAATTTCACCTTCGAAATTTAATTTTTTTAAAATTTTTAAACAGATTTTTAATAATTCATATTCATTAAATAATCTCAATCAAATATTTCATATCTCCATAATAAAAATCTATTACTTTTATTAAATAAACAATATATTAGAATTTCAACATCTTAATATCTTATGACTTAATATTACAAATCTATTACATTTTATTCTACTTCACTCGCATTTCCTCCCGTCGTAGTTTCGGATATTCCTTCGGTATCATCTTGGTCTTCTTCATCACTTTGAATATGTTGTGTTCGAGTAGCGATTTTTGACCAATCATTGAGCAAACATTGGGCTTCCAAATTTTCTGGCCTTAAGCTAGAACGTCTCTCGTCCAATGTATTTCCTCCAATAGTAAATGCTTGCTCTACTGCAACTGTTGAAACCGGAAAAGCTAGAATTTCTTTTACCATTATAGCCAAAATTTGATATATTTGTGTTTTTTGCGACCACCATCTCAAAATGTCGAAGTTTTCCTCATGTGTATCACTAAAATCAAAAGTAGTGGTAAAATAATTCTCAAGTTCCTGACTGAAACTTGAGGATCCTCGTGGACGTTTCGTTGTTCCCTTAATAAAAGTTGTGCTTTAGTAAGTTTAGAAGTAACATTACTAGTTGCAGTGGATTGTGTTTCATGTGAAACAATTTGTCCACCATATTTGATGTTATATTCATTATAAATATCAAGTAAATGAGTTTTAATATTAAACAAAATCAATGAGATAGAAGGAATCGTTTCCGCAATAGGCTCCAAAGATTCATAATATAATGTTAACATGTCGCTTAAGCCATCTAATTTAAGTCTAGGATCTAAAACAAAAGCACATAAAAAAATTTCAGGAATGAGCAAAAAATATTTTTCTCATTTTGCTTTAATGACGAGAATACATTGAGATAAAGCACTATCATTAGAATTAACATGTTCATGAAAAATATAAGAAATGTTGCAACAATGTGTTAAAACTAAATGCGAAGTAGGGTAATAAACACCGGATAATTGGTCACTAGCATCATTAAAAACTTTTAAAATTTCACAAATACTAGTGCATATGTTCCATTGATTTGAAAACAAATAAATATCACGAGCTTGAACATATTGATGAAAAAATGTACATAATAAATCTTTATATTCAAAAGAGGATAATAACAATTTATATGTTGAATTCTAACGAGTTGGAACGTCTCGTGCAAATCGCTTAGGCTTCATACCATTTACTCTACAAAATTTTTCTCATTGCTTCATAACTTGGGGGTGCGTCCATAAATAATGAATAGCGTTTCTAATTGGTTGAATATGTGTGCCTAAATTTTTTAGCCCATCTTGAACACACAAATTTAAAATATGACATGTGCATCTAATATGAAAAAATTTGCCACCTAGTGATGGTTTACATATTTCAATAAGCTCACTAATACTAGAAGTATTTGCACTAGCATTATCAAAAGACATTGAAAAAACTTTGGTAGTTAGACCATATTCTTCTAAATAACAAATATAAGTTGCGAAATATTTTGTGCCGTGTGTGATTCGTTGAAACATCTATATGCAAGAAACCTTTTTTGAATGTTCCAATTATTATCAATCCAATGACATGTAATACCCATATATGAACAACTTTGCCAATGATCACTCCAAATATCGGAACACAAAGAAACTTTATTATTCAAACTATAAAATTCCTTAATTAATTCTTTCTTTTGATCAACGACTAACTTTTTCATTGTGCGTTTGAGACTATTTCTTGGAATACGTCTAATAGAAGGATTTGCACTTGTAGAAAGCCAATTTTTAAAAGATAATTTATCGCTAAAACTAAAAGAAAGTTGTTCAACCGCATAAAATTTAGCCGTTTCTTCTCTAAACCTATCTTCGTTATATTTAAATAGTTGAGATTCATTACCCGATTGAGAAGAGAATGCCGGAATTTGAGTTTGACCACGATCAATACCAATTTCCACCGGATGATTTTTCTCGATATGCCGCGTCAAAGTTCCATAACCACCTCCTTGTTTAAATTTGTAACATTTTGAACAATATTTGCATTTGGCTTGCAAATCACTGGAGGGAAGCGTCACCTTGTCCAAGTGTTTGGTGAAGATATCGGATGTCAGGCGAGGCACCGCTCGAGTTTGTCTTTGAGAGGCTGCCGGATCGTTCATACTTTCTTGACTTGCATGATGACGTGGTGGTGGTGGTGGTTGTTCAACTTGTTGTCTTTGTTGCGCCTCTTGTCGAATTTCTTGAATTTCATCATCGGAATATTCAAGATCAAATCCATCGACATTGAATTGAGGATACTCGACCTCGGGTGGTATGATGCTCTTTTCCTTTCCTTTTCCTTTGTCACCCCTATGACTTGATCCCGCTCCGGACATTTGTAATTGTATAAATATGAAAATAAATCAACAATTGACAATAAACCAATAATCGAAACTTGAAATTTTGATAATTCAAGAAATTAAAAAGAATTGAGAATAGAGAGAATTGTGTAAACAAAATGAAAGGAGGTTGGGGGTATTTATAGATAACAAATAGGTTTTAAAAAAGAATAAAAATTCCGATTGACCCGGCGGGTCCGTCGGGCCGACCCGCCGGGTCGGGCGGGTTTCAACGGCCATAAAATCGTGGCCGTTGGATCATATGGAGCCCCAATGGGCTCCACGTGTCCAACCCGCCGGGTCGGACCCGTTCAACCCGGCGGGTCCAACCCGTCGGGTTACCGGTTTTCCTAAGGGAAAACCAGGACCGGACCGCCTAGTGGTCGGTCCAGTCCCAGTTCCGTGTCGGGCCCGTTGACCCGGTTAACCGGCCTGTTGACCACGGGCCGGTTCCGGGCCCAACCTGGCAATTGGCCAGGTCTACCTATAACTCTATTGAAGCCATTGTAAGAATTATTTTGTTGTTTACCGAATTTGATATCTAAACTTTGACAGAAATATTGAGTTTGATATTAGATACGGATTTCTACTGTCACTTGAGAAAGGGAGTAGAAAATATTGATAATTTCTGGTTAGTAAACTAGAAGAATTTATGATATAGATTTCTTTAGGAATTAAGCTGGTGGATAGTCAAGTGAAATCGAACCTCTAGAATTTGTCTCTCATTGAATTTTTGTCTTGCGAACTCATCATTAATTAATTTTAAACATTGCAATTTGTATTTACTTGAATTCCAAACATTATCGTAGCTCTACATATGATTAAGATTTTATTAGTTGCAAATATTTAATATAATATCATTTTATTCATTCTCTGTGGGGATCGACTTGGACTCATTTTCTGTATTAAAACTTGACGTCGTACGCTTGCGAGCAAAAAAAAAACGCAACAAGTTTTTGACGCTTGCGAGCGAAAAACACGCAACACTGGACCAAGGCAATTGAAATAGAAAAAGGACCTTGACTGGAAACAGTTGAGTAAACGGTATCTATAAACCACGACTGGATTATGAACCTTGACTGGACCTTAACTGGATGAATATCTCGACTATTCAAGGACACTCAACTGGACCCAAGCATACTGAAAGGGACGTGAACTGATGTACTTGGAAGAATATTCAAAATTTCCAATCATGCTCTTAAAATTAAAATCAGTTGTTCCTAAGCCACTTTTGGATAAAGTTTATAGTACAACTCAACGGATATGTGAAATGGCTACAGGCGCGCTGCCAGTGTATGATGAATAATACATATGACATGGACAAGAGGACACTAAAACGACTTCCATTTTTGGCAGCACGCAAATTGGTTTCAAAAAATGTGACCATTGTAGAAGTTTTTCTATAAATAGAGGTTGAAATTAATTTGAGAGCCCCCTTGAAGATTTTCCGAATTTCTAAGTATTGTCAAGCTTTCAAAACTCAAATGAATTCTCAAAACACGAAATTTCAAAGATTTCAAAGCACACTCTTCAAGTTTTATACGATCAAGTTTCAAGGATCAATTTGTGCTAAGTATTTGAGTTGTAACTCTTTGTAATACACTTCACTTATATTTTGTAATAGACCAATTGATTAGGAGTTTCAGTTGAGGCATTGTGTGAGTCCTAACTGAATCGGGGTGCTACAAATTGTTGTAATTCTCAAAGCCTTCTATTTTAAATATTTAAGTCTCCGAACATCCATAAACATTTTTTGTGTTTATTTAGTTTCAGTAAAATATTTATTCAGTGTTCAAATGTGTCATTTAACTTATTTCCGCACAATCCTTATTGGTCAACAGATATAGACAGTCAAGAAAGAACAGCGGTTCAATTGACATCTCAACTGAACTAATTTTTGGCATAAAATTTCAAAGTGAGTATTCACACCCTCTACACATATTCCCAATCCTAACATATTATCCGAGATATCCTGGTTGAGTATGAATGTTCTATGTATTACATTCTATCTATCATGTTTTATGTGCATATATTATTTCACGACTATTATTTTGTATACATTTTCATGTTGAGCCTGTATCCTTGAGATATCCAGTAGTGGGGATGCTCAGCCCCTTTTTCCTTGAGTGGAAGATTGGATCCGTTTGTACGAGATCAGGTCACCTATATCCACAGATTATTCTGGTGCCTAAGAAACCTCCTGATGCAATGGACCAGAGTGTTACATATCATGTCTTATTTCTGATTGAGCAGAGTTTAATCGCGATATTTATCTGGTATCCCGTACATTTTCATTCACGCACTCATAGCATATGTATACTCATACTTTCGTATTGAACGCTTTCATCGCTCACATCCTTGGTTGTATTCTTGGACACCCCATTCTACGGGGCCATTGCCGGTTGCTTGAGAGTTGGACCTGTGCATAGTTGGAGACCAGGGCTTGGGAGCAAGGGTTGCTGGTGGTTTTATCTTAAGTTATTTCGGCATTTTATTCAATTTTAATTGGGTTGTATAATAATTGATTTGGGTTTCTAGTTTATTCTGATTGTATTCTGTCGGGTTGTTAAATTGTTTAAGTTTCCGCAGTTTAATCTGATTATGTTTACCTGGTTAAGTTTGTCTAGTATGTGATTTAGGTTGGGTCACTATATTTATGATATCAGAACATGAATTAGAATCTTTGGAGCATAGTTATTGCAGATTTGGGTTAACGTACATTGTTTCTTTTAGATGGACAAGTTTGATGATAGCAGCAGTCAGGAAAGTGACAGGCATTGCTTAGACATCCCGTAGTCACGGTCATCATTAGTATGATAGTGATTGCAAACTTGACTTACCTTGAATTTTCAGAATCAGTACCTAGCTGCTGATCGGAAATGAGACTCCAGAGGTGGCCGAAGAATGGTCAAACGTATGGAGCATTGCTTCCGATCATTCCAGAATCGGAGGAGGAACCTGTGAAGATTCTCCGCAAGTTGTTGGAGATATTGTTATGAAGATCCTACCTAGCTACTGGACCATGATCCTCAATATTGGAATGATTGGGTAAATCTTGGTAGGAAGAGGTTTCAGTAGAAGACTAAAATAGGATTAACACATTTTTTAGAGATGGAATGTAAGACTTTTGTATGTATTAGAATTCGGATTTGTAAGAATCGAGTCTCGTAAGAAACCAACTTGATGTAAAAGAATGGGTCCTTCTTGTATAAACATTTGAATCATTTGTATTATTGATTCCAGATATTTGGTATGCTAGTTAAACAGTATTATTGCATATTTTCCGATATGGATTGATTGAGTTAAATTATAAGTATTTATTAGGTTATCGGTGTAGAAAATGTTCTAGAGCAAGATGATTAAGTATCCGATTTTGATGTTTGTCACCAGGAATGACTAGTTACATCATAGGCACAATTTTAAAGAATATTGATGTAACGCCCAAAAAAATTTAGTTATCGAATTAATTGACAATTAAAAATAATTTTTGAAGCGGAGGAAATAATTATTTATGTCAAATAATTTAATTTGGAGAAATAATCAGTCTAGCTGACTGGTCAAAGCCTAAGATTGACTGAATTTATTTATTGGGGAATTCACTGGTCAAGTTGACTAGTCAAAGTTCACTATTACAGATAATTGTAAAAATGTGTTAATTTATATACTGTAGTAAGTGTTTTCCTCTCTCACGCACAAAATACCAAAAACACACACTAAACCCTAACCCATATTTTCTCCCCTCCCGTCGCCGGCCGCCGTGCGCCGCCCGTCACCGTCGATTGACCCCGCTATATTGTAGCTCTCTTCGAGACGGTCACAACCATACCAAGAATCGTGAGTTTTGATGTCCGATTGGTTCGGTTCGAACCCAAAAACGCGGTTGTTTTCATCTTTTTCCTCGCGCAAAATGGACGGATTTAAGCTCGATTTTGTTGGTTTTAAAGGTATTAGATGATTCTATGAGGTGTCTAGAAAATTTCCCAAGCTTTTTGTAGCATTTTACATGGAAAAATCGAGCAGATCTGAGCTCGGAAGCTCCCGCCACCTCATCCTGTAATTCGTCGATTCCGGTCGCCATGGTGGTCATTTCCAATCGTGGCTTATTGCATTAGAATTGTCTCATTAAGCTCTACAAGCCTCCCAAATTTTGTAAATTTTGGAGAAGTTTTGCTCATCGCCGCCGCCGCCGTCTCCCTCATTTTTCGGCGACCACCGGCATGTTAACCATTTTTTATCATCTCGACGCAATAGATCTAAATATCCAAGTTTCGATTCAAGATTCAAAACCGTGAAGCTGTGAGAACGCAATAAAGTTTGCGATTTATTGGTCAAAGTTTGACTAGGTTTGACTTTTGACTATTATGTGATTTTTCGCAGATAGGGAGCCAGTTGAGGATACTTAGTGGTAGAAATCAGCAGTTTAAGGATTTTAGCTTTCTAGAATTGAAATTTATGAAATTTTAGAGTCCTGATCTACGCAACCGTATAAGTTTTTCGTGCGTTTTAAATGCAAAGACATGTTATACCTTTGATAAGTGCATTTTATGCACTTAATTTACATACGATTTGACTTGGATTTTGTGATGTATTGAGTGGATATTATGCGTATTTGTTGTTATTTTTGTGAGATACAAGGATTAGAAGAAAAGTAGCAAGAAGAAGGATAATGATGAATTATGGAGCAGCGACTTCAGAAAATTACTGGGTAACCGAAATTCATTTCTATCAATTCTAACTATCACATACACTTCAAAACCATCATATATCATCAAGAATAAATAAAATCTCATCATATCAAAGATGAAAGGGTTCGAACTATGGCTGGAAAATCATAACAAATGCAAATGATATTCGTTCTTCAATCCGACTTCGATACGGTAACGCATAGAAACTCAAACACACATATTCATGCTCAATTCTGATTTCTTCCAACATTCAATTTTCAAAAAATTCTGGAACATAAGAAAACTTACACCAAATCGAAGCTCGTAGCAAGAGGATCGCAACGCTATGTCCGGAATTGAAATCGGATAACCAGATTATGAGATATGAAGGATTGAAGATGAAATTCCAAGTGAAGAAGCTGATATCTCGATCCTTAGCTTATAACTTTATGAAGAAATAGTGCTATACACATTGATAGCCATATAAAATACAAGTGTCCAAGTCAAATTTCAAAATTTGCACTTTAACCTTTCAAAACTTCATTATTTGCAAATTGACCCTTGAAACCTCTTTTTAATTAAATTTCAATCCTAAATAATTTAAGAATATTAGAATATAAATATAAACTCTAAAATTCTCAAATTAAATATCTTCAGATTAAAATTAAATAATCTCGAATTTAATCAAATAATCCCGGGCCTTACAATAGGTCTCAGCTACTGTCCTTTTCCCATGACTAATCACTTGATGCTATCCTGCCAGATCAAAACCCGTCGATGATAATCTAAAAAATGATGTAGAGATTCTGAGTACCATGATATATATACCATTCCTCGAAACTGACAATCTATGTTAAGCTCATATCAGTTATCTAGTCTAGTCTCAGATTACTGGGTTGAAAACCTCTGGTACAAAAGCTAGGTACAAAATCGAATCAACCTTTTCTGATAATAAAATACTTACCTTGTCTGATACTGGTTTCCACTCTTAGAAACACATTCCAACTGAGTCACATTCATGGCTAATTAAAACCAAATTTTTTGACCTCAAAATCTCCGACCATACTGAATCGTTATTCTTATTACTGACAAGTGCCAGACTATAATAAACTAGGGTTAACATTTCCATGTCAACAAGAGTTGAATCTCAATTATTCTCCTTATGTAGAAGACAATTCTAAAATTTCTAGCATAAGCATTCCCAATAGTTTCCCCATATCTAAGGAATTCTGAATATCAACAATTCATATGGATCTGAACATCCTTTTTAGGTTACATCAACTGGCTAAGTCCCTAAGCACGACAGGCTTACAGACTATAATATTTACCTTAGGATCCACAATATCCATCACTTAATTATACTCATCGGACTTACTGGTATCATCTCTTGATATTGATCCACTGCGGCTCACGCTTATCCTGAAAGGATTAATCAATTTAGGCAATCACTAATCAGTTCTTGATTACTTAGAACTTACATTGCTGATAAACAAACTCCCATTACTAAATTCATTTCACCTATCTCTGACATAATCAGACAATAAGTAATCACTGACACCGATTCTGTACTAGTCTGGATTCTATTAAAAAATCTGTTCCTGTCCAATAAAAAATGAACATTAAATTTCATACTGAGCCCTGGACTAATTCCAATCAAAGAAACATCCTCTACCTTGGATAATCTATCACAAGAATACCTCATTCCATATCTCTGACGAAGTCAGACGATAATCTAAATGATCACGGGTATTAATCTGTCCACATACTAAATTTATTCATCTCGTTAAATCCCAATAACAAATACATAGCTTATCTGTTTAGAACGATCGCTCGTCAAGGAAGAAAAATTCCCAGACTACTCTGACAACATAAAATCTCAAACTATATCTCTGACGAATTCAGACGATATGATACTTATTCCTTTTAAAAGAACCCAACTGACAAAATACCCCTGTGACTATTGCAGTACCACTAAACTAAGGTAGCCTCCCAAAAACACATCATCCCCTTGAAAAACGAAAGGTTTCTGGAGTAATGCTGGTATAGGGTCGCGCTTTTTCCGTCTATTTAATAGTTCTCACAGTACACAGTACTTGGTATAATCCTTTATTTTGTACTGATGAAACCTATCATCACTTGGCAACCATCTTTAGCAAAATTCAAACTAAATTTACTGGTATATGAAAACTGCTCAGTCCAAATCAAACATACTGGTATGAATCATGCCCTTGTGAAACACATCATCCCTGACACAAACCTTAAAGTCAATAATTTACTGGCACAATCTATGGTAAAACACCCAAAACTAATTGTTCGACAATGCGTATAACTCTAATTAGATTATACAGAAGTAATTTCAGTTTAATACAATCAATGGAAAATGGTCCAACTCTAAATTCATTTCTTTCCCAAAACCAAGTGATAGAATTGCATTAAATGCTGAATCAAAAACCCTTGTGCTGTACAATTCTTATAAGAAATCCATTTAACAGAAACCAGCAGCCTAAATTCAAATCAAATCACACCAAAGGATGTGCAAATGGTATTATTTACCAATACATCAAATGTCTAGAATACAATAATTCAAATTCTTACAATAGAAGTATTTATTACAAAAAATTTTGATACAAAACTTATAATCTGACTAAATGCGAAAATCTTTCATTTCGTCTACTGATCTTGAACGTGAGGTTTTCGTAAGGTCTCCATATGTATTCCAATTTGATGTCCTTCTTCAGAGCATGATCACGAATGAAGTGGTGTCTAACATCGATGTGCTTCGTTCTTGAGTAAAGAATGGGATTATATGTAATCTCAATTGTGCTAGTGTTGTCACAGAATATTGGTGACTCCTTAGCCTCGATCCCATAATCTCTCAATTGTTGTTGCATCCAGAGCAGTTTAATGCAGCAACTTCCTGCAGCTAGGTATTCTGCCTTAGTTGTGGAGGTTGCGATGGACGTTTGTTTCTTTTTAAACCATGAGATCAGTCTGTCTCCGAGAAATTGACATGATCCACTTGTACTTTTTCTGTTCAGTTTGCACCCTGCATAGTGATTTAATGATATTTTCCTATATTTATTTGTGTTAATTTGTATGATTAGGAGAATTTACATTGATTAAATTCATTTTATAGTTCCTAATCATTTTTTGTGTTTTGATATAGGAAAAGAGAATAAATAGAGCTAAGAATGGAAGGAAAGAGACGAGATAAGAGTGAAGTGCGAGGCAGAAAAATTCCCGATCGATCGGTAACTTTTTACCGATCGATACCGATCGAGCGAGATAAATTAAGTGTTGGACAGAAGAGCTCCCGATCGATCGATAATTTTTTACTTGAGCGGCTAGGTTTTTCTTCCTATTTTTATTAGTTTTTTTTTTTGAATTTTCTCTAGAGATTTCATGAATTTTAGTAGCTAAGTTTTAATTCTTGGTTGAGAAAGACAAACCCCTTGAAGCTTATTTATTTTGTGAGATTCGAATTTTCATCGTTTCATTTATATTTGAATATCAAAAGCTGTTTGGGATTTATTTTATGCTTGTATGTGAGATTATTGGCTTGATCACCCAATGATTTTATCATAAAATCTAGAGCTAAATTAGATATCAAATCCGTAATTGCTTAATCCTTCTAATTTGTGAAGCAACTATGATTAATATTTTCCTCTTGTGAATTTGTTAATTCGTAGAAACAACAATTGACTAGATTAAATACAACCGCTTGTGTTTGTATTGTTTAGCTCATCAATTTCACTAGTTTGAATGCTACCTTAGATTTAAATCTTGATCGCTTGTATCTTGATTGAATTATTGGTAAGGGTTAATTAGAACGCTTGTGTCTAATTAACTAAAATTAAGGTGAGATAGGAATTAAATTTTCAATGATGAATATTCAATCAAAATTAATTATTTTTAGTGAATCGATGATCGAGTGAATAACTTCAAGGGCGTAGTCGACCGATACCAATGCTTGTTTTCAATTGATTTCTTCGTTCAAATCCTAATATTGCATGATAGTTAATAAAATTTAGTTTAATATATTTTTAATTATTAGTATTTAAATTGAAAATCCAAAACCCCCTTTTATTTATTTTCAGTAATTTTAAGAATACAATTAAATTCACTTTCCTCGTGGGAACGATCCCTACTCTCGCTACTACATTTTATTTATCTGAGTTGAGTCGGGTAATTTGAGCGCAATACGACTGAGCGCTACCAAATTGTGGCACCGTTTCCGGGGAAGGCGTTTAATTTATTTGTGTTTTGTTTTGTTTTTATTTTATTTCTAGTCTTTCTCCTTGTGCTTCTCTCGTTTGTTCATGCTTGCAAGTGAATCTTCAGAAGAAGAATTTCCCTACGATCCAGAGATAGAGAAAACGTTCCATAAAAGAAATAAGGAGGCAAAGAAGATCTGAAGAAGAAGAAGAAGAAGAAGAAGAAGAAGAAGAATAACCTAAAGAAGAGATGGCTGCGAATCTGAGCTTGAGACAGCTTGGCACCCCTGATCTGAATCAGCAGCCCTTATGCATTACTTTTCCTACTCTAGAAGCTAATGCTACTTTTGAATTGAAGTCTGGACTAATACATTTTTTTCCTTCTTTTCATGGTCTTGTAGGTGAGGATCCCCATAAACATGTAAGAGTGGGTGCCCAGTGAGCCAACTGTGTGGCTATGGGCTTTGATGACTCTTTGTATAAACAATCTTTTGTTTAATATTATTTACACTTTTATGGCAATGACTTTATATTACTTCATATTGTTATATTGTGATATACTATTGTTGTTTTGATAAAGACCTTGAATATACTATAGTGTATGTAAGATGTGGTAGAACATGGAGATGTCTATCATGAAATACATCTTATAGTCACTGTATATTCTAAAAACCGTTCCTAGTCGATTGAGCCGTCCGATAATAAGGATAAGGATCGCTCGAGTTTGAGACTAGCATTTGCGATGCGGAGTACCACGTTTCATTGGTAGGGAACATGGAGATGTTCGAAGCATGCAAATGGATATTCATAGGATGAATAATCGAACTACCCTATCCGGACTTTCCAAGTGGTTATCACTTATCGAGTGGATAAAGTCCGCGGTTTTGGTTGTACACCATTAGTCCTTACGACTTGAAACATCATGGAGACTCTATATGCTAGTGCTGTGCTTTGACTCGTTTACCGACTCTATGGGGGTCATCAGGTGTCGAGATTGGGTACAGTTACGACACATATAGGAGTCAATGCATTGTTGTCAAGGATTCACCACATACTTGCGAGTGTGGATATCCTATGCGATCTGAGGAGATATTAGTGTGACAAATCTCTGGCCAGAGTACTTGATGTGATTTAAGAAATGGTTTCTTAGTAGCACATGCGATGTCACTAATTTGATCTTCAAGATGCATTGCATAGTTATCGAATCTTGAGCGACTCTCGATATACCAATGGTTGTTGATTCGATCGGGATATATGGATGAAGGGACCGTACTGTACGCTAACCAAAATATACTGGTTCTTGTAGGCACTATCAGTGATACCTAGGGAATCATGGGGCGATGTTGCTAGGCGCTTTACCATGATTCGTTGGGCAAGTCGGAAAGTGTTGTTCCGAGTCACAAGGAGTTGTGAGCCCACGGCTAGCTGTATCCCTGAACCATTGAGGGTCACACAGTGTAATGGAGTTTTAATCCCCGTTGAGATAGTTAAATTTAAAGAGTTAAATTTAATGAACTAAGGAGTTGGACTTCTTAAATAAGAGTAAGGGAGTAGGATTTCCTAAAATGACATAGGGATGGACATTTTAGGAAACCACTGAATTCGGATTCAGGAAAATTTATTTTGACTTTAAAATGTGCAGAAATGGTTTCTGTGCACATTGGTAAAATCGGTTTATCAATCGGAGTCACGATGAATTTTATATTAATTTCTGAACGAGCGGGCTTTGCTTGTCGGGCCTCAACTTATGACTAATGGGCCCTAAGGTGTTAGTGGCCTGCATTATAAATAAGTTATTGCAGTACAGAAATTAGACACAACAGCTCATAATTTTTGAGACAGAAAATCGAAACCCTCCTCTCTCTCAAAAGTTTTCGGCCGTCCCCTCCCTGTTCTCTGCCCGAGAAATTTCGGTCTGTGATTTTGAATCGCAGTCAGGAATAACGAATCAGATTCGTTTAATCTCTTCGCAGAAAAACTTCTGATAGATTTTCTAGTGCAATCTATCAGAGGGATTTAAACCCCATTCGTGGACCTGATTGAAGGAGTTCATCAGTTCCTGGGAGATACAAGAAGCGCAGAGAAATCTGTGTGGTGTCCATTAATCTCGATTCGAGATTGAAGGTAAAATTTAATTAATTGTTATTTGAATTTTACACACACAATAATTTAATCGTTGAATGGTTGATACCCACACCATGAAATTGTTCCATGATAAAATTTTTAAACTTCCGCTGCACCGGGTATCAATCGTGATTGATCTGACCGCCAGTTTTTTCCAACAGTGGTATCAGAGCCAGGTTGCTCAGATCAAACGATTGAATTAATCAATTGTACAAAATTTTTGAGTCTCGGTTTTTGAAACAAAATAAATATTTTTAAATAAAATTTTTTTTTTTCGGGGCAAAACCCGGGCAGCGATTGGATCGCTGCCCGGAGGGGGCGGCGATGGTCGCTGCCCCCGGGGGAGGCGCACGGCGCCGCCCAAAGGGGGCGCACGGCGCCGCCCAGGGCAGCGCTGGGCGCTGCGCAGGGCAGCGCACAGCGCCGCCCAGGGGCAGCGCTCGGCGCCGCCCAGGGCAGCAATTGTTGCTGCCCTAAAGGGGCAGCCGGGCTGCCCCGGCCCGCGCCCACGGGTGCGGGCCGGCCCGGGAGTGTCCCGGGCGGCCCGCGGGAAAAATTAAATTTTTATTTAAAATTAATTTTAATGTGATAAAATTTTATTTTTGGTCCGGTCAAAAATTGTTTTTGATTGGTTCACGAGATTTCGGATCGAATTGTTCGAGTCCGTAAATTTTAAAATTGATTTTGGATAAATTTGAATTTTTGGAAAAATTTTAATGTTTTATCCGTAAATTGAATTTTGAAATCAATTATTTTGGTACAATTGATGATAAGATATGATCTTATGATATATTGAGTAAAATATGATTTTATTTGTAAAATTGGATTTTATAGATAAAATATGATTTTATTTGATATAGAGATAAAATATGATTTTATATGTGAAATGAGATTTTATATATAAAATATGATTTTATCTTGTTTAAATTTGAATTGCCACTGCATGTTATCCAATAAATTAATTTTGAATTAAATGTTATTGGATAAGGATGATCGATTGCCATGACCAATTTTGTAGGTGTATGTTAGGAATTTACATTTTGTTTTCATTGTTGTTGGTTTTATTAATGGGCCTGGTTTATGGCCCGATATGAATGTCATATGTAATAAAAGTGGGCTTGGTTTATAGCCCGTTCCCACCCCTAAAAATGTATCCCCTACTTGTCATTGTTATTTATTGTAAATGCATTAGATTTAGTGGGAGATCAAGATTTGAAGATGGTGGGCCAGCAGACAATAAAGACTGAAGAAATGTAAATTGGAAGCACATGTAATAGGATTGCATTGCATACTGCATATTACCTAGGATTGGACTAAGACCCGTGATTGGCAACCACGGGTCAATTAGAAATGGAATCGATCATCCTATAATATTTGATATTATGATTGTATGCATGTTTAGACATAATTGCGTGAATCCGGCAAGCATGCAATAAATTAAATATGATGAGACAAATATTTTTATAATTAAAAATCCCTCATTTTAAATATGATTTAAAATTTATATCAAGATAAATAAAGGAAATTTAAATTTGTTTAAATGTTCCTACCTTCCATCAACGGTCAATGTATGTGATGCTACCCGCGGATACGGTCCGGCTCATATTATTGGGGGGGCCCGTCCGTCGGAAAGCTGTACATTGGATCGACAAATGTTGTAAGTTGGGTGGAACTCCCATGGGATCGGCTCATATTATTGGGGGATCCACATGGCGACCGTCCATCACAACTTAATATTGATGGGTCATCTTGACATGTCACTTTAAACGGCGTCATATTATTGGGCCCTTATTGGACATGAGGTAAACACATGGGGGTTGCTTAGGAAGCAATTGGGCTCTACCTTTTGAGAATTATGGTTGGCTGATATTATTCGGGACCATAAGTTTGTCAATTGGACTCCATGTTCTCACTAAGGAAAAAGTTTCCCGTTTTCACTAGAGGGTGGTGAAATCGTTAAAATAGTGGGAGTGAGATTCATAAAATTAAATTCGCCTATTTTATGTCTTAGTAAATTGTTAAACAATCATTGATATATGTCTGTTTTTCTTTTCAGTATTTCATACAATGAATTCGCGAAATCCATTATTCTCGATCCTCGAACAAAACAAGTTGACTGGCGCCAACTATACGGAATGGTTCCGGAAGTTGAAGATTGTCTTAACTTCGGAGAAAATGCTCTACGTGTTGGAGAAAGCACCTCCGAAGGAAGCACCAGCTGACATAAGTCCGGAGGAATTGGCCAAACTTGATGCATGGTGTGACCATGACATCAAGACCAAATGCTATATGCAAGCCTCGATGTCTGATGAACTCCAGAGGCAATTTGAGGACACGGTGAATGCTGCTGACATTCATGCGCAACTCAAGGAACTTTTTGGGGCTCAGTCGAGGGCTGAAAGGTTCGCTACTGTTAAGGAGTTGATGACGTGCCGCATGCGTGAAGGGACTTCGGTCCGTGATCATGGGGTACGAGTGATTTGGCTCATACAGAAGTTGGCGACCCTAGATTTGGTGTTGGAGCATGAACTCAATGTGGATTTATTGCTTCTGTCTCTTCCTTCTTCATTTGATGGATTTGTGATAAATTTTAATATGAACAAGATAGAGGCCACCCTAGAAGAGATGGTCAATATGCTCGTTACATATGAATCCACACTTAAGAAGGATAAACCAGCTTTCTTGGTGGGCTCCTCATCTTCTGCTAAGAAGGGGCCAAGTATGAAGGGCAAGAAACGTTCTACCCCACCCAAGAAAGTCGAGCCCGAGAAGAAGCAAAAGACAAAGGCTTCAAACAATGGAAAATCCAAGGATGTTTGCCATTACTGCAAGAAGCCGGGTCATTGGAAGCGCAACTGCAAGGAATATCTTGAGCAGTTGGGAACTGCAAAGGGTATGTTCTATATTGAAATAAACATGTCACTTAATACAACTTCTTGGGTATTGGATACCGGATGTGGATCTCACATTTGCAATGATTTGCAGGTGATGACAAGAAGTCGCAGGCTTAGAATGGGTGAGACCCAGCTGAGGCTCGGGAATGGTTCCAGAGTTGAAGCTACGGCCATTGGAGATGTTTGTTTGACTTTGCAGAACGGTTTTAAATTATTGTTAAGAGATGTTTTATTTGTGCCAGATTTAATTAAAAACATTATTTCTATTTCTATGCTTGATAGAGATGGTTATTCTTGCAATTTTGTGAATGGGATTTGCAATATTTACAAGAATGAATGTTTAATTGGAAATGGACAACTTGAAAACGATCTATACAACTTAAAACTAAAAGACGTTCCAGTGAATTATGTTGATAAACCGGCGACAACAAACAAAAGGAAAATCGATAGTCAAAACCCGGCAAACCTTTGGCATGCTAGGCTAGGTCATATTTCCTCAAGGAGGATGAACAAGCTAGTGGGAGAGGGCATGTTTGATATGTCTGATATTAATTCTCTACCTACTTGTGAATCCTGCCTAAAAGGAAAAATGACTAAATCTCCTTTTAAGGGGAAACCTGAGCGTAGTCAGAATCTGTTGGATTTGATCCATACAGATGTTTGTGGTCCATTTAGAGTAGGGACTCAACATGGCCACACCTACTTCATTACCTTTACTGATGATTATTCAAGGTATGGGTATTTATATTTAATGAAATATAAGTCTGAAGCATTTGAAAAGTTCAAAGAATTCAGGGCTGAAGTAGAAAACAAGCTAGGTAAAAGTATTAAAGCACTTCGATCGGATCGAGGTGGAGAATACTTGAGTACCGAGTTTTTGGACTATCTGAAAGAGAATGGGATTCTCTCTCAGTGGACTCCTCCTATGACACCACAACTTAATGGTGTATCGGAGCGTCGTAATCGAACTTTGTTGGACATGGTTCGATCTATGATGAGCTTCACTGAGCTTCCACCTTCGTTTTGGGGCTATGCGCTTGAAACGGCGGTATTGTTGTTGAACAACGTCCACACTAAAGCAGTGGACAAAACACCATACGAGTTATGGAATGGCAAAGCTCCTAAGTATTCGTACTTGAGGATTTGGGGATGTCCTGCTTACGTGAAGCGGACAGTGGGAGATAAGTTGGATAGTCGATCCAGCTTATGTTATTTTGTAGGGTATCCGAAGAATTCAATCGGATATTATTTCTATTATCCTGCTGAAACAAAGGTGTTTGTTTCTAGGAATGCCACCTTCTTGGAGAAGGAGTTCTTATTGGATAAGAAAGGCGAGATGATGGAACTCGAAGAAGTTCGAGAAGAACCCGAAATACAAAATAACGATCCTACACCTCAGGAACCATTGCTGGACACGCCTGCACCTAGAAGATCCGAAAGGACTTCTAGACCTCCAGTTCGATATGGTCTTCTTCTTGAAGGGGATCAAGATGAACCCGACATTGGATGTGATCCAAGAAACTTCAAGGAAGCAATTTCTGATGCGGATTCGAATTTATGGCTTGAAGCTATGCAGTCAAAATTGGATTCGATGCATACAAACCAAGTTTGGTCTTTAGTAGATCCTCCCGATGGAATTGTTCCAATAGGGTGTAAATGGATCTACAAGAGAAAGCTTGGGCCTGATGGTAAGGTATTGACCTACAAGGCGCGATTGGTGGCGAAAGGTTATACTCAAAGGCAAGGAGTTGACTATGATGAAACCTTTTCACCAGTTGCAATGTTCAAGTCCATAAGAATCCTGATTGCCATAGCTGCATGGTATGACTATGAGATATGACAAATGGATGTGAAGACTGCTTTTCTTAATGGAGACATTAAGGAAGAAATCTATATGAAGCAGCCTGAGGGGTACACATCCATGGGAAGCGAGCATAAGGTATGCAAGCTTCAGAGATCAATTTATGGTCTAAAACAAGCATCAAGAAGTTGGAACCAGAAATTTGATGAAACAATAAAAGATTTTGGTTTCATCAAGAACCCGGAGGAACCTTGCGTGTACAAGAAAGTAGTTAAGGTTGCGGTGACATTCTTAGTACTTTATGTTGATGACATCCTACTCATTGGGAATGATGTAGGGATGTTGCAGTCAACAAAGATATGGTTATCAGGTAGATTTTCGATTAAGGATTTGGGAGAGGCATCCTACATTCTTGGGATACAGATCTATAGAGATAGGTCTAAGAGAATGATAGGACTCACTCAATCAACCTACATCGATACCATATTGAAACGGTTTTCAATGGATGGGTCCAAAAGAGGACATCTACCCATGTGTCATGGAGTTTCTCTATCCAAGTCTATGTGTCCCAAGACTGATGCAGAGATAGAGAATATGACACATGTACCATATGCGTCAGCTATAGGTAGTATCATGTATGGGATGATATCTACCAGACCGGATGTAGCATTTGCTCTGAGTGTCACGAGCAGATATCAGTCTAATCCTGGTCAAATGCATTGGAAAGCCGTGAAGGACATTCTTAAGTACTTGCGAAGGACTAAGAATATGTTCATGGTGTATGGAGGACGAGATCTCAAATTGGAAGGCTATACCGACTCTAGCTTCCAAAGTGATGTGGATGACTCGAAGTCAACCTCTGGATTTGTGTTCATGCTCAATGGCGGTGCTGTCTCTTGGAAGAGTTCCAAGCAGGACACCACAGCGGATTCCACCACTGAGGCTGAATACATTGCAGCATCAGCTGCTGCTAAAGAGGCCGTTTGGATGAGGAAGTTCGTCCAAGAGTTGGGCGTTATTCCTGAATTTGTTGGTCCAGTCCCGGTGTACTGTGACAACACGGGTGCCGTTGCTCAAGCAAAGGAACCAAGGTCTCATCAAAGATCCAAACACGTACTGAGGAAATACCACATAATCCGGGAGATTGTGGAAAGAGGAGACATCATTGTCGAACGAGTGGCCTCTGCAGACAATATCGCTGATCCGCTTACTAAGCCCTTGCCAGGACCATTGTTTGACAAACATCGCGAAGCAATGGGTCTACGTAGTATGACTAGTTGGCTATAGGGCAAGTGGGAGATTGTAAGAGTGGGTGCCCAGTGAGCCAACTGTGTGGCTATGGGCTTTGATGACTCTTTGTATAAACAATCTTTTGTTTAATATTATTTACACTTTTATGGAAATGACTTTATATTACTTCATATTGTTATATTGTGATATACTATTGTTGTTTTGATAAAGACCTTGAATATACTATAGTGTATGTAAGATGTGGTAGAACATGGAGATGTCTATCATGAAATACATCTTATAGTCACTGTATATTCTAAAAACCGTTCCTAGTCGATTGAGCCGTCCGATAATAAGGATAAGGATCGCTCGAGTTTGAGACTAGCATTTGCGATGCGGAGTACCACGTTTCATTGGTAGGGAACATGGAGATGTTCGAAGCATGCAAATGGATATTCATAGGATGAATAATCGAACTACCCTATCCGGACTTTCCAAGTGGTTATCACTTATCGAGTGGATAAAGTCCGCGGTTTTGGTTGTACACCATTAGTCCTTACGACTTGAAACATCATGGAGACTCTATATGCTAGTGCTGTGCTTTGACTCGTTTACCGACTCTATGGGGGTCATCAGGTGTCGAGATTGGGTACAGTTACGACACATATAGGAGTCAATGCATTGTTGTCAAGGATTCACCACATACTTGCGAGTGTGGATATCCTATGCGATCTGAGGAGATATTAGTGTGACAAATCTCTGGCCAGAGTACTTGATGTGATTTAAGAAATGGTTTCTTAGTAGCACATGCGATGTCACTAATTTGATCTTCAAGATGCATTGCATAGTTATCGAATCTTGAGCGACTCTCGATATACCAATGGTTGTTGATTCGATCGGGATATATGGATGAAGGGACCGTACTGTACGCTAACCAAAATCTACTGGTTCTTGTAGGCACTATCAGTGATACCTAGGGAATCATGGGGCGATGTTGCTAGGCGCTTTACCATGATTCGTTGGGCAAGTCGGAAAGTGTTGTTCCGAGTCACAAGGAGTTGTGAGCCCACGGCTAGCTGTATCCCTGAACCATTGAGGGTCACACAGTGTAATTGAGTTTTAATCCCCGTTGAGATAGTTAAATTTAAAGAGTTAAATTTAATGAACTAAGGAGTTGGACTTCTTAAATAAGAGTAAGGGAGTAGGATTTCCTAAAATGACATAGGGATGGACATTTTAGGAAACCACTGAATTCGGATTCAGGAAAATTTATTTTGACTTTAAAATGTGCAGAAATGGTTTCTGTGCACATTGGTAAAATCGGTTTATCAATCGGAGTCACGATGAATTTTATATTAATTTCTGAACGAGCGGGCTTTGCTTGTCGGGCCTCAACTTATGACTAATGGGCCCTAAGGTGTTAGTGGCCTGCATTATAAATAAGTTATTGCAGTACAGAAATTAGACACAACAGCTCATAATTTTTGAGACAGAAAATCGAAACCCTCCTCTCTCTCAAAAGTTTTCGGCCGTCCCCTCCCTGTTCTCTGCCCGAGAAATTTCGGTCTGTGATTTTGAATCGCAGTCAGGAATAACGAATCAGATTCGTTTAATCTCTTCGCAGAAAAACTTCTGATAGATTTTCTAGTGCAATCTATCAGAGGGATTTAAACCCCATTCGTGGACCTGATTGAAGGAGTTCATCAGTTCCTGGGAGATACAAGAAGCGCAGAGAAATCTGTGTGGTGTCCATTAATCTCGATTCGAGATTGAAGGTAAAATTTAATTAATTGTTATTTGAATTTTACACACACAATAATTTAATCGTTGAATGGTTGATACCTACACCATGGAATTGTTCCATGATAAAATTTTTAAACTTCCGCTGCACCGGGTATCAATCGTGATTGATCTGACCGCCAGTTTTTTCCAACAAAACATCTAATGGAATTCCATGTGATATGCACAAGCATGAAACCCCATGGAGTAACGGAGAAAAAAATTCAGTTGAGAGCCTTTCCATTTTTTCTTAAAGATGCTGCAAAGGATTGGCTATACTACCTACCTCCTGGGTCCATCACTACTTGGACAGAGATGAAGAGGATTTTCTTAGAGAAGTACTTTCCAGCTTCGAGAGCGGCAAACATCATAAAGGAGATCTATGGCATCAAGTAGTATATGGGAGAGTCACTTCACGAATATTGGGAGCGGTTCAAGAAGCTTTGTGTCAGCTGTCTGCAACATCATATAAGTGAAAATATTTTAATTCAATATTGCTATGAAGGTTTGTTGTCTCATGATAGGAGTGTGGTGGATGCGGCCAGTGGAGGAGTGATTGTAGACAAGACACCACAGGATGCTAGGAATTTAATTGCTAATATGGCTGCAAATTCTCAGCAATTTGGAACCAGAAGGCTTGACCCCACACCCAAAAGAACTAATGAGGTAAATTTTTCTTTCCTTGAACAACAACTGATTGATCTGACGTCTCTTGTGCGTCAACTTGCTGTAGGGAATGGAAAAAATGTGAAAAAAGTGTGGAATTTGTGCTGCGATGGGGCATTCAACTGAGATGTGCCCCACTCTTCAAGAGGAAACAGTCGAACAAGTCAATGAAACAGGAGGATTTCCGAGGCCACCACAGCGAAATTATGATCCTTATTCGAACACGTACAATCCAGGTTGGAGGGATCATCCAAATCTCAGATATGGAAATACTGCGGTGAACCATACCCCACCTCAAGTGCAACCGAACAATCAAGCTTACAAGCCACCATATCCTCCACCACCACAACGTCCTCAAATTCCAACCCCTGGTGAGTTTTTAGAAAATATTGTGAAGAATCTTGCTAACACTTTGAATTTTCAGCAAAAAATGAGAGCAAGTATCCAAAACTTGAACACTCAGGTGGGCCAGTTGGCAACCGCAATCAACAAGTTGGAAGCACAACATTCTAACATTTTACCATCTCAGACAGTTCCAAATCCAAAAGAGAATGTAAGTCCAATCACTTTGAGGAGTGGAAAGGAGTTGAAGGTTCGTGAAGAAGTGGTGCAAGCACCAGTAAAGAACGAATATGAGGAGAAATCCAAGGTAGAGGAGGATGAGATAGTTCAAAAAAACACATCAAAAGGTAAGTTCCCTCCCCTTTGTGAGTATAAACCCGTACCCCCGTTTTCCCTTGCATTGAAGGAGTCTAGGAAGGATGAAGGCATCAAATAATTGTATGATACTTTTTGTAGATGTGAGGTAAATATCCCTTTGTTAGATGCTATCAAACAAGTACCTCGCTATGCTAAATTTTTAAAAGAATTATGTACTGCTAAAAGAAAACAAAAACTGAATGGATGCCAGAAAATCGAATTGGGGGAACAGGTCTCTGCTGTGATCCAGAGGAAAATACCCGTAAAATGCAAGGATTCAGGTATGTTTTCGATTCCTTGTAAGATAGGAGATGTTCAACTTGATACTGCCATGTTAGATTTAGGAGCATCGATTAATGTCATATCATATTCTACTTATGCTTCCTTAAAACTCGGGCCCTTGAATGAAACTGCAATTGTAATTCAGATGGCTGATAGGTCTACTATTTATCCTAGGGGTGTGATTGAGGATGTTCTTATAAAAGTTGGTAATTTAGTTTTTCTTGCTGATTTCTATGTGCTTGACATGAAAAATAATGATTTGAATATTCCAATTTTTCTAGGAAGACCATTTTTAATAACTTCAAAGTCTATCATAGATGTTAATAATGGTACTCTCACTATGGAATTTTATGGGGAGATAGTTAAGTTTAATATTTTTGATACCCTGACAATTTTTAATTGTGAAAGAGTTGTTAACACTCTTGATATCAATGATCACTTGTCACAAGAAAACAAGAAATTGATGAATGAGGATAAAATGAAGAAGATTGTTGAAAGATCTGTTGAGAATTCTAATGCTAAAATTTTTCTTTCAGATTTGCAGGCATCTAAAACTAAGCCAAAACTTCCTCCAGATCGAGCAAAAGGAATACCAATGGGAAAAGGAAGAAATCATCCAGAGATGGGGATATAAAAGAAATCGAAAGAGAGAAAGCATGGACCGAAATTGACTGTGAAAATTCTCAAGGGGTGAAGATGGACAAGGGAACCAGATATGAACCAACATGAGCAACTGAAGCATACAGTCGGGCCGACGACAATAAAAAGAGGCGTTGCTTGGGAGGCAACCCAAGGGGAGTATTTTCTTTTCAATTTTTTCTTATTATTTTTGTTTTGCATTTTTACTTACATTGTGGACAATGTAAGATTTAAGTACGGTGGAGAGAACTTAGCCAAAACTTAGCCAGTCAAGTAGAGGATTTAACCAGTTTTTGGGAAAAAATTGTTTCTTAGAGCTCATAGTTAGTGATGAATATGACTATTGAAATTCACTAGCCCATGATGATATCTAATTGATGACATGCATGCTTTTGAAAATAGATTATTTGCTAACCTTGGAACACTTTGATCTCCAATGAAAATTAGACTTTGATATGGCTGTTGAATATTTTGGAGCACACATGAGTCATAGCTTGTGAATTGTATATGATATAGTGAAGGTCATGTGAGCCTTGTGATAGCCTTAGAAAGTCACTAGCCTATCAACCTCCCTTTTGAGCTGAATCGAAAAAAAATGAAAAGAAAGGAGTTAGTAAAGTGAGGGGAGGCATTGGAATGAGGATTGAAATTCTAATCCTAGTAATTCCAAAAGCTAAATTTGGAGGAGAATGTATGGAGTTGAGAACAACCGGGTGCAATTATCCGGCAATGAAAAAAAAGAAGAGAATTTCTTAATGGTTCAACTTGATTTGTTGGTGTGCAACTTGAGCTGTTGTGGGGTTTGCATTGAATGGATCTGTGGAGTGTGCATGACACTTGCTAATGACCATACACACACATAAATTTGGGGTTATATCTCTAGTTAAAATGTTTGGATATTGAACTCGTTCCGTTGTTAGCATTTTAACGTCTTTCTTGATCATGCATTGAGTTAATTTCTGAGACACATGTGTAAATCATGGTTATTTGTGTTATGAGATATGAGCTCGAACTTATTTTTGGTTTTGTGTTGCTCGAGAGCGAGCAAAAGGTTAAGTATGGGGGAGTTTGATGTGATGATATTTTGTTATATTTATTTGTGTTACTTTGTAGGATTAGGAGAATTTGCATTGATTAAATTCATTTTATAGTTCCTAATCATTGTTTGTGTTTTGATATAGGAAAAGAGAAGAAATGGAGCTAAAGAATTGAAGGAAAGAGCCGAGATGAGAGTGAAGTGCGAGGCAGAAAAGTTCCCGATCGATCGGTAACTTTTTATCGATCGAGCGAGATAAATTAAGTGTTGGACAGAAGAGCTCTCGATCGATCGGTAAATTTTTACCGATCGAACGGGATAAGAGAAGGAAAAAATGATGAGGGTCAGAGCAAGGCTCGCTCGATCGGTAAGTTTTAACCGATCGAGCACGACGTGAAGTTCAGGAAATTTTATCTGAAAATGAAACTTGCTTGTGGAGGACTCTAGCCTTAATTATAATAAATTATATCGGATTTTAAGGATCTTTTAATCAGATTGGACGGCTGAACACCAAGAGACTTGAGCGACTAGGTTTTTCTTCTTATTTTTCTTAGATTTATTCTTTTCTTTTGAATTTTCTCTATAGTGATTTCATGAATTTTAGTAGCTAAGCTTTAATTTTTGGTTGAGGAAGACAAACCCCTTGAAGCTTATTTATTTTGTGAGATTAGAATTTTCATCGTTTGATTTATATTTGAATATCAAAAGTTGTTTGGGATTTATTCTATGCTTGTATGTGAGATTATTTGTTTGATCACCCTATGATTTTATCATACAATCTAGAGCTAAATTAGATACCAAATCCGTAATTGTTTGATCTCTCAAATTTGTGAAGCAATTATGATTAATATTTTCCGCTTGTGAATTTGTTAATTTGTAGGAACAACAATTGACTAGATTAAATATAACCGCTTGTGTTTGTATTGTTTAGCTCATCAATTTCACTAGTTTGAATGCTACCTTAGATTTAAATCTTGATCGCTTGTATCTTGATTGATTTATTGGTAAGGGTTAATTTAAAACGTTTGTGTTTAATTAACTAAAATTAAGGTGAGATAGGAATTAAATTTCCAATGATGAATATTCAATGAGAATTAATTATTTTTAGAGAATCGATGATCGAGTGAATAACTTCAAGGGCGTAGTCGACCGATACCAAGGCTTGTTTTCAATTCATTTCTTCGTTCAAATCCTAATCTTGCATGCTAGTTAATAAAATTTAGTTTAATTTGTTTTAATTATTAGTAATTAAATTGAAAATCCAAAACCCCATTTTATTTATTTTCAGTAATTTTAAGAACACAATTAAATTCACTTTTCTCGTGGGAACGATCTCTACTCTCGCTACTACATTTTATTTATCTGATTTGAGTCGGGTAATTTGGGCGCGATACGACTGAGCCCTACCACATAGTTTGATCTGAATAGCCAACTAAGTTGAAAGAGTTATCCTTAGAATACCACAACCCAACATTTAGGGTGTCTTTAAGATATTTCAAAATGCGTTTAACAGCTAAGTAGTAAGACTGTTTGGGGTCGGACTGAAACCTAGCACAAAAATAAACTGTAAATACAATATCGGGTCTACTAGCAGTTAGGTAAATTAATTACCCTATTAGACCTCAATACATGTTTACCTCAACTAGAATTCCTCCTTCATCTTTGTCAAGCTTAATTGATGAGCTCATAAGGGTAGTAGCAGCTGAGCAGTTTTCCATGCCAAACTTCTTAAGAAGTTCTTTGGTGTATTTGGTATGACTGATAAACGTCCCATTTTCCAATTGTTTGACTTGTAGGCCGAGAAAGGACGTTATTTCACCCATCATGCTCATCTCGAATTTATCCTGCATCAACTTATAAAAAATTTTGCACAGTTTTGGGGTTAGTTGACCCAAAGATAATATCATCTATATAAATTTGGACAAGAAGAGTATGATCATCTTTAGTGAATTTAAACAAAGTTTTATCTATTGTTCCTATAGTAAAATCATGTTCAATCAAGAATTTGGTTAGTGTGTCATACCAAGCTCTCGGAGCCTAATTCAGTCCGTAAAGAGCTTTGTTTAGGTGATAAACATGGTGATGCAATCATGGATAGCTCGCATGTGGATCAAGTGGCAAGGAAAATTCGAGATCCATTGGAGTTTCCATGTGAACAAATAACGAGGAGCCGAGCTAAAAAATTTAAGAAGGCACTTCAAATGTTGCTGTTAAATTATCAAAATGGAATGGGAGTACATGAAGATCAATTTGGGAGTTGCCTATGCGTCCTTGAAGTGTTAAAAGTCGAAAAGAATGCAGAAAATCAATTTGGGACAGACGATGTCTCGCCCAAGCGCCATATATTGCCGCTCGAGCGAGAGCCATAAAATAGTTTTGGGCAGAGAATTTCTGGCTCGAGCGCGGGTTTTGTCCGCTCGAGCGAGCTCAAGAGAAAACGCGGGGCAGAGTGTTTCTCGCTCGAGCACGATTGTGTTCGCTCGAGCGAGCGAGAATTTCCGGAAAATTACACACACTTCGGCGTGTTGTGTGTGCGCGTGGGTTTTTTATAATTTTTGCCTAATTTAAGTATTTTAGACCTACTAGGAAACTTTCTAGATGATATCTTTAGGCAATATTTTGATATATCTTTTATTTTTGTTTGTAAACTATAAATATTGTGTTTATTTTCATTAATAATAATTCAGATTCAGTTAATACACAATATTGAAATTCTCTCAAGAATTTTCTTCAAAGATTTGCTTTGGTTATTCAAATCAAACTTTTCACAGTTTAATTACTTGGAAACGTTTGTCAATTGATTTCTCACTGAATATTGTCAGATACAAGTTATCTGAAGGTTTTCTTTGGTTTCGATTGTTCGTGATTTCTGTTGTTAATAATTTCGTCGATTAAAGGTGGAAATCTAAATTCTATCAATTTTACTTGTTTCAAAGATTGGAAAAAACTCTTTGGATATTTTTTTATTTGTTAGAGGGTGCGATTTAATTTATAGTCGTGTTTGCTAATCATACTCATCAAGATTCATATCATTTGGTATCAAAGCCTAAGGTTTTGAATCAAGTAAGTATTTTATCTTCTTCTATGTAGTAGCCCGTACCCAGATTTAGTGAGTAATTGTTAATTAATCCAATAAACATGATTAAGGGGATTTCAATTGGATTAACGAAGTCCGGAAATGGACCCAGAATGATCAGAAATGGTCCGGAGAGTCAGGCAGAATGGACGCAACATTCGTGGAACGAATGCAACGTTCTGGTCAGCAGATGTCATCTGTGACGTCAGCAAGTTGACGTCATTGCTTACGACCGTGATGTGACATTCGAACGCAACGATGGGGAACGAACGCAACGATGGAGGAACGGACGTTCCGTTCGATGTCTATAAATAGAGGTGCCGAGATTCATTTCCAGGCACACCTTTCACCTTTCTTCTCTTGATTCCTTAGCCTTCCAGCTTAGATCTAGGGCATTCTAGGCGTCCCGTTGGGAATCCGGAAGTGGCATAGTGGTCCAGGCGTCGTAGCGGAGCTGTGGCCTAGTTTTGAGGCAATCGACAGCAAAGGGCAGACGACGGACGAAGGTATAACTTTTGCTTCCTAAAAATATTTAGGAGTATGCAATAGCTTAGTTAAGGCTTTTAGAGCACTTTAATGATAATAGTATCATTTTGCAGTGTAGTGCGGACTATAGGCGTGGAGTTAGAGCTGGTAGAGCTTGTCTAGTATTTGAGCTACGAAAGTACTGTTCGAGATATCTGAAAGAGCAGGTGCCCGGTGAGCCAACTTGTGGCTAAGGGCTTTGATGACTCTTTGTATAAACAATCTTTTGTTTAATATAATTTACACTTTTATTAATGGCAATGACTTTATCTTTCTTCATATTGTTATATTGTGATATACTATTGTTGTTTTGATAAAGACCTTGAATATACTATAGTGTATGTAAGATGTGGTAGAACATGGAGATGTCTATCATGAAACACATCTTATAGTCACTGTATATTCTAAACTGTTCCTAGTCGATTGAGCCGTCCGATAATAAGGATAAGGATCGCTCGAGTTTGAGACTAGCATTTGCGATGCAGAGTACCACGTTTCATTGGTAAGGAACATAGAGATGTTCGAAGCATGCAAATGGATATTCATACGATGAATGATCGAACTACCCTATCCGGACTTTCCAAGTGGTTATCACTTATCGAGTGGATAAAGTCCGCGGTTTTGGTTGTACACCATTAGTCCTTACTACTTGAAACATCATTGAGACTCTATATGCTAGTACTGTGCTTTGACTCGTTTACCGATTCTATTAGGGTCATCAGGTGTCGGAATTGGGTACAGTTACAACACATATAGGAGTCTATGCTTTGTTGTCAAGGATTCACCACATACTTGCGAGTGTGGATATCCTATGCGATCTGAGGAGATATTAGTGTGACGAATCTCTGGCCAGAGTACATGATGTGTTTTAAGAAATGGTTTCTTAGTAGCACATGCGATGTCACTATTTGATCTTCAAGATGTATTGCATAGTTATCGAATCTCGAACGACTCTCGATTTACCAATGGTTGTTGATTCGATCGGGATATATGGATGAAGGGACCGTACTGTATGCTAACCAAAATCTATTGGTTCTTGCAGGCACTATCAGTGATACCTAGGGAATCATGGGGCGATGTTGCTAGGCGCTCTTACCATGATTCGATGGGCAAGTCGGAAATTGTTGTTCCGAGTCACAAGGAGTTGTGAGCCCACGGCTAGCTGTATCCCTGAACCATTGAGGGTCACACAGAGTAATGGATTTTTAATCCCCGTTGAGATAGTTAAATTTAAAGAGTTAAATTTAATGAACAAAGAAGTTGGACTTCTTATTTAAGAGTAGCAGAGTAAGATTTCCTAAAATGACATAGGGATGGGCATTTTTGGAAATCACTGAATTCGGATTCAGAAAAATTTATCTTGACTTTAAAAGGTGCAGAAATGGTTTATGTGCACATTGGTGAAATCGGTTTATTAATCGGAGTCATGATGAATTTTATATTAATTTTTGAACATGCGGGCTTTGCTTGTCGGGCTTGAACTTATGACTAATGGGCCCTAAGCTGTTAGCGGCCTACATTATAAATAAGTTATTGCAGTACAGAAATTACACACAACTGGTCACAATTTTCGAAAACCTAGTTATTTTCTCTCTAAAGTGGCCGCCCCCCTTCCCTCTCTACTCGGGAAAATCCAGCCTGTGAATTTTGAATTACAGTATGGTTTAACGGATCAAATTCGTTAATTCTCTTCGTAGAAACTTCTGATAGATTTTCTAGTGCAATCTATCAGAGGGATTAATTATCCGTTCGTGGACCTGATTGAAGAACAGTTCGTCCATCAGTTCCAGGGATATACAACAAGAGTAGAGCAATCTGTTGGTGTCCATAATCTCGATTCGAGATTGGAGGTAAAAATTTATAATTGTTATTTAATTTTTACACACACAATTTAATCGTTAAGTTTTGATACCCATTATGGAATCGTTCCATATAAAATTTTTAAACTTCCGCTGCACCGGGTATCAATTCTGATTGATCTGATCGCCCCGTTCTGCAACAGTGGTATCAGAGCCAGGTTGCTCAGATCAAGCGATTAAATTAATCGATTGTACAAAAATTTTTAAGTCTCGGTTTTTGAAATAAAATAAATATTTTAAAAAAATAAAAAAAAAATTCCGGGCAAAACCCGGGCAGCGATGGTCGCTGCCCCAGGCAGCGCACGGCGCTGCGCACGGCGCTGCCCTAGGGGCAGCCGGGCTACCCGGCCCGAGCCCCTTTGGGGCGCGGGCAGCCCAGGAGTGTCCCGGGCGGCCCGCGAAAAATTATTTTTAATTTTTAAATTAAAATTTTAATATGTTAAAATTCTATTTTTGGTCCGATCGAAAATTGTTTTTGATTGGTCCACGAGGCGTCGGATCGAATTGTTCGAGTCCGAAAATTTTAAAATTGATTTTTGGATAAATTTGAATTTTTGGAAAATTTAAATATTTTATCCGTTAAATTGAATTTTGAAATTAATTATTTTTGGTACAATTGATGATAAGATATGATCTTATGGAAATATTGAGTAAAATATGATTTTATGTATAAAATTGGATTTTATAGATAAAATATGATTTTATTTGATAAAAAGATAAAATATGATTTTGTATGTAAAATAAGATTTTATATATGAAATATGATTTTATCCTTTTAAATTTAAATTGCCATTGCATGTTATCCAATAAATTAATTTTGAATTAAATGTTATTGGATAAGAATGATCGATTGCCATGACCAATTTTGTAGGTGTATGTTAGGAATTTACATTTGTTTTATTGTTGTTGGTTTTATTAATGGGCCTAGTTTATGGCCCAATATGATTGTCATATGTAATAAAAGTGGGCTTGGTTTATGGCCCGTTCCCACCCCTTAAAAATGTATCCCCTACTTGTCATTGTTATTTATTGTAAATACATTAGATTTAGTGGGAGATCAAGATTTGAAGATGGAGGTGGGCCCAGCAGACAATAAAGACAGAAGAAATGTAAATTGGAAGCAAATGTAATAGGATTGCATTGCATACTGCATATTACCTAGGATTGGACTAAGACTCGTGATTGGCAACCACGGGTCGATTAGAAATGGAATCGATCATCCTATATAATATGTGATATTATAGTTGTATGCATGTTTTAGACATAATTGTGTGAATCCGGCAAGCATACAAAAATTTTAAAAAATGATGAGACAAATTTTTATAATTAAAAATCCCTCATTTTAATATGATTTAAAATTGATATCAAGATAAATAAAGGAAATTTAAATTTGTTTAAATGTTCCTACCTTCCATCAACGATCAATGTATGAGATGCTACCCGCGGATACGGTCCGGCTCATATTATTGGGGGGGCCCGTTCGTCGGAAAGCTATACATTGGATCGACACATGTTGTAAGTTGGGTGGAACTCCCATGGGATCGGCTCATATTATTGGGGGATCCACATGACGACCGTCCATCACAACTTAATATTGATGGGTCATCTTGACATGTCACAATAATCGGCGTCATATTATTGGGCCCTTATTGGACATGAGGTGAAAACGTGGAGGTTGCTTTGGAAGCAATTGGGCTCTACCTTTTGAAAATTATGGTTGGCTGAAATTATTCGGGACCATAAGTTTGTCAATTGGACTCCATGTTCTCACTAAGGAAAACAGTTTCCCGTTTTCACTAGAGGGTAGTGAAATCGTTAAAATAGTGGGAGTGAGATTCATAAAATAAATTTCGCCTATTTTATGTCTTAGTAAATTACTTAAACAATCACTGATATTTGTCTGTTTCTTTTCAGTATTTCATAAAGATGAATTCGCGTAATCCACTTTTCTCGATCCTCGAACAAAATAAATTGAATGGCGCAAACTATACGGAATGGTTTCGTAAGTTGAAGATTGTCTTGACTTCGGAGAAGATGCTCTACGTGTTAGAAAAATCTCCTCCGAAGGAAGCACCAGCTGACATAAGTCCGGAAGAGTTAGCCAAACTTGATACATGGTGGGGCCATGATATCAAGGCCAAATGCTATATGTAAGCCTCGATGTCTGATGAACTCCAGAGGCGATTTGAGGACACCGTGAATGCTGCTGACATTCACGTACAACTCAAGGAACTTTTTGGGGCTCAATCGAGGGCTGAAAGGTTCGCTACTGTAAAGGAGCTAATGACGTGTCGCATGCGTGAAGGGACTTCGGTCCGTGATCATGGGGTACGAGTGATTTGGCTCATACAGAAGTTGGTAACCCTTGATTTGGTGTTGGAGCATGAACTCAACGTGGACTTACTACTTCTATCTCTTCCTTCTTCGTTTGACGGATTTGTGGTGAATTTCAATATGAACAAGATAGAGGCCTCCCTTGAAGAGATGGTCAATATGCTTGTGACATATGAATCCACTTTAAAGAAGGATAAACCGGCTTTCTTGGTGGGCTCCTCTTCTTCTGCTAAGAAGGGGCCAAGTACAAAGGGTAAGAAACGTTCTGCCCCACCCAAGAAAATCGAACCCGAGAAGAAGTACAAGACAAAGGCTTCAAACATGGAAAAGTCCAAGGATGTTTGCCATTACTGCAAGAAGCCCGGTCATTGGAAGCGTAACTGCAAGGAATATCTAGAGCAGTTGTGAACTGCGAAGGGTATGTTCTATATTGAAATAAATGTTTCACTTAATACTACTTCTTGGGTATTGGATACCGGATGTGGATCTCAAATTTGCAATGATTTGCAGGTGATGACAAGAAGTCGCAGGCTTAGAATGGGTGAGACCCAGCTGAGGCTCGGAAATGGTTCCAGAGTTGAAGCTAAAGCTGTGGGAGATATTTATTTAATTTTGCAGAACGGTTTTAAGTTACTTTTGAGAGATGTTTTATTTGTTCCGGATTTGATTAAAAACATTATTTCTGTTTCTATGCTTGATAGAGATGGTTATTCTTGCAATTTTGTGAATGGGATTTGCAATATTTACAAGAATGAATGTTTGATTGGAAATGGACAACTTGAAAATGATCTATATAACTTAATACTAAAAGACGTTCCAATAAATTATGTTGATAAATCGGCAACAACAAACAAAAGGAAAATCGATAGCCAAAACCCGGCAAACCTTTGGCACGCTAGGCTAGGTCATATTTCCTCAAGGAGGATGAACAAGCTAGTGGGAGAGGGCATGTTTGATATGTCTGATATTAACTCTCTACCTACTTGTGAGTCCTGCCTGAAAGGAAAAATGACTAAATCTCCTTTTAAGGGGAAACCTGAGCGTAGTCAAAATCTGTTGGATTTGATCCATACAGACGTTTGTGGTCCATTTAGAATTGGTACTCAATATGGCCACACCTACTTCATTACCTTTACTAATGATTATTCTAGGTATGAGTATTTATATTTAATGAAATATAAGTCTGAAGCATTTGAAAAGTTCAAAGAATTCAAGGCTGAAGTAGAAAACAAGCTAGGTAAAAGTATTAAAGCACTTCGATCGGATCGAGGTGGAGAATACTTAAGTACCGAGTTTTTGGACTATCTAAAAGAGAATGGGATTCTCTCTCAGTGGACTCCTCCTATGACACCACAGCTGAATGGTGTATCGGAGCGTCGTAATCGAACTTTGTTGGACATTGTTCGATCCATGATGAGCTTCACTGAGCTTCCACCTTCGTTTTGGGGCTATGCGCTTGAAACGACGGTATTGTTGTTGAACAACGTCCACACTAAAGCAGTGGACAAAACACCATACGAGTTATGGAATGGCAAAGCTCCTAAGTATTCGTACTTGAGGATTTGGGGATGTCCTGCTTACGTGAAGCAGACAGTGGGAGATAAGTTGGATAGTCGATCCACCTTATGTTATTTTGTAGGGTATCCGAAGAATTCAATCGGATATTATTTCTATCATCCTGCTGAAACAAAGGTGTTTGTTTCAAGGAATGCCACCTTCTTGGAGAAGGAGTTCTTATTGGATAAGAAAGGCGAGATGATGGAACTCGAAGAAATTCGAGAAGAACCTGAAATACAAAATAACGATCCTACACCTCAGGAACCATTGATGGACACGCTTGTACCTAAAAGATGCGAGAGGACTTCTAGACCTCCTATTCGATATGGTCTTCTTCTTGAAGGGGATCAAGATGAACTCGATGTTGGATGTGATCCAAGAAACTTCAAGGAAGCAATTTCTGATGCGGATTCAAATTTATGGCTTGAAACTATGCAGTCGGAAATAGATTCGATGCATACAAACCAAGTTTGGTCTTTAGTAGATCCTCCCGATGGAATTGTTCCAATAGGGTGTAAATGGATCTACAAGAGAAAGCTTGGGCCTGATGGTAAGGTATTGACCTACAAGGCGCGATTGGTGGCGAAAGATTATACTCAAAGACAAGGAGTTGACTATGATGAAACCTTTTCACCAGTTGCAATGTTCAAGTCCATAAGAATCCTTATTGCCATAGCTGCTTGGTATGACTATGAGATATGGCAAATGGATGTGAAGACTGCTTTTCTTAATGGAGACATTAAGGAAGAAATCTATATGAAGCAGCCTGAGGGGTACACATCCATGGGAAGCGAGCATAAGGTATGCAAGCTTCAGAGATCAATTTATGGTCTAAAACAAGCATCAAGAAGTTGGAACCAGAAATTTGATGAAACAATAAAGGATTTTGGTTTCATCAAGAACCCGGAGGAACCATGCGTGTACAAGAAAGTAGTTAAGGATGCTGTAACATTCTTAGTACTTTATGTTGATGACATCCTACTCATTGGGAATGACGTAGGGATGTTGCAGTCAACAAAGATATGGTTATCAGGTAGATTCTCGATGAAGGATTTGGGTGAGGCATCCTATATTCTAGGGATACAGATCTATAGAGATAGATCTAAGAGAATGATAGGACTCACTCAATCAACCTACATCGACACCATATTGAAACGGTTTTCAATGGATGGGTCCAAGAGAGGACATCTACCCATGTGTCATGGAGTTTCTCTATCCAAGTCTATGTGTCCCAAGACTGATGAAGAGATAGAGAAAATGACACATGTACCATATGCGTCAACCATAGGTAGTATCATGTATGGGATGATATCTACCAGACCGGATGTAGCATTTGCTCTGAGTATCACGAGCAGATATCAAGCTAATCCCGGTCAAATGCATTGGAAAGCCGTGAAGGACATTCTTAAGTACTTACGAAGGACTAAGAATATGTTCATGGTATATGGAGGAAGAGAACTAAAATTGGAAGGCTATACCGACTCTAGCTTCCAAAGTGACGTGGATGACTCGAAGTCAACCTCTGGATTTGTGTTCATGCTCAATGGCGGTGCTGTCTCTTGGAAGAGTTCCAAGCAGGACACCACAGCGGATTCCACCACTGAGGCAGAATACAATGCAGCATCAGCTGCTGCTAAAGAGGCTGTTTGGATAAGGAATTTCATCCAAGAGTTGGGCGTCATTCCTGAAGTTGTTGGTCCAGTCCCGGTGTACTGTGACAACACGGGTGCCGTTGCTCAGGCAAAGGAACCAAGGTCTCATCAAAGATCCAAACACGTACTGGGAAAATACCACATCATCCGAGAGATTGTGGAAAGAGGAGACATCACTGTCGAAAGAGTGGCCTCTGCAGACAATATCGCTGATCCACTTACTAAGCCCTTGCCAGGACCATTATTTGACAAACATCGCGAAGCAATGGGTCTACGTAGTATGACTAGTTGGATTTAGGGCAAGTGGGAGATTGAAAGAGTAGGTGCCTGGTGAGCCAACTTGTGGCTAAGGGCTTTGATGACTCTTTGTATAAACAATCTTTTGTTTAATATAATTTACACTTTTATTAATGGCAATGACTTTATCTTTCTTCATATTGTTATATTGTGATATACTATTGTTATTTTGATAAAGACCTTGAATATACTATAGTGTATGTAAGATGTGGTAGAACATGGAGATGTCTATCATGAAACACATCTTATAGTCACTGTATATTCTAAACTGTTCCTAGTCGATTGAGTCGTCCGATAATAAGGATAAGGATCGCTCGAGTTTGAGACTAGCATTTGCGATGCAGAGTACCACGTTTCATTGGTAAGGAACATAGAGATGTTCGAAGCATGCAAATGGATATTCATACGATGAATGATCGAACTACCCTATCCGGACTTTCCAAGTGGTTATCACTTATCGAGTGGATAAAGTCCGCGGTTTTGGTTGTACACCATTAGTCCTTACTACTTGAAACATCATTGAGACTCTATATGCTAGTACTGTGCTTTGACTCGTTTACCGATTCTATTAGGGTCATCAGGTGTCGGGATTGGGTACAGTTACAACACATATAGGAGTCGATGCTTTGTTTTCAAGGATTCACCACATACTTGCGAGTGTGGATATCCTATGCGATCTGAGGAGATATTAGTGTGACGAATCTCTGGCCAGAGTACATGATGTGTTTTAAGAAATGGTTTCTTAGTAGCACATGCGATGTCACTATTTGATCTTCAAGATGTATTGCATAGTTATCGAATCTCGAACGACTCTCGATTTACCAATGGTTGTTGATTCGATCGGGATATATGGATGAAGGGACCGTACTGTACGCTAACCAAAATCTATTGGTTCTTGCAGGCACTATCAATGATACCTAGGGAATCATGGGGCGATGTTGCTAGGCGCTCTTACCATGATTCGATGGGCAAGTCGGAAATTGTTGTTCCGAGTCACAAGGAGTTGTGAGCCCACGGCTAGCTGTATCCCTGAACCATTGAGGGTCACACAGAGTAATGGATTTTTAATCCCCGTTGAGATAGTGAAATTTAAAGAGTTAAATTTAATGAACAAAGAAGTTGGACTTCTTATTTAAGATTAGAGGAGTAAGATTTCCTAAAATGACATAGGGATGGGCATTTTTGGAAATCACTGAATTCGGATTCAGAAAAATTTATCTTGACTTTTAAAGGTGCAGAAATGGTTTCTGTGCACATTGGTTAAATCGGTTTATCAATCGGAGTCATGATGAATTTTATATTAATTTCTGAACATGCGGGCTTTGCTTGTCGGGCTTGAACTTATGACTAATGGGCCCTAAGCTGTTAGCGACCTACATTATAAATAAGTTATTGCAGTACAGAAATTACACACAACTGGTCACAATTTTCGAAAACCTAGTTATTTTCTCTCTAAAGTGGCCGCCCCCCTTCCCTCTCTACTCGGGAAAATCCAGCCTGTGAATTTTGAATTACAGTCTGGTTTAACGGATCAAATTCTTGACGGCACAGCGTGCTACATACCAGGGACCGGTCTGTCTTTGTTATATGATTCTTGACCTCTAGTCAGTAGGCGGTACACTTGCATTCATGTATACTCATACTCTCGTGCTGAGCGTTTTATGCTCACGTCTCGTAATCTGTGTTTTTGGACACCCTATTCCATGGGGCAGGTTTGCGATTGGATGAGGCGGGTGGATCCAAGAGGGGCTAGGCAGTGGTTGGCCAGCTGGAGTTTCGTCTAGGTTTTTATTCTATTGTATTTGGGTATTTACAGACTCCTTTCCTTGGGATTGTATTTTTTATTATTGTTTCCGCAGCTTAATTCTGGTTTACTATTTTATTAAGTTAATTGCATGTCTAAGTTTTGTTTAGTAGGTGATCTCGGTAAGGGTCACTACATTTATGGTATCAGAGCATGCATAGTATTTTTGGGATTTAGATTCTGCATAAGATAACCGCGAGGTAACTTTTGTAGATGGGGGATCGCGATGATCAGAGTAGCCATGGCAGTATAGGTGGACGTCGGGGCGATGTTGACCGGGAGAATCATCGGGAATGCCATCATCGTCGACATGATGATCATTGTTTCAGTTTGCGCCGATTCTTACAGATGGGTCCTAAGACCTTCGTTGGAGGAGAGACTCCAGAGGATGCGGAGAATTGGCTAGATCGCATGGAGATGACTTTTCAAACGTTCCATTGTACTTAGGAGCAGAAGATGGAGACGCTTGGTTATCTTCTGGATGGGCAAGCCCGTAGGTGGTGGAGGTTTACTTCTGCACCATTTGTTGCGGCGAGAGGAGTTGCCACCTGGGCCGAGTTCCGCACAGATTTTCAGAAGCTGTATTTTCCTCCTGCACTCCATCAGACGAAGGCGGGAGAGTTACTGAGCTTGCGTCAGGGATCTATGTCTATTGAGGAGTATCAGCAGAAGTTCTTTGATCTGTTGTCTTATTGCCCCGAGATCTCTTATAGTTCTGATATGAAGTACAATCTGTTCCTTCAGGGCCTTAACCCTGAGATTCATGACCGTGTGGCGGTCGGTGATGATATTTCCTACGAGGGTTTGGTGAGCCATTTTCACCAGGCAAAGGATAGCATTCGGCGAAACAGGTCTTTCTCTCAGTCTAGGCCTGCGAGTTCTTTGGGTCCCCGTGCTCAGTCTTTCAAGAATTCCGGATATACTTCTTCTTCATCTGGTTCTGGTGGTGTTGTTCGTTTTGGGAAGAAGGAGAAGTACGACCATTGTGGGAAGAACCATCCAACCGACAGATGTTGTGGAGCTTCTGGGGCATGTTTCCGTTGTGGAGAGGTTGGTAATCTCCGGAGAGATTGTCCACTAGCTGGGGGAGGCGGTTCTGGTTCAGGATCAGGTTCTCAGGCTACCGTTCAGCAGAGGTCGCAGGGACAGTCTGCTGGGAGTTCTCACTTGAAGCCGCGGGCTTCTGGCAAGGTGTTTGCCTTGAGACATGATCAGGCAGTGGAGGATAATGAGAAGGTCATCGCAGGTACATTTCTGTTATATGGTATACCTGCTCTTGTAATTATTAACACTGGTGCATCTCATTCCTTCATTTCTGCAGGTTTTGTTAAGAGGCATAAGTTACCATGCATTGCACTAGATGTAGTAGTTTCTGTTTCTACTCCGACGGGTCAATCTGCTTTGGCTAAGCCTCTAGTGATGGGTTGCCCTTTAGAGTTCAAAGGGAATATTCTGATATCGAATCTCATGGTTCTTGCGATGGACGCTTTCGATTGTATTCTGGGGATAGACATGATGATTACCTATCAAGCTTCAGTGGACTGTTATCAGATATTAGTACGCTTTCATCCGGATGGGAATGATAGCTGGTTTTTCTATGGTAAGGTAGCGCGACCCCCGATGCCATTGGTATCATCTTTGAGAGCCTGTCGAGCTCTAGAGTCTGGCGGGGAAGGTTACCTCATCTATGCAGTTGATTTGTCAGCTGAGAGCGTTGGGATAGAGAGTATTTCGGTTGTGGATGAATTCCCGGATGTATTTCAAGATGAGATTCCGGGTTTTCCTCCTGTTAGGGAAGTCGAGTTTGTCATAGAGTTGATGCCAAGTATTTCTCCTATTTCTCGAGCACCATATCGTCTGGCTCCGTCAGAGATGCGAGAGTTCAAGAATCAGTTACATGATCTTTTGGATAAGGGGTACATTCGTCCTAGTGTATCTCCTTGGGGAGCTCCTATTCTCTTTGTGAAGAAGAAGGATGTGTCTATGCGGTTGTGCATTGACTATTGGCAGCTGAACTGAGTTACTGTGAAGAACAATTATCATTTGCCTCATATTGATGACTTGTTTGATTAGCTGCAGGGTACTTCGGTTTACTCCAAGATTGACTTGAGATCTGGGTATCATCAGATGAGAGTCCAAGATCAAGACGTAGCCAAGACTGCATTCCGTACTCGCTATGGGCATTACGAGTTTCTAGTGATGCCATTTGGATTGACTAATGCACCAGCTATATTTATGGATCTGATGAACCATGTTTTCAGGGAGTTTTTGGATAAGTTTGTTGTGGTGTTCATTGACGACATTTTGGTATATTCGCGTAATGCGGACGAGCATGTCTCTCACTTACGGTTGGTACTACAGACTCATCGAAATGAGCAGTTGTATGCCAAACTGAGCAAGTGTGAGTTTTGGATGGATTGAGTGGTCTTTCTTGGCCATATCATATCCAGGGAGGGGATTTCTGTTGATCCGAGCAAGATTGAGGCTATGCTTAATTGGTCGCGTCCAACGACGGTTGCTGAGATCCGTAGTTTTCTGGGTCTAGCAGGATATTATCGTCGCTTTATTTTGAACTTTTCACAGCTAGCCCGACCGCTGATGCAGCTTACCCGCAAGGGTGTTGATTTCGAGTGGTCTTCCGAGTGTGAGGAGAATTTTTGCGAGCTTCGATGGTGGTTGACTTCTACACCGGTGTTGGCATTACCGGCAGGATCTGGAGGGTATGTGGTGTACATAGATGCTTCTCTTCAGGGGTTAGGTTGTGTCCTAACTCAGAATGGGCATGTGATCGCATACGCTTCTATACAGTTGAAGTTTCATGAAGATAATTATCCAGTTCATGATTTGGAGTTGGCAGCTATTGTGTTCGCTTTGAAGATCTGGCGTCATTATCTGTATGGCGAGAAATTTGAGATCTTCAACGACCACAAGAGTCTCAAGTACTTGTTCACTCAGGATGAGTTGAACATGAGGCAGAGGCGTTGGATGGACTTTCTTAAGGACTATGATTGCGAGATTAAGTACCATCCGAGAGTTGCTAATCTCACTGTTGATGCCTTGAGTTGCAAGGTGCGACTATCCGCACTTCAGACTTGTTCGATGTCTAGTGCGATCAGTGATTGTTGTTCTTCAGAGTATATCTTCAAGCATAAGAAAGGTATGCAGAGTATCCAGATGTTTGCTTTATTATCGGAGCCAGCCTTGTATTCGCGGATTCGGGATGCTGAGATGTCTGATCCAAAGACCCAGCGTTTGGCTCGTCTAGCCAACGAGGGTAGAAAATCTGGATTTCACTATCAGTCAGATGGTTTTCTGTGTTTGTCTGGCAGCCTTGTGATTCCGAAGGATGAAGAGTTGCTGTTGGAAAAAACTGGCGGTCAGATCAATCACGATTGATACCCGGTGCAGCGGAAGTTTAAAATTTTTATCATGGAACAATTCCATGGTGTGGGTATCAACCATTCAACGATTAAATTATTGTGTGTGTAAAATTCAAATAACAATTAATTAAATTTTACCTTCAATCTCGAAGCGAGATTAATGGACACCAACAGAATTAATCTGCTCTTGTTGTCTCTCCCAGGAACCGATGAACTCCTTCAATCAGGTCCACGAATAGGGTTTAAATCCCTCTGATAGATTGCACTAGAAAATCTATCAGAAGTTTTCTGCGAAGAGATTAAACGAATCTGATTCGTTATTCCTGACTGCGATTCAAAATCACAGACCGAAATTTCTCGGGCAGAGTATGGGAGGTCGGCCGATTATTTCTTTGAGAGGCTAGGGTTTTCGATTTTTGCTTCTCAAAAATAATGAGCTGTTGTGTTTAATTTCTGTACTGAAATAACTTATTTATAATGCAGGCCACTAACACCTTAGGGCCCATTAGTCATAAGTTGAGGCCCGACAAGCAAAGCCCGCTCGTTCAGAAATTAATATAAAATTCATCGTGACTCCAATTGATAAACCGATTTTACCAATGTGCACAGAAACCATTTCTGCACATTTTAAAGTCAAAATAAATTTTCCTGAATCCGAATTCAGTGGTTTCCTAAAATGTCCATCCCTATGTCATTTTAGGAAATCCTACTCCCTTACTCTTATTTAAGAAGTCCAACTCCTTAGTTCATTAAATTTAACTCTTTAAATTTAACTATCTCAACGGGGATTAAAACTCCATTACACTGTGTGACCCTCAATGGTTCAGGGATACAGCTAGCCGTGGGCTCACAACTCCTTGTGACTCGGAACAACACTTTCCGACTTGCCCAACGAATCATGGTAAAGCGCCTAGCAACATCGCCCCATGATTCCCTAGGTATCACTGATAGTGCCTACAAGAACCAGTAGATTTTGGTTATCGTACAGTACGGTCCCTTCATCCATATATCCCGATCGAATCAACAACCATTGGTATATCGAGAGTCGCTCAAGATTCGATAACTATGCAATGCATCTTGAAGATCAAATTAGTGACATCGCATGTGCTACTAAGAAACCATTTCTTAAATCACATCAAGTACTCTGGCCAGAGATTTGTCACACTAATATCTCCTCAGATCGCATAGGATATCCACACTCGCAAGTATGTGGTGAATCCTTGACAACAATGCATTGACTCCTATATGTGTCGTAACTGTACCCAATCTCGACACCTGATGACCCCCATAGAGTCGGTAAACGAGTCAAAGCACAGCACTAGCATATAGAGTCTCCATGATGTTTCAAGTCGTAAGGACTAATGGTGTACAACCAAAACCGCGGACTTTATCCACTCGATAAGTGATAACCACTTGGAAAGTCCGGATAGGGTAGTTCGATTATTCATCCTATGAATATCTATTTGCATGCTTCGAACATCTCCATGTTCCCTACCAATGAAACGTGGTACTCCGCATCGCAAATGCTAGTCTCAAACTCGAGCGATCCTTATCCTTATTATCGGACGGCTCAATCGACTAGGAACGGTTTTTAGAATATACAGTGACTATAAGATGTATTTCATGATAGACATCTCCATGTTCTACCACATCTTACATACACTATAGTATATTCAAGGTCTTTATCAAAACAACAATAGTATATCACAATATAACAATATGAAGTAATATAAAGTCATTGCCATAAAAGTGTAAATAATATTAAACAAAAGATTGTTTATACAAAGAGTCATCAAAGCCCATAGCCACACAGTTGGCTCACTGGGCACCCACTCTTACAATCTCCCACTTGCCCTATAGCCAACTAGTCATACTACGTAGACCCATTGCTTCGCGATGTTTGTCAAACAATGGTCCTGGCAAGGGCTTAGTAAGCGGATCAGCGATATTGCCTGCAGAGGCCACTCGTTCGACAATGATGTCTCCTCTTTCCACAATCTCCCGGATTATGTGGTATTTCCTCAGTACATGTTTGGATCTTTGATGAGACCTTGGTTCCTTTGCTTGAGCAACGGCACCCGTGTTGTCACAGTACACCGGGACTGGACCAACAAATTCAGGAATGACGCCCAACTCTTGGACGAACTTCCTCATCCAAACGGCCTCTTTAGCAGCAGCTGATGCTGCAATGTATTCAGCCTCAGTGATGGAATCCGCTGTGGTGTCCTGCTTGGAACTCTTCCAAGAGACAGCACCGCCATTGAGCATGAACACAAATCCAGAGGTTGACTTCGAGTCATCCACATCACTTTGGAAGCTAGAGTCGGTATAGCCTTCCAATTTGAGTTCTCGTCCTCCATAAACCATGAACATATTCTTAGTCCTTCGCAAGTACTTAAGAATGTCCTTCACGGCTTTCCAATGCATTTGACCAGGATTAGACTGATATCTGCTCGTGACACTCAGAGCAAATGCTACATCCGGTCTGGTAGATATCATCCCATACATGATACTACCTATAGCTGACGCATATGGTACATGTGTCATATTCTCTATCTCTTCATCAGTCTTGGGACACATAGACTTGGATAGAGAAACTCCATGACACATGGGTAGATGTCCTCTTTTGGACCCATCCATTGAAAACCGTTTCAATATGGTATCGATGTAGGTTGATTGAGTGAGTCTTATCATTCTCTTAGACCTATCTCTATAGATCTGTATCCCAAGAATGTAGGATGCCTCTCCCAAATCCTTCATCGAAAATCTACCTGATAACCATATCTTTGTTGACTGCAACATCCCTACATCATTCCCAATGAGTAGGATGTCATCAACATAAAGTACTAAGAATGTCACCGCATCCTTAACTACTTTCTTGTACACGCAAGGTTTCTCCGGGTTCTTGATGAAACCAAAATCTTTAATTGTTTCATCAAATTTCTGGTTCCAACTTCTTGATGCTTGTTTTAGACCATAAATTGATCTCTGAAGCTTGCATACCTTATGCTCGCTTCCCATGGATGTGTACCCCTCAGGCTGCTTCATATAGATTTCTTCCTTAATGTCTCCATTAAGAAAAGCAGTCTTCACATCCATTTGCCATATCTCATAGTCATACCATGCAGCTATGGCAATAAGGATTCTTATGGACTTGAACATAGCAACTGGTGAAAAGGTTTCATCATAGTCAACTCCTTGCCTTTGAGTATAACCTTTCGCCACCAATCGCGCCTTGTAGGTCAATACCTTACCATCAGGCCCAAGCTTTCTTTTGTAGATCCATTTACACCCTATTGGAACAATTCCATCGGGAGGATCTACTAAAGACCAAACTTGGTTTGTATGCATCGAATCCAATTCTGACTGCATAGCTTCAAGCCATAAATTTGAATCCGCATCAGAAATTGCTTCCTTGAAGTTTCTTGGATCACATCCAATGTCGGGTTCATCTTGATCCCCTTCAAGAAGAAGACCATATCGAACTGGAGGTCTAGAAGTCCTTTCGGATCTTCTAGGTGCAGGCGTGTCCAGCAATGGTTCCTGAGGTGTAGGATCATTATTTTGTATTTCGGGTTCTTCTCGAACTTCTTCGAGTTCCATCATCTCGCCTTTCTTATCCAATAAGAACTCCTTCTCCAAGAAGGTGGCATTCCTAGAAACAAACACCTTTGTTTCAGCAGGATAATAGAAATAATATCCGATTGAATTCTTCGGATACCCTACAAAATAACATAAGCTGGATCGACTATCCAACTTATCTCCCACTGTCCGCTTCACGTAAGCAGGACATCCCCAAATCCTCAAGTACGAATACTTAGGAGCTTTGCCACTCCATAACTCGTATGGTGTTTTGTCCACTGCTTTAGTGTGGACGTTGTTCAACAACAATACCGTCGTTTCAAGCGCATAGCCCCAAAACGAAGGTGGAAGCTCAGTGAAGCTCATCATAAATCGAACCATGTCCAACAAAGTTCGATTACGACGCTCCGATACACCATTAAGCTGTGGTGTCATAGGAGGAGTCCACTGAGAGAGAATCCCATTCTCTTTCAGATAGTCCAAAAACTCGGTACTCAAGTATTCTCCACCTCGATCCGATCGAAGTGCTTTAATACTTTTACCTAGCTTGTTTTCTACTTCAGCCTTGAATTCTTTGAACTTTTCAAATGCTTCAGACTTATATTTCATTAAATATAAATACCCATACCTTGAATAATCATCAGTAAAGGTAATGAAGTAGGTGTGGCCATGTTGAGTCCCTACTCTAAATGGACCACAAACATCTGTATGGATCAAATCCAACAGATTCTGACTACGCTCAGGTTTCCCCTTAAAAGGAGATTTAGTCATTTTTCCTTTTAGGTAGGATTCACAAGTAGGTAGAGAGTTGATATCAGACATATCAAACATGCCCTCTCCCACTAGCTTGTTCATCCTCCTTGAGGAAATATGACCTAGCCTAGCATGCCAAAGGTTTGCCGGGTTTTGACTATCGATTTTCCTTTTGTTTGTTGTCGCCGGTTTATCAACATAATTCACTGGAACGTCTTTTAGTTTTAAGTTGTATAGATCGTTTTCAAGTTGTCCATTTCCAATTAAACATTCATTCTTGTAAATATTGCAAATCCCATTCACAAAATTGCAAGAATAACCATCTCTATCAAGCATAGAAATAGAAATAATGTTTTTAATTAAATCTGGCACAAATAAAACATCTCTTAACAATAATTTAAAACCGTTCTGCAAAGTCAAACAAACATCTCCAATGGCCGTAGCTTCAACTCTGGAACCATTCCCGAGCCTCAGCTGGGTCTCACCCATTCTAAGCCTGCGACTTCTTGTCATCACCTGCAAATCATTGCAAATGTGAGATCCACATCCGGTATCCAATACCCAAGAAGTTGTATTAAGTGACATGTTTATTTCAATATAGAACATACCCTTTGCAGTTCCCAACTGCTCAAGATATTCCTTGCAGTTGCGCTTCCAATGACCCGGCTTCTTGCAGTAATGGCAAACATCCTTGGATTTTCCATTGTTTGAAGCCTTTGTCTTTTGCTTCTTCTCGGGCTCGACTTTCTTGGGTGGGGTAGAACGTTTCTTGCCCTTCATACTTGGCCCCTTCTTAGCAGAAGATGAGGAGCCCACCAAGAAAGCTGGCTTATCCTTCTTAAGTGTGGATTCATATGTAACGAGCATATTGACCATCTCTTCTAGGGTGGCCTCTATCTTGTTCATACTAAAATTTATCACAAATCCATCAAATGAAGAAGGAAGAGACAGAAGCAATAAATCCACATTGAGTTCATGCTCCAACACCAAATCTAGGGTCGCCAACTTCTGTATGAGCCAAATCACTCGTACCCCATGATCACGGACCGAAGTTCCTTCACGCATGCGGCACGTCATCAACTCCTTAACAGTAGCGAACCTTTCAGCCCTCGACTGAGCCCCAAAAAGTTCCTTGAGTTGCGCATGAATGTCAGCAGCATTCACCGTGTCCTCAAATCGCCTCTGGAGTTCATCAGACATCGAGGCTTGCATATAGCATTTGGTCTTGATGTCATGGTCACACCATGCATCAAGTTTGGCCAATTCCTCCGGACTTATGTCAGCTGGTGCTTCCTTCGGAGGTGCTTTCTCTAACACGTAGAGCATTTTCTCCGAAGTTAAGACAATCTTCAACTTCCGGAACCATTCCGTATAGTTGGCGCCAGTCAACTTGTTTTGTTCGAGGATCGAGAATAATGGATTTCGCGAATTCATTGTATGAAATACTGAAAAGAAAAACAGACATATATCAATGATTGTTTAACAATTTACTAAGACATAAAATAGGCGAATTTAATTTTATGAATCTCACTCCCACTATTTTAACGATTTCACCACCCTCTAGTGAAAACGGGAAACTTTTTCCTTAGTGAGAACATGGAGTCCAATTGACAAACTTATGGTCCCGAATAATATCAGCCAACCATAATTCTCAAAAGGTAGAGCCCAATTGCTTCCAAAGCAACCCCCATGTGTTTACCTCATGTCCAATAAGGGCCCAATAATATGACGCCGTTTAAAGTGACATGTCAAGATGACCCATCAATATTAAGTTGTGATGGACGGTCGCCATGTGGATCCCCCAATAATATGAGCCGATCCCATGGGAGTTCCACCCAACTTACAACATTTGTCGATCCAATGTACAGCTTTCCGACGGACGGGCCCCCCCAATAATATGAGCCGGACCGTATCCGCGGGTAGCATCACATACATTGACCGTTGATGGAAGGTGGGAACATTTAAACAAATTTAAATTTCCTTTATTTATCTTGATATAAATTTTAAATCATATTTAAAATGAGGGATTTTTAATTATAAAAATATTTGTCTCATCATATTTAATTTATTGCATGCTTGCCGGATTCACGCAATTATGTCTAAACATGCATACAATCATAATATCAAATATTATATAGGATGATCGATTCCATTTCTAATTGACCCGTGGTTGCCAATCACGGGTCTTAGTCCAATCCTAGGTGATATGCAGTATGCAATGCAATCCTATTACATGTGCTTCCAATTTACATTTCTTCAGTCTTTATTGTCTGCTGGGCCCACCGTCTTCAAATCTTGATCTCCCACTAAATCTAATGTATTTACAATAAATAACAATGACAAGTAGGGGATACATTTTTAGGGGTGGGAACGGGCTATAAACCAAGCCCACTTTTATTACATATGACATTCATATCGGGCCATAAATCAGGCCCATTAATAAAACCAACAACAATAAAAACAAAATGTAAATTCCTAACATACACCTACAAAATTGGTCATGGCAATCGATCATCCTTATCCAATAACATTTAATTCAAAATTAATTTATTGGATAACATGCAGTGGCAATTCAAATTTAAACAAGATAAAATCATATTTTATATATAAAATCTCATTTCACATATAAAATCATATTTTATCTCTATATCAAATAAAATCATATTTTATCTATAAAATCCAATTTTACAAATAAAATCATATTTTACTCAATATATCATAAGATCATATCTTATCATCAATTGTACCAAAATAATTGATTTCAAAATTCAATTTACGGATAAAACATTAAAATTTTCCAAAAATTCAAATTTATCCAAAATCAATTTTAAAATTTACGGACTCGAACAATTCTATCCGAAATCTCGTGAACCAATCAAAAACAATTTTTGACCGGACCAAAAATAAAATTTTAACATATTAAAATTAATTTTTAATAAAAATATAATTTTTCCCGCGGGCCGCCCGGGACACTCCCGGGCCGGCCCGCACCCAGGGCGCGGGCCGGGGGCAGCTCGGCTGCCCCCTTAGGGCAGCGACTATCGCTGCCCTGGCGGCGCCTGGTGCCGCCGCTGGGCGGCGCCGTGCGTCGCCCTGGGCGGCGCCGAGCGCCGCCCCTGGGCAGCGCCGAGCGCTGCCCTGCGCAGCGCCCAGCGCTGCGCTGGGCAGCGCACAGCGCTGCCCTGGGCGGCGCCGTGCGCCCCCTTTGGGCGGCGACGGTCGCCGCCCTGGGCGGCGCCGTGCGCCTCCCCCGGGGGCAGCGACCATCGCCGCCCCCTCCGGGCAGCGATCCAATCGCTGCCCGGGTTTTGCCCCGAAAAAAAAAAAAAAAAATTTTATTTAAAAATATTTATTTTGTTTCAAAAACCGAGACTCAAAAATTTTGTACAATTGATTAATTCAATCGTTTGATCTGAGCAACCTGGCTTTGATACCACTGTTGGAAAAAACTGGCGGTCAGATCAATCACGATTGATACCCGGTGCAGCGGAAGTTTAAAATTTTTATCATGGAACAATTCCATGGTGTGGGTATCAACCATTCAACGATTAAATTATTGTGTGTGTAAAATTCAAATAACAATTAATTAAATTTTACCTTCAATCTCGAAGCGAGATTAATGGACACCAACAGAATTAATCTGCTCTTGTTGTCTCTCCCAGGAACCGATGAACTCCTTCAATCAGGTCCACGAATAGGGTTTAAATCCCTCTGATAGATTGCACTAGAAAATCTATCAGAAGTTTTCTGCGAAGAGATTAAACGAATCTGATTCGTTATTCCTGACTGCGATTCAAAATCACAGACCGAAATTTCTCGGGCAGAGTATGGGAGGTCGGCCGATTATTTCTTTGAGAGGCTAGGGTTTTCGATTTTTGCTTCTCAAAAATAATGAGCTGTTGTGTTTAATTTCTGTACTGAAATAACTTATTTATAATGCAGGCCACTAACACCTTAGGGCCCATTAGTCATAAGTTGAGGCCCGACAAGCAAAGCCCGCTCGTTCAGAAATTAATATAAAATTCATCGTGACTCCAATTGATAAACCGATTTTACCAATGTGCACAGAAACCATTTCTGCACATTTTAAAGTCAAAATAAATTTTCCTGAATCCGAATTCAGTGGTTTCCTAAAATGTCCATCCCTATGTCATTTTAGGAAATCCTACTCCCTTACTCTTATTTAAGAAGTCCAACTCCTTAGTTCATTAAATTTAACTCTTTAAATTTAACTATCTCAACGGGGATTAAAACTCCATTACACTGTGTGACCCTCAATGGTTCAGGGATACAGCTAGCCGTGGGCTCACAACTCCTTGTGACTCGGAACAACACTTTCCGACTTGCCCAACGAATCATGGTAAAGCGCCTAGCAACATCGCCCCATGATTCCCTAGGTATCACTGATAGTGCCTACAAGAACCAGTAGATTTTGGTTAGCGTACAGTACGGTCCCTTCATCCATATATCCCGATCGAATCAACAACCATTGGTATATCGAGAGTCGCTCAAGATTCGATAACTATGCAATGCATCTTGAAGATCAAATTAGTGACATCGCATGTGCTACTAAGAAACCATTTCTTAAATCACATCAAGTACTCTGGCCAGAGATTTGTCACACTAATATCTCCTCAGATCGCATAGGATATCCACACTCGCAAGTATGTGGTGAATCCTTGACAACAATGCATTGACTCCTATATGTGTCGTAACTGTACCCAATCTCGACACCTGATGACCCCCATAGAGTCGGTAAACGAGTCAAAGCACAGCACTAGCATATAGAGTCTCCATGATGTTTCAAGTCGTAAGGACTAATGGTGTACAACCAAAACCGCGGACTTTATCCACTCGATAAGTGATAACCACTTGGAAAGTCCGGATAGGGTAGTTCGATTATTCATCCTATGAATATCCATTTGCATGCTTCGAACATCTCCATGTTCCCTACCAATGAAACGTGGTACTCCGCATCGCAAATGCTAGTCTCAAACTCGAGCGATCCTTATCCTTATTATCGGACGGCTCAATCGACTAGGAACGGTTTTTAGAATATACAGTGACTATAAGATGTATTTCATGATAGACATCTCCATGTTCTACCACATCTTACATACACTATAGTATATTCAAGGTCTTTATCAAAACAACAATAGTATATCACAATATAACAATATGAAGTAATATAAAGTCATTGCCATAAAAGTGTAAATAATATTAAACAAAAGATTGTTTATACAAAGAGTCATCAAAGCCCATAGCCACACAGTTGGCTCACTGGGCACCCACTCTTACAGTTGCGAGAGGAGATTTTGTCTCAGGCACATCGCACTAAGTTGAGTATTCATCCGGGGAACAACAAGATGTACAAGGATCTACGTACTCGGTTTTGGTGGAAGGGAATGAAATTTAGTGTGTATCAGTATGTTTCGAGATGTTTGGTGTGTCAGCAGGTCAAGGAAGAGCACCGATGACCTTGAGGTTTGCTTCACAGCCTGCCTATTCCTGAGTGGAAATAAGAGTTTATCACGATAGATTTTGTGACCCATTTGCCGGTATCCTTGAGGAACTATGATGCTATCTGGGTTGTGGTGGACCGACTTACCAAGTCGGCTCATTTCATTTCCTATAGCCGAGAGTACAATGTGGATCGTATGGCTCAGTTGTATATTCAGGAGATTGTTCGACTTCATGGAGTTCCTGTGAGCATTGTCAGCGATCGAGACCCCAAGTTTACTTCTAGGTTCTGGGGGAGTGTTCAGCGTGCAATGGGCACTACTCTCAGTTTGAGTACTGCTTATCATCCGGAGACTGATGGACAGTAAGAGCGCACTATCCGTACTTTGGAGGATATGCTTCGAGCGTGCGTTATGGATTTTCGTTCAGCCTGGCAGGATCATTTGCCATTGATTGAGTTCGCGTACAACAACAGCTATCATCGTAGCATTGGGATGGCACCTTTTGAGGCGTTGTACGAATGACGTTGTCACACTCCACTCTTTTGGGAAGAATTGGGGGAGAGAAAGGCTGAGGGATCGGAGTTAATCCAGCAGGCAGCAGATTTTGTTGATCAGATCAAGAAACAGATTAAGACTGAATAGGATTGTCAGGCTAGCTATGCTAATACCAAGCATAGACCTTTGAAATTCGATGTTGGGGAGAAAGTGTTTCTAAGAGTTTCACCTTTCCGCATGATTCTCATATTTGGCCTCAAGGGCAAGATGTCTCCCAGATTTATCGGTCCGTTTGAGATCTTATAAAACATTGGCGATTTAGAGTATCGGTTAGCTTTGCCACCGTATCTGTCCAGTATTCACAACGTGTTCCATGTATCTCTATTGCGACGGTATGTGGCGGATCAGTCTCATATTATGCAGCCGTCTGAAGTTCAGGTGGATGCGGATTTGAACTATGTTGAGAGACCTATTCGTATCATGGATCATAAGGATAAGGTCTTGCGAAATAACGTCTTTTCTCTGGTTTTAGTTCAGTGGCAGTGTCGAGGCACTGAAGAAGCCACTTGGGAGCTTGAGATCAGGATGCGTTCAGAACATCCCGAGTTATTCTGATTGTTATTTCAGTATTGTACTAAGTTGTACCTTGTAAACATTTAATTTGAATAAAGAATGTTTCTACATGTTGTTTTACATTCACTACTTAAGATCTGATTTCGAGGACGAAATATCTTAAGTGGGGGAGAATGTAGTAGCCCGTACCCAGATTTAGTGAGTAATTGTTAATTAATCCAATAAACATGATTAAGGGGATTTCAATTGGATTAGCGGAGTCCGGAAATGGACCCAGAATGATCAAAAATGGTCTGGAGGGTCGGGCAGAACGGACACAACATTCGTGGAACAGATGCAACGTTCTGGTCAGCTGATGTCATCTGTGGCGTCAGCAAGTTGACGTCATTGCTTATGACCATGATGTGACGTTCGGATGCAACGATGGCGAACGGACACAATGATGGAGGAACGGATGTTCCGTTTGATGTCTATAAATAGAGGTGCCGAGATTCATTTCCAAGCACACCTTTCACCTATCTTCTCTCGATTCCTTAGCCTTCCAGCTTAGATCTAGGGCATTCTAGGCGTCCCGTTGGGAATCCGGAAGTGGCATAGCAGTCCAGGCGTTGTAGCGGAGCTGTGGCCTAGTTTTGAGGCAATCGACAGCAAAGGGCTGACGACGGACGAAGGTATAGCTTTTTCTTCCTAAAAATATTTAGGAGTATGCAATAGCTTAGTTAAGACTTTTAGAGCACTTTAATGATAATAGTATCATTTTGCAGTGTAGTGCGGACTATAGGCGTGGACTTAGAGCTGGTAGAGCTTGCCTAGTATTGGAGCTACGAAAGTACTATTTGAAATATCCTGACTGAGTATGCATGTATTATGTGACTGCATGATTTATATGACATGATTTTATGATGCATACATTTGCATCTTGAGCTATCTCTTTTGAGATGTCTGTTAGTAGGGTTTTACCCTATCCGGTTAGTGGATGGACTTCTATCGAATTGGGTCCGGCGTATCCACTGGTATTTTGGTATGTGAGCCACCTCCTTAAGCGACGGCACAGCGTGCTACATACCAGGGCCCGGTCTGTCTTTGTTATCCGATTCTTGACCTCTAGTCAGTAGGCGGTACACTTGCATTCATGTATACTCATACTCTCGTGCTGAGCGTTTTATGCTCACGTCTCGTACTCTGTATTTCTGGACACCCTATTCCATGGGGCAGGTTTGCGATTGGATGAGGCGGGTGGATCCAAGAGGGGCTAGGCAGTGGTTGGCCAGCTGGAGTTTCGTCTAGGTTTTTATTCTATTGTATTTGGGTATTTACAGACTCCTTTCCTTGGGATTGTATTTTTTATTATTGTTTCCGCAGCTTAATTCTGGTTTACTATTTTATTAAGTTAATTGCATGTCTAAGTTCTGTTTAGTAGGTGATCTCGGTAAGGGTCACTACAGTCTATATCTGTTTTTCGTGTTCTTCGTCCATCTTCTTTCGTTCTTCATCTGAGTCAATTCGATTCCAAATTTCAAATTCGTTTATGTGTCAGTCTTGTTGCCCAAGCTTCTTTCTTGTGCTACAAGTTATCTCAAAAAATAAAAAAAAAAGTAATTCGAAAAGTCAAAAAAAAAAGAGAAAAAAAATCGGTCAAAAAAAAATAGAAGACCAAAAATCTTCAAAAAAATAATAGAAGAAGCAAAGTAACTTGTGGCCAATTCCGTTGTCTTTGTTCATCCTTGGGTGAGAGTCAAATTCAATTGTCCATAAAATTCTGTACTTGTATTTGTGCAATCTTTGTGAGTCAATTTTCAAGCGTATAAAAGTTTTTGAACTTGAAGGTTTGATCCTTTACTCTACAAAGCAAAGCCTTACCATAAATTTGAGTGAAAAAAAAGAGTGATTGAGTGATTTGTTTGGAGTGAACTGTGAGAACTTGTGTGAGGAAATTTATTACTAACGATTTTCTTGCAGGTACCATGAATCCTAATAAAGATGCTAGTGAGAGTGTGAACCAAGGAATTTCCAAGGTTCAAATGGATGTGTTGATGGGGCATTTGACTAAGATGATGAGGTCAGAGTTGGAACCTCTTCATAAGCGGATGAGTAAGTTGGAGGAAAGTAGTGGTAGTGGTAGTAGGAGTAAAAGTAGGAAGGTGGATGGTTTTGAGGATGGTGAAGAAAGTTATGATAAAAATTGGGATAGGGAGAGACGAGTACATGGGGCTAGGAATAGACGAGAGGCGGTGCGTGGAAAATATACGGAGGGCAGCAGGGAGGATGGGAATATTAGTAGCATTAAGATGAAAATTCCAGCGTTTCATGGGAAGTCTGATCCGGAGGCATATCTGGAATGGGAGAAGCGTGTGGAGTTTGTGTCTGATTGCCATCACTATTCTGATCTTAAGAAAGTGAGGTTGGCAGTAGTGGAGTTTGTTGATTATGCGTTAATCTGGTGGGATCAATTAGTGACCACTAGACGGAGGTGTGGAGAGCAGCCTATTGAGACGTGGGATGAGATGAAGCGTGTCATGAAGGAGCGGTTTGTGCCTAACCATTATTATCGTTATATGTTTAGGCGTTTGCAGACTTTGAAGCAGGGGTCTAGGAGCGTGGAGGATTACTACAAGGACTTGGAGACCACGATGATCCGGACCAATGTTGAGTAAGATAATGAAGCTACAATGGCTCGATTTCTATGTGGCTTAAATAGGGAGATCCAAGATCAAGTGGAGCTTCGTCACTATTTTGACTTGGATAAGATGGTGCAGATGGCCATGAAAGTGGAGCAACAACTCAAACGAAGAGGAGCTGGTCGAGTGTCTACCGGTGGAGGACCGTCGACTTCATGGCGCCCGAACGTTTCAAAACGAGAGGATAACAAGCCGGTGTCCAACCCAAAATCTGCACCAAATTGGAGGCGCAAAAGCAAGTGATAAAAGGTACATTTGAAACTTCTAATGCTCGGTCTAGATATATTAAATGTTTTAGGTGTCAAGGTATTGGTCATATTTCTAGCCAATGCCCAAATAAGAAATTGATGATTATTATTTCTTGTGGTGATGTGGAGTCTAAAAGTGATGAGAGTGAGAAAAATTGTGATGGTATGCCTGCGTTGGTAGATCCGGATGATGAGGATGGGTTTGGGACTGTTGTTGGTGAATTATTGGTGACTAGGAGAGTGTTACATGCACAACCTAAGGAAGGGGAAGAGAGCTAGAGGGAAAATCTTTTTCATACTCGTTGTTTGTGAATGGGAAGGTGTGCAGACTTATTATTTATGGAGTTAGTTGTACGAATGTGGCGAGTTGTGAACTTGTGGAAAAATTGGGGTTACCTCTTTTAAAGTATCCTCAACCATATAGGTTGCAATGGTTTAATGACTGCACAGAGGTGAAAGTTAACAGGCGAGTTGTGGTGCCATTTTCTATTGGCAAGTATGTTGATGAGGTTTTGTGTGATGTAGTCCCTATGCAAGCGTGTCATATTTTATTGGGGAGACCGTGGCAGTTTGATAGGAGAGTGGTGCATGATGGTTTCAAAAATAAATATTCTTTTGTAATGAACAAAGAACCTATTGTATTATTGCTTATGACTCCAAAGCAAGTGTTGGAGGATCAAATGAAAAAGAAAAAAAGAGATGAGGCCAAAAAAAAGAGTGAACAAAAAAGTGAGATGGTCTTAGAAAAAAATAATGATAAAAAAAGAGATGATAAAAAATTGAGAGAAAAGAGGCCGAGAAAAAAATATACATGGCCCAAAAGAGTGAGTTGATGGATGTTATGAGTTCTCATGTTCCACTTGTGTTGATGTTTTATAAGGAGTTACTCCTTAACACAAGTTATAAAGCCGGAGATCTTCCGAGCAATGTTATTTCTCTCTTGCAGGAGTTCGATGATTTATTTTCGGATGAGCTACCTCAAGGATTACCACCTTTGAGGCGGATAGAGCACCAAATCGACTTGGTACCCAGGAGTGCATTGTCGAATCGTCCAGCTTATAGGAGAAATCCGGACGAGAACAAGGAAATTCAAAGACAGGTAAGTGAACTTCTAGATAAAGGTTTTGTGCGTGAGTCGATATCACCATGTGATGTACCTGTGTTGTTAGTACCTAAGAAAGATGGGTCTTGGCGTATGTGTGTTGATTGTAGGGCTATCAATAATATTACCATCAAGTGTAGGCATCCTATTCCTAGACTAGATGATATGTTAGATGAACTACATGGTGCTAGCATATTTAGCAAAATTGATCTTAAGAGTGGTTATCATCAGATTAGGATGAGAGAGGGAGATGAATGGAAAACTGCGTTTAAAACAAAATATGGTTTGTATGAATGGATGGTTATTCCTTTTGGTTTAACTAATGCACCTAGAACTTTTATGCGTCTAATAAATCATGTTTTGTGTGCATTTATTGGAAATTTTGTGGTGGTATATTTTGATGATATCTTGGTATATAGCAAAAACTTGGATGATCATGTGGAGCATTTGAGAGTCGTACTAATCACATTACGTGCTGAGCATTTATATGCTAACCTGAAGAAATGTGTGTTTTGTACAAGCGAACTCGTATTTCTTGGTTTTGTTGTGAGTGCGCAAGGTGTGAGAGTTGATTAAGAAAAGGTAAGCGCCATTTGAGATTGACCGACGCCTACGTCCATTGGTCAAATTCTAAGTTTTCATGGGCTTGCGAGTTTTTATAGGAGGTTCATGAAGGATTTTAGTACATTGGTGGCACTCATGACTGCGGTTATCAAGAAAAACGTTCCATTTCATTGGGGCGAGGAGCAAGAGAAGTCTTTTAATATCATTAAGCAAAAGTTTATTAATACTCCTTTACTTGTTTTGCCTGATTTTACTAATACTTTTGAGCTTGAATGTGATGCATCAGGTGTAGGAATTGGAGGCGTCTTGACACAAGGGGAAGACCAGTAGCGTATTTCAGCGAGAAGTTTAGTGGAGCGTCCTTGAATTATCCTACCTACGATAAAGAGTCTATGCGTTGGTGAGGATACTTGAGACATGGCAGCATTAATTGAGGCCAAAAGAATTCGTGATTCATACGGATCATGAGTCCTTGAAGCATCTCAAGGGGCAACAGAAACTGAATAAAAGACATGCCAAATGGGTAACGTTCGTGGAAACTTTTCCTTATGTTATCAATTACAAGCAAGGTAAGGAGAATGTGGTAGCGGATGCGTTGTCACGAAGGTACGTGCTCTTAACTACTTTGGTTTCTAAATTTTTGGGGTTTGAACATGTGAAAGAGTTGTAAGCGAGTGATGATGATTTTTGTGAAATTTATGCGTTGTGTATGCGTGGTCCAAAGGATAAGTTTTACATGCATGATGGTTATTTTTTTAAGGAAGATAAGTTATGCATTCCTAGGTCTTCAATTAGAGAATTACTTGTTAGGGAATCGCATAGTAGTGGTTTAATGGGGCATTTTGGTGTGGCTGAAACATATCAAATTCTGCATGAACACTTTTATTGGCCACAAATGAAGCATGATGTTGAAAAAATGTTTGAACGGTGTGTGACTTGTAGGAAGGCAAAGTCTAGATCATAATCACATGGGTTATATACTCCACTTCCAGTATGTAATGAACCATGGGTAGACATTTCTATGGATTTTGTTCTTGGGTTACCGAGATCTAAGAAGGGGAGGGATTATATTTATTTTGTGGTTGATAGATTTCTAAAATGGCACATTTTATTTCATGCCAAAAATCAGATGATGCTTCGCATGTTTCAGATTTGTTATTTAATGAAATTGTCAGATTGCATGGCATGCCTAGAAGTATTGTTTCTGATAGGGATACTCGGTTTTTGAGTTACTTTTGGAAAACATTGTGGTGTAAACTTGGGACTAAGTTATTATTTTCTACTACTTGTCATCCACAAACTGATGGTCAAAATGAGGTAGTAAATAGAACTTTAGGAACTTTGTTGCGCTCTATTATTAAAAGGAACTTGAAAAATTGGGAAGATTGTTTGCCATTTATTGATTTTGCTTATAATCGTAGTGTGCATTCTACTACGAGTTATTCGCCATTTGAAGTTGTTTATGGTTTAATCCATTGACTCCGTTGGATTTGATTTTGTTACCTATGAGTGAAAGGGTTAATATAGATGGGAAGAAGAAAGCTGAATTTGTGAGGAGCTTGCATTAGAAAGTACGTGGAAATATTGAGAAAAAGAATTTGCAGTATACTAAGCAAGCAAACAAGGGAAGGAAGAAGGTTGTGTTTGAACCAGGTGATTGGGTTTGGTTTCACTTAAGAAAAAAGAGTTTTCCGAGAAGAGGCGTTCAAAGTTGTTACCTCAAGAAGATGGTCCTTTTCAAGTCGTGGAACGAATCATCGACAATGCCTACAAACTAGATTTGTCAGGTGAGTATAATGTGATTACTACATTTAATGTTTCTGACTTATCTTTGTTTGATGTAGGAGATGAACGAGATTTGAGGACAAATCCTTTTCAAGAAGGGGAGGATGATGCAATCATGGATAGCTCGCATGTGGATCAAGTGGCAAAGAAAGTTCGAGATCCATTGGAGTTTCCACGTGGACCAATAACGAGGAGCCGAGCTAACAAATTCAAGAAGGCACTTCAAATATTGCTGTTAAATTATCAAGATGGAATGGGAGTACTTGAATATCAATTTGGGAGTTGCCTATGCGTCCTTAAAGTGTTAGAAGTCGAAAAGAATGCAGAAAATAAGTTTGGGACAGACGATGTTTCGCCCGAGCGCCATATATTACCGCTCGAGCGAGAGCCATAAAAGAGTTTCGGGCAGAGAATTTCTCGCTCGAGCGCGGGTTTTGTCCACTCGAGCGAGCTCAAGAGAAAACATGGGGCAGAGTGTTTCTCGCTCGAGCGCGAGTTGTGTCCGCTCGAGCGAGCGAGAATTTTCGGAAAATAACACACACTTCGGCGTATTGTGTGTGTGCGTGGGTTTTTCATAATTTTTGCCTAATTTAAGTATTTTAGACCTACTAGGAAACTTTCTAGATTATATCTTTGATATCTTTAGGCAATATTTTGTTATATATTTTATTTTTTATTGTAAACTATAAATACTTTGTTTATTTTCATTAATAATAATTCAGATTCAGTTTATACACAATATTGAAATTCTGTCAAGAATTTTCTTCAAAGCTTTTCTTTGGTTATTCAAATCAAACTTTTCATAATTTAATTACTTGGAAACGTTTTTCAATTGATTTCTCACTGAATATTGTCAGATACAAGTTATCTGAAGGTTTTCTTTGGTTTCGATTGTTCGTGATTTTTGTTGTTAATCGTTCCGTCGATTAAAGGTGAAAATCCAAATTCTATCAATTTTACTTGTTTCAAGTATTGGAAAAAACTCTTTGGATCTTTTTTTTATTGGTTAGAGGGTGCGATTTAATTTATAGTCGTGTTTTCTAATCATACTCATCAAGATTCATATCACATGGTCGGGAAATTGGTGACTTACGAAGCCAGGAGGTTGCTCAACAAAGACTTCTTCGTGAAGATTTCCATTGAGAAAGGCACTCCGATAAGATTATATTTGAGCTCGAGCTCGATTCGAAGCTCGATAATTTCAAATATTTTGGCTCGAGCTCGGCTCGAAATGAAGTTTGAGATTGGCTCAAAACATTCGAACCTATTCGTGAACTATTTCTCGGATATTATGGTTCGAAAGCTCGAAATGTTCGAAAATGTTCGAAATGTATATATATTTAGTATATAATTATATTATATTAATTAAATATTAAGGCTCGTGAACTATTCGCGAACTATCGAACAGAATAATTTTGGCTCGAGTTCGACTCGAAAAAAGTTCAAACATGTTCGAATTCGACTCGAGATCGATAAACCCCTACATTTGATAGACCTTGTAGTCTTTGAAGGATTCATAGGCAAGGAACATTTTAATGGCTTCCAGTCTAGCGTCTGGAGCATAAATCTCATCATAATTGATTCCTTTCTTTTGCCTGTATCCTTGAGAAACTAATCTTGCTTTGTTTCTAATCACAGTACCATATTCGTTAAGTTTATTCTTGTACACCCACCGAGTACCTATGACAGTTTGATGAGAAGGTCTTGGAACTAAGTTCCAGACATAGTTTCTAGTAAACTGGTTGAGCTCATCTTTCATGGCCTCAATCCAGATACTATCGGTTAGTGCATCATCAATTTTCTTTGGTTCTAATTGAGATATAAAAGCTGCATGTAGAAATTCATTAATCATCTGACCCCTGGTTCTCAAAGGTGCAGATGGATTACCTATCACCAGATTTGGTAGATGATTTTTGGACCACTTGTAGCTTGGTCCAAATGGATCTGCTACATTGGGTTGCACTGATTGGGTTTGATCCTCTGTTAGTTCTTGATCAAGTGCAATCTCAGAATTAGGAAGATGATCTTCTTGTGTCTCTGGATGATGAAGTTCCTCGAGCTCAACTGGTTCAGTTGGGTGATCCTCAACTACATGATCAACTGGATCATTACCCTCAACTGGTGGATCTAGCAAATCCGGTTCTAGAGATTGAAGTGTTCTTCTTATCATTGACATGTCATCCTCACTATCATCCTACAGATTGATTTCTTGAAAGCGATTTGTCAGTTGAGTAACGTCGGTTGGCTTTTCTGAGGAAACTATTTCATCAAAGACAACATGCATAGTCTCTTCAACATTTAGCGTTCTTTTATTAAAGACTCTGTAAGCTTTGCTAATTGAATAATATCCAAGAAAAATACCCTTATCTGACTTTTCATCAAATGCAGTCAGATGATTTTTACCGTTGTTATGGATATAACATTTGCAAGCAAACACCTTGAAGTAAGAAATAGTAGGTTGCTTGTCATTCCAGATCTCATATGGAGTTTTCATATGCTTTTTACATATCATCGATCTGTTCTGAGTATAGCAAGCTATGTTCATTGCCTCTGCCCAAAACCTCTGAAACACCCCAGAATCAGCCAACATTGTTCTAGCAGCTTCCTTTATAGTTCGGTTCCTCTTTTCTGCAACACCATTTTGTTGTGTTGTTCTAGCTGCTGAGAACTCTTGTCTGATTCCATGATGCTCTAAAAATGAAGAAAAAGTTTTATTGACAAATTCAGTTCCCCTATCACTCCTGATTTTGTCAATCTTGTTTGATTTTTCATTAAAAAGTCTTTTGAAAATCTTGATCAATTGGGGAGCAGTTTGGTCTTTTGATTTTAGAAAAATGACTCAGGTGAATCAAGAGTAGTCATCAACAATCACAAGATTGTACTTCATTCCCCCTAAGATTGTTACTGGGATAAGACCAAACAAGTCCATATGAAACAGTTCTAATCATCGGGTTGAAGAATTACACCCCTTGTTTTTAAATGATGACCTACCTTGCTTCCCAAACTGACAAGCTGAGCACACTCTGTCTTTTGAAAACTCGATTTTAGGCAGGCCTGTTACTAACTCAAGCTTAGTCAGACTGGAAATAGCTTTAAAATTAAGGTGGTTCAGTCTCTTGTGCCACAACCAGTTGCGATTGAGATTGGAAGCTACGAGAAAAAGTGGTTTGGTAGACTGAGCATTCTAATAGACTTTGTAAGTATTTCCACATCTGTTTTCTGTCAAAATAATATTTTCAGAAAGATCTTTGACAAGGCATGAGCGTTTCTTAAACTCAACTAAATGCTCATAATCAGACAGTTGACTTATACTGATTAAATTGTACTTCAAATTTTCATTTAGTAATACATCTTTAACAATGATATTATCGTGGATAATCTTACACTTACTCACGATTCTTCTCTGTGAGTTGTCACCAAAGGTGATCTTGGTTCCAGAGCATTTAATCAGTTCAGATAGAAGTTGAGTGTTCCCTGTCATGTGTCTTGAATATCCACTATCCAGGTACCAAACTGCATCATGCGATTCTTCAACTCCTGTTACCTGCATACACAGAGTTGAATAATTTTGGTACCCATATCTATTTGGGTACACGAGGGATTAATTCTTTAGGAACCCAAATATGGATCAGTTTCACTAACTTACCAGTCTCAGTATTCCTAAAAGTTTGTGCATAATTATGTGCTCGAGGTCATGGTGTGTGACAAGCAGTTGATACAAGATGTTTTTTTATCCTTTCCCACGTCATTGAACTGACTGTATCGCTTCTAAACAGGTCGTCTATTGTAGTATTGATTTTGATATCCTTTCATAGGATTTTGTTGAGCCCTACTGACCCGATTAGGGACTCGGTTTGGCTCAACTTTAGTATCCTTGGGAATAAATTCAATACCAAAATTCTTCATGTTCATTAGCTCAACTGGCTTTTCAACTCGAAGGATATATTTTTCATGGACTTCTCCATGTTCATGTCTCATACTGGATCTTACAAAACGTATATATTTAACTTTGCATATATCCAGTTTTGGTAGAGTACTAGGCTCACTAATGCAATCAGTTTTACCAAACCCTAGACCACTCTTGTCTCTTGAGGGTTTCTATAAATCTTGCATTTCTGTCAGCAGGCTTGAAGACTTACTCCATTATCTTACCAGATCGGTCAATTTTTTATTTTCAGCTGTAAGTTTCAAACAGTTTGTCTTCATCTGCTCATTCTCAGTCCTCAGTTTAGCAATCTCTGCTTCAAGACTGATTTTCTCGACTGACTGTTCCCAGTTGTGCTCAGTCGAGGTGTCTTGCAGATCATCTTGCCTTGCTTTGACTTCCTTGAAGGATATGGACAATTTTTGGTACTCGTTGGCCATCTCTCTCCTTCTCAGTCTTAAGTTTTACTAGTTCGTTGTATTGGGGTCCGACCCCTATTTTCTTTTTATGATGTGGTTGTTTGTGATTCCATAGCAGGTCATCCAGGGGATTTGACGCGTCTGGTGGAGCGTCATCTAGTGGCACCTAGTGATTCGAGTGTGGAGTCGAGTTCCCAGATATATATATATATATATATTTATATATATATATATATAGAATTTTGCTATTCTGCCCACCCATCGTGCCCACCTAATGTGCCCACCATGAGGTGGCACTCAACTATTGGACGCACAATTCATCACATCCAATAGTTGAGTGCCACCTCATGGTGGGCACATTTGGTGGGCACGATGAGTGGGCAGAATAGCAAAATTATATATATATCAGATTAGCGAGTTTTATATTTTCCGAGGAGATGCCCCGTATATCTGTATCGATAGTTTGGACTTTGTTTTGAATTGATGTTGGTGTGATCGAGCCTTGCCGGCTCTGCATGTGTTTAGTTCGTGCCAGTGCAACTATAAGTTGTAAAATTGGTAATATGATTTTATTTTCGAGTATATAATGTTTGTTGTGTTGTATATGTTTTTGGGATGTCCTATTTATGGATAGGCCATGCCGAAAGTTATGTAGGTCCAAAACAAAAATTTATAATTTTTTTTCGTTGTTTACACTAATTAATCATGGTTGTTTGATCATTAAATATTAATCAGGACACGGGCCCTTTCATTTGGTGATGGTAATGAGACCATCAGTGATGGCATACCACATGTCATCGTGCAAGGCTGAGAGATGTGCTTCCATCCTTATTTTTCAGTCTTCTTTGGAGAACATAGGAATTTTACTGAATGGTGACATTTTGAGATAGTGTTCAAAGACAAGACAGATCATGCACTCTGATACCACTTGATAGGATCGGTTGAATGTAGAGGGGGTGAATACACCTAAAAAATTTCTCAACTGAAAACAATTAGAATTCAATCGGTTTAGCGACTGAATTCTTACTATCTTGGTATCGATGTAAGTTGACAAACAAGTGAAATGTGCGGAAAAATGTCAACTAACAGATTCTGAACACTGAGTATAAAAGTAAGTGTGAGACTGAATGAATGAGGTAAACTGAAAGAAAGACACAGGTAAATGTTTCTGGATGTTCGGAGATTTCAAAACTCCTATGTCACCCCTTCTTCCTCCTCGGAAGGATAGCACTAGAAGACTTTGAATTTTACAATCAACTTGGAAAACCCCACTCCAAGACTAGGACTTCTATACAATCGTTTATCTAAGAACTCATAGTAATTAACAACAAATACAGTCCTTGACTGAATGTAATACAATGAAATTACAACTCGATTACAGACGCACAAATTGATCCTTCAATGATCGAATGATATATGAGAATTGTGTACTTCGAGTTTCTTGATCAGTTTTGCTATGTGCTTTGAAAGCTTTTAATCAACTGCTTAGAGTGCGAGTTCGTAAAGAATGCGAGAGGGAGAGCTTTCCTCAACTGATCAAAATGCCTATTTATAGGCTTAGGTGCCATTTCAAATATCCTCTGAAATCTTTGAATATTTTCCATTGCATTGTTTGTATCTGCCATGTCATTATTCTCTGCAAAAAGGTACACTCTGAAATCACGACGTTTTGTTGTAGGGTGACAGTGTACGGATAACTCTATCCGCTGAGGTAAACTGAGTGCCAGTCTGAATATTCTCTGAATGTTGTTACTCTAATCATGCGAACTTCATTTGACTAATCGATGGCAGTCTAGTGGGCAGAGAGATAATAGTAGTTTAGCAACTGAGCACATTCGCGGTAGGTAAACTAATGTATCGTTGCAACTGAGTGTGCGAGCAGTTTACTTAGCCACTCTATTTCAGCGATGCGAGCAGTTTAGTAACTTTCGAGCAATCACTAATGCCAAGTTCAGTTTCACGATGTTATCAGTTTAGCGATTTGATGACGTTCGTTCAGTTTGGCTTTGTGATTGCAAAACACCGAAACTTAAAATCTCCAACAGTTAGTATTTAAATTACAATTTGTATTTTTTTATTAGATTTGTTGTGACAAAAATAAATTATTTATGCTTCATTAGTTTGATTATTCTTATTCTATTTGTATTATGGACTGGTCATCTATGATTAATGAGTTTAAGTATTTAATTGAGTTTGTTTTTAGTTTTAGTTTTTTTCTTATTTCAAAACAATTTTTTATGACATTATTTTTAGTTGCAAGAATTCGGAATTTTGATTATTAAATGAAGTAATCGTGTCAATATTTAATAAAAAAAATATTATATAGTACATTCTCCCGAAAATTCGCCTAGGGCATTCAATTTCTGGAGATGACTCTGACAAGAATGTAACGCGTGTATTTGAATACTAGTATATATTAGGTTTGATACGATGAACACCAATTAAAGATACCTTTATGAACACGACTAAAACGACGACACATACATTAATCCAATAAATTGCATCACCCCCACATATTTTCTAGTAGGTGCCCAAAATTAGTATTTACCATAGTTTTCTTTCCAAAAAAAAAAAAAAAGGTATTTACCATAGTTTTATATATTCACACTTTGGGCAAAAAAAATTCAAAGACACTCCTTGTTTTTCTTTGAACACTATATATCTATACATATATACATTTTGGGCAAAAATAAAAATAAAAATCAAAGACCCCGCTTGTATTTCCTCGAACACTCTCCCGTCATTTAGCAGCTAACCAGCTTCACTGGACTGCATCTACCTCGCAGAGAGGAAGACGACGGAAGGGGGGGAAAATGGGGTCCGATTCGAATATGGTGCACTCACCAATGGTGACGTACGCTTCCATGCTATCACTTCTCTCTCTCTGTCCTCCTTTTGTCATTCTACTGTAAGTTCAGACCTCTCTTTTGCGATCTGCTTTTTCTTTGGTTTCCAGTTTATTCATTTTCCAACACTTCTGCCCATCTATTAAGTGGTTGTGGTCCTTTTTTATATGGTTTCAAATCCTGGGCCGGTCAATTCTGGCTATTGGGATCTCTCCAGGCTCTACATTTTCTGGGTTTGGCCGATTTCACGCTTAAGTTTATGCCTGTCGTAGAAAGATTAAAGCTTGATCTAAACCAATCATTTCCATTAACCTGTAATGCCCTATTAGTTTCTGTAGGGGTTCCTAGCCCCAGATTTGTGATTTGGTGCTACTATTAAGTGATGGGATTCATTCGTGGATAATTGAACTGTGCGCAGATGGTATACCATGGTACATGCCGATGGGTCTGTGGTGCAAACCTGGGATAACCTCAGGGAGCAAGGCCTGCAGGGATTCATTAATATCTGGCCAAAACCCACTGCAACTGCATGGAAGATCATTGCTTGCTATGCAGCATTTGAGGCTGCTCTTCAGCTTTTCTTACCTGGGAAAAGAGTCGAGGGCCCGATCTCGCCCGCTGGAAATAGACCTGTGTACAAGGTTGTTATCCCACATGATTATGATTATGAATTTAAAGGTTTGATGATTGTTTATTGCTAACAAAATGCAGTCTATCAGTATAATGAGCGAGTGGGGCGTAGAAACATACATTTTTCCAATAATCAAGTGTTGAATTGCTGTTTAAGTTTCGGTCTCGTAAATTAGTCTTCATTTGCTAACTGCAGGCTAATGGCGTTTTAGCTTATGCCGTGACTTTGATTACTTATATTGGCCTCTGGTGGTAAGATTTTCTTTAAGCATTTGGTTAGCAACTGGCACGCTTAGATTCTTAAGAACTTTCTTCGTGAATATTTTTTCACTTTTGATTACTTTGGAGACTAGGAGTCTTTAACTTTTAAGTTGCTTAAACCATTACCAGTGTGAAATTGTAGAACTTGTTTTGCATCTGATCAAACATGATTAATAATCTTCATCATGTCTAATTCATGTATAGAACTTGATTATCAAATCAATTTTCATTAGTAGTTTATCAAAGCTAATTATTGCAGCTAACTTATTTTCTCCATTTTATCTTATTGTTATTTTCTTTCCAAGATTTTGTGAGGCCTACGTTGGTTGCTCGTTTATTCTCCCCTTATACAGGCTATTAAAAATTTATATAAATGTGCAACTAGTTTCAGATTATGACTCATGGAGTTGTTGAGATGTTTTACCTCCATGTATATTTTCATTCCCCAATCTACTTGTTTATTAAGTTTGTCATTATTATATTGTTTTCAGGTTTAAAATTTTTGAACCCTCATTAGTATATGATCATTTGGGCGAGATTTTTTCAGCACTCATTTTTGGAAGCTTTGTCTTTTGTATTTTATTGTACATCAAAGTAAGTGCTCTTGGCAGTACTCTAGCAAACTTAAAGTCCATCTCAATTATCTAACGACTAACATATATCTAATATTGTGAATAATGTTGCATTAAGGGTCTAATTGCACCATCTTCAAGTGATTCTGGGTCATCAGGAAATATTGTCATCGATTTCTATTGGGTGAGCACTGCAGCAGCTTCCCTTTCAAAGAGATTCTTATAACTAAATTACATGTGGTCTACATCCTGAATTTGCCAAAGATCATGCATCAAATGAGTGATCCACAATTTGCAGGGAATGGAGCTGTATCCTCGCATTGGAAAGAACTTTGATATTAAAGTTTTTACGAACTGTAGATTTGGGATGATGTCCTGGGCTGTTCTTGCTGTGACCTACTGCATAAAGCAGGTAATATTATCATATATTATGATACTACAGCGTAAATAGCCTTTCTTATTACACTTCCTTACCGTCTTATTAAATATTCCACATAAACTAAGTCCAAATGATTGTATATTCAGGCACAAATGAGCTAGAATCCTGTAAATTTCTCTTCGGTTATAATAAGCCAATTGATTCCATGCCAATTCCCTGTCTGTTATTGCCTACCCTGTCATAATGATGATTAGCCGTCCTAGGTATATTCAACTCTTTATTTCATTTTTGTCTGAATGTTTCCATGTATTGCTGCCTCTGATTATGATTCATGTCATTTTAATTTTACGAAAATGTCAAAAATTACCTATCACAGCTATTTTTCTTTTCCTGCAGTACGAAACATATGGTAAGCTGGCTGATTCCATGCTGGTAAATACCATATTAATGTTGGTGTATGTCACAAAATTCTTTTGGTGGGAAGCTGGATACTGGAACACAATGGATATTGCTCATGACAGAGGTCTCTTTTGGATTAGACTTTATGCCTTCTCATTATTGGCCTTATCTTCCCCTAATTTGCTATTGTGGATTTGTGGTTAATCATGCTTCTGTTGAATTTTTATCTGTTCATTTGTAGCTGGCTTTTACATATGTTGGGGATGCTTGGTCTGGGTCCCATCTGTGTATACATCTCCTGGCATGTACCTTGTCAATCATCCTGTAGATCTGGGAATTCAGGTGGCGTAAACACACCTTCTATTAAGAATCCGTGATGGCCAGTAAAATTTACTTTTCTTCCGTGCTAGACATTTCTTTTTACTATGTTTTTAGTCAGAGTTTCACATCAACTGCATTCCCAATTCAGAAGGCTTAAACAATTTCAGGCTTTCAGCTTCACTTTCCTTGAATTAGTCTATAGTGTTAATCGTTGCTGAAACATTTGGCTTCTTTCTGTGCCTTCATAGATTCATTTTATCTTGGTATGATTTGGTAGTTTCACGTAGAACATCATAACAAGATTAAACAAAGGTGGAGTTTGACAAAAGAAAAAAGTTAACCATGCCTCGAAGGCCAGAAAACTGAGCAGCACAGTTAAAACCAATTGAGTGAGAATAGTCTCTTCAGTCCTGTACCTGTCATTATCAAGAATTTTGATAAGTTTGTTGGAGTAATCTCTTCTTATGATGATCGAACAAGCAAAATATGCTACATGCTTATACTTTGTCTCAACATGCAGACTATTTTTTGTGTTTCTAAAATATCCTTATTTATCCTTTTATGCAGCTTGCTCTATATATCTTTTTAGCCGGCGTTCTTTGCATATACATAAATTATGATTGTGACAGGCAAAGGCAAGAATTCCGCAGGACAAACGGCAAATGCTTGGTTTGGGGAAAAGCTCCATCTAAGGTATAAGTGACTGCGCCTGGTTTATACCCCTCAAATGGAACTTAATTTTTTTATATATATTTTCTGTAGATTAAATAATGTGATAATTTGCAATACAGATTGTAGCCTCTTATACAACTACCACTGGTGAGACAAAGACCAGCCTTTTATTGACATCAGGATGGTAAGTTATTTTCTATATATGTGGTCGCTGACAAAGTTGGTTCCAAATATAAATTGTCCTACCCGAATCATATCTTAATAATCACACTGCTTTTGGGCGAAGACAAATTTGTGAAGGTTGTAGTTAGGAATTAATGGATCTCCTGGCCGGTTGATTACCTTGGGAAGTAAAACTTTCTGTAAAAACTTGTTGGCTAATACCCTCTAGATTTAATAGGATTCTTAGATGATATTGCATATTACTTGGTTTACACAGGTGGGGTTTGGCTCGTCACTTTCATTATGTGCCGGAAATATTGGGGGCCTTCTTCTGGACTTTACCAGCTCTGTTTGGGCATGTAAGTGATTACAGTGTAGGGTGGCTTGTGCTTTTTCTCTCTTCCCACAATGATCTTTCTGAAATTGGATCTTTGGTTGCAGTTTCTTCCTTACTTTTATGTGGTATTCCTCACCATTCTTCTTTTTGACCGAGCTAAGAGGGATGATGATCGATGCAGATCAAAGTAAGCACGCTTTGCTCCATTTATGTTAATTCTTATGGTACCTATGAATGATTAATTGAGTTGAAAATGGCTGGGGGACTTGACAGGTATGGCAAGTATTGGAAGTTGTACTGTGAGAAGGTTCCCTACAAGATCGTGCCTGGAATTTACTGATGCTCTTCCAACACATGAATTGTTGTAATGCTATTTCCATTGGTTGTTTGGATTTTGAGTTTCACTCTCACCATGGCTGTTTTTGTAACACCCGGTATTTTTAATTACATAAATCCGCCTGCATAATTAGGATATTTAATTATTTAAATTTATGATTTATGGGTTAAATAATTATGTGAATTATTTATGCATGATTTAATTTATTTTTAAGCATTTAACCCATAATTAGTGATTTTTATGATTTTTAGTATTTTTATTATTTGATCGCGTAGACGGGACCGTGGACGAACGAGATGACAACTTTCCACCCAAATTATTTTATGAGCCTTATTAGAGCCTTAAAATATTATTTTGAGTTTTATTATCTCAAAATTTTAAGTATTTAATTTTATATAATTTTAGGAGTCTTTTTTATTCAAAAATTAGCCAAAATATTGACTTTTTACTATTTTTAAAAATTCCCTACTCTAATATTTCGGGATTTAACTTTCCCATCAGATTATTTTTATTATTAGGAATTTTTAAATAAGTGTTTTATGGTATAATATAATTCTAATTAAGTTATTATCCTAATTAAATTCTATTTAACCTAAAACCCTAAACCTAATATCCCTAACCTCACGTCCCAAAGCCTTAGCCGACATCTCCCTTTTTCTTCAGCACCTCCATCGACTGAACAATCTCCAAGAAGACTCCATAGCCGATCCTCTTCAAAGTTTTAAGGTTTCTCGTCGCCCGTCGTCCCGGAAACGTCCTACGTGCGTACTAAATTGATTTCTACGGTGAAAGGCATGTTTTATTTCATCTTTATTTCACCATATCAGTGTTATATGTGCATGTTGTGTATGCATCAAGATCCTTAAGAACTTTTCAAAAAATGGCATGAGTTTGTTGAGTACCTCACGTTTTTTTTTTCATTGGTTGGCATCATCTCACGTTTTTTTTTATTGGCAAGGGCGGTTCATGGCTGCTGGCAGGGGTCTTCATGGGTGTGTGAGGGTCCCTAGGGTCGGCCTAAACCAGGGCTAAGGGCTGGAGATGGCTAGGAAGAGGCTGGGCATGGCTGCACAAAACCTATGCTGTTCGCGCAGGTTTAGGGGTTCAAGGAAGGGAGCTTCGTTCTCCTTCCTCAGACCACGGTTTAGGGTAAGGCCGGTTGGGTTAGAACCCCATTTGAGTTTTCTAAGTTTTTGCAGAAGGTTGCATGGGCTTTCGTGGTCGGAGCTTCGAGGACGAAGGGTTTTCCCGCAGCTGCTCGGGTCTGCGCGACAGTGCAGAAGGGCCGGGTTGCAGGGCTCCGTTCTCACTCCATAGTCGACGGTTTGGGCTGGTTCTTGGCTTGTTGGAAAGGTCTGGATGTGAGCTAAGTCCTAGGGGTGGTGCTCCGGCCGGTGGGTGGCCGGAGCATGGCGGCCGCCGGCGTTCTTTGCAACTGCTCGTGGCCGCAGCAGTGCAGGGAAGAGGGTGATCGAGTTGGGGCTTTGGGAGTGGTTCCGGGTCGGGTCTTGGGTCCGGGTCGGGGCGGTTAGGTAGTGGGTCGGGTTAGTGAGTTCGGGTCCGAGTTTGGTGGGCCGGGCTCGAGTCTTTTTATTTTTAAAGTATTTTACGAATTTATGTGTTTTTGGGTCAAATAAATTGAAATAAAATTATTTGGACTCCCAAATAATTTTATTTGGACTTTTAAAATTTTAATTAAGTTAGTCCATTTATTTTATGGGCTTTTGGGCCCATAAAATTTAATGGGCCAGTCTTTGGGTTTTTGGGCCCAATGAGCCAGTTTAAGTGTTATTGGGCTTAGTGTAATTTTAATGGGCTTTATTAATTTAATTGGGCTTAGAATAATTATTTGGGCTTAAAGTTTGAAATAATGGGCTTAAGTATGTTAATGGGCCAGATTTAAGTTAATGGGCTTGTGTGTAGAGCCAGCAGTCCAGGACCATCCATGAGAAAATTTGCATGTGTCCTGAATATATATTTAATTATTTATATGCATTTAAGTTATTTTAATATTTATATGTTAGTAAGAAATTAAATTAAATATATATGATGGACACACATTTTATTCAAGTACATGCATTCATGAAATAATATTTTATGCATGATTTAATGTTTAAGTTGAGCAATAAAAATATTTTATGTTGGAAGTTGAAGTAGTGTGACAATTTAAGGGGGATTCGTCCCCATATGATTGAAGGGCAGTTTACTGCCAATTTAAGAGGTGATTCGTCACCGGCCACGTACGTAGGTTTCCACGCTGATCAGTATTTAATGTATGATTCAAGGTTACACTACGGATACAACCAGGCTATGTTAGAAAATAAATTGCTCAATAATGTTATGTATTATGTTATGTATTATGTTTATTTAAGTAAGTTATGTTATGTAATTTTTAAGCATGCTCATTCATGTATATGTATGTATTAGTATTAAATTGGTTTAAATTATTTTAAACCCTTGTTATGTTAGCATGTTGGGCCTCTAGGCTCACTACACTGGTATGGTGCAGGTGAGTTCGTTGAGGATGACATTGTACCCACCGGAGGCGAGGACGTATGAGCATGCATGCAGTGGCCCCGTGACCGTGAAATATTCTGAGTCGCTATGCATGTTATTGTTCTTGTCAGCATGATACATTTTTATTATTTTCAGTGATTGAGGGTCTAGAATATTTATTTAATATTTTCAGTGCATGCAAACTTTTATTTACTTATGCAGTATATTTTTAATTAATGTTTGACTCAGATATTTATTATATTTTTAAGAATGCATTTTTATTTAAGTATTTAATTGTTTATTCATTTTAAATATTTTTATTCTGTGCATATATGTATGGGCATATATGTACATATTTTATTTAGTAAGTATAAAAAAAAAATTCCGCATATTTATTTATTATAGAGTTAGGGTCGTTTCAGTTGGTATCAAAGCACGGTCCTCGGAGGGGTCATTACTGCTATGCGAGCTCAGAAGTCCACGCTACCGGTCTGTAAGTTTTAAGTGTTTATAGTATGATTTATTTTTAAGAATTTAAGTTAGCATTAATTTTAAACCACTTAGTTATGCATGGCGATTTACGTAAAAAAATATGGGGTGATCCAATATGCCTCGGAGACGAGTAGTCCTTAGGTGTGAAATTGGGTAAACTAAGATTTTGGTGCAGCTACTTGGAAATATTTTCTGCGTGCAGGGAGAATTCTAGTAGGAGGAAATTCCACGTTTGCGTTGCTAGATTCAGGAGCTACGCATTCGTTTATCTCCCTGGAGTTTATCCGGCGGGTAGGCATCACACCTGAGAGTAGTGACAGTGGGTATGATGTTACTATGCCGTCAGGGCAGATTATGTCTACCTCGAAGGTTATTCGAGGACTGGAGTTAGAGCTGCAGGGACACTCCATTCGAGCAGATGTAGTAGTCTTGCCTTTGAGTGGTTTTGATCTTATTTTGGGTATGGACTGGTTGACAGTCAATGGAGCTTCGATTGATTTTCGTCGGAGATCAGTGTCAGTGAGACCTACAGGGGGCGACCCGTTCACTTTTCATGCATCTCAGAGCAGTGATATTCCTCAGGTGATATCCTATATTCAGGCGAGGAAGTTGTTGAGACGGGGTTGCCAGGGGTTTCTAGCGAGTATTGTCACGACTTCAGAGCCATCTAGCAGATCATTATCAGAGTTAGAGGTGGTTCGTGACTTTCCGGATGTCTTTCCGGAGGATGTGGCAGGAATTCCACCAGTAAGAGAGGTGGAGTTCAGTATTGACTTAGTGCCAGACACCGTGCCTATCTCTAAGGCACCGTACAGGCTTGCTCCTACCGAGATGAAAGAGTTGAAGGAGCAGATTCAGGAGTTGTTAGAGAAAGGCTTTGTTCGACCTAGCTTTTCTCCTTGGGGAGCTCCGGTGTTGTTTGTGAAGAAGAAGGATGGCAGTATGAGACTGTGCATCGATTACCGAGAGCTTAACAGAGTCACAGTGAAGAACAAGTATCCACTGCCGAGGATAGAGGACTTGTTTGACCAGTTGCAGGGAGCTTCAGTGTTCTCCAAGATCGATCTGCGATCTGGTTACCATCAGTTGCGTGTTAGGGATGCAGATGTGTCCAAGACTGCTTTCCGGACACGATATGGGCATTACGAGTTCTTAGTGATGCCATTTGGGTTGACCAATGCTCCAGCGGTTTTCATGGATCTCATGAACCGAGTCTTTCAGCCATATCTGGATCAGTTCATCATAGTCTTTATTGATGATATTTTGATCTATTCTAGGAGCATCGAGGAGCATAGACAGCACCTTCAGACCGCATTGCAGACTTTGAGGGAGCATCGGTTGTATGCCAAGTTCAGCAAGTGCGAGTTTTGGCTTGAGCAGGTGGCATTTCTTGGCCACATTATTTCGAGAGATGGAGTTGCAGTCGATCAGTCTAAGGTGGAGTCAGTGCAGAATTGGGGCATTCCGAAGAATGCTTCAGAGATTCGCAGTTTCTTGGGTTTGGCCGGATACTACAGGAAGTTCATCAAGGGTTTTTCCTCTATTGCAGTACCCTTGACTTCCTTGACCAAGAAGAATGCGAAGTTTATATGGAGTTCAGACTGTCAGAGGAGCTTCGATCAGCTGAAGGAAGCACTCACTACAGCACCAGTGTTAGCGATGACAGTACCACATGAGGAGTTAGTGGTTTACACCGACGCGTCTAAACTTGGTTTAGGCGCAGTGCTTATGCAGTGTGGTAAGGTTATTGCGTATGCGTCGAGACAGTTGAAGATTCATGAGCAGAACTACCCGACGCATGACTTGGAGTTGGCAGCAGTGGTCTTCGCTTTGAAAATCTGAAGGCACTATCTTTACGGCGAGAAGTGCAAGATTTTCACCGATCACAAGAGCCTCAAGTACTTCTTCACCCAGAAGGAGTTGAACATGAGACAGCGCAGATGGTTGGAGTTGGTGAAGGACTATGATTGTGACATTAGCTACCATCCGGGTAAAGCTAATGTAGTGGCCGATGCTTTGAGTCGGAAGTCATCAGTGGTATCATGTTTGACTGTGCAGCTACCACTACAGACCGAGATTCAGAGATTTGGTTTGGAGTGCTATCCGAGTGGCCATGCACCGAGCTTGTCAGTGTTGACGGTGCAACCAGTTCTGCGAGATCGGATTAGAGAGGGGCAGTCCACTGATGAGGAGCTACAGCGATGGAGACAGAGAGATGAGGCTAGAGGTAATCTCTTGTATACAGTGGAGGATGGCATCGTTCAGTACCGTGGGAGGATGTGGGTACCGAACGTTGATCAGTTGAGAGCCGAGATTCTAGCAGAGGCTCATGCATCTCCGTACTCCATTCACCCCGGAAGTACGAAGATGTACCGAGACTTACAGTTATCGTATTGGTGGCCCTGGATGAAGAGTGACATCGGGAGAGTGGTGTCAGAGTGCTTGACTTGTCAGCAAGTCAAAGCAGAGCATCAGCGTCCAGCAGGACTTCTTAGACCTCTCCCTATTCCGGAATGGAAATGGGAGAATATTACGATGGACTTTGTAGTTGGCTTACCGAGGAGTACTAGAGGGTGTACAGCGATTTGGGTGATTGTGGATAGACTCACCAAGTCAGCTCATTTCTTGCCGGTAAGGACTACTTACACCTTGACACAGTATGCAGAGCTTTACATCAGAGAGATTGTTAGACTGCATGGCATACCAGTGTCTATCGTGTCAGACAGAGATCCGAGGTTCACCTCAGCGTTTTGGAAGAGTCTGCACACAGCTTTGGGGACTAGACTTTTGTTCAGTACAGCTTTTCATCCCCAGACAGATGGTCAGTCCGAGAGAGTGATCCAGATTCTCGAGGATCTTTTGAGAGCTTGTGTTATCGATTTTCGAGGATCTTGGGAGACTAGACTGCCATTAGTGGAGTTTACCTATAACAACAGCTTTCAGTCGTCTATAGGTATGGCTCCATATGCAGCACTCTATGGGAGGAGATGCAGATCTCCGGTGCATTGGGATGAGGTTGGAGAGAGGATTTTGTTGGGTCCAGAGATTGTGCAGCAGACAGCTGACATTGTGACGCAGATTCGAGACAGGATGAGGACTGCGCAGAGTCGGCAGAAGAGTTATGCGGATGCCAGACGACGCGATTTGGAGTTCGCGGTAGGTGATCACGTATTCTTGAAGGTGTCACCTATGAAGGGAGTAGCGCGTTTTGGGCGGAGAGGCAAGCTTAATCCGAGATACATAGGGCCATTCGAGATCTTGGAGCGAGTTGGCACGTTGGCCTATCGTTTAGCTCTACCTCCAGGGCTAGCGGCAGTGCACAACGTATTCCATGTATCCATGCTTCGGAGATATGTTTCCAACCCGTCGCATGTGTTGGATTTTGAGCCCTTACAGTTGCCGCCAGATCTTGTTTACGAGGAGAGACCAGTGCGGATTTTGGCTAGAGAGGAGCGGAGGCTTAGGACGCGGGTCATACCGATGGTCAGAGTCCAGTGGCTGAATCACTCGGAGGAGGAAGCTACTTGGGAGACCGAGGAGGATATGAGGACTCGCTACCCGGAGTTGTTCGGGTAAGTACTTTAATTTCGAGGACGAAATTCAATTTAAGGGGGGGAGAATTGTAACACCCGGTATTTTTAATTACATAAATCCGCCTGCATAATTAGGATATTTAATTATTTAAATTTATGATTTATGGGTTAAATAATTATGTGAATTATTTATGCATGATTTAATTTATTTTTAAGCATTTAACCCATAATTAGTGATTTTTATGATTTTTAGTATTTTTATTATTTGATCGCGTAGACGGGACCGTGGACGAACGAGATGACAACTTTCCACCCAAATTATTTTATGAGCCTTATTAGAGCCTTAAAATATTATTTTGAGTTTTATTATCTCAAAATTTTAAGTATTTAATTTTATATAATTTTAGGAGTCCTTTTTATTCAAAAATTAGCCAAAATATTGACTTTTTACTATTTTTAAAAATTCCCTACTCTAATATTTCGGGATTTAACTTTCCCATCAGATTATTTTTATTATTAGGAATTTTTAAATAAGTGTTTTATGGTATAATATAATTCTAATTAAGTTATTATCCTAATTAAATTCTATTTAACCTAAAACCCTAAACCTAATATCCCTAACCTCACGTCCCAAAGCCTTAGCCGACATCTCCCTTTTTCTTCAGCACCTCCATCGACTGAACAATCTCCAAGAAGACTCCATAGCCGATCCTCTTCAAAGTTTTAAGGTTTCTCGTCGCCCGTCGTCCCGGAAACGTCCTACGTGCGTGCTAAATTGATTTCTACGGTGAAAGGCATGTTTTATTTCATCTTTATTTCACCATATCAGTGTTATATGTGCATGTTGTGTATGCATCAAGATCCTTAAGAACTTTTCAAAAAATGGCATGAGTTTGTTGAGTACCTCACGTTTTTTTTTTCATTGGTTGGCATCATCTCACGTTTTTTTTATTGGCAAGGGCGGTTCATGGCTGCTGGCAGGGGTCTTCATGGGTGTGTGAGGGTCCCTAGGGTCGGCCTAAACCAGGGCTAAGGGCTGGAGATGGCTAGGAAGAGGCTGGGCATGGCTGCACAAAACCTATGCTGTTCGCGCAGGTTTAGGGGTTCAAGGAAGGGAGCTTCGTTCTCCTTCCTCAGACCACGGTTTAGGGTAAGGCCGGTTGGGTTAGAACCCCATTTGAGTTTTCTAAGTTTTTGCAGAAGGTTGCATGGGCTTTCGTGGTCGGAGCTTCGAGGACGAAGGGTTTTCCCGCAGCTGCTCGGGTCTGCGCGACAGTGCAGAAGGGCCGGGTTGCAGGGCTCCGTTCTCACTCCATAGTCGACGGTTTGGGCTGGTTCTTGGCTTGTTGGAAAGGTCTGGATGTGAGCTAAGTCCTAGGGGTGGTGCTCTGGCCGGTGGGTGGCCGGAGCATGGCGGCCGCCGGCATTCTTTGCAACTGCTCGTGGCCGCAGCAGTGCAGGGAAGAGGGTGATCGAGTTGGGGCTTTGGGAGTGGTTCCGGGTCGGGTCTTGGGTCCGGGTCGGGGCGGTTAGGTAGTGGGTCGGGTTAGTGAGTTCGGGTCCGAGTTTGGTGGGCCGGGCTCGAGTCTTTTTATTTTTAAAGTATTTTACGAATTTATGTGTTTTTGGGTCAAATAAATTGAAATAAAATTATTTGGACTCCCAAATAATTTTATTTGGACTTTTAAAATTTTAATTAAGTTAGTCCATTTATTTTATGGGCTTTTGGGCCCATAAAAGTTAATGGGCCAGTCTTTGGGTTTTTGGGCCCAATGGGCCAGTTTAAGTGTTATTGGGCTTAGTGTAATTTTAATGGGCTTTATTAATTTAATTGGGCTTAGAATAATTATTTGGGCTTAAAGTTTGAAATAATGGGCTTAAGTATGTTAATGGGCCAGATTTAAGTTAATGGGCTTGTGTGTAGGGCCAGCAGTCCAGGACCATCCATGAGAAAATTTGCATGTGTCCTGAATATATATTTAATTATTTATATGCATTTAAGTTATTTTAATATTTATATGTTAGTAAGAAATTAAATTAAATATATATGATGGACACACATTTTATTCAAGTACATGCATTCATGAAATAATATTTTATGCATGATTTAATGTTTAAGTTGAGCAATAAAAATATTTTATGTTGGAAGTTGAAGTAGTGTGACAATTTAAGGGGGATTCGTCCCCATATGATTGAAGGGCAGTTTACTGCCAATTTAAGAGGTGATTCGTCACCGGCCACGTACGTAGGTTTCCACGCTGATCAGTATTTAATGTATGATTCAAGGTTACACTACGGATACAACCAGGCTATGTTAGAAAATAAATTGCTCAATAATGTTATGTATTATGTTATGTATTATGTTTATTTAAGTAAGTTATGTTATGTAATTTTTAAGCATGCTCATTCATGTATATGTATGTATTAGTATTAAATTGGTTTAAATTATTTTAAACCCTTGTTATGTTAGCATGTTGGGCCTCTAGGCTCACTATACTGGTATGGTGCAGGTGAGTTCGTTGAGGATGACATTGTACCCACCGGAGGCGAGGACGTATGAGCATGCATGCAGTGGCCCCGTGACCGTGAAATATTCTGAGTCGCTATGCATGTTATTGTTCTTGTCAGCATGATACATTTTTATTATTTTCAGTGATTGAGGGTCTAGAATATTTATTTAATATTTTCAGTGCATGCAAACTTTTATTTACTTATGCAGTATATTTTTAATTAATGTTTGACTCAGATATTTATTATATTTTTAAGAATGCATTTTTATTTAAGTATTTAATTGTTTATTCATTTTAAATATTTTTATTCTGTGCATATATGTATGGGCATATATGTACATATTTTATTTAGTAAGTATAAAAAAAAAATTCCGCATATTTATTTATTATAGAGTTAGGGTCGTTTCAGTTTTTGAGTTGTTTTTTTCTCCATTTTGGACTTACCTAGGGTGCCGCTCCATTTTCCAATTATTTGACATCTAGAAAAATATAAATTCATTTTATATATCCTACTATCTACTATCATAAAACTTTTGATCTCTAAAATTTAAAATTATCACGTACGACAATGTGATGAGAGATAGTTGAAATGACTGAGCATGTGAAGCTTGAGATCAAAATCTAAACTTCGAATCTCTTTAAACATTTCTGTGCTTGAGCGTGTTAACAATCTTCGGCGGATTTATCTGATGTCTGGTTTGTATGATAGTTATATCCAGTGTTTGTTCAATGTACACCCAGAAAATAGTAACGTGGGTTACTCGTAATAAAAAAAAATATCACGTACGAGGAGGATTAATTTTTGTAAAAATCATTGCAATTGGAATATTGACTTTATATATAAAAAAAAAAAAATTTGATCTTTAATTTACTAGAACCTTAAGCCTTCTCAATAATTTTTTATATATTATTTTCAAATCAAAAGTAGCTAAATGAGCTTGTCATTTGGCAAACATTTGTTTAGAAACATCATGTTTAAAATCTTTTTGGAACATGAATTTAGCAGATCTACAGTCAGTTTTAATAATAAATTTTTGATTATATAAATCATCTTGAAGTTTTAAAACACATTTAACAATAGCAAGAATTTCTTTAGCTACCGTAGCATAATTCTTTTGAGCATTATTTCATTTTCCAGAATAAAATTGAATAAGATATTCTTGTTTTGTTTCAGGATTTATTTGTTTAAGAATTCCTCCAAACCCTATATTAGATGCATCTGTTTCAATAATTTTTTCTCATTGGAGATTTGCTAACATAAGACAAGGAAGATTTTCAACCTTTTCTTTAATCCTTTGAACAATTTTAATATGATCTATAGTCCAAGGAGAATGATTCTTTTTAAGTCTATCATATAAAATAGCAGAATCATTTGTAAGGTTCTGAATATACGAACAAATATAATTTAAACTTCCTAAAAATCTTTGTAATTGAGTTTTATCAGTTATTTCATCTGGAAATTTATTTCCAAATTCTATACTTCTTTGTATATGAATAATATTCTTTTTTTCTATCATATGACCAAGAAATCTAATATTAGTCTGGAATAAGGTTATTTTAGGTTTTGATGTAACAAGACCATTTTGAATAACAATTTTTCTAAATATTTCTAAATGCTTGAAATGAGATTCAATATCTTTAGAAAAGATCAGGATATCATTAATATAAACAATAATAAAATTGCTCAAATGATAAAAAAAAATATCATTCATAATTTGTTGGAATTCAGAAGGAGCATTTTTAAGGCCAAAAGGCATAACTTGTCCATTCATAATGTTCTATAGGACATTAAAAGCAGTTTTATATCTAACAGATTCTTTTATTTGAATCTGTCAGTATCCTGATTTTAAATCAAACTTGGAAAATACCAAGGCATGAACAAGTCTATCAAATAAATCTTTTTTTATTAGGAATATGATGTCTGATCCATTTTAAAACTTTATTCAGATGTTTATAGTTTATAACTAATCTAGGAATGCCTCTCTGTTGTTCTGAATGTTTAATAACATAAAAGACAGTACAAGACCAAGAAGATTGAGAAGTTATTAATTTTTTTTTCTAAAAGAGATTTTATCTCAATTTTACATAATTCTATATATTCAGAATTCATTTGACAAGGTCGAGCCTTAATCGGAATATTCTTTTCATCAAAAGTATCTTCATAAAGAAGAGAAACAATATGCTTATTTTTATCCCAAAAAGCATTAGAATGATCATTGCAAATTTTTAAGGAAAACTTATTATGAATAAATTTAATTTTTTTGTAATTTAGGAATTTTTTTAATTTTTCATCAATAGATAAAATATCTATTTTTTCTTTCAAATAATTTATATGAAATTTTTTTTTCTTGGAGTTCACTTAAAACTCTATTTATAGGTTTTGTTATAAACTAAAGAGTAATAGGCTTACCCTCAAAGGTACCAGTTATTCCTCTCATCAATATGAATTAGAGGATAAATTTTATAAATAAAAGGAAGACCAATAATTAATTGACTAGAAATATCCTTGGCTAATAAAAAACTTGTAGTAATACAATTTTTATCTTTACAAATATCAGCATTTGGTAATTTATAATTTATATTAAGGGGAGCTCCTCCCGCATGAGAAAGAAGATGAGTAGTTTTATGAAAATAATTAGTAGGTATTAAACCTTCTTGTATAATATTTAAATCGGCACCACTATCAATCATAGAAATAAAATTCTTTTTATAAGAATTCTCAATTAAAAGAGTGATATTAGTATACCATTTCTGAGATATAATCATACTTAGAACAAAAAATGGTTATTACCAAATAATTAAAGGTATATTTTCATAAAAATTTTCATTATCCTTAAAATTATCTTGATCATACATTTTCTCTTTACCTTTTTCAATTTTATTGATACGATTATGAAGTATTAAATTCTCATTTTGTAAGTCTTTAATCTCCTTTTTAAGATTATTAATCTCATGAATTAAATCCTGTATAGTAACTGGATTTTGATTTTCATATTTTTGTTTAATGAGTTTTTTTAACTTTTTTCAAAGAATAAATTGGATTAATAATACTTTCAGTTTTATCATTTTTAGTTATTTATTATTATTATTATTCATTTGGTCAATAATTTCATATCTTAAATTTGGATCCTTAATCATTTTTAAAAATTTTAAAATATTATTGCTGTCAAGAACATTAATATTAAGATCATTAAATTGAGACACGAGTTTATAAAACTCATCATTATATTTCTTATTATTATGAATACACTCTTGACCTTGAATACAAGCATCACAATCCTCTGGTTCTGATTCTGAAATAATAGAATCATTTTCTAAGGCATTTAGGTCCTTAGAACTATAATATTCATGTTCTGAATCAGGTTCAGAAGTTAAAAATATTTTAAATAATTCTTCTTTAATTTTATTATCCATATCAAGATTTTTAATCTTTTCTTTGGTCCAACACTTATTTGCATAATGACCTTATTTGTCATATTTATGACAAATGATTTTCTATTTTTTCTTTGGGTATATCCTTTTCTGCTTATGTATCTCTTTTCGTTTTTCTTTCTTATCTTTTTGTCTTTCAGATAAGTTACTATGTTTTCTATAATATCTATTGAATCTATTAGACTTCTCTCGTTCAAGATATTTATTTTTATCTTTAGGAATATCAATACCAAATTGGTCACAAAATTTACCAAGCTTTTTTTTCTAAAAGATTTTGTGTTTTTATTTTTTTATTTAATTTTAATTCATTACATAGAGAAAGTCCTTCTTGAACACAAATACTTATTAATTTTCTATAAGTATAAGTGTCACAAGGAATAGACAAATTATCTTTCCTTAAAGTTTTTCTAATTTTTTCTGCAAACAAACTGGAAAGACCATCAATAAATTTGGCTTTCTATTGACTGGTATTATTACAGTCAGGTAATTCATAAATTCTAGATAAGAAAGTATCCTTATACCAACGAAAATCAGTGAGAGTTTTGCAACGCAAATTACTAAGCAAAATTCTAATATTCTCACTATTATCATTAAATCTTCCTGTAAAATGTTCAATCATAGTCATAATTAATGTATAAACAGCATTTTCAACCTGAATATTATTTTCAGATTTAATAGACCCTAAAATTTCATCTCTTTGCGAAAGTGATAAATAATTATCCCACCAACCTTTAAGTTGGCCAGTGAATCTTGTTGTAAGCATTTTAGCAATATTTTTATCAGTATTACCATTATTCTTACAGTCAGTGCTATACATAAGTATTTTATGGGCAAGATTATAAATATGCTTATCAGCAAAACTATCTATATTTCATTCATAAATACTTTTTCCATTATAACTATTTGAAATAATATATTCTTGTTCTTCATTAAGAACATCCATGGGAGTAGGTCTAATACAATAGTATTTATTATGAGTTGGTTTATCAGCCCATTTAATTTTATTTATTTCATCATTTGAAATAGAAGAATTTTCTTCTATTTCTCCATCTAAAGTTGATACGTTAAAATTTTTGAATTTATTTTCTATAAATTTTTCTAACTCAGACATAGTAGATTTTAATTTAAAATCTTTTATTTCAGGTGTAGGTTAAATAGACGAAGAAGCTATGGAAATGATATATGTTTCTTCTTTTGATTTTATATGAACATCTGGTTTTATCTGATTTATAGCAGATATAATAGCTTCAATTCTATTATGTAAAGAAGTAATTTTTTCTCCCAAAATGGTTAAATAAAGATTTGTATAATTTTGATTTTCAAAAATTTGATTTATATGTTTAGCAGTTACCTGTAACACATCATTATCAAATTTTTTTGAAAAAGCAGTAAAATTTAAAATCTTGTTATTCTTTTCAATTTGAAAAGGTTGTTGAGGGGGATATAAAGATTTTTGAATTGAACTTGAACAAAGTTTATAGGTTCGTTCAATAACATTGATATAATCAATAACAAAAGTTTTAATAAACCAGGGAACAAAAAGAATTAATTTGTTATGATTTTTCACAAAATCTGCAAAACTCACTTCTAATATAATCAAATTCTGTTTCAGAAAAGTTTTGAAAATACCAATATCTAAAAAGATTTCATTTATGAGTATAAAATTCATTATTAATTTTTTGCCTAGCAAAAGATCCTTTAGAAAAATCAATTTTTTGTGTACTATCCATAAATAATATAAAATTCATTTCTGATATCGTACCAGTTTCTCTAATATTTTGAACATTATGATTTCCATGAACAATATTATTTTTATTTATGATTAATTCATCCACAACGTCTTCTCTAGAGGACTGAGATCTAGTGTCTTCTCTGATTTGAGAAGTGGAAGCTCTAGAAGATTGAGGTACATCAACGATTTGAGAAGTGAAAGCTCTAGAAGATTGAGGTACATCAACGATACAATCTAGAGGCAAAATATGAGAATGCATAGATCTGGTTCTGGAAAAAGATCTAGAAGAAGATGTCAATAATCTTCTTTGTTCATTATGAAACTATATTTCTATAGATCTTTTATTATTTTGAATTATATTATGTAAATTATTATTTACAATAGGATTACGAGGAACAACTTGTTCAATAATCAATTTTCAGGAAATATAATTTTTTCCCATTTTATAGATCTACGGATAGTACTTTTAGATCTACTAAAATTTGTTTCTATAAGAATTGTTTCATTTAAGTCTTTATCTACTCTTTTACACATAGGATTTGGAGTAAATAAATGTTTAAAATAAATTCTATAACAGATACATATAACTTCTGTACCAGGTGTATAATTATAACAATGAGTTTTAACATTTAATGTTAAAGTATAAAGAATATTATATCTGATAAAGATACTGAAATATTGGGATAAACATCCAAATATACTGGTCTGCATGAGCCAGACTATATTGAATAATTACCATAAGGGATTGTTTCTAATTTAAATTTCTACTATCTCTTAAAGCTGCTAAAAAGTTTTCTCGTAGACCTTCTAGAGTTAGTGGTGTAAAAGAAATTTGCACTAAACCGATATGTAAAAACTTACGAGTTTTCTGAAAAGGAAAATTATTATTTTTATTTAATAAACCTATTACCATTTTATTTCTATGAAGAGGTATAGATTATTCAGTAATTTTAACTACTTGTTTTAAACCTAGTCATTCAAAATTTTCCAATTTATAAACCATATTTGGTTTTATTTTAGGAATAGTCTATTTATTTAGTAATTCTAAATCATTAGGGATATCATATTCATCAATCATATTGTTATGAACAATATCATTTTTAAATTTAGAATTATTCATTAAATTTTTTTATGATATTTGTGCTAAATCAATTCCAGAACTACATAATATTTATCCCATGGCTCTGATACCATCTTAAAACCAGGAAACATAAAATCGCATTATTACAGGACTTTTACAAATCTTTATAGGATTTTTACAAATCATACATAGAATATTATCAAATAATTTAATTATCAGTTCACAAAAAAATCACTCGAAAACGCCTAAACGCCACACCACGGATAAAACGGCTAAAGAGCTGAAAGAGAATTTTTAATCAAACATTAGAACCTGTGATTTAACTTATTGATTCAACCCATAAAAACTTTATTTATATTTTAAAGTCCATCAACAATATAAAACTAAGTTATAAATAATCATATAGTCAGGTCATGATTTAGCACAAAAGAAATTAGCCTGCCATAGAGGCTATATCAACAAAAAATGAAATACTTAAATAACAAAACAAATTTTTTAAAAAGAAACGAGAACTTACAGAGAAACCAGTAGCAGTATTATTTCACACGAACACTTTATACAATAAGAAATAAATAAAAGTTTTTAGAATGCTTATTTTCCAGTCTGTTTCACAAAATAAAAACTAACCTATTTATAGAACAAATTCCGAACATGAAACCCCGAATTTTAGAAACTAAAATAAACAGTAAAAACAAAATAATAAAACTTTATAAAAGTAAATAGTAAAGTCTTTGGACTTTAGCGGACTTTCGTGACCATCAAAGTAAAAATCTTTAAATTTTAGTGGACTTTGGTGGCCATCATTATCATGACAAGAATCTTTGGTCTTTTCATCATATTTTTATTTGTCATATTATGACAAAAGTCTTCGGTCGTCACATAATGTTTCTTGGAAGCTGTTGCTAAATGCATTCCATTGTGTTGGCGTATTTCCTCATACAATGCTGAAATTTAGCATTATGGTTTTTTTTATTAATTTTATGATTTCTTTAACAATCCTTTTCCTTTGTGGATATGAATAGTTTTCTTCAAAACTCTTCTGCCTCTTATGGTGGCTATAAATTATGATCTGCTCAGATTTCTTTTTCCACTGAATATAACAGAAACTTTTTGGACAAATTTTCTGATGTTCTTCCATAATCATTATGCATTTTTTTTATATTATCTTTCAGTGATTCTTTTAAAGTATCAAAGATTTTTTCAATCGAAAAATCTGTCATATCTCCTGCAAGATCTTGGACATCTTGCATCATTTGTTTATGAAACATGTTTTCACTTGAATCAGAAGTCATTGAAGTGCCTGATTTTGAATCTGAGTAAGAAAGATTTTTGCATATATCTTTCTTCATTTCTTTCACATATATGTCAATCATTTTTTCTTTTGAATATATCTCAAAATATTTCTGAGTAATAATCTTGAATGAACTAGAAGTATCTTCTTCTTTTTTTATTTTGTAAATTAGGCTTATAAGCTTTGATTTTTTATTTCATATTATGTATGGTTTCATTTTCATATAATTTTCCTGTTTCTGGGTCTTCTCTCATCATTTTTTTCCAAAATTTTGTCAGGCTTATACGCCACAAACAAGGAATACCTCTGTTTGTGTACCCATATTGGGGTTTTCATTTCCACATCCATGAAATACCAAATTCAATAAAGAAAATACAAGTGATTTTTCCCTCAATGATTGTTGAGGAAGATTCTTGAATTTTTGGGGAGCATCCAATCCAATCCTCCATTAATCCTTTAAGAATTCAAGCAAAAGTTTTGCAGAGGGACCGAATATTTTCCACCAGTCTAAAAAACAATTAGGAATTGGATGGTAAAAAGCATTTTCACATAATAAAAACACATAAAAACACAATGTGACAATAAGAATGCATACAAAAAAAGACATAAATATAACATAAAATAATGCACACAAAATGCACTTATCAACACCCCCATACTTAACTCTTGCTCGCCCTCGAGCAAGACACACAACAAACAATATGCAAACAAAAACAAAAGTAAGGATGAATCATGAATAAAACAGCCTCAGATAAGTTTCAACACCAACAACTAAAAATCACAACCGCTTCTGAGTTTCCAAAATACACCGTCAGTTTAGCGTGAACGTGTGTGTGTGTCATGCTATTCGAGTTACATACAACTTCAAAAGAATCTGTCCTACGATTGCTTAGCGACCTATGACAAATTAGTGCAAGTGTCACAATCAAGTACTCCTTTATCCCAACAATTTCTAACAAAAACATAAATTTCTTGAGATAAATTACGCACCTCCGGATTTTGCACCCGGTTTTTATTAAGCCCCAATAATTACCCGCAAACTTAGATATAACTTTGATAGGATTAGAATTTCAATACCCTCGTCTATAGCCCGGATGGAGCTACAATCCCATTAAACCCGCAACTTAGCCATGGAAAAATGATTAGAATTTCAATCACTTTGCAAGCCCGGATGGAATTGTCATTTTATTTTAAAAAGTTCAAAATTTTAACCCCATGTAATCCGCATACTTAGTAAAGAACAAGTGATTAGGATTTCAATCCCTTGCTCGTAACCCGGATGGAGTTAATTTTATTTTCACAAAGATTGTCATAAAAAGAATTTTAAAAAGTGCGCTCAAGATCATACATGCAATGTCAGAAAATCATTTAGGACTCAAAAGACACTATCACGATCAATAAACACCTATTTCCGTGCAATAGTCAAGCAAACACAAATATCATCAAATACATTGCTGCACTTCACTAGTCTAGAATGTGTGCTTAGAAATTATTCTCGGTTCAACCAATAGTTTTTTATGTCCAATCAAAAGAAACAATTTTCACAAAAACAATTTTAACAACTTCATCTTCATAGGCTAACAGTCATCATCCTACTTATGAACAAAACCCAAATACTAACACAACGACATGATTTGCAAACGAACTATATGCAACACAAACACAAAACATAATGTAATAAACGCTAGTCTACACCCCCCTCTCCCCAAATACTTATCCAAAGCATTGCCCTCAATTCTCTAAAAACAATTAACAGAATGCAAAAATGAACAAAAAAATGCAAGATGAACAAAACCCAATGTAAACAAAAATAACACTCCCCTGGTTTATGCTTCGTTCTCTTCCTCTATCTGTAGAACTCCAACAGTAACTCTTCTTAGCAGGACCACAAATTGCACAAATAAAGGCAACGGGTAAGGCGTAAGAGCAACAAAAAATAATAAAAAGAAAAAAAACAATAAAAAGTAAGAAACACTGGGTTGCCTTCCAGTCAGCGCTAAAGTTATAGTCTATAGCCCGACTATGCAGAAGCCACCATCAAAGAGCGGCTGCCGCCCATAGTAACAATCATACAACTCTATGTATGGGTCTTGATTTTCTTCACCCTCAAGCTTGGCGTGATATTGACTTTGTAAGCTCGTCGGTCCAGCAATACTTGTCATGAACTGAAAATTTTGGAAAGAGATTTCGACTCTAGGTTGAAGCTCATGGAGGATGTAATATTTTGGAGGTGGCGTCAATGACAAGAATGGATCTTCTAATGATGTGCATGTAAAGTCTATTGACGAGATCAAATCTGTCGCCTTGGAAATTTATTCCTCCTCCAGTTTCACTTTTGACTCCTCTTTGCATGAAGGTTCCTCAAAAATTATTTCCTCTTGATCTAGCACAATTACTTTATTCTCTTGACAGATCTCAGAAAATGGTTCTAAAAAACGCTCAATCTGCTTATCCATAAGACTTAAAGAGTTGATGCGGCTTTCTAAGAACTTATTTATCTCTGTCTGATGTCGCACAATGTTCTCCAACTGAGCCACATGATCATCCTCAAAATGCCCGATACACTTTTCTTGATACTCCGGTGGTTGGTTCGCAAAATTTTTGGAGTTAAATTCTGGAGGATATTGGTGACTCCAACCCTGCAGTGAAGGATCACAATGCCAATGATAGTCGAAATCCTCCATATCATTTAACAGGTACATCGCACTGTTATCATCTCTTCTGAACAAGTGACTGCCAGTGGCTAATGCTCCATAATCTACCCAACGTCTTGTTGGCTCATCCAAACCCCCAAGGAAATCCGAGTTAGTGTGTAGTGCGAAATATCATGGCATCGAATTTTGTTTGCCAAATAATTGAATCTCCCCCAAGCAGCATAGAATGTCTCCGAGTATTGTTGGCCAAAACTTGTGAATACCCGTCGATGATCCATCTCAAAGCACCTCACAAGTAAGAAAAATTAAAATTAAAATAAAGAATTAAACAGATGCAAGAAAAAAAATGTCGAGTCTCAAGCAAATAATCTATCCTAATATTAACTAAACAGTCCCCGCAACGGCGCCAAAAACTTGACCGCTTAATTCGGTATTTAAGTGTACTAGGTCAAGTAATAGTAAAGTGGACAGAGAGTCCAAGTATCGATCTCACAGGGACTGTTGTCAATTTTCAAGAATTAATTATTTTACTTAATTTAGACAAAAATAATAAAAAAGGATGCAACGAATTAAATAAAAATTTAATTTTTAAAAATAATAATAATTAAAATAACTGAAAGATAAATATAATTCAATTGAGACAACCAAGACACACGCAGGTACCGAATAAAACATGTAACATGTAGCCTATTCAGGACTCAGATTTAATCTTAGATTACGGGAATGCTCCTAACTTGTTCAAAGGTCTATTTCTAGAACAATCAAACCTACTCAAATATTGACGAATTAATTTTTCGTAATTCTAATCAAATTTGAGTGCATTAAATATTTGTGAAAATTCAGTTTTCACCTAAAACCGCACACTGAAACCGAATTCTATTTCTAATCGGTTTTACCATGTGTTGATTATTAAAGTGATCAAAATCAATCCCTCCTCTGTCGAATTGGAACCGATTAACATGCAAGCAAACAGTTGATCGGACTATCCACAAGACAAATATAAATTTAACAATCAATAAAATAAAATCAAGCTGAAAAATCCCAAATAAACATCCAAGTTTTCTACATGAATTTATTCGGCCCAATCATGCCGTCATGGTTGAAGAAAATTTACTCAATAATTAAAAATATAATTCAAAAATAAAAAGAAGAAGAAGAAAGGAAGAAAAACTCTAAATAAGATGGAGCAGATCGTCAATCTCCAAGCCTCCTAGCCGCCTCATGATCTCTGCGTTTGGGACCCCCTTTTCACGTCTAACAATCTACTATTTATATGTCTTTGAAAGCCCTAAAGCCCGGAAAGATAAGGTTTTTAATTCCCTAAAATCTAATTTTTTCTGATCCGCGATCGCTGGCTCGAGCGGGCGAAACATGCGCTTGATCGAGCAACTTTCTGTCCCAATTCTTAAAATTTTGCGATATGCATGGACCCCATGCCAGATTCGTGCCAGGGCCGTGCATACCCACTTTTCAGGGCGCAATTTTCTTGAAAAAAATCATATCTTAAGTTCTAGCCTTCGGATCGAGCTGAAATTCGGACAGCAGCTTCAAACATCTTGAACTTCAGTTTGAACGGTGCAGATCAGATTTGGTTCTCTCTATCATTAAAAATAAAGTTTTGACCATTGATGCTCCGTCATTTATTCTTTCAAAAATCCATTTTCCTATAAAATTAACCCGGAGAGTGAAATGCACACATATGGAATAAATCACAATAAAAACACATAAAAACTCAATGAGACAATACGAATGCATTCAAAATAGACATAAATATAACATAAAATAATGCACACAAAATGCACTTATTAACACCCCCATACTTAGCTCTTGCTCGCCCTCGAGCAAGACACACAACAAACAATATGCAAACAAAAGCAAAAGTAAGGATGAATCATGAATAAAACTGCCTCAGATATGTTGGAAAAACTGGCGGTCAGATCAATCACGATTGATACCCGGTGCAGCGGAAGTTTAAAATTTTTTATCATGGAACAATTCCATGGTGTGGGTATCAACCATTCAACGATTAAATTATTGTGTGTGTAAAATTCAAATAACAATTAATTAAATTTTACCTTCAATCTCGAAGCGAGATTAATGGACACCACACAGATTTCTCTGCGCTTCTTGTATCTCCCAGGAACTGATGAACTCCTTCAATCAGGTCCACGAATGGGGTTTAAATCCCTCGGATAGATTGCACTAGAAAATCTATCAGAAGTTTTCTGCGAAGAGATTAAACGAATCTGATTCGTTATTCCTGACTGCGATTCAAAATCACAGACCGAAATTTTCTCTGACAGAGTGGGAGTGTTCGGCCGAAACTTTTATGAGAGAGGGGCTAGGGTTCAAAATTTTTGCTCTCAAAATAATGACCTGTTGTGTGTAATTTCTGTACTGCAATAACTTATTTATAATGCAGGCCACTAACACCTTAGGGCCCATTAGTCATAAGCTAGGGCCCGACAAGCAAAGCCCGCACGTTCAGAAATTAATATTAAATTCATCGTGACTCCGATTGATGAACCGATTTCACCAATGTGCACAGAAACCATTTCTGCACATTTTAAAGTCAAAATAAATTTTCCTGAATCCGAATTCAGTGGTTTCCAAAAATGTCCATCCCTATGTCATTTTAGGAAATCCTACTCCCTTACTCTTATTTAAGAAGTCCAACTCCTTAGTTCATTAAATTTAACTCTTTAAATTTAACTATCTCAACGGGGATTAAAACTCCATTACACTGTGTGACCCTCAATGGTTCAGGGATACAGCTAGCCGTGGGCTCACAACTCCTTGTGACTCGGAAAAACACTTTCCGACTTGCCCAACGAATCAAGGTAAAGCGCCTAGCAACATCGCCCCATGATTCCCTAGGTATCACTGATAGTGCCTACAAGAACCAGTAGATTTTGGTTAGCGTACAGTACGGTCCCTTCATCCATATATCCCGATCGAATCAACAACCATTGGTATATCGAGAGTCGCTCAAGATTCGATAACTATGCAATGCATCTTGAAGATCAAATTAGTGACATCGCATGTGCTACTAAGAAACCATTTCTTAAATCACATCAAGTACTCTGGCCAGAGATTTGTCACACTAATATCTCCTCAGATCGCATAGGATATCCACACTCGCAAGTATGTGGTGAATCCTTGACAACAATTCATTGACTCCTATATGTGTCGTAACTGTACCCAATCTCGACACCTGATGACCCCCATAGAGTCGGTAAACGAGTCAAAGCAAAGCACTAGCATATAGAGTCTCCATGATGTTTCAAGTCGTAAGGACTAATGGTGTACAACCAAAACCGCGGACTTTATCCACTCGATAAGTGATAACCACTTGGAAAGTCCGGATAGGGTAGTTCGATTATTCATCCTATGAATATCCATTTGCATGCTTCGAACATCTCCATGTTCCCTACCAATGAAACGTGGTACTCCGCATCGCAAATGCTAGTCTCAAACTCGAGCGATCCTTATCCTTATTCTCGGACGGCTCAATCGACTAGGAACGGTTTTAGAATATACAGTGACTATAAGATGTATTTCATGATAGACATCCCCATGTTCTACCACATCTTACATACACTATAGTATATTCAAGGTCTTTATCAAAACAACAATAGTATATCACAATATAACAATATGAAGTAATATAAAGTCATTGCCATTAATAAAAGTGTAAATAATATTAAACAAAAGATTGTTTATACAAAGAGTCATCAAAGCCCATAGCCACACAGTTGGCTCACTGGGCACCCACTCTTACAATCTCCCACTTGCCCTATAGCCAACTAGTCATACTACGTAGACCCATTGCTTCGCGATGTTTGTCAAACAATGGTCCTGGCAAGGGCTTAGTAAGCGGATCAGCGATATTGTCTGCAGAGGCCACTCGTTCGACAATGATGTCTCCTCTTTCCACAATCTCCCGGATTATGTGGTATTTCCTCAGTACGTGTTTGGATCTTTGATGAGACCTTGGTTCCTTTGCTTGAGCAACGGCACCCGTGTTGTCACAGTACACCGGGACTGGACCAACAAATTCAGGAATGACGCCCAACTCTTGGACGAACTTCCTCATCCAAACGGCCTCTTTAGCAGCAGCTGATGCTGCAATGTATTCAGCCTCAGTGGTGGAATCCGCTGTGGTGTCCTTCTTGGAACTCTTCCAAGAGACAGCACCGCCATTGAGCATGAACACAAATCCAGAGGTTGACTTCGAGTCATCCACATCACTTTGGAAGCTAGAGTCGGTATAGCCTTCCAATTTGAGATCTCGTCCTCCATACACCATGAACATATTCTTAGTCCTTCGCAAGTACTTAACAATGTCCTTCACGGCTTTCCAATGCATTTGACCAGGATTAGACTGATATCTGCTCGTGACACTCAGAGCAAATGCTACATCCGGTCTGGTAGATATCATCCCATACATGATACTACCTATAGCTGACGCATATGGTACATGTGTCATATTCTCTATCTCTTCATCAGTCTTGGGACACATAGACTTGGATAGAGAAACTCCATGACACATGGGTAGATGTCCTCTTTTGGACCCATCCATTGAAAACCGTTTCAATATGGTATCGATGTAGGTTGATTGAGTGAGTCCTATCATTCTCTTAGACCTATCTCTATAGATCTGTATCCCAAGAATGTAGGATGCCTCTCCCAAATCCTTCATCGAAAATCTACCTGATAACCATATCTTTGTTGACTGCAACATCCCTACATCATTCCCAATGAGTAGGATGTCATCAACATAAAGTACTAAGAATGTCACCGCATCCTTAACTACTTTCTTGTACACGCAAGGTTCCTCCGGGTTCTTGATGAAACCAAAATCTTTAATTGTTTCATCAAATTTTCTGGTTCCAACTTCTTGATGCTTGTTTTAGACCATAAATTGATCTCTGAAGCTTGCATACCTTATGCTCGCTTCCCATGGATGTGTACCCCTCAGGCTGCTTCATATAGATTTCTTCCTTAATGTCTCCATTAAGAAAAGCAGTCTTCACATCCATATGCCATATCTCATAGTCATACCATGCAGCTATGGCAATAAGGATTCTTATGGACTTGAACATAGCAACTGGTGAAAAGGTTTCATCATAGTCAACTCCTTGCCTTTGAGTATAACCTTTCGCCACCAATCGCGCCTTGTAGGTCAATACCTTACCATCAGGCCCAAGCTTTCTTTTGTAGATCCATTTACACCCTATTGGAACAATTCCATCGGGAGGATCTACTAAAGACCAAACTTGGTTTGTATGCATCGAATCCAATTCTGACTGCATAGCTTCAAGCCATAAATTCGAATCCGCATCAGAAATTGCTTCCTTGAAGTTTCTTGGATCACATCCAATGTCGGGTTCATCTTGATCCCCTTCAAGAAGAAGACCATATCGAACTGGAGGTCTAGAAGTCCTTTCGGATCTTCTAGGTGCAGGCGTGTCCAGCAATGGTTCCTGAGGTGTAGGATCGTTATTTTGTATTTCGGGTTCTTCTCGAACTTCTTCGAGTTCCATCATCTCGCCTTTCTTATCCAATAAGAACTCCTTCTCCAAGAAGGTGGCATTCCTAGAAACAAACACCTTTGTTTCAGCAGGATAATAGAAATAATATCCGATTGAATTCTTCGGATACCCTACAAAATAACATAAGCTGGATCGACTATCCAACTTATCTCCCACTGTCCGCTTCACGTAAGCAGGACATCCCCAAATCCTCAAGTACGAATACTTAGGAGCTTTGCCATTCCATAACTCGTATGGTGTTTTGTCCACTGCTTTAGTGTGGACGTTGTTCAACAACAATACCGCCGTTTCAAGCGCATAGCCCCAAAACGAAGGTGGAAGCTCAGTGAAGCTCATCATAGATCGAACCATGTCCAACAAAGTTCGATTACGATGTTCCGATACACCATTAAGCTGTGGTGTCATAGGAGGAGTCCACTGAGAGAGAATCCCATTCTCTTTCAGATAGTCCAAAAACTCGGTACTCAAGTATTCTCCACCTCGATCCGATCGAAGTGCTTTAATACTTTTACCTAGCTTGTTTTCTACTTCAGCCCTGAATTCTTTGAACTTTTCAAATGCTTCAGACTTATATTTCATTAAATATAAATACCCATACCTTGAATAATCATCAGTAAAGGTAATGAAATAGGTGTGGCCATGTTGAGTCCCTACTCTAAATGGACCACAAACATCTGTATGGATCAAATCCAACAGATTCTGACTACGCTCAGGTTTCCCCTTAAAAGGAGATTTAGTCATTTTTCCTTTTAGGCAGGATTCACAAGTAGGTAGAGAATTAATATCAGACATATCAAACATGCCCTCTCCCACTAGCTTGTTCATCCTCCTTGAGGAAATATGACCTAGCCTAGCATGCCAAAGGTTTGCCGGGTTTTGACTATCGATTTTCCTTTTGTTTGTTGTCGCCGGTTTATCAACATAATTCACTGGAACGTCTTTTAGTTTTAAGTTGTATAGATCGTTTTCAAGTTGTCCATTTCCAATTAAACATTCATTCTTGTAAATATTGCAAATCCCATTCACAAAATTGCAAGAATAACCATCTCTATCAAGCATAGAAATAGAAATAATGTTTTTAATTAAATCTGGTACAAATAAAACATCTCTTAACAATAATTTAAAACCGTTCTGCAAAGTCAAACAAACATCTCCAATGGCCGTAGCTTCAACTCTGGAACCATTCCCGAGCCTCAGCTGGGTCTCACCCATTCTAAGCCTGCGACTTCTTGTCATCACCTGCAAATCATTGCAAATGTGAGATCCACATCCGGTATCCAATACCCAAGAAGTTGTATTAAGTGACATGTTTATTTCAATATAGAACATACCCTTTGCAGTTCCCAACTGCTCAAGATATTCCTTGCAGTTGCGCTTCCAATGACCCGGCTTCTTGCAGTAATGGCAAACATCCTTGGATTTTCCATTGTTTGAAGCCTTTGTCTTTTGCTTCTTCTCGGGCTCGACTTTCTTGGGTGGGGTAGAACGTTTCTTGCCCTTCATACTTGGCCCCTTCTTCGGAGAAGATGAGGAGCCCACCAAGAAAGCTGGCTTATCCTTCTTAAGTGTGGATTCATATGTAACGAGCATATTGACCATCTCTTCAAGGGTGGCCTCTATCTTGTTCATATTAAAATTTATCACAAATCCATCAAATGAAGAAGGAAGAGACAGAAGCAATAAATCCACATTGAGTTCATGCTCCAACACCAAATCTAGGGTCGCCAACTTCTGTATGAGCCAAATCACTCGTACCCCATGATCACGGACCGAAGTCCCTTCACGCATGCGGCACGTCATCAACTCCTTAACAGTAGCGAACCTTTCAGCCCTCGACTGAGCCCCAAAAAGTTCCTTGAGTTGCGCATGAATGTCAGCAGCATTCACCGTGTCCTCAAATCGCCTCTGGAGTTCATCAGACATCGAGGCTTGCATATAGCATTTGGTCTTGATGTCATGGTCACACCATGCATCAAGTTTGGCCAATTCCTCCGGACTTATGTCAGCTGGTGCTTCCTTCGGAGGTGCTTTCTCTAACACGTAGAGCATTTTCTCCGAAGTTAAGACAATCTTCAACTTCCGGAACCATTCCGTATAGTTGGCGCCAGTCAACTTGTTTTGTTCGAGGATCGAGAATAATGGATTTCGCGAATTCATTGTATGAAATACTGAAAAGAAAAACAGACATATATCAATGATTGTTTAACAATTTACTAAGACATAAAATAGGCGAATTTAATTTTATGAATCTCACTCCCACTATTTTAACGATTTCACCACCCTCTAGTGAAAACGGGAAACTTTTTCCTTAGTGAGAACATGGAGTCCAATTGACAAACTTATGGTCCCGAATAATATCAGCCAACCATAATTCTCAAAAGGTAGAGCCCAATTGCTTCCAAAGCAACCCCCATGTGTTTACCTCATGTCCAATAAGGGCCCAATAATATGACGCCGTTTAAAGTGACATGTCAAGATGACCCATCAATATTAAGTTGTGATGGACGGTCGCCATGTGGATCCCCCAATAATATGAGCCGATCCCATGGGAGTTCCACCCAACTTACAACATTTGTCGATCCAATGTACAGCTTTCCGACGGACGGGCCCCCCAATAATATGAGCCGGACCGTATCCGCGGGTAGCATCACATACATTGACCGTTGATGGAAGGTGGGAACATTTAAACAAATTTAAATTTCCTTTATTTATCTTGATATAAATTTTAAATCATATTTAAAATGAGGGATTTTTAATTATAAAAATATTTGTCTCATCATATTCATTTTATTGCATGCTTGCCGGATTCACGCAATTTATGTCTAAACATGCATACAATCATAATATCAAATATTATATAGGATGATCGATTCCATTTCTAATTGACCCGTGGTTGCCAATCACGGGTCTTAGTCCAATCCTAGGTAATATGCAGTATGCAATGCAATCCTATTACATGTGCTTCCAATTTACATTTCTTCAGTCTTTATTGTCTGCTGGGCCCACCATCTTCAAATCTTGATCTCCCACTAAATCTAATGCATTTACAATAAATAACAATGACAAGTAGGGGATACATTTTTAGGGGTGGGAACGGGCTATAAACCAAGCCCACTTTTATTACATATGACATTCATATCGGGCCATAAACCAGGCCCATTAATAAAACCAACAACAATAAAAACAAAATGTAAATTCCTAACATACACCTACAAAATTGGTCATGGCAATCGATCATCCTTATCCAATAACATTTAATTCAAAATTAATTTATTGGATAACATGCAGTGGCAATTCAAATTTAAACAAGATAAAATCATATTTTATATATAAAATCTCATTTCACATATAAAATCATATTTTATCTCTATATCAAATAAAATCATATTTTATCTATAAAATCCAATTTTACAAATAAAATCATATTTTACTCAATATATCATAAGATCATATCTTATCATCAATTGTACCAAAATAATTGATTTCAAAATTCAATTTACGGATAAAACATTAAAATTTTCCAAAAATTCAAATTTATCCAAAATCAATTTTAAAATTTACGGACTCGAACAATTCGATCCGAAATCTCGTGAACCAATCAAAAACAATTTTTGACCGGAC